>NW_024429194.1:82990547-85823047 GCF_017639785.1 Mesocricetus auratus | reverse complement strand
GTGTCTTAGCCACTCAGCCCAACCTCTTGGCTCTCAGAAGATGCTAGGGAAAGGGCCAAGGCTGTCTCAGTGGCTGGGAGCCTGCTTGGTTCTGCCTGGTTTGGGGGAAAGTTCCCTGAGTCCTTTGCCCTCTTCATTTGTCTCCCAGGACCTCAGTGTCACAGGACTAGGGCAAGATGACTGTCACAATTCCTCCTAGCAGCCCATTTGGCTTTCCTGATGAGTCTAACTGTTGGCCTTTTCATCTGCCTATAGCCCGATCTGCTCAACTTCAAGAAGGGATGGATGTCGATCTTGGATGAGCCTGGAGAGGTAGGAGACTGGGCTGGAGGGGAGAGGGTGGCCTGGGCTAATGCAGGGCTTCTGTGGGAAGGCAGTTGGGCTAGGCTTGGGATCCAAGGTGAGGGCCGGGTGAAAACACCAAGGAGTCGAATTTCTGGTCCAGGGAAGGGAGGCTTAGTAGGAACTCAGGAGGAACAGTTTGCGGCTATCAGCTTCCTCATTGGTTTGAACACCTAAGGCAGGTGGGGTGGCCGGGTGGTGCCTCCCTGCCATGCGCACTCCAGGTCTGCAGGAGCATGTTGGCTCCCCTTCCTCATGGCCTCCATAGTAGGAATCTGAACGGCTTGGTTGGGTGAAGGCTTCGTAAAGCCTGAGTTGTACAGATTTCCTGACAGTGGGGTACGGAGTAGGGCGCAGAGTGGGGCAGAGAGCACAGGCTCTGTTGGTGAAATCGCAGCCTCAGTCACCAGGTCTGCGGCATGCAATTGAGGGACAAAGTGGAACACAGTCACTGTGTTGAGGGGACCGAAGCCTCCATTGCCTGCGGGGAGCCCAGCTCACCACCCTTCCATCTGTCTCGTCTAATGTGTCCGTCCTTGGGAATAGCTGAGGTAGTGCCGTTCACTAGCTCTGTCCTGTCAGCTGCCAGGCAGGCAGGAGGCTGGGAGCTAAGCTGGCTGGCTCCCTGCCTACTCCGCCTGCATGTGCTTGTGGCTCAGATCTGCGTGCGGCCCGAATGCTGGGCGAGGCTCAGAGCCAAGGGGAATCGCATTGTATTTCCTGCCCACGCGCTTTATTCCCCGCAGCCAGCAACCTTCTGTCCCTGCTGCCTGCTCAACATCCCTTAGTGGCTGCCCTCCAGGCTCATACAAGGCCTGGCGCCCTGCCAGTGACCCCTTCCTGGCCTCCCTACCCGAGGTCTCCGGAGGGCAGAGGGATTATGAGCCCCACCCAGAACTGGCCGTTACTCATGCTCTTTCATAGGGTTTTGGAATGTCCAAACTGGAAGGTCCTTGGGGGCGTAGCCAGCCTGGTTCCTTGTGCACAGACGGGAGTCAAGCCTGTAAGAGTGAGACCTCTTTCAAGCAAAGTGATTCCTTGGGCAGCCCAGGCTTAGACTGTGGTTTTAAGCCTTCAGAGCTCCATCCAGCTTCTGTTGCAAATAGTGGTAGAGTAGGCCTAGAGGGCCCAGAAACTTTTTCCCCAGAACCCACCCCACTGCAGATACAGTTGAGGCCTCAAGTGGTACCTGAGTCCACTCCAGGGGCAAGATTGGGTTTTTTTTGTTTGTTTGTTTGTTGCTGGCTCTGTAGACCAGGCTGGCCTTGAACTCAGAGAGATCCACCTGCCTCTGTCCCAGAGGACTAAAGCATGCGCCACTAATGCCCAGCTGGCAAGATTGTTCTAAGTGACTGGCTTCTTTGAACAGTTCCAAAGACCCTGTGCAACATGCCATAGGAGACACATGAGGGATTGATGGTTCCGATGTGACCCAAAGCCTAGGGACTTGTTACCATCCCCACTGTGCAGTCAGAGCACTGAAGACTGGGGAGGTGACAACCCTGGCTGACAGGCACACAGCAAGGCAGCATCATGGTCTGGGGTTTTGGTGCTAAACCCTGTTTCTCAGGGGAGACCACACGGAAGGAAGTAGAAAGAATCACCTCAAATGCTAGAAACCATAGCATGTCCTTAAGGAACAAAAACAAGAAACAGCACCGACAGGGTGGGTGGTGTCAGGGGAGCCCCAGGAGGGCTGGCCTGGGGGTCACTGATCCTGACAGTGTGCTGGTCCCAACTGGCCTTCCAGCAAGGGGGATGGAGCCTGGGGAGGCTGAAGTCGGCGCGTGGGATGTCAGGTTTGTCTGCCTGTCCCTTTTGCTCATGGCTTGGCAGGGGCACTCAGATTGCAGAGTCACAAATGTGAAGGTTTCACATGCATTCACGCAGTGGGGTATGTGTGGGAACAGCCCTCAGCCCAGATGGGGGCAGCACTGAGTTGCCTGCCTCTTTCTACCCTTCTGTCTGAGGCATCTTTGTGTTTGACCCTGTCGATCCAGTGGGCATGTGGAAAAGGACTTGCAGAGGTCAGGCCCAACGTAGTCACTGACTTGCTAGGCATTTAACCTCTCAGGGCCCTGCCCCTTCCCTCATCTGCTCTGGAGGAAGGCAAATGCCGAGCTTTGATGTCTTCAGAGGGGGCTGGAATAGGCCCAGAATACTTCAGTTGATAGGATGGTTGCCTACCAGGCATGACCACTGGGTTCAATCCTCAGCATTACCTAAGTCAGACATGATGGCGCATGCCTATAATTCTAGGACAGGAGGTGAAAGCTGGATGATCAGAAGTTCAGAGTCTGGCCAGCAAGACAGTTTAGCTGGTAAAGCACTTGCTGTGACAAGCCTGGTGACCTGAGCTGATTCCAGTTGATTCCTGGAATCCAGGGAGGGGAACAGTGAAGGAAAGGGGAACCCTCTCCACAAACGTCTTCTGACCCACACACACTCTGGTCATCCCAGCTGCATCACAGATTCAAGGCCAACCTGAGCTACATGGGACCCTTTCTCAAAGAACTACAAAAACAGTGACATGGGGTGCCAGCCGGCCAAGGAAGGAAGTGTTGCCCACGGGGCCACAGAAGGCAGTTATCTAGAAGGGCCAGGCATAGCCACTGTCTGCTGGGCTTCAGATCCGCCCTTCTGATCTGTGACCCTCACACCCCCTTCACACCCCCAGCTGTAAGAACGGGAGTAGGGGATGGGGCCAGGGCACCAGGCTCCCCCAGCTGTAAGGACGGGAGTAGGGGATGGGACCAGCGCACCAGGCTCCCCAGCTGTAAGAATGGGAGTAGGGGATGGGGCCAGGGCACCAGGCTCCCCAGCTGTAAGGACGGGAGTAGGGGATGGGACCAGCGCACCAGGCTCCCCAGCTGTAAGAACGGGAGTAGAGGATGGGGCCAGGGCACCAGGCTCCCCAGCTGTAAGGACAGGAGTAGGGGATGGGACCAGGGCACCAGGCTCCCCAGCTGTAAGAACGGGAGTAGGGGATGGGGCCAGGGCACCAGGCTCCCCAGCTGTAAGGACGGGAGTAGGGGATGGGACCAGCGCACCAGGCTCCCCAGCTGTAAGAACGGAAGTAGGGGACACGCTGGTCCCCCAGCTGTAAGGACGGGAGTAGGGGATGGACCAGGGCACCAGGCTCCCCAGCTGTAAGAACGGGAGTAGGGATGGGACCAGGGCACCAGGCTCCCCCTTCCTCCTCCCTTCCTTCACCGTCTCCTCCTTCACAGTGGAAAAAGCATTGGTTTGTGCTGACGGACTCAAGCCTCAAATATTACAGGGACTCCACCGCCGAG
Organism: Mesocricetus auratus; assembly: GCF_017639785.1. NCBI lineage: Eukaryota > Metazoa > Chordata > Mammalia > Rodentia > Cricetidae > Mesocricetus > Mesocricetus auratus. The sequence continues at coordinate 85,819,409 of NW_024429194.1, read as the reverse complement.
GAGGTGAGCTGCCTGGGTGGGTGGGCCCTAGAAAGGGCGGGGTCTGTGGAGTGGGGCTCCTCAGGGCCCACGCAGACCACGGCGGATCCTCTTGCTTTAGGCAGATGAGCTGGATGGCGAGATCGACCTGCGCTCCTGCACAGACGTCACAGAGTATGCAGTGCAGCGCAACTATGGCTTCCAGATCCACGTGAGGCTGCATTCAGATCCGGGGGTGGAGGGCGCAGCCTGGGCCCTGGGTAGGTGTTGGCTGGCTCACTCATTTAATCTCAGTCCATGCTCAGCCAATCAGCAGTGCCGGTGCCCATACTTACCGCGTCCAGGGAGGCCTGGTGTGAAGCTCTTCACAGGCTGGCAGAAGGGGTTCGAACCTTGTGCCCACTGCGCCTTCTACACCCTCCTGGGAAAGAAGGACCACATCCTCAGTGGGAGGGAGCATGGGGCTGGTCATGAGGCAAGCTACATGTAGAGTTCCCCTGCAGACCAAAGATGCCGTGCATACCTTATCGGCAATGACCTCGGGCATCCGGAGGAACTGGATTGAGGCTCTCAGGAAGACTGTGCGTCCAACTTCAGCCCCAGATGTCACCAAGTATGTCTTGCGCTGGGCCCTGGGGGGAGTGACGATGCTGTGTCCCTGAATGGGGTTCTGTGTACCCACCTGAGGGCCCGGTGACTGCACCTCAGTTTCCCTATCAACAAAATGTGGAGAGCCATCCAGAATCCGTTGCGTTAGGTCCCCTTACATCCTAAAAGCTGGGAAAGGTCTCGCTGGCTTCTGTCTGCTAGGTGTCGTGGCCTCTGCACACGGCCATCTCCAGCTGCCATGGCAGAGGGCAGGGGTAGCTGAGGCTCACAGCTGCCGCTGGGCAGAAGGAATGAAGGGCGGTGTTAGAGATGTAAGCATGGGTCCCCAAGCCTGGCTGCACCTTGGTTGTTCAGCCATAGGCCAGAGGCTTTCCCGTCTGCATTTCAGATTCCTCATCTGTCATTTTGGATGTCTGCACCTATGTAGGCATGTAGGGCCCTCGGTGAATTCTGCAGAACAGCGCTGCTGGGCTGTCTGGTATGCAGGCTGGAATGCTCTGCAGGATTGGCCCAGAAGTGTTAGTACAGGCCTGGTGTGCAGCTCAGCCGCCCTTAGCTCACGGCTTGGCCATCAGGTCAGGGGGCGCAGCTGAATTGCTGAGGAGGCCCTTTAGAGGGAGTTGCTTCTCTCTACCCCTGCCCCAACCACCAGAACATGGTCATATGATCGCCTTGCTGCAGAGAATGCTGGGAAGTGTAGTTTGGAGCTGAGTGATGGGGAACACAGCTGAGCTGCCACTGTCACTCGGTGTCTCAACAACCTGTGCTCTGTTCACTCAGGTGTCAGTGTCCCTCACCAGCCTTGCCTTCCCTATGCCTGACCTAAGCCCAGGGCCTGGCCTTGCGCGTTTTTAACGTTTATTTTGTTTTGTTTGTGAGTGTGTTGCCTGTACATATGTGGGTGCCATGTGCGTGCAGTGCCATGGAGGTCAGCAGTAGGTGCCAGGTCCCCTGGGTTGTGAGCTCCAGACCTCGTGACTGCTGAGCCAGCTCTGCGGCCCCTTGTGCATTGCTGTTTATGCCTTTACTAATACGTGCATCGGCATTTGCAAAGGCTCTTCCATGTGATTTGCACACGGAGGCCCACATCCATGCCACATGTGGCTTTGCTGCCCCTTGTTCCCGATAAGTAACTGGGACCACTAGAGGGAATCTGCTGTAGGTGCTCTCCCTAGGGTCCTCCCGCAGTCTGAGAATAGTGAGGTGAGTTCTCCACCTCTAGCTAGGCCTGCCTGCTCACCGGAGTCTATATTAGTCCTTGGCCTAGAGCCGGGCATACGGGTGACCCTGTGAAAGTGTTTGCGGGAGCCCGGAAGGGACAAAGAGTCCCCTGTGACGTGCCTCTGCTGATGTCCTAGGCTCTCAGAATGCAATAAGGAAAACACTCTGCACGGCTGCGGCACCCAGAAGGGCTCCCTGAAGATAGGGGAGCAGCGGACAGGCTCCGAGTTCATCGGCCGGGGTGGGCCTCGCAGACTGGATGGACCACGGCCGTCACTGGACTACGTGGAGCTCTCTCCGTTAACCCCAAGCTCTCCGCAACGCGTGCGCACTCTGAGCCGCTCCACTCCTGAGCGCCCAGCCAAACAGGAGGATCTGGAGCGGGACCTGGCGCAGCGCTCCGAGGAAAGACGCAAGTGGTTTGAGTCCACGGACAGCAAGACCCCAGAGACCCCCAGTGGCGATGGGCCTCGAAGGGGCCTGGGTGCCCCCCTCACTGATGACCAGCAGAGCCGACTCAGTGAGGAGATTGAAAAGAAGTGGCAGGAGTTGGAAAAGCTGCCCCTGCGGGAGAATAAGCGAGTGCCACTCACCGCCCTGCTCAACCAAGGCCACAGCGAGCGTCGGGGACCCCCAAGTGACAGCCATGAGGCCCTGGAGAAGGAGGTAGGACTCTGTCCCCATCAATCCCACTCTCGTACCAATGTGCGCGGCCTGACATTGGCCTTGCAGCCCTGCAGTGATGAGGAGCTCGCCCCATATCCGACCTTCCAGCGGACACCTCAGGCTCCCCACGGGGCCATTTCCCCAGCACTTAGAGTTGGTTTGGTTTTGTGTGGCTTTGTCTTTGTTCTATCCGTAGCCACAGGGAAGGGACATGAGGAGAGGTGAAGAACAGGCCCTGTGCTGTGTGACTTTGACACCCTGAGCTTTGTTAGACTCCTCTTTGCCCTCTGTGACATCCGACCTGCTGAGCCCACTTTTACACACAGAGGGTGTGTGTGTGTGTGATCACGGGATGATAGATGTCTGTGACTATAGTGTGCTATTCCCAACCTTGTCTGATCATCTCTGGGTCAAAGCTCACCCAGGTCATTGACATAGCCATCCTGGACCCAGCCACAAAGTCCCATTGTCTGTACCCCTCCCTGGGGCTCCTGCCCCTCTCCAAACCAGAGCTGTTACTAAGCACCCTGGGGAAACTGGGCTTGTAGCTGTGTGGAGGGAGTAGCTGTGGGCTCCTTGTCTCCCACCAGTACCCTTCTACTTCTCAGGACCTCCACTGACCTCTTCCTGTGTCCCAGGTCCAGTCTCTCCGTGCCCAGCTAGAAGCATGGCGGCTTCGAGGGGAAGCACCTCAGAATGCATCCAGACCCCAGGAGAACAGCCATATTCCTCCAGGCTACATCTCACAGGTAGGCTGAGGAATTGCTTTGTGGGGTGGGGCAAGTTTTTTTCTGGTTGCTGTGTTGTCAGAGCAGCTGTGTTTGGGGAACCTTTTCTGTGTGTGAGAATCATGCTGGGCGTTTGATACACATCATGTCATTTAATCTCCCCACAGCTGGTGGGCATGATCACTGTGCCCATTTTACAGACAAGGCCACTGAGCTCTGAGCCCGAGGGTCCCCAGCCTGCAGGTGTCAGAGGTGGGATTTGAGCATGGGTCCGGCTGACTGCAGAACCTGTGTGTGAGTCCCCGTGTGACACTCTGCACTTGGACCTCTCCCCTGCACCTCTGCGGGGAAGTGAGGAGCCAGTAGTCCTGGGAGTCGCTCTCCAAGTACAGGGAGAGGCTTTCCCTGCCTACCAAGGAGGTCTGTGGGACTCGGGAGCCTCCAGTTTGCCCTCGGGAGTTTGCTTGAGACTGCAGTTCTCAACAAGGGAGGGTGACTTTCTCCCTCAAGGGCAATTCTGTCCCCTGGGGACAGTTGTCTACGTCTGGGAATGATTTTGGTTCTCACAACTGGACAACTAGCTCACTAGAAAAAAATTGTGTGCATATATTTATTATAAGTTATAAAAGGTTGTTTTAGTATATAATATACAAATAAAGTATACAATCTTTTTATTGTGAATTCCATATAGCAATGGATACTTCTCAGACTGCTTTAGTGACTCCTTATCCTTGTGGCCACAGTTGATTAACAAATACAGGTGGTTCTCGTGTGTGTTGAGTGGTATTTTTATGCTAATGGGTAAGATGAAAAGATGTTGAAACTTCTCAAGATCAATGTTGTAAGCAACTTCCTTGCTGAACTGAATGACAGCTGTCTGTTGAGACTGAGAATACTCTAGTCAGAATAGCTCACCTCTTTAGTTCTGTATAAATGTAATTCTCGACATGACACGGCGCGAGGCCGCATCTGCGTTCTAGCATTTTCTCACCACTTGTTTAGTTCCAGACGATGTGGAAAACAATAAACTTAGTCACAGCTTGTGGCTTTGAGCAGTTTGCATGGTGTGAGCCTCCTCCCCCTACGGCTGATGTCAAAGCCGTGGTCTGAAGGCCCTGAGCTTGGGATGTGTTTCTGCTGTCCTGGTGCAGGGTCAGGATGCACACACAACATAAACACATCGTGGGGTGGGAATGTTAAGATCAGCCTTGACATGTTCTGTCTTGTTACTTTCTGTGGCTGTGAGGAAAGCAGCCTCAGGGAGAAAGGGCTTGTTTGGGCTCAGGTCGTCCATAGCCAGAAGTCGTAGCAACAAGACCCTGAAGCAGCTGTCACTGGCTTCCATAGCCAGGGGATAGAGATGAGTGCTGTGCTCAGCCTCTTTGTCTCATTGATGGTGCCCTCCCCTTATGGTGGCCTCTCCACTCAGGTAAGATAATCAAGACAACTCCACCCAGGCATGGTTGTAAATAATCCCCACAGTTAGTCTGAGGGCTCGTTGCCTAGGTGACTCCAGGTCTGTCTAGTTGACAATTAACACCAACCTTCACAACCTCCTTTATTTTTTCGTGTAATTCATTATAAGTATGTATATTTAATTTTTTAAAAGTACTTTGGCTTAACAGCTGAGTCACAGAATTCCGAATAATTTGGCAGTCAGCTGTCTGTAGTCTATACCATACATACCAGTGCCAGGGGGAGGAAAGAATGCTGGCATCCCGGGGGTCAACATGAGGAGGGTCTCGGAAAGTCCCGGATGGTGACAACAGCTCTGAGTTGTAGTGGTGAGTGGGTGGGGATACTGGCTATGATGGAAGGTAGGAGGCGGATCCGTGCCTACCGTAGAGCCCTCAAGGACAAGCTGAAGATGTTGAGAATTCTCCAGTGACACAAGGTGATCTTGGAGTACAGTGCATAAGGAGAGGACAAGGCCCAAGCCTGAGGGGCTAGGACAAGGCTGGCTGAGAACAGATTGGCCGAGGTGAAGGGAGATCTTGGCCCCTGGTGACTGGGGCTTGGGAGGGCAAGGGAGCCCTTGGGGTCCTGGGGCTGGGCCAACACATTTCCAGGGGCTGGCTACTGCTGAGTTGTGGGTGGGGTAGGTTGAAAGAGCAGAGGTTTGGGGCACTGTTGAGGAGGCTATCCTGGGCTACTTGGGCTAAGGGAAGGTAGAAGTACCCAGTATCATTAGGTCCTGCCCTGGGAGGGTCCACTTGCTGGGGTCAGAGCAGCTGTGTGTGTTCAGGTTTGCTATTAGAAGCAGCTTCATATTTCATTTTAGAAAAAGCTTGTGTTATTCAACTGAGAATTTAAATCATTACTGCGGCTCCTAAGGACCTCAGTGAGAACCCTGAGGCCCAGAATTGTGGTGTGACCTTTGAACTATAGGCAGGCCGGAGCTTTTGCTTTCTGGTCCTCTTCTGCTCCACTGGGCACTTCAGAAGCTTGCCAGCACTCCATCTTTGGGGCAGGCGAGGGGGCAGGTAGGACGGAAGTGCTCAGGAAAAGGTGGTGGCTGGGATGGCGGGCACAGCAGAGAAGAGGGACGAAGTCACCCATCCCTCTCAGGTACAGGAGGAGGTGGCTGGAAACTCAGCTGATTCCCAGGCTGATCCCAGGCTGAGTGGGCACTGCCCTTTCAGGGCTGGGGCCTCAGCTGCAGAACGGCTGTGTAGGGAGTGGCAGTGGTTTCTGTGTTGGGCCTGCTGAAGTCGCTGTGGGAGAGGAGAGGGACACTGTCGCTGGTGCACTGGGGTCACCGCACCTCTCCCTCTACCTTTGTGTCAAGGCATCTTGGGAACTGAGGAAGGTAGGTCACAGTTGACACCTAGCTGTTGCTGGGTTCTCCACAGATTTGGAGTACAGTAGCCCTTCCCCCAGAGCCCTTGTGAGGCCTCTGATGGAGGCTGAGGCTTACAGGGGAAGCATTTGGAGTGTGGTGGCCTGCTCTGTGAGGGACAGTCAGAGGACTGTCCCGCAGGATAGCTGTTTCCCCACACATACTCAACATGTGGGTCCAGCCTCTCCCCACTATAAGCCTACAGTGGTCCCAGGAGTAGCTGCAGAAACAGGTGGAGGTCTTGGTGGGGGAGGAGCTGTGTCCTTTATGGGGCCTTGCATACCTTTGTTTCTTCCCTGCCCTAGCCCGTTTTAGTGACCTGAAACTGTTTTTGTTTTATTCATGTGCTATGCACATGTGTGTGCTGATGTGGAGACTGGATGTTAACTTTTGTTGTTATTGTTAGTTTGGTGGTTGTTTTGTTTTGTTTTGAGGCAGAGTCTGAATGTAGCCCTGGCTGTCCTGGAACTCACAGAGATCTGCGTGCCTTTGCCTCCTGAGTGGTAGGATTAAAGGTATGCACCACCACTACCTGCCTGGCCTCGTGTGTGTGTGTGTGTGTGTGTGTGTGTGTGTGTGTGTGTGTGTGTGTGTGTGTGTGTGTGTGTGTGTCTACCCACCAAGGTAGAAAAGAGTTTCTGAACCCCTGGAGCTGAAGTTCCGGTGGGGTAAGTCACAGACTGGGGTCCCCTGGAAGGGCAGGAAGTGTTAGCCCTGATCCATCTCTCTAGACATCCCCTCCTCTTCTTTTGAGACCAAGCGCCAGCCTGCAACTTGGGATGTAGACAGACTAACTCTGCCTCCCAAGTGCTGGGATTAAAAGTGTGTACCACCATGCCCGACTATACTTGAAGTTTTTCAGACAGTCTCTCACTGAACCTAGAGCTTGCTGGGAGCTGGGGTTCTGCCTGTTTCACACTGAGCACTGAGGTTCTTGTGTGTTTTTATGGGTGCTAAAGAGCTGAACTCAAAATAGTTTATCCATTCAGCTCTCTTTTCATCTCCCAAACACTTTTTAATTACATAAGAAACATAGTCTTAGTGATGGTGCATACCTTTAATCCAAGCACTCAGGAGGCAGAGTCCAAAGCCAACCTGGTATACATAGTGAGTTTCAGGACAGCCGGAGCTACATAGTGAGACCCTGATTCAAAACACCAAAAAATTGCCTGGCAGTGGTGACACACACCTTTAATCCCAGCACTCAGGAGGCAGAGGCAGGCTGATCCCTTTGAGTTCGAGGCCAGCCTGGTCTACTGAGTGAGTTTCAAGGCAACCAGAGATACACAGAGAAACCCTGTCTCACCAAAGCAAAACAAAAATAATAAAAAGCAAATTATACAAGAACCACATTAACATTTTTTAAAGTAAAGAAAATACCAGGCATCGTGATCCATGATCCCAGCATTTGGGAAGCTGAGGCCAGATGGTAAATTCAAGGCCAGCCTTAGCTAGAGGCTAAGGTCTTAGACCAAGACCTTGTTTTTAAAAATAAACAAACAAAAATAAATGATGGGCTGGGGCTGTGTGTAGCTCAATGGTAGAACTCTCACCTAGCATACTCGAGCCTCTGGGTTCTACTGCAAAAATTCGTCTAAATTAAAAGGTTAAAAAATGAGTCCACAAGAGCTGTCGAAATGACTCAGTCAGTAAAGATACTTTCCTCCAAGCCTGAAGACTTGAGTTCCACCCCAGAAACCCACATGATAGAAGGAAGGAAACTTTGACCTCCATGAGTGTACTGTGGCATGTGTGCACCCCACTCCTAAAAAATGTAAAAAGAGGGACTGGAGAGATGGCTCAGAGGTTAAGAGCACTGGCTGCTCTTCCAGAGCTTGTGAGTTCAATTCCCAGCAACCACATGGTGGCTGACAACCATCTGTAATGAGATCTGGTGCTCTCTTGTGGCGCACCGGCATACATGCAGACAGAACACTGTACTTTTTTTTAGTTTTTATTTTTTTTAATTGTTATTTTATTTATTTATTGCGTATACAGTCTTTTGCCTGCATGCCAGCAGAGGGCACCCGATTTTATTCAAGGTGGTTGTGATCCATCATGTGGTTGCCGGGAATTGAACTCAGGACCTCTGGTAAAACAGTCAGTGTTCTTAACCGCTGAACCATCTCTCCAGCCCAACACTGTACATTTTTAAATGTGAGAAGAAATAAGCCTTGATGCAGCTCCCAAGCCCCACCTGTACCTCTGGCCACCACTGCTCATGTCCAGATCAGCTTCCTGTGGCCAAGGGGACAAATTACTGCCAACAGCTGGGCCAGTAACACAGACATGCCAATCGTCTTTCAGAAACCCGGCACAGAGTAAGTGGGGTGGGGTGGGTGGCCTGGACCACACTCCTTTCCTAGGCTGCAGGCGGGATCATGGGCTCCACAGCCTGGTTCCCAGCCTTTGTCCCCTTCCGTCGTTTTCACTCATTGCCACTCTCCTCTCCTGGTCGTGTCTCTAGATGTTTATCCTCTGCCCCCTCCCATCCCCGTCCATTCCTCAGGCCACCAGATTGTCTAGGGCAGTCTTCTGCTCCTGGGGACAGCTGGTTAGAAGCTTTAGTGACTTTTCTCACAGACCGAGGCAGTCCCGGGTCATATATGGATATCCTTGGAGAGCTGTTATTCAGCCTGCCACAGTATCCTTGCAGCATTTCCTGTGTTTTTGCTGGACTGGGCAGGCAGTGGCCTGTTTTGCCCCCATGAACATTGTCAAGGGTCAAGTTGCATTCCACAGCAGTCCACATGGCACCCCTGCCCTCCAGCAGCTGCCTGTTGTCCTTTGCAGGCTCAGGCCCCGCCACAGACTCAGGAAAGCCACTTGTGCCCTAGTCATGTACACAGCTAGCTTCCCGTGGGATTCTTGTTCCTCGGAGTGGACCTGCTCAGCCAAGGATTAGAGCTACAAAAAAAAAAATGCAATGATGCCTGTAATCCCAGGCACTCAGGAGGCTGAGGCAGGAGTGTTGTGAATTCAAGGCCAACCTGGCTACGTAGCAAGACCCTGTCTCGAAAGGATGATGATGACCCCAGTCTGCCCATACACAGCAGGCTCAGTGGGCACTCCAACAGTAGACATGGGTCTGCCTACCTACTGTCTTGCCTACAAAACCTTTTCTACGGCATCAACAGTTCCAGCTCGTTTACTAAGGCCCTACCATGTGACTTACTCCAGGCCTCAGCTGCCTCAGGTGTACCTTGTCACCAGGCCATTATGCTCCAGGGAAAGCAGGACCTTGGGAGGCAGGGGAGAGGCTGCCCAGAGGCAGAGCTAGAAAGGTATTTGAGATGGGCTGTGGGGGAAGTGAGTTCCCCAGAGGAGGAGCGTCCCACTCAGGCAGAAGAACAGTGCTGGCTTTCCTAGCTTGTTATTATCCAAGGGGGGGAACACACGCATGCCACGGCATGTGGAAACCAACACAGCTTCATGGAGTCAGTTCTTGCCGTCTCAGGCTTACACGGCAAGTGCCTTTACCCACTGGGCCGTTTCACCATCCACGAATCGGTTTTATAACTGTGAGGTTGCTTGGCAGTGACTGTCTAGGCAGAGATGGGGCTGCGGGAGCCAGACTTTATCCCACAAGTGAGCTATCATTGCAGGCTTTGAAGCAAAAAGAGGGCTTGTGACGTTTGTGGCTGAGGAGGGCTGGGTGGCAGTGGGAGCAGGCATGGTCTCATTCATGGTGCTGCCTTTCAGAGCAGGGTAAAGAGCCTAGCCCTGGGCGGGCTTGCACCGAGGCCTGTAGCCAGTGGGGGCAGCCTCCTGACCTCCCTGGCCTCTGGCCCACAGGAAGCCTGTGAGCGCAGCCTGGCGGAGATGGAGTCCTCACACCGGCAGGTGATGGAGCAGCTGCAGAGGCACCATGAGCGAGAGCTGCAACGCCTGCAGCAAGAGAAGGAATTGCTCCTGGCCGAGGAGACGGCTGCCACGGCCTCAGGTGAGGACCAGGATGTGCCATGGGCAGGGCCTGGTGCTGCCACATTGAACTGAGAAGGCCCCGAAGTAAGGAGTTGGGGGAAGCAGTCAGTAGGGACTGGAAGCCCCAGAAGTTACCTGTGGCCCAACTTGAAAAGGAGGAAGTGAGGCAGCAGAAAGTTGTGACTTTTCTTGGGTTCTGTAGACAGTGAGGGGTACCTCAAGCCACATACTACCTCCATGCCAGGGGAGAGACACCAGTCAGCTCATCTGTTCTGGTAGAATGTCACCTGCCGACATACCTGGTCGGACCCTGGGACGCTCGAGTGGTTGTGACCTTTGCCCTACTGCCAGTGACACCTCTCCGTCCCCACACATTTCTCATGGGAGCACCCTGAGTGTTCATGGTGTCCAGGGAGTGAGGAAGCTGGGCTCCAGAGGGGATCAGGGGCCCGTCCCAAGTCGCACAGCTTGGGAATGACAGAGCTGGGCTTTGAGCCTGGAGCCGACATTCTGATTGCAAAACGGGGCACTGAGCTGCCTCACTTTTCCCAAGCCCAAACCAGGAAAACCCGAGACAGACAACTTCTGTCCTCTTCTGTGGACTGCACACCAGCTGTGTGTGCACGGGTGTCCTGGTCAGCCCCTCTGGCTTTGCAAAGTCGTGAATGAAGTCATGTGACCTGGAGCTTGCACCCTGCCAACACTGGCCAAGCGTTCCCTACGCTCAAGTCTACATGGTCACTTCTGCCAAGCCTTGGGCTGTGTTCGTGTTTCAGGGCAGACCCACCTGGCAGGCCGCCTAGAGTAGCTGCCCCTCCCCAACAGGATGCAGGCATTATCACCCAGTGATCCAGCTCCAAAGTTTCTACAGTGAACTTGAACTTGACGGAAGCAACCCCGTGTTAAATAACAGACCACCAACAGCCTTGTATCCCCACATGGCAGGGACTACCATGGAGGAGGTGTTGCAATTTGGAATTGTGGATAAATCTAAGGCTGGAGGCTTGCATATGCCTTACCCTGCCCTGTGCAGTATGGGGAAATGCTGGGTTCTTGGGAGCCCCCCCATTAGAAACAGCCAACAGGAGCCAGGCAGATGGCCTTGATGGACGGCCCCCAGGCGCTACAGGGATGGTTGAAGCACTGTGTGAGGCTAGCCAGGAACCACTAGTAGGAGGGTGACTTCCAAGAGGACCCAGAGAAGCTGATCAACTCACCCAAAGCCACTGGGAGCTGGGCACAGCTTCAGCGATGGTCTTTGCACCCCTCTGGCCCTGTCTGCACCACTACAAATGGAACTGTGTAGATCCCATCCAACCTGACCCTGCCGGTCTGTCCTGCTCCTAGCCATCGAAGCCATGAAGAAGGCGTATCAAGAAGAGCTGAGCCGGGAACTGAGCAGAACACGGAGTCTCCAGCAGGGTCCAGATGGCCTTCGGAAGCAACACCAGTAAGATGGCAGGGTCTGGGGCCTGGGGTGGATCTGCTTTGCTTAGGGTCATAAGTACTCAGGCCCCGCCTGTGCCCCTTTAGTGTCTCCTAGAGCCGGGTTGCAGTGCTGCTCTTGACCGCTAGGGTGTCTCCCTGCCCCGGCACTGGTGCCTGGGCGGTGGTGGTGGGAGAGGTAGTCCCTGAGCTCACCCTCCAGAGGAAAGCCCTGCAGACAGAGAGACCGTTACCAGCCTACAGTTACCAGGGTATGAGTTCAAAACCACAGCCAGCAGTGCTGTGACTCCAGGCCAAGCCGCGGCTGGAGAGCCTGTGTGGTCCATCTGCGTCCCACCCTGTGCTGCCTAGGTTGGACATGGAGGCGCTGAAGCAGGAGCTTCAGGTGCTGTCTGAGAGGTACTCGCAGAAATGCCTGGAGATCGGCGCCCTGACACAGCAGGCAGAGGAGCGTGAGCTCACCCTGCGGCGCTGCCAGCAGGAGGGCCAGGAACTGCTGCGCCACAACCAGGTAGGCTGGCGGGTAGGGAGGCTGTGACTGGGCAGTGGTGGGGCTGCTGTCCCCACCCTGACACCCTGTTCTCTCAGGAGCTGCACTCCCACCTGTCGGAGGAGATCGACCGTCTGCGAAGCTTCATCGCCTCGCAGGGCACAGGCAACAGCTGTGGGCGCAGCAGCGAGAGGAGCGCTTGTGAGCTGGAGGTAAACGGCACCGCCCCTCCCTCCCCTCCCCTCCCTCCCCTCCCCTCCCCTCCCTCCCTCCCCTCCCTCCCCTCCCTCCCTCCCTCCCTCCCTCCCCTCCCTCCCCTCCCTCCCTCCCTCCCCTCCCTCCCCTCCCCTCCCTCCCCTCCCCTCCCTCCCTCCCTCCCTCCCTCCCCTCCCTCCCCTCCCTCCCTCCCCTTCCTCTCCTCCCCTCCCTCCCCTCCCCTACCTCCCTTCCCCTCCCTCCCCTTCCCTCCCTCCCCTCCCCTACCTCCCTTCCCCTACCTCCCCTCCCCTACCTCTCCTACCTCCCCTCCCCTCCCCTACCTCTCCTACCTCCCCTCCCCAACTCCTCTCCCCTACCTCCCCTCTCCACCCCTCCCCTCCCCTGCCCCGTGCCAGGCAGCCCCTGGCTCTAGGACCTGTATGGGAGGAGTTCCCTAGCAAGCTAGGTGTCACCTGCAGGTGTCGCTCAAAACTTTGGGACATTCCAGGCTAAGTCAGAATGTAGCCATTGATCCAGTCTTGTCATCCACCTGCTGTGTGACCATGCTCAGTCACTCCGCCTTTGTGAGTCCCAATAGTTGAGTGTGAGACAGTTAGCATGGTGCACACCTGTGAGTCCAGGACTCCAGAGGCGGAGGCAGGTGCATCTCTGTGCCTGGTCTACAGAGTGAGTTCCAGGACAGCCAGAACTAGATGGAGAAACTCTGTCTCAGAAGAAAACAAACAAACAAACAAACAAAAAAAGCCAGGAGGTGATGAGGCACACCTTTAATCCCAGCACTCAAGGCTAGCCTGGAACAGAGAAAGTTCCAGGACAGCCAGAGCTACAGAGAAAATCCCTCTCTCAAAAAACCAAAAGTAAAATAAACAATAAAATAAAAAATAAGGGGCAGGGGCAGCTAGCACTCTGCTTATGGGGAAGCTGGAAGGAGGAAGTGTGAGAGATTCTAGGATCACCCAGTTTTTTGTTTCATTTATTAGCAAACATCTAAGGCAATGGTTCTCAACCTTCCTAATGCTGCGACCCTTTGAAACAGCCTCATGCCGGGCATGGTAGAGAATCAAGTTCCAGGACAGCTGGAGAAACAGTGTCTTGAAAAACAAAACCAAACCAAAAAACAGTACCTCATGTTGTGGTGGCCCCCCAACCATAAAATTATTTTCTTTTTTTTTGGTTTGGTTTTTCGATACAGGGTTTCTCTGTATTGTTTTGGAGGCTGTCCTGGCACTCACTCTGTAGACCAGGCTGGCCTCGAACTCACAGAGATCTGCCTGCCTCTGCCTCCCAAGTGCTGAGATTAAAGGTGTGCGCCACCAATGCCCGACCCATGAAATTATTTTCATTTCTACTTGGTAGCTATAATTTTGCTAGTCATGGATCATAAGGCAAACATCTGATATGTAGGACGGTCTTAGGCCACCCCTGTGAAAGGGTTGTTCGACACTCACAGGGCCGAGAAGAAGTTCTAAGCCCTAAGACTGTTCTCTTCCATCGAGCTCATTGGCCAAGCACTGCAACTGCCTGCATTAAAGCAATGAGAAACGGGGTTAGTGGCCTTCCTGAAGGCCACCCAGCTATGGAATGGAAGGGTGCTAGAACCAGGCAGTAGATCGTCAGGGAAGTTTAAAGGCTTGGCTGCTCAGCTGAGTTTATGTGCACCACATGTCAATAGCTCTGCTGCTCAGAGTCCAGGGGGTCCAGGGAGGTAGCCCTGCTGTAGTCACATAGCTACAGTTCACAGTAAGCCACGACACAGCCTCCCGTCAACCCCTCAACCCTAGCACCTGGGTGTGGTGCTGCTAGTTTGTAGCTGAGGTAGCAGGGAGAGTCCTACTCACAGCATAGGAGTGAGGAAAAGGAGAGCAGAGGCAGGGGACTTCCTGGGGCAGTAGACTGTAGGATGGGGCCTCTCAGTGGGGGTTGGGGCTTTACCCAGGGCTTTGAGTCATGGAGATGTCAGGCTGCAGGACAGTAGGGATCTGGGTAGCCTTGGCCTGTGGTCCTGACTCGGCCTGGCACGTGTGTCCCCAGGTGCTGCTGAGAGTGAGAGAGAATGAGCTCCAGTACCTGAAAAAGGAGGTGCAGAGCCTCCGCGACGAGCTCCAGGTGATGCACAAGGTAGGCGGTCCCTGTGGGGCTGGGGTGCTCCAGGTGCCTCGCTGAGCCGGTCGCCCTGGGCCTTCCACATGTCTCACCATCCCATCACAGACAAGCCTGAGAAGCCAGAGGGGCGTGTCTCACCCAAGGCCATACTTGCTTCCAGGCACTCCAAAGTTGTTTATGACTGTTGAGCACCTAGTAGGTGCCAGGGATAGAGCTGTGAACAGAACAGGCCACCATCCCAGCCTGGCTGTGCGTTGACTCCAAGTGTTGCTAGGAAGCCCACCTGTTCTGTACAGCCATTGGCTTGTCCCTGCCGTCATCGCGCTGTGGATGTGTGGTGGCTCTCTGACGTATGAGCCAGGAGTGCACTGGCCGTGCTTGGAGAATAGGCTGAGAGAACCAGACCAGAGCCCCTAGGCATGCCCTCCTGGGCCTCATCCTACCTCATGGTAACCACGAGCAAAGGCCTCACCTCCCCAGGCCCTAACTGCCACCCCTCTGATGGGACAAGGAAGGACAACAGTCCCGATCACTGGGGAAACCTGGCCTTCTGTGCTCGCAGCACAGGGACAATGGGTGTGTGGCAGGGAGAGGGAGCTGCAGGCCCCAACCCTGAGCGCTTCGCTTCCTCTATGGCCCTAGGACAAGCGCTTCACGGGGAAGTACCAGGATGTGTATGTGGAGCTGAACCACATCAAGACACGGTCAGAGCGTGAGATCGAGCAGCTGAAGGAGCACCTGCGCCTGGCCATGGCTGCCCTGCAGGAGAAGGAGGCTGTGAGGAACAGCTTGGCTGAGTAGAGGTGCGCGGGGACCCTGCAAAGCTGTGGTCACTTACGTGCAGCTAGATGGGCCACACTTCTCTCCTGGCCACTTCTCCTGCTGTAAGTGGCCTTGTGTGCTGGCTACCAGGGAGTCGTTATGGCCATAAGACAGTCTGCTGTGTCATACTGCGCGTGTTTATCCTGAGTGATGGCACACAGCTAGGTCTTAGCCGCTGACATGGTAACCGCCCCAGTGGTCTGCCCTTCCACGGGCACATTCCAAACTTTCGTTCAGGCCCAAAGCTTTGTGCTGCAGCCAGTGCTGACCACAGAGCCCTGGAGATGCTCTCCTTCAGAGGGCTTGAAGGGCTATGACGTGATACGTGAAGTGTGATGTGCCATGCCACGGCCTGTCTGCCTCCATGTTCTGACCAAACCAGACTTCCTAAGGCATGTGAGTCAGGCTGCCCCTGGCCTTGTGCAGGGCAGCCTATAAAAGTGGCTCTGACCCAACTGCAGGCCAGCAGCGTGGGCAGTTTTACTTGTACTTTGGCTTGGCCCACACTGGCAGGCCAAAGCCTAAGGCCTGTCTCTCCAGTGCTCAGTGGTCACTCTTGCCTTCCAGGTCCCTGTGGTTCAGCTCAACTGAGGACCCTCCGTCCCCGGGGACCAGCCAGCCTCCTCCTCTGACACAAGTCAGAAGCCAAGCTTTCTTCTCTCCCTGGGTCACCTGTGCACTCACACCTGCTGCACGCACGAATACACGAGCACACGCACACACACATGTGCACACAGACACACACACATGTGCACACAGACACACACGCACACACATGTGCACACACACGTGCACACAGACACACACACGCACACACACACTGCGGATCTGAGCTCGTCCCTCGCACTGGGTCTCACCTTGCACCTTCTTCAGGATTTTATATGTGAAGAGATTTTTTTATATAGAATTTTCGCCTTTTTTTTTCTAAAACTTTAAATTTTTAAAAAAGGCAATTCTTGGTGGCATGTGCCTCTAGTGCTGGCTCCTGTACCCTCCACTGCCCGGCTTGGGCCTCCTTCCTACCCTGGGCATCTTGCAAAGGTCCAAGCAGGGCCAGGGCGTGTTGACCAGAGGGAAAAGGCCGGGAGCAGCCCCGTCTGCCTGCCCTACCTCTACTAACTACTTCTGCCCTGCCGGGTCCACACCTGGCCTCTGGACCGGGGAGCAATGGACAGAGAAAGGAGCCTGTAGCTGTCCCCATAGCTCCACTCCTCTGAGGGGCGCTGGGTGTGGCCCACTAGCGCTACCCATGAAGACACATCTCTTCTGTCCCACGAGTCATCCTAACAATAAAACCTTCCAGCAACTCTGGCTTTGTGACTGGCTGGGCAGGGTAGGAAGTGGCACCAGATTCTTAATGGCTTCTTCATCCCACTTCACCTGGGCAGGGGTCAGTGGGCTTCCGAGGGTGGAGCCGAGTTCAGTTCATCCCCTGGGCCTTGGACGATTCAGTGCCTTGAGGGGAACCCACTCTCCACCCTGACAGCAACCAGAAATTGCTCTCCAACCTGGTTCCCTGGTGGATCACCAATGGCTCACTCATCAACTCTTTATCTGAGAAGCTATAGACTTACAAAGAGAGGGCGGGTGCTGAGACCTTGCTGCCCCCACACACTGTAACATTCTCCCAGAGCCTCTGTGTGCTTCTCCAGAAAATGGGTGTTTTTATCATCACCTTGATAAAAGGTTTCTTAGAGATGATCCCATCTGTAACTGGTAGCCCTGGCATCTGCATACAGTTGAGCCTAAGCCGTCTCTGTCATCATCCTCACCTCCTACATTGAAAGCCCTTGCTCCTGTGTTTAGGGCAACAAGTCACCAGACCCTCCATAGTAGTCGCTGTAGACAAAAAGTCTTTTCTCCCCAGTTCTAGAATAGCTCAGAAGACCTGACAGTACCAAGTGTTAGTTCACCAACTCTGGGCACCAGGGACTGCCATGCTCTGCTGGCACGAACACACGTAGCACACCGAGGCTCTTTGTGGGATAAACATACGTCTCCCCTCTGACCCAGTGTTGCCGTGTGCAGGCACCTAGAGCATCAACGGCCCGCCCACTGCACAAATAGACAGTGACGTTCACGTCAGCCCTATTCAGGGTTGCTCAAACCTCCGCTGCCCCTCCATGGTAGAGTAAGTGGCTGGGAATGTGGCTTAGTTGGTAGGGTTGCTCTGCCAGCAAGCACGAAGCCCTGGGTTCAGTCTATAGCCCTGTGTAAGCCAGGGGTGGCAGTCCATACCTGTTCATCCCCGTGCTTGGGAAATGGAGGCAGGAAGATCTGAAGTTCAAAGTCGCCCTCAGCTATATAGCAAGCTCCAGGACAGCCTGGACTACACGTGACCCAATTTCTCATCCCCAAAAAAGAACAATTGTGGTCTGTTTGTACTTGATATGGCAATCAGCCGTAACTGCTATGTGCAGAAAACATGGGTGAATCTTCCAGACTTAATGGTTAAGCAGAAGCCATGAAGATCACATCTACAGGAGTTCGGTTACATGACATTAAATGCGGCAAAACAGTGGTACCCTGATCCGGGGAAGAAGGGCCACTGCCCAGCAGTGGACACAGGCATCTTTGGGTGACAGGCGTGTTCTGACTCAGCCTGGGTGGGGGTGACAGGGCACACAGCATCCATGTCAGAAGCACCATACTGCACACTTAGATCTGTGCATTTTAGCACGTACAAATCTTGTTAGTGTTAGTAAGCTTTTAAAAATAGTTTTGAATGTTATGTGTATGGGTGTTTAGCCTGCATGTGTGTGTGTGCACCATGCGGTGCCTGGTCTTCACAGAAGAGGGAATTGGATCCCGGTAACTGGAGTTACAGTTAGCTGCTGTGTGGATACTGGGAGTCAAAGCCATGTTGGTGCTGGGAATCGGACCCAGGGAGAACAACCAATGCTCTGAGCAATGTCTCCAGCCCGTAAACTGGCTTTTAAACAAACCAGGTTTCCAGCAGCTGTCAGGTCAGCAACCTTGAAGAAGAACTTTTCCCTTCCATCGTTGGACGTTTGACCTGAAGCACAGCCGTCTGACTGTTCAGTCCCGTTATGGCCTCAGGCACCCGGCCGTAGCTATACAGATAGCTCCACTATGGCCTCCTGAAGCCATCTCCCTTTCTGGGCTTAGTTTCTTGATCTGTTCAATGGTGCAGTAATGCCCCCAGGAGGCTGTGGGTAAGAAACTACTAACCTTCAGTTATCTGTTGCTTTGTAAGCAACTACCACAAACTCGACGGCTGAGAAGGGCAATGTTCATATTCACTCTCCTGGACTTGAGGCGTCCTTCCTGCAGCCACCTCAGGTGGCCAGAGTGCCGGTCACCCGAGGCTCTCTGTGGATGTCCATCATTGCTTCTCCCTCACAGCCATGCCTGCTTCACTGCTGAGTTCCTCCGCTTCCTGAATGCACGGTGGCCTCAGGGCGTCTGTAGTCCGACTGCCTCCCCATGCCTGACTGCCTTAGAAAGGGCTTCAGCCACGGAATTGACACGCTTGGAAATCCTGTGACGTCACTTGTCAGTCAAAAACAAGTTAGGGCCAGCCCAGCCTCAAGGGCTGTAGCAGGGCCTGGTCAGAGGCGGCTCTTCAAGGCCAGCTCTCTTCCCAGCCTCCTGGTGCTCTGAGGCGGGGTCCTCTGTGGGGTCTGTTGTCCCAACCCACAGGACACACAACGTGGGTCTGGTGGACACCTAGGAAAAAGATGGGGGACAGGGGGACACAAGGACGGACGCCAGGACAAGAGTATGATCAAGGCGACTTTATTCATCCCAAAGGGATTTATATAGGAGAAGGGAGGAGGGGAAGGAATGGGGGGTGTGCTGTAGCTGCGATGAGCCTGGCGGAGCTAAGGTCTGGGGTGGGTCCTCTGGTAACCTAACTGCAGACTCTAACTTTATCTTTCACAATCCACCTTCTATTGTTTAAGCCTACACCCTAGATAAGCTGCAGGTCTGTTTCTGGAATTTGGCAGGTAGCATGGTGGTCCCGAGTCACATACTTTCTTTTTTTTTTTGGTTTTTTCGAGACAGGGTTTCTCTGTGGCTTTGGAGGCTGTCCTATATATATGAGTACTCTATCTGCATGTATAACTTTATGTGAGAAACAGGCACCAGATCTCATTACAGATGGTCGTGAGCCACCATGTGGTTGCTGGGAATCGAACTCAGAACCTCTGGAAGGGCAACCAGTGCTCTTAACCTCTGAGCCATCTCTCCAGCCCATTCAGGACATCTTTTCTTATGAGTATGTGAGGCAGCCGTACCTGGTTGATGGCAGGAGGTCCCTGACAGTCTGTCCTCAGCTCTTCCGTGTCTGGGTGTCCTCCTGTGCTGACCTTGGCCGCTTGTCCTTGGTCCTCAGCATCTAGCCACCAGTCTGTCCCCAGACTGTTCTCAGAAGCTTGGGTAGGGGTCCCAAGGCTGACACGGAGTGTGTCCTCCCTCCAACCCGAGCTTTAGCTCCTACTTGTCCTGGAAGTAACTTGTGGGTGAGGCCCCGAAGAGCCAGCCTCTGGTCTTGGGGCTGCCATGGCCTATGACGGAGGCTTGGAACTTGGAGGCAGGCAGCTTATCCAAGAAACCACAGCCAGCACAGACCCAGCTGGGGAGACCAGGGGAGGCTCCCTGGAGGAAGAGGTTCTGGGGCTGAGCAGGAGTTAGCCAGGCCCGGGGTTGGAAATGGACCTGCCTCTGAGCACGGCATTCAGGGTTCTGAGTCTGGAGAGATTCTCATTCCAGGAATGCACTGCCGCCACCACCGGGAGCTCAGTCTGTGAGGGACAGCAGACAGCAGCAGGGACAGTGGGGGCGTGTCCTGAGTGGGCTTCAGGACTTGGGCAACTCTGGAGTGCATAAAGCACCCTGTCTGTGGTTAGAGGTCTGGTAAAGATGGTGGAACCTGGAACACTGTTAAGCTAGTTCAGGCCCTGACCCAGGAGGAGGGCACAGAGTTGCTTCAGGTACAGCAGTTCCAGGGGCAATCGAGGGACAGGGAAGTGGGACTACGGGCCCCACGCGGTGGGGAGCAGGTGGCCTGCTATTGGACTCACCAGGGCGTAAACTCAGGTCTGTGAGGGGAAAGGAGTGTTGATAACTTAACGGCACTATTCTGATGTCCCTGTCCCTCAGTGTCCCCAGTTCCCACGCCCCCATTAATTCCCCGGAGGGTCTTGTCAAGGACCCACCTCTGCAGTGACAGGGGCTGGCCTGTCCCTCTCCATGCCTCACTGGAGCACCCAAGTCCTCCTCCCCTCTACAGAGACTTTGTGACTTGACTCTAGGGACCTACAGGGAAGGAGGACTATTGTACTTAGGCTGGCAGAAATGAAGATATTCTAGAGACACTGGTGTCTCCCAATCTGACTCTCAGACTGTTGAAACCGTGGACCCTGGAGAAATGGGGATTTCCCCAGAATCTCATGCTGAGAGGAGGAGAGGCCAGCCAGGAGGATTTCAACTCTGACATCTTGTCAGAGCAGCTTGGAGAAGGAAGGCCAGACAGTGTTTTTTTTTGTTTTGTTTTGTTTTTTTGTTTGTTTGTTTTTACGAGACAGGGTTTCTCTGTATTGTTCTGGAGGCTATCGGTCCAGCCCGGCCTCGAACTCACAGAGATCCGCCTGCCTCTGCCTCCCGAGTGCTGGGATTCAGACAGTGTTTAACAGGGTCAACATTGTATCAACACTGGGTCAGAGTTGGACAAGGCCACCCCAGGACTGCCTAAATATGCAAATCCTTGACCTTCTATGTCAATTTATCTCACTTTAGGATCCAGAAAATGAATTTACATCTCTTCCCATCATGGCCACATTAAGCAAATCGTTTTCTGTTTTCCACTATTAATTTGGCTGATTTAATTACCTTATTGAAGATGTGTGTCTGAATCTAGCCTAGGGCACGGGCTGTGACCCCCAAGTTCAATAACAGTTTTACCTCAGGAAGCAGGTCCCACTCCTCTTCCCCTGGGCACACCCACTGCTATTCTGTCTCTTTCCCCACCCAGCACAGATGCTGCGGGAGGCTGAATAATCGAGAAAGGTAAGGTCTGAGAATCAAGCACCCCTCCATCATATTCCTGTTCCTAGCTCTGCAGCCTTGGCAGGTTGTATACAGTTTCTCTGGGCCTCGATTTCCCCAACTGCACAATTGTGACCAATTTGCTAAGTGTTGTGAAGGTGACGAGAGCTAATGACAGACAGGACATCCTGAGGAGAGTGCCTGGTGCCTCATAAAACACAAGGCACACATTAGTAGTTATGGCTGAGGTAGTTGTCACTCATCACGTCGTTAGTGACTCCAGACCTGCCCTTCCGTTGGGGAGGATCCCCATGAATCACTCTTCGGGGATTCCTGCAGCTTCATTAATGTTGGGGATGACAACAACTAGGCACAAAGCCAGACGGTCCCTAATTGTGATGACTGAACAACTTGGGGTGCTCTGAGTTCACAACGCTGAAGTGACTCAAGCCCAGTGGTAAAGCTGTGAATTTGGATCTTTTGTCCAGGCCAGCATGACTGCAGCTGACCCTCTCTGGATCAGTCTCAGGATCGTAAGGGCACCCTGAAGAAAAGTGGACCGAGTATGTATGTGTTACCACACCATGACGTGTGTGCGTGCGCGCATGCACCTCTGTGCACGGGTCAGAGGACAAGTTTATGGAGTTGATTCTCTCCTCCTGCTGGGAGTTCCTGAAACTGCACTCAGGTGTCAGGCTTGTGTGGCAAGCCCTCCCAACACAATGACTTTTCAAAACAATGCTGTCCATGCTGTTTCTTCTCATGAAGTCCTGCCCTCCGTCGCCTTCGGGCTGACTTGGCACAGGAGCCCTTGTCTGCCTTCACTCCCAGCCCTCCACCCCCAACTGGCAGCTACATGCAGCTCTTACAGGGACCCGGCCATGCCCTGCCTGTCCCTACTGCTCTCCTCTCATTCACCCCCCACTCCATGCCCTCTGCGGACAGATCCCTCCCCCGAAACCTCAAGGCTCAGCCTGCCGTCTCTAGGATTCCTTCCCAGACAGAGTTACATGCCTGCTCTGATCCCCACAGCCCCTCCGCATGGCATGTTCTTTCCATGTCTTCTCCCAGACATCGAGCCCCTGGGCCAAGGAGCCAGCTCTATTCACTTTGCTAGTTAACCAGTACCTGAGGTCTCAGCTAGGCATTTGTTGATGGACTGACTGACAGACTGGAAATGAATGACTGAGCCATAACTCAGCCTCATGCCAAGCAGCAGAAGACTGTTTCTCCCCATACTCCTGCCCCCACACGGGAATCCCAGGCTAACATGAAGGACTGCAGGCTAATAGCAGTTTCTGAACATAAGAGGGCCCAGCTGTGACTGTGACTCATTTAAGTCGTCCTGGCGTCCCTTCTGGACCTAACAAGGGCTGGGTGGGTTCAGAGGCCCTGGGAGGGAGGGGTTCACTTTGATGAGCATCTGCCCCAAGCAAACTTCACACACAACATCTCTCCTAATGTTCACCATAAGCCATCCATGCCTGCAGCCTCTCATTTTACAGAGGAGGAAACCCGTGATCAGAGAGATAATAGCCATGACTCACCCAAGGACAATGAGATGCATAGTAACTATGGCTCCTGAGCCCAGCCCTGCCCTGGTTAGGTATGATCCCATTGACAGAGGCAGGCAGGCCCTGTAAGAAGCATTTCACAGCCATCACACACTCTAGTCCCTAGTATTGCCTGTGAGTGAGGCGCACACTCACCCCGTTTGCAGGAGAGGGGCCAGAACTCAGAAAATGACAAGGACTCATCTGGTCACAAGGCTGCCCACCTCACAGCACAGCTGGCCTCCAGGACTGACCAAGGTTTTCTCATGGAAGACCAGAAATCTTTTCCTCCACTTGGGAGGAGAGCATGGGGAACCTCTGGGGTACTTCTTGCTCCCAAGTTGAGTTTCCTCTCCAAAAGCTATGAAGGTTGGGGTCCCCTAGAAGAGCATGAGGGTGCACCAGGTACCATGTTACTGCTGACCCTGTCAGTGTAACTTCACCACATATATCAGGAGAGCCAGGCAGCCGTGGCACGTGCACGCATGCGCACGTGTGTGTGTGTGTGTGTGTGTGTGTGTGTGTGTGTGCGTGTGAGAGTGCAGGCACAGATGTTGCAGGGCATCATTTGGAGGTCAGAAGAGTCAGAAGACAACTTTAGGAGTTGACTTTCCTTCCACCAAGGGTCAAGGGTTCTGGGGATCAGACTCAGGTCATCAGACTTGCACTACAAGCATTTTAATCTCAACGCCCCCATCTCCAGTCTTTTCTCTGAAACACATTTTTTCTGAGTATTTTTGAACCAGACATTGGTGGCGCACGCCTTTAATCCCAGAACTCCGGAGGCAGAGGCAGGCGGATCTCTGTGAGTTCAAGGCCAGCCTGGTCTACAGAGCGAGTTCCAGGACAGGTTCCAAAACTATACAGAGGAACCCTGTCTCAAAAAAAAAAAAAAAAAAAAAAAAAGACAAAAGAAACAAAAACAAAAACCGTATATACTGAATATTTTTGAGTGGCAGTTAATTGAATCTATATATGAAGAAGGCCAACTGTATTCAGCCATTTCTCTGCTAGTCTGGAAGCCAGCAAGCCCAGGCCATCGTCCTGTCTCTACCTCTGGCAGGGGTGAGATTACAGGTGTTTGTGGTGATCCACAGCTTGTTACATGAGTTCTGGCATCTAAACCCCAGTCTTCATGATAGTGGAACCAGCCCTTAATTGCCAAACCACTAGTATTTTTCTTTTAGGGATTTTTTACAGCCTTTGATATGCTAAAGCCAACGGTCACTCATCATTCTCATTCCGGGCCTATTGTTTTCTCCCCAATTATATCTTGCCTTTCTATCACATTCATGTTCTGGATATTAAGGCTTTTCTTTTCGGTGTGTGTGTGTGAGTGTGTGTGTGTTGGTGTGTGTGTGTGTGGTGTGTGTTGGTGTGTGTGTTGGTGTGTGTGTGTGTGGTGGTGTGTGTGAGTGTGTGTGTTGGTGTGTGTGTGTGTGTGTGTGTGTGTGTGTGTGTGTGTGTGTGTGGTGGTGGTGGTGGTGATGGTGATGGTGGTGGCAGCTTAGGACGGAACTCAGAGACTTGCCTACGCTAGGCAAATGGTCTTCCATTGATTCACCTCACAGAGCTTTATTCTTTTCTCTCTCTTTCAGCCACAGCCCAGGACAGGAAGTGCTGTGAATGCTGTCTTCTGCACCCATGAACTCCCAGCAGTTGTGGGTACAAGATGGAGGCTGCCACATTCCATCATGGATAGAGGAGGGGTTCATGAGGCCCTACCCTTAGCCAGGGAGCTCTTGGTAATTAAAAGCCACTAGGAAGGGGAAGTCATTTATCTTTAATGGTGTAACCACTGGCCAGTTGTTGTATGCTCCAAAATAGCCCCACCTAAGTGCATGTCAGTAACTCTGACTCAGTTAAATGGGTCATACACACAAGAATATATATATATATATATATGTATATATATAATGTGGAACTGTCAAAGAGTAAATTAAAATATAAAAAGGAATACATGTTGGCTGTTTACAGATACTTACAATAATATAGGAGTGTATGGAGTAAAAAATAAAAGCCAGTTATGAGCCAATCCCATTCCTCAGGAAATATGACTAATAACAGAGTGTCCACACATTTATGGTTCCAAAGCAGAGTGCAATGTGGATACAGCATTGAGGCTGTTTTTTCTTTGCTTGTTTGCTTGTTTGTTTGTTTCAGGCGGGGGTCTCATACTTCTCAGGCAAGCTGGAGCTCATGATATCCCTGCTCCAGGCCTCCCTAACCCTCCTGTATCTTTCTGCAGTAATTAGTTAAAAGACCAGCATCTCTCCCTCTTGAGGTCTCTTATAGAATAGTCTGGGAATCTTGCCGGGTCCAAAGGAGGCAGGGCTACCTTGCAAGGACCAGGGTCATAACCTCCCCACTTCCTACCTGTGCACAGCCAGGCTTCTTGGAATAGGAATGAATGCAGTTTGTGGGTCTGATGTGAGTCCTAGCCCAAAACACACGTGTCATGTGTGTCACACCCCAGTGCCCAGCCTCAGGCTCTCAGTATATAGGTCACCAGTTCATACCTTGCCCACAGATTGAAGCCATCTCCTTTGAAGTCTAGGTGTCCTCGCTGCCAGCTGACCTGGGACAGGACTATCCTGACAAACCAGATGACAGCTAATCCTGTTGACCCTTACACAGGACCAGGGGCTGGGAACTCTTTTCTACTGGACTCTACAAATGTGTCCCCCTCCTCCCTGGTTATGTGAGGGACAGTTCTGAGAGATGGAGAGTCCTGGGAATCAGCCTGCTCACCTCAGGCCCTGTCTGGCCACACAAGAATAGTAGCAAGGAGCCGGGAGTTGGTGGCGCATGCCTTTAATCCCAGCACTTGGGAGGCAGAGGCAGGCGGATCTTTGTGAGTTCGAGACCAGCCTGGTCTATAACAGCTAGTTCCAGGACAGCCTCCAAAGCCACAGAGAAACCCTGTCTCGAAAAAACCAAAAAAAAAAAAAAAAAAAAAGAATAGTAGCAAGGGCTGGGTGCTGGGACTTGGTAAGTGCTTGACTGAGGGGAGTGAGCCATCTGTCACTGCGTGGACTCTGACTTCCCTAGAGCATGAAATGTGGTGTCTTAACCTGCAGCCCGAGGCGGCTCTCTCATCTATCTTCGGAGCAGCCCCTTTCCTTCCTGGGCAGAGCTTGGATCCTCGGGAGGGAGGTGTGGAAGACGGAAGGATGTTCCTGAAGGGACAGGACCTCAGCCTTTGCTTTATTGATGCTTTCCAAGGCAAATTGAGGAGTGAGTTCCTGCCTAGTCCAATTAGATCAGTTAAAACTGAGCCACTGACTGTCCCCTGCATTAGCATGACTTTGAGAGTGTGTGTTTGTCTTTCTGTCTATTGACTAAATCCACGTGGGATGACAACTGGGGAGAAGTGGGCGAAAGTTGACAAGAGTTCAGGGACTCTGCCACCACCAGAGGGTTCAGCAAGGGAAGGCTTGCCAGAGGAAGGGTCTGGAGTCAGATGCCCCCAGCCATCACATCTCTAACTGACCTATCCCAGCTTCTGCTCCTGAAAGCAGGGAGCCTTCCCCATGCCTCCCTCACCACCCCCAGCCAGCCTGATTGTGGATTTGTCCTCTAAAGTACTCTGCCCTTTGAGACCAGTCTGCTCTGCAAGAGCTAGTTCCAGGACAGCCTCCAAAGCCACAGAGAAATCCTGCCTCAAAATGCATGCACACACGCACACATGCACACACAGGCCTCCTAGCAATGCAGAAACGAAAGGTCATCTGTGACTATATAACAATTCTGAGCTAAGCCTGAAGTACATATGACCCTGTCTTTGTTGAAGTGAGGTTCTGTTTGTTTGTTTCAAGACAGGGTTTCTCTGTGTAGCCTGACTGTCATGGAACTAACTCTGTAGAACAGGCTGGCCTCGAACTCACAGAGATCCGCCTGCCACTACCTCTGGAGTGCTGGGATTAAAGGCAAGTGCCACCACCGCCCAGCTCCTTTTTCCTCGCAGGACCCTATGTTAATCTAACATACACACACACAAATGTATTACTCTATTATGTCAGGATGTTAGAAGTCTAAAAATGTGAGCTAAGATCACTGGGCCAGCTGGGGCCTGTCACTTCTGGAGGCTCCATTGGACAGGCCTCTCTGTTTCTGTCACCTTGCCCAGCTCCTCCAGCTGCCTGCCTCCAATCCCCACTTAGGTGGGAGTCTCTCTTGAGATAACCCTCTCTGGTCTCCTGCTTGAGGACCCTTGTGAGGACACCGAACCTGCCTGGGTAACACAGGGCTAAGGGACTTGCTTCCATCCTTAACTTTGCTTCCCCCCAAGAAAGAAACAGTTACAGGACGTGTGTGCGGTCCCGCTACCATCAGCATCATGAAAACAAACAGTGGCCTCTTCCTAGAGTGAAGCATAGAACAGTCTGGATTCAACTCACTGGGAAACTGTCCAAACTAAAGCCGTGTATCCCTCCCTTGCAAGGCTTCCAAAGGACCCTGGCTTTTCAGTTAATGAATGAGAACATGGCTATTTAACATTTCTGGTGTTTATTGTGTTTTTCAGCTTCTTGGGGTTTTGTTTGTTTTTTTGTTTTTTGAGACAGGGATTCTCTGGGTAGCTTTGGAACCTGTCCTGGAACTCCAAGTTGGCCTCGAACACATTTTAAACAGACTTTCCTCAAGAAGAAAAATCCAAAGGTTTTCTTCCTTGTGGGGATGTGGACTTTGTCCACTGGAAGACACACTCAAATCCAGGGGCTTATCGGAGACAACTGGGTGAGCGATCTCGTACTTCAGAACACAGATGTCCAGGACCTCCCTGCGTGCTAGGTCTGCCACTCCCTTCTGAGGGAGCCGAGGGACTCGATGAACACGTCGATGCCCGGCCAGCTTGGCCAGTTCAGCTGTGTGGCCTTGGGCAACTACTTCATCTTTCTGTGTCAGGCTTTGCCAAACCCTCCCTGGGGATGCAAGACCAACCCCAGTGAGAGCCAGTGAAGACATGGCAAGCCAGAGGGTAGCTGGAGAGTTGATCGGCCGGCCTGAGAGCACAGTAGGACTTTTCCAGTGCGGGTTCAGGCTAAGCAGCAAGGGGCAGTGCTCCTGAGACTGGAGGTCGTGTGACTGTGTCCCCTGGCATCCTTGCTGTGTCCATACTTCCCTGGAGAGCCCTCTTTGCTGGAGACCTTTGCATTTCCAGCCACTCCGGGCTTGCCTTGGGGTCTGACGGGACTCCTCCTCTGGGAGCTCGGCAGCATGTCCCTTCCCCCACAGTTCACATCCTGCCCCTGTGCAACACCTGGGAGCCGGCCAGGTCTCCCTCGCTCACCTGCCTCACAAACTTACCACTCTGTCCTCTTGTGTGATTCTGCACCCCACCCTGCTTCCCTGGACGCTGAGACAGCCAGAGATCCCTACAAACACTGCCACCATGTCACCCACTCCTCCCCTTGCACCCCGCTTCCATTTCTGCTGGGTCTCCTCAGCCCCTGCCCTTTCAGGCCCCCTATTTCTACAGCCCCCCACTTTCCCACCGTCAGGCTCTGCCCAAGCTATCCCACAAGCCTGGAGCTCCTCCCATGGTCCTAAGTAAGCCTCGCTCTGGTCCTCCAAAGCCCAGCTCCTTCTTCCTCGGAGCTGTCTTTCCCTCGGGGCCCTCCTGTCCCTCCCCTCTCCCGTCACCCTCCCCACTGCCCTGCTTCTTATCTAGGAAGGACAGATATGAGAAGAGCAGAGGCTGAACTTTGACCCTACAGAAGTTCAGAGACTCTGAGGACCCTTGTTCACAGCTTTCACCCCCTGGAGGGCAGCAGTCACAGGACAGGGGATTGTGTCCTTGCTACCCTGGTCTGACTGCCTCTTTCCCTCTGCCGCATTCTCCTTTCTCATTGGCCACTACTCCTCCCTATGCCCCGCCCACTCACCTTGGCCTTCCCTGCTCTCTTTCTTGGTATCTGAGTCAGCTTCTACCCCCCCCCACACACAGCACACACACACACACACACACACACACACACACACACACACACACACCGATCCCTCCACTGCTGTTCACTCTGTCCCTCTGGGTGCCTGCCACCACTCCCTGTCCTGCCTTTGTCTCTGCAGCAGGAGGTGGCTGTGGGTGAAGTCACATCTCTCCGGCGGGGCCCCACCTCATCTAGTAAGAGCCAGAGTCCCTCGATGCACACACCATACCCCACACTGGGTGTCCCCTTCCTCCGTCACCTCCTCACGGTGTAAGCCACCATTCCCACCGCCCTTGTTCCAGGCACTGGCCGCTTCTGCCGCTCCTGCCACACGTCCTTTGCCCTGGCTGTCCTTCTGTATGGAAGAGTCTTCCTCGTAGCAGGAACCGCTCCTTTCCTTGCCTCCTTCAAAACATTTTTTTTGTTTTTTTTTTTGTTTTGTTTTTCGAGACAGGGTTTCTCTGTATTGTTTTGAAGGCTGACCTGGAACTCGCTCTGTAGACCAGGCTGGCCTGGAGCTCACAGAGATCCGCCTGCCTCTGCCTCCCGAGTGCTGGGATTAAAGGTGTGCGCCACCAACGCCCGGCTTCCTTCAAGTATTTGCTTAGATGTTGGCTGCTTTAAAAAAAGAAAAAAAGCACACTTGCTGGGTGTTGGTGGCGAACACCAGGTCCCTTTGAGAACCTCTACTGTCTGTAATCATCACTTTCCAACATACGTAACATTTTCTTTTCTTTTTTGGAACAGGATTTATGTAGCCCAGGATGACCTCAGACTCTCCACTATCCTCCTGCCTCAGCCTCCCTTGTGCTGGGATTACAGGTGGGCACGGCTGTAGCGAATTTAATCTTTACTGTTCCTTTTCTTCCTTGTAATCCTGTTTCCCACTCCAATCTCAGGCCCACACAGGCGGGTTTGTCTTTCCTGGGCATGGCTTTGTTCTCAGTGCCTGACACACACTCGGCACGTTAGGAATCTTGATCTCAGAGTGAGCCGGGGGTCTTCCCGGGAGGCAGAGGAAAGGACAGTGGCTGGGGAGTGCAGCTCCCTTGTAGAGCCACCAAGCCTTTCGGGACTCCTGTGTGTAACTTGTAGAAGTCAGTCAAGGGCTCAGTAAGCCCCTCCCCCACGAGAGCGTCATTCCCACCCTAATTCCATTTATGGGTTTTTCCAAGCAAGGCTTCATTTCTCTGTCACACTAACCCCAGAGGCAGCAGAGCCCCCCCCTCTTTTTTTTTTTTTTTGGCCTGTGAGAAGAAGCAAGGTAGCCGGGAGACTCCACACAGAGACTCCATTTCCCAGGAAGGCTGCCACAGCGCTCTGGGGTTGTAAAGGGCACCCAGGTAGGGGGTGGGGGTGAACGGATAGCAGTGTCTGGCCGACAGAAGGCGGCACCAGAGAGCCGCCTGTGAGGGGATTGTGTGGCCAGGAGGGAGTCACCCCGCCTCCTCCCTGGCCCTGCAGTGCCAGCCTGGGGCAGCCCCTCTCATCTTGACCCTCTGGCATCTCCCAGAAAGATCCCCCTTTCCTCCCTAACTCCCCAGCAGCGGGGAGGTAGAGCTGCTAATCTCCTGCCGCAGCGGGAGATGCCCCACCCGGTCCTCATATTCTGGCAGGTAAAGATGTTAGAGCTGTAAGGGTGAATCAAAGTGTGGGGTCTGTGGGAGTTGAGCCTCACAATGCAATGCCTCTCACCTCTCCTTCCAAGCCCCAAGGCCTCTGGGTAAACGTGGGTATGAGTCACCACCCAGGCAGGGTCAAGGAACTAATGGGAAACACCTCACAAGCTGTAATGGGCTGTGAGAATAAAAAAACTTCCACACTGAGTCATTCGGTGTATATTCTAAGGCATGCATAGACCTGGGGGAGGGATGGAGAGAGCAGTACGGTATCTCAGCCTTCTCCAGAAAGTTCCTAATGGAAACCCAGAGAATTGGTTTTCAAAATAACCCAAACAAGCCTACCAGAATATGTTTTCAAATTAGGAAACTTCAGGGTCACTGACATCATCAGAACTGAAAAACCTTGAACTTTTGAACTAAGCTGGCCTTTGGCGGCAGTCCCTTCACCTGGGTATATGCCTGTGGTGAAGGCACGGGCCTTGGTTCCTCCCCTCCCCTAATTATTTGGACTAACTGTAGGCATTTCGGGCAGATTGGGATGGGGATGGGTCAGGTATCTGGCACTCGGGAGCCACAGAATACTGAGTGTTACACAGCTCAGGTGGAAAGGTATCCTGGAGCTCGGGAGCCAGGGACTACCACAGGTTGCAGTAAGCTTAGCTGCGCCTTGCCTCAGGGAAGGGCTTCCCCAGTGTATCGGCTCCGCTCCCACAGGACAGGGTCTTCCAGCTGGGGATGTTCCCCAGTGTAGCAGTTTTGCTCCGTAGGAGGTTTCTTGGCGAAGTTGCTACAGTTCAGCTCTAACTCTGCTCTGCCAAGGGAAGTCAAGTGTTACAGCCCTGCTCGCTCTGCTCTGCTCTGCTCTGCCCAGGGTCACATTTGCTCCGTCGCCACCACAAAAGAAGATCTTCACCCAAAGGTCACCCAAGGGGTTTATTGGGAGGGAAGGATCCAGGAGAGTGGCTGCCCTCTGCCAGAGTGACAGAAGACAGCCAAGTAGCGCGAACAGACGCAAGCTGACCAGACACGGGGTTTATATAGGGCTTCCAGGCTGGGGATTGGTCAGATTTTAGTGCTGAGCTCAGATTGGCTAGAGCTCTGCTCAGGGATTGGTTAGTTTTCTGCACAGGTTAGGGTCAGATTTGGCTCTGGTTTCAGGGCCAAAGTGTGTTTCTTTCTCTGGTCCTTTTTAGCCTTTTGGCTCCAATTTTAGGGCCAGGGTGCATTTGTTTCACTGACTCTGATTCCAGGGACAAAGTGTGTTCCTCTGGCACTGGTTTCAGGGTCAGGGCACATTTCTTTGGTTCTGGTTGCAGGGCCAAAGTGTGTTTCTTTGGCTCTGCTCAGGGTGTGTTTCTTTGACTGGCCCCTTTTCCCTACACCAACCTGTGGTGTTGAGGTGGGGGGAGGCTTATTATCTTGCCCTAGCCATCCTGGCATTTGGAGGAGGTAGACTGCAGACAAGAGGTTCCAGGCTCCCTGGGAATGTCTTCAGCTTATCTCTAAAGTCCCTAGGAGCCTAGGCCTCCCAACAGCCCCAGGTCGCACTACAGACGGCGGAGCCCCTTGCTCACTTCATGGATTTGTGCCGAGCCGGGCTGGAAAGGTAGACACATTTTATAACAAGGGCATGGCGTCTTCCCAGCAAAAGGGCTGTGGTCCCGACCCCGGCTCCCCGAAGGACTGCAGACCTAAGTCCCGACCAGAGAAAGGAGGACTCGCTCCAAAGCACACAGAGCCTCTGCTCATCTCAGCGGCCCAGAGGACAGTCTCTGGTCAGCGCCAACGATGTGTGCTGCACCCCATCAGGCACACCCTAACTTTCCAGAGGCCAGTGGGAGAGGGAGCTTCACCCCCCAGGGTGGGCCTCGCGGTCCTGCTACGCACACCCCCAAAACTAGGAAACTCCCAAGCTATGAAGGCATGTAAATGAACTCTTAGGTTCGGATGTATGGGAGATGTGGGGGGCGCCTTTGAGGAGAGCAGGGCACCCAGGAAGCCAGTCCCCATCTCCCAGGGGTCCCAGGAAGCTTTGGGGGCTCGGGTTCAAGCAGGAATCCCCACGCAGCGAACTGGGGGCGCGTCGAAGGGAGAGGAGACTCAAGAGGGGGAAGGGACAAAGTTTGAAGCGTCCCTTCCAACTCTTCCAGGGAAAGTTTCCTTGAAGGCCCCGGGGACAGAGAAGGCTTAGGGGTGCTGGGGGGCCTGCGGCCGGGTGACCCCCAAGAGGTGGCCGGACCCCGGGGAGACGACCCCTCCCCCCTTGTCCCGACTCGGCCCGGCTGGGAGTCGCCCAGCTCGGGGCGGCGTGTGTTAGTTGGGGCCGCTTCTGCCCTGTTCCGCCAGGCTGGGGGACCCCGCAGCGGGCCGGGAGTGGGAACTCTGGTAGTCCCAGGGGTGAGCTTTCCTACGGGGGGTCTCAAGCCCGGGGGCTCCCGGGCCCCGCAGAGCCAGCCCCCCGCAAAGGGGAAATGTGCCGGCGCCTCAGCGCTCCTCGGCGCAGTTTGGGGCTCGTGGCGGGCGCGGGGGACAGCGGCCGGGGCGCCTGGGTCCCCAGCGGGGAAGCCTAGGGAGCCGGGCAGGGACCCCGAGAGACAGCGGGCAGCGGGAGGGCCTGGAGCGCCGGGAAAGGTCGGGTTTGCTCGGCGGAAGAAACACAGATGGCGGCGGCGCGGCGCCATTCCGGGCCGGGAGCAGGCAGCCAGCAGCCCAGTCCTCACCGCGGTCCGCCCGCCGCCGCTAAATACCCGGATGCGCCGCCCGAGCGCCAGACGCAGAGCTGGGAAAAGGGAGGCCGAGGAGGCGGAGGCAGCGCCGGGCGCCGGACGAGCGGCAGAGCGGTGGGGGCTGGGCCGCGCAGAGCAGCCCGCGAGCCCGCAGGCGACCCGCGCCGGGGAGGACAGGGGCCGTGCGTCGCCCGCGTCTGGCCTGCTAGGCGAGCGGGAGAGCAGACCCCGGCTCGGGTCGCGCCCAGCCAACCGCGAGGGCTGGCCCTTCGGAAGGCTCTTTCAACAGCAGGCGCAGGCCGGCCACCATGACCGAGAACTCCACGTCCGCCCCTGCGGCGAAGCCCAAACGGGCCAAGGCCTCCAAGAAGTCCACTGACCATCCCAAGTATTCCGATATGATCGTGGCTGCCATCCAGGCAGAGAAGAACCGCGCCGGCTCCTCGCGCCAGTCCATCCAAAAGTATATCAAGAGCCACTACAAGGTGGGTGAGAACGCCGACTCCCAGATCAAGTTGTCCATCAAGCGCCTGGTGACCACCGGGGTTCTCAAGCAAACCAAAGGGGTGGGCGCCTCGGGCTCTTTCAGGCTGGCCAAGGGCGATGAGCCCAAGAGGTCGGTGGCTTTCAAGAAGACCAAGAAGGAAGTCAAGAAAGTGGCCGCTCCAAAGAAGGCAGCCAAGCCCAAGAAGGCTGCCGCCAAAGCCCCGAGCAAGAAACCCAAAGCCACCCCTGTCAAGAAGGCCAAGAAGCCGGCTGCCACGCCCAAGAAAGCCAAAAAGCCCAAGACTGTCAAAGCCAAGCCAGTCAAGACAACCAAACCCAAGAAGGCCAAACCCGTGAAGCCCAAAGCCAAGTCCAGTGCCAAGAGGGCCAGCAAGAAGAAGTGACAACGACGGCTTTGCTTGTGACACTCCTCCCTCCCTCCTGTTCTCTGTAAATACATTTCTCTCTTGATCCCTTCTGCAGCCCTTTGCCCATTCTATCCTGACTTTACAAAAAGGACAGTTCGGATTCCTCAGACAGACATTGGAACGATTCCCCTTTCCTTAGCCCATTGTGCAAGGACAGCCACAGACCTCATCTTTGAAATGATGAAGATGTACTCTTTTTTTTTCCCCCTGTTTTGATATTTAACCTTATGGGGTTAGGGTGGGGGTGGGTGTTTCGTTGGGAGGTTTGTTTACTGTGAAGGCAAATGGAACTGGCAAAGTTCTGGCTAGATGAGGGGACCTAGGAACTGAAGTTTGTCTTTTTAAGGCTTTAAGCTGCTCATCCATCCCTTGTGAGAGCTTCGGGACCTTTGGTGCAAAGCAGAGGGTGACCCCCCAGGGAGGGGGGAAATATCCCTGGGCTGCCCTGAGCAGTGGTGAGCCGCTGGGGACCTGGGTTTTCTTGTCACATAACCCATTGTCTACAGGGGAAAAGGGGTCCAGGTGACAGCTGGTTGGAGAAACCCTTGCTTCTCACAGTCAGGGTGTAGCCATTGAGGAGGGAGGGGGGTCTTTTCAGCAGTCTCTTGTTAAATGGGAGTGGACATAGGGGGAGGGTGGGGGAGTCAGCCAAGTGCCTCCGTGTGCCTGTGGAAACTTGGGTTTTTTTCCACACGATTGAAGATTTGTGTCCTAGGAGGACTTTGTTCTTTTCTTTTTCCTTCCTGTACGAGATGTGGCTTTGCTTGGTGCGGCTTCGGTTTTACCAGCTGCCACGTAAAACTCCAACTGCTTTTACTGTTTGAACCTTTCCTAAGTAGCCCAGGAGGGGGAGAGGCAGGGAGTGCACTGTAAGACACAGTTGATTTGAATTTGCTAGGTAGCTTTAGAGAGCCAGGATTGTGTGCATGTGTGTATATGTATATATCCATATCTAAGACTAGTACTTAGTCTCACTTCGGGAGCTGGGAGAAAAAACCTGTACAGTTGTCTTTCCCTTATTTTAATAAAATAGGAAACTCGCGCCCCTTTCCCCTTTTTAAACAAGTGTTATAATTGCCGGAAAAAAGTTGCTGTGGTTGTCATTTTAAAGTTTAAAATAATAAAACTGGAAAAAAATCTGAGTGGTGCGTTTTCCTCAACCGGAGGAGAGTAGCAATCGGATGGGTAATGTGGGGGAGAGCTGGCGCCACGTTAGCGCCGGGAAAAAGCGAAGCTTTGGGGAGAGACTAGAACCCTGGACCGGCAGGAGGCGGTCGGCGAGGCACGGTGGCGGGTCCTCGGGAGAGGCGGGTGTGTGGGGAGGGGATGCCCTGAAGTCGCTTCCCCAGCGCGGACCTCCCGGGGTTTGACTTACAAATCAATCCACTTTCGTCGCCTGTAGGTGGCGTCAGGCTCCGCCTGCGGGCAGGACCGCCTCACCAGCCCCTTAAAGAAAGCTCCCATTGCTCCAATTGGCTGTCGGGGCCCTGCCCACGCCACGTGACAGGGCGAGCTAGGCGGCTGGCTGGCAGGCGCATTCATTCCGTCCCGTGGGCGCGATGTGGGTCAGCAGCGTGTGGCGCGCGAAGTTGTCACCCGGCCGCCGCGCGCACTCAGCGTTGGCGCAGCTGCGCGGCATCGTAGAGGGCGAGCTGGAAGGGATCCGCGGGGCTGGCACCTGGAGGAGTGAGCGAGTGATCACGTCCCGCCAGGGACCGTGCATCCGCGTGGATGGTATCCCCGGAGGTAACTTCCCCTGCTGGGGGGTCATCGTATCTGGCCAGGTGGCCAAGAGCCCTTCCAGGACTTGCATGCAATGGAGGCCCTAGGGTGGATGCGGGGGAGGCACATGCATGCATAGTCTCCTTCCAGACTCTCAGGCACACTATGGCGTCCTAGAGTAAACTCCACCTGTTTAAACCTGTTTCGACGGAGGGAGGTGATTTGCCTGTCAGCACCTTTTGGGCCCCGGGGGTTGGGGGGTTGTGCTGCAAAGAGACCCAACCTTGTGAGAAAAAGAGAGCGCTATCCAGCTGCACTGGTCTCCTACGCCCTGCTTCCAGAAAGAGTGATTAGACAAAAACCCTCATTCATTCACTGAGCCCAATGTGTAAAGGTTACCAGTTCCTAAGTCTTTATTCCTGATGAAATATGCATGAGAGACAAGTTCCTTTTTTTTTCCGTCTTAGTTTTTCGAGACAGGATTTCTCTGTGGATCCCTGGTTGTCCTGGGATCCACTCTGTAAATCAGGCTGGCCGTGAGCGCCTGCCTCTGCCTCCCCAGTGCAGGGATTACAGGCTTGTGTCACCACTTTGGGGCTAGAGAGACCAATTCTCATTGAAAGGAAGCACGCCTTTAAGCCTACCACTCAGGAGGCAGAGGCAGGCGGATCTTTGCGAGTTCGTGGCCAGCCTGATCTACAGAGCTATAGGGATCCAGGGCATCCAGGGCTACACAGAGAAATCCTGTCTCAAAAACCCAAAGCAAACAAATAAATAAAAATAAATCAGAGAGAAAGGAAGAAGGTGAAATGCAAGCAGATTTCCCCAGAAATCTGGGGAAACACTGGCTAGCTCCAGTGTCACAGGATATTGGAATGGAAGGTCAGCTTCCACCAGAGAGGTTAAAGTTTAAGCAAGTAAGAGGGTTAGGTCTGCAGAAGTACCTGTGTCTGCCTGTCTTCTCCTAAAGAGGACTAGAGAGTGACGAAACTGCTTTCCCCACGTGACTTCAGAGAGAGAGAGACAACAGGCTAGGGTGTGATTCAGGGGCACAGTGCTTGCCCAGCACACCTAGGGCTGTGAGTTCAGGTCCCAGCACTCACACACCACAAGCAAAGATGAGACATTTAGATAACCAAGTTCTTAGACTCTTTGTGCTGGCCCCAGGTCATGAGCTGTCCCTTCCTCAGGCCGAAATTCCCTGGGGCCAACTGTATTAACTTTTTTTTTTTTCCAGACAGGGTTTCTCTGTATTGTTTTGGAGGCTGTCCTGGAACTCTCTCTGTAGACCAGGCTGACCTCAAACTCACAGAGATCCGCCTGCCTCTGCCTCCTGAGTGCTGGGATTAAAGGCGTGCACCACCACCGCCAGGCCTGTATTAACTTTTTAAGATTGAAAACTGAGGTCTCAGAGACACCCCTCTGGAGATGCAACTCCTGGGCAGCAGATGAGTGAGCATTGGCAGCCTCTTTCACAATCAAGAAAAGCAAAACCAAGATGATGATGGTTTGACCCTGTGAGGAAGGTCTGGGACCCTCTCAGATGGGATGTTATTCATAGCCAGGTTTGAAACATTACATCCTTCAGCCGGGCGAGTTCCAGGACAGCCTCCAAAACAATACAGAGAAACCCTGTCTCGAAAAACCAAAAAAAAAAAAACCATTACATCCTTCAAGGCAGAGAGGGACAAACTTCTCCTCACCCTCCTGCACTGTGGCAGTGGATTCAAAGCCTCTGGCTTCTCCCCAGAATGGGTCATGTGTGCAGCTGTCTGCCTCTCAAGGGCAAATCCAAGTTGACTTCCCGCTGGCCCCAGTCCCGGGCCTGACACTGTGGTCCTTGCAGGCCCTTCTTTGCTCTCCTGAACTGTATTGTTGGTCTTCTCCACTTCAGGAATCCTCAACTTCTGTGCCAATAACTACTTGGGCCTGAGCAGCCACCCTGAGGTGATCCAGGCAGGCCTGCAGGCTCTGGAGGAGTTTGGAGCTGGCCTCAGCTCTACTCGCTTCATCTGTGGCACCCAGGTACAGCAGGTGTTGAGCGGCCCTGGCCCCAGCTGTCTGCTTCCAGTCAACAGGGCTGGTTCAGCCAGCACGGCTAATCCCAGGGCGCATGGGGCCCACTGCAAGCCCGGGGCATGGAGCAGTGGCCGGGGCCCACTGTAAGCCCGGGGCACGGGGCAGTGGCTGGGGCAGGGGGCATGGGGCCCACTGCAAGGCCGGGGCACAGGGCAGTGGCCGGGGCATGGGGCCCACTGCAAGCCCGGGGCACGGGGCCCACTGCAAGGCCGGGGCACAGGGCAGTGGCCGGGGCATGGGGCCCACTGCAAGCCCGGGGCACGGGGCAGTGGCCGGGGCACGGAGCCCAGGGCCCACTGCAAGGCCGGGGCAGGCCTCTTCTGAGAAGCCCGGAACCAGGAACTTGACCTCTGAGCTCCTGATTCTCACCTGTAGGCCAGAACACCTGCCATTCTGCAGGAAAGGGGCAGAAGGCAGCGCTGGAGATGTGGAGGGTTTAGAGGTATCTGGTTTGACACAGTCTCCAGGATGCCATGCACACGCTGTGCCACTAAGGCAGTGTCTTAGCCTCCCTATTTTGCTCTTTGTTTTAAGACAGGGTCTCAATATGTAGTTCTAGTGGGCCTGGAACTCCCCATGTAGACCAGGCTGGCCTCAAATCACATGGATCCACCTGCCTCTTCCTCCCATTGCTTTTAGATTAAAAGCATGTACCACCCTGCCTGGCCTTCCTCTGCCTCTTCATCAGTACATTACATTATAATACTTGGTAGACTTGCTACAGGTGGCAGTTAATACATTTAAAGCTGCTTTAGAATGGTCTCCGGTCCACAGTATAAATATTAGCTCATATTAAAATTTATGATAATATTAGATATGAGTAGTAACTGATTTGTAAATGATATAAAATAAGTTAACATAAACATGAGGCTGATGGCAGGTCTCAAGAAGTCTTCTCCCACCACTGGGTATGGACTGCCGTTCTCTAGAGTGCTTTTCCTCCCTAATGCCCACTCCTACCCACATTAAACCCATTCAAGTTTAATAAACCCAGCAAAGCTAGCCGTTGGTGGCACACGCCTTTAATCCCAGCACTCGGGAGGCAGAGGCAGGCGGATCTCTGTAAATTCGTGACCAGCCTGGACTACCAAGCGAGTTCCAGGACAGCCTCCAAAGCCACAGAGAAACCCTGTCTCGAAAAACCAAAAAATAAATATAAATAAATAAATAAACCCAGCAAGATGGCGCTGCAGGTAAACGCACCAGCTGTGTCAGCCTGACAACCTGAGTTCCATCCCCAGAAGTCACAGTCAAAGAGAGAACTGATGCCCAAAAGCTGCCCTCTGACCTCCACACATGTGCACACCCAGACACATTTTTTTTTTTTTTTTGGTTTTTCGAGACAGGGTTTCTCTGTGGCTTTGGAGGCTGTCCTGGAACTCACTTGGTAGTCCAGGCTGGTCTCGAACTCACAGAGATCCGCCTGCCTCTGTCTCCCGAGTGCTGGGATTAAAGGCGTGCGCCACCAATGCCCGGCCCCACATATTTTTTTTTAAAGAGCAAAAAGCTAGCCATGCAGAGGTATCTTTAATTCCAGCCCTCAGAATGCAGAGTTGGAGTCCAGCTAGCTCTATAGAATGAGTTCCAGGATGGCCAGAGCTATGAGAAACCTAGTCTCAAAAACAAAAACAATCAAAAGCAAAGAGTTAATTTTTAAAATGGTAATCTTTTTCTCTTAATAA
The DNA here is from genome assembly GCF_017639785.1 of Mesocricetus auratus. NCBI lineage: Eukaryota > Metazoa > Chordata > Mammalia > Rodentia > Cricetidae > Mesocricetus > Mesocricetus auratus. Next base: position 85,780,123 of record NW_024429194.1, on the reverse strand, counting down.
ACTCCCACCTTTGCTTCAAAACCAAAACTTACATAGTGCCTGCTGTGTTCCAGGTACCTCTAAGAACACCACAGCTGCCAGGCGTTGGTGGCGCTCACCTTTGATCCCAGCACTCAGGAGCAGAGGCAGGTAGATCTCTGTGAGTTTGAGGCTAGCCTAATTTACAGAGCAAGCTCCAGAATGAGCTCCAAAGCTACACAGAGAAATCCTGTCATGAAAAACCAAAAAGGGGGGAAAATACATCGATCAATCCATTAATTCCCTTAACAGTCCCAAGCAATCAGTGCTGTTCTTATCCATTTATCCATGTTATTGACACTGGGTCACCAAAGCCAAAAGAGACTAATTAATTATCCAAAGCACAAACTTTATAGTGGGACTGGAACCCAAGTACATTATGTAAGGGTCCACACTCCTAGGCCAAGCGTGCTGCCACACGCTGAAGAGAGGCAGGCAGATCTTTCTGGGTTAGAGTTCCAGGCTAGGCTAGCCAGGGCCATGAGGTCTCATCTCGGTCAGCACTTTTGAAAGAGTCCATGTTTCTCAGTGACCTCATTGAAAGTGAGAGCGAATGAACACAGGCAAGAACCCCCCGCCTCTGGTTTTTGTTTCCATTCGTTTTTGATTTGTTTCTAGACAGGGTTTCTCTGTGGAGCCCTGGCTGTCCTGAAACTTGCTCTGTAGACCAGGCTGGCCTCAAACTCAGAGATCTGCCTGCCTCTGTATCCTGAGTGCTGGGATCAGAGCATATGTTTTCTTTTCTTTCCTTTCATTCTTTCTTTTCCCTCCTTCCTTTATTTGTTTCTTTTTGTTGTTGTTGTTTTGTTTCTTTGTGTAGCCTCAGCTATCCTGGCTATATGATCAGGCTGGCCTCAAACTCATAGAGATCCACCTGCCTCTGCCTCCTGAGTGTTGGGATCAAAGGCGTGCGCCACCACTGCCTGGCTTACACTCGGTTTTCATGTATTTACTTTCTAATAAAACTCCTGAGTCAGACCAAACAGCTCCCAAATCTAAGACTTACAGCCCCAAATAAACATAGCCTTACTTAATGTGATCCTCTTTGCTGTGGAGAAAAAGACAGTCTGATGTGAAGACATATCTTCTGACCCCAGCATCACTCAGAATCCAAACTCTAGACAGACCCCCCGGGACACAAAGGTCCACCGAGGACCCGAGACCTTCCAGGCCTCGTCCTCCACAGCGGGAGCAGCTGCTGCAGTCCAAGGCTCCAGGAGTCACCCGTGTGGTGCCAAAGGAAGGGTGTGGCCGAGGCCCCAGGCCTTCTGCACTGGGTCTGCTAGTGGTCCTCTAGGACTCGCCCCACAAAGCCCACAGGCACTCACCGTCAACCTGCCCGTATCCTTTAGAGCATCCACAAGAATCTAGAAGCCAAGATAGCCCGTTTCCACCAGCGTGAGGATGCCATCCTCTACCCCAGCTGCTTCGATGCCAATGCCGGCCTATTTGAGGTACGTAGAGGCTGTGGATGACTCGGAGGCGGGCAGCTGGGGGAGCATGACAGAGTGTCGGTGCCACAGAGCAGCCGATGTAAACTAGAGGGCAGGGGGGAGGGGCCTGGTGCTGACCTGAAGTTTTCATCTGGCCCTAGGCACCCGGGTAGAGGTAGAGTTTTGCCTTGGGGGAGGTTAATGGGGAAGGGGAACTCCTGGGTGGCTATACAGGAGCTCCTCCCCACAGGCTCTGCTGACACCTGAGGATGCAGTCCTGTCAGACGAGCTGAACCATGCCTCCATCATTGACGGCATCCGGCTGTGCAAGGCCCACAAGTACCGTTACCGCCACCTGGACATGGCCGACCTGGAAGCCAAGCTGAAGGAGGCCCAGGTGGGTGGAGGCCCTGGGCTCCGGAGAAAGGCCCAACTCCCCTGCTCAAGGAAATTAGGCGTGAGGGGCTCCCTTTTCACAAATAGCCGGAAGGGCTGAAGGAGCCCTTTGGACCTCATCATCCCTTGTGCCAAGACTATAGCTCCACATGGCCTGAGGTCAGCAAGACCTGAGCAGCAGGTGTGAGGATATGACTAGGACCTGGCCCCGCTCCAGCCTGCCCTCTGGAGGTCTGGGTCAGGTTGGGGAGGTCTGAGCCCCTTATCAGGGCCAGGGCTCGTTGGCTGAGCTTGGAGGAGATGGATTAGCTCAGGGTACAGCCCCAAGGCAGTGGAAGAGTGGGTGGCTTGGTCCTGCTACTTATCCCCTGCTCTCTTCTGTCCCGCAGAAGCACCGACTGCGCCTGGTGGCCACAGATGGGGCCTTCTCCATGGATGGTGACATTGCTCCTCTACAAGAGATCTGCAGCCTCGCTGCCCGCTACGGTGCCCTGGTCTTTGTGGATGAATGCCATGCCACTGGCTTTCTTGGGCCCACCGGACGGTGGGAGCATTTGAGGCCTGGGTGGGGGCTTCTGAAGGTGGGTGGGAAGTCAGGAGGCCAGTGGCAGCAGTGGTTGCTTCCTCTGCAGGGGCACAGATGAGCTGCTAGGGGTGACGGACCAGGTCACCATCATCAACTCCACTCTGGGGAAGGCGCTGGGCGGAGCATCAGGTGCCTACGGAACCCTGTCTGTGGGGTCTCCTTCCCCGCAGGCAGGGCCTGCCTTGTATGGGGTAGGGAAGGGGGGGAGGGGACATGGAGGGGAGGGCAGTATGGACTATAGGAGGGGTTGGGGGCAGTTCCTGGCGCCTGACTAGCTCCTCTTCACATTGTCCTCTGTCTTCAGGGGGCTATACCACCGGGCCTGAGCCTCTGATAGCCCTGCTTCGACAGCGTTCTCGGCCCTACCTCTTCTCCAACAGTCTGCCCCCTGCTGTTGTTGGCTGTGCTTCTAAGGCCCTGGACCTGCTCATGGAGGACAATGCCATCATCCAGTCTATAGCTGCCAAGACCAGGCGGTATGGCGCCAGGGGCTGGAGCGGGTGGGGGAGGAGGCGGCAGCTGCAGGCCTGTCTTCCTCTTCTTGCGTGCACCCCTCTTTTCCTTCGCCGTCATCACGGCGTCCGCCTCCTGTCCCCTGTGCCCTTCTTGTCATCCTTTCCCACCTCCCCTTGTGCCTGCTTCTGTCTGCCCCGCCTGCGCCTCACCTGCCCTTTGGTCCGTACTTCTGTCTTCCCTTCCTCTCAGACATGGGCACAGACCCTGGGCCTCTTCCTCTGGCTTCACTTCAGCTACCCGTGACATTCAGCTGTGTCCTCAGGTTCCGCAGTAAGATGGAAGCTGCTGGCTTCACTGTCTCAGGAGCCGATCACCCCATCTGCCCTGTTATGTTGGGCGATGCCCGGTTGTCTTCTCAAATGGCAGATGACATGTTAAAGAAAGGTAAGAGGACCGGGCGTTGGTGGTGCACGCCTTTAATCCCAGCACTTGGGAGGCAGAGGCAGGCGGATCTCTGTAAGTTCGAGACCAGCCTGGACTACCAAGCGAGTTCCAGGACAGCCTCCAAAGCCACAGAGAAACCCTGTCTCGAAAAACCAAAAAAAAAAAGAAAGGTAAGAGGACCAGGGGCAGTGTCCCCAGAGAAGAGAATACCTATAGACTGCAGAGCCTCCCCAGGCCTGGGGGTCAGCCGTCTATCCAAACGTGACAACCCCAGACTACGAGGTAGCACCGTGTCTGAGTTCAGCAGCTCTCTCATTCTCTGTGGGTGGGCCTTGGGACAGCAGGCCCTTACGTGTCATGGCCCCGAAGCCTATCTACCTCTGTGTGCCTTTGGTGTCTTCTCAGGCATCTTTGTCATCGGATTCAGTTACCCTGTGGTCCCTAAGGGCAAGGCTCGGATCCGGGTGCAGATCTCGGCGGTACACAGTGAAGAGGACATCGATCGCTGTGTGGAGGCCTTCGTGGAGGTGGGGCGGCTGCATGGAGCTCTACCCTAAGCTCTGGGGAGGGGCCAGCAGAGCCAAAGTCCCTCTACTGCCATAGTGACAAAGGGGTCCTAGAGGCTCTGACCCAACCCAGACTTCTCCAGCCTGGTTGAAAATGGGGTGTACTTGTGGTTGGAGAGACAACAATGTGAAAATTGGTCATGACACCTTGGTCTGCTTTATTCTTTCTGAGTAGGCCCAGTCCTGTGGCTGACTAATGAATCTGGCAGGAACCGGGTCTCTGGGGGCAGTCTGCCACAGGAGGTGACTTCTAAACTGAATCGGAATCCTGCGTCTGGGAGGTATCATTTGGTACAGCCAGGTTCTGTGCCGCTGTGGAGGGCCGCTGACAACCAGCCCTGTGGACCCTGTCTCGGTCTAACCTCGGTGACTCGTCTCCTGTGCCCATCCACGGAACAAAACAAATGCCAAATAGGAAGGGACCTGTGTTTGGGAGAGGGCAGAGGATTCAGGCCCCAGAGAAAAGAAAGCAGGTCGCCGCTGAAGGACATCTAATGCTGTTTTCTAGAGTTCTTTGTCCCTAATTCCATGGCTTTAGGCCCCTGTGCAGGTCCCAGTTTCCCCCATTTTAGAGGCAGCTGTTCCCCATTGGCAACCACACCTTCTGTGTCTGGTTCCAAAGCCTACAGTCTGATGGTCAGCCTCCAGAGGGCGCAGCGAACTCAGACTCCATCCACTGCCTGCCCTGCCTTCTTGAGCTGGAGGCCTTGGACCAGGCTGTTCCACAGCCTTCAGGCAAGGCCAGAAGGGCTGCTGTGCTGCTGCCAAGGCCCTGTCCTTTGTCTTCCCCACTAACTACCACCTGCTCCATTGTTACCGTAGGTGTCCGCCTCCTTCCCACATTGCTGACCTGGTTTTGCCGTGGGCTCTGTGGGAGGAGATGGAGCTCTCTGCTCTCAGCTGCGGGCTCAGTGTGGTGGTGTGGCCTCTGGAAACTCTTCAGTTTGCTTGAAGTAGAACTGAGGACAAAAGGCCTTGCCTTTTCACAAGGCCTCATACTTCCAGTCCACCTGTCTGGGTACCAGGGCGTGTTGGGAGCCATGGTCCATCAGAGTGAGCTCCAACCTAATCCTGCAGATTCTTAAAATGGGGAACCCTTGTTTGCAACCCAGTAGTGCTGCGAGTGTTGCAGCCTGGCAGGAGGCAGCTGTGGTGACCCCAAGGGCAGGGCTACCTGCAGACTGCCACCAGCAGCCAGAGCACCTGATGCCAATGCCAGGTATACCACTGTTGATGATGCAGCACCAGCCGGAGATTCAGCCTGTAGCGCTAGGCCAGCAGTGTGATGCGTGTGCTCTGTGCCAGCTGTAGGGCCGGCCTGGGAGCCAAGAGCAGCCATAAGGTAGTGTGTGCGGCGTACCCAGGCGGGCCAGAACACCAGGCCCAGGTCCGCCCACACCCAAGTGAAGCTGCAGGAAGCGTGATCACCAGCCAGCAGCACCACCCCCTGCAGTGCCCAGGCATCATTTCCCAAGAGGTGGTTCCTGTAGCAGCTGCACCCACCTCCTGGGCCACTCCAGGCTATCAGTCAGCACGGGGCTCAGGGAGCCTGCTGCCCTGATCCAGGTTTGGCTCAGTCCCCTTGCCGCTGCTCCGCCATCCAGTACCCAGTACACACACAGCAGCCTCCCAGGGTGCCCATGTTCCAGAGTGGGCACATACTGCCAGTCTTTGGACCCCTGTGGCAAGCTGTAAGTGAGGCATTGGAAGAACCAGCCGCAGGTCAGCCATAAGTCCTCATCTTGAGTCCAGGACTCCAGGGCTCATTTCCAGGCCACACTGTCCTTGTCCTCTGCATCTGGCATGGGGCTCAAGACAGAGGCTGGCAGGAGCAAAGCAAGGGAGGAGGTGGTGGTAGGGACACCCTGGGGCTCCAGCATGGTGGTCTGTCTCCCCTGCTCCACAGCCAGGCTCTCAGGGACCTCCCTCCCCCCCCCTCCCCTGCATCAGCGGAACCCTGCTGCTTTGCCCAACCCCAGCAGGGAAGGAGAAGGTCTGCAGGCCAGGCCAGTGAGGGGCTTCCAGGGACGCGGGTATGGGTGCGTGGGCGCATACTTGTGCTGCATTGTCACCCCCCACAGCACTGTCACCCCCCACAGCACTGTCCCCACAGCACTGTCCCCACACTTGTAGAGTCCCACAAGTGCCCTGTCAAGAGTTCCCAAGACCCTGCTTTTCAGATCCTCAGTTCCAATGGGTCCACAACTATGCTTGTGGCGTCCACGTTGGGTTCCTAATGGCTTGAGCTCAGTGAGTCTCTGCACATGCAGTTGGTGGCAGTATAGAGGCCCCTCCCACAGGAACTGGTCTCCAAGAGTGTTTCCCAGTTCTTCCAGTCTGGCTCCATCACACACACACACACACACACACACACACACACACACACACACACACACACACACTTCTCTGATGTCCCCTCCACGTTCACGGTCTAGAACTCTTCCTTTCTGACTCACAGCAGACTGTCTTCAGCCCTTGATACACTTGTCCAAGTGGCAGCTGCTCTCCTCCTGGAAGCATTTGGTCACAGAACACTCCTCCAAGGGCTCACCATCGCCTAACCTCTGGTCCCTGCCAGGGCAAGGCATTCTCAAAAGACCAAGAGCAGACATCTCTGTACTTTTAACCTCAGCCATATCAAAGTCCTTACAAAATGAAGGCACGGGTCCTGTTCTACCTTCTCTAACTTCCTCATGGCTTTCAGGCTAAACCAAGACTTCGTTTACAGTGGATGAAGCTCCTGAAATCAACTAAGGGAAGGAAATGGGTCTCTGGGGTTCCTACCTGAAATCCACAGCAAAGACACTTTGGTTCTGCTTTCCCAGCTTTGGAAAGTCCATTTAAACTAGAAATCCTTCCTAAGCTTAGGTCGGAGTTCTACCTGGAGCCAGGGAAGCTAGGCAATAGGGGGAGGAGTCACAGGCAGGGCCACAGGAGGTGGGAGGGGCCAGGAGCACGCTGAGCCCTGGGCATGGAGGGGTTAACCACAAAGCCAATCTCACCGAGATCAATGGGTTACTGCCGGTGAAAGAGAGAGTGAGGTAGCAACCACGCAGACAGGCTGAGAAGAGCCGGACAGACAAGAGCCTGGCAGGGGAGCATGCCACCCCGGGGAAATCAGAATCTGCGGAGGAGATTGGGCAGTCCACTCCGGAGCAGCGACAGCAAGTGCCCACATCCAACTCAGCAGACAGCGGTGGGCAGATGAGGGGAGAGTGGGGGCCTTGAAGACAAGGCAGAGAAATAGGAGGCAGAGTCGTACCTGCAGGGAGGCACCAAGGGCAGCCGCTGAGCCGGGAAGCTCTGGCCTCGCCATTTATCAGGAAGCATGCAGGGGCCCAGTGCCTAGGGCTGAGGTGGGTGTTGCCCGTCGTGGGCTTGGGGGCCTGCTGCATGCTGGGTGCTATGCAGGGGCAGATACTACCCTTCTCCTCCCTTCCTCTTGACCCTCTTGCTCCTAATTCGTCCCACCGCTCCGCTGCAGTGGGCCTGGAGCACCAGGCAATCCACAGGTTGTGAGCCGAGGGACGGGGCAGGGTGAAATCGGGCAGCGTGCTCATGGTCACGTGCAGTGGGGCACAGGGGAGTTGTCAGGGGCAGCTCTGCCAGTCTTTCAGGCGAGCGCTCCAGCGCAGGGGCCAGGGTCACAGCAGCCCCACTCACGCCACATCTAGGACTCAGTTTCCCTGTGTGCGAAGCCTTCCTAGCTTTGCTGCTGCAGTGCTTTCACGAGGATGGACTCTCCAGTGACTCGGGGGTGTCACCAGCGCGGCCATCGGCCACAAAATGTCCCTGGTTACAAGGGTCTCTCATGAACTTCAGGCCTGGGTGAGAACAGCCAGTGTCTGCACTGTCCCTCCCCCAGCTCTAACACCTTCACATCTTCTGCCTGTGTCTAAGTCCAGAGTGACCCAAGCGGCCTTCCAGGCTCCAGGTTACAGAGGTGTTCCCTAGGAAACCAAGCAGTAGCGCTCACGTTCGAGCATGCATGCACGCGCGCTCGTACACACACACACACACACACACACACACACACCCCGATGTGACTGTGACAGGTTCTTGCTCACACTGTGAGCTTTAGCTTGGCTCTACCCTCTTCCATTTGTCATGAGTTAGCCCAGGATACTTGGTCAGATCCAGGGGGGAGGAACGAGGCCCCTGGGTCAAGTGCCTGGCCTCCTGTCTGAGGATCCATTTTTCTCTTCCCCATCTGATAGGAGGATGACGGACATCCAGAACATTTCGCTGGACAGCCCGGGGAGCGTAGGGGCTGTGGCAGTGCCTGTGGTCTTTGCCCTCATCTTCCTGTTGGGCATGGTGGGCAACGGGCTGGTGTTGGCTGTGCTGCTGCAGCCTGGCCCCGGTGCCTGGCAGGAGCCGGGCAGCACCACCGACCTCTTCATCCTCAACCTGGCGGTGGCCGACCTCTGCTTCCTCCTGTGCTGTGTGCCCTTCCAGGCCGCCATCTACACCCTGGACGCCTGGCTCTTCGGGGCTTTTGTGTGCAAGACGGTGCACCTGCTCATCTACCTCACCATGTACGCCAGCAGCTTCACGCTGGCCGCCGTCTCAGTGGACAGGTGAGCCATACCTAGGGCAGCCAGGAGAGGGACCTGGGCAGATTCTTACGGCTAGTGGAGGAGAGACTGGGGACTAGAGGTTGGCTGGGCATGAAGGGACGCCTCAGTGGTACCTGCCTTTTCCGCCTCCGCTGTGAACTTTCAGAGGACATTTCTGTGTCCCAAGTGTCAGCACAGGCCTGGCATAAGGGTAAAATACGCAGGAACAAAGGAAACTCCAGGACCAGGGATGCTAACGAACACCTTTAGTCCCAACACTCTGGAGGCAGAGGTAGGAGGATCTCTGTGAGTTCGAGGCCAGCCTGATCTACACAGGGAGTTCCAGGGCAGCCAGGGCTACACAGAGAAACTCTGTGCGGTGGGGGGGGGAGGAAAGGGGAGAAGGGAGAGAGGGAGGGAGGGAGAGAGGGAGGAAGGAAGGAAGGAAGGAAGGAAGGAAGGAAGGAAGGAAGGAAGGAAGGAAGGAAGGAAGGAAGGAAGGAAGGAAGGAAGGGAAAGAAACTCTCAATGCATTCTTCAGAAGTTAAGTCCCCACATCTGGCTCACATAGCCCTTACATCTGCTTCTGTGGCTAGACGGCAGGCAAGGGGGGTGGGGGTGGGATGGGGAAATTAAGGCAGGTGCGGGACGACCGCGCGCAAGAGGCCCGGCCCCCTGACCCCGTGCCCTCTGACCCTCCCCGCAGGTACCTGGCAGTGCGCCACCCGCTGCGCTCTCGGGCCCTGCGCACACCCCGCAACGCGCGCGCCGCCGTGGGGCTGGTGTGGCTGCTGGCCGCGCTCTTTTCGGCGCCCTACCTCAGCTACTACGGCACGGTGCGCTACGGCGCACTCGAGCTCTGCGTGCCCGCCTGGGAGGACGCGCGGCGGCGCGCACTCGACGTGGCCACCTTCGCCGCGGGCTACCTGCTGCCGGTGGCCGTGGTGAGCCTGGCCTACGGGCGCACGCTGCGCTTCCTGTGGGCCGCCGTGGGTCCCGCGGGCGCGGCGGCGGCAGAGGCGCGCAGACGGGCGACGGGCCGCGCGGGGCGAGCCATGCTGGCTGTGGCCGCGCTCTACGCGCTGTGCTGGGGCCCGCACCACGCGCTCATCCTCTGCTTCTGGTACGGCAGCTTCGCCTTCAGCCCGGCCACCTACGCCTGCCGCCTGGCTTCGCACTGCCTCGCCTATGCCAACTCCTGCCTCAACCCGCTCGTCTACTCGCTCGCCTCGCGCCACTTCCGCGCGCGCTTCCGCCGCCTGTGGCCCTGCGGCCGCCGTCGCCACCGCCACCACCGCGCCCACCGCGCCCTCCGTCGTGTCCGGCCAGCGTCTTCGGGGCCCGCAGGTTGCCCCAGAGACGCCAGGCCTCGCGGTTGGAGTATGGAACCCAGAGGGGATGCCCTGCATGGTGGAGAGACTGGACTAGCCCTGTCCGCCCGCAGACCGCAATAAACCCTGCCCGCTTGGATTCTGCCGCCTGTCAGTCTGTCCTCTTCTCCCTGAGTGATACAGCGCCACCGAAGAGCGCTAGAGGGTGACAGCCTGACCAGACTCCACCGCAGAACAGAGGCAGCGTTGCAGCTCCAGTGCAAGGGACGCGGTGGTTAAAGCTGGTCCACCCGACCAGACACAGTGTCCCAAAGCAGGCAGCCTCAGCCCCTATCCAAACCCAGTCTGGCAGAACAGTTCCTTCACCTCCCAGACCGTTTTCTTCTACTACCTCTAAATGGCCCTTTTTGCTCCCAAGCCCTGACCTAAGTTTTGTTTTGCTTTGTTCTGTTCTGTGGTTGAGAGAGACAGACACAAGTTGAGTCAGATTCATGTAGTCTAGGCTGACCTGGAGCTGCCTACTGCAGCCAAGGATGACCTTGAACTCTTTTATCTTCCGCTTCTACGACCCAAGGGCTGGGATGGTGGGCACCCCAAACTCCTGACTTGTTCAAGGAGGGGGTACCAAGTATTCCCATAACTCTTATTATGTACCTTACAGAATGCTATATTTAACCATACAGACAGCTTTGTAAGGCAGGGTAGGTATAATTAACCTCACTTTACAGACGCAGAAACCAAGGGTCAGAGAGTGTTTGGTAGAGGCTAGATCCACATCCACAGCTGTCTAACGGTTTTTGCTCAATGCCCTTTCTTCCTTACGGTTGTCATTGGTTGATTTTTTATCTTTTGTGTGCTTGTTTCTGAAGAATTTGTGAATGGTAGGCAAGTGCTCTACCCCTGAGCTGTATTCCCAAGAGCTGTGTGCTCTTGCTTTGTTTCTGCCTTGCAGCTCTTCTGCTCCACGATGTTCCAGAAGCTTCAGGACTCCCAGGCACCTTCCTTCAGAATTCTGCTTGGCTACAGGGGGCTTCCTGAACTCATGCATTCTTAGGGTCAGTTCCCTAGCCCACACACCTTGCATTACTCCCTGAGCTCTGGTGTTCCTGGCTCAAAAGAGACAATGATGCCAGGTGGTGGTGGCGCACACCTTTAATCCCAGCCCTCAGGAGGCAGAGGCAGGCGGATCTCTGTGAGTTCAAGGCTAGTCTGGTCTCAAAAAAACAACAACAACGAGAGAGAGAGAGAGAGAGAGAGAGAGAGAGAGAGAGAGAGAGAGAGAGAGAGAGAGAGAGAGAGAGAGAGAGAGAGAGAGAGAGAGAGAGAGAGAGAACGAATCTCGCCTGGGCCCCAGCTGGCCTCCTAAGGGCTTTGGTCCCCCTGCCCCCTCCCCATCCCCACACACAGCTGAGGAAGGACTAATTAACCAATAAATCAGTCTTGCTGGGTCCCAAGCTGCCTGCCTGTGCCCTCCCTTTCCACATGTCAATAATGCTGATTAGCTTCGGGCCCTAACACCCTCCCATCTTCTGCTTGGAGCACCCTGGGAAGGGCTCTCCCTGTCAGGAGGCAGCTGTTTGGTTGGTACAGCCTGCCACCTGCTGCTGACGCAGAAGTCGGAACAGCAGGAGGCTGAGATCAGCCAGGCCAGTGGCTGCTTCCAGGACCCAGTCAGGCCTCCCACACCGGGGACGCAGGGAGGCAGACAGCGTGCCGGGTCAAACATAAATGAGTAGCAGATAGTAGTAGCATTTAAGTAAACATGGGAGCACCCCAAATATGAGCCCCTGAATGGAATATGGAGCCCACACAGTGGTGCAGCATTCCATATGTAAATAGCAATGAAAGCCACATAAAACAGGCCTTGGAAATAGGCACTGAGACATGTGTTGTATAATCAGCAGATTTATAAAGACAAAACCTATTTGCTGTTTGCTTAGGTCTGGGAGTGGTGGGGAGATGGGGATAAGGATGCTAATAGGTGCTGAGTTTCTCCTTAGGTGGATGAAAAGGGTCTAAACTAGATCACCAGGGCCGTCCATAGCTCAGCTGGTGCTTGCCCAGTGTACAGAATGCTCTGGGTTAAATCAAGCTTTGAGTTCAATTCCCAAAAGGTGGTGGCCTACATGTGACTGTAATCTCAACACTTGGGAAATGGATGCAGGAGAATCGGAAGTTCCTGATGAGTGGGCCAGATGTCGTGGAGCATGCCTTTAATCCTAGCAAAGGGAGACATGCTCCTGCGTGTGGTTTTCAGGCTGACTTGGAGTATACAGTGAGTTACAGGCCAACTAGGGTGTAGTAACAACCTCTCTCAAAAAAAAAAAATCCTCCTTGCATATGTAGCAAGTTCAAAGCCAGCATGAGACCCCATCTAAAAAAACAAACAAACAAACAAAAAGGCGGGAGGGCGTGGTCAGAAAAGATGACACATCAGATAAGGAGCCTGCTGTCAAGCATGACAACCTGAGTTTGATTCCCCAGACCCACACTGTGGAAAGAGAATCCGCTCCTACAAGCTGTCCTGACCTCCACATGTGTGTGGTGGCATGTTTGAACATGAACACACTCTCCCTACATACACTCATACAGATGCATAACTTGTTAAAGCAAAACTAAGTGGGATGTTTGGTGCGCAATCTTGATTCCATCACTCAGGAGATAGACGTAAGCAGATCTCTGTGAGTTTGAGACCGGCTTGGTCTACCTAGCAAGTACCAGGCTAGCCTGGGCTACACGGAAAGATCCTGCCTCAAAAGGCAAAAGTAAAGGACAAGTAGATCATGATACTGTGCAACCACTGGACATGCCGACGCCATTGAAGTGTACAGATAAAGTGGGTGTAATTGACAAGTCATATTTCAATAAGTAATTTGATATCACACTAAAGTTGGTCTGGGACCCACACTAGACCCAGAGGACATTTTCAGGGCAACCCAGCATCTTTGAGTAAACACAGAAAGGCCACTGAGAGCTGTCAGGGTCAGCGCACATCTGCCAAGTAGGAGTGAGGACAAAACCTCTCGGCTGGCTGAAAGGAAGTGAGTCTAGCCAGCCAGTAGTCCTCTGTAGTTCCAGGCAGGCGACCCAACTGGAACCTTTGTGAACCTGAGAAGTTAATGGTCTCTGGGCCCTGTCACAGTGGCCTGACTCTGCTCAACAGGTGGAGGACCACTGGACAGCCGGACCCCTAGCTGGCTTGCTGAGACCTGTGCTTTTGAAGCAGGACTCTGGCTCAGTGCAACCACCCAGGATCTATGGGCTAAGGGAAGCCCAGGAAGTGAAGGCAGGCAGTGGGTAGATACTTGTATGTGAGGACAAGGTACCAGGGAAGAAAAGGCTGGGCCCTGCCTGTCCTCTTCTTTACCACAAGCATCTGCCCCAAGCCTGACTTTAAGAGAAACCAAAGGTGGCCTGAGTTTATCTTGGCCCTGTCTGCTGGGAGCCTGGCTAGAGATCTAAGTAAAAACGGGGGGGGGGGCGGAAGATGGGACAGCACAGTGACATGAAGGGCCAGCCCAGCAGAGTCTAGTGGGACAGGCCAGTGGCTCTTTTCTGGGGAATTTGAAGTAGAAGGATCACAAGTTCAGTGCCTGCCTAGGCTACACAGTGAGTTCGAGGCCAGCCTTGGCAACTTAGTGAGACCCATCTCAAGAAGTAGAGAGAGCTAGGGCTATATCTCAGTGGTAGAGTACTTGCTTAGTATGCATGACGCCCTGAGTTCAATTCCCAGTACTGCCAGAAAGAGAAAAGGCCCTAACAGAAGAACACACTGACCTGAAATGGCCCAGACAGGAAAGTTCCTGCCTCCCTGGACAATGCAAACAGGAATTCCAGAGAGAATGCCTATGAGTGTGTTTGTACACGTCCATTTGTATATGCATGGTGTGTAAGCCAGAGGTCCAAATTGGGTATCCTCCTGATTGATCTCTATCTTATTTTCTCTCACTGAATCTGAAACTCCCCAGAAAACCCCTGGGATCCTCCTGTCCCGGCGTTCTCAGCTCTAGGATTATAGTCACAGCTTTTGTCTTGTTTTGCTGAGGTAGGGTCTCACTATGTAGGCCTGACCAGCCTGGAATTCACAGAGATCTGGCCTGCCTCTATCTCCAGAATGCTGGGATTCAAGGTATTTGAGGACCAGCTGTGGCTTTTTTGTTTGTTTTTCGAGACAGGGTTTCTCTGTATTCAGCTGTGGCTTTTTACATGGTACCTGGAGATCAAATTCAGGTCCTCAGGCCTGCAAACCTGAAATATCTACTGGCCCTTCTGTGCAGCCTGGCTGACCTGGTGTTCTTATTATATAGCCCAGGCTAGGTCCAAAGTCACAGCAATCCTCCGGCCTCAGCCTCCTGAGTACTAGGACTACAGGCATGCATCACTGTGCCTGGTTCCTGAGGTGACATGTGAAGGAGTGTGTGTGTGGTGTGTCTGTATGTGTTACTGTGTGTGTGGTGTGTATGTGTAAGTCTTTGTGTGTGTATGTGTGTGTGTGTGTGTGTGTTTCTGGAGGAAGGCAAACCACAAGAAGGGAAGGGATGAGGAGCCAGAAGCAAGCTTACACAGCTCGAGTGGGAAGGGTAGGTGAGCTCAGTGGGGACAGTAGGAAATCCATCTTTCAGGCAGAGCAGGTCCGGCAAACCCTGATTTCCAGGAGTGAAGAGGTGGAGAAATGGGGCTCCCTCTGAGGCACTGCTCAGAAAGTCCCAGGGTCATAAGCACAGGCTGGGAAGGAGAGCCTTCAAGTCCTGGGCCAGAGCTGGAAAATGGGTTTTGCAGACATGACAGGAAGATTGAAAGCCTGCTGCTAGGTGTAGGCTTGGCTTCCAGGACTCGGGGTTTGTTTCGGGGACTAATGAGGTACACAGAAGAGCAGGTGGTGGCAATGATTTGGTAAGGAGAGAACCGTGTGTCCTGTGGAGCCCAAGGCAGGCAGTGGGGTCTGGAGCAGAGGCTGAGTGAAACCAGGGTGCTGAGGCCAGGAGAGGTTGTCTGACTTGAGGCCCCAGCAACACTGAGGCCAAGGCTGGGGTGGCCTCAGTAGGAAGGCCTTTCCAGCTGGAGCAGGGTTAGACTCTGCAGCCCTTGACTTCTGGTTGGTGAAGTCTTTTTTCTTTCTTTTTCTGAGACATGGTCTCCTGAGTGCTGGGATGAGAGGCATATACCACCGTGCCGCAGAACTCATGAGGAGTAGTGTGTAACCACACTTGAGCACCTGCCGGGCGCAGCAGGGGAGACAGCTGGGACTGTGGAGCCCAGGGGAGGTCCCATCAGTGTGGACTCCGAGACTTCCTGGAGAAACTGTGCCCAAGGACAGCTGTTAAACGTGTATTCACTGCAGCTCAAAGGAGCCCTGAAAGACCATTTGCAGGGGTTACTGATGCAGGGGCCTGTGGTGGCACAGGGTCCCCTGGGGAAGGGAGGCAAAGGTGGTGGGGGCATTGTGAAGAAGGCTCTGGGTGTCATCTGAACATGGGATACCTCCTGAGGGCAAGGAGGAGCCATTGCTGTGGTTCTGAAACCAGAGTGATTTGATGAGGTTTTAGGAACTTCCTGTTGCTGCCATCGTTGGCATTTGTATGATGAAAGAACAGGGGCAGGGACACAGCTCAGGCTGCTGAAAATCCAGAGCTGAAGACATTCAGGACAAAGACAGTGGGGACTCAAGCAGTCAATCACGTGGGAAATATAACTGTCAAGACTGATGACAGTTGAGGAAGAAAAAGGTACCTCAGATGACACACGAGCTTCTAGCTTGAGCCCTGGGGTATCAGTGGGGACAATTAAGAGGACTTTCTGGGGAAAGTGACGAGCTTGGTTGAGACACATTAGACTGAGGTATCTGGGTGGGGTGGGCTGTGGGGTCCGCGGGGAAGTGGCGTGCTACACCTGCCATGTTGTATTTAGTTCTTGCGCTCGGCTCTGGAACTTATGTCTCACCTGCTTGAGTTGGAAGATGAAGACCAGAAAGGTTGGGTAACTTGCCCTAGACCACAGAGCTCAGGTTTGTCTGATCTGGCTTCACGTAGTCATAGAAGTGGCAAGATGGAGCTGATTGGGAGTGGGGTGAACCAGAACGCGCAAAGAAGGTGGCCTCCCTGTGCCCAGCCCTGTGCCGTTCCCGTGACAGGGCTGCCTGACCCGGGCTGAGAGCTCTGGCACAGCCCTACTCACCAGCCCCTCCTCCCGCCTTGGGCTGGCAGGGACAGCATCATCTATCAACTTCGAGGTGTGGACCAGGGGAAATAAACACCAATTAACCACCCAGCTTTCCTGTTAATGAACATCGCTTCCTGAAGCTGGGCTCATTTGCGAATTGCTGGCTGCAGGATGATGTGAGGCCAGCAGGACAGGCTGAGAGCTGGTTAAGAGGCTCAGACTGATCATGGAGACATCTGCTTGGCAACAGGCTAAGTGGCTTATGCAGGGGTGAGGCTGCAATTGAAAGGATGGTTCTAGGACAGGGTGGATGGGCTACCTGTGGGTGCACTGGGGCCCCCTCCACATCTGTGGTTCTGGTAGCATGGAGCTGGAGCAGGCACTGGCCTCAGCTGCTGGGACAACCCAGAGCAGCGGTGTAGCTCAGGGCAAGTGGGTGCGCTTCAGAATGTACAGTTTGAATCCCAGCTGCTCTACTTCACAGCGAGAGGCCTCTGGGTAGAACTGGTTTCAGCTGGCCTCCCTCCAAGGCATTATGGTCTTGTTCAGAAGCTCCTCCTAGGGGCCTTCCCTAGCCAAATCCACTTTCCCCCTTAGGCAATCTATCACCCTTTGGGGTCCCCTCCCCACAGATCATCAGGACTATCTAGGCTCCTGACCAGCCCCATCACCTTGACCTTGTCTTAGTATGAGGTATGTCTTATCTACGGTGAGCTTGGTAAGGAAGGAGTCAGATCTTCTGCTTCTGGGCTTTTGGAAGCCAGGGGAGAATACTAGAGTCTGACACATCTGATTCCAAGCAAGCTACCTTCTGTCCACACCCCAGTTCTCCACAGCAGAATAGGGGAATGAACACACACACACACACACACACACAGTCACACACACACACAGTCACACACACACACACACACACACACACACACACACACGGTCACACTATCATAGACACACCTGCTGACACAGAGCCACACCTTGTGTGAGGAAATGGATTGTGAGGCACGGTAGAAACTGCATGCGTTTGAGGCAGACCTGGCTGCCTGGGGGCGGCACGGTGGGGGTCTCTGGCAAACCTGTTTGGTCAGTTGTGGGCTGAAGCAAGAGCAGGTCCACCTGGAATGTATGAGTAAGTGCTCAGTTTAAGGATTGTTCAAATTAGGAAGGAAGCAGTCAGGACCAGGTGAAACCAAGAGCCCCCCCCCCCAATGCCCACTGCCCCCTCTCCCAGTCAGTGGCTTCCAGGAAGTCAGCTCCAGGAGAGCCAACCCCGGAGGACTGATTCAGCTGAGTTCTTTCCTGTTGCTGCCCAGTCCATTGCCCAGGGCCCACTTGTGTATTTCCTGACTCACTCCAGTGTCTGGGTCAACTCTCTGGCTGGCTCTTCAGACTGATCCAGGAAATATTCTGGCGGGAAATGGGACAAGGCAGATTGCCTGGCTGCCTGGCCAGGGTTTGATTAACCTAAAAGCCACCTTCCTGAACCAGGCCCTCCCTTTGCTGTCTGCATGACCACAGAGGGAGTTAGTAACAGGCACTGTGCTAGGGACAACGGTGCTCTTGGGGCCTGGCCTGAAGTAACGGGCGGAGGATGCCTTCCTTGTTCCTGGAGGCCCAGGCTTCAGGAATCAATTAGTCCTTGTGTCTTACTGTCTTAGAAATTCTGGGTCATCTCAGCACACCCCACTCTTCAAATTCAAATCAGCAGCCTGGGGCACAGTGTCCTTGACATGCCCAGGCAGCCCCAGAAGATCCTGGCAGCTCTTTGTGCTTCTGCTTCCAGGGAGCCAAAGCTCGAGTCCCAATTTTGCTTAATGTTTTTTTTTTTTTTTTTTGGTTTTTCGAGACAGGGTTTCTCTGTATCATTTTGGAGGCTGTCCTGGAACTCGCTCTGTAGACCAGGCTGGCCTTGAACTCACAGAGATCTGCCTGTCTCTGCCTCCCTAGTGCTGGGATTAAAGGTGTGCACCACCAACGCCCGGCAATGTATTTATTCTTAATGTGCATTGGTGTTTTGCCTGCACATATGTCTGTATGAGGATGTCAGATCTTGGTGTTACATATAATTGTTAGTTGCTGTGTGGGTTCTGGAAATTGAACCTAGGTCCTCTGGAAGAGCAGTCAGTGATCTTAACCACTGAGTCATTTCTCCAGCCCCTAATGTAGATTTTTCTTCAGAATGCTAGTGTGCACTCCACACAAACCTTACTCCTGAGGTTCATGTTCCTTCCCTGGCATGCCTTTCTCTTTCCAGGTGGTCAGGGTGAGGAGGCCCAAGGATGCAAGCCTGAGAGGGGCCGTCCCTTCCCACTTGCCTCTTCTGTCTTGGTCTCCAGCCTCCCCAGGTAATGACCCCAGGCCCAGTGAAGCCTCAAGAAGACAGCAAGATCAAGTGCACCCTTGGGCCGCAGGAAGTGAAGATCATCTGGAGAGTTGGTCACCCAGGAGAGAAGAAAGTCTATCCCACACACACAGCCCCTTGTTCCTCTCGTCACTCAGCAGGGACAGCAGCTGCTCCTCCCAGTCTTGGGGCTGCTGAAGCACTTTGCCCCCCAACCCTGCCATGGGGGGGGGGTAAAATACTATCCAATTCTTCCTCCAGGGTCTGGGGAGTGGCCGAGTTCCATTCAGTACCAGGCTGGGATCTGAAGGTGGGCTCTCCTCTGCCACTACCCAGGGCTTTTAGCTTGTGAGAGAGAAACGGCAACACCAGGCCAGATGTGGACTGAGCTGAGAAGCCACGGCCAAAACCCTGTCAGCAGAGGCAGCCTCCTCTGTGAGGAGTACCCCACACCCCAGAACCATCTTCACGATAGGGTCAGGCACTTTTCAGCAATGAGTCGGAGTCCCTGAGTTTCTGTTGTCACTACAAGAAGCCACCACTAAAAAACCAGCTTAAACAGCAGATTTACTCTCATCATTCTGGAAGCTAGAAACTGAAATGCATCCCGCTGAGCTGAAGTCCAGTTGCCAGCAGAGGCAGCCCCCGCTGCAGGCTCAGAGGGCAGAGCCAGCCCCCGCTGCAGGCTCAGAGGGCAGTCCATTTGCTGTCCTTGACAGCTCCTGGCTCCTTCCTTCTCACATCCACATGGCAGCAGCCATCTCCTGCCTCCCCCCACAGGGCTCTCTGGGGTGATACCCCACCTACCTAGACGGTCCAGGATCCTCTCTCCTCTAAAGACCTCTGGTTATATATCTGTTCAGACTCTTGTCACACCAACTAGGGCCTAGAGGTTCCTGGGATGAGGACCTGGGCAAACGAACCGCTATCTACCTCTGACAACTTGGCTGTAAAACAGATCCCCATCCGTAGTGTTTCAGTGGCTGGAGGGAAGGAGGTAGAGATCTTTCCTTGGGCTAAACAGGGTCCTTCCTAACCTTATGAAGGCCTAAGCATCGGCAATGTCCCTCTTCTGTTCAGAGACACCCAGGCAGTGCAGTGTGCCCTTGAAAGTCAGGTGCAGGGCTAAACTTAAGTGCTGGTGTGAGGGGCGGGGCCAGCTTAGAGATCCACAGCAGCAGGGTGGCCTCAGAGTACCTACCCAAAGCCAGATGACGGTAACAAGTCCATGGCTGGGAAGAAATGGGGCTCTGGGGCTTGCTGAGGACAGGGAGGCCGCAGGAGGAGTGGCGTCTGCTAGGGCAGCGCGTGTGGGCCTGGAATGCGGCTACAGAGGCTGGCATTGTGCACCAGGAGCTGGGGCTGTGGCCCTGGCCCATAGAGATGATGCAGACTGTCTGGGAGCAGCTCCGCCCTCAGCTTCTAAGGGCGAGGGCAAGGTGGAACTCCAGAGCCCCCTGGGCTTTCCCTGTAGCAGAGCGGAGGGCAGGAGGGTGGTGACAAAGCCAGGAAGACGCTTCCTTGCTACCTCTGCTCCATGCTCTGCATCTGCAGACTGAGGGAGGTAAAGCTGGCCAAAAGGTCCGTCACCTCATCCACCTGCAGGGAGAAACCCAGCTGATCCAAGGGACATCGCCACAGGCCACAGGCATTGTCCCTCTTCATGGCATACAAGTGCTTCCTCCTCTTGGAGAGTGTCTCAATGACTAGGATGGGGGTTGAAGACTTTTGTGCTGGGCTTAGAGGAGACCTTACCCAGTGAAGGCCTAGGTGTCACCAACCCTTCTCTCTGACCATGAGCTCATCCTGGGCACTGGGTAGTCTAGGACTGACTACCCACCCCCCTGGAACAGGGACATGAGCACACACTAGCCAGCACAACTTCAAGGAAGTGGACAGAAGCTGTGAGGGCCATGGTGGTGGCAACACTCCAGGTCCTGTGGCTGTAGCTCACCTGCTCTTTGGTACTTGTCATCTGGAGGCGGGTACAGAGGTCATCCAGCCGTTCCCGCTGTTCATGCCGCCCAAGGCGTTCCAGGTACTCCCGTAACATGTGGATGATCTGGAAGGAGAAGGAGAGCCGAGCTGCTGGCTGGAAGGCAGGCACAGGCCCAACTTGAAACCAATAGCATAATGGGGCAGGGACGTTGGGGGTCAGAAGCCCTAAGCCAGAGGCAGGCAATCTGCCAAGTGTGATACCCAGCCAGGGAGGAATCGCTCACCTGCTTCACCTCCAGCCGGACAGCCTCCAGGCACTGGGAGTGGCCCTCCTGTAGGATGTTCAGCTTCGACTTGGCCAGGTGTAGGGGTGTTCGGCCAGCTCTGTCCAGGGCATCCACACGGGCCCCTGTGGGAGGAGGCAGAAGGGAGCAAGCTGGGGATGAGAATGAGAGACGGGCAGGAAGGGGAAGGGGACACATACCTCCTCGGAGCAGTGTGGTGATGACAGGCACATGGTTGGTGCAGGCCGCTGTGAAAGAAGACAGACTTAAGACTCATGATTGTGGCCGGGTGGTGGTGGCACACGCCTTTAATCCCAGCACTTGGGAGGAAGAGGCAGGAGGATCCCTGTGAGTTTGAGGCCAGCCTGGTCTAAGGAGTGAGTTCCAGGATAGGGCTACACAGAGACACCTTGTCTCTAAAAACAAAGAAAAGCCGGGTGTTGGTGGCGCACGTCTTTAATCCCAGCACTCGGGAGGCAGAGGCAGGCGGATCTCTGTGAGTTCGAGGTTAACCTGGTCTACAGAGTGAGTTCCAGGACAACCTCCAAAACAATACAGAGAAACCCTGTCTCAAAAAACCAAAAAGAAAAAAAAAGAAAAAGAAAAAGAAAAAAGAACCATGGCTTTGGAGAGCAGGAAAAAGAAGCTATGCTTCTGAGTGGTCTTGTGCACGTTACCTCCTGAGACAGTGTCACCAAGGGAATGTGCCCTGTTGGGCAGCACTCAGATCAAGTCCAGTATTTCCCTGTATAGTTGGGGAGACTGAGGCCTGGAGTCCAAAGCAAGGCTTCCTAGCAGAGGTGGTTACAACCAGTCTAAGGCACACAAACAGCTCTGCCAAGTGCACAACCCACTATGAATGAATGGTCTGTGGTCTGGGGACACAGACTGGGAATGCACACTTGTGGTTCAGGCCCTGCCAGGGTGCTAGGAGACACTTCTGGGAGCCTGCAGAACCCCAGCCTTTATATCTTAGATGTCTACCTTGTGGTGGCTTTTGAGAACTTACCCAGGTGCAATGGTGTATTGCCTAGACCATCCTGTTGGTTGGGGTCAGCCCCGTGGTCCAGGAGAAGCTGCACTGAAGACAGAAAAACCCAAGATATACTGTTAGAGGTTTGCACCAACTAAACCTCACCCTGAAGCCAGTAGAGGCTTTCTTGGAGTGAAGTCAGAACCCAGACATGGTTCCTGTGTTGTTGCACGCACTCAATCACTTATGTGACTTACAGGGTTTATGTGTAGGACCCCAAGGACTCTAGAAATGTCTCTTGGCCTCTTGGTCCTATATGAAAGTACCGGAGAGGCTCCTGAAGATATTTCCTATTCCCCGTACAGCAGCACGCTGCACTGAGAGCCAGGCCATGGACGACGCTGTGCTCCAAGAACAGTCTCCCCTCTGCAGTCCTGCGCCACCTCATCTTGCCAGGACTTGCCAATCACCCAGCTCGGATCACTTAGGTTAAGGACATTGAGTTGGAGGGCCAGGCTGACTCTTACAGAAGAACAAAAGCTAAATTCCAGAGAGATTGGTCATAGACGAAATGTGAACAGGAGACTATCTTTGTGGGGAAGGTGAAGATTTCGTAAAGAGTCACACACAGAAAAAACCCACTAACCAAAGGAAAGGAGTGACCAGAATACTGTAGCTGGGCCTTGTGGCTCAGGTCTGTGACTAGCTATCCAGGAGTCTGAGGCTAGAGGGTCTCAAGTTCAAGGCCTGCCTGGTTTGTAGCATGAGCTCAAGGCCAGCCTGAACAACTTACTAGGACCCTGTCTCAAAGTAAAAAATACGAACAGGACTGAGTAAGAAGTACGAACAGGACTGGAGGTATAGCTTAGTGGTGGAGCACTTCCTAAAACCAGTGAAGCCCCTGAATTTGATTCCCAGGACCAAACCAGCTGGGCATAACAGCACATATCTGTAACCCTAGTACTTGAGGGCTCCTGTCACAAGTCTTCCTGTCCCACCCCCTGGCCCCCTGAGGCATGCTGACACAGCAATTCTTCCCCCATTCCATTTAGAAGGTGTCACTGGCCTTGACCAGTTCCTCTTGCTTCCCCAGAACTCACCAATCTGGTCATTGCCATTACAGGAGGCAAAATGGAGGGCTGTGCGGCCTTTGTCATCAGCTGCACAGGGATCCGTGCCATCTTCCAGCAGCTGCTGCACTGACCACCAAGATGGGGGAGGAGAAGGGTGAGAAGTGTTAGCGATGCTGCAGTCCCTAGGGATGGACAGTGATGCTCAAGGGCCCCTCTAGGTGAGCCACTCACAATTCACAGGAAAGTTGGTCCCTCCTAGACGCTAGCCCCGCAAGGACTATTGGCCCAAGGGGAATTCTGTTATCTTAATGTCCATGGAGTCTGTGTTTAGCCTATGTGTCTAGGGATTGGACGGAACATCGGAAGAGGCTCTTTATCTTCATGGTAGCAACTGCAGAGTCACAGTAATTCTGGCATAGGCCGTGGGCCCACTCCTTTGTCTCTGCTTGGATACACATCCATTCCAGCTGGACACAGCTGCCCAAGCTATTGGCTGGTACTTGGTGGTCAAGGGGTAGCACTTTGAAGGGGACAGAGCACAAGCCTCAGGGACACACAAAATCCCAGGCTAAGCTAAGCAAGAAAGGAGTGCACAGCCATCAGCGTGTGGAGGTGGCAGAAACTGGATGGGAACAGGCATGGAAGCCTGGACTTGCAAAGCAGTCACCAGAAAATGAGCATCATCTGTGTGCTGACATCTGCAGAGCCACTGTGATATGGATAATGGATGTGCTATTCCTTCTCTGGCAGTGCAGGGGCCCTGAAATGGGGAGACATTACACACTAATGACCATGTCCAGCACAAGTGGGGAAAATTGCTGCCAGTCATTTTAGAGTCAGTGACGTTTTAGTCTCTTTCCCTGAGTAGTCCTTGCAGCCAAAGTCCAAACTGCTTCCTGTCCATGCAGATCTCCCCAGCTGAGTCAGCCTCTCCTCCCCACACTTCTTCCATTTCCTGTTCTTTAGCAGCAGAAGACTGTCCATTCTAGAACAGTGCTCACTGTACAGTGCCCTGGGAATTCTGGCCAGCATCAGCCTGACAATAGTCATGCAAGGTGTCACATCCACTTCACAAAGCAGGGCACTTTGACCCAGTGAGATGTAAGGTTCAGAGGTCACAGTGACCCAGGTGACGAGAGGCGAGCGGGCTGCAAACCTGGCCTTTCTGCTCCAGCTCAGCACACCACTGCTGTAGCCCTGGCTGTCCTGTAACTCACTCTGTAGACCAGGCTGGCCTCAAACTCATCAAGATCCTTCTGCCTCTGCCCCCAGAGTGTTGGGATTAGAGGCGTGTCCCACCACCACCACCCGGCTGCATTTGAGTTTTGAACTGGTGACAATGTATAGACTTCCTCCTCAGCTGCATTTGAGTTTTGAACTGGTGACAATGTATAGACTTCCTCCTCAGCTGCATTTGAGTTTTGAACTGGTGACAATGTATAGACTTCCTCCTCAGCTGCATTCTGGTGACAATGTATAGACTTCCTCCTCAGCTGCATTTGAGTTTTGAACTGGTGACAATGTATAGACTTCCTCCTCAGCTGCATTTGAGTTTTGAACTGGTGACAATGTATAGACTTCCTCCTCAGCTGCATTCTGGTGACAATGTATAGACTTCCTCCTCAGCTGCATTTGAGTTTTGAACTGGTGACAATGTATAGACTTCCTCCTCAGCTGCATTTGAGTTTTGAACTGGTGACAATGTATAGACTTCCTCCTCAGCTGCATTTGAGTTTTGAACTGGTGACAATGTATAGACTTCCTCCTCAGCTATATTATGGATTTATAGCTTGGGCATGAGACATAGTGCCCTGTAAGTGCTGGCTCAGTTACTGTTATTGAATGGCTGACAGGGGATTGTGTCACATACCTGTAACCATAGCACTCTAGAGAGAGACAGGAGAATCACAGGTTCAAGGCCAAACTGAAAGACAATAGCCCTAACCCTGTTCTCTTGACACACACCAGAGCTTTTTTTTGGGGGGGGGGTTCGAGACAGGGTTTCTCAGTATTGCTTTGAAGCCTGTCCTGGAACTTGCTCTGTAGACCAGGTTGGCCTTGAACTCACAGAGATCTACCTGCCTTTGCCTCCCTAGCATTTTTAAAAAAGTGTGTGAGTGGGCTGGAGAGATGGCTCAGCAGTTAAGAGCACTGCCTGCTCTTCCAGAGGTCCTGAGTTCGATTCCCAGCAACCACATGGTGGCTCACAACCATCTGTAATGAGATCTGGTGCCCTCTTCTGGCCTGCAGACAGAACACTGTATCTGGGCTAAAGTGGTTAAGAGCACTGGCTGTTCTTCCAGAGGACCTGAGTTCAATTCCCAGCAACCACATGGCAGCTCACAACTGTCTGTAAGCCCACCTACAGGGGATCTAACACCCTTGCACAGATATATATGTAGGCAAAATACCAATAAAGTAAAAATAAATAAACCATTAAAAAAAGAACACTGTATACATAATAAACAAATCTTTCAAACAAACAAAAAAGTGCCTGAGTGGGCAGGAAATCTCAGTGGTAAAAGCGCTAACATTGATGACCTGAGTTCAATCGCTGAAACCCACATTGTTGAAGGAAGGTACTAGTACCCATAAGTTGTTCTCTGACATCTACAAGGACACACATGCTCCCCAAACAACAGATGTTAAAAAATAGTCTATTATCTTTCATTGTAAAACTTTCTATTGCTGTGCCAAAGGCAAGGGAACCATCTGGAAGCAGGTCCCTGGGTAACTGTCCCTACCTCATGCCTGCTGTAAGGGGTACCTGTGACCAAGGCACTTCATCACTTCTTACCTGTTGCCACGGCAACCCACCACCCAGGCAGAGTGCTATATCCTGGAGGTAGGCAGAATAATGGCCCTCCAATTTTGTGGATATGATGCCTTCAAGGCAAAAGCAACTTTTGTAGCTCTGCCCAAGGCTCTTAAGATATGGAGACAATGCTGGATTATCCAGGCCCAGTGGAACCACATGAATCCTTCAAACTAGGGGACCTTTTCCTACTTCAAAAACTGAGATGGCAAGATGAGGACTCAGTCCACTGTTGCAGGCTTTGTAGATGAGAAAGAGGCCTAGCACCGAGAAACTCTGCAACTTAGAGGATGCAAAACAGAGAAACAGATTCTTTCCATGACCCTGCAAAAAGCCGCAGCCTGGCAGACACCTGGAGATGCAGCCTGGCCAGGGAACCGGGATGAATGTAAACTGTCCATGCTACTTGTGTTGTTAAGCAGTGTCTGGGCCATTTGTTGAGGCAGCTCCGATGGTGAGTCCTAACTTGATCAGTAAGTCACTGTGAGCCTATGAGGACACTCAGAAAAGATTCGAGGAGGGAATCCCTAACCTGAGTGTGGCCAGCACCATCCCGTAGCTCGTGGGCCCAGAAGGACAGGAAAGGGAAAGGAGGGAGCCGGAGAGCTCACGCGTGCTCTTTCTGCTTCCTGTCAGTGACACTGACCTCTCTCCTGCCACACCCTTCAGCAATGGGCAATGGAAACTTGTTTGGTTTTCCTTTCATTTAGTCATCTTTTTTTGTGTTGTGTATGTATATGTCCACAGTGTATACAAGTGTATGCACCTAGGTGTGCATACAGAGACCAGAGAAAGGCATCAGGCATCTTCTGTCACTCTCCACTGTATTTTTCAGTCTCTCACTGAACCTACAGCTTCCCGCTTCAGTTTGGATGACTGGCCACCAAACTCCTAGGATCCACCTGTCTCCAACCCCCTAATACTGGGGTTACAGGCACATGGAGCCATACATGACTTTTTTTTTTAAGCAACACTTAAAAAGTTTTTTAATAATTTGTATTTTATGTGCATTGGTGTTTTGCCTGCATGTGTGTATGTCTGTTTGTGTGAGGCTGTCAGATCTTGGAGTTAGAGACAGTTGTGAGGTGCCATGTGGGTGCTGGGAATTGAACCCCGTCCTCTGGAAGAACAGTCAGTGCCATTAACCACTGAGCCATTTCTCCCTCATGCCTGACATTTTTTACACAGGCCCTGGGGATTTGAACTCAGGTCCTCTTGCCTTTACAGCAAGTGCTCTTACCCACGGAGCCATTCCCCAGACCAAACCTATTATTTTTATCTCCTTTTGTACTCCAGGCTGTTTTAGAACTTGCTATGGTAGTCCAGACAGACCTTAATTTGTCATCCAACTACCTCTGCCTCCTGAGGGCGGAGATGAAGGGCATACCCCACCACACTGAGATGTGAATGCACTAAATGAGATCATGAGCCAAAAGTAATCTCCTTCCTTAGGTGCTTCTCTGTCACTGTGACAAAAGTCTGACCATACAGCAGACATTTCCCCGATACACCATTTCCCCGATACATGGGAAGTATTATTATCGGGTTAAATAAGTAACTGGTGGTAGAGGTGGTGGTATTTGTCCTACAAGCTGTCCTTGTAGCTCCAATGCTCTACCTCAGCTGGGGAATGCTCAGAAGCAGCAACAGAAAGCCTACAGAAGTGTCCTGTAGGGAACCCCACCCATGCTTGCCAGATGTCCTGTCAATGACAGGTCAGAGAACCAGTTACCGGACAGCCAGGGGTACCAGATGATCACCTGGTAGTATTCACTCCTAGGAGCCAAAAGTTCCAAAGTTGGCATTTGCTTTTTGCTGAGCACATTGCTAAATCCCAGGGATTAAAAACAACCAGGAGCCGAGCGGCGGTGCCACACGCCTGTAATCCCAGCACTTGGGAGGCAGAAGCAGGCAGATCTCTGTGAGTTCAAGACCAGCCTGGTCTACAAGAGCTAGATCCAGGACACCCTCCAAAGCCACAGAGAAACCCTGTGTAGAAAACAACAACAACAACCCACCAGGCATGGCCTTAGCATCAGGAAACACACAGGGTGATGAGCACTGTGACACTGGAGACTCTGGTGACGGAGGAGCACACTGAGGGAGCCTACACCTTCCTTCTGTTTTGCACGGTGATTTCAGGGTCAGGAGTAAACACAGTTAGCATGCTCTGACGGAATGAGGGGAGCACTCGGCTGCGACACTGCCCTGGTGTGGAGCACTCGGCCTTTTCCTCCCATCAGCCCGTAGACCCACTGTGCACACTCACCTGTTTCTACATCATTGGCATTGGCAGAATCCCTCAGCCTCTTCAGAGCTATAAAGAGAAAAGTGACAGTTAAAAAAGTCGTAACAAAACCAGAAGGCACATGGCTTCCTAGTGCTCCCTGACAGTCCACCCTTCAGTCACAGCAGCACAGAGAGGCAAAGGTGTCGGGACTTTCTAGCACTAGTCTGGGAACAAGGAGACACTGGCACTGGGCCACAGTTGGAGGAGAGACCGATTTCTGTAGCAAACTGACTTCTGGAGCCAGATCTAATTTCTGCCACTTGTGGTAGCTGGCGACCTTGAACAAGCCAGTTACTTGTGCTGGGCCCCAGCCCATCATCGTAAAACAAGGCTGAGTTGTTCTGTAAACTCTTAAGTTGTTACAAAGAAAATTGAGATAATCTTTAAAAGAGAAAGACTGAGCAGGTTTAGTCCTTTGTGAGCTAATTGCATTCACTGTTTTATTATCCTGCTTCAAAGCAGGTCATTCCTAAATGACTTAGCAAACTCAGTAATTCCTAAGTAGAAACTTCCCTCTTCTCACTGATGCTACTTCTACTTTAGAACTAACAGAAAGCAATACCTTTGTTGTCAAGACAACGACCAAAAAATTGCAAACTAGATGTAACAATTGCATACATCCATATGCCACTTTTTTGTTTATACAGCACTTTGAAATTCTCTTTTAATCTTTTTCGAGACAGGGTTTCTCTGTGTAGCCCTGGCTGTCCTAGAACTCAGTCTGTAGACCAGGCTGGCCTCGAACTCACAGAGATCTGCCTGCCTCTGCCTCCTGAGTGCTGGGATTAAAGGCATGGGACACCATTGCCTGGCCCTCTTTTGATCTTTATAACATTAAGACACCAGGTCAAATGGTCCTAGTCTGAAAAGAGACCTTAAAACTTTCCAATATTAATCCTTCTGTACCTCATTTCCCTTTTCACCCATAAACTGTAGCAAACAATACAACAGACATACCAGGGCAGTCTGGCTGATCTGGGTTGGAATACCAACATAGCCTTTTCCTGTGTGACTTGAAATCAGAATGTCCAAATGGTAATAACTGACTCAGTGTGAAAAGATGCTTGCTACAAAACCTGACCTCCTGCGTGTAATCACCAAGATTCCCACATTGTGACCCCAGAACTTGATACTTAGACCAGCCTTGAACTCACAGAGATCTTCTTGCCTCTGCCTGCTCAGGATTACAGGCATACTCTCACAACTCTCTCTCTCTCTGTCTGTCTCTCTCGGTTTTATCGAAACGGCTCTGGCGGTTTTACTTGTTTACAGTAACCTCTGTACAAGTCCCTTCTTATGGGTCACAATGTATCTCTTGGAATGACTGTAAAAGGTTGTTTATCAAACAAGTGTTTGGTCCATCACAAAGATCAGAACCTTACCGAACTCTTAACACCCGAGGAAAGCTGGTGGTGTACCCATTCTACAAACAGAAAACCGAGGCCACACGCGTCTGTAGGTTGCGTAAGGGCCAAGTGTGGGGCAGTCTGGTTCAGATCTGTGCATTCTTCACACAAGTTGGTACAGCTTGGCCACAGGCTCTGGGGGAGGCTCCCTTCTCTAACAACGTAAATATTCCCCATTGTCCCACATTGTCGTCTACTAACAACCGCTCTCGAGAGTGGAGAGTTTTTATTCAGTGACGTCCAAGTGGCCGAAGTCACGGTCCCCAACAAGCTTTAACCACGGCGATCGCTCCCAAGCGACCCCAGGATCCCTGGTTGAGCTCACCGTGCACCTCCTTGCCCGTGGGCCCGAGCCGGCGGTGGGGCCTAGCGGCGCGCCTCAGCCGCCCGGCGGGGATCTTGCAGCGCAGTTCATCGCGGGGCTCGGCGTCCTGCTGCCACAGGACCTGCAGGTAGCGCAGCGGGGACTGGGCCCTGCCGGCTGCCCGGCCCGGGAGGCCTGCGCCGCCGCCCAGCGCAGCGCCTAGGTCCGCGAAGGAGAACAGGCCTCCGGCTTCCGCCAGCGGCTCCGGCGCCACCGCGCACTCGCCGTCGGAGCTCGAGCGGCCCGATCGGGACTCGTCATCCGCGACCCCGCCGGTGGCTGCCATGGCAACGGCTAGGCGTGGGCCTGGCAGCGCCAGCCTCGTTCCGGACCGACCAACGGACCCGTTTCCCTCCCGGAGGAGCCTCGCTGTCAGCGAGCGAGCGAGCGAGAGAGCGGGCGGGTGGGCGGGGCCTGCAACCACGGCAACAGAGAGCGGGCAGACCGGGCTCTGTAGAGCGTCAGACCAATCAGAGATCGCGGAACCTGCACAACACAGCCTATCAGGCAAGGAAGGCAAAGGATACAGAGAGCACTGGTTTACGGCGGTTTGACTGGCGGGTAGATAAGCCAATCATAAGTCAGGATTGCTACGCACTAAGCGGTGTTGCTACAGGAGTCAATAAAAAAGCAGAGTTCAGGCTGCTTCCCTTCTTCCAATTCTTCCTATCGAAGATCCGGAAGGACGACTGGCAGATACTTTAGCCAATCATCATAAGATGCTCTCCAGCCAATCGGAAAGGAAAATGAAGAAACCAACCTACTCTTGATGTGTGTTTTGAATCAATGAACACGCGCTCACAGAAAAAGATTTTCCACAAAACGCACAATGATTTGAAGATATCTCCACGAAGCAGGCGTTAATATCTTCTAATATATTAGATTTCGCTTTGTCAGGGTTCTCTTTCCCCCACGGAGATCATTTAACAAGGAATTTTAATTTCATGTAATTATACAAGAGTGGTCCTTCAGGCCGGGCGTTGGTGGCGCACACCTTTAATCCCAGCACTTGGGAGGCAGAGGCAGGCGGATCTCTGTGAGTTCGAAGCCAGCCTGGTCTACAAAGTGAGTTCCAGGACAGCCTCCAAAGCCACAGAGAAACCCTGTCTCGAAAAAAACCAAAAAAAAAAGAGTGGTCCTTCAGTAGACAAATTAGCTCAGAGCTATTTTTCACCCTTGAAAGCCCTACCAAACACGGGCCTGAACCTGACCCAAGTACACACACACACACACACGTCATTTGCATTTGGTCAATTCATAAATAAAACACTTGAAAGGCCAAGAAAATAAATACCTGTATCATTGTCTTGTGGGACTCCAAGGACATGGGTTTTAGTCCTGTTCTACCCCATGTTTGTAATTTGGGGGCAACTTCTTGGAGCCGGTCTTTCCGCCAGGAGTTTTTCTAGGTTGGGTATGAATCTAGATCCAACAAGCTGCCTCGTCTTTCCATCTCTCTTTGCCTTGACCGGTCAGCCTTTTCAGAATATTAGAGAAATTTGAACTGGTTGTCAGCATTTAAAATTCGACCGCTGATGGGGCTGGAGAGATGACTCTGAGGACCTGGTTTTGATTCCCAGCATCCACATGGCAGCTCACAACTGTCTCTTAACTCCAGAATAATCTCTCACCCTCAGACACACTCTTATGCAAAACACCAGTGCACATAAAGAATTAAATAAACCTTAAAAAATTTAGAGCTGGAGAGATGGCTCGGAGGTTGGGAGCACTGGCTTCTCTTGCAGAGGTCCTGAGTTCAGTACCCAGCAACCACACGGCGGCTCACAGTCATCTGTAATGAGATCTGGTGCCCTTTTCTGGCCTTCAGGCATGCATGCAGACAGAACATTATATACATAATAAACAAATAGGTAAATCTTGAAAAAAGATTTTTAAAAAATTGGAAACCGAGCCAGCAAGATCGACAGTGGTTCTCAACCCGTGGGTCGCAGACAACCGGTTCACAGAAACAGCCTATCAGATATTTAAACCCTCTGCGTACCAGATACTTACATTATGATTCATAACGGTAGCAAATTACAGTTGTGAAGTAGGAACGAAATGATGTTTGGGGTCAGCACCACGTGAGGAGCCGTGTTAAGGGACTGCAGCAGTAGGAAGTTGGAGAACTCTTGTTGCAGTAGCCTGGCCGCCTGCGTTTGATCCCAGCCCTGTGGTGGGTCTCCTTTGACCTCCACACTCGCTCCATGGCATGGATGCACCCAACGTCTGTCTCCCTTCCCGCCTGCCCTCACCCCACTCTCACACACAAATCATAATAAAAGTTTAAATAACACCTTGGCAGTGGGGCGATGGTAGCACATGCTTTTAGTCTCAGCACTCAGGAGGCAGAGGCAGGCAGATCTCTGAGTTCAAGGCCAGCCTGGTCTACGGAGTGAGTTCCAGGACAGCCAGAGCTGTTATACAGAGAAACCCTGTCTTGAAAAATCAAAACAAACAAACAAAAGCCAAAAAAAAAAATAACACTTGGCAGCTTCAAATAACATTTTTGTTGGCATTCTCCTAAAAATTAGAAGATATGTCAATGCATAACCTGATTCCTGGTTTTACTATTGGACATTGTTATGTGAGCCTTACTATGCAGCCGAGGATGACCTTGAACTCCTCTTCTTGAACAGAACCAGGATCACAAGCACACACCACTCTCTCTTGTTTATGTATTGCTCAGCACCAAACTCAGTGCTTGGTGCAAGATAGGCAAGCACCCTGCCTACTGAGTTACACCTTAGCTCCTGCTCTCCTTTCCCTACCCTATTCCCCTGCCCTACATAGTACTCCATACTCCTGTCCCCTTCCAATGCAGGCTGAAAGGCAATTGCCACTTCCTGTCATATTTGTAGGAAGGTCTTTTTTTTGGGGGGGGGGAGATATGGTTTCTCTGTGTAACCCTGACTGTCCTTAAACTTGCTCTGTAGACCAGTGTGGCCTTGAACTCAGAGATTCCCTCTGCCTCTTCCTCCTAAGTGCTGGGATTAAAGGCAAGCACCATTATGGACTGGCAGAAAGCCTTTTGTTTTTTTAATGGATACAGTGTTCTGCCTGCATGTATCCCTGCAGGCCAGAAGGGGGCACCAGATCTCAGATCTCATTATAGATGGTTGTGAGCCACCATGTGATTGCTGGGAATTGAACTCAGGACCTCAGAGAAGACCAGCTAGTGTTCTTAGCCTCGTGTTCTTCAGCTGAGTTAACAGGAAGTGAAAATGTTACTTTTCCCTCTTAAAGGTGGAATGATGAGGCAGGGCA
Organism: Mesocricetus auratus; assembly: GCF_017639785.1. Lineage (NCBI taxonomy): Eukaryota > Metazoa > Chordata > Mammalia > Rodentia > Cricetidae > Mesocricetus > Mesocricetus auratus. The sequence goes on along the minus strand of NW_024429194.1, from coordinate 85,747,427 downwards.
CTGTAACACTGTGGCGCACACCTTTAACCTCAGCACTCAGGAGGCAGATGAAAGTGGATCTTTTTGAGTCGGAGGCCAGCCTGGTGTATATTGTGAGCTCCAGGCCAGTCAGAGCTAGAAAGTGAGATCCTCAATAAAATAAACCTTCACATACGAACACACACACACACTCCGTTTTTTGAGACAGGGTTTCTCTGTATCCTACAGCCTTTCTGCCTCTTCTCTTGGTTAGATCCTGATGTCTTCTTTAGCAGTGACTGCTCTAAAGTATCTCAATTTCTGCGCATTTTACAGTTGTGGTTTCCATCTGCTGCAAGAAGCTTCTCTGATAATGACGGGATGAGGCACTGATCTCTGAAATGTTCATTTCTAGTTTTATTGCATTTTGGGTTTTCTTTTTTTTTTAAGATTTTATTTGTTACATATACAGTGTTCTACTACATGTTTGCCAGCATGCCTGAAGAGGGCGCCAGATCTCATTTTTAGATGGTTGTAAGCCACTTGCTTGAAACTGAACTCATGACCTTAGGAAGAGCAGACAGTGCTCTTAACCACTGAGCCAACTCTCCAGCCCGTATTTTGGGTTTTTTTTTTAGTGATTCTATTTTTTTTTTTTTGGTTTTTTTTTTTCGAGACAGGGTTTCTCTGTGGCTTTGGAGGCTGTCCTGGAACTCGCTTGGTAGTCCAGGCTGGTCTCGAACTCACAGAGATCCGCCTGCCTCTGCCTCCCGAGTGCTGGGATTAAAGGCGTGCGCCACCAACGCCTGGCTAGTAATTCTATTTCTATTCTTTTATTTATTTATTTTGGTTTTACGAGACAGGGTTTCTCTGTATTGTTTTGGAGGCTGTCCTGAAACTCACAGACATCCACCTGCCTCTGCCTCCCGAGTGCTAGGATTTAAGGCGTGCGCCACCAATGCCCGGCTTTCTTTGTATTTTCATTGCCTTCATTAAGGGATTTATTCATATACTGTAAGGTCCTTGAACACATTTTACTTGCTGCTTTGAAATCCTTATCTTGTGCTTCAATTATATTGCATTTTTTCTTTTCTCTTTCTTTCCTTTCTTTCTTCCTTTTTTTTTTTTTTTTTTTGATACAGAGTCCCAGAACTCACTTTATAGACCAGGCTGGTCACAAACTCAGGAAATCTGTTTGCCTCTGCCTCCTGAGTGCTGGGATTAAAGGTTTGTACCAGTACTCCCTGGATTTTTTTTTAAGGCTAAGCTCTGGGCTGGAGAGATGGTTTAGAAGTTAAGAGTACCTGCTACTCTTCCAATTCCAGAGGATCTGATGTCCTCTCCTGACCTCCAACGGCACTACATACATGTGGTGCACATATATACACACAGCAAAACCCTTATTACATAAAATAAGATTAATTCTGTAAAAAAATGGAGCAAAGCAAAACAAAACAATACCCACACAAGTAAGCAGATTATTTGTGGCCAAGAACAATATAGTCTTCAAAGTCTATGGTGAAAGAAAAAGAATTTAAGATGCAATAAGGAGACAGCCTGCACCTTCATTGGCCTCTTTATTATATAGTGTACACAGTTTAGGTTTTGCTTGATGAAACCTATGCCACAGAGATGATGCTTCTATCTGACTGGCAAAGGGTAGGTAAGGCTTCTGAGATAGTCATCGGGGATAGTGATCAGGGCAGTGCGAGAAATGGGACCGGAGGTGAACTACAAACAAACCTCATGGCTGTGGGAAAAGGAGCTTCAAACACATCTGTCTGCAAAGCCTGGCTAGGCTGAGATGTATCTAACGGTCCAAGCCAGAGAATTACCTACCTCAAACCTCAGGCAAAAGATCAAGGGGAAAGGCAGCATTTCTGCAGAACCCCCGTTCCAGGAGCCTGAGGCTGCTCTGTTCTTTGAAGTCCTGCTTTTCCATTTGCAAGGGAGCCTTGCAAAAATCAAACACCCTGTGATGAAAGATTGGACAGCTTGTGGAGGGCTTTCATCTGCTCCCCAAAGTTGCCTTACCCAGCTGAGTTAATGTGCTGTCAATCTATGAAGCTAGTTTCGACTCACATGCAATTGTACACATACGGTTAAATGGAAGCTGTCCGGGAACTCACTCTGTAGACCAGCCTGGCCTCAATCACAGAGATCCACCTGCCTCTGTCTCCCAAGTGCTGGGATTAAAGGTGTGCACCACTACTGCCTGGCTGTCGTCATCATCATCATCATCATCATCATCATCATCATCGATGCTAGTGATCAAACCAGAGCCTTACACGTGTTATGAAGCCCTTACCATGTCTGGGCATGCTAATTTTGAGGTGCCTTTGATATCCAATTATAAAACCCACGATCCGCCGGGCGGTGGTGGCACACTCCTTTAATCCCAGCACTCGAGGCCAGCCTGGTCTACAAGAGCAAGTTCCAGGACAGCCTCCAAAACAATACAGAGAAACCCTGTCTCGAAAAACCAAAAAAAAAAAAAGAAAGTGAAGATTATTAGCATATAGGTGGTACTTAAGCCTACTGAACCCGATAAGCTACTAGGTAGTTAATGTAGACCGGAAGATAAAAAAGGGACTTAGGGTTTGGAAAGTTAAGGAGGAAATCACACAAAAGGACATGAGAACAGGTGGCCAGCGAGGAAGGGCTTTCATGATTGGGCTTAGTTCTGCAGTTCTCTAAAGTGCATGCTCTTGGGGCTGGAGAGATGGCTCAGTGCTAGAGTGTTTCCCCCTCTTGCAGAGGACCTCAGTTCGGTTCCTAGCATCCTGGGTAGCTCGCTACTGCCTGTAACTCCAGCTCACCCTCTAACACCCTCTTCTGGCTTCCATAAATTCCTGTGTGAACATGCATATAAGCACACACACACATTCATAAATTAAAATAAAATAATTTCTCTTATTTTTAAAATGTACTTATCTTTATCTCATGTACATTGGAGTTTTACCTGCAAGTGTACCTGTGTGCCTTGTGGGTGCTGGGAATTGAACCCAGGTCCTCTGGAAGAACACCAATGCGTTCAACCACTGGGACATCTCTCCAGCCCCAGGAACTTGTGAAGCTAAGGCAACCAAGAGCTGGAGCCAGCTTGGGTTACACAGTGAGACCTTATCTCAAGTAATAAGACAAAACAAAACATAACTCAAAAGCTAAGAGTGGTGTTCCATACCTGTAATCCTAGCACTGGAGAAGCTAAGGCAGTAGGATTATCGTAAATTTGAGGCCAGACTGGACTAGATAGTAAGTGCCAGGTCAGCCAGAGTACAGAGTAAGAATCTGCCCTGGATTAAAACAAAAGCAACACAACGTTCTCAAAACTCAGGAAGCAAATATACATGTTGATGTTCAGAAACACACACTATTTATTTATTTATTTATATTTTGAGACTGGGTGTCTCTGTGTAACAGTCTTAACTATTCTAGAACTTGCTTTGTATACCAGACTGACCTGGAACTTGGAGATCCACCTGCCTCCGCCTCCTGAGTGCTGCGATTGAAGGTGTGTGACATCACCACCCCACAGCACTAACCTTGTGATTCTCCTGCTTCAGGTCCTGAAGTGCTGGGACTATAGACGTGTGTTACCTTGTTTGGCACAAAATCACATATATATCTTCCAATTTCACAACTTTTTTTTTCTTTCTTTTTTCCCCTCGAGACAGGGTTTCTCTGTGGCTTTGGAGGCTGTCCTGGAACAACTCTTGTAGACCAGGCCAGGCTCAAACTCACAGAGATCCGCCTGCCTCTGCCCCCCGAGTGCTGGGATTGAAGGCATGTGTACCACCGCCCGGCACAACTCATTTTTATTTATTTTTTAAATTGATTTGTCTTTATTCTGTGTGCATTGATGTTTTGTCATGGATGCCCAGTTCCCTGGAACTGGAATGATAGACAGTTGTGAGATGCTATGTGGGTGCTGGGAATTGAACCTGGGTTCTCTGGAGGAACAGTCAATGCTCTTAACCACTGAGCCATCTCTGCAGCCCATAACTTTTTTTTTTTTTTTTTTTGGTTTTTTGAGACAGGGTTTCTCTGTATTGTTTTGGAGGCTGTCCTGGAACTCACTCTGTAGACCAGGCTGGCCTCGAACTCACAGAGATCTGCCTGCTTCTGCCTCCCGAGTGCTGGGATTAAAGGCATGCGCCACTAACGCCCAGCTTTTTTTTTTTTTTGGAACTCTTTTTTAAAATATGTCATTACACAGTTTGAGAAACATTGTCACATTTTGACAAAGTGTATGAAATCCCTGTCATAGATGCACTGTGAGATATCATGTAAATTCAATTCCTTAGTGCCCTGCTTAACCTTCAAATCTTTTCTCATTATGGATACTCATTGATACCCACAGGTACTAGCCATTCCTGCATGCAGAATGCCAGCAATAACTTAAATCCACACTGAAGTCTATTGAATATATATGCTTCCAGGTGGGTTTCTTCAGCAGGATTCCAGACACAAGGGGAACTGTAACAAGAGGGAAACCCAAGTGGAAAGAGCTTCCTTGGACAATTGCAGTAAAAGCACTGCCGTGCCAATTTTATAAAAATCATATACCTATCTGAGTACCTTACTGGGTAACCTCACTGCAGTCAAAAGAGGTCCTGGGGAGTCTAGGGGCTTCAGAGTCATTAGTCTCAGGACCATATTCACCTCTGGTCCTACTACAGAGGAGGAGGCAAAGGAAAACGGCAACAGCGACCTCCCCTGAGGAGCCATTTCTCACCCTTGGTATTACTATGACTAGTTGAGAAGCTCACGGCCCTGCACTCAGGTGTATCTAACATTTTTCTGAGTGCCTCTATTTTCTTTCTTTTTTTTTTTTTTTTTTTTTTTGGTTTTTTGAGACAGGATTTCTCTGTGGCTTTGGAAACTGTCCTGGAACTAGCTTTGTAGACCAGGCTGGCCTCGAACTCACAGAGATCCGCCTGCCTCTGCCTCCCGAGTGCTGGGATTAAAGGCGTGCGCCACCAACGCCCGGCGTCTCTATTTTCTAATGCTAAAGCCTGTGTTAAAATATCTTGAGGTGCCGGGCGGTGGTGGCTCACGCCTTTAATCCCAGCACTCGGGAGGCAGAGGCAGGCGGATCTCTGCGAGTTTGAGACCAGCCTGGTCTACAAGAGCTAGTTCCAGGACAGTCTCCAAAGCTGCAGAGAAACCCTGTCTCGAAAAACCAAAAAAAAAAAAAAAAAAAAAAAATCTTGAGGTGGGCCAGGCAGTGGTGGCACACGCCTTTAATCCCAGCACTCGGGAGGCAGAGGCAGGTGGATCTCTGTGAGTTCGAGGCCAGCCTGGTCTCCAGAGTGAGTTCCAGGACAGCCTCCAAAACAATACAGAGAAACCCTGTCTCGGAAAACCAAAAAAAAAAAAAAAAAAAAAAAAAAAACTTGAGGTGGGGGGAGAGTGGGGGGCTGGGTGTGATTGTACTGGCTTTTGATCCCAGCACTTGGGAGGCAGAGACAAGATCTTTTGTGAGTTTGAGGCCAGCTTGGTCTACACATTGAGTTTCAGGACACCCAGAACTATGTAATAGAGAAACCCTGTTTCAAAAATAAACAAATAAGAACTGTTGGGGATGGAGTAAGGAATGTTTACTACTCTTTCAGAGGGCCCAATTTTCACTCCTATATTCCACAGAGGTCACAATCAGCTGTAACTCCAGAGGATTGAGCCCTCTGTGCATTACACACACACGAATAAATAATAATTTTTAAAGTAAAATCCTTATTAAACTCTCTTTGTCTAAAGCAAAAAGAATCAGACCTGAAGCCTTAAGGAGTCAGGGAGGAGTATAGCAATTCTAACTTCTTTGAGTAGAAGGCACTACTATACAACACCTGTCCAGCAATGGAGAGCCTCACAGTCATCCTGAGGAAATCGTACTATAGTCAAGTGGAGGTAAACATCAGTGCCAAAGCCCAGAGTGCACCTGGCTATCATAAGCAAAGAGTGTTGTTACCAGGAGACATGGATGCTGGTGCCCAGAAGAGTGGCCAATCAGCCCGGGGATAGACTGGAAGGCAGATTTCTTCTCGCTGTGATTACCTGTTAACTACGCAACCCAAGGAACTCCACACACCAGGTATGAGTTTCTGCCGAGTTGCTTTAAAACTCCACCCCTACTTCCAGGACCTTGGGGGCTTTTACTACCCTCTCCAGCCGGAGTCTAAGGTGAGCAATCCAGACATTCTACAGTTGACCCCATCTTTGCCTGCTAGGATCCTGAATTCCAAAAGCTGGGAACACCTTCTCCGGGGCCTGTAATTTCAAGGAACGAAGTCTCAACTTGTAACCCCGCCCCCAGACACACACACACACACACACACACACACACACACACACACACACACACCTTTTCCCTTGACATTTATTTAGTCTGTCCTCGAGTGTACTTGGAGGTCAGAGGACAACTTTCAGAGTTAGTTCTCTTGTCCTATCATGTGGGTCCCTTGGGATCAAATCAGGTTAGGCTGGGACGACAAGGTCCTTTACCCGCTGTGCTGTCTCGCCTGTTTCGGGGTTAATTTTTTTTCTTTTCTTTAAAGACATGGTCACCATGGCGAATGGGGACATATTGGGAACTCATTGTCTTTTTTTTTTAATTGTTTTTCGAGACAGGGTTTCTCTGTATCGTTTTGGAGGCTGTCCTGTAGACTAGGCTGGCCTCGAACTCACAGAGGTCTGCCTGCCTCTGCCTCCCGAGTGCTGAGATTAAAGGTGTGCGCCACCACAGCCCGGCTTCATTACCTTTTAAAAAAGATTTTACTTACGTATTATGTATAGTGTTCTGGTTGCACGCTAGAAGAGGGCACCAGATCTCAGTACAGATGGTCGTGAGCCACCATGTGGATGCTGGGAATTGAACTCAGGACCTCTGGAAGAACAGCCAGTGCTCTTAACCTCTGAACCATCTCTCCAGCCCCCAGCTTAATTTTTTAAAATACATTTCTCGCTGTAGATAACCACTTTCACCTAAATCTAAGGTCAGGCCCGCTACACCATTATCTCCCCAACCGAAGTCAGCAGTCAGTCATCTTCTGTGTGCCGTTCCCTTCCGACTCCCCTTGTGTCCTCATTTCTTTTTTTTTTTTTTTTTCTTTTAGGATCTCGCTTTATAACCATATTGCCTTGGAAATAACTAAACTCAGGGTACCCGCGAACTCTCTGCGAACCTCTGGCCCCCGCCATCCATGCGCTCGCCGACGAGGGCCAAGAGGCCCTCTAGGTTTCCCCTTTACACAGAACCCCCGCCGGCCCTGTTTCTGGGCGCACACCAGCACCCCAGAACCACACCCTTGGGAAACTCTCCCTTGGAGGAGGAGGGAACTCCGCTGGGCTTCCAGCTCCGTCCTTCCAATCGAAGCTGCGTCAGCTCCCTGGCCGCCCCGGAAGGGCTTCGGGTAAGACTTGGGCTGGGCGGGACTTCCGGTCCTGCCAGACAAGCGCGGAGTACTTCTTCCGCTCTCTTCCGCCGGGTTCTGGAGCGCCGTAGCCATGTCCTATCCCGCTGATGACTACGAGTCTGAGGTAAGGAGCGAGGTGTGCGCGTGGCGGGCTCCGCGTCGGGGACCCGGCTCGGTGGGATCTGTCCCCTAGTTGAGGCGGCGTCCACATCCGGCCGGAACATGCCTGCCGCGACCATCCGGGCCCTCATGGCTGCGGGACCCCTCGCCCACCCCTCTTCTGCCCGCCCGCCCGCCTGCTCGGCGTACGTCCCCGCATGTCGTCGCAGCCCGAGAGGCGGAAGGGTGTTTGGAGCTGAGCCCTTGGTGCTGGCTGCGTCTGCTGATGGCGCGCTCGTGCTGCGCTTCCCTTATCGTCCTCCCCCGTGACCGTGGGTCGTATTTGCTCGCTGTCTCGAACGCGTGTGACTCCCTCCGAGGTGGGGACTTGGGGACTCAATTATCTACGCGGTGTCATTAGCCTCCTGCTTGGTGCGTATGCCCGAGGACGAGCATTTTGGAATCCCACCTGGCGTGCGTTCCTGACTGTCTCTTTCCTTGCAGGCTGCGTATGATCCTTATGCCTACCCGGGGGACTATGATATGCACACAGGTGAGGTTTGAATTTGCCCTGCTGGCCCAGCGACTCCGGGGGTTGGCACCTTTTTTAATGTCTCAGCGCTGACTCCCGACAGGGACCTGGTAAAAACTGCCCCTTGATGGCCCAAGTGTGGAGTCTGCCATTAGGTCTGAGCGGTAGGTGGTGCAAGAGCCTAATAAATCAAACCTTTTTTGTGGTCTTCCACCGGGTGTCAGAAGGGGAGGGTATCTGGCTTGGCTAGGTTTTCCTTACTTGTGGGTAATCCTGTTTGTCATGCTGGGGATGGAACCTGGAGCCCCAAGCTTCTAGGCAAGCTTGGAACCACACCCACCACCCTCCTTGTTTAAACCATCAGGTGAAGGTGAAAAACCTTTGTGGGTTTGTTTTGGACTGGAGATTGACCTCGGGGGTTCGGGGCACACTGGGCACACACACTACCATTTGACCCACACTCCAGCCCCGAGGAAGAAAATCTTGGTGTGAAAAATGTACTCGATTCAAACCAAATCAAGGAAAATATCCTGGGTAGCCTTTTGAAGTTTACTGAAGAGCTATAGTGACTTTGATATTACCTAAGTACCAAATGGCATGCGTTGCCCAGGGTATATTATATTAAATGTTTTATTTAGACTGAGTAGTTTTACAAAATATATATGTTGACAGGCAGTGGTGGCCCACACCTTTAATTCCCCAACTCAGATGCAGAGGCAGGCAGATCTCAGTGAGTTTGAGGCCAGCCTGGTCTACAGAGTGTTTTCCATGACAGGCTCCAAAAGCTACAAAGAAACCCTGTCACACACACACACAAATGTATATATATGTGTGTGCGAGCGAGTTAATGTTTAAGAGTGAAAAACCAAGGAAGGGGGCTGAGTGGCTTGCCATGAGTTATCCAGTTAGAAAGTGAGTTTCTGTTCTATTTTTGGTTTTTTGATTTTTTTGAGACAGAAATCTCACCGTGTAGCTCTGGCTATCCTGGAACTTAACTATATATAGACCAGGCTGGCCTCAGAGATCCACCTGCCTCTAAGGACTGGGACTAAAGGTGTGCACCACAGTGTTCAGCTAAGAAATAACTTTGATGGCAATTGTTCAGAAGAAACAAGAATAGGGGGATGAGTTTGAGGGTGACTTGGGGAAAGTGTATATCTCTAAATGTTACAGGGAAGTTATGCTGGTTTATTTAGCGCTGAGTTTAGTTTATGTGATGAGGTACATGTTTCTGTGTCTGCCTCCTCTGTCCGTCCCATACAGTTTCATATTGAATTTAAGCCCTTACTCATGCTGGGCAGGCATTCTGTGATTAAGATTGAACTATATTCCCAGCCCTCTAGGGTGGTCCTGCCCTTCTGGTCCATCATAATTATGAACTTGCAAACGCTGACGTTTTTACTGTATCCATCTTCTAGGAGACCCAAAGCAGGACCTTGCCTATGAACGGCAGTACGAGCAGCAGACCTATCAGGTGATTCCTGAAGTGATCAAAAACTTCATCCAGTACTTCCACAAAACTGTCTCAGATTTGATTGACCAGAAAGTATATGAGCTTCAGGCCAGTCGTGTCTCTAGTGATGTCATCGACCAGAAGGTGTATGAGATCCAGGACATTTATGAGAACAGGTATGGGCCATAACATTGTGTTTCTGAGTGGGATTGCCTGGTGATACAACTCCTACAAGATGAGCAATGTTGTGCGTGCGTGTGTGCATGTGTGTAGAGGGCTTATGGTTTTTGTTTTTTGAGATTGTGACTCCCTTGGGCTCAAGCAGCGGTTCTCAACCTTCCTAATGCTGACGTCCTTCAATACAGAACTCATGTTGTGGTGACCCCAACCATTAAATAATTAACATTGGTACTTTGTAACTTTAATTTTGCTACTGTTACATATTGTAATGTAAGTTTTTTGGAGATAGAGGTTTGCAAAAAGGGTTGAGATCCACAGGTTTAGAAATACTGGGCTAGAGGCATGTTAATTAGCTGAACTTTGTATCCCAGAAACAAAAAGGTTCAAATCTAAAATGATGTCGGTACTGTTAGTATTCAGTCATTTGTACTGTCCTACCTTTAGAGTTCTGACAGGATTTGCTCTCAGCTACAGCCACCAAGAACACCACCAGTGCCTATTCACTATGTTCCCATCCTTCCCTTTCCCTCTCTCTGTTCCTTTTTCTTTCTCTCCCTCTCTCCCTCTCTCCCTCCCTCTCTCCCTCTCCCTCTCTCCCTCTCTCCCTCTCTCCCTCTCTCCCTCCCTCCCTCCCTCCCTCCCTCCCTCCCTCCCTCCCTCCCTCCCTCTCTCTCTCTCTCTCTCTCTCTCTCTCTCTCTCTCTCTCTCTCTCTCTCGTCTGTTCTTTCTCTCTCTCTGCCTCTCCTCCCTCTGCTCCTGTCCTCGGAGGCAAGTCTCCCCCCTCCCCTGTCCCCCCTTTTAAGATCCTTTTTCCCTAATAAAAAAACCCCTCTGCCTGAACTCTGTAGCTTGGCATCTTTCTCTCGCACATTTTTTAAAGAACTACAGCAATTACTACTGATGATAGTAGCTATTAACATATATTGTCAGTATAGGTCAAGCAGTGTTGGAGTACTTTTGCTTCTTTGCCTGTATTGGTAATCCCATGGTGTAAATTGTACGGAAACATTGAAATGAATCATATCTAGCACTGTGCATATGCTGTGTTCTGAACTTGCAGACTGATCCCAGAGCCTAATTTTTAAACTGTACAGTCTCCCTGTGCGTGCCAGCACAGGCCAAGCTCCAGAGTAGTGGTGAGGGGATGCCCTGATAATGATGAATGCCAGATATAAGACGGGCAATTAGGGACGAGACAGGAAATACTTCAAGCAAATTCTGGGAGGATGGGGTGTGTGCCAGTGATCAGACACCTATTAGATCAGTGAACAGGAATTGAACTCTATTCCCACGTTGCTAAAGGTCCGTAGAGGAGAGCTGGGTTGAGGAAAGTCTTAGACTTGGGAGGGGCTCAGGCTCTGTTTCTGTGATATTTCTCACGTCTCTGAGTCCTATACATAAAATTTGAGGCTTGGGTCCTGAGTCTTTCTTGGTTTTTTAGTTGTGAATTGTTTTTGCTTGACTTTCAGCTGGACCAAACTCACTGAAAGATTCTTCAAGAATACACCATGGCCTGAGGCAGAAGCCATTGCACCCCAAGTTGGCAATGGTAGGTATAAATGCTGTGTCTCACGAGTGCTGGATAGCAGATACCATAATAGCAGATATTATCAGAAAGGCCAGGGAGCTTGTGTGTGTGTGTGTCTTTCTTCTTTTTCTGTTTTTGTTTGTTTGTTCCAACCATGGTTTCTCTGTGTAGCCCTGGCTGTCCTGGAACTCACTCTGGCCTCAGATTCAGAGATCTGCCTGTGTGTGCCACCATGGTCAGCCTGTGTGTTTCACTTAGCATTTCATTTCCCCAGAACTTTAACATGTAGGCTCTTAGTAAAATTACATGGTGAGAGGAAGCTGTACAATTTGAGCTCTCCCAGATGAGGAGTTTTCTTTTCGCTCTCTTTGGGGGTGGGATGGGGATCCATTTAAAGCCACTGATAACATGCCTCAGAGGAAGAGAATGGACAGGTTAGGACGTTTAAAGCAGCAGATCTCAGCCTATGGGTAGAGAGTCCTTTTTTTTTTTAAAGATTTATTTATTTATTATGCATACAGTATTCTGCCTGCATGTATGCCTGCAGGCCAGAAGAGGACACCAGATCTCATTATAGATGGCCGTGAGCCACCATGTGGTTGCTGGGAATTGAACTCAGGACCTTTGGAAGAGCAGTCAGTGCTCTTAACCTCTGAGCCATCTCTCCAGCCCGGATAGAGATTCCTTAAGGGAAGCTAAACAACCATCAGAAAACAGATATTTATGTTGCTGTTATAACAGCAAAATTACAGTTATGGAATAGCGAAATAATTTTATGGTGTGGGGGTCACCAGCATGAGGGTTGCAGTGTCAGGAAGGTTGAAAACCATTGGTTTAAAAGTTTATAGATCACCTCTGTCCCTCCACTGGAAGGCTGGGCTGCAGGAGACGCCAGTTGGTTTGTACTTTAACGAAATACCCTTTCCTTATGTCTTTTAGATGCTGTATTCTTAATTTTGTACAAAGAATTGTACTACAGGCATATATACGCCAAAGTCAGTGTGAGTATTTTACATTAATATTGGTGTTACTAATACTTTTGTAAACTGTTTGTGTCAGTTTCATCTACAAACAGTCTCTAGTTGTATTTGTTCCATGTGCTTGGTCTGGTTTTTGTTTGTTTTCTTTTTTTTTAAAGATTTATTCTGTGTGTGTGTGTGTGTCTGTCTATCTATCTATCATGTATACAGTGTCCTGGAACTCACTCTGTAGACCAGGCTGGCCTCAAATTCATAGAGATCCACTTGCCTCTGCCTCCTGAGTGCTGGGATTAAAGCCCTCCCCCCATTTTAACTTTTTTTTTTTTTTTTTTTGAAGAAAAAGGCAAAAGAATAGTTTGACCCGTAAAGCTGGTGTCTGTTGTAGACGCTTGTCCGCCCTTAATATCTCGATAATCCCAGTCCTCCTTCATGGGGACTTAGAGTCCATCATGCTTAGGAAATCCACGGTTAGATCCATGGCCCTGCTGCATCTGGCTGACTGGTTTGCCAGTTTCATTCCTTGGGACCGTTCCCTCCCTCCCTGGATTCCTAGCTACGCTCGGCTCTTCAAAGCACCAGACATTCACACACTGTCTTGTTTGCTCACTTGGGTCTCTGCTTTCCCACTAGGATGTTAGCGCTGCTGGGCTTTGGGCTCTGTTTTGCTCACTGCTATCATTCAGTTCCTGGAATGATGTCAGACTTGTCACCAACGACATAGGCATGTATCAGTGAAGGAAGCTGCAGCAGAGTCTCTCTGACTTGACTCTCAGTGACTCCTCCTCAGTCCTTGGCCGCTTGCCCTGCCTGCAGCTCCCGTCCTGGCTGCAGGAGCCACCAGCAGCGGCCGTTCGAGGAGTTCTGGGGCTGTCTTACTGCATCCAGTGGGATCTCTGCTACTTTACCTGAGAGAAAGCAAGGGTTCCTTCCTGCCATTAATGCTAAAGTTCAGCCTTGTGAGCTAGGCTGAAGATAGCCATGGTGTGTGTGGCTACATAGGGAAGACAGGATCTAACTGGACTTCATTGCTTCTGTCTGGTCTGCAGACTAGACACTTAGCAGTTCATTGCCACCTGGAGTCTTGGTAGGTTCTAGACTGTCACTGGGTGTGACCAGTTTTAAACCCCTGGAGAGAGATTTTTCTTTGAATGATTAGGTTTTTTTGTTGTTGTTGTTTTGTTTTTTGAGGTGGAGTTTAACTATGTAGCTGTGGTTGGAACTCAGTATGCGGACCAGGCTGGCCCAGCCCTGGATGAGCATGTTTTTGGTATAAAATACCTTATACGCACACACGCACGCACGCACGCACACCCCACCTCACTTCTCCCTGGATGAGCTTGTTTTTGGTATAAAATACCACACACACACACCACTTCTTTTTTTTTTTTCTTTGTAGCCCAGGCTGGCCTTGAATTCATTATCTTGCCTCATCCTCCCATCTGGGGAATTGTGGTCACCAGCACATTGCACTCCACGATCTTGTCTAACTCTGACTAGCCCTGATTAAATACCTTGTGAGAGCCACACAGTTGGATAGTGGATAGTGCTGGGGCTAACAGTTCAAGCCAGCTTTCTCTACTCCATCACAAATACATTGTCGGCTGTGTTTCCCAGTCCAAGAGAGTCTGAACCAGGGTCAGCAACCTTTGTGAAGGACTAGGCAGCCAATGTTGTAAAGTTGGGGGATACGGTAACTTAAAGCTGCCCATCTGTGCCTTTTTAGGAGCCATAAAGGATACCAGTGGGTGAGCATGGCTGAATGTTCCACCTTTGTGGACAGATGGTCCATGGGCAGTGGTTCTACCGCCCCCTGGACTCTGTTTGGCACTGGAGATCCTTGGGAGCCCAGTGTTGTGTTGTCTCTAACTCCTTGACCTTTTCACCTTTGATAGGGTGGTAGTTCTAAAAGCGCGCCTTCCCTTTCTCTGCCTCTAGAGCTCACGCCTGTCGTGAGTGCTGGCCCTGATCTCTGACCATAGAACTTGGCCCTGCCCTGATGTTCATTCACTGTAGTGCTCCTCCCAAGATGGACCTCATTTCTCAGCCATCATGGTAGAGCATGGGCAGAGCCCTTAAACCTCACCTTGTGTCCTGACACCCTGTTCTCTTTACAGGGAGGCCCCTCCTTAGAGCAGAGGTTCGAATCCTACTACAACTACTGCAATCTCTTCAACTACATCCTCAGTAAGTCTCACCTTTGCTCAGACGGTAGCATTAGGGCACCCAGCTCGTCGTCGTCGTCGTTGTTGTTCAAGACAGAGTGTCTCGCCGGGTGTTGGTGGCTCACACCTTTAATCCCAGCACTCGGGAGGCAGAGGCAGGCGATCTCTGTGAGTTCGAGGCCAGCCTGGTCTACAGAGTGAGTTCCAGGACAGCCTCCAAAACAATACAGAGAAACCCTGTCTCGAAAAACCAAAAAAAGAAAAAAAAAAAAAAGACAGTGTCTCTGTATGACCTTGACTGTCCTAGAACTCGCTCTGTAGACCAGGCTGGCCTTGAACCTGCCTCTGCCTCCTGAGTGCTGGCATTAAAGGTGTGTGCCAACACTGCCTGGCTTGCCCACTTCCTTTTTTGTCAGATTTCAATGTTGGGGAGAAGGGAGGTGCTGTGGTTTATAGTGGTGTGATGAGGGGGATTCGGGATTATGAAGGGTGTTCTAGCCCTGCTCCAACAGGCAACCTCCTTCCTGCTACCTGAGTTTCCTGTGGTCTCTACAGATGCTGACGGACCTGCTCCCCTAGAGCTCCCCAACCAGTGGCTCTGGGACATCATCGACGAGTTCATCTACCAGGTGTGTGTGCAGCTCAGCCTTAACTTGAAATAAGTCATTCCCAGAGAGCAGCCATTGCTATCGTTCATTTGTGTGGCGCAATCTCCAGAGAGGCCCTGTGGCACTGGGCTCTGGATTAGAACGGTTTTCTGAAGAAAGCAGTGAAGCCTGAGAATTCCAGGTGCAAATTTGGAAGTCTTCAGCTTGAACTCCAACACCTAGTGCTTTTCTGATGTCAGGAACTGGTCGGGCAGCCACATGCTTCAGGCTTTAGAGTCAGTTCCAGACTGGGGGCTGCCTCATGTCTCAGAAACTGACATTGTTTAAGTTTTCATTAGTCTTCCCATCAAATGGAAATGTTTGGGTTCTCTTTGTAGACCAGGCTGACCTCTGTCTCCCAAGTGTTGGGATTAAAGGGTGTGCCACCCTGCCTGACTAGAAATAGGTCTGTATCTTAATCATGGTGTTTACCTGATATGTGCAAGGTCAGAATGCTTGTCAGGAAGGAAACGGCTCTTGCCTCGGGCTTCTCTTGAGATTGCACTGAGAATGTGGCCAGGTGTGAAGTGTGCTCACTACTGTGTAGCCCGGGGGTAGAGGTTCAGTGTCACTGCTGACTGGCCCTGGCAGTTGGATGTGTGATTTAACCATACAGTGGCTTCCTCATCTTTAGCACAGGAGTTGCTGGGAAGATTCCTGGGGCCCTGCATATACAGTGCTTAGTCTCAAAACAGCTACCGAGTGATGCTTATGTGGTCAGTATCGTCCCGAACCTTTTCCAGCTTTTATGTAGTCATCTCACAAGCAGGATACATCGCTGGGCGTGATTGGGAAGAAAGGGCAAGAGGATTGTATCAAGTTCAAGGCCATGTTGTCTCTCAAAAACGTTTCAAATTTAGAAAATTTTGGGGAAATCTGTGTCTGTGTCCTCATTTGCTTTGACATGGTGTCTCATGTAACCTAGGCTCTCTTGAAACTTCTGCCTCTTCTCCATGTTGCGGCATGACAGACCAGGTTAGAAATCAGTGTCCCATCTGCCAGGTGTTGGTGGCGCACCCCTTTAATCCCAGCACTCCAGAGGCAGAGGCAGGAGGATCTCTGTGAATTCGAGGTCAGCCTGGTCTGCAGAGTTAAGTTCCAGGAGAGCCAGGGCTGTTATAAAGAGAATCCCTGTCTTGAAAAAAGAAAGAAAGAAAGAAAGAAAGAAAAAGAAATCAGTATCCCCCTACCCACTCCCAGGACAGGATTTCTCTGTGTAACCCTGGCTGTTCTGTAACTCACTCTGTAGACCAGGGGTCAGCCTGTCTCTGCCTCCCAAATTTTGGGACTATAGGCTGTGCCCCCACTGCCTGGCCTGAAATCATTAGTTAATTAAAGTTTTGAATGCCACAGGCCAGGGAGCCTTTGTGAATACAAAGTGTCAGTGAATTCTGGCAGGTGAAAACACCTTCCGGCTCTGTGAGAGAGAGGCTTCTTGCTCTAAGGGGGGCACCAGTGCCTTTCATGGTACAAATCTCAGGCCAAACATTTTGCTTGGCCTCCCTGGTTTCTTGGGTGTGTCAGCCTCTTGGCATAATTTGAGATTGTTGACTGTCCTATTGGTTTGGGAATGGAGAGAATCCTCTGGTTGATCTTCATCCATCTTAAGATAAGCATAATTCCTTAGTTTAGCTGGTGTTCTTTTGTTAAGGGGCTTACTAATCCACAGAGACTGAACAAGAGGATCAGGAGAGCCTGTGATTCTTCCTGGCCAAAGCAATAGACAATGGGAATTGCTCTTCCTCAACCCAGGTTTTACTACCTAGCTCTGACCAGGCTGACCTTGAATTTAGACTTCTGCCTTCCTCAAGTGCTGCTGGGATTAAAGGCAGTGCCACCTCCCCTGGCCTTTTGGATGGAGTTTTATTTAGTCTTTTCAAACCTCAGATAACATAGAAGTGCCTGGTTCCTGTAGCCTAGACATCGCTTACTCTAGAGGGAAGGGCACCACATTGGCACATAGGTGTTTATATGAACTTGGATGTTGTGCTTTATAGTGCCATTTGCTGTGGCTTAAAAACACCCATCTGGTCCTCATCCTGGCACTTAGGCAAAAGCAGGACCAATGAGAGTTTGAGGCAGCCTGAGCTATATAGCTATGTCATTCCACCCCTAAAAAGTTACTTAATTAATAAAAGGGTATATGGCTTCATTCTCCGCATGGCTGCCACTGGGATTTATGCCCTTTCCACGTCTTTCCCTTCTTCCTCACCAGTTCCAATCATTTAGTCAGTACCGCTGTAAAACTGCCAAGAAGTCAGAGGAGGAGATCGACTTCCTTAGATCGAACCCTAAAATCTGGAATGTTCACAGCGTCCTCAATGTGCTTCATTCTCTGGTGGACAAATCCAACATCAACCGGCAGCTGGAGGTCTACACAAGCGGGGGTGAGTGCATCGGGATGGGCACTTTAACTGCTCCTGCGTGTCTCGCGGCCTAGGCTGGGTTAGTGCCTCTCCACTTCTTGTGGGAACTCCTTAGGGTTAAAGAATGCTGTGTATGTATGTGTGCTGTGATATGCGTGTGGACACACCTGTAGAAGTTGGTTCTCAGCCATCGCATGGATTCCAGGAATCAAAGTCAGGTTGTATATATACAGCCAGCGCCCTTCCTGACTGAGACATCTTACTGCTCTTTACATTTAAAATACTGAGAACTCTAACATTTTAATTAATAAGTATGTATGTGTGTGTGTGTACATGTCACCACTGCAGTTGGTGGTGTGAGCCCTGGAGAGGAATAGAGCCTAAAAATGAGGTGGACTAGAGTCTCATGAAATAGCCAAGTTTATTTAGAGCATCAGACGTTTATAGTCTGGAGGTTAAGCAAGGTGATATGAGCAAAATTTACACAACTTCAAACTATACGAACGCAAGGACAGGCTGTGCTCAGGAACTTTGTTTTGGTTTAAAGGCAGGGTTTCTCTGTGTGACCCTGGCTGTCTTGGAATTCAGAGATCATCTGCCTCTGCCTCCTAAGTTCTAGGGTTCACTACCACCACCATGGCAGGAAATTATCTTTAGAATAATGAAGGTAAGATATTAGGTATCTGAAGTAAACCTGTTTACAGCACCCAGGAAGCGCACAAAAGCACATTCCAAAGAGCAAACCCAAGCTCAGAAGGAACAGCGGGCTCACGGCTTCTCACAGGCTCTCAGATTCTCACACAGCTCCACACTCTGTCTCGTTTTATTTTCAGTTAAAGCAGCGTTTTTTCAGGGCTCATTAGAATCTGACTTCTTAGGAGACCTGGAGTCTCACCTCTGTTTTTGTGTCAGGCCTGTAACAGGTTTTGGTTGATGTATCTGAGGGTATTCTAGTTTCACACTGCTCAGCTGGAAAGAGTGGTTTCTGGTTTGTGTGTTTGGGTCAGCCTAGAACTCTGTGTAGATCGGGTAGGAAGGTGTTTTGGTTTGGTTTGGGTTTGGTTTTGGTTTTTTGAGACAGGGTTTCTCTGTGTAACATTACTGGATGTCTTGGAACTCTCACTGTAGACCAGGTTGACCTGGAAATCACAGAGATCCGCCTGCCTCTGCCTCCTGAGTGCTGGGTTAAATGTGTGTACCACCAATGCCCAACCCGAAGGAAGAGTTAACAGCCTTTCAGGTAGTGCCGGTGCTCTGCTCCCTGCTCTGCACTGGAGAGTGTGTGCTTCTTTGGGGTTGGACAGTGGCTCTTTGATCAGGTAGTGTTGGCCAGGTGCTATGTTGGTGTGAGGTTTCACTTAGTTACCTCAAACTTACTGGTCTGCCCTGCAATTTCAGTGGGTCCTTGGTAAACATGAGTGACATTCTCCTGTGTGGACACAGGCTGACCTTGAACTCACAGACATCCATCTGCCTCTGATGAGCTTGGGTATAACTCAGTGGAAAGCTATGTGCTCAGCATATACATAGTCCTAGACTCAGTTCCTAGCAACAAAAACAAAAACAAAAATCTTATTCCTCATATCATTAGGTGAATGTTTGGAACCCATTGTGCTTATAGTGACAAACAGATCAAAAGCTCAGTATTTTTCTTTGTGAGACAGGGTTTCTCTGTGTAGCCCTGGCTTGCCTTGAACTCAGAGACCTGCCTGCCTCTGCTGAGACTAAATGTGGGCACCGCTAAATCAGGCAAAGCTCACTTTTTTTTTTAATTATTCAACAGCAAATAGTTTTCACTAATTTTTTTCAAAGTAAATTTTATTTATTTCTGTGTATAGGTGTGTATGTGCCACAATGCACACATGCAGGGAACAGAGAACAATTTGTTGGAATTGATTCTCTCTTTCCACACTTGGGTTCTGGGAGTTCTGGCTCAGATTGTCAGGCTGGGTGGCCAGCACCATTACCTGCTGAGCTATTGTTGGCCCTTTTAGCCTTCACTGCAGTCGGAGAGATTACTGTATATTTGGAGATGTGTCCTTCCGGCTGAGTCTGGTTCTTGTATGTAATTGTGTCAAGCAGAGTCTGAGGCAAGGGACTGGTTCTTTAGGTCAGCTGTGGCAAGGTGCAGGCACCCACCATGTGTCATCCGGACATGCTGCCTGATGCAGAGGCGGCATTGCTTCTGTGTCGTCCTTAGAAAGAGGCCATAGCTTCTGCGGGTAAATAGCTTTGGCCTTGCGTTCCAAAAGGAAGGACCTTGTGAGTAACTGTTCTCACTGAGGCCCTGCTCACATTCTCACATTATATTAGGATGAAAACAGAAACCAACAAATGAGCTGCCACTCAAAGCAGCTATCTGTCACCACAAGGGGAGAACACAGCCAGTCCATGTGAGGGGAGCAGGTGGCACTCTTCCTGAGTAACAGTCAGAGGCCAGGCTGCTCCTTTTACCTTCCTCTGTGGAAGCACTCAGAGCATCTTCCCTCACAGGCGACCCTGAAAGTGTGGCTGGGGAATATGGACGGCACTCCCTCTACAAGATGCTGGGCTACTTCAGCCTGGTGGGGCTTCTGCGCCTGCACTCCCTGTTGGGGGATTACTACCAGGCTATCAAGGTGCTGGAGAACATTGAGCTGAACAAGAAGGTGAGTACTCCTGTCCCTCTGCTCTGACTCCCCGAAACTGATCCTCAAGGGTAAGTAACAGAAAACAGGGCCCTTGCTTTGTCCCCAAGCCAGTTGAAAGTGAGCCTAAAGCTGTCTGTGCTTGGCCTTGGTGGCTGATGTCACTGAAGTGACTTGTCTCAGAGTCTTGTCCTGTCTTCAAAACAGAAGGCTAATGAGCTCTTTATTAGTGTAGAGTTAAAAGGCAGTGCCTGCCTATAACCCAGCTCTGCAAGTTCAAGGCCATCTTGGTCTACATAGTAAATTCCAGGCCCCCCATCTCTAAAAACAAGAACAAATTCCTGAAAGACTTGGTTTTGTTTATGTTTGTTTCTGGGAAACGGTCTCACTGTATAGCTTTAACTGTCTTGGGGGAACTTGCTTAGACCAGCTGGGTTCAAACGCACAGAAACGCACTTAACCTCTTCCACCAAGTGCTGGGATTGCAAGTGTGTGTGCACCCAGCTGAAAGTCTTAGGTTTGTGTCGTGTGTTTATTTTATTTACTTTTTGGTTTTTCTTTTTTTCTTTTCTTTTTTTTTTTTTTTTTTTTTTTTTTGGTTTTTCGAGACAGGGTTTCTCTGTGGCTTTGGAGGCTGTCCTGGAACTCCCTTGGTAGTCCAGGCTGGTCTCAAATTTACAGAGATCCGCCTGCCTCTGCGTCCCAAGTGCTGGGATTAAAGGCGTGTGCCACCAACGCCCGGCAACTTTTTGGTTTTTCAAGACATGGTTTCTCTGTCCTGGCTGTCCTGGAACTCAGAGATCCAGCTTCTTCTGCCTCCCAAGTGCTGGGATGCTACGGAATTCCCGCCCTGTTCCTTAGCCACCTCAGAGCCCCCAAATAAGCACACAAGACTTATATTAATAATGAAACTGTTTGCCCTTGGCTTGGGCTTCCTTCTTTTTTTTTTTTTTTTTTTTTTTTTTTTTTTTGGGTTTTTCGAGACAGGGCTTCTCTGTGGCTTTGGAGGCTGACCTGGAACTAGCTCTTGTAGACCAGGCTGGTCTCAAACTCACAGATTCGCCTGCCTCTGCCTCCCGAGTGCTGGGATTAAAGGCGTGCGCCACCAACGCCCGGCTTGTTTTTTTTTTTTTTAAGATTTATTTATGCCGAACTCTGTGAGAAACCCTGTCTCGAAAAACCCAAAAAAAAAAAAAAGATTTATTTATTATATATACAGTGTTCCACCAGAAGAGGGCACCAGATTGAGTTGTAGTTGGTTGTAAGCCACCTTGTGGTTGCTGGAAATTGAACTCAGGACCTCTAGAAGAGCAGTCGGTGCTCTTAACCTCTGAGCCATCTCTCCAGCCCTGTTTGCTTGTTTTTCAAGACAGGGTTTCTCTGTGTAGCTTTGGAGCCTGTCCTAGCACTCACTCTGTAGACCAGGCTGGCCTTGAACCCACAGAGAGCTGCCTGTCTGCCTCCCGAGTGCTGGGATTAAAGGCATATGCGCCACCTTTAATCCTCCTTGTCTCCTAGTCCCACTCATCCTGCCTCATTGGCCACCACGCTTTATTCATCAACCAATAGAGAAACATGTACAGAGGACATGCTCATCACTGGGATTAAAGATGTGTGCCACCACTGCCTGGCTTTTTGGTTTGGGATGACTCATGGCTACTGCTTCCATCTTCCTTTGCAGAGCATGTATTCCCGTGTGCCTGAGTGCCAGGTCACAACATACTATTATGTTGGCTTTGCGTATTTGATGATGCGTCGCTACCAGGATGCTATCCGGGTCTTTGCCAACATCCTCCTGTATATCCAGAGGACCAAGAGTATGTTCCAGAGGACCACATACAAGTATGAAATGGTAAGAGAACTCTGCAGCCGCTGTCTACCAGTCAGCCGGTTCCTCGGCACTTGTGCAAACAGTTCCGGATAAGCACTATCCGAAACTGCTACTCTTGAAGATACTCATTTCTATACAGCTTAAATTGTGTGTATTTGTGGGATATGTCACAGCTGGGTGGTGCACACCTTTAATCCTTGCTCTTGGAAGGCAGAGACAGTGTAACCCTTGAATTTGAGGTTGCTCTGGACTACATGGTGAGTTCCAGAACAGCCCTGGCTATGTAAAGAGACCCTGTCTCACAAAAACAAAATCATCAGAATATTTCTCATCCCTAACCATTTATCATTTCTTTGTGTTGAAAACCTTCAAACTATTCTTCTAGTTCTTTGTTTTGCTTTTGGTTTTGTTTGTTTTTGAGACAGCATTTCACTGTGTAGCCCTGGCTGTCCTGGAACTTGCTCTGTAGACCAAGACTTTCCTTGAACTCAGAGATTCCCCCTGCCTCTGCCACCACAGCCTTGCATGGCTCTTGTTTTTTTGTTTTTTTGTTTGTTTGTTTTAGGTTTATTTGTTATGTATACAGTGTTATGTCTGCGTGTATTCCTGCAGACCACAAGAGGTCACCAGATCTCATTACAGATGGTTGTGAGCCACCATGTGGTTGCTGGGAATTGAACTCATAACCTCTATAAGAGCAACCAGTGCTCTTAACCTCTGAGCTATCTCTCCAGCCCCTTTCCTAGTTCTTTGTAGATATAAATTGATATAAAACAGCACTCCTGCTCCGCTATATAAAACTCACCATTTTTTCTTTTTCCATCTATTACATGCCTATCCTCTGAACTCCTTCTGTCTACCCACTCACTTCCAGGGGAATTATAGTGACTGTTGTTCCAGAACTTTGTTGATAGCTGCAGCCAGCCACTGTCTCCCGTTCACAGGGGTCTTCCTGCCTCAGCATGTTGGGTTGTTTTTGTTTTGTTTTTATTTTTTTACAAGACAGGGTTTCTCTGTAGCTCTGTAGACCAGGCTGGCCTTGAACTCAGAGATTCACCTGTCTTTGCCTTCCAAGCACTAGGGTTAAAGGTATGTGCCACCACCACCCAGCTGCATATTGGGTTGTTAAAACAGTATAATATTTTCCTTAATTACTTGAGAGTTTATATCTTTATATCATATTCACTCCCTACTCTTCCCAGGACCCCCAACTCTCTCAGCGTTGTGTCTTCTTTGTGCTTATTTAATAACCCAGGGTGTAATGACATTGAAAACTGACCTCCCGCCTCCCCAGAAGCCATAGCTGTTAAAGGCTCCTTAGCCAGTGCTGGTGGCTCTTATCCCTCTCTTCCTCCCCTCCCTGCTTCCTGCTGGAATGACAAGCTTGTTCTTGTGCAGGAAACCACAGTTGCTGTCAGTTTGTGAGTGCAGGGATCCTGCCATGCCCGGAAGACACTATCATGCTCCAGAGTCCTTCTCAGCCTCTGACTCTTAAGTCTTTCTGGTCCCTCTTTCTCCATGGTCCCTGAGCCTTGGGTGCAGCGGATGTAATGCAGGTGGCCCTTTGTGACTAGCCAGCCCACAAACGTCTCCCTGGGTTTGACCACTTGGGAGTTCCTGTGTTGACTGCTGTCCGTTACACAGTTTAGGGTAGCAGGCATACATTTCCTCTTGTGTAGCAGGCCTTAAATCTAGTCAGTTGGTTACCCCTGTAATATTTGTGCCATTGTTGCTCCCAGGGGTATATTTTTCCATACTGGTCATGATTTTAGCTTATAGGGCTCACAGCTTCTCTGTGTATTGGGGCTTAAACTTAGGGTCTAGTGCTTGTTAGGTAATCAGTGTACCATTGAGCCGTATTCCCAGCCTCCCCCCCCCCCCAAGCTTATTTTAAAGAAGGTCTCGCCAAGTTCCCCAGACTATCCTTGCAGGCCTTGAGTCTGTGCTCCCTGCCTCAGCCACTGGAGTCTGCGCACTGGGGTCCGCTCTTCCCTGCTTGTCTCTAAAATGAATTTCCTTAACTGCTGCATGTGAGCATGTGTGTTTTATTCTTCAGCTGGATTTCCCCTTATGCCATCGCACATGCAGACAACTGACCACTGAAGTGCATTGCAGCAGGGCTTTAGTGCCTGTTAGCATGACATTTACCTCAGATTACTAACCCTGGTAATAAGAGCAAGTTAGAGAGCTAGGGGCTTAGTTTGATGGTGGAGCCCTTGTCTAGCATGATCAAAGCCTTGGATTCAATCCTTAGCACTAAAAACAAACATTGTCTGAAGCAGTTAGTGGATGAGGATGGGCTGAAGGCATGTGGACTGGGGAGGTCTCCTAGGCAGCATGAATGACCTGAGCACAGAGGGTGGGGCTTGAGAGTCCTGGCACACAGCTCTGTAGAATAGCTTAGGCGGTGGGGTTACAGGGAATGTAAAGATTAGCTTTGCTAGTCCACCATTACCACATAGAGGGTTTTGTTTTCTGTTGGCATCAGAGGTTTCTGCTAACTTAGTCTTAGCAAGTTTCCAAGAACTGACTTTCCAGTAATGTGAAGCTAACTGGAGAGGCCCTGTGGAGACTTCTAGAGACTACTGAGGAGAACTTAGCACTGGGTGGGGCTCGGGAGAGCTTGGGGGTTGGTGTTGCGGGTAGGCGGGCCCACAGTGGGGTTCAGGAGTGTGTGTTTGCCCCCAGATTAACAAGCAGAACGAGCAGATGCATGCCCTGCTGGCCATCGCTCTCACCATGTACCCCATGCGGATTGATGAGAGCATCCACCTGCAACTGCGGGAGAAATACGGGGACAAGATGCTGCGCATGCAAAAGGGCGACCCCCAGGTCTACGAGGAGCTGTTCAGCTACGCCTGTCCCAAGTTCCTGTCTCCCGTGGTGCCCAACTATGACAATGTCCATCCCAACTACCACAAGGAGCCTTTTCTGCAGCAGCTGAAAGTGTTTTCTGATGAAGTGCAGCAGCAGGCCCAGCTCTCCACCATCCGCAGCTTCCTCAAGCTCTACACCACCATGCCCGTGGCCAAGCTCGCAGGCTTCCTAGACCTCACAGAGCAGGAGTTCCGCATCCAGCTGCTTGTCTTCAAGCACAAGATGAAGAACCTGGTGTGGACCAGTGGCATTTCTGCTCTAGATGGCGAATTCCAGTCAGCCTCAGAGGTGGACTTCTATATTGATAAGGTATGGCGTCGGCTGGGCCAGCAACCCTGGTCACCCTGCTTATCTTTCAAAGGGGTAAATGATAGATCTGTAGTAAAGTCAGATGTATAGTAGGTTGCAGACATGAGCTGGTATGGAATGCTTTGCTGAGAAAGTGAGATTTAAGCTGGGATTAGAGCTTAGCGTTGACTGAGAAAATTGTTCTCCACGACTATGCATGTTCAGTTCCTTCACCCCGGCCCTGAGACAGTCACTTCCCATCGCCCGCTACAGTGATGGCTCCGTGCCTCCTCTGCTCTCCTGTGGGCAGGCTTCCGGGTGATTGGAGAGGTTATTGTATAAAGAACAGGAAGGCTCTTTTGAGAAATGGGATCTTTAATTTATGATCCTCCTGCCTCAGTTTCCCATGTTGGAAGTGTACACATACACCATTGTCTGGTTTACATAAGGCTTTTGTAGGTTAGCTGTCAACAATCTGTAACACATTTGTGTGTGTCTGGGTGTGTGTTGAGTTCCTACTGAAATACTAACAGTGGCTTCCTTGGGATAAGAGGTAAGCAGAAGAAAGTGTTTTCTGTACTGTGATACTTTAGTGTTCTATTTAATGAGAACACAGAAATGGCCTCGTGTTGTTTGGTTTGGTGCTGGGTATTGAGCAGTGCTGTGTATATTAGGCAAGCACTCTCCACTTTGCTGTATTCCCAGCCCAGTCTTACCTTCCATTTTGTGAAATTGCCTGGGCAGGCCTTGAACTTGGATCCTCCTGCCTCAGCTTTCTAAGTAGTTGGGGTTACAGGTCTGTGCCACCATGCCCATTGTTTTAGCTTTCCACTGCCGTGACAAAACACTATCATATCACCAAGACATTTTATGAAAACATTTCATTTGTGCCTCGTGGCTGCCAAAGATTAGCCATCGTAGCAGGGACCGAGGTGCTGGGGTGAAGCAGAGAGCGATAGAGCCAACTGGGCACGGTGTGAGCTTTTGAAACCTCGAAGCCCACTCCCGGTGACACCCCTTCTACAGCAAATCACGGCTACTCCTCCCAACAGGTCCACCAGCTGGAGACCCAGCACTCAGGTCTGTGAGCCTGAGGGGCCATTCTCACTCAAACCCCGCACCAGCCTTGCTTTAATTTCCATTGATACTTTTGTCAGAAGCACAGAGCAGTGAACATGTTACATAGCAAGTACTGCAGTTTCTCTGACCAGCTACTTCACGTGAAGTGCCCCTGGATGTATTTATTTGTACGTAGAGGAGGGTATATATGTGGAGATCAGAGGGCAACTGTAGGAATCGCTTCTCTCCTGCAGTGTGAGGTCCACGTATCGGATCTTCCATCAAGCATACACAGAAAGTGCTTATACCCACTGTACTAGCTCTTTCTGGCTCTCGTGAATGGTGCTTTCAAGCATGGTAGCACACTCCGAGAGGGAGAGGGGGACACACAGAGAGGCGGCTAGAGTATTGCTTTGTGAGTTGGCTCTCTTTCTGTCTTTACATGATGGCCAATAATTTGGCTTTAAGAATTTTCTTGGAGGTGAGCATGGTGGCACATGCCTTTAATCCCTGTGCTCAGGAGGCAAAGGCAAGTGGATTTCAGTGAGTTTGAGGACAGCTTGGGGTATAGTCCAGGACTGCCAGGACTATACAGAGAAAGACTGTCTCAAGAAACAAACAAAACCACTCGCTGCTCTTTTGGAGGACTGGAATTCCCCTCAGGCTGCTCTCACTGTCCAGGGGATAACGCCTCTAGCCTCCTTGGGCACCCGAACTCACGAGCACTTACTCGAGTACAAACAGACACACCTGCATGCCATTTAAAAGCTTAAAAAATAGGTAAGGTGGAGAGTAGTAAAAGAAGACATTCTTGTTAGCCTCTGGATGCGGTGTTAATCGTGTGTGATCTGTGTGCTGGTGTGCACGTGGAGGCAGAGGACAAGTTTTGGGAGTTGGTTCTCCGCTCCCGTCTTGGTGAGACAGGGTCTGTCTTGTTTTGCTCTGCTGGAGGCTTATGTCCCCACCTCCCATCCCAAGTAGGAATGCCGAGATTACAGGTGCTCACCTTCACTGAACCGTCTGTTGCCCACAAGTCACTTTGCCATGACTTGTATTCAGATGAAGCTAATGCTTTAATGGCTCTGCCAATTATGACTTTGGTTGGGGAGTGTTGAGGGCAGGGTAGTCTTCACTGTGTAGCTCAGGGGTGGTCCTGGTTCACCAGCCTCTCAAGTGTTAGGATTACATGTGTGTGCCTGTGTGTTTCTCAGTGACAGGTATTGATCTGCTTCCCCTAAACTTTGCTTTGGAAAATGTTTTAGGAAACTGAATAATGTTTGCTTAGGAGACTGAGAAGGATGCATCTAAAGTGATACTTCAAAATAAAAAATAAAGAGGACAGGGACATAGCTAAACAATAGAGCATCACTGTCATCATGTCCCCGTGGGGGCCCCCCCCACACGTACTAGGGACAGCACTGGGGTAACCCTTGGCGCCATTGTGCTTTCAGTGAAGTGGCTGCACACTAGGTGGCCCTCTTCTCCATCAGCGCCCACACCTCCCCACCCCACCACCTCTGCTTTCTCCCATAGGACATGATCCACATTGCAGACACCAAGGTTGCCAGGCGCTATGGGGATTTCTTTATCCGGCAGATCCACAAATTTGAAGAGGTAAGACGAGAATGGCTGATAAGCCTGAGGATGGAGATGAGGCTTTGAAATTTTTCTCGCTTCTTTTAAGAAATGTGTGATTGGCCCTTTAACGTTCTAAGCTCGCCTGACTGGCAGCTAGAGAGTGGATTGGGTTCAGGAGTTGCTGTGTCAGCCCTTTCTAGGGTATCTCTTTCCAAGATCTTGGTCTGCGGGTGGCCCTGCAAAGGGTGCTGCTCTCCTCACCCTTCCTGGTATTTCCTAATATGGGTGGATTTGCTGCTGAGTCCCTCCTTCCCCGGTTCCCAGTTGGGGCGTTCTCCAGCTCAGACAGGTCTGGCCAGTGTCTGCATGCTGGAGGACTGGAAGCTGTGTTTGACAGACCTAATGTTCCCGTAAGAAACATCTTGTATGTCGGGCCAAAGAGCACAAGGTTGTGGGGCTCCCTAGTCCATCTCTGAGGCACTTTTTCCTAGTGCCCGGAGTCCTCCGACAGAGGACATGCTCCTTCAGGATTGTGACAGTGTGGCACTGTTTTACTGTCTTGCTGTCTAAGCCTTACCTGTCAGACAGTGAGTCAGGGACTGTTCTATCAGAGAGGCTGAAGCTGGACTCGTCTAGCCACCCCGAGCCCTTGTCCTGTCTGAAGTGGGCAGGGCGGTGTAGGCGAGAGAAGGCTGTGACACCGAGGGTCTAAAGAATGCCTGGCTTTCAGTGGCCCTCGGGCGGGGAGCTGCTGGAGTCTGGCTTCCTGATGGTGCACAGTTGGGATAGGTCCCAAAGATCTGCATCTAAGTCAGCTTTTCTTTCCCTTGCAGCTTAATCGAACCCTGAAGAAGATGGGACAGAGGCCCTGAAGACACTCATGCAGGATGAAGAACTGTTTTGACATTGTAGATGGGAAGCATTCTTGTCACCAAGAAGCCTTACCTAAGTCAGCCATCAGCTGAGTTGAAACTTGTTCAAATCAAGGACGGGATGTTTTAGGGAGCGCTCAGTAAAGGGTCTTTGTTGGAGCTGGATTTGTGGTCTCATTTATTTATTTGTTTTGGTTTTTCGAAACAGGGTTTCTCTGAGGCTTTGGAGGCTGTCCTAAAACTCACTCTGTAGATCAGGCTGGCCTCAAATTCACAGAGATCCACCTGCCTCTGCCTCCGGAGTGCTGGGATTAAAGGCGTGGGCCGCCGCCGCCGCCGCCGCCACCACCACCACCACCGGCTTGTGCTCTCATTATTATGGGCAGATCTGTGACTCTGGCTGCAGTCCACTGTTTCCTGTGTACTCTGCCTTCCTGGTACATCAGACAGTGCTGAAACTGAGATCTTTAATCCCTGTGTCCGTGACGTGCTGTGTGCTTTATAGGAAGTTTGCATGTCCTGTGTCTGTTTTACGCCCCCATATGAATCCCATGAGGTTTAAATGAACTGCCATAATTTGCATAGCATGTTAGTGGCAGTGCTGGGCCCTGGGAAGAGACTGTGGGGCATCTCTTACTGCCAGGAGTTGTGCAGATGGGTCTCAGACATGTTTAACCCTTACAGCTCAGGCTTATGCAGCGTGAATAACTTGATCGAGGTCATACAGTTATAAACAAGCCAGTCTTTAAATTAATTATGACTGCCTCTGTCCCTGTTAGTACCTGTTGCCAGACAGAGCCGGGCCTGCTCTGTAGATCTGTGGCAGGGTTGTTTGAAACAAGGCTGTGTACCCCAGGATGCCCTCAGACATAATCCTCCTGTCTCAGTTTCTCTATTACTAGGATTATAGATGTGGGGCTTTTCAGGCTAGGGGGGGATGGGGGGTGAGGGGTGGGTGTTTGTATATGTCTGTGCACCATGTGTACAGTGCCTGTGGAAGCCAGAAAGGATGTTGGATCCTCTCTCCAGTCCTTGTTTAGCTTGTTGTTGTTTGTTTTTCAAGACTGGATTTCTCTGTATAGCAGTCCTGGCTGTCCTGGAACTTGCATTGTAGACCAGGCTGTCCTCAAACTCACTGAGATTCACCTGCCTCTGCCTCCTGAGTTCTGGGATTAAAAGTACACGCCGCCGCCACCCGGTCTTTTTTT
Organism: Mesocricetus auratus; assembly: GCF_017639785.1. Taxonomy (NCBI): domain Eukaryota; kingdom Metazoa; phylum Chordata; class Mammalia; order Rodentia; family Cricetidae; genus Mesocricetus; species Mesocricetus auratus. The sequence goes on along the minus strand of NW_024429194.1, from coordinate 85,717,767 downwards.
TTGACTTTTTGAGACAGGGTAGCTCACGTTGGTCTCAGACTTGTTTTTTGTTGTTGTTGTTTTTTGAGACAGGGTTTCTCTGTGGCTTTGGAGCCTGTCCTGGAACTCACTCTGTAGACCAGGCTGGTCTCGAACTCACAGAGATCCGCCTGCCTCTGCCTCCCGAGTGCTGGGATTAAAGGTTTGCGTCACCAGTGCCCGGCTGGTCTTGGACTTGTAATCGTCCTCCTAGTTAACTTCTGGCGGTTGGCAGGTGCTAGAGCTGGGCAAAGTGGTTTTCTCTTTCCTTATGTTAGTGATGTGTCTGTCACCTTGGTACCTTTGCTTATAATCCAGTGCCTGCGTTTGATGCCTGTACAGGAGGTGACTACAGGACAGCTTGTACTTTCTGAGCCAAGAGTAGGAATGGGCAGGACGCTGTTTGCATTTGTTGCCTGGCACACAGTAGATGCTCTTGTTAATTCCTCCCCCACATTTGGAACTCAAAAACTCTTCTCTCCCACTGATTTGCTTAATGCCTGCAAGGTATTGATGTACCCTTGTGTGGAAAGAGATCTGTGTGGATAGAAACTAGAGTCCAGGTGGGCTCTGAATCCACTGACAGGATCCCTACGGGAGCCACAGTTAGCAGAGATAGAGAAGAACAGACATTGGGGTCCCCAGCTCCTGGAGAGCTGTCATTTGGACTTTGGATTTTGGACCTCTATCTAGTACAATGTGATTTCTGCCGTAAGCCTCCAAGTGTTATTTTGTACAGCAGCCCTGGGGACAGCATAGGACTTGATAAGAGGAAGAAGGGGTTCTATATCCATGGGAAACTGGCCAGGTGCTGCTAGGCAAGGAAGAGGTCCAAGTATGGGAAAACAAAACCCTACCTTTTTATTCAATTTTTCATTATTTTACATCCTAACCAGTTTCCCCTCCCTCCTTCCATTCCCTCCCACCACTTCTCCTGCCCCCCCCATCCACTCCTCTGTTTCTGTTCTGAAAGGGACAGGTCTCCCATGGGTGTCAACAAAGCATGACCTATCACTAAGCCCAGTATGAGGAGAAGCTTCCCCAATTCCTATCTCTTTTTTTGTTTTTTGTTTTAGACAGGATTTCTCAGTGTAGCTTTGTGGACCAGGCTGGCCTCGAACTCACAGAGATCCACCTGTCTGCCTGCTGATTTATCCCTTATCCACCACCAAAGAAAGTTTCAGCCTAAAAGATAGGATTTGGAGCCGGGCAGTGGTGGTGCAGGCCTTTAATCCCAGTACCTGGGAGGCAGAGGCAGGTGGATCTCTGTGAGTTCGAGACCAGCTTGGTCTACAAGAGCCAATTTCAGGACAGCCTCCAAAGCCACAGAGAAACCCTGCCCCGAAAAATAAATAATTCAGTTTTTGCTGGGCAGTGACTGCATACCTTTAATCCCAGCACTCAGGAGACAGAGACAGGCAGAATGTGAGTTCAAGGCCAGTCTGGTCTTCAGAGCAAGTTCCAGGACAGCCAGAGCTACACAGAAAAACCATGTTTTGGAAGTGAACACAGCCTGGGCTAACACTGGAGTTACAGGTTTTTCTTTCCTTTCTCATACTGATCAGGGACCTGGAGAGATGGCTCAGTGGTTAAGAGCAAATACTGTTCTTGCAGAGGACCTGGGTTCAATTCCTACCACCTACATCTAGTAGTTCAAAAATTCCTGTAAGAGGCTGGAGAGATGATGACTCAGTGTTTAGGAGCACTGACTGTTTTTCCAGAGGACTCGACTTCAATTCCCAGTACCCACATGGCAGCTCACGCCTGTCTGTAACTCCAGCTCCGGGGGATCCAACATCCGGAGACCCAACATCCTCACACAGACATCCGTGCAGGTAAAACACCAGTGCATATAAAGTAAAAATAGATTAAAAACAAAATAAACTCCCTATAAGTCCAGTTCCAGGGCATCCCCTGGCCACCTGCAAGCACCTGTAGTGTATAAACTAAGACAGCCTCATGCACATTCATAAATAAAAAGACAGCTTCATACGTATTCATAAATAAAAATACTCAGGGTGTTCTCCGGTCCAGTGGGCTGACATGGCTTCCTGGCCCTCTGCTTGCCTTAGCCAGGGTCACACAGACCCAGCGACCTCTGGGCCCAGTGGCTGTGCTTGGCAGCCAGCAGCCCTTGTGTCGGGCAGGCACCGCCGAACTCTGCCTGGCACAATGAAGAATGTATCAAGACAGCAGCTGCACCCAACACGCAGGGGCCTGGTTCTGTCTTGCCCGAAGCAGAGCAAGCCGGCTCAGAATCCTTCCAGACATGGCCAGACATGGCAAGGGTTTCGTTATCAGGGAATGGGAGTTCTGGCTGGGTGGAGCTGGTTACCAGAAGTTTCTAAATCAGTAAGAGAAGGCAGCATAGCAGAGTGTGGGCATGGCCACACTGGGGCTTGAACCCTGACTGTTACTAGCCGTGTGATTACAGCCCAAGTTACTGCTCAATGCTATGGTTTCTCATCTATAAAATGGGAAAGGCACCTGCCTCCAGATTGTGCTGATGAGTAAATTGTATAAAGTTCTTAGCATGGCACTTAATGTGCAATTAGGGACTGAAAGCCATTATTAGCTGGCTGGGAACTTGATAGTCATAAACTAGGCAGAAAGGTCACGTATGCAACAGCCTGGCAATGTCATGGTAGAGCAGGGATCTGCAGACACCACATCAGGGCTTTCTCCAGTCTGTTTCTCCAAGGACCGAATGGAGAGTCAGAGTGCAGGAGGTGCCTTTGGGAGACTGGGTCCCACTCCCACATCAAAGGAAGGGCCAGTACAGAGACCATTTCACAGGCTGAGGCTCTCCCCAGAGTAGCTGAGCAACAGGCACAGGAAAACATAGGGGCTTCAGGAGTTTCAGAGGACAGGATTTGGCTGTGAGGGCTATGAGGTGGGAGAAGCCCAGTTTCCTGACTCAGACAGTGGGGTGATGATGAATGACATGGGGACAGTGCTAGGCAGGAGGGAAGTGAGGGCATGTGTAGTTGGGGAGAAGCCTGGGTGAGGCTGGCAAGGTTCCAAGGAAATAACAACTAGAAGAGAGACAGCCATAGCTGGGGCTAGAATCCTGAAATCTAGCCAGGGCGCATGCCTATAATCCCAGCACTCAGGAGGCAGAGGCAGGCAGATCTCTGTGAGTTCGAGACCAGCCTGGTCTACACAGTGAGTTCCAGGACAGACTCCAAAACAATACAGAGAAACCCTGTCTGGAAAAACCGAAAAAAAAAAAAAAACAAAAAAACAAAACAAAAGAATCCTGAAATCTAGACCCCCAGACTAGAATTGGCTTCTCAGCACAGAGCAGCCTTGGGAACCTGTCTCCTCTTACACACTGTATGATGAACCCAAAACAGGCCTTTCCTTCCTGTATTGCCTAGACCTTAGTTGGTTCAGCAAGTAGGACAGTGACATCATCAGCACTGCCTGTCTCAAATTCTGAGGGCCATTTAGGATCTGTGTGAACCTGAGAAAGAGGTTTCTTGGTAACAAAGACCCAGGCAGTGGACATATGCAGGCAGTGGGCATATCGTCTTGAATGAGCAACTGATAAATTCTTGAGGAATACATAAATAAGAATTAAGACAGAGAGCCAGAGATGGCTCAGAGGTTAAGAGCACTGACTGCTCTTCCAGAGGTTCTGAGTTCAATTCCCAGCAACCACATGGTGGCTCACGACCATCTGTAATGAGATCTGGTGCCCTCTTCTGGCGTGCAGACATACATGGAGGCAAGGTGTTGTATTCATAATAAATAAATCTTTTTTTTTTTTTTTTTTTTTTTTTTTTGGTTTTTACAAGGCAGGGTTTCTCTGCATTGTTTTGGAGGCTGTCGGTCCAGCCTGGCCTCGAACTCACAGAGATCCGCCTGCCTCTGCCTCCCGAGTGCTGGGATTAAAGGCGTGCACCACCACCACTCGGCCCATAATAAATAAATCTTAAAAAAAAAAAAGAAAAGAATTAACACAGAGCCTGGCAGTGGTGGCGCACACCTTCAATCCCAGCACTGGGGAGGCAGAGGCAGGTGGATCTTGGGATTTGAAATCGAGTTCCAGGGCTGTTACACAGAGCAACCCTGTCTTGGAAAAAAAAAAAGAGGAAAAATTAGGTGTGTGCTCAAGTCCTACACAGAATGTGGAGACATAGAACAAGGGCCTGGAGAGGGACACATTCAGGGAACAATGACTACTCGGCCTGTGTCAGTGGCCTGCACTGCAGTTGGGGCAAGAGCTGGCTTCCTGGGATGGGGCAGGATCCAGGAAGAGGCTGAGATGGAGCTAAGGGACCTGCCAATGTCAAGGTCTAAAACCCGACAAGTAATTTCCTGAGGTTTTCCGGAGGGAGGTGGGGATGGGAAGCAGTGTGTCCTGGTGCCTGGGGCTTGGCATTCCTGTCCAGTCTGTTGGGAGGCCAGGACTGCTCATTTCTGACCCCACCCTACCCTTGGCCAGGCTCTTCCCCCCTGTATTCACCACCCAACCTCTACGTCTTCAGAAGCTGGTGAATCCTGAGAAGCGGTCCCTCCTCTGATCATAGTTGGGAACTCAAGGAACCCCCAGGGTCCCCATCCTGGTGCAGCCCCTTCAGACTAGGAGACTTCTGCCCCCACTTTCTCAGCCTCGGCCATCCACCCAGTCAGTCAGGGCCGCTTGCTTGCCCGTCCTGGACCTTTCTATTAACACTTAGCTCCGGGACAGTAACACACCTGGGTGTGTTCTTCCTGTCCCTCCAGTTAGCTGGTGCTCTGGGTCACCTGGGGCTGAAACCCACCCTAACTCGTGGATCTTGGACAGAAAAGTGCCACTTGTTGTTTGTGACAGGAAGAGCTGCAGGGAGCCAGGCAATTGGGAAGCAAACAAACCTTTTCCTGTGTATGACAGCCCTTTCCTTGTCACTTAGTCCTCAGAGAGGCCATCTTCCTGTGTCAGGAAAGCTCAGGAGCCGTTTCCTCTCTGCCTGCCTTTATTGAGAGGGGAGGGCTCCCCCGAACAGCTGATGCATGGTCAGGGAACTCACCATGAGGACCAACTCACACACTTTGACTCATCCTCCAGGTAAATTTTTGCACAGGAGCCCATCTCTTAAGGCCCTGCTGGCCAAATGGCAAGTAGTGCCAATAGCAGTTATCACTGCTGACAGGAAAATGAGAAGTTACTAGAAGGCCTGAGTTGGAGGTTTTGGGGATGTCTGCCCAGGCGTGGCCTTTGACATCTTAAGGCAGGGCTTCGGTGTATCTGGAGCAGCCTAGGGTGACTCGTTCACCAGCAATCCAGAAGCCAACTGGATGGTGACAACCAGCTACGCAGTGGTGACTTGAACACAGCACCTGCTGCGATTTATGAGGAATACATCTTTTTTCAGGATGTTTCAATTATATATAATGAATTTCTCGTTTTTTAAAACAGTTTCTCTGTGTAGCCCTCGGCTGCCCTGGAACTCCCTTTGTAGACCAGGCTGGCCTCAGACTCAGAGATCCACCTGCCTCTGCCTTCCAATTTCTGGATTTAAAGGCTTGCACCACCAGTACCCACTATAATAAATTTCATTATGGTGTTTTCATAGTTGAATGTAAAGTATTTTGATCATGTTCACCCCTCATCACCCTCTTTTGTCCCCTATCCAGTTCCTGCTTACCTTCCCAACTCCCAACTCCACCCCTTCTATTCTGTGTCTATGTCTGTACCCAGTGGGCTTGATTAGGATGGGTTATGTACACGAGCTTGTGTAAGGGGCTAATTCCCAGAACATGGGCCTCTCACCAGTGGCTACACCTCAAAACTTCTAATAACTCCCTCGGGAAGGCTAAGGCCCCATTCATGGTGAAATACCAATGGCCCTGGCCCTGTGAAGTCTTTCGTAGGTAATCACAGCTAATGTGAGTTTATGAGTGTAACAGCCATGCCATTCATGGAAGACAGAGTTATACAATATCCACCCAGTCCTCCCTCAAGCATTTGCATTCTTTCTGCCCACTATTCTGTGATGTTCACTGAGTGTTGGAAAGAGTGATGTAGATGTCTTATTTAGGATTGGCCACGGAAGGATCTTTTATCCTCAGCACTTTGACCAGCTCTGAGTTTCTTCAGGAACTCCTGCCTGCTGCATGTCAGGTGGGATGCTGTTCTGCCTAAAGCTGAAAACTAATCTATGGATGTAAACATGAACACGTAGACAGCAGTTTGACGAGTGCATCATATTCATTTAGATAGAAGAACAGCAATAGTAGCTTTTCTACTAGGGCCTATGGCCTTCCCATCTTTGGGCTTTTGAACAGGATTACAGCACCAGGCATGAATTTCCTCAAATCCAATCAGAAAGCAGTTTAGTCCCATAACAACCATGCCACTAATGCGTCAGTGGACACACCATGGTTCTTAGCATGGCAATACATCTTGTTTTTTGTTTGTTTTGTTTCTTGTTGGGGTTCTTTTTTTTTTTTTCCTTTGAGACAGGGTTTCTCTGTGTAGCCCTGGCTGTCCTCGAACTCACTCTTGTAGACCAGGCTGACCTTGAACTCAGAGATCTGCCTGCCTCTGCCTCCTGAATGCCGGGATTAAAGGAGTGTACCCCTACACCCAGCAGGAATACATCTTGATGGTGAAGAAAACTCTAGTAAAGTCCAAACGACCAAAGCTGAGTCCTGGCTCCTTCTGATACACATATCTTTCTGAGTCTACAGTCCTTATAAAGTGTAGCAATGCATGTTAGTGACAAAATACACGCAATGTTTGGACCACAGTTGATGCCCAGTAAAGTTTCTCGGCTGTTTGTATTGTTTATCATCTTGGTCCAATGGGCAAACACTTGAGTACAAAAAATATCACCCGGTGTGGGTGACCACCCAAATGTAGCCTTTAGGACTGACCTTTTGTCTCCTGCAGAAGCGAGAAGGTTCTCAAGCATTTTGCCCATTTTTCTCATCCTGTCACTCATCATCTTTTCGTGGTCATTGCCTGTGACAGCTTACAAGTCTGTCTTCTCCACCAGCTGTCAGATCCTCTGGGTACATGTGGAAATTCCTGTCTGAACTCAGCATGAACATCCCCTTTGGGGCCCCTCTCATTCTGAGGGTGAGTCCTGTGAGAAGAAGGCCTGACTTCAGTCTGGGCTAGGCAGAGACAATCTCAGGAGGAGGTGGCATCTGAGGCTCAGAGCCCAGGTACAGTCTAGAATAGCAGCAACATGAATCTCTGAACAGCCAAAGCAGAGGCTGCCTGAAAACCCAACAGTGCCTGCTGCAAAGGGTGGGGGCACATTTGTGCCCCTAGCAAACCCCCTCTCCCTCTTCTCAGTTCACTACATAGAGGGAACTCACTAGATTAGGGTATTGACCAAGCCAGAGCAGTCCCAGATGACGGGCAGCAGTGCTTAGTGGAAGGGGACTCCGTTTGCCCAGTTCCAGGAAGACTAACTAGAACGCAGCAGGTGAAGACAGTTTGGTCTGCAAGGCTAAGCCTGTCTGGGCTTCCAGGGCTCGGGCTTCCTGTAGGCAAGTGCGCTAGCAGATTGTGGGCCGCTCTGGCCCAGGAGGATGGTGAAAGGCAGAAAGCTGCCTTCCAGCCACGGAACATCCCACATACCCATGGCTGGTCCCAGCCCTGCTCCTGGGACTCCACAAGGCTCCCATTGTCTACTGCTTTGCCAGACTGACCCCCAGGGAGCAGCTCTGAGCTGGGGGCCTGGCAAGGCCTCATTCTCAGGACAGCTTGGGTGGAAAAAACTTGCAGCTAAGGAACTTGGGGAATCCTATGCTAAGAACCCTGGAATCTGAGGGTCAAGGTCCCTTAGAAAATGCAGAGAAAATTAGACCACAGGTCCATCCCTCTCCCTTTTCTTTCGGTTTTTCGAGACAGGGTTTCTCTGTGGATTGGAGGCTGTCCTGGAACTAGCTCTTGTAGATCAGGCTGGTCTCGAACTCATGGAGATCTGTCTGCCTCTGCCTCCTGAGTGCTGGGATCAAAGGTGTGTGCCACCACTGCCCGGTTCCTTTTTCTTTTTTAAATAATTCATTTAAGTTTATTTTATATGTGCATTGGTGTGAAAGTGTCAGGTCCCCTGGAACTGGAGTTACAGTACCAGCTGCCATGTGGGTGCTGGGAATCGAACCTGGGCCCTTTGGAAGAGCAGTCAATGCTCTTAACCACAGAGCCATCCTTCCATTCCCCTCTCCCTTTTCTTATAAAGCTGCACTTGCTCCTCTTGAGTTATTCAGACTTCCCATCTTACCAGTGATTTTCCCAAGGCCCTGGTAGGCTGAGTGGGCAAATTTGTACTTCCTTTGCTAGGGGTTCCTTGTCTGGGGGCTGGCTTTATTTTCAAGTTAGAACCTAGGCCTTGGCAGTGTGCCTTTAGTAGTATAGTGTGGTCCTGGGTTGAATCATCAGCACTGCAATAGTAACTATGTAAAAAACTAAAACAAAAACAAAACAACCCTGATTTCCTTCCAATGACATTTAACTGACAGCAGTGTTACAGTGACATGAAAAAGTTAAAATGACTTTTTCGTATGTATGTGTGGTATATGTATGTGTTCATGTGGGTTTGTGGCATGTATTGGAGGGTGTTTATTCACATGGATGCAGGACTAGAGACCAAAATTGAATCTTCCTTGACCACTCTCTTTTTCTTTTGTTTATTCATTTATTTTGTGTGTGGAGGGGGTGCACATGCTACAGCTGGTGTGGAAGTCAGGACAACTCAAGAGTCAGTTCTTTCCTTCTGCCATGAGGGTCTTGGGGATTGAACTCCTGTTTTTAGGCTTGGTAGCAATTGTCTTTATCCTGAGTCATCTCTGAAGGGTTCCAGCCAGCTGGAGCATTACAAACACAACTCTATCAGGCCTACCCTTCTCCCTCATTCCCTCTGCCTTGCTAAAAACCATTAGATGACATTCCTAAAGCTAGCCACCAAGGCCTATTCATTTCCTCCCCCTGAGACTATCAAGGCCCACCTATCAAAGTATTGAAGTCCAGCAACCAAAAGCTCCCTTTCACTCACCTAATTAACATGCCCCGTTAAAATTAAACACCTCATCCTAACTCGGAGTTTCCCTTTCCCTTGACAAACCACCATTTGTCTATGAGCCGCATCTGTCTCCTTTCTGTCCAGAGACTGTCCTTTGTTCCTCTGGGACAAATGTCCCTGCTCCACTCCGTAGTTCCCTTCCCCTTCTCCCTCATCCTCTGCCTCCTGTCTTTGTCTCTTATTCCCTTCATTCCCTTCCTTCTGTCCCTCTGGGGTAAATAAACCTTTGAGAACTTGGTCTTGGGGTGTCCTCAGCTGATGCCAGGCCTTTCAATCTCTCTGGCTTCACCTTAGTTGAGAAAGGCTCTCTACATAGCTCTGGCTATCCTGGAACTCACAGAGATTCTCCTGCCTCTGTCTCTAGAGTGTTGGGATTAAAGGCGGTGCCACCGCACCTAGCTTCCACATCTATCTATCTATCTATCTATCTATCTATCTATCTATCTATCTATCTATCTATCTATCTATCGTTTTTTCAAGACAGGGTTTCTCTGTGTAGCTCTGGATGTCCTGGAACTCACTCTGTAGACCAGGCTGGCCTTGAGTGCTGTGATTAAAGGCATGGGCCACCACCCAGCTGCTTCCACCAGAGAGGACATGCTGGACCCCCTGTAACTGTAGTTAAAGGTGGTTGTGAGCTACCCAATGTAGGTCCTTGGCTGGGAGTCAAACTCTGGTCCTCTGAAAGAGCAGCAAGCACCCTAACCTCTAAGCCTTCTTTCCAAGCCCCACATCTTTTTTTAGACAGGGTCTCTCCCTGACCTTGCAGCTCCCCAGTTGGGTAAACTGATCGACCTATGAACTCTAGGGATTTTGCTGTCTTAGCCCATCACAACTTTGGGGTTACAGGCATCTGGCTCTTGTGGTAATTGGGGTTCTGGAGGTCTAAACACAGATCCTTACGCTTAAGTATCATGCACTTTGCCGACCTTGCCATCTCCTTGGCCTCCTGGTTTTTATTTATTTCTGGTTTTTTTGAGACAGGGTTTCTCTATGTAACATAACAGCCTTGGCTATCCTGGAACTCAATATGTAGACCAGGCTGGCCTGGAACTCACAGAGTTCTTCTGTCTCTCCTCCCAAGTGCTGAGATTAAAGGCCACAAGAATGTTCTTTGCCTCTAGCCTCTCTCTAAAATTTTCCGTGAGGTTCCTTTTTTGCAGGGAAGGGATGAGGTACTGGGATTGAATCTAAGGTCTTGCAATTGCAAGTGTTCTACCCTTGACTTACTATCTGTAGCCCATTCTTCTCTTTTTTCTCTCTCTGAATCTTGCCTTGAGACTTACATGTGAAAATAAATGTGAGCCCTGGGTCCTAGTTTATTCATTCATTCTTTCTCACAATAGTCATTAAATGCTACTCTCTCCCATACTCAGTGGTTTGTTGGCTGCTGTTTATGATGATTAATTTTCTCCTTTCTTCTTCTTTTTTTTTTTTTTTTTTTTTGGTTTGTCGAGGCAGGGTTTCTCTGTGTAGTTTTGGATCTTGTCCTGGAACTCACTCAGGCTGGCCTCAAACTCACAGAAATCTGTCTGCCTCTGCCTCCCAAGAGCTGGGATCAAAGGGGTGTGCCACCAACACCCAGTGTGATGGTTAATTTTCATTGTCAACATAGAATCACCCAGGACACAGAGACTCAGGCCCATATGAGAGGTCAGGAAGGAAGGCCTTCCTTGAGTGCAGGTGATACCATCTGTCTCAGTCACTGTTGGACTGCTGAGGAGGCACCATGACCAAGGCAACTTATAGAAGAATTGGGGACTTGCAATTTCAGAGGATTAGTCCATGATCACAGCGGCACTGGAACAATAGCTAAGAGCTTACATCCGACCCACAAGCAGAAGACTGAGAGAGAAAACAGACACTGAGCTTGGCACGGGCTGCTGAAACCTCAAGTCACCCCAGTGACACATTTCTTCCGACAAGGTCACACCTCCAAATCCTTCCTAAACAGTCCTGCTAACTGTGAACCCAACTTTCAAATGGATGTGCCTATGGGGGCCATTCTCATTAACACTACCATGCCATCCCATGGGCTGGAAGCCTGGACTGCATGAAAAGGGAAAAAAAAGGGGCTGGAGAGATGGCTCAGTGGGTAAGAACATTTACTGCATCACCAGTAGCATGGAAAACACCAAATGTTGCCACAGGTACCTGTAACCACAGTGCTGTGGGGGCATGGGTGGGGACAGGAAGGTGGCTGGAGTGTGCTGGCTGCCAGCTCAGCTCCAGAGTTAGTAAAAGGCCCCATCTCAAAAGAGTAATGTGCCTCCAAAGCCACAGAGAAACCCTGTCTCGAACTTCTCCCCCAAAAGAGTAATGTCTGGCAGAGTGCTTGCATAGCAGACACATAGGGCCCTGGATTCGATCCTCAATACTGCCAAGATAGAATAGAACACATGTGTACATGATTATCAAAAGTGCTAGTTGAGCACAGCGGAACATGCCTTTAACCCCAGTGCTCAGGATACAGAGGCCGGCAGAGCTCTGAGTCTGAGGCCATTTTGATCTAGGGAGAGACTCCCAGGACAGTCAGGATTACACAGAAAGACACTGTCTTAAAAAAAAAAGGCAGGTGGGATGGGGAGAGGGCTGTCGGTAGGGGGCATGGGAGAACCAGAGGGAGAGGGAACTGGGATATGTAAAATAACATTGTTTCTAATTTAAATAAAACTTTATAAAAAATGTGCTAAAGACCCTGACTCCTAATCTTAAACCATGGCTTCACCTTGACTTTGGCCAGGAGGCCAGACTTGCCCATTGGTCTGTGGCTCCCGAATCTCACCTGTAATCAGGGACTCATGCTCTTCCCGAACCGTGGTTGACTGTCTACACAGTATTTTACCACCATTATCTCACCTGGCTACCCACAAACCTGGGATGCAGGCAAAGATCATTATCCGCATCTTATAGGGAGGGACACTGTGGCTTAATGAGGTGAGGTGTCTGGCCTGCAGTCACACAGCTCTGGCCACCACGCCAGTCCTTCATGATTGGGCAAGCTGACTCAGGAGATGGGTTTGGGAAGCCCACAGATGGCTGTAGGGGCCAAGGGCTGAGCTGTGTAAGCTATCATTAAGGCAATGGGAGAGATCAGGATCAGATCAACAGCAGTGAGTCACCTACAGACTCTCCTTGGATTTTCAGTATTTTGGACAGATTTTGCTACATAGATCAAGCTGGCCCCTAAACCCTCCCCTTCCCCATCCCACCCCGCCCCACCCCACCCAACTTTGGAGCTGAAGCAAACCCAGGGCCTTTTGCTAGGCAAGCACTCTACCACTGAGCTAAACCCCAACCCCCATTGTTCTGGGTTTTTAGTGAGAATCCTGAGCGCTGTTGGAAGACTGAAGAAGTTTAGTTTCAGGATCCCAACCCCAAGTCATTGATTTTTTGTTTTTGTTTTGGTTTTTTTTTCGAGACAGGGTTTCTCTGTATTGCTTTGGAGACTGTCCTGGAACTCACTCTGTAGACCAGGCTGGCCTTGAACTCATAGAGATCCACCTGCCTCTGCCTCCCAAGTGCTGGGACTAAAGGCCTGCGCCACCAATGCCCAGCCCAAGTCATTGATTTAATGGACGTGCTTAGGCCCTGACTCCACAGGGGACAGGGCAGGAGGTGTCAGTGGAAGGCAGGATGCTGGCCTTCTAGCTGCAGACATACTCAGAGGTGTAACCCCAGGCGCTGGGTCACAGCTGTATTTAAGTCAATCTCTCCTTGATAATTGACCCTCAGAGGCCCAGGCAACAAGGTTAGGTACAGAGGTTTCAATCTCTCTCACGTCATGAAGTACCAATATCAATTGCTTAACTTATGAGGGTTAGGCATACATCTATATTATTATTATTATTATTTTGGGTTTTTGAGACAGGGATTCTCCGTGTAACAGCCCTTGCTGTCCTGGAACTCACTTTGTAGACCAGGCTGGCCTTGAACTCATTGAGATCCACCCGAGTCTGCCTCTGATTGCTGGGATTAAAGGCATGGCTCATTTACCACTTTTAAAAGGATTTATGAATTTCATATAAGTGAGTGTTTTGCCTGCATGTCTGTCTGTGCACAGCATGCAGACAGTGCCCTCAGAGTCAAGAGGGTGTCAGATCTCCAAACTGCAGTTCCATGTGTGTTAGTTGCAGACTGGGTGCTGGAAATCGAACCCAGGTTGTCCACAAGAACAGCAAGTGCTCTTTCCTGCTCCATACATTTATTTTTTATTCTACACTCATTTTTGTGTGCGCATGTGTGTTTGTGGTCGTGGAGACCTGTGGGACGGTCAGAGGACAAGTTGTGGGAGTTGGTTCTCTCCTTCCACCATGTGGGTCTGGACCGTTGAACTCAGGTAGTAGGCTTGGCAGCCTTTCCTGATCAGCCATGTCACCGGCTACTTATTTACCCTAAGACAGTCTCTCTGCGCAGCCCTGGCTGTCCTGGAACTCACTATGTAATCCCGCTGGCCAAAAACTCCCAAAGATCCACCTGCCCCTGCCTCCTGAGTACCGGGATTAAAAGTGTGCCATCATGCCAGGCTCCTATTTATTTCTGAGACAGTTTTACATTGTAGCTCAGGCTGGCTCTGGTACTGTGTAATAAGGTTATCCTCAAACTTGGACGGTTCATTCCCCCCATGCCTTGTATAAGCATGTGAGTCATTCTGCCCAGCTTTGTTTTTATTTTTGAGACAGGTTTTTGTAGCACAGGCTGGCATCTAACTCCCAGGTGCTGGGATTATAGCCATAAACCAGAAGGCTCTATCTCCATTTTTAAGATATTGAAACCATAGTTCAAGGTGACACAAAATCACACGGCCGGGGAGGGAGCCAGGATTTGAGCCTGGGTTGATAGAACTCCAAAACCCTGTTTCAGATGACTAAGACCCTGTTCACTCCCTCAGTGGGGAGCAGCAGACCCATTCTTACCAACTACGGAGGTCAGAGTGATGTCACCGTCTCTGCAGCTGATTCATCAGCCTGTAGTTCGGAGAGGCATCTGGGGGAGGGGTCTATTGGCGGGGTCCTAAGAAACAAGCAGACCAGGAGGCGATACGGCAGGGGAGGTTCCAAAGCCAGGTGTGGCCACAACACACTATTAGACAATGGTCTGTTCTAGGTCCTTCCAGCAAGAGCCCAGCCCCCTGCCTTTCTTAAAGTTGAAGGGACAAGGGCCCAGAAGGGTGTGTGCGCGTGAGACCTAGTTTACACAGCCAGAGAGGGTCTACCAAGAAGGACCAGCTTGGTAGTGGGGGGTCTCCAGCCGGTCACTACGTAGATCTCTGGGCTGGCGGTGGTAGAGGTGTTTGGGTCCCCTAGGCAGGCCATGCGGGGTGGAGGGACGGGCGATCGGTATGTCGTAGAGTGGTGAAGCATGGTGACCATATGGAGGTTTGGGATCTGCGGGGAAACTGCCGATTCTTCCAAACCGGGTGTGGGTGTGGTTCAGAGAAGCCAGTGAGGAGGATCTGCAGGGTCTGAGGAGCGGCGAGCTCGAGGCAAGGCAGGCGGCAAGCCAGAGTGTCCCGCCTCTGGGGTAGGAGGGCCTGGGGGGCCTGCGGGTGGCGATGGGGAGGGGCTACCAGCGATGGGCTGTCCCGGCTGCCAGGAGGGGCTCCCCATGGGAAGGGGTGACTCGGGCTGGAGAAGAGGGGTTATGGGGCGTCCGCCCTTCCGGGGAAGGGGCTCGACGGCGTGGGCGGGGCCGCAGGGTGGGGCCCCCTCCTCCTCGCGCTCCCCCGCGGCGCGGTCGGGGGCGGGGACGGAGGCGGTGGGCGCCCGGCCCGGCCCACAATGAGTACAGCGGGCCGCGGTGAGTAAGCGGCGGCCGGCCAGGCCGGGCCTCGCGGGGCGGAGGCTGCGCGGGCAGGTCGGGGCAGGCTGGCCGGGCGGGGTCGGGAGCCGAGTCCGCAGCCCTAGCCGCGCCAGAGCCGAGCGAGGACACCGAGGCCCCGCCCCGGCCGCCGGTGGCGCCCCGAGCGAGCGAGCCAGGGAGCGAGCTCCGAGCCGCGCCGCAGACTCAGCCGGAAACCGGCCCCGCCGGAGCCCGAGCGCCAGCCTAGTGCCGCCTGACTCCGAGCCGGAGCCCGAGTGCGAGCCCCAGCCGGGGCCGTCCGAGCCCGGCCCGCCATGGCGGGGCCGCGGGGCGCTCTCCTGGCCTGGTGCCGCCGCCAGTGCGAGGGCTACCGCGGCGTGGACATCCGCGACCTGAGCAGCTCCTTCCGGGACGGCCTGGCTTTCTGCGCCATCCTGCACCGGCACCGGCCGGACCTGCTGTGAGTGCCCGGGGCGCGCGAGCGCGCGGGGCTGGGGACCGCCGCCCCCCTCAGTGACGCGGTGGCACGCGCCGCCCTGAGAGGTCCGGGAGTCCGCACCGGTCCGCCCTGAGTGCGGAGCGGGGCCGCCGAGACCCCCAGACCCAGGCACCCCTCCCCCACCTCCGGCCACCGGTGTCAGGCTCTGACCTCTAGGCGGGAACTCTGACCTCCCTGCCCCCATCCCCACCCTAGGGACGCCCCTACTCCAGGCTCCTGCAGACTTACTGAGCGTAGCACCCCCAAACTTGACTGTAGGGAATCAGAATGTGCCACTCCTCCGGATAGGCTGCCTCCAAGTTCGAGCTGGTGTGAGCAGACCTCCGAGTGCTCTGGAAGAAGGCTCTTTTTCCAGTAGAATTTACATCTGTAAGAGCCACCACCGGGAAGGGTCTTAGAAAGAATGCTGCCCCCGATCACTTCCTACCTGAGAGACAGCTGCCCGGTGCGGGCTTTATTCACTTCCCCGGTCCTTCCCTCCCCCAGAACCCTCAGCACGGTTCCCTTCTATATATAAGCTTTTGTCATCCGACTCTCCGAGTCCCATATTTTGTCGGACTCCCGTAGGAATGGAGGTCATTAGTTTCAATTCTCTCTTCAGCTGTTTTGTCATTTACGTTGAAAGAACCTAGAGGGGTGGAGTACATTGAAAGAACCTAGAGGGGTGGAGGGAAGCCACCTCTCTGTAAGGCATTTCGGGGTGTTAACCCGGTCTCTGGCACGGAGCTCCTGCGTTGATGACTGTCGGGTGACTTGGGGTGCACTACTTCCCAACTGGGAATCCGACAAGGTCTGTGCCCCATGGCTCCGCTGTTCACAGTGGGGCACCGCGATGGGCAGAGAAGGAGCCTGGCAGGGGGAAGACTCTAGGACAGTTGACAGCTGCCAATCTGTGACTTCCTGCTGGAAAGTGAGTCCCTCCTACCCCAGCTACTCCAAAGGGTTTCCCGGGAAAATGTTTTCAGACCTGCAGAACAATTGACCTCAGCTTTCTTCCCTGAGGGACCCCCCCAGCCCCCGTGTAACACCCCTAGCTGCCCTGAAATAGCTCTGTAGACCAGGCTGGCCTCGAACTCACAGAGATCCACCTGCCTCTGCCTCCCGAGTGCTGGGATTAAAGGCCTGCGCCACCAACGCCAGGCCTGGAACCTCTTTTTATTGGTTCATTGATTTATTTATTCGTAAAACTGAAAGTGACAGTTCATCTCGGGTCTGCCTTCCTTTCACTTCAGGTTTCAGTAGCAAACCTGGTTCTGTCTTGTTTATAGCCCCCGGGGAGGGCTCCTCCAACTCGCAGAACCTGCAGTGTCTCTGTGGACCTCTCCCAGACCTGTCTCCATAGGACAGAATGTGGGAGGGCCCGAAGGGATTGTCCAGCTCTAAGTTGATTTGGGGTGCGTCCAGTTGGACAGTGTCGGAGGGGCCCTGGAAGACAGCATTTTGGGGGTGTGGGTGCAGAAGAGAGCCAGGCTTTATAATGGGACCCAGTGCTTAACGAAGTAGGGAGGTGGGCTTGGGCTTGCAGTGGTGAGGATCGGAGCTTGGCCCCTGTTCTGGAGCTGCCCTTCTGGAGTCTTGTATTTTTGCTGGGGACTAGCCCTGAGGCAGGAGATGGGATGAGTCTCAAGGGAGGATTTAATGTCTGGATGCTAGGTGCCCCCCCTCCCCCGCAAGTGCTGGCTGCCTGGTGCTAATGTTAAGCCCTGGGGAAAATCATTGGTTATTGCTTCTCTGGGCATCTGGAAGGTGGGGTTGATAACAAGACCTACCTCACAGCCTTATGGTGAGGACTTGAGGATTTTAAATAAGATAATAAGCATGCAGTTAACACTAACCCCTAGAAGAGGTACGATTAGGTGGTGGTGGGGGTTGGTGGGAATGACTGCTTAACTCCTTCATCTGGTCAACGGATGTATAGTCGCTGCTCCCTCATCCTGTCAGAGATCACAGCCAACAAGGCAAAAGCCTACATACTGGCAGGTGGATCTCTGAGAGTTCGAGGCCAGCCTGGTCTACAGAGCCAGTTCTAAGACAGCCAAGGCAACACAGAGAAATGCTGTCTTGAATCTCAAAGCCAAAACCAAAACCACCTACCTACTGTCACACAAGTGGAGCTCAAGGCAACTCTACAGTAGTGCCTGATGGAGGCCTCCAGGGGAGACGTCCTGGGGAAACGGCAAAAGTCAAGAGAAGCCCCCAAAGTCCTGCCTGAGGTGGTCACTCATGTTCAGGAAGCAGGTGTGAAGGGTGTTTCCTCCTAAGCAGAGGTTGGGACTCAATCCAGTTGTTCATTGCTAGGGAGGCTGGGTCTGGACCATGCTGCCTGCATGGGAGAGAAACTGAGGCCAGGTTCCTCATAAAGCACGGAGAACGGTGGAGGTCTATCTGTCCATTTATTTATTTGCTGGGGTTGAATCCAAGCCTGTATGCGCGCTGAGCAAGCACACAAGCAGAGAGTTACACCCTCGGCACTTAGGGGCAGATGTGTACATGAGTATAGGTAGGGTGAGGGGTCTAGCCTCTGAGGCTGCAGGCCCTGCCTGCCCCGTGCTGCCCCCAGGCCTCTGTGTGTGTGTGGGGGGGGATGAGTGCTGCCCCCAGGCCTCTGTGTGTGTGGGGTGAGTGCTGCCCCCAGGCCTCTGTGTGTGTGGGGGGGTGAGGGGGTTCCTGCTGTGTTGGGGAGGAACTGGACCATGCATGCCCTTCTCCCTCCAGCCTTTTCTGAATTCCCTTGAGACCAGGACCCATGTGGCATTCATTTCTTTGCTTTCATTTCCTCTAGAACCAAATGGAACTTTCTCGGCCTTTGAAAATTCTCAGAAAAGAGATCTGCGTTACCCAAACCCAGATGGTATTTAGGGACAGAGGGGGAAAAGTTGGGGGGAAAAGCTAGTATTGTGTGTGTTTAATGATGTCTGTATATTTATATGGTGTGTGTGTAGACTAGAGGTCAGATGATAGACCACTTTCAGTGCTGGGGTCACACGTGTGCACCACCACACCTGCTGCTTATATCGGTGCTGGGGATTGAACTCAGGTCCTCATGCTGCTGTGGCAAGTGCATCACAAGGAGCCACCTCCCCAGTCCCAGTACTACAGTTTTATAGTTCTTATCGTGTATTATTTCAGCAAATATGTACAAGAACACTTCATAATCACCAGGAACCTGTGTAGGGGCCTAGGGAAGCAATGGGGACCAACTATGACCCCACATTCTAAGAACACTGCTGAGGGGGCTGGAGAGCTGGCTCAGAGGTTTAGAGCGCTGACTGCTCTTCCAGGGGTCCTGAGTTCAATTCCCAGCAACCACATGGTGGCTCACAGCCATCTACAATTCAACCTGGTGCCCTCTTCTGGCATGTAGGCAGAATACTGTATATGTGATAAATAAATAAATCTTAAAAAAAAAAAAAGAACACTGCTGAGGAAACCAGACTGTCCAGACAAGCTGCCCTTGTGTCGTTGGTTTTAGAATCCCCATGTTGGACATTCATTGTGTTTAGTGTCACAGACCAGGAAACTGAGGTACAGGAGACTAAGTAGCTGGCTGAAGAAGGTCATTGTTAGGCAGTGGCGAAGCTTGTAAACTTTGCTACACTTTGCGGTATCTAGGAGGCTTCTGTCACTCTCAGACCCTGCTGGCCCTCATTCCTGGGAGCAAGGCCTGGGGTTCTCCTGCGGTTTCAGGCAGTAGAGGCAGGTGGGGTTCTTGTCCCGCCCAAGTCACACAGCCTTCCTGAAAGAGCAGGCCCACAGTGCCCTACCTGCTCATGCTCCAGCCTGCTAGTCTCCACAGATGGATGAAGCCTGCTCCCACACCAGTGCCCTGTGGGTAGATAAGTGCTGCCATCACTCACCTGCCTCACTTCGGAAGCCTAGAAGCCCTTTACTAGGGAACTAAGAAGTCCCCTCTAAGGAAGCTGTCCCCAGGACTGACTGATGGGACAGGCCATCTGTTTAGTCCTAGCAGCTCTGGGTTAGGTTCAGTTCTACTCTGGCTCTAATTGTTCTTTTTTGGGCCCTTTAAGAAACACATGTAGGCAGGGCGTTGGTGGCGCACGCCTTTAATCCCAGCACTCGGGAGGCAGAGGCAGGCGGATCTCTGTGAGTTCGAGGCCAGCCTGGTCTACAGACTGAGTTCCAGGACAGCCTCCAAAGCCACAGAGAAACCTTGTCTCAAAAAACCAAAAATAAATAAATAAATAAATAAATAAACAAGAAAATATGTATGCACACTACACACAAATAAATAATACAAGTTTAACAAAACAAAAAACCAAGGAAACATTCCTCCTGGAGTTAGATGGGCTTTTGGATTCCATTCTTGGTGTGGCTTGTGTGTTTGTGACATTCGGTGGAAGTTCCAAAAGTATAGATTCCCGGGGCTGACTAGCTTCCCTCTTGAATCTCAGCGTTGTCTTCGGTAGCACAGGGTGAGCACCTGTCAGGTGAGCTGCTGGGAAGAGTGGGCTCCCCTGCATGGGTGAGCACCTGTCAGGTGAGCTTCTGGGAAGAGTGGGCTCCCCTGCATGGGTGAGCACCTGTCAGGTGAGCGGCTGGGAAGAGTGGGCTCCCCTGCACGGGTGCCCGCGATGCAAGTCCACATGCTTGGTTGGCCCTTTTTGCCACTGCCTGAGGAGAAGGCCTTCTGGGGAAGAGTTGGGAATCCAGCCCAAGACTGGGAGCTTGCCTTGAGCCCACCCCTTCTCACAGACTTCTCAGGCCTTGCTTGGGTGCCTTCAGGGGCCATAGGCTCACTCTCTGCTTCCAGTTGACAGTGACAGCTCTATCGGGGCTTGCAGCCTCAGTTTCCTCCTTAGGAACCCGTAAGCGCCCTCCCAAACCTTATAGAACCGAGGCTAGTCCTGCCAGGAGAAGGTCACCTCTTCCCCCTCCTTCCTGGCTGACTGCCCGTCACCTCTCTTGACCAGTCCTCCTGTCTCTTGCAGAGACTTCCAGTCGCTCTCCAAGGAAAATGTCTTTGAGAATAACCGTTTGGTGAGTCCTCAGACAGGTGGGAGCGCAGAGGGCTGTGGCGGGAGAGGGCAGGGGTCACAGAGGTTCTCCTCCCCTCTCTCCTCTTCACACCACCCTGTGGGCTGGCACCGTAGTCACCCATCCCCTTACAATGGGCCGGTTCCACTCTGAGTACTCACTAACTCTGCCGTCTCTCTTCACTGCGGCTGCTCCTGTCTCCACTTTCGCACCTGCCTCCACCCCAGGCGTTTGAAGTGGCGGAAAAAGAGCTGGGGATCCCTGCTCTCCTGGACCCCAATGACATGGTCTCCATGAGTGTCCCCGACTGTCTTAGCATCATGACCTACGTGTCCCAGTACTACAACCACTTCACCAGTTCTGGTCAAGGTACGAGGGG
Source organism: Mesocricetus auratus (assembly GCF_017639785.1). Lineage (NCBI taxonomy): Eukaryota > Metazoa > Chordata > Mammalia > Rodentia > Cricetidae > Mesocricetus > Mesocricetus auratus. Next base: position 85,697,051 of record NW_024429194.1, on the reverse strand, counting down.
ACCCAGCCCTTCAGGGAGGCTGCCCTGGTGGTTAAGAAATAGCCAGGGGGGCTGGAGAGATGGCTCTGCAGTTAAGAGCACTGGCTGCTCTCCCAGAGGACCTGAGTTCAATTCCCAGCACCCACATGGTGACTCAGAACCATCCATAATGGGATCTGGTGCCCTCTTCTCAGGCATCCCAGAACTGCAGACAGAGCACTTATACATTTAAAAAAAAAAAAAGCCAGATGGCAGGGTGGTGGTGGCATATGCCTCTAATCGGAGGCAGAGGCATGTGGATCTCTGAGTTGGAGGTCAACCTGGTCTACAGAGTGAGTTCAAAGACAGCCAGGGCTATACAAAGAAACCCTGTCTCCAAGAAAAAAAAAAAAAGGAAGAAATAGTCAGGAAATAGTCTGTCATTCATTCACTGACTGTGAATTTGCTGGTTCATATATTTATTACACTAAACAGCACTGGCTTGGGTGAAATCTCCATACTTGGGAGGCTGAGGCAGAAGGATCACCTCAAGTTTGAAGCCAGCTAGTGCCACAGAATTAGACCCTGTCTGCTTTGCCGTGTGTGTGTGTGTGTGTGTGTGTGTGTGTGTGTGTGTGTGTGTGTGGTGGGGGGAGACAGACAATAAGCTCAGGTGAACTCATCCAGGAGTTCACCCCTCACTCACCGCATTTCCTGTCTGACACTTCCTGTCCCGACACTTGGGGCTTTTTCTTTCTGCAGTGCTGCTCCTCTCTTCTGGGCTGCTGCACAGCTTCTTTGCAGTGCCCGCCTCCTGGCGTCAGAATAGAGAAGGGGATATGCTGCAGGGAGGCACAGGTGTCCCCTCTGTTCCAGTCAGGTTGCTGAGTGTCCCAGGGCCGCTTGGGGACAGACAGCTCCTTTCTGTGTAGGGGAAGTGAATCCAAAGAGGGAAGCAAGGAGCTGGAGAACACGATACAAGAGCTCAGCAGTGGGGCTGAGATCCAGGGTCCTGAGTCCTGACTGACTGGGCAGTTGCTGCCACTAGGCTCCAAAAAGTCCCACGTGGGTCATGTTTTCTGTGTCTTCTGTGTGAGGAGAAGCCAGTCTGTCTCTTCAGATGGGGTGGAGTGGGGCTGGAGAGATGGCTCAGTGGGTAAGAGCTCTCTCTGCTCTTTCAGAGGACCCAGCAACACACCCCCACATGTTCATAGAGGCTCACAACTGTTTGTAATTCTAGTTCCAGGGCATCAGATGCTTTCCTGGCCTCTGCAAGCATCAGGCATGAGCAGACATAAATAAATAATAATAAAAAGTTGTTTTTTGCCGGGCGTTGGTGGCGCACGCCTTTAATCCCAGCACTCGGGAGGCAGAGGCAGGTGGATCTCTGTGAGTTCGAGACCAGCCTGGACTACCAAGGGAGTTCCAGGACAGCCTCCAAAGCCACAGAGAAACCCTGTCTCGAAAAACCAAAAAAAAAAAAAAAAAAAGTTGTTTTTTTAAAAAGCTGGGTCTGAACCAGGCGGTGGTGGCACACACCTTTAATCCCAGCATTCAGGAGGCAGAGGCAGTCGAATCTCTGAGTTTGAGACCAGCCTGGTCTACAAGAGCTAATTCCAGGACAGCCTTCAAAGCCACAGAGAAACCCTCTCTAGGGGAAAAAAAAAAGTCTGGGTATGGTTGTACATGCCTTGCATACCAGCTCATAGGAGGCAGAGGCAGGCTGATTTCTGTGAGTTTAAGGCCAGCCTGGTCTACAAAGGGATTCCTAGGCCAGCCAGGGAGGGCTGCAATGTGAGACCTTGTCTCAAAAAAAAAAAAAAAAAAAAAAAAAAGAGCACTGGCTGCTCTTCAGAGGACCTGGGTTCAATTCCCAGCACCCACATAGCAGCTCACAACTGTCTGTAACTCCAGTGGGTCTCAAGAGATCTTGACACCTTCTTCCAGATTGTGGGAGCACCATGCATGCATGTACTGTACATACATACATGCAGGCAAAACATCCATACACATAAATTAAATGAGAAGATAAATTAATTAAAAAAGAAAGAAAGAAAGAAAGAGCCAAGTGGTGGTGGCACTCACCTTTAATCCCAGCACTTGGGAGGCAGAGGCAGGAGGATCTCAGTGAGTTTGAGGCCAGCCTGGTCTACAAATCGAGTTCCAGGACAGCCAGGGCTGTTACGCAGAGGAACCCTGTCTCGAAAAGCCAAAAAAAAAAAAAAAAAAAAAAAAAAAGAAGGGAGTTCTGCTCCCAGCTTACAGCTGCCTATAGCCAGCTCCGGGGGATCCGACCTTTATAGGGGTTGCACTCATGTGGACATCGACATACACATACACGCACAGTCAGAACACAAAAGCAAACCTTAGGGTTTTAAACTGGGTAAACAGTGTTATGGAGGACGCACGCAGCTGGCTTGAGCCCGCTGGAACTTTGGTATCTGCACTTGCCAAGGAAACTGCATTGGAAAACCCCAGAGTCACTGGTGGGAAGGAGTCTAGCTTCGGTAGAGATAAGAACGTGGTTTCAGACTTCACCTGCAGCCTCCGTCTCCTCTTTGCGATGGGGTTGTGCACAGTGCCCACCCCGCAGGGCTGTTATGAGGAGTTACAGGGGCATTGCTGAGCATGTTTGCCCTCTCCAGGTTAGGACTCACATGTTCCCCACTCGGGTGGTACAGTTTCACGACTGTAACTTTTGAAGTCTGGGAAATGACTAACATCTGCAGTGTGTTGTTGATTTATAAAAGATGAAATTCAGCCTAAGGGTGTTTTCTAGCTAGCCTGCTGTAAAAGAGTGTGTGTATCTATACTGTTGATCAAGTGTACCTTGCATAATAGTCAGGATCCATGAGTGGACCGTGTAATCCCGATCACAATTTTGTCTATTTCCCAAGCTGCACTGCTCTAGTCTGCTCTCCCTCCTCCCTTTCAGACAGTCTTCATGTAGTTCACGCTAGCCTGAAACTCAGGATGCTTCTTCCTCGCCTTCTAAGCAGAGCTAAAGATGTGCTGTCACGCTCACTTTAGTTCCCAGTCTCTGGCCAGTCATCTCTCTTAACCCCGATCTGGAAGTCACTTCCTAGACCTGCCTGCAAGGTGGGGGTGTCCTGTGGGGTTCCATTGATAAATTTGTATCTTTTTGTCAGTTGTCCTCCATACACAAACCATTTTTATCCCATCTGCCACCGCTCTGATGTGTTCCAATCCTGTGTTCCCTCCTCCAGATGGTCCTGTATTGTACTTTCTGGGCAAGTGGAAAATGGGGGGGGCACCGGCCTCTCATCTGTACAGTAGGCCCTGCCCCTTTCTTCTGGGGAACACAGAATACACCCAGGGCTTCCCACACGCTAGCTAAACAGGCACCTTGCACTGAGCCCTGTCCAGCCCCCACATCTTCCTCCTCTCCCTGCAGGCCATCTCTGCCTGCACAGCTGCGATGCTGATGTCCCAGCACCTGGAACGTCTTGTGCCTTTAGCAAATACTTTTAGAGCCCTTGCTGTGTGCCAGGCACGGTGTTGGCTGCTGGGGAAAGAGGAAGTCTCAGACTGTGTTGTATGATGCTGGAGGAAGGGAAAAAAGCATTAAACAGAACATCTCTCAGGAGCCCAGCGTATTACCATTCTTAGTATAGGTACTTGTTTTGTATGTATGAGTATGTGTGTGCCTGAGCATAGCTCTGTGCAGCATGTGTGTGCAATAGCTTGCAGGAGACCAGAAGGACATTGGGTCTCCTGGAACTGCAGTTACAGGTGTTTGTGAGATGCCATGTGGATGCCAAAAACTCCAGCCAGGTCCTCTGTCAGAGCCATTTTTTAAGCCAGGCAATGGTGGTGCATACCTTTAATACCAACACTTGGGGGGTAGAGGCAGGCGGATCTCTGTGAGTTTGAGGCCAGCCTGGTCTACAGAACTAGTTCCAGGATAACCAGAGCTACACAGAGAAACCCTGTCTTGAGCCCCCTTCTGACCCCCCAAAAAATTGACATTTATTTAATTTGTCATGGCACATGTGTGCAGGGCAGGGGACAATTGTGGGAGTCAGTTCGTTCCGTCTACCATGTGGATTCAGGAGATTGAACTCAAATCTTCAGACTTGGCGGCAAGAGCCTTTATCTGCTTCATCATCTCACTGGCTCTTTAATTAATTAACTAATTAATTATATTTTGAGATGGGGTCTTGCTTGTAGCCCAGGCTAGCTCAGAGTTCACATTCCTCAGCATCCCGGGTACTGGGATGACAGGTGTGCACCACACATGCACACACGTGCACACTTTGCTTGTTTGATTTTGGTCCTGGGGTTGAACTCAGCCTTGATCACGCTACTCAAGCGCTCTATGGATGAGCTGCCTGGATACCTGACTTGTTAAGTTACCACACAGAGTTCTAAAGGCGTTAGAGGTTGGGCTTTGTTTTACTGCTTGGGTGCAGAGGAGGCTCTCAACTTGACACTAGCTGATGGAGGAGGGAGATGGTCTGAGGGATGCCCTGGTATGTGTGTGGGGTTTCCTCTGACTCCGGGCCACATCTGCTCACTTGGAGACAGGCGGGTGACCTCAGTGAGCAGGCCACCTCCCTGAGCCTTCAGATGAGGCTTCATCCCTGTCTGAGTGGGAAGGAAGTTGTGACCAGCCTACTGTACCTATGCTTGTGGTAGACCTGCATGGTGGGAATCATTGGCTCCATTTGAGGGAGACTCAGCCACTGAGTGAGTGGCTTGCCCCTGGCACATGACTTGAAAATGGAAGTGTTTCCTGCTCTGCGTTACATAGATTACAGTTGCGGCCCGGTGTTCTGCCCGGAGCTGGTGGCTGTAGAGCTTTGGGTGGGTTGGTATCTCCCTAAGCTCCAGGTTCTGTACCCACCTCAGGGTCTTTCCTGTCTTGTAGCTGCTGTCTCACCACCCACCTCAGCAAAGGACCCAGCAACCCCCTCCCCCACATCTGCATCACCTGCTGTGCAACCAGGAGAGGAGGCTCAGGTAGGCAGACTTTTTGGGTGGAAGAGTAGGTGAAGGGCACAGCTGTCGTCATGGTGACTGTTGTGGGAGGCAGCAGGCCGTGGCCATATTAGGAGGGTATTCTCTGCTGTTGCCCTACTGGGTTCCCAGGGCCAGGGTGCCAGCCCAACAGCCCCATTTTGTAGGAGGGAGCCTGGATGTTTTCTCCAGACTCTGAGTGAGTCACGGTCATTGCTGTGGCCGAGTGGACAGACCTCACGCTGTCCTTTCCATCACGGGACCGTCAGGAGCTACATGCATAATGATGGGAATATTCCCTTTGACTCTGTGGAGTCTGAGCTTTGAACCACTCAGTGTGACATCACTGAGGCCCCTCCACAGTGGCATCTCTCAGGCCTTTGTTGTCCAGACAGGAAACAATGACTTTGTCCAAAGTCACTCAGTAGAGAAGTGGGGGCCACCTTGTTAGTCCCCTCTCCAAGGGACACAAGCTTTTCATGAGATTTAGAGAGAAGTAGGCCCAGACTGCCTGAGTAGGCTGACACTCCTGGGCTAGCTAATGGAGATCAAGGCCTCCAGAGGAAAGGAGGGTCGGCTAGAGCAACTTTACAACCCAAAGTTTCCTGTCCCAGTGTTAGGAGCCTTCTTTGGAAGTTGGAAGTCTGGGCTTCACTGTTTCCATACTGGCTTGGGATGTTGAGAAAGTCACCCTTCTCTGGGCTCGTGCTTTCTCGTGTGGGAGAAGGCGACAGCCTCCTGTTCTCTGATCTTCATATGTTAGCACCACGGAGCTTGGTGTACATTCAAGGGACACGGCTGTGATGGGGGAGGGAAAGGCAGCTACCCAGGAGCAGCGTGGCTGGTAACTCTACCCCATTTCCTGCAGGATGACGAGCTCTCCTCAGACAGGCTGGCGGAGCAGGGTAGACAGCAGCCCCCGAGCAGTGTGTGCGCAGCCTGTGGGCAGCGGGTGCACCTGGTGCAGCGGTACTTGGCTGAGGGCAGGCTCTACCACCGGCACTGCTTCCGGTGAGTGTTATAGGGCAGAACATATCTCCCAGCACCTGGGCGGGAGCACCCTGGGGTCAGCACACTGTTCACACCCACTGTGCAATTCATACAGACTGTGCCTCATACCCACTGGGCTGTTCACACTCACTGGGCTGTTCACACCCACTGGGCTGTTCACAGCCACCGGACTGTTCACAGCCACCGGACTGTTCACACCCACCGGACTGTTCACACTCACCGGACTGTTCACACTCACTGGACTGTTCACACTCACTGGACTGTTCACACTCACCGGACTGTCCACACCAACTTCACCATTCACACCCACTGGACTGTTCACACCCACTGGGCTGTTCACACCCACTGGGCTGTTCACACCCAGTGGGCTGTTCACACCCAGTGGGCTGTTCACACCCAGTGGGCTGTTCACACTCTGTGGGCTGTTTATACCAAGCATTCAGCTTATCCTCGCTTTATAGAGGAACAAACTATGGCTTAGGAAAAAAAGACCTGCTCAGTCACAGGATTTCCCTCCTGTTCTCATTGTTTTTTTTCAAGACAGGGTTTCTCTGTATTGATTTGGAGTCTGTCTTGGAACTTGCTCGGTAGATCAGGCTGGTCTGGAACTCACAGAGATCCGCCTGCCTCTGCCTCCCGAGTGCTGGGATTAAAGGCGTGCGCCACCAACGCCCGGCCACAAAGAATTTTCTTATATTTAAGTGTGACTTCCTGGGGATCCAAAGTTGTTTGGCCTTGTGCTGGGACTAAACCAGTCTTATGCCTGCTAGGCAAACACTACCACAGAGCTATATTCCCAGCCTAAGGAAGCCAGGATTCCCAGCACTTGAGAGGCAGAGACAGGCAGATCTCTGTGTTTCAGACCAACGAGTCCAGGACAGCCAGGACAGTTACATGGAGAAAATGTGTCTTGAAAAAACAAAAACAAAAAACAACAAAAGAAAAGTAAATCCCCCCCCAACACACATTTGCTATTACTGGATGTGCATACATGGTATGAAGCATGTCAGTAGATGCACAGCCCGTATAAGAGCTTCCTGCAGCTGTGTTAATCATCCCGGAGTCACTCTGATAAAGTATTGTATTTTACCCTATTTCATTAAAAGCATGCTGAGCTGAGGCTGCATGCGCGTGTACGTGTGTGTGTGTGTGTGTGTGTGTGTGTGTGTGTGTGTGTGTCTCTCGCAGTGGTGGGGTGCTTATCCAGTATTCACAAGGCTGGCTCACAGTGAGCTGTGGCCCAAGGGGTAGTGCACAGTGTTTAGTGGTTTTGTTTTTGTTTTTGTTTTTTTAAACTGGCTTTGGTTCCCAGCCCTGAAAAACAAAGTGAAAGGAAAACTTAACCAAAACAAACCTGGTAGGCAGGGAGCCAAAATGATTTCCTGAGTCACTGACTACTGACAATCTTCCCCTGGGGCAAACCCTGGGGCACTTTGGCCTCTTCCCCTTGCAGCACAAGCACATTTCACAATTCCTGTTTCCAATTTGACTTGGCTTACTGTTCCCCTGATTCTGGCAGTCGCCATGCTCTTTTCCTTCTGGAAAGTCCCGGGTGGGCCTGGCCGCTGAGGGAGGGGGTGAGGGAATAGCTTTGGTTTCTGATGGAGGCCTTTCCCCGCCTGCTCTGTCCCTGCAGATGTCGGTACTGCTCCAGCACACTTCTCCCTGGCTCTTACAGCAGTGGGCTGGAGGAAGGCACCTTTGTGTGTGCAGAACGCTGCGCGAGGCTCGGTCCAGGAGGCGGGGCAGGCACTAGGCCCCTCTCACAGCGAAGACAGCAGCAGGTAGCAGAAGCAGCCAAGGATGGAGAGGACAGTGACCCTAGCCCAAGTGTGGCTGGGGTGGCCGAGGCAGATGGCCTCCAGGCCAGCTCCGAGGTACAGCCCCAGATCCTGAACAAGCCACCTCTTCCCAGCAAGCCCCAGGAGGTGGCCAGTCCCCCTGTTGGCCGGCCCACACCTGCCCCCAGGAAGGCTTCTGAGAACTCAGCCTTGACGCCCCCAACACCACGGCCACGGTCTAGCCTGCAGCAGGATGGCTTGGTGGATCAGGGTGTCAGCAGTGGCCTTGTGAATGGTGAGTGAGGGTTCAGTTGGACATGGCGTGCTGGCTGAATGTGTCCCCACCTGTGGGCATGTAAATAGCCTTGTGTTCCAGGAATAGTATCAACCAGCTTCCTCCCTCCCTCCCTCCCTCCCTCCCTCCCTCCCTCCCTCCCTCCCTCCCTCCCTCCCTCCCTCCCTTCCTGCCTTAAGTTGTATGTGTTTGTGTCTGTGCATGTGACTGTCGGTGTCCACAAAGTCCAGAGTCCAGAAGAGCTGGACTTACAGGTTGTTGTGAGTCACCTGACTTGGGTGTTGGGAACTGAACTCGTGTCCCCTTGGAAGAACAAGTGCTCTTAACTGCTGAGGCATGTCTCCAGCCCTGTGAACTGCTTTCTGAGCTGGCACTTGTATGTGTGTGTGATGGGGTCATGTGTGTGTGTGCCGGTCACCTTATGCCTTGTCATGCCATGTAATTCTTCAAACTGGTACAGCTCAAAACCACAGTCCCACCTGTGTTCCAGGTGTATGTTTTGTTTCTGTCTTGTGGTTTGGAGTGTAGCAAATGTACATATATGTGTCCTGAGACTGTGCATGTTGATATCAGTCATATGTGTCCTGGGTCATTCCCAGGTATGCACCAAGTAACTTCCCATTCCCATCATGCTTATCTGTCATCTGTCTGGAGAGAGCTGAGGGGCCTGGGGAGGTCAGCGGGGTTAGGCCTCCTGAGCTCACCTGAACTGCAGCGGAGACTCCTGGCCTGCTGTCTGTATTCTTGGATGAATACATGCTGTGTGCTCATGAGAACCTGAGATATGCTGAGCATCTCTTATCATTCAGTCAGGAAAGGCAATGAAGGCTGGAGGAAGAGAGCCTCCCGGACTTGTACCAGAACATTCTGTGTAGTTGAATCTGCCCAGCATTTCTGGAGTCTGGCTTAGGTTTGAGTAAAAGGGACACAGAAAATGTTTGGAGGAAACAGTGACAGGCACAGGCATCCCTAAACAATTTGATCGACACGCTGCTGGAGTGGATGGAAGGGAGCCGAGGGAGGCTGTGGGGTTCAGGGAGGTGGCACTGGGCAGCTACCCTGGTGTAGAGCAAGTAACTGAGGGGTTCTGGGTGGGGACTTGTCAGCTAACGTGCAGTTGGGCCTGTCAGAAGCCTTGCAGCCTCCCATTCACCTTCCGTCTTATCTAATCTCCCTGAGGGCTAGCTAGGGAGGGGCTGTGGTCACCCTGGTCTGTGCCCTGCTGGGTAGGGCACAAGGGCACTCCTTGCAAAGCCAGCACCCTGGCTGGCTCTTGGTGCCCCTCTGCAGCCCTTGAAGGCCTGGCTCATTGTCTTTTCACGTCTAGGAAGGCTGCAGGGACCTCCTATTCCCAGGCCAAGAGGGACACCCAAGCTGTCAGAGAGGTATGCTGGCCCTGAAAGGTGTCAGTGGTGGGGGGGTTTCTAGGGCCCAGGTGGGGATAGGATTTCCTGGGCCCACAGGGAGGTTCCTTTCTCGGTGAGGAAGGAAAACCGTGTCCCCGGTTTGTCTGACCTGTGCCCCAAGTGGGGATAGCCATCGCTAGAGTCATTTTGCTTCCCTAAGCCTGTACTTCCTGGGTGACACAGGAGTCTAGTCCTTGTTCACAGAGTACACAGAAAGGCCTGGACAAGCAGAGCTGCTGTGCCCGGCTGTCTCCTCCCCGACTCCAGGGAGGACATGCTTCTAGCTCTTCTTTGAGAGCTGTCCTCATCAGGATGGTCGCCCTGTGAGGGGTAAGGGACCACAGTGTCCTACTAGTGAACATTTGTGCAGCTCCTGGTGTGTGACCACACTTGGGCAGGATTTAGGACTCACTGGACCCTGTGAAACGGAATGTTAGGTTAAGCCTCCATAGAGCAAATGAGCCTGAGGCATAGAGAGGTGGGTGATGTCATCAAATGTCATACAGCCCCTTTTAGGGAGCTGCATTGACAGCAGCTGTGTGATTGAAGGCTTGTCTTCTCTGGGCTTCAAGGTGCCCTATTGGGATGTGACCACCGTCAACCATATGTGCTTGGCCTGACCTTGGGGCTAGGCTTGGGAGAGCACAGGGGGCAGTGTCTCCCTCCTCTGGGACAGACTGAAACTTCCTAGCCGGCAGAAGGCTGACCCCTTGCCTTGGCCTCCCTGTAGGATGCCAGCACCAAGGAAAGACCCCCCATGGATCACACTGGTGCAGACAGAGCCAAAGAAGAAGCCAGCCCCACTGCCCCCCAGCAGCAGTCCTGGGCCACCAAGCAGACAGGTGGAGAACGGAGGCCTGGAAGAAAGGACCCAGAAGAGCCCAGTAGCCGAGCCAGAGCCCAAGCCCTACAACCCCTTTGAGGAGGAGGAAGAGTCAGCCCCAGCAGTACCAGGCCCTGCTCCAGCCCCACCAGAGTCTACACCCAAGGCCTTGCACCCCTGGTACGGCATCACCCCCACCAGCAGCCCCAAGACAAAGAAGCGCCCTGCCCCGAGAGCACCCAGTGCCTCCCCACTTGGTGAGTGCTGCGTCTGAGGTGCGGGGGACTTCGTAGTTTTGTACACTGTGGGTGCGTGATCTCCCATTCATCCTCGAGCAGGCTGGGAGAGGGCAGCATTATTGCCATGTCATAAGAGACGCACAGTGCCTAAGCAGCAGAGGCAGGCTTTGAATCCCTGCTTTTAAAGTTTCCTGTTATGCTAATTCAGTGTGGCAGTCAGGGAGGGGCTTGACACAGCCCTCCCTTGGGCTTCTGAAAGGCCCGAGGCAGGGCTTCACTGAACCCTGCCTCCCCGTGTCTCATCTCCAGCCACCGAGCAGCTTGGCTTTGTAGGACTTAGTCCTTCCCTCATCTGGCTTTTGTCTCCTCACGTGAGATGGGGGTCGGCTCCAGGTCCCTTTCCCCAGGTTTTGGTTTGACCTCAGATTTGTCTTAAACCCTTGGTCCCCTTCCCACTCCTAGGGGTGTGGCTGAAAGCTCTGTGGGACCAAGCACCCGCCAGAAACAGTTAGAGGCCAACACTCTGGTGGCCTGTGCCCTGGGTCCCCTTGGTGGATGGGCTTGGGGTAAAGGGGGCATGAGCTCTGAAGGTGGCCCGAGCTATGTCTAAAGATGACCTAGCTAGGGAGAACCCTTTGCTGAATCTGACTTCATCCAGGAAGTGCGACTGTGGTGGCACAGTCCATGGCATCTGCAGAAGGAGAAAGCCGTGCCTGGCAGTGCCCGGGCCAGCACTGGCTGCAGCAGGTGCCGCCCCCATCCTCTGCTGTTGCCAGAGACCGAGGCCAGCCTCATCTCCCTGCCTGCCCTGTGCTAGAATCCCCATCTGCCCCAGAGGTTTCCTTTGAGTGGGCTTGGGTGTGAGAGGACCATGGGGCACTTGGGAGGGGGGAGTGCAAGGCAGCTGTCTCTCTGGGTAAGAAGTTAGGGCCATAAATGTGCCACAAGGTGGCACCCTAGAGCATCACAGGTGCAAGATGGGGTCTGATGGCTGAGTGCCTTTGTGATGTGGGTCCTGGCATGGGGTTGGTGTTTTCTGGCCTCTTGCCCATCCAGATGGGGAAAAGCTTGGTATCCAGGCTACCTCCAGCTCTGGGAGCAGGGTGTGATGGGGGAGGTCAGAAGTCCTGTCCACCGCTTCAATGTTTCTGCTGTTCTGTTGCAACAGTTCTCCATGCTTCCCGCCTGTCACACTCGGAGCCTCCTTCAGCCACACCATCGCCAGCCCTTAGTGTGGAGAGCCTGTCCTCTGAGAGCTCCAGCCACACTGCCAATGCAGAGCCCTTGGAACCGCCTGCTGTACCCAAGAGCTCCTCAGACCCTACCGTGCACATGCCTGGTACCCTTGGCACATCTGGGAACTCTGTCACTCCCTTGGCCGACTCTTCCCTTTCGCCTTCTGGGGAGCTGGGACAGCCTAGTGGCGAACAAACGCCACAGACCAGGACCAGGTGCAACCCAAGTACCCAGACCACCAAGCCCTGCAGTGGTGCTACCCCCACCCCTTTCCTGTTGGCTGGAGACGGGAGCCCTGCCCCGTCCCCGGGGAGCTCATCCCCACAGCTGCAGATCAAGGTGGGTTCTCCCAGTGTGTCAGAAGCAGCCTTCTAGCTGGTGGGTGTGGGCTCATCCTGTTTTCCATCATTGCCCGTGTGTGTGGGACACCTGGATTCCTGGGTCACACAGGCCTAGTAGTCTCTGTTCTTGAGCGGTCCATTGTCTGGTCAGCAGGTTCTGAAATGACCCATCAGGCGTAGGGGCTCAGGACGCACACCTGAGCTCCTGGGCTCCTCTTTTATGGGTTGTGAGGGAATGTTTGCGAAGGACAGACCAGACCAACCCTAGACCCTTGCTAGGCTCTGTCTTCTCTCAGAGGCAAAGTGGGCATGAGGAGGGTCTGGCTGACCACTATCTGGCCATTTGGCTTTTGACAGGTTTTGTAGTTCTAAGTTCACTTGTTTCTTAGACTGACCCTCACTGAACCACAGCTACTCAGGTAGGTGTGGTACTTCCAGCTCTGCGACCTGTTGTGTGACGCTGAGAAGGCCTGCTTTTGACAGTAAGCTACTGGTTAGTGCCAAGTTTCCAGAGTATTCTGAAGAACCTCTGGGTATCTTATTTTCTTATTTGAAATTATGTGTATCCATGTATGGGTCTGTGCATGTGAGTGCCTTGCCTATGATAGCCACCACAGGGAGTCAGCCCTCTTAGAGTTGGAGTCCCAAGGGGTCCTGTGGTCACCTGATGTGGGTGCTGGGACCCTGACCCTGGACTTCTGGAAGAGCAGTGTGTGCTCTTAACCACTGAGCCATGTTTGCAGCCTGCCCTGCTCTACTTGTAATGAAAGCATGGATTGTACAGGACACTGATTTAAGAATGTTCTGTGGCCGGGTGTTGGTGGCACACACTTTTAATCCCAGCACCTGGGAGGCAGAGGCAGGCAGATCTCTGAGTTCAAGGCCAGCCTGGTCTACAGAGTGAGTGCCTGGACAGACTCCAAAGCAAAACAGAGGAACCCTGTCTTGAAAAAAACAAAAGCAAAAAAAGGAGAGAGAGACAGAGAGAGAGAGACAGAGAGAGAGAGAGAGAGAGAGAGAGAGAGAGAGAGAGAGAGAGAGAGAGAGAGAGAGAGAGAGAGAGAAAGATTCTGTGGTTAAAAAAGCCTAAAGGGCTCAGAGGCCATGGACTTTACTGAACTCTCTCTGTGTTGGTGCAGAGGGAGAGGGCAGAATCCCAGGGTCTTCCTAAGGGACCCAGTCCCTCTCTCACCTCTGGGATTGGAGCAGGAAACGGGTTGTGGGTGACAACAATGTCTCTGCCTCAGTGTAGAGACTGTGTCTGTTACCTCATGAAACCAAATGCTAGTCCATTTCCAGCTCTGACTGGATGAGGGCAGGGGCATTCCCCTCTCCCCACAAGGTACAAGGAAGCTAAGGCCTCAGGCTGGGTGCCTGCTTCCCCTAAGCTGAAGGGCACTGTCGGGAAGGCAGGCCTCTAGAGAAACAGAAAGATGGAGAGCCATTGTCTGAGGGTGTCTGTGGTAGGAAGGAGAGGGTACGTAGGGGAGAATCACCTCTCATCTGTTAGCTTGAGGGAGGGTAGGAGTCCTGTTGTTGCATTTCCTGGCTGGGTGACCCTAGGTGGGGGCACTGTGCCTCTCTGAGCCTTCTAGTCTCCACTGGAGAAAGCTGGCTGTGAAGACTGTGACTGTGTAGTCCAGGGTGGGGTCTTTGACCTCACTCCCTGACCACTGCCCCTGAGTGGTGGATGCTACTGGGCCTCTAGGAAGTGGGTGACCTGGGGCTGGGCGCTTAACCTCTGCACTGAGCGTGCAGTAAGCGAGGCTTCCATGTGCATTTGACACCAGGGCTAGAGCCCAAGGAAAACAAAGGCATTCTGATTATTTTATTTTAACTCCCTACCTTCTAAGTTCAACTTTTTTTTTTTTTTTGGTTTTTCGAGACAGGGTTTCTCTGTATTGTTTTTGGAGGCTGACCTGGAACTCACTCTGTAGACCAGGCTGGCCTCGAACTCACAGAGATCCACCTGCCTCTGCCTTCTGAGTGCTGGGATTAAAGGCATGCGCCACCAACGCCCAGCCTTAAGCTCAACTTTTAACCCACCCCCTTTCCCACTTTATAACCCTGGCCGTCCTGTAAATCACTGTGTAGACCAGGCTGGCCTCAAACTTAGTGATCTATCTGTCTCTGCGTCTGCCTCCTGGTGCTGGAATTAATGGGGTGTGCTCCCACACTGGGCTCATACAAGGACTTTTTTCTCAGCCATGCTCTGGAGCAGAAAGTTTGTGTATTGTGAGAACTGACACTGGGAAGCACTCTGGAAATGGAACCGTTTGCTGAATGAATGTAGAGAGATGGAACTTGGGAGAGTCTGTTATTTCCTGGGCCCTCATCTCCAGTCCCTTGGGTCCTGGCCTGCTTTCCATGTTCCTGTATGATCAGACTTCTCAGACTTAACCATCTGTGGTGTCTCTTCCTTCAGTCTTCCTGCAAGGAGAACCCTTTCAACCGGAAGCCGTCTCCCTCTGCATCTCCAACCGTAAGGAAGGCCACCAAAGGAGCCAAGCCCGTGAGACCACCTGCCCCCGGACATGGCTTTCCACTCATCAAACGCAAGGTGCCACAGAGAGGCCCTGAGGCCCAGCTGGCCTGGACCCAGCATCCTCCCCTCAGCAGCCTTAGGCATCTGGGACCCATGGGTGGCTCTTCTTGAAGGTGGCACTTATTAGATCAGGGATCCTGTGCAGCCAGGGGCGGTGGGTGGGGTGTTTGTTTCTAACACTAGTGCTAGGAGAAACTCGTGCTTCTCAGAAGGTGTCCCCAGTGTGCTCTGTAACCTGTTACACTAGCTCACTGTCCCACAAAGAACTGAGTGACAGCGGAGGGAGAGGCTTCCTTCTGGAGTAGGAACTTGGACCTCTCATTGGGAGTCTGTCAGACCCTTGGTCATGGCTGTCCCCTCTCTGGCCCTTCCCCACACTGATGCTGCTTCTTATTCTACCTGTGGGTCAGGACCTGGGTTCCTAGAGCCTGCAGTGGCCAGCAGACCCTGTGAATTGGAGGGGAGGGCCATTGCTCTTTAGGTAACCAGAGTATTTATTGTTGGGCAGGTCCAGGCTGACCAGCATATCCCTGAGGAGGACATTTACGGTGAGATGGACACTATTGAGCGCCAGCTGGATGCCCTGGAACACCGTGGCGTTCTGCTGGAGGAGAAGCTGCGTGGCGGAGCAAATGGTGCGGGAACTGTAGAAGGAGCTAGCTGAGGGCTGTGGGCTGGTGGGAGCCCCTCAGCCTGGGGGTGCTGAGCTGGGAGGGGTGCCCGCTCTGGCCTCAGTGGGGATCTGGCTTCCAGAGGGCAGCGAGGACAACATGCTGGTGGACTGGTTCAAGCTCATCCACGAGAAACACCTACTAGTGCGGCGAGAGTCAGAGCTCATCTATGTGTGAGTCCGGGCTGCCCTGCCTGCTCCCTGCCGGGGTCTGTGGAGGGAGGGCTGGGAGCTTTCACCCTCTGCCATGACACAGCACGGGGGTGGGGGTGGGGGGTGGGGTGGGGTGGTGGGCACTTGGCAGAAGTGTTTATTCCTCTTCATCACACGCTTCAGTGTTAAGCAGCAGAACCTGGAGCAGCGCCAGGCTGATGTGGAGTTTGAGCTTCGGTGTCTTCTCAACAAGCCAGGTGAGCCATCTTAGAGACTTAAAAATAAGTCAGAACTCAGGAGGCAGAGACAGGCGGAGCTCTGTGAGTTTGAGGCCAGCCTGATCTACAAAGTGAGTTCCAAGACAACCAGGAATACATAGAGAAACCCTGTCTTGAAAAACAAAACAAAACTCTGAAGGTCTGGGGAGGTGGCTTAGTCACTAAGTGCTTGTGCAAGTATGAGGACCCAAGTTTGACTCTTAGAACCCACTATTTGTGGAGTCCAGACATATTGGGAACTTCATTTGGGCCAAGGGATGAGTTGGGGCATGGAGTAGAAGAGAGACTGACTTCCTTGTCTGTGGCTGTGGCACACACTGACCTGTTGTGTGTGTGTGTGTGTGTGTGTGTGTGTGTGTGTGTGTGTGTGTGTGTGTGTATGTGTGTCTGTCTGTCTGTCTGTCTGTCTGTCTGTCTGTCTGTGTGGCATGCACTGATCTATAGCTGCTAGTAGAGACCACAGAGCTATGGAAGGATCCAGAGCTCTGACCTCTTTCCTGTGTTGTGGCATCACCAGGCTTGGGTGGTGGGCCATCATTGCCATTTCACAGCTTAGCTTAGAGAGAAATGGACCTGAGGCCAGGGTGTCTTTATTTGTGTAGGAGCTCTAGCTCTGACTTTGCCCTGTGTCTGCCCTCAACACCAGTCTCCCATCTCTCTGACTGGAATCTTGCCTCTCCATTGACTGGGGAACTTGGAAGGCTGGAGTGACCCCAAGTCACAAAATGTCCTAGGCCCCTTTTGCCAACTGTGAGTCACTTCTAACTCAGCAGAAAGCTGGGGGTGTGGCCACCACTTAGGAGTCCAGTGTAACTAGAGCAGGTATGAAACCATCAGCCCAAGGCTGTTGCTGTCATCCTGTCCCCTTTAGCTTCTCCCTGATGCTGCTTTTGAAGATGAAGCTGATTTATGTGACCCTGAGGGAGTTGGGTCCATAGATACCAAGAAAGGTCACCATGTAGGAGGTCAGGCTTCCTGGGTTCCGTTTGGCTTTACCTTCTCTGGGCATTGCTGGCCAAAGGCTTCATTTTCCAAAGCTTCAGTTCCCTACCTGTAGATCAGGAGCGTAACGTACCAGGGTCTAGGTAGAAGAAAGACAGAACAGGATTTGAACTTGGGTGGTGACTGTGAAACCATACTCTGTCCCCAGAACTAGGCTGGGGCTTCCCAACCCTCAGTTTTGGCACGGTGAGGTCATAGGGGAATGGAGCAGTTCCTGGTAGCTTTAAGATGTTCAGAGAAACCCTGTCTTGAAAAACAAAACAAAACAAAAAGCTGCTACCAAGTGTCTGTTGCCAAAAGCCTTTGAGGAGTGCTGGCCCCGACTGGGGTCTTGAAGAGTGTGTTTGGTATGCAGGAAGCCCTTAAGAATTGCCGGTGTTGCGGGGCCGGGCATTGGTGGCGCATGCCTTTAATCCCAGCACTTGGGAGGCAGAGGCAGGTGGATCTCTGTGAGTTCGAGGCCAGCCTGGTCTACAAGAGCTAGTTCCAGGACAGCCTCCAAAGCCACAGAGAAACCCTGTCTCGAAAAACCAAAAAAAAAAAAAAAAAGAATTGCTGGTGTTGCACAGTGTCCTTGTGTTTGGTGGGCACATTGGCCCTGCATGGTGTCCTCGAACAGTGTTTGGTGGGCAGGAAGCTCTTGAGAATCTCTGTCCCTACAGGGTATCTCTTGAAGGGTTTTGGTGGGTAGCCAAGTGTCTTTGGTTTTTTTTTGTTTTTTTTTTTTTTTTTTACTAGAATTATCTTCATCTCTGTAAGAGCTTGTGAGTGGCACTCTGGGCCCTCCTCTCAACCCACAGTATGGATGGCCTGCAGTCTTCCCAGGAACTCAGGTGGTGTGTCTGCCATTGTGAAGACAAGAGTCCCTATCACTCACTCTGACTTTCTGCTTTGACAGAAAAGGACTGGACAGAGGAGGATCGGGCCAGAGAGAAGGTGCTGCTGCAGGAATTCATGACCCTCGTCGACCAGCGCAATGCCATTGTCAACTGTCTGGATGAAGACCGGCAGAGGTGCCATGCCTGGGACCCCGTGGGTGGAGCCACTTCCTGGCAGAGCCTGGGGGACAGTTAGCCCTGCCCTCACTGCCAGCTTTCCCTCCCACTTGCCCAGATCTGTGGGGCCTGGAGGCTGGAAGGGACTCACAGATGACCTGGTGCTGTGGGCACTCAGCTTGTCTTTTCCACCCCAGGGAAGAGGAGGAGGACAAGATGTTGGAAGCTATGATCAGGAAGAAAGGTGAGGCTCGTCCTGTTTGCGGCCTGGAAATGGAGGTTGAGCAGGCCCCGTCCCGCAGGGATGAGTGGTTGTGATGCAGAGTCCCAGGCTCTGTTTTGCTGGAAAGCCAAGTGAAATGAGGGAGGCCAGTCATAGCCGTGTGGCTGTGGCTCAGGCTGGAAGGGCAGCCAGGGCATTCCCTTGTGTCTACAGAAGGACTGTGGTCCACCAGCAGTGGTTTTTGCCCAGAGCTCTGCAGGTTGGCTTAGGGGCATGGGAACCTCAAGCTTGTTCAGGGTCAGAGAGTCCAGAGTAGCTAAGGTTGCTGTCCCGAGAGCTGGGGCTCAGGGATTGACCTTGGTTCCACCTGTGGCTCGCTGTGTGGCCTTGAAGGTACATCTTGGCTGAGGCTGGAGCCAGACTGGCTTCTGGTCCCTGCTTGGAGATGAGCTGGGTGGCTGAGCCAGTTCCTTCAGCCCTCACCACACTTCCGTTGTGATGGTCCCTCTCTCCGGTGCCGGCCCAGGGTTATGGAGCTGACTGTGTAGAGCACCAGCCTGGGGTTAGGCTCCTATAGTGCATGGCTGGTGCTGGTTCTTTTCAGGGGCACATGCCTTCCTTGTGAAAGTTTGAGGTTTGGGCAGATGGTTTCTGAGGTGTTCCTAGTCCTGGCACTCAGTATTTCTGTTGTAGCTCAGTACAGGTGACCCAAGTTATTACACCTTGCAGTGGTTCTCAACCTACCTAATGCTGCAAGCTCTTAATACAGTTCCTCATGTTGTGGTGACCCCCAACCACAAAATTATTTTGTTGCTATTTCATAACTAATTTTGCTACTGTTATGAATTGTAAGTATCTGATACACTCCAGGTTGAGCACCCCTGCCTCAGAGATTCCAGATTGTTCTCACAGATATGTGGATCTCAGGGAGAAAAGGGAGACTGGGTATAGTGACATGACTTGGTGTGTGGATGGACTTGATGGTCACACACCTGCTCAGTGACACTGGCCACTGCCCCCCCCCCCCCGCCCCCAGCGCTCCCCTCCCTCCCTGGCTGAGTACCTTTGCTCTTTGCTGCAGAGTTCCAAAGAGAGGCTGAGTCTGAGGGTAAGAAGAAAGGCAGGCTCAAGACCATGAAGATGCTGAAGCTGCTGGGCAACAAGCGTGACACCAAAAGCAAGGCCCCTGGGGACAAGAGCTGACAGCAAGGGAAGCAGACTTCTCCTCTTCTGGAGCCTCACGAGGGAAACAGACTTCTCCTCTTCTGGAGCCTCATGAGGGAAGCAGACTTCCTCTCCTCTTCTGGAGCCTCACGGCCAGAGCAGCACTCTGCTGCTCAGACCTGCTAAGGGGGTGATGACCTTGGGAGGGAGTCCCTGGGTGAGCTTCACCCTCCTTGGGGGGGCTCTCCAGCTGCTCTGGGCTAAAGTTTTCTTCCCTCTTCCCTATGTCCCAGATGCTGTGACAGGCCCAGGGGCAAGCAGGGGTGCAGGGTCTTGGCAGAGGCAGAGACGAGATGGAGTCTTCACTGTCAGTCCTGCCCAAGGCAGGCCCTGGCCTAGGATTTGTGCACCTTGCAGCAGACCAGCAGCAAGGCTGGCTGCCCAGCTTCTTCCTTCTCAACCCTGAACTCTAGTCCCTGCCTTCCTATCTAACACAGGTGCCCTTGAAAGTCGTGTCCCCTTACTCAGAGCTCTATGAATCTCAGACTCTGGTCCCTCAGTGAGTGCTGTGTTGTGTCAGTTGGGAATGTGCTGCCTCCTCTGCCTTCCTCATCTCACTTGCTCCATGGGAAGTCTCACCCACCACACGAGGACCTGGTGGCTGTGACTCAGACTAGCCTAGGAACGCGTGCTTGGGTAGGTGCTAACCTTTGTTCTCTAAAGTGTGTAGTCTCACCTCTGACACAGGCTTTCCGTCACCCCATGTCCAGGCGATGGGCCCATTCCTTTTTGTGGTTGGTGCAGCCTGTCTTTTCTGTTGTCTGTTCCCTCCAAGGACTGATGGCCACGCACCACTGGCGGCTCTGGGAGAAGGGTGATGGGGACCTCTTTTCCCTAAGAAATATGCCATGCACTGTTCTTGCTCTTGGGGTCTTCCGTGCCCCTCGTCTACATCCTGGGAAGGAAGGCACTGTACCTCAGCTGCCAGTGCCCTGTAGCCTTGGGTGCAGCCACACCCGTGCCCCCTTGCCTGTCTGTCTCCACCTCATGTATAGGCATCTGGTCACCCAGGAGGGTCTGGGCTGTCCACGCATTTGGGGACTTGGCCATCACCACCTACCATGGGCAGGGTTCCCTTCCTGTTTGGGGAGAGGCAATCTTTCCAAATACACTTGTAGACATGGAGCCAGGGCCACCGCCTCAGAGGTCTTACAGAGGGGCCCTGTGACCCAGCTGCTGTAACCCAAGACTGGGATTCACCAGGAGGCAGTCTCAGTGTCAAGGAACATGTCCATGTCTCAAGGGAACAGCCTTCCTCACGAAAGTCACCTGTATTCTGTGAATGTGGGCCCAGGCTTGCCAGATCTTGCCCACTTTTCAAAAGAACCCCAGAATCCAGTTTTTGTACAGGCATAATTTGTAAATGCTGACATCATATTTGAGTTTGCCACAGTGGGCTACACTTGTCCTGGGTTTTCTAGTGTGCGAGGCCTGTGAGGTGGTGGGTGTATCCCTACTGACCTGACTCTTACCTGCTGGCTGTTGCATAGTAGCTGTGTTTATTCTTGGGCAAGAGGACAGATTATATGTTCTATTGGAATTATGGGACTAATGCAGGTGCAGGAAATACTTTTATAGAGACCAGGCAATGACAAAATACTGGCGCAGGACACTGATGTGAGGTACTCAGTTGTGGGTGACACACCAGGTGTGGAGCAGGCTGCTTTCCTTTAGGTTGGGGCCTGAGAGGCCTTGAAAGGAACTGGACCCAAGGCCATGGTCCCTGCCAGGGCCCTTTCAGTGTGGACCCCTCTGTTACGCTTCTGCCCATACTCTTGGCACTCCAGGATGGAGTTTCTTGGTGAACCTGAGTTCTCACACCGCAGTCTTGAGGGTCAGCATTGACTGCAGGGTGATCAGGAACCTTATTTCCCTGCTCCTCTGGAAATATGCAAACAGCAATTATAGGCTTTATCCCTGTGGAAACAAGGCTGAACTTGCGATGACCAAGTTAAATGTGTTTTATTGGCCAATTAATCATTGTGGGCAAACATTTGCCCCCGGCTACAAGAAGGCAAAGAAGTAGACCCTGAGATGTAGGAAGGGCAGAGTGGTGTTCACAGAGCACCTGGCAGCTAGCTGTGGCAGGAGAGCCAGAGAGAGGGCGCCCTTAGGCAAATGTCCAAGGTGGTGAGCCTGGTGTCAACGTGGTAGGCCTGGGGCTTTCCCCTAGAGAAGGCTTCAACGCTGTGGCACCACTGAGGCCTCTGCATTCCCGGGCAGTGTCTTGTCTTGTGCTCCAAGACAGTGCCACATCATGGTCTGGCATGGCCCCTGTGGGTGGGCAGACCTGGGGACTGCTTGACGGTCGTGCTGCTCTGGTGGTCGCATTGGGCTGGCCCACCCCATTAAGTGGTGGCAAGAGCCTTCCTAAGTTTCTCGCTCCTACTGCGGTCAATGTCCTCCATTTCCCGTAGTTTCTGCAAAGGGCCATCAGGAAGAGCTGCTGTCAGGGCAGGCCACCATGGTGGGAGCTTGCCACCTGAGAGGCTAGCCACAGTGCTGGCTGGAGCTCTTACGCACTTGCGTGGGCTCTCCTACCTGGGAGATTTCTGCCAGGATCATTCCTCGGTATTGCTTGCCCTGTCCTAGAGCCTCCATGGCAGCCAAGAATTCCTTCCTGTCCTGGATTTCCTTCACCACTGCAGAGGGGAAGGGCTGTCAGTCAGCACATGGCGGTGGGAGCGCACAGGGCCTAGGCAGTGTGTGGTCTCTACGGGGAAGTAGGGGGAGGTCTCTATCAAGTCATGTTGCACGCGCACGCACGCACGCACACACACACACACACACACACACACACACACACACACACACACACACACACACACACACACACAGGCTCACGTTCTTCAAACCGGTCCAGCTCAGGAGCTGGGTCCTCTTGCTGCACATGAGGAGCCATTTTCCATTCCTCTGTGTCCTTCCCCCTGGCAAAGATATTTTGAAGTCTTCGTTTCTCCTTCTCCAGATCTCCTGCAGGGCCCAGAAGTGGTCTTGTTAAGGTGCAGAGCGGCTGTTTCCCTTGTCTGTGCACACTGCTGGGCGTCTGGGTCGGGAGGAGCGGGCTGCTGCAGACCCAGCCCCTCCCCTGGCTGTTCCTGAGCAGAACATGTCAGGTTAGCAGTTGAGCATCTCAGTGCAGAGCTAAGAGAACCCAGAAACACAAGCTTCCGAGGTTGCCTATGTGTGTGGAACTGTAGGGATGCTGGGGGGTCCGGGCCAAAAGCACTATTGGAGACCAGGAGGAGGGGCTCCCAGATGTGGGCTCAGAGGCAGAGGAAATGGAATTGAGGGACTGGGAGGATAAGCAGTTGACAGCCACGTGTCCTTCTGGGATTGGGAAAGCTGGATTCGTTTGAAAGAAAGCCGTAGGAAGACCTGCCTGGGTTGGTTTGTTACCCATTACTGGAATGGTGCTGTCGGTCCCAGGCTGCTATGACCCCAGAAGACAGAAGGGAGCACCTAGCCCAAGCTGGTCACATACTGGTGGCCTGAGGCTTGAATTGTTCGCGGCTGTATGCCCCATTGGCTTGACACATGCTGGCAGGCCGGAGGTGGGAGTGGGTAGCCAGGATAGGAGGTAGGTAGGTGGCAGTAGACGGCTTCTTGGAAGGAGAGTCCCTCTGGCTGGATGTTGGGTTGCACTGCAGGGGCAGAGGGGCTCCTCCTGGGAATAGAAGGGCCAAGTGACAGCACCTGTTTGTCTTTCTTTCCAAAGAGAAAGGGGCAGTCTCTGGGCCTCAGCCTGCTCCTGTGCAGGCTGAGGAACAGTTAGGTGGTTGCTCATCGTTCTCAATGCTTATAACACACATCCAAGGATGTTCTGTTTGGTGTGTACACATACGGTTCTTAAACACTGGATCAAACCATATGGTCAACAATAGACCCTTTTCACTTACCAATTTATCATGGCCAACTTTCCATAAAGATACATTTATAACTTATTTTTTATAGCAATGTATTAGTTGTTAGAATGATGACACTATTTATTCAGCTAGTCATTCAGGTTCTGTCTGGTTTGGTTTTCTTTTTGCGGGGGGGGGGGGGGTTGGATTTTTACCACTTCTGACAATGCTGCAATAAACATTCTTATACACTGAGTCTTTGGCATGGTCTTTTATTTTGTGGTTTTGTGTGTGTGTGTGTGTGTGTGTGTGTGTGTGTGTGTGTGTGTGTGTGTGTGTGTGTATGTGTAGAGGTCAGGGGACAACTTGTAGGAATCAGTTCTCTCTGTCCACTTGTGTTCTAGGATTAAACTCAGATACACTTGGCACTTTTCCCTGCTTAACCATCTCACCAGTCCTGTGTTTTGGTTTTTGCTTTTTTAAAGGCAGGCCCTCTATCCAACCCCCATAGAACTAAAGATGGCTGTAAACTTTTGGTCTTCCTGCCTCTACCTTCCATGGCATGGGGGTTCTAGGTATGTGTCACCACACCTGGTTTATGTGGTGCTGGGGATGCAATCCAGGACTTGGTGCATCCAAGGCAAGGGCTCTACCAACTGGGCCAAAACAGTTTGGATTTTTTTTTTCCCATGACAGGGTTTCTCTGTGTGGTCCTGCTGTCCTGGAACTCACTCTGTAGACCAGGCTGGCCTTGAACTCACAGAGATCTGCCCGTCTCTGCCTCCTGAGTGCTGGGACTAGAGATGTACACCATCAAGTCTGACTTCATCTTTTGAAATAAATTCTCTTTTGTATAGAGGAACCTTAAAAATGTATTGGCTCCTCTGCCCAGGAAGTCTCTCCAGTGACTGTCCTTACTTTTTACGGTGTCCATGATGTGTCGTTGCTGAAAGTTAGTCAGTTTGGACTCCTTCATCATCACTGCAAAATAAAGCCCTCTGTGAGGCTTCCTGAGCTGCAGCAAGCTCCCGAGTCTCCCTCATGTCATCTCATCCTGCCTAAACTCCACCCTAGCACTGCCTCCCCAACTTCAACGAAGTGCTCTGCTTGTTTCCTTTTCTCTAGAGCACAAGACACTTCAGGCTCCCCCCCTTTTTTTTTTCCGAGAGGGTTTCTCTGTGGTTTTGGAGGCTGTCCTGGAACTCACTTTGTAGCCCAGGCTGGCCTCGAACTCACAGAGATCGGCCTGCCTCTGCCTCCCAAGTGCTGGGATTAAAGACGTGCGCCACCAACGCCCGGCCAGGCTTTCCCCTTTTCTATTTATTTATCCACCTATCTATCTGTCTATCTATCTATCTATCTGTCTGTCTGTCTGTCTGTCTGTCTGTCTGTATCATCTATCTATCGATCGATCTATCTGTCTATCTATCTATAGAAAGGGTCTTACTATGTGGCTGTTCTGAAACATGCTGTTTATTGGGCAGGCCTCAAACTTGGAAGAGATCCACCCACCTCTGCCTCCAGAGTGCTGGGATTAAAGTCATGAGCTACTATATGCAGCTTTTTATTTAAAGTCTGTTTATTATGTATACAGTGTCTGTCTGCATATCTGCCTGCAGGTCAGAAGAGGGCACCAGATCTCATTACAGATGGTTGTGAGCCACCATGTGGTTGCTGGGAATTGAACTCAGGACCTCTGGAAGGGCAGCCAGTGCTTTTTTTTTTTTTTCCAAGACAGACATCTGACTGCTTCTGCCTCCCGAGTGCTGGGATTAAAGGCGTTCACCACCTGTGAGTTCGAGGCCAGCCTGGTCTACAAGAGCTAGTTCCAGGACAGGCTCCAAAACAATACAGAGAAACCCTGTCTCGAAAAACCAAAAAAAAAAAAAAAAAAAAAAAAGTGTGCACCACCAACACCCGTCTCTACATTCTTTATTTCACTTTATTTTAAAGACCATTATTAATTATCCAGGCCAAACATTTTTGGGCTCAGGCAGTCCTCTCAAGCAGCACACTCCCATATCATTATATTTACCTAGGAGACACACACTTTTGGTGAGAGGCTAAGTTGGGTGCTGGGGACTGAACTCGGGTCTTGAAGAACAGTACATGCTTTTAACCACTGAGCCATCTCTCCAACTGTAACAAGCCTTTTTGTGTGTGGTGTGATGGGATTGAAACCCAAGCTTCATGTATGCCTAGCATATATTACTGAGCTATACCCCAGCTCTATAATTTTTTCTCGTTAATTTTTTTCTTATTAACATCCCACCTGGGCAGTGGTAGCGCACATCTTTAATCCCAGCATTCTGGAGGCAAAGGCAGGTTGATGGATCTCTTTTAGTTCAAGACCAGCCTGGTCTACAGAGTTAGTTCCAGGACAGGTTCCAAAGCTACACAGAGAAAGCCTGTCTCAAAAAAAAAAAAAAAAAAAAAAAGGCCCTGGGTTCATTTCCCAGCAATCCAGTTCCAGGGAAACTGGCACCCTCACACAGACATAACTTGCAGGCAGAACATCAATGCACATAAAATAAATCTTTTTTTTTTTTTTTGGTTGTGAGCCTAGCCTTTAACGGCTGAGCCATCTCTCCAGCCCATAAATCATTTTTTTTTAAAGGTGATAGTTGGGAAACTAAACGCCTATCCGATCGACTATATATTGTGCTAAGCCCAGTGTAGGGAATTGCATTTGATAGTGTGAGAGGGTCTTACCGGGGTAGGAGGGAGATAGGCTTCATTGAAAGTGCGATGTAAAGATGAGCTAACCACCCCCCGATTTTCCGTCCTCTGGCCTTTGACCCTTTCCCGGACCTTTCAGAATCCCAGTCTCCTGTCGCTGTCTCTCTAGAGCACTGACCTCTGAGCAGCTCGCAGGTTCCCGGCGTGTAAGCGAGCTGCCTACGGCAGCGCCGGAACCCACTTCCTTTGGTCACCGCGTCCACCCTCTCCTGTGAAGCCATGGGAGGCCCTAGGAGGGAGAGAGGCAATGAGCAGCCCTCACCGCGCCGCAGTCCCCGCCTCTCGTCGCCAGCACCCCGGCCGTCGGTCCCCGGCGGAGGGAGCGCTTACCCTACCCGCGGCGGCGCCTTCTTCAAGGAGAGCCCGGGGGAAGCCAGAGTGTCCGCGCTCGCACCAAGCGCATCTGGTTACTACGGTAACCAGCGTACACGCCCCCACGCACGCGCATTTGCGACCCGCCTCTGCTGCCTCCCGGAAGTGATTGCCTTTGGGTAACGGCGCAGGCGCAGACCACGCGTAGTGCCGGGGGACGCTGTGGCGCGCTTCGCGGTTCCGCGCTCGGGACCGGCCAGTGCGGCGAAGGCGTCATGTCAGACAACGAGGACAAGTGAGCGCGGGCTCGGAGGGGAGGAGGTCGTGGTGCGAGCCGGGCGCTTGGAGCACAGGCTAACCCGGATGCCGGGTCTGTGGGGCGAAGTCTTCAGAACTTCCTACCTCGCGGAGCAGTGCGGGGCAGCATGCAGAGTCAAGCGCGTGTAGCCCTTGCCCCCCGGGCGCCCCCTTTCTGGAAGGGAATGCGGGTGGTGTAGTTCGTGTAGTTCGTGGAATTAGGAAGAAAGAAGCAACCCAGAGCATGGCCTTGGAAGGCTGGGAGCGGGCGCTGGTTTGTAGCAGAGGTGGCCGTAAGTTTAGTGTTGCTTGGGGCAGGGTCGCACTCTGAAACCCAGACTGGTCGGGAATTCACTTTGTAGCTAAGGCTAGCTTTGAATTCGCCACAGTCCTCCTTGCTGAGCCTCCCAAGTGTTGTGAGGCACCAGACCCCGCTGAATTTTGGACATATATTTTATTTATTTGTATACCAGGTGGCTCGAGTTTAGAGATACAGCCGGGACGGGCGGTGGTGGTGCACGCCTTTGATCCCAGCACTTGGGAGGCAGAGGCAGGCGAATCTCTGTGAGTTCGAAACGGCCAGCCTGGTCTACAAAGCGAGTTGCAGGACAGCCAGAACAGAGGAACCCTGTCTCAGGAAAAAAAGGAATTTAGAGAGATCCATTTCCAAATGGTGGGATTAAAGTGTGAAACACACACACCCACACACACACACAACCCACATGTATATGAAAGAAAGAGATGCTATTCACATATACACATTCATCTGGAACACTGTGAAGCCAGAGTTGGATTCCCTTATTGAGATTTGCTGGTCCCTCCTACATCACAGCAGAGGCCCCAAGCTGTGTCCCTGCTTCTGGCAGGTGATTCTAACCACCAGTTTCTTCTGGCTTAGTTTTGACGGCGATGACTTTGATGATGTGGAAGAGGACGAAGGACTAGATGACTTGGAAAACGCCGAGGAGGTCAGTAGCCATCCTCAGCTTCCTGCACTGCAACCTGGATGCTAGACAGTGGGGTGTGATGGTGGCCCACAGGTTTCACCGCTCCCCTTTCCAGGAGTGTGTCTCCTACAGACACACTTTGCTTTTGCCTAAGTGTCACCTCAGATACGTCTTAGGATTGTTGCATCTTATCTTTCTTTCCTTTTTTTTTGTTTTTTGAGACAGGGTTTCTTTGCATAGCTTTGGAGCCTGTCCTGGAACTAGCTCTTGTTTCTTGAACTCACGGAGATCCGACTGCCTCTGGCTCCCAAGTACTGGGATTAAAGGTGTGCACCACCAACACCCGGCTTGTTGAGTCTTGTTATGGATTTTTTTTAAAGATTTATTTATTTATTACATATACAGTGTTCTGCCAGAAGAGGGCACCAGATTGAATTGTAGATGGTTGTGAGCCACCATGTGGTTGCTGGGAATTGAACTCAGGACCTCTGGAAGAGCAGTCAGTGCTCTTAACCTCTGAGCCATCTCTCCAGCCCCATGGATTTTTTTTTTTAAGACTTGTTCTTCGCCGGGCTTTGGTGGCGCACGCCTTTAATCCCAGCACTCGGGAGGCAGAGGGCGGCGGATTTCTGTGAGTTCGAGGCCAGCCTGGTCTACAGCGCGAGTTCCAGGATAGCCTCCAGAACAATACAGAGAAACCCTGCCTCGAAAAACCAAAAAAAAAAAAAAAAAAAAAAAAAAAAAGACTTGTTCTTAGTACTTAGCCCTGGAACTCAGTATTTAAACCAGACTGGCCTCTAGCTCACAGAAATCATCCTTCCTTTGCCACCTGAGTGCTGGGATTAAAGGTGTGAGTTCTGGTAGAAGTAGCTTTGATCTGTTTTATTCAGTACTCTATCCTAAGCACTTAAAATACCATTGGACCTATAGTAAGTAGTCAGCAAACACTTTCTATTTAAAAAAATTTTTTTGTGTGTGGGTGTGTGCCAGCTGGTGGTGGCACACGCCTTTAATCCCAGCACTCGGGAGGCAGAGGCAGGCGGATCTCTGTGAATTCAAGGCCAGCCTGGTCTACAGAATAAGTTCCAGGACAGCTAAGGATACACAGAGAAACCCTGTCTCAAACAAAGAAAAATGTGTGCATATGCACATGTGTGTCTGTGTCCTGTGTGCTCAGCTGTATAGTGCATATGGAGGGGCAGAGGTTGCTGTCAGGTGTTAGCCTCTGTCGTTCTCTGAACTTGGGTTCACTGCTTTGGCTAGGCTGTCAGTCAACAAGCCCCAGAAATCTTTCTGTCGATGCCTCCTAGTTCTGTGGATATAGGCACACACTGTTGTCTACCCAGACTCTTACATGGAGACTGAGGACCCACATTTAGGCCCTTGTTCTTGGTTTCAGAGTCCTGTAAACTCTAGGCTGTGTGCATTCCTGGCCGCAGCTGCTGCTCTGTGCGTGTTTTCTCTAGGTCATGGCTCTGCTTTCAGAGCCTCAGTATCTGTGGATGGCAGTGTTTGGCCAGGTGTGTGTGTGTGTGTGTTGCAGAGGATGGAACCCAGGGCCTTGTGTGTCCTCAGCATAGCCTGAACAGATGTGTAGCCAGTCATTGCTCAGTATGATATTGTTGTGCCCAAGTTTCGAAGATCCCCAGAGACCACCAGGGAGACAGACCCACTAAATTGCAAAAGCAAGGTTTAATGATTGTTCATCCACCCATGACAGGAACCCTGTCTGGCTAGCTGTCACAGCAGCTTCCAGAGGGAGTGAAGTTTCCTGTCTACTTTTTGTTTTGTTTTGTTTTGTTTTTTGGTTTTACGAGACAGGGTTTCTCTGTATTGTTTTGGAGGCTGTCAGTCCAGCCCAGCCTCGAACTCACATAGATCCGCCTGCCTCTGCCTCCTGAGTGCTAGGATTAAAGGTGTGTGCCACCACTGCCCGGCTACTGCTAGGTTTTAAAGACAAAAGTTACAGGATTACATCAGTAGGTACAGATTGGTTAGTGATTGGTTGACATTTGGGAACAATTACGAGAATTTCTCAAAGTCCTATTTTGGCATGAAATACCTGTGAACCAATTACTTTCATTGGTCAGTGCTGAGAGGGAACATTCTGTGTGGTTTCTTTTTTTTGGGGGGGGGGTTTGAGACAGGGTTTCTCTGTATTGTTTTGGAGCCTGTCCTGGAACTGTTTGTAGACCAGGCTGTCCTCGAATTCACAGAGATCCGCCTGCCTCTGCCTCCTGAGTACTGGGATTAAAGGTGTACGCCACCAACACCTGGCTTATTCTGTTGTTCATAGATACCAATAGTTTTCAGAAATGTATCCTGGAGACTACAGAGGTTTTTGTTTCCCTTGGAGTTTCTTTTATGGCCAAACAGTTCCCAGGAACCAAGATCTAGGAGGCTGAGGTGGGGGGGGGGGGGATCTGGAGTTTTTTTGTGTTCAGTTTTGGCCCTAGACTCTTGGAGGTCAGAGGATCTGGAGTTTCCTTGTGTCAGAGGCCTACGTGTCTTTTCTGTAGCCTGTCATGGCTGCTAAAGCAGGGGGCTGAGTGGGGGTCTGGTCCCTTCTGGTATGACTTCCTCCTTACCCTGACTGTTCTAGTCACTCAACCCATTGACTCAGTTGTCCTGTGTGTTTGTGTGACTTCCTGTTTAGGTATGTTTATCACTTATAGGACCAGTCTCCTTTTGGGCAGAGCAGCTGGCTCTATATCCTGACTGAAGTCCTCTTTACTGCTAGCTTGGAGACTTTAGTCAGATTGGCTGGCTTTTGAAGCCCTTGGAATGGGGGCTTCATCCCTGCCTGACAAGGTGGTAAGGAATGGGATATTAGTGAGTCTTTGTATAGTCCTTGCATCCAGAAAGTGGTAATGGTGCTGAGTGTCATTGTCATCATCTTCCCTGACCCAAAACTTGCCCTGAGGTTTCCCATCTTTGTTTTCTTGGTATCCAGGAGGGTCAGGAGAATGTTGAGATCCTCCCCTCTGGTGAGCGACCACAGGCCAACCAGAAGCGCATCACTACTCCTTACATGACCAAGTATGAGCGAGCCCGTGTCCTGGGCACCCGGGCTCTCCAGATCGCGTAAGTGTTGCCCCTTTGCTGTGGTTTCCATCAGCTGGGCCACAGTGAGCCCCGGGCTGCTGACCATGCGCTGCGTGGTGTCATGTAAAGAAAGACAGGCCATGAAAAGTAACCGAGGAAAACAGTGACAAAAAAAGTCCTAGATAGGCCTGGTGGCACAGACACTCAGGAGACAAGCAGGAGGATCATGGCTTGAGTTCGGATAACTCCTGTCTGTTTCGTGAAGTGGAATGACGGTGGATTCGGGGACTGGCCAGCCCGGTGGAGTAAGGAGGGCCCTTCACTTGGGAAAGCCTGAGAGCTGCGGTAGCTTCTGGCTTCTGGGGACGGTAGACAGACCCAGGCCATCTAGTGTAACCTAGACCTGAGCCTGAGAGACACCGCTGGACTTGTGACATGTTGGTGTGGGTGGTGGTGGATGCTGAAGGAGGGACTAGGGAGATCAGAGAAAGAAAAACAGACTGAGCGTCCTGCCGCAGGGCATGGGGAGGCCCAGTGCCGTCTGCATCCCCTCCCGCAGGTTCACTCGGCCCTGGGTAAAGATGACTGCAGTGTCTGCCTGGATAAGGGGTTTTATGTGTGGGCAGCAATAGACTTTTCTCTAGCATCCTTGGCTCCTTTGAGTAAAGTTGGAGCCACCTTCAGAGGGTACAGTCCTGTCAGCCTGTTCTGTCTGCGTGTCACTCACTGACTTCCATGTGGCCATTTAAATTAAGTGAGTTCAGGGCCAACCTGGTCTACAGAGTGAGTTCCAGGACAGAGAAACCGTCCTGAAAAACCAAAAATAATAAAAAAGCTGGCGAGAAGTTAGGACACATACTGTTGTAGAGGAACTGAGTCTTAGCTACCTGTCACTTCAGCTCCAGGGGGTCTGATGCTTCTGGCCTCCATAGGCACTTCCTTTTCTGCACGTACCCCAACATAGGCACACAAACACAGACAATTAAAAAAAACTTTAAGGAACAAAATTAGTGAAAGATGTCAGTCAACCCTACAGGGACAGGTTCAAATTGATATTTGATAAGCCAGTGTGGAGCATTCATAGAGTGTGAAATGCCCAGACAACCCTCATCCAAGACAACTGACATTTTTCTTTGGAAGGAAGAGGGCTCCAGCATAGCCCAGGCTTTAGTGCTCCTTCCCTGAGGGATCCAGTGCCCTTTGCTGGTGCCCTCCCTGCCTGTGGTTCACAGCCAGACTGAATTCTGTCTTTGGATAGCTTCAGTTGGGCTCAGTCTGGCCTGCTAGCACCACCTGGTGGCTGATGTCGCTCACTACTTGGAGCTGGGTGGATGGCTTGCTTATTGGTAAATTGCAGCATGAGTCACTTGAGGCCACACTTGAACTTTGCATGTCCATAGGGCACTGAGGAAAGAATGCCTTTGAGTTACTCCTGTTCCATCTGGAGAGACCAGGCCCGGGCAGGCCAGGGCGGCCATGCATGGTCTGTAAGGCTTTATATACAGTGGGCATTACAGATATGCCAGGGTGGCCATGCATGGTCTGTAAGGCTTATAGAGATGTATTTCTTTTGTTTTCTTGGTGTTAGGAACTAAGCCCAGGGCCTACTGCTGACCTACACCCCATGTTTGGGGAATATTTTTCTATTCAGGAAAGAAAGACACTTGGTTTCTGCCCTTGGGAAAATGCAGGCTTTTGAGAATAGCAGAGATCAAAATAAATAGTCAATGTAGCTTTCAAACTGGTTGGTCTCCAAAGCACGCAGCAGGTCTGAAAGTGCGATCCTCAGAACCCTTCATTAGAAATCTGGCCCAGGGCTGAAGAAACAATCATCAGTACCTGCTGCTCTTGCAGAGGACACAGGTTTGATTCCTACCACCCACACGATGACTCAACCATCTGTCCCTCCAGTTCCCGGATATTCAATGTCCTTCAAAGGCATAGGTCTACGTGCAGGCAAGACACCCATACATATAAAATAAAGTAATTAAAACTTTTAAAGAGGGGCTGGAGAGGTGGCTAAGGTTCAGAGCACCAGCTACTCTTCCAGAGGTCCTGAGTTCAAGTCCCAGCACTACATGGTGGCTCACAACCATCTATAATGAGATCTGGTGCCCTTTTCTGGTGTGCAGGCAGGAACAATGTATGCACAATAAGTAAATAAAATAAGAAAAAATTTTCAAAGAAGCTGGGAGGTGGTGGCACACGCCTTTGATCCCAGCACTTAGTAGGCAGAGGCAGGTGGATCTCTGTGGGTTTAAGACCAGCTTAGTCTATAGAGTGAGTTTCAGGACAACCAGGGCTGCACAGAGAAACCCTGCCTTAAAGAATAAATAAATAAAATATAAAATCTGTCCTGATGGTCTAGAGAAGGCGTGGGCCCTGGATTTATTGGTGTAAGGCCATCCAGAGTAATGAGAGATGTCTTTCTTAGGAGGCGTGCCTGGAGTTGACATCTCCCTGTGTGGTGTTGGGGCCTCTGCTTAGACCAAGCATCAGCTGCGGTCTGGGCCACTGGAAGCTCACGGTCTGCTGTGAACAGTAGGCTAGTGGCTTTGATGCCACAAAAGGCATATGTAATGTAACGGGCACTGAAGACAGTCATTTCCAGGGTGGGGACACTGAGTCTCAGGCTTCTGGAGAGAGGGACTCAGGAGAATGATATGGAATGTGCAGGTGTCCGAGCTTGCTTGCAGTGACTGTGACAGAGCACGTGAGGCAGGTTCCTGGCTCGGCACATTTGGCTCACATTTCTGGGGGTTGGAGGCCCAGGAACATGGCACCTGCACCCGATGAGGCCTCAAGCTGCAGCGTAAGATGGCAGAGTGTGACACGGTGAGACCATGCAGCCCCGCTGGCCTGGATTTCTGTTTCTCCTCTTTACCCTCATGACCTTCCAAAGGCCCCTCCTCCAGTGCTGACATCATGCTAACTTAAGAGCATAGGGGACACTTCAGAACCGTAACACAGTGGAGGAGGAAGGCGTAGAAGTTTGTTGTGGGTGCTTGGATGGGCCCAGGCTGGAAGAGTGGGAGCCTTCTGGGGGTGTTGCTGTGAAGGGCTTGTGGGGTTGGCCTGACGTGGTAAGAATGAAGATCCTTTCTGACGAGTGTCACGTTTAGATGGTGCCGGTGTGTTACATGGGACATACCATACACCGTGGTGAGGAGCAGACCTTGGCTCTGCCCCCTGCCTGTGTGTGTGACCTTGAGCAGGCGCTTACCTTTCTGTACCTTAGTTTCCTTTCAAGAAAATAGTTGTCAAAGTAGGACTCCCTTCAACGAGAGAGTGTCAGTCGTGAATGGCATGGAATCTTCTAGTTTTTAGGGTTTTTTGTCATCATTTTCCCAGTGAGGTGGGAATATCTTTTTTAAATAAGGCTATTGGGATGGGGAGAACAACCTAGTGACTTGTCCTTAGAAGCACAATTTAAATCCAACCTGCTGGTCTGCTCTCTGCTTAGTGGCAGCTCCCTGTATACTACTGAGACCACTGCTGCCCTGTCTAGGTGACCTTGCTAAATGAGGATCAGGACACCATAGTCACCTTCTCTGAGCCTTGTCTCCGTGTCTGTCCCTGCAGGATGTGTGCTCCCGTGATGGTGGAGCTGGAGGGGGAGACAGACCCTTTGCTCATCGCCATGAAGGAACTCAAGTAAGTGCCTCAGACAGTGGTGTCCTTTCCTCCAGAGCCCAGCATGCAGCTCTCAGGCCTGTCTAGGGCAGGTGGTGTTTGATCCTGTAGATCTCTGGCTCATTCCTAGTGAGGCCCTGGGAGTGGAAGGAGGGCATTTATGTGACACACACTTCTGCCACCTGTTCTCTGCTCGGAGCTAGGGCACCAGCCCTCACGTCCTGGGACTTCTCCCCATAACAGGGCCCGGAAGATCCCAATCATCATTCGCCGTTACCTGCCAGATGGAAGCTACGAGGACTGGGGTGTGGATGAGCTCATCATCACTGACTGAGCAGAGCTGCCGACTGTGCCTGGGTGCCACTTCTCTGCCTACTTTGTACATGTAAATAATAAACGTCACCTTTCCGCCCAGCTGTCCCTCTATCTGCAGTGCTGCCACCTGCTGCCTCCTTGTTCCTGTCCTGCTGCAGAGAGTGCGCCCACATTGAGGTGGCCCTGCGACTGTTAGCTCTTTCTGAAGCGCCCCGTGGGTGCCCCCCCATCCCTCCCTCTATCTCCCCACGCACCAGAGCAAAAGCTGCTGCAGGGGAGACACCTCAGCTGCCTTCTCAGCAGACAGATGAGTCTTTGTGCCCAGGGAGCTGGTTGCCATGGAAACCCCCAATTTCCTTTCCAGTGGGGACTGGCTGCAGGGGCTTCTCCCTTCTCAGGAGTATCACAGAGCAGGTCTCATCAAGCCAGCCATTGTTCCTAGGGACCTGCCTCGAGCTCTTATCAAGGTCTCAGATCCCCTTTCAGGAGTGGTGCCCTAGCAGGAAGTGTGGGGGTGCAGTGATCCCCCACTGTCCCCAGGCAGAGCCCTGTTGGGCAAGTCAGCAAGGACCAAGCACCTGCCCAGCCGTCCCGGATCTGTGCCACACAGTGTTCTCGTGGCCCTCTCTCTGGTCTGCCACCTGTGCCCTCTGCTTCTCAGACGCGGGCTGGAGCTCCTCTCCTGCCTCTGCTTCTCAGACGCGGGCTGGAGCTCCTCTCCTGCCTCTGCCAATGGACTCTCTTGTGCACCCTGTTTCCCCACCCCAGGAAGAGCCTTTCATATCCTGTGGTAGAGATGTGGGTGGGGCACACCTATAATCCAGAACCGTGGAGGCGGGAGGCTCGCACAGCAGCTTCAAGACCTGCCTGGGCTGTATGAGACCTTGCTGAGGAATGTTTTTAGAAAAGAAGGCAGCCATGGACACTGGCTTACTAGGCGGAAGATTGGCCTAACCTCAGGTCCACTGCAACCCCGAGGAGGCATGGCACTCGTGTGGGATCGGACACCCTGGTCAGGGTGGGAAGGATGAGCGGCCACAGGAGTAGGAGGGGTGCTTGCTGCTCTGGACGGGGTTAATTCTGGGAGTCACAGACTTCGCACCCCTGTCACCCTCCTCCAAGCTTTTGGAATCCTTTAATCAAGCAGGGTGCTGAAATTTCAGCTCTGAAATGCCGCCTTTGTGCCGGCATCCAGGCAGCCACCCCAGAGTGCGGGGTCACTTTCTCGGCCCCATTTCTCTAAATGGGACCTTTGTTTCCTGCTGGGCTGCTCAGTATCAGATGTGATTAAAGGGAGATGGAGCTTGGGGAGGAGGGGGGTTAACCCTTAGGGGATAGGGTGTAAGGAGATGGAGAAGAGGGCAGCCTCCCCTCTCTCCTCTTCACATTCCGATGCTCTTGGGAAGCCCCTCATTCGGCTGGCTGGGTCTGGGTTTGTCTCCTGCTGAATGTACATCATTTGCCAACATTGTAAAGGCTTCCATTCTCTAGGTTTAAGGTCATCTGGGTCATTTAAACACACCTGACTCTGGAGCTTCTGCTCTGCCAGAGCACACCCAAACCTGTTCCAAGGCATGCGCACAGCCCACCAGTGTTGGCTTCCATTTTTGTCTTTCCCACGGACATTTTCCTGTTGCCTATACATGGTCAGTCTCATGAGGTGGCAGCCCCCCTTGATGGGCCCCTCCATCTTGCCAACTCTGCAGTCCCTCGTCAGAGCAGGAGCGGTGCTTAGACTGAAGTGGACAAATGTCCTGTTTTTCAGTAGGGTGGCAGCTGAGCGTCAGCATGCAAGGTTTTGTATCTGATAGTGCTGTTATAGGATGAAAGCCAGGAGGGGTCTTAAGAGTTAGTATTGTCAAGTCAAAAGAAAAACATTTTTTTCTCTGATTTCTGGGCTGGTAGGTCAAGGGACCGCCCTGATCACTGGCCTTTGGTTTTCCCCGGGAGTTGGCGTCTCCTTCGCCTGCAATGGGTAAAGGACAGTCCATGTGTGGGGAGGACAGCTGAGGAGGAGGGGCACCCGTGGCATGTGCAAGCCCTGCCCTTTACTTCCCAGCCTTTATTAGTGACTTCAGTGAAGGTACTCACATACATAGATGCATACACCTGGACTTCGCTAGGCCCTAAGATTTAATAGAGGCAGAGCAACGGGTCAAACCCAACAGGTAAAAGATATAATAAAGACCAATAAAAAAACAAAACCAACTTCTGTATAGGGTGGGTGGTCTGACGCTGCATCAGATATTGTTGAAGAGAACAAGGGTTTCATAACCAAGCTCCAAGGGAACCAGTGGCGTGGGGGAGGTGGCTGGAGTTTTCTGGCTACAGTGTTTAGATGGAGTGGTACCCACCCTCTCAAGGACTGGTGGAGAAGGAGGGATGAAGTGGGGCTTGGAACAAGTGGTTCAGGGCACATGCTGTCATTAGGGCGCCAAAACATCAAGCAACAGGGGCCACTCCCTCGGAGGCTAAAGGATGTACCACCCTGGCAAAGCCAGCAACCAAGGACACACTAGGAACTTGGCTACTGTGGGAATGTTGGCCATTGGCCCTTCCTGTCGGAGCAACTTGGTAGAGACTTCCCCTGACCCTGGTGATGTGAGCTTAGCAGTGGCCTTGGTCATGACCCCTACTGGGTACAGACTCTTGGGAAGCACAAATGAACAGAGCTTCTTGGCTTAGACACAGGCCTCTGCTGTGATGGCTTGGCTAGATGCTGGAATTTCTCTCTCTCTCTCTCTCTCTCTCTCTCTCTCTCTCTCTCTCTCTCTCTCTCTCTCTCTCTCTCTCTCTCTGCTGTTCTCTCTCTCTCTCTCTCTCTCTCTCTCTCTCTCGTCACACGTTTCTATGCACTGGGGGAGGGATGGATACAGAAGTGCAGCTACAGGAGTCCATCCCTGGATTCTACAGAACTACCCTCCTTAAGGGAGAAAGATCCTAGGACTGCTCACCTTTGTGCTCTCCTGGCAGCAGTTCCGGAAAGCATTTGAAGAAGCACAGGCACGAGGATAAGAGACCAAGAGACAGGCCAGATCAGGCCACCAAGTAGGCGACCAGAAGTTTTGATTTTATTACTTGGAGTGCTTAATGAAAGTTAATGGGGACTGGGGTAGCTAGAGGGAGGAGGAGCATGGCGACTATGGAGATAAATAGGGGGCATCCATGTGTTACATGTGGACTGGGCTGCAGAACAGATGGGGAGACAGCTACACACTTTATTAAGGTATCGATCGCTGCAGCGAAGGGCACAGGACAAGGGTGGAGTGTACACAGCAGGGATTTAGTGTCCAGCCTGCTGCCAGCAGCCTGGGTGCTGGGCTCTGGGACTAGGGCCCGTGCAGTGCTAACTCTGAGCCTGGGGACTTGAGGCTGGGTCAGGAGGGGAGAGGAAGGCTGGGTGAGTTGGCTCTGCCCTTTCCTGGAACGCTAGCCTCGTCACTTGGGGTGGGCTTTGAGGTGTGGGAGGTGTTGGGGAAGAGCCTGGGGTCTGTCCTCAGACACAGGATGAGGTTATTGACACAGAGTTGGATCTGGGGACCTCTGCCAGTTCCTTCCTGCATTCAGGTGAGGAGGGGTTATTGAAAGAATCGGAGCTTCCATTGAGTGTCCCAGCCTCTCCACAAAGCTGTTCAAAGCTGTCCTCAGTCCCGAGTGACAGGACAGAGCCAGCTCCAGCTCTGAGGCAGGTCCCTGGGCAGCCTAGCTCTTAGGCACTGTGACACAATGGCACATGGGCGTTTGAGCCCCTTATCTCTAAGGAGGAGACAGGCCGTTTCCAGGGGTGGGCGGCCCCTCACCCTCAGTCTGGGGCAGCCACCAAACTCCTCTGCCAGCTCAGGCAGGGCTGGGCCTCCAGAGCCGGGGTGTGTGGAGGTCATCAGGGCAGGAGCTGGCAGAAACCTCCCTGCTGCTGTCAGCCCCTGCAGCCTCCGCCACTGCCACTGCCAGGCCTGGGGCTGATGGGGAGCAGGACACACAGGCTGGGGGCGGGGCCCTGGGGCCAGGTAGGGACTGGTGGTGGCAGGGCCCCCTCTATGGTCGGGACAGAGTCGTATATACTGGCTGCTCCCAGTGTGTGGGGCTGTGGGACTGGGGCCCCGAGGGGCTGGGGTCAGAGATGGCCGTATAGAGGGGCCGCTGAGAGGGCCCCATGTAGGAAAAGGCTGAGTAGAGGCCAGAGGCCTGGCTTGCGTGGCCATAGTAGGGTCCTGAGGGCTGATGGTCAGAGTAGTCAAACTGAGGGCGTGAGATGGAGGGGAAGGCGGAGCCGTAGTGGGGCAGACTGAGGGAGGTGTAGGCGATCTGGGAAGTGGACGGCTGCTCAGTGTAGTGTGGGGGTCCCTGGGGGCCTGTGGTCTCTGTCTTCACCTGGGCTTTGGCATCCACTCCAGGGGGTGAGACCGTGGGCAGAGCCACACCTGGTGGCTTGGAGATCCAGGCAGAGTGTCCACTGGCCACAGCCAGGGCACTGCCCAGCCCGTAGCCGGCTGC
Source organism: Mesocricetus auratus (assembly GCF_017639785.1). NCBI lineage: Eukaryota > Metazoa > Chordata > Mammalia > Rodentia > Cricetidae > Mesocricetus > Mesocricetus auratus. The sequence goes on along the minus strand of NW_024429194.1, from coordinate 85,658,264 downwards.
TGAGTAGCTACCCACGTGGCTTGGGTGCCCATTGGGTGGCAGGTATTGGTCCAGCTCAGTCACATCAAAGGTCTCCATGTTGGACATTACCTCGTGGCTGATCTCCCCGATGTCCACGTTGCCGAAGTCAATGTGGGGCTTCCCGCCCTCTCCCAGGGAGCGCCCATCCCTTTTGGGGTCTGCCTTGCCGGACTGCAGCTCTGTCTTTGGGGTGGTTGGAGGGGTGGGAGGGCCATGGCTCTGGCCTGGATAGGAGAGAGGCGGGAAGAGCAAGAATGAGCAGGTTAAAGGCAAGTGGACCCCAAGAAAGCCTATTGGCCCAGCTCTAAGCAGCAGGATGCTGACCTCTGAGACCAGCTTCCCTGATGTGCTGCCTAATGGCTGACCCTACTGGGTCATGCTGGACCATTGTCCTGGGCCCTGCCTGCTCTTCAGAGCACCCTTGACATCTGCGGTCACTCTCTGTCTAAGCCCACCTGCCCCGCCCACTTTGGACTGTTACCTCTTACTACCTCCAAACAGCACTAAGCCTGGCTACTCTCGCCCTGCTGGCCCCCTTTTCTTTGTCTGTTAACTTTCTCATCCAAACATCTCAGCAAATGCTCAGGGCACTGCTAAGTGCCAGGCAGTGTGCCAGATGCTAGGGGTAGATGGAAATAAAATCAGGCCCTGTCTCCAAAAGCTTGCAGCCATGGAGGGATAAGAGCCCATTCAAGGCTCTGCCCGCAGTAGGTGCCTTGTGAAGGGACATGCAAAGGACTGAGGAGACTAGACAAGGAAGCCACCTGCTGTCCCAGGGGTTTGGGGGATGTCTCATTAAGTGCATCTGAATGTCCCAGAGGTTCTGATGATGAGATGGCATGTAGGGAGGTGACTAGACCGAGCATCCCATCACAGAGAAACAAGCCCATGGCATTGCATTGTAAGGCTAGCAGCTGCAGTGTCAAGTCCTTCATTAGCCAAGGGCTCCGAACTTAGGAGACCTACCGAGGCTTGAATTCTGGCTCTGCCATTCACTGTATGACCCCTGGCAAACCCTCAACCTTCTTTTTTTTTTTTTTTTTTTTTTTTTTTTTTGGTTTTTCGAGACAGAGTTTCTTTGTAGCTTTGGAGGCTGTCCTGGAACTCACTCTGTAGACCAGGCTGGCCTCGAACTCACAGAGATCTGCCTGCCTCTGCCTCCCGAGTGCTGGGATTAAAGGCGTGCGCCACCAACGCCCGGCCTCAACCTTCTTTTAAGCAGTTTGTCAGTAGAGTGGAGTCGAGTCCAGGGAGCATAGATACTGTATCTTGGGGAGTCCCTCCCTGATTACACTCGAGATGGATATTTCCTGGACAGACAGAAGCTTCTGAGTCTCTAAGACTAGTTTCTCCTATATATCATTCACCAGATTTCATCCCTAGTCCTCCCTCTAGACTGTAGGCAATTGAGTCAGGGAACAAGAGCTTCTCCTGGCGTCCTCTCCGATGCTTGAAACAAAGGACTTAGCTTGTCTTCGGAAGGCAGAGTTTTCTGCTCACTGAGCCCTCTCTACACCTTGGCACTCTGTTTATGAGGGACACAAGTGAGGCAGCCATAGAGCCAACCTCAAGTCCTGCAGTCCCACCACCTGGGCTCAGACCTCAGCTGCAGAGCAAGCTCCTTCTTCTGTCTCCTTATCTCTAGAACGATGGTGATCTGAGTGCTGGCACCCCACCACAGCACTTGGGGCTGACTGCTTGGTGGAAGAAATCAGTACACAAGGCAACCAGCCTGTGCCTGGCACACTGCGTGTTCACATCTTCAATGAGAGCTAAATATGAACGGGCCACGTCTGGGCCCTCCGTGGAAAGGGCTTGCTCAGCATCACCCTGGGGCAGGAGCTGGAGGAGGCAGGGGTTTCCTCTCCACCCATGTTTGATCACCCCCTCCCCCACACCTTTCTGGTTTTTCCAGACAGGGTTTCTCTGCACGCCCCTGGCTGTCCTGGAACTCACTCTGTAGACCAGGCTGGCCTCGAACTCACAGAGATCGGCCTCTGCTGGGATTAAAGGTGTGCGACACCACCTGTCTTTTTTGTTTGTTTCTCAAAAGCATCCCTCTGCCCTTTCTCTGCGGCTGCTGTGGTGTCTTCTCACCTCATGAACTCCACGGCTTTCCTTGCCCAGAACCAGTGACCCTCCCTAGACACCTTGCCTAACTGCAAGCTACCAAAATCCCCCCTGAACTGCCTCCGGGTTCTGCACTCCAGCTAGGGGAGCTGCATGCCTGGCCAAGCCTTCTCAGATCCCGGCTCAGGCTGGGGAACTCTCCACTGTCCGGCTCCTCCCAGCCCCTTGGCAGCTGCTCCCACAGTCCACTGCTAGCTCCCAACTCAGCACTCACCCGAGGGGTGCTCTGGGTTCCCATCTGACATGGGGGAGCCCTCTTCCGGGTGCCGGTGGTCCAGGTGGGCACTCTTGTAGTGGGCCTGGATGGCAGCAGGCCCTCCTTGCTCAGCTTCTCCGCCTGGGCACTCCGCCTCCCCCTGGGCTGCCTTCCCATTCTTCCGTCTCCGAGGTTGGTACTTGTAGTCCGGATGGTCCTTCTTGTGTTGCATCCGCAGGCGCTCGGCCTCCTCAATGAAGGGGCGCTTGTCACTCTCGTTCAGCAACCTGGAGGGGGAGGACGCCAGAGCCAACATGAGTGCTGGGGCACCCAGGTGAGCTGCCATTTGGATTTCATTCCTGGGATGGGGCACCCAGAAAATGCCAGACCAAGGAGTCCCAGCTTGAGGTGGTTGTGATCTCTGTCCCCTACCTCTCAGTGACTGGAGGGCACCGGGGGTCAGCCTCTGAGCACACAGTCAAAAAGGAGTTACAAGGGGGGCAGGTTCAGGAGAGGGAAATGTTCCTGTCGCTGAAGTGTAGAGCTGGCCACCTCACTGAAGGGTGAGCTCCCTGGCTCACACCCTGGAGGGTGTGGGCAGAAACAGATGGCTGCAGAGGAACCCAGTCTCTGCTACTTACGAGCTGTGTGCTAGGCTATGCACAAGTTACTTCTCTGGAGTTTCTTCACCTACAAAACGGGGATGACATCAACTACTTTACCCGGGTGTGGGGTCACCAGAAATACAGACATGAAGTGCCCAGGCCCAGGGAGGGAGGGACCTAGAGAAAATGGGCGCTGCTCTAGTGGTCCTTGGGGAGGAGCTGCGCAGGAGAGCCCAAGGGTAGACCCTCAACTCTAGAAAAATGATCCGGTGAAATTTCCGTGTGGTGGGACTGGGAGTTCTGAGTGTGAGCCCCCTTCAATATGGGGGTGCTGTTTCCGGACAGAGAGACCCTGTATCTGGGACCCGGGGTGACAGAGGAATCTGAGGCCAGCCCACGGCATGGAGAAGCCCTCACTTCAGTGCCCCCACCCACCTGACTCAAGCTTCAGGTCAAAGTTGGAGGGGGAGGGTAGCAGGACTTGCCTGTCCCAGGGCGAGGAAGACAGGGTGGGGCACCTTAAGGAGGGGAAAGAAGAGAGCCACAGACCCCAGACACAGGGGCCACTCGGCCATTCGAGAGACGCTCAGCTGCTGCCCCCTTCTCCTGGGCAACAGAAGACCGAGCCCCGTCTCCGGGCTGGCTACACCCGGGCACTCTCTAGCCAGCAGCATTCCTTTGCAGCTTAGCCTCCAGGTCCGCCCTGCACCCTCCCAGCATTCCACAAAGGACCCTCTAGTGAAGTCAGACTCCACTGTGACTTTCAGGACAGATGGAGACCCCTTAGGAAGAGCCTCCTAGCAGGGTGGTGCAGCTCTGCCAGCCTGGGCCCAGCGCAGATGCCCTCCCCTACCTTTCTCAGTGTCCCCCGCCCGGTTGGCAATCTGAAATCACCAAGAAGATGGCCAGGAATGTGGGAGAGGGCCGCACATTACCAGAAGCGCAGGAAAACCATAACACTGGATCCCACCATGACCTCCCGAGCTGCCTTTTACCCAGTTAGCCCCAACGGGAACCTGGGGGTGCTGTGGTACCAGCTCCAATCTTAGCCCCCCAACCCGTGCCCACCACCAGGCAGCTCTCCTCATCCACCCCGCCCCACCCCGCAGCCAACCTTCACCCCTATACAAGTCCTCATGTTCAGGGTTGCCCTTCTCCACTGCCGGCCCCGCCCCCACCCCAGCTCAGTCCTCAGTTACCCCCTTTCCCCCCCCGCCCCCCCCCCGCCTGTGGGTTTGGAATGGGTGGATGGAGAAGAGAGGCTGGTTCCCAGCCCAGTGGGCGGCTCCTGGTGGGACCCTGGCTGCTGTTATAGGTCCCTCCTGTCAGGCCAAGAGCCCGTGCCACTTGGGGCGAGGAGAGGGCTGTGAGCCCCCTGTGGGAGGAGCTCAGATGCAGCCCAGTCCTAGTTTCCTGGCTCACACCTCCTTGCACACAGGTTAAACAGCACCGAACATCCCACGGGTCAGCGTGTAATGGTTCCTCCCCAGATGGCAGCCAAGGTTGGCGAGCCAAGTGCTCGCATGGCCACCCGGGACCTGTGTTCAAGAGCACTGATCCCAAACTCAGGCTCTCCTCGGTCTGAGCTCAGGATGTTTTCCACTTCTGTCTACCCAACCATCTATGCTCCTCGTGTCCTTGGAGTCTCGGGTTTGGGAAAGATGTCCAGACTCTTAGAGCAACCGGCCAGCCCAGCCCACACTCCAGCGTCCCTGAGGACCCCTCCAGGGCCCAGGTAGCCACTACCTGTGGGCACCGTCTTGGCCCCTTGGTATTGTTTTGCTACCTCCCGTTCCTCTGCCCCAGGTGGACCGCTATGGCACAGTCTGAGTGGCAGCCAGCACCGAGTCTGCCTGAAAGGGACTCAGTCAGGGGTTCCAGCGTGGGAACTGGGACAGTGACAACGGGGGACTCCAAGAACTCCAGGCAGCAGATGGCAGTGGGAGAATGGGGGTCCACCTCTTACTGCTGCTGCACCCCTAGACGGACCTTGGACAAAGGAGTTAGCTGCCCATGCTTTTCCTGAGTGGAGCTGGGCCCTGGGCTCAGAGCGGCTGGCTATTGCCTGGTCAGAGCTGAGGGCTGAGGAGGCTGGGGGAGGGGTGTTGGGCCTGCCTTCAGCAAGCACATGGCAAAGTGCAGGCCGGGAAGCTGCTTGCGGGTTCCTCTGCTCTTGGGAACTGATGGCTCCTTCACTGCTTCAGGCCTTTGGTCTTCACAGACGGCCAGCAACATGGAAGGAGCCCGGCCCTCTAACCGACCCCAAGTCTCCTCCAGCAACGTGAAGGAGCCTGGCCCTCTAACCGACCCCAAGTCTCCTCCAGCACGGAACCCTCCCCTCTCCTGTTCTCTGTCCCCCCCAACAGACCCGCTCCAGAGAGTGAAGTGTGACTCCCCACTGTCATCGGGGAGAATGCAGGGATAACCTCTGACGAGGACTCTGTCGCTGACCGACCTAGGAAGTTAGTGTGTTTCTCTTGGGCCTGTCTCTTGGAAAGTCTAGTGGAGATCAGGTGACCTCAGCCGTCTAGCACCTGCTGGAACCCTTGTTCCTTTTGGGCCTGGCCCAGGGTGCCTGCAGTGTGTAGGGGTACTCCGCACATCTGCAACTGGCCAGGTGAGCACAAGGGTCAGATTTGCTTCCTGGGAAAACGTTGCCCCAGAGGCCTCTGAGGGACCCTGGCAGGAAGCAGGCTTCCTCCTGGCTAGGGTGCTCTGCTCCAGTTTTTGAGCTTGGGGAAGAGGTTGCTCAACCATTGGGTGGAGCCCAGGAAGGGAAGATGGCGTCAAAGCTGGAGAGAGTGGCGAGGAGCGAGTGGCCTGGTGGCTCGGGACACAGCTGGAGGGGAAAGCCTCTCTGTGTGCCCTCTCCTGGGAGTAAAGACACCCTCAGTCTAGAGGCTGGGGTCGGGAAGGTCTCCCAGGGCATCCGGGACAGGGACCCTGAGGTGGCAGGGAACAAAGTTCTCCGCTCTCTCTCTGACTTCCTTGTTGTCCTTGCAGACCCTCCTCTCCTCAAGCTCTCCATCTGGCTGCTTTAGTTTCACAGCATCTACAGCTACCCAGAGTTTCCCACATTCTCCCGACCATGGCAGCGGCACCCCAAGTGTGTGAATATGGGATTGAGTGGAGGTCATACCTGCCCACCACCCACAGAATTCCAACCACGAGGGGGCGCCTCCCTGCCCGCTGTCCCAGGATGGGGAGGCCCAGCCTAGGCCGCTGGGGTTCTGAGTTCCAGGGTGAGCAGTCCGAGGAGCCCCCACGGGAGCACTCTGGGGTTGATGAGTGGGCAAGGTCCCCAGATCTGGTCTTCTTAAGAGAGAGTTGGACTTCCCTAGGAGAGGGGCCTGGACGATCCTACTTTGGGGCCTAAGGCTAGCCCTAATGCCCGCGAAGCTGGGGCCTGCGGGGCTGGGGCGGGGCAGGGCTCACCTCCATAGCTTGCCCAGCGTCTTGCTGAGCTCGGCATTGTGGAGGTGCGGGTATTGGTCCGCCAGCTTCCTGCGCGCCGCCTGCGCCCACACCATGAAGGCGTTCATGGGGCGCTTGACGTGCGGCTTGCTCTTGCTGGCGCCGTTAACACGCACGGGCATGGGCACCAGCGTCCAGTCGTAGCCGCTGAGCACCTGGCTGACCGCCTCGCGGATGCACACGGGGAACTTGTCGTCGTCGGCCTCGCCGTCCTGCTGCTCCTTCTTGACCTTGCCCAGTTCGCCCGGCCCCGGGCTGGCTCGCAGGCCCGAGCCACCGCCGCCGCCACCGCCGTCGGGGCCCAGCGACGGCGCACTGCCCGGGGACAGGCAGCGGGGCTCCTCGGAGCCCACAGGGCTCAGCTCCACCTCTGATAGGTCCTGCTCCTCGGCCATGTCGCTCCCGGCCGCCGCGGCTTCGGCCGCCTCCCCCGGGCCCACCGCAGGGGTCCTCGCGAAGAGCCCAGCGCCCACCTGGACAGGAAGGAGGGCGCGATGGAGAGGCGCTGCGCGCCACCCCAGGCTGCACTCGAGGGAGCCCCGAGGTGGCGGTCCTCTTACGGTCCTCTTACCCGCGCTAAACCCACTCGGGCCTGGGCCTGCCGCGCACATGCCAGACCCCAAGTGGGTGCGACCCGCCTCCACGTCTCCCCACCCCCTGATCCCAACCGTCTCTAGGTGTGGGTGGGTTTTTTTTTTCCTTAAACCTCCTCTTGGGTGGAGGTTTGTTGATGGAAAGGAAGAAAAACGGACCCTTTATTCGACTCTAATCCGGGCCCCTGGAATTTCCCACCTTTTCTCTCCGCTCTCCTTTCCCCCCTCTGCCCTGACAGTCCAGGGAAGCTGGGTGGGGGGCACGTCTGCCTGTGGGGTGTCAGCCTCTCCCACCCCAAATTGGGTGGAGGGAACCCAGGCCCCTGTTGGCAGTCCGGGCCCAGGGGAGCAGTGCGCACTCACCTCCTCCGACCTCTCCTCCAGTCTGGGGCTCGTCCTGAGGAAGTGGAAAACCGTGTCCCAAGGTGTGCGGTCCAGCTCGGGGCTGGGGGAGTGACGCTGATGGACTGGGAGGGAGGGGCTGGGGGGCCCTAAGCCTCAGGCCACGGCCTCGTCTGGACGGAGCCTGAATCCTCGCCACCAAACACCCCGGCTGGACAGCCTGAGACTGACTGAGCGACTGAGCTGCTGCAGACGGCTGGGGAAGGAAGGGGGGGAGGGGAGGGGGAAAAGGAGGGAGGGAGGGCAGAAGGTGGAGCCTCCAGCGCTGCCTTCATCCCCAACACCCAGGACGCCTCCACTCTGCCCAGCCCCCCCCCCCAGCCTTCCCTGCACTGCTGCCTAGGCCCGTCTCCCTGGACTAAGCTTGGGTTTGGGCGGCTGGTGTGAGAGTCGGGGCATTTTACGTCTGGGGAGGCAGAGATGCAGGTGGTGCAGTCAGAACCTGTTGCCTGAGACCCTAGACCTCTGCCTCAGGTAGCGGCGTGGGCTGTTGACTAGAAGGAGATTCGAGGAAAGCGGGTGACCCGGAAGGGTGGCAGCCTGTGTTGCTTAATTTAAGAAACCCCACTGAGTCCCACTGTGTGCTGGGCACCGCTGCCAGATGTCAGCATGGCAGTTACCTCCCCTGTCCTCTCCGACTCAGCCTACACAGCCAGAGGTCCTGAGGAGGACAGCGGCTGAACAGCCTTTGCCCCGTCCGTATACCCCGGTGAAGCCAGGATCCCTCCTCAGCATCCAGAAGGGCGGACTGGCCCAAGGGAGAGACACAAGAGGCTGAGGGGGGTGGGAGAGGGCCTTCTTTAAGAAGGACACAGAGGACTTTGGAGTCTCGCTCCACGCTGGGCTCTTCCTCTCCTAGGACAGGGAAGGGATGGAAGAGGCCGGGCCCTGATGTCATGAAGTCCCTCACTGTCCCACACTGAGAAAGGAGCTGCCCTGGCTCTGACCCCCCTTCTCTGCCCCTCACGCTATCCTTGGTTCTTCCTGCCCATCGCCCCAGGGCCCTTTCCCTCACCTCCCTCGATGCCTTCCTCGGTCACACCTCCCCAGGCTCTTGTCCCCTTCTCTCCTCAGTGAAGGCAGCCTTTCCTGGTTGAGTGGCTAAGCAGAACAGGGGTGCCCATGGAGGCAGAAACAGGGGAGCCAGTGACAATGTGGCCCTAGGCCCACACCAAACAGGTACCCCTGTCTGGAGTGGGCTGGAACCGGGGTCTGGAGAATCAAGGCCTCATGATTGGGAAGGGCCCCAGGGCGGACAGTGGGACACAATGAGACAGTCACACGGGGCACAGGCATGTCTAGGGGGTGGCAGACATTGGTAACACACACTCACACATGCTTGCGCACACACAACCAGGCAGACAATTGGGCCAGTGTGTCTGGGGCTGCAGAGCCCAGTGAATTAGGAGTCTGATAAGGGTTTTCTCTTTCTCTCGCTTGCTGGCCTTGGACAATCTCCCCCCAGTTTTCCTCGACGCCACCCCCAGCGCTGCCAACCCTCCTCCCCCCGCCTCCCTTCTCTTCCCTGTGCCCAGACTCTTGTTCGGGGCCTTGAAACAGTGAGCTGTCTTTGTTCGAAATACAGGTGAACGGCAATCATGTGATTAACACACACACACATAAAAAGCTTTTTAACAGCGCCCGCCCGGCCTCAGAACCGCCCGGAGAGAAGCCGCCATGGATGGACAGAGGGACTGAGCTACAAGCATCCAGCCAGTCGTGTCCTGGCTCCCGGCGTCGGTCCCCAACGTCCGCCGCTCTCCGCCGGCTGCCCGCCTGCCTGCCTGGCATCTCTCTCCCGGTGGGTCGCTGTTCATCCCTCCACCCTCTGGTCCCTCCTCTTGGAGGGACGGTCCTCCCTGCTCTCTGTCTGTGGCTGAGTCTGAGACCCCTGGGGCATGGAGGAGTGCTGTGGGGAGGAACGGGCCCAGGATTATAGGAAGCCGGTGGGGGAGGTGGTGGTCTCACAGCCAGATGCCCTCTCTAGTTCCCTGCCTCCACCCTCTTGGGCCCAGCCACCAGGAAGGGGGGTGTGTGTGGAGGGGGGCGCTCTATAGAGAGCCACACCTGGTTTGTGCTCCCTCTCTGTTTCTCCCTCGTCCCTGCACACAGGTTCTCCTGAGTGCTTGGTCGGTTGGACCCTGACTACCTACCTGCTGAGGGGTGCTGCTGAGGAGGTCAGGTCTCTGTGGGGGCGGGGAAGGATTGTGTGTTGACTGAGGATTCCCCCTGTGAACAAGACATCTGGGAGCAACAGTCAAGATGCCTTCTGCCTCATTTTAGGTAGGGACCCAGTTTTCTCCAGCAGGGGAAGGCAAAGGCCCCGTTTCCCCTGCACAATAGGGAATTAGAAGAGTTGGGAGGGTCCCTGCTGAAGACCTCAGGCTTTGGAGACATCAGGGTGACCTGGAGGGCCAGGGCTACCATCTGGTTCTTCCCCAGCTGGCAGCTAGAGGGGAGGTCTCGTTTTCTCTCCGTTCCTGACTATCCCAGGGATGCATGTGACCCCCATGCCCCACACCCTATCAGAGAGGAGGGCTCCTCCCCACCGTTGGTGAGGGGTGGTGCAGATATATGCTCTCCAGCAGAGGGCCAAGGCTCTAGTGTGGTGGAATCCATGCTTCCTGCCTTGGGCAGAGGCCAATCAGGAGCTTCCTGGGTCCAGCTACTGTTCCTTTGAGATGGCCCCAAATTCCCCCAGAGGGCAGCCCTTGGGAGGGACCTGAAGTCTTTCAGGCAGACTTGATGCCCACTGAGGATACTGCCAGGACTAGTCACCCCAGGTCAACAGTAACCCTTACCGCTGCTTCTCTGAGGTGCCGTCCCCTGGCAGCAGGCTTCACCCATGGCTCCCAAGCCTGAGCCCAGGCCCCTCATCCATCGCATGGCAGGGCAATGCCGTCCTTCCCTGCCTTGGAGGGTATGCAGACAATGGCAAACCTGCTGTTTGGTAGAACCAGGAACCTTGCGGGGTTAGTTAGGCCAGCTCCAGGGACGTCTGAGCCTTTGCCTCGGCTTCAGCCTTCCTGTCTGTTACCTGTCTTTCAGATCCCCTCATAGGAGAGGGAAAGGATGAGACGAGGCACCCCAAGGAAGGCATTTGCCACCTCTGGTCACCGAGGTGTAGACCCTCCTGGAATCCCTGCTCCCTCTCATTTGCTGTTCTGGGTCTGTGTCCCCGCTGCTCTGGGACCTGGGGACTAGCTTGATGCTTCTCAGTGGTGAGGGGCCTGAGGCTCCGCATTCCTGTCAGGTTTGCTCAGGGCTGGTCTCATGCCTGGAACCATGTACATAAGTCTCACTATGCAGCTTCAGTTGGCCTTGAACTCTCCATTCCCCTGCCTCAGCCCTCCAAGGAGCTAGGTGTTCACCACCACATCAACTGTGTGGAGTTAAAACAAACGTTGGTTCAGATTCAGAATGTCAGATTCTACACCAGACTGGTTCGTTTTGAAGAAAGGAGAGGCAGGTGTACTTTATTTTTATGTTTGTAATTCCCTTGGCAGCCTCAGGGTTCCTTCAAAGGGTCCCCTGGAGCTCCAGGACTGGGGTCCTTCCCTGCCAGATCTCAGAAGACTGAACAGGACTTGGACTCTGAGCCCGAGAGCCAGTGGCCAAGCTTGCACGTTACACTGAGATGTCCAAGGAGTCTGAGGGCGTGGCGAGAGCAGGGCCGTGCTCTGAGAGGTGGCCGGCTAGGGCTAGAAGTCAAGAGTGACCCTGATGTCCAACCATCCCTTGAAGCCTCAGCTTGCACTGGGGAGGTCTGGGGGGGGGGAGTATGTACTCTTGAACACCTTCTAGGCCACCCCATCTTGGCAAGGCTGTGTCTTTCTCTGTTTGGATATAGTGGGAAACGATGTGGAGTCAGTGAGGGGCAACCGCTCATGCCCATTCATTCCAAAGCCTGGGAATGCTGGGCCTTGGCTTTACCTGTACAGTGTTGACAATTTCACACATTTACTGCTTATATCTTTAAAGTATGTGTATGTAAGGGAGAGAAAGAGTAACCCCCCCCACCTCCCTCCCCACACACACACCTACTCGGTAATTGCGGTAAGCATTCACTAGAGAAAACAATGTAGGTTTGGGGCTAATGCAGAGAGACATGGTGGGGTGATCTGTCTTCATTCCCATTGCTTAGGCACCTGGCTGCAGACCCACCTCCAGGAATTCGGGTTCTGCTTGCCAGGGAATGGGGGGGGGTGGGGCATGGAACCCAGGCTGAGAGACTCCCACATACGAGGCAAGTGCCCATACCCAGCCCTTACCCTCAGGAGCGTCTCACGTGCCTCTCAAATGCAGGTTCAGGCCAGGGTACGTCGTGAGCTGCCGTGAACCTCTGGAGAGGGAGAGCCTGCCCAGCTCCAAGGCTCCCTGTGTTTGACTCCACTCTTCCTCCAGGGAAACCGAGGCACAGAAAGGCTGAGGGATGGGCCCGTGCTCAACCAGCTAGTGATGAAAGTTATGAGACCTGGGGTTTGTCTCTCCAGTCCAGTCCCTGATAGCTGTCCCAGGCAGAGTCACAGGGGCCTATCCTTTCTTCTCTCCTGCTGGGCTGGGCTATTGACCTTGCCCCCCTCCTCCCGCCCCCCCCGCTGCCCCGCCCCGAGCCAACTCACTGGGCCTTTCTTACCATCTGCCTGCTTGAGGTCTAGGCCTTGCTTCAGCCTAGCTAAGTCTGGGCATTTTAGCTAGAATATTTTCCCTCCATGCTCCAGTGGAGAAGTGTGTATTTGTGCTCCCTGTGTTCTCTTCCTGGTCCAGCTTAGTGTTGCAGTCCTCAGAGGGCGGGGCTCATTGGTCTTGGTTGCTCTGCCGCCCAGAATGCCTTTCGGTGGTGGTCCTCGAATTGAGTTGCTACCTAGGGAGGAAAAGAGAAGGAAGCTGGGGCAGGCAGGCAGGGCTTCCTGGAGGTGGAGGGCCTGCGCTCTGAGGGACAAGGAATATAAATGTTCCAAACCTGACCCAACAGGGGCTCTGGCACTGCCCTGTTTGTGCTCTGAGCTGGAGGCCATTCCAGAAGCCCAAATCTTCCTTCTTCCAACCCCACCCTCTCCGGGAACAAGGAAGTTGGGGTTGGTGCCCAGTGCTGCCTGGGGCAGCGTGGCCTCTGCCCCCTTCTTAGAAGCCCTCAGAGACTGAGACTGCCCGTTCCTGTCAATGGACTCAGCTGCCCGAAAGCCCTTCCTGCTCTGCTCTGCTCTGAGCAGCTCAGTTGCTTCGGCCTTTGGTGACTGCCTTCAGTGCCTCAGTGCCGGGCAGGGCAGGGCAGGGGGCCAGGAGCTGGGACAGGAGGGGATGGCGTCAGCCTGGCTTTGGAGTTCAGGGCTTATTCAGTCAGACTAGCCTGGAACCCTAGAACCTGGCATGACTGAGTCCTCCACAGATGTTACAGATCAGAAACACCCCCTGCAGCCCAAGTCCTCCCTGGACGATATAGACTGGAAACACCCCCTGGAGTGCACTAGTCCCAGATGCCTGCGTTGCCCTGGCTACCTTTCTCCCTCTCTGGACCTTAGGAAAATGAGGGCCAGGCAAGATATCTGTACTTCACAAAGGAGGCCAGGGCCCAGTCCAATGCCTGCCCTTTGTGCACCTTAGCATGTCCCTGGGTCTCTCCTGAGGGGCAGGGTCATGGGCAGACACCATATTCTCCTACAGTCGTAGTAATGTGGTGAAAGTTCAAGGTTCCAGAATTAAGAAAATGCCTTTTACTGAAAACATGAACCCTCAATTTTGTTTTTGTTTTGTTGTTTTGTTTTCAAGACAGAGTCTCACTATGTAGCCCTGGCTGTCCTGGAACTTACTATGTAGACCGAGCTGGCCTCGAACTTACAGAGGAACCCTCAAGTTTTCTATTATTTCTTCGCTGTTGTGCTGGAATAGGGTCTCACTACATGAAACAGGCTGGCCTAGGCTTTGCTTGCTAGGTAGCCTAGGTTGGTCCTGAGTTCACTGTCTCCTGCTTCAGCCTCTTGAGTGCCGTGCTTATAGGCAAGTGCCACGGTGTCTTTCTACTTGTTGACCACTGTTTGATAGTCCCACCATTCCAGAGAGGACAGAGCTGCTGAAGGTGGACTTGGAGGCACCTCTGTGCCTTAGCACGGTGCAGTCTTTCCAGCCCTGCCTGTTGTGACATTTGGGGTGACTACCTGGTGTCAGGCCTGCTTTACAGGGCTTGGTGTCCCTCCTGTCTTCGGAGCCTTCACGTTCCGTGATTCAAGCATCTCTTCTCCCTCCAGCTCCTTCCTCCCACCACAGCCTTTCTGCTTCCTGTTCTCCCCCTCCCCCTCCCCCTCTCAAGAGTAAGGGGAGAAGGGCTGTGATTTCAGCTTGCCCATCCCCATACTGAGCTCCCAACCCCTGCACCTCAATTTACCCCTGCCCTTGGCCCTCCCTACAGCCAGGTCCACCTCCCACCCCACGGGCTAGCCTGTCTTCTGCCTCCTGCTTTGCTCAGCCACGCATGGGGCCTCATCTCTTTTGGTTGTGACCTCAGAGCTGGGTTCTGCTGGGCTGCCTGATAGAGGGCCACAGGAAAACAGGGAGGTCTTTGGGGGGAGGCCTGGGAAGGCCTGAGCTAGTACTCAGGGTGCACACCTGCGGGTTTAAATCCTGCACCCCTACTCAGCAGCTGTGTTTCCCCTGCAAATGGCTTAAGGCCTCTGGCTCTTAGCTTCCTTCTAGGCTGAGGTTGGGATTAAAGCAGATCATGCTGGTAGACATTTAGGACAGCCCTTGGATCATGGTCAATGACAGTTACCATTCCTGACTTCTACCACAGGTGGCTGTCCAATCTTGAGCATCCCAGTGGTCACTGCTGCTTGTCCTGTCACATTGCTTTCTCCAGGAGTCCCTGAATCTGCCCCCACTAACCCAGACAGAGCAGGAGCAGGCTCAGGGCCCACTGAACCACACAGAAAGGGGAGCAGGCAACAGAGGTCATGGTTATGGGCCTGAACATCACTGTGACTTTTGCCTCCAGGTCTTCTGAGAACACACCCAAGGGAGGGCTCTGTTGTCTGTAGGTTAAGGGAAGAACTTACAGATTTATTAGGAATTGTCTTTCCATTCTTTCATTCATTCATTCATTCATTCATTCATTCATAGATCCCCAGATCCTTTCTAAGCAACAGCATACAGATGTGCATGGAAAGATGGAGGGAGGGGCCAGGGAGGGAGGCCTGGAGCATGGGGACACGGCTGTGGACACAGGGGACTGCTTGTACACGGGAGGCTGAATGTGGTCACTGGAGATTTCAGCCCTTCTACTGCTGGCTCCCAGCAGCTGGGTAAGGGGCTTGTTGAGGTGAACAGCTGGCGGCTCCTCACCTGGCATTCCTAGTCCCTTTTCTCAGCCATCCATGGTCCCACCCAGGGCTAGGCTAAACTGAGCCCAGGACACTCGCTTATCTATTTATTTATTTTGTTTTCACATGGTTTACTTTTTTCTCCTAGAATTGAAAGTGGGGTGATTGGGGGGGGATTTTGACATTTGTGTGACTTTGATGATGTCGCTTCATTATGAGAAACGTTGCTGAGTAGTATGGAAGCCTGGGCACCAGAGCCAGAGAGACCAGAGTTCAAGCGTGGCCTTTGTCCCACTTACCCGGTCAGGCCACCTAATGTCCCTGTGCCTTGATCTCCTCATCCGTGAAATGAGGGTGGCGATACCTGCCTTATAAGACTGTTGCAAAGGTGTGGTTCTGGGACAAACCTGGACGGGGCGTTGCCTCCTCTGGGTCACGTGGACTGTGAGTTAGTGTCCAGCATTCGGCAGGCACCGCAGCTAATGATCTACACCAATACCCCTGGACTTTCCTGTCCCTTCCTAAGTGAAGAGGCCTTATGTCAAGAGCAGCGTCTGTGGGACAGTCCTGGGAGGTGTGTGTGTGTGTGTGTGTGTGTGTGTGTGTGTGTGTGTGTGTGTGTGTGTGTGTGTGTGTGTGAACATGTCAAGGAGCTGGGCTTCACATGGTGTAACTGAAGCATCAGCCCACCCAGCCACCTGGATTCTGGTCTTTTGTCTCTCCTCCATGTGAGCTGAGAAATCAGTGTGGGTGCCTGCTGTTTGGGGCTTAGACTCACAGTCTTGGAGCTGCTGGGTAGTGGTGGCACACGCCTTTAATTCCAGCACTAGGGAGGCGGAGACCGGAGGAACTCTGTGAGTTCAAGGCCAGCCTGGTCTACAGAGTGAGTTCCAGGGCAGGCTCCAAAGCTACACAGAGAAACCCTGTTTTGAAAAACAACAAAAAAGTCTTGGAGGCTTTATCTTGGCAGGTGCAGTGAGAGGAACTGCTCCCAACTCTGCTAAGGTCCTAACCCTTGCAGGGTGACCTTGGAGAAGCCAGCTGCCCTGTAGGTGCTTCCCTTCATTTATACGGGGAGAGAGTTGGCTTCTGACACCTCTAGGGGCTCTATCGCATTCAGCATCAGGGGTCTTCCGGTCCTGCAGGGAAAGGCAAGCACCTGGTTTTGTCTCTGTCTAGGCTACTGCTTCCGGGCTAAATGTGTCAGCAGACTGCAGTC
Organism: Mesocricetus auratus; assembly: GCF_017639785.1. Classification (NCBI taxonomy): domain Eukaryota; kingdom Metazoa; phylum Chordata; class Mammalia; order Rodentia; family Cricetidae; genus Mesocricetus; species Mesocricetus auratus. The sequence goes on along the minus strand of NW_024429194.1, from coordinate 85,642,311 downwards.
ATTCAAAAGTGTTTGCCGAGCTCACTAACCGTGGAGATATCACACGAAAAATCCTCCTCCCCTCCCTGCTTTGTAGACCTGTCCCCTGGTCTGTGTCATGTCATTCCTGCCGAATCTGTGGGGCAGGACCCACATGTGCCCTCCCTGGTGAGCCCTTGCTTAGGGCTCAGCATAATGGTCAAGTCTACAGACAGACCCATGGTCGTCCAGTACACATACTTCCTTTATAGCATATTGCAACTTATGATTATGTGTTTATGGCTAGCTCGACATGGTCCCCCTCCCCTGAGAAGAGCAGTTTTATGGGTGCTCAGGGGGAGACATGGTGCTGCATGGAGCTTGGTGCACGGTGGTGCCCAGAGAATGAAACTGTGTCCCAATGAAACCTCATGGGGAGAGGTACTGGGAAGGCTCACGGAGGGTCAGAGGTGAGCTTTCTCAGGGTCCCTCGTATATTGGAGACAGCTGGTCAGATCTTGAGTTCCTCTTTTCCTGGAGTTGGGGTCCTGGAATGGGACATAATTTATTGGGGAACCAGGCCCCTGGTATCTAAACAAGGGAGGAGGGGATAGAGAGCTGAGCCCTCTCCACCCCTTCCCCCAGCAGTCAGGAAGGACAGGGCAGATCTGTCAGCCTCAAATGCCACCCGCCCCTCCAGGGGACCCAGCCCTGAACCCAGGGAGTCAGGGCAAGGGCGATGGGGTGGGGACAGGAAGCCCCTGTGTCTTCCCCTCCTCTCTCTTGTCCTGCCCTCCACCCCCATTCTGGTGAGAGCTTACAGCCCCAGGCCTTGGTACTCCGAGGATGTGGGTGGGGACAGGGGTGGGGGAATGCACGACAGAAATCCCTTTCCTACCCAATCCTTTCTTCTCTGGGTTTTTTTTTGGGGGGGGCCACTGCCCCAGCAGCCCCTGGAGTTGTGCCTAGACCTTGGTGGTAGAGGAACAGAAGGGAGCACTGTGGGCACTACGAAGCCCACCCTGCAGGAGGAAGAACAGGCTGGGACCTATAAGCCTCCTTGGGAGGCCAGGCCCTGCTGGGAATTGTATGCCATCTCAGGTGGGGTACGGCTCTTCTCTGGCCGCTGCTGCTCTCTTTAGATGCCAAGGGAGCCCCCAAACAAGGTGTTACAACAAACTCTTTGGAGAACTCCCCATTTGGAGTTGCAGATTTGGGTGAAATTCTATAATTTTAAAAGCTCAGCTATGAAATGAACCTGGCAGGGACTTTTTTGGAGCATACTTCTTCCAAAGCCTTCCTCCCCAGCGTCCAAACTGCCACCAAGTGAACAGGTCTCCCCTGGGCTGTCTGGGACAGGGGCTGACTGCAGTGATTGACTCCCTGAGCTATAAGGTGTGGAGCAGTGTGTTGTTACCTGTCAGAGGCCCAGAGGAGCCTGGGAGGTCCCAGCTCTGCCTGGAGCTATCTCTGCTCCTGCAGGCTCTCTTAGAATCTCTTCCTCTTGACTCTGTCTCCGTTCTTTTGCCTCTGCTTCTATATCTCTTTCTGTACTGTTTCCTCTTTCTGCCTCTTTGACTTCATAATTTGTTCTCTCTCTCTCTCTTTTTCTCTCCCCCCCCCCACCCCCTTGAAAGACAGAGTTTCTCTGTGTTAACAGCTAGGGCTGTCCTAGAACTCACTTTGTAGACCAGGCTGGACTCGAACTCACAGAGATCCGCCTGCCTCTGCCTCCCGAGTGCTGGGATTAAAGGCGTGTGCCATCACTGTCTAGCCTTTTTTTCTTTTTTCTCCCCTCTCCTCCCTCCCTCCTTCTCCCTTCCTTCCTTCCTTCCTTCCTTCCTTCCTTCCTTCCTTCCTTCCTTCCTTCCTTCCTTCCTTTCTTTCTTTCTTTCTTTCTTTCTTTCTTTCTTTCTTTCTTTCGACAGGGTCCCTCTGTTATGTAGCCCTGGCTGTCTAGATCTTCTCTGTAGACCAGGCTGGCCTTGAACTCACAGCAATCTGCCTGCTTCTGCCTCCAGAGTGCTGGGATCAAAGGTGTGGCCACCCCATACTTGGTCCTGTCTCCCTTTCCTAGTGGTCAGTCTGTCAGAGTGACCATCCTTTCTTCTCTTCGTCCAGTCTGCCATTGTCTCCAGGGTCCCAGCCTCTCTCTCTAGGCTACATTCCACTCCCCCTCAGGATCTCTTCTCCTCATCTCTCTGTCTCTGTTTCTCTCTATGTCCCTTTCTCCCTGCGCATTTCTCTGGGGTGGGGGTGGGGCTGCCTAGGAGTTAGGGAGCTCTGGGAAAAATGAGACAGCCCGGGGAAAGGTGACAGGCTGGACGGATCAAGCTTTTTGTGAAGGATGCCAGAGAGAATGGGCCCCGGGGTTGGGGCTGTCCCTCTGACTTATCCTCTGAGCCCTCTCCGACTGGCTCCAGCCCATCTTTCCACCTTGCTTCTCTCCAGGTCACCTGTAAACCCTGGGTCACCTGCCCCTCCCTTGGCCTGAGCCCAGCACTGAGCTGCCTCTTCCGATTTCCAGCTCAGCTCCCCACCTTTGGCCCCTTTGCTGGCTGTCTTGGGATGTGGCTCCCAGACACCCCCCCCCACTACTGTCTGCTGGTGGCAGGACACAGGGAGGAGGGGCCAGTCTGGATGAATCTGGGGCTTGAGGGTTCAGGCCTGCCTTGGCAATAAGCAAAGACTGTCGGTACTGACAGTGGGGTCTCCTGGCCCCGGGGAGGCTAAGGACTGTGGCCCCGGGTGTGGCTGTACAGACTTTTGGTCCACCGGGTCTGTCTGGGAGTTTTGGGTACAGAGCAGGGGTCTGGCACTCGGACAAGCTGGGCTGGGTCTCCTTTCTCACCCTGGGACTTGATTGCCGGAGCCTTGGGAAGGAGGGAGCTCTGTCTTCCTGGTGTCCCTGTCTACTCGGGTCCTTGCTGGTCTTGTGGCTTCCGTGAGGGACAAGCAATGGGAGCTGTTGGGAGAAGGGGTTAAGCCAAGGACTGTTGGGATGGCTCTGACCATTCCTCTGGAGGGAACAAGGGCTCTATTCTCTGTGTGGGAATTAATAGCAAGGAGTCAACAGGGGTGTCATTCAAGCCCTGATCAACTCCCAGAGGAATGCAAGAGAGAGAGACAGAGACAGAGACAGAAAGAAACAGAGGGAGAGACCGAGAAACAGAGACAGAGGGATACACAGAGACAGAGAGAGACACACACACAGACAGACAGAAAGACACACACAGAGAGACAGAGAAGGTGAATGGAGTCTTGAAGCACAGATATCGAGAGAAGGGCATGAGGACCTGCTGGTCACAGTAGTCCCTGGTATGTGGCTGTAATGCTCTAGGACAGACCCTTCTCCCTTAGATGTGTCCAGGTCTTGTCATCCCTCAGCAAGGCGCTCCCCTCTTCTCTTTTGACATTCCCAGATGACTGCACCCCATGTGTCTCTCTCCCGGGATCCTGTCAGGACTGGCTGCTGCTCCTGCTTTCTGGGGCCCTCTACCCGCCCCATCTTTTCTTAGGGGTCTGTGGAAGGCCAGCCTGTGCTCCAGAGCTGTACCCTCTGTCCTGGACCCAGGAGCCCCTTCGACCAAACTGCAGGGTCAGCTCAGACACATCCCACCGGGTGCCCCTTTAGTTGCCTGCATGGGAGGGGCACACTGGGCAGCTCAACCATCACAGGACACGGCTCATCAGCTGCTGAGCCTGCACCTTCTGGTGTCAGCCTGGCTCATGACCAAGGAACAGCAGCCCCCGGAGTCTTCGGAAATGCCACAGCCCAATGCAGACCTTGGAGGAGCTCCAGGCCACACTTCTGGTTTGGTGGGGCACATATGCAGAGGCCCGGGAGGGCACTTGCTTGCCCTGGGTTGGAGCTGAGCTGGAATTGACCCAGGCCATCTGTTTCCAGATTGATATCCTGGCCCCCTGTGTGGGGTCTCACCAAACACCCTGTACTCAGACTGGGGGCAGAAAGAACTGGAGCCGCAGAGGGTGCAGAACACCTGTCTGTTTGACTCAGGCACCGTCTCTGGCTCTGTGACTCATAATCACCAACCACTGGCAGCCGGTAACTTCATTCTGGGGTAAAATGAAACTCAATAGGCTTGTAACCTGGATACAGCCACTGTATGCTGCTATTCCTCCCTCCCTCCCTCCCTCCCCCTCCCTCCCTCCCTCCCTCCCTCCCTCCCTCCCTTCCTTCCTCCCTCCCCCCTCCCTCCCTTCCTTCCTCCCTCCCTCCCTCCCTCCCTTCCTCCCTCCCTCCCTTCCTCCCTCCCTCCCTCCCTCCCTCCCTCCCTTCCTCCCTCCCTTCCTTCCTGCCTGCCTTCCTCCCTCCCTCCCTCCCTTCCTCCCTCCCTCCCTCCCTTCCCTCCTTCCCTCCTCCCTTCCTTCCTTCATTCCTTCCTCCCTTCCTCCCTTCCTGCCTGCCTTCCTCCCTCCCTCCCTCCCTCCCTCCCTCCCTCCCTCTCTCCCTTCCTTCCTTCCTTCCTTCCTTCCTTCCTTCCAAGACAGGGTTTCTCTGTATTGTCCTGGCTGTCCTGGAACTTGCTATGTAGACCAGGCTGGCCTGAAACTCATTTATTTAGTTGTTTATTTGGTGCTAGGGGTCAAACCTGGGGCCTTGTGCCTTCGAGGCAAGTACTCTACCACTGAGCTTCAGCTCAGGCCCTGGCTCAGGACTGTTTAGTTCCTGGAAGTCTGGATAGTGCCCGGTGCCCTCGGGCTAGACGGCTTGTTGTTTACACCATTTCGCTGCCTGCCACCCCACGTGGCAGCCCCAGCACCTGGCGCGGCATCAGGCTCCTTACCTCCAGTTTTGGTGGGGTGAGTTCCTGGTGCCCAGTGGATCAATGTCATTCTGTATCTGGTGACCATCCTGTCCCTGCATCCCTGATGGCTAGTAGTGTGGTGAAGAGTCAGGGGACATGGCACTGTGGGACATAGTGACAGCTCCGGAGTTCTTCAGGTCTCAGTTTCCTCCCCTATGAAGCGATCAGTCTTAGTAACCATGGGAACTGGGGCATGGGGAACCCTGGCTACACCCTGGAAGTGTGCAAGTGGGGAGCTGGAGTCTGGAGAAGAGGGGGCTTCTGGGGTACCAAGAGGTCAGCAGGGGGTACCAACCTTTCTACACTGGGCTGTGTGTCGGTTGCTCATCTCAGGGCTGCGACAGACCATCTGACAAAAGCTGCTTAAGGCGGGACAGTTTATTTGGAGGGTACAGGTCCACCATGGAGAGGAAGTCGGGGCCACAGGAAGCTTGAGGCAGCCAATCATATTTCATCCATAGTCAGGAAGACGAGGGATGAATGCCGGTGACCTCCAACTTTTAGTGTGTGTGTGTGTTTGTGTGCACGCATGTGTGTGCACGCATGTGTGTGTGTGTTTGTGTGCATGAATGTGTGTGTGCACGCATGTGTGTGCCTATGCGAAGAATATAGGCACCTGCAGAAGCCAGAAGATGGTGTCCACTGGAGCGGTTGTGAGCAGTTACAGGCAGTTGTGAACTGCCTCATGTGGGTGCTGGGAACTGAGTTTTGGTCCTCTGCAAAAGCAGCAAACTGAGCCACCTCTCCAGGCCTTACTTTCTCCTTTTAATTTAGTCCAGCCATGGACCGGTACCACTCACATTTAGGGTGAATTGTCCCACCTCAGTCTCATCTAGACTATTCCCCGCTGCCATGCACAGAAATTTGCCTCTTCAGTAATTCTAGATCCTGCCAAGCTGACAATAAACACTAGCCACCGAGGCTGGGAGTCTGGACTCCTGCGTCCTGACTACAGCAGCTTCCTAGTCAGGGTGGGGAGAGGAGCAGTGAGGGAGAAGATCAATGAAGAATCAGTTTCCCTTCCCACACTGTGTGGTGTGGTTCACAAAGATGGAAAAGCACAGTGGCCGCTTTGGGAGTTCCTCATGAAGGAGCTGACCCAGTGACCTGTAGGGGAATCCTCAATGGCAGTCTGAAAGGTGGACAGCAGGTGGGCCAGGCCTATTCCGAGCTCTAACCAGAGGTACGGATGGCACAGGACTGAGGAGTGGGCAGCTCACGCTTCCTGCTTAGCTTGGAGCTGTGGCGGGTGTTGGATCCTCAGGGACACAGGTACAGAACAATCTCAGGGAGGCTTCCAAGGTCCTACCACCCCAGTGGCCCAGAAGCTGATGGCTTTGACATTCACTGTTTTCCCTGCCTGGCACCATATAGTGGGACCTCGGGGAATGTGGGATCGAACAATGCTGTTGAGCCAACCCAACTGCTGGCAAGATGAGGTGTACGGAGGAGGTGGAGTCTGGGTCATGGTAGGAACAGGGCAGGAGATGCCTGATGGCTGTCTCGGGCAGGGGTGCTGCAGGGGTGCTGCAGGGGTGCTGAGAGATCAGCAAAGCTGGGACCACACAGTCCCGGGCCGTCTTCAGACTCAAGCTGTAGTCCTTTGTGCACCAGCCCTTCCCTCTTAGCCTCAGCCTCCTTTTTCACAGAGCAGGGTGGTGGAAGTTATTCAGGGCTCAAGAGAGGTGGCATATGTGTGGATGGTGTTCTGGTCACCGTGCCCTGTGTCGTGCACAGACAGCTTCAGGGAGAAGAGCTTTGTAGTGACCTAGGTGACAGAGAAACACGCAGAGGCTGCAGTGTCTAGACTCAGAGGCAGGAGAAACAGAAGAAAGGAACTTATTCAACTGCAAGGACTCAGGGGCCTGGCTCTGTCTTGCCCTGAAGCACCCAGATCCAAGGAAGGACGGGGCCAAGGGCCACATGACAGAGGCAGCGTGGCATGGAGGTAGAGCTGGGCGTCTACTAACCCTTGTGCTGGAGCCTCACTGCTCAGGGCTTGTGGGCTTCTTACTGGCCTCTACAAATTTTTGAGTCTGGAAGAAAAAAATATGGCTCTGTGAATAAGGAGCTTGTTGCACAGTCATGAGGACCTGAATTTGGATCCTCAACGCTCACATAAAAGATGGGCTTGGTAGCTAGCAGCTGCCCCATGCCACGCTGGAGAGGAGGAGGAGGCAGGAGGATCCCTGGGACTTGCCAGCCTGACGGTAAGCTTCAGTTTCACTGTCTCAAAAACTAAGGTGGAGGGGCTGGAGAGATGGCTCAGTAGTTAAGAGCACTGACTGTTCTTCCAGAGGACCTGAGTTCAATTCCCAGAGCCCACAAGGCAGCTCACAACAGTAACTTCAGTTCCAGGGGACCTGACACCTTCACACAGAATACATGCAGGCAAAACACCAATGCACATAAAATAAAAATAAATAAATTACATAAAAAACTAAGGTGGAGAGTGATTAATGAAGACACTCCACGTGTATACACACACACACACACACACACGAAATGTACAGGAGCATAAATATGCACATACAAAATACACAAAGATGGAAAAATAGAAATCAATGAAAGTTTCTATTGGAAACCCACACAAGTATTTTTGTTGTTGTTATTGTTGTTTGAGACAGGTTCTCATGTAGCCCAGGCTTGACCTTGAATGCATGATCATCCTGACCTATCCCCGATACTGTGATTACAAGCCCCATTTTTTTTGTTTTTGGTTTTTTGAGACAGGGTTTCTTTGTAGCTGTCCTGGAACTCGCTCTGTAGACCAGGCTGGTCTCGAACTCACAGAGATCCGCCTGCCTCTGCCTCCCGAGTGCTGGGATTAAAGGCGTGCGCCACCAACGCCCGGCTAAGCCCCACTTTTTTGTTTTTATTTTTTTGGTCAGAGGCTCACATTGTCGACAGGCTGACCTGGAAGTCCTTATGTAGCTTGAACCAGAGGCGCTCAATGCCCTTGTGTGTCATGGTTTACAAAGACGTAAAGGCGTGTAGCAGGGCCGCTTTGGGGATCCTCATGAGGTAGCTGCTCAGTGGACCACACCACAATCCCCAAAGGCAGCCTCAAAGGTGGAGAACAGGTCCTGTTCCAAGCTCGTCCACAAACCCTGTGTAGGGACGGACGGACGCTAACCAGAGGTACAGAGGACTGAGGGCGGGAAGCCCAAGGTTCTCAGCCTGTGAGCGCTGGGGTTGTAGGAATGAGCTACTCTGCTCCATGGAAGCGGTTTCAAAAACCAGGGCTGGAGAGCTGTCCAAGTGGCTAAGAGTGCCTGCTGCCCTGCGGAAAACTCCGGTTTGACTCCCAGCACCCTTGTCAGGCAGCTGGAAACTGCCTGGAACTCCAGCTCCTAAGAGCGCCTGCACTTGTAGATTTGAAAAAGCTTTTGTTTTCTTTTTGAGACAGACTCTCACTATATATATATATATATATATATATATATATATATATATATATATATACACACATATATATATATATTTCCTAGAATTTGCTACGTAGACCAGATTGGCTTGAACTCATATAGATCCACACTCTTCTATCTCCCAAGTAACAGCATAAAGGAATGTGCCACCATACTGGGATAATTTAAATTATTATTATTATTATTATTATTTTATTTTCAAGACACAGCTTCTCTGTAATGTTTTGGAGGCTGTCCTGGAACTTTCTCTGTAGACTAGGCTGGCCTTGAACTCAATAGAGGTCTGACTGCTCTACCTCTGAGTGCTGGGATTAAAGGTGTGAGCCACCAATGTCTGGCTAAAAAACTTTTTAAAATTAAAAATAAACAGCCAAGCTGGGCGTTGATGTGAGTTCGAGGCCAGCCTGGTCTACAGAGCAAGTTCCAGGACAGGCTCCAAAACAATACAGAGAAACCCTGTCTTGAAAAACCAAAAACAAAAAAAACAAAAAAAAAAAACCCAAAACAACAACAACACTAAAAAAAAAACCAGCCAAGTGGTGGTGCATGCTTTTAATTTCAGCACTCAGGATGCAGAGACAGGCAGTTCTCTGATGTTGAAGCCAGCCTGGTCTACAGAGTGAGTTCCAGGACAGCCAGGGATACACAGAGAAACCTTATCTCAAGAAAAAACAAAGACCAAAATAAAATAAAAATAAACATGATTATAAACAAAAAATTCTATTTGTTATAGGTTGATATATATCAATAAATATTATATATATATATATATATTTATAGGGAGATGGGAAAATTTAGAGGTGTTTGTACAGCTCCAGGCGAGTGAGGGTTTTCAGCAAGCAGAGCTGTGTCCAGGGCCAACCAGGGAAGACTTCCCAGAGGAGGTGATACTTGGGTCAAACCTTAAAGGAGGAGCAGGGATTGAGCAGAAGGAAAAGTGGTCCAGTGATAGTTATATGGAGAATTTAGGTGAATGTCTGTACATAGGAGGCTGGCTGAGTGTTAGGTAATCAGGCTTGATTTTATCCTATGGACAATCAGGGACCATGAAGAGTTTTAAGAAGAGGAATAGGAAAATGACATGGTCATTGCAGACATGGGAGTGTGTAGTGTGCGTGCATGCGTGCATGTGTGTGTGTGTGTGTGCGTGCGTGCGTGCGTATGTGTGTGTGTGTGTGTGCGTGTTGCTAGGAATGGAACCCAAAGCCCCCTACATGCTACATGAGTTCTATAATGAGACACACCCCTCGGTTTCAACCTTTTATGACGTTTACTATTAAAGCATCGTGGGAGTTTCATAGTTGGAGGAGTGGGAAGGGGGAGGTACTGGGAGTTGTTGGGGGCCACAAAGCTGTTGGGAGACTGGGGTGTTAATCCTCCTAACACTGATGAGTCAGAGTGGGGTGACACTGCGAGGGGACATCTGAGAACTGGGCACGGCTGGGCCTGGGAAGCAGGTGGCAATAACAACACTCAGTGTCCTTTGTGTGTTTGGAATGGGCCTGGGATTGCTAAGTCCACAGAGTGTATTTCCTCACTTAACCCTGAGGGAGGAGTAGGTGCTGGGTCCCATTCCGTTATAATCTGCATCGTGTGAACTTCCCACCGACCAGAATCCTGTGCCTTGAACCTAAACCTGTGTCAGAAGCACATGACAGACATTCTCCACAAGTAAACAAAACAGCAAAGACAAAAACACACCCAGAGAGTGTGACAGTTGGGTGTGAATCTCTCCAGACCCTCAGCTCCGTGCCTGTGCAGCTGCGTGTGCACCCGGCTGTGTCTGTGTGTAACCGCCTGACAGCAAAACGCACAGAGAATGAGCCAGTCTGTGAGTGTGGTGTGAGCCTGTCTGTGAGTATGGTGTGAGTGAGTCTGTGAGTGTGGTGTGAGTGAGTCTGTGAGTGTGGTGTGAGTGTGGTGTGATCCAGTCTGTGAGTGTGGTGTGATCCAGTCTGTGAGTGTGGTGTGAGTGAGTCTGTGAGTGTGGTATGAGCCTGTCTGTGAGTGTGGTGTGAGTGTGGTGTGAGCCAGTCTGTGAGTGTGGTGTGAGCCAGTCTGTGAGTGTGGTGTGAGTGAGTCTGTGAGTGTGGTGTGAGCCAGTCTGTGAGTGTGGTATGAGCCTGTCTGTGAGTGTGGTGTGAGTGTGGTGTTAGTGTGGTGTGAGTGTGGTGTGATCCAGTCTGTGAGTGGGGTGTGGGTTGATATGTGTGTGTCTGTCTGCATCTTCAGGGTCACATCAACTTCGTTGTTGGCAAACTGTTCTGGAGTCCCTCCTTCAACCCCACATTTTTTGTTTGTTTTTTTCAAGACAGCATTTCTCTGTGTAACCTCAGCTATCCTGGAACTCACTCTGTAGACCAGGCTGGCCCCTAACTCACAGAGATCCGCCTGCCTTTGCTTCCTTTCCGAGTGCTTTATGCTTTTTGTTGGTGTGTTATTTGGTGAACTCTTTTCATGTCTAAAAACATTTGTTTGTTTATTTATTTTAATTTATGTGTATGTGTGTGCCTTTGCAAGAGTTTATGTTATCATATATGTGTGGGTACCCATAGTGGTTAGAGGCATCAGGTCCCCCGGAGCTGGAGTTGCAGACAGTTGTGAGCAGGTGCTGGGAATCAAACCCAGGTCCTCTGCAAGAGCAGTTCAGGCTCTTAACCACTGAGCCATCTCTCCAACCTCTACTTACATCATTATATCTTTGTTATGATTACCTTCTAACTTTATTACGTTCAGGGTGTTGTTGTTGTTTTTAGTGCTCTTTGGCAAACAGGTATCTGAAGGAGAAGGGGGCTAAAATTAACTGTAGCCATGGGTTACTGTAATTTACAGTGCTGTCTATCGCTGTCCTTGGGGCCTGTCAGAGGGATTTGAGAAGCAGTGTACCCTATCTATCTTCCGTGTATGTGTAGTGAGCTGTCCACCTGGGCTGCGGCCCCAGCACACATCCTCTTTAATGCGCCTCCCTTTGTTGTAGGTGGTGGTGGTGAGGTGTGTGTGTGTGCGTGTGTGCGCGTGTGTGCGTGTGTGTATGTGTGTGTGTGTATGTGATATGCGCACATTTGTGGGGAGTACATGCATGTGGAGGCCAGATGTCAACATCAGGTAGGTACCTTCCACCCTAGTTTAAGACTTCATCTCTCTCTGATTCAGCTAGCCTGGCTGGCCAGCAAGCTCCAGGCACCCCTGGTCTCCGCCTCCCAGGGCTGGGATTACATGCCGCTGGGCCAGATTTTTACGTGGTTGCTGGGAGTCTGAACTCGGGTCTTCAGGCTTGCATAGTAAGCACTTTACTGACCGAGTGATGATTCCTCAGCTCCGGTGTTTTTGATTGTTTCCCACAGCATTTTCTGTGTCCCATGCCTGGCTTCTCTTTTCCCCTTTGGATGGAAACCAGGAAGGGCCATTCTCTCTGTTGTTCTTACAACAGGAGACTGAACTGGGCAGGGGCAAAGCCTCGACTCTGGCTGGTAGCAGAAGCCTGGCTGTATGTGACTGGAAGCAGTGACCAGGTGACCCAGGTCTGGTACTGGGAGAGGTGGCAGAGTGGTCTGGGTGACAGCCAGTGGCCAAGGTTGTGCTTTGGTTGCCACATCTGCAAGAGGGAACCACAGTTCAGCTTCTGAGGTCGTTGTGATGTGTGGGAACACTTGGAATGTGCACACTGGGGCACAGGGAACATCCCTTCCATGGGTATTTATTGGAATCTATCATGGTGCCCTCAGGCTACACCAGGGAAGTAGTACAATTCAGATTGTACCCAAAGGAAACAAAGAGAAACCAAAATAGATTGACCGGGAGGAGGGTAATACTGGGGGTGGAGCCTGAGGCCTGGTGCATGCTGGGAAACACTTGCACTGAACACCAAGGCTAGCCTTGAACTTGAAGCCCTCCTGCCTCAGCCTCCCAAGGAATCATTGGCCTGCATCACCACAAGGGCTACAATTGTTTTCATGATGTAACTAGAGGAAATGGAGCAAGGAGGAGGCAGGCATCTGGGGCAGAAAGAAGGGCAGCCTCAGCCGTGAACAGAGGGCTTGAGGCTGACCCTCTGAGATCAATACACTTGACTGAAGACCTGTGGCTTCCGAGGAGGTTAGGCACAGGAGTTTCTCAGAAAGAACATTCCGGACAGGAGCGTCAGCAGGTGCAGAAGTCCCCGTGGGCGAAGTGGCTGGGGTATTCCAGGGATAGCAGGAGGCCAGCATGACGGGAGCAGAGGGAGAGAGGCCTGCAATGGGGTGGAGGTCTGAGGCCACCACACGGTCTCTGCACAGGTCGGGGTTGGCTCTGAGGACAGGGGTGGCAGGCTGAAGCCCAGCAGAGACAGTTTGGGGTCCCCACTGTCAAGTGTGTGCCAGGTCTGTGCTCCTGAGAAGGTCTAAGGCTGTCAGGCCTGGGAGACCAGGAGGAGACTCCTGGAGGTAGCCCAGAAGCAGGTGGTCAGCTAAGAGAGATGGCGCTCACCTGCAGTCCCGGGACTTGGGAGGCAAAGGCAAGAAGATTCCATGTTCACGGCTAGCCTCACTACTTAACGAGGCTACCTGGGCTACATACTGAGACCCAATGCCCTGTTTGGGAATTAGTTTCTCCCATTTGAAAATGACTTTTTTTTTTTTTTGAGACAGGGTTTCTTTGTGAAGCGAACTCACAGAGATCCCTCTGCCTCTGCCTCCTGAGTGCTGGGACTAAAGGTGTGCACCACCACCACCTGGTTTAAAAATGATTTCTTTTTAAATCTCAATTTCTAAATTTATTTTATTGAAAATTGATTTTTTTCCATACAGTACATTCTGCTAAACCCTCCTCCAAGGCCGTCTCCTTTCTTTTCAGCCATGCTGCGTTCTACCACCGACATTCCATGCCTTAAAAATTACTCTTCCTTCTGGGGGGTGGTGGCAGCAGCCCAGGCCTTTAATCCCAGCCCACAGAAAGCAGAGGCAGGTGTATCTCTGAGTTCGAGGCCAGCCTGGTCTACAGAGTGAGTTCCAGCACAGCCAAGGAAGGCGACACAGCAAAACCCTGTCTTGAAAAACAAAAAACTTCCTTTTCTTCACAGCTCATTGAAGCATGGTTGACATGTGAGGCTCCCAGGTTTATATACACTTAGACGGACTTTGACACACAGCAAACCCCAAACCTAAACATTACCATAAACTCTCCCCAGTTTCCTTCTTAGCGATCTCTCTTCCAATACTACCTCATCCCCAGGGAGCTGTTGACAGGACTGGTCCTCTCTGGGTTCATCTGCATCTTCTAGAATCTTCTCGTGGAACTCAGTGTGTGCTTTTGGGGAGCAGAGCGCCTGCCTCCTTCCATGCAGCATACTCATTTTGAGCTCCATCACTGCCGTTGTGGGTGGGGTGCTTCCTTTCCATTGTGCAAGAGCCCCGAGCTGTATGGATAGACCATAATTCGTTTACTCGACTGTTGACGGATGTTTGGGCTGCTTCCAGATTTGAGCTTATTACAAACAAAACTGCTGTGAGCATTCGTGTTCTCATTGTACAGACTTATGTTTCTCTTCTTGTAGGTAAACACCTACAAGTGAGATGTCTGGGTCAGAGGCTATGTCTATTTACCTTTTGGAGAACTTTTTTTTGTTGTTGGTATTTTATTTCCCTGATGTCCCTACCAGCAGAGTGTGAATGTCCAGCTTCTTCCCAGGCTGGTGACACTGTCTGTGGCCACTTTAATAAACACAGGAGCCTCTCGTTGGTTTTCCCCTAATGCATCATGCTCTGGTGTCTCTTGTGCTCATTTGCCAATAGCCTCTTTGTTGAATTATCTACAGATCTTCTGTCTAAAATATAAAAAGAAAAAAGAAGCTGGGTGGTGGTAGAGCCCATCTTTAATCCCAGCAATATTAAAGGGAGGCAGAGGCAGGCGGATCTCTGTGAGTTCCAGGCCAGCCTGGTCTACAGAGTGAGTCCCAGGACAGTCAGGACTGTTACACAGAGAACCCTGTCTGGAAAAACTGGTGGGGGGCATTGTGGGGCCTGGGGATATGACTCAGTTGGTAGAGTGCTTGCCTAGGGAGCACAAAGCCCTGCTCCATCTACAGCAAAACATAAACAGGATTGTTAATTCCAGCACTTGCAAGTTGGAAGTGGGAGGACCAAGTTCAAGGTTATCCTCTGCTACATGGAGTTCAAGATCACCCGGGGATATAGTGAGACCATGTTTCAAAACATAAATAGGACCAGGGAGATTGCTGAGCTGGTTGAAGTTCTTGCAATCCCAGGAAGCCATGAAAAGAGCCGTATGTGGCGCACATCTTTAACCCTAGCACTCCTGCAGTGATACGGGAGCTAGACACAGAAGAAGCTCATGGGCTGACCACAGAGAGACATGAGAGACGCAGCCTTGACACATAGAAGGAAAGAACTGACTCTTCAAAAGTTGACCTCTGACCTTTATACGTGTACCCTGAAGTGTGCCCTCCCCCCCCACGTAAGCTCACACACATGCACAAATTTTTACAAAATGACACTAAAGGATGGAAAGATGGTGGCTCAGTGATTAGGAGCATTTGTTGCTTTTGCAGAGGCCCAGGGTTTGATTCCCAGCACCCACATAGCGGCTCACAACCATCCGTAAGCCCAGTTCCAGGGAATCCAGCTGGCACATACATGATACATATACGTGCAATGCAGGCAGGCAAAACATTTACTTACATAAAATAAATAAATCTTAAACATTTAAAAAGTAACATAGGGATCTTTGAGTTCTTGAGTTTTGAGAATTTCTTACTATCTTATGCTTACAGATCTTTATTGCCTATGCAACTTACAGATATTTCTCTGTTTTTGGATTGTCTTCCATTTTTAAAAGTTATTATTAGGTCAGGTGTGGTGGTGCACACCTTTAATCCCAGCACTCAAAGGCAGGTGGATTTGTGTGAGTCTAAGGCTAGCCTGGTCTTCATTGTGAATTCTAGGCCAGCCAGGGTCACACAGTGAAATCTTGTCTCAAAAAACAAACCTTTTAAGTAGCACATTTTGATGTCTCTTCATCTAACGGTGTTCTTTGAAAAGCAAGTTTTGTTTATCTTTTTTTTTTCCTTTTATACACCGTGAATTTAATGTGTATAGGGAATATTTGCCTAAGGTCTCAGATTTTCTCCCAGAAACACAACAGTTTATATGTGCTATTTATGCCTGTGATCCACCCGGGGAATTTCCTCACATATGCTGTGTGAGATGCAGGTTATTTTGCCCATGGCCAGTCAGTTGCTCGAACACTATTGGAGAAAATGTGCTTTCCCCAGTGACCTGTCATTTTAAGAAAAACTTGTCCTGGTTTGCTTTCCGTTGCTGGGACATGCTTCACAACCAAAAATAAGTTGGAGATGCCGGGCGGTGGTGGCGCACACCTTTAATCCCAGCACTCGGGAGGCAGAGGCAGGCGGATCTCTGTGAGTTTGAGGCTGGGCTGGACCGACAGCCTCCAAAACAACACAGAGAAACCTTGTCTCGTAAAAACCAAAAAAAAAAAAAAAAAAAAAAAGTTGGAGAGTGTAGGCAGGTCTTTCTGTTTCCATCAACCAGCTCCCAAATAACCACACCGAGACTTCTTATTAATTATGAAAGCTTGGCCGATACTTTCTGACTAGCTCTTTTTGTAAGGATTCAGGCACTATGTTGGCCTGCCCCTGTCACCTGGCAGAATGTGCTCAGGCGGTACCCTGGCCATGATTGCATAGTCTGCACGCAGGTGCAAAGGACCCCTTTAAAAGACAGACCCCGCCCACTTATACTGTCTTCCTGCCCCCCCTTTTCCTGCTGTTCCCCTGGGGCAGACAGGACTTTTCCTATCTCCCTCTGTCCTCCCTCTGTCTCTGTGTCTTTTTACCTTTCTTTCTCTTTTCTTCCCCTTCTCTCCTCTTTCTAACAAAACTTCTTGTAGGCATTTCAGATGGATCGGGTGGGACAGGTATTCTGGCACAGAATAATGAGTGTTACACAGCTCAGGTGGAAAGGTATCCTGGAGCTCGGGAGCCAAGGACCACCACAGGCCGCAGTTAAGTGTAGCTGCTTACAGCTCTGCCTCGGGGGAAAGGCTTCCCCAGTGTGTCTGCTCTGCTCTGGCAAGAGGAGAGGGTCTTCCAGCTGGGGATGTTTGCCCAGTGCAGCAGTCTTGCTCAGGCCCAAGAAGGTTTCCCAGGCGAAGTTGCTGCAGTTCAGCTGTGCTCCGCCCCGGGAGAGTGGAGAGCTGAGTGTAACAACTTGACTCTGCCAGGGGAAGGTTTCCCAGCAAAAGTGTTACAGCCCTGCTCGCTCTGCTCTGCCCAGTGTTGTCTCTGCTTTAACGCTGCAAAAGAAGATCTTCACCCAAAGCCCATCCAAGGGACTTATTGGGAGGGAAGAATCCAGGAGAGTGCTGCCCTCTGCCAGAGTGGCAGAGGACAGCCGGGTAGCAGGAACAGCCACAAGCTGAACAGACACAGGGTTTATATAGGGCTTCCAGGGTGGGGATTGGTCAGATTTTGATCCTGAGCTCACATTGGCTAGATCTCGTACTCAGGGATTGGTTGGTTTTCTGCACAGGGTTAGGGTCAGATTTGGCTCTGGTTTCAAGGCCAAAGTGTGTTTTTTTCTCTGGTCCTTTTTAGCCTTATGGCTCCAATTTTAGGGCCAGGGTGTATTTCTTTCACTGGCTTTGATTCCAGGGACAAAGTGTGTTTCTTTGGCACTGGTTTCAGGGTCAGGGTGCATTTCTTTGGTTCTGGTTGCAGGGCCAAAGTGTGTTTCTTTGGCTCTGCTCAGGGTGTGTTTCTTTGACTGGCCCCTTTTCCCTATCCCAACCACATGGCTCTTACCTCTGTCCCTTCTTGGAGTCTGTGTCTGGCTGCTCCACACCTCTTCTCCCCGAGTCCTCTGTGCCTGGAAATCCTGCCTGGCTATTGGCTGTTCAGCTTTTTACTAAACCAGTTGCAGTGGCCTGTGGTCCTCACGCAGTGTAAAGGAGTCTTCCACAGCAGGGTAGGACAGGGTTTGTCTCATTTTACGGCACACAGTCCGCCGTGAAGGGAAGTCAAGGCAGGGACTCCGGGCAGGAACTAAAGCGGAGGCCACTGAGGAAATGCTGCCTCCTGGCTTACTCGGCCGGCTTTCTCACACACCCAAGGACCACTTGGCAGGCATAGCACCGCCCACTCTGGGCTGGCCCCTCCCACATCCCTCATTAATCAAGACACCGCCCCACAGGCTAAGTATGGGCCAATCTGATGGAGGCATTATCGCAATTGAGATTCCTGACTGTGGCTGTGGCAAGTTGACAAAACAAACACAAAACAAAAAAATCAACCAGTCTACTGGTTTATTATTTATTTATTCTGTGTATGCGTGTGTTTGGGCACATGTGGGCCAAAGCGCAGGTGTACAGGTCAGAGGACGACATGCCGGAGTCGCTTCTCGCCTTATACCTTGTAGGTTCTGGGGACTGAACAAAGGTTACCAGGTTTGGTGGCAAGAACCTTCGCCTGAGCCATCTTACCGTCCCTGCTTTGTCTTTTGCTCATAAGTTGAAAATTAATTGACTGTGTGAGTTTATTCTTAGACACTGCTTGTCCATTGATCTACATTTTTCTTTTGTTGTGCTTTTCAAGGCAGGGTTTCTCTGTGTAGCCCTGGATGTCAGAACTCATTCTGCAAACCAGGTTGGCCTTGAACTCAGAAATCCACCAGCCTCTGCCTCCCAAGTTCTGGGACTAAAGGCGTGAGCCACCATGCCCAGGACATATTTTTTTAATGGAGTACTATACTGCAGTGATCACTGAAGCCTTGTCAGTCATGTGGTCAGGTGGCTTAAGTCCATGTGTGTGGAGGTCAGAGAATGACCTCAGGTTCCAGTGCTCACTGCTATACTGGGTTAGCTAGCCCTTGAGCTTCCAGGGATTGTCCTGCCTCAGCCACCATCTCTCGGGAGAAGCAGGCTGTCAAGCTTACCTAGTAAGTGTTCTGCCCATTGAGCCACAGCGCTGACCCCTTGCTGGGGTTTCATTTCAACTGGAATTGGCTTAAATCTATCCACCAATTTTAGGGAGCTGAATACTTCACTAATATGGAGTCTTTTCACCTGTGGATGTAACAGACCTTTGTAATGGATTGGTGTTTAATGCCTCTCAACAATATGGCATAGATTTTACTCATGGGCACTCATGTCGTCTGTTAAATTTATTCGTAAGCCTTTGCTTTTAGAAAATTGTTTGTAGCTGGGCAGTGGTGGAATACGCCTTTAATCCCAGTACATGGGAGGCAGAGGCAGGCGGATCTCTGTGAGTTTGAGGCCAGCCTGGTCTACAAATTGAGTTTCAGGACAGCCAGAACGCTTACACAGAGAAACCATGTCTCAAAACACCAACCAAAAAAAAATGTGGTTTGTTCATGTGTGTGCATGACACAGTGCATATGTGGACCTTGGCGGACAACAGACAGGAGTCACTTCTCTTTTCTACCTCCTGGGTCCCAGGGATCAAACCCAAGTCTTCCGGCCCAGTGGCAAGTGCGTCTGTCCACCGAGACGTCTTTCTCATCCACCTAATTCATATACTGAGGCTGTGTTAGCTGCTAAGTTGTTTTTGCTCTTATGTTTTAGTTTGGCAAAAAGTTTGAATTACAGAAAGAGTTTGTAAGGACACTCAAAAACGAAACGAAATGAAACAAAACCCAGAAACCCCAGAAATATCCTTTACCCAGATTCCTACGACGTTAACAGTACCCCCACCCCACATACACAGCCAAGACAGGGTCTCACTATGTAGCCCTGACCTGAAACTCACTTTACAGACCAGGCTGGCTCCAAACTTAGGAGGTAGAGGCAGGAGGACCAGGAGTTCAAGGTCTTCTTAACTGCATAGTAAGTTTAAGGCCAGCCTGGTCTGTGCTACATAAGACCCTGTCTTTAAAAACTGAGGGGGGAGGTAGGAAGGGGGGAGGGAATTAGCATTGGTGCAGAACTAACAAGTGAATGAATTACTGACTTCAGATTTTCTTAGTTTGTCCATTAGTGTCCACTCTTCTTCCCTCCCCCCCCTCGTTTCTCCCTCCTTCCCTCCCTCCCTCCCTCCCTCCCTCCCTCCCTCCCTCCCTCCCTCCCTCCCTTCCTCCCTCCCTCCCTCGCTTCCAGGACTCGTCAGGACTCCACCCTGCACTCAGTTAAGTTTTCTGAGTCCTCTCTGACTGCTGACAGTCCCTCCAGCATCTTCTCTTGTGTGTTGCGGCTTTGACACGTTTGAAGGGTTGAACACTTTGTAGCCTGGTCCTTATTTTTTCCTCATCGCGTGGAGGGTGTGGATTTGGCGGACGAACACCACCGAGACGAGTTGTGTGGCCGAGGTCCTGAGGTCTTGGGGGTCATTGCATGGTTTTGGGCGGTGCGTGATACTGTCGCGTTTACTGGTGACATGAACTCGCTGGGCTTCTCTCCTGCAAAGACCTGGCTTCCATAGGTGTGGGAGGGGAATTACTAAGTGCAGTTCCCACTCAGGAAGAGGGAAGCAGCTCTCCCAGGCGTGCAGGATGTGTTGTGGTCTGTC
The DNA here is from genome assembly GCF_017639785.1 of Mesocricetus auratus. NCBI lineage: Eukaryota > Metazoa > Chordata > Mammalia > Rodentia > Cricetidae > Mesocricetus > Mesocricetus auratus. The sequence goes on along the minus strand of NW_024429194.1, from coordinate 85,622,557 downwards.
TCCACTGCCCCTTTCTAACTCCCTGCCCCTTGTGATCTATACTGAGAGTTCAGCCATGTGCTCCGTTTTCCAGTGCATTTATCACTGAGTATTGGTGTGTGCATGTGCAGAGGTCAGAGAATAACTTGAGGGGGTTGCTTCTTTCCTTCCACCATGTGGATTCTGGGGTTCAGACTCAGGTCATTGGGCTTAGTGACAAACACCGTTAGCCCATGAGCCATCTTCTTGGCCCTCCATTTGTTCAGTATCAGTAAATATGTAATATGGTGTCAAAATTGCTAACTCACACTCTTGTCTAAAATAAGCTTTCCGTCCACCATACAGTGTTTGTGCAGTTCCCTTTGCTGTAGTCTCCAGTCTGCACATAAACACGCACTGTTTGGCTCAGCCCCCTCCTTTCCCCCATTCTGTTATTATAATATACATCTAGAATAGAAAACTATCGTGATATTGTTTAAGATTTATTTATTTATTGGTTTTTCAAGAGAGGGTTTCTCTGTGTAGCCCTGGCTCTCCTGAAACTCGCTCTGTAGACCAGGCTAGCCTCAAACTCAGAGATCCAACTGCTTCTGCCTCCCTAGTGCTGGGACTAAAGGCATGAGCCACTACGCCCTGCTGTCTGTCTGCCTGTCTATCTGCCTGTCTATCTATTCTATCTATCTATCTATCTATCTATCTATCTATCTATCTATCTATCTATCTATCTATCTATCCATCCATCCACTTATGTATTTTTGGTTTTTTGAGACAGGGTTTTTCTGTGTAACCCTGGCTGTCCTGGAACTCACTTTGTAGACCAGGCTGACCTCAAACTCACGGAGATCCACCTGCCTCTGCCTCTTGAGTGCTGGGATTAAAGGAGTATGCCACCAATGCCTGGTGCTAAAGTGACTTTTTTTTTCGAGACAGGGTTTCTCTGTGGCTTTGGAGGCTGTTCTGGAACTCTGTAGACCAGGCTGGCCTCAAACTCAGAGATCCACCTGCCTCTGCCTCCTGAGTGCTGGGATTAAAGGCATGTGCCTCCACTGCCTGGTGCTAAAGTGACTTATTAATTATACATTTTTGCGAGTCACTTGTTTAGGATAACTGACTGTGAAGAGCGTCACTTTCCCTTTCCACTTTGCTTCCTTTTACTTCATTTTCTTGCCTTACCACACTGGCTTCCCCATTAATACTGAATGGAAGTGAGAGCAAATGTCCATGTGTTGTGAAGGCAGAGATCACGGAATCCTTAAAACTGGGCTTTAGTGACGGCGCGGGGGGGGGGGGGCGGGGGCGTTGCTGCATGGGAGATGGAGGGTGATGTTGTCAAAGGGCCCCTTCTCAGAGGTGCTCATGACGTGCAGAGATTGAAAGAGAGTGACTTCCCTGAGTCTTAAACACGAAGGGACTAAAGCAGTTACTTTCAGAAGTCTCCAGTCTGCTTGGCCTCCACCCCTAGTATCCCTCTCTTTCCCAGTCCCGGATTCTTGGCTTCAGGACCCCTCTCCCAAAACAGCTGAGAGGGAGAGGGTCCCAGCTGACAAGATGTGGCTTGCGGTCAGGTCAGGTGTGCGTTATTAGGGGAGTCTCAGCTCAGGAGTCCGGCTGTGGGGATCTTGAGGAAGACAAGGTGACTGCGAGACTCCGCAGCACGCCGAGCGAGCGAGCATCACCACACGCCTGGCTTGTGGCCACTCATTCAGTGGCCTGTGAGGTGGCCACAAGGACCTCAGTCTCACTAACTGCCGACCTTCTCCAACCCCTCAGGAGTGGAGCAGGGAGGCGCTGGGAACTGGCAGCCTTGGCTGTTACTCCTGTCACCTCTGTTCATGCCTCACCTGCCCTGGAGCTCTGCCCTGCTGCTCTCCCCGTTCCCTGGCCAGGGCCAGCAGAGCCAGGCCCACTTCCCTGGGCTTCTGCTCACTCACAGTCTGTCTCCTTCCAGACTAGGGACTCTGGCTCTTCTCACACCCTGCGTCTGTCAAAGGACTCAGTGCACACTGAGCACCAGCAGCCACTGTGGTCCCCAAATGCACAATGGGATGGCAATGTCAGGTGCCGGCTTGTCAACCCAATGGGGGGTCACCAAGAAGGACCTCCTCCAACGGGACTGTCACTTGGAAAGGGATGAAGCCTGGCCCAAAGGCATCTTGGAGCCCATGCCTCCCTATATTACACTCTGTCACCAGCCGACCCCAGGATGCTCCAGGAAGTGCTGTGCATGACACCCGCCCCCAGGCGCCACCTCTTAGAGAAGGGACCATTGTCTTCGAAGGGTTAACGAGGGATGCAAGGAAGGGGCCCTTTAGCCATGATGCCCTCTGACCTTTCATAAATCAGAGGGGCTGGGGGCGAGGGGCTGCTTGGCAGGACTTGGTGGGGTGGGGACTTAGAAGCAGCTGCGCGCGACGTTGACATTGTTCCCACCATTCTGAGTGCAACAAATCCCTCTATTGTGTTCCTGGTTTATCTGGTTCCTCTTGTTTATGAGCAGGGCTCCTTTGGCAGTGGTTCCAGCCCTGGGCGGGTGGAAAGAGTGCTGGCACGCACTGAGGGGGGAGGGGCGGGAGGGGGCGCTGTCAATGCCCGCATTGTCCCCCGCGCTTTTTGTTTCTACTGTAATGACATGTTGAGAGAGAGAGAGAGAGAGAGAGAGAGAGAGAGAGAGAGAGAGAGAGAGAGAGAGAGGAGCTGGCGAGGGAAGAGACCAGCAAGGAAAGCCGAGCAAGGGCCCTGGTGTGGTGTGGATTGATATCTGGGCCTGGGCGGATGTGCTGGCAGCTGGGTAGCAGGGCTGCATGGAGCCAGGCGGGGGTGCCTGGTGGCGGGGGTGGTGGCATGAGGGGTCAGCCAGTCTCCCCCACCCTAGCCTCTGCTGCCTGGCACCAGGTTCCCCACCGTCGGCTGGTCCTCCTGAGGCAGCTGGAGTGGGGTAGTGCCAGGGTTAGGTCCGCATTCCGACGTGGCTTTGCCGGCCTGTGCTGCCTGGGCAGCTGGCTTGGCCTCTCAGGTCTGTGGCTGAGGTCTGTGAAATGGGCAGTGCCAGGGGTGAAAGGCTGCCTGGCCTTCTGGAAATAGAAGGGTATTCTCCCTAGTCCTGGGGCTGTACGCCGGAGCCCAGGCAGAGGAGGAAACACATGCTGGGGCAGAGCCCCAAACTGCCCCCAGAACGACAATACCAAATGCCAGCTTGGCTCCGGGGCCTCTCTCCCATCTGGGCCTCTGACAGATGTGAGGGGAGGGGAAAGAGAGGGACCTGAAAATGGAGGCGGAGCCACAGCCCATCCTAGGTGGCTCTGAGCCTGTCTCTCTCCTCTGGTGTCAGGCTCCAGGCTGTGCTTATCTAGATGTGGCAATTCAGGGTCCCTGAAGGAGACATGAAGGCCCTGGGTTTCTCAGAGCTGGAGGGTCCTCCAAGGCTATGGGCTTCTCTCTGCCACTGCGTGTGGCCTTCTCTGTGCCGCCAGCCAGGAAGGCACTGCCTGTTCTGGCCCATCTCTATGACACAGAGAGAGCACTCTGTCTCTGGCCGGTCCAGACTGGGTAAATGCTTTTCTGCTTTTGCTTCAGTCAAGGGTCTCTGAGATTTCCACTCTTCACCTGTAAAGTGTGGACAGATGTCCCCGCTGTCCTCCCAAGGTCACGTGTGGGTCTGTGGAAAGTTCAAGATCCTCCTTGCTGTCCTGGGAATGGTTGAGGAGGACCCATTACAGGGTGGAGGTTGTGTGAGATGGAGCCCAGTTTTTCAGGACTGCTGAGGGTTAGGTAAAGGTCACACATAACCAGGATGTGGACTCAGGGCTCAGGCTATGGCTAGTCAGGATTCAGTCTAAGCTCAGGGCTCAGTCTAGCATCAAGACTGGGGCTTAGTCAGTCAGGGTTAGGATCACGGCTCAGATTGTAGCATCAGGATCAGGGCTTAGTCAGGGTTAGAATCACAGCCGAGGGTGTATTCAGGGCCAGGGCTCAGTCTGTAGATGGGGGAAATTCATTGTAGGAGAAAGTAAGGGTTTATTCAAGATCCAGACTCAGGATAAGGGTTATACAGGTCTAGGATAAGGGTAGTGTAGGGTATGGAAAAGGCTCAGTAGACACTATGTCAGAGAGAGGGTGAGTATTCATTCAAGAATTAGGATAAAGGTTCATGCCAGGCTTGAGGCTCAGTCTATGACCAAGGAAAGTGCTCATTTTTGATTCAAGATTAGGGTTCATGTCTGTCACCAAGATCAAGGCTGGTAAGTGTTCACTTTGGGTTTAAGGTCAGGCTGCAGGCTGGGGTCAGGGCCAGGGTCAGGCTGGGTAAAGGCCTCTGGCAATCACCCAGCTTTGATGGACAATCTATAGCCAGTGTCAAGGACTGTGTCTGGGGCTGGCCTGGGGCCAGCGCTCAGCTGTGATGTGGGTCAGGACCCTGTCTGGGGCTGTGTCTGTGAAGAGATGCTTGGGGGCTGGGAAACATGCAGAGAGACTGGGGAGGGTGGAAGAGGCCGGACCAGGGAAGGAAGAGGGGTTGAGGAGCCCCTGCCGTGTGCAGATATGCTGATAGGAGATTACATGTTAGGAAGGTGTCCCGTGGGTGGGGGCTGCTCCTAAGTCTGTGGTGATAGAGGCTGAGCTAGGGTTGGGGGCTTACGTGTGATGTGGGTAGGTCGGTATGGAGGCGTATGGACGCCTCCCCTCTCCATCACCCTGAGCTGTGGATACCGATGCTTCAGCACACAGGGTCTGCATCCCACCAGGGTCCTGGCCGTCCCACATGACTGGCGTCTGGACCTTGCACAGCCTGTCAGCTGAGAGCCCGTGATGACTGCCTGGTAGCTGGAGATGCTCCAAGATCAGAAACAGCCCCAAGGCCTAGCAAGGACCAGTTTAGAGGTGGCTGAGCGTGGTGACTGTCAGGTCAAAGGTCAGTCACAGCCCTGTGTGTCACATACCTTTTCTCCTGTACTACCCAAGCAAACCCGGTTACAGGCACACGACCACGGCAAGCAGAGATGAGCCCAATGTGAGGACATGGAGGGTGGTGAGGCCACCAAAGCTTTCAAAGCTTCAGACACTTTCTAAGTAGCCCATGGGGACTTCGGTAGCACATGCGTGCACAAAACCCTGGATTGGATCCCTAGCATGAAGCCAGGCAGGATGGTACACACCCATAATCCTAGCACTTGGGAGGATCAGAGTCAAGGTCATTTTTGACTACGTAGGGAGTTTGAGGCTAGCCTAGGCTACACGAGATCCCGCATCAAAAACAAAACAAAACAAAACAAAAACAAACAAAACAAAGAGAAGTCTGTGGGATGAGACGGATGGCTTCCTGCCTCTCCCTTCCTCACGCTCCTCTGGCATCACCGTTAGGCTTCTCTGGTTCTTTCCTGCTGCCTCTATTCTGGGGTTAAGTAGGTGAGGATACTCGCTCCAGTCACTGATGTCTGTCTCTTCTCTCCCTGCCCATCCCTTCGGCTTCTGCTGTGAGGGTCATCATACATACATACAATGTCAGGTCCCAAAGGGACCCCAGGAGCCTCCTGTGCCTCTCAGGAATAGCATCACCTGCTCTGTCTACTGTACATTGAGTCTCTGCTGAGCATCCAGTCCACAGACACGGGCCTGTCTTCGCTGGAGGAGCCTCTGTTCTATTGGGGGAGCCACTAGCGAGGGAAGGCCTGGGCTCACAGGTTGTCTGGCTGGGTAAAGGACCAAGGAAGGTCTCATGGCATTCCTGGCTTTGAAGTTAGATGTGGAGGGATGGACCAGGCAGGTATTAGCCTTTGGCTGGGGCTAGTACCTGGATTTACTGATGTTTGGTGTGGTGGTTCCAGGGAGCACCTCCTCGAAGAGCCTGCCCCTTGTTCTCTGACAGCCAGTGTAAACAGCACAGTTTTGGGTTAGATCCAGTGGGGTTGAGCCATGGTTCTGGTGCCTTCTAGCCCTGGTACCAGGGAGAAGCTAATCTGCATCAGGTTCATCTGTAAGGGACATGTGAGGATGGGAGGCTCACAGCTCCTGCCTGCTAAATGGAACCACAGATGTCTGTCCTGCAACGGCCTGGGCTAACGTCTCAGGTTTGCCCACTGTACGGCCTTCTTGGTAAGAATGTGGAGCACAGCCAGGCTGTTGTGGTGACGCACGCCTTTAATCCCAGCACCCGGGAGGCAGAGGCAGGTGAATCTCTGTGAGTTTGAGGCCAGCTTGATCTACAAGAGCTAGTTCTAGGACAGCCTCCAAAGCCACAGAGAAACCCTGTCTCGAAAACCAAAACCAACAAAAAACAAAACAAAATAAAAAGAATGAGGAGCAAAGAGATCCCAGAATGCAGAGTCCTCACCAGTAGAAGCTGTTTAATCCTGAGCTTGGAGAGCAAAAATCAGTTGCCACAGGGCCGGAGAGATGGCAACCCACATGACATCTCACAACAACCTGTAACTCCAGTTCCAGGGGAACTCTTACAGCCTCTGCAGGCAAAACACCCACACCCATAAATAATCAATACATTAAAAAAAACTCAGCTTTTTGGTTTACTATGCTGCTAAGGCCTGAACTCAAACATGCTAGGAGCAATCCCCACCACTGAGACCCCCCCGGGCCAGTTTGGTTACAGAAGCCATCACTGTAGTTGGCGTGAGTCCTGAGGGTTGGACAGAGAGCATCTTATAGAACCTCTCTTAGGGTTTGCTTGCGTCCCAAGCCGGAGCCATTTGGTGTCCCCTTGGGGAGCCCTGCCATTTCCTGAAAATTCTGGGTTGTCATGGGAGTTGTGAGAGGGAAGGAAGCTGCCTGGCAGGGGACCCATTGGCACTTGTCACCATGCCTCCACTCTACCTGCATCTCCCTGTGCTGGGTGGGGGACAACAGGACCCTGGGATGTGACATCTGTCAAAGCTGTTCATTCACCCGCAGCTGCAACCGGTTACAAAGCAGGAATGCTTTCCTAAAACCTGGAGAACTGCATTATATCTCAGTGGACAGAGCGCTTGCCCTAGAGTGCAGGGGCCTGGACTTGGTCCCCTGCACTACGTAAAGCAGGGGGGAGCAATCAGAAATTTAAGGTCATCCTCTGCTACATATGACTTTGAAGTCAGTTAAGGACGACATGGGACCCTGCCTCAAGCAAAACCAAACCACGAAAATGACTTTCTAATAAAACCGCTCAGCTTGATGTCTCTCCAGAAATGTCTTAAAGGCTGAAGATGTACTTTAGCATGCACGAGACCTTGGATTCAATCCCCTGTGCATGTGCGTGTGTGCGCGTGCACGTGTGCCTGTGTGTACACACACACGCACACATGTACATGCACATGTGGGCACAATTGTATAGAAAGTATATATACTATGCAGTTAACAATTTCAACCACTTTTGGGTGTATAAGTCAGTGGTATTAATTGCATTCACACTGTTACCACCTCCATTTCCAAAATTCTCTCTTCTCTCTTTCTTTTTTCTTTTTTCTTTTGGTTTTTCGAGACAGGGCTTCTCTGTTTAGTCCTGGCTATCCTGGAACTCGCTCTGTAGACCAGATTGGCCTCAAACTCACAGAGATCTACCTGCCTCTGCCTCCTGAGTGCTGGGATTAAATGTATGCACCACCACCCAGCTCTCTCATCTTCCTAAATTGAAATCTTTGTACCTCTTAGACACTAACTCTCCAAGTTTCCCTCAGCTCCCTGGTAACCACCACTCTCCTCTCTGCCTCCCACCTTGCCCGCTCCAGCTCCGTTATTTAAGAGGAGTTTCCCTGTTTCTGGCTTCTTTCACTTAGCATGTGTCTTCAAGGGTCATCCATGTCATAGCATGTGCATGATGTGTGTATGTGGACGTGATTGCCATGGTGTTCATGGAGATAGCGGCAGACAAATCTGTGAAGTTGGTTCTCTCTTGCCTCCTTTCTCTGGGTGCCAGGGATGGAACTCATGTCATCAGGATTGAATGGCTGACCCATCCCCTTGACTCCCTGCCTCCCTTTTATGGTGAACAATACAAAGTCCATCATGGCACCGACTACAGTCTGTTTGACCATTTGCTGTCTATGGGCCCTGGGTTGACCCATCATTTGGCTGTGTGAGTCATGTTACTAGGGAGGGACAGGGGCAGTCTGGCGTCCGTCCATCGGTCCGTATGAGTCTGCTTTTAGTGTCTGTGCTGTTTTATAGAGCGATCATTGATGAGTTTCCCGTGGTCTCAGCTCCACACCCAAGGACTGCCCCCTCTGCCTGTGACAACATCACTATGGGGAGCCTGGAGAGGAAAGGGAAGGGGACCAGTGAAGTTGGGCACTTGGTGGCTAACAGGGTTCCTGAGCAGGCAAGGAGAGAGAGAGAGAGAGAGAGAGAGAGAGAGAGAGAGAGAGAGAGAGAGAGAGAGAGAGAGAGAGAGAGAGAGAGAGAATGGTGCGTGGTGGGAGTCTGCCTGAGGAGCCCAGCCACCTAGCAGGGTGTGACTGTGAGGGCGTCCTTCAGTCCTGTGTAATAGCTCTGGGTTCTTCTGCAAGCAAGATTCTAGACTGTAGGAGCGGGACCATACTCCACTCAGGATATGGCTTGGCTGCTGGTGTCACCTTGAGCCGGAGAACAGCATGTTGAGTGAAGGCTTCGCCCATGGCAGATCAGTCTCCTGGGGTTCTTCATGGTCCCTCTAGCCACCCAAGAGGACATCACCCAGGCAGCTTGGCTCCTTCATACCCTGACACCTAGAGGCTCAGCTGGATTCCCTTCCTGAGAAGCATTCCCAAGAGGGTCCCTCCGTGGTCACGTGCGCACACACATTTACCACACCCATGTGCTCACCCATGCACTCACAGCACGCATGTTCTTCATACGTTTTCCAGGCACTCTCATCCAGTAACTCAACTGTCTGCACGCATCTAATTGCCATATGAGACACAGGAACACATATGCACATAGGTGCACACCACAAACACGTACCCAAAATTCACTGGCATGTACATGCTCAAATGCAAGTGTGCATGCCAGTCACCTACATGTGTGCATACACATTTGCAGGCGTGAACACTCACAGGGGAGTACACAGCCATGTACAATCATAGCACGCTCACAGAGGCTCGGGTGTACAATCGAACATACTTGCATGCAACCACAGGACACACACACACACACACACACACACACCTCTCATTCATACTATTCGCACACTCACACTAACTCCTTGGCTTTTTAAAATTATGCTTACAAGCCAGGTGTGGTGGCACACACCTCTAATCTTTGCACTTGGGAAGCAAAGGCAGATCTCTTCGAGTTCGAGACCAGCCTGGTCTACATATCGAGTCTCAGGCCAGCCAAGACTTCATAGAGAGACCCTGAGGCAAAACTAAAATAAAATGAAGTAAAAAAAACTACATTTATTATTTATTTATTGTGTGTGTGTAGATCAGGGGACAAATTAGGAATCCATTTTCTCCTTCCACCATGTGGGTCTCAACCTTGGAGGCAGGCTTAGAGCCTCCACCTGCTGAGCCCTCTCATCCATATGCTCTTTACTTTTTTTTTTTTTTTTTTGGTTTTTTTGAGACAGGGTTTCTCTGTATTGTTTTGGAGGCTGTCCTGGAACTTACTCTGTAAGACCAGGTTGGCCTCCAACTCACAGAGATCCGCCTGTCTCTGCCTCCGGAGTGCTGGGACTAAAGGCGTGCGCCACCACCGCCCGGCTGCTCTTTGCTTTTTAAAAAGATGTATTTGTCTTAGGTGTGTAAGTGTTTTGCCTGTGCGTGTGTACCGCACCTGCACCTAGCAACCGCCGCACGCCTCCACAACAGGCTTGGCTCATCCAGGGTCTGCTGCTCACGTCTTACAACTGTCAGGGTCTGTGCCTCACTACCCCCGTGTGCACCAAGAATCTGGTCGCCTCACAGAGCTGAACCTCCTTGGGGGGTAGTTTGTGGCAGCTGGGCAGTGTCCCCATGGAAAACTTACCTCACCGAGCTGATGAATGAGACCTCCAGGGCACAGACTGTCCTGTCTGTCCTCCACAGGCTGGACTCAGAAGTGGTCTATGGATCCCACAGAATCAGGGTCTGAGGTGGTTGTCACAGAGTGGCTGTAGGAGGCCACAGTGACACGCTCCTCCTCCCACTCTCAGTCTCGAGGCCTGGACCCCTCTTTGGGGAAGACCTTCTTCACATTGGCTCCCCTGGATTTGGGGTGCTTGGTTTGGGTCTGTCTCTAGGGCCTCTCCCAGTGGGACCATTTGCTTGTCTGTCTTCTCAAAGGACTGAGCTTCCTGGGAACACAACTACGCCCTATTTGCCGTTGGGAACCTATCGATGCTCGCAGGGTCCACAGAAAGCTGGTTCCTGGAGCACACTGTGTGGGATTCTGAACTTCCTCCTTACCTGACTTACTCAAGGTGACCTTCCTGCTGCCCCTGGGGAGGATTCCCACCATGGGCTTCATCCTCAACCTTCACCTCCCCTGGGCCTGCAGCCTTCAAATGTCTGAGGGTGACTCCATGCTCAGGAGGAGGCTTGGAAGGTGTGTCTACCTTCTGGCCCTGAGTGGGCAAAGACTAGGCCAAGTGACCAGGTTCCTTTTTCTTCCATGCCTGGGGCAAATGGCTTGGCTGACCATGGGGGACTACGCACCCCTTCCCTCAAGTGAGGACAAAGCAGAGAAATTAATTCTAATTCAAGAGAACTTTTCTTCCACAGGTCAGTGTTCCTCTCTGCAATGTGACCTGAAGGTAATTGTACCACTTCTATAACCTCAATTTCTCTCTCCCGAACACAGGGTGGGTTGTCTCCCTAAGCCCGAGACCCTCCCCAGCTGTGCCCTTCTGTGACTGGAAGTCTGAGCGCAGAGACAGGAAGGCAAGACCCTCCTTCCCCATCTCCTCTCCCTGTCCCCCAGGGTCACCCCAAAGCCGCCCCTCCCCAGCTCCTGGGACTTCCCTGCAGCTGCAGGCTGGGGAGACAATCGGGTGCTTTAGAGAAATACATTTTTGGGCTAATTTGCCATGCGTAAGTGTTTCTCTTACCCTTTAAAGGCAGAGAACAAAGAGACCTTTCTGTGCCCGGGCAGGCTGCTGGGAAGGGGACCGCAGCTGTACGGGCTGCAGACCCTCCCTCCCTCCATCCCCGTAAGCATCCCAGCACACATCCCCGACCCCCCCAAGAGGGACAGCCTGGACTTTCCCAGCCTCCCCCAGTCGCCAGTTTGGCCCAGCCCCCTCCCACCAGCTGCCCCAGGCAAGAGGGAAAGTGTGCGTGGGTGGTGGCTGGGTGGGGGGGGCACAAGGGGAGAAAGCCACTCTCCACGTGGTTGTGGGGACGGGTGGCAGCTAGGCTTCGTGACGGTGCTGGCCTGCTGGGGTGTGTTGGTGCTCTCTGAGCTGTTCAGTGTGGGCACATGCCAATGGCTTCAGTCACCAGGTGACTCATTAGCATTGAGGAGATGTGGTCTTGCTTCATTCATTCATTCATTCATTCATCTAGTCTGAGTTTCCCGTTAGTGTAGGTCTGTCTGTTGGTGGTAATAGACAAAACTAACTGGGTTCCAGTGCTTCTAAGAGGCCATGACTTCTTTGGGAGGAAGCAATGTAAACAAAGGCACAGAGCTTGAAGGGAGGAGCACGACCGCCTGAGTGGGGCTCGGGGCTCCTGTGCAGTGATGGGGACAGGGTCAGGGGAAGCTCACTGGTCTCTGTGCAGCTCTGCTGGGGAGTGGTTCTCTTGAGGCCCTGGGCTTCACAGTGACTGTCCCTAACCATGGTGCACAAGGCTCACTGGGCATTTATCCAGGTGGTCCTTCTGTGTCGAACTTGCTCCGTTCACTTCTCTGTTCTGTGGACATCTCTGCTCCTTGTCACAGCTCTCCACCCTCCTCCAGCAAGACCCGGCCCCTTACCTGTCTTTGCTTGCTTCCTTGGTTTATCTTGAAGCATGTGCGGGTGTGCAGTGTGTCCACACAGAAGCCAGGAGCCGGCCCCTCCCCCAACACACACACACACACACACACACACACACACACACACACGCACGCACGCACGCACGCACGCACTGCCCTTCTCTCCCTGTCTGTCCCAGCTCATCTTCATGAACCCCCCAGGCCCCAGCTCAGACAAGGACTTTGGATGCCACCCCCTCTAGCCTCATAAGACCAGCTGCTAATGTTTATGGAACACTCACTGTAGGGCAGACACCTGTCAGCCCACTGCGCCACAGTGCCTGCTCTATGGGGCTGCTGTGTCCTGCCACTGAGTTACCCAGAGACCAGCTGGGCTAGAGGGAGGTTTGGAGCTGCCTAGAATTGTCAGCTTTTTAGGAAGGAGATGTCAGAGACCAGCCTCTGAACCACTGTATCTGCATAAACCAGGAGCCTCCCAGAGCCCCCCCCCCCCACAGCTCGTCTGCTTGACATCCTGCCATTTCCTTTGTATGCCCAGCCCTCCCCCAGGCCTGGACTCGGATCCCCATGCACAAGAGAGACAGGAGAAGATGAAAGCAGAGATGTAGAAGACGCTGGAAGAAAGAAGCAGACCAGGGTTTGTCTCTCTCGCTGGGGGAGACTGCTTTGGGTCAAGGTTCTGGGATTTCACAACTCTTTTTGGGGGGGCGTTCAAGACAGGGTTTCTCTGTGGCTTTGGAGGCTGTCCTGGAACTAGCTCTTGCAGACCAGGCTGTTCTTGAACTCACAGAGATCCGCCTGCCTCTGCCTCCCGAGTGCTGGGATTAAAGGCGTGCGCCGCCACCGCCCGGTTGGGATTTCACAACTCTTGAGTGGGCTGCGATATAATTCAGTTAGGAGTGTTTGTTCCGTGTGCACACAAGCCTGGGTTTATCTCCAGATCTGTGTAAAGCAGGCGTGGTGATACATACCTGCAACCCCAGCGCTTAGGAGGTGGAGACAGGAAGATCAGAAGTTCAAGGTCATCCTTGACTACATATGGAGTTTGAGGTCAGCCTGGGCTATATGAGATCATATCTAAAAAAAAATGACTATAAGGGGCCAGTGACATGGCTCATTGATAATGACACTTGCTGCTAAGCCTGACAACCTGAGTTAAATTCCCAGGACACCCCCTGATGGAATGAGAGAATTGACTCCAAGTTGTCCTCTGACTTCCACACAAGCACCAAGGCACGTGTATGCTCTTGCTTTTGCTCTCTGTCTCCCTCTCTTTGTATGTGTCTCTCTCTCTCATCTATAAAATCAGTAATTCTTTAAAAGAGAAGGGGGGAAAATCTCTTGAGGAATTCCTGTGGTCCCTGTGGACAACGCGCCGACACCCGCACAGATTCCAGATCCAGGGTGACCGTCCTTGCATGCAGGTGTGTTAGTGCAAACGGGAAGTGTGCAGCTGCCTCCGCCTGGCGACTGCATGGCCACTCCATCTTATCTGCGGCTGAGGAGCAGGTGCGCCGTCCCATACACCCCCCTGCTCACACGCCTGTGCACACCAGACATGCCCTCTGTGGTACAGATAGAACGTGTGTCTGTGTACTCTCCTGAGATTCGGGAGCACTCGCTGTGACAGACAGGCCTATCTGAATGGGGACTCTGCCACCAGCCTGCAAGCACAGGCCATAGCAACTCAGTCTACTGACGAGCACTTAGGGTGCTGTGTTTCCACTGGGAAGCGAAGGAGGCTGGACTTGGGGGACACAGTCTGTGTCCCTTCGGGAAGCACAATATGAGAAAAGATAGCACCCTGAAAACGGCCTGGAAAGTCTGTAGGGTAGGAGTAAAGGCAGCAGGGGCTGGCGGTTAGGGCCTGATTAGGAGGAAGAGGGGTCAGGTGTGGGGGCCCACACCTTTAATGCCAGCACGTGGGAGGTAGAGACAGGGGATCTCTGAGTTCAAGCCCAGCCTGGTCTACAGAGCGAGTTCTAGGACAGCCAGAGCTACACAGAGAAACCCTGTCTCGGAACAAACAAACAAGAGGCTGGAGAGACAGCTCAGTGCTTTAGAGTACTCACTGTTCTTGCAGAGGGTCTGGGCTCAATTCCCGGCACCTATATGCTAGTTCTCAGCCCTCTGTAACTCCAGTTCCAGGGGATTCGATGCCCTCCTCTGGCCTCCACAGGCACCAGGAATGCACATGGTACGTAGATAAATATGAAGGCAAAAACACTTACTCATGTACATTAATAAATTAAGTAGGGGCTGGAGAGATGGCTCAGCGGTTAAGAGCACCCACTGCTCTTCCAGAGGACCAGGGTTCAATTCCCAGCACCCACATAGCAATTCACAACTGCCTATAACTCCAAGATCCGACACCCACACACAGACATACACTCAGGCAGAACACCAATGCACATAAAATGAAAATAAATAATTAAAAAATAAAGTAAGTAAATAAAAATTTTAAAGAGAGGAGTGGTATCAGGTGTCCTCACAGGCCCCTGGATGAGAGTGTGGTAAGCTACTGTCTAAATCTAGTTTATACAGAGAGGGGAAAGTTAGTACAGTGGTCAGTGCTTGTACTCCCAGCACTCAGGAGGCTGAGGCAGGGAACTGCTCAGTTCTAAACCAGCCTGGGCTGCATGGTACAACCTTGTTTAAAAAAAAAAAAAAGAAACAAAAAAAAAAAAAACTAAAATCAAAGGAAGCCCTAGTTTGACCTCTAAGTTCAGAGAAAACCCAAAACAGAGGGGAAGAGCGGAGGCCAGGGAGGGAGGAGATGATGAGAGATAATCCCACTCAAAAAGTAGTTCCTAGGCCTGCTGAGCACTAGGCGGAGGACTCAGCCTCACAAGGCTCCGTCTCAGGGAGGCTGTAGCCTAGGGGGTGACAGTCAGAGGAGCACTGCTCAGTGCCGGAGGCAAGGGTAAGAGTGGGAGCTTGACATTCCACGGGAAAGAGCTCTGCAGGAGGTAACTTCTGGGTTGGGTTTTGAAGGATGAGGAGGAGCTGAGGAGACTGATCAGAAAGTGGGAGCACTGGCTTCCCTGTAACACAGGTAGGGTGTGTTGGCTCCTGCGTTTGCCCTGATTGACATCTGCAGCCCACCTGGGCTCCAGAGACTGGGTAGTGTGGTGCCAAGAGTAGACGCCCCTATGGTTCACCTTCCCAGCTCCCTCCTGGTTCCAGAGCCTCGGTCCAACCCCGATTTGTTCCACCAGGTCTCCTCAGCACCTGGGTGTCACCTCTTCCTCTGTGGCTTGGACCAGGCCATAAAGGGGCTGCTCCACACCAACTGGCAACTGTGGCTGCCTTGGGCTGGACTGGGGAGAGTTTGGGCTTCTATTCGTGGTCAGTGGGGGGCACTGAGGGATTTCGAGCACAGCAACAAGTTTGAGTGAGCTTGACTGACTTAAGAAGTCTCTAAGGGAGCCAGGCAAAGGGTCAGGAGCTCAGTAACCAGTTCTGAGGGCGATGGAGAGCAGAGAGGTGGATTTGGATTTTCACAGTGTTAAAAATCTCCCTTCAATCGGTGTCACGTTTCCAGGGGAAAACCACAGCTTAGAAGTACAGATGAGTGGGCCAGTCAGCTCTTTTGAGCTGGTGTGAGCTGCCTCTTCAGGGCTGTAGTTTCTAAGTCAGTGGGTACCCAGCTCTCCTTCTGTCCTGGTTTATCACTTACTCCAGGGGACCAAGCGGATGGCAGCCAGGGTGGGCAAGGCCTCTCCTGTCTGAGACCTGACCTACATCTCAACTTTTGCTTGGTGACAGTGTAGTGTGACTCAGCACACGTCACCCCACGCTCAGGGTTGTGTGAGACCACTGGAGGACCACATACAGGAAGGGGCGAGGGGCAGGATGGGCTGGGCCCCACAAGGATAAAGACTACCCCTAGTTCACTCGTGGCACACATCAAACAGCTGTGAAGACGTGGGGATAAAGACTACCCCTAGTTCACTCGTGGAACACATTAAACAGCTGTGAAGACGTGGGCATGCAGGGAGTGCAAGGTGAGGGCCTTGAAGACAGTGGCAGGGAGACTCCCCAGGCAAGACGCCCCAGACTACCCATGCCTCAACCTACCTGTGACGAGATGTGTCTCTAGGCCTTAGTGCATCTGGTACTGACCCTCCCTCCTTGTCTCTGGGAAAAGCCCTGGTCTAAAGGGCTTGGATCCAACATGACCTCCAATCTGCTTGACCTTTCTTAGGCTCAGGTATCAACTAGGGCAATACTTCGATTTTTTGTTCTTGTTTTTTAGTGTCGGACTTTATTGTCATGTAGATTTTGGTTTTGTTTAGATTTTAAAATATTATTTTATTATTTATCTATATGTATGTAGAGAGGGGCCTCCATAGAGGGTACATGACTCTCTGGAACTGGAGTTATGGGCAGTTGTGAGCTGCCCCATGTGGGTGCTGAAAACTGAACTTGGTCCTCTGGAAAGGCAGGAGGCACTCTTACCCACTGGGCCGTATCTGCAGCCATTGTTTAATTTTAAAGCAATATATCTGATAGAAGAATCCACTAAAGTAGTGAAGGAAAGTCAAATCTATCACAACACAAATTCCACAGAGGCTAACATTTGACCTCATTTCCTCTGTCGCCTGTCATTTTCTTTTCCACTTTTCTATGTGTTCATGACTGGCATGCATGACCACACACACACACTACACATCGCACATGCTTTCTTAACTGCTTGTTGAAGGCAGGTGCTGAGATAAACCTTCATTCCCCAAGATTTGGGGTGCTTCATTAAAGCCAGGTGCTCTTTTACCTAATTGCAATGTAATTATCAAATATCAGGAAATCAGCATCGCTGCTTTACAACCTACAGATCTCAGTTTCACTAACCATCAATGATCTTACTAACATCCTTTACAAAGAGTGCTGCTTTCATCTTGTATGATGGTTGCAGGGGTTAAATGGATGCCCTTAACACAGAGGAGACTATTCGGGACAGCGTTGACACTATGGCTCCTTGCTACCCTACCTGTCACCCTTATTTTTCCCCAGGGTCCCCACGGTGCCTATGGGCACTCCAAGATCCAGATAGCACTGTGGCCCTGTCCATCTCCCCTATAGGACAGCAGATTCCTGAGGGTGGAGAGTGACTGCTATTCCCTTCTGGGTTCCCCTAGCTTAGCATAAACCTCACACCTGTGACCTTGATGAGTCCCCAGCCTTAGCCCTCAAGCCAACTGCAGTCCCTGGTCCCAGACCCTTCTTTTCACAGTGCTCAGCTGGCTGCCACTTCCTCATGTGGCATGTGGGTAGCCTCTGGAGTTGCTTCTAGCCCCAAGATATCCATGTCCCAAACCTGTGTCACCATTCCGCCCCCAAACAAGCCCCCACCACTTCCCCGCACATCAATGGCCCCACTGTTCTCGAATGACCCAGGCATGAAACTTTCGAATTCATCACCCCCATGGCTGGTCATCATCCACAACGGTTTTCCCTTCAAGCCATTGTTCATACCCACCAACCCCTTCCGAGGGCTCTGGTTCCCTCTTTCTTGGATTCTGTTTTGGTCTGAAGTCTGGATGCTTCTGTCCACTTTCTAAATGGCCAACCCCAGCAGAGTTCCTGGGGTTGTGCCGGGACCCTCCAAGAAATGCGCTGCAGTTTCCTGGCAGGACGTGACTTAACATCCATGAGCTCCCCCTCCTAACCCCTTGGCAAGGAACCTTGCTGTACGCTGGAGTCTGGGACCCAGGAGAGGCTGGGGACACCGGCTACTGCAGAAGGAGGAAGGAGCCCTAAAGGGTGTGTGCAGGGCACCACACTGAACTTTGACCTTTCAAGAACGTCCTTGTCTCCCAAGCTCAATGTTGCCTACCACCAGCCATCACCACCACTTATGCCCTCTGCTCAACCCCACTGGATCCTGCCCTTCGTCAGACACAGGGTAAAGGCCCAATGATGCCACACGCTGGCACCATCCACTTAAACCACACACACACACACACACACACACACACACACACACACACACACACGGCAGCAGGTGCCGCTCTTCTGGGGGTCTGCAGCTTGGCAGAGGAATTGAGCCTCGCATGTGCCAGGTTCTACCTGGAGGCAGATTTGGGCGGGAGGAATGGTATGCATGGATTTAGGAGGGGCTTGGAAGTGTTTAGGGGTCAAGCTGGGAGAGGCCAGGTGGCCAGACAGGGGCATATGGAAGCTAGGCTGAGAAAGGCTTGTGGAATAAGGGACTTCTGATCAGAGATGTATGGCCTCGGGGAGTCTTCTTGACATCCACAATTCCTGTAGACCAGGCTGGACTCGAACTCACAGAGACCCACCTGCCTTTGCCTCCACTGCCCAGAAATTCCTGATTCCTGTCTTCTAAGTGGGGTCAGCTTCTCCAATACGGGGTCTGGGAAAGCAACACTTGGCCATTTTACACAGAGCCACGGAAGGAAGGACTTAGCCAGGGTCATTGTGTATCTTTGGGAGAAGCCTGGTGGGCCATTTCCATGAGCCTAGAGGGTTGGGGGGGGAGGAAGGATGGGGGTCAAGCCTAGTGCCCCAAGTTCCTTTGGGGAGGGCGGGATAGGCCTAGCTGCTGGGAATCCTGGGAAAGAGCCACAGTGCCCACGGGGCCTCGCCAAAGCAAACCAAGCCGTGCTGGCTCTGTCTCCCCGTGCTGGGGGTGGGGTGGGGTGGGGTGGGGGGATGTCTGGCCCAGGGGAACGGGAGGAACCGGGTGGCGGATTTGTGTTTCCACTTGATTTCCTCGGTTGTTTTCCAAACGTGGTAGCAGTATCCTGAGGGGCGGGGTGGAGGCGGAGAAGCCACCGGAAGGCGCCATAGCCCCACTGCTGCCTGCCTGCCATGTGACTTGGCTGACGACAGTGCTGCGTGGAAAGGCCTAGAGGCTTCCGTCCTGGGCTGCTGGACAAGTGGGTGGCGTTGACCAAGGCACTGGGCCCACATGGACTGCGCCCCCGCGTGATCCGTTGTCTCCAAGCAGGCTGCCCCCGCTTGGGTCGACCCTTTGATCCTGTGAGTTAAGAGTGATCACGGTGGTGGCTGACTCCCAGTCTGTGTCATCCTGGGGGCCAGGTACTTAAACAGGCCTACAGCGGGCGGACACAGCCGCCTGTCTCTCCAGCTTCCTCTTCCTGCTTCACCTGCCCCTAAGCTGGCTCCTATTGTGGGCCCACCATCCTGGCTGGGTCTTGATACCTCTCCCGCTGGTCTTTCTTGCCTTCTTGGGCTCCACGCACTGGTCCCTGCCTTGGCCTGGCCTTATCCTTTCCACTCACCCCTGCTTCCTCTGACCTCCTCCCTCCTCTCAGGGTCTTCTCAGACACTGCCTGGTTGAGGGGTAGCCGACTAGTCCCAGCCTTCGTGAGGTTTTCAGCTACTCTGAGCAGTGGGATTGTTCCAAAAGAACCAAGGGCCCCCACCCACCACGCCCTGGGTTGGTGGGAGAGAAGTGCCTGGGGAAGGTTGGGTGGTGGAGGCAGGGAAGGGCTCGCTCTCTCTCAACCTTCGCTGTAGTCCCCATACTTTCTTCAGATGTGCAGCCTGGGGCATTGCTCTGAGACTCAGTTTCTCCCTCTGAAAAATGAGAATAACAGTGCCTGGCTTCCTGGAGAGGCCAGGCCTATAGAGCCCATGTCAGTGAGTCAGGATAAAAACCACAGAAACTCCGATCTCATATCCAGGGGAAGTAAAGGCCACAGGGTGAACAGGGGCTTTAACACAATCAAAAGCAAACTGAATTATTTGTTTTTCATATTTATTCACTTAGCGAGACAGTCTCTCATTATGTGGCCCTACTGGCCTGGAATCCCTGTGTAGACGAGGCTAGCCTCAAACTCACAGAGCTGCCTCTGCCTCCCGAGTGCTGGGATTAAAGGCATGCGCCACCACCACCGCCTGGCTCTGGCTGGGTCATTTATTTTTAGTGGGAACTAGGGTCCATTTGTAGCAACATCAGGCTCTGTAACTTAACTGAAGTTAATAATTAAATAATTGTTTTTGCACCACTTTCTGCATGCCAGGCCAGGGCTTAACTTAGGGACCAGTCCCATCCCTGACGTTTATCATTTACTGGACTGCCTGTGAGAATATGGCACCAGTATGGCCTTCATTCTGTGGATGAGAAAATGAGGACTTGGCGAGGCCAGGCTTGCTCACAGGCGTGTTTTAGAATGCAGACCAGGGCCTTCTTATGCATGGTCCTTCCTCGATGCCACTGCCCCCCCAGCCCCCTCACCCAGTCTTCTGTCTGCCTCTGCCTCCCAGTGTTCTCTGCACAGCCTGTGTCGGGAGTCCACCTGCTGGACTGCGTAGTGAAGTGTGCGCATGCCTGGTCCCCTTACACTGTTTCCATCGGTGGCCTTCCCTGCACCGGGCTGGTCTCTTGACACCACCCTAAGGGCCTGAAGAGGCTTCCACGGAGAGAAGAGGGTGCCAAGCCCTGGGGCTGCCTAAGGGCCACCACCTGTGGCCTCGGGTTGCTGCTAATGCCCAGGCCTGGCCCGATTCCCCCTCGGCTGTGTCTCTGCAAACCCGGCCAGAAGACTCACTGAGTGACGATGACCTCAGCTGAGTGACCCCTCTCTGCCCTCTGAGGGATGAATTCATATCCCCGCTCCCCCCACCAACCAGCCACCCCTCTCTGAAGCAGAGTCTCACTATACAGTTCTGGCTGTCCTGCAATTTACTTTGTAGACCAGGCTGGTCTCAAACCCAGACAGATCCTCCTGCCTCTGCCTCCCAAGTGCTGGGATTAAAGGCCTGTGCCATAGTGCCCGGCTGAATTCTCTTTTTTAATGCACCCACAAACCTGCTCAGTGGGTGTGGCTGTGCCCATTGGAAAGTGAAGCTTCGGGAAGCCACCGACGGGCGGCCCAGGACTTAAGCTCTGCTTTTTGGGAGCCATTTGCAGCAAGGTGCCACGGCGAGATGGGACTTCGGGGGTGCGTGTCCTTAGACACAGTCCACAGGAGGACTTCATGCTATGGGGCCGAGGCATTGTAGGTGAGGTTTGCCCTGTACAGTTGCTGTTCAGGGGCCTGTCACCTGCCTGCCACAGTGAGCTCACCTTACACACCTACTAGGTACAATTCCCACTCTTGGCACTTAGTAGGTATACATAAACACCAACAGCAAGGATTGGATGATGGTGGGATGGCTACCCAAGAAGGAGGGGCCTGTGGAAGTCATCTCCAAAGCTTCTATGCTCGAGACCTCCTGTAAAGCCTTACCCATGCACAGCACAGACCACACCACCCCTGCTCCAGGCCTTGGTGGACCCCTGACATCTTCCCTTGCTTTAGCCTTCACAGCTGGGCTCCCGACCCTCGCTTTTGACTTCTGTTCCCTCGTCTCCTTGGCTCTGTCTGCTCCTGCCCCGTTGGCACCCTGCCCATTCCTAAGCTCAGCAACACATTCCGTCTTGGGGCCTTGGCATGCGTTGGTCTCTGTCTAGAGCAGTCTTCTTCTAAGCACTCTTCCTTTCATTCAGAATCATCGTGAAACGTCTCACTCCTTCAGCGGTGTCCCGGCCCCCCTCCTCCTCCACCTCCTCCTCCTCCTCCACCTCCTCCTCCTCCTCCACCTTTTTCTCGACAGGACCTGGCACTTATTCTGTAGCCCAGGCTGGGCTAGAACTTGAGATTTCCCTACCTTAGCCTTGGAGTCCTGGGATGGTGGGCTCCCAATGACACGCCTGTGGCGATTTTGTTCTCATGTGACCTCCCTCCCGCTTTCCCTCTAGCCTGCTTCAGGGTTCACCACACAGCCTCATGTTAGCTCGTAGGTGTGTCTGGTGTCATAGGGGCGCTGGATTCGCAAGGGTAAAGTCAGTCCATTTGCCCATGGCCGTAGCCCCAAGGCTGGAAAGGTTGAGGACCGGGGGCTCCATCAATGTTGGAAGAAGGGAGGGGGGAGGAAGGAAAAGGACCTTTTAGTGCCCCTGCCTTGTTATCGATGTGGCTTCTAGAAGCCTGGGCACCAAGACCAGTACGTAGCAGGTGGGGTAAGAGGAAAAAGCTGCGCTGGGATTAAAGAAACTCAGATTTGAAGAACTTTCTACAGCAGCGTGAAGATGGAAGGTGCTTCGTCGTCGTCGAGGAGAGATAAGTTTCCCTGCAGCAAGAAGCGGCCCGGCAGCCTTGGAACTGGGTGGCGAGGCCCTGGAACGTGAAGGCCTTCCTCATAGCTCGTGCAGCCAGGCCGAGGCAGGTAGAAGCCCGTCTGTGGCTCGTCCCCAGGCCAGAGGCCGCTGGGATTTGGCCAAGCGGCCATGTTGGGAGTGTGACTCTGCAATTGAGGGCCGGGAGGCAGGAAGTCCCACCGCTCTGGACCGTAGCCCCCTCCAGCGCTAGCCTCTCCCTACCTCCCACAGTGGCCTCGGGCCCCTGTGCCCGCGCCCATGGGGTTAAATCTCTCCCTGTCTCTCTCTGCTCCAAGTTGTTTTCCAAGCGAGGCAGAGAATGGTTCTCTTGTTACCAACATGGCTTCTGGGCATTGGGTAATGCGCTCCCTCTTCTCCCTGCCCCGTGTCACAAAGGGACCTTTTGTTCCTCTCCCGGCCCCTCTCTCTGGCTCTCCTCTGCCCCCCACCCACCCCAGCTCCCTCCTCCCCACGCCTCCTGCCCTACTCTGCTGCACCCCTGGGCTGCAGGAGTGACCGTGGCCTGGCCGTGGTGCCCTCCCTCTCCCAGGGCGCCCTGGGAGGAGAAGGGACCTTGGCGGCCTCGGCGGCCATTTTGAAAACGGCTCGCCTAGGCGGTCCGCGGCCTGTGAGAGGCTGCCGGCATTGGAGGAGCCGCTCGGGGAAAGCCTAGGGCTCGAGTTGATGTCCTGAGGCCCACTTTCTGCCTCCAGGCGGGAATGGGACCCTCTTCTCCCAAGCCTGCAGCCCGGGCTGCGTCTGCGCACCGGGACAGGGTAGCTTTTCAGTCAGCCATCTCCGTTCATCTACACAGCGGCCTCCTGAGGCGAGGAAATTGCCCTGGGAAGTGCAGACCAGGACTCAAAGGGGATGTGTTGGTGTCAAGGCCTCGGTGTGCAGGTGCTGCGCTTGGGGCCAAGGCACAGGCGACTCCCAGCAGACCCCTCTAGAGAGGGCAACACGCACACTCGGTCTGGCCAAAACCAAATTCCCCGGCACTTTGCAAAATGAAACAGGACGTGTCTGCGATGGGGATGCCAGGAAGCCGGCCAGACAGTGAAGTGTCTGCTCTCTGGGAAGGTTTTGTCACTGTCCCCTCCCACAGCCACTCTGTGAATCGGGCCGGGAAGGACTGATGATATCACTTTTTAAATGAGGAAACTGAGTCACCGGGAAGCTCCACAGTCGGGTCTTCTTGGATCTCACTGTTCTGTCTTCAGGGCTACCGCCTGCCCATGCCCAAAGGGTCCAGAGCCTGGAGGGAGATGGGCAGAGACATTTAGGCGATCACAGCCACCTGGCCACGTCTAGAATCGCAGAAGCCGTCGTCGCTCTGAGGAGGCTGGGCTCGGCCACCAGAGCCCTGCACTTTATCATGCACAGGGGCTGGGAGAATGCGTGTGCGCCCTTCTGTCTCTGCTGGGCTTGCGTCCCAGGGAGGCAGAGGCAAAGGCAACCAGGAGCTCCAGGACTTGGTGGATGGGAGGTGAAGGACAGTGGGAGAATGAGGAGAGACCCTGAGTTGAGCAGCTCTCCCGTAGCCCCCAAATGAGTCTCATGCTGCTAGTCAGGGCGCCTGCACACACTGAGGGCTCCTGCTTCCTGTCTGGAAGCTGAGGGGGAAGGCTGCCTGGAGGAGGTGACGGGTTAGATTCTAGTGAAGGCTGAGGTAAGGAACATGGAGGAGCTGCTGCTGTGGAGAGGCATGAAGGAGATGGTGGGGTGGGGGAGCGTGTGTGCTGTCCCGTGTGTGCTGTAGTGGAGTGTGGGCAGGGAAAATGAGGGGTGGGCAGAGGCGAGTTGCCACGTGAGCCCAGAGGACTAGAGAAGACACATGTATCCTGAGGGCAGAGGAAAACGTAATGATCTATTTTGTGTTTGCTTATTTAGGAGACAGAGTCTGTGTAGCTCTGACTGTCCTGGAACTCTGTATAGACCAGGCTGGCCTCCAACTCCCAGAGACCTCCTGCCTGCCTTTGCCTAAGTTCTGGCATTAAAGGCCTGGCCCTAACTACTCACTGAGTTTATGGAGTCAGATTTATTTTGTTCTAGAAAGATCCCTGCCCTGTTGGCTAGGTCTGTGCTTGCCTGGCTTACTGTTGGGCCTCCAGCATGTAGCGCAGTGCCCAGCATCTGTCAAAGGTTTGAATCCGTGAGTGGTGCAGGCCACATCCATTGGGGCAGTGGCTCTCTCTAGCTGTGACACCAAGGCCCCAGTCTCTTCGTGCACATGGGGTGTCAGGTGCCGGCCTTGTGGGCCTGTTGCAGTGGATGGAGAAACATGGCCGCCTTACCTCCATGTCCTGTGTTCATGGCCAGCACTCCATGCAGGGTGTTCCTGGGGCGGGGGTATGGAGGCAGGGACTCTGATCAGAGGCAACAGTGATGATCGCCAAGGATAAGGTCTTCACACAGCACCAAACAAGCCATGAAGAAGGAAGGGTTGCTTGCCCTG
The DNA here is from genome assembly GCF_017639785.1 of Mesocricetus auratus. Classification (NCBI taxonomy): domain Eukaryota; kingdom Metazoa; phylum Chordata; class Mammalia; order Rodentia; family Cricetidae; genus Mesocricetus; species Mesocricetus auratus. The sequence continues at coordinate 85,598,135 of NW_024429194.1, read as the reverse complement.
TCACCTCATCCAGGAAGATGACACTCACGTAGGATTCACTCGGGGTACCTGCGCCTCTGAGCGGTGGGTGGAAATTCACTGGGTGCCGGCTCACAGGACAGGGATGGGTGAGACTCGAAGGGACAGTGCAGACCACAGGGTGGGGGCAGGCACAGGCAGGGAAGGTGTCAAGAGCAGCCACACCCCCACCCCTGTTTTCAGTAGATAGAAGGTGGTTCCATTTCACCGCAGGGCAGGAAGGTTTGAGGACCACGAGCATGTATGTGACGAGATGCTGTGAGGTCTGGGGTGGGGCTCACGGCTTGGGACTGGGAAAAGTGGGGCAAGGCCAGGGAGATTCGTGAAAAGCTTGTAGATGCCCTGGGCGTGGAGAGAGGAGGATGCTGGCTCGCCCTACTGCCACAGGGATGGGGGCCATAGAGGTCAGGTGACCAGCAATGTGGCCTGGAAAAGACAGGAGAGATGGCTTCGAGAGAAGGGCCTGGGCAGTGAACCATGCCCAGAGCAGAGCAGAGGTCAGGGTATTTGGGAAAGAGGACTTGCTGATGGTATCTGGGGCAGGGGTGGGGAAGGAGAGATCCTGACAGTGCAGGGGGAGAGCCTCATCATGGATGGACTTGGAGGGGAAGGAGATCCCCCAGCAGGCAGGAGAGCAGAGGAGGATGATTCTGGAGATGGGAGCCATTTGATGGTGGGAGAGGGGAGGCCGAAGGCTCTGTTCAGTGGCCTTAACACTCTGCAGTTGGAGGCTGGGTGCATAGCGCCTGGGGTGCTCTGAGAACTGGGGTGCATAGAGCTTGGGGTGCCCTGACAGCTGGCATCTCCAGGAGCTGCCAAGCTGCCTTTTCCTTCGTGGTGTTGGCCACATTCCTGGCCTGGGAGAAATGAGCCTGTCTTATACCCTTGCCATTCTGATGGTTTTCAGAGAGAGGTGCCTCACCTGGTGCTCAGCGGCTGCCATCACCCCACGGTGTGGGTAACAAGGACTAGACAGCTCCAGAGGGGTTGGTGGTCTCCAGCCACATCCCTTTGTGTGAGCCCCCCCTGCTCTTTCCCCAAAGGGCTGCAAACCTCTCATCTGCCACAACATGGTGCCAAAACACATGGCAGGACTTGAAGCATGTTTGCCCTGCACTTGTCTGCTCTTGGCAGAGTTCAAAGCCCTGTTCCCTGCCTACTCATGAGGACACCTTGCCCAACACAATATTCCTGCACAGGAGAGAACAGGGCTCCCTGTTGGTCCACAGGGGCGGGGAGGGGGGGCACGTCTTTTTCCCTGCTATCCAAACCAGACTCTTCATTTCCAGGGAACCCTTATACTTCTGTCATAGACATCAGTCATCCTTTCTGCTCAGTTCCCAGGACTGGAGCAACAGGACAGGGGACCAACCAGGGTGCACAGGGCAGGAGGGCCCAGGGCCTAGGCCCAGGGGATAGCTGTTGAGTTAACCTTACTTACCTCAACGTTTGCAGGTTCCCGTCATGAGGGGCTGCAGAGTCACCATATGACAAACAGGACAGACCTGCCACAACCACAAGGCAGGGCTGCTTCCCCAAGGACCATGTGCCAACCCAGGCTCTGTTGTGACTCGGTTCCAGGGGAGACTGCACTTGACTCCATTAAAGAAGATAGGTCTGTACAGATCTATGCCCGAAGATGCCATTGCTATGTGTGTAATAACAAAAGCTGGCCTTGTCTTAACGTTCAGGAGCACAGGACGGGAACCCACGGCAGATCACCTTCACGGAACAAACACATTGTGGTAGTAAAAACGACATTCACGCAGGATTTTAACGATGTTGGGAAGTGTAAGCATCTGTGAAACCCCACAACATAAGCAGATGTATCCATTCAGATAACTTCTCCAAGGGGCAACAAGGTAAAAACCAACAGTGTGTCCTGCGTGAATCGACTGCCTCTAAGCATGTGTAGAAAGGGAACAGGATGGGCTCGAGAAAATAGGACAGGCTGGGGATGACCCAATTGGTAAAGTACTTGCCATCTGAAGACCTGAGTTCAATTCCTGAAACCTACATGAGAAAGCCAGACATGATATCACATGCTTGCAATTCTCAACACAGGTGGATCCCTCTGCTCACGGGCAGCCAGCCTAGAAAACTTGTCAGGTTCTAGGCCAGTAAGAGTCCCTGTCTCAAAAACAGGGTGGATCGTACCCAGGACTGGCACCCCAAAGTTGTCCTCCAGCCCCCACCTGGGGAAGGTGGGGAGGTTGTACAAACTTGCTCAAGCACAGGAAACATACTTCAGAATATAACAGAGGGACAGAAGAGGTGGAGGGTTGTATCTGGGGCCTCAGCAAAACAGACCTCACCAGAGTAGATGGCCTGCTGTCCCCACTAAGTACGATGACCTGATGGCAATTAAAAGCCAGCAGGGACTCCTCCCTCCAAGAAGCATGGATGGGAAAGGGGAGGGGTTCCCCTGGGGCTGTGAATGCTTAGCTGCTGCAGCTGACAAGCTGAACTATCCACAGCCCTGAGCACAATATGGTCATTAACCCCTGACCCTGGCCCCCTACTTAGCCACTTCCTCTGCAGGAGGAGGGAGGGCAGGATTCCATCATGATGCTCTCTTCAATGGGGTTTGGGGGTCACAGCTCTCTCTCTCTGTGGGTGCCCCTGGAGCTTGGACCTCACACCCTCTAGTTCCATGACTACTTCAGGTTTGAGCAGGAGAGAGCATCCCTTCGGAGCATTCATGGGGCCAAGTGCTTCAAGGCAGAGAGCAATGTGAGAAGGAGGAATGGGAAAGCCTGAGACAGACAGGAAGGGTGGATAAAGCCTGCTCTTGTCCCCTCCACTGTGTGTTCAAAGGCAAGCTATGAAATAAGACGGTGGGTCTTACTCAGACATTAGCACATTAACACTCCTAAATAAGTCTCAGCAACACAGATCCAGCCAGGCAGAAGGACATGGACACGTCCTAGAAATGCGAGCCTGACATACTACTTGGAATCTGTCAACACAATTCATCACTGAATGAATGAATTCAGGAGACAGTCCCACAGCCATCTCAGCCCTGGAGACACATCTCAGCAACTCACAGGATGAACTGTCTCAGACCCACAGGGTGGGGGTGGAGCCTCCCTCCAAGCTGAGAGATCACTGCTGAAGCCCAACACAGTTTCCAGAGGGGCAAGAGACCCATCCCTCAAAGTCTTTGCATTTGCCACGCATCCAAGTGTCTGCTCCTGTTGTATCCGAGCTCCTCTCCTAGGCAGTGGGTCTGCACAGCCAACTTCCAAAACAAAACCTGTGGGCACTGAGAAGCAGGGTGCAGACCGACATTGCAGAGCCACACAAAACCCAAAATAGTCCACAGGCAAATGGCTAGAAAGGGAAATTTGCCCAAGAGACACATCCATGGAAGCACATAAAAGACTAACTGCTAATTTGCCCAAGGGACACATCCATGGAAGCACATAAAAGACTAACTGCTGGGCTGGTCAGATGGCTCAGCTTGTAAAGGCTCCTACTCAGCCTGATGCCTTGAGTTCAACCCCCAGAAACCCAAAGGTAGACGAGAACAAACTCCCATGGCTTACCCTTTGACCTCTGCACCTGGCCTGTGCTACACACACACACACACACACACACACACACACACACACACACACACAATGCAGTTTAAAAAATATTTGTGTCTGAGTGTTTTGCTTATGAATGTGTATCAAGCATGTGCCTGGTGCCCTCAGAGACCAGAGGAGGGTGTTAGATACCTTGGGATTGGAATTACAGATGTGAGTCACTGTGAGGGTCCTGGAAATTGAACTCTACTAAACACTAAGCCACCCCTCCAGCCTGCTAATTTCTTTTTAATTGCAAAGCCAGACTTAGTGGCACACACCTACATTCTCAGCAATCAAGAGGCAGAGGCAGGTGCCAGAGACAAGGCTCAGGGGTTAAGAGCACTGGCTGTGCCTCCAGAGGACCTGGGTATGATTCTCAGCACCCACCTGGGGCTCACAATTGTCTGTAACTTCAGTCTCAGGCATCCAATGCCCTCTGCTGGCCTCCATGGACATCACACACACACACACACACACACACACACACACACACACACACGCAAAACACCTATACATATACATTAAAAATGAAGAAAAAAAGAGGCAGAAGCCTGTGGATTGTTGAAAGTTCTAGGATACCCTGGTCTACATAGTTCTTGGTCAGTCTGGGCTAGATGGTAAGAGAATGTCTTTTTTATTTTAAAGCACAAATCCAAACAACAAAACCATGAACCGCAGCTACAACCTCTGTGAAATTTGAAAATATTATGCTGGGGCTAGAGAGATGGCTCAGGGGTTAAGAGCACCGACTGCTCTTCCAGAGGACCCAGGTTCTTTTCCCAGTACCCACAAGGCAGCTCACATCTGTCTGTAACTCCAGTTCCAGGGGATCTGACGTCCTTAAACCAATGCATGTAAAATATAATAACATATTTTTAAAAAGAGAAAATATTATGCTAATGAAAGAAGCCAGCTACAAAAGGACACACATGAAATTATTGCACTTTTTGGAAATTCCACAACATGTAAACTATGAGGCACAAGCAGAGCAGGCCTGGGGAGAGCTGTGAAGAGGGCCAGGAAGTGAACGTGGGTGGGAAGTGGGCTTTTGGGGAGGTATGGTACATGCTTTGGAATTCAACACTGGTGAAGCTTGTGCAATCCTGCAAAGCCCTAACAGCACTGATGGATGCAGTAGACATTCAAAGTGGTGAATGCTCTTCCTGCCCCAGCCTCCTGAGAAGGGGATCACAGGTGTGTGCCAGCCTGGCTGGCTCTAAAAAATTTGATTTAAGCCGGGCGTTGGTGGCGCATGCCTTTAATCCCAGCACTCGGGAGGCAGAGGCAGGCGGATCTCTGTGTGTTTGAGACCAGCCTGGTCTACCGAGCGAGTTCCAGGACAGCCTCCAAAGCCACAGAGAAACCCTGTCTTAAAAAAACAAAAACAAAAAAGAAGTGAAGGAGACACCCAAATCAATGTCCGGAGGCAGCAGCTAGCACACGAGGAAAGTCGATACCTGCTTCTTCCCAGACATGTGTGGACATTAAGTTAAACACAATCACGAGAACCAGCATGAGCCCCAGACACCCTTCAGAGGAGTGGGGCCTTGCCTGCCTTAGCCTAGGGTGCAGCTCAGGCCAGTGGGCTCCGGCAGCACAGCTGGACCCTGAAACCGAGGGATAGCGCAAGGCGGCACCCAGGGAACACTGCAGGACACTGACGAGGAGGAGCTCTTCACATCTGTCTCCTCCACCTGCCATTCTTGGGGCCTTGTGAGGCTGCACTCATGAGCCTCCCAAGCTACGTGTCACTCGAGGTCACAGCCTGAGAGAGCGCCCGAGGTCTTCTGCCTTCAGACCTAGGCTCTTTCCAAAGTGGACCCCAAGCATCTGCACGGGCAATAACTTCCCCCTGGAATTTGGGAGAGGAAGGGGGAGGAGGGAAGGAAGAGGGAGAGAAGACACGGAGGGAGGGAGGGGCGGTCTGAAACCTAGTCCTCAGTGGCCAGTAGGGTTGGGGAACAATCAGACATTGTCTCTCTACTCCCCGCCCCCAGGCTGCCATGACTTTCATCACTGACCTAACCCAGAGGGCAGAGAACTCGAGGTGCAGGGGGCAGGGGCGAGTCAGAGGTCAGTCTTTGCATGCTGAGCTGGGCCGTGGCTGGAGGGACCTGGGGGCCTCTGAGGTATATATCCCACTGCTGGCCTAGTCAGCTGACTGAAGGCAGTGGCTGAGAAGAAAGGGTGGCCACGGTGGTGGGATGATGACAGTCACTCATTTATCCAAACAGACCCGTGTGGAACGCTGGCCATGTGCTGGCCACCTTGCTAGGAGTTGGGGAGAGAGGGTGATTTGATTAGGCTACGTTCCAGACTCTGGGAGCTTACAATATGATAGAGAGCTGGTCAGTAAGCAAATATATACACACACAACACAGACCACCACATATGAACACACAGTGACCCTGCTGGCCTCCTAGTTTATCTCCTGTCACCCTCCAAACAGTGTGGTATACACTCTGCTGGGGTCTCTGCCAACTGCCTCCACACTGCCATCCCCAAAGTCTCCCCAGAGACAGAATGAATAGAGCCAGTCACCTACTCCATCGAGTTCATCTTGGAATTAGCGATTTCCTCTATTTTGCCCGCCATTCCCACTTGGTCCTAAGAGCTTGTCAGCAGCAGGCTCCACTTGTCCCTTTCGCTGTATGTCATCTTGACTGGACTTGGCAAGTGCTCAATAAATATTTATAAAATGAACTTAGGAATGAGTGAATGGGTCAGACCCATCCCTGCCGTCTTGACCCTCAAAGTGACCTTCAATGCCACGGACAGGTCAGAGTGAGGAGTGTAAGCTTGTGCTGGGTCACAGCAGCTGAGAGGTAGAGGGTCAGGCACAACCTGGCATTCAAATAACCAGCCTCACCCATTGTGCACACACTGCAGACTCTCGGGCTCTGCAGTCAGCCCTGAGTCAGCAGGCTCTGACCCCGGCGATGGGCTATTTTGGCACTCTTAGGTAGTACTGGAAATAGCCACCAGGGGGCAGCACTACCCCAGGAAAAGGATGTGTGATGGTAAGTGGTTCTGGGGAGTGAATCTGATGCAGGGAACCACAGAGGTGCAATCTTGGCAGACTCAGGGGCTGCAACTTGCACGCGGTGGCAAGCTTTAAGTGGCATGGCTAAGAGAGGTCCGTGTCTGCTTGGAGAGAATGGGGAGCAGGGGCTTGTTCAAGGAGGAATGAACGGGGATCAACCTAAAATGAGTGTTTACCCTCATTCTGTTTTAAACCCCAGGAGCCCTGCTGCCCTTGAGGAGGGGCCTAGAAGTCTCTGTGAGGTCTCTGTGAGGCTCGCCCTGTGCTCCCTTGAGACATGCCTTGTCCTCCAGTAACCTTGTCCCAGCTGTCTATTTCTCCTGCATATGGATTCTCTGAGGTCAGACACTGTCTCTCCACAGCCTGCCTCTAGAAGCCTTTACCCTCCTCTCTTCCTCTGCTGGCACAGAGCACTTCCTGTAGGATGGAGAGCCCCTTCCTCCAGGAAGCCTGCCTTGGTTAGAGCACTCCTCTGGACCCACACAGCATCCTGCTCTCCAGGGATGGGGAAGCTGCTGTTCAGGAGCGCTGGTCCCCTGAACAGCCCCTTCCTGGTATCTAGACGCTGCAGTCTGGGCCTCTGACATCTTTGGACAACACCCACAGAATTGTGCAAATGCAGGCCGCAAGACCCTTCTCCAGATTCTCTCCGTAGGTCTGGGAAAAGCCCAGGGATCCGAGTTCAGGACACTCCCCAGATGTACACACAGAAGCATAAGTACTGTAAGGCCCTTTGGAGGCATGGTCAGCCCTGCCCTCGGAGGTGGTTGGACTACATGGTTTTCCTGTGAAGCAACAATGAGACCTCTGCCACCTGTGTGACAGAGCTCACTCACAAACCACATTTACATTTCATCCCCTTTACTGGCTACCTTGGGAGGATGGTCGCTCTGCAGGCACCGAGGCCTGTGGAAAAACGGTGATTGCTTAAGGTCTCAGTGAAACGGTGGGGCTTGGGCTTACTGCTCACCGGGGGCTGGAAAGGTGAATTTGATGTACATTCTGGGCGGGAGGACGCTGCCCCGCTGAGCCCAGTTCAGGACCTAACAGTGGCCTGGGACTCGAGTGGCCACGGCTGCTGTCCTGCTCACTTCTCCCTGAACATGACCAGGCCTCGGGACCTCCTGAGGACACCCCAGTCATCTCCTTGTCCCCCACAGAGAACCATGTCAGTTTCTACAAGCATTTTACTCCCAGCCAGATGTGTGCCAGTGACTTGCCCCAAAATCCCTGATATAAAATTGCAGAGCCTGGGTATGAACTACGGTTGTGTGGGGAGAGAAGCTGAGGAAGCCCTGGGTTGGATCCCCAGATCCACATCAATTGGGCAAGCAGCACCAGGGACATGAAGGCAGAAGGACAGAACCTTAAGGCCTTTCTCGGAGTGTGCCAGGAGCATTGGTTACAATGAAACTTTTTAAAAAATTTTTATTTATTATGTATATAGTATTGTGTCTACATGTATCCCTGCAGGTCAGAAGAGGGCACCAGATCTCATTACGGATGGTTGTGAGCCATCATGTGGTTGCTGGGAATCGAACTCAGGACCTCTGGAAGAGCAGTCAGTGCTCTTAACCTCTGAGCCATCTCTTGAGCCGGTTACAATGAAACTTTAAGGGCTGAAACCACACAAACAGCCCAGTTAACCTTCCCTCACCCCCTATCGAATCAACAGGAAGATAGCTGAAAGAAAGAACATTCCGCAGTTAGGTCCTCCTCCTGCGACCTCTTCACCCTGCTAACAACTGCTATCCTGCTCACCTTCAGTGACCTGTGACTAAGAACTTTCTGTGGTCTGGTTACTAGGCAATGACCCCTCTCTTTGATTACCCTGCCTTACCTAGCCTTCCGCCGTAGCCACTACATAAAGCGCCTAAGGAAAATAAACTTTTACAGCTCGATCAGAAAGCCTGTCTTGCTGTCCGTTTCTCGAGTCTCCTGTCCCCTCATTCCAGGTTTCTCTGGGCTCTGTTGTGCCCTGATGGCCAGGGCAGGAGTGAACTTGGGCTACATGAGATCTTATCTCAAAACCCAAACCACCCACCTGAAAACAGTTTGGCGAAGCCACGCCCACCGACCACCTGCGACAAAGGGAAGGCGTCTCAGCCCATTCTCCATTGCACAGGGTAGCTGCACAGGGGGTGGGGTGGGTGAAGAGGAACTAGGATTCTCTGACAGGGATCTGGGCTGCAGAGCAGTGGGCACAGGGGAAGGTGGTTGCCATGGTGGCATTCGACACAGGGGCTGAGACAGCTCAGCTCCCTGCAGGCGATGGGAGGCCTTCCAGAGGACATGTGGATAGTCATCCTGCACCCCTGTGGGGTCTCTGTGAACACCGAGGCCAGCAAAGTGTCAGTTCAGGAGAGGCAAGATGGCAGTTTGGTTCAATATGACTCAGTGGCCGGTGCTGGTGTAGCCTTTGGGGTCTTCCCCTTGGGGAGTTTATTTTGGGCATATATAAGCACAGCATTAATTCAGTAAAAAACGTATCCTGGTGATAATTATTCAACCATGTGCATATCAGACCTTGAGACGTGACTACACTGTAAAGTACATGTGACATCGTCCATAAAGATGGGGTGGATAGATTAGCTGAGAAAACAAGCTCAAGATAAGGGTCTGGGGAAGCATCAAGTGACGTCTCAGCCATGCAGATAATGCAAAGACCACCAAGCAATTAACCGCGTGCACTGCCTGCCTTCTGGGCAAACAGGTTATGCATCTCTCCCTTGAAGTGACAACCGTGTGTTTAGCACCTCTGGTTCCCCTAGTGGTTATCTGGGAGCACAAGGACTTCATGCCTCTAACAGCTGGGAAGGGGAATGTTCCCACTCTGCCAGGATGAGGTGTTTCCAGAACTGTGGCTCTAGCAGGACCATTCTCCTCCAGACACCTCAGGAACATTTACCGAATGCTAACAGCATGTATGTGGGAAAGCTGAGGTACGTGCAGGAAAGACACCAAATCTGCCTTCTAAAAACCCACCGAATATACCTCTTGTGGCTCCGAGTTTACCACAGATGTCCAAAGGACCCCAGACTGGCGGTAGGGGTTTCAGGACCAAGATCTGGATCTTAACACCAACTGTAAGCATCTCTGAACAAAGCGACTCCCCCTCTCAGGAACTTAATTTCTTTGTGGCACTGGGATCTTGAGGGAACCTTCCAGCCCTGACGCTTTTTAGTGGAGGAAACACAGGCTTTTCTTAGCAAAACGTGAGAGCAAAGGTCTTGAGGTTTGCCGTTCACTGAACTTCGTCGGCCCCAAGATGCTTCCGTTGCCCCGGCAACCGCCGGGCCTGCGTGGTCCCCAGAGTGCCGCTAAGGAAGCCGGGAAGAGCCCTGCCCTCCCCAAGATGGCGACACAGCCAAGGGAGGGGTCCAGGACGGCTACAAAGTCTAGACCTTTCCTTCCTTTCCCTTTTTTTCACACTGACAGCGAACTTCCACCAACACTTGTTTTTTTTTCCTGGTTCAGAGAGTCTCGGAGTGGAGAGAAATGGGTTGCCTGCAGGGATTGGGGCAAAGCCCCAAAGGGAGAGGCGGGACTTCCGCGTCCTACAGGAAGTGACGCGACAGTCGCGGTCGCCGCCAGGTGGAACGGCAGGTGGGTTCAGGTGCCAGCCTGGCCCAGGCCTGGCTGTGGGACCGACTCTCTCGGTGAGCGACCGAAGAGGCTCCCAAGGGTCTGGAGACCGCAGGGCGGATTCTGGAATCCGAGCCCATCGCCCTGGCCTGGGGTCGTCCCCTGTACCAAGTAAGAATCACCTGCCCGCCTTCCAGCCGTAGGCTCCCTGCCCCAGTCCACAGGGGAGGACCAGAGGCCCGCCGTCCCGGATCGGGGGAGGGGTAGCTTGGGGCTGGCATCTGGGCACTTCAGTCCCCTGAAGCCCTGGTTTTTTTCTCTCCCAGACCCAGTTCCCCACTCCCCTCCCGAGCTGGGCAATTAGCCAGTCGGCCCCAACTCTTGGAACCATGTTTGCAGACTTAGACTATGACATCGAGGAGGATAAATTGTGAGTATTTTCTTCCCCAGGCTCTGGGAGCTGAGGACCCAGGTCCCTCGTGTCCTTGGGTGTCATAGCTCCACACACGTTTACTTCTCTGTGTACGGAAGCAGAAGTAGGTCCAGACATCCAGGTAGTTCGTCGCTTCGGAGGGGTGCGACAAGTTAACAGCTAAATCACGATTCGGGCCGTGTAAGCCCTATGGCATGATCCAGCCACAACACAGCGGGAGGAGCGGTCCTGCTGGCGTGGCCTGGGAAGGTGTTCCAAAGGCGGCAACCCAGCCAGGGTTGCAAAGGCTGCATGGGGGTGTCACTGACCCTCCTCCCCAGCATAGATGACCGATAGAGTTAGAAGGTACTCCCAGAGTGTGGAGTAGATGTCATGGCCCTTGTGTTGTTAGTCCTCAGTAAGGGGTGAGCAGTCCTTGGCTGTTAGCAAATCAGTCTTCAGTAACCAAGCTGGCACCTGTGCCTGTCCACAGCAAGACACACCTAAGCTCACTGATGGTGAATGCCGGGGGGGCGGTAACTGAGCAGTCTAATCGGAAGATGACTGGAGGAGAGTTGAGTAACTTTATCCTAAAAGGTGGCTATGATGTCCTGCATGTGCCTGCAACAGGGACAAGGACAGAGCCCAGCTGAATCTTTGAGTTTGTTTCCTTGGACTAGGATGCGCAGAGCCTCCCACGCGCATTTCATGTAAGGTCGCTGGCCAGAGAGCCCCATTTCATTCTGTGGGTGAAGGAAACAGATGCAGAGAAAGTGCCTGACCTGAGTCCCATAGCGGGCTCTGGCAGCTCGGGGTTTCGATCCTGTAGACATGACTCCTGAGCATGTTCTGGTACCAGTGTTCTTTCTGGCAGAGGAAGAGGCTCCTCTGTGTAGCCTGCTCCTTCCAGTCATCCTTTCTCCAGAGTTCACCTTCACTTGCTTCTGTTTCCAGAGGGATCCCCACTGTGCCTGGGAAGGTCACCCTGCAGAAGGATGCTCAGAACCTGATTGGGATCAGCATTGGAGGAGGGGCCCAGTACTGTCCCTGTCTCTATATTGTCCAGGTATGAGGTATGAGGTGGGGGCAGGGTCCTGGGTAGAGTGAGTCACCTCCCTTCTTGGGTGTGACAGAAAGAGGTGCATTTCTCCACTTTGAAAAAAGTGGCTTCAGGGCCTGGGAGATGGCTCAGTCAGTACAGTGCTTGCCGAGCACGCTTGGGTAGCAGAGTTCGATCCCAAGCGCCTGAGTAAAACACTGAGGTGGCAGTGTGCTCATCACAGTAGTGCTGGGGAGTGGAGACAGTGGATCCCTGGGCTTCACTGGCCGCCAGTCTACCTTGAGAAGAGAGCTGCAGGCCACAGAGACACTGAGTCCAAAGAAACCAAACAAGAATGAAAGCAAAGAGTGACTGACCAACACACCCCTGCGCGTGGAAACACACACACACAGGGACACAACACACCCCTGCCTGTGGAAACACACACAGACACAACACACACCACACCCCTGCTCGTGGAAACACACACATACAGACACAACACACACCACACAACACACCCCTGTGTGTGGAAACACACACACACACAACACAAAACACACCCCTTCGTGTGGAAACACAGAGAGACACAAAAGTATGTCTTGTTTCTTTAAAATTTTGTGATTAGTATTTGCGTTTTGATGTGTTTGATGTGTGTATGAGTATAGGTGCTCTCGTGTCATGGCGAGCACACAGAGGTCAAAGGACAACCCTTAGTGGGTCAGTTTTCTACTGTGAGATAACAGGTTTGAAATCAGACCATCAGACTTGCATAGTAAGCACTGTACTGGCCGAGGATCTCAGCAGGCCCCCGTGTTTCTGAGGTCTGTTCTGAGCAAGACTGGCCACCGCCCTAGGTGGGACTGTCCCTGTTCCTTTTCACCCGTTTGCTTCTGACTTGTTCTGATCTGGCTATCTGGCAGACTCTCAGCCTTACACCATGTTTGTTAGACTGAAGTTAGTGCCGGTCCGTGACTAGCATGTAATAGACGTCTGTTCGGTAACAGTCTCTAATGAATGTGCTTGCTAACTGAAGAGGGCAGGCTATGAAGTAATAGCGTCCTTGCTGAGCGTGGCAGCATATACCTGTAGCCCCTGCACTTGGGAGGTGAGGCAGGGAGGGTCAACAATTCCAAGTCATGCCCAGCTAAACAATGAGTCTGAGGCCAATGTAGGCTACTTGAGACCCTGTCTCAGCAAACAAAGGAGGAAAATGGTAGCCCAAGATTTACATGTATATCCCCCAATACCCGTGAGTTTTTTATCCACTCTGGGTCTCAGTTTTCTGACTTGGAAAGTGAGGGTTTAAAATCTGTAGCCCAGGTTTGGTTCCCAGCACCCCTATCAGGCGGTCACAATCACCTATAACTCAAGTTCCATGGGATCTGGTGATGTCTTCTGCCACCTCCAACCCACACATGCTTATGGTACACAAACATTCATTCACACGCACATGTGAAATTCTAAAACTTAAATGAATGTAATGGGCTGCATGAGACCCTGTTTCAAAAGAAACAAAACTGAGTTCATAAATGATGTGAAATATGGAAGCACAAATGTCTTTGAGTTCTTGTGAAAATGCAGCAGAACGGTAAAGCAAGGGCCAGGCAGCTTCACCTAGTCACAGCTGCTATGTATGGGGCCCAGCTGCTGTGCTGGAGTTAGGGGAGGGAGCCCCCCTGTGATCTGTTCAGTCTTGAGGCCTCCTTCACTAGGTGCCTGACCAGTCAGGGACATGTCTGTGGCCTGGGAAGGAGCCAGACTCTACCCTATTGGGACACCTAGCTAGCGGAGTAGGCCTCAGGGCAGACAGGACTTTGGGTCTTTGGAAGGATCATCCGCTCTTACCTCTACCTTCGAGGGTGATTTGGTCTCCTCTGCCCCAGGAGACCTTACCCAGGTCCCTCCTGTCTACATGCCTGCTCAGCATCTGTGCCACACCCCTCAGCCCATCTGTTCAGGACCCGAAGGGCATGTTTGTTTTAATGAGCTGCATGACAGCATGACGGGGTTTGTTGTGTTTGCGTGTAGCAGTCAGGGGCACAGGCCTGTGTCCACCGTGGCCCCGCCCCCCTCTCACCCTGCCGTTCAGCTGCTGCTGCAGATACGGCTCCCTGCTTCCCTTGGTTTTGTTATTTTAATTGTGTGTGTGTGTGTGTGTGTGTGCGCTCTCGTGCTCCTGAGTCCGAGCAGAACAGGTGTCAGATCCCTTTGAAGCTAAGTCACAGGCATTTGTGAGCAGCTTGGCGTGGGGACTGGGGGCTGAATGTGGTCAGAACAGGACGCACTCTGATCTGCTGAGCCACCTCGCCAGCCCTCCTGGCTTTGTTTTCTTGATTGATCACTTGTTCTTGGTTCAGGAGATAAGAGTTCAGCTCTTCTAAAACCACAGACCTCCCTCTTACCCCATCTGCCATGACAGTCACTCTTGACTCACCACAGGCAACATCTGGGAAATGTTTTCTAAATCCCTGTCCAGCTCTGGAGGCCAAGGGGATGGAAAAGGGACAAAAACAAACCCCACCCTCTGTAGCTCGTGGGCTGAACTTTCTGATGAGCTGGAGTCTTTGTGCCTGCCTGCCTGCCTCCTATTATCTTTTGTTTGTTTTGAGACAGGGTTTCTCTGTGGCTTTGGAGGTTATCCTGGAGTTCACTTTGTAGACCAGGCTGGCCTCGAACTCACAGAGATCTGCCTGCTTCTGTCTCCCGAGTTCTAGGATTAAAGGGTGCACTTATTAATTTTTATGTGTGTGTGTGTTTTGCCTGCATGTGTATCTCTCCATCAAATCCATGCCTGGTGCCTGTGGAAGCCAGAAGAGGGCATCAGATCCCCTGGGACTGTAGTTACAGACAGTAGTGAGCCACCATGTGGGTGCTGGGATTCAAGCCCAGGTCCTCTGGAAAAGTGACCAGTGCCCTTAACTGCTGAGCCACCTCTTTAGTCTTGAATTGGTGACTTTTTCTTGACTTTTTTTTTTTTAAGACAAAGTCTCGCTGGGTGTTGGTGGTGCACATCTTTAATCCCAGTACTTGGGAGGCAGAGGCAGGTGGATCTCTGTGAGTTCGAGGACAGCCTGGTCTACAGAGTGAGTTCCAGGACAGGGTCCAAAGCTACAGAGAAACCCTGTCTCGAAAAACAAAACAAAAAAAAAAACAACAAAAAGGCAAAGTCTCATGTAGCCTAGACTGGTCTCTAAGTCCCCACGGAGCTGAAGTTGGCCTTGAACTACTGATCCTCCAGCTTCTGCCTCAAGTGCTAGACTTAGAGGCATGTACCACCATGCTCAGCCCGTCTTCTTAGCAGAGCTTCTCCTTGTGTTCTCCGGTATTTCCTGCTGTTTGCCCCCATGCGGTCTTTTTGCTTTCTCAATAGACTTGTCACAGTCAGACTTCCCATCCTGTTCATGCTGTCATCTGTCCTCAGTCTAACCCTTGGGAACCTCTGCTCTTCATTCCCGTTCCAGGCCCCTTTTTGGCCTCCGCCCCCCTCTGGATGGAGCATAGCCTCTGGCTTTCTGAGGAAGGGCAGATGGACAGTGTGTATCCTAGAGATCTCGTTTGTCTTTCTGTTAGTGTCCTTCCCTTATTCCTCAAAGTGAACAGGAGCTCAAGTTCAGGAAGGCAAAGGGCTGGGGAGGCTCAGTGGTATGTGCTTAGAGTGGTCCATCTCCAGCACTTAAAAAGTGATACTAGGTTTGGAAACAAGTTTCAATCAGAACTTTTGAAACCTGTTTATTTTTTAGATTTATGTGTGTGGGCGCACCACATGCTTGCCTGATGCCCATGGAGGCCAGAAGAGGGCGTCAGATCCCCCTGGAACTGGATCTACAGATGGCTGTAAACCTCTAGATAGGTGCTGGGCCTGAACTCGGGTCCTCTGCAGTGCAACAAGTGCTCTTCACCACCCAGTCATCTTTCTCTGTCTAACAGCCCTGACTGTTCTGGAACTCGCTCTGTAGATCAGGCTGGCCTTGAACTCACAGAGATCCATCTACCCCTGCCTCCCGAGTGCTGGGATTAAAGGCGTGTACCACCACTACCCAGCCTCTAGAGATTCTTGTACCTAGAACTGGGCATTTATTTTGCCTAGTGTGATGTTAGAGAGTTCATAGTTTCCTTTTAACTCAATATTACAAGTTAATTTTCTGTCTTCTCCACACTGACCTTTATCCTTGGATGTTCCTAAAACTTTTTTGTGTGTGTGTGTGGGGGGGGGGTTCGAGACAAGGTTTCTCTGTATTGTTTTGGAGTCTGTCCTGGAACTCGCTCTGACCAGCCTGACCTGAAACTCACAGGGATCTGCCTGCCTCTGCCTCCGAAGTGCTGGGATTAAAGGCTTGCACCACCGACGCCTGCTGTTCCTAGAATTCTTGGTAATTTCTAAATCTCTGATCCCCACTGCCAGTGCCACATTATTTGATGTCTCTGGCTTTGTAGGAAAATTTGAAATCAAATGTGAGTCTCTCAGCTTTATTATTCTTTCTCAAGACTACGTTGACTTTTCAGAGTTCCTTGATATTCTGTATGAACCTTAGGATTTAGGTTTTTAGAGTTTTTCATCTATAAAAATGTCCTTGGGACTTTGTCAGGGAGCTGACTGAGTCTGCATATTGCTGTGGACAGTATTGACATGTCATATCTTCTTGTCTACAAATATGGACCATTGCTTTCACAGCTGTGCCCAGATACCCGAGGGGAAGTTCAGGAAGGGATTTACTTAGGCTGGTGTCACAGGTTTCTGTCCCTCAGTACAGAGCTCGTGGCTGAGTGGTCACATCAGAGGCATCCAGAGAACAGGAGTGTGTGCTCTGTGCTGGCTGCCTTTCTCTTTCCTCTTTCCCTCTGTCCAGGCTCCCGCCTATGGGACGCTGCCTGCCTGCATTCATCCTCACAGATGCACATGTGACAGCAAGTGGACTGTGGAGATCTTGTCAGCTTGACATCTACTGTAAACCACAGCATCCACGGAAAGGTTCATCTTCGTCGTACAATCCAGATGTATCCAGATGTGTTAGCTAAGATCCCATAGGCTTGGTTCTGTTCTCAGCATTATCTGTTGTGTGTGTGTATGTGTGTGTGTGTGCACATGTGCACACATGCCATGGCATGCTAGTGGAAGTCAGGACAGCTTGTAGGAGTCGGCTCTCTTCTTCTACCACCAGAATTGCCCACCAGGATAAGTTTACCACATTGGGGGCTTCTCTAGGCTGCACCTCCCAACTTTTCTAAATTTCCTCTGCAAACCAGGCTCAAGGACCATTGATCATGCTTAGTCATAGCAGCAATCTCATTTCTTTAGTACCCATTGTCTGAGTCGGGCTTAATCATTGCTGTAACAAAATACTTGGAGAGAGGAAGCACTCGTTTTGATTCCGTCATATTCCATGACAGGAGCAGAGCAGCTCCACCCTGATGGCCTGAGAGCAGCGACGCCCCATGCCAGCAGCCTTTCTCCTAACCAGTCGTGTGGGGTGATGCCACCCCACGAAGGTCATTCTCTCAGGCAGCATCTTCACTGACATCCAAGGGATGTTTCACCAGTCTCCATCCGCTCACGGTGGAGGTCACGTCTAGCATCACAGAGTCCTTCTGTCTGATAATGCCTCTTTCTAGTTCCCATTGTCTGCCCGTCTTGTGACACGTAGTCTGATCTGAATTGATACATGCTTAGCTTGATTACTCCAGATTTCCTTGAAACATTGTAAAAAAAAATATTACAAAGCATGCTTTAGGCATGGCTCTCTCTCTCTCTCTTTTTTTTTTAAAGAAAATTTAGAAACTAAAGGTAACACAGGAGCCAGACATAGAGGTTCACATTCCTGTGGGCCGTGAAAGCCACTGTATTTGCTGTATGAGAAAAAAAATCTCACCTGTTGGGATCCACATCCTGTCTTCTTTCCCTTTCCCAAGAATGGGGAGTTTTCCCCTTGTCCTCCCTGGCACTGCTGAGGTGGGGGGAGGGAGGGGGAGGAGTCCCAGGTCCATCCCGTCTCCTCCACTTTCTGCACATCCGCAGGTATTTGACAACACACCTGCAGCCTTGGACGGCACGGTGGCGGCTGGTGATGAGATCACTGGGGTCAATGGCAGGTCAATCAAAGGGAAAACCAAAGTAGAGGTGGCAAAGATGATCCAGGAGGTGAAGGTAAGACCACTGGGGAGCAGTTGGAAGCTTGCTCCAGAGTGAAATGGAGGCTGCCAGGGGCCTAGCAGGCTTAAGGATCGCTGCCTACTTCTTGTATAGCAGCCTGAGGGACACATTCCAGTGTCCTGGGCCCCCTGGACCCTCAGTTAATGCTAAATATTCTTGGGGCTTGTCCTGGGCCCCTCTAAGCTTCCGGAAGTGCTAAACACTCATGAGCCGTGATGTCCTTGTTGGAGCTGCAGAGGCAGCTAGATGCCAACAGTGACCCTCATGGGTCAATGAACTCTAGTGACCACAGCTAGGCCATGTTTGCCCCAGAGCTTTGGGGGGGGGGCTGCTTCCCAGAGTCCCAGGGACTTGGGTTATGGAGAATCCAGTCTAGATGTAGCCTACACCCCTTCCCTCCTGCTAGTTTCCTTCCCCAGATGTTCCGTTGAAACCCTTGCTCCATACAGTGCCTTGTCACTCACAAAGCAAGCACAGCCTTTTTCCTGTTCCCCGGCTGTCAGCCACAGGAGACCCTTGTAAAAAGTGGTGAGCGAGCTAGCTGCATGAGGATGCAGAGCCACGGATGATAAGGCAGTCCCAGACCAAGCGTGGGGTCTAGCTCGTGTGTGGGCCGGTGCCTGAGCCCCAAACCCCAGCCAGGCCAGTGCCTTTCCCTTCCTGCTGCTATCCACCAAGGCGCCAGACCAGCCCCTACTGTCCCGTTTAAGAAATATTTTTTATTGGATTTATTTTGTTTTTATGTGCACTTTGGCTGCAAGTATACATGTGCACCACATTTTCCTCTCTGCCCTTGGAAGTTATAGATGGTTGTGAACCCCCATGCAGTGCTGAGAACTGAGCCATCTCTCCACCCCCACTCTCCCCTTCTTGCTTCCACTCGGACCTACACCACCCTGGCTTCCTCTGGTCCTGTCCCCGAGTCACCCTGGTACTTAGTCCTTTAAGGAAAGGATGACCTCTGTAGCTCCTGGTGCCCCTCAGGCATCAGACAGACCAAGCATGGACTCAGAGCTCAGAGCCATGTCAGTCCCAAGGGAACCCTTCACACCCTGCCCCTAACTGACCTCATCGGCTCACTTCATCTGTGCTGTGGGTGTAAGTTCTCAACCAAGTTTGATGTGAGTAGATGCAGTCCAGTCTCAAAGGCCTTAGGATTGCCAGAGCTAGAGTGACCATGGTGGCCTCCTGTGGTCAGCAGCCCTCCCCTAAGGCAGTCACTAGAATATGGGACTAAATGAATCCCCAAGTCACTCAGCCTCTGCTGCTGAACTGGAGTCCCCAAGAAGTCCTGCTCCTTTCCTCATGGCTGGTGTTCTAGTGCCAGGTGTAGAAAATAGTGTTTGGGAGGGCCTGGAGCCTGGGAGCCACTGTCCTAATTGTGTCTGTGCTGCTCTTGCAGGGGGAGGTGACCATCCATTACAACAAGCTGCAGGCGGACCCTAAGCAGGGCATGTCCCTGGACATCGGTAAGCCAGGCCAGAGCGGCCATGTGCCATGGGCTCTGGCTTCTTCTGTCCAAGCTGATCCAAAAGGCTAGGAGGATCCAGGTGCCCCCCCGTGTAGCTCTTCCCAGGCCTCTGGCCCTGCATTCTCACTGCCCACTCCCAGACCTGGGCCTGTGTGTCATGCCTGTTCGTTTGTTTTTGTTTTATTGGTTTTCGAGACACGGTTTCTCTGTGTAACAGCCTTGGCTGTCCTGGAACTTGCTCTGTAGACCAGTCTGGCTTCGAACTCACAGAGATCCACCTGCCCCTGCCTCCCGAGTGCTGGGATTAAAGGTGTGCACCACCACTGCCCAGTTTGTCATGTCTGTTTTTAGTCCCCCTCCTCCATGGCCTCTCCTGCAGTGTACTTCCAGGAAGACTGGGATGCAAACTGGACCTTGTGGTGTAGTGTTTGACAAGGTCCTGTGTCTAGACGGGCAGGACCTCGATTCTGTAGAAGCCTTGAGGCAGCAATAGTTAGCTACTGCTGTCTCTGGATCCACCACACGACACTCTCAGTGAGAGGCACAAGAGGCTTGGCAGTTTCCTGGCAGAGCCCTCAGATAAACACCTCATGCCCACCACCCTTTAGGACAGAGGCCAATGGCGAATAAGCTCACCAGTGCTTTCTCTGTAACCCTGGCTGGCCTGGAACTGGCTCTGTAGACCAGGCTGGCCTTGAACTCACAGATTCCTGCCTTTGCCTACCAAGTGCTGGGATTAAAGATGCACCACCACACCTGGTCTGACATTCTTGCTCTTGAGTCCTTTGATTCCAGCCCAGGACCCCTTCTAGGACCCCAACTGGTTACATGCAGTGCCGCCAGTGGCTCTTAGTGGTGCCTGCGGCTGTAGTGTGACCCTTGAGAACCACCTCCAGAGCCCTGGCCTTGGCACAGGTCATCTCGTATGCTGGCTGGAAGAGAAGGGACAAGGCCCTCTCTGGCCTGTCAGCTACTCCTTAGCGTGGACAAGCTCTGGGCTCTCAGTGACACCAGTGGCAGACAGCAGGTCTCAGTCCTTGTGCCAAGCACTCATATTTATGTGTCTGGCTCCTGCGAGTTGGGGCTGAGTGGGACAGGTAGCGCAGGGCACACTGCTGAGAGCCACTGTTTCCTGACCACACCCCAAACAGCAGACCCTGGGCCCGTCTTCTTCACCCAGCCTGCAGCGGACAGGCTCAGGCCTGGACAGCCTGCCCAGCAGCACTCATTGGCCCTTCTCTCTTGCAGTGTTGAAGAAGGTCAAACACCGGCTGGTGGAGAACATGAGTTCAGGCACAGCCGACGCCCTGGGCCTGAGCCGTGCCATCCTGTGCAATGGTGAGTTGTCCTTCCACCAGCTCCATGGCCGACTGTCCATCAAGCTAACAAGTCTGAGAGCCCTTCCCTGCCTCAGTGTGCACAGCCAAGTCACTTCTCTGTGTCCCTGGGGTCCTCTTGTACTCTCCAAGAGCAGAAGCTGTCAGGGCTGAGTCCCCTCACTGCCTGACGCTCCCTGCATAGCTGCACTTGTCCTGCTCTGTGCTGCTCGCCTCAGTCCTGCCCGTGACCAGGAGGTGGCGCTGCCGCCCGTCTCCCCTAGTTTGTGCTCAGAGAAGCCATGTGCAGGCACTTTACACACGCAGACGCATGCCCTGGACGTCTCCCCAGGAGGCCGATAGAACTGTGGTCCTGCCATCGCCATCGCCAGCCCATGCTTATAAATAGCAGTGCGATGCATGTACTCGGGGAAGATAAAAATATCCATGTAAACCGTGGGCTCAGCTGGGAGAGTGGGGGTGGGGCCTGAGCATGTTCCAAATGGGGTACAAAGTGGCGGCTGCTATTTTCAGCCCTGTGGTGCCTATAAATCCTTGTTACTGTAGTCACCATGCATTGAGATGAAATTAGAACTGGTTGTTGTTTCCCCCGAACCATGCAATTTCCCTAGCTGTAAATAGGATTTCTAAAATTGAAGCTGTCATGATGTCCCATGACCCAGCTAAAAACAACTATGCCTGCTGGCCCTGTGCTCATGCTTCAGGGAGCCAGAACCTAGGCTGTAGGCCACCATAGCTTCCTGAAGACCTCTAAGGTGTCCACCCTCCCCCATTCTCCCACTCAGAGCCCTCCACACGGCCAGCTTTCCTGCCCAGAGAAAAGCTTCTGCCTGTGCTGCGCCCCCCTCTCCTGCTCAAAAGCCTCTGACTGAGCAATCTCCACACTAAAGAAAGCCAGGAGAGCCAGCCTCTGCTCACACAGGCACAACTCCATGACTCCAGCCTCTGCTCACACAGGCACAACTCCATGACTCCAGCCTCTGCTCACACAGGCACAACTCCATGACTCCAGGCTCTGCTCACGCAGGCACGGCTCCATGACTCCAGGCTCTGCTCACACAGGCACGGCTCTATGACTGTAGACTCTGCTCACACAGACACGGCTCCATGACTCTAGGCTCTGCTCACGCAGGCACGGCTCTATGACTCCAGGCTCTGCTCACACAGACACGGCTCTATGACTGTAGACTCTGCTCACACAGACACGGCTCTATGACTCCAGGCTCTGCTCACACAGGCACAACTCCATGACTCCAGCCTCTGCTCACACAGGCACAACTCCATGACTCCAGGCTCTGCTCACGCAGGCACGGCTCCATGACTCCAGGCTCTGCTCACACAGGCACGGCTCTATGACTGTAGACTCTGCTCACACAGACACGGCTCCATGACTCTAGGCTCTGCTCACGCAGGCACGGCTCTATGACTCCAGGCTCTGCTCACACAGACACGGCTCTATGACTGTAGACTCTGCTCACACAGACACGGCTCTATGACTGTAGACTCTGCTCACACAGACACGGCTCTATGACTCCAGGCTCTGCTCACACAGACACGGCTCCATGACCCTAAGCTCTGCTCACACAGGCTCCATGACTCCAGGCTCTGCTCACACAGGCACGGCTCCATGACCCTAAGCTCTGCTCACACAGGCACGGCTCTATGACTCCAGGCTCTGCTCACACAGGCTCCATGACCCTAAGCTCTGCTCACACAGACACGGCTCTATGACCCTAAGCTCTGCTCACACAGGCACGGCTCTATGACTCCAGGCTCTGCTCACACAGGCTCCATGACCCTAAGCTCTGCTCACACAGGCACAGCTCTATGACTCCAGGCTCTGCTCACACAGGCTCCATGACCCTAAGCTCTGCTCACACAGACACGGCTCTATGACCCTAAGCTCTGCTCACACAGGCACGGCTCTATGACTCCAGGCTCTGCTCACACAGGCTCCATGACCCTAAGCTCTGCTCACACAGGCACGGCTCTATGACTCCAGGCAAGTTGCCCACCACTCAGCCCTCAGCTTCCTCTGTAGAACAGGCCAAGTGGACCCTTCTCATGAGGTGCAGGCTAGAGAAGGGTCAGGGGTCATCAGGGGACTTTCAGTGTCTGGCTCCCAGCAGGAGACTCAGTGTGGCTTCAGGTATTCTCACGCCTGGTCAGGGCCTAAAAGGCTTCACCCTCTCATGAGAGGTATGAGTAGTTCATCCCCACAGGTGGGGACATATCCAGAGTTGGGGAGCCCAAGGAGGCCATGCTCCCTGCACTCGAAAACCTATGTCTGTGCTTCCACCCTGAGTCAGCTGCCTCCCGTGCCCAGCCTGTCCTGAGTTGGGGTGGCTGTTGTTCCTGCACCCCCTCCACCGTCCTGTTCTGGTCACTGGCTACTGGCCAACTCCTCTGATGAACTTGGAGCCCCAGGGGCAGTACCTGAAGCTTGGTTTTACCACAGTCACTCCCCAGACCTAATGTGCTATTGTGTGACAAAACTTTTTTTCCTTATAGAGGAAAAGATTTCATTGGGGGCTTCTTACACTTTGAGAGGTTTAGCCCACTGTCATCATGGGGGACATGGCAGCGTGCAGGAGACATGGTGCTGGGGAAGGAGCTGAGAGTCCTTCATCTTTTCTGGTTTTGGTTTTTCGAGACAGGGTTTCTCTGTGGCCTCTCAAAACCAAACCCAACCAGCAACAGAAAACTCCCTTTGCTTCCCCTTCTTTCCTGCCTCTCCATCACCTCTTCATTCGTCCCGGTGGCTTTGGGGGCTTTGGTGTGTCACACAGCGACCCCTGTGTCCCATCAGCTTTACTGGCATATGTCCATTGCAATGAGTCACTGGTCTGGGTTCAAGGCCTCTGGTTTCCGGTTCACCGTCCTCACTGGATCTCTGGTCATTCTGAGTCATGGAGATCTGTGGGTATCATTCCACAGGACCAGTTCCTTCAGCAGCTCCAGTAGGTCCCAGATGGGGTAGATGCTAGGGTGGGCCAACCCAAGGCCCGGCTGTGGGCCTGGGTGGTAGCCAAGCTGGTGACAAAACTTTTATTGAGGAGCCACAATACATGTCTACTCACCCCAGATTGGGAGCCCACGGCAGACCGAAGTACAGATATCACCCATGTCCAACATGGTGAATCAATGAGCGTTATTGGGGTCACTTACAGGAACAGAAATGACTCAGACACAGCTACATTACCAAGACTCACCAAGCATGGGTGACAGCTTAGCAGGTTGGAGGGTGTCCTTCCCAGATCTCTTCCAAGCAGCTCATCTTGTTTCTCCTCCCAAGCAGCTGGTCTGGTCTCCCTTCCGCAGTTTAGCTCAGTCTGAGAGCGTCTCTCAGCTTTCAATGTGTACTCAAGCAGAGAGGGGTCGAGTGACTGCCCAGTTTCAGGGAGAAGTGTGTACTTAGCCTATACTTGTTTGGTCATTGGCTGTGGTCAGCAAGTTCTTCTAGGGGAGGACTTTTCTCCAAGCCCTCCTGAATCCCTTCTCCCTGACTCCAGCCCATCCTGTACACTTGTCAAAGCCAGCCCTGGACATGATCAAAAGGCTCTGCTCCCCTCTAACTGCTGTGTGGGCAGCCTTTGCTGCTGGCCCAGGGTTTGCCTTCTGGGCCTATGGGAAGCTACCCTTGGGTGTGGCCTAGGGGAAACCCACCCTCATACACTCATGACTTTGGGAAGTGCTATACTGGAATGGCCGTCAGCCCCTAGATTGCCCTAGCCAGTGGTGGGTGGAGGGAGGCTCCTGACACAGGTCTGAGCCAGCTCTGCCTGGCTCTAACCTCTCTACATTTGCAGGAAGGTTGATGAGTAAACCCTGAGGCCCAAACTCCATCCAGACCTCCTGTTTTTGGCAGAGGCTAGTCCTCAGGGGCTACCCTTCACTCTCCAGCTGGGCTGTCCTCCCTGACTTGCGGAGCCCACAGCCTCCCCTGTTCTTACCCTCCACAGATGGACTGGTAAAGCGGCTGGAGGAGCTGGAACGCACTGCTGAACTGTACAAAGGTAGGTGGACCACCTGCTGCTGCTCCATCCTAGGACTGTCCTAGAGACTGGCACCGGGGCAAGGGAGCTACCTAGAAAATTTTGGAAACAGACGCCCCTCCAAATTCCTACAGTCCCAGAGAGATCCCCTAGGATAATCCCAGCTGCCTGTTACATGGGATCCACAGAGAGGGCCAACTCAGCCTTCATCCCCAGGCCTTGGGGAAAAGCCTGGGCCCTAATGCCCAGTGAGGACCTCAGGTGGACTGTGAGGCTGGGGGCCAGTGTGATCCCTGATTTCGGTCTCTGTCTTCTGTCACTTGGGTCTCTTCCCACAGGGATGACGGAACACACCAAGAATCTCCTTCGGGCCTTTTATGAGCTGTCACAGACGCACCGGGGTAATGGCATCCCCAGACATGCCATGTGACCCTGCAAACCCCTGTCCCTCAGGGCTCAGTAACTCCTAACAGTGAGGTGGCTAGGCTCTTCTCTGGGGCCCTTCTCATCCCTGTGGCAAGGCCACCTCCCAGCTCTGACCTCCGGCCTGACCCCGGCTGGCCTCTGGAGGATGCAGTGTACCTCGATGCTACTTACAGTGCAGGCAGCCTCTCTTCGTTTGGTCTCTTCAACACCATGGTGGGCAGTAAAGACACAAGCCCATTCACTGGCCAGGAAGGGAAGCCCAGACAAGGAGTAGGTCGAGAGGATGGTGGCAGAGCCTGGCATTGGAATGCAGGAGCCCAGAGTCAGCCTGGCCCTCTGCTTGCCCTGCATGACCTCCTTAGAGCCTCACTTAGCCTTTTGTGGGGGCGCTGGGGGAACGAAAGCTACCCCCTGGGAGCCTAGCCCCAGAGTGAGGGATGCCGCTCCTCGGGAGTGCGGCCCAGGCCCCTTGAAAGATGTGCTTCCTTCAGATGTGGGCCCTCAGGCAGACCATGGCTCTCTGCTCATCAAGCCCCTGTCCTGCTGCCCAGCCAGCCCCTGGCTTCTCCACTAGGGGTCAGGAGGGGCCTCAAGGCAAACTTGTCATGCAGCCTTTGGGGACGTGTTCTCTGTGATTGGGGTACGGGAGCCGCAGCCAGCAGCAAGTGAGGCCTTCGTGAAGTTTGCTGACGCACACCGCAGTATTGAGAAGTTTGGCATCCGGCTACTGAAAACCATCAAACCGGTGCGTCCCTCAGAATGCAGCATGTTCCGCTGGCCAGAGCAGGAGGGACAGCTTAGCACAGGAGGGGTTCTGGGCTGGAGTCAGGTGCCAGGTGCGGACACTAGCTTGGTCACCTCTGTGGCCAACCAGCTGTCAGTCACTGAGCCTCCTGGGGTCACTGTTGACTTCAAGACTCTGCTGGATCACAATGTGCCAGTGGCCTGACATAGTCTTCTAACCTTGACACGTGCCCTTTGTCAGATTTCCAAGTCCACTGGAAGGGATGACATGTCTGTGCCATTTGTAACCCAACCTTGTAGATGCTGACGGACCTGAACACGTACCTCAATAAGGCCATCCCTGATACGCGCCTCACCATCAAGAAATATCTGGATGTGAAGTTTGAGTACCTGGTGAGTGGCCTGCAGTGCTGCCCAGCTGGGGTGAGCCCTCCCTGGAAGCCAGCCCTGAGACAGGCAGCCATGACACGGCAGGCAGGATGCTGGGTCAGGAGTGAGGGGTTAAAGGCCTGACTAATCGGAAGCAGCCTAGACTCTGCATTTCCCACACCAGGGAGCTCGGAGCTACCTAGAGCCTGGTGAGCAGGAGAGCGCTCATTCTATATCATGTCTACTCCTTGGAACTTGTCGCCTTTAGCAACAGCTCAGATGAGGTCTGGGATGCTTCGAAGGACATTTGGATGGCCAAATGGTCAAAGAAGCCCAGAAAATGATGTTAAGTCTTCAGGCTTCTCTCTGCAGCACTTCCCAGTGCCTTGACGAGGCCGGTGCTCATGTCCTCAAGGGGCTGCAGCTCTCCTGTCCCTCCAGCACCGCTGCACACAATGCCTTTGGGTCTTTGCTCTTGTGGAGACAAATAGAGCCCCAGGCCTCATGCATGTTAGGCAAGTGCTGTGCCACTGAGTCACAGCCTCCAGTCCCCAGAGCATCTCCTTAGAGATGCTTGAATTTGGTTTCTCTGGAATTTCTCAAGCCTTCAGGCCATTGCACCCTCCCAGAGGAGTGCCCATCTCTCTGCTGCCCTTTTCCTGGGCCTCTGTCCATGGCTGCCTCCAGCCTTTCCCAGGTGGCCCAGACCTAGGTGGCCTATGTGGCCACTGCTCTCTTGGTGTGTCTAGGTTCCCAGGTGTCCTGAGGGCATAGGGAGGCAGGGCAGGCAGAGCTGGAATCATGAGGATGGGCTTCCAGGAAGCTTGGCCACTGACTTCTGGCCTCATCCATCCCATCCTATACAGTCCTACTGTCTAAAGGTGAAGGAGATGGACGACGAGGAATACAGCTGCATCGTGAGTACCAAAGGGGCCCAGGCTGCTATCAGGAAGGCTTGGGGTGCCCACACTTCACCTCAGAAGGCCCTGGGTCTGCCAGAGGTATTGGGTGTGTTGGGTATCCTGGGGACTTAGTTTGGAGCTGTCAAACCAACTACCAGCTCCTCTGGATTGGAGTACCAACCAGCTCATTTGCCATGAAGTGACTGACTCCCCAGGCCTGCTCTAGACCAGGTACCCCAAGTTTGTGAGGCTCCTACTGGAAAAAGTTGACTGATTTCACTTCTGAGCTATGCTTTGATTTAAAAAAAAAATAGTCTTTTTTTTGTTTCTATATATATACACGCTCTGATTTTTTTAAAAAAAAAATAGTCTTTTTTTTGTTTCTATATATATACACGAGTGTTTTGCCTGTGTGTGTGTGTGTGTGGTGTCGGTTTGCATGGCTGATACCTGTGGAGGTCAGAAGAGGGTGTTAGAGCTGAAATTACAGACAGTTGTGAGCAATCGTGTGGCGCTGGTAACTGAGCCCAGGCCTCTGCAGGAATGAGCACTAACCACTGAGCCACTCTCCAGCCCCTGGTTGTCTTTTGTTGTTTTTGTTTCTAATTTGTGATTTGTTTGCAATCAAGGTCCATCTTTTGGCCAATATTCATTTATTTCATGTGAATTGTGTTCGTGTTTCTGTGGTTGATTTTTGTCCCTCCAAAGTTACTGTTTTGGGCTTCTGTGTGTCTCTGGCATCTGAAAGCCCATTGTGGTACAGCTGTGAGCTGGGCCAGCCCTGCAGCTTTCCAGCCCCATCTGTCCTGGGCGGCCCAGGTCAACCCAAGAGAGCTGACAAGCTTGCCTGCCCCAGGCCCTAGGAGAACCCTTATACCGAGTGAGCACAGGCAACTACGAATACCGCCTGATCCTGCGCTGCCGCCAGGAGGCTCGAGCCCGCTTCTCCCAGATGCGCAAGGATGTGCTGGAGAAGATGGAGCTGCTGGACCAGAAGCATGGTGAGGGGCTCTGGGGCCTGAGCACTGCCCCAGTTAGTCCTTTCTTGGCACTTAGCCCCAGGGTGGGTGCCGTTCTCTCCCTAGATCAGAAATGAGGCCTAGAGAGGGTGGTCTCCCGGGGCCTCAGGGCCAGGCCCTGCAGGAGTCCACCCAGAACCTGGTTAGGTTGGGGCCAGGTCTTGGGTTGGTGATCCACTCACTCAGGCAGCCTTCTCTGTTTCCTGAGCTAGGAGTTTAGAGGACTAGGTGGCCAACTAGGCAGGGCCAGAAAGCCTCTGGCTGGGGCCCAGGAAGTGTCCCGGTGGGAAGGAGAGGCAGCTCCGGGTCTTCCCTGAGGGGAGGCAGCTCCGGGTCTTCCCTGAGGGGAGGCAGCTCCGGGTCTTCCCTGAGGGGAGGCAGCCGCAGCCACTGGGCCTGTCTGCTCGCCTCCTGCGCAGTCCAGGACATCGTGTTCCAGCTGCAGCGCTTCGTGTCCACCATGTCCAAGTACTACAATGACTGCTACGCTGTGCTGCGCGACGCCGACGTCTTTCCCATTGAGGTGGACCTGGCGCACACCACTCTAGCCTATGGCCCTAACCAGTGTGGCTTCACTGATGGAGAGGATGAGGACGAGGATGAGGAGGACGGGGCAGCTAGGGAAGTGTCCAAGGATGCACGTGGGGCCGCGGGGCCCATGGACAAGGGCGGAAGCTGGTGTGACTCCTGAGTGCCCCCTCAAGCGGACCTGGGGGGCAGGGCAGCGGGAGGACCGCATCGGGAACGGGGCGGGGCCACTGTAGGACAGTGAAGGCGTGTAGTGGCGCATAAAGGCCTGCTGGCTCGGGGCGCCTGCCTCCCTGCTCCTCTGTCCTCGCACAGTGAACCCAGGTTGCATCCTGGGACCTGGACTCTGGCCCCCGTCCTTCATTCCCACCTCCCAGCTGGAGGGAGAGCTGGGCCTTGGACAGAAAAGAGGAGGGGCTGGCGCGGGCAGAGTGCAGGACCTGTCCTGTGAGTGCCTCGGTGGTGCCAAGCCTGCAGGGAATGGGAGCCGGGTGGACATCAGAGGCTGGGGCCAGTGTACCAGGCCGGCCCCCTGAGTCCACACGCACACCTTGGCAGCCTATATTTATTTGTTCCTGGCTTAGCCTCAAGGGCTGGATGCTGGGCCTGTATTGAATAAACAGAAACCCAGACAGAATGGATGGGCTCCTTGCAATGGCTCCCCTGCCTCCTGGGTCATAAGGGAGGGTGGGACACGAGGCTTAGGCGGTTCTCTCTGTGTCCGTCACTCATCTCTTGCAGCACCTACAGGAGCAGCTTTCTTGTTCCCGTAGCATCTGGGGTTGAGAGGCTCAGGACCACACATGAGAACAATGGAGCTGAGCTTGCGTCTGCAGGTTCCAAAGCTTTGACTGTCACCTGCTCCCACTGCTTGCAGCGTCACTGAGTACTCTCCCTTCAACCCTTTCTGTGTATCTGGCTGTGAAGTAAACCTTTATTTGGGCAAGGGGGCAGAACAGACACTGGTCAGGTGAGAGAATGCTGACAAGGCCACTCCAGGGGCGCCTGTTGAGTTCAGGCCCGGGGGGCACAAGGGAGACGCTGCCACCCTTAGGCAGTAGTCTGGCTGGGTGCGGCACACCTGCAACCATTTTACCCTGAAATGCCCATTAGGACGGATGTGGCCGTCTTGAGAGCAGAAAGACAAGGAATGTGCAAAGTTCGCAGGGTCCGAAATGGAAAAGTAGCTCTGAGCTCTGCAGTCCTGCAGAGACCCAGGTGGGATTCTCAGGGTGGAGGGAGATAGCCTGTTACCATCTATCCCATGGGGCCCAGCAGCTGTCTGGCCACACTGCCTCTCTGAAGAGATATCTAGTTAGTGGTCAAGGGCACAGATCAAAGCCAACAGCTTGAAGCTGGGCATGATGGCCACATCTTTCATCCCAGCGCTTAAGAGGTAGAGAGAGGCAGGCGGATCTCTGAGTTTGAAGCCAGCCTGGTCTACAGAGCGAGTTCCAGGACAGCCAGGGATACACAGAGAAACCCTGCCTCAAACAACAAAAACTACAGCTTGGGCCCTAACAATGGCCTCTGCGACCTGGGCTGATTCCTACCCACATTATGTTTCCTGTGTGAAGTGTGGGTAAATTCTACCGCGTTGGATTGTTAAGAGAATCAGTGAGATTTATAAAGGGCATAGAATGGTCTTGGCCAAGTTAGCACTGTTGGTACCTGCTTAGATAAGATGCCATCCCTTCTGGAGTCTGGGAGCCACAGAGCATTTCCCCAAACCTTGAACGGAAAATGAGGCCCAGCTGGCAACAGTAGGTGGGAGGGGCTCCGCTGAGGTCTAGCTAGAAGAGTTGGGAGTGAGACAGGAAGGTCTTCACATGGAGCAAAGTGCAAGTGTTCCGAGTGACAGTGTGCATCTGGAATCCTGCGCTTGGGTGGCGGAGGCAGAATCTGACTGAGAGCGGTCATGGGCCACAAGCCCCTGGGGTAGAGAGCAGGTGCCAGGACCACTGATGGATGGACTGTCCACAAAGCCACAACTGTGTCCTCCAGGAGTGGCAGTCACTAGAGATTCTCTAGAGGGGTGGCCGCTCCAGGCAGTGAGGGGCGCACACCTCCACAGTCCCTGAGGTTTTGCTGCTGACCACCTGGCTCCCATGCTCTCTGAGATTGACTCTGGTCTCCACTCCTGACCCTGTGCTTCTGCAGATGGCGGCTAGGCGTGCATCAGCATACAGCATCCACTCCAGCCCCTAGGTCTCCTGGGGGTTCCCCCCACCATTCCTACTGAGCTCCAATGGCTCTTACCCCTCCCCTAGTTCAGGGGGCCCAAGCCCTGGCAGAGACACAGGAGCAGAGTGTCTTTCTGTAGACCTTTATCGTGTGCCCTCGTCAGTCCCCAACAGCTTCACTGGGAACAAACAGAGCCTGGCAGGTGGCGTGCCCCAGGCTGCCTCCCCGTGTACCAGGCCCTCAGAGGGGAAGCCGTGTCTTCGTGCCCGCTGGTCACGGGCCTGATGTCTACACAGACTCGTGAGCCAGCCCAGGCACTGCCTCCACCTCTGGTTCTGGTCCTGGAGACCCCGCCCTTGGGCTCAGCATCTCCAAAGCCTCAAGACTGCCAGGCTCCTCAGTGCTGGCAGGCATTGGCTCCGAGTCCCCCTCGGCCTCCACATCCTCGGTGTCACTGGCTCCTCCCTGGGCAGCTGGGTCTGATGGGGTATCCTTAGAGCAGCGCAGGCAACAGTAGGTGGCAACTGCCATGAAGACTCCTGCCAAGGCCACCTCAGAGCCAGCAAGGTAGAAGATGATCTCATAGTTCTTCAGGGCGTCCACCAGGCGTCCTGGGGAGGGGGGAGGTGTCACAACCTGTCAGGGTCCCCTCTGCACTAGTTGGATGGGGCTCACTGGTGACACACATATGCCCTATCTTTGTTCCTGATTACAAATGCAAAACTCCACATGGATCCTTTCTTGTGGGGTCCCAAGTGTCATTTTCCTCCCTGAGCCTCAATCTAACGCTTCTGAGGAGGTAATGCTTTTGTAGTTTACAAGGTTCCCTCTCCACATCAATGCTTGCCCACAAGTGACTTGGCCTGCTTGTGGGTGTTAGGGTTGCAGTGGGGTGAACCCCACTTAGCCCTGGCTAGGACTAAGGGCTCCCCAACTCTTTCTGTATAATCTGGTCTATAGGGACTTGGCTCAGCACCCTCATCAGGAGCTACAAGCCATCCAAACCGAGCTGGAGAGGCGCCTCGACACGGGCTGGGGACGGGGCTCTGCCTGTGCTCCGGAAGAGGCCTCATATCCTTTCATTGCCCAGGTTCCTTTCCTGGGCACTATCTCCGTATGGAGAGGGGAATCTCTAGTTTTGTGTTGGGGGTCTGAACCCAGGGCGCCACACATGCTAGGCACATGATAATCTGCCACAGCGACATCCCAGTCCCTACTGTCCTGTTCTTCCGTGGGCTTCACTCTTACGAGTATTCCTGTGTCCGCGCCAGGCAGTGATGTTCAGGGAGTTTCCTGGTGACTATAACTTCACCCTATCCAGATGTCCCAGTCCCTTCCCCGTCTGGCGGTACTCAGCCCCCACTTTATCATGGGGCCTGCACTCCTTCCCTATTAGATCCCTCTAACAGCAGCTGGTCCCCGGGCTTCTGCGTGGGCCAACCTTGAGGCTTTCTGGGTGGTGGACTTGAGAGAGGGTACCCACACTTTGGTTCAGGGGCTTTGCCTTTTTCCCTGGGTCAGGCAAGCAGACAGAGCTTGCTTGGGACACTCTGCCATCTGGCTGTCTCTGAAGGAAAGATGGCTGCTTACTCCATCTCTGTCGCCGCCTGGGCTCCTCTCCCATTCACTCCTGAAGCCTAGCTGTGGCTCACTTAAGGCTGGCTCCTGCTTGCTCAGCATAATCAGACAACTCAGGAAGGTCTCAGTGTCCAGGATCCACCTTTTCCACCTTATCTTAGGCCTCACTTGTTCACTGATAACTTTCCCCGCCCTTCCTTTCACATCGCCCCCCTCCCCCCCCCTTCACCTGCAGAGCATGGCCGGGATGGGCAGAGGACCTGGCAGAAAAGGTGCTGGAGCACGGCTTCTCTGTTCCTAGCCAGGGCTGGTTCCCTGTTCTGCTTTACAGGCTGGGGACTGATGTCCACACATATTCGGTCCAGGGGCAGATCCGGGCCCACAACTCAGGCTAAGCTTCCGAATCTAACCCCCTCCTCGGCCCTACCCTCGTGCCAACTGCTTGAGAAGGCTGGTGTGCCCAAGACGTCTTAGCTAGATGGCTAGATGGCAATTTGTGTATTTCTTCTTGAGACCGACCTCTGGCTTTTCCATCCTCACCCCCCTGGGGGTGGTCCCTGGCTGGGGGAGGAGTTACCTAGCCATGGAGGGAGTCCACCAACCAGGCTTTCCAGCAAGGGGGCCTGCCTTCCCCTCAACTCTGGAAGTTCTGTCTAAAGGGCTTCCCTTCCACCAACAGCGCCCGTGCTTAGCCATGCTTCCTACAGTGCGCACCGGCAGAGGGTGGTCCTATGAGCACCGCCACGGCCTCCACGAGCAGTACCAGGCCCAGCGCACTGGGGAAGCGGGGTGCACCCACGGTCGCCATGAGCACCTCGAACTGAAGCGCGCCCACCATGCCATACGAGAGGCCGAAGGCGATGCAGAAAGCCACGAGGGTGCCATAGGAGCGCGCACGCGCACTGATCAGGTCTGTGAGCCCGTTGGCCAGCAGGGCCAGACTGAAGAGATATGGGACATGGGGTCGCAGGCGTGCCAGGCCCGCCAGGGCACCGCACGCCGGCCGCGCCACGATGTCCACGAAGCCCACGATGGACAACAAGAAGGCAGCCTCCGCGTCAGGCACGCCCGCGTCCTTGGCGTAGTTCACCAGCAGGATGGGGGGCACGAAAAGCCCAAGCGCCATCAGGAACTTGGTGACCACGTACACCAGGAAGGCGCGGTCGGTGCACACCGCCACGTCCAGCAGGCGGCGGCGAGCCGGGCCACCGGAGGGCGCGCGGTCCTCCGCAGGGTCCGGGCGCGGTGGAGGCGGGGGCCCTGGTGGCGGCCGCATGACGGCCCCGCAGGCGCAGCAGTGCAGCAGGAGGCCGCCGAACAGCAGGAAGCCGCCGCGCCAGCCGAAGCGCTCCCCCAGCAGCTGGCCGAGCGGCGACAGCGTGGACAGGAACACCGGGCTGCCCGCCGCTGCCAGCCCGTTGGCCAGGGGCCGTCGCCGCTCGAAGTAGAGCCCCAGCATGATGAGCGACGGCTGGAAGTTGAGGGCCAGGCCCAGGCCTGCAGGCGAGGCGACGCGGCTGGGGTGCCCCTTCTGGCCTCAGCGGCAGGGCCAGGCTGGGCCGGGACCGGGAGGATAAGTACCAACCCGGGATGGTGAGACAGGGGACTTAGGGAGGCACCCCTTTGGGGGAAACTGGGAACCGAGAGACTTGCGGCAGGGACTCCCGACCCGCACCCACGTGTGGGTTATGCCACCCACATCCCTGCAGGGAGAAGACATGGGTGCCCTCACCTGTGAGCACCCCAGCTGTCAGGTATACCTCCAGCAGGCGCGAGGCAAAGGAAGCCAGGATCATGCCCGCAGAAGCCAGGAGCCCACCAGTCAGCATCACTGGACGACAGCCAAAACGCGTCACGAGGATGCTGGATAAGGGGCCTGTGGGCAGAGCAGGGTCACCGCCCGGGTTAGACCAACCTTCCCTCCAGAAAATGCGCCAGGCCCTGCTTTGTACCTCCGAGGTCTGAAAGACCCTGAAGGGGTGTTTACGCCCCCTCCACAGCCCAAAGGATGGCTTCCACTCTTCGTCTCTGAATCCCACCAGACGCCATCCTCCTGAAGGCCCCCACCCTCTCAAAACTCCAGCGTCAGGGCTGTGGGGAGCTGGGATGCTTCTCCAGGTTAACGCAGCCCAGTGTGGGTTTGCTGGCAGGAAATCCCTCCAGGCCAGCATTGGGAGGGGGTTTCCATTTCCACCTATATGCCCTACCTGCTCTTTTCTGGGGCTGAGGCTTCCACATGCTCCCAAGGGGGGGGCGGGGCAGTGGTGCTTCTGTAGGATGTAGATCCCCTACCCCAGACGCTGGACCCCAGGAGCTCTGGGAGGAGTGCTGACCTGTGCCGTAGAGCATGGCCAGCATGATGGAGGACACCCAGGCTGTGTCACTGTAGCCTGCACCGAAGTCATGCTTGAGCTCTCCGAAAAAGACGCTCACAGCCTTGGGGAAGCCGTAGGCAAAGCCGGTGATCACGAAGCAGGCGCCCAGCACCACCCAACCCCAGCCGCCATCTGGGGGGCCTGCACCCCGTCGTGGGTGGCCAGTGCCCATTGCCTCTACCTCTGCTGGGGAAGAGGGGCACAAAAGGCAGTGGTGGGCGCTGCAGAGGAGAGGACTGAGACCTGCAAGGAGAAACAGCCCCAGGCTGCCCCCTGAGCCCTTTCAGGGTTACAGATCCCGCAAGGGAGGCAGCCCCAAGTCTTCCCACCTTCCTGCAAAGGCCTGTGATGGGTGAATAGACCTGACTTCAAGGACTCCCCACTAGGACTCTTCTCCTCCTGGGACCTAGTAATGACAGGGGAAGAGGACCAGTGAGTGCCAGAGCCCAGCAGCCACTGTGGACCCTGAGGTGTGTGTGTGGTGTGTGGTGTGTGGTGTGTGTGGTGTGTGTATATGTGTGGTGTGGTGTGTGTATATGTGTTGTGTGGTGTGTGTATATGTGGTGTGTGTATATGTGGTGTGTGTGGTGTGTGTATATGTGTTGTGTGGTGTGTGTATATGTGGTGTGTGTGGTGTGTGTGGTGTGTGTATATGTGTGGTGTGGTGTGTGTATATGTGGTGTGTGTGGTGTGTGTATATGTGGTGTGTGTGGTGTGTGTATATGTGTTGTGTGGTGTGTGTATATGTGGTGTGTGTGGTGTGTGTTGTGTGTTGTGTGTATATGTGGTGTGTGGTGTGTGTATATGTGGTGTGTGTGGTGTGTGTATATGTGGTGTGTGTGGTGTGTGTATATGTGGTGTGTGGTGTGTGTATATGTGGTGTGTGTGGTGTGTGTTGTGTGGTGTGTGTATATGTGTTGTGTGGTGTGTGTATATGTGGTGTGTGTGGTGTGTGTATATGTGGTGTGTGTGGTGTGTGTATATGTGTTGTGTGGTGTGTGTATATGTGGTGTGTGTGGTGTGTGTTGTGTGGTGTGTGGTGTGTGTGTGTGTGGTGTGGTGTGTGGTGTGGTGTGTGTGTGTGTGTGGTGTGGTGTGTGGTGTGTGTGTTTGTGGTGTGGTGTGGTGTGTGGTGTGTGGTGTGTGTATATGTGTTGTGTGTTGTGTATTGTGTGGGGTGTGTGTAGTAGGACTGTCAGTATCTGTGAGAACATTTGGGTTTTTGGACAAATGATCCAATCACCCAGTGGGGCAGATGCCAGCTGCACTGAGCCCTCTCTTGCTCTTGACTCTTGTCAGTGACCAGCAATGAGTCATAATTAAATCAACAGGACCCTGGCCCCGGCTCAGCTTGTGCCTGTTCTGGAAGGAGTTTGCCCTGTAACTTGGACAGGCCCTCTCTCCCTGCTGAGCCTCAGTTTCCCCACCAGTAGGATGGCTGATTGAGCACTGGGAGACCAGCTGGAAATCTTGGGGAAGAGAAGGGCCTCTGGAAGAGAGACCCGAGCCCAGCACTTCATAACCTAGGCTCTCCATCTCTAGGCAGGGGTCCCAAAGTCCTACTATATCCACCACAGGTGAGGAGGGTGGGGGCCCTGGGCTCTGCCCCCAGGACCTCTCCCCAGGGACACCTGGGACTCTGCCCTCCCGAAGTTTCAGGTTCTGACTTTCCTTGCCTCCCCACACCCAACATGCCTGTGAACACAGGGACAGGAAACTGCCCGCAGCCCTCCCCAGACACTCACCTGGACTTGACTCTGGATTTAGGGTTCAGCCTCACATCTCCTGAGGCCTGAGGGAGGGACTGCTTCCAGGTTCCTGAGGCTGGCAGGTACAGATTCAGACAGCCCTGGCTACTGAGACTGTGCTCCTGCAATTCAACTCCTACCCCAGGCCTGCGACTTAGAGTCCCCTCACCCACCCCTGCTAAGAGGCTTTACCAGAAAGGGAGTTGAGCACAAGTGAGCCAGAGGGGCTGACATAGTGGGGCCAAGAGCAAGGAGACCCCCTTCACCCCCTTCACCTCTCGGTGCTTCTGACAGGGGCACCAGCCCTGCCTTGCAGGGGGGGGGGGCGTGTGTGATCTGGGTCTGGGGGCAGAGTGGTGCCCTGTCAAGTCACTTCTGTGCCATTGCTCCCACCCCAGCCCCGGTCACATTCCAGGAGGGGCTCCTGGCTTCCCGTGGATAAGGCTAATCCAGTCCCGAGCCTGGCTGGGGGGGGGGGCGGGAACAAAGGGTGCTGTGTCCCAGTGAAGGGAGCAGGCACCGTTCTTTGGGATGCCATTTGGAGACAGGGAGGGGTGGGGTGACAGCGAGAGCCTTAGTGCAGCCCTAGATTAAAAAAAAAAGAGTCCTGAGGGCTGGAGGGGGAGACCAACCTGAGACTCCATTAACCCTAGAGGATCCCACTTCCAAGGCCGCACCCTGCCCGCAAATCAGACAGCTCCACTGCCACTGTGCCCACTTTCTTTATTTTTATCATTTACAAAAGTTAAACAGGGACGTGGGGTGGAAGAGGAGGCCTTTGCCTTTGGGGCATAGGCGGGAAGAAGCTGGGAGGCTGGATCCTGGGGAGTCTTGGGCCCCCAAAGCTGCTCTGTGACCCCGCCCCCTTCCCCCTGCTCCGTGTTGCAGGCCCAGCCCTCAGGGAGCTCTTGGACTTCGGGCAGAGGGGTAGGGATGGTCCCCTGGGTACGAGCGCCTGGCATCTTGGATCCACTGCTGCTGCTGCTGCTGCTGCGGGAAGAGCCCTGGGCAGGTGTGCTGGGCCACCTCAGGCCCTGGTGCAGGACTCGGCCTCAGCGGATGAGGGGTGCTGAGCGGTCGTTGGTGACAGTGGGGCGCAGCTTCACGGTGGCAAAGGGATTTGTACCCCTGTGGGGGATAGGCTACGGTAAGGGGGGCAGACCCCCCTCCCCACCGGCTGTGTGTCTAGGGAGAGTAGCTGGCCAAGCATCCGCTGCTCGCCGCCCCGCCCGCCCGATTCGAGTCACCGGCTCCCATCTGGCTGGCTTCCTGCGCCCTGGGACTCACCGTGGAAAGAGCTCTGGGGGTTGCTGTTCCCAGGACATGAGTTTCTGCACGAAGGGAGGGCAGGTTCAGGGGCGAAAGGAAGGTGGGGTCCCACCACTCACCCCAAGAGAGCACAGGGCTGGGAGGCAGAGGCCCTGAAGGGCGGGGATTTGAGGACACAGTGCAGCCCAAAGCCTGGTTTCCGAGAAAGCTCTAGGCCTTGCACAGCGCCATGGCCTGGGGCTGACTGCCCCTGCAAGGTAAGGCTGGCGACCCCGTGGCCCCAGCCCACTCTTTTGTCATCACCGCCACCGCCTCCCATCCCGCCAAGAACGGCCAAGGTCTCCCTTGCTGGGAGACTCCGTAGGTCTGGCCAGGCTGAGGACAGTGGGGCTGACCTTGACATCGGTGGCTGCCCCCATGCTGCCCACACTGCTCCGCCTGCTGCTGGACAGGGGTGTGGGCACGGGGCTGGGGGCACGGCTCGGGTTCCGGGACCGAGACTGGCTATCCCAGTAGTCTGATGCAGCTGCGGGGTTGCCTGGCTTGTCCAAGAGGTCTTCAAGGCTGTGGCTGCCCCGGAGCGGGTAGGACCTGAGTCAGAGAGACAGAGAGAGCAGGAAGGTCTGGGGCCCCCCTCCCACCTGCTGGGCCTGAGGCTGGGGGATGACGGTGAAGGAGCCCTAACAGGAGGCAGAGAGAATTACACAACAGCCTTCATTAGGAGGTGGGAAATCCGGGCCACAGTTCTCCAGAGGCCAAAAAAGACAATTGTCTCATAGATGCTTCCTGGAGGGACCGACAGAACACCCTTGGCGCCCCACCCCAGCTGAGGTACCTGGAAGGCAGTTCGTTCCTTGGGCTCATGGGGGCCGTGGAGTTCATGGGGGCTACAGGGTTCATGGGGTTCACTGGCATCTCCTCCAAAGGTTTCACATAGGCCTCAGGGAACCAGCCACTCCTGTAGGGCGGACACCAATGGCCCCTTGAGCATGGCCTCGTAAGGAGGGCTGCAGGCAGCCTGGGCTCTGAAGACACCACAGACAGCGGCCTGCCCCACCCCACCAACGTGGCTTCCGGTAGTCAAGGCTTAGTAGGGCGTGTGCCTCCTGTCCCACCAGGGACAGGTAGTGATGGCCCTCAGCCACGGGCCCTCTGTTATGTCCCCGTCCACAGGGTCGGCACCAGTTTGGAGTTGGCCTAGCGAGTGGCACAGTTATGAGGGTCCGCAGCCACCGGGTCAGGTACCCCCTAATCTTTCAGAAGGCCGACGGGGGACGGGCAGCAGATGCTGGGAGAATGTTCCTCAAAGAGTACTCCTCACCCGAAAGTGACTGACATAGCAACCGGTGCCCCGTGAGGAGACACTTTCCCCGACCTCCGCCCTGCAGGCGGGTGGACAGTGGTGTTTAGCAGGCTCTGAGTCTGCGAGCCGTCTGTGAGTCCCGTTTGTGTGGAGGCTCGGGGGTGTCTAGCTCTCCCTCCTCCTCCTCAGCCCGTTTGAGTTCCTCGGGGCTGGCAGCTGTACAGTGCTTGCGGGGATCTCAGCTCCGGCGCAGAGGGCGCGGAGGGGTGCCCAGAAGGCATGAAGGTTTTTCTGAGTCCCTTTGCCCGCTGCCCATCCCATCTGTGCCCTTCTCCAAGGCCCCTACTTGGTTCTCAGCCCCAGGATCAGCTGAGTTGATGGGGTGGGGGCAGGACGGGGATTGGAGAAGGGGACAGGGAGGCCTGGGGGCTCCACTCACGCGGACGAGCCCTCCAGCTTGCCATAGAGCCAGCCGTTCTGAGCTTTGGGCACCAGCACCTCAACAACGTCTCCAGCCGAGAAGCGCAGCAGCGTGTGGTTGGCACCCTCCGAGTGGGAGACCAGGGCGCGGACTCTCCTGGCACCCCCGCCGCCCAGGCGCTCGCCGAAGGAATTGGACCGGGAGCGCTGGGTGCTGCTAGCATAGAGCGAGGCTGCGGGGTCGGGGGAGGGTATGAGTGAAAGTTCTCCCAGCAGTCTATCCTTCATCCCTCATGCTGCAACCCAGTCCCCAGCCCCTTCCTGGCCCACCCCCTGCACCTCTGTGCGTGGGATACCCACAGGCCGACGGCGTCCGGGGCAGTGATCGGCGGTCTGGCTCCAACTGGGACGCGGACCTCGCCTCGGCGGGCTCTGGACCGTAGGACCCGGAGCCATGCCGGCTGCGGGGGGAGCCATACTCTCCCAGGGGCCTCGGGGGCTGTGAGGGGAGAGGGCAGGGGGTGGGGCGGGAGGGGCGGAGCCTCGCTAGCTCCGTCCCCAGTACCAGTCCCAGGTGTCGGCGGCGTAAGGGTTGGGGACACGGCGGGGCCACCACGGGGGCGCAGAGGCGATCCCCCGACGCCAGGGCGCGAGGGGCGCAGCGTAGAGCGGGGGTGCGGGGGACGGCGGGCTCCAGGCGCAGGGCGGCGGTGCCCAGGGCCCCGCAAAGGGCGGCGGGGGTGCGAAGGGCGGCGGGGGCGGCCAGGGCCTCACCATGTCCAGCCGGGTGGGCGTCAAGCGGCCCGAGGGGTAGGGCGGCCCCAGTGCTGCGCCCAGCAGCCCCGGGGAGTGGGCACGCGACGGGCTGCGGCTGGCCTCGGTCTGCTCCTTCCACAGCAGCACGCGGTTCTGTAGCATCCCCCGGGCCTGGCCAGAGACACTGGGTCAAGTGTGGCTCACAGATGCTGGGGCCCTACAGGTGTCGCGTCTTGGAGATTGCTTAAGACACCACCCCTTATCTGGGAGCCTGCCTTTCCTGTGTGCAAAGGCTCCTTGCAGAGGCAGAGGGGTGGGGTGGGTGGGGTGGGGTGCAGCCCAGACCTGTGGGGGTTAACCACACCATCTGAGGCCTGCCCACCTTTCCCTGGCTCATTCCTTATCAAGGAAACCGTGGGCCTGACAGTCAGGCTCTGGACTCCACAGGGGACCATGGTCCTTCACCATGGTCCTAATCGTAGCAACCTGGACGCTTTATTATATAAAACAAGACGAACTGGGAAGTTTACAGAACAAAGTGTCCAGGCCTTGTGGGATATCCTGGGCAAACTGGCTAGCTAGATGAGCCCGACAACCATTGGCTCTGGATGCAGCAAGGCTTTGCCTCAGTAAATAAAGCAGAGATCATAGCCGGGAGATGGTGGCACATGCCTTTAGTCCCAGCACTGAGGAGGCAGAGGCAGGCAGATCTCTGAGAGTTCGAGACCAGCCTCGTCTACAAGAGCTAGTTCCAGGACAGCCTCCAAAGCCACAGAGAAAAACAAAACAAAACAAAAAAATCAATAAAGCAGAGATCAAGCAATGAGGACACCTGTCTTTATCTCATTTGCATCTCCTGGTGGCCCTGTTACTGAAGAGGGTCAGAGAGCTCAGTGACGAT
Organism: Mesocricetus auratus; assembly: GCF_017639785.1. Lineage (NCBI taxonomy): Eukaryota > Metazoa > Chordata > Mammalia > Rodentia > Cricetidae > Mesocricetus > Mesocricetus auratus. The sequence goes on along the minus strand of NW_024429194.1, from coordinate 85,556,990 downwards.
CTCATAGCCACAGAGCAGCAGCTTGCACCTTCAGAACTGTTTCCTGCAGCAGTGACCACGGTCCTGACACTGTAGGAGCAGCTGGTCCAGCAGGCCTGAGTGGACGCCATGTTTCCTTACAGTCAGTAATTAGTATAGGAACTCAGAGAGACGCTTCAGGGTCAGTGAACTGCTGGCACCCCAGCCCTGCCTGTCTAGTTTAGAGGGACCTTTGCCCAATTTGAGAGCCCCTAGCTAGGCCTGAAACACCAAGGCTGGCCTGACAGCACTTAGCTTCTCTCAGCCCTGCCCAGTCCCGGTAACCTGCACCTAAGAAGAGGCAGAGTGGACCTGGGGTCCCAAAGCCAGAGAAGACACCAGTCAAGAATCTGGAAATATACAGGTGGGGCAGAAAGGGGATTCTTGGATGACAAGACAAGATGGCTCACAGGGTAAACGGGCCAGCTGCTCAAGCCTGGTGACCCAAGCAGGAAGCCTGATGCAGGACACACATCTGTAAGTCCAACACTCCTACATCCAGCTGGCCTGGGGCACACGGCGCAGCAGCAGTAGTAACAAGAGACCCTGTCTGGACAAGCTGAGAGACAAGAACCCACGGACCACACATGCACCAGGGTGCATGTATGCACAAATAGATAAATACTAAAAAGAAGAAGAAAGAAGAAGTCACCAGGGTTGTGGTGCCATATGCCTTTAGTCCCATTACTGGGGAGCGGGAGGCAGGAGGATCAGGAGTTTAAAGTCAGGGGCAGGGGTGGCCCCCCGTGGGGTGTCTCATATAATCCCAGCACTCAAGAGGCAGAAGCAGGAGGATGGTTGCAAGTTTGAGGCTGTCCTGGATAGCAAGTTCCAAGCTAGTCATGGGTCACCACCAAGGTTTTCCCAGGACATGGGAAACCTCACGTGGTGGTGGGCAGGGACTCAGCTCCAGGGCAAGCACTCTCCTAGCATTATGTAGCCATAGCACCCCTCAATAGCCATAGCACCCCTCAATAGCCATAGCACCCCTCAATAGCCATAGTACCCCTCAATAGCCATAGTACCCCTCAATAGCCATAGCACCCCTCAATAGCCATAGTACCCCTCAATAGCCATAGCACCCCTCAATAGCCATAGTACCCCTCAATAGCCATAGCACCCCTCAATAGCCATAGTACCCCTCAATAGCCATAGTACCCCTCAATAGCCATAGTACCCCTCAATAGCCATAGTACCCCTCAATAGCCATAGCACCCCTCAATAGCCATAGTACCCCTCAATAGCCATAGTACCCCTCAATAGCCATAGTACCCCTCAATAGCCATAGTACCCCTCAATAGCCATAGTACCCCCTCAGTAGTGGCTATCGCTGGCCCCAATTCGAAATTTTGGATTTTGATGGTTTTTTATTTTTTAAATTTTATGTGCATTGGTGTTTTGCCATGGATGTAGGATCCCCTGGAACTGGAGTTACAGACAATTGTGAGATGCCTGGGCACCCCAGCTCACCAACTCACTCCTGGGATCGGGGTCCCATGATCACAGTCACCCTTCTTTAATCCCAATACCCCTCTGAAAAAATGCTCCAGTGGGAAACTCCAGTCATGTCTCGAGGTCCAGGGACAGGGGAAAATTCCAGGATTTGTTTGAGAGCCAGCCAAATGACACATACTGCCGGGCAGGCATACCCAGCCTAACACAAACCAACCAGTCAAAAGATGAACCCTGCTTAGCCAGAACCCTGATTCAGACAATAGTCAAGGCCAGTTGTATAGGACCAGAACCAAATTGAACCCAGTTGGTTCCCAAGGCATCAAAGGGTCCTTGCTTTATATGTCAGGATAGAACTTAACAGTTGCTACCCTGGAGGACCATGTGCCACAGTCTTCCTCACGCTAGCGCTAGCCTTAGATGCTCTCGAGATGGGACGTTTATCAGCATCTTGATCATAGCAGTAGAAGAAAGAGAAGCCCCAGGCTACTTCAGTACTCCCCAGGTGGCCCTAGAGAGGCATCGATGACAGGGCTCCAACAGTTATAACACGGCCAGCTGACCAATTAGGTTAAGGAAAACCTGCTTTGGTATTAAAAGCATAATTACCTTACAAAATCAAATAGATCCCCTAGCTTCTGTGGTCCTCCAAAAGCGCAGAGAACTAGACTCAGTGACTGACAACAGAGGGGGGTGCATCTGTGCTTCCTGGGGGAAGAACGCTGTTTTCATGGGAACCAACCTGGCCTATTGAGAACATGCTAAACAATTAGAAAGATCAAACACAGAGAAAGGGCAGACAGTACTTTCCGGAAGGGCACCTGACTGCCCCCTTGGCAGGCCCAATCACTATGCTCCTGCTAACTTGACTCTTGGGTCCCTGCCCTTTCAGCCGTCTCACCAAGTTTCTCCAGCAAAGGCTACAAGGTTTCAATGCCCAGAGCGTCACTGAATTCTTCATGGCCAAGGACTACCGGCCCCTATCCCATCTGGAAGGGGCTTCGGGAGAAGACCCCCTTGAAAAAAATCTACAACTCCTCCCCCTTATTCTCTTCACCCTTCCAGTTAGCCGGCCACACCCTAGGTATAGCAGACATCAGCTTGAATGGGGACGGTGGGATCCCCATTTAGAAGACAGACACAGGCTGTGTACTGAGGAGGTAGCTCCATCGACAGAGTATCTGTCTGCATGTGTGAAGACAGACCTGCTCAGTCCCTAGCGCACACACATGGTGAATGGTGGGATGTGGTAGGCAGGAGGGTCAGAGGTTAAAGGTCGTCCTCAGTTACACAGTGAGTTAGAAGCCAACGTGGGCTATAGGAGAACCTGTCTCAAGAAGAAAGAGAGTAGGAGGAAGGACAGAGGGAGGAAAAAGAAGGGGATAAAGAAAGAAGAGAAAAAGATAGTAATGATGACCACAGATGGTCAACCTGGTCAAAAGCCAAAACTCAGCCTATGCTGTTAATGGAGCCCGTGCTTGGAGAAAGACAAGAATGCGCTAACATCACAGCGCAATTAAAAGCTTCAAATTTGACTAAGACAGCTATCAAGCACACACACACACACACACACACACACACACACACACACACACATTTTTATGAGAAAGGCCTAATAGTCTTACACCCCAAAGGGCAAAACAACTAAATGCAGAAAGTAAAACCATTAGAGACCCAAGAGAACTGAGAAAATCGGACTGCTCTAGCAGACAGCACAGAGGTTCAAATAGTCCACTTTGATGACACAATTAATATCTAATCACTGAACAGCCCTGGGACTGAATGGATGAAGGGTGGGCATATGCATTCAGCATTTAAAAAAAAAAACGGTGATGCTGGGCAGTGGTGGCACGTGCCTTTAATCCCAGCACTTGTGAGTTTGAGGCCAGGCTGGTCTACATATGAGTTCCAGGATAAGCAAGACAGCACAGACAGGGAGGAAGGAAGGAAGGAAGGAAGGAAGGAAGGAAGGAAGGAAGGAAGGAAGGAAGGAAGAAGAAAAGGGGGTGGGGACAGCACTTAGCAAAGGGGATTGCTGCAAAAGCCTGATTGATAATCTGAGTTGAGCCCTGCAAGCCAAGTAAAGTATAAAAAAGAACCAACTACACAGAGTTGTCCTCTGATCCATTAAATAAATGACTTGCATATGAATGAATAAGTGTATGTATGCAAAACAAATAATGAATTAATTATATATGCAAATGAACACAGAAACAGTGTTGTGAGATTAATTTCTACTCAGCTGAAGAAAGGAAAGGAAGAGAGAGGGAAGGAGCGTCCCTGCCTCTTGCTCACAGCTGACGCAGGAGGGCGTGGCCTGCTCTCCCCAGCCCCACGCAGGAGGGCGTGGCCTGCTCTCCCCAGCCCCACTCACCCGGCCCAAGAACTGCAGGAAGGTGTTAGAGAGCAGCAGGTGCTTCTCAGCCAGGAAGCGGTAGCGACGCTTCTCTTCCAGCTCGGCTGCGCGCTTGCTCTCGGACACGAAGGCCTGCATCTGTGCGTGCAGCCGGTTCACGCTCTCCTGGAGGCAGAAGGAGAAGGTCTGGCTGGGGGTCTGAGCCCTGTTCGGGCTCAGATGCCCCTTCTCCAGGCCTCCTCTGAATGTGTGGTTTGCACCTTTGGCCCATGTCCTGTCTCTGGTACCCCGCACAGGGGAGTGCAGAGGTGGCCATAGGGAGAATGGCTTACTGAAACAGAGGATGAGTGAGGTTCTATTGGAAGGGAGATTCTGGGGAGAGGAGACAGGACTCAGAAGTTAAACAGTGGGCTTGAGTTCCAGAGACCCAAGGGATGGCAGGGATGGCATCAGGGAGCGCCCTGGGCAGGGACTGGATGTCTCTTTTCAGGCAGGCTGTGGGTAGACCCGTTTTTTGCTACCCATTCAAGAGCAACAGTGGTCCCGTTTTTTTGATGAGGCTGAGGGAAGTGGAAGGGCTGAGGGTGGCCTTTGGTGACTCTCTCCTGCTGTGCTCTCCACAGCTGGGATCAGTTTGTGTGGAAGCGCTCACAAGGGTTCTGGGTTTCCCTGGAGACCTGTCCCCAGCTGCTCAGCCTTCACACCTTCATCTCCCTTGCATTCTTGTCCCTCTTGCGCTCCATGCGCCACAGCTCAGACATGCACTTCTCCAGGTTGACTGCTCGGTGACGATACTCAATTTCATAGTGCTGGCAGCTATCCTGGGGTAGGTCAGAGAGACATGGGATCCCAGCATTAAAGAGGCCAGGGCCCAGAGTAGTGGACATGGAACCGAGGGGCCCAGATGGGACTGTATGCAACCTGGGGTAGGTGGATGCCTGGGGCTATGTGGCCCTCTCTTGCAAGGGTGCCTGTGTGTTTGTGTGCATGCATGTGTGCGTGCACATGTGCATATGTAAGTGCGTGCATGTGTAAGTGTGCATGTGCAAGTGTGCATGTGTGCGTGCATGTGCGCATGTGTGTACATGTGTGTGTGTGCGCGAGCGTGCGCGTGTGTATGTGTATGCGTGTGTCTTGTCTGGGAGGGGCTGGGGCAGAGGCACAGACTCACCTTGATGAACTGCATGTCCAGCTTGCTGTTCTTCTCCATGTGCTGGAGCAGGTCTCCATGGAATGTCTGCACCTGAATGGAACACAGGCCGGGGGTAACCAGGACGCCCTCGGACCCCAACAGCTCCACTTTTTATTACGATGCTGCCCACCATATCCCTAGCACACCAGGCTCTGGCCCACATAACAGAGAAAAGGGGGATGATAAGGTTGTGCGGCCGGAAGGAAGATTGCAGAGTTGACCAGGTAGCTGGCTTGGAATCTGTGAGTCAATGTGTTGAAGGCTCCTGGGTCTCATTTTTTCAGTCAGTCTGGGCCCTGTGTATTCATTCTGTTCTCTCTGCCTGTAGCTTCTGCTCCATCCTCAAAAGCTGCTTTCCTGCGCCTCTGCCCCTTCCTGCCCCCCTAGGCAGAATCCACAGCCCTCGATGGTCTCTAAAATGCACACACACTCCTTTGCTCTCCCAGCCGTGGGGAAGAATTCACTACAGTTCCCTGTCTATAGTTCCCTGGAGCTGCAGTGGGTATGAGGGAAATGGTGGTCCCCAAAGCATGGCAGAGCCTGCCCTACATAAGGGTCCAGAGCTGCAGAGGCCTGGGAAGGGGGAGACAAGAGGGGAGCCCCTCACAAGCATCCCCTGGGGGAGGGGCAGGAGAAGCTGCTGAGCTGAGGGTCCTCGGTCTGCTTCCAATGTGCTTTGTGACTTTGGACTGGATGCTGTCCCATTCTGGGCCTCAGTTTCCCCAGATGTTCTCTAAGAACCTGGTGAGTTCTAATGCTATGGGCTGGGTAGGGTGCTGGCACGTCCCTATTCCCTGACAATGCTGGGCAGAGTCAAGCCTGAGCCATTGGGTGTTAGCTGCATGGGAACAAGGCTACCTCTGCCCCTCTGATGTGCTGACTTCTGCCAGCTCTGAATGCCTCTCCCGTATCCTTTCTTCACCTGTGGGAAGCTGCCTGACCCCTTTCCATGGGGCTAAGGTACCACACAAAAAAGGGATGCTGTGAACTTCCCCACGTGCAGAGAGTTAGTATGCTGGAATATTCTTAAGTTCTCCCATGGTTCTTTTTTTTTTGGTAAAAATTTATTTATTTATTATGTATACAGTGTTCTGCCTGCATATTTGCCTGTAGGCCAGAACAGGGCACCAGATCTCATTATAGATGGTTGTTAGCCACCATGTGGTTTCTGGGGATTGAACTCAGGACTTCTGGAAGAACAGCCGGTGCTCTAAACACTGAGTCATCTCAACTCCATGGTTGTTCTTTCTTTCTTCCTTTCTTTCTTTCTTTCTTTCTTTCTTTCTTTCTTTCTTTCTTCCTTCCTTCCTTCCTTCCTTCCTTCCTTCCTTCTCTTTTTTTTTTTTGAGACAGGGTTTCTCTGTACCTTTGGAGGCTGTCCTGGAACTCTCTTTGTAGACCAGGCTGTCCTGGAACTCACAGAGATCCACCTGCCTCTACCTCCTGAGTGCTGGGATTAAAGGCGTGCGCCACCACCGCTCAGCCCCACGGTTGTTCTTAAGAACTTGTCTGCCAGGGACCTTAAGGCTCCTTTTTGTTTTTGTTTGTTTTTGTTTTTGTTTTACAAGACAGGGTTTCTCTGTATTGTTTTGGAAGCTGTCGGACCAGCCTGGCCTCGAACTCACAGAGATCCACCTGCCTCTGCCTCCCAAGTGCTGGGATTGAAGGCATGCACCACCACCGCCCGGCTAAGGCTCCTTTTTTTTTACACACTAAGCCCTTGAACCCCAGCTGCTGCCACCAGCCTGTGCCTAGGGATGCTTATAAAAACAGCCCACAGAAATGTGGAACATTCTAGAACATGGGACCCCTGGATAGGCGTGGCCCCTCACAGTGCTGTCTGCTCACATCGTCCATCCTGTCCACCTTGCCCTCCTCCTGATGCGGACTCACACCAGACAGTCCAGGGTTTGTGTGCAGGCACATACATATGTTCCTGAAAACCCAGTCTCCAGCACAACCCACAAATATAAACCATGTGGCCTGGGTAGGTGTGGGGCCAGGCGCAGCCTCAAACCCAGGCCCCTCTTAGACCAGAGCAAGGACTGTGAATGGTGGTTACGCAGTGACAGCCTAAACCCCATGGAAAGCCATAGAACATTTTAAATGTACCAGACTAGCAAACCAGACACGCTCAGAAGGCTTTAGCGGGGAGAGCCTGCCTGTAGAGACCATGACACAGGAAGACACAGAACTTCTCGGGTGGTCACGGGAAGTAGAGCATCCTGCCCTGACAGCAGTGCTGCAGAATTCCCTTGGCATCTCCCTTAAGTGTGGCCTGCAGGGCTCTCCAATGCAGAGACAAAACTGAGTGCCTTTTCTTTGCCACTCGCGGGGGCTTTCCCTGTGTCCTCCCGGCTCGGCTTCCGTGGAAGGCAGCATAGCTCCCGTTTTCTGCCCTGTGTGGACTGAGGCACCATGCCACGGACAAGCACAACCGGCCATGACAGCCGCATCTCAGTCGCTCCCGCTGCTGTGGCTCGGCTGGGATGGCGAAGGTGCGGAAGACACAGGCTAACTGATCAGGCGGGGGGGCAAGGCCACAAGTGTGTGAAAGTCTCCCTCAGGCTGCAGTGGGCCTGCAAAGAGACTCAACTGAAGTGAGGGCCTAGCTGCAGGGAAGCCGGAGGAACACCTGCTATCAACAGGTGGCTGAGGACACAAGAAAAGTCACCAACCCCAGGGAAGGCTGAGGGATTCCCTCTGCCTGTCGTCACAGGGCACACTCATGGCGTAAGAATTAAGAAGATCGCGTGAAGTCCTGGACACAGACACAGGCCACCTGCACAGTGCACACCACGAATCCCTGCGTGGGACAGCAGCCCAGTGAGTCCTCTCGCCTTCTAGGCCGGGAGCCATCCAGCCTTCGCAGCGCTGGGTGTCAAAGCCAGGTCTCAGCTTTCCCACCAAGCTATACCCTCAGCTGGTTGAGGGGAATCTTGACAGCTGGCCCAGGTCTCCTCCTGAGCACCCCCCCAGCTCAGTCATCATGCGAAACACCGCTTTTCCAATTCCCCAGGGCCAACGACCGCACAGCACTGCAACGCTGCATTCCACGCCATCTGGGGGCTCATGACTCCACACAGTTGATACCCACTCCTCGGATACCTTCCCTCAGCTTCACAGCATATGCACTCTTTACTCTTCTTCCTCTCCCTGACGCCCTACGGTGACCCCCTCGCCCTGGAAGTGCAACCTTGGTAAGCTCCTTGGTGCTCATGTTGATAATTCACAGATGCGTGGCCCAGGCCCCATCCCAGCGCGACTGACTTTCCAGACCTCTGATTCCTTGCTAAAAAGCCGCTGTAGGTCTAGCTCAGTGGTTCTCAACCTGTGGGTCGTGACCCCTTTGGGGTTGCATATCAGATAGCTATGACTCATGAGAGTAGCAACACTACAGTTATGAAGTAGCAATGGAAGTAGTTTTGTGTTGGGGTCACCACAACAGGAGGCACTGTATTTCAGGGTGGCAGCATGGGGAGGCTGAGATCCACTGGTCTAGGTGGTCATCCTGGACGTCGTCCCCAACTTCCCCCTTTTCATCCGCCCTCCATCACTCAGAAAATCCTGGTGACTCTCTTTAGTCTGACTTCTTCCCAGGACCACCTACCACACAGCCACCCCTTCCCCAACCACATCACCCTTCCCAAGGGATTGCCATCGCCCCCTGCTGGCCTTCCTGCTTCTGTCCTTCTCCCCTGTACTAAAGTTCTTAGTATGGGAGCCACACTCATCCTTTTAGAATATAAATCAAGCAGTGAACAACGGAGGGTTTTTTTTTTTTGAGACAGGGTCTTGCTATGTAGTCCAGGCTATCCTTGAACTCAAAATCCTCCTGCCTCTGAAATGTTGTGATTACCGGTATGTGCACTTCACCCCGCCAAGCTACAAACAATTGGAAAATGAGGTTGGTAATGCCATTTACAGTGACTTCAAAAGCATCAGCTAGAGCTGTGGGGGATGGATGGCTTTGTGGGTGAAGCTCTTGCTGTACAGTGTGAGGATCTGAGTTAGAATCCCCAGAATCCATGTAAAGCGTATACCATAGCTCAGGGAAAGCCGGTGAGCTCTGACGAGATGGAAGGCAGAGACAGGAGAAGCCCGCAGGCCAGCTAGCCAGGTGCAGACCTTGGCAAACAACCATATCTCAAACATGTAGAAGGCAAGGGCTGAGACCGAGGTTGTCCTCTGACATCCACAACTGCGCCATGGTTCAGCCATGTCCAGTACTCACACACAATGAACACACACGCACACAGCACACACAACACACACAAAGACTTTTTAAAAACATCCGATACCCAGGGACTAACCTGTCCTAGGGTGTGTAAGACTGCTATGCTGAAAGTAACACACACTACTTAGAAAAATACACCGGGGCTCCAGCATGTGGGTGAGCTGAAGCCGTATGGTTAAGGTGACCCCCCCAACGCCCCAGAGGAACCTCTGTCAAACTCCAGCAAGCTTTCTTGAAGAAGCCAACAGACTGAGTCCATGGAAAGAGAAAAACAAAAACCAAACAAAAAGCCGGGAGGTGATAGCACACGCCTTTAATCCCAGCACTCGGGAGGCAGAGGCAGGAGGATCTCTGTGAGTTTGAGGCCAGCCTGGTCTACAGAGTGAATTCCAGGACAGCCAGAGCTACACAGAGAAAGCCTGTCTCATAAAACCAAAATAATAGTAATAATAATATGAATAACAAATGGATGGATGGATGGATAGATAAATGATAGATTGATAGATGAAAAGGCAGGCAAATGATCAAATGATCTCAATGAAGAGAAGTGACATTCTTAGCTGGCCTGGTGTCAGAGCTCACCCTCAACTACATAGGGGATGCCATGGGACTGGCCTGTGGACAGAAGTCAGCATGGAACAGAGCAAGAGCCCAGACACGGTCCTACCCCCCATGTGTCACTAGTCAGTTTCCAGTCTACTGATGACTGAAGGAAACTTTCCAGTGGTGTTAGGATATCCGATTATCCTCGATGTGTATGCGTGCGTGTACGTGTGTGTGTGTGTGTGTGTGTGTGTGTGTGTGTGTGTGTGTGAACGCTGACTCTGCATACAGGACAGATTGAGAAGGGTCAGACACAGACGTGAAGTCCAGAAGACAGAGTTTCCAGAGGAAAACAAAGGATACCTTTGCCATGAGGCAGCAAATGTTTCTCAGTAAGGGGTAAGCATGAAAATCCCTGCTCTTCAAAGACTGGCCAGGCTGGAGAGATGGTGTGGGGGTAAAAGCACTGGCTGATCTTGCTGAAGACCTGGGTTCAGTTCCCAGCAACCACATAGTGGTTCATAATCACCTAGAACTCTAGTTCTAGGGGATAAGACACCTTCTTCTGGCCTCCACAGGCATTGCACACAAATACACATATAGGCAAACACTCATACATATGAAATAAATAGTTTTTAAAAGACTACACTATATGTATATAATTTTTTGTGAGAGGCTTTTTCTGTGTGACCCTGACTGGTCTGAAGCTTGCTATGTAGACCAGGCTGGCCTTGAACTCAGGGATTTGCCTGCATCTGCCTCCCAAGTGCTGGGATTAAAGGCGTGTCCTACCATACCAGTGAGTAGAAGGGCTGGAGAGATGGCTCAGTGGTTAAGGGCACTGGTTGCTCTCCCAGGGGACTTGGGTTCAATCCCCAGCACCAACATCGTGGCTCACAGCCACCTCTAACTCTGGTCCTAGGATATCTGACACCTTTCTCTGGCCTCTATGCTGACATGAAATAAAAATAAAAGAAAATGGATAGGTGCTTAGTTATGGCACCCATAAGCCGTAATATTAGCTAGCACTGCCCAATAGGAGCAGCAGCGGCATGCACACAATAGTGATAACAAGCAGCTCTCTAATTGGACCTGAGACCTGCTCAGCAACAGGAAAATCATGCCTGGTCCTGGAAACCCAGCCAACCACTCAGTGCCAGTGACACAGCTCTTGGAAGAGAGCCCACAAGCACTTTACTAACCCAGCATATCCCTAACTACACTCTAAACATTTGTCCTTTCTTCCACAGGTAAGTGTGGTCCTCACCCCTCATCAAGGAAACTTCTCTTTGCAACAGAGACCATTGCAGAAAGCACACCAATGTGGAGTCATGGAGCCCAGTACCAATGGATGTAGCTCTAAAACAATCCTGCACCTAAGATTCAAGGGACTGCATGATTGCGAGAACCAGAGGATCGGGGAGTTTGCTGTGAGATTGTGCCCCACAGTAATATCAGAAGCTACACCCACAAAGCCTCACCAACATGACTGCCTATATTTGAGCTGAACAAGGAGGACACCAGGAGACATGTCGGTGTGGGCAGGGGAAACCCACGAGGTCTCAACACTACACAAAGAACTACTTGGCCACTACTTCCTTGTGGAAGACTGCCAACTGGTAATCCAATACCAAAAGGTCAGCCATAAAAACACACATAGGAGGGGCTGGAGAGGTGGCTCAGTGGTTAAGAGTACTGGCTGCTCTTCCAGAGGACCTGAGTTCAATTCCCAGCAACCACATGGTGGCTCACAACCATTCGTAATGAGATCTGGTGCCTTCTTCTGGCCTGCAGGGATATATGCAAACAGAACACTGTATACACAATAAATAAATAAATCTTAAACACACACACACACACACACACGAGTAACATTATACAGACTGAGCAGGTCACAACTAGGAATATATATGAAAATTAATTGTGCAAATAACTAATAAGGTCATGAATGAGAAAGGAAGGAGGAGTATTTGTAAAGGTTTGGTGGGAGGGTGGGCAAGAGGGAGATGATATAATCTCAAAACTAAAAGAAATAAGTAGAAAGGAAAAGAAATCGTATGGTTAGACAATTGGGCATGGGGTGCATGTCTGGAATCTTTGCATGCAAAAGGCTAAGACGGGGAGATGGATGTGAATTAAAGGCCAGCCCGGGCTACAGAGTGAGCCACTGTTTTAAAAACCCATAAAAAGAAAAAGGCAGACAAGCTAAGACTGGGTAAAAGTGGTCCCTGCACACGTATATCTGACAGAGGCTCATGTTTTGATTATACAAAGAACTCCTATAAGCTGGACATGTTGGCGTTTTCCTGTAATCTTAGCACTTAGGAGAAAGGCAGGCAGAGGTCTGTGAGTCTGAGTTACATAGGGAGACCCTGTCTCCAAAAATGTCAACAGCAAGTACAGCCCAATAAAAACGGCAAAACACTAAACGAATGTTCTCAGGAGACCACACACAGATGTCCAGAGAGCCCATGGAAGTCACAGCCATCCAGGGCATATGAAACAAAGCCACAGTGAGGAGCATACCATAACCAAAAGAGGACAAAACAGAAGACGGTGACTGCGTTGATGCTGGCCAGGCAGCCGAGAAGCAGCGGTGCTGGCCCGTCATTGTGGGAGCTCAGAGGTCAAAATTTCTTTGGAGTTCTTCACAAAACATGGCAGCTCACAATCGTCTCTAACTCCAGTTCCAGGAGACCCAAGATCCTCACACCAATACACATGCAGGCAAAACACCAATGCTCATTAAAATAAAAACAAATAAATCATTAAAAATAAACTGGCTCAGCACTTGTTCCCTAAACACGAGGACTTGAGTTCAAATCCTTGTGTGTGTGTGTAACCCCAGAGCTAGGGGGTGGCAGAGGCAGGTTCCATGAGCATACTGTCCAGCCAGTCCTGCTTCCAGCTCAGTGAGGGACCTATCTCTAGGTGATAAGACAGAGATAGGTGGAGGAAGACACTGAAGTCATGCTCTGGCCTTTTGTGCTCACTGGCACACAACCTGCACAAAACAAGAGACTTCAGAGGAGACGGGGAGGGGAAGATGACGAGGGGAGTGGAGATGCTCAGCAGATAAGAGCATTTACTGCTCCAGGACAGGGTTGGGTTCCTAACACCCACATGGAGGCTCCTAACTGTCTATAACTCCAGGTCCAGAGGACACCCTCTCCTGGCCTCCATGGGCACTGCACAGACGTGATGCGCAGTGCATAAAATAAAATGTGAACAGTTTTTGAAGAATTACATTTCAGGTCTGGGCAGATGGCTCAGTGGTAACGTGCCTGTTGCTTAAATCTGAGGGCCTGAGCCTGGATACCCAGCGCCCACACACAAAGCTGGGCATGGTTGTATGCTCCTGCAACCCTTGTCCTGGGGGATGGAGGCAGGTGGATCCCTTGTGCTCACTAGCCGCCTAGTCAAGCTGAGCTGGTGCGCTCCAGGTTCAGTGAGAGACTGCACTTCAGAAACTAAGGTGACGTGAGACACAAGTTACTGATGTTGACCTTTGGTCCACCCACGTATGAGCACATGTGGGCATTTGCATGTACATGCACACACGCGCGCGCACACACACACACACACACACACACATACACACACACAAAGAAGTACATCGTACAACTGAAAGCAACCCAGACTGATTAGTCTCAAAATATATTCTAGAAAAGAATATTAGAGTTAAGAAAAGGAAAGGGGGGACCACACATCTGGACGGAAAAGAACAATGAAGAACTGGGTAGTCAGACTTCTATAGCAGAGCTCAGAGTTCTGGGCCAGAAGAAAAACACTCAAGACATTCCAAGGAAAGGAAGAGAGGGAAGGAAATGGGAGTGGGGAGCAAAAGAGGATGGGAGGGAGCAAAATGGTCTTTGTACTATAACAAGAATAAACGCCAGCAGCAAGGACTCAGAGAACAGTGTCCCAGGGTCCCTTCTTGTGGGAGCGGCTGGAGGGCGGTCAAAATGACCCGAGTCACAGTGCCTGGTGGGTGCTGCCAGGTCACAGCAGGAAGATGACCCAGAGACAGCTGTGACAGGTGTGACACGCTTGCTCGGAGACAGTACATCTGCTCTCAGGACACAGCCCACTGAGACTGCTCTCCAGAATGGTCCATGTGCAGTCAGCGGCAGCTGTGCCAAGGCTGCTGTGTGGGGTGTGGATGCAGCGAAGGGGGCTGCAGGACGTCTACTGCTTCACTCTCCACATGTCCACAGAGGGACCCTTGGTGGGGGACGAAGGAGACGGGTGTGATGGAGAAGCTGGTGGAAGGCTGAACTGGAAGCTCTGGGCATGTTATCCTGAGACTGATTGTGCATGTATACAGATACGTGTGTGTATACAGATGTGTGTGTATACAGATGTGATTGTATACAGATGTGTGTATACAGATGTGCTTGTATACAGATGTGTTACAGATGTGTGTGTACAGATGTGTGTATACAGATGTGATTGTATACAGATGTGTGTACAGATGTGTGTGTCCTGATGTGTGTATGTATACAGATACGTGTGTGTATACAGATGTGTGTATGTATGCAGATGTGTGTTTGTATACAGATGTGTGTGTACAGATGTGTGTATACAGATGTGTGTATGTATACAGATACGAGTGTGTATACAGATGTGTGTGTATACAGATGTGTTACAGATGTGTGTGTACAGATGTGTGTGTCCTGATGTGTGTATGTATATAGATGTGTGTATGTATACAGATATGTGTATACAGATGTGTGTATGCATGCAGATGTGTATATACAGATGTGTGTACAGATGTGTGTGTACAAAGATGTGTGTGTACAGGTGTGTGTGTGTGTACAGATGTGTGTGTATGCAGATGTGTGTGTATGCAGATGTGTGTGTACAGATGTGTGTATGTATACAGATGTGTGTGTATGCAGATGTATGTGTATGCAGATGTGTGTGTACAGATGTGTGTATGAATACAGATGTGTGTATGCAGATGTGTGTATGTATACAGATGTGTGTATGTATACAGATGTGTGTATACAGATGTGTGTGTACATATGTGTGTATTATACAGATGTGTGTGTATATAGATGTGTGTATGTATACACATGCGTGTATGTACATGCATGGAGATATGAATGTGTGACTCCCCATGTGCATGCATATAGCACAGGCCACTGAGAAAGACCAGAATCAATGATGAGTTTTGGAGCGTTCAATGTTTCCAGTGCCCACATTATGGTCTCAAAATACCACTTGCCACAAAACTTACAAACAATATCAGGACCAAAACACACCAGGTCTGTGGGGGAGAAATGGCTAAGTCCACGTCAGAACACAGATCCTGTCTGCAGGGCACAGAAGCTGGAGAGCCAGGTTTCCCTGGCTGAAGACCTTTCATGGAGATAACCATTGCTCAGGACTAAAATAGACACATGAGGCTGAAATCGCTAACACTGATGGTAGCAGAAGAAACAGCAATAATGGTGTGGGCAAAAGCATCAAGTTAGGACTGGAGTGGTTTGTGTTTGCTGCTCTTGTTAGAGTTTGGTGAGTTTCATTCCCAGCACCCACATGGGGTGGCTCACAACTCCTAACTCCAGCTCCAAGGGATCTCACACTGTTTTGTGACCTTCAAAGGCACCTGCACACATGTGGCATATACACATAAATATAGTAAAAATAAATACTTTCAAAAATCAAATTAAAACTGGAGAGGTGGCCCCAGCTTTAAGAGTACATACTGCTCTCACAGAGGACAAGAGTTCAATTCCCAGCATCCACATTGAGCAGCTCTCAAGTGCCTGTAACTCCAACTCAGGGAATCTGATGCCCTCTTCTGGCCTCTAGGGCAATTGCACTCATATGCATATACTCCCACTCAGACACACACTCCTTAATAATGACTGGGCTACCTTCAGAGGAAGATGGGGGAGGGACAGTCCGTGTTGTCTTGAGAGCTGAGAGGAGGGGAGGGCAGTGAGGTGAGGTAAAGTGCATGGTGAGTAGCCACAGAGATAGGAAGTCTATCTCTATAGAGGTTGTGATGGTTTGTATAGGAATGGCCCCATAGATCATGTTTGAATGCTTGGCCCAAAGGAAGTGGCATTATTAGTAGAGAGGGCCTTGTTGGGAGTAGGTACGGCCTTATTGCAGGAAGTGTGTCGCTGTGGAGGTCTCTAATGTTCAAGCTATACCCAGTGTGGGACACACGGTTCACTTCCTGTTGCCTGTGGATCAAGATGTAGAACTCTCAGTTCCATCTCCAGCACGCTGCCACGTCCACCATGATAATGGACTAAACCTCTGAAACTGTAAGCCCCAATGAAATGTTTTCCTTTATAAGAGTTGCTGTGGTCATAGTGTCTCTTCACAGCAATAAAATCCCTAGCTAAGACTGACATATTTAGGTAGCTATGTCCCCCAGACAACTATCATTGCTGGGGAACCCGACTGATGAGTGGCTCCACAGAGCAGGTGCTCCCCAACAGTGGGACCCAAAGCAAGCCTGGGGGAAAGGCCCACGGCCAGAAGAACACACCAAACGGAGCCAGGAACACTGCAGGGACTCCCAGGAGCTAGGGGCTCTGGGGTTCAACAGCCAAGGAAGAGAAAGCGTACAAGCCAAGGGGAGTCAGTCCGTTTTTAAAAAGAGGCCTGATAATATCGCATCGAAGGCTGGGTGAGGTGGTGCACACCTTTAATCCCAGCACTCTGGAGGCAGAGGCAGGAGGATCTCTGCGAGTTCAAGGCAGCCAGGACCATACAGAGAGACCCTGTCTTTAAAAAGAATCACATTCTGGGTCTTGGGATGGAATTTGTGGGACAATGTGACAGCTTAGACACTCATTGAGGGTGGGGGGCTGTGACTTTGGTGGCACACAGGAGGGGTCTCCCAGGGCTGGCAGACTGAGCGCTAGACCTGGGAGCTAACGCTGACACTGGGCTGGGCCATCTTATCATGGTGAGATTTACTGTATGTATTTTTAATTTTGCCATTCAAAACCAGGTTTTTAAGAAATCTAAGCCAGAGCCTGTCACTTCTTTACTCAAAGAGCACGGATTGTGACACTTTCAGAGAGCAATGGCCAACCGTGGCCCTGCCACTGACCCATCTGCTGGGTCCTGCCGCCTGCTGCAGCCTGGCCATCCCCGGGGCTTACGGAGCTCCCCCAGGCCCTCTCCAGCTCCCCTTCCTCTGCATGGCTTCCCATACGACCCCCAAACATTCCCTGCCTTGTCACTTGGAATTTACTGTGTGACACATATGGTCCCTGGCTATCCACTTGGCCTCGTCCCTCTGTGGGAGGGCGAGGTTTCTGTCTGTATCCCAGTCACCTCCAACAGGGCCCAGGATCTGTAGGGCCCTGCCCAGTTGTCACAGCCAAGCTGTTGGTGCCTGGAGAGGCAGCTCTCCTTACAGAGTGGGCCTGGGTGACACTTGTCCCTGCCCAGCCCAGGTGAACCACACGAAGCCACGCTCTAACCCCCTAGAGAACCCTACCAGGAAATATGATTATCTCCATTTTTTCGGGTAGGTAAAGTGAGGTCCAGAGTCCGAGGACACCAGAGCCAGCGGGTGGTGGAGCCAGGCTCTGAGCCTGAACTGACTTCCTGCCTTCACTTTCATGTTCTAGGCGCAAACAGAAGCACCTGCTGTGGGCAGGAGGGAACCTTCTGAGGTGGGAGCCGCTCAGGAGGAAGGGTGGCAGTTCTGGGCCGTGAGGCCAACAAGGAGCAGCCCATGACCACAGCTGCCGAGGGGCAGCTGCTCAGGGTAGCAGGGCTGGGACCCGGGAGTGCCAGAGCTGCTGGGTGTGCCAGGCATGAGGCTTTGCTGAGGCGCCTGTGTTTGCTCCTGGTGCATTGGAATGGCGGCCGCTGGAGGCATGGAGGGAGGGGCTGGGGTGGAGAGGGGCAATGCCCTGGGCCTGGTGCAGTAGACCTCTCTCTCCTCAGCTGCTCCACTCACTCTAGAATCGTGGGCAGTGATGTCTAGACCCTGACACTCAGCTTCCTCATAAAATGGGACAGAAAAGGCAGTGGCAGCTGGGCTTGCTGAGGCTTGCCTAGGCTAACTTGTCTTCCTGTTGTCGACAGCCAGAGGAGCCTAAGGGGCCGCCCCTAGATGTGGGTTTGAGTGGTCTGGCGCACTGTCTTTCTCTCTCTCTCTCTCCCCCTCTCTCTCTCTGGTGTATGCATGTACAGGTTTGTACGTGCCTGTATGTGGGGGGGTACATGTGCATGTGTGCGTACATATATGTGAAAGCTACTTAGAGACAGCTAGTGGCTTCCCCCATGGCTTACCACCTCCCTTTTTTTCAAGGCAGGGGCTCTCACTCACTCACAGCTCCCTGACTCACGAGACTTCTCGGGCAGCAGCAAGCCCCAGGGTCCTCCTGTCTTCATGCCCCGGTCCTGGGATTACAGACATGTGCTTGGGCTTTCACGAAGGTGCTCAGGATCTGGCCCGAGGCCCGGGCCTGCAGAGCGGGTACTTTACCACCTGAGACTACCTCCTTAGTCTCTGGCCCTGGCTCCTGAACTGCGACCCATCTGCTGGAGTGATTCTGGCCCCGGGGCCTGATACTCACCACCACCTCCAGATCTGAGTTCAAGTGCCGCTGAGTGTCTGACATCTGAACCAAGATCTCACCTGGAGGCAAGAGGGGCTGCAGTTAGTGTGGAGAGCCTGCTCCATCTGCCTCCCTCGTGCCAGAAGCCAACCGGGACATTGCTGGCTGGATTGGAGTTCAAGGTCCAAGTATTTCACACATGGCTTTGGCTCAGGACTTGGTAAACCTGCTCTACAGGGAGGGGTAGGGAAGAGCTGGAGGTCAGGCCTGAGAGAGGGGCTCCCAGCACTGGCCATGGGCCTGTGTTGAGGTGGGGGCTTCTAGAAAGGCTCATGTACAGAAGAAAACCCTAGTGGACCCCAGAGCATGGACCACATGGGCCCTAGAGCCGAGGAGATGATAAGA
This sequence comes from Mesocricetus auratus, assembly GCF_017639785.1. Classification (NCBI taxonomy): domain Eukaryota; kingdom Metazoa; phylum Chordata; class Mammalia; order Rodentia; family Cricetidae; genus Mesocricetus; species Mesocricetus auratus. The sequence continues at coordinate 85,538,241 of NW_024429194.1, read as the reverse complement.
ACGCAGGTAAGCCAGGTGCACGCCTTTAATTCCAGTGCTCACGAGGCAGAGGCAGGCAGTCTCTAAATTCAAGGCCAGCATGGTGTACAAAATGAGTTCCAGGACAGCCAGGGCTACACAGAGAAGCCCTGTCCTGAAAAACAAAACCAAGCAAAAAAACCACAGGCAAAGGGTCCTGGGCTGGGACAAGAGGAGGGTGCTGGGAGTGGAGGGTGGGGTGCAGAGGGCAGAACCTCACCCAGAATCTGTGATGTGGAGCTCTGCAGAGCCTGTTCCCCAATCTTCTGGATGGCGCTGAAGTACACCTCCGCCGCCTCGGACAGGGCTGCCGGGAAGGTGAGCGTTTAGGCCCAGCGCTCAATCTGTGCTACCCTGATTGTGTGGAGGGGCCCCTGAGATGTGGTGGAGAGCCCTTGGGTGATGTGTGGAGCTCGCTCCTGCCAAGACCTTCCATGTGTGTCCTGGGGGAGGGCTGCAGGCACCGGTGTGCTTGCCAAGGAGTGGGCCGTGTGCAGAGTCCCTGGGAGTACACGTGGGCCGGCGCTGAGGGTGAGCCCAGCGGCTAGTAAGGAGTGCTAAGCGTCAGCCCCAGCGATGGACGGCAGGGGCTGACGCCAGGGCAGATACTCACCATGGAAGGCCCGCAGGTAGTTGTTGCCCAGGTACACAAGATTCTCTAGTGCAGGGTTAAACTGCTCCATGATGCTCTGGACCGGAGGGCAGGGGACGCAGGCCATGGCGGTGGAAAGAAGGACAGATGGACAGAAGCACCTAGCCCTCGAAGCCCACCTTGACCGCTGAGGTCACCAGAATCCTGGCTCTGCTACAAATGCCACAGAGGCATCTAGGGGGAGCCAGTCCCAAGCCAGGAGTCGCTTGCAGACAGCCTCTGCCACACACCTGCCCCAGAGAGGCCTGCTCCCTCCCGACATGAGGAGCCTCAGAGTCACACTGGCTGAGTGCAATCACCTCTGCTGCCACCCCACTGGGCACAGCTCAGCCCACCCTGTGCCCAGGCCTCACCAGAATGGATTTCTGGGGCTGCTGCATCTCTCCTTTTTAAAAGCACCCTTTGGATCCACAATGTGGTTGGGTTACCACCCTGGGCTGCCACCAGCTGGAGAACACCCTGGGCCATGGGGCATCCCCGACACTTAGAATTGGGATTTGACTGCAATCCCAGCATCCTCTTCTCCCCTTGCCGACCTTGAACAACCTCTGTGGGCTTGGTTTTCATCTATCCGGTAGGCTGGCTATTTCCTACCTCACGTGCCAGGCGTGCGTGGGGGAAGGGTCCTGCATGTAATTCCCAAGCCCTCCTCCCCACGCCTACAGTTTAGCCCAGCCTGGGCTCCCCCTCCGTCCTGGAGCCAGCCTGGCCTCCACATGCTGCCCGTGGCCCATGAGCTCACCTTGTAGATGGCCATGGTGGACCTGTAGAACTGGTCCATTTCGGGGGCCATGGAAGGTGGCGCTGGCACTAAGGAGGCAGGCGGCTCCAGCAGGCCTTGGAATGCTGGGGTCAGTCTCTACAGGTGCCCAGTGCTCTGTTTCACAGGCAGTGGGCGGCGAGGAAGCTGTTGCTTGGGGCCTGCAGATGGAGTCCTGTCTGGAAGGAGGTAGCTGCTTAATTATTCACCAGTTGGTGGGGGGGGTGTCAATGCGATCTGGAGCGTAACCAGACCCTGTGACGCAGGCAGGCTCCTGTGAGATGCCCTTTAATTATTTACCCTCTGGGCGTGGACTGGTGGGCATTCGTGGATGGGCCACTTCCCAGGTCACCTCCTACTCTGAGCCCGTCCTTCATCTGCCTCTGTAGGGTCTGGAACACACACCCTCCTGCCGCAGCAAGCTGAGGCGCCTGGAGGTAAGCCATGTGGAGGACTTACTGTTCTCACAGGTGGCATCTCTGCTTGGGACCCTATGCCTTGAGGGGGACCCAGCCCCTGCCCCCAGCGCCGGGGATGGAACCCATGATCTCAAATATTCTGGGCAAGCACGTCACTGCTGAGTTCCCTCTCTAGTCCCAATTCCCTCCTTCCTAACGCCAGAGCAAGGACGACAGTCCCACAGAGCCGGGGCAGAAGTGTGGTCCTCTTCCCTCACCCAGCCATATGTGCAGACCTTTGCCCTGGCCAAGTCTCAAACGAGGCTCCCATCGGCTTCCCTGGCAGGTGGGCCTGGCGCTAACGCTGCCTACTCTATTGTCTGTTATATCAGGGCCAGAAGAGGGGCTGTCCTGGTCATGTCTAAGGCAGCAGGGTTGGGGACAGGACACACTTACACACACTACACAGGGGAGCTTGAGTCTAAACCGTTTATTTCACAGTTGAGGTGGACTTGAACCCATGCCCACTCTCCTCCCAGAGAAGAGTGCACGCACAGAATCGACCTTTGGGAGCTGGGAGGCTCTTAAGGTGGGGAGGCTGCAGGTGCAGAGGGGCAAAGTCGAGCAGACTGGATTTCACCTGATGATGGGGTGGAACCCCATTTCTGTAATCCCTGACTTCAGGAAGTGGGGAGAAGGGGTGGGTTTTGGTGGCTGGGGACCCTGGGAGAACCCTCTGGGCACTCTGGGCACCTTAGTGTTGATTTCACTGATATGTGGGGCAACTGACGGGCCAGCTGTCATTCACAGTCACATAAAGGGGCTGAGGGGACTCTGGGCAAAGTGCAGATGGGTCAGGAGGGGCCTTGTGGGGAGCCTGCTAGTGCTCTGAGCCCTAGTCCTCAGTGGACACAGCTGCCTGGCCCAGCTTGGCCCCCAGTGTGCTGGGTGGCCTGGCACACCGCTGCCAGCATGGCCCAGGGCTCAGGGCGACAGCAGCATTTGGACGAGCTTCTGGAACTCCTCCCGGTGCTCGTAGATGTAGACCTCCGTCTCCCAGAGGGCATTGACCAGCACCGCATCACTGACCTCGTCCAGCATGATGTCTGCTCCTAGCTGTGGGTTCAGTCTGTTGGGAGAAAGGAGGAGAGGGTCACTCAGGATGCTCAGCCTAGGTAGGGACAGGAACTTGGGCTGGGGAGGGCAGCTAGGAAAGACCACATCAAGGGTAGGTGGGTATGTGTCCATGAATCTCGTCAGGTGGGTATGTGTCCATGAATCTCGTCAGGTGGGGTGGGGGCAAGGACCTCTGTTGGTGAGATGGGTGTGGGGGGGCCTGGCGGAGTCGGGTCAGACTCAAACCTTACCTGAAGTACTGGATGCCAACCATCTCACACCAGGCCCGGGCCCGGTCCACGGCCCGGCCATCTGGATCCGTGCACTGAGGGAAAGAGTGTCCGTAAGCCCTGGCCACAGTGCCCTGCTACCCACCCTCCAAGATGCCTGGGCTCTAGCCATTCACTAGCAGAGTGATCTGAACAGGTCCAGGAGTCTGGGCCTCAGTGACTGCCTAGCTGTGCAGAATCAGCTCAGGATCTCTGAGGGCAGTGACAAGGGGCCTTGCATTCCCTACTGTAGATTTCATCCACGTGCATCCTGGCTTTCCACAGAGCTGTGTGCACAGAGATCTATAGTCAAAGAACATCTGAAACCTGGTGGGGTCTGGTCAGCCTGGAGCCTGAGTCTGGGCTGTCTCCCAGAGCTGACTGACAGGGATGGACATGGCAGTGTGTGGAGGCATCGGCCAGAGATGGAGACCTGAGGGGAAGGCCGGGGAAGGATACCAACTCACACAGTCTACCACCATCTTGCCCAGTTCCTTGGCTCCAAAAACAGTCTTGGCCAGTTCCCAGGGGTTACTGGGGCGGAAGACATCTACACAGGTTACAGGCACTTGAGGGGACCTTCCTGTCCCCAGAGAGACGACTATGGAGAGTTTCTTCACCTTGTTGCCTTGGCCCTGTGGTGAGCAGGACAAAGGCAGTCAGAGGTAGGGTCAGAGAGGCCAAAGCTGAGTGCAAGGCTGTGAGGGGCACAGACAAGGCCTTGAACAAGAGCAATCCAGATTCTAATCCAAGGTGCATGTCGGTGCTCCAGGTCTGTGCTGGGCTTGTGTGACTGCGGGAGCCAGCTGTGCACACCTGGTGGGGTGCCTTCAAGACTGCCACAGGCCCCGCGCCCCGAGTCCACAGGGCGCTCAGACGGGCACGGCTGCTGCTGGAGGTCAGGAGACTGATCAGCTCACCACAGCATGCTCGGCTCCCTCGGCGCACAGGTCTTGTCACTGTCTCCACACTGCCCCGTGCCTCAGGACAGGTTCCAAGCTCAGGAGCCCTTCCCCAGACCTTAGTCCTCTCACACAGGCCCTCCTCCTCCCGCCTCTGCAGGGGCTCCTCCAGAAAGGACACACACAGGAGAGTATCCTGCTTGTGCAGTCTCCAAGCAGGATGCAAGCTCTGCAAGGCCAGGGCGTGTCTCAGCTGGGGAGTGTCAGATGTGCAGCCTATACACTGCCCTCCCTAACGGCAGGTGCGGGCTACAGATGACAGTCGTCCCTGTGCTCCGTGTGGACGGAGCCTCAGAAGTCTACAGACACTGCCCATCAGAGAGGCCGTGCGTGCGTGGGATATGACTGCCGCCGAGTGTTTGAGCAACTGGTGAGGACATGCATCAGAGCGGTCCGCGCTCATCAGCAGTGTGGGGCGTGTCCATCTGTGACCCGAGAGGCTCTCACCTTTCGGATCATGTCCTGATTGTATTCATGGATTTCAGTCATGGCATCTAGTGTGGGGTTGTTGGCCAGCAGTCCACCATCCAGGAAGCGTCCATTGGGCCGGAAGTAGGTTGGGGCTGCCCCACTGCTCCGGGCAGCCCGCCACACCAGTTGGTCTAGGGGTGGGAAAAGACGGTGGCTCCATGACATAACACCTGTCCCTTCCCATCTCAGGGTTCAGAGGGAAGAACCAGGAAGTTACTAGAAACAGGACCCATAAGGCCTTGCTGCTGGGTCTTAGCAACTTGATGAAAGGCTGTGTGTCACTATGGACTTCAGGGGCCTCTTGAACTCTCTGAGGCCTAACAGCCTCCAGCAACACTTGTCCTTAGCCAACCGAGACCAGGGCAGTGATGTGGGTGGCGAGGGTTCCAGCACCTTGTCTGTGACTCCCCAGCCCCTCCCAGCCTCAGCGAGCCCTTCCCGGGGGCACATCAAATCCACTGACCTGCAGGCTGAGTTGGCGGCTTCAGGTTAATGTTGTGGTTGAAGCGAGGTTCCCGAATGGCCTCTGGAGCATCGTAATTGCGGAACAGGTGGAGCTCTGCGGGCTGCCGGTCAGACAGTGTCCCCGTGAGCATCACCCTGCGGGAACAACAGAGGGGAGCTGGCTCAGCCATCCATCGTCTCCTCAACAGGTCATGCCCTGGACCCTGTTCTGAGTGGGCTTCCCCCTGGCTGTCCTCACACAAGCGTCTCCTGTAGATCCGGGCAGCTTCATGAAGGGGATTGGCCAACTCTGCCCTATTTACTCACAGCTGTTTCCCTATCCAATAACCCCACTCTGGAAATTTCTGGAAATTCACCCCAGGAGGTCTCCAGGGCAGCAGACAGGCTGCACAGAGCCACCAGTGGCAGCATCCATTATTAGAACAGATGACTGGGGACAACCTCACCGTCCACTGGGGACAACCTCACGGTCCACTGGCAAGCCAGCTGTCATAGCCACGACTCCTTACTCATGGGGGGCATGACACTGAATAACAACCATGGTGGCACTTGCTGGGGTCCAAGGAGCAGGTACACAAGGAAAGTAAGGTCTGGGGCAGTGTCTTCAGCACGCTGTGAGGTGTTTAGAAACAAATCAACAGGATAACTACTCAGCTGGGTAGAGGCCAACTCTGGAAGGCCTGAGCGCAGTGAGCAGACTCCAGGACCTGGGGTGAGCTGAGGGGTGGAGAGCATCCCCCACTGTGACCTTGGACACCTTCCTTTTATGTCTTCTTTCTGTCATTTCAACAGCCATTAAAAAAGCCCCTCTTCCCACGGGGGGGGGGGGAGGCCTGGAGAAACAGCTCAGCAGTTAAGAGCATCTGCTGCTCCTTCAGAGGACATGAGTTCAATTCCAAAAACCCATAGGATGGCTCATAACCATCTATATATAACTGTAGTCCCAGGGAACTGGATGCCTCCGCTGGCCTCTGCAGGTACCATGTATGAATGCAGTACACAGACATACATGCAGGGAAACATTCACACACATACAGCAACAATAAAAAGAGAGCTCCTCCTAACCCTGCAACAAAGAATCCAGCACAGACCCTTGAAAATCAGCGTGTGTTCAGATCCTTGCACAGCGTGGTTCTGTGAGCTCCAGCTCCCACCCTGGAAAGGAAGGGCTCTCTGTAGGGCTCTCAGCACCGCGGCTGCTAGCCACCCCGTCTATCTAACTGGAGTAGCAGCACACACAGGTGTCCGTGAACGATGAGAATCCAACCAAGGTCCTCTGGAAAAGTGGCCAGCGCTCTTCACCGCTGAAACATCCCTCCAGTCTGAACGGAGCTGAGAAGATGGCTCCGTGGTCAAGAGTGCTTCCTGCTTTCACCAAGGACGAGGACAAGGCTGGTTCTCAGCGCCACGTCAGGGGGTCATAATCGCCTGCCACTCCAGCACCAGGGAACCCATGACTTCCAGTCTCTGAGGACACCCACACACACGGGCACACACAAGACAGGATAAGCGGGGGTCAAAAGTCCACCGATCTGAGGTCTAATGGAGACTATTCTATGTTGGGTTGGGACTCTGAAGGGTTACACTCCCAGGATAAATACAGACCAGACACAAACATGACATGCCCTTTTACATTTTTTGGTGTACAGGTGTACATTTTTGCCTGCATCTATGTCTATGCACCATCTGTGTTACTTCCTGAAGGGAACAAAAGAGGGTATCAGACCCCCTAGGACTGCAGTTACAAATGACTGTGAGCGGCCAAGTGGGTTCTGGGAATCAAATGTAGGTCTTCCACAAGAGCGGCAAACAAATGCTCTAACTCCTACGCCATCCCTCCAGCCTCGACCAGCACCTTCCTCACCCCTGGAGGCTACAGGGAAAAGAAACCCTGGAGTGGAACAAGGCTGGGACAATTCTGCCCGTCAGCTGCTAGCTTGTACACATCATCTGGGGACAGTCCCACAGCTTCCACGACAATACCCCATCAAAGCAGCAGAGCAGAGGCAAGCCTGCACACCCAAGACACAGCACAAAGCAAGCCCTCTGCAGGGAGTGGGCTCATTCTGAGCTTCAAAGAATCTGATTTTCAACACTAGGGAACAGTGCAGACAGTACACAGATAACTAGGGAGGGACACACAGGAGAGGTCACCGGGGGAGCTGGGAACAGAACTCAGTGATGGAAGACACACACTCTGGGTCAAGGCAGACTAAGGACAACAGAACACAGGCACAGGCTTCAACAGGCCACAGCACTGCAGTTAACAGATGCAGGCTTGATAACATCTTTGTTGCTCTGCAATGCTGGGAGCATACTAAGCAAGCACTCTGTCACTGGGCAGGGACTGCAGTCCAAGCCTCGTGATATTTTCAGGGAACAGGAGGTTATAGGTAATGACCTTGAAGACCAAAGAGTGCTTTTCTTGGGGGTGGGGTATATACACCCATATGCACATGTATGTGAAAAAAAATTTTAAGTCAACAGATGGGAAAATAACAAAGCAACAGAGAGAATTCGTGGACTGGAAAACAGGTAAGCAATTACCCAGACTGCAACACAAAGACACCAAACGTTAGAAGGTGCGCATAGCGGCACATGCCTTTGATTCTAGCACTTGGAGGGCAGAGGCAGGGGGATCTCTGTGAGTTCAAGGTCATTCTTCCAGGAAAGTCAGGGTTATATAGTGAACCCTGTTTCAAAAAAAAAAAAAAAAAGGAAGGAAGGAAGGTTGGAGAGCGGGCTGGCTGGTTAATGAGCTCAGCGGGTAAAGGCATTGGCTGTAAGTCCTGAGGCCGATCCTTAGAACCCACCTGGTGAAAGGAGAGACACAATCCTAAATGTTGTCCTCTGACCTCTATGTTCTCATTCTCTCTCTCTAAAATAAAAGCTAAAATTTAGAAAGGAAATGCAAGGGAGGTTAAAAGCTCTGGAGGAGGTAAGTATGCTTCTAGCGTGGGCTTAACTAAATTTACAGAGGAAACACTCAGGGAGAGAGACGGGGCTGGGAGGGGGAATGAAGTAGCGGAGACAAAAGTTCAAAAGACGCCAGGGCTTGAGCGCACACAGACACATCACAGGAATCCACCTCTGCCTATGCCAGCATCCGAAGCTGAGCAGCAACCTTGAGCAGGCAGAGCCGGCAGAGTCTACACACGAGACCGGTGGCCTCCACAGAAGCAACAGACGGCGAGTATGTGCTGAATATTAGAGCCTCTGATTTCATAAAACAAACGCTAAAACATAAAAGACTACATGGGCCCTGAAATAATAATAATAGTATTCCACTCTCGCACTTAGATAGCTCTTCCAAACTTAAAACAAATAAATGTCAGAAGTAAATACACTACACACCTTAGAAGGGTTCTATGCTGTGATACACACCATGACCAAACACAGCTTGGGGAGGGGAGGGTGTACTCACAGCTCTCGGGGAACGGAATGGAAGCAGAGGCCGTGGAGGAGCACGGCTCACTGACCTGCTCAACCTGCTTCCGCAAACCACTCCCGGTCCACCTTCCGGAGATGGCACTGCCCACAGCTGGCGGGGCCCTCCGCATCAGTTGTTAGTGAAGACAATACCCCACAGCCAAAGCTATGCACAAGAGCCTGTCTCAAACCCTAAAAAGAACGAGAGGCCCCGCGGCTGGGAAAACAACACACCCCGGGCTGCTGGGCCTTGCTCACCTCACCGCTGCTCCCCTTCCTCTGGCAGCCTCTCCTTTCTCTTTCCTGGTCACTCAGTCGGGTGACAGACACTGTTAGATGGCCTGCCTGTGCTAGGGGCCAGGGCCGCAGAGAACAAGGCGTTCCTGCCTTTTAAACCTCATAGAGATGGAGAGATGGCTCAGCAGTTAAGAGCACTGGCTGTTCTTCCAGAGGTCCTGAGTTCAATTCCCAGCAACCACTTGGTGGCTCACAACCATCTGTACTGAGATCTGGTGCCCTCTTGTGACGTGCAGACAAACACGTTGGTACAGCACTTTCAGATTAACCTTTCTACAGGCTGTCTTCGGAGCTGCAGCATGAGAAGGCTCTTCTGGGCAGCTTCCCTGCCTGCTGTTTAGCTTACTGCTCTCCCTGCTCGTCTCCCCTGCCCTCAGGAGAGACCCTCATCTACAGGTACTGCCCTGCTCCCCAGATCTGGGCAGGCTTACTTGGGTTTTTTGACATCTGTCATCTTGGTGTGTTCCCCAAACTCCCGCTTCAGGAACTCCTCCAGGGGCCCAGACTCATAGGGCCGTGAGCCCCGAAACACCTCGTCCTTCATACGGAAGTACACGCCACGCATATAGGCCATGGACTTACCTAGGAAGAAAAGATGAGGAACTGGAGAGAGCCCAGGGTGGTGTGCAGGCCCCTGAGGGATGGCAGCATGCCGAGCAGCTGCAAGCTTCCGGAAGCGCGGCCAGGAGGTGGCAAAGGGCTAGCGGAGCACCAACTTCCAGGCCCTTCTATAAAACCTGCACATACAGGCAGAAACCCTTTCAGGGTTCTCTGCTTAAATCTGCATCACTGAAAAGGACCTTGAGATACAAAATTGTACAAAGCTGGTCCCATTTCCCTGTCCTCTAAGCCTGCAGGCCAGACAGGCTGTGGGGAGGAGGTGTCCAGCTATCTGACAGGCTCCCTAGGGGCCAGGGTGTGAAGCAGAGGGGCCTGCCGAAGCAGGCATTGTGTCTGTCTGAGGTCGAACCGGGCAGCTTCTCATTCCCCTGCCAATCTGAAGATGAGCTGGGACTTCCGCCTGTTCAGCAAGAGGAAGACCCCATGCACTGTGGGCAGAACAGGTCCTCTACAGGCCAGGAGAGACTCGGGGGAGCCAACTCTGGCTCTGGTTTGATGTGTAGTGTGGCCCTCTCTCTCTGGTCCCCAGATTCCCTGTGTGCTCACCCCCACAGAACTAGGGCGAGAATCTCCAGCAAGTGAAGCACTTGTCACTAGACCAGCCAGCTGATGACCAAACCCCAACAGCTCTCCCTGGTAGAAGACTTCCTTTCCAGAGCCTCACAGGAGATGGCCCCCACAGCTCCCTGGGATGGCTGTGCCCATATTCCTGAAAGGCCCTAGGCTGAACCCATGACCTCACTCCAGAGCCCTGCAGATGCCCAGGTGCCTGTACCCCTGTCTCACCAGGAGCTTCCTGAAGCCAGGACTCAGCTCCACATCCTCAGATCTCGAGTACTCATGATGCCTACACTTAGGGTGGAGGGAGTGTCCTCCTCTGGTGCCTCAGGGCACCAGGATCCTGATTTTGGCAGGATCTCCCCAGAGGAGGTGCCAGGCCACCTGAATGGCAATGCTGGCCCTATGTGGCAACCTCCAGCTATCCAAATGCCTGTGCTGTGTGAGGCTAGCTCGACCGAGGCAGCCTGGTGACTTGTGAGGGGATTGCTGAGTCAGGGGAACACTGGGTACTCCACAGTGTGCCATGCCCCTCTGGCACACTTTCTCAGCCAGGGTCTTGACTGTCCAAGCATCCCAGGGCGTTGGCATCCTGTGACTCGCTTATTTTCCCACACGCCCATTCCGTCCACCAAAGGTGTTTCCACTGCCAGCAGCCAGCAGGGTCTGTGGTGCTGGCTTGCAGGAGTGTGGGGTGGACATGGAAACCGAGACAGAAAACCCTCCTAAACTGGCTCTGTACTCTGGCATGAGGGCAGATGGCCTGTCTGCCCGCCCACCCCCATGCCCAGAGGCTATGCTCACTGTGCAGAATGGCCAGGGCCAGGATGCCCCCAGTGCTCGTTCCTGCCACCCAGTCGAAGAGGTCCTTGGTGGCCACGCCTGAGGCCTTCTCGATGGCAATGAGGAGCTGGATGATGACCAGGCCTTTCACACCCCCTCCGTCCAGGCAGAGCAGGTGGTCATGTCTGTAGCGAGGATAGCGGGGGCCAAGAGGGTGTCATGATGGCGTTCTCAACCTCACACCACCTGAGCTTCTGCACAGCGGGGACACACTGCCTGGGAGCCTCCCTGCTATTGGGCATGGAAGCGGGTGGGCGGGAAAGAAGTGGGCGTCTCAGATGCGCAAAGGGAAAGGAGGGGTGGGGTGAGGAACAGGGTGGCAAGTGGGACAAGGAGTGGGGTAGGGGGCATGATGGGCGGGGAGCTGGCTTCTGAGTGACACACTCTAGCAGGCTTGTCCAACCTGCAGTCTGAGAGCTGCATATGGCAGATGACAGCTATGGATGCAATCATAAACTGACTTAAAGCATAAGGGGTGTGTGTGTATGTGAGTGTGTGTGTATGTGAGTGTGTGTGTGAGAGTGTGTGTGTGAGAGTGTGTGTGTGTGAGAGTGTGTGTGTGTGATTGTGTTGTTGTTATAATACAATTACACGGTTCTTGTGCATGAACTCTGTAGATGCCAAGTCTCAGTGCTAAAAGGTTGTACACTCCTGCCCAGCCCAGCTTAGTCCCAAGGATGGCAGAAAATGCAAGGTGCCAGGCCTTCATGGCCACTACCTGGGGATACTTGCAGTCTATGCTCAACCCTTCCTTCTAGGATCATTTTCCCCTCTCAGTTTTGTGATTCTGTTATGTTTTTGGTATTATGAGACAAGTATCTTGGGCTGGCCTTGAATTCACAGTCCTTCTTCCCCAGGCTTTTCTGGTTTTTGTTTTTTTGTTTGCTTGTTTTTTGTTTGTTTGTTTGTTTTTGTTTTTTGGTTTTTTTTTTTGGAGACAGGGTTTCTCTGTGTAGCCCTGGCTGTCCTGGAACTCGCTCTTGTAGACCAGGCTGGCCTCAAACTCACAGAGATCCGCCTGCCTCTGCCTCCCGAGTGCTGGGATTAAAGGCGTGCGCCACCAGTCTTGAGCTGTGAGATTTACAAATATGCACCGCCATGCCTGCCTTCTCAGCTTGATCACTGCCTGTAAGAGCCAACTGTCATCTTGACACAACTGCGAATGGCGTGAGAAGAGTCTTGAGAGAGACTGCCCACACTGGTTGGCCTGCTCAGATCTGTAGGGGCGGAAGACCCCAGCCCACTGTGGGCAGCACCGTCCCCTAGTTAGCAGGACCTGAACTCTGTACAAGAGGAAGAATCAAGCTGAGCACAAACAAGACAGGAGCATGCGTGCACTGTTTTCTCGTGCTATTGAATGCAGATGTGATGTGACTAGTTGTTTGAAATTCCTAGTTTGACTCCCTACAGTGATGATTAGAAGATGAAGCAGACTCCTTTCTCCCATGAACTGTTTTCTAGGACACCCACCCAGTGCCAGCAGGATTAGCTGGGGCAGCTGGGGCCCCCTAACTCCCTGTGGTGGTCCTGCTAGCCTCTGAAGAAACCATTGCTGGCTCACACTCCACCTCTGGACAACAAGCTCCCATCTCTGTCTCTGCCCCGTCTCCCAGGCCGACCTCCTACAAGGGGCCAGAGCACACAACCGGGAGGCAAAGCCTGAGGAGGGAGGAAGGCAGGTTGGGAAGCTGGCAGCAGAGGGAAGCAGACGCAGGCGTCTCTCCAGAAGGGGTTCAGTCCACCTTCTCCCCATAAATCATAAAGCAAAGACAATGGAACTACATATACTGCGTGAGGCCAAGCTCGGCCCTGTTGCATGGCCCTGTGCTGGTCTCTGGAGGGGGCATCACCTGTCACTAAGGAGCTGCCACAGGCTCCAAAGACTTGGTCTCTGCCATGACTGTGCGCAGGCAGGAGAGTGCCTCCCAGCACACAGTGGGGATGAGGAACAAGTCCACTGAGGGCACCAGGAGAACTTTCCCACATCAGCCTGGTGCCCAGTCTACTTACGTTCGCTTCTCGTCCCTCATGGAGCTCAGGATGAATGCTGGCTTCCGGGCTCGGGAGATGGGCATGAGGTCCTGAAGCTCTGTGGGGACAGGGCAGGTCAACCTGGGGCCAGCAGCTGTCTCCCAGACCCCACAGATCTCTAGAGCAAACAGAACTGCATCCCGTCCTTCTGTACATCTATCTCCTCATGGCTGAGTTCTACCCACGGCTGAGCTCACACTCCACCGGCCCCAGCATCACCTCCTGCTCCAGGAGAGGCTCTGTGCTCCAGGGTAAAGCCAAGCTAGATGCCACGGAGCTGGAGTGAGGAGGGGGCCTGCTGCTTTGGGAAGGGCTCCCCACCTGTCCAGCTAGCTCCCAGAAACTCCTCGATCCCTCCTACAACCCTGAAGCCTGACCTCCCAGCTGTGCCCTGTCATCTGCCAGAGAGGATGCTGCTGACAGCCACCCATGCCTTGACCACAGTCCGTCAACAAAAAGGGCTTCAGGACACTGATCAGGGCCAGATTCCACAAATGAAGGGAACATCCCAGTCATCCCTCAGACCACCTTGTCCTGTCCCGGATGGCTCAGACCTGCCCATCTGCTCATCTAGCCATCTTCCTGTGTACTCTAGCCCCCACCCCCTCCCCCAGGTCACCCTGTAAGGTGGCTTGACAGCTACTGTGCAGTAAAGCTACAGGCAGCAAGGTAGGGGACACCAGCAGTGCCTCTCTTAGCAGGCACATGCCACGGAGCAGGTCAGGCACACATGCGGGAGAATGACCAGCAAGACAGCAGATGGGACCAGGGGCAGGGTGCAGGGACGGTGCCTATGCCTGGGTGTGCAGCTTGAGAAGGGGGCGAGGTGGGGGTGGAGGTCTAGCTACAGTGGAGAGGGCAGGCTCAGCGGCTTCTTTAGGCTCAGGCATTACCCATTCACCGCCGCACCCAGGCCCACTGTCCAGCCTGGTTTGAATGACTGCCTGCCTGTGAATGGAGAGAGAAAGGTGGGTGCTGGGGAATTTCAGGTTTTCTGCCCTCCAGAGCTCCGGGCTGGGCTTGGGATGTCTACCTCCACAGTTAGAGAGGTCTGACTGCTTAGACTCAGTTCTGTTTAAGGACTCTTACTCCCAAAAATCCTAGGTCCCTGGTGGACCAGAACCCAGAAGGCCCTGAACAGATCCCCATCTACTCTAGTCTGTCTCTAAGGGCATCGTGACACACACTGGCAAATGCTGGCTTCCTGGCCACATCAAAAAGCCTGCAAGTGCTGGGTGGTGGCGGCGCACGCCTTTAATCCAAGCACTTGGGAGGCAGACACAGCCAGATCTCTGTTAGTTCAAGGGTAGCCTGGTCTACAAAGTGAGTTCCAGGACAGCCAGGGCTACACAGAAAAGTCCTGTCTTGAGAAACAAAAACAACATCCACCCCCCCAAAAAAAAAAAGAAAAAGAAAAACTAAGCCTGTAAGTAAGTAAAGGAGCCAGCAGGGGGCATATCAAGTCTTATGCTACACAGATTTAAACAATGCGAGAGCTGAAGCCAGGTGTCTAGCCGCTCACCTAACCATCCATCCACCCTTCTTTCTCAGAGAGCCAGAGGCTGTGACAGTGCCCACCTGAGAAGTACCATGGGAAATAGCCACCCTGAGCCCACATCCAGGGCATCCTCTCAGGGACCTCACCTAGGGACCCAGTAGGCCTCAGGGATCTGTGGGTCATTTGGTGGCCTACACTGGTCGATAAAGCTTGGCTCTCCTCCCTTCAACTACTTCCGCCCTGAAGGCCTGCTCATTTTAGTGGGGGCTGCTGGGATTCAAGGGCCCAGACAGAGTTGCGGAGGCGGAAGGGAGAGCAGTGGCCTACCTAGGTTGTTTAAGCTGATCGCTGGGGGCTGAGTTTTGTCCAGGGAGAAGAAGGGGTGAGGTGTTGCTGCAGAGCTCTGGTCCATGGGGACCCCCTGGATGAGTGGGAGGCGGTGGTCAGCACCCACAGTTCTCAGCAGACTCAAGAGCGCCTTCCTGGTAATCACTTGTCAGGGTTTGGGAAGGAGAGATGGAAGAAGGTAGACATGGCGTCAACTAACAAGAGACACCCCCTCTTTACACATGGTCCTCATCCAGCAGGTGACCTGGCTATGTGGGGTAACTCCCTGACTGTATGCTGACTGGTCCATTACATCCAAGCAGCTCCTGGCACCAGGGAAGGGGCCGAGGAGGACTGTGGGATATGGCAAGAGGGGGCAGAGTCATCCCAGTTACTGTGGGCACTCCATCTCTCCTTCACCAGCTATGATGATACTCTAGCCCCATGGTCAGCAGTTCTCAAAAACGACAAGGGTTGCCCCTTGCAGAGTCACAGAGGGATGAGGCAGCCAATGGCACCAAGCCCAGGGAACAGAGGAGACCAGGGACAGGGCCACAACTCGTACCTTCACCTGCTTCCACCTTGGCCTCCCTGTCTTTTCTGCAGGGTTGGCTCCAGGCAGAGCTGGAGAAGGGAGGAGGAGGAAGGAGGGGAAGGGGGAGGAGGAGGGGAAGGGAAGGGAAGAAGAGGGGGGAGGAGGGAGGATGACAGAGGAGGTGACGGTAGGAGGGAGGAGGAGGGGCCCATCTAGATGGTAGGGCTGGGCTCTCTGCTGAGAGAAGAGGTCAAACAATCAGGGCCACACCCATGCTAACGCTATACTCCTGTGAGCCTTCCAGAGGGGATGTAGGCTTCTGTGAAGGGAAGCTGCCTCATATAACCCTGAGGCTAAGCACAGTGGACAGGGGCAGCAATGCGCATGCGAGTCTATGTATGCATCCAGCATGTATGAAGCATGGGCATATGTGGACATGCATGGCACATGCAATGACCCTGTGCTTGCTCTGCTGCTGTGAATCTGGTCCCATCCCCACTGGGAGCCTGAACACACTCACCCTGAAGTGAGGACCACGCTCAGCAAGGCCCTGGGTGGGCCTACATCTCCTGTCCTGTCTTTGGGGAATTAGGCCACTCGGCAGGGAGCAGCCAGGTCAATCTGATACCTTCCAGCCAGGACTTCCCTCCTCAGTTTCCACACCTCCCCAACCCTGCAGCTCTGTCCCAGACTGCAAAGCACATACGTTTGCTGATCTTGGAGGCCATGAAGGCAGGAGTCTCCCCAAAGTCATTTGGGGTATCCACTTCTGCCCCAAATACAATGAGGGCTTTGATCATCTCCATGTTATCTTTCTGTTGGGAATAGAAGGTGAGAGAAATAAGCAATAGTCCAAGACCCCACCCACCAACTCTCTCACCGAGGCTGAGCGCATGAGGCATGAGGAGACACTGGGGTCCCCTGACAAAGAACGATGCTTGAAGACCGATGCCTTCACCTGTGACCTTCAGAGACCCCTGGGGGAGGGCCCAAGAGCTTAGGGAGAAAATGGAAGAGCACTGGGGCGGATGAAGTCCTGAGCGGATGTGTATACTGACATGGCATAGTGACAAGGACCCATGGGACTGTCAAAGCCTTCCCGAGTCAGACTCGGGATTGGAAAGTCTTCCTCTAGTTTGCAGATGTTGACAATATGTGCAAAATCAGCAACCACATCTCTCTCCTCCCACATGACTGCAACCTGACATGCCCAGCAGAGACCCCCACTGAGACTAGCTAACCCCTCCTTTTCTGCTGCTGGCCCAGCAGAGTCAGCAAGTCCACCCCACTCCAGCCTCTCTTATGTGCATCTGCTGCTTCTTCATCCTCTACTGCCAGTCGAGTTTCAAGGACCAGCTGTGCAGGACTAGGCCCAGAAAGATTCGCCAAAACATCTTGCTCACAGCAAGCAATGTACCTGCACTGACAACCCAGGAGCCATAGTATGGTGGCTTGAACAAGAGTCCCCACAGGCTCATTCATACATTTGAATGCTTAATCACCAGAAAGTGGAACTCTTTGATAGGATTAGAAGGACTAGGAGTAGGTGTGGCCTTGTTGGAAGTGGATCTATAGGGGTAGGCTTTGAGGTTTCAAAAGTCCATGCCAGGTCCAGGTTGGACTGACTCTCCCTCCCTCCCTCCCTCCCTCTTCCTCCCTCCCTCCCTCCCCTCCCTCTGCTTGTAGATCAGGATGTAGCTCTCAGCTATTTCTTCAGCCTCCTACCATGCTCTCTGTCATAATGACTGATAATGGACTAAGGCTCTGAAACTGTAAGCAAGCTCCCAATTACATGTTTTGTGTTATAAGAGTTGCCCCGGACACGCTGTCTTTTTACAGCAATAGAACAGTAAGGCATCTGGGGACATGGAGGAGCCAAATGCTGCCAACCAACACTCAGGAGCGTTACAGGATGCTTGAGGACTGCGATGCCATCTTGCCTGTCCACTGCAGACAACCTTGCACGGACTCTCCCCAGTGGCAGCCTTTAAGGTAGTAGCTTCCTGGCCCAGAATGCCATGCAGCTAACCCTTGGGTAGGCAAGCACAAACCAAAAGACTGGCTGCCTAGAAACTTTCCCTAAGCTCTGTTCTAAGAGCCTGCTTTTCCTGCCGAGGGAATGCAGTGGTACATCCAGAATGTTCTTTTCCAAGTAGTTCAAGTTCTATTTGGATTTATATGGACACAGGCAAATAGGTGTGTTCTGGTCACCCAAGTCTTTCTTTTCTGGATTTTTTTTATATTTTATTTTCCAGTTTAAATTTAGATAAGAAACGAGGTTGCTTCACAAGTCAGTTCCAGGTCCCTCTCCCATTCCCTCCCCTCCTCCCGTGCCCTCCCCCCATCCCCCCCCCATTATCCCCTCATTCCCCCAGGGAGGGTGAGGCCCTCCATGGTGGTGTCCATAGTCTGTCATTTCATATAGGGCATGGCCTAGACCCTTCCCCAAGAGTTCAGGGTGAGAGTGCACCTCACATTGTTCTATGGGAGTCCAAAGTCCGTGTGTATACTTGGGATGGGTACTGATCTGCTGCCCAAGGCTCAATAGATTCCCTAGGCCTCCTCACTGACACCCACATTCAGGGGGTCTTGATAAGTCCCATGCTGGATTCCCAGGCTGATGCCTGTCTTTTCTGGATTTTTACATATGCACTTAAGGTGTTGCTAAAATAGGGCCTTCCAAATGAAATTAAGTGTGTTTAAAATTAAAGCAGCTGACGGGGCTGGAGATATGGCTCAGTGGTTAAGAACACTGGCTGCTTTTCCAGAGGACCCCGGGTTCAAATCCCAGAACCCAGTCTCTATAACTCCAGTTCCAGAGGATCTGGCACCTTCACACACATACATACAGGTAAAATACCAATGAACATAAAATAAAAATAAATTATTAAAAAATACCATCTGAGTGCACACATAATCCTGGCACTTGGGGGGTTGCATTATGGGGGTGCCACAATTTCAAAGCCAGTCTGGTTGTAAGGCAAGTTCTAGGGGGGAGAATAAACTCACCTGAAGAAGTGATTAAACATAAAACTGTCAAAATGGTCAGTAACTTATCAAAAACTGGAAAAATGGTTCATCTGTGACAGTACAGAACAAAACCACATCAACAGCTCCCAGAGTAAGGCCTCGGGGACCCATGAGCTTAGAACCCTGCAGAGAGTCTGTAAGGTCACAGCTATTTTCACAATAACATCAAGAATCTGTGTGCCCTGTGAACCAGGCTGACACAAGATGATCAAAACTGATGGTGGATGAAACTGCCAGTGCCTCAGAGCTCACCACAACATGGGCATCGAGGTCACGGCCTGAAGTCTTGTTTTTCACAACTACATGTGCTCCCTCAAAAACAAGAAAAAAGAAGGGAGGGAGGGAGGGAGGGAGAGAGGAAGGGAGGGAAGGAGGAAGGAAGGAAGGAAGGAAGGAAGGAAGGAAGGAAGGAAGGAAGGAAGGAAGGAAGGAAAAGAAAAAGCCAGCCCTGCTGAAGGATGAATTAGACAGTAAGATGAGTTAGATCAGTAAGAATTAGACAGCTGTGTGAGTTACAACTCAACCAGCTGCTTTGGTTGGTGGAAGGTAGGAAAGACTGTCAAATAAGCTGGCAGTGTTCGGCCTTAGTCGAAAAATGAAGGCAATGCCAGGCATGGTGGCGCATGCCTTTAATCCCAGCACTCAAGAGGCAGAAACAGGAAGATCATTGAGACTGAAGCCAACCTGGTCTACAGAGTGAGTTCTAGGTCAGTCAGGGATATATAGAGAGCTCTTGTTTTAAAAAAATGAATTCAGTGAGTCTGTAGTTTTAAGAAAGAAAATGGCAATATATTTTTTGCTCATGATAAAACTCAAACTTTCAGCTGGAAAGTAGTGGGTTCACCTTTAATCCCAGCACTCCGGAGGCAGAGAAAGGCGGATCTCTGTGAGTTTGAGGCTAGCCTGGTCTACAGAGTGAGTTCCAGGACAGCTAGGAATACATAGAGAAACCCTGCCTCGGGAAAAAATTCAAAGTTTCAAGGAAAACAAAATCGTATCTGCCTATGCTATGATGGGCTTATCCACTGCCTATGCTATGATGGGCTTACCCACTTCCTCACATTGAAAGGCTTTCCTAATACACATTCATTGCACCAGTATTTTCCAATGGCAATATGAAGTCATGCTTGTATAAGGAGATCTCTGCAAAGTACAAGAGGAGCCAGGGACAGTAGTGTGACAAAGTTCAGGGCAATGGCCTCAGAGAGGCCCATGCATTCATTCGGCATGTCAGAAACTGCCACATGACGCGTTCTGGCATAGCATCAAAGCAACTCAGCAAACATCTAAAACGGTGTGTACTTCCCAGCCATGTGGGGGGGATGGGCGGGAGCAGGCTCTAGAGCTTCTGAAGTGTTTTTACATGTCCCAGGAGGCATGAGGATTCATGGTTTCTGCATAAAAGGATTCACAAAGGTTTCACAACATGTAAAATATTGCTGTCTTTTTTTCACTCATTAATTTTATTTTGGTTTGGAAAATGAAGTTTTTCATAGAAATGCTACTGTTAGCTAGGTGTGGTGGTGCACACCTTTGATCCCAGCACTTGGCAGGCAGAGGAGGTGGATCTCTGAGTTTGAGGCTAGCCTGGTCTACAGAGCCAGGGCTACACAGAGAAACCCTGTCTTGAAAAAACCAAAACAACAAACAACAACAAGGAAAAGAAAAGGAAGGAAGGAAGGAAGGAAGGGAGGGAGGGAGGGAGGGAGGGAGGGAGGAAGGAAGGAAGGAAGGAAGGAAGGAAGGAAGGAAGGAAGGAAGGAAGGAAGATATGTTACTGATGCATGTGCCTGGTTATTGGTTTTTATGTTTGAGGTAGCCTTGCTGTGTAGCCCAGGCTGGCCTTGAGTGGTGAGCCTCCTGTTGCTGCCTGAGTACACTATCCCAGCGCTTGGGAGGCAAAAGCAGGCAGATGTCTGTGAGTTCAAGGTCAGCCTGGTCTATAAGAGCTAGTTCCAGGACAACTAGGGCTACACAGAGAAAGCCTGTCTCGAAAAATCAAAAAACAAAACAATTGTGCTACTGAAAGAGGTAAACTAAACTCAAAGGCCTCACCTTTTTTTTTTTTTATGAGACAGGGTTTCTCTGTATTGTTTTGGAGGCTGTCGGTCCAGCCTGGCCTTGAACTCACAGAGATCCGCCTGCCTCTGCCTCCCAAGTGCTGGGATTAAAGGTGTGTGCTACCACTGCCCAACAAAAGGCCTCACTTTTAAATATGAACAGACCAGATCCTCACTCAGCTCCTGCTTTAGCATCGATGACAGGTACAGAAAAGACATGTAGGCCTCTGACACAAGGAAACTCCAGATCCTCTGGCCTCCCAGAGCCTAGGGCCAAAACTGAACACAAAGAAACTCCAGATTCCCCCACCCCACCCCAGCCTCCTAGATACTCGGTTCCTGGGAACTGTTTGTTCACAAAAGAAACTCTAGGGGAGACCAAAACCTCCCCTGTAGTCTCCAGGATATCATTCTGAAACTATTGGTATCTATGAACAACAGGCCACCTGCAAGTAACAAGACAAAGCCATTGAAACCACAGAATGCTCCCTCTCAGCACTGACCAATGAAAATAACTGGTTCACAGGTATTTCATGCCAAAATATGACTTTGAGAAATTCTCATAATTGTTCCCAAATGTCAACCAATCAAAAACCAATTGGTATCTACTGATGTAATCCTGTAACTTTTGTCTTTAAAACCTAGCAGTAGACAGGGAACTTCACTCCCTCTGGAGGCTGCTGTGACAGCTAGTCAGACGGGGTCCCTGTCATGGGTGGGTGAACAACCATTAAACCTTGCTTTTGTAGTTCAGTGGGTCTGTCTTCCTAGTGGTCTCTGGGGACTTTGCAACTTGGGCACAACAGTACACCTTTTTTGTTTTTGACAGTCTCGTGCGGCCCAAGCTGGCCCTGAATACTGTGTAGCTGAAGGTGGTCTTGAACTTAGCCTTTGGCTCCTGGAGTATGCTACCATGCCCAGATGTTTAGCTTGGCCATTTTTCAAAAGTATAAATGGACCAAATAAATCAAAAAGCTGGAGAACTGCAGAACTAGATTCTTCCAAGGGTCTAGCCTGTGCTAACAACCTCCCTGGTCTTAATTAGAGTTTCAGCCTGTTGGGCAATGTGCCCATGACAGTCAGGGCAGAGAACAGGCTGTCCTTGACTGTGGGCTGACGCTTCCCTCAGAGTCTCATCTGAGACTAGGTGGATGGCAGGCAGTGCCCTCCCACCATGGCTAAGATGCTCACACTCTTGTCTCATCTCACTAGAATGCTTTAAGACTGCAGTCTGTCCCCTGACAACCAATGGCTGCCCCCAGGGGCTTCGGGCTAAGGGAGGAGGCATGTCTGATGTAGCAGCCAAGGAAAGGAGGAGAGTGAGGGGAGGCACAGTGCCTCAGTTGTTCCTCCCATACCCCCACGACAGCACAGAGAGGCCATGTGGCCGCAGGCTCACCGACATGGCCAGGTGCAGCGGCGTGTTCCCATGCTCTCCTCGGGCCCCCCGCGTTGGCCCCGTAGGTCAGCAGCACCATGACACAGTCAAAGCGGTTGCGCATCACGGCCACGTGCAGGGCTGTGTTCCCCGCAGTGCTCGTGCTGTCCACATCACACCCCCGCTTCAGCAGCATCCGGGCCATCTGGGGACACAGACCAGGTGGGCACTGGGGGGGCGCCCTGGCAGCCCTCCCGTATAAGAAAGGAAGAGAAGTTCAAGGCAGGCC
Source organism: Mesocricetus auratus (assembly GCF_017639785.1). NCBI lineage: Eukaryota > Metazoa > Chordata > Mammalia > Rodentia > Cricetidae > Mesocricetus > Mesocricetus auratus. The sequence goes on along the minus strand of NW_024429194.1, from coordinate 85,516,234 downwards.
CCAGCCCTATGAGTGACCTTAGACCTTAACCCACACACACCCGCACCTCCAGAACTAGGTGACAAATAGGTGAAGATGCACAAATTGATTCCAGAAGCTTCTGTTCCCTTCCTGGAACCACAAAGGGGTCTCTGGGCCAGGTCCTAGAGCGTTGACTCCCCCGAGGCCTCCACAGGATGTGTCCCAGGGGCCTTTGCATGACACCCTGACTCACTTTGAAATGTGAGGTCCTGACAGCAGACATGCTTGCATGCCTCACAGATGTGGCACCGAAGGGACATGTGTGAACAAGCTGGTGTCCCATAGAGGTGGCAGCCTAGCCCTCCTGCCCGTCACATGCAAGTACAGGTGTTGGTGGCCCCCATGTGTTGCTTAGCTAGGCCAGCAGGCTCTGAGTGGAGGCTGCTGTGCCCAGTGGCCATATCACCATTGTCCCCTTCTACATGTGAGGCACAGGTTTCCATGCTGCCCTGTTAACCTCCCAAGACCTCCAAAGTCAGGCAGCAGGGCCCCCAGTCATGGACGAGGAATCAAGGCCACCAACCAGAGAGCAGCAGGACAGTGGTGGGATCTCAGCTGTTCTTGGGCATGTCACCAGGTGCCACCGTCATCCTCCCAGGCATCTCCTGCAGCCCTGCCCTGCCTCTCACCCGCTGACTCTGCCTACCTCGGCATTCTTGGCCCAGTGGAGTGGGCTGGCTCCATAGCGAGGGTCCTTGCTGTGGATCTGACTACTGTCCATGCTAATAATCATTTCAGCACACCTGGGGAGAGAGCAGGACAGTGAGGGACACTGCACTGGACACCCGGGGCTTCTCATATTGATGACGGAGGCAGTCATACAATACAGCCAACTAGCTGATTGTATGATGGCCTCCTAGATAGCACACCAAGGCAAATACAAATAAACAGAACTACATGAAATGACTAACAAAATGAAAGGGCAACCTATACTAGAGTAAAAACTGAAAACTAAAGTCAGGCATGGTTGGGATTATACTTGCAATCCCAACATTTAGGATGCTGTGCAAGAGGATTCCAAATTCCAAGCCAGGTTGGACTGCACAGCACAGGCCTTTCTCAGAAAGGGTGTGTGGGGGTGGAGCACAAAATGGTTCAGCAGGTAAAAGCGCTTGCTGCTAACCCTGAGTACCTGAGTTCAATCCCTGGGATACACATGAACAAGTAACTAATGTACAACAAGAGCAGCAACAACTTTAAAAAGCAAGTCACGGGGCTGGAAAGTGGCCCCCGGCTTAAGAGCACTGGCTGCTGTTCTTCCAGAGGACCTGGGTTAGAGTCCCAGCACCCATGGGGTGACTAACAGTAATTCCCATTTCGGGTATCTGGATGCTCTCTTCTGGCCTCTGTGGGCACTGCACAGTGGTGCAAAAATAAAAAAGGCAAAACACTCACATGCATAAAATAAAATTAAAACTGAATATAAAAATGTTAAGCAAATCATTTATCAGGTGTGGCATGGAACACTATAGGCAGTTACAGCGAGGTTGGGAAATCTCTGCCACGGCACATCTGCTAACGGTGACATTCTTAGTTTTGGGGCTGGCTGGAAGCCAGTGGTCTGCTGAGAATATTTTACCTGATAGACACAGAGATGGGCATGGGGACTAAAGGAGGGCCAAACAGCACCAAATGTGGGGACACAGTCTATAATCCCAGCACTTGGGAGGCAGAGGCAGGACGATCAGGAAGTCAAGGACAGTCTGTTGGGGTTTTTTGTTTTGTTTCATTTTGTTTGCTTGCTATTTTTTGTTTTGTTTTAAGATTGCCTAAAAAAAAGATTGCCTAAGAGAACTCATCTTTGGATCTCAAAATTCTACCTTCACAATGAAGACACTCTACTCCACCACACAACCTTGTTGAATCTCCAACCCAGGGATGGCTTTTCCTGACCTGGAAACTTCACCTTATAGACCCAAATAGACATTTCCCTAAAGAAGACATAAAATGACCAACAGGTCTACGGCAAGCTGTTCAACCTAAGCGACCAAAGGGGAAATGCAAATCAGAACCACTGAGATTCCATCTCTTAGCTGTGAGAACATCTATTATCAAAATGTAATAGGGCACAGTGCTGGTGAGGGCATGAGGAGAGGGAGCACTCAGGCACTGAGCAGAGAGGGAGCACTCATGCACTGAGCAGAGGGGAGAGAGCACTCAGGCACTGAGAAGAGGAGAGGGAGCACTCAGGCGATGTGCAGAGGGGAGGGCGCACTCAGGCACTGAGCAGAGAGGGAACATTCAGGCACCAAGCAGAGAGGGAGCACTCAGGCACTGTGCAGAGGAGAGAGAGCACTCAGGCACTGAGAAGAGGAGAGGGAGCACTCAGGCACTGAGAAGAGGAGAGGGAGCACTCAGGCACTGAGAAGAGGAGAGGGAGCACTCAGGCACTGAGAAGAGGACCTCCAACATGGAAACTCACAGAGATTTAACAGTTTACTACTGAATAAAGAGCAGGTCAAAAGAAAAAAATTCCTGGAACTAAATGAAAACAAAAAAACACAACACAAAACCCCTGGGACATATTAAACACAGTCTTAGGAGGAAAAAATTATAGTTCTAAGTGCCTACATTGAAAAATCAGAAAGAACATTAATAAATGACTAAGTGATACAACTCAAGAATTTGAAAACACAAGAACAAGCTAAACCCAAATCCAGTGGAAGGCAAGAAACAATAAGAATTGTAGCAGAAATTAATGAAGCAGAGACAAAGAAAACAATACGAAGAGTCCCCAGACCCCATTTTCTGCACAAAGGTCTTCGTTGGAATGTGACTGCAGACTCACCAAGGATGACCCTGTGGGGCAGAGAGGGCGCCAAGGAGGGAACACACAGGTACAGAGAAGCCTGAGGCAGGTGCGCAGTATGTGTCATCTGGTGTCCGCTCAGGTCACAACCTGCCATGAGGCCACCTCTGCACTGTGAGGGGGAGGCTGGGGTCTGGCGTACTCCGCGGACAGGGCTTTGCTCATTCATTTCCCAAGGCCAGTGCTTAGACGGAGCCGGGAAGAAGAGCAACTGAGCGTTCACTCACTCACTCCAGATGGTGTTCTGGCTGGGTGGCATTCGGCAGTATTGTACTCTTTAGTTCTCCAACACAAATAGAGAACTCCGTGGGGACCTGACAAGTCCCAGAGTTTACATGAGAGCTGGAGAGGGTCCTGCACTCCTAAAGCAAGGGCTGCCAGCTCCAAAGAAGCAATGTGCTGCAACACAGGGCCTCGATCAGTGGGCTAGCATCCTCGGGCTGTGAGCAAGCACAAGGCCAAGTGCTGCAAACCCGCCAAGCCTCAGGTCTGCAGCAGACTCGAAACTGGCGCATCAAGGCTCGCGGTCAGAAACCTGGGTGCATTAGCACAAAACTCTAGGCGGTCTATTCTCTGCACAGTGACTCGTGGGCATGGACGTGCAGCTCACACAACAGCGTCAAGTGCCTTCTTGAGGCTAACGCCTTTGGCAGGTCACCTGAGGAAGCTTGAAGAACCAGGGCCTCTGCCCTGGGCTCTGCAGGGAGTGGGGGTCATGTGATGGCGTGGCTTACCCCTTCTGGGAGAACTTCATGGCTGTGTGGATGGGGAAGCCACCGGGCCCCATGATGTTGCAGCGGGCATTGCAAAGCAGCAGTACGCGCACCATCTCCTGCTTCCCCATCTGGCAGGCCAGGTGCAGCGGGGTTAGTCCTTGCTTGTTCACCTGGTTCAGGCCGGCCGAGGCGTTCTTTCCTAGGAGCTGGCAGGACAGCACACATAAGCTACCTGCCACTCCCTCTCTAGCACACTCCAGGGACATCTGACGGGAATGAATGGCGTTTGCAGAAGATAAGAAGAGCCTGACAGTGGGGTCAGTGTGTGGGGTGTGGACCCCACCTGACTGTGGCTCGTATGAACACTTCTGAAGAATCTTAACCCGGGCATGGTAGCACAAGCCTGTCATCCCAGTACTGGGGAGACTGAGGCAGAAGGTCAAGTTCAAAGCTAGTCTAGACTACACAGTGAGTTCCTGGCCAGCCTGGAATAAAAAGAACAAAAAGAACTTTGTTTTCTAGGTGGGGAGATTTCTTGCTCTCCGTCACATGTCCTTCAGCCCTGGTTAGTCTCCTCAATTTGACATAGAGTCATGTGAGAGGAGGGGCCTCAGCTGAGGAAAGGTCTGGGTCATATTAACCTGTGGGCATATCTGTGAGAGACTGTCTTGATTATTAACTGACATAGGAAATCCCCGCCTACTGTGGGCGGCACCATCTTCAGGCAGGTGATCTTACACCTAGCTAAGGCAAACACGAGACGCAGGCGAGCAAGTCAGAGGGCAGCAGCCCTTCATGGCTTCTGAGTCCCTGATTGAGCTCTCTTCTGACTTCCCTCATGACAGACTGTGATCTAGACATTATGTCAAGTAAATTCTTTTCTCCCCTAAGTTGCTTTTGGTTGGAGTGGGTTATTACAACAACTGGGACACCTTCAATCCTGCAGAATATCTGAATATCTTTCTGCATGCAGGTATTATGTTTTTATTTTTGTTTTGTTTTGTTTGGTTGGTTTTTTTGGTTTTTTGAGACAGGGTTTCTCTGTGGCTTTGGAGGCTGTCCTGGAACTCCCTCTGTAGACCAGGCTGGCCTCGAACTCACAGAGATTCTCCTGCCTCTGCCTCCCCAGTGCTGGGATTAACAGCATGTACCACCAATGCCCAGCTGGTATTATGTTTTCAATAAAAGAAATCAAGTGGCCTAGCGGTACAATGCTTCCCTGGCATGCATAAAGCTCTGAGTCCAATCCCTGGTACCGCGCCTTCCTGTCTACCCAAATCCTAGGGTACTCGAGTCTTTGGTATGGGATGTACCCCACAGTACTTGTCATCATCTCTAGATGTTGTCTACAGCCTCACACAATGTAAATATTAGATGAACAGTTGTCTGGGCTTGGTTTTAGTTTGGTTTTTTGAGACAGGGTTTCTCTATGTATCAGCCTTGGCTGTCCTAGAACTCGCTCTGTAGATGAGGCTGGCCTCAGATTCACAGAGATCTGCCTGCCTCTGCCTCCCAAGTACTGGGATTAAAGGTGTGCACCATCACTGCATGGCTAGATGAACAGTAGTTTATTAGGACATAACAATGAGGAAAAATTGTTCAAATACATATGTAATTCTCCTCCAGATATGAAACCCACAAAAAGATGGGTGAGAGAGAAGCCTCAGAGTGATCCAGGAACCTAAGGCCGCAAGGCAAGTTTCAGGCAGAAGGAGGTGCTTGGCTGCTTGGTCCCCTGCCTGCCATCAGCACTCACCTGCAGCACCTGGGAATTGTCCCCTTGTACGGCGTAATGGAAGGCCGTCTCTCCTTTGTTGTCAGTGACGTCCATCTGGGCATGGCAGTACTGGACCAACTCCACCAGGATCTCACTGTCACCCTTGCGGCAGGCCAGATGCAGTGGGGTGCAGCCCTCCTCATTCTCTGTGCTGTTGGCGCAGCTGTGGGGGCATTGGGTGGCAGTGACAGGTAAGCGATAAGATGGGACCGAAGGCAGGGATGCCGAGAAGTCCAAGCACGGAAGCAGCATCCGGGCAAGCCCCATATCAGCCTGAGCCACTGTATAGCGCCTGCTGAGCTGAGCGGGCTGCAGGGAGCTCTGCTCACCTGTGGGGACATGTACCCTGTGGCCATGCCAAGGGAAGGTGGCAACAGGGTGACAGAGAAGGGGCGCACAATGCAGAAGCCTGTTGAACCTCTACTTCAGGAACTGCTGTGAGCTGGAAAACTCAAGAGAGGTTTTGACTTTGCTTTTGAAATAAGGCCTCACTATGAGGACCAGGCTAGCCTTGAACATACAGAAATGCACCAGGCAGGTGCTGAGACTAAAGGTGGCATCACCATGCCCAGCTTGATAAGGTTTTAGCTGGAACCCAAGCATTAAACCAAGGAGTACAGGGCAGCCAGCCAGTGACCTGCAAGGGCATCCAAGGTGACCTCTTTGGGGAATTTGCTGACACAACACTCACTAGATGGATATGAAAGAGACCATCCAAGCATCAGGAAAACAGTGGGGCTTGGGAAGGGGACTATGACCTGAGCCTCTATTGAGCCCTCTCCTACTGAATAGCTGTGGCCCTGATTCCAGGGTGTCTCTGAGATGACAGAATGGCTGGAAACATTCAATGCGGCATCTCCTTCCGACTGTAACCAGTGCTCTCAGTTATTAGCCAGGGCAGAGCTGCTCCTCTCTTAACCAGCAGCATGTGCACCCAGGGCTGATCATCACCCACCACACTCCAATGGCCCAGCTCTCGAGCAACATGCACTCTCACCTAATGATGCGGCTGTGATGGAAGCATTCCCGAATGCCAAGCTCCACCGCCAGGTGCGTCACCGTCCAGCTGGGGTGGCTGCGGATGAGGTCAGACAGGTGCTGCAGGACCTCCACGTGCAGGACCTGCACAGAGCTCTCGTAGAAGGGAGGCAGCTGGGAGGAGTACTGCTGGAAGTTCACCAGGGCATCTGCCTCCGACTCCAGTTGGAAGAGTCTGCCACCAAGGAAAAGAGGCCTCTGAGGTGAGTCACGGGGATACAGGCTGGGCCAGCTGAGGGGCAGTGCCCAGCATAATCACCATGAATGCCGCAAACAAGTCACCCTCTGGCCCAGGCTGCAATCAAGTCTGCTCCCCTTGTTCCAACACCATCCTCAAAAATAGTTTACTTTGTATTTAACTATGCTTAAAGTCTTCCATCTGGTGATTTTATGCCTTATTTAATGAAAACCAAGTCACAGTCACTTCTGATTTGATTGTCACATCCAGGAGCCTCAGTCTCAAACTCTGGCTCTTTGCATATGGTCGGCACCAAGTGCTACTTAAGATATATGGTAAGCTAGAGAATACCATGTGAGTTATGGTTCAATTATCTATGCAATGGATATTATACAGCCATTAAAAGGGTTTAGCAAAATAGGAAAGGACTAGAAAAATATCCCAGTGGGTAAAGGCATCCACTGCCACACCTAACAACCCGAGTTATATCCTAAAGACCCACATGGAAGAAAGAAGTAGATTCCAAAAAGTCACCCTTAGACCTCCTATGACATGACCCCCACCCTACACTATGACATAGACCACACTCTACACTATGACACGACCCCACTCTACACTATGACACGACCCCACCCTACACTATGACATAGACCCCACCCTACACTATGACACAGACCCCACCCTACACTATGACATAGACCCCACCCTACACTATGACATAGACCACACTCTACACTATGACATAGACCCCACTACACTATGACATAGACCACACTCTACACTATGACATAGACCCCACCCTACACTATGACACAGACCCCACCCTACACTATGACATAGACCCCACCCTACACTATGACACAGACCCCACCCTACACTATGACATAGACCACACTCTACACTATGACATAGACCCCACTACACTATGACATAGACCCTACTCTACACTATGACACGACCCCACCCTACACTATGACATAGACCCCACTCTACATTATGACACGACCCCCCTCTACACTATGACATAGACCCTACTCTACACTATGACACGACCCCACCCTACACTATGATATAGACCCCACCCTACACTATGACACGACCCCCACTCTACACTATGATATAGACCACACTCTACACTATAATATAGACCACACCCTACACTATGATATAGACCCCACCCTACACTATCTATAGACCACACCCTACACTATGATATAGACCACACTCTAACCTATGATACAGACCCCACCCTACACTGTGACACGACCCCACCCTACACTATGATATAGACCCTACTCTACACTATGACATAGACCCCAACTTACACTATGCCATAGACCCCATTCTACACTATGACACGACCCCCACTCTACACTATGACATAGACCCCACTCTACACTATGACACAGACCCCGCCCTACACTATGACATAGACCCTACTCTACACTATGACACAACCCCACCCTACACTATGATATAGACCCCACTCTACACTATGATATAGACCACACTCTACACTATGATATAGACCCCACTCTACACTATGACACTACCACACCCTACACTATGACATAGACTCCACTCTACACTTTGACACGACCACACCCTACACCATGACATAGACCCAACCCTACACTATGACACAGACCCTACTCTACACTATGACACGACCCCACTCTAACTATGACACGACCACACCCTATACTATGATATAGACCCAACTCTACACTATGAAATAGACCACACCTTACACTATGATATAGACCACACTCTAGACTATAATATAGACCACACCCTACACTATGATATAGACCCCACCCTACACTATCTATAGACCACACCCTACACTATGATACAGACCACACTCTAACCTATGATACAGACCCCACCCTACACTGTGACACGACCCCACCCTACAATATGATATAGACCACACTCTACACTATCACACGACCCCACCCTACACTATGATATAGACCCAACTCTACACTATGAAATAGACCACACCTTACACTATGATATAGACCACACTCTAGACTATAATATAGACCACACCCTACACTATGATATAGACCCCACCCTACACTATCTATAGACCACACCCTACACTATGATATAGACCACACTCTAACCTATGATACAGACCCCACCCTACACTGTGACACGACCCCACCCTACACTATGATATAGACCCCACTCTACACTATGACATAGACCCTACTCTACACTATGACATAGACCCCAACTTACACTATGCCATAGACCCCATTCTACACTATGACACGACCCCCACTCTACACTATGACATAGACCCCACTCTACACTATGACACAGACCCCGCCCTACACTATGACATAGACCCTACTCTACACTATGACACAACCCCACCCTACACTATGATATAGACCCCACTCTACACTATGATATAGACCACACTCTACACTATGATATAGACCACACTCTACACTATGATATAGACCACACTCTACACTATGATATAGACCACACTCTACACTATGACATAGACCCCACCCTACACTATGACATAGACCCCACCCTACACTATGACATAGACCCCACCCTACACTAGACACGACCCCACTCTACACTATGACACGACCCCTACTCTACACTATGACATAGGCCTATACAAAATAAACAAAATATAGTAAATTATTTTCAAAGAAGACGGAGATTTACTTTTGTAACAAGTGAAAAAGAAGGATGCAATTAATATATAACACAAAGTGATCTCAACTATGCAAGAAGGACTGTAACGATGTGTGTCACAATGTATATAGAGTAGAATAAATCCAACATTCCTACCTGATATTACTCAAACCTTTCAAAGACCTTCAGATTGTGGCATACAAAATGGTTTATTAGGGTTTTTCATTACAATTAGACACAACTGCTCCTGGAAACAACAATTACGTTAGAGAGGAAGATGGGCATCGAAGAAACTACGTATGGAGTTTGCCTTCAACATGGCAGAAATAGCCATTTGGGCAAGAAACTGCTCCTGAACTGTCTGACTCTATGCTACATGAACTGGACATCCAGGACCCACAGGGAAGTGACTACTGAACTTGCCAAAACAAGATGAGACAGTCCTGCAGGGTTCCTGCTTCATGAAAGTCTGCCAGACATTCTGCAGGACATAAAAAAAATGACCAACAAGCTGCCAATACAGGCAGACTGTTTAAAATTTCCTGCTTCTCTGAGAAGTCTGCCAGGCACACTCTGACCTATAGGCTGAAGATGGATTCCCCAATGTTACAGAGGAACTTCAGGTGACTGTCCAGGCAGTGAGATGTCTCTATCATTTTTAGAGTTTATATATTGTCCTCCTGTGGTCTTTGAAGACATATAGTTATGGCTATGGTTTTCCTTAGTTGTGATAAAAAATAAGTTACATATAAAACTTTAGACTCACAAAGATAGGATAGATGATAGAATATTTTCTATAAATTTTGCCAAATGTTAGTGAACTAAATATTATTAACTATAGTTCTTGCTTGATAGCTGTTTTTTTAAAGATTTGTATTTATTTATTACTTATTACATATACAGTGTTCTGCCTACATCCCAGAAGAAGGCATCAGATTGAATTGCAGATGATTGTGAGCCACCATGTGGTTGCTGGGAATTGAACTCTGGACCTCTAGAAGAGCAGTCAGTGCTCTTAACCTCTGAACCATCTCTCCAGCCCTGATAGCTGTTTTGTTACATATAATTTTATTATGTTAAAGTTAAAACCTTTCTTTTTATTTAGACAGAAAAGAGGAGATGATAGGGGATGTCCTTCTGTATATATGCTTCTCTTGTTGGTTGATGAATAAAACACTGATTGACCAGTAGCCAGGCAAGAAATACAGGTGGGGCTACCATACCAGGAGAATTCTGGGGAAAGGAAAGAGAGAAGTCGGCAAGAAAAGACACCATGTAGCTGTTGGGATGACAGGATGCCAGATATTCTCTGATAAGATAAGACCATGTAGAAATACACAGATTAGTAGTTATCGGTTAATAATTAAGAGACAGCTAGCCAATAAGAAGCCTGTGCCATTGGCCAAACAGTTCATAATTAAAATAAGTCTCTGTGTGTTTATTTGGGCTAAAAGTTTGTGGGACCAGACGGAAAACAAACTCCACCAACACCTACCCATTTCTCTTATTTCTAAATTTCGCTAATGAGTATATGAGTTATTTTTCTAATCAGAAAAGAAAATTCTGATAATTGAAAAGGCGTTGGGTGTGAGTCCAGTTCTGCTATTAAGTTGATTTGAGACTTTGGTAAACCCTTCCCTTCTCTGAGTCCCATCTGAAACACTCCTGTGAGGATGGTGAGAAAGTAGTGTGACAGTCACAAAGCCAGGCAACTGCACGCTAGGGGGGGTAACCTGGAGTTCTGGCCATGGTTCCCAACAGTCGGGCTTTGTCTCACACCTATACAAGTGCGGAAGTCAGCTGGCTTTAGTACAGGCAGTGCCCATAGAAGGCTGGTTTGATGGAGCCAGCCCGTCCTCCCCAGCCCGTCCTCCCCAGCCTGTCCTCTGAAGGGCGCACTTAACAAACACCTCCAGGCATGCTCTATGCTGGACATGGGTCTCAACAGAGCGACGATAGAGTCTGGTGTGTGTGTGTGTGTGTGTGTGTGTGTGCGCGCGCGCGCGCGCTGGTTTTTTTGGGTTTTGCAAGGCAGGGTCTTTCTGTATAGCCCTGGCTTTCCTGGTACTCACTCTGTAGACCACACTGGCCTCAAACTCAGAGATCCACCTGCCTCTGCCTTCTAAGTGCTGGTATTAAAGGTGTGAGCCATGGAGTGTGTTCTTTTTTGGTTTTGGTTTGTTATTTTGAGACAGCGTGTCTGTTCTTATGGGGAGGGCAACAACATGAAGCACTCAGAGAGCGTGAGTGTATGACAACCCCAGCACTCAGCGTGCAGGAGGAGCCCTGGCAGGTTTTGGCTCTTTCTCTTCTGTCCATCACGGCAGTGGGTGTTTCCACTTGTTTGTTCTTTTACTTTCTCTGTTTAGAACAATGTCTCACACAGAGCATGGTGAGTTCAGTGTCATCCTAAGCTATGTGACAAGCTTGACACTAGCCTGGGATTTGTTAGACACTGCCTGAAAAAGCTGAAATTCAACAGACTGAACAGTGTTGAGGAAAAAAACTGGTGAATGGGAAGAAAAGTCCACAGAAAACAGGCAGAATCAAGTGTGTGTAGATAAAAGAACAGAAAAGAAAATACAGGAAAACAGGGAAGAGACGCAAACCATCATGAGAGGGCCAGGCACAGAGCAGAAAAGGCTAGATGGAAGTCTTATTTTAAGGGTTAATGTCTACAAACTTTCCAAAACAAATTTAAAAGAAAAAAACGTTCTATTGATTTACTCTATTCTCCAAGTCCATCTCCCTATAAATCCCCAAAACTTTAAATGCCAAAGCTGGGTAATAGCACATGCCTATAATCCCAGCATTGAGAAGACTGATGCAGGGAACTGCTCTGTGTTGGAGGCCAATCTAGGCCTCATAGTAAGTATCATGGCAGCCTGAACCACAGTCTAAGACCCTGTCTCAAAAATAAAGTAAAAATAAGGCAGGCATGATGGCTCAGTGGGTGAAGGTGCTTGCTGCCAAGCCTGACAACCTTAGTTTGATTTCCAAGAGTCACATGACTGACAGAGGGAGTGATTCCCAAAAGTTGTCTTCCAACACACACACACACACACACACACACAAGTCTTTTTTGGAAAAAATATTTTATTATATTTATTTATTTCTATGCATGTGCATGTAAAATGTGGGTACCAGGGATTGAACTCAGGTTGTTGGATTTGGTGGAAAGAGCCTTTACTCATTGATCCATCTTGGTCCCATGAATAAATCTTTTAAAAAACAAAACCCCAATCCATATCTACCACATGTGTAGGCTATAAAACAGCAACCCAAATCCTCTGACATGCCTGTCACCAAGTCACTAGGATCTGTATTGCTCTGCTCTTTGACCTGCCTGGCTAACTGCTTTACCACTACAAGATATCTCTCTTTTAGGACCTGGCCAGAACGCCACGAGAAGCAATAGCGGAGATCTCTGGGCCCTGGATGAACTCACAGCCAGGTGCTAGCACCAACCAGCCAGGCTGAGACACTTCCAAAGAGGAACGTGCAGTCAGGCCATCCTAGCAGGTATCCTGCTCAGATCACATACTTTTAGCTTTGGGCCACTGCACTCTGGGATGCTTTGTGGCATAGCAATAACTGTCAAGGAGCAGTGTTGAACACAAGCAGAAGCTGGCATGAGCACAGATGCAAGGAGGTAATTAACATGGCAGAGGATGACCACAGTGTGACAGCTGGCTTGTCAACATGGAAGCCAAGGACAACACAACAACAGCTCCACAGAGCTAAAAGAAAAGAAACCTTGGAGAAAAGACTATGCACAGTAACCCCCAAGCAAACAAAGAACAATCCAAGGAGGCTGGAGAGATGGCTCAGCAGTTAAGAGTCTTTGGTGTTCTTGAAGAGGACCAGAGTTCAGTTCCCAGCACCCATCCATGTCGGGTGGGTACGCACACTTACACACACACTTAAAAAATAATACCCAGGCATGGAAGCACACACCTTTAATCCTAGGACTCAGGAGGCAGAGGCAGGCAGATAGATTTCTATAAGTTCAAGACTAGTCTGGTCTACAGAGCTCCAGGACAGCCAGAGCTACATAGTGAGACCCTGTATCTAAATAAATAAATAAAAGCAAAATAATAATAAGAGAAAACAATCAAAAGTTGTAAAAGTGTAAGTGGAAAGGGCCAGACTCATGATCATGTGCTATACACGTTGACAGTTTCTTCAGGCACCAGGCGTGCTATGATGCATCAACATGCATGCAGGCAAAATAGCCATACACATAAAAACAAATATAAACATACTAACATAGGGCTGGAGAGAGGGCTCAGCAGTTAAGAGCACTGGCTGCTCTTCCAGAGGACCCAGGTTCAATCCCAGCACCCACATGGTGGCTCAGAACTGTCTGTAACTGCAGTTCCAGTGAATCTGGTTCCTTCACCCTGACATACACGGAGACAAAACACCAGTACACAGAAAAGCAAATAAAATCTTTAAAAAAGAAAGTTAAGCCAGTGGTGGTGCACACCTTTGATCCCAGCACTGAGGAAGCAGAGGCAGGCGGATCTCTGTGAGTTCGAGGTCAGCCTGAACTACAAAATTTGGTTCCAGAGCAGGTTCCAAAGCAATACAGAGAAACCCTGTCTCAAAAAACACAAACAAACAAAAAAACAAAAAGAAAGAAAGAAAGTTGGGTGAAGAATACAAAAGCGATGAATACAAAAGTCAGGTTGCTAATTGTCATTCTTTGGTGAAAAGAAGCCTCTAGTACAGCATGTTCTGTTTCTCAGTGTGGTGTCAGTAGAGATATTTGTGATTAATCTCTGGGTGAAAGATACTCTTCTAGATGTCTGTTGTATTTCACAATTTTTTTTTTTTTGGTTTTTATGAGACAGGGTTTCTCTGTATTGTTTTGGAGGCTGTCAGTCCAGCCCGGCCTCGAACTCACAGAGATCCACCTGCCTCTGCCTCCCAAGTGCTGGGATTAAAGGCATGTGCCACCACCGCCCAGCTTATTTCACAATTTTTAAATTGTGTGTGTGTGTGTGTGTGTGTGTGTGTGTGTGTGTGTGTGTGTGTCTGCATGAGTGCAGGTGCCTTCTGAGGCCAGAATAGGACACAGGATCCCTGGGGCTGGAGTTACAGTTGTGAGCTGCCTGACCCGGGTACTGAGAAGCAAACTCAGGTCCTTGGCATGAGCCCTCCCTGCCTCTGAAGACCTGGAACAGCCTTTTCCCTTCTCTGGAGCAAAGCTAGCTCTCCTCCAGAGTAGTTCTGCAGGCTTGGCCAGCAACAGCAAAGGACTGCTTCTTGTGTCTCTCTGGTTACCCAGGTTCTCCGTCTATCAGGACACGGAACAAGGATTAGCAGGCCTGTGTACTTGTGGTTTCCTTCACCAGACTGAGTGTTCCTTAAAGACACAGACCACTTGTGTCACCTCACAGGGCTGACTGGCCCCAGGCCCAGAGCTCTTGTGAACAGGTGGCTGATGGGATAGCCAGACAGAAGAGCAAGCAAAAAGAGCATTGGTATAAACCCACCTTGACGTCAGGCAGCCCAGCTCCATCAGACCCTGAAATGGAGTCTTGGCTCTGTGGAGTGTCCCCTTCTCCCACTCTGCCTTGTCCTGGAGTCCTGCCCTAGCCTTTGAGGGCCAAGAAGTCCCTGCTTGCCTATTGCCAGCCCTTACACCCTGGCTGTCCAGACCCTGACGCCTACACTAGTCACAGCACTGCAATCCAGTGGAAGGGTACCCCAACGGGCCCTGCCAGCTTCCCAGTCCTTCCTCCTTCCCATCATCTACAGGCAAGAAGACTCAGGAATGACCCACTGCCTTCTCCGCCTGACCCTTCCCTCCAGTAACAGGACTTCCAGGCAAAGAAGCCATATCCACAGGGACCCCAAAAGCTCAGGACGGAAGGAATGAAAAGAGAGTGCAGGTCCCGCAGCCCATCACCTACCGGAAGCCGCTCTGTGGGTTCCTAGGGCTGACCAGTATGCAGTCCCAGGTGCGATTGGAAGCACTGTGGAACAGGACCAGCTGCCCTTCCTCTCGAACACGTTCACTTGAGGCATAGTCAGCCACCGACACCTCCTTCACCCGGAATGGGTTTGAGAACAAGTTGGTGACACTACTGAGGGTGTTGACGAGGCGTCCGAAGAACTGCATCCTCCGTGGGGCAGTGGGGCCAGCCTGCCCCCTCGCTCTGGAAGAAAAGAAGGTCTCTGGTGAGTTGGACGCAGCCTCTCATGCCTCTCACAGGTGTCCTCACGGGCATTCCATCACCCCTCCAGCTCTGAACCAATTCTGGACCAGCAGGAACCTGAAGAGGAGAGAAACCGCCCTGCATGGAATAGCAGGTCTGATGGAAAGTTCCAGACCCTCAGGCCAGGCCAGGGACCTCTCTGACAGAGGACTGGTACTGACAGTAAGGACAGTGGGCATGAATGTCTGCGACAAGGCCTGGGCAAGTGAGCAGCTTCTTACCTCGAAAATCAAAAATGACATTCTGGAGATAGCTAAGCTTGGCATGGGCATGCCAATTTCACAAGCAAAGCCAAGGGCCCCTGGCTGTGATATACCAGACTGCCCCACGCCACTAGGAAGGAGGCAGGGAGCGCATGTCTCTCTGCACCCTGTCCCTGGTTTCACAGAGCTCTAAAAGCAGCCACAGAGGCGGGCCCTCAGGATGAAAGTGAACCCACCAAGTGTCCGTTTGGGGATTTGTGGACATAGAGATGCGTGTGAATGTCTGCACATACTTGTGGGCCAGGGTCACCCCCAGGTATCTGTTTTCAGGTATTCTCCACCTTGTTTTTGAGACAGGCTCTCGCTGACCTGGAACTCACAAAGTAGGCTAGATGGGCTAGCCAGTGAGACCCAGAGACCCTCGTGTCTGCCTCTCCAGCACCAACATCCCAAGTGTGGGCCACTGTGCACTGCGCCCAGCTTTACTTTTTTTAGGTATTTTCAAGTTGTCCTCTGGCCTCCGTGTATGCAATGTAACACACATGCACGCACACGCACGCGCGCGTGCGCGCACACACACACACACACACTAAAAATGCTAAGGTGGGACAAAAACCATATATACACTAGCTGTAGTAACAATTGTTTTGGGGAAAGTTGGGGAATCTATCCCATGGTCTCAGGAACACAAAACAAGCATTCTACTGGGCTGTATGCCCAGTCTGATAGTCAAGATTTTTGCTAAAAATATTGATTTAAGAGGACCTTGCCCCCCCCATACACACAAATAAATGAAGTGACTCCAAAGGTCTCTCACCCCTGCATGAAGTACAGCTCAAGTGTCTTTTTTTTTTTTTTTTGTCTTTTCTTTTTTCTTTTTCGAGACAGGGTTTCTCTGTATTGTCTTGGAGGCTGTCCTGGAACTTGATTTGTAGACCAGGCTGGCCTCGAACTCACAGAGATCCACCCATCTCTGCCTCCCGAGTGCTGGAATTAAAGGCGTGCGCCACCAACGCCTGGCTTTTTTTGTCTTTTCAAGACAGGGTTTCTAACAGCCCTGGCTGTTAACTAGCTCTGTAAATTAGAATGGCCTCAAACTCAGAGATCCTCCTGCCTCTGCCCCCCATGTGCTGGGATTAAAGGTCGTGCGCCACCACTACCCAGTTCAAGTTTCTTATGACAAAACTTAACTGAGTAAATATTTTGCACACTCTTTCTGAAGGGCTGGTGAGATGGCTCACCAGGTAAAGGCAGTTATAGTGTGAGCCTGGAACCTGAATTCAATCCCTAGAACACATGTTAAGGTGGAAGGAACTAACTAAGTTGTCCTCTGACCTCCACATGCCCACCACAGCACACACTCTACCCACATGCACATAAGAAAGCAAATGGAATCGAAAATAAAAAGGATGACAGGTAAAGCAGCATACCAGGACATCTGGAGGTGAAGGCCTGGATCCGTGTTGCTTTTCTTGGCTTTCCGAATGGCACACAGAATGACCAAAGCTTTATACAAAGAAGCTGTGTCGGCTGAGCCTGGGCTGTGTGTCAGGCCCAGTTCAGAAGGGCTATAGCTTCATGCAGATTGGCCAGAGGCCAGGCCAGATGCAGAGAAGAGCCCCGCAGTAACCCACTTGCCAGGGGGACCAGCAGCATTACTTAGAGGCCAGTCCCCACCCCAGCACCCTCTAGTAGAGACACTTCCCATGTGTTGAAAGGCCTGGCTTCCATCCAGTCTGCTGGAGCCAGTGTGACACAATGACATAACTAAGGAAAAGGCCAGGGAGCCAGCCCACTGTGACACTCCAACAGCAGCCATTGTTCTCCTCAGGTGGGAGAAAGGAAATGAACTCTACGGACTGCGGGTCACATCCTGGAACAAGCATGGCATGACCAGCCAGGGGTGTACAAGGCAGAGAGGAGACAAGTATGCCCACCTCTTGCCATCCTGTCCCTACCGCCTCAGGGCCCAGCTGGGTCCTTCCAGTCTAGCTACAGGGCAGAATCAGGCTAGGAACAAGCTGCAGCCAGAGCTCCCTCCCCACCTGCCGGGCTTGCTTCTTACAGTGTCTATGTTCCTGTAACATTCGTTTTCTACTACGGACCCCTCTGCTCCACTCCAGAACTGCCTCCCTGACGGGGTCATTTGATACAGACTGCCTGTTTCCAGGCTAAGCGCCACAGTGAAAAGGGACAAGCCCAGGCCAGAGGTGACTGTTCACTCCAGAGTAAGGTCAAGGGGCTGGAGAGATGGCTCAGAGGTTAAGAGCACTGACTCCTCTTCCAGAGGTCTTGAGTTCAATTCCCAGCAACCACATGGTGGCTTACAACCATCTACAATTCAATCTGGTGTATATGTAATAAATAAATAAATCTTAAAAAAAAAGAACAGAGTAAGGTCAAGCTCTGTGGCCTTGTCTCTCTCACCCGCTTTCAGGCGGGAGTCCAGTGGACCTGCTTGGTTTGTTTCTGGAAGACAGACAGTGTCTGTGGAGTTTGGAGCTTTGCTGGAGGGACTGAGGGCAGGAAGGCCAAAAACTAGTAGACTCTCATCAGAGACAGGGAGATTACATCCAGGGAGGGCCTCAAATGGAAGGTTCAAAAAGCAAGAGAAGACATCTGGCCACTAAAATGAAAAGCAAAAATTCTGAAGAGACCCTGGAAGAGTCCCTCTGAGTGTGTGGTCTCTGTGTGGTAGCATACTATTTTAAGGTGTGTGACTTTTACTTATGCTGCACTTGTTTAACTCTGTGAAGCTGTGCTTCTTTGCCTGTCTAAAACACCTGATGGTCTAATAAAGATATGAACAGCCAATAGCGAGGCAGGAGCCCCAAGGACAGGTGGGGCTGGCAGGCAGAGAGGATAAACAGAAGGAGAAAGGAGGAGGAGCAGCAAGAGAACAAGGAGAGGAGACCAGCAGGGGCCAGAACCCAGCCAGTCAGAGTGAAAAGGAAAGACATACAGAAGCAATAAGGATAAAAGTCCATGGGGAAAAGGTAGACGGGTTAATTTAAGATAAGAAAAGCTGGCTAGAAACAAGCCAAGCTAAGGCCAGGCACTCATAACTAAGAATAAGCCTCCATTTGTGATTTAGTTGGGAGCTGGGTGGTGGGGTCCCTCAAAAAGACCAAAAAGTCAGAAGAGTAAAACACCGCATAACGTTCCTGGGTAAGGACGCTGGAGGATAGGGCTCACGCTCCAAGGGAGAAACAGAGGAGGATGGGGAGAGCCCCTCTCCACCGAGCATGTACAGAGAAGGGAAATGGGTGGGAGGACAGAGGCTGCATGGCTGTCATGGACAAGCATGTCATCTGGCCCGGCTGAGGGAGGTCTGCATCCCCCTCAGTCATGAAGGTCCTTGGGCAGGTCTCAGGGGAGACGGGAGCTGCGCCCATTCCTTGGGGGTCACTCTTCTGCCAAGGCTGCCAGGCTGTCTGCCTTCCCTCCCACTCCCGGGTGGATTCCGGTGGAAGCTGCTAGCTGGGAGCCATGAGCCATCCAGTCCATTCTATAGGACCCAGAATGTCTTCGTCGCCATTCTGGGTCCTTTGTCACTCCAAAGGCAAAGCAAACACGGGACTGGCCCCTTCCTACAAGCTAGCATTTAAGACATTGTGAAAGCCCCAATCCTGGTCCAATCTTACCCACATGGCTCCTCTGTGCCTATCTAGCACAAAGACTACAAAATGAATGACTGTAACTCCCCTCCCCTGTGCTGCATGACCCCACCTCCCCACTGACTGAATAACTGTAGCTCCCCCCTCAATGACCGCACCCCCCACCGACTGAATAACTGTAGCTCCCCCCTCAATGACCGCACCCCCCCCCTGACCCTGCCTGTCCTGTGGATCTCTGACACTTCAGAGAAAACCCAAACTCCAGAGCACATGTCAGAATCCCCAGAAGAGGGCCAGCCTGCACTCCCGCTCCTCACCCCATCTAGGCATTCAGCCCCAGCATCACCTCCCAGACTGTCATACGTGTGCCTGCATTGCT
This sequence comes from Mesocricetus auratus, assembly GCF_017639785.1. Lineage (NCBI taxonomy): Eukaryota > Metazoa > Chordata > Mammalia > Rodentia > Cricetidae > Mesocricetus > Mesocricetus auratus. The sequence goes on along the minus strand of NW_024429194.1, from coordinate 85,496,599 downwards.
CCCTGCCCCATCGAACCTCTCTCCTCACAGACAAGAGGCATGTAGTGAAATGAACTTTTCCTTTCTTGTCTCTCAAGACACAGTTTGGGGGCCACCTCATCCAGAAGTGCATATATTATTTATGATTTATTAAACTTGACTGAGGATTCAGAAAAGCAAAGTCAGCCACCACAAGTCAGGCACCTTTAATTCCAGCAGCCAGAAGCTAGGAGGTGGTGGCACCCACCTTTAATCCTAGGACTCAGGGTTAAGAGGTAGACAGATCTCTGTAAATCCAAGGCCACCCATATCTACACAAGAGTGAATCAGTCAAAAAGAGAATTACAGCTCACACCTTTAATCCCAGCATTAGGGAAACATATAAGACAGAAGCAAGGTACCAAAGAGGCATTCATTCTGCAGCCACACTGAGGAGAGGTTAGTCTGAGGCTTGGTGGATCTCGTGGTGACAGAATGAGTCCATTCAGCCTCAGCTAGAGGTAAAAGCAAGAGGCCGGCTGCTTTGCTTTTCTGATCTTCAGCTTGAAGTTTGAACCCCAATATCAGTCTCTGGGTCTTTCATTTATTCATGTTACAGAGAAGCCCTCTTTTCCCTCAGCCTTCTTCCTCTGCAACCCCACACCATGGGGACCCTCACAAAAGGACCATGACACTGCTTTTATTCCTTCTTCAAGGGCATGACACACATTTCCAGCAGCTGACGGATAAACATTAAGTTTATCATTAACTTAACAAATCAATGGATGAATGGGAACGAGTGAGCATCTGTGAGCCACCAGCTGGCATCCCTGAGGCCAAGGAGACCCCACCTCCCTCTGCACATCAGGCCCTTCTCTCCACAAAAAAAACGTGGGTGAACCCAGCCTCCTGCTTTCCTCCAAGGAGCACCCCCCACCCCCGCCAGGAGACCCTCCTCCAGCCCTGCTGGGTCTTAGGAGTGCCAGTGGATGATTGCCTAGTTCCTCCTGGAAAAATCAGCTTCACTGACCAGCAGGATACCAACAACCAAACTCATTTTTAGCCTGTCATGAAAGTTGAATAGTGACGGGCTGCCTCCACCTGACCCAGACAACCACGGAGGGGGGAGAGACAGACCAAAACATCGGAGCACATCTCAGATGATGGCTGTAGGGGCTTCTGGGAGCACATGCAAACACAGACTGCCTGCTGAGTCCCGCAGGATGTCTCATGTTTGGAACACTGGGGTGCCACGCTCCTGAGCAGGGATGCCTTTCCTGTCCACCTCCCCCCCCCCCACTCCCATGGCCGCAGGCTGAGAGCCTGAGTGCTGATCCAGGTGTGAGGCCTGTTGAACGTGCACACCCTCCACACACACAGGGCGTTTAAATGCAGAAGAATGCACACATATTTAGGTGGCTCCTTTCACTGTATCTCAGTGATAACACCATGCTGGGCAAACAGGAAATCCCCTCTTAAGCATGCTAACAGTCACATTTAACAAGCAAAGTAACCCACAGAAGGGTGGGGAAAGGCCTTAAGCACTGAGCCAACAGCAGGAACTCTTATACAACATCAGTCACAAGGCTGGTGTCACACTGTGGGGCACAGATCCCCTGACTTATGACACGGGAGGAAAAGTGGGGAAGGCATCTGCCCTATGAGCAATGTGATTCAGCACTGAGCAGTATCTGTCATTTTCCCTCAGGTACCATGTCTGGGCGTGGTTCACTGCAACGGCCCAGCATGAGCAGGATCAAGTCACATGACACCAATTCAGGGACAAAATTCAAAGTACAATTTCTACTAAATGCAGACTTCTTCATAACATTATCGACTCCAGAAATCAAGTCAGTCCATTAGAAACTGGGAATGCTCGGAGCTGGGGAGGTGGCTCAGAAGTTAAGAGTCCTTGCTGCTCTTGAAGAGGACCAGGGTTCAATTTCCAGCACCCACATGGCAGTTCACAACCTTCAGAAGTCCAGTGCCACGTGATCTAGCCCCTTATTCTGCCACCGACACACAGACACCAGGAACACATGGAGTGCGCTTACATAGATACAGGCAAAACACTCCTATGCATACAATAAACACCTAAAAAAATAATAATAAAACTGGGGACCCTCTACACTGAAAATTCAGCTCCAAGCTCATCAGCATGGTCCTGGCAAAGGAGGTCAACTGGCTCCCTTCTTCGTGCTAAGTGGGAACAGTGCTGGCTACATCAATATTTGCTCAGTGGAAAACGAATGAATAGTAAAGGTAGCTTGAATAAAAGAGCCTGTTTAACAGGGGTGATTAATAAACCCTGAAAACGTGAACGAAAGGAAATATACTTCCGCTTCTCTCTCTCTGTAACCGGTCCCTTTCCCTTCCCATCCTGCCTACGACACAACAGCAAAGCCATACACTTGTACAGGGTCACACTGGTCACTAAGCACTGTCTTCTAATTCTTCTCATTCAAATACTGAGCCTCGGGGCAGCCATAGTGGGCAGAAAATACAGTCCTCTCCGGCACAGAGAGAAAACTGAGACCTGGACAGAACATGGTCTTCAAGCTCCACACACGTAGCGGCTGAGACAAGACCAAAACTCCGAACCCGCCCGAGGGCGGAGCTTCAATGATGCCAAACCAAACCTGCCCACTCCTGTTGGGCTGGGAAGAGAGCAGGTGAGGGAACCTTGGAGGGTTAGTGTTTGCTTGGGATCACGTGAGTAGCCCATTAAAAGTACAGGCACAGATCCAGGAGCGCCTGTGCCCTCCCTGCCTTACACCCAATCCCTGGCCCAGTCACATAGTCACCTGGGTCACAGGCTTCCAGTCACCAGCTTCCAGGTCATCTGCGGGAGCTGGCAGTGAGCCCAGAGTTGGGGGGCTAGGAAACTGGGAAGAACACATGCGGGAGATGAAAATCAGAGGCACAGGAGAAGATAAGCAGGGGGGGGGCAAAGGGAGGGATGCAGGAAGCAGGTGGCGTGGGGGAAATCGGGCAATAATTTACTGACGCGGAAAACCAGGAGCACTTAGAAGCGCACAGGGAGGAACTGGGGACAGCGGTCAGTCTAGGGTGAAAGCTGGGGCACTGAGAGGGGAAAGGGTTAACTCAGGAAGTCCGGGAAACTAAGGGAAGCAACCGAGAAGAATTCGGTCACCGGATGGGAGTTGGGGGCACCAAGGGATCAAAGGGCAGAAGCCGGGAGCACTGGGGGGGTCAGGCAAGAGCTAACGGAGGGCATGCCTCAGAGTCGGAGACACGAGGACGGTCCTAAGCCGGGTCCGGGTGGCGACATCCGAGACAGGGGCACACAGAAGGTTTGGGAAGGGCCATCGGGCCCCGCCCCCGCCGCGCCGTCACTCACCTCGGCTTACTCAGCACTTCTCCGCCCGCTTACTTCCGCAAACAGACGCGCCCCGATCACGTGACGCCCCTACGGCTCTCCACCAATCGACGGGGCCCGTGCGACCCGCAGGCTGTGGCCCCGCCCCCAGGCGCGGCCTCGCACGCGGTCAGGCGCCGCCATGTTTTATAACTGCCCAATGGAAGCCGCTTCCGTTGCCAGGGGGAGGTCGGGCTTCCCACTGGAGCCAATCCTGCGTGACTGTTGGCGGTCATGTCTGCATCGGGCGGAAGGCCCTCTGAAGGCAGTTTGGCAGACATGTTGGTGACGGGCAGAAGGCTGCCCCTGGCTCGCCCTGACCTCAAGCAACCCGGGGGCGGCCCCGAACTTTTTGTTCATGACAGCTCATGGAGATAGTAAGAAAGCCAACAAAGCCACAGGGCATAACCGGGAAGAACCGACTTTGATTTTTGTCAGGTTCTCCCAAACTAGATTGCAAATCAAAATACGGGACTTCCGGTTAGATTGAATTAAGAGCAAACAAAAATTGTTAAATGTTGGCGTGTGTATGGATGTCTTTTCCAATCCCTTTCCACCTTTTTTTTTTTTTTTGTCGTTGCTGTTTGGACAGGGTCTGTCACTGAATTCGGAGCTCACCCACTGGGCTAACCAGCCATGGAGCCCCAGGAGTCCTCTTGTCTCCTCTGCCACAGCTTCGAGTTGCACACACATATTTAGCTTTTTTCATGGGTCCTGGAATCGAACTCAGGTCGTCATGACAGCTCAGCAAGCACTTTCCAACTGGGCAATCTAGCCACCCCTAAACAAGCTGTTAAGTGATAAGATTTTATTTGTTGCCTGGCAATCCTACCTCAAGATGTCAAGGAATGGTGAGTGTGGTAACTACATACTTAATCATCCCAACTTAGATGCTGGAGTCCTGAAGAGCAGGAGTTCAAACTCAGCCTCAACTAATTCAGTTGGATCCCAACCAGATGCTCTGTCTATTAATTAATTAATCAACTAATTAATTTCTGGAAATAGTTTAGTGCTTCTAATAGGAATTTGGTCAAATGATCGCCGTGAAGCTGAGAAGTGACATATGGGGTAGATGATGGTCACTGAGAAAACTCAACCCTTGTGCCTACCCACAGCGGGATTTCGATAAATGACAGCTAAGATCAGTAATGCTGATGTCAATTAAGAATGGTGACTCTCACTTGCTCCTGACTCAGCATGCCTCTTCCTCTTCTTCAGCCCTCCAGATTCAGTTGAGTTTTTGTTTTCCCTAATGAGCCTTGAGCCAGAGGCCTAGCTAGATCTCCCAGACCGCCCTCCGTCCACATAGAAAGTGCAATGCAACCAACCTTCTGTTTAGTTAAGAAACTACATGGGTAGCCAGGCAGTGGTGGCACCACCTTTAGTTCCAAAACTCGGGAGGCAGAGGCAGGCTGATCTCTGAGTTAGAGGCCAGTCTGGTCTACAGGGCTTGTTCCAGGACAGCTGCACGGAGCAACCCTGTCTCGAAAACAAAACAAGCAAACAAAAGAAAAGAAAAGAAACTATCCTGAGGGTTGTACTCCACCCTGTAGCTACAAACACCACAGAGTTTCCCAGCGGTCCAGAGGGGAAAGTAGACCAGTCCCCTCCCTCAGAGAAGGAGTCAGAAAGTAACTCTACATTAAGCCTACGCTTACTGATTCTATCCTCATGACAACACTGAGGAGTAGTGCCGTCGTCCCCACTTTATAGACAGAGTGAGGAAATGGATCCCAGAGTTGCATGTCAATGAGAGGCAGAAGCAGGAACTGTTTTATCTTTTCATCCACCACCTGCCAGACAGTGTTCTTGGTGCTGATAAAACTACAGTTTCTAAAACCAACAAAGCCCAAGGTCGTGTAGTGTTGGCACCCTACTCAGAAAAGACAGGTGCTCTGGTTTGCTCTCCTGCAGCTGTGGTAAGACACTGACCTAAACCAACTTTTTATTTGGCTTCCAGGTCTCAGATCACACCGTGTCACTGAGAGAAGCCAGGCCAGGAACCTGGAGGCTGGAGCTGAAGCAGAGGTCATGGAGGGTGCTGCTTACTGGCTTCCCCAGCCTGCTTTGCTATACACCCCAGGCCCATGCCCAGGGTTGGCACCACTCACAGTGGGCTGGGCCCTTCCCTGTCGGTTGTTAATCAAGAGAATGTCTCCACAGACTGGCCTACAGGCCTACCCATTGGAGCCAGTTTCCCTGGTGAGGTTCTCGTTTCCCAAATGACTCTAGCTTTTGTCAAGCTGACAACACTAGTCATCCCAACTGGCAACCAGCAAGATGCAGTAGTAAAACGCAATGTGTCTAAAGTCTTTGCTCAAGTTGTCCCGGGGTCAGCAGCTTCCTGTCAACATGGCAGTGACTGTGGACAGGACACCAGGAAGTCACCTGCAGCAACCGGAGGCATGCTTTTTAGCTTTTTAGAGAGGGGGAGCACACTTAACAACGGGATAGCAAAGCTGAGCGTGGTAGCACTCACCCCTAGACCCAGTACTTAGGAGGCAAAGGTAAATAGAACTCTGGGAGTTTGAGGCCAGCCTGGTCTAGATAGAGTTCCAGGTCATCAAGTGTGACCTTGCCTCAAAAAAGAAAGAGAAAGAAAGGGGGAGAGAGGAGAAAGAAGAAAGGGCAGTGCACACACAATTACGGGTGTGGATTCCCCAGAGAGGGCTGCACCCAGGGGTCCTGAGTGACCCTGTGTCTGCACAGGAGTGCTTGTGCTGGGATGTGACGGTCAAAGGACAACCTTGGCTGTCAGTCCTGGATTTTCACCTTTAAAACCTTTCTCAGGGCTGGAGAGATGGCTCAGCTCAGCAGTTAGGGACATACTAAGCTTCCAAAGGACCCAGCACCCATGGCAGACTCCTCACAATCATCTACCGCCTGCTCCAGGGCAATCCAACTTCGTCCTCTTGGGTACCTGAACTCATGTTCTCATACCCACACACAGGTGCACACATGTGCCCATGAAAAAGAACACTTTTTTTCTCTTTTTTTTGGTTTTTCGAGACAGGGTTTCTCTGTGGCTTTGGAGGCTGTCCTGGAACTCGCTCTGTAGACCAGGCTGGTCTCGAACTCACAGAGATCCTCCTGCCTCTGCCTCCCCAGTGCTGCGATTAAAGGCATGCACCACCACCACCACCGGGCAGAACACATTTTTTTTAGAGATCTTTTTGTTATTTTCCACTGGAGGTGCCAGGCTAGTTGGTCTGTGAGCTTTTAAAAATGCCCCTGGCTCCTCCTGGAATCACAGTGTAGGAGGGCTGGGATAGACGATTCGAGGGACATGAACTCAGCTCTTCACACCACTGAGGCCTTCCTTTTTGATTAGTGGGGTTATAGGGCGACTCTGCAGGACCCCTGGGTAGGACTGCAACCCGATAAAATAAAACCATGGGTCAAGGATCGGCGGTAGTCTCTTGATGGAAGTAAAAGGCGTATTGCCTCCGTAGGCAAATGTCACAGCGGCTGTTGCTAATCACCCTGTTGTTGTCGGTCCTTAGGTGACAAGAGACTTCTTCCACGTTTCGCCTCAGTTTTCCTAGTCTTTCCATCCTGTCTCAAATAGACCCCAAGTATAGGCTCTAAGGCTGTGAGTGAGTTGGGGACAGCGGGCTTTAAGGGCTGGTTTACGCTTGAGGCAACGTTGAAGTAAAGCACACCAGGTATGAGTCAGCTAAAACATGGCTGACCCTGGACACGGTGCATGGGTGGAGCTATGATTCAGCACAAAAGGCTGACCGAGAATGTCCAGGCAACCTTAAACGGTGATGTGATCCGTTATGTAATTATTCTTGGCAGAGCGCCTCTTGTGTGATTTTGTAGGAACATGGCCGTAAGGCCGGGGCCCTCGTTAGCGGTTCGCTTCGCCTTTGCCAGCCTGCCTGGGTGTGTTAGCTTTCAGGTCTGTGCGCCCACCTCCATGCAGCCCGTGCACCGGTCCGTGTGTGCCGGCGTATGCCCTGCTGCCCAATTACTTGACCTATAGTAAATAAATCGCTTTCTCTGCCTGTGCTTCCTCACAATCCCTTCCCCTCTCAGTCCCTGCGACCCTCCTCTCTCTGTCCCTGGCGTGGGAGCTTGGATGCCGCACAGCCATGCATTTCACTACTTTCATATTTATACAAAAAGCTGTGATGTGATGGTCCCGACCTTTCACTTGGGAGGCAGAGGCAGGAAGGTTGAATGCTGGAGATCTGTAGACCAGGCTGGTCTCGAACTCACAGAGATCCGCCTGCCTCTGCCTCCCGAGTGCTGGAACTAATCGTGTGTGCTGCCACCACCTGGCTGCTATTTTAGCATTCTCATTGGAAATATCTCTATGTAAAAGGGCAGGTGCAGTTAGCAGAGTATTTAGTGTACTAGAGGTGACGTGTACCGTTGGAGCCAAAGCTGATAAGAGACAGGGCAGGGTTCCAGCCTACATTTCTTTGTTTCCCCACGGTGATAGGAATCTAACCCAAAGCTTTTCGGTGTGTGCTAAGAGAGTGCTCTGTCACCAAGCCATGTCCGAAGCCTTTAGAGCATCCGGGAAGACCTCATTGAGAAGGGAGCCTACTTAAAGCCGCAAACGAACTGGGGGGAGAGTCAGGCTTCCCTGGAGAAGAGCGCCCCAGATAAGGAAGCATGAAAACAAAGGCCCTGTACCAGGTGTATGCCGGGGTTTTCCCAAGAGAAGCAGAGAGGCCACTGTGGCTGGAGCAGAGCCAGCCAGAGGGGGTGGAGTGGGCAAAGTGCGGGGGGGGGGGGGGTCGGGCGGCGGAGGGGGGAAAGGAGAGCATGAGACTGTCGGACCCATAAGACCTAGAGTACCTTGAGACTTTGGTTTTTACTCCTAAGGCAATAGGGAGCCATGAGAGGATTCACAGCAGAGGAGTAGCCTGGGCAAATTTACATTTTAACTGACCACATCTGTTCTGAGAGAATGGCCTGCAAAGGAGAGGCAGATGCCAGGAGGCTGTTGTGGAGACAGTGGCGTGTCGAATCCCACTTAACCTCACAAGAGAATCACTGTGGTCCTGGTTGGCATTCAGACAAAGTTCCTCCTGTGGGGAGCCTGTGAGGTACCTCGTGAGCAGGAGAGAGTATGCAGCCCACTGCCACGGCTTCTGCAGAGGTCTACTGGATCCCAGCCACACCGAATGTTTACGCGTGTCTGCTCTTTCCAAAGGCAGGCCTGACAAACGCCACAGGGCTGACAAAACCTGAAGTATTTCTAGGTTGGCCCTGGATAGGAAAACAAAAGCAAAAAACTGACCCTAAACATGACCCTAAGTGGTGACGCACACCTTTAATCCCAGCACTCAGGAGGCAGAGGCAGGTGGATCTCTGTGAGTTTGAGGCCAGCCTGGTCTACAGAGCGAGTTCCAGGACAACCTCCAAAGCCACAGAGAAACCCTGTCTGGAAAAACAAAAACAAACAAAACAAAAACCAAGAAAACCCAAACTGATGCTATTCTTCTTTATTTTTTTAAATAAATGTATTTATTTATTTTACATCCAGCTGCATTTTCCCCTCCCTCCGCCCCTCCTTCCTTCCCTTCCTTCCTACCTCCCTCCCTCATCTCCTCCCAGTCCCTCCCCTCACTCCCACTCTGTTCCCACCCCCAATCCACCACCCCTCACCCCCCCGTTTCTGTTTAGGAAAGGGCAGGTCTCCTGTGAGTATCAATAAAGCAGGGCATATCAAGCTGCAGTAAGACTGAACACCTCCCCATGTAGTAAGGCTGGGCAAGGAGACCAGGTATGAGAAGCAGGGTCCCAGAAGCCAGTAAAAGAGTTGGAGACAGTCCCTGTTCCCACTGTTGGGAGTTCCATAAGAGGAGCAAGTTACACAACCGTAACATATATGCAGATGCCTAGGTCAGTCCATGCAGACTCCCTGGTTATCAGTTCAGTCTCTGTGAGCCCCTGTGAGCCCAGATTAGTCCATTCTGTGAGTTTTCTAGAGGTGAGATTGACCCTCATCTTTTTTCTATTTCATAGCATTTAATAATTGCAAATATATTTATTACAATTTACAGGTTAGTTAATAATTATATACAAATATAATCTGAGCTACAAAATCTCCACTAGTTGTATTTTAAAATCATTGATCTGAAGAAGCCAACTCAAAAATCTTGTTCTCAAACTTAACCTTCCTTAAATGATAAAAAATTAAATCTGACAGTTTTGATTTCAAGTTACAGATGAAGGGTTGCCCCACTCAGCACTCAGAAGCGGGGACCCCCTGTCTGTACAGAGTCCCACTCTCACACACTACACAGATCTCCAAAGTACCGCTGTAAGACCCTAACGTGTAAAATATTCAGCCAAAACCTCCACGCCTTGCCTTGCCTTGCCTTGGAGGTTTTTTTCCCTTGGGAGGGGCGAGACTGACCCTAATCTTAAATCGGGTTAGGAAGGTAAGAACATTCTAGGTGGAAGGAACCATGGAGGAGGAGAGGTAAGGTCAACGTCTTGAAATTAAATGGATTGGGATGAAATTACGTGGATGAGTGATGCTGGAAGCTAGTGGGTGAGCCAGTAAGCAGACCACAGATGTCGGCTGGGGCCTGGAGTGCTCGGCTGGGGCTGGGGCCCCGTTCTGAGGCAGTAAGATTGCCTATGCAGAGAAGCAGTGTGTAAAACCCTGCTGCTGAAGGATGACAGCAGGGGACCCAGAGGCCAGAGGCAACTCCGTGTGGTTAGGCCAATTCTGTGGCTTCGGAGGGGCAACTGGGGCTGTGTCCTCCCGCCCTCCTCAGGAAGGAAGCACCCGCCACATCCACTCGCATCCTGAGGGGAAAACCTGACCCTGGTCAGGAAAGGTGGGATTTCCCATGGTGGAGACCCTTACCCACATACTCAGCAGGTGACCAGAAGAAGGGTTGGTGTCCCTTTGTTCTACCCAGAGGAGAGCCAAAGGCTCACAGGCTGAGCTGACACATTCAGAAGCTTGTGGCTCCAAGTACCAAACCCAGAGACTCAGAGCTCCAAGTACTGGGCTTTAGAGGCTCTGTTCTGAGTGGTCTGGTACTTGGCAGGTAGTGAAATCCTTGGCTTCACTAACGACTACCAGGGGCAGAAGCCAGCACCAGCTTGGTCAAAGCTCCCCGAGCAAAGGGTGTGGAGATGGATGACTTCTAACAGATCAGTGTCATAGCTTCTGGGTTTGTTTGAGACAGGGTTCCTCTATGTTTTCTTCTAGCTGTCCTGGAACTCACTCCGTAGACCAGGCTGGCCTAGAACTCAGAGATCCGCCTGTCTCTGCCTCCTGAGTGCTGGGGTTAAAGGTGTGTGCCACCTCCACAGCGGAACCTTGGCTCTGAAGGCTTGATTTTTCCCTGGGACTTTTCTACGGACCAGCAGGCATGGCCCCGCCTCTCCAGCTCTTCACTGCCTTGGATGGCCACTCTCTGGTACTCAGTTGCTTCCTTGGTGGCACTGCTGTGGCTGCTGCCACCATCTTCTTTTTGTGTCCCAGGCTCAGCCAGCTGTGCACGTAGAAATAATCCAGGTAGGCAAGGAGAAACTACCTAAAAACCTCTTCCCCACATTTTTTGCTTGTGAGTATGTGATCTATGTGGTGCGCGCACGGGAGTGTGTGAGTGAGTACACACATCCTTGGGCATGCATTCTGAGGCCAAGGCAGGACATTGGGTGTGGTCCTGTACCCTTCTCCACACCTGTTGCCTTGAGAAGCTCTCAGGACACTCTATAGATGAACCAGAAGCTCTCTGTCTGGGCTAAGCTGACCACCCATCGATCTCAGACTCTGCCTGCCTTCTCCCACCAATGCTGTGGTACAGACATTCACTCCATAGTGTATGTGAGTACTAAGGACTCAACCTCAGATCCCCATGCTTGCAGAGCAAGTATCTCTGCCCACTGAGCCACCGCACACACATACCCCAGAAACCTTTCAGGGGACCTAATGTTGCAACCCCAGACACAGACCAGGAGGGTGCTGTTTCCCAAATGACTAGAAAAGCAAGTTGAGCTAGGGATGGGGACACATTTCTGTAAGCCTAGCATTTGGGAGGTTGAGGCAGGAGGGTTGCTGTAAGTTCAAAGCCAGCCTGACCTATGGAGGTCCAAAACCAAAAACAAAAGTTTGGTTATATAGACAAGAGTGTGTATTCGTAAGGTGTTTTTAGCAATCCCAGCATACTTCTTCATTCAAATGAAGGATTATATTTACACCAATCACAGGCTTTCGCTCCTAATCATGCTCCTAACATTTTTATAGCATTATCATTACAAAGAGGCTTGAGAGAGCCCTTTGCCACCTTTGGCCTCTCAACTGTATGATTTAGCAACAAGTCATTGGTTAAAGCAGTGTGGGCCTGCTCTAGGTAGTCTGTTGTTGTCTTGAATTTCCCAGCCTCCAACATTACCAGCAGTGGATTTTCAGTCTGTAAATTACCTAGTCTAAGGCATTTTACTATGTAGTAGCCTGAAGGACTAAGATGGTGCTTGTGAAAATTTGGTCAAAATCATGAGCTGCGGGACTAGGGAGAGAACTCAGTGGGCAGAAGCACTTGCTGAGCGTGACTGAGGACCCAGAACCCATGTCAAAAGCCACTTGTGGACATAGGTCCCTGTGGCCTGAGCACTGTGAGGGGGACAGACTAGGGAATCGTGGGTTGCTAGCCTACCTTTGGGTTCAGGCTCCCTCTCAAGGGTGGAGAATGATAGAGCAGGAACCCTGACAGCCTCCTCTGGCCTCCACAGATTTGCATGTACACACACACACACACACACACACACACACACACACTGAAATGATATTGGGTAGTGTTTTAGATTGTATCAGGCAGGATGGGGGGGTGGATACTGTTGTTACAAACAGTCCCTCAATTTCATTGGCTAGCCATAAGGTACTTCTCTGTTCAGTGTGAGGAGGGCTAGGATCTCTTGTTTATTGCCACCACTTAGAGTTTAGGCTAAGAGGCACTCATGGTCACCATGACAGGGGGTGAGCACCTAGTGCATCCCCAACCCTAGCTCTTAAATCTACTGGTTAGAAGCAATGTGGCTCGCCATGTAGCCATATCTAACTGAAAGGAGCTGGAAAAGGAAGCAGGAAGAACCTAGACAATGTGTGAGTATCTCACCAGACCTCAAGGTGACCAGCAAGGCCTGTTTAAGCCTTATGATCAACATAAGGTTATGTTTAGTTTGTGATGACAAAGACCTCTGGGCTTGATCAGCTATTAGTCATGTTTCAGTCAGTCTTTGGACAGGTTTCTCAAACCATATGCAAATGAGTTTGACATGACAATACAGTCATTTATATAAGATTTCCATCAGAGAAAAATGAGAAAAGATAGACAAGGTCCTATCTGGTTAAACAGAAAGAGGCCAGTGCTGGGTGTAGTGGCACATGCCTGAGATCCCAGCACTCAGGAGGTGGATGCAGGAGAGTTGTAAGTTCAAGGTCAACCTGGTCTACATAGTTAGTTCCTAGTCAATCTAGGCTATGTTGCAAGACCTTGGAGACAGAGAAAAAGGGACAGGGAGAGGAGGAAGGAGGGAGGGAGGGAAGGAGGAAGGGTGAAGAGAGAGGAAGATAGAGAGAAATCAAAATGAGTCAGAACTTTTGGATATAAACAACAAAAGTCCAACTTGAATTAGTGTAGGGAAATAGGTAAATTACCACAAAGTAAGCAAATAATCCTTCAGAATCTAAAGAGGAAAGAGTGAGCCAGGGAACACAGGCAACAGTGTAGCAACCTGTGACAGTGTAGTAACCTGTGACAGTGTAGTAACCTGTGACAGTGTAGTAACTGGAGACAGTGTAGTAACCTGTGACAGTGTAGTAACCTGTGACAGTGTAGTAACGTGTTACAGTGTAGTAACCTGTGACAGTGTAATAACCTGTGACAGTGTAGTAACCTGTGTCAGTGTAGTAACCTGTGTCAGTGTAGTAACTGGAGACAGTGTAGTAACTGGAGACAGTATAGTAACCTGTGACAGTGTAGTAACCTGTGACAGTGTAGTAACTGGAGACAGTGTAGTAACCTGTGACAGTGTAGTAACCTGTGACAGTGTAGTAACCTGTGTCAGTGTAGTAACTGGAGACAGTGTAGTAACTGGAGACAGTGTAGTAACTGGAGACAGTGCAGCAACCTGTGACAGTGTAGTAACCTGTGACAGTGTAGCAACCTGTGACAGTGTAGTAACCTGTGACAGTGTAGTAACCTGTGACAGTGTAGTAACCTGTGACAGTGTAGTAACTGGAGACAGTGTAGTAACCTGTGACAGTGTAGTAACCTGTGACAGTGTAGTACCCTGGGACCCTACTTGGTTTGGGTTTTTCCTACACACACTGCTGTTGTAGCAATGCTCGGAGCAGCTGAATTCCCTGACCTGCACATAGTGTACGCACACACCCACCTCTAGACAACGCTCCTAGCAACCCCAGACCCCACCTGTGCACACACAGACACTAAATAAACACATTGTGTTTGAAAAGAAGAGGAGGTGGCTGCAGCCCCAAACAATGACGGGCCCGGTGACATAGCTGTGGACACATGGAAGTGGGAAAGGACAGAGGGCACTGGGGCTTCTCCCCTGAGCCCCTTCCCTGTGGGATGTGGAAGCCGCTGAGAAAAGCAACATCCAAGGCAGAGATTGAAAGACAAATGGGCCAGGAGGACATGTCAGATGGAGGGATCTGTAGGACTAAAAGCATACGAGTGATAACTCTTCTTTTGCTGTTGTTTGCTTGCTTTTTTGTTTTTGGTTTTGTTTTTCAAGGCAGGGTTTCTCTGTTTTTTGTTTTTTTTTCTTTTTGAAGCAGGGTTTCTCTGTGGCTTTGGAAGCTGTCCTGGAACTAAACTCTTGTAGACCAGGCTGGTCTCGAACTCACAGAGATCCACTTGCCTCTGCCTCCCCAGTGCTGGGATTAAAGGCAATACCACCAACGCCCAGACTCTGTATTGTTTTGGAGCCTGTCCTGGGACTAAGTTCTTGTAGACCAGACTGGTCTCGAACTCACAGAGATCTGCTTGCTTCTGCCTCCCGAGTGCTGGGATTAAAGGCATGTACCACCAATGCCTGACCTTGCCATCTTTTCTTAACTTAAATTATCCCAACTTCCTTTTGCCTCTGTGCTTTTATCTCACTCTTCTGTAAATCTTACTTTCACTCTTACTCTGACTGGCTGCGTGGCTGCGTGGCTGCGTGGCTGGCCCTGGAAGTCCTCCTCTCCTTGTTTGTTCTCTTGCTCCTTCCTCGGTTCTCCTTCTATTTATCCTCTCTGCCTGACAGCCCTGCCTATCTTTGCTCCTGTCTTGCTATTGGCCGTTCAGCTCTTTATTAGGACAGGACCATCAGGTGTTTTAGACAGGCACAGTAACACAGCTTCACAGAGTTAAACAAGTGCAGCATAAACAAAAGTCACACACCTTAAAATAATATTCCTCACCACCTGGGAAACCAGAGGTCCCCCACCTCCTGGCCTAGCTGGTGGGCCCACATCTCTGAGAAGGTGACAGTGATTCACTAGGGAGGCTTTGTGAGAAGGGAAACAGGTTTAAATACATCGACATGCCTTAAACAGGAGCAGCATACCTTAGGGATCCACACGGGTCTGATTCCAGCAATAGAGCATTCTCTAAATAATGAAAAGGTGAGACTCACATGCCATATGAATTTGAGTCGATCTCTGGGGAGGGAGGCTTGTGGGGTTGGTCGGGACAGTGAGAAGGAAGAGCTGGCGGCATACACAGCACGCAGGGGGTTGGATGTAGCTTGCTCGGTGGATCCACACACAAAGCCCTGGGTTTGGTCCCCAGTGGGGTGTGGAGGCACACACTTGTAATCCCCGCACTCAGGAGGTGGAGGCAGAAGACTCGGAAGTTGGTCATCCTCAGTTACATAAGAACTTTGAGGCCAGCCTGGGCTACACGAGATCCTGATTCAAAATAAAAGAGAACAAGTGAAAGACACCACGAGAATGGGCTGTGGGCACTCAGCACAGTGCCTGGCACAAGGGGAGTGTCTCAATAAGGGCACAATCATCATTATTAGAAGTTGTCATTAATTACCAGCAGGAAGAAACTAGGGCAAGACTGGAGGGTGGTGAGAGCATTTTGAGCAATACCAGGCGGCCGAAGGCGCCAAAGGAACCCCTTTTAGCATAACTTCCACTTGGCAAAGGGACCCATGGAAATGTGCTGCTGGCCCAGTGCTGAAGGGGACCAGGAGGGCCAAATGACATCAGCTCACGGGGACTGGAGATCAAACCAGAGACCTAGTACCACGTTCTCAACCTGCAGGAGCAAATGAGGCCTGGAAGAATGAAGAGCATCCCCTGACCCCAACTGAGGTCAGCTAGAAGCGCAATCCAAGCTGCAACCCTGTCCCCGAGCCACTTCCTCTGCCATGAGCCGGAGTCTCTGGGCACCCATCCCCTATAGTCTGGAAGGTGAATGGGGAACCAATTGGGCCAGCAACAATTCTGCAGGGCAGTGCAAGCGGAGGGTGACTCTCTAGAAACTGGCAACAAGGTACCTCCCTGCAGGGTGAGGTGTCCTGGCAGGGTGAGATCACACCCAACTCGGTGTGACTAAAGTCATTCACCGTGGGATAAGTAGGTTTCCCAGAGGGAGTGCCCTAGGAGACATTGGAGGCCTCATCTGTGTCTCACCCAATATTATTGATTCTCTGTTACATAATAAGCATGGTGTAAAGGCTTGTAGGTGAGTGCATGAAACTTTCCCAGCCTGCAGAGTAGGCACTGTTACCACGCCAGCACACACGGCAGAGGAGGCCAGCTGAGAGGGGGGGCAGCCCAGAACCCCACTCTATACCTATCTTAATTGTCTCTAAGTATTCTCATTATGATATAATTCGAGTTTAAAGAAAAATTACAAGCTTAATTTCCTTATGATTATCAATAAGAGTCCCCCAAATGTTAATATTTGAGCAGATTTTGTTGTATTACATTCCCTTCTATTTTTTGACAGGATTGCCATGACAAATGGTCGTGGCCTAGGTGGCCTCAGAGCTGGAACTCATTTTCTCACTGGACGTTGAGGACAAAGCTACAACAGGGTGGATTTCTCCAGAGGCCTCATCTCCCCAGATCTTGCTCTGTGTGAGCACCCCCCGGCTCTCCCTGTGTGTCAACACTCCCGCCTCTTCTAAGGACCAGAATCAGATGAAATTAGTCTACCCTAAAGACCTTACCTCGACTCACACTTCTTTAAACCTTGCTGATATTCTTATATTCAGAGGACACAACACCCACAGGGTGGCTCACTACCATCTGTAACTCCAGTTACAGGGAATCTGATGTCCTGCCTGGTGTCTAAGGGCCCTGCATACATGTGGTGCAGATAAACATATGCAAGCAAATATTCATGCACAATAAGATGAATATCTCAAAACATACGGTCTTACTTCCAAGTATAGGTATGATCTGAGGTGTGTGTTAGGTATCCTTCAATATCCACTTTTTTTTTTTTTTTTTGGTTTTTCGAGACAGGGTTTCTCTGTGGCTTTGGAGGCTGTCCTGGAACTCGCTTGGTAGTCCAGGCTGGTCTCGAACTCACAGAGATCCACCTGCCTCTGCCTCCCGAGTGCTGGGATTAAAGGCGTGCGCCACCAACTCCCGGCTCAATATCCACAATTTGATGACACAATTTCGCCCACAACATGATGTCTTAGGGTTTTTACTGCTGTGATAAACACCATGATCAAAAGCGACTCGGGGAAGGGAGGGTGTATCTCATTTTACAGTTTGTAGTTCATAATCCAGGGAAGTCAGTCAGCGCAGGAGCTTGGAGGCAGGAGCTGATGCAGAGGCCATGGAGAAGCACCACTTACTGGCTTGCTCCTTAGGGCCTGCTCAGCCTGATTTCTAGGACCACCAGCCCAGGGTTGACACTGCCCACAGTGAGATGCTTTCCACCCCACCACATCAGTAGAGAAAATGCACTACAGGCTCTCCACAGGGCAACTGGTGAAGACACTTTCTTATCCAGTTTCCCTCTTTCCAACTGACTCTAGCGTGTGTCAAGTTGACATAACTATGTAGCCCAGACTATTCACATATTTGTATCTCCATGCCTTCAGAGTATACCAAAGGCATGAGGTCCCTTTACCTAATACTTCATGAGTATTTACTAAAATCAAGAACACTTTCCTACAGCTCACAGAACTACCAGAACACGGAGGTTGGCAATGCTATTCTATGCGAGTATGCTATGACAATGCTATTCTGTGAGAATATGCTATGACAATGCTATCCTGTGAGAATATGCTATGACAATGTTATACTATGAGACTATGCTATGACAGTGCTATACTATGAGAATATGCTATAACAGTGCTATACTGTGAGAATATGCTATGACAATGCTATCCTGTAAGATATGCTATGACAATGTTATACTGTGAGAATATGGTATTGTCTGCTACGAGCTATCATGCTCTCAAATCCATCTGTTTGTCCCACTGCTGGTTTAGAAAGTTGGATCACTGGTGAAGGTTGGGTCTGCCAAGTTCCTCCATTGTAGAGTTAGTGTTTCCTTCCATCGCTAATAATTAACTATTTCAGGCCAGCGAGAAAGCTCAACAGATAAAAGTGCTTGCAGTGCAAGCCTGATGACCAAAGTTTGATCCCTGGATCCCACAGCAAAAAGAGAGAACTGACGTCTGAAAGTTGGCCTTCTAACCAGGGTGGTGCGTGCCTTTAATCCCTCTGTGGTTTGAAGCCAGCCTGGTCTACAGAGCAAGTTCCTGTCTAGAAAACAAAAAACAAAAAACAAAAAACAAAACAAAACAAGTTAGCCTTCTGACCTACACCCCCCCACCATACACACACAATAGCAATAACTAAAATAAAAACATAAAATAATAGTTAACACTTGTCTTGCAGAAAGTTACCTTGAAGCTGTGGGAATCTCTTTTTAAGGATTTTTTTTTTTTGGGTGTCCATGTGAGTACAGGTGCCAGCTGGAGGCAGAAGCCAGAGGTTTCAGATACCCCTGAGGCTGCAGTTACAAGCTGCACCACACCCAGCTGGTGTGGGTGATCGGAGCCTGGCTCAGGTCTTCTGCAAGAGCAGGCCTTAACTGGTGAGCAGTCTCCAGCCTGAAATACATTGTTTTTATTTTCAAACGTTATTCATCATCATCATCCTCTGTATGTGTGTGAGAAAGAGAGAGAGAGGGAGGGAGGGACAGAGGGAGGGACAGAGGGAGGGACAGAGGGAGGGGTGGAGGGAGGAAGGGAGGGAGAGAGGGGTCAGGTCAGAAGACAACTCTGTGAGGTCAGTACTCACATGGACTCTGTGGGACTAATCCGTCAGGCTTGTGTCCTTGGGTGGCAAGTGTCTTTATCTGCTGAGCCATCTTGCTGGCTCCAAACCATGAGAATATCTTGCCTCTTGTCAAACACAAATCCCTGATGATGATCATTGTTGCAGTGTGTTTTTACGATGTGGTGGCTTGATGGCTACTCTAATGCCATAGTTCTCTCCACTTGAGGGATTTCCCCACTTTTTTTCCCATTCATTTCTATCAAGGCAAACTCAACAATTCTTACTTAATAGGTTACGATCCATTATTGCTCTATTTAAACGCCCAAGTTGTCCCAGATTTAGCTAGTCAGAGCTGCCTCAAGCCTGAGAGCCGCCCCACTTTTTTTTTTTTTAGCTTACAGGAAGGCAATTTATTAACAGAAAGCAACCTGAGAAGTCCTGTCCACAGACAGTGACCACAGCGACCTTCCTTCCTTCGAGGGCTGTCAGAGGGGATGGAGGTCACATCCTCAATCGGCCTGATCCTTCATCCCAAGTGAGCGATTGACAGGTCCTGGGTCCAGGAGATGTAGTCTTGTTTCCTCCCGTGGTCCACAGTTAGGCAGACAGAATAGCGGTGCCCAGTCCCTGAAGCAGACATGACAGCATCTGGGGAGGACCTCCTCTTGGTCAGCTTTCACATCCCCACCCCTCCACCCCCACCCCCTCGGCCAGTCCCTCTCGGCAAAGGTTTCCTTACTAGACGATCAGTGGACACTGACAAAGGTCTCACTGAAAGATGCAATGGTGTGAGAGATACCAAGTAATTCTCTCCTCCAGCCACCTGAGCTGAGGTCCAAGACCTATTCCTTATCATTTGCCTTCGCCTTGCGGGTACCCTTTTTTTTTTTTTTTTTTTTGAGTCATCTTGGGTCTCTGACACTGGAAAGACAGTGTGAGAAGGCTAACGCCAACCCCACTTTTAAATGCAACATTGCACGACTACCAAAGAGATCGACCTCTATGGCATCAGGGTGTGGGTGATGAAGCCTTCCTTACTCCTCTGTGCTCTTAAGCTGGGGATGAGGCCAAAGGCTGTAGCCACATGGAGTTCCCACGTGACCTACGGGGCTACTGGATCCCTTCACTGCTATTTGCCAGGCATGGCCTCAGCTCTTTAAAAGGTAGGAAAGTGGGGGTGAACAGGAGAGACAGCTCACGATTGCGTACTTTCTAGAATTTGAGAACATTAGTTCAGAGGTCAAATTTTAAAAAATTCTTATTTATAGTTTTTATATATACCTTAAATTCGTTTGTTGTGTGTCTGTGTTCGAGTGCAGAGACAGCCTTCAGGAGCTGCTTGTCTCCTTCCGTGTGTAAATTGTGGGGATCAAACTCCAGTTGTCAGAGTTAGTGACAGGCACCTTTACCCACACGGTGGAGGCAGCAACCACTGGGGCGAGCGGAGGCACAGTTGAAGACCCGGAGTGGGGTATACAAACCGAGGGCCCATAGGTACAGAAATGGCATTGAAAACCAGGAGACGGGATGAGATCATCCAGGCAAAGGGTGTAGATCGAAGCCAGAGTCCAGACAGAGAACTGTAAAGTGAAGCGACATCTCCCCTGTCATGCTCGAGAGGTGTCACGTGAATGCCTCCAGAGAGGACGAAGTCTGGAGCGGGGAAGGCTACTGAGAACCCAGGAAGCTCTGGCCGGGGGCCCCCAGAGCGGGGCCTGCCTGGGGCGGGGCCTCACTTCGGCTGTGGGCATGGCCTTAGCTCTCGGCGGCAGCTCCGGGACCGGCCGGCGGCCGGGGCGATGACGTCAGTGCATGACTGGGTTTTTATGAATGAAAGGAATCCTGTGCGTGAGTAATTCCGGGAAGCTCGCCTTACAACTGCGCGCGGCTCCGGCCCCCTGCGCCGCCCGCCCCATAACAAAACTCCGAGCGGCGCTGCGCGGAGCCGGGTTCCCAGTGAACTGCGGTCCCAATCGGGGAGGAGTGGGGCTCGAGAGCGGCCTGGGACCGCCACCGCGACAGCTGCGGGGACAGCTGCGACTAAGCGCGCGCGGAGAGCCGGGCCCGGCGGAGAGCGGTGAGGACGCGTCAGGGACCGGGACCGCGCGAGGGGCGAGCGCTCCGGATCGTGCCTGGGCCGCGCTGTCGGCGCCCCGGAGCGTCTGCCCACCGAGGGGCCCCGGAGGGGCTGGCTGGGAGGCGGCGCGCGGGCCCCGCAGGAAGCCGGGGCGGGGGCGGGGGCGGGGGCGGAGGCGGGGCGTGCACGTACGTGACTCGGTGAGAACAGTCCCTGGAGCCTCGCCCAGCACCTTGTGTGCGCGGTTTGTTTACGTCTCCCGGCGGCGGGCGTGCGCGTGTGTTCTCCTGGGTCCTACGGGCTGAGTGCGCACGGGGTACCTCGGGGTGCGTGGGTTTGCCTTTGGCCGCACGCGCTCCCTGGAGACTGACACTAACCGGGTTGTACCTACGGGCTGAGTGCGCACCGGTGTCCACTGGCGCAAATGCGGAATAAGGACCCGAGTGAAGGAAGTGGCCCAGTCGATGGTTACACCAGGTCTGGAATTTTTTTTTTAACTCTCCCTCCTCTCCACCCTCCGCTGTCCTCCCCCTTCCCACCAGCCGGTACTGCCCGGCCCCAGTTGTCTCCGGAGTTTCCCCTGGCTGGAGCCATATGACATCAGTGTTTGTTCCTCGCCCAGCGCGAGGTAGAGCAGAAGTGAGCGAGCCAGTCTTCTCCTGGCTACCTGGTAACGAAGGGCGTGGAAGTCCTTCTTAGCCCCGGGTTTTCTGGCTCAGTATGGACTGTTCCTCTCTGGACTGTCCATTCCTCTAAGGAGAAATAGAGAAGGCCAGAGAGGCCTTGGCAAAGATTGGGGAAGGCAAGGCTCCCGGGCTACAGTGGCTAGTCCGGATGTCTGAGGCTGCACCTGCTGGGTCCTGAAGGATGGAGTGAGGTTGATAGTCACACTTCTGGAAGTTTCAGTTCTCTGATGGGACTCGTTAGACTGGACCCCAGGGCTAATGAAAGACTGGCCCATCTAGAGTCCACCCTGAACCAGCAAGATCAGCAGGCAGTATAATCCCTGGTCCTCCTTCGGGAAGGGTTAATGTGGAAGGGGAGCACTGTCAGAAAACACTTGGTTAGGCCAGCAACCATGGTCATGCTCGAACTTTCCCTCTGGCCCCGCTGCTTGAGCGTTCTGGAATCCAAGGAAGTGGCAGCTGAGCTTGTTATGGGGCAGAGTCAGTGATACTTTAACTTTGAGCCCAGTGAGTTCTGCTACCACTGAGGACTGCAATGTCCCGCCCCCGTCTGTGGCGGGATGGCAGGAGAGCGCCATAGGCTGCCGTGCACAGCCTGTTTATCAGGGGAACCAAGGCCTGAAGATGGAGGTGTGTGTAGAGTTGGGGGGCTGCAGCCAGGACCCCAGGATTTAGGTGGGTCCATCCTTGAAACTGTTCAAGAAACACTCCCGGTAGGGCTGGAGGGTCAGTGGTGAGGGAAAAGGGGCTAACTGGCTCACTGCCAGATGGGAACTTAGCATGGAAAGAGTCTGTTTTTCCTTGATCCCCAGGGGTCCACTAGAGCCCAGGACCCCTAGATAATGCACTTTTTTAAAATGAGTGTCTGGTGCCAGCAGAGGTCAGAAGAGGGTCTTGGGTCCCTCAGAATTGTAGTTATGGATGGTTGTGAGCCGTCATGTGGGCGCTGGGAACCTGTGTCCTCCTCCGCAAGGGTGACAAGTGCTCTTAAGCACTGAGCGGTCTGTCCTGTCCGGCTTATCGATCTTGTAAGGGAGGACCCACTTTGGGTCACAGTGTAAATGGGCATACCCTCACTGCAACAGGAAGGCCTGGTGAGGGCAGCTCACCCATGGCCGCGCTAGTGTGGGGCCGCTGGCTCCCATCTCACTGCGCTGGGAAGCTTAGCTGACCCTGAGCTCGCACAGAGGCTGGGCTAGATGCTTAGGGGTGCAGTGAACAGACAGATCCGGGGACTGCATCCTGGGAGACAGAGAAAAAGAGCCCAAAAGCTGAGTACAAATCAGCAGCTGAGATAGGGGCCACGAAGGAGAAGTTACTTCGGCCTCAGTAGTAACAGGGCTCCTACTTAGCCAGGGCAATCATGGAAGGTTTCCCTGTGGAGGAGGCTAGGGAGTAGAGTCTGATGGTGCGGTCATTCGGGACTCAGCACAGGGCTTGGCACACAGCAGGTGCTTCTTGGATATGTGGATAGTTGAGGAAATGGGCAGTGAGTCCAGGGAAGCAGATAGCAAGATTGTGAGCTGTAGGAGTCTTGAAGGAATGTCCCCCAAAATGAGCAGGTCCTGTAGGGCGCAGGTAGCTTCCTCCTTCACACACAGAGCCTGCGTTCCTTTTGGCCAGTAGTCATCAGGAAATCTAAACTGCTCATTTGTTGCTTATTAGCAAAAAGAATGCTGGGAGAGGAAGGGAACATGTTATCATGGAGGCTCCTCTGTGGACGGGGCAGCTGATAGCATGGACCCTGTGGTTTTGATTTTTTTCCAAAGATTCGTTTAAAGTTCATTTCTATTTACATAGGTGTGTGTGCCTTAGTGGGTTTATGTGTACCACATGTGTGCAGATGGCTGTGGAGGCCAGAGGGTGTCAGACCCCTGGAACTGCAGTTGCTGGTGGACATGATCCACTTGACTTGGTACTGAGGCCAGAACCCGGGTCCTCTGCAGGAGCAGCAGGTGCTCTTAGCCACAGCGCCATCTCTCTGGCACTATGTTTGTTTTGTGATACAGGGTCTTATGTAGCCTGAGCCGGCTTTGAACTTCTGGCCTTCTGATTTCTGCCTCTTGAGGTGTAGGTGACCACACCTGACTAGCACAAGGTCTCGAAACATGCCAAACATGGTCAAGTTTGTAGGTATGTGTCTCCAGTGACCCCTTTGACGCTATTGGAGGTGGAGGTAGAGGCAGAGGAGGGGGTAAGGCAGTGGTGAGGCCACTGTGGTCTTGGTTTGGCTGGAAGAGGAAGTGGCCCCTAGCTGTGCAGGTGGAGGAGAAGGGAGGTCAGTGCTCACAGCCTGGCTGCTTGTACTCTCATGCTTCTGCCTCCAGGAAGCCTTCCCTGGTTTCCTTTCCTTTCGTGCGGTGCCTCCACCCTGCGGGAGGCGTTGGGAGCTTTCCACTGGGCCAGAATCTGACAGACTAAAAGTCGGCCATTGTCATCGCTGGGTGGTTGGTGCCTTAGCATCAGGGGAGTCTGGGCCAGAGAAAGGGAGTGACAGCTTGAGGTCACACAGTGAGACTGTGGGTGGCAGAGCGGGGCTGGAACCCCAGGATGCGTCCCTGCACTGCTCAGTTCTCCCAGTCTTGCGCCCTCCAGCAGGGAGGAGGCGGCCCGTGCTCACTGCCAAGACCCAGGCAAACACATTTTTTCCCTCTGTCCTCACCAAGTAAGCAGTGTGGCTCAGCAGCCGGAGAGGAGCCCATGCCAGTGGGTGGGCCGTCTGCAGGATGTCTCGGGTGTACAGCTGAGGGGCCCGGGACAGGGACAGGAAGGCCATGGCCCCGGGCTGCTCAGCCATCATGACCCGAGAATGAGCTCACTCCTGGGTCTCCAAAGAATACTAGGAACCTCAGACCTGGAGTTGGCCCTACTGGCTTCCCCAGGAAGAAGAAAAGCCTGGAGGGTGGGGTCCCTGGATCGGGCAGACTGGTGGCAGTGGAGCCTCCTGGCCTTGTGTCCTGCAAGCTGGGGCCTGCGGCTAGAAGCCGAAAGTCAAAGGTGACGGAAAAACTTCCCCCTTCTCGTGCTGGGACATTCCCTCTGTGACTGTGACTGCTGAGCCGGGACATTCCTGGGCAAATGTGGGCCTCCATTGGAGTTTGAGGATGCCACGGAGGGACCTGAGGCTACAATGGGGGTTGGTGGGATGGGCAGGTGCCAGCCTTCCTTGGGTAGAGCAATCATGCTTTCATTCGTTCCTAGGGTAGAACATGGCTGCAGCCCCACCTCTTGGGGGCCTGGCTATGTTGAGGATTCTGAGGTCATGTGAAGGTTCAGTGGAAAACTGAGGGTTTTGTTTTCTGAAGCAGGGTTTCTCTGTGTAGCCCTGACTGTGCTGGAACTCACTCTGTAGACCAGGCTGGCATCAAACTCAGAGATCCGCCTGCCTCTGCCTCCCGAGTGCTGGGACTAAAGGCGTGTGCCACCTGAGGTTTTGGAAGCTTCGGGAGCTGCTGTCATCTTACTGGAAAGACTTGCCTGCTTAGAGTGGGCAGTGCCCAGCCCTCCAGGTCCAACCTTGACTTCGTCTAAGATGCAAGGAGACCAGAAAAGACACCTGACTCCTTAGGGTCAGGCTGTGCTGCCGAGGCTCTGGACCAGGCGCAGCACCCAGCACCAGGCAGGCCCTAGTTAACCTATGCAGGGAGAGGCCCCTTCTTCCACCAGGCCCCTTGACTAAGCAAGTGCCCCCAGCAGTCCTGCACACGGCTGGCTAGAAGGCCCGGCTGTTTGGGGTCATGTGTGTGTTCCATCCCTAGCTGACCTAAACCAGGTCCAGGCACACACCCTAGGTGAAGTGGCTTCCTCTCCCCAGATGAGGAAACAGGGCTCATAGAAGGAGCTGTACTGAGGGCATACTGTGAGGAAGTGTCTGGCTAGGTGTGGCTTCAGTCCTGGGCTCTGCCCTGTGTGGCTGTGACCCCTCTGTCACCTTCTTTGGGTATTATCTGACATTGTTATCAGGAAGACTATGAAGATGATGGGAGGGATTAAGAGTCAGTCCTGAGCCTGGCGGTGGTGGCACACACCTTTAATCCCAGCACTTGGGAGGCAGAGGCAGGTGGATCTCTGTGAGTTCGAGGCCAGCCTGGTCTACAGAGCAAGTTCCAGGACAGGCTCTAAAGCTGCAGAGAAAACCTGTCTCAAAAAATGAAGGGGAAAAAAACCTCTGAGAATTCTGCCTGGATTGCAGACAGGCTGCTGTGTGGCTTTTAGCAAGTGATGTGCCTCTCTGGGTCACTACTTCCTCTTGGGGTGGTCTCTAGGGCCTTTCCTACGTGCTGCTCTGTGGTGACCCTGGCTTGCTGTGCTGACTCAGAGCAAGCCCCCAGAGCTGACCGCAACCCTGACACCTGGTCAGGCTCAGCAGTTTTACTAAGATGCCAGACCACCTCTGCCCCGCAGTTTATACGACAAGCTTCAGCTAAAACTGTGGAAGAAACTGTTTCATTCTACAGATGGGAAGGTAGAGGCCAGAGTTGTGAAGCTCTCCCCAGGTCGCACAGCCTGGAGAAAACATGGACAGTACTCAAACTCCGGGCATGCTTCTCAGTCAGTGCCCCTTTCCCTGCTTCCCAAGACCTGGTCTGGGCCAAAGGTCACATGGGTGCGGTCCCTATGCTTGTTCCAATTCTCCTGGCACCGGTGGCATCTGCCTGGCAGATAGCGAGGAGAAAGATGTAGAGGCTAACTAACAGGTTTCGCTCACCGTGTTCCCCTAAGCTGGTCTTGGGACTTGGCTGGGACAGTTGCCAGCTGGGTGACCATGACAGAAGCTCCACTCGCCCACACCCCCACTGCCCGTTCCCTGCCCACGTTGGGCAGGGCTGACTCAGCTGTCTGGTATAGGGACAACAAGGAAATGGATGGTTACACCACCAAGGGCAAGAAGGGCTGGGGGACAGAGGGTACCAGGCAGTCCTATGGGCCAGGGAGGGCTTCCTACCCTAGGGACCGAGAGTGGGCAGGAACCTGGCACAGGAACCGAGAGTGTGGGGGGTGCAGGACGGGGGAAGGGCAGGAGTGGGAGAGAAAGTGAGAGATTCCTCCAGGCTGGAGGCAGAATGGAGGGAGGCATGCCCAGAGCACCGCGCGACGCCTGCACCCTTGTCTTCTGGCTAGTAGGGACCAATGGGACCCATGGGAGGTACCACCCCACCACCACCACCACCACCATAGTGTGTGGCTCAGGCAGGGTAGTATTTAACAAACGCCACTACAACCAGATGAGGTGGCCCGCAGCTGTAATCCCAGTACTCAGTGACTGAGGCAGGAGGACCAAAGGTTCTAGAGTCTCCTGCGAAGTCAGCACAGGAAGTCTAGAACTGCCCGAGTCTGGTCTGAGCCCCAGGTGCAGCCCCTAGCTACATCGTGAGGGGGCATGGTGGCTTTCTGTTTTGTAGAGACAGGGTCTTGCTTGAACTTGGTGTGTAGCCAAGGATGGACTGAAAATTATGACCTTCTTTCTTCAGCCTTCCCAGCCCTGGGATTAAAGGGTGTGTGTCACGCCTGACCTAGTGGTTCTTTATTAGTTTTAGTTTTGTTTTAGCCCAGGCTGGCTTTGAATCCATGATCTAACAGGATGCCCTGGACTTCTGACCCTCCTGTCTGTTTCCTGTTGCCGGGGTCCTGTGCACCTGCAGGCCCCCATAAGACCCTCCTAGCCTTGGTGCCACAGGAGCTGTGTCGGTCAACAGTGTCTTCAGTGGCCAACTTCCCTTTCCTGCCCCACTCCTTCCTGCTGTCTGAGCTGCTCCACCAGCCCCTAACCCAGTGGGAGTTCCTCAGAAGCCCCAGACTGCCCCCACCTCAGCCTGAGTCACAGCGAAGAATTCCACAGTTGCCACACGAGCACCTTCTCTGGCCGGCTAGACCTGTTCTAAGCCCAGGGGTAAACCACAGAGGACTGAACAGGGGTCCTGCTGTTGGAGAGGGGACTGCCTCACAGGACGGACACTGAGCAAGATGGTACACGTATGTGAGTGTGAAGACTCAGGGCCAGATGTGTGTGCGTGTGGGTGTGGAGGCCAAAGGTTGGCGCCCAGTGTCCTCTTTGATTACTTGTGGCTGTATACGAACTCAGAGCTCCCGGTTCAGTTAGCCTAGCTAGCCAGCTTGCCTCGGGGATCCCATCTTTACATGGGTTTGGGGAATCCAAACCCTGTGCCTCTCACTTGCCCGGAACTCACAGAGATCCTCCTGCCTCTGCCTCCCTAGTGCTGGGTTTAAAGGTGTGCACCACCAACTACCACCTGGTGCCCTTTTAAATTTTTAACATTTTGTTTCCTGTGCATGAGTATTTTGTCTGCATACATATCTGTGCACCATGTGTTCATTCCCCAATTCAAAAAGAAAGAGAGAGGGTTGGAGAGATGGCTCCATGGCGAAGAGCAGTTGTTTGACAGGATCTCATGTAACCCTGGCTGGCCTCAAGCTTGCTATGTGCAACAGTGGCCTTAAGTCCTTCTTGATCTGCCACTTCTCAAATGCTGGGCACAGTCGTGCGCCACACCAGCCTCCCCCACCAGCTTTTAAAGTTCACCTGTCTCCCCAGTGCCAGGTACAAGGCAAACTAGCTAACCAGGAACTGGCCGTTGGAGGAATGCGAGGCTTCCAGGCCTATGGGGAAGGCTCAGGGGACCACGGCTCACTTTCGGCTAGGGGATGGCTGATATTCCCTCTAGGGCCATGGAGTTAGTTCCCGGTGGGCAGAGTCCAGACAGTTTGGGAAACCTTCCCAAAACATGACCTTGGACAGATGCGGCTGGGGAGGACACTGGGGTGCTGTATCCTGTATCTACAGGATGGACTTTGGGCACTCAAGAGGCAGAGGCAAGACGATAGGGAGTTTGGGGCCAGCCTGGGTCATATGGTGGGACTGCGCTGTGCTTAAAGGATCTTAGATGGATACCCTAGAGCCCACAAGTGGACGGGGAAAACTGACTCCTGCAAATTACCCTCTGACCTCCACCCAGCTGTCATGGCTCTGGTGGACCCAACTAACACATACAACTGAAACAGACCAAAACAAGCATGCCCGGGCCCCGCGTGGGAGAATGGTCAGAGGGAGGAGTGGCCACTTCCTTAGTCCAACCATTTGTTGAGGACTTGGTGTGTGCAGGCACCCACCTTGGCGTGCTGAGGCCGTGGTGAGACTGGCACTTGGTGGAGGACAGGGAGGGAGGGACAGCCCAGCAGCTGGGATGGTGGGTGGTCAGAGAGGACCCCTCTGAAGAGGAAGATCTAGATAACCAGTCACTGCGGGGAGCTGGGTAGGCCCGAATTCTGAGATAGGAGCCTTGAATGCCAGGGTATGGAGATTGGATTTTATTCTAAGTAAGGCATAAACAAAACAACTAAGATGACTGTCAGCTTCTTTCTCTCCTAGGTCTCCAGCCCAAAGGGCACCTTCTGCAAAAATGTCTGTGGATCCCTTATCCAGCAAAGCCCTGAAGGTGAGGTACTAGCTCCTGAGGTCTCTGCTGCTGCTCCTGGTAGTGCAGCGGACCGGACCTCCCAATTCCCCTTTCCTTCCTGGACCAAGCAGCAAGGGGCTGAACCGCTTCCCCCACTGAAAGGGGCTTTCCAGGCTGGGTTTCTCAGCTGGGTCCAGGACTTGACGCTTGGTTAGTTTGAGCCCTGGGTGGCCTCCTATGTGCTGATGCTAGTTCCGGTCACCTTCAAGGTCTTGGCTCAAGTCCAGTAACCGCCAAAACGGGGAGGAGGGGCGCCCTAGGAAGTGGGACGGCATCCCCAGCACGGGCGGCATGCCTCTGTTTCCCCACGGCTCGCAGGTCAAGCGTGAGCTGAGCGAGAACACGCCGCACCTGTCGGATGAGGCGCTGATGGGGTTGTCGGTGCGCGAGCTGAACCGAAACCTGCGCGGTCTGTCGGCGGAGGAGGTGACACGGCTGAAGCAGCGGCGTCGCACACTCAAGAACCGCGGCTATGCGGCCAGCTGCCGTGTGAAGCGCGTGTGCCAGAAGGAGGAGCTGCAGAAGCAGAAGTCCGAGCTGGAGCGCGAGGTGGACAAGCTGGCGCGCGAGAACGCCGCCATGCGCCTGGAGCTCGACGCGCTGCGCGGCAAGTGCGAGGCGCTGCAGGGCTTCGCACGCTCGGTGGCTGCCTCCCGCGGGCCCACCGCACTGGTGGCGCCCGCCAGCGTCATTACCATCGTCAAGTCGGCGCCAGGCCCCTCCCCTGCTCCTGACCCCGCCCCCCTGCTCTTAGTACCCGCCCCTTTCCCCCCCCGGCACCGCCCCTCTGACCCGACTCCCTTACCAAAGTGCCTGAGCGCCTCCTGCTCCAAGTCCGTTTCTCTGCCACTGCTACCCAGTGTGGTGACTTCACATTCCTTTCCTGGGCTCTTTTTAACTCTTGCAGACCCCCAAACTGGGACCTGATGGCCCTGGGGAGGGGCAGCTTTGCTAAATTGAGGGGAGGGCGTTGGGGTCCTGGGTTTCCTTGGGCTGAAAGTCCATCTCGGATGGGAAGGAGGTGGTGTAGAGATGGTCCGGAGAAGAGTTGGCAAGAGAGGCTTTGGATTGCACCAGCATGCCCTTCCGTCCCTCCCAGGACTTAGGGCTGGGTGTGACCTTGTGGGGGTGCCTTGCTGGGAAGCAGAACTCGAGACCTCCCAACTCTGCTTGGGACCTGGGAATGTCAGGCTTTCCCAAGCTAAGAGTCTTTGGGCTGACCAGTGAAGCTCAGTTGACAGATGGGGAAGCTGTCAAGGCAACGTGACCCATGACCACACAGCAGCCTGACATGGGGCCTTCTCACTGCTAACATTCCAGCCATGGATTGACTGCAGAGGGGAATGGAGTTGTAGGAGGGCCTCTCCGGCCTGGGAGACCTTTGTCTATGTGGTGGGGGAAGAGAAGCTGAGGGAGAGAGGAGGTGACACAAAGGGACTCGGTGAGGAGCCGGCCAGCCAGAGGAGGGGCATTGGAGATGACCTCTGTGGTAGGTGGAGACAGACACTGGTCCTGGCGCGGGGAGTGGAGGAAAGGGGCCTTGGAATCAAGGCTTCCTTTGGTCCTGAGTATCTGTGGTGGTTGTGGGGGTTGACTATCGGTCCCCTGGGAAGTCTGGCCAGCACCTCCCTGATACTGTATACAGCTGAACCCTCCCACTCTTATTTATTGCACGAATCTAAGTTATTCTAACCAGCCAGAGCCCAGCTTCTCTTCCCTGGGAAATATGTGGGCCCTGGGCTGGACTTTATATTTTATATCTACAAATAAATCACATTTAATCTTATATTTAGGGAAAGCTGGATGGCGAAAACAGCAAGGTTTTTAAAAAAAAAAAAACTACCCAGCTCCCAGAGTTATTTATTTTCTGACTTAAAGTGAGCCAGTTATCTGCCTTGAGTATTTTGTAGACTTACTGAATAAAGTCGAGTTCTTTTCCACAGATAAGTGTGTGTCCTGGAGTGTTGTGTGTGTGCTCTGACTGAGTGGCCTGAGACCACTTTTGGGTCATG
Source organism: Mesocricetus auratus (assembly GCF_017639785.1). Classification (NCBI taxonomy): domain Eukaryota; kingdom Metazoa; phylum Chordata; class Mammalia; order Rodentia; family Cricetidae; genus Mesocricetus; species Mesocricetus auratus. The sequence continues at coordinate 85,465,756 of NW_024429194.1, read as the reverse complement.
GGAGGCTAAATCCCATTGCTGACTTTTGCAAGCAGGTGTGGGTGGAGACCGGGCAAGGAAAAGCTGTGCTCAGGTCTGCACAGCCCAGGCAGAGAGAAGTCCTGCATTTTCAAACTGTCTACCTCTTTTCACATAGGTCTGATTTTTCTTCAGCCTAGTGGGAGCTACTTCCCAGTGTACCTGAAGGCCCAGGAAAGTGGACTGCTGAGTTCTAGCCAGCAGTCCTCAACCTTAATCTTAGGTCTTAGGGAGAAGGGAAGGGTACCCACGCATTTGCCCTGCCCTGCCTGGTAAGGAGTGGAATACTCTGGTCTTCAGCCAGGGGAACTGGGATTGGGCCCAAATGGTCTTTTTCTGGGTGGTTTCTTGCTGCTCCAGTTTCCTTTGAAATGATGGTGCTATAGAGGCATAGCCTAGGAAAGCCAGAAAGGCTTCAAGCCCTAAATGCATAACAAGTGACAGTCCTTGTATGTGGCTGCTCAGGGAGGGAGAGGGACCAAGCCAAGGGGCAAAGTTGGAGTGTAGGGAAAGGCCAGATCATGTGGCTGGACCCACAGAACTGTCTCCCCCTCAAACTGGGGCTGTGCCAAGCCAAGACTCCTTCCTGAGAGGCCTTCCTCAGGCCTGGCAGCAGGAGGGGTGATGGGTAGAAGTGGGGGTACACAGATCATGTAGACGGTTTACCTTAGGGTTACAGGCTGCCTGGGAAGTTCCCCTGCCCACACTCATTCCAGCCATGCCTGTCACCCATGGGACAGACCTAAGAAAGGCCTGGTGCCTGCAGGGAAGGTATCCATGGCCTGGTACCTTTGCCCTATGCCTCCTGGTTCCTAAGGGTGGAGAGTGGACTCAGAGAGGCCAAGGCAGGTCTCTGATCTTCTGGGAGATAGCTTAAAAAACGGGATGAGGCCTAGCCCTCATGGGGGTGGGGGAGAGGGTGAACACTTCGTGGTTGTCTCTGAGGAAAGGACAAGCGTCCAGTGGGGATGTGGATTTAGTCCCAGACAATGTAAGCACCCCTCTCCGTGACCTGCATATACACCGCACACAGGAAGAGGGCGAATGCCTCTCTCTGCCCACGGCCACACTTCTAGACAAAAAGGGGGCAAGAAAAAACCTCACTGGCAGGCAGAAGAGATTTTGATACAATCTATATTATCTCATATATATATTTCTTCCTGACTTTATTTGCTTGCTTCTGTCACTCATTTAAAATATCACAGAGACCAAAATAGAGCGGCTTTCTGGTGGAACGCATGGCAGTCACATGACAAGATACAAAACTAGGGGGCTCTGTCTTCTCATACATCATACAATTAATTTTCAAGTATTTTCTTTTATGTACAAAGAGCTACTCTATCTGGAAAAAATAAAAAATAAACGAGACAAGATAGGTTATGCATCCTAGAAAGAAAGAATGGTACAGGTTCCTGTCCCGTGTTCCCAAGGACCACTAGCTTCCTGCCACTGAGTTCCCCCCAACCTCACCCACCATGCCAGCAGGCAAGTGCCAGGGTGGGTAGGGACCAGTGGGGACAGGAACCAGCAACATACTTTGGCCTGGAAGGAAGGGGAAGGTCTGAGAAACAGACTGGTAGAAGCAACCCTGGGGGGAACCGTGGCCACTCCCAAGAGCTCCCACATGCCAGCTGCCTTCCTGGGCAAGCCTGGAACCAGCTGGCCAGGCCTACTGGGCGGAGCTGAGAGCTGCCCTCTGGTACCTTATGTGCTCAGGAAGGAGGCTAAGAAGGTTGTTAGGAGACGACAGCCCCGTGAGGGCCCTTCCCATAGACCCTAGAGAAGGAGCCTGTTTGTTCCAGAGGTGACCAGAGGGAGAGCTTCCAGGGAAGACCACAGCAGGGCTCTTCTATACCACTCTGTCCACCTCAAGAGGCTACTGAAGCCACACCCAAGTGCTGCGTGGATCCTACTCGCCGGGTCCTCTGCCACCCTACCTTGGAGGCTCCAGCCCTGGAGGCTGCTCTGGATGTGAGAAGAGAGGGAGTCAGGAGAGAGAACAGGTGGTCCCAGACGAGGGCACCTGACCCCATGCCCGACTACCCGCAGTCCTGAGTGCCTGCAGCTCAACAAGGAAGTGCCTGGGACAGACTGGGGACTGGGGGGGGGCTTTCATATGTGACTAAGGCACAGAAGAGATGGGCCGGGGGCCAGAGGGAGCAGAACACCAGGTCCTACATGGCCAGGGGACCCAGGAGGGTCTGAGACCACCCCTACCTTACGCCTGCTGCATAACCATCCCCCCAGCCTCCTCTGGAAGCGGGCTGAGATGTGGACACTCAGACTTCCCAGGACCCAGCAGGAGTATGACTGCTCCATTGAGGAGGTGCTGGGAAGCCCAAGCCCTGGCACAGTCAGGAAATATAGGGGGGCTCTGCCCCAAACTATCCAGAACTGGACCCAAATGAGAGAGCAGTGTAGGCTGCTGGCTGTCCTCAGCAGACCAGAAGAGCCAAGAGGCAGGCCAAGTGGCCACGGTGAGAACACCCAAGGGCACATAGGCACGGAGGCATCCTTCCTAGGTGAGCCCTGAGGCTCCGGGGTCTGGCTCTGATCCTTGCAGCATGCTAGGCAGGCCTAGGTTGGCAAAAGGGGAGGGTCCACGGAGCAGTCACATCTCCCCCTTCTGGGAATGAGACAAATCTCACACTGGACAGAAATGAACAGGGAAGGGCAGCAGGTGGGAAGATCAGATCAGGTCTGGGTATTGCACGGTGTGGGGTGGGCTGGGCCTGACAGCCTGGGCAGATGCCTTGTTGGGGAGGGGGCTCAGGATGCAGCTTCTGGCCAACACACAAGCATTTGGGCCCAGGCATGGCTGGTTCCAGATGTGTCTCCAGTACAGGATGGGCAGCAGAGGTGTGGCAGCTACAGCCAGTGTCCTTTGCTCCGGCCCTGGATAGTGAAGGGTTGGCCATGTAGACACATTCCTGAGGCTTGTTCCTCTGGAAGTGATATGTGAGTGTTTCTGGTTCAATAAATAAAAGGGCAACAGCAACACTGCGCTGACTGCTCCCAGCCTGGCTGGAGGCTGGAGGAGGCGCCTCTCCTTCCCCACCGGTGCCCACACTCAGAACTCATCATCAGAGCTGAGCAACAGAGTCTTCTCATTGTCACGGGCACCGCTAAGGCTGTGGGACCGGGAAAGGCTGTGGGTGCCACCGCGCCAGGTGGGCCCAGGCTCCAAAGTAGACTGCTGCGTATACTGCTGGTAGGCAGGGGAGAAGTTATGGATGGCGTCCTGCACGATGTCGTGTGGGTTCATTGTCTCCTTGAGGCTGCTGGAGATGCTCTTCATGGGGGCACAGCGGCCTGCAGGGAGGAGCCAGGTGGGGCGAGGGCCAGAGTGGGGAGAAGCCTGATCAGTCCCTGCCCCATCCCCAATGTTCTCCTTCATTGCCCCCTCCCGAGACATGAAAGGGGACAGGACAACAGTGCTGCTGCTGACTGGAGTGACCACGGGGAGCTGGGAAGGACGTGTAGACAGAGGGCAGAGGCAAACCACTCTGGGAGAGATGCTCACAGGAGAGAGAGACTGGGCAGAACGGGGAAGGCTGCAGGCAGTCACCTCAACACCCTAGGCCCCAGGGCCAGACTTATGGCCTCCACCTGTGAGGGCTGCTGGACCAGGGAGCAGAGGCCCCAGGAGCAGGCCGGCCTGTGGGCTCTCCCTCTAAGAGGGCCAGAACTGGCTGCTTTGCATGCTTCCAACTCTTCCTTTGAAGATGTGCCCTACAGGGTCAGGCAGGGGAGGAAGCACGCGCAGTGCAGGTCACCAAGCCAAGCTGGAGGGATGAGCTCAACCCTGGCCCAGGACTTGGGACTCAGCCTCCCACCCTGTGGGTGCCCTGTCTCAGAAACACTGCTAAATACCCTTGCCACCCCTTTAGTGGGCACTGTGCCCCAGAACCTAGCAGGGTGTATTTCAAAGCTCAAGAATGGAATGAAGGCAGCCAAACTCTCCAAAGGGCAGCCCTCTTAGGCAGGGGTGCTAGCCGGGAGGAGATAGGTACACAGAGGAGCTACAGAAAGGCATGCCAGTGACAGGACCAGACTGACGTGCAGGACGGACGTGCAGACAGAGCCGAGAGCAGACCTACCGTATGGGCCGTATGTCAGCACTGCCCGAGGCCAAACCCAGGGCAAATGTGGGGTAAAGGGACAAGGAGAGAAGCCGGAGGGGTAGAGAAGACAAGAGACAGCTGAGTGTAAATTGCCTGCCCACTCCAGGCCCAGTGACGCCCCCACTATCCCCGCCAGTCAGGCTGCTCTGGCTGCACCTGATGGACCGTGCTCAGGCTAATGGGTCATCCCAGTGGCAGTGACGTTCCACCCCAAGAGTCAGGGCCTCTTCCCCACTTCTCCCAGGGTTTGCTGGAGCTATGTCTGCATGGAGCCCTATGCCTCGCAATGCTCACTCCTCTGCACAGATCTGGAAATCAAGGTTCAGAGGATGATTGTAGAGCAGAGCTGGTTTTTCACCCCAACCTAACGTGAAGCTGGGAGGGACTGGGTGCCATGGTTATGGTTAAGAGGATGGACTACCGCCCACACCAACAGCAGTTTGTCCAGGGCGGGTTGTTTCCTCTGGGGGGTGCCTCTAATGGGGGTGCTGTCTGAGGGTAGTATGTGGAAAGACAGCCAGGCAGTAAGGCGTTCCTGGAGATAGCCCAGCTTGCTCCTGTAAGTGGCCTGCCTGGCTCCTGTCCAGGGCCTGTTAAACCAGGGTTAAGGGACCCAGACCTTTCCCACTGGGGCCCAGCAGGAAGCAGGAAGCCAGCAAGTAGCTCAGGGCAGAACAGGAATGCCATCAAAGACCAGAGTGGCAACCGGAGCACCGCAGTGTGGCAGAGAGCACAGTCCAGCAGCGGCATTTCAAAGTTTCTTCCCAACCAGGGAAGGGGCAATAGAGGGACTGGGCAGGGAGTCCTGTGCCTGTGGATCCCTAAGACTCCCAAGCCAAGCACAGGGACCTGTGGGGGGCACTGAAGCCTGGGGAAGGAGGCTGTCTGGCCTCCAGACATGGGTAAAGCTGACAGCAACTAGGTGACAGATGCCTTGAACAGGAGGCCTCCCTCTCCAGTCCCCACAGCCCCTCGCTGTGGACGCCAGCCTTGGGCATTCTCTCAGAACAGGCCTTCGGGCCCCCGCTGGCCTGATGCTTTCCCGGACAGCTGCACTTCCAGTCACCAGAAAGCTTCTCAAGGCTATGCATCCTACAATCACAGACGTGCCCAGGGGCTGCAGAACACTCATCAGCAACAAGGGTTAGTGGTATAAAGAGCAAGCTGTGGAAACTGCCTCTGACCCTGCTTCTCACAGGGAAGCAGCTTTCTGACTCTTGTTCCTTGGAGAATCTCAGCAGACAGAATAGGACAGAGCAGACTCCACACAGTGGTATCTGTTCACTAGTCTCTGTCCCAACTTCCTTTTTTGTTCTTTTTCTTAAACTCATGGTAACCCTCCTGCCTCAGCCTCTTGAATGCAGGGATTATAGTATACACCTTCTCTATACCATCTGTGGGTCTCCACACTAGGACCTAAAGGGTAAGCTTAGCTTCCAGAAACAAACTGGGGATCCCTCTGGGCTCTGACAGTCCCTATGCTCTGACCTCTTTACGCCCCTTTCAGAACAGACAGGGTCAACCCTTACAAGATGTTGGGTGGTAGGAAGGCCTGGAGCTGACCTCATGAGGCTGGGTCCTGCCCTAGGAACCTGGCTCATACCTTGAGCGTCCAGGCTCTTGTCAGCGTAGACCTTGTAGGTGAAGGCGTGCCGCAGGGCCAAGGCTGCAAAGAACATCTCGATACAGATGATGAAGTCCTGGTAGCCAGCAGCAACGGTGCCCTCACCCACTGACACGCGGGCTGAGTTGATCTTGGGGATGGCCCCACATTTCTCTAAGATGGCCAGTAGCATGCCTGCACAGGGAGAAGCACTGTCTGGTCACACACTGGACCCCTTCCCATGCCCTTCACGCAGCCCCGCACACCACAGGTTACAGGAAGGCTCATTTGCTCCTGGAGGCAAGGATGAAGACAGACCCAAGGCCTCTGCAAACCTGCAAACCCAATACTCTTAGCTACCTGCCAGTCAGGAAACTGGGACATCACTAAGTGTCCAAGGCTGCACTCAAGTTTCCTGCAAGCCTCGCCCCTCCTAAGTGTCCAGTGGCCACGGTATCTCTGAGATTGAGGGCAGGACGTAAAGGGGTTGTGAGAGCATGGGCGAGTGTGGGAAACAAGTGGAAACGGGGTATGGTCACCAGGCTGAGAGGAGGCTCACCTTGCCAGAAGGAGAGAAAGATGACGGACTTGACCATGAAGAACTTGAGGACAGGGCTGTAGGGACTGAGCAGCTCCCGTGTGGCGAAGTAGAAGAGGAAGAGGGCGTAAAGGGCCAGGCTGACTGAGACGTTGTAGATGATTGTCACATAGAGGTACCCACTGGTGGCACTGTGGGACAGGCATGCTGTGGCTAGGACCCATCCTGACAGGGCAGACTGCTCCCTCCTCTGCCCTGCCCACAACTTGTTCCCACGGGCCACCGCTGTGCTCTCCAACAAGGCACAATGGACTACTGGGAGGAGGGACAGGGAAGGGAGGACACACTGGGAATGTGCTACAAGGTGTGCCTGTGGGCAGGCTGGCCTCCATGACCACTTCATTCACTCACACGGTGGCCCTGCTCCAAACCTATTCCTGATGGCGGGCACTACAGGGAAGTCTAGGCTATCCTGGAGGCCAACAGTCACAGCGGTTCCCTTCCGCTGGCTCTGCTCTCTCTTCCTGACCTCGGTGTGCTCATCTGCCTAGGTGGGCTGTGGTACAGGTTACAGGCAGAAACAAGAACTCACAACCCAGGCCCAGGTGTAAGGCAGCCTTCACTAACCCACAAATGAAAAGGTGTGGCTGCTTTAAATAGTGGGGTCTTTACATCTGGGGCTCCTGCACTTTCAAAATGTCTTAGAGTAGCCCCCACCTTCTGAGACTTACCCATGGTTGCTACCACACACCCCAAGAATAACTTGGGCATGACCGGCTAAAAGCTGGCCTCAGGACCAAGTATGAGAAGGTCACGGCTGGGCTCAGGCAGAGATTCAGGGAGGTCTGAGCCCCATGCAACTTAGAAAGACCACAGGTATGGCCTCTGTCAAGGTAGGGCACCCACCCTTGTGCCAATACACCCATAGGTCCCGGGGAGGATGCCTGCTTACTCAAAGTCCCCGTCTCGGTACTTGCCGAAGGCCTGGAGAATAACGGTGCTGACAGCCATGAGCGGCTTCACCACACAGAACTGTAGGGTGGCCTGTTTGGGAGACAGACAAGACAGGGTAAAGTAGGATGTGGGAAAGCAGCGGCTCTGGCAGCTGGGCTATGCTGGTCCCTAGGAAGGAGGGACAGGGAACTGTGTGCAGGAGGAGGCAGGGCGTGTGAGGAGACACCATGCTGCTGGGGACTCAGGACTGGGAATATCAGGCCCAGAGACCAGGGGTAGAAGACGCCCCAGAGACAGCTCAGAAGGTAAGGGGCCTTCAGGAAGATGTGGAGGCAGAGGGAGCAGCTGCAGGCCAGTGGAATGGCTCGGGCAGGTAAAGGTACTTGTTTGCCAAGCCTGCTACCTAGGTTTGATCCTTAGGACACACTGTGGAAGGAAAGAACTTCCTACAAGCCACGTCCACACACGCACCCACACAAATACATGCATGCATGCACACATACATACATACACGCACGCATACATACACACACACATACATACATGCATATATACACGCACAGGAGCAGTTCAAGCAGAGGCTCACCAGGGCAGTATGTGGACAAGGACAGGGAGTGGGCACTGGAGAGAGCAGCAGGGAGGCCCTGGGCAAGTGAGCTCTAACGAGGAGTTGGCCACACAGGGAGTGGGTGAGGACACGCGCCTCTGCTTCCTTGACTCACGTTCTGGCCTGAGCCAGGGTTTCTATGGAGCTGGGGTCTGAGTAGGCTGGAGCTAGCCTTCAAGAGGAGTAAGTGGGGAGAGGACACCCTCTAATGCATGGGAGCCCTGGAAGGCATGTGGGAGTTCAGGCCTGGTCGGCTAGTCACTGCAGTCTTTCAGGCAGGTACCTGGTCTCCAACGGTCACCATCTGGGTAAATGTTAGCCTAACCCATGCCCACAGCACAGGGTGTCCAGGGAGAGCTGGACAGCAGTGTCTGTTGAGGCTGCCTATTCTATGTGCAGTCAGGATTTTCAGACTTGCTCAGACCTGGGAGAGTGTGCTAAGCCAGGCTCGACAGTCCCCGTAATCCGGTGGGGTGTCCATGCCACCCACAGACTGCCATTGACCCAAGAGTGTTCACCCTCATCCAGAAGCCCCGTGTAAAGGGGTGGGTGCTCCAGCTCCAGCCATGTGGCTTGGCCAGCGTGGCTCTGGATAGGACCAGGGGCTGGAGAAGAAGAGCAGCCTGGGAACCCATCTTTGCCCACTGCGGGCCTGGCCTGTGCTGTGGGAAAGCCCTGCAGAGCAGCGTGAGACAGAAGAGCTGCTACCAGAAAACCCCACACAATTCCTGGCTGCAAACCTCCACCCAGAAGGAGTTGAGGGAGGGAAAGAGCAGGGGTTCACACCCCAGTCTCAGACAAGAAAACAGGCATAGAGCTGAATGCAAGACGTAGCACTGGAGCGCCAGCAGGCCGCAGATGCACCATGGGTCAACCACAGACCAGGTCAGAGGTCAAAGTCACATGTCAGTTCCAGGAGTGGGCAGTCCTTCCTAGACCTCTGCTGGGCTCGCCTCATGGTCACTGATCCAGAAGGCTCTATTCCCCGCCCACCCTTCTTCCTTGCCATTGGCAGAATCAGGGGACAAAGCCCAGGGCCTCACACATGAGGCAAGTGCTTCCCCACCACTTTGCAGCCCCAGCCCAGGAATTCCCACTTTTAACAAGTGTTCCAAGACTCAGACACTGGGCTCTGGGCCCGAGGACATCCTGGCCCACCCGGTGGCTCTGGAACAAAGACTCTGAGCGCTGGGGTGCCTGCTGGGAGCCTTCATGCGCTATTCTCCTCTCACTGCCAGTCTGCACGTCAAGGTTCAACAGCCAGCCTCGAGCCCATAGGGCAGGGAATGATCTGCACCGGTAACAGTGACGGTGCTCTGTGCTCTGCTCTTGAGAGCAAAACAACCGAATGAACAAAAGCGGCTATGAGTCAGAGCTAGCTCTGGACTGGGTGGCTGAACCATGTAAACAAAGGCTCTGCAGGCCCCACCCTGGACGAGGACAGTTTTAACCCTTTCCAGGACACTCCGTGAGAGAGATCCTGACGCCCTCAGGAGGCAGGACCAGTAGCAGAGTTGGGGCCTGGGCATGTCTGCTGACATGTTGCTGTGTGGGCAGTCATGTTGTGGGCCCTGAGCCCTTCATAGAGGCTGGAAACAGAGTGGCAATAGGGTAGGCTGTAGTTTGTGGGGGCAGGGGGTAGCATTTCCCTCTTGATTACTTGGTCCAGCTGGAGGGACTGACAGAGGGCCTGCAGAGGCCAAGGACAGTCATGATGACTGGGTGTGGCATCCTCGGAGTCTACGTCCCGGAATGAGCCAGAGCGGTACTAAAGGCTCACATCCACTGTCTCATCTGTTCCTTTTAGTAACCCTTGAGATAAGCATTGCCACCCCTATTTTATAAAAGGACAAACAAGCTCACAAAGGTTAAGCAAATGATCTGAGGTCACACAGTCAGAGAAGCTACAAGTCCATCTCCAGCCAGGAAGTGGAGGCCACGGAGACCAGAAGCTGCGGCACTGCCAACCGGCGTGCGGGAGAGGGCAGGGGCCACACAGCCCTGTCTGCTATGTATCTTTCATGCCAATCCCTTTTGCCCAACACAGGGATGAGTTTTCAAACTGGCAGACTAGAGCTCCAGTGTGCTTCCTGGTCAGCAAGATTTAGTCCAAAGGAGCCAGACTCCAGACAGCTTCTCTGGCCCAAGGCTGTCAGGTGCTCCAGGCTGCTCAATGCCCACCTCTGCAGATGCCGCTAACTCAGTGCCTCCAGATCAGATTGGGGACAGCTGGGGACCAGGGGACCTCCACAGGTAAGGCACAGGTCAGCATGCAGCAGGAACTGCCCTCAGAGACACAGGTCCCTAGCTGAGTCCTCCTGACCTGGGGCTGCTGCTGGGCATGTACCTGTTTACAGAACCGCAGGAATCCGATGGAGTAGGTCTTCCCCCAGAGGCAGCACGTGCCATACATACAGCTCGACCTAGGAGAGACAAGTAGACGGGGCTGGGAGGTGGGAAGGGCGGGATGGGAAAGGCTGCCCTCCACATCAAACAAGCCAGGGCATGGACAGGGATGGGAATACACACAAAACAGCCCTGAATGAGAAAGAAAAACCGCAGGAGGGAAAGGGCGAGAGGAGCTGAGAGTAAGGAGCAGCACAGTGAGGACACGGGTGAAGTCTGTGCGTCCATCTGCAAGCTGTGGGGTGCCCACGTGGGGTACAAAGCTGTCATACTCACTCGATGGCTTTCCCTCTGATCTCAGACATGATGGCACTCTCGCCCCCGAGGTACTCATAGCACAGACTCAGGAAGTTGTAGATGACAAAGGCTGTGAAGAGTCCAGAGCAAAGTGTCCAGGTCAGCAGATGGCTCAGAGTACACAGCAAGGGAAGGGGCTGTACGCTTCCCCCTGCAGTCTCCTGATGATGTCACACCCTCTCAGGATACAGGGCAGCACAGAGTTGGGGCAGAGAGCCATGTACCCTGAGCCCAAAGGTTCAGCTGCAGACCATGCTTCCACTACTTAGGAGCTTTAGGCAGGTTTCTCAAGCTCTCTGTGCCTGTTTCCTCATCTGTGGACTGGGAAAAGCGCTTCCTTAGGGCCTGCTGTGGGAGAGGAGCAGTGACCATAAGAGGCCCTACCAAAGGCTGGGTTCCCAAGACAGTTTGGCAAATGGCATGATGCCTTTTCCAGACTATGAACACCACGTACAGGTAGGAACTGAGTCCGACTTCCAGTATCAACCAAAGTCCTGGTTCCTGTACCCACAGCCAACACGGAAGGCATGGGAGTCAAGGGGACAGATGTGGCGCCTAGCCCTAAAGTGTCTACAGTCAAGGCCCAAGGAAGGCCACAGGCCTACACCCAGACTAGCTCTCAAAGGACTCCCTCTGGCAGGCAGGGAAGGAAACCTTCCTTGAGGTGGATCCTCCAGAGAGACCACAGGGCCCAACAGCATCGTTTCCTCTTGCCAAGCAGCCCCTGTAATGCTTTCCTGAGGAGGACCATAAGCTGTGTGAGCAAGCGCCTGGACACTAGGCAAGGCCTGGCCACCACCAGCTGACTGAGCTGCTCAGACCACTTCACTCAGCTGTCAGCTCAGGACTGCCTAGGTACACAGGCCAGCGGCCAATGTGCTGCTTCACCCAAAGGATCATTAGTGAGACAATAATGGACTTCATCGGTTCTCAGAGAGAGGAGACGAGATGACAATCTACTTAAGACAGGACTTGATTGGTCAAATCCGGCTCCCTGACCATCTGGAAAAATCCATCCCCTTCCTAGGAAAACACAGGCTCACACAGAACAGATCCAAACACCCAGCAACAGCATTACACCAGAGTCCTCTACATAGGCCAGAAACAGAACAGAGAGGTTGACACGTGACCAGGAAGAGGGAGTAACTCTGCTGTCACCCTGCCACACTCTCAATATGGTTCCAGACTTGGTCTTTAGGAAAGCCCCTGTGTATCCTGAATACCTACCACAAGCCGTGTAGTAGGCCCCAAGACACATCAGTGACCATGGGACCCATAGTCTAGAGGGAAGTGATGGTGTCTCCAACTCCTGCCCTGGACTGTTGGATATCTAGAACTTTCTGCGCCGTTCTAGATACCATATCTCAAGTTACAGTATGCCATCAGGAAAGGAGGCTGAGGGTTAAGAACAAGCAGGACTGTACTGGAAGCTTGTCCACACTCCAGACAGAAGCCATAGAGTCTCAGATCACATGAGGACTTCAGCTTAATAGAATGAACATGCCTTTCTCCCTCCCTGTTCTGTTTTTCTTTTTCTTTCTTTCTTTTTTTAAGATTTATTTATTACAGTGTTCTGCCTACATGTCAGAAGAGGGCACCAGACTGAATTGTAGATGGTTGTGAGCCACCATGTGGTTGCTGGGAATTGAACTCAGGACCTCTGGAAGAGCAGTCAGTGCTCTTAACCTCTGAGCCATCTCTCCAGCCCTCCCTCCCTGTTTTTCAAGATGGGGGCTCATCAGGTAGCTGAGGCTGGCCCCGAACTGGCAGAGATCCTCTGGCCCCTGCCTCCTGAGTGCTGGGACTAAAGGTACACCATTAGAAAGGATGTCTCTAATAAGCACCATCAGCAGAGAACGAGCTGTGAGCCCCTGGCTGGCCATTAGATATAGGCATCAGAAGCCGGCACCCTCAGCTGAGACCGGGTCCCTTCCAACCCTTGGTGGCAACTTCTCTAGCCAGTAACTACCCGGACAGGAGGTTACAAGCTAAGTCATTACAGCCCACCCAGCCTCTCAGCTGTCGGCCCCACGAACAAGCATCTACAACACAGCCTGGGAGATCAGGACATCAGTGAGAACCTGCTCAGAAGTGTCCTTCAGTTGTCCCTGAAGCTGTGCCCTGGGCCAGGAGTACACTGTTCAATGTATACTCCCTGACTACCACCTATTTAATGCTGGGAACCGTAGAGAACTAACGGTCCTGAGTGCGTCTGGCTGCTCTGAGCTGTCTCCTCCATCAAACTCGAGGACCTGCAGCTGTCTCTGCCTCTGCTACATGGAAACTCTGAGCTGATTTGGAAAGCCCAAGGTATTTGGGGGCATTCCAGATAAGTGAGGATATGTCTAGAAACTGAATTTGCCTGCTCTGAACAGAGTCCTTTCTGCTTGGTACACTGAGACTCAGAACATTCCCACATTTCTGGGGCATGTGAAATCCTAGGCGAACCAACTCTGGCGGACAGGGGCCTGCCCCTAAGTAAATATTCCCAATAATACAATGCTCCAAAGCCCTCCTCCTGTGTGAATTCACCCTTGAATCAATCCCGCTTGTCCCTGCTTCTGGCAGCCTACATGCTGCTCCTGACCCCTCCCATTGGTTCTCTCCTCCCACACTTCTTGTTGGTGAGCTGTGGCCAGTGGCACCACTACCTGTCAGGGTGTCCGACTGACAGCAGACTGGCCAACAACTCCTTGTTTTTCTTAAATTCCCATCCATTTATTTACTTGTGTACGTGTGTGAACACGTGTGCCACAGCATGGATGTGGACATCAGAGGACAAGCTGCAGCAGGAGCCAATTCTCTCCATCATCATATGGACCCTGGAGAGAGAACCGGGTCATCAGCCTTGGTGGCGAGCATCTTTACTGGATGAGCTGTCTCCCTGGCCTAGCCTATGGCTCTTTGTTCATTCACTCTATCCTCTCTGTCCAAAAACGATGGCTCCTTTTGGGCCACATGTCAAGATTCAATGTATCTAAAATGTGAACTCTGGGGCCAGATGTGACATCGTACAGCTGTGAAGCCAGCACAAGGAAGGCTGGGGCAAGAGGATCATGAATTTGAGGTCAGCCTGGGCTACACTTCTAGACCGTATCTCAAAAACAAAAACCTGAACTCTGAAATGGGGAGAAGCCACTGCATTCCTCCTATGCATGCAAACTCTTTCTAGCAGAGAGTTCACACTTCCTGGGGATCTAACAGAGAATTTATACTTCTCTGGAGGGATCTAGCAGAGAGTTCACACTTCCTGGGGATCTAGCAGAGAGTTCACACTTCTCTCTGGGACAACAGGGTCTTCTTCCTCTCTTTCACTGACCAGCATAGAGCCAAGCAGGAGTCTGGTGTTTCACGCTATCAGGTCATTCTGGGCAGGTTTTACAGCTGCCTGCAGTTCTGTTTCCACACTGTATAATGGCTGTGTGATACATACTCCACCTGGTAACTAGGAGGTAAGAGCGTGCTGAGGATGATGAAGGACCTGGGGCCACTATGAATGCCACATAAACACAAACACACAACATACTGTAGGGAGCAGAGAGGAAGCTGCATCTCCAGTTCCTGCAGGGAGGTGCCCAGGACCTCACCCCAAACCCAATCAGACATCAACTGTCTCTCACCCCAGCCCTCATGATGAGTGCTGTATGGAGCTGGGGCATCCTGGGAAAGGCACCCATCATCTGTGAGGGTTGGCCCTTGCCTCAGAGAATGGAAGCCCTGCCATCTACATGAGTGCAACACACAATGCCCCCTCTCTTCCCTTTAAAATGTAATCAAACAATTGGGACTGACCTCATATGAGAAGCAAATTATCAAGAACATAAAGAATGCCACTGGACCACTGTTGGGAGACAGCAGCAGCAGCTCTGGGTGATGCCCCAGGCTGGCAGTCCTGGAGTAGGGAAGGTGCCAACAAGGACCCCAAAGACCAGGTGGATGATTCCCATAATCCAATGCTTCAGAGGCTAAGGCAGGAAGATCTCTGCAAGTTCAAAGCTAGCCTAGACTACACAGGGGACTTCAGAGCTAAGTGTGGTGACATAGACACCGTAATCATAGCAGAGGTAGGAGGAGTGAGTTCTAGGTCAACCAGGGCTATGAAGCAAAATCTCAAAAGAAAAAAAAAAAAGGAACAGAGCCCAGAAGCCCCCAGTTCCTGTTGTGCAGCTCTGAGGCTGGGGATGTGCAAATGGGAAAAGCAGCCAAAGACTCCATGCAGAACTTTGGACTGTGAATACCTAAAGGTCAGAACTTGGCCCGGCTGAGGGCGGTAACGATATCTGCAGAAAATGCAACATCCCCACAGCCCTCTTCCCTGTACCTGTCTGTATCTTCTGAGCAGAAGCTAGGAATAGTATTTTGTGCAGAATCACATTGTGCCTGCATTATGTCTGTATAAACACAACAAGGAAGACCGTCTATGCTCAACTAGGAGGCCCAGTCAGTTATCAGGAGCCCAGTCTTAAATAGGAAAAAAATCTGAAGACATTAGATATTTGAGGATGGTTCCTAATACAAAGGTCAAAACCCAAATGAGGGGCAGAGAGATGGCTCAGTGGGTGAGAGCACTGTTGTACAAGCAAAGAGACCTGAGTTCAAATTCCCACCAAAGCCAAGCATGGTCTTGTGATAACATCACACTCATGTGTACACACCTGTAACTCCAAAGCTGGTGAGGGGGTGGAGGATGTTCCGGGGCATAGCCCGAAGATTGTGAGGTTTTCTGGCTATAGTCTAGCTCCAGGTTCAGAGAAAGACCCTGACTAAAGGAATAAGGCAGAAAGTGATAGACAGGACACCAGACAGCCTCCTCCGGCCTCTGCACCTGCACACATACATGCATACAGCACACATGTGTACACATGCACACATGCATACAGCACACATGTACACACATGCATACAGCACACATGTACACACACCACATACATGCATACAGCACACATGTACACACAACACACATGCATACAGCACACATGTACACACACCACATACATGCATACAGCACACATGTACACACACCACACACACATGCATACAGCACAATGTACACACACACACACACACACACACAGACGCACGCACGTGCAAATCAAACAGATGCAAAGAACTCAAGAGGCGGAGCTGATGCAGAAGAAAATCGTAATTAGTTTCCCCAGAGAAAAAGATACCTTCCAGCACCAAGGGCCTTGAAAAGAACAAAGAAGAACCACTGACACATTACAATGAGATAAATGAAGTAAACAGGGAAAGCTCACAGGTGACAAAGTGAAAACAAGCATCAGACAGCTCCTGGAGAGCAACAGAAAGAGCGAGAAATTGAAAAGACAAGCCTTGTTCCAGGAGCATACCCCATGGCAGGAACCCCAGAGAGAGAGAGAGAGAGAGAGAGAGAGAGAGAGAGAGAGAGAGAGGGAGGGAGGGAGGGAGGGAGGGAGGGAGGGAGGGAGGGAGGGAGGGAGGGAGGGAGGGAAAATGGATGCTTCCGAGGCAGATAGCTACTGAACCAAAGATACCCTCCTGGGGTGAACATCCTTCAGCCCACAGGGATCTCCAATCCCTTATGCTGAGCATGTGACAAGGCCATGCTTCAGCCCCAGACTCAGGACTGCTAACCCCATCAAGGCCTTGGTTTGTGACTCCTAATTGTACAAACTTCCAACCAAATGGATGCTTCAATCCACAGCTAAGAGGAGTGTTCATGCTTGAGAAAGTTATGAAGGCCCTGGAACTAGGCCTCTGGATGAATAGGGACCTGAACACAAAGATTAGGTAGGCTGTGGTTAGAACTGGGGTGGTTCTAGCTAGCTTTAACTCTGTTATGTGCTTTATATTCAGACAAGTTAAGAAAAACCTGGATAGCATTGGAACCCAACCTTGCTAAGCCCTTACGTGAATATTTCTTTCCAGGTTGCTAACTAAATAATAAAATCATTTTTAAAAGAAAAGGGGACGTATCAAAGACACAAGAAAAAGTCTCAAGCCTGAGTTGGGGAGTTCAAGTCTGCCAGATTTCCCAGCAGTGACTATTTGCTCTATCTTCTGTGAGATTTCAGACTTGGGGGTTGAAAACAAGATCTAAAAAACCAGGAAGAATATGCAAATGGATAGGCGGGATCAGAACCCACCAGACTTCCTAAAAGCAGCAGGAGCTGAAGGTGAAAAGTATGGCCCCTTCCCAGGGATGCAAATCACAGAGCAGTCCAGTAAAGACCCTTCGCACTGCTATTTCAGGAGGCTGGTGGAAGATGGCCCGGACCAACAGAGACAAGAAACCACAACAAAGGAGAACCTGGGACGGACGGGGGCTCACACAGCACAGGGAAGCCCACACAAGTCCAAGAATGATGGCTAATGACAGAGCCTGGTGACAGCTGAGCAGAGCCAGCACCACAGGCCCCAGAGAAATGTGGTCAAAGCAAAAGGCAGTGGTGGCCACAGTCACACAGTGTCGCCTCATTTAAAAGCCCAGTTACAGCATTCAAGAATGAATGATGAGCACAGAAAACTGAACCACTCCAAAATTAAGACAAATAGTACCTATGGAAAACCCAGACTTCTACATGTAAAGGACAGGGAGGACCAGCCTCCCTGCCCTGCTTCGAACAATATTTAACATATAAAATGCAAACACTAAATGCACACCTAGAAAAAATTGCAGTCCAGCGTCCCCAGTAAGGTGAAGAAAAGAGAAGTGTTTATGAGAACGTGTGTGCATGCATGCATGTACGCTTTTTTAGTTTTGTCACAGAAACAAAAGATACCTGAAAAGAGGTATAGAAGGGACAGGCAAGAGTGAGGGCCAAGGCTGCTGACTCAAGACACTAAAAACCAGTGACCTCAGGCAATGCTAACTCCAGGTGCTCTGTGCTGTTTGTAAACTCCCCGGGAGATGAGGCCAGAGACAATAGCGTTGCTAGGAGGCGAACTTCCAGAGTGGCAGACAGGCTGGGAGGCTGGTTGGGGCTGGTGGGAGGAGCAATGAGGCTTCTGAAGTGGGGGTGCTACCCACTATCTGCAGCTACTCTGTGGTGTTGAGTAAGGACAGGTTGGTAGCTCCCCCATGTCCTCACTATGTTCTACATGTCCCCTCTTCAGGGCCCACCCAAGGAGAAAGCCTACATTTGCCCCTAGACTACACAGGACACACAGATACAAACACACACGAAGGCACACACACAGTAAAGAACAACCTTTTGCTTCTAAAGGAACCAGGTGAGCAGAAGTTGTTCCACTTGGGGCTGGCACCTGCTGGGAGAAGGGTGCTCAGCTCCTCCCTTCCCCAGGCAGAGGTTTCCCTGGGGACTTTCTGCTTTCAGGAACATCAGGCACAGAGCACTGGGCAGGTCCCCATCTGCCTCTATGGTCTCTCCTGGAAGGGATTTACATTTACAGGAGCACCACCAGCCAGGAGGAAGGTGCCTGGGAACCAGTGCAGGCCTACAGAGGGGCTGGGTAGAGCTCACAATATGAACGACTCAAGTTCCTTTATTCAAAAATTACGGGGTGCAGCTTAAAGAAGGAGCACACACCTGGTATTGTGAGCCCCCATTCCTCCTACACAAACACACAAATGGATTGGCCTGGGGGTATATTTTAGTTGGTAGAGTGCTTGTCTAGCATCTAGAAAGCCCTGGGTTCCATGCCCAGCACCACATAAACCAGGTATGGCAGCATACACTTGTAACCCCAGCACTCGGGAGGCAGAGACAGGAGGATCTCTGAGTTCAAGGGCAGCCTCGTCTACAGATCAAGTTCCAGGACAGCCAAGGCTAACACTGAGAAACCCTCTCAAAAGAAAAAAGGGGGGAAAAAAAAGAGTTTGGGGCTGGTGCTGGAGCGAAGGATCAGGGGTTAAGGGCACTAGCTGCTCTTCCAGAAGTCCACCTGGTTTGATTACCAACACCTCCTGGACTCCTGAGGCACTGCACATACACAGTACACAGACCTAAATGCAGGCAAATACTCATACACACAAAAGATGGACAAACAGAGAATATAAGGTGCACACCTTTAGTCCCAGTACTCAAAAGGCAGAAACAGGCAGACCTCTGTGAGTTGAAGGCCAGCCTGAGCTGTAAAATGACACCACCCCCAAAGAAGTTTCAGGCCAGCCAAGGCTGCATGAGGTCCTGTCTCAAAGAGGAGAAAAGGCATGAACTGCTGTTGTGTCTGGCTGTGTTCTCTCACTGAGAGAAGCCTCCTCTCAGGGCAGCACCCACTGAAGATGCCGACAGCCCCCTGCAACTACGCATGGGCAGGAAGGATGTGACACTGGGGAGCAGGCAGGATGAGGGCAGGGCCCACGCCAGCTCCCAGCTGGGGTGGAAGAGAGATGAGGGCCGACTTGGTGGGAGGAGCTAAGGAACCAAGGCCCATGAGAGGGTAGCAGCCCTTTCCTGAGACACAACAGCACCACATGGGGACACACGGGGCCCACAGGCCCAGCTGTGTAAGAACTCCTACCTACCTACACACACACACACACACACACACACACACACACACACACACACACACACACACACACACACACACACACACACACGCCTGGGGTTTCTAGCCATTGATGGACCCCCAGCTCCCCAGCTCTCCCTCCAGACCCCCTCCACGCCGCTCCTCACCCTCGTAGCAGTCTCGGATGGTGCCAAAGTACACGTAGTACTGGTCATTGGTGAAGAAGAGGAGGCTGAGCCAGGAGTCGAAGGAGTAGATGGGCACGATGAACAGGATGCGCACGATGTGGCGCTGCTCGTTGGGGCGTGTGTAGCAGCGCAGATGCATGTAGATCTGGGGAAGGCACCAGGTCATCAGGACACACCAGGAGCACGCCTGAGGCCCGCCTGCCGATCTGCCCTCTTCCTCCTGCTCCATGCCAACAGGGCAGCTCCTGACTCCTGTCTCTGCCCTCCCTGATGCAGAGCATCCACCCTGCATCAGTCCTGCTCCGTAAGATTAGCCGATAAAACCTTCGTCATGAGAGTCCAGCCAAAGGGAGCACATGAAGCTGGCGTACGTGAGCAGCAGCTGCAGACACCTTTCTAAGTGGGGCAGCAGGAGCTGCTGAAGTCGTGGTCCTCAGTGTGTGCTGCCCGTGCTGCCTTGTCAAAGCCACGCTCTCAGGGCCGCACAGCAACAGCGCTGAGTTAACGGAAGGGCTGATCAAGGGCAGACCGAGGCCATCTGGCTGTGGCCCCTCTGCCTTGAACCTTAGCAGACACAAGAAGGGGTGGGACACATGGGAGCCTCACTCTAGAGACATGGGTACACTTCTAGGCCACACTACGCCTTGGTCCTCAATCTGCTGAACCAAGGCAGCAGTGCAATGTTCCTGGGGGGGGGGGGCAGAGGGAGCAGCGCAACTCTGAGAAAGCAGAGCCAAGCCAGCCCCAGTGCCCGGTCCCAGCTCTCATGACATCAACTCTCCATCCACCCCAGGCCTGGCTGAGGAAAAACACAAAATATTCCCATCTGCTGTAAGCCAATCTCTTTTTATTTGTTTGGTTTTTTTTGTTTGTTTGTTTGTTTTTGGAGACAGGGTTTCTCTGTATTGTTTTGGAGGCTGCCCTAGAACTCACTTTGTAGACCAGGCTGGCCTCAAACTCACAGAGATCCACCTGCCTCTGCCTCCCGAGCGCTGGGATTAAAGGCGTGCGCCACCAACGCCAGCCTAAGCCAATCTCTTGAACCCTGATAGATCTAAAGGAGACTCAGGCACACAGCAGCTGGTGAGGGACTGCCAGGGCCCCGAGCAGATTCACCCGGCCTACACGGGGCACTCATGAAGCCTCCTGCTTGAGCACCCAGACTCCCCTGAGACCATGGGTACAGAGGACACGAAGCCTGACTGAGCTGCCACCTACACAGGTGCAACCAGCTCCTCTGCCACCTTCTCAGGCTCTCGAGTCTCTCCTTGCAAAGACAGCTCTGACATGTACAGTCCTGTGGCTTCAGCTAGACATGGGCATGGCCAAAGGCCACTAATCACAAGTAACTGTCACTTGTAGTTCAAGGCAGACAAGCATCTGTACGTCTCCTCGCATTCCTGATGTTGGTAGAGGAGTACAGATGACGCCAGAGCCACAGCTTGCCCTTGGCTGAGCTGGGATGGAGGAGAAATCATCTAGGAGGCTGAGTGTGCCCACCGCTTCAGCCTGGCTTCCCTGGAGTGTGTGCTTCACTGAACTAGAAACTACTGGGACACTTATGAAGGCTCCCCCTTCACACCCAGGTACCTGGTGGCAGGTGATGAGTAGAGCTGTCCACACAAAGAAGCCGGAGATGGCCTGGGCAGCGGTGGTCATCAGGAACACGGGGTGCTCCATAGCTGTGGGACTGCCCTCGGGGGCTGCAGAGACATCTGGTGAAGTTGCTGCGGTTGTGGGCGATGCTGGGTCTGGGGCCAGCGCAGCCCCCCTCACTGTCATGGTGCCCAGCAGCAGGCTCCCTGAGAGAATCTGAGTGATGGGCTGGCCTAGGGAGGAAATCTGGGTGAGTGCCAGTGTTGGAAACACCTTTCGAGGTTGACATCACTCTGCCCCAGCCACGTCCCTGTTCTGCCCTTGTCCTGCACGTCTAGGCCAATACACAACATACGCAAAGGCCTTGTGACATTGAGACCTCAGTCAGACAAGGACCTTTGTCTGACAAAAGTCCCTAACAGCTCCCTAGGATGTTAGGAGGAAATGCAGCGGTACAGAAGAGCTCCACTCCACAACCCTCAAGAGCAGCTTGACCCACCTGCTACCCGGCAGTCTGCTGTACAGCTGCTGTAAGCTGGGGCCTTCATATGGCACACAACTGCCTCACAGCTCCTCTTGTCGCTCCCCTTCAGAGGCCAGGTCTCGCTGCGAATAGCCCAGGCAAGCCCTGAGCTCACACTCCCCCCTGCCCAGGACTTCACACGTGAGGCAGGTACTCTACCACTGATCCACACAGCAGCTCCCTGCCTATCCTCTTCCCCAACAGACACTCCAGTCCATTCATGGTCTACCCTCCTGCCTGCTCAGCGGCAGTACCCCATTCCTGTCTTTGAATCCCCAGCACCAAGCCCAGCACCCAGGCTGTTTACAATGCCCAATCAGCTTCAGTAGTGGCTTTCAATCCATATTTCAAAGAGAATGTGAGTTAGGTGCCCCACAAACAAGGAAAAGGCAGAACAGAGGAAATGGTCATCAAGGAAATTTCCAGCAGGAAAAAGAAGCTGAGGGTGGACGGCAGCTCTGTGGAAACAACGCCTTCCTCGACAGAGAGTTGGAGTCCCATTTGATGTGGAGAAGTAACCCCATGTGGCCCGGAGAACTGTCAGGAGCCCAAGCTGTTCACCAATGGAAACCACGGCTGGGCCAGAGACCAAGGCCACTTTCCAAGCGCAAATCCTTCGAGGATCATCCAGACTATGCTCTTAGGAGTTTGAAGCTCCAGACTATTGCAAGGTGACAGCATTAGGAGGCTTGGGTGCTTAGGTCAGGAGGATGAAGCCCTCACAAATGGGATCAGTGCCCTTGTGTGAGGCCCCTTGCCTTTCTGCAACTTGAAGAGTTGCCTGCCTATGAACTAGAAATGGGCCCCACTGGACAGTGCAGTCAGTGCCTGGGTTTCAACCGCCCAGGCCAGTTTCCAGCATTGTTAGAGCAGCTGGAGAGGAGGTGCCTAAATGCCCCTTTACCCTGGCTCAGAGCCCCATGAGCCTCATCCTCTGTAGTGCTGCCACCTACTGACAAGAGGCAATGCCATCCGCCATCTGGTGACCTGGAAGGCCAACTGCCCAAACCAAGGGCTCTGGCCACGATTCGCCGTGCACACACAGAAGAGAAGGACAAATGGGGAGACGGTGAGGACCACAGACACTGGGCAAGAGCCTGCCTGAAGCTTGCGTCCCCAGCTTCATCGTCAGCCCAGGTGACAAACCTCACAGTCCCTTCACGTCCAGGCCAAAATGTAGTGACACCTTTGGAAGACTCTCCCGAGGCTTCGTGGGTGCAAATGGCTCACACCTGCCCTGTGATCTAGACACACCTTTCCTGCTGCCCACCCTCACCTCCTGCCTGGCTCCCTCAAACGCCTGTGTCCACATCTGCCTGTCAGCTCCTGCACACACCGGGAGCCAGCAGAGTCCCTTACTCTGCTCGTTTTCTCTCACATAAACAATCCCTAACCACCGACTAAAAGACAGAGTCAAGATTCAAAAACGGAGAAGGCACCTAAACTGGGAAACTCAGAAACGGAGAAGGTGTCTATATATAAAGACTGGTGGCAAGTTCTGGGAAAAAAAGACACTGTGGCAACCTAATAATAGCTACTGTAGGCACGGCTGCCAAGTTGAAAGCTCGTGCCTGAGACTTTTCTTTAGAAGGGTTTGCAATGTAAATCAAAGTCTCTGCCTGTCACTCCACATTGAAAGAATAAACGTGGGGGTGGGTAAAACAAGAACAATACCCCTAAATTGCCACCAAGTTCCCCAAATACTATCTGATGTTTGTTTACTTTTCTCTCATGGCAACTTTAAAGTGACATTATCTACATCTTGGAAATAGAAAAAAGATGTGGAACGCCCCTCCCAAACGATTTGAAGGCTTCTAGAACATTCTCTTAGGCAACAGTTAAAGCAATGCCCCCACTCATAAACATTTAGCCTCAGGTCCCTTTGAAAGCCACGTGTAGCAGCTCCTCCATCCACACCCAAGACCCACAAGGAGGCTGCCGACATCTGCAGTCCAGTCTACAACACACTAAGCTCGCAAACTTCCCAGTGTTACAGAGGGTAAGGAGAGAGGAGACCGCGGCTCCCACTCTTCACAGTGCGTATGGAGAGGAGGGAGGAGACCCGGGTCCCACTCTTCACAGTGTATGGAGAGGATAGACACTGGGTCCACTCTTCACGGTGCATATGGAGAGGATAGACACTGGGTCCCACTCTTCACAGTGTGTATAGAGAGGATAGACACTGGGTCCCGCTGTGCCTTTCCTAGGACACACAGATGTCTTCCTGGGAAGGAGCACTTGCACCCCTGAGCCTTGGAGAAACAAGACTGAGTGTGGCTGCAGCAACTGCAGCTGGTACAATCCCCTCCAATCCTCGTGGTCTCTTTGGTTCCCCTTTACATATAGTCCATGCCCCTCAAGGTGGGAGGAGACATACAAGACAAGGTGCAAAATTCCAACTGCTCTAACAGGTTGCCTTCTTTCTTTTTCTTTTCTTTTTTTTGGGGGGGGGGTGGTATTCATCTATGTGGTTTTTTGTTTTGTTTTGGTTTGGTTTGGTTTTGGTTTTACGAGACAGGGTTTCTCTGTTTTGGAGGCTGTCAGTCCAGCCTGGCCTCAAACTCACAGAGATCCACCTGCCTCTGCCTCCCGAGTGCTGGGATTAAAGGCATGCACCACCACCGCCCGGCCATCTATGTGTTTTTTAAGACATGGTTTCTCTGTGGGGCCCTGGCTGTTCTGGAACTCACACTATAGGCCAGGCTGGTCTTGAGCTCAGAAATTCACCTGCCTCTGAGATCAAAGGCACGTGCCACCACATCCAGCTAAATATATCTCTTCTTAATAAACTCCAACTCTCTGGTTAAAAAAGGGAAGAAAAGAGCCAGGCGTTGGTGGTGCACGCCTTTAATCCCAGCACTTGTGAGGCAGAGGCAGGCAGGTCTCAATGACTTTGAGGCCAGCTTGGTCTACAGAGTGAGTTCCAGGACAGCCAAGGCTGCTACACAGAGAAACCTGTCACAAACAAACAAACAAAGCCTAAGAATAGCCCAAATGTCTGTCAATAGGTGGAGACTGAAAAAAATCACTACATCCAGACCTCAGAAAAAGTGTGTCTGGTGGTGGTGGTGGTGGTGGCAGCGGCGGCAGTGGTGGCGGCACAAGCCTTTAATCCCAGCTCTCTGAGTTCAAGGCCAGCCTGGTCTACAAACTGAGTTCCAGGATAGACAGGGCCACACAAGACAGGCTAAATCCTGTCTAGAAAAATAAAAACCCTAACACTGGACACAGAAGCCCTCTTTGTTGGCCAGGGCTATTCCAGAGACAGAGGCTCCTAAAACATTCAGCCTCTGACTACTGCCCCTGGTTGCCCCCAGAGGTGGAAGTTAAGCTTCTATTACACTTCAGACACAGGCCTCAAGGCCCCGAGCTGGAACTAACCTGATGCTTCCTAGAGGACCAGCTTCCATGGCACATAAAGCCACTACAAAAGCTTACAAGGCGGGGAAGCAACCAGCAGTCCTGCCCAACTCTGACACCATGGGCTACCACAACAACCGGCACGGCACCATAACCCAAGGTTGCAGTAGAGGCCCAAACGCTGTGGCAGTAAAACAGCATTCTCAATGAACTTAAGAGCTGCTTAAAAAGAGAGAAATCACACCTGGTATTGGAAACCCAGTCAAGAGAAAGAATCTAAAAGGAAAAGTATCAATACACACAGCACTGGGTCGCCTGGAGGGCATTATGCTTAGTCAAAGTAGCCAATTTCAAGTCAGAAACTGTCTGAGTCCATTTATAAAACTTTCCAATGTGACAAAGCTATCAAGCCAGAGCTCAGATGAGCAGGAAGCAGAGGCCAGGGACAATGACAAGGGTGCTGTGCAGGTAGGTTCCTTCCAGCGATGAGACAGTTGGTGTCTTGACAATGGCGATGGGTCCACAAATCCATGAGACAAACCACTCAGCACTACAGGCAGACACACACACTCTCACAGGTGACAATATAGAACCAAGGATGTCTCACAGCCTGGTTCCCATCACACTGCCCTCTGTGAATCACTTCCATAACTGCTTTGATGTAGCTACGGCCAACAAGGACATCCCACCAACAGAAGGAACACTGCACCTTTTATACCCAGTCTGTAACTTCCTGTGAGTCTCCATTTGTTTCAAATAGAGCACTGGTTTTTTGTTTTTAGATTTTTTTAAATTTTACTTCATGTGCATGAGTATTTTGCCTGCATATATGTAATGTCACCGCACATGTGTGTCTGGTGCCCTCAGAAGCCACAAGATGGAACAACACAGGAAGTAGAGTTACAGATGTTGTAGGCCTCTGTGTGGGTGCTGGGAACTGACCTGGGTCTTCTTCAGGAGAAACAAGTGTTCTTAACTGCTGAGCCACTTTTCTAGCCCCAAAATAGATTTTAAAGTCTCCAGCATGTAGATGCATATTGGCATAATAAACGGGTAAAGAAATAGCATGGTACCATATTCCACACCCATCCCCGCTGCCCAGGGTCAGCCTTAAATTCTGTGTCCTGTGTTGGAGGGGTCTGTCCTCTGGCCTGGGGTGAAGCTTGGCTGGTAGAGTGCTTGCCTAGCATGCCTGAAGCCCTGGGTTCAGCCCCCAGCACTGCACAGAAACGGATGGCAGTACACGCTGGCAATCCAGCACCTGGGAGAGGGGAGAGGGAGCACAGTCCAACACCGTCCCCTGCTACTTATACTTAGCAAGTTCAAGGCCAGATTGAGTTACATGAGACTGTCTCAAAAAGGGGGAAAAACGTTCCTGCCCCTGCCTCCACAGCCCAAGCACAGCCTCCTCCAGCTTGGGGTCCTTTGTTAAGGGAAGAGAGGAAGACGGAGGCATCACACACCGAGGACTGTGGAGACCCTGTGGGCCAGGACAGACAGGCTCTTGAGCATGTAAGAAATTTCCCACAATGAAACACTCACTAGACAGGACCTGAAAACCTCCACAAGAGCAGAGACTGAGTGAGTGCGGAAACACCCAAGGGACAGACTGTCTCCTTACCTTGCAGAAAAGCAATCTGAGTGACCAAACTTAAAGATGGGGAAACTGGGGCTGGACTCAGGGACCCACGTGTGGTCTTTCAGTTCTGCAAGCTGCAGGAGGCCAGCTTCCTAGAACTGCCTTCAAAATGTCCTCAAGCACATTCACGGCATTCCTTCACAGGAAACAGCCCTTGTTTGAGGGGCCCTATGGCACCACTATCAGAAGCCACAAGCATGGAAGGCTCCATTGGCGCAGGGCTTTGTGACCAAAATCTGTATCTGGCATTGATTTTTTTAATTAATAAACAAAACAAAACAGTTTTTAAATCTGAAATTCTAAGATACTTTGAAGTAGAACTTTCTGATTAAAAAATTCCCAGAGAATCTGAGTTGTGTTAGAGACTTTGAAGCAAATGCCTTCTGTTTGGTTTATAAAAACATCTGACGGGCAGAGGAAATGGGAATGCTCCCCCTGAATCCTGGCAGTCCCTTTACACGGTCGGTGGCTGGGATGGACAGTGAGTAACCTGACTGAGAAGAGCCGAGGGAGAAGCACCGTCCCGTGCTCGCATGTGCTGGACAGGAGCTTTGTCAGGGAAGGCAGCCATGAAAACTGGGCACAGAAACAGGATGGCAGAGTCGGGCCTTCCAGAGACTTCCTCCACCGCACTAGAGCTCACCTGCCCAGAGTATGCCAGCCTAGGAAGCCAGAAAGCTTGCGCCATCAGTGACACCAACTTTAAAACTCATGACATCTTCAGTTTGTCTTCTGACCTCTATGTCAAATGGGTCTTATAATGTAATGGGAAGGGAAAGTTGTATATTCTTATCAGTGCATCAAAGTCCACATACAGGAGGTGCATGCTCAAAAAGCCTGGTGTTTGTCTATCTGTATACATGCTGTTAACGTGTGCATGCACAGTCACAACTGCCTTTTTATATGGAGAACCAAGCACACGTCCTCATGGTTGAAACAGAAAGGGTTCTACCCATGAGTCATCTTACAGCCCACATTGGTTGTTGGTTGCTTGTTTTGTTTTGAGATAGGGTCTCACTATATAAGCCTTGGCTAGCCTGGAACTCAGATTTAACTGTTTCTGCCTCCTGAGTGCTGGGATCAAAAGCATGACAAATTTGGGAGCTCTGTTGCTGATAAAAGTGTACAAATACAGCGAGCAAAGGTCACTGATGCAACTCATCCTTCTGCAGAGGGCCCTGCCCTTATTTCTCCTAGAACAGTCCCTTAGCCTCCTTGGGCCCAGGCACCAGGCACTTGCTTGGTCCTTCCAGTGGCCCACCTGCCAGTGAGCACTGCCACCCCGCTCACCACCACTCACCCACCAGCAGGCAACTCCGAAGAGGCCAGGCTTCAAGCTGGTACTTTGTCCCAGATCCTGAGTCAGGTAGTTGTGCTGGAATCTGTGTGCTGTCACCTGAGCTGGGCCTGAACAAGGGAGCAGGCTCTTATCTTGGGAGCAGAGGAAGGTGCAGACTGTTCTGTTGCCATGGCCTTTGAGCCAATAAGCTTAGCAAACTAGAATCATCCACACTTTCCAAAGGATATAGGGCTGGGGACATGGCTCAGTGGGTAGAATGATTGCTTCTTGGGTGCCATCCCTAGCACACAAACAACCGACATGGTAGCTCATGTCTGTAATCCTCGCTACGGAGGTGGAGGTAGAAGTTTAGGACTGGTGTCGGTTATACAGTGAGTGGCCAGCCTGGGGTATGTGAGACTGTTTCAACAAAATTAAATATGTAAGTAAATAAATAAATAGGTTATAGTATTGCATATGGTTTGACACTCACACGGGAGTCTAGGCAACCCCCTAGTCCTCCCATGCATGGCACTCCCGTGGCAAAAATGCAACTCACCCACCTAGATAAAACCTTTTTAACGGTTATAATTAGCCTCACATCAATTCAGGTCAGATTTTTTCTGGAAATGAGTCTGCTGCTGACTGAGGAGGAGGGAGATCTGTGGTTTCTACAAGATCTAGAGTCTACCATGGCGGAACAGGGACATGGCTGGGGAGCCCCTGAGCTACAGACTGACTTCTGTGTCCACTCAGCAATGTCAGGAGTGGGCTACAGTCTCGACTCCCCAGAGACCCAGGCCTCTGGCCTCCTTCCCAGACTCCTATCTGAGCATCATCAACAGAAACCCTGTTGCCCCACATGTGTAAATACATGTCTGAGTGTCCAAGTGCTTCTCCTCTGCCCTGGTCCTCATGGTCACAAGACCCCAAGTTTCACCTCACCATAAACATCACCACCACCCCTAGGCCCGGCCCACTCCCGCGGAACCTGCCTGGGCTCAGTGCGAAGGCCTGCATTCCTGGCTCCCACACCCACTATTCTCTAGGCCCACGACTCTAAGCATGCGGTAGGGACACGGAAAAAGACAACTGTGTGAACCACTGAGCAACGGAGAGCCTGGAGCTGGAGTCACCCAGCCTGCTCTGTGGGCTCTGTCACCCGACCCTCCCCATGGCTGACAGAGCCCCAGAGTGTCTGGCTGAGGGAGGGCATGGAGAGGGCACAGGATGGAAGCTGAGTCACATCCATCTTCCAGCCTGGAAAGGCCACACCAAGGACAGCAAAGGACTGTCGCAGGCTGGTAGGCGCTCGAAGGTGAGTCTGAAGAGAGATGCTTTCCCCAGCTGGAACTCAAGCAAAGGGCTTATTACTTTTGGAATAAGGAAGTTCCCTGAGTTAGGGGCACTGACCACAGATGGGCGCACTCCCGCCTTCTCCATGACAACACTGCAACCTTCTAGAGGAGGTCAGAGGTCATATCTTAAAGCTCCTGTCTTGGGGACTGGAATGTTCGGCCATTTTCACTGAAGAACTCTGTCCCCAACTGCCTGCACGTCGCCACTCTCTGTCACATGCACGGAGTCACGCCTTTGCTGGTCTGGCCTTTTCTCTCACAGCTTTTCAACTGTGATGCTACTTGGTCACTCAACACCTGCCTTCCCAGTGAGAGTTGCTCCAGGAGAACAGGGACTAGCCCTGAGGGCTAGCTGACTGACAGTAAGGGGGTGAGGGCTAGAATGTGACCGCTAAACACTGATTTGCGGGCAGGAGACATGACATGGACAATGATGTTGGGCCAGCCTGTGTCCCCTTGATGTCTGAGCAGGCTTGTGCCAAGAAGCCTCACACAGGGGCAGTGTGAGACAGTGTGAAAGGCCACATATGGCCTTCTGGCCACGTGTGAAACAGAGCTGTCTGGTCAGAGCACCCAGACAGACCTGAGTGCCCAGGCAGAGCCCCTACAGGGTCACCATGACAAAGGCAGAGCTCATGGTGGGGCTGGCCTGTGGCCAATGGGAAAAAGGAAGCAAGTTTGAGCAAACCGAGCTCAAAAACAAGGAGTAGCCAACACAACATGCCCTCTGCTGTACACCTGAGAGTCAGGGAAGCTGGATCCGAGCAGAAGACGCTTGAGAGCACAGAATCGGTGGGAAACAAGAAGGGGCCCTGGCCAATGAGCTGTGCCAAACCCCAAAACCCACTCAACTTCCCTCCATCAACAGCCCATACCTGCAGCCTCCTCTAGGGAAAGGCATGGCTGCCGGCCCCTCTGCTGAGGATGCCCTCCTCACATCCCCTTCTCCAACCCGGAGCCCTGGAGGCGGATCACCTGTACCTGACTCCAAGCTCTGCCGCTCTAGCGGTAAGTCAGAGGCAAATTGTGCAGCATCTTCCTGCTTGGAACTAAGGGCACATGGTCACACCCAAGTCAGAGGAGCTTCCAGGAAAGAACAAGATACAAGTACTGTGTGCTGCTGTCATTACTATTACTGGTCTCATTGCCACCATCTCCTCCCATCACGGGATATAGGGTGAGGGGTCACATTCCTATCAGTCTCTGAGCTCAGACTGATCGTACCTCTGGTCACTGGTTTTCTTCAAAGAGTGTGTGTGTGTGTGTGAATGGTATGTGTCTATATGGTATGTGTGTGGTGTATATGGTGTGTCTATGGTATATGTATGTGCTGTGCAGTGTGTGACTATGGTGTATGCATGTATATGGTATGTGTGTGTGTAGCATATGTATGTATATGGTATGTATGTGTGGCATCTGCATTACACACATGCAAGCAGAGACCAGGAAGGTGTTGGGTATTCCTTTGAAGGTCTCTGTCTGTCTGTCTGTCTCTCTCTCTCTCTCTCTGTGTGTGTGTGTGTGTATGTGTGTGTGTGTGTGTATGTGTGTGTGTGTGTATGTGTGTGTGTGTGTGCTCGTGTGTGCGTGTGAACCTGGAGTCCGTGTGTTTGGGCTTGGGCTGGCAGTCAGCAACCCCAGCCATCCTCCTGGCTCAGACCCCACCCAGCACGAGGATTACAACTGCATGAGGCACGCCGGCTTAAACGGTCCTCGTGGTTGTGCATGCAGCAAGCACTCCTAACCACCTAGCCCTCCCTCCAGCCTCACGTCATCCCAACCTACCCCCTTTTTGCTACAAGGTCTCACTGTAGCCCACGCTGGCTTGAACTCGGGTTGATCCCCCTGCCTCAGACTGAGTGTTGGGTTCATAAGCATGAGCCACAACACCCAGCCAGGATTTTGTTCATTCATTTCAGATCTGACCCTTCTGAGCTGCAGCCATGGAATGCCGGCCTGCTCAGGCAGCTGCTGCCCACAGGCCAGGCTGCAGTGCCAACAGGTGGGCAGGCACTCCTCTGGAATGTCAGTGCACATGCCTGCTCTCCTCTCCCCATTCGGGCCCCCTGCTCCTGAGCTTACAGCCTGGGAGTGTGGAGTCCCTGGGCCTCCGGGGGCTGCTTGGCTTCATCACCTCCACTGCTGCCTTTGGAGTGAAGCTGACCCACATCCATCAGAGCCAGACAACAGCCGCAGGCTGGCCCTTCTCCAGAGGGGATTAGAGGCAAGAGTGGCCATCCAGCAGCTGGCAGCCTTGCCTGGTGAGCCTTCTGAAAAAGGTCACATGCCTCACGAGGGGACGGGGTCCACCTCCCCACATGCTATTCCCATCAGCACACCCAGACAGGCCACTGCAGGGGCTCCACACCTCCCCTTGTCCCAGTCCACACTCCCACTGAAGTCTGAAGCAGGGAGGAAAACTCACCCAACCTGGGCCCGCTGCGGATTGGGGGTGAAGCAAAAGGGAACACCAGAGGAGTCCACACCCTTCCACAGGGTTACATATAATCACCGTGAATTCAGTGCTTTTGTTTTGGGCTTCCTTGGGGGTTTGTTGTTTTGTTTACTTTTTTAATGTATTTGATTGCATATTTGTGAATGCTTTGCCTGCGTTTTATGTCTGTGACCACATGCACATCTGTGCTTGTGGATTCCCCTGGAACTGGAGTTAGGATGCTTGTGAGCTCCATGTGGGTCCTGGGAATAGAACCTGGGTCCTCTGAAAGCGTAGCAACTGCTCTAAGCCATTGAGCCTTCTCTCCAGCCCTGAATCTTGTGGAGGCTTTTGGTTTTGCTGTTGGTTTCTTTAAGTCGGGGTCTATGTAGGCTTGGCTGACCTAGAGTTCCCTATGTAGGCAGGCTGCTGTTTCTGACCCGCCTGCTTCTGCCTCCAGAGTGCCAGGATTAAGGGCAAATTCAGGGCTTTCATTTTTTGTTTTCAACAGTACCAGGCTGAGTTGTGGTTACTCAGTTCCCTTCCACACTGAGAATACGTAAATCATTGTGCAGCCTCTGGGGCTCTGGAGCCCCTAAAATGCTAGCAGATACCTCATCTAGCACTGAGCACATGGCTGCAGCAGAGTCCTGAGCCCCAATGTCCCCATGGCCTGTGGGAGCAGGCTGCCTGAGCAAAGACGGATGCAGGTGCTTGTTCCTAAGATGCTGCCAGCCCAGGATGACTAGGTGGCAAGCCCCAACCACTAAACCCATTCACAAACGTGTAGTGAGGGGGCAGCCCACCCTGGCCCACAGCCGCCACAGAGAGTGCATGGGGCTCAAGACAAGAGCAGAGGAGGCCCAGACCCTGTCCACATGGGAGGCTACAGTGTAAAATTCAGCCCATGGGCACGTCCAGGGCAGTGAAAAGGAACCAAGGACACTTCTACAGAGCTGGCCGGCCTCGCTGCCACCTGGTGGGAGAGCAGGCTAGAGACGTGCACTGCCATGCAGCAGACACTCAAAGCAGGCAGACCAATGCCAGGGGCTGAGCTGCGAGCGGTTCTTACTGGGGAGGAGCGAGCACACAGAGGCCAGGGAGAATGGGTGCCTGAGACACAGTGGAAAAGTACCATGTGACAGCACCAGGGATGACACGGCTGTGGGAAGGACGGAGGGCAGGGAGAGAGAGAGTACAGGAGCTGGGTAAGCACAGGCATGGGGTGGGACCAGCAGTGGAGAGAGCAGCTTCTCAAGCAAGCATAGCTCAAGGGGCCAAAGCAGGCGTTTAAAGTGACAACCCCAGCTACCAGCAGTTGGGGAGCCAGAGGTCCCACTTACTAAGTCCCACTTACCCTCCTCCTCAGACCCTTCTGTGAAAACTAGGTGTGTACTTTTACTGGATGAGGTCGGGCCTAAGTAAGCCTGGCTGCCCGTGAAGGGATGGCCTGTCCTGGCCTCCCTGCAGAGTCAGATGAAGTTCAGTTAAGCCTGTCTGATTTTCTGCAAAGGATATAATGTCTACATTTCGGCCATCGCAAGTGCATGGGGAGCCAGGCTTGGTGACATTCAGGAAGTTGAGGAGGGAAAGCTGCTCTAACTAGGCGTCTGGAGTCAGGGTTAGGCAGGCTCTCCACCCCTGTTCCTTGTGGGTGGGAGAAGGCACAAAGGACACTCAGCAAGCAATGGCCGTGCCAGCACATCCACCCCAGAGGTGCTGCTTCTTGGGGCTGCCCAGAGCTCAGGAGCATTTCCTGTGTTTCACAGAGGGGTCTGGACACAGCGCCCCCACCTGTGCTTCCATTCAGTGGTTTATCTGCATCAGCCCCTAGACCCTTATCACCTTTGCTGTGACTACACAGTACTCCATTTGAACTGGCTATAATTTCTTTGTGTCTCCCTGTAAACAGACACTGAGGTTGAGTCCAGTCTTTGGCTATTTCAAAAGCGACAGCGATGTCTAACCGTGTAAACCGATCATTCCTCACGTGGCAACACTCCTGTAGCTTCTGGCGAATCAGAAATGAACCTTTTAGACAAGTCAAGACAGAGGTGGAGTACACTTACGTTGTTCGCCTAGGAGACAAATCTTGGCTTTGGGAATGACACTTGAGGTGGTGGGGAAAGAAATGGCAGAGAAAAGCTGAGTTTCAACAAATAGAGCTCTGAGTGAGGAGTCAGTAATGGACCTAGATCAGACCCAACCTGCTCAATGCTCGGCCCATGAACTCACTTACACACAAGAGGGGAGAGCCAGGGCTGGGTGTGCAGCTCAGTGGTAGAGCCCTTGGCTGGCAACGCAGAGGCTCCAGGGTCTATCCCACCACTGCCAACAGGAAGAACAAAAGCCTAGACCTGGAGTGTCTGTCATCTCTCCCCTGCTCCACTAGGATGAATGGGTCACCAAGACACCAAGCTGCAACTGCTATCTCTGAATGAAGGAATGAGACAGTGAACGGAGGGTCTCTAGCTTCCAGTTTAGCCTTCCCAAATGACGGAAAAGCACCCCTCATCACACCTCCTGTCAAAGCCATGGGGACGTCACAGTCACGCAAACACTCATGTGACATTCACCTGCCTGCTCCCGGTTCATCACTGTTACGTAACTCACCACCCAGCACCCTACCTAAACATCCCTCTCCAGCCATGGAAGATGGGGGCAGTCTCAGGCAGGAATCCAAGTGTCCTCCCTGAGAATGAGGACATGTAACCAGCAGGACAGGGCTTCCTCCTCATCCCCAAAGCAGGCCCAGCTACTAGAAAGTGTGGATGAAAGGAAAGGCCCCCTGCCATCTAAGTGGGAGAGACCTCTGCCAGAGAGGGACAGACAGTCCACCTGGCTCCATGCACTCATGGGTCCTAACCCCACAGAGACATCCAGGAACTCCTAAATGTCAAGGCTCCCTAACTGAACTGCTTCACACAGCAAAGATCAGCTGAGACAAATCCTGACTGTCACATTCCTGCTCCCTTAAACCACACTGTGACACTCATGAATCACACAATGCCTTCTTGGAGGTGAGGCAGGACCCAAACCACCCAAGAAGGCTCACTCTACCTCACTGCTATGTCAACTGCTTGTGTCCCAGGTCTCTGTGTGTGCTCCGTGTGGCCCCACTGTCTGAAGGTCCTCCCTTCTCCAAATGCCATGACCCACCATCTGCACAGTTTTGGCTCAACTGCCCATCAGCGCACCCCAGGCAGAGCAGACTGCTGCTGTCTCCTGGGTCCCCACAGATCAATCAAGGCCCTCATTATACATTTTTCTACCTCTGGCAACTTGGTATGCCAGGCTTTCCCAGGAGGCTGTGAGCAATCTGGTGGAGAGCAACACTGGTGGACACTCAGGTCAGGCCAGTAAAGGGCCAGAATTCCTAGGACCACAGGCAATTCACCCTCTGAGTGTCAGCCTCTTCATCCACAGAATAAGAATAATGATTCCCAGGGCCAAGGCCACTGGGCAGGATAATTTGTGAAGCCCTACACAAATCACATTGAGCATGGAATTAGGGAAATTACATGCCAATATTAACAATATAAAAGTGATCACACCACACCTTTGCCAACACCTATTACTGCGCTGTGCAGACACCCGTGTGAGTGCTGCAGGGATCCCCCACTTGCTGCTCACAGGAGATAAACAGAGATGCCAACCAGTGGCTACAACAGCGCCTTCAGACCTTTTCTATGCGTGACCCATGGGCCTTAGAGAACAGCTGTGCCCTGCGGTCCTCAGCCATTTGCCACAGGACAGGCCTCTCCTGGCACAGCTTACCCACAGGGGTTCACCAGGAGAAAAACTCAGGGTGGGGAAGCCATTTGACATGAAAATCCTTTTCAGAGTGACAGGTGCAATTACCTGGGTGGGGGGGGATAGCCATCTTGGAATAGGCCATGACATCCCATGTAGAGAACTCGCTAGTCTCAGCAAGGGAAACAGTCTTCCCAAGATCACTGTTCAGACTTCAGGTTGTGACCGTAACAACAGATGTGCATACACCCTTCTTCACATCCATGTGACCTGTCAACCCTCCAAACTGGGCCCCTCATCCTGGTGACCAGGCTTTGACCTGAGAACTCACCTGGCACAGGGAGGTGGGCAGGGGGTTAGGAAGCCCATTGTGAAGTGAAGCTTAGGAATAGTAAGTGGCCTGCCCAAGGTCACCCCAGTTTCTAGGCCTGCCGATGCCCTATCCATCATCCATGCCACCACATTGGCCAGGATGGAGGCTGAGAAGACCTCATCATTCCCACAGGGCTTCAAGCGAAGCACCAGGACCATCACCACTCTTCTCTACCTGTGGCCAACTTTATAACAACCCAGGCAAATGCTTGTGACCCCATACTCAGTAAACAGCGAGGCAGTGTAAGCACCTACCAGAATGAACATCAAACTCAACACCAATTCCTTCTTTCCTGAGGAGGTGTGGAGAGGTTAAGATGGGGTCCTGAGTGGCTACTCCACCAGCAGCAGCAGGGCATGGGCTACAGCAGACTGCAGATCCACAGTGCAGTCCTCGCTAAGCCAATGCTGCCTCTGTATGTGACTAACACACAGGAGAGGGAGCTGGAAATGGTGTGGGTCTGGCACAAAGGCTTTCTGGGTGGGATCTTCCCGCTCCGGTTCCCACCCCCAGACAAGGAAAAGGGGGTGTCTGCTGTGCTTCCTGCCTTCTCACAAGCCCGAGACCTCCCTCACCCCTGTAGGCGGACACTTGGCACTGCTCTCCCGAGTGATGCAACCTCAATGTTAACAGAAGGCAGGCCTGTTCTGAGCTGGACATGGCGGTGCAGACCAGCACTCACAGGTGAGGGCAAGAAGATCAGGAGCTCTGAGCCAGGCATGGTTTAATCCCAGCCCTTGGGAGGCAGAGACAGGGATCCCTGTGAGTCTGAGGCCAGCCTGGTCAATGCAGAGTTCCAGATCTGCCAGACATACACAGGGAGACCCTGTCTAAAGTGAGTAACTAAAATTGTTAAATAAATGAAATAAATCGCTGGGCATGGTGGTGCATGCCTTTAATCCCAGTACTCAGGAAACAGGGGCAGATGGATCTCTGTGAGTTCAAGTCCAGCCTGATCTATATAATGAGTTCAAGGATAGCCAGGGCTATGTAGAAAGACCTGTCTCAAAACATAAGTAAGTCAAGACAACCTATCCTGGTCACCATGGAGGAGTCACAGTCCTTCAAGGATAATCTTGAATGGCAGCCATTAACCATCCACTGTTCATTTGCTCACTCAAAACTACCTCAGCACCTCAGCACCTCCTCAGTGCAGGCTTCATGCCAGACAGTCAGACACTGCTCACTGAAGGCAGGAAGATGCCCACTGGAAGCTGCACACCAGATAGCCATGCTGCTCTCCAGCCACAGCTAGGGATATGAGCAAAAGTTGCCTGAGTGTGTGGGCCAAGTCCTGGTCCTCCACATCCTCCGCATGTGGCTCTGAATGGCTGTTGAGAATACTGCTGGCTAGGGGCTGGAGAGACGGCTCAGTGGTTAAGAGCACTGACTGCTATTGCAGAGGACCCAGGCTCAGTTCCCAGCACCCTCATGGCAGCTCACAATTATCTGTAACGCCAATTCCTGGGGATCCAATACCAGTGTGTGTGTGTGTGTGTGTTTTACCTCCCTGGGTATGTGGTGCACATGCACACATGCAGACAAACACACATATGTACAAAATAAAAATTAATAGCTCTTAAAAACAAATGCTACCAGTGACTTCTTAGTGTGTACTGGGCAAGACATCTACCCCACACTCCACAGAGCAATCAGGAGAAAACCTAAAAGCAGGGACTCGCCCAAATCCCTCCACAGTGCTCCCAGCTCCACTTCCTCCCTTTCTGAGAGGCCACCTTTGGAGATCAAGCACGACAGTCCCACAGGCACTTACCTGTAAGGCTATGCCAGTTGGTAGAGCCACGGGGTTGGTTTTGTGCATGGATTCTGATCATTGTATAAGCTGCCCCCTCTGCCTGAAGCTTACTTTCTCCACTTTTCCACATGGTGACATCATACCTGTCACCTCATCAGAACAGCGTCTGCCCAGGCAGGAATGTACCCTCAAGGCGTCCAGGACAATTACAATTGCCCTGAAGCTGGTGTCTCTCTCCCTAGCTGGTGCAGCTCCCCACATACTGCCTGACACACAGGACGCCTGAAGAAATTAAATGCCCTGCAAGGAAACAGCAAAAGCTGGTGAGAACAGGAAAGATAGCGCAGTTGTAAAACACTAGCCATACAAGCCTGAGGACCCGAGCTTGATCCCCAGCACCCACGTAAAACATGTGTTATTCTAGACTAGAGGGGCAGGGCCAGGCAAGTCCCTGGGGCTCCCTGTCAGTCTACCTATCCTGACTCGAGAGTCCCAGGTCCGAGTGAGAGATCTTATGGTAAAAACAAGCTGGGTGAGGAATGCCCAAGGCTGACCTCTAGCATGCACATGCCCTGCACTAATACAAACACTGGGTCACAGCCGCTATAATGCCTATGCCGTCAGTACTCAATAGTCTACAGAGGAGGCAAACTGCAGCTGTCCTTTCCCAAGCTGGCCTTGACCTCATCCTCCTGCCTCAACTTCCCAAGTAATAGGATTACATAATGTGCAACAATACCACCACCTTAATTTTGTGTATTTATTGCTTTATAGTATAAGACAAACAATTATCTCAATAAAAAAAAGTCTCACTATGTATCACTGGCTGTCCTAGAACTTCCTATATAGACCAGGCTGGCCTAGAACTCACAGAGATCTACCTGCTTTGTCCCTGACTCCAGAGCCTGGGATTAAATGCATGTGCCACCATGCCTAGCTACCTTAGTTTTTAAAAATATGAATTATGCCTGGTATGCAGCCTGCCCAAGGACACGGTGCTAATAAAAGCAAGGATTTGACCTGCAATTCCTAATTCTCTTTTCAGGTCACCAGAACTGCTCAGCTCATTAGCTCCCTCTCTCCTGCTCTCACAGAGCATTTTCAATGAGATGAAGTCTCTAATTTTAAACTTGAGTTTTATTACTACTATTAGAGTGTGTGTGTGTGTGTGTATGGTGTGTGTTGTATGGTGTGTGTGTGTGTGTGGTGTATGGTGTGTGTGTGGTGTATGGTGTGTGTGTGTGTGTGTGGTGTATGGTGTATGTGTTGTATGTTGTATGGTGTGTGTGTATGGTGTATGGTGTGTGTGTGTGTGTGGTGTATGGTGTGTGTGTGTATGTTGTATGGTGTGTGTGTGTGTGGTGTATGTGTTGTATGTTGTATGGTGTGTGTGTGTGTGTGTGGTGTATGGTGTGTGTGTGTGTGTATGTTGTATGGTGTGTGTGTGTGTGTGGTGTATGGTGTGTGTGTATGTTGTATGGTGTGTGTGTGGTGTGTGTGCTTGCGTGTGCATGTGGACACAGGAGTGCCACAGTGCACACGTGGATGTCAGAGAACAATTTTTAGGAGTTGGTGCTCTCCTTCCACCACAGCCTCTAGGGATCAAAGCTGGGTCATCAGCCGTGCACAGCAAGCGCCGTTACCCACTGAGCCATCTCGCTGGCCCACATTCCTGTACTCTCAGCTGCCCATCCCAGGGCGTTCAACTTGGCGTGTCCCCCTCTCGTGCTCACAGTGCTTCAGGCCCAGCTCCTCACACAGCTGTGCTTCAGAGTACTCTGCAAAGAGCCCTAGTGGGCATGTACAGTCTCACAGCCACTGCCCAGAGAAGGGATGAGGGTTAATTCCTCAGACTCTGGCAGGACTAGCAAGTCACTGCATCAAATGCCAGCCAGCCTGGCCCCTAGCAAAGTAGAGCAGGCAAGTCTTCTCAGAGCTCAAAGACCCACAGCTACACCCAGCTTGGCTGGCCCCAATACTGGCTCTCTCTCTGCTCCTTTCTGCCTACAGTCATAGAGCTGAGGGGTCCAAGCATGGGCAGTGGGTGACAGACCACACCTCCCAGGGGCATTTGAGATCTGTGACATGAGAAGCTATGGCCCCAGGAGACCAGGGAGAGTCGGTACCCGGTACTTAGGAAAACAAGTCCAGGGCTGGCTCAGCAGGTAAAGCGCCTCCCTGGCATGTGGGGCACTGAACACACTGGGCAGATGGCACACGCCTGTATCCCAGGCACTGGAGGTAAAGGAGGCTCAGACGTTCAAGGTCAACCTCAGCCACATAGTGAATTCAAGTTCTGCCTGGAATACATGAGACCCTGCCTCAAACAAACACACAGCAAACGAGCTGAGAGCAGAGCAGGCAATGTTTCAAGGGGAGTCCAGGGCCTGGCCTGGGACACAGTAACCTTCAGCCCAGAAGACGCAAAAGAAAAACAGAAGCAAAGACTAAAGAGAAACCAGGGACCAAAGGGGCAGCAAACAGGAAGGAGGCAGGTCATCCTGGAGTTACTTGCCAGAATGAAGGAAGCAAGATGCAGGGTGATGATACAGCCTCGTAACACAGGGCCCTGCGTGTCACTTCCTCTCAAACTTTCAAAGGCTCTTTGCTGACCACACCAGGACCAAATCAAAACCTTCCCAGAGCCTCCCCATCTGCTTGGGGCTTCTATTTCCTAGAGCCCTCCTCTTCTTCCTCAGTACTGAGCCCTAGGACCCCCAGCACACCCCACGTCTGAGGGGAAGAGGAGACTCTGAGATGGGACCAACTGACCTGGGATGTGAAAGGTGAGCCCCACCTCACCCGACGGTGGATGATGAAAGATCATTCTCGAAAGCACTTTGAACTGTGTTGGCTCACAGTAAGTGCTCAAGAAACAGGCCGTTGCTCCTCTTGTCCTCCGGGCCCCTTCAGAGGCCTCTTCCTACCACAGGTAGGGCACTGTCTCAAATGTATTAGTTACTAGCTGGGCCACCTCAGCCAACCACAGCCTTTGACAGTGGGACAACCCAGGACTCTGGCCTCACTGCCCGGATGGCCAGCAAATTCGGGGCACACAGAAGACACTCAGTAAGTATCTGCTGCCCCCAAAAGCCTCGGCCACGGTCCTGGGGCAGACCCCACGTAGAACTCTGAGAGCCCAGCTCCAGGCCTCCCAGCACTCACAGCAAATCCCCAGTCTCATTTGCTGCTACTTGCTTTCAAAACAATAAAGGGCTGTACCCTGCCTTGCCTAGCGGTTTCTACTCCAGGGACCATACAGAGAGAAATGAGCACAGCAGGGACTGGAAATAGCACTGAGCCCCTCTTGGGGAGAGGACTGGGCGGGCGGGCCGGCCAGCAAACAGGAGCAAAACCTCCTAGGTCGAGAGTGGGAGAGACCTGAAGTCAGTGGCACACTGCCCGCCTCGAGTGTCTGAGCCCCGATTCAATGCGCAGCACAAGAAGAGAGAGAAGGAGAAAGCAGCCCCTAGACAGAAGTCCAGGTCCACAGAGCCCAGCCAGTGCCCTGAGCTAGGACAAGCTGGCCACATCATTCCGGTCTAGAAGCTCTTCTACTCTTTCCTGGCGCAACCCCACCACCCTGGGAGCAACTTATAATCCATGCCCCAGGACTGCACGAGCACCAGGTCAGCCCCTGGGGGGTATTTAGAGCCTCTCTAGTCACCATCTATGTCCCCCTCCCCAGCAGACTGGGAGCCTCTAGAGGCAGGTAGCAGGTCCTGTCCCTCCTCTGTGTTCTACTCCCAGGACATCAAGGAGAGGAATAGCAGAGCAGGGACTCGAGACAGCCCCTGAGCCGGGCACACAGCAGATGCTCAGTAAGTTACAAGGCAACATGGCAAGACGCAGTTCCCCACTCAGGGGTGATGGATTCCACCAGAGCTTACTAGTATCACACTGACATGAGTCACTAATTTCCTCCCCACCACCTGCTGCCTCAGTTTCCTTGTCTACAATGAAGCACAGTACTTGACTCACCCAGCTGCTGTGAGAACGAACTGGGAAAATATACATGAAAAGCAAAAGGCCCCCGAGGGATGTCAGTCACCCAGCTTGAGCTCAACTGTCCCTTTGTACTGAAGTCTTTTTCGCTGACCTGCCCCCCCTCCCCACACCTAGCACTAAACCCACCTCTGTACAACTCTGTCTTGTGTTTCTGGAATCCCTGTGGTTATTTATTTCCAAGTTTGATTCTGCCCAGCTACCTGAGAGAGAGTCCGCAGATGCCTGGATCATGGAATCTGTGTCCTGGTGAACACCAGCCTGGCTTTTGGGGCTCCCCCACCCTTCCAACTCTGTCACAACGCAGAACTCTCAAGAAGTTCAGACGTGCAGAGCCCAAGGGCCCACCAAACTTGCTGACACGGGAAGGGATGCTGCAAACAGCCTATCAAGAAAGCCAAGCCTCGGCTGGGAGGCGGCAGCATCACACACCTTTAATTCCAGGGCTCAGGAGGCAGAGGCAGGCGGATCTCTGAGTTTGAGGCCTGCGTGGTCTACAGAGTGAGTTCCAGGACAGCCAGGGCTACACAGAGAAACCCTGTCTCGAAAAACAAAACAAACAAAAGAAAAAAGCCAGACCTCTAAGACCTGCACCTCCGCTGGTGTGTGTGTGTGTGTGTGTGTGTGTGTGTGTGTGTGTGTGTGTGTGTGTGTGTGTGTGTGACTGTGTATGTGTGCGGGCTGAGTCTGCAGCATTAGCCTCCAGGGCACAGATTGCTACTTCTCTCCTTACATACAGCGCCTGGCAGTCAGATGAATAATACATGGTCCTTCACCTCACACACAGGTACCAGACAGGCAGACACCTGGTTTGCCCCACCGCGGCCTGCAAGAGGGAGGGGATGAGGTGTTCGGCCTCATACAGTCTCCCCTAGAAATCCGGGCCCATTCCTCAGACTCCCTTGCCTTGCCACTGCCTGAAGCCCCTTAACACTGGAGTCCTATCCAAGTAAGGTGTCCAAGGGCGTGCCCCGGAAAATAGGCGCAACACACAGGTCGGACGCACACACTCAATCCAATCTCTAGGATTCCTTTGAACACCAGCATGCTGGGGGCCTCGGATTCCTATTTGTCCCCCTTCAAATCTAATGACCTGTGTGCAAGGTGCACACACACACACACACACACACACACACACACACACACGTCCCGATGTACGCTTGTACCGCCTCGAGGGCCGACCACCCGGCCAGGTCAAGGCCACCGCATCAGGGACGGATGGATGCCTCCCCATCCCGTTCAGTCGTGCCAGGCTGGATACAGCACACCCACCGCGGCGCGCACAGTCCCACCGGTAAGAGGCTGGGCCCCGCGCCGCCCACCCCTGCTCCCCCACGGGCAGGTCCGGTTACTCTCAGGGCCCCGCCACGCTGGCGGAGCGGGCACACCCACGGGCCGCGCGGGGGCCTGTGAGTCCCTTCCTCCCGCGGGGAGCCCCCAGCGTGGGGCTCTCCCCGAGGCGCAGCCCTCGCCAGGTCCCCGCTCATCCCGAGCATCCCGCCGCCCGGGTACCTCAGGAGCCCATGGCGCTGGCGACTGCGGGCGGAGCTGGAGGCGCCGCAGCCCGGTACCTTCGCCGCCGCTGGCGCGTCCCAAGCCCAGCCGAGTACCGCCGCGACGCGCCTGCGCACTCGGAGCGCCGCTGGCGGGGGCGGGGCCGGAGCGCGCGACTGAGGTCACTCGCCGAGCCTTAAAGGGACCGCGTGCTGCGAAGCCCCACGAGCGCATCTCGGGTCAGGAGAACGGCTCTGGCTTCTCACAACTGGCAAACGCACTAGGAGAGTCCTAAGGCCCAAATTTCCGAGTGCCACCCACCACAGTCCTGGGATGCACAGACTGACCCTCTCTAACCCAGTCCTGGGATGCACGGACCGACCCGCTCTGACACAGTCCTAGGATGCACAGATTCTGCCCTGGACACCCGCGGGCTGGCCAGCGCTTCAATTCTCTCAAGCTTTTTCTGCGCCTACGCTGAAGGTGAAAGGAAATTTTAGTGGCCGTTTGCGACGTGTAGGGTGGGTGTGGGGCTATGGAGCGGACTTTCACGGAGCGTTTTGTGCAGTTATACAAAATGAAACTGCAAAGCACCAAAAGAGGCTTTTTCTTTCCACTCCACCCAGCTACCGTGGGTCCTAACACACCTCGTTCCAGGCCGCCTAAGTAACCGAATTCTGCAAGTGTCATTCCAGCCCTCTGTCTCATTTTGATTTGCGAGGTCCCCGCGTCTTACCCAGTTAACTGAAACGCGTAATGTGCAACCAAGTTTATTTTTATCTCCAGCTCCAGCTGTCTACCGACGCCTCAAACTTAGAGAGCTCAACAGCCTCCTCTTCCACACCCGTCTCCTAACAGCATTCCCCCAGCCCTGCTTCCAGTCTCCAGGTCAGAAAGTCTGGAATCTCCCACTAGCCACTTGAGCAGGACATCCTGCCTCCCTAGACTCTGACCCCCTCCGCTCCACCCCACTACTGCCATGTGATCCAGGCTCTGCCCAGGTATTGTGAACTGAGATAGTTGGGATTTCCCAGCCTTATCCTCTGCCAGTCTGTGTCAATGGAATGTGGGAATCAGAGGGATTCCTTTAAAACCTAGGTCTGAGCCGGGCAATGGTGGGGCTTGCTTTTAATCCCAGCTGAGGAACACTTGCTTAGCATTCATTAGACCCTGGGTTTGATTCCTTGCACCACAAAAACATAAATAGATGACAGACAGACACACACACACAGAGACAGACAGACAGATCCCAAGTTGAACTATAGCCCTTTGCTCAAAACCCTCTACTAGTTCCTCATTAAATTCCAAACAGAGCCGGGCGTTGGTGGCGCACGCCTTTAATCCCAGCACTCAGGAGGCAGAGGCAGGCGGATCTCTGTGAGTTCGAGGCTGGGCTGGACTGATAGCCTCCAAAACAATACAGAGAAACCCTGACTCGTAAAAACCAAAAAAAAAAAAAAAAAAATTCCAAATAGAAGCTGAGGTCTTCAGATGCCTTGCTCTGACATTCTCTTTCTCCAGGCATGCCTGATGCTGCCTCCTCCTGTCCCTGGACACAGGCCTCTTGCTGTCCCTACAGTCAGATGAAGGCACTCAGCTTCTAGGCCTCTGCACCTGCTGAGGTTGCAGGTTCTCCAGACACAGCTTCAAAGCCTGGCTCTACCGGCTGCACTAGGAAAGCCAGGGAGGCAGAATTGTTCTACCAGAGCAATCTGCCAAGCATCTATCGGAACAAGACTGCTGAGCCCCTGAGATGCAGTCAACACCTCACTGTGCCCTATTCTCCTAAGAACATCGTTTTTATATTTTATCCTTCATCTTCTTCCAGCTGAAGGTAAGTTCCAGAAAGACTGTTGCATTAACATTTTCTCAGGAGATGTGGACAAACATCCACATGCTCCAAGTAGGAGGGCAGCCGCCCACG
This sequence comes from Mesocricetus auratus, assembly GCF_017639785.1. Classification (NCBI taxonomy): domain Eukaryota; kingdom Metazoa; phylum Chordata; class Mammalia; order Rodentia; family Cricetidae; genus Mesocricetus; species Mesocricetus auratus. The sequence goes on along the minus strand of NW_024429194.1, from coordinate 85,421,070 downwards.
ACAGACCAGCAATGCCACACATCTCCCTCAATGAACCAGTGAGTTTATTGAACTTACTATGGTGACATGCGTGAGGGGCTACTGTCAGCTGGAATGTGTATCTCCTCTGCTGCATGTGGCCTCTGGGAGCCTTGGAGTATTTGGGAGGCAGAAAATTAATGGAAGGGAGGGGCACTCTTATGAAGCGATGGGGAGGTCATTACCCATGCTGGATTGAGACCTTTAGGTGATGTGGCTTTTTTCCCATCCGGCTATAAGCAACCCTTCACTCTGGCTCCTAAAAGCAGCTGTAATAAAATAGGTTCACCAACCTAGACTGGGCAGACTCATTCCTTTGTTCTGCAGTTGGTGTCTTACCCCAGACAAGAAGATCACATCTCGCTGGGTATTGGTGGCGCACGCCTTTAATCCCAGCACTCGGGAGGCAGAGGCAGGTGGATCTCTGTGAGTTCGAGGCCAGCCTGGTCTACAAAGTGAGTTCCAGGACAGCCTCCAAAGCCACAGAGAAACCCTGTCTCGAAAAACCAAAAAAAAAAAAAAAAAAAATCACATCTCCCCAGGAAAAAGTGAATGCAGCAAGGACAAAGATGTCTGACCTTTTGCTTCCTGACATAAACCCTGGGGCTGGCGTGGTAAATATGCAGAAAGTGTCTGTAATGTGTACAAACATAATAGCTAGGTCTGAAGGGGGAAACCCTGTGCCAGAAGAAAGGCGGCTCAGGGGTAACGACAACCTGAGTTTGACCCCTAGGACCTACGTGACTGAAGGAAAAAACAAGCTCCTACAAGTTGTCCAATATGCGCACACAGTAATGCACACACACACAAACACTAAATAAATAAAATTTTCAAAGAAAATTAAAAAAACCACATGTCCTTAACTATATTACTCAGGAAGCAGAAACAAGTAGGTCTCCGTGAGTTTAAGACCAGCCTGGTTATAGCAAGTTTTAGACCAGCCACGGCTACGTAGTAAGACAGTCACTCAAAATTTAAATAAATAAGTGAGAGAGTGGTAGCACATACCTTTAATCCCAGCACTCAGGAGACAGAGGCAGGTGGATCTCTGTGAGTTTGAGGCCAGCCTGGTCTACAGAGCAAGTTCCAGGACAGCCAGGGCTACACAGATAAAACTTGTGTGGAAAATACCTAAAAGATAAATAAATAGAAAGAAGACACCTTCCCAACCTAGGTTTGAAATACCCATTTGTTCACAACTTCCTGGTTCCCCTCCAGACTTGCTACCCCCTCTAGGGCAAAGTCCTTGCCCCCAGTTGTCACCATAGCTACACCACTTACTAACCAGACTCACTTTGATAACCCCTGACCCCTTCCAGAGCTGTTGGGCTGAACCACATCCAAATCCAGAATTTTAGCCCTGCACCCCAGGGGTACTCATGGCTCTCAACTTACAGAGGCCGTGTCAGCAGGGGCATAGGCAGGTGGTGGGCATTATAGGCAGGAATTGCCAGAAAAGGCCCACAAGACAGAGTCATCTGATGCGGTGACCCAGCTTTTGGCAGGTGGCACGGGGGTGGGGGGCCCGCAGGAGGTGCAGGGCTGGGGTAGCACAGGCGGCAGGGGGTGCTGGACTGGGGTAGCACGGGACGGGGTGCAGGGCTAGGGTAGCACGGGGGGCAGGGGGTGCTGGACTGGCTGCTCCTCCTTGAAGAAAAGCTCCCCTCACCACTTAGGCTGTCTAACAAGAAACCTAGGACTAGCCTTCTCTCCAAGCCTGTGGCCACCACCCTGCTGCGGATGCTTCAACTTCTAGGCCACCCTTCCTTCTCTACATCTGCCCGTCAGTGAGGAAGGAACCGCTTTCCCCACCCACAGCCCCACCCCCTTTCTATTCCGGGAACCACCAGCTTCCTTCAGGGACCACGGCAGGTACCAGCTTTTTGTTCCTTTTTCATCCTGTGTGCTCACTTACTTCGGCAGTGACTAGAACCCAGGGCCTCTGTAGGCCATGCCACAGCTGTTTTGTCTTTGGTTCTGTTTTGAGACAGGGCCCCATTCTGTTGTTCAGTTCAGCCTGGAATTTCCCATGTAGCCCACACTGGCCACTAATTTATGATGATGCTCCGTCCTTAGCCTCCCAGACTGTGAGGTTACAGACATTTTCCCCAAGGAAACCTTACAAACAACCTGACAGCCACTGAAGAAAGGTTAAAGAAATTGAGTGATCCACACAATGACATTGAGTGTAGGTATTAAAAGCCCTGCCTCCCTCCCTCCTTCCCTCCCCCCTCCCTCTGTTGGTTGTTTGTTTGGTTGGTTGGTTTTTCGAGACAGGGTTTCTCTGTAGCTTTGGAGGCTGTCCTGGAACTCACTCTGTAGACCAGACTGGCCTTGAACTCACAGAGATCCGCCTGCCTCTGCCTCCCGAGTGCTGGGATTAAAGGCGTGCGCCACCACAAACTGCTGAGCTAACAGCCTCTTTTTATTATTAATGATGATGATGATGATGATGATGTGTATGGGTGTCTTGCCTGCATATACATGCTTGGTGCCCTCACAAAATGTCAGGTCCCCTGGAACTGGAGTTACAAATGGTTGTGAACTGCAATGTAGGTGCTGGAAGTTGAACCCAAATCCTCTAAAAATAGCAGCCAGTGTCTTAACCACTGAGCCATCTCTCCAACCCCCTTAAAAATATCTCTTAATGCAGTTGGAGAAAGGCTCAGTTGTTAAGAGCATGCCCCCCCCCACACACATATGCAAAATTAAAAGTAATTACACAACCTAAAAACATAGTTTCTCAACATGATTACTCTGGCCATGGAGGAAATTATTAGGATTAATATTATATGATAAAGGTTGGAAGAAGTTTGTGTGGCAACCTGGCTTGAACTCTATTTTTAAAAAGTGTTGAAAGGGCGAGTGGTGGTGGTACACACCTTTAATCCCAGCACTTGGGAGGCAGAGGCAGGTGGTTCTCTGTGAGTTCGAGACCAGCCTGGTCTACAAGAGCTAGTTTCAGGACAGCCTCCAAAGCCACAGAGAAACCCTGTCTCAAAAAAACAAAACAAACAAAGGAACAGGAGGTTGACAGGGGTTGTAGCAGATGGGCTATCAAAGGAGTCTCCTAAGTAGCAGAGTTATGAGTAATGATTTTTTTTAATTTTCCAAAATTTGTTTCCCAAAGCATGTAATATCTTCAAACTTAGCAAAGAGTTATTTCAAGAAGTGATGTGTTGTCCCCATCTGTGTTTTCTTCTGATTTTGCATCATAATTCATCTGTCTGCTGGGGGGATGGGCGCCCTCTCCAGAGTGGAGATGCAGGGTCAGTTTATCTCTGTATCCTGTCGTACCTGGCTCAGTAAATAGCCACAGACAAAAAGTCTACCCCACCAGGTGGTGGTGACACACGACTTTACTCCCAGCACTTAGGAGGCAGAGGGAGGTGGATCCCTATGAGTTCGAGGCCAGCCTGGTCTACAGAGTGAGTTCCAAGGCAGCCATCCAGGACTGTTACATAGAGAAACCCTGACTTGAAAAACCAAACAAAACAAAACAAAACACCCCAAGAAAACAGTCTACCCTAATACTGGGAAGGAGACTGGAGACCCTCCTTCCAGTCTCCTCCTGACTTCTGGTAGGGGAGGGTTGAAGGGAGAGCAGGAGCCTCTGGCATGCATGCTGATGAAGGCCCCGCTCACCCCCAGCCTCTGCTCTCTTCCTGTCTCCAAATACACTGTAGGAGGAAGTCAGGTGCCCAGAGGGTCAGTCTGAGTAGCAGGCAGAAGTGCTTCCCAGCAGAGTGACCTTGGGCATGTAGCTTTGTCCTCTGAGCCTCAGTTTCCCCACCTGCCAGTATTTTGCTGCTGTGTCCAGAGCAGTGGCTCCTGAAATCCCCAATTCAAGCCCTGTCAGAATCAGACCTGGTAGCAGCAGACTGGCATCTAATAAAAAGTAAGCTAAACACAGAAGCGATGGGCTCACGGAAGTTCAAGCTGGAGGGTTTGAGGGCTCATACATGGTCAACAGGGCGCCCTGCTTTATTCCTTCTGTCTCTTGTTTGCTCTCCCACTCTGTGTGTGTGTGTGTGTGTGTGTGTGTGTGTGTGTGTGTTGGATACATTCCCAACTGCTCTTTCACCCCACTGACTCAGTGTGTGTGTGTGTGTGTGTGTGTGTTGGCTGCATTCCCAGATGGCCTTTCACCCCACTGACTGAGAGTCACGTCTTTCCCAAGAATTCCAGTCTATCCCAGGATTGCCTGATTGGCCATCTTGTGATCTTGTGACAAGGGTACCATCTCTGAGCCAGTCGTTGAAGAGAGGAAATGCCATGAGTGATGAGCCAGGCCTGGATGAAAGTCCTGAGAGACAGTGTGGGGGTGGATGGGTGGGTGGGGGTGTTCTTCTGAACCCAGGTCACTCAGGAGGGACGGGTGAGCACCTGAAGGATGTAGGTATTACAGCTGGAGGGAGAAGGAGCACCTGGGAAGAAACTACCTTGGAGCAGGGGAGCAGATAAGGAAGTTGAGGTCACTCTCCTAGGGTCACCCAGAAAAGACCAGCCTGGTGGGACAAATGCAACCTCCCCCAGAGCAGAGAGACAAGAAACAGGGCAAAGCCATGAGGAGGGGGTGGTTCTCTGGAGGCCTGTGCTTGAACCCGGCTTGAACTCCAGCTCTGCCGCTGATAGGTGGGGACGGGGTTAGGCAAGTCCTTGAGACCCACGAAACCTGTGTCCTCCATTGTCCCAGAAGCCCTTTTTCAGGGCCAGGGCCACAGTCTGGTTAAATGAAAGCACGGCTATGACACCAGGACTTGAGAAGGTAGAGGCAGAAGGATCAGGAATTCAAATCCAACTTTGCATACGTAGCAAGTTCAGGGCTAGCCTCAGGTGCAAGAGACCCGGTCTCAAAGAACTGAAAACAAAATGAGAAAAAGCTGCGTGCAGCAGCTCCCAGCTGTGCCCCAAACACTTTTGACTGAAGCAGGAGACCGTCACAAGTTTGAAGCCAGCCTGGTCTGCATGGTGAGTGCAGGTTACCCTGGGCTCACCATGTAGTGAGACCCCGTCTCAAAAGAGAAGGGCTGGTGGGATGGCTCAGTAAGGACAGGCGCTTGCTGCCCAAGCCGGGCGCCCTGGGAGCAACCCTGAGAAACCACAGGGAAAGAGAGAGAGCAGAATCCTGCTGTGGTCCTCAGACACTTGTGCACACGTAACATAGATACATATGATAAAAGCAGGAAAAGAAAAAAAACGGGAGGAGAGGGAGAGAGACAGCTGGAGAAGATAAGAGAAGGAAAGAATAGAGCTGGTTTAAAAAAGAAGTTGAGAGTTCAAGGTGAGCCTGGGCTACAGAGTGAGTTTAAGGCTAGCCTGGGCAACATAATGGGATCCTATCTCAAAACAAAAAGGGAAAGGAAGGTTGGGGGGTTTTCACTTGCTTAGCATGCACAGGGTCTTAGGTTCAACCCCCAGTACAGACAGAAAAGATAAGGGCTGGAGAGACAGCTCAGTGGTTAAGAACACTTGTTGCTCTTACAACGGACCAGAGTCCAGTTTCCAACATTCATGTCAGGCAGATCATGACCACCTGTAACTCTAGTTATAGTCCAGAAACTCTGACATCTTCTTCCAGCCTCCACACACACCTGTGTGCATGAGACATATACAGACACACATTCACATCATTATAACTAAATCCTTTTAAAGATTTATTCACTTTTTATGCATTCAGTGTTCTGTCTGCATGTATGCCTGCAGGCCAGAAGAGGGCACCAGATGTCATTAGAGATGGTTGTGAACCACCATGTGGTTGCTGGGAATCAAACTCAGGTCCTCTGGAAGAGCAGTCAGTGCTCTTAACCTCTGAGTCATCTCTCCAGCCCCTAAATAAATCCTTTTTAACAAAAGGAAAAATGTTATTCATAAACACATGCTGGTTACCTCATGCATGACTTAAAATGTGTAGGTGGTTTCTTTAAGATACTTTATGGGCACACTTATAATCCCAGAGCTCCAGAGGCAGAGGCAGACAGATCTGTGTGAATTCAAGGTTAGTTTAGTTTTTACAGTGAGTTCTAGGCCAGCCAGGGCTACACAGTGAGACACTGTTTAAAACATAGAGAAAAAAGAATATTTGGGGGGCAATTTCCGAGACAGGGTTTCTCTGTGTAACAGCCCTGGTTGTCATGGTACTCAATCTGTGGACCAGGCTGGCCTCAAACTCATAGAGATCCACTGCTTCTGCCTCCGGAGTGCTGGGATTAAAGGTGTGGGCCACCACTACCTGATGAGGGATGTCCTCCTGAATGCTGTGAATATGTGTTGCTTTTATTGGTTGCTGAATAAGGCTGTTTTAGCCAGTGGCCAGACAGAATGTAGCTAGGCAGTAAATCCAAACAGAGTTACTGAGAGAAAGAAGTCGGAGTCAGGGAGATACCATGTAGCTGCCAGGGAAGCAACATGTGAGGTAACAAGTCATGAGCCTCGTGGTAAAATACAAAATATGAGAAATGGGTTCATTTCAAAGATGACCCTAAGAGAGACACACATGGATCCACCAAGATTGGGAAAAAAAGACAAGATCACCTGAGTAAATAGGGAGCATGGGAGGCAGTGGGGAGAGTGGAAGGGGAAAGGGGAGGAGGGAAAAAAGTTATAGCTCAATAAAAACAAGGTTAGAAAAAAAGGAAATGGATTAATTTATATGTAGAGCTAGCCAGTAATAAGCCTAAGCCATTGACCAAACAATTATAATTAACATTAAGCCTCAGAATGGTTATTTAATAAGTGGCGGTGGGCCAGGTGGTGGTGGTGGTAGTGGTGGTGCACACCTTTAATCCCAGCGCTCGGGAGGCAGAGGCAGTCGGATCTCTGTGAGTTCAAGGCCAGCCTGGTCTATAGAGGGAGTTCCAGGACAGCCAGAGCTACACAGAGAGACCTTGTCTGCAAACAAACAGACAGACAAACAACAAAAATAAGTGTCTGCTGCGGGGACCATGAGGCAGGAGAGAAGCCAGTCCAGTGGGACCTGTGAGACAGAGAAAAACTTCCAGCTACAACCGCCCAGATGACAAATAGTCTTTTTGACTTATTTTAAAAATTATGTGTATTGTGTGCATGCATCTCTGTGTGGGTATGTGCAGTACCTGCAGAGGCCACAAGGGTCTGATCCGCTGGAGCTGTATAGTTCCAGGCAGCTGCAAGGCACCATTTGTGACTGCTGGGGCCCGAACTCAAAAGAAGACATCAGATCCCCCAGAGTCACAAACTCACAGGGCTTTGCTAATAGCAAATGAGAAAATCGAGGCACAAGGACTCAGTGCTACTTGGCAAAAGCCACCCTGAGTGCTCTCTCTCTCTCTCTCTCTCTCTCTCTCTCTCTCTCTCTCTCTCTCTCTCTCTCTCTCTCTCTCTCTCACACACACACAATGGCTAATTGTGAAATAAATCTAGGACACTTTCCCACCACCTGAGGTGGTGACCAACCAACAAGAGAACACCCAGGCTACCCTTCCTGTTGAAGTGGTGACACCTAGGACACAGATGGTCATTAGGAAGAACAAGGCTGCTTCTGGGGGAACATCGAGGGATGTGTGAGTGAGTCAGGGATGTGAACCTATGTTGGAGACCCAGAGAGCTCTGCTTGCTTGGGGTCTCCCAGCTGCACCCATGCCTGTCCCTCTAGTGTTGGAGAGAGAGGTGAAGGCCTCTGCAAAAGCAGTCAGCACCCACAGGCATGCTAACGGGAGCAGATCCAGGGTCTGACCTTTATACAAGCCCAGGCTGCAGCCGCTGATATGGAGAAACACAGACAGCCCAGGCTGCAGCCGCTGAGATGGGGCGATACAGACAGCCCGTAGGAAAGGAAGCTGATAGCTCATCAGCAGGAAGGGACTCAGAACCTCGGGGTGTGTTTCTAGACACCTCCCAGCACGCCTCTAGAAAGCTTCGACTGAAGAGGGCAGCACTGGCCTACCGGCTGACAGAGGAGCCAGCAAGCTGAGTGCCAGCACTCATCTCTCCTGGCTTCCTGACTGTGGCCACAGTATGGCCAACCTTTTCCTTCCTTAGGCTGTGTCTGGTATTTTGCCACAACAGGAAGAAAAGCAACTAATACTGGAGAAGTCCCCCCGATAGGCCAGGGCCATGCTAGGAGCTGAGGGACTAGTCCTGGAGGCCTGGGTGTCCCAAGTCTAGAGTTGCCTCTGCCTGCCCAGGGTAAACCTGAATGATTTGACTTCAAAGGCAAGGGTGGGGCTCACCAGAATCACAGGTGCTTTGATGAGAAGCCGGGGTATAATTACCTAGGAGCATTCTCCAAAGGGCAGGGAGGAGTCAGGCTGCTGCCTACTGGCACAATGGAAGGGGATTCCACTGAGACCTCCTTAAAGGGCCAGTGTTCCTCCCTGCAGCCCCAGGGATGAATCTGTAACATTATCACAACCGCTGTTTGCCGAACATGGCCAGCCTGTGTGGAAGGCAATGTACAAAACTGGGATGGCATCCCATCCCACCAGCCTGCAGTGTATGGACACACAGCTGTGTGAGACCCTCTCAAGAGAATAAAGGAGTCGTGTGGCTGGACAGATGGCTCAGTGGGTAAGAGTGTATTCTGTTCTTCCAGAGAACCTGAGGTTGGTTCTCAGTGTTCTCTCCAGCTTCAGGGGATCTGACACCTTCTTCTGACCTCTGAGGGTACCTGCATACACATGTGAAATACACTTAACTTACACACACACACACACACACACACACACACACACACACACACACACACAGGGTTTCTCTGTGTAACAGTCCTGGCTGTCCTGAAACTCACTCTGTAGACCAGGCTGGCCTCGGACTCATGGAGATCTGCCTGCTTCTGCCTCCTGAGTGCCAGCATCAAAGACATCACTAACCAGCAAAAACATATTTTTTAAAGAACACTAAAAAGAATCTGGTCGATGGAAACTTCTCTACCAGACTCAATGCTACTTGAAGCCCCTGACCACCATCTTTACTCCAGGTGCCTCCTGGATGCTCTGCCCCTTCGTCAGAGCCCCACCCACCTCCTGGCTTTCCCTCTATGCTCTCATATCCTCCAGAAACGCAGCCCTGGCAGTTCAAGCATCCTTGCCTCCTACCTAGGTGGTGACCATAAAAGTCTCCCTGCCCACAACTGCCCTCAAATAAACATCCATCACGTCTGTTCCAACTCACAGAGGAGCTGATGGCAAAGTCAGGAGAGGGGGCCAAGCAAAGGAAGATGGCAGCATCCAAGGAGCTTGAGATCCCTTTATAGATGAGGAAGCCAGGTCTCAGGAAAGATGGCCGCTCGTGGGGATGGCCGCTCGTGCGTGTGGTCTTAGCTAAGACAGGGTTGCAGTGCCTTAAAGGCTACACTCAACTACAGAGTGAGACACCGTCTCTGCTGGACCATGGCGGGGCACACCTTTAGCCCCAGCACTGGGAAGCCAGTGACAGGAGGGTCTCTGTGAGTTCGAGGCCAGCCTGGTCTACAGAGAGTGTTCAGGATGGCCGGGGAGGTTATACAGAGATACCCTGTCTCAAAGAACCAAAACAAACAAAACAGGAAACAAATGGTGAGACACTGTCTCAAAAAAACAAAGGGAGGGAGGGAGGGAGGGAGGGAGGAGGAGGAAAGGGAAGGAAGAGAAAGAAGGGGGTGTGCAGAAGACTGGATTTAGGTTCCCAGCACCCACACCAAGGTGCTCACACTGTAACTCAGCTCCCAGGTATCCAACACTCTTTCTGGCCCCCATGGGCTCCTGCATACAAACCAATATATACATTAGTTTGAAAGAAAGAATTTAAAGAGAAAAGGGGTTGGAGGAGATGGCTGTCAATGGTGCCTCTTGCCAGAAGGTGAAGAGCTGAGTTCCACGCCGGTCACCCATTTTAAGCCAGCTCTGGCAGCACACACCTATAGCGCCAGGTCAGGGCAAGTGGAGACAGAGTCAGTCTAGCCATCCAGAGAGTGACAGGCTCTCTCAGAAAATAGAGAGCAATAGAGGAAGACACTCAACACCAACCTCTGGCCTCCACAGAGTTCAGACTTGCATGCACGCTAACAGCTTGCACATTTGCTTGAATTTGTGAGCGTGCACGCGCGCGCGCACACACACACGCGCACACACACGCGCATACACGCACGCACACACACACACACAGACCACCACTACTATGCCACACTCCTTTTATTTTGTTTTTAAAGATGATCTGCTTGCAGACAGCAGGAAGTGGAAGAGTCTTCCGGGTTCAGGTCCACATCTGCATAGTGACCTCAGCCTCCTCATCAGCTGTGATTTCGTAACTCCTCCCACCCACCCCCAGTGTCTAGTGAGACTAGACCTCTAGGCCTCTTTTCCACGCTTTTCCCCTGCTGGGAACAATGCTCTCCCACTCAACACTGGCAAACTTGTACCTCCATTTCCAGGCCCAGGGTGAGCGTCTCCGTTAACACCTCCTCTGTACCACATTTTTCCTTCTTCCTTGGGTCCTGCTTAAAGGTGTGTGCCACCACCACCTAGCCCACTCACGGATCCTTATGCTGTCGAAGGAACCCTGGGCCTCAAGCATTCTGGGCAGGAGCGTGTTCTAGTGTAGTGTGGGATGAACTGCTTCTTCACCTGAGTCTCCCCTTGACAAGCATGTGCAGGTGCCTGGCTACAATAAAGGTTCAGAGATTGGGTTTGTGGAGCAAGAATTTTTAGTTGTGTTGCCAGGCAACAAGGCAGACATCCACAACATGGAGATTATGAGCCAGGCATTGGTGGCGCATGCCTTTAACCCCAGCACTCAGGAGGCAGAGGCAGGTAGATCTCTATGAGTTCGAGGCCAGCCTGGTCTACAGAGTGAGTTCCAGGACAGCCTCCAAGCAATAGAGAGAAACCCTGTCTCGAAAAACCAAAGCCTTGCAGGGTGTCATGGCTCAGCACAGGCGCCCTCCGTGAAGTTAGCCTTGTATCCACGTAGACTTTTAGTCCTGACAGTTCTTGGAAGTGGACATCATCAACCTCACCCTCTACAAGCGGCATCTGAGATGGTGTCCGGGGATACAGAGTGGGCCACCTGGCTCTCTGCAATTCCTCTCTGGGCACCCTGCTCCGCCTGTGCCCAGCACACCTCTGAGCCCCACCTTTATGTTTGCCGCATGAGTGACAATGACTCACCAGGTGCCATGGCTGCCCTCAGTCTGAGTAAAACTTCCCGGTCTTTGTTTGTCCTGTTCAATTAACTGTACGGTTGATGTGGCCTCTGGCCTCACCTTATGTCCCTTCCCTGGAACACCCACAGAGGAGTGGGTGACAAGGTTGGGGAAGAGGAGGGTGGCTCAGACAGGGCTGGCTCTGTTGTAACTGTTGTAGCTTTTGTTTTGGGGACACAGGGTCTCCCCATGAGCCACCCCAGGCTCATACCACCCGGCACTTGTCACCACAGCACACCTTGATTATGGTTGTTGTTTAATAGCGTGACTTTCATATATATAAACATTTCACCTCTGGATAAATTAAGCCAAATTGGGGGGTGGAGCACTAACTCATTAAAATTGATGAGACAGCCACACGATGGATGTTTTCAAGTCACGTTTGAGCTCTGCACTGACAGCACACCCAGATACAGCCTTAGGACAAGGAAATATCCATTTTTTAAACTATTTACTCTCTCTATATATTTAATTATCTTCAAGATCTCACTATGAAGTCCTGGCTAGCCCGGAACTCTGTAGACCAGGCTGGCCTCAACCTCAAAGCTCTGCCTGCCTCGGCCCCCTGAGTGCCCCCTGGATGTACCACACGACAACAGGTCACACGGGCCCTGGCGACAGCTGCCGGTCCCTTCTGATGTGCTGTCCCAAGCAGAGACCCCAAGAGCAAAGAGGTGTGGACAAGGGGTGGCCTACATCACTTTGTCCTTTTCTACTTTATTACTTCAAATTAACAACCACGATAAAGCTCAAAAAAGTCCAGTATTTACACAGGAAAAAAGTACAAAATTCCCCCCAAAGTTCTTCAGTAATTTTTTTTCAGTTTTTTAAATTACAAAGTAATAAAAAGTTTTGCTCTTTAATTAAAAAAAAAGGGAAAAAGAGGTAAATAAATTAGGAAATACACACACCGAGAAAACAAACAAAAATAAAATTAAAAACCAGGTGTTAACCAGGAAGGGTAAATTCAAAACTTAACCCTGACCCAGGGTCCTACTCAAGAATCAGGCCCTAGGAGAGGGGTGACCACAGGTGACTGTCAGGACCAGGGAACTACATGGTAAGTCAGAGCCGATGCCATCTGGGAACAGACTCTGTGAACTTGCCTTAGGATCAGGTATGGAAGAAAGATGGGGTTGCCACACACTGGCATCTGAGAACAGGTGGTGGCAAGGACTCTAAGCCCTGAGGGATGTGGAGGTCATTGTCCACCCCACCTTGACTTCATGGGGACAAGAACAGAAACTTGGCCAGGTAAGATGGCAGGTCACCTGCTGCTCTGGAAAATACAGGTCACACACACACACATTCACACTGCCACACAGTCACACACTCACACATGCACAAGGCATCATGGCCACCACCTCACCGCCCCCTCAAGGTCCCTGCATAGAGGTGACGGGAGGGGGGAAAGGGGGACCAGGATGCTCAGGGGGACTCTGGGAACGCCCAATACAAAGCTGGCCTCTGTCGCTGCCGAGGGGCTGCAGCTGTGCGTGCGTGTCTCCTTGGATCCGAGGCTCACAAAACCTCATGGGACTTGTCTGTGACTGGCAAACCACTCCCTGACGCAAGCTCTTCAGGCGCCTCCATCGGCTGCCCGGTATGTGGTGGGTGGCCGCCAGGCGGCAACGGGGGCTAGCGTATGACCCAATGCCACTAGAGGAGTGTTGGCAGCCTTCGGTGGGGAGCAGTGGGCAAGGTGAGGGGACAGGAATCCTCAGTGATAAGGACAATCTTGTCTTTTTTGCCATTGGAAAAATAAATCAAAGAAACAAAATCCATTGTTGACTCTGTGCTGGGTTGTGTGTGGTTTTTTTTTCCTTTTTGTTCACTTGAGTGGTTGGTTCTTTCTTTCTGTCCTTTATTTTGTTTTGTTTCGTTAAGAAAATGCAGTGAAGACACTAGGAGAGGAACAAAGACAATGGTCAGGGGCCTGCTGCTTTAGTCCACCAGCCACCAGACCCCTTCCTCGTCCCACCGGAGCCCAGAGTCTGGTTTCACCCAGCACACCGTGCTCCATCACTCCAGAGGGGGAACCAACTGCTGCTCTGCCTTGGTGGGCTAAGCAGTCACCCCAGCCACCTCTCGGCCTGAGCAGACTAGCTGTGTGCGGGACAATTTCTACAGTGTGAATTCTGTCTCGGGTAACCTGCTGTGAAGCCAGACCCTTAGTGGGTGAGCCACTGCCTGCTGACATCCCCTTTCCCCAGGGAGCCGAGTCAATACGTACCAGAAGAGCCTGGGGCCCCTTCCTCCAAACCAGGCTAATGGATATTTCACTACTTACTGCCTCCCAAGCCTCAGGCATTCCAACCCTAGCTCACCTTGGTCGGTCAGAGGGCCTTTCCTGGGTATAAAAGCACCAAGGTCCTTTCTACATTCTGACCTCTTTATGGCTTTGCACAAATTAGCTTATATAACAGCAAAATTAGGCTGAAGCCTGGGAAGTCCACTTGTGGCCGGTGCCCTGGTCTCTCCTAGGAGCTACAACAACAGATGAACCAAGGGCTGGAAAAGGGTTTCCTAGAAGCTAGAGCATCCAGGTTCAGGACTGTCTGTAAGAAAAGGATTTCCTAGAAGCTAGAGCATCCAGGTTCAGGACTGTCTGTAGGAAGCCACAGTCTGGAAGGCAGGAAGGGTGGCCCACGGTGCCACTTGTCACTTCCTCCGGTCCACGTACCATTGTTTCCCTCCCCCCCACCCCATAGCAGATGCCAGCACTCACCTAAGCAAACACTGGTCGGTGGTGGCTCTCCTCATTTCCCGAGATGGTCAAATGGCACGCTTGTCTTCAAGAAGGGCCAGAGAGATAAGGGGGGAGAATCAGGTCAAGCCCTTAAGCAGCTGGCTAAAGTGATTTCCCAAATCTGCCCACCCCTACCTTGGGCTCCATCCACAGCATTCAATCTGAAGGCAGGCTGTGAGACCTCAGGGGCCGGAGGCTGCCCTTGGCTTTTTTTTTTTTTTTTTGGTGGTTGTTTTTGTTTGTTTGTTTGAGACAGGGTTTCTCAGTGTAGCTTTGTAGACCAGGCTGGCCTTGAACTCAGAGATCCCCCCTGCCTCTGCCTCCAGAGTGCTGGGATTAAAGGGGTGTGCCACCACCGCCCGGGGTCCCTGGCTTTATAGCCTGGAGTACTCCAGATAGCAAAGGGTTGGATGCAGGCCACACCCAAATTGGAGGCCAAGGATGGTTCAACCCCAGGTCTGGGTCTGCAGAGGCTCATCCACAGGTAGGATGGGTAGAACTACCTCTGCCAAGGCCCTTCCCCTACATTCTGAGTCAACGTGGTCTCTAAATGGGGTCACCTGACAGGAACACCCCCCCACCCCCGTGCCTTCCTCCGGCATCCTTGCTGTGACCAGTACTGATGGGAACTACTGAGGGCTTCCTCATAGCAGGGAGTGCAAGGATTTGTTTCTGAGGCCCCTGTCACCCACCAGACTGGGTCCCAATGGTAAGGTATTCATCTGAGCCTTAGTTTCTCACTTTGCTCGAGGAAGAAGAGCTAATTAACTCCAGGGTGATGAGAGTAAAGGCACGGGACACACACACACACACACACACACACACACACGACGGACGGACGGACGGGACACCACAAGGTCATGCCAACACCAGGAACAGCTAGGCCCTCTATGTCCCGGAGAGGCTCACCAACAGGAAGCTCACCTGTGAGGCTGAAATCCGGGAGACCTCTTGCCGCCCAGTGAGGTCTGAGGAGGAGACGTTGGCAGGTGCGCCTCTGTGGAGTCGCATGCTCACCTTCCTCTCCCGGTCGGCCCGTGAGATCGCTCTGGGAGAAGTATTGCCTGGAGGGAGGGCAGCAGCCACCCTCAGTGTGGGCACAAGCAGTCCCCTAGCCCTCCCTGGGCCCAGCCCGAGGCTCAAGGCCCCTACTGACCAGCTTGCTGGATTCGAGAGGCAGGCGTGGAAGCCACAGGCTCGGCTGCACTGCGGAGTCGATTGGCAGTAGCCCCTGTGGGTGGGCCAGGGGGCAGGGCTCTGGTCGCGGACCCCCGCAACTGCCCCATCCTCTCTTCCCGTTCGTGTTCTCGTCGCTCCCGGTCTACGTCCTCGGGATTCCGGGCTGCACCCTGTATGAACATGAGAAGAGTCAGTCCTGTGAGGACGCTGTACTGCACCCTAACCCTAGCAGGACAGAGCAGGAGAAGACGTATGTGGAAAGCTCAGAAAAACCAATTCCACCTTCCCTCCCATTCTCTCAGAAGGCCAGAGCTTGCCCCCTACCGCAGTGCACAGGGGCCAAGACACCCAACACCTGGAAGAGGAAGCTGCTAGAGACCTCAGCTGGGCCAGGCTGATATCTCCAGGGTGACCAAGAGTACCTCTTGGTCCTTCCCTGCATTCCCAACCAAGCAGGAAGGGCGTTCAGAAGCCCAACTAGCTGACCGACAGGCCATAGCTAGAGAAGAAAGGGCAGGTTCAGAGTCGTAACTCCAATGAAAGCAGAGCCAGGACTGTCCCAAGGTCCCCTGGTACCCAATCACAGGGCCAATCCCTGCTCCCAGACCTGGCCATTACTCCTACCTAGGGGATCCCATAAATGCCGTTGCCTGGAAGCCCAGGGGACAAAAGAAGGCTAAATGCAAAGACCCCTCAGGCAAAGCTAGAGAAGCTGCCTGGAGTCCCAAGGGTCTGTCCTCTAAGCTGCTACCCCAAGTACAAGAGGGAGGGAGAAAGGACCAGAAAGAAACACAGAGTAGGAGCAGTGCCTGGCTGAGTTACCTAGCTGGTCCTGAGGCCGTCCACAGGGAAGGACAGGGGGCTGGCGGGAGGGGGGCCGCATCTGTGGAGGAGAGAGCTACAGGCTGAAATGGGAGCCTGCTCACGGGGTATGGGCTCTGCAAACCCATGTCTTTATAGGTACTAAAAAGTCCAAAGCTCTGGGAACGGGGAGGGAGCTTCTTCAGGGACCCCTGGAGGGAGTGGCTTCATTCAGAATGATCCCCGAGTCCAGCAGACACATCCCCCATGTCACCCGCATTGCTCTGGGGCCCCCTATGAAGTGGAAGCGCTGACATTGTTTTGTCCCTACTGGGCCTGATTAGAGGCCTCGTGACCTGGCTGGAGTCACAGCCAGTACAAAGCTGTGGCTAAACATGGTCTGGCCACTGAGTCCACTCTGTCCCACAAAAGGGTCCCCTTCAGAGACCTGCCTTGGACATTCCTAGTCCTTCACTCAAACCAGGACTTAGGACTGCTAGAGTTCCACCCCTCACTGGCTGCCTGGTTCAGCCCAACACAGTCCGACCTGAGAGAAACAAGGGCTGTTGCACTCTACGTCCCTCCTGCGGCAGCAATGATTTCAGCTCCTTGCTAAATGAGAAACTGAGGCTTAGTGAGGCTAAGAGCTTCACCCAGGGGCACAGAGCCCCGCCATCAATGGCCAGATGGATGGCTGGGGTCTCAGCACTTCCAGCAGGCTCAGGCCAGACCTGGTCCCTCAACCTGCTTCCATCTACCCAACGTGAAGGACGCATCAGGAGACGCACACCAGAGAGTTTTCATGGTCTTTATTTGCCCACAAGGAAACAGTCAGTGTCAAAGTCACACAAGTGTCTGGCTCTACCGTGCGGACCTCTGTCCTTGGCTGCGTGGCGTCTCCTCCTGGCTAGAAGAGTGGCTGTGTTCTCAGAGACATCCCAGGATTCAAGCATCTAGGGATTCCAGTTCCCTGGGGTGGAACACGCAAGGTCACTCCAAGGTCAGGTGGATCTTTGCAGTCTGTTGCTCCTGGAGCCCTGTCTGCAGAGCACTGGCGGTAGCTTGCTTACTGCAGGGCAGGTAGGAAGGGCTGGTCTTGGAGTGACGGCTGTAAAAGTTTCTGATGTGCGTTCTGTAAATGTTCTTGGTAATGGAGCTGGCCATGTGGTGATAGGGTCACACATGGTGGAGGCAAAGGCTGCCCTTTGACCTCTAGAGTCTCCCTCCAAGATGACTCCAAGGAGGGGATCAGGGCACCAGCAATAGGGAGGGAGGGCGCATCTGACCAAGTTTGAAATTTCTTCAGCCGGCCAGCCACGCAGAGGGCACGCACTGTGAAGGAAGCATCTGCATCAGCTGTCCATAGAACCTCCCGGAATGATGAATGTTCACGTTTGCCAAGCGGGATGTAGCAGTCACTTGTGGCTTTCTGAGTGCAATCTGGTGGATGACTGAGGAGTCAGCGTCCATCTCCGATAATTTCAGTGGATGGAGAGTCAGCACTACATGGCCGGAAGCTAACAGAGTGGGCTGCACTGGTCTAGAGGACACAAAATCTATTCTCCAAGCTTAAGTGAGAAGAAGGGACACAAGCCCATTCCCAGACGGGATTCAGCTGGTTTTCTGCAGCACACATCTGGCACCCAACACTCTGGAAGCCTTGACAAGAAGAGCTAGCCCCACGACCAAGCCCTTGGCCAACATGCTCTGAGCTGGAAGGATCCCCACTGCCCACTTGTCACTCCAGCCCCAGAGATAAAAGCCACAGGCTTGTCCACAAGGTCCCTGGCCTGTCGGCTTCCCTAAAGAATAGGCCCCGGCCACTGACTGGGGCCCAGAGGGAAGAGGAACCCAAAATCATTGTGCTCATCTCGGTGTCCAGAGGACAAGGCCTATGTTCATTCTTGACACGGGACAGAGCAGGCCAAGGGCCACTCTGTGAAAAGAGGCACACGAGGAGGGAGGCAGGGAAGTATTTAATGAGCTCACAATCAATACAGGTGCCAACGATGAGGTTGACGTGGGGCAGGGTCCTGTGACGTGCCACCAGGTCCCTGGCAGGCAGCGTCCCTGTCCCTTCTTCAGGCTTGTTCTAGCCCTCAGGCAGCTGGTTCATTCTTGAGAATCCCATGCAGGGTCTCCTCTGCCACCCTCTCCACTGGAGCAGGGTCTCACCCTGCCATCCCACAGGGTGCTTCCTCAAGCTTGGCTGAGATGGGCTGAGACACCCCTGGTGGTGTCAGAACTGCGGCCCTGGAGTCCAGACCACAGGCCAGTATCTTTGGGGAGGCAGTGGCTCCACCCCCTCCACCGGCCTATCTGGGGGTCCTTGGGTGCCCAGGGGCGCCGGGCACCTGAAAAGGACAGAGAGAGCACGGCTGAGGCTAGGCCCTCATGCTCACTGGCTAAGCTGCCAATCTTGGAAAGGCCAGGCTTTGGAAGGTCCTTACCAGTAAGGGGGTGAGCACGTGGTCCCGGCGCAAGGCCAAGCACGGGGGCAGGGTGACGCAAGCGCTTCCTTGTCTCGGGGCTGAGCCTGGCTCGAGGAAGCCCCCTTTTCCAGAAGAGATGTGAGACAAGACAGACAATTTCACGGATCCCAGTGCTTGAGTCATGACTGGCGAACGCTTCTCCCTAACCCACCCCCAGGACCCTTAAAAGAGGGAGACAGAACAGCTGCCAAGTAAGACCCAGGGTCCTAGAATCAGGAGCAAAGAAGCCACTACGACCGGGTCCAAGCTGGCTGTGGAGGTCTCAGAAAGGGCCACGGTCTGGGACATACACAGGAGGAGCAGGGAAGTGCAGACAGCTGTCAGGGCAGCGGGGGGGTCCAGCCAGTGCCATCCACGCACCACAAGTACCCAAGAGGGACTGGAGGCCAGGCCCGATCCTTCCCCACCCGGCAGGTGGTGGTGCCTTCCCTGGGCCCTGCCCCCGATGGAGGCCCTTATCTGTACCAAAGTGGCTGGAGGTGAGGGGTTCCGGGACTCCTGCGAGGTCACTCACACTGTCCAACTCATACCTCCCATTTAACGGGAGCCCCGCCCCCCACCATGTCACCCTGGCCTTGTGAGTCAGGGCCTGCCCTGTCCAGTCCCCCAAGCCCGCCTCGGCCTGTCGGTGACTCACGAATTTGAGCATGTTCCAGTCGAAGACGTAGTCGTAGGAGAAACCCTGCCGGTGAAAGAGGTTGCGGAAGAGCTGGCGCAGGTAGGAGTAGTCGGGCTTGTCATCGAACCGCAGGGAGCGGCAGAAGTTGAGGTATGTTGAGAACTCGGCTGGTGGATCACAAGGACAGAGAGGCTACGGTGAGACTCACTGTCCCGGGAGCCTCAGCAGCGACCTCTGTGCCAGGCACCCACTGTCCCTGCCACAACAGTACCAGGCTAAGGTGGGCAGGATGAAAACTGAACAGAGCCAGGCCCGCTTCCAAGCGGAGCTCGGTGCACAGCTGGCCACCTGTCTGGCCAAGCACTAAGGTCACAGCCACCAGGTCAACAGTCGCCACAAACCCAAAGGCTGCTCGAGGGCCTGATGGGACGCAGAGTCCCATTATGACCTAAGGCAAAAGAAGCCAGCTCCCACCTCTTCAAACCACCGGACTGAGAGTGGACCTCGGGGATAAGGCAAGAGAGGGGACTGGGAACACCTGGTATTAAGAGCCGGGTGTGGGGTTCAGGTATCTCAGCTAGCTCCCAGGCAGAAAGACTCCAGTGAGAGAGTCATAAACATTCTAGTGCGTCCCCCTACCCCCCCCCCCGTCTTGCCCTCAGAAGGAAAGGCCATGCCCGATAGCTACTCACAGGGGTAGCCTTTGCAGAGGACCTCAATGGGCGTTGACATCTTCTTCTCACTGATCCGCTCGTACTTCTGACGCTTGGTGGCGGCTTTGAGACCCTGCCAGGGCAGGGAGCCCAGGTTGAAGTACATCAGCACATAGCCCAAGCTCTCCAGGTCATCTCGACGGCTTTGCTCTGCACAGGTCAGGAGGTCAGGGGCCACAGGTCAGGGGCCAGTCGGCTGCACTTCTCACTGAGCCCCCCCCCAGTGCTCTCTGGCTGCTGGACACTACTGTAACTGCTGCTCCGTTCTCCTCCTCCTCTAGACTGCCCGAGGCAGGGCTTTCTCGTCCGTTCCAGCCAGTTTTTCTAGCCCAGGCATCATTTCACTCAACAACTGTGTGTGGGCACCCACCACCCCCTTGCCTGGCCTGTTTTGTGCTTAAAGCTCACACTCTAGTTTGAGACAGGGCTTCCGTCAAATCCAGCTCTGGAATTCATGCCCTTAAACAGCCATGCTAAACCTCTGGGCTTGTATTTCTCAGATATACAAATGGGGAAACGGCCACCCACTCAAGGGGACTGCCAAGGCAGACAAAATACACACAGCTCTGCTTATGAAGGGGTCCATATAGAACAAGTCTATATGTGGGCCAGACAGGGTGGGGGATCTTCTCAGTGAGGCTCACCAGGAAAGTCCCTGGAGTCGCCAACCCAGGTAGGACACAGGCTCATCCTGGCCAGCAGCTACGGCATGCTTGCTCAGGCCCAGCTCACTCACCGATGCCCAGGTGGGTGTTGATGGAGGCATAGCGGGCAGTGCCAGTCAGGTTCTTGTTTTCCCGGTAGGGGATATGCTGGTGGGTGCGGGCATCACGGTACTTCTTGGCCAGGCCGAAGTCAATGATGTAGACCAGGTTGCCTTTCTTCCCCAAGCCCATGAGAAAGTTATCCGGTTTCACGTCCCGGTGGATGAAGTTCTTGGAGTGGATGTACTCGATGCGGCTGATCTGGGGGAGGGGAGGAGACAGCAGGTCACTCCATACGGACATGGAAAGTGTACACGAGGCCCCTTGCCCTGGCCAGGGAGAAAGATCTAGCCTCAGGAAGAAGCATGGTTTCAAGGGATTGGCCACGCTCCTCCGAGCAGTGAGGATGGACTTCGAAGGAGCTTACAAAAACATGTTGACAGGCAGTGTTAGTATGCGTCACAGGCTGACTCCAAACTCCTGGCAATCCTCCAGCCTCAGCCTCTTGAGCACTGGGGTTTCTGACAATGATCCATTACACTCCAAGTCCAGATCTGGATTTTCTTTGTTGTTTTTTTAGGTGGGTTTTACACTGTAGTCGACTGGCCTCGACCTTCCTGTAATTCTCCTGCCTCAGTCTCCCGAGTGTTGGGATTACAGGCATGAGGTTTTATGGGGCCGGAGAGATGGCTCAGCAGTTAAGAGCACACATCACTCTTCCAGACAACCCGAGCTCAGTTCCATATCGGTTAGCTCACAACTGCCTGTAACTTTAGCTCTAGGAGATCTGACACCTCTGGCCTCAGCAAGCACCAACACAGACATGCACACGTATACGCAATTAAAATAACTTTTTTTGGCTCCTCAAGACAGGGTTTCTCTGTGTAACCCTGGCTGTCCTGGAACTCACTCTGTAGACCAGCTGGCCTTGAACTCAGAGATCCACCTGCCTCTGCTTCCTGAGTGCTGGGATTAAAGGCAGGCAACACCACTGCCCAGCCCACACCCAGCTTTTTAAATACATCTTAAAAATAAAGTGAGAAGCAACTAAAGATCTCCAGTGTCAAACTTTGCACCCCATCCCTTTACATGCAAGTACTGCCATGTATGTATGAGCACATACACACAAGTGCACGTGTGCCCACACACACACACACACACACACACACACACACACACACATACACACACAGAAGCAGTTTTTTTTTTTTTGGTTTTTTTTTTTGGTTTTTCGAGACAGGGTTTCTCTGTGGCTTTGGAGGCTGTCCTGGAACTCGCTTGGTAGTCCAGGCTGGTCTCGAACTCACAGAGATCCGCCTGCCTCTGCCTCCCGAGTGCTGGGATTAAAGGCGTGCGCCACCAACGCCCGGCTCAGAAGCAGTTTTAACACAAATTTAAGTAGGGTCCTAACAGAAATAGGGTCCTAACGGAGAGGGGGTTGTGCTGGCTAGTTTATGTCAGCTTGACACAAGCTAAAGTCATCGGAGAGGAGAGAGCCTCCATTGAGAAAATGCGTCCACAAAGTTGTATGCAGGCATGTAGGGCATTTTCTTAATTAGTGATTGATGGGGGGAAGGCCCAGCCCATTGTGGGTGGTGTCATCCCTGGGTTGGTGGTCCTGGGTTTTACAAGAAAGCATGCTGAGCAGGCCACGGAGAACAAGCCAGTAAGCAGCACCCTCCATGGCCTCTGCATCAGCCCCTGCATTCAGGATCCCGCCAGGTTTGAGTTCTCGCCATGGCTTCCTTCAGTGGACTGACTCAGGATATGTAAACCGAATGAATGCCCCCCACCCCCAGCTTGTCTTTGATCATCACAGATAGTAACCCTAACTAAGACAGGGTGGACACACAGGGAGAGTGGCCTGGTCTTACCTCTGACGGGGCTTTCCTCTGTGCACCACCAAGGGCGGCAGGACCTGACGCCTACTCTGCCCTCAGCACCCCACTAACCCCCGTGACAACCTGGCAAAGGGAAAACCAGGCGGCTGAAGCCTCAGGTGAGGCCCTGGGGCAGAGCTTGACAACCGTGCAGGGCTGCGGCCAAGGCCTTCCAGGAGGGTGACTCAGCACGGATGGCAGTTTAATGAGGAATGTCTTCCTGACCACGATGGACTCCATCTCTGGGCCCATAAGCCCGCCCCAATCAATCCTTCCTTCCACAAGTTGCTTTTGGTCACGTTTTTGTTTGTGAAGACAGGGTTTCTCTGTGTAGCCCTGGCTGTCCTGAAACTTGTTCTGCAGACCAGGCTGGCCTCCATCTCCCGAGTGGCTGGGATTAAAGGTGTGTGCCACTGCCTCCAGGATTGGGTGTGTTTACCACAGTATCAGAGAATTAACACATCAGGTTTGGGGTTGAGCCTGGAACCTACATATTACTAACAAGGCACCCCCAGGGTTCCACCTCAGGAGGTGGGACGCAGGGCTGGCATGTAGGCCCCACAGACACAATGGTCGGGAGCCAGTGGCTCGCACAGCAGGAGAGCCATCTGGACAGCTGGAGGGGTGGAGACTCACCATCTGGTCGGCCAGCAGCAGCACTGTCTTGAGGCTGAACTTTCGGGAACAGAAGTTGAAGAGGTCCTCGAGACTGGGCCCCAGCAGCTCCATGACCATCACATTGTAGTCACCCTCAGCCCCGCACCACTTGATGGACGGGATCCCCACTGCGCCCAAGGAAAAGAGGCTTGGTCAGGGTCACTCCCCACCCATGTCCCCCCTTCTCCCTGCTCGGCACCAGGACCGCCAGCAGCCATCTTCGGTACCATCCCCCAGCCTACCCCACCCCGCCCCGCCCACCGCGGCCGGCCTACCTCCTCCTTGCATCATCTTGTAGAACTTGCTCTCTATGTGGAGCTGCGGGTGCTTTGTTTTCACACATTCGAGTTTGATGGCTACTTCCTCACCAGAGGCAATGTTGGCACCTACCAGAGCCAGAGGAGGCAAAGGGACCGGGGTCAGTTTCAAGCGACCACGTGGTCCTTACCCATTTGAGGTTGCCGCGACTCAGGCCTGAGGCTGCCTGGGCATCAGCGGCACTCCGTGAGGCTGAGAAGCAGCCAGGTCACAGAGGGACCAGGGAGCATGTGGGAGGCGGACCACAGGGTGCTGGAGAGGCCTCCTCAGCAGCACATGGCACGTACACAGAAGGGAAGGAGGGGACACACCCGAGGCTGCTTAGATGCCGCAGGTCAGGTGTATCCAGACAGACTGACACCTGCGGGGAGGGGTCAGGGGCTGGATGACAAAGACACACAAGAGCTTGTAAATCACTAGGGAACAGATGTTGATCTTAGACATAGGCAGCAGGTGTGTTGGGTCTGAAGGGTCACAGAAGAGGGGCCAGGAGCCCAGTGGGGACAGTCCGGGCCAGGGACGTCCCACGACAACTCTTAGTAGAAGGTGGTTCAGTAAGGAATGCATGTGCCTAATAACTAAAACTCACTCTACATCAAAGGCGAACCCCACCCTGGACCCCAGCACCTTCTCTCATCGGGTTCCCAACCCAATTGCATAGACGAGAAACAGGCTTGGCCAAGGCCATGTGGCTAGACGGAGAAATGGAGAGTGAGCCTGGTTCCCCTGGCTTCTGAGTCTAGGCGTGACAGTCCAGTCTGTATCACTACCTCTACCTACCCGCTCCTGGCTTCTCACAGCCGGCAGCAAGAAGTTCTGCCTCGGGAGTTACACACTCCCAGGCCTAGCTCTCAGTCAGAAGCTGTGGCTCAACCTGGACGTGGTGGCCCACACCTGTAATCCCAATGCTGAGGAAAATGAAGCAACAGCACTCCCTGAGTTCAAGGTCAGCCTGGACTACATAATGATTTCTAGTCTAGGCTACAGAGTGAGGTCATGTCTGGAAAGGAGGGAGGGAGAGGATGGATCACCCTTAATCCCAGCACTCGGGAGGCAGAGGCAGGCTGATCTCTGTGAGTTCTAAACCAGCCTGGTCTACAGAGCGAGTTCCAGGACAGCCTTCAAAACAATACAGGGAAACCCTGTCTCAAAAAACCAAAAAAGAAAAGAAAAAAGAAAAAGAAAACCAACAACAACAACAAAAACCAAACACCTATGTTAAAACTTTTCTCAAAGAGAAAGGTATTGTGTGTGTGGGTGGGGGGGGGAATTTCTCAAGGGATAGCAAGATGGCTCAGGAGGTAAAGGTGATTGCTGCCAAGCCTGATGATCAGAGTTCAATCCCCAGAACCTGACCTCCACGCACACAAGCTTACACACACGCAAACAAAGGTAAGGAGAAATGCCAAATGTCCCTCTCTTTCAAAAACATCCAGAATCAAAGAACACAATTCTTATCACAGCACACTGCTAGTGGGCAGGAGAGACCCAAGGGGAAATGGGATGGAGGACAGGAGCTGACAGTGCCCTGGGGACGAGTGCAGCGTAAGCACAAAGGACAGCTACAGGTCCCACAATGCTGACACTGCTCACAGACCACTGGATTCTCCTCCCTGAACAGCCGGAAGGCGACTTTCCGTGGCCTAGCTGTGACCAGCACCTCTAATTTGGGAGGTTGGCTGACATTCCTTCAGTTTTGTTTTTTTCTTAAAGATTTTAATTTCTGCCAGCTGTGGTGGTGCACACCTTCAACCCCAGCACTCTCCGAGGCAGAGGCAGGAGGATCTCTGTGAGTTTTGAGGCCAGCTTGGTCTACATAGCAAGCTCCAGGCCGGCAAAGTTACATAGGAAGACTCTGTCTCAGAAACAATTTTTTTAAGCTCTATGTATGTGCGTGGGGAGAGGTGGCACAGGGACTTAGCACAGGTGCACACAGAGGCCAGGGCATCACAGTAGATTTCCCTGAGGCTGGGATTCCAGGCAGTTGTGAGACACCTACTATGGGTGCTGGGGGCCGAGAGACAAACTCGTGTGCTCTGCAAGAATAGCATGAATTCTTACTTTTCCTTTTCCTTCCTTCCTTCTTCATTCATTGCTTTTTTTTTTTTTGGTTTTTACGAGACAGGGTTTCTCTGTATTGTTTTGGAGGCTATCGGTCCAGCCTGGCCTCGAACTCACAGAGATCCGCCTGCCTCTGCCTCCCGAGTGCTGGGATTAAAGGCGTGCGCCACCACCGCCCGGCCATTGCTTTTCTTTTTTCCATACAAGGTTTTTTTTGTGTAGCCCTGGCTGTCCTGGAACTCACTCTGTAGACCAGGCTGGCCTTGAACTGAGAGATCTGCTTACCTTTGCCTCCTGAGTGCTGGCATTAGAGGCTTACAGGGTCACTTCCCTTTTTAAAGGCAGGTCTCACAATATAGTTTGCCTGGCTTGGATTCACCTACCCCTGCCTCCGCAGCGCCCATCCAGTGCGTACACAACTACAGAGCCTCTCTGCAGCCCCATCAGGCAGCATCCTTGTATGGTGTAAAGAGCCTGGCCAAGGCTGTCCACTGTTTGCAATAAGCAAAAGCTTGGAAGCCACCCACACGTCCGTCTTTCAGGACTGGCTAAATAAAGAACAGCCGATCCATAACAGAACACAATGGTGAGTGAGAGAGGAAGCTCACGCCACGGAACAGTGCAAGGTCTCCAAGATACAGGAAGTGAAAAGGCAAAGCCCAGACCACGACTCTGTGCTCCTTCAGACAGGGAAGCATCTGTGCTGGGCTGCAGTCACATGAAGAAACAATGGCTGATGGGGAGGGGGCACTTCACAGACACCTTACTATGCATTGCAGACTGTGGGATACAGTCACGGGCGCTGTGAAGCTATTTAGATGCCCACAGGGTCGTACAGCCCATTGCACAGCCAATCTGAGAAAATGTCCAACACTGCCTCAAACGCCTATGCCTTCTAGTAATCGTGACCCTCCCCCCATTTCCTTCCCGGAGCCCCTAGGGACCAGTTGTCTGATTTCTGCTCTCCGACTTGCTTATTCTGGGCATTTCAATGAAATGAAAGCACCCACTATGTGGTCTTCTGCTTCCTTTCATTTAACACATTATTCCAATTTTTGCATATGTACTTTGACTTCTGAACTACATAAAAGAGAAACAGATTAGATGACTAAATCCAGGGAGCAACTGGAAACTGGCTTGCAAACTACTTTTAAAGAAATTAAACTTATCATTATTGTAATTATATCATTACTATTATTACTATTTGTGAGCGTGTTGCATGTATACATCTGTGTGGAAGCCCGAGGCTGGTGTTGGGAGTTTTCCTCAATCCCTCTCCACCTTATTGTTTTCAGGACAGGGAGCTGGAGAGGCAGCTCAGCAGGGAAGTGCACTGCTGCTCTTCCAGAAGGTGCTGGTTGGGTTTCCAGCACCCACACTGCAGCTCACAGCCATGGGGATCTGGCGCCCTCTGTGGCCTCCTCAAGCACTGCAACACAGAGTGCACAGACACCCATACACACAACAAAAATAAATAACCCTCCAGGGTGTCTCACTGAACTTGGAGCTTGTCCAATTAGTTAGACTGGCTGATCCCATCTCTCCACCTCAGCACCCCCAGTGCTGGGATTGAAGGTGTGTGGTGACCACCTGGCTTTTTTTTTTTAACTGTGTGTAAACAGGGGACAGTGTTGCTCAGGTTCTGATGCAACAGAACCCCCTAAAGTACTTTTTTGCTTGGTTTGGTTTATTTGAGACAGGGTTTCTCTGTATTGTTTTAGAGCCTGTCCTGGGACTCGCTCTGTAGACCAGGTTGGACTTAACTCACAGAGATCCACCTGCCTCTGCCTCCCAAGTGCTGGGACTAATGGCTTATGCCCCGACCACCCGGCCCCCATAAAGTACTTATGGTTCCACAGCAATAATCATTTCATAGGCCGGGCGTTGGTGGCGCACGCCTTTAATCCCAGCACTCGGGAGGCAGAGGCAGGCGGATCTCTGTGAGTTCGAGGCCAGGCTGGACCGACAGCCTCCAAAACAGAGAAACCCTGTCTCGTAAAACCAAAAAAAAAAAATCATTTCATAGAGCCCACAGTTTTCGGGGGGCCATAAGGTTATGGCACAAAAAGGGACCTGGGATGAGCTGGAGTGCTGTGCGTACCCTGTCTTGCCATGGGCATCAACAGCAGAAGAACATAGGAATTGTGAGTGTGATGGCACATACTTGTAATCCCAGCACTTGGGAGGCTGAGACGGGAGATGGTGAGTTTGAAACCAGCCTGGGCTTCATACCAAAAGCCTGTCTGCTATAGAGCCAAGCTGCTGGATTGGATCTTAGGTCCTGGTCCTGTTACCCACCGACCACGTGACCACCACCATCACCGTTACTGTGTATACATGCACTTACGCATACATCCATGCAGAAGCCAGAGGTTGGTGTTGGGAGTTTTCCTCAATTACTCTGCACCGTATTTTCTAACACAGCTGGAGAGATGGCTCAGATCTCCTACTTCTGAGCCCAGGTAGCTCTCCTGCAAACTGCCAGCCAAACTTCGTTTGCTGGGCTGTCTAGGACACAGAGGAGCTCAGCAGAGCCCCAGTGTACAGCAAGCTCTCCACAGTGAGGGCTGATGAGGACCAGCCCATCCCAGCCAGAGATGGGATGAAGTGGGGTGGCTGGGGCAACAACTCCCCACACGGAGTGGAGGGAGAGAGGAAACGTGCTCTGGAGGCCTCCCTAGAGAAGAGGCTGTCACTGAGCACTTGGGACAGGGATTTGTCAGACACACCAGGGTCATAGAACATGCAAAGGCTTGCTGGGAAGGGTGAAGCTGAGGGGTTTGTGAGAACAAAGGGTTCAGACATGAGGGGCTCCGACCCTGGCCACCCAACTGAGGGTCCCAGCCAGTATGGACATGTGAGCATTCCCAATCTCAACAGCCCTGACGTCTGCGGTCACACAACTCTTGCTGCCCTGTCAGGGGTTTGGCAATATCCTCGACTGCTACCCACCAGAAGCCACCGTTACCCCCTCCCCCGCCCCGTGTTGTAACAACCAGAAATGTCTTCAGGATTTGCCAAATGCCTTCCAAGCGGCAAGTCACCTCTCACCAAGAATGACCAGTGTATAAGAAAGGGATAGAGGGGACTTGAGGAGGGAAGGGAGGTCTGGGAGGTCACAGCAGAGTGACCATACCCAGGCGGAGGGCAGAGATGATCCCTACAAGCACTGGTGACTCAGCAGATACACAGGGAGCAGAGGCAGGGGCTCACCATCCCTTTGAACTCCACCCTGCCAGTGCTGCTGCTGTCTCTGTTTGACAGAGGGAAAACTCAACACAAAGGTTGCCACCCAACTTCTCAGGCCAAGGACCTGGGACCTAAGCTGCTAGGCAAAGCCTCCTGATGGCTCCCCTCCCCCGCCTGCACTCTCCCCTCGGTGGCACCCCCCCTCACGGCCTGGCCTCCTGACCCTGGAATGGTGGCCCCGGCTCCGTCCCTGCTGCCAGGCCTTTGGCAGTCCATTCCCATCAGGAGGCAGCCAGTCTTTTCTCTGACTTCCCTTAATCCTGCCAACCACTGAGCTGCGGTTCAGAGAGGCTAAGTGTCTGGCCTAGGCCAGGCAGAATTGGCTGGAGCAGAGCCAGGATTTCAAATTTCTCCCAGGGCCTCTGCTTCTCTGTGCACTCCTGTTCCCAAGCACACTGGTTCACGGGGAGCTGCTGGCAGTGGGGCTGTCCTGACGCTCAGTTCATCTTCTGTGGGAGGGCTGTACAGAGCCCAGGGCAACCGCAGAGGCAAGATGGCTGGTATGGGCACCTGCTGAGGGGCTACATATGCAAAGGGCCTGACTCCTGACCCACAGTTCCATACAGCAACAAAATGGAGGAACCCACTGGTCCCCAAATCAATCTTGGACATCCAGAAGGTGTGAGTCAGGTTAGGTCCAGAAGGACCAGAAACCTAGAAAGAAGCTGCAGGCAGGGGGTGATGAGCTTCCGCTTTAGCTCTCTATGGCCACCTACCTACACAGATACAAAGACTGGGGGAGGGGCCCACAGAGTCCATTTGCCCCAGAACCAACAGCAGCAGCAGCAACTCAAATCCACGTCGAAAGGCTGAAGGCTGGGCATGGTGGCATGCATGCTTAACCCCCCCAACAGGAGGCAGAGGCTGTCAGGTCTCTGAATCCAAGGCCAGCCAGAACACAGTGAGACTCAGCCCTACAGCCCAACCCCTTACAGCGTTGAGGCACAGAGGTCTGCCCCACCTTTTAAGAGATCTGGAGAGTTCTCCCAGGATGCACAGCTGACCTTAGACCCTAAAGGGGGAAGAGACTATGGATGAAGGAGGGTCCAGGGCCTCACAAGCATTTCACAACGCTCTTATCCCAAGACTTCCTCGAGGGCAATCCTGGAAAGCTAGATGTGGAAGCCTAGCCCGGCCCCACCTGTAGAGGCCTACTGGAGTCAGGCCCTGGCCCAACACCCTGGTGAGAATGTGGCCAGCACTGTGGACAAAGGGTGCCAGCACGGCCAGTCAAAGAGGCCCTTCAGTCGCCACTGCTCCCACACAGGCAAGACAGGGTGCAGGAAGGCGCTCGTCACACAGAGGTGCTCACACACACCATGCACCCAGTCAGTGCTGGACAGAGGGAGGGCTCCCCTCCCCTTAGACCCCCCACAGGACTTAGATCCTCAGAGCAGAAGGTGGGGGCAGCATAAAGGCACCAGTACCCATGCCAGCACAGGCAGGGGGCTCACGCGTATCTCACAATTCCATCTCAGATGGGGAGTCACGACTAGCAGGGAACCAGAGTTTACAGCTGGCCAAAGGAAAGACCAAGGGTCAATTTATTCCAGAGCAAACACAAACAGGAGTAAATCTGGACCTGGCAGTTAGCATAAAACACCGCAGATAAACAGGAAGTCCTGCCCCCAGGGAGGTAGACCACAGGAAGCAGGGACAGAGGCCTTTCTGAGTGACCTTGGGCGGCACCTCTCCATCCACAAGTTTCCACATCCCTTCTGCTGAAGAGGGGTCAGGGCAGGGCATTGTCTAACAGCAGGCACCAGGCTGTGTATCAGAGCAGCACACACATGCACACACTCACACACTCACACACTCACACACGCACACACGCACACACTCACACACTCACACACTCACACATGCACACACTCACACATGCACACACTCACACATGCACACACTCACACATGCACACACTCACACATGCACACACTCACACATGCACACACTCTCACACACAGGCACTCACACAGTCGGGGTCCTCACACTTAGGCCAGGTCTAGAGAAAGGGACAGCCCTGGTCACACAGTAAATGAGAATCACTAAAAACAGGAACCTAGCCTGCCCAGTTCCCAATCCCTTCTCTCTCCTAGCCTACTCCAGCAAGGCTTTCACAGGCTAAGACCCCTGCCTCGCCCTCTGCTTCTCTCCACCTTCCCGGATATCCTCTGTGGACAGGTCATGTACTGGGCACTGGAGTGCGGTGGCAGAGCAGACACCAGCTCACAGCAGCTCCTCCAGACAGGAATGAGGAACCAGAAGCATCTTGATCTCCTGTGACTTATTTTTTGAGCAGAGTTATCTCACTACATTGCTATGGCTTGGCCATTGTCTCCCAGGTTCAAGCAATCTTCCTGCTTCAGCCCCTAGAGTGCCTGGTTCTACAGGCACACCCCACCACACCCCACCACGCCCCATCACGCCCCACCATACCCCACGGAGAAACACCAAGCTGTTCACAGGGCGTGGTGAGCTACCTGATGCTAGGCATGAAACTGTACTTCATGGTTGTTTTACGTGTGTTCGACAACAGTGCCTGTTAACCTGGGGACACAGATGGGGACACCGAGGTCCTGGGGCAGCTGCATAAGATAAGGTCGAGGATCCAGGTATGTCTGTTTCCCATTCTGTCTTCTTCCACCCCTGCACTCACTAGAGCCCCCAGCTAGTTTTCTGTAGCAATTCCCGGCGGTCAACTTAGCCACGCTGCACCTTCTGCTGTCAGAAGTCCTGGGCTGCCTTGAGGGTGACATTGTTTAGAAAGGGGCCTGCAGGTAAGAGCCCATTGCTTCTGAGGCTCATACTCAAAGGGTCAGGGACTCTGTCCCCTACAGTAACTAATTAATGACCACAGTGTCCTGACTTGTGCATTCTCTCTGCCCAGGACTTTCATTCTCTAAGAAGGAAAACACGAGGCAGCTGGGTCCTACTCCTGAGGGCACAGGGGCAGCACCAAGGATGGCCTAGAAGGCCTGCCATCTCACTCCGGCAACTCCAAGACTCCCAACTCCAGTTCCGCAGCCACCAAGCAAACTCTCTCCTCAGAACAAGAAGACTCAAAATGGCACAGGGCGGGGCTAGGAAAGCAACACGAGGGGCTGAGATGTCAGCAATCTGCTTAAAAAGACATTAGCGCAAACTCGGATTTCAAAAAAGGAAACACATCCAGGAGACAGGGCGCTCCCAGAGGGATGAGACCCTCCCTGTGTCATCCCAAAGCAGCCCCAGGCTGCACTCCAGAAAGCCACATCTAAGGGAGGGGCCCGTACTTCCTGGGAGCCTTCCCAGAGGTTCATGATAGTAGATGCTGTCTCCATCTACCAGTATCCTTCTGCCAGGACCCAAGTGGTAGGGATGCCTATCCAGCCAGGGCTTCCCCATGCCCAGTGGAGACCCAGGTCAGCTGCAGCTGGAAATCTGCTAAATACAGATCCTCTGCCATTGCAGCCCCGCTGTGGGAGG
Organism: Mesocricetus auratus; assembly: GCF_017639785.1. Lineage (NCBI taxonomy): Eukaryota > Metazoa > Chordata > Mammalia > Rodentia > Cricetidae > Mesocricetus > Mesocricetus auratus. Next base: position 85,389,007 of record NW_024429194.1, on the reverse strand, counting down.
CACACCCGCCCCCCCCCCCCCCACTACCTGGGCCTCCTTGTGGATCTAGGATGGCCCTGGAGGCTTCCCAGCCATGCGACACAACCAGAGAAAAGTTCTGTCCCCAGATCCCCAAATCCCAGACTGTCCTCCTCCTCCCCACCTCCAGAGCTGCTAAGGGCCAAACATAGCTAGAGGCCCAGTGACTTACCCAAGTAGATGTCTCCAAAGGACCCACTGCCGATCTTTCGGCCCAGGCGGTACTTATTCCCCACACGCAGCTCCATGCTTCACCCTTGTTGCAGGAGAAGCAGAAACAGGTCAGAGATGGGACCTCAAGCACCCCAGGGCCTAGACCCTTCCCCCACCAGAGGCTGGCCTCCTCCCTCCCACTGTCTGGGAAGAGAGCTGGCTTCACTCTGCTCAAGGGCAGCCAGGTGTCAGGTAGCCCTCATGCCCACACACCTGGGCAGGGCTGAGGCAGGCTTAGGACAGGCTTCACGTAGTTCAGAAAAGGTGGTATCAGAGCCAAGGCCCAGGAGGAGAAAGAAAAGCAGCCCCTCCGGTGTGAGCCCCCTCAGGGGGAGGCTGGTTACCACGGGCTAAAGGAGCTTGATCAAGGACAAAGGGATACAGGGAAGAGGCAGGAGACCCAAGTCCTGTGTCTTGGATTCAGCAGTGAATCTCCACCAACCCTAGCAGACGAAGGCCAAGTCTTCTCCAAAGTGCTTTATCTGCAAGCACTCTAGAGGCACCAAAAGGACCTCAGGGAAGTCCTGGGCCCCAGAGGAGCAGGGTCCATGGGAGCAGACCGTCCTGGAAACTACCAAAGCCACCACCAGCAAGTTCCAACTTCCAAGGGTGAGAAGGGAAAGGCCCCACAGAGTTCCACAGCACTGAGACTCCTGAGGGCACAGGGTACCCACCTCTATCCCTGCCCCTGGGCCGCTAGGCTCACCCAGGGCTAGGCTGGACTGTTCCAGTAGGCCCACACAAGAGGGTTTGATCCCTACTCAGAAAGGGAAGGCAAGGTCCCTCATAATGCCTCCCAGGTTCTATTTGGGATGTAGAGAACCGTTTCTAGACTTCTCTGCACACATCTCTTTGGGTGGATTCCTACGCAAGCTTCTTTGAAGACAAGGAGAGAGGGTCTCCTGGGAGAGGTCCCTGGCACAGCAGATTTGAAGTCACTAGTCCCTGCGGGGCTGATCTGAGCAGACCCCCTCCTTCCTGATGCCTCAAGTTCGTGGATAACAAGAACCTCTGTACTGGCCCGGTAGATGTCTGGGTCCCCGTGTTCCAGGCCAGAAGAAAAGAAGACTCGAGGACTGGGCGCAGTCTGGGATGCCAGAAGATGGGAAGCCAGGGAAGGGTAAAGTAGACTCCTTTTGCAGATGGACCAGCCTGGAGCGGTCTGGCTACCACCCAACAAGTCATGGGCAGAGCCTCACCTAGGAGCAAACAGGGGTCAGGCTAGCCCACCTGGCGGCCTCCTCCCCAGAACTTATTTCACTCCAAACTTGAGAAGTAAAACCAGGAGGTGAGACAGTAACTGTGCTGGTTTGCTTGGGGGGTCTGCCCCTTCCATGTGCCAAGCCTACCCCCAGCTGCCAGGCCTGTAAGGAAGCTGAGAGAGATTCATCAGGGCTCCTTGATCAGCCTAAGAGTCAAAAGGTTCAAGCCAGGAGTGACACCCCAGCCTCATACTAGTTCCCAGAGAGTCACCACAGTCCTTCCACCAGCCACAAGGAAGTAGCTGCCACTGGGTGCCAGCCAAACTCTGGGCTCTCCATCAAGGCCCTTTGCCCACATGGCTGGCCTGGACTCAGCTGAGTTGCCCTGGTTGCCAACAGCACAGCTGCACATCTTCAGAAAACCCACCAGCCCGGCACCACAGGTTCACATACGGTCCAGTTTTCTAAGTGCACCCGCCAAGGGAAGACAGGAGCAGAGGCTCACACTCGTGATCCCTACGGGAAAGGGGGGGACTGGGTGTGTACTCACAAACACCACCCCCAGCCGGGTTTCCACCAACGCCAACTCAGAGACCACACATGGCAGCGGGGAAAGCCACAGGTTAGGAAAGGAGCATAAATATACTGCATCCTATATTACATAAATACCCACGCCAGGTTATATAAATACCAGTGCCCTCTGTCTGGGTGTCTTACATAAATACGCTGCACATGACCCCCAAGCCCCTCTCCACCGTCTACACAGAAGGGAAGAGGGCTACAAACATCAACCCTGCAGGACCCCACCAACGCCAGGGTCTGCCCACCCTGGAGACCCAGAGCCTTAGAGTCTTGCCTGTTCCAACCCTCTTCCACTTAAAAGCCCCCCACCCAAAAAGAACTTTGGGGGCTTCTTCAGGCAATCAAGTTAGCTTTTCAATTCTTCACTCCCTCTCTCCTATGGGAGGGGTGGGGGGGACAGTAAACAAAGTTAAAAAAAAAAAAGGTGGCCATAGGAGTCAAGACTTCTCAGCCGGTTAGAAAAATTACAAACTACAACCAGCCGGGCACATTGGCAGTGCCCCCTACACACCACCCACCTTCCCCAGAGCCCCTGGTTAATGAACCAGTAAAATAAAAACTGAAGGAATACCCTAAACCTAGGAAAGGCGTCCCAAACACAAGTATTCGTCGGAACTGTACCCCTTTCTCTCCAAAAACCCCCTTCCTAGGAGAAGGTTATGCCAAGAAAATATGTGGGAAAACTCTGGGCAAAGTAGGGGGAGGGGGCAGGCCTAAGTCGGAGCCCTGGCTCTACCCAGGCACCCAGCTTCCCAGAGGCGTGCGGCACAAGGCAGTCTCACACCGCAATGAGAATCCAGGCGATAAATAATCCCCTCCCTTCTTCTTGCCACAAAGGAAAACAAAGCCGGTGGCCAGGGTGACCACGCACCCCATCACTTAGAACCCCCGGAGCCCCCACCCTACACGCAAACGACCTCGCTGACCCGGAGTCCAAGGCACAGAGGAGGGGCCGTGGCCGGCCCGAAACCCACGCGCCCCCAAGATCTCGGCCAGGCCCCTGTCGCAGGTCCCCCGCCGCCCCAGCCCGAGGCCGCCTCGGTGCAGCCGGCGGCCTGCAAAGCGCACGTCCCCTCCGCGTCCCCGGCCGCGCCTTTGTCCTCACGGGCGGCGCCCCCAGCCCAGTGCGGACGCGCGTGTCCGCCCCGCGCTCGCGCAAAAAGAAAACACAAAGAGGCGGAGGGAGCCCCGCTTCCCCGGCCCCCGATGCTCACCGCGCCGGGGCAGCCCGCCGGGGCGGATGCCAGAGGATTCGCGGGGCCGCGGGCGCGCCAGCCTCTCCCCGGCCCGCTGCGCTGCGCTCGGCCCGGCCGGGCTCAGGCTCCGCGCTCCACCGCCGCCGCCTCCCGCCCCCGCCGCCGGCTCGCGCGCTCCCGGCCCGCGCGCGCGTCCCCGCGGCTCCCATTGAGCCCCGGGCCCGCCCGCTGATGTCATCCCCCGCCCGCTGCCGCCGCCCCGGAGGATTTAAAGGGCCCGCAGCCCCCGGGAGCGCGCGCTGACACTGCCACCCTGGATAAGGAGGAACACAAAACTCGGATTTCCTACACTCCGGCCTTCTTGTCCTATCTCCAGCCAACGCTGCGGACTCCCGGGAGGACTGGCTAACACGCCTGGTGCTGAAAAGGAGATTTGGGGCTAGGTCGCCTGGAGGTGGGGGAAGAACACTGGCCAGGCGCTTTGGGGATAGGGATGGAGGGGCGTGGACAAGGACCAGAGAGGTAGCCAAAGAAAACTCGGGCTTTTCTTTGCTCCTTGCCACTCAGCTCCACTGTGGCAGACCCTCAGATCCAAAGTAGTGTCACCCATTGAGTCCCCTGCCCCCACCAAACCTCACACGTGAGTCAGGGGGCCCAGAGGTGCTCATTCAGCCATGTCATCCTCCAGACCAGGCCTGGGTTTCCTTAACAGCAAACGAGGAAGAAGGACCATACACTCCTCAGGTCACAGGAGAGTTAATGAAGGCTTCCCACCAGCTTCCAGCACAGCCATGAAAGGTCCCAACACAAGGCTATTAAAATGCTATTTACACTGAGCCATGCAAAGCTCCAAATTATGACACACACACATTCTCTCACATACAACTGTGACTGTGGACTCAGTCCCTCTGAACACCTCACCCCACCCCGGAAGCACATCTCTGAAAGAGTCACTTCATAATAACTGCCGTCTTCCCCCAAGGCCGAGGGACTTAACCAGATGCTCCCCCCAAATTGCTGGGAGCCCAACAGACCAGGTGTCTTCACAGAACACAATACTGTGGTCCAGAGAGGGCCAGGGGTGTGCCGAGGCCCACACAGCCCAGCGAGATGGCCGAGTTCTTCTGGAGGTCCTGGGGATGCTGACCGGAGGGGGGGAGTGGAGGAGCGGCCTCCAGAAGGCAGGCACCTGTGATGGTGCACTGAGCCCTGGCTCTGTGTGCCGCCTTTGCCCAGGCAGGGACATCAGCCAGATGGTGGGTTGAGCTTGGGCCTGCATGGTACTTCTTGGCTTCATTTTTGTCGGTTGATTCCCAATTGGCAGATTTTGTATTACAGGCCCACATTCCTGACTTCTCTTGACGCCTTGACCACTCTGGCCACAAATCCTCAGCAAAGGCAGCCAGCCCTGTGACCAGAGCCCAGACAGTGAGTGGGGTCCCAACAAGACTGAACATAACCCAGCATGCACCAGTGTCACCCTGTCTTCTCCACCCCCAAACCTTCCAACCTGGGCCCAGCTTTCCAAATGTGGGCCTGCTCTTCTTTTAGTGCCAAGAGAGGCAGCTAGCTCATTTAACCCTTTCCAGTGAGGACAACAGGCATTCATTCCAGGGTTTCCAGAAAGAGAATGGGGGCTCCTTAGTGCTCACTTGAAAGCAGGGGTCAGCCTGTCTGGAGACGGGCACCTACCTGGCTCTACCTAAAGCCACTGTCGTCCTGCTTCCTGGACATCGCATGCCCTTTGGAACAAGACTTCTATTTGCAGCTCACTGTCCCAGCTTCCCCTTTTCATCCTGTCACCCGGCCTCCACTCCGGGATGTGTAGCTTCTCCCTGGCCCACACCCTCCCAGTATGGAACCTCTCCTGCATATCCAGGCATAGCTGATCTTAAACGCTTAAGGGCCCCTAGCTCCAGCACACGCCTCAGGCCCCCTGAGGGGTACTGGGTAGCTGGACCCTCCAATATTCCTTCCCAGATCTGCCCCCCAAGGATGCTCCTCCACACAGTTGTCTGTTGCCTGATCCTCTTCCTTCCTAAACCCCCATAAGTCAAGATGCGAGTCCGCCACACGGCTCTGAGCTGAGTGCTAAGTGGAGACAGCTGTGCAGAAGCGAGGGCAGGAGGGGAGACTGCTCTCAAGCAGAAATCCTGCTGAATCCTAGCAGCCAAGGTCCGCCTTCGGGTTACTCTGCATTACCTCTCAAAGATCCCTCCTCTTCAACTCCCAAAGGTATAACCTCTCTGCATCCCCAGGCACCCCTCCCCCACACTCACCCACAAGATGCAGGCAGGCAAGCCTCAGCTCGCCAGGGGCCACACTAGCTTTTTACAGTTCTGTTTTGCAGGAACAACAGCTTTCCCTGCTCCTTTCCAAACCAGACATTTCACCCCTCTCGGGACCACAGGGCACAGAGTACTGGGCTTGAGGTTCAGGGACAGCCCTGGGCACGCAGCACAGTGAGATAAGACCAGGACCTCGCAGAGAAGCTGGGTTCTTGGCTGTGCACATTCTGGCTTACCAAATGTTCAGGACAGTCCTAAAAATGGCCTTCCCCTGCATGTCCCTGCCTGCTGCATTCTTGACTTTGGTTCCTCTGTTATGAGCCTCTGCCCCGGCCCTGGCCATTCAACCGCCTGGCACACTTCCCTGAGAGGCATACACTCATCCATGCACTTCTCTGGGGCTCCATGCTCGGTCCTTTCAAGAATGGGCTTCCCTGTCTCCTGGCTTCAAATTCTATTGCTGGCCTGGCAAGGTGGCTTTTTGAGTAAAGTGCTTGCCCCTCAGAAAGTCTGAGGACCCCAAGTTTGATCCTCAGAACCCATGTTAAGATAGAGAAAGGCTGGACTGGTGGCACACGCCTTTAATCCCAGCACTCGGGAGGCAGAGGCAGGCGGATCTCTGTGAGTTCGAGGCCAGCCTGGTCTACAGAGCGAGTTCCATGAGAGACTCCAAAGCTACACAGAGAAACCCTGACCTCCACATGAACTCTGCGGCGTGATGAACCCCCATCCACATATCACTGAACAAAATTTAAAGTCAATTGTATAAAATTCCATCCTGGACCCCAGACCGCATGGGGTTACTATCTCTCCTGCATCCCACTGACGCTCACACTGTAACATACTCTGGGTGCCCCATGGTGGTTATTCATCTGACTCCCACTTAGAGGGCTAAGGTGCACCAAAGCAAGGAGTCAGTGCCATTCCTATAAGCACTTAACAACTAGCTGGTGATTGAACGGACTGTGAAGAGGCCTCTGCCAACCAAACATGAAGTTCTAGCCCCTGGTTTCAGGCCCCAGTAATAGACCGACTCCATTTCCAGCCTCGACTCATAAAACACATCCACCCTGGGAGGAGGCAGAGGCCTGACAGAGCTTCCTCACCCAAGCCTGTGAAGGGCTAAGCCCTTGGCACCTTCCTTCTGGTTCATGCTCCATGCTGTCCAATAACGAAGCAAATCCGGTGCTGTGACGGGACAGACACTTGCAGCCAAGCCTGGTAACCTGCATCTCATTCCTGGGACCCATGTGGTGGCAGATGAGGAAAGGTATCCTCTGGCCTCCTCCACAAATGCACCTTGGAGAGCACACGCAAGCGCATGCACGCACACACTAAATAAATGTCAATTTAAAACACTAAAGTGACTGCAGAGACTGCTCAGCATTTCTCCAGCCCTCATACACATAAAAATCTTTAAATAGAGGGGCTGGAGAGATGGCTCAGAGGTTAAGAGCACTGACCGCTCTTCCAGAGGTTGTGAGTTCAATTCCCAGCTCACAATTATCTATGATGAGATCTGGTTCCTCTTTTGATGTGCAGGCAGAACACTGGATACATAATAAATAAGTCTTTAAGAAAAATTTTTAGTTAAAAATAAATATATTTTGGCCGGGCGGTGGTGGCTCACGCCTTTAATCCCAGCACTCTGGAGACAGAGGCAGGCGGATCTCTGTGAGTGCGAGACCAGCCTGGTCTACAGAGTGAGTTCCAAGACAGCCTCCAAAGGCACAAAGAAACCCTATCTCGAAAACGAACAAACAAAAAATAAAATAAAACAAATAAATAAATAGATAGATATTTTAAGCCAGGCAGTGGTGACGCACGCCTTTAATCCCAGCACTCGGGAGGCAAAGGCAGGCAGATCTCAGAATTCAAGGCCAGTGTGGTCTATAGAGCAAGTTCCAGGACAGCCAGGGCTACGAAAAAGTAAATAATAAATAAACTACTCCAGTCTCCCAGCTCAAGAACTGCAGGCCCCTTTACTCCCCTCCACTAACTTCCACCCCTACAGATCCATGTCTAAGGAGGGTAGGAACCGGGCTGGGGAGCCGGAAGCAAGTGCCTGGGGCTTTAAGAGGCTGGCTTCTGGGAGTGGCATAGCAAAGCGTGCCTTCCTAGAGTTTCAGAGGCCGAGGCAGGAGTGAGTTTGAAGCCAGGCTGATCTACACAGCAAGCTCCAGAGCAGCCAGGACTACATGGTGGAGACCCTGCCTCAAACAACAACAATAAAACCAAGACTGGAGAGGTGGACTGGTAGTTAAGAGCTCATACCGCACTAGTGGAAAACTCATGTCAAACAGCCCACGTCCCCTTAGTCCCAGCCAGGGGGATGCAATGCCTCTTCTGGCCTCAATGGGCACCTGCCTCGTATGCATGATACCCCCCCCCCCATGCACATAATTAAAACAAAACAAACCAAAAAAGCTGTCTTCAAATGCTGAATCTTCCATTTTCTATCAGGCAAGTTCCTTAAGGGCCTCGTCAACCGGATTAAAAATCCAGAAAAATTGCCTGGTGGTGTGGGTGGCACACACCTTTAATCCTAACACTTGGGAGGCAGAAGCAGGCGGATCTCTATAAATTCAAGGCCAGGCTGATCTACAAAGCTAGTTCTTGGACAGCCAAGGCTATACAAAGAAACCCTGTCTTGAACAACAAACAAACAAAATGCAACCAAACAAATAAACCCTCAAAAACAACTTTGCCCAGAAGAAGTCCTGAGGAGGAAGCAGTAGCTACTTTTTCCGCTCACTTAAACCAGGGCGTCTGAACTGGGCTTCCTTTTAATGCTGTAAGCTGCATCCTGGTCACTTCCTGCCTCCTTCACCCTTCCTCTGACGGACCACCGCCTGCCCCTTCAGGGGTGGACCAGATTGGAAGGTCTGGTTGCACCAGCTTGAACCACCTTCCTCTGAGCTCCTGAGACACCAGCAGGCAACCCCTGGGTGTCCCCTAGTCCCCTGAGGTGTACAGCTCACCCGTGTCCTGAGGAGCTCTCCCAGGGCCCTGCCAGCCTGTGGATGCTGCTGCCTGCTCAATGGGGCCCCTGCTCCCTGTCCACTGAGGATCCATGAGGCTCCGCCTACCTCTGTGTTCTTCCAGTCAGGCCGGGTCTTCCCTTTAACACTCAGGCTGCTGGGTAATAATCCCACAAGGTCAAACCCTGGCAATGGCTCCTCCTTCAGAGCCAGGAGGCGGAGCTGCACAGAGGCCAAGGTGTGAGTCCCACCTAGTCTCTGGAGGGCGTGGAATCTTGCAGATTTCAAGTCCCACTCTGGGGGCTGAGTGAGGTGTCTTGTACAGGTCCTCAGTCTCCCTGCCTGCCCTGTGCCTTGGGGTGTGGCTGAATGGGAACCATCTCTGTGTTTCACATCCAGGGCTCTGTGTTAGCAATTTCTCTGAGGATATGTGAGCCTGGGCTCAGTGGGAAAGGGCTCTCTCCTTGCCTCCCCCTCCTCAAAATGGAACCATCCTCTCTACCACATCCCCACGTAACTCTGAGCCTTGCCACCAGCCCCTGCTTTCCCCTGGACACTACAGCTGCTGGGCAGCTGTTAAGAGCCTTCCCTCTGTTACTGACACACCTACAAATGTAATCCACACTCTGGGTCACCCCTGTGATCTGGCTTCTAAGCGCCTCAGGCCCCATTGCACACCTTACATGCTGGTCTCACCTCAGGTCTTTGCCTAGAAGGCCGAACTACCCCAGACTCTTCAATGGCTGTCTGTACCGGTAGCTGTCTCCTCCTCTCAAGACTTTGCTGCACACATAGCACCCAACGCTGAAGCTATGGTGTTGAACCTAGGGCCTTGCAGAGGTATAGCCTTAGCCCTCTTTTGGCTTTTTCTTTTAAGACAGTCTCAAAAGGTTTGCCCAGGCTGGCTTTGAATTTGCAATCCTCTGTCTCTTGAGCACCTGGAACTTGCTCTGTGGATCAAGTTGGCCTGGGATTCAGAGACCCACCTGCCTCTTGACTGTGCCACCACCACCCCCCGTCTGACATTTTTAAGATGTATTTTGTATTATCTGTAGAGGGGTTTTTGTTTTGTTTTGTTTGTAGTTGTTGGTTTTCGAGACAAGCCCGGCCCATCTATAGAGGTTGTAAACCACCGTGCGGATGCCGGGAACTGAACCAGGGTCCTCTGCAAGAACAGCAAGTGCTCTAACTGCTGAGCCATCTCCCCAGCTCCCAACCACATGGTCCTGAGTGGGTTTCCTCTCTGTCCTTTGAAAGACAACCTTTGCCTGGCGGTGGTGGTGCATACCTTTAGGGCCAGGTGGATCTGAGTTCGAGGCTAACCTGGTCTACAGAGCGAGTTCCGGGACACATATGGCTACACAAAGAAAACACTGTTTTGAAAAACAAAAAAAGACAACCTGCTTAATTTTCTTCACGCTATTAAGACAGGCTGAGAGGCAGTTTCCCATGTCCTTGAACATAAACTGCAAGAGAGAAACCCCGAGGCTGGACAGATAGTTCAGCACAGTACACGAAGCTCTTCCAGAAGACCAGAGCTCAGCTCCCAGCAACCATGTTGGGCAGCTCACCACTGTCTGTCACTCCAGCTCCGGGGGATCTGACGCTTCTAGCTGTCAAGGGCGCCCATGTTTATGAGCATATAGCTACCTGAGTGTATGTGTGTGCATGCACACATACACTTAAAAATGATAAAATTTTCAAGAGGTAACCCTCCACCCCATGCATGCCCACAATGCCCCCATAATGAGAGATCCGGAAGTGAAGATACAGACACACCCAGCAGGGCCCGTCTGTACCTCAGCCTTCCTTCCGGAACTCCCTATGGCTCTTCCCTTCTCCCAGAGGCTCTCTGTAATCCTGTTGCACTGAGCCAGAGGTGGGCAAACCTGAGCTACTCAGCAGCAGCGGGGTCTCCTTCAGGGCATCAGTTCCTAGAGGGATCAGGGATACCCAACACAAGAAACTATAAATCTCAGCTGGGCGGTGGTGGCACACACCTTTAACCCCAGCACTCAGGAGACAGAGGCAGATGGATCTGTGAGTTCAAGGCCAGCCTGGTCTACAGAGTGAGTTCTAGGAAAGCCAGAGTTGTTACACAGAGAAACCTTGTCTTCAAAAAAAAATAAGGCTGGACTGGCGTTGGTGGTGCACGCCTTTAATCCCAGCACTCAGGAGGCAGAGGCAGACAGATCTCTGTGAGTTCGAGGCCAGGCTGGACCGACAGCCTCCAAAACAATACAGAGAAACCCTGTTTCGTAAAAACCATAAAAAAAAAAAAAAGGCTGGGTGGCGTTGGCACACGACTTTAATCCCCGTGAGTTCAAGGCCAGTCTGGTCTACAGGGAGAGTTCTAGGACAGGCTCCAAAGCTACACACAGAAACCCTGTCGGGGGGGGGGGGGGGAAGAAACTGAAAAAACCCTTAAAATCTCCCTCAGACCCCAAAGCCGCTTTACTGTCCCCACAGCTCAACCTCCTTACATTTTGCCTGTCACCTTCCTATCCCTCTGGGCTCCTGTCAGCACAATGTCCCTTGTTGGTATGACTGTCAACAGTCTCCAAAAGCACTCTCCTTCCACCTCTGGGGAGCGAGGAGTCCCTGCCCCGGGGCGCACAACCACTTATTATCTGGGGCTGGAGTGAAGATGATGAACACTCTTCCTCAGCCCCTGTGACTCGCGTCCTGGCCGTGTCACATGCCTGTCCACAAACACTTCCTGATGGCGGCTCCTCTGAGGGGCCCGAGAGACCTCACCAAGACTTCAAGATCAACTACAGGGCTTGTCACACGTAAGAAAGACGGGCAAACAGTCTAGAAAGAATGTTATAGGCACGAGTCCCAGAGCATGCCATGACACCTACTGCCAGGCTAGTATGAGTTACCCCCCCAACCCCCTCACCCCCCCAACCCCCCACCTCCCCACCTCCCCACCTCCCCACCCGTGCCCAGACTGATCTGAAGTCCTGGACTCAGGGACCCTCACCTCGGGCTCCTGAGTGTCTACACTGCAGGTATACCATCATATCCACCCACATGTTATTCCCCCCCCCCCTCAGGACAGGGTTCGTCTACACAACAGCCTGGCTGTCCTGAAACTCTCTCTGTAGACCAGGCTGGCCTCCAACTCACAGAGAGATCCACCTGCCTCTGCCTCCCAAGAGCTGGGATTAAAGGCGTGCGCCACCGCCACCCAGCAATTTTGCTCCTAAGCGTAAGTGAAACATTGCCCAAATACAGCTCTGCCATGTTCCCACAGTCAGCTGCCCCTGCAGTCCTGTCTACGGAGAACCTGGGGAGCTGACAGTGCGGTGGGAGGGGGCTGGTGGGGCACAGAAGGTAGGGTTTGAGGGGCAGAGGAGGAGTCTGGGGGAATAGCCCAGCAAGACTCTACTTCATTCACTTTCTACTCCTGGGAAGAACTGACACCCCTCACCCACTCTCATGCTCTCCTCGGGTGGGTGCGGAGGGTCACACTCGCCAACAGTCCCTGGACTCTGAGGGGAACACCTAACAGATCGTCAAGAACAGCTGTGAGTCTGTGTGAAGGATGAGGTGGGCGAGTGCCAGAGTTAGCGGGTACGGGACGGTCAATGTGCCTGCCAGTCCCTTGGGTATTTCTAATGCATTTGGTTTAATTCCACCCCACGCCCGCCTTGTATACAGGGAGAAAGTCAAGGTGCAGAGAGCTGAGTTTACACTCAGGTAAACTATGACCCTCCTTGGAGCCTGGTGGGTCTCTGCTTCCTTAATACTTGACAGTGGGGACCTGCCCGGTATGTGAGGGCCCCACTACAAAGTTCCCTCGCCGTTCTTGACACCGAAAGACCACTCAGGCAGCTGTGTCCTTGAGTGTGGTGGTGCGCACCTTGAGGCTCAACTCTCAGAAGGGCTGCTTTGTGTTTCAAGACAACCTGGTTCCTGGAAGGAGACCCAAGTCAGCCAGGGCTACATGGGGTCAGTCAGAGAACCTGGAATTCTCCAATGTGTCTAGATTGCCTGCCAGCAATCCCAAGGCTCTGCCTCCCCTGCACCGGGAGCAGGGATGACAGTTTCTGTGCCTGCCTTTTTCACCTAAGTGCTGGTGCTTAAACTCAGACCTCATGTTTAGCAACTAAGCCATCTCTCCAACCCCTAACTATTCTATTGTAATAGTTATAATGTATTCCTAACATGGCAGAACTACATGCCAAGAACATGTAAGTATAATGATACAAAATGCATGCTCAAAGCTTTTTATCAGGACTAGACAAGGGGGCCACATGTGCCTGCCCACATGTTATGTGAGGACATGGGTCCTCGGGTGCTTAACCGGCTACTCCAAGGTCATGCTAGGAGGCTGATTTTAAAACTATCTTCCTTGCCAGGGGAGGTGGCACACACCTTTAATCCCAGCACTTTCGGGGCAGGCAGATCTCTGAGTTTGAGGCCAGCCTGGTCTACAAAATGAGGACTGTTATACACAGAAACCTTGTCTCAAAAGCTAAAGGTTTTTCCTAACCTTAGTTTCCTGTCTCAGAGATGGCCTGGTGCCTGGCTACGGGAATCCCATCCCTGGAACTCACAGTGGAAAGAGTGAACTAAGTCTTCCTCTGAGACCCACATGGATACTGTCACATGCCCCCATTCACACACACATTAAACAAACAAACACATAAATACATGCTATCAAAAATTGTGGGACTAGCTGGGCAGTGGTGGCCCATACCTTTAATCTCAGTGCTCGGGAGGTGGTCAGATCTCTGTGAGTTCAAGGCCAACCTGGTCTACAGAGTGAGTTCTAGGACAGTCAAGCCCTGCCTTGAAAACAAAAACAAACAAAAAAGCTAAACAAAAGAAAACTTGGCTGGGTATTAGGCCGGACACTCTCAGAAGAGTCAACCACAATAGAAACAGGGGCATGCTGGTACTAGTTGGGCTGGAATTGGGTTCTGGCTCCACTCTGGGCCAGTCCACTACTCCTTGCCTCAATTTCCCCACCTGTGAGATGACAGCGTACCTGTTTCGGGTATTGCTCTGAGGGCTGGATATACTCAGAATTAAGGTGACTGCTTAGAAAACACAAGTCCCTGGGTTCCAATTCCAGGACAAAAATAAACTGCAGACTGGGGATGGAGCTGGCTTGGTGAGGTGCTTGCCGAGCATGCCCGGGAGCTCTGGGTTCAAGCCCCAGCACCACACAAACCAGGCTGGCTTCAAACTTAAAATGCAGCTGAGGATGACCCTGAACTTTATCCAGTTCCTCCCCCACATCCAGCGCTGGGTTACAGACCAGTGCTACTGCATCCAGCTGGGGCGGCCGCTAGGGATCAGACTTTGTTCATAGTGCTCTAACAACTTAGCTGCTTCCAGCCCACCCTGGATTTGTGTTTTGTTTTTCCGAGACAGGGTTTCTCTGTGTAGCTTTGGAGCCTGCCCTGGCACTCCCTCTGTAGACCAGGCTGGCCTCGAACTCATAGAGATCCACCTGCCTCTGCCTCCCGAGTGCTGGGATTAAAGGCGTGCTCCTGGGTATTTGAAAGACAAAATTCCTTACAGCCCTTGCTACAGCAGAGGATGGCCTTGAACTTCTGACCCTCCTACCTCTCCTTCCCCAGGGCTGGGGTTGCAAACCTGAACCCTCCTGCCCATGTGGATCTTGATCAAGTCTTCTCCTCCGAGTGCTCATCTGCTCTGGAGTCGATTGCAAACTCTCTGGCCTCCCCTACTTCCTTTTCTTCTGCTCTGAACCTCTTCCGTAGCCTCATACCAAGAGGCTGACTCCACATGCCTCGTGCTCACTGGCCCTACCTCCTGGGACACTGTGTCTGCTCCACAGAGAAGATCTGCACTGTCCCTCCTGGGGCCTGCCCATTTGTTCCAGACCAGAGACACCCCCGCCCCCCATTCTGGGATTCCTCCCTCTCCTCGGCACCTCTCTTGGTCGAGGCCCCAAACAAACAGTGCCCATTCTGCTCTGCTCGTATTAGCCCTTCAGGCCTCACACACCTGGGAAAGCGGCTCTGCCCCAACTCCTCAGAGCAGGGGCACCCTCCCAAGATCCCGACCTCTGAGCCCCAAAGCAAGCTGTCTATACCACCTCCATCTCCCCCGACTTCCTTCCTCTGGGGTTCAGAATGGCGCCCAACCACCGCCCATCCCTCACTCGTAACACTATGCAGCCATTAAAAAGGGTGATTACACATACCGGGATGACTAACAGCAACACCACAAGATGCTTCTACGATGGCGAGAGAAAAGCAAAACTTAGAAACTGTAAATACAGTATGAGAAAACGACGCCAATATCCCTGAGCAGAGGGGAAAAAAAAGACAAGGACATCCGCCCAAATCCCACGGTGGGTTCAGTTTGAGTCTCTGTAACACGGAGGACTTCGTCCCTAGTTTTTTCCTCTTAACAAATGGTCACTCAGTGCACTCTGCTTTCTAAGGACAGCGTCAGATAAAACAGTAATAAAGCATCAGTGAACTATCTGAGACTGGCTCCTTCCGGTTCAACTTCCCGAGCCTCAGATCCCTCCGAGGCCTGTGTTTTCAAGTGCAGGTAAGTATGTCTAAGAGACAAGGAAGGAGTTTGGAGCACGATTTATCACCAGCCACCCGCACCCAGCTCTTCCCATGCTTTGCCGGGCCGGGCCTCCGAGCTTCTCCCGTTGGGCTTACCTGATGCAGGGATGTCAGCCTCCGCGGTTCGAAGACTTGCACACCTGTCACTCCAGGTGAGGACTCAGCGAGCCCGCAGCCCCGGAGGAGGGAGTCGGAGGGGGCGGGGCGTGACGTCACCCACAAGCCCCGCCCTGACTTCCCGGTCCCTCCCCGGCATCCCAGCCCTCGGGCTTCGTGGTTCTCATGCTTGCTGGGTGAGGTGCTGGACACTTCTGTCGACACTCACGTCCTGCCCCTGCGTGCCTGGGCTCCCGGCCATCTGTCCTGCCTCCTTCCACTCACCCACTCCCCTGTTAATATAGAGCTGTCAGGCTCCAGGTTGAAGCTGGCTGGGGGTCAGGAAGGAGCATGGGTCTGATTCGCAAAAATGTTTTCTTCTTTTTGTACCACCTCCCTGTCCCGCCCACCGACTCTCCCCGACCCAGCATCCCCTGCTAAGAGATCCGGGATTATTGTACCCTGTGGATTAGGGAAAGGTCTTCTGGTTGAGATCACCCCTTTCTTTGGAAAGGTGCGAGCTACCCTCAAAGCTTTAAAAAAATGTTTGCCTTGGACCAGCAAGTCTATTTTAGGAAATCTGTCCTAACGAAGTCATCTGCAATACACGTATTGTGGGGTTCTACATACTGGTGAAAACTGGAACTAATCTAAAAGACCAAGGAAGTGTGGCTTGCTGATCAGTACAGCCGCACAGTGGAGCATTATGCAAGCGTCAAAGGGTATGTTTACAAACAGCTTGTGATAATATGAGGAAATGTTATAATATTAAGAGAATTAAAAGCAGGATGTGAGTACAGTCACAGTCGAAAACAAAACACAATTTGTGCACTGGGAAGTAAACGCTCCCTGTGCCCTTTGTGGGTGGAGTCACGATGAGCCTTGTTGAGCCTTTCCTGCCAACATCTGCTGGGGTTATTTCACCAAGTGGGATTCTTTACTTTGTTCTTGTGCTGAGTGAGGCCTTTGTAAACGCAAGTCAAGCCACCTTCCAGCCTTTGCTCCCTATAAAGTTCCCATTGCTGGATGTCCCTCTTAACCCAGAGCCCTTGAACAGGCCAAGGGAGGAAGAATTAGCACTGCCCATGTTAGAAAGAGGAAATGAAGGTGTGATAGGCTGCTTCTCTAATCATGTGGCTACTCTGTCCCAAGCCAGAAGGGCTACCAGCCTCAGTTTGGGTTAAAGGAATTGGGAAGTGGTTGTGGTCTCCTGCCGGGTAAGTTCTAGCTTGCCTTCCTCCAGCCGCCCTGGGGCACCAGCTGTAAGCAAAGGGGCACAGGCTCCTGGGGGCAGGTGGGGGCTGAAGTTGCAATAAGAATTCTGCTCCAGCCGGGCATTGGTGGCGCACGCCTTTAATCCCAGCACGCGGGAGGCAGAGGCAGGCGGATCTCTGTGAGTTCGAGGCCAGCCTGGTTTACAGAGCGAGTTCCAGGACAGCCTCCAAAACAATACAGAGAAACCCTGTCTGGAAAAACCAAAAAAATTAAAAAATAAAAAATAAAAAGAATTCTGCTCCCAGATCCTCTCATAGTGCTCATAGGCTTTCTGACTTGGTGTGGTAAGTTCAACGCTTGGAGGACTGAGGCAGGAGGATTGGGTTTGGGATCATCCTGTCTGCAAAAAATAAATGTGAAGAAAGGAAACACAGGCTTCAGTGAATATCTTAGACAAAAAACTGCCTTACTAAGACCAGAACGCCAAGCAGCATGCCCCATCATTTCATAGTCCATGTTCAAGTTCCCCAATCTGCCTCTTCAGTGTACACACACACCACACACACACCACATACACACACCATACACATCACACACCACACACACACCACATACACACCATATACACCATACACACACACACCACACACACCATACACACCACACATACACACACTACATACACACCATATACACCATACACACACCATACACACCACACATACACACACCATACACATCACACACCACACACACACACCACACACACACCATATACACCATACACACACCATACACACCACACATACACACACCATACACATCACACACCACACACACACCAGATACACCATACACACACACCACACACATCATATACACCATACACACACCAGATACACCACACACACACTATACACACACACCACACACACAATACATACCACACACACACACACCATACACATCACACACACCATACACACATACACACCACACACACACACCATACACATCACATACCACACACACACCATACACATCACACACACCACACACATATTACACACCACACACACCATACACACACCACACATACACGATGCACCCACACCACACACCATACACATACATCATACACATACACCATACACACACATACCATGCACACACACCATACACACATACCTTATACACACCATACACATACACCATACACAAATGCCACAACACAACACACACACACCATATACACCACACACACACCATGTACACAATATACACACCATGTACACCACACACAAACACCATACACCATGCACACCACACACACACCACACTACCAGCACAAAGGGCCTGGAGGGATGGCTCAGCAGTTTAAAAGCATTGGCTACTCTTGCAGAGGATCCAGGTTCAATTCCCAGCATCCACATGATGGCTCACAACTGTCTGTAACTCTAGTCCCAGGGGATCTGACACCTTCTTCTGACCTCCATGGGCTGTGCACGCATGTGTGCAGACATACATACAGGCAAAGCACCCGAACAACTAAATAAAATAATTTAATAAATTTTAAATTAGAAAATAAATAAACCACTCCCTTCCCCCCTGACTCCCACCAGCTGTACTCTTCTGCAGGAAGCTACCATGTTTTGCCAGAGATGACTTAATGAAATGGATAGAAAGGTTGGCAATTATCTCTCCCACTTCATCCTACATAATATGGTCACCAGCCCGTCTGCATTTTTCTTATGCTTCTTCTGACCAGCTACTGGCTACCATTCTTAGTCATATCAATATCAACATCGGTGGCTTGTTTTCCTTATTTTCTTCTAGGGATTCTTTACATATTAAAGAAAACATGATTTGTCTCCATTTTATTCTTCTGGACCCCTGCAGAGATTTTGACGATGGATGCTTCCCCTGGAGTTTCGAGGTTCTTTGGGGGAATCAGTGACCCAGGGAGATCCCTGCCTTCTGCTTGGGGGGGTCACAGGACTGCTGCCTGGGGCCTTGCTTTTCTAGGATAGAGATCCCAGGCTGACTGTTTCCAGTGTTTTATGTTTTCATTTGGTGTTACGCAAGAGCGCAGGCTGGGCTGGAGCTCAGGGTCCTTCTGTCACGGCCTCCTGAGCACTGGTGTTGTCCGTGCATGGTTATTTGGTGGCCATCACTTCTCAGGACAGGACCAGCACCTGGGAACATCAGACTTTGCCCTCATCCTTTGACACCTGACCCCGTGAACTCCTCACTCTGCAACAATGTCCTCCCATCCTGAGCATGCCATGGGTGGGCCTGTCTCTCCTGCTTCCTCCTGCCCAAGGGCAGACATTGTGTTAAATTGTCCTTGGCCATGGCTCAAATCACACCTCAGGGCTTACTCAGGTGTCAGACTAATTCCTCTGCCTTTACTCCATCTTGGAAAACTCCTATACATACTTTGAAGTCCAGTTGTGGTGCTCCTGCCTCTGGGAAGACTTCCATGATTGCTATCTTCTCTCTTTGATCTCTGAGGGGGGGAGGGGAGCCTCCATGTCTGTATTCACCAAAGCAGTGGTTGAGCCAAACAGAACCTCCTGACACGAATTACCACATGATTCATCAAAGGCAGGCCGGCCCCCTGGTGTTCCGGGCCTCAGTTTCCTCATTGTAAGAGGACTATCACGGTGTAAAGCCAGCCACAAAAGCTGTGAGACTCAAGGAGTGAGTTTGTGTCCGGCACTGTGCACAGTCTCACTGCAAGCGCCCAACAGGGTCTCCCTGGTGGGAATTGGTTTAAAGCGTAAAGACCGTGGGCCGGTGAGATGACTCAGCCGGCAAGGGTACCTCTTGGCCAGGCCTGAATCCGGTACCCAGACTCACGTGATGGGAGGAGGGAGATTTAGACTGAAGAAAGCGGGCGCCACACACATGGCCAAGCCAGCTAACCCACTAGGGTGGTGTGGGGTCCACCAGAGCCAGGAGCACGAGCTGGCCATGGCTCCTATCAAGCCCCAGACAAGGGCAGGAGGATCAAAAGTTCGGTCTAGATTTTCTGGTCATTTGCCCAAAGTAGGCCATTGTTTGCCTGGTTCACACTGCATTTTTTTTTCTTTTCTTTTTTTCTTTTTTTTTGGTTTTTCGAGACAGGGTTTCTCTGTATTGTTTTGGAGGCTATCGGTCCAGTCCAGCCTCGAACTCACAGAGATCCGCCTGCTTCTGCCTCCCGAGTGCTGGGATTAAAGGCGTGCGCCACCACCGCCCGGCCACACTGCATTTTTGAAGGGCTAAACAGACTGGGTGTCACAGGACTGGAATGGCTGGCCCTGGCTCACCAGCCATTTGGAGTTTACACCAGAGGAAGCCAGCATGTTCTGGCTTTCTGAATAGGCCAAGATTTACTAGGAAATGTGATTAACTGGTTTTTTTGTTTTGTTTTGTTTTTTCCAGACAGGGTTTCTCTATGTAGCTTTGGAGTCTGTCCTGAAACTTACTCTATAGACCAGGCTGGCCTCGAACTCACAGAGATCTGCCTGTCTTTACCTCCCGAGTGATTGGATTAAAGGTGTGCGCCACCACTGCTCCCCTTGGGATGGCTTTTCTGGTTTTTTGTTTTTGTTTTTGCTTTTGCTTTTTGTTTTTCAGGACAGGCTTTCTCTGTATTGTTTTGGAGGCTGTCCTGGAACTCACTCTGTAAACCAGACTGGCCTCGAACTGTCAGACTGGCCTACCTCTGTCTCCCCCCCCCCCTCCTCCCCCCTCCCCCCCCTGCCCCCAAGTGCTGGGATTAAAGGTGAGTGCCACTAATGCCTGGCTCCAGGATAGCTTTTCTGGCTAAATTCCTTTAAGACCTGGATTTTCCCCCCCCCTCTCTGGAACTTTTCTAGATCTTTCCAAGCTGGCCTAGAACGCTGTGTACAGAAAGCTGACCTGTGTCACAAGCAAGGAATGGTCTCGGTGTTGCACAAAGGAACACACAAAGCAAAAACTCTGCAAGGCAATTCCTTTTGCAGAGTGTGGGCTCCAGAGCTCACGTGGGGTTAACAACGCAGAGGGACCAACATGGCTTCTACCTTTTCCCCTCACGTAGGTGATGACTCTGCCTCCTCACGTAGGTCGGAGCTCACACTCTGGGACGACTGGTTAACTCGCGTGAGAAGGTTTCAAAAATGTGAATCTTTTCTGGGTTAACACCTTCAACAGAGCAGACGAAGCAAAACTTGTTCTTATGCCTGGAATTCACCGCATAGACTGGGTTCATGCAACTCAGACTCATCCAGCTGCCTGCCTCTGCCTCCTGAGTGCTGGGCCCAAGGTCTTCACGGCCGGGCCTGGCTCACTGGCAGTTTTGACTACATTTCTGGGGAGAAGGACGTCAGCAGTCCCTGGGTGGACCCAGAAACAGTGCCACCCATCCAGCACAGACTGAGAAATGACTTGGGAACAGGGAGTGGACTCCCTACAAGTTTATCAGGAAGAATTGAGACTGGGGGTGGGGGGTCACACAGCTGGGCTTTAGACCTTGGATATGGCCTGGTCCTTTCTCAAGATGCTTTCTGGCAATCCCAAGATAAGACTATGAACTTTATTTACACTAACGGCAGGGACCCTCTCACAGTGGGACTCATCACTGCCCACCCCTCAGTGCTCCTATCCTTGGTTACTTCTTGCCTGGAGAGGTAGAGGGAAGCACAGGCTGCAGGGCAGGCTGGGAGTAAGCCCTGACCTCCCCGTGTGAGTTCCAGGCCTCAGTCTTTCCACCTGTAAGTTGGGGCTAAAAAAAATCTCACCTCGAGAACCTCCCGGAGGTAATAAGGCCCACTGCAGGCATCTGGCGGGGAGCCCCCTCCTCCCTCCCACCAGAGAAAGGCGGGAGCAAAGTCTGAGAGTCTGAGGTCCATCCATAAAGCCTGCCCTGCCCAGAGAAAGGTCAGCCTTAGCACCCGCAGGTGGAGGCTCTCTCCAAAGATGGAAGTCCTTTGAACTTCTTAAGGATGATGGGACAGTGATGGAGACAGTGATGTCATAGCCCTGGCCTCGCCACCCTGACATTCCAGCAGCTGGGACAGGCTCAGTAAGTGCTGAGTGAGTGCCCAGACAATTGCTGCAGAGATAATGACCTTGGCCCTGTCCCCTGGTATGCCCCACCCACAGGCTCTGAATCAGGGTGACATCTTCTCTAGCTGACAAAGCACATCCTATGGGAATGACTGCTCAGTAGATCACATTTTCTAGAAGGTTGTAACCAAAGGCCAGAGAAGGGGAGACACTTACCTAAGGTCACACAGTATTTGTGGGACAGGGCCAAACAGAGGACGCTGAACTCTCCCGATCCTGGCTCTACATTTAATGCATGCACCTGTATCCACGTGGGCAGCTCTTAGAAAAAAGAAAGGTCAACCTTGAAGGCTGGAGGTCATTCAAGAGTAGAGAGGGTCTGGTCTGGAGGTGGGGACAAGCTGGACTTCAGGGTCTAGACTGTAGCAAGGGATCCTGGATAGGTCTCCTCCTCCTCCTTCTTTGAGACAGGATTTCTTTCTTTCTTTTTTTTTTTTTTGGTTTTTTGAGACAGGGTTTCTCTGTGGCTTTGGAGTCTGGCCTGGAACTCGCTCTGTAGACCAGGCTGGCCTCGAACTCACAAAGATCTGCCTGCCTCTGCCTCCCAAGTGCTGGGATTAAAGGCGTGCGCCACCAACGCCGGGCTCAAGACAGGATTTCTTAGTATAGCCCTGGCTGTCTCACTCTGTAAACCAGGCTGGCCTTGAACTCACAGAGATCCCCTTGCCTTTGCCTCCTAAGTGCTGGGATTAAAAGGCGTGCACTACGACCACCCAACTGGACTTCTTGAGGCAGGTGCAGGTGCCCACAGTTCAGGATCTGGCACTCCCCCCCCAAGGGCCAACACGGCCGCTGTGTAGGGAGACAGACGGAACGACTCCTCAGCTTCCTGTGTCCTGCAGTGTGAGGCTGTTGCCAGTCCGTAGGGTCTTATGCAGTGTGACTCAGCATGGAGGCTCTGGGTGCTGGGCAAGGGCACTGGGCATGGTGAGGGGTGTTGGCTGCGCCCCGCTGTCTCAGCAGCGTCACTTCCCCACCTTGTCATGGCCGATGTCCCCAGGCCTTGCTATTACCTTTCGGGGACAATCTCTCTCCAACGTGCAGTTTTAGGGAACTGTCTTGTGTGTGTGTGTGTGTGTGTGTGTGTGTGTGTGTGTGTGTGTGTGTGTGTGTGTGTGTATTTTCCATAGCATCTCACTGTGGCTGACCTGGAACTCTGTGTAGACCAACAGATGGGGCTAGCCTGGAACAACCCGCTTCTGTTCGCCAGAGCTGTGATTAAAGACCTGTGCTACTGCACACCACTTTTTTTTTTGAGACAGGAGCTCATATAGCCCAGGTTGGCCTTGAAGTCCTGATCCTCCTGTGTCTACCTCCTAAGCACTGAGTTTATAGGTGTATGTCACCACAGACAGCTTTATGTTTACTTCTTTTTAGTTTTTTAGATGAAAGTAACTATTAAAATAGTAGTGATGAGGGTACCATGTGAAGCTTGCTATTCCTAAGGTCTAATGATGTCATACGCACGCACACTGCTCTGCGAACATCACTGCCATCTGTCTCCGGAACTTTCCACCACCTTAAACCAAAACTGCACTCTTAAAACATTGGCTCCTCAGCCACTCCTGGCCTCCAAACCCCTCTCCCTGTCTGTGTCCCTATGAACTTCTCCCTTACACATGGACCCAGATGCACAATCCCCCCTTTCTTTTCTGGGAGGGAGGGGCTGTGTCAGGGTTCCGGCCCAGGACCTTGCAAGCACTCGCTGCTAAGCTACACAACCAGTTCTAACCTGTTCATTTCCTAAACTCTGGGACAGGTGCCTCCTCTGGGGATAAGACCAGGTATTCAAGCCAAAAGCTTTGGGCCTCATTGGCCTCCAGTCCCAGTCCAGACCCCAGCTCTGGCTGAGGCCTCAGATCTTCACCAGCCTTGTGTCCCTTGGCTCTCTGCTCTCAGTGGGACATTCTTCTCTTTTCTCTGAAACCCATAATAGCGATGATGATGGTGATGGTGGTGATGGTGATGGTGGTGGTGATGATGGTGGTGGAGGTGATGGTGGTGGTGATGATGGTAATGATGATGGTGATGGTGGTGATGGTGATGATGATGATGATGGTGATAGTGATGATGATGGTGATGGTGATTGTGGTGATGATGATGATGGTGATGGTGATGATGGTGATGATGGTGATGGTGGTGATGGTGATGGTGGTGGTGATGATGGTGATGGTGATGGTGATGGTGGTGGTGATGATGGTGGTGATGATGGTAATGATGATGGTGATGGTGGTGATGGTGATGATGATGATGATGGTGGTGGTGATGATGATGGTGATGGTGATTGTGGTGATGATGGTGGTGGTGATGATGGTGATGATGGTGATGATGGTGATGGTGGTGATGGTGGTGATGGTGATGGTGGTGGTGATGATGGTGATGGTGATGGTGATGGTGGTGGTGATGATGGTGATGGTGGTGGTGATGATGGTGATGATGGTGATGGTGGTGGTGATAATGGTGATGGTGGTGGTGATGATGGTGATGATGGTGATGGTGGTGATGATGATGGTGATGGTGGTGGTGATGGTGGTGATGATGATGGTGGTGGTGATGGTGGTGATGATGATGGTGATGGTGGTGGTGATGATGGTGATGGTGATGGTGGTGATGGTGATGATGATGGTGATGGTGGTGGTGATGGTGTGATGATGATGGTGATGGTGGTGGTGATGATGGTGATGGTGATGGTGGTGGTGATGATGGTGATGGTGGTGATGGTGATGATGATGGTGGTGATGGTGATGATGATGGTGATGGTGGTGATGGTGATGATGATGGTGGTGATGACGGTGATGATGACGGTGGTGATGGTGGTGGCCAGGCTCTCATTGACACCCTCTCTGGGTCTGACATCCTACTTGGCCAGGGCAGCTTCCAGAGGCCAGCACCATGTCTGCTCACCCTCTGACAAGGCTGAGCCTAGCTAAGCTGGGTGTGTGGTGGTGGGAGAGGGAGCCCCCAGTCCTTGCTTAAAGTCACCCGCTCATCTCTGCTCCTCCCCCGCCCCCAGACACCCTGGTTTTCCCCGGGGGCCCTGAAGTCCTGGGATGTTCCCGGACTCCCCCTCCTGCTGCCCTGTGTTCCTGAAGGGCCTTCACAGGCTTGGGAGTTGCTCACAGGCAGCCTGCCCTGAAGCTCCAGCTGCCTCAGCTCTGTAACCGTCACATGCTACCTGGGAGGGCCAGGGAAACGGGGCGTGGAACAGCATGTTCTCTAGACCACCTTTATTAAACTCACTCTTTTCCACATCCTCTGGGCTCAGGGGCCACACAGGAAGCAACTTGTAGGGCCCAAAGCTAAGAAGAGGCAGGCTCTGTCAGCCATCTCTCAGCTATAAATAGGATGCAAGATGGCCACTCTCCTCCGCGGGTGGGGCCGAAGCGCCCAGAGAGGCAAGTCCTCGAGGCCAGGGCCCTGTGACTGTCTCCTCTTGCTTCTTCTGTGTCAAATGTGAAGGCGGCAGCTCAGTGTAGACAGGCCCGGGGACGGGGAGGTCAGATTCTGCCTCTGCCTCTCTCCGAACCTCGGGGACTTCCTCTTGCCTGTGACAGCTGCGGTGCTGTTGGAACGGCTGGGTCGCAGGGGCTACACAGCTGCTCTCTGGCCTTGACCTTCCTCCTGGGAGCAAACGGCGCTGGTGAAGGCAGTGGCTGAGATGTTGGAAGGGAAGAGCAACGGTGAGGGCTGGTGGTGAATGAATCCAAGCCCCAGACACGGAGTCCCAGAGAGTGACCTGACAATTGACAAGGACCGGTACAGGGTGCTGCTAAGTCCTCAGACCTCAGGCAGGTCAGCACTAGCCTGGCCTTACGTCAGGGGTAAGAGGCGGCGAGTCCCTGCACCCCTCGGAATTCAGTTTTGGGTTTTCAGTTTGAGCCTGTGGTTGGATGGCCTCCGGAACTGGGCTCCCGTCCCAGCTCCTTCTCTCCCTCTGCACACGCCAGGCTTTTGTGAGACGAAGGTGGGATCCCACTTTGTGAACAGGTTGAACGATCTAAAATACCCTTCCACGCGGCATAGATCATTTGGCACATGGGGAAACTGAGGCTCTTGGGACGAGACCACTCCCAGATCTTGGTTGGCGCCAAGATTGTCCATTGGCCCCGGTTCTCTATGCCCCTTTAGGCTCCAGCCCATGCCGGAGCACTCAGCCTGTGCTCGGCTGCTGCCCCCGCGTGGTCACCTTGGGCACTACAGGCAGGGCGCAATGCCATTGGGTCGTAGGCTGAGTGTGCACAGTTCAACTTGGCAGGTGTATTCTGAGCCGCTATACGATGGAGAAACATCCATTGTTTCCTTTTTTTTTTTTTTTTTTGGTTTTTCGAGATAGGGTTTCTCTGGCTTTGGAGGCTGTCCTGGAACTCACTTTGTAGACCAGGCTGGCCTCGAACTCACAGAGATCCGCCTGCCTCTGCCTCCCGAGTGCTGGGATTAAAGGCGTGCGCCACCAACGCCCGGCCCTTTTTTTTTTTTTTTGAGGAAAGAAAAGCCCCAGCCCACGCGGGTGGCAGCTAGTCTTGCCCATTCTGGTTGAGGGTGACACGGTGAAGTTGTCATCTAAGTGGTGCCTGCTCCTCCAGAATCTTTGCGTTTGTGTAAAGAGGCCTCTTGACATCTCAGCCAGAGATAACCAGGAGAACCTTCACCCGCTGTGAAGATGTCATTTCCCCCCTACTCCCCTCCAGGCCCCCTTCTCCCTGCTCCCCTCCAGTTCTCCTTTTACAGTTGGAACTGGTACATCCGATGAACAAGGCACCCAGAGCTCTTGCTGGGAGAAGATACGGCACTTAGGAGGTGGCAGTGAGACCAGAAAAGATGACGACTGTTGGACTAGCCCTGGGGAGGAGGGGTGAGAGGTACAGCCGCTCTCAGGCACTGCCGTCCCAACCCGGGCCATGCTCTGTCGACGTGAGAACTAACAGAGCAAGCCAGGCCAGGTCACCAGTGGTGGGGGACGGGGAGCTCCACCATCCCAACCTCGGCATTGCTGGGGGGGGGGCTGGACTCTATGGCAGGAGCCCAAGGAGAGGCCAGGGCAGATTCAGAGCACACAGAGACTACTCTGTTGGTCTTCTTGAGTCCTCTTGCCTCTTGAAGGCTCAGTTCTAAAATGATACAAAATACCTCTCTCAGCCAGGTGGTGGTGGCGCACACCTTTAATCCCATCACTGGGGACGCAGAGGCAGGTGGATCTCTAAATTCAAGGCCAGCCTGGTCTACAGAGTGAATTCCAGGACAGTCAGGGCTACATGGAGAAACCCTGTCTCAAACAAAGTAACAAAAAGCCTCTCTCTACAGAGGGGAGGGTTATACCTAAATTTGTTTATGTTATGCTGAGACCTTGTGCTAGCCAGGTAGTGCCAAGGCACGCTCCCAATCCTAGGGTTGGGAGGATTAGATTCTATTTTTGTTTGTTTTTGTTTTTTTGAGACAGGGTTTCTCTGTGTAACAGTGCTGGCTGTCCTGGAACTCATTCTGTACATCAGGCTGGCCTGGAACTCACAGAGATCCACCTGCCTCTGCCTCCCTAAGAGCTGAGATTACAGGCTTGGGGCACCAGGCCTGGCTAGACTCTTTTTTAAAGGCAGGTTTTTGTTTTGTTTTGTTTTTTTACTTATTATTTATTTATTTTTGTTTGTTTATTTTAGAAAGGGTCTCTCTTTATATAGCTATGGCTGTCCTGGAATTCACTATGGTAGACCAGGCTGGCTTCAAACTCATGGCATTTGCTTGCCTCTGCCACTGGAATACAAAAGGTGTACCCCACTCTGCCCAGCTAAAGAGCTCACATCTTGAACCGAAAGAACAAGCAGAGAGCAAACCGGGAATGACACCTGTCTTTAAACTCTCAAAGCCAGAGGGTGACATACTTGGCCACACCTCCTAACCCTCCACCAACAGCACCGCCTACTGGGGATCACGTATCTAATGCTGGAGACTATAGGGTACCTCTCATTCAAACAACCACACCACCTGAGGCCGACTGAGAGTCCTGCTAGCCCGGGCACCTGGGTAACAGCCTTGAGAAGGCACTGCCTGTGCAAACCCTTGGTTCCCCTTGACCAGGACCCCCTAGGAACAGGGCTTCAACTTTCCCTTATGTTCAGCAAAGTGTGGCATTGAACAAACCCCAGGGGAATTCTGAATGCATGGTAAAAGACACATAGCAGTAACAGTTTGACTTCAGAGTAACCTAGAGGCATCAAGCTATGACTCTCAAGAAACTGGATCTGAAAGACCCGAGACTGGATTACGTGGGAGCCTGCAGAGAAGCTTCCAGAAGGACACACCTTCTGGAACTGGTACTGGTTGTTGCCTCTGGGGACGGGGGAGGAGAATGCAGAGGAGGAAGGCTTACTTTTCTGTTTGAATGTTTATATTATATATTGTAATGTTCGTAGATCCTAATGTGTTATAATTATAATGAATTTCCATGGGCATGTTTAATAAATAGATGCAGACACAAACACTCACCTGGTGAGCTCGCTAAACATCGGCTGCAGCCCCAGCAGATCTGGGGGTGGCAGGCACCCAGGAGGAGCTCTCCAGGTGATGCTGTCACAGGTGGCCCTCGACTACACTTGAGGAACAAAATCACCAGCTGTGTCCTCTTCCTGCTGGCCACTCAGCCAGACTCATTTGCATGATTTTGCATATATTTGCATGGCTTCCCTGGTTTCAAATAAAGCCTGTATTCTCCTTTCTCCTTGCTTCTGCCACCTAAGGAACACTTCTCCTTCTCCTCCCCATGACCTGGTTGACCTGGACACACCCTCTGTGTCCCAGCCAAATATGTCATCTCCATCTCACGCTCTCCTGGTGCCCCGAGACCCAGCAGAGTTGTCCCCTCTCCTGAAGCCTCCCCTAGCCCCAGCCAGCCGAGTGTCTCCAACCCTCCTCTGAGCTCCCAGAATGCACATCGAATCCTATCTTTCTGTTTGCACACCTCATCCACCTAGGCTGCCAGGGACCAGTGAGACCAGACCCCACTAGACTCATTTTAAAGATTCAGAAACTGGGCTTCGTGAGGTCACCCGCCCCATCCTCCAGGAAGGGGGTTGCCCTGACACCACCTCTGCATTCTAGTGTTCTTTTTTATCCACTTATTTACTTTTGAGGGGGACATGCATGCATCACGGTACATGGTAGTGGGTGTCAGGAGTCAGAAGACTTTGGGGTTAGCTCTTTCCTTTCGCCATGTGGGTCCTGGAGATTAAACACAGGCAGTCAGGCTCGGCAGGACATGCTTTTACCCTCTGAGCCTTCCTTTTTTTTTTTTTTTTTTTTCTTTTTCTTTAGTTTTTCCAGCAGGGTTTCTCCGTGTAGCCCTGGCTGTCCTGGCACTCACTCTGTAGACCAGGCTGGCCTCGAACTCACAGAGATCCTCCTGCCTCTGCCTCCCAAGAGCTGGGATTAAAGGTGTGCGCCGCCACAGACCAGCCATCGGTTTTCGAACTACTATTTTTATTTGTGAGGGGGTTGTGCAGTGTGTGTGCTCACGCACGTGTGCTAGCGCATATGGTGTGTGTGTGTGTGTGTGTGTGTGTGTGTGTGTGTGTGTGTGTGAGCGCATGAAAACCAACACCGGTTGCTTTCCCTCAGTTGCTCTCCTGGTTTGCTTTGATGTTTCTGTTGAGACAGGGTTTCTCACTTCGTCCAAGCTTCAGGGATCTAGCTGCTTCCATTATACACCCAGCTCTGGTGCTGCAGGTTCCCCCAGGTTTTTATCAGTGCTCTGCTTGTCTGACAGGGGCTAGCTCTGGGGCTGCAGGCTCCCCCAGGTTTTTATCAGTGCTCTGCTTGTCTGACAGGGGCTAGCTCTGGGGCTGCAGGCTCCCCCAGGTTTTTATCAGTGCTCTGCTTGTCTGACTTCACTGCTGAGCCATCTCCCGGTGCCCCCTTGTACACTTTTAGTTGGTGTGCTTGTTTGGGAGTACTGGGGATTGAACCGAAGGCCTTGTGCAGGTGAAGCAAGCTCTCTACTGCTGAGACGCATTCCCAAGCCTGAGTAAATGCCGTTTGGATTTGTTTTGCTCTACTTGATTTAATTAGGTCTAAAATTATCAAGTCATCCACACTTAAGTAAAAATATTCCAACCCTGAAATAGATGGGGGTAGAAATAGACTCCCCTTTCTTCCCTGTTTCTCCCCCAGTCACACTCTCTAGGATGAAGCACTGTGTACAGTCTTGAGTCTCCTGCCACTCCTCATTTGCATTTATAAACAGATGTGATGTACATAGCATTTTATTAGAGGATACACATGCAAAAAATACATAAAAACAATACAGGGGCTGGAGAGACTACTCAGCACTTAGGAGCACATGTCTCTTTCAGAGAACCCAAGCTCAGTTCCCAGCACCCAAGTCAGGTGGCTCACAACCACCTGGAACTCCAGCCCCAGGGAATCCGATGCCCTCTTCTGGCCTCTGTGGGTACTGCACTCATGTGCACATTACCCACTTCCATATCCATGTTTAAGCTAGCAGCACATGCCTTTAATCCCAATACTCAGGAGGCAGAGGCAGGTAGATTTTTGTGAGTTAGCTGGAGGACAGCCTGGTCTACAGAGCCAGTTCCAGAACAGCCAAGACTACAGAGAGAAACCCTGTCTCAGAAAACCAAACCAAACAAACAAGAATTAAAAGAGAAAGAAAAACAATAAAGATACTCACGTATGAAATCACATCTTGGGACCTCACCCCTGAGCCCCTCTATACATGTGCATCCCTCCCCCGCTGGCTTTTCCTTACAGATGGACCACAGAATATATTTCCCTAAATGATGAGTTTCAGATGAGAATTGCTAAATTATAATTCATGCAACATGTTCAACTCTATTAGGCGAGACTGAACTATATTCCAAGGAGGGTGAAACAGCTTATACGCCCACCCAGATTGGATGAGCGTCTCCACGGCTCTCCATCCTCACCATATCTGGGACTCCTCAACTTCATAATTTCTGCCAAACTAGTGGGAGTAAGATTCCAACTCACTGTGGCTCTGATTTGCATTTCCCTGATTGCTAATGATATTGAGTTTCTGGTTTGTTGATATCTTCTAGATCCTTAATGATTTTTTTCATCTGTCAGTCACTGAAAACCTATAATGAAAATCTGTAATTATGTTGGGCTTGTTATGGCTCCTTGTTTTGCCATATATGTACATTTAACAACAGATTTTATTTTTAATTATGTGTGTGCAGTTCCCTTAAAGGCCAAAAGAGGGTGTGAGATCCCCCAGAACTGGAGTTAAAGGCAGCTGTGGGCCATTCACTGTGAGTGCTGGAAATCGAACTCCAGTACCCTACAAACAGAGTCCACACTCTTAAGCCCTGAGCCATCTCTCCAGCCCCATGCCTCATGCATTTTAAGCAAGTGTTAGGAAGTGTGTAAGAGTTTTGAACTGTTACACCTTCCTGGAGTTATCTTCCTTCATCTATTCTAAAAATGCTTTTGCCTTGAAGTCTGGTTTGTCTGACATCATGGTAGTGACAATGCTTTTGATCTTTTTCCCAACAAAGAAGGGTAATTCATTGCCGCCCCCTCTTCTTGTCTGAGTCAAATCACTTCCAAGTTGCCAGTTGGCCTTAGTAAGAGGTGACTCAATTTCTTATTTAAAAATATTTTTTATCACAGAAAATTTCAAGCATATACAAAAGTACAGAACAGTATCCAAGGAGCCCTTGGGTAATTCAGCGGCTGGGATCCAACACCCCTTGCTTCCATATTGACTTGAAGCAAATCTCATGTCATGTAGACCAGCTCTAAATATTCACGTGCTTGCCTCAAGAAATATATATTTATTCATTTTAAGGACAGGGTCACATTCCTAGCCCTGGCTGGCCTGGAACTCACTCTGTAGACCAGGCTGGCCTTGAACTCACTGAAATTTGTCTGCCTCTGCCTCCTGGGTGCTAGGATTAAAGGCGTGCGTCACCATGCCCACCAGGACCCATCTTTTTTTTTAATATTTATTTATTGATTATGTATGCAGTGTTATGCCGGCAAACATGCCTGCAGGCCAGAAGAGGGCGCCAGATCTCATTACAGATGGCTGTGAGCCACCATGTGGTTGCTGGGAATTGAACTCAGGACCTCTGGAAGAGCAGTCAATGCTCTTAACCTCTGAGCCATCTCTCCAGCCCCAGGACCCATCTTTTAAAAGCAACTCAAACTCCACCACCGTTCTAGAAGAATCCCCTAGCCGCATTAGGTGCCATCTTTTGGTCAGTGCTGTTCACTTTGGGATGTGGAAGAGGCCAGGAGACTGTGACTGTCTGTCTCTCAGATCCTTCTGACGGTGGTGTGTCCCTCTGTGGTGAAGGTTCAGCCCTTCACAAGTGAGCAACCTGCACCAAGCACTCAAGCAACCTGGTCAAATGTGGCAGGCCACACACAGGCGATAAGGCAGGAGGGGGACCTCTCAGCAGGAGGCGGGGTGGGGTGGGGGTGGGGACAAGAGAGGACAATAAGGGAAGGTGGTCAAATCTCCCTGGCTCCGTGATCCCCACTCTGCCTCTTGTTTCCTGATTGGTTTGTTGAAGAAGTTGTGTTTGTTTTATATGAACATGTATTGTTTAAAAGAAACCATACGCAGAATCATCTTTAGCAGTAGATACGACGACCTTGTTGGGGGAAGGTGCTAGGAATTAATCCAGGTGTGGCGGTCAGTCTTTTTTTTTTTTTTTTTTTGGTTTTTTGAGACAGGGTTTCTCTGTGGCTTTGGAGGCTGTCCTGGAACTCACTTTGTTATTATCTCTAGGCAGATTGGGTCTGTCCTGTATAAGAAAAGTGACTGAGGGAGCCTGGGTACCAATAAGCAGCATTCTTCCACAGTCTCTGCTTCAGGTCCTGTGTTCAGGCTTTCTTAGATGATGGACTGCTACTGCTACCCAGGAGTGTAAGGTGAAACAAATAAACCTTTTCCTCTCCTCTCCTCTCTCTCTCTCTCTCTCTCTCTCTCTCTCTCTCTCTCTCTCTCTCTCTCTCTCTCTCTCTCTCTCTCTGTGTCTGTGTGTGCGCGTGATGTTACATTTGTGTTTAGTACCAAGGCACCTCTCAGTGAGAACAGTTGCTAATTGAGTTATGGTCACCTCTTCTCCTTGGGTCTGGGGCAGTGTGGGACCAATGGAGGGAAAAGATGCACTTTGCCAATGCAGGTGTGACCAACAGGGATGGAGTCACAGCTTGGCTGAAATACAATCTCTCTGCTGCCCAACCATTCTGTACCTCTCTTTGGAGAAGGCTCTGCAACTCAGTGTCCCCAAGACTGCTACCAGGCTATGCTGTGGGGAGTGACAACCCCACCCCAATATTTCCCCACTCCCTTCCTACCCCCGCCTGCCACACTTCCCTGATTAGTAACGATTTTGGTGGGCGGACTTTCCCTGGAAGGAGAGAGTGGGATCACTCAGTGGCCCTCTGAAGCAGGAGGGGAAACTGAGGCAAAGAAGAGTACCTCCACCCTGTAGTTCAGCTGTTGTGACCGTAGGACCTGGGGCTTGGGTGTGCTGACCCCAGTGAGGTGTAAGGTCTGGCAGCTGAGGGTCCCCAGATGCCCCTGTGGCGGCTGGGCCTGTTCCTTCACCCAGCAGACTGGACACCAGGCCCTCTCAGGGCGGGAGCCAGACCCTGCAGAGGAGAATAGAAAGGGCCTTTGCGGTTGTCTGGGAGCCTGCCAGAGTCGACCCTGCACCTCAATTGAGAGGTGAGTTTTGAAGGATGGAGATAAAAATAACAGCCATTAGCTGGGGCTGAGTGTTTCATCTGACCACTCAGAGCAGTCCCAAGGTGGCTGTCCTCACGTCCTCCCCCTGCAGATGAGCAAGCAGGGCCTCCGTCAGCTGTGGAGAGGTTTGCCTGCAGCCACACAGCCCAGAAGAGCGTCCCCAGCTTCCAGGTTCTGTGAGGCATCTGGAAAGGCCTTGGCCAGCGTCTCACAGAATGGGCATCTGTGTGACCCCTGCCTTCTCTGTCTTCCTTCCTTGGTCCCCTCCTGGGTTCTCTGTCTCTCTGGCCTCCTGTGACCCTCTCCCCAGGTGGCATGGCCCTCCGCTAGATCCTTCAGGACTCTTAGATCAGTGGCCTCTCTGCCTGCAGCTCACTCATTCAGAGTGACCTGGTGGTCACCTCACCCGTGGGCAATGTGCCTGGAACTGCTTTCAGTGTTCTCTCTCTGTGACAATGCTTTAGAAAATCGACTAAACGGGGAGGGGTGTATTTTGAGATGGGTTTTTTTGGGGGGTGGGAAGGAACAGGGGTTCATGCAGCTCACGCAAGCCTCAAAAAAATCTTAAATATATCTTTAAAATATCTTAAAAATAACCTTAAATTTAGCCAGGTGGTAGTGGCACAGATCTTTAATCCCAGCACTCAGAAGGCAGAGGCAGGTGATCTCTGAGTTTAAGGCCAGCCTGGTCTACAGAGTGAGTTCCAGAATAGCCAGGGCTACACAAAGAAACCCTGTATTGAAAAACCAAAACCAAAGCACAATAAGAAAAACCGAGTTTAAACTCTTCATCTCCTGCTTCCACTTCTCAAGGGCTGGGGTTACAGGTGTGCTCCACCACATCTGGTGTGGCGCTGGGGCCCCTGTGTGCCGGGTAAACGCTCCACCAACTGAGTCACATCCTTAACCCTGAATCTGAACTTGGGCTCTTGGTTCTCAAGGGTTTCTCCTGTAGCAGATCCCTGTTGGGTCTCTAGACATTAGCCAGTGCGGCCATTCACAACAAATGCCCTACCTCAGGGTGGCTGTCAAGATCACGACCCAAGGACCTTCCGACGACCCACCTCCTAGAGGTTCCACCTCCTCGCCACAGTGCCACAGACTGGCAACAAGCCTTCAGCGTAGGGACCTTAGCTGCAGGCCGCGTCATGCCCATAGGCTGAGATTCTGTGAAATCAGAGTCCGGGGTTCATCTCCAGCCATCTACCCGCCCTACTCGCTCCTGTCACTCACTGCCCACCTCTCGTCCCCCAGCCCCAGTCCTCTGTCAGTCACCGGGGTGTGGCAAAGCCGCCGAGGAAGGGAGAGCGTCCTCACCCACGCTTTCCCTGCAGGGACCAGGCCGTAAATAGCCTCTCTCCTCTCTCCACCTCTGCGAGCTCATTTGCCCGTGTCCTGCCTCCTCTCACCTGTCAGGGGGAAGTGGAATCTGTCCATCCCTTCCACTCCCCATCATTAACCTGTCTAAGCTTCACTCCCCACAGAGGCTCCTCACGGGCTTGGCAGGTCCTGTGGTTCTGGAGCCCCAGGCTGTCCCCCGCCCCCATTCCTGCCT
Source organism: Mesocricetus auratus (assembly GCF_017639785.1). Lineage (NCBI taxonomy): Eukaryota > Metazoa > Chordata > Mammalia > Rodentia > Cricetidae > Mesocricetus > Mesocricetus auratus. Next base: position 85,354,267 of record NW_024429194.1, on the reverse strand, counting down.
TCTCCTCCAGCTTCCTTCAGGGGCCTCGACACTTGGAGATTGACAAGGGTCTGTAGGCTCTGGTTACCCAGCCCACTCAGCTGCCGGGAGTGCGGCTCCCTGGGCTCCATCTCCCTTTCTACTTCTGCTCCTAGACAGCTTGCCCGTGGCTCCCGCTGCCTGAAGAAAGGGCTCTAGTTCCTGCATCTGACATCTGAGCTCCCCGGTCCTGTTGTCCCCCACCAGGCTGCCCTTCATCATCTCTACTCTGCCACGGCTCTGGCTATGACTGAAGAAAGGCCAGGCGTCTGCCAGCCCACTGTCCCAGGCTTGGCCCCTTCCCCACACATGAGGTACCTGTCCTGTCTTTCCTCCCATCCAGCCCCTGGGAAACCTGACATCCGGTCCCGTCCAGCAGGGTAGGGATTTGAGGTCCCAGGCTAGAGACGGGCCCAAGCTCTTTTGAAGGGCAGTGGTGCTGGTTCCAGGCACAGCTTTGGTTTAGGGCCAGAGCCCCTTGCCTGAGATTGTGCCTCCATTGCCTAAGGCAAGGCCTTGTAAGTTATTTGTTAGGTGAATGAGTTCTTAGAACCAGGCCTGGTCACTTCTGGCCATGGGCTAAGGTCGAGGATAGAATGCAGATGCTGATGTCCGTGCTGGCCACAGGGCCCAGGCAATGCTGTAGGCTGGGAGACCCCCGCCAGGTCCTTGAGGTGATTTTACACCATACTCAAGGGAGTCTGTCGACAGACAAGGGTAGCCCTGCCTGTCTCCAGTTCTGTCCTGACCCACTCCATTCCCAAGGCCTCCAACCATCCTCAGGAAGAGCCAGGAACAGAATCTACGTTTGTGCAATCCACCAGAACCCCAGGAGCCATGAAACCCAACTCCTAATCTTGAAGGTAAGGAAATTACGGCCAGAGAAGGAACGTGATTCAGGAACCCAATACTCATTCACTCTCCTGCCTCAGAGCCCAGATGCACCTACCGCTACCTACATAATACTTCAGGTTTCTGTTTTCCCCATTGTTGCCATGAAACTCCAATTTTGTTCTCAAACTAATTGTGTCGTTTATTGTTAAGTTGATCAAAACCTGTTCCAAAGGCCACTCAACATTTATTTAGATCATTAATGCGCCTGACCCCACACCTGCCGTGCCCAGTCACATACAGGAGCTCATTTAATCCATACAGAATGTGAGATAGAAACGAGAATGCCCTACACACACACACACACACACACACACACACACACACACACACACACCCAGAGGCACTCACGCTCGGGCACACACTCGAGCTCAGAGACAATTAACCTGCCCAAAGTCACGCAGCTGTTAAGTGGCAAGGGCGAAATTTACACTTAGGTGCCTCTGGTTGTCACATCTGTGACCTCTCCTCTCGGTGGAGGCATGGAAGTGTCAGGGGTCTTGCTTCGCTTGCCTCTTCCTCATGACACCGGGAAGGAAGCGGGGAGCTGAAGTCCTGTCTTCCCAATCCTGAAAAGGTCTTGCTTGTTTTTGTGGAAGGGTGTGGATGCCAAGTCTACCGTCTCTGGGTTTTGTTTGCTTTTTTACATAAGGTCTTTCTATGCAGCCCTTGCTATCCTGGAACTTGCTAGATAGACCAAGCTTGGCTGGAACTCACAGAGATCCGTCTGCCTCTGCTTCTGCCAAACTCCAAAGATGGAAGACTTGCCTGGGTGTGGTGGTGCACACCTTTAGTTCCAGCCTTGAGAGGTGAAGGCAGGAGAGTCAGGATTCAAGATCATCTTCAGCTACATATTGAGTTTGAGGCCAGCCTGGGCTACATGAGACCTAGTCTTGCAGCCAAACAAAAACCCTAACAAAGCAAACCATACTGCCTAGAACAGTCTCTTGTCCAGAACAGATAACAGAAGCCACACACAGGGAGAAGCCTGTGTGATCTCAGAAAGGACTGACAGTATGGAGCTGAATGCCACCTGGGTGCTTTTCTCGTTCTTTCCAAGGAAGCCACGCTGAGCGAGGATCACTTAAATGAGGGCTTTCAGGCAGAGGTGCGAGGGTGGAACCTCTGTGAGACCACACCCTCCTCCCCTCCAGTCCCTTCCCACACCGATACTCCTCCCTTCAGCCCTTCCGAGGCCCCCATCCCCGAAGGAGAAGCAAGCCCAGGCCGGACAAGTCTAGCTCATCTTTTCTGGGCCAAGCAAAGAAAGGCGTGGCGGCACCTCCAAGGCCCCGCAAGCTGCCAGTCAGTTTGCATGACTGAGCACCGAGGTATCTAAGCTGCAGCCGCCCCCGGACGCAGCCACCAGGAGCGAGATCAGAGGAGCTGCACACGGAGCTGGAAAGCGGGTGGGAGGGTTGCTAAAGGCGAACAGGTGGGAGAGAGGTGAGTCAGCAGAGCTGAGGCAGCAGCCGAGCTTGCAGCCTGCATGGAGCTGTGCAGTCTGAGCTCTCTTCTTGCTCCCCGGGTCTGCCCAGGGGCCCACACTGGTACTCCCCTGCAGCTCTGTACCAGGCCCTGGCTTTGGGCTCTTGCCAGATCTGCTTCCCTTGCGTCCACAAGTCATGTTGCATGGGACCTGAGGCAGGAAAGGGTTGTTTGAAAGAGCAGTTGCTCCGGGAGCCTGGGTAGTGACTCCCTGGAGTGCTTGTCCCCGGGGTGGCCCTCTGGTCAGCTTGGCTCCTTGCCAGGGTGGACAGCTTGATACTTGTTCCACATTCTGGATCTCGAGACTTGAGTTGGACTGACACTTCCCATCACCTGGGGCAAACAAGAGAGGAGGGTCTCACCTGTGTCCTCCCAGGACCTGCGGAGCTGGACGGAAGGACATCCCTGAGAAGCTCCCTGGGTCTGGCGTGAGTATGGGTAGCAAGACAATTAAGATTTTCCCCCTTCTGGGTACCACCTCCCCATCCTTGCCTCCAGCCCTTCGGGGCTGCTGAAGGTCACCGAGGCACTTTCAATATCAGGGTGGGGAAGGAGGAGGATGGCAGACAGCCTCTGTCCATCGCTGCTTTCAGAGCATGGGACAGAGGCTGCCCTTTGACCTCTGACAGTCATCACATGGGAAACGCCAGTCTTTGGTTCTTTCAGCCTGCATGTCTTCACCCATCAGATGAGACCTCAGTTCTTGACTGCCTACAGCACGCTTCTGTTGGGGGCCTTGGGTCCTGTCTCTGGGGAAGAGCCCAGATTCCCTTATAAAACTGTTAAAGCGTGCTGGGTGCAAGCGGCAGTAGGGGCCGGTGCTGGTGAACCGTGAGCCTTCATACATCAGCCCAGCTTACTTCACAGGGGCGAACAGGGCACGGAGGCTCCCGAGACTGCACAGGGTGCCGTCTGCTTTTCTACGGCCTGAGTGCTGGGCTGTGGAATAGAGTGGCTGAAGACGGCTCCTCAGAAAGGGGCTGGATCACTGGGCGGTGGTGGCCCACGCCTTTAATCCCAGCACTTGGGAGGCAGAGGCAGGCGGATCTCTGTGAGTGTGAGGCCAGCCTGGTCTACAAGAGCGAGTTCCAGGGCAGCCAAGGCTATACAGAAAAATCCTGTCTCAAAAAACAAACAAAAAAAAAAAAAAAAGGAAAAGAAAAGAAACCATCTAGAAAAACAAAACAAAACAAACAAAAGTGTGATCATCAAACATGACAACACTTGCCTTGCTCCTAAAGATGGAGTCTGACTTCCCCCCCCCCCTTGCATCAGATTGGTCTTCTGACGACCCGTCTTGCCCAATAAATTGCATCAGAAATGATGTTCAAATTGAGGCCCCCAGCAGCCTTCACTCTTAGATTCCTACTGTAGAAAGGAACCTGATGGAATTCATGGGAGGAAGGGCCTGAAGCCCCAGCTCAGCGCCAGACCATCAGCCAACATGCTGCTGAGGCTACCTTGGGTCTTTTCCAGAGTGGACATTCCAGCCGAGGTCAGCTCCCCAGCGACTTAAGGAGCAACTGTCTGGGAGCACAGCAACCACAGACCTTGAAGAACAGATGGTTGCCCGAGTGAAGGTGGTTCTCCATACATCACCAACTGTGGAGCCCAGAGGGAGGGGGGTGCCAGAGGTCCCACAGCAAGCTGTGCAGACGCCACACCCTCACGCTAGGGTGTCCTGCAGGCTCCCTCAGCAGCGTGCATAGACACGAATGTGTGTGCGTATGCATGTGTGCAAATCCCATAAGTACTTCCTACTTCCCCTGAGTTACAAAGATTTGACTGACACCCGGCTTCTGTGATGCTCACCCAGGGTCCCTCCATTGCCTGCTGGATGGCAGAGGTCCCTGTGAGGATCAGTTATCTCAGAAAGGGTACACACCCCTGAGATGGCTCAGTCACTAACGTGCAAGCATGAGGACCTGAGTTCAATGCCCAGCACCTAGGTTAAAAACAAAAAACTGGCACTATGAGGAGACAGGTAGACCCTGTGGCTCTCTGGCCAGCTAGCCTACCCTAACCATGAGCTCCAGACCAGAGAGACCCTGTCTCAAAAACTAAGGTGGATGGGGCGGGAGAGATGGCTCAGTGGTTAAGGGCACTTGTTGCTTTTGCAGAGGACCCAGCTTTGATTCCCAGCACCACAGGTGGCTCACAACCATCTGTAACTCCAGTCCTAGAGGATTCGATACTCTCTTCCGGACTCCATGTGCCTCAGTGACGCACAGGGTGCACAGACATACATGCAGGGAAAATGTTCATTCCTATGAAATGAAAACAAATCTTTAAAAAAGGTGGATGGTTCCTGAAGCACAACACCTGAGGTTGTCATTTGGCTTCCACACGGACACATACATGTGTACCTACACACACACACTCACACACACACACTATGAACACACACTGTTAGAAAGGGGGCCCACATAAGATACTCATGCACACTCCTCTCTCTCTCTCTCTCTCTCTCTCTCTCTCCCAGCCTACTTCTAGCAGACCATATGCTTTATTAAAAATAGATACAAATGCCATCATCAGTATGGAAACCGGAGGGACTGCAAGGAGGGAGGATACTCATCCCATCTCTGGAGTCCCCTCTGTACCCAAACCCAACACCGTACAGAGCTAGCTTCAAGGGTCTCAAGGGACCAGTCCCGGCTGGGTAGCGCTGGGGCTGGGTGGGGTAGGGATAGGCACAGAGAGGGGGCGGCGGCTTCTCTGTCTCGGGTAGAAACGGGCAGAGGTGGACTTGTGTCTCCATCCCTTCCATTTATAGATATTTACAAAAGGGAGTCAAGGGCACAGACCATGGTCATGCAAAAAAAACACACCCCTCCCCCTCCCCAGGCCCACCCTGCCCACCCAGAACTCCCATGATGCCCACCCCCCAGCAGTCCAGCCGCCTTCCCCAAGGTCCTGAGAACAGAAGGGACGCATCCTTGAAGGGTCAGTGGGGAAAGGGTGGAAGGTCTGGGGGCCCAGAGCCACCTGTGGGGAGGTGCTGGGGGGGCGGGGCTCAGGCCAGCAGGGCTGAGTACCTGGGTCCTTCCTTCCCAGTCCTGGGCTCTGCAGTCAACGGGAAGGGATCTCCCAGTCTTTGAAGCCCCCACCTTCCTCCGGGTCCAACTCTGTCCTGAGAGTGGGAGGCTTGTCCTGGATCCCCACCCGTGGCAGAGGCTCTTGCAGGAATAGAGGAGGGCAGGGCCTGGAGGTCAGATGGCAGACTCCCTGCGGTAGGAGATATTGTCCAGCGGGAGGGTGCCTTGCATGCGCTCCAGATCCAGATGGCTACCAAACTCCAGCATCCGAATGATGCCCGCCTCTTCTTTGGGGCCCGCCTCCAGGCCCAGGCCTGCAGCCACAGCGGCTGCAGCAGCAGCTTCCTCTTCCATCTCCTCTTCCTCCTGGCTCATGAGGGCCAGCTCATTTTCATAGCAGAAGGCACTGGGAGGGGGCGGTGGGGCGGGCAGCACCGTGATCTTGCTCTCCTGCAGCTCACGGGCAGAGCAGCAGGGCGTGCCAGCCACCTCATAGGTCTTGTGGAATCGTGAGTAGTCCACCTTGTAGTGACTCTTCTCCTCAAAGACCACGGGCTCGAACCGGTGACCCCACAGGATCTCACTGGCCAGGTAGGAGCTGCGGGCCTGCGTGGTCATAGCCGTGGCCTCCACCATGCCCTCCAGGATGACCACAATCTCGAAGTCCTCTGACTCCAGCTCCTCCTTGCCCATGCCGTAGAGTGGACTGTCCTCATCAATCTCATGTACAATGATGATGGGTGACACCAAGAAGATGCGGTCCAGGCCGATGTCATAGCCCACGTTGAGGTCCCGCTGGTCCAGCGGCAGGTACTCACCCTCTTGGGTCATGTAGGGCTTGATGAGCTGAGCCCGGACATGGGCCTCCACAATGTGGCTCTTGCGCAGGTTGCCCACGCGCCACATCAGGCAGAGCTTGCCATCGCGCACGGAGATGACCGCGTGGTGGCTGAACAGCAGCGTCTGGGCCCTCTTCTTAGGCCGTGCCATCTTGGCCATGATAGTGCCAATCATGAAGGAGTCGATGACACAGCCCACGATGGACTGGACCACGACTGCAATGACCGCCAACGGGCACTCCTCTGTCACGCACCGGAAACCATAGCCGATGGTCGTCTGCGTCTCCACCGAGAACAGGAAGGCTCCCAAAAAGCCGTTCACGTGCATGATGCAGGGCTTGGGGGCCGCCGGGGCTGCCCCACCGTTGCCCCCCGGGGCTCCTGCAGCGGGCACCGAGGGGCTGGCCTCCAGGTCGCCGTGGAAGAAGGCGATGCACCAGAAGAGGAGGCCGAAAAAGAGCCAGGAGACGAGGAAGGCCGCAGAAAAGAGCATGAGCATGTAGCGCCAGCGCGTGTCCACGCAGGTGGTGAAGATGTCTGCCATGTACCGCTGGGACTTGTTGCTCAGGTTGGCAAAGTAGACGTTGCACTGGCCGTTCTTCTTGACAAAGCGGTTGCGGCGTTTCCGCCGCGGCACGTGGGCCTGCCCGTTTCGGTTGTGTCCGTGCATGACCTGAGGCCGGCGTGGTCACCTGGGGAGATGCAGGGCCTGTGGGAAACAAGGGACATGTGAGATGCTGGGGAGAGAGGCGGCACTGTAAAGAGACCACCAGGCCGTCAGGACCAGAAATGTCTACGTGGGACCTCAGGGCTTCCTTTGACTCTCAGGGGGCTGTGCCAGAGGGTCGTTATGGAAACTGAGCCCGCGTCCCTGAAGCTGATCCAAACCCTGGGCTGGGGTCGGCCCAGTGAAGAACAGGTCCAGGCTCCAGTCCCCACTGCTCAGGGTGGCCCTTCCGGCTTGCCGCTGTTCTGGAAGCTTCTCTATCTTTTTTTTTTTTTTCTGTTTTTGAAGCAAGGTCTTCACCATGTTGCCTTGGCTAACCTGGAACTCATTATGTAGACCAGGCTGGCCTCGAGTTCAGAGATCTGCTCGCCTCTGCCTCCTGAGTGTGAAACCACTATACTCACCCTTCATTTCATTGTGTTGGTATTAGCAGCAGCAGCAGCAGAGGGAGGGGGCACGCTTGCCATTGTGTGAGTCAAAGAGAGGACAACTTTCAGGAGTCAGCTCTTTTACCCACCACGGGTTCCACGGATCAAACTCAGGCTGCCAGGCTTGCACAGCAAGCACCTTTATCTGCCAAGACCACCTTGCTAACCTCTTTTTATTTTTGGTGGCGCTAGGATTGGAACCCAGGGCTTTGGCATATCGAGCAAGCACCACTGAGCCACACTCCCACCCTGATGCTCATCTTGACTCGGCGTCCTTTATACCCAGAGCTTTGACCCCCCCCCCATTTGCCTCCAGCTTAAGCCTCTGTGCCAGCCTATAGTTGGTTTTGCAGATGCTCAGATCCCCGTGGCTAACAGTTACCACTGGGTTAGTGTCCCCAGACAGGGTGCCACTCACCCCCAGATTCCTGTCCTGTCCCCAGACTTGCTGGGAGCAGGACAGGGGTTGACAGAGCATCCAGCGTGCTGGTCAAGATGGAGGAAGGGCGAGCCTGGAACTTCTGTCCCTGTATGGACACAGCTGGCTGAAAGAGGGAGAGGGGCCTGCTGGCAGCAAGGTGGATCCAAACTCGGGTGTCACCTGCCAGGAGCTCCTGGATGAAGACTGGGCATAGGTGAGGCAGCGGCACTCTTCCCTCCTACCTACCTCTGACCACTCCGTTTCCTTCTCCGAGCCTCAGTCTCCCCATCTGCAGACTGAGGGTAGGAATTCCTACCTCACAAGACCCTGGAAAACAAAGCCCCGCCCTGCTGCTCCCCACTTGCTGGGCGCCTGAGAGGCAGGCGGGCCTGACTGTGGTTACCAGCTGTTCCAACAGAGGCCCGCCACCCCCGTGCCCACCAGCTGGACTCACACAGAGGGACCACTCTTTTCCGTGCTCCCTGACCTTGAGGTCTGAGCACCACAGCTGCTGATGCAGCCTCAGGCCCCGGAGGCCAGCAGGGCCAGGACCCAGCCTGGGTTCCTGATAACATCTTGGCCTAGAATTATATAAGTCTGGAAGCTTCTATTTTCTGTTCTATTCTTCCTGGTCTAATTGTGCATCTGTGGCAATGTTTACACACTTCCCTGGTTCAGGACAACTTGGTTGCCGCAGCAACCGGTGCGCGCCAATGCTATAATTTAGATATCAACAGCCCTTTCCCCTGCCTCTTTCTCCAGAGTCTCCCTCCCCCTCCCCCAGGCCACCCTACCCGACCCTGCTTCTCTCCCCCACCCCACCCCAAGGGGCTCCCTCAGTCCAAGTCCCAGATGTGTTACGTGATTTGATTGGTCTTTAGTTTCCTGACCTGGTACATTAGACTTGTTGGGTATGGCCCAGAATTCAACACTGGCCCTTTAAAGTAGTCAGTAGCTGGAGTTCTGCTGTGTTCCACCATGGCTGCCAACTCCTTCATCTGCACCAAAGATGCTTGCTTACAGCGGGGGAACACAAGGTAGCCACGCTCAAGACCATTGTTTTACAGCTGAGGCCGAGGAGGCCCTGGCATGGGAAGGAGCCACCGAGGGTTTCAGAATGAGGCAGCTGGGGCAGTCCTGACCAGGTTGTCCACACCCACCCTGACACTGGGGAAGAGGCCTTCGGCTTTGTCCCTTTTCTCGAGAGCCAGAACAAAGTGGGCACTAACCCCACCATGACAGGCTCTTAATCACACCCCGCACCTCTGCAAGCGAGGCAGAGGACAGGAAGTGACACCTGGGTCTTTGATGAACGAATGCCGCTAGCTGTCCAAGAAGGGTCCTGCCAAAGACCGCCTCCCAAGATGCAAAGGACGGACGGGATATCTGCCTGCTGGTAGGGCCAGCTCACTTGTGCCGCTGCAGATGGCTCACAAGGGGTCTGCGGTGAGTGGTTGCCGGAGCTCCCCATGGCTCTAGGCTTTGGAATGTCCCCTCCTTTACCACTGCCGAGGGCTCTGATTAGTGGGTGAAGACGAGGGAGTCTCTTCCAGCATCAGCTCCCCCTCCCAAGTCCACATCAGGCACTCACTCACTTCCCTGCTCAACACACTCTCCCCAGTCTCCTATAACCTTCCCCATGGTTCTGCAGGCTCCAGAGCTCTCTTTCTGGCCCTGGCAGGCTCTTGGAGCCCCTCCTGTGCCTGCCTCATGGTGGGCTTTTAAGGCTATTGCCCATCCCAGTGCTCAGGAATGCTGGCTCCCCAGATATGTCCCCTAGGGTACAGCGAGGAGTAGCTGTGTGCAATTAGTCCAGCCTCCCGCTCCCGTGAGCAGCTGCTGTGGCCACTATGGGCCCTTTCAGGAGAGAGGTGACGCTCGCCTGTCAGTGTGTGGTCTAAGTGCACATCTCGCCAGTGAAAAGTACCAGCCGGGCGTGTCCATGTGGTAACTACATGGGCATGGCCAAGAGCTTTCTCTGATCACACGGGGCTTCTGTGAAAAGCTCAAACGAGAAGGGACACAGATGACAGGATAGGACACAGACACGGATCAGCATCTTCCTCCTCTGAGTAGAATTTACTTTGAAAAAAGGGGAGCTCTGCTTGTCCAGGCAGATGCATGACCCCAGCCCGTACTCTCCTGGAAGGCCGGGGATGAGTCTCCATCCTGTCCATCAAGTGGACTAAAGGATGCTGGCCGTGTGAAGAAAAGAGGAGGAGCCTGGACCTCTCTGCAATGCCTTGTGAAGGGTCTCCCTTTCTCAGACTTGCATCATTCCCCAAGCCTGGGACCCTTCATCCTCCATCTTGTCTTGGGCTTTCTGAGCTGATGGGATGTGAAGAGAACAGCAGAAGTAGGGGAAGCCGAGATGGCCAGGGTTCCCCACAGCCTCTAAGAGCAGGCTACCGGTCCAGCAGAGACAGCAGTGGAGATGGAGTCCCTGTCCTTACTCAGATTGCATCCTGCGGTGTGTCTAGTGGCAAAGGTTTGTTCAGGAACCCCACAGGCTGGGATGATAACCATACCTAGCCATGCACCCCCACACACATTCTGGCTACCCATGGTAGAAAGTGACCAGATGCCATGGAGTCCCTCCCTGGGAACCTCTCTTTGGTCCTGCCAGCCCCAATGGCAGTGGAAGCCATCTGCTGGGGCTTTTTATCCTATCATGAATCTTCTAGGTTACTCTGGTGGGGAGACACCATGGGAGGTGACAGGGCTCACTGGGGGTCTCACACCTCAGTCTCAGGGTCTCTGACTGCTCTGGGAGTGTGGACGTCACATTGGGCTTGGCCTGCCTGTCTCACCGAGGCGTCGCTGTGTCTTTGTTCAGCTAACGTGTATTTATTAAGCGGCTACTGAAACACAAGGGGGTTCTGGCTGCTGTTCCCCGTGTGGAGAATGATAGCCTGCAGAGCCGGGGAGATGAGCCTGGGGGTTGCACAGCAGAAGTGGCAAGGTAGGACTCCAACGTAGGCCTGGCAACCCCCGGTCCCCAGCTCCCCCTGGTCCCTGGTTCCTGTCCTCTTATCTGCTGTGCTCCCCCCCGCCCCAGCTCCCCCGGCCCCCAGCTCCCCCGGCCCCTGGTTCCCGTCCTCTCTTATCTGCTGTGATTTTTTTGTTTTTTGTTTTTTTGTTTTTGTTTTTCGAGACAGGGTTTCTCTATGGCTTTGGAGGCTGTCCTGGAACTGGCTCGGTAGACCAGGCTGGTCTCGAACTGATAGTGATCTGCCTGCCTCTGCCTCCCGAGTGCTGGGATTAAAGGTGTGCGCCACCAATGCCCGGCCTCTGCTGTGATGTTTTACTCAGCCTTGCTCCTCTGGTTCCCAATCCCCTCCCTCCCCCCCTCTCACTGCCTAACTGACCTTCGGGCTGCCCTAGCTCCCCTGTGCCCTTCCCCTTTGCTGCCTCACCCCCACTTAGCTTCAGATCAACCCTGACAATGACCTGTTGGATATGTCTGAGACAGCAAGACCTGGGCTCTCGGTCTCTGCCCTCAGACTTCTGCCTTCCTTTCCCTACCTGCACAGGGAGACAGTGTCCCAGCACTGACCTCAGCCAGCCGGCGGTGGGACGGTTTTGAGAACCACTATGGGCGAGGACACCCCTGATAGTGGGGAAGACCCCTCAGGGTGCTGCAGTGACTCAGAGAAACAGAAGATCTAGAAGAGAACTGCTGGCCTGACTTTACCACATGGGGGGGGGCCCTTTGGCCAGGTTTACCCACCGCTGTCCTTCACAACGCCCTGGCAATGAAGACAAGGAACCCCTTGCTTATTAGCCCCCCCACCTCAGACAGGCAGCAGGAGTGAGGCCTGCCTCCAGAAGGTGGGCAGACTTCTCTTGGGGAAGAGGGGAATTCACACGAAACTCCTATCCCAAGCCTCGAGATTGCAAGTCCACCCTGTCCTCCAGCTGTGAGGCTTAGGCTTGCTAGGCTAAGTGGGGAGGCCTTTCCAGTCCAGCACTGGGCCTCTGCGGAGGGAGAGGGTTTGAAGGCTCCAGGCGGCTGGGTTGTGCCCTTCAAGGAAGGCACGGTAGAACACACCTTTAGTCTCAGCACTCTGGAGGCAGAGGCAGGTAGACCTCTGAGTTGAAAGCCAACCTGGATTATATACCAAGTTCTAAGTTAGCCAGGGCTATATAGCGAGACTGTGTCTCAAAAGAAAACATGTGGGGTGGGGGGCAGAAAGGCCCCCTGAAGGCTCCTACCCTGTTCTGCTGACCCTGGATACTCTGATTCCTTCAGCCCCGTCTTCCCTTCATGCTGCATGGGGGCCAGGGCACAGCCCTGACTGTCATCCTCGGAGACACAGTCTACCTTCTCTGTACAGGGTTTCTTACTGGCCCAAGGCTTGACAAGTAGGCTGGGCTGGCCGGCCAGTGAGCTCCAAGAATCCTCCTGCCTCTCCTTCCCCAGCACATGCCACCACACCCACCATGTTATGTGAGCTCTGGGGATCAGCCTCACACTTGGAGGCAAGCACGTAATCGGCTGGGTTTTCTCCAGTCCCTTCGGATCACTTTCTATGTGACTTCAGGTCAGATACTCCATCTCTCTGTTCTCTGCATGCCTCACTGCCTAGACTGTAAAGGGGATAAACAGGACCACACACGGCCCATGTCTGCATAGGGTAAGTGACATCTGAGTGTCACGAGGAGACGGCACACTCCTGCTCAGGGATCGAAAGAGGAATCTCAGGTGCAGAATCCAGGACCCACCCACACCTCCCTCCCCCCCAACATGTTATCCAGGGTGTCATCCACTGCCCCGAGAGTGATGGCCCCGGAATCCAAATCACACAGTCTGGACTTGGCCAGGCAAGCTCATAGCTCAACCTCAGTATCTCGACTGGCAAAAGGAGTGTAACAACACATTCCTACGTGCAGGGTGGCCCTGATGTCACCAAAATGCACAGCGCACGGTGCAAGCCGTGCTGCCTTCCTCTAGACCCTGGGATCCCTCTGCACACCGCCCCTCCCCCGACCGGCACTACCATGTTGCAGGACCTGCACTGAGCATTTAGCAGGCGTTCGCTCTGAGCAGGAGACACTCTGAGCAGGAGACGCTCTGAGTGCTTTTCGCTGATCGATTCCTCTCAGCCTCACGGCGACCTCAGAAAAGGTACCGTCACTATTCCTGTTTTAGAAGGAGAAGGGTCAAGGCACAGAGGACTTTCAACCAGCCTGGAGTCTGAGGCCAACCTGGGCTACATAACGATATACAGTCCAGCTTGGACTCAAGCATCCCTAGGGTGTCCCTAGTTGCACACTGAGGTCTAGGCTCCTGACAGTGCGCTTCAGGCTGGCCTCCAGGTACGGGGGTCGGGTGGGGAGAGCAGGAAAGCAAGTAACAGTGCCTGGGCGCTGGAGAGAAGGAAGGGGCTGGGAACACTCGCACAAAGCCCATAGTGTTTGGCAGGGGGTGATCTTGGGTCATCAGCCGCTGGGCTGCAGAACTCCCGCATGTCCACCTAGAGCATGTGGCAGATGTGGATGGGCGGAGGGAGAGGGGTCTCAGCCCCTCCTGCAGCCTCACAGCGGGAAGCTCAGGCCCGGTGACCCCCTGACCCACTCAGCCCACGGAGCTCACTTCCCCAAGGCTGGAAAGACGAAGGAGGACCAACGGCGACCTAGGAGAGCCCACGCCTGCATCGTCCCTGCGTCACCCCCCATTGTTCACTGCCCACCCACACCGCCACTGCTTTGCCCCTGGACCTCAGACAACAAGACCCCATAGCTGGACAGGGTGGGGAGACACAGGGATCCCTGGAGCTGAGGAGTGGCCACTGCTGTCCCCTCTCAGAGCAGACTGCCCCAGCTGACACTACCCACAGAAGAGGCACCAGCCTAGCACCTGGGAGGTAAGCACAGAAGAAGCAAGGGTTCAGTGTCATCTTGGGCTCAGTAGTGAATTCTGGGCCGTCATGGGCTACGTGAAACTCTATTTCAAAAAAAGTAAAACTATGGCCGGGCAGTGGTGGCGCACACCTTTAATCCCAACACTCAGGAGGCAGAGGCAGGTGGATCTCTGTGAGTTCGAGGCCAGCCTGGTCTACACAGCGAGTTCCAGGACAGCCTCCAAAACAATACAGAGAAACCCTGTCTTGGAAAACCAAGGAAAAAAAAGTAAAAATAAAAGCTGGGAGTGAAGGCATGGGGGGGGGTGGCTTGGTCCTGCCTCAATGGGATGATGGGACAGCCTGAGTAGACTTCCTGGAGGAGGCCTCACCCTCTAAGAAGCAGATGGGAGGTGGGGTAGGGAGGAAGTGGGGGGAGGGAGTGAGGAGGACCTGGGGTTGGAATGTAAAAACATAAATTAATAAATTCTTAAAAATCTAAAAAAGGAAAAAAAGCTGGGAGTGATGGCACACGTCTTTAATCCCAGCACTCGGGAGGCAGAGGCAGGCGGACCTCTAGGAGTTCAAGGCCTACATAGAACACTGCAGGCTAGCCAGGGCTACACAGTGAGACCCTGTGGGAAGGAAGGAAGGAAGGGAGGGAGGAAGGAAAAAGGAAGGAAGGAAGGAAGGAAGGGAGGAAGCAGAAATGGTACCCGAGGAAGGGGTGATTCAGAGCTAGGCTGGCATCCCACCCCATCTCCTCCCTTACACTGGGTGGCTCTGCCCAGCCGCAGGGCACCAGGGCACTGAAGTCGGAGCCATGTCCCATGTGGAGACCATCACACGCTCACACAAGTCACACGCGCACTGGGAGGGAGGCACAGCTTTGAAGCCTCGCCGCTGCCCTTCCGTGAGCAGCAGCCACGGACGCTAAGGAGGCAGCCCTTTCGGGAGCCTTGCGGATCTGCCAGATGTATTTTTAAGTGAGAAAAAGCCAACAGCTACGAGCGGTGAGTAGAGCCGCTACCACCTCGTGTGAAAAGGGAGACGAGTTTATAGCTGCACACATTTGCTTCTCTCTGCTGTCTGGATGGAGACCCGGGAAGCTGGTGACACCGCTTCTTGGGAGGGGAAGCAGGTGGCTGGGGAGGGAGGAGGGAGGGGGAACACGCACTGGGTTTTCATTTGTCTTTTAATTTTAGAGCCGTATGGGTGTATCACCTATGGGAAATACCTACCCGTGAGTTTTAAAATTAGCACTGAACATGCGTGTTTGTCAGAGGGGTCACGGCATTCGTAAGGTCCTCAACAAACAGTATGATCCCAGACAGTTTACACAATGGGGAACGGCTAACACCCATTCCACAGGCATGCTGCAGAGGCGGCCAGTGGAGGGCAAGGGGTAGAAACTGTAAAATGCAGAGGGCAGAAACTAAGATGCAGCTGTTCCGTGGCGTTCACGAGTGCACGCCTGTGCAAGCACAGGGCTCCCTGAAGTTCTCTAAGTGGCCCCAGGAGGACTGGGGTTGACATCGGTTCTCTTCTTCAGCTATTCTCTGCCTCACTTTTTTATTGACAGAGTCTCTCACTGAACCTGGAACTCGATATTTTGACTGGACTGGCTGGCCTGCAGGTCCCAAGATCTGCCTGTTTCTGCTCCCTCTTCCCCCGGGGCTGGGGTTACAAGCACACTGCCACACTCTGCATTTACACAGGGTCGGGGAATCTGAACTCAGCTCCTCATGCTTGCCCAGCAAGCACCTTACCCACCAAGCCATCTCCCGATCCCACTAAAGCCCGTCTTATAGGGCATTCCCTCCCATCCCCCCCTCTGCCTCCCAGGGCCCCTCTGAAGGACACTGCGATGAGTCCCCATCTTGCTCCTGATGCCTTCAGGCCTGAGAGCCCCTCTGGGTTAGCCTGCCTCCTCCCACTTCTACAAGTCACGAACCCTGGGAGCAGACACTCAGCCACCAGTCACCAGCAGCCAGCAGCCTCCCTCCATCACCGACCTCCCTCCTCGGCTCCTCTGCAGTTCCCCTGTGACCTCATCTTGTCCTGAGCCTTAAAATACCAGCAGCCACATCTTCCTCAGAGTGTCTGCTGCGCGGCTGAGAGGTGCCCACTGCCTCCTGCCTTCTACGCAGTCTGCGAGGCCTCCCAGAGTGCTCCAGGCCGAAGCCCTGTGCCTCCTTCACCCCCAGGACACTAAGGCTGGCACCTGTCATCCTCCGGTTCTCATTCCAAGCTGCGGTGGTCCTATTCTCATCCCCCAGGGAGCTGAGGAGCAGGCCCACGGACTGGATACTGCATGCTGTATTCCATGTCCTGCGTAGCCACAGCCTCAAGCCTGGGCCACAGCCGCCTCCTGGCCTCCGCAGTCACGGAGTCCTCTTACTGACCAGCTGTAGTTTCAGGGCTCCCACGTCCCCCAGGGCGAACGCTTCTCTCACACACACTTTGTCCCGTCAATTCCTACCGCAACCCTTGCCACACAGCCGCACGGCCTTCCTCCCCATCCCCCCAACATATCCAGGCGCCCTGCCGGGGGGGGGGGGCGGCGCTGGCTGTCTCTGCCCTTCTCATCGGCATTCCGTGGCTCTTTGGCTCGAGCCCCCTCCCACTCGGTGTGACTTGGAGGCTTAGGTTCAGACTTGTCCTGTACTCTCCTGCTATGGCCTCCTCTCCCTCACAGGCCTTATGCCACTGGTCCATGCGTGCTGGGCACCCTTGACCATTCCCCTGAGTCGTGAAGCCTGGCATGCAATAAATGCTTCACACACGACTGACAAGGGACAAGGACGGGAGATCTGCGCAGCTTGTCATAACTCCTGGGAAGGGCCTGAGCAGGGCCATGTCACAGGATGTGACAAGCTATTTTTGATGCTGGTGATGAGGGAGCAGAGGTGGCCCCGAGCAAAGACCAGGACGAACCTTCTGTGCCATTGCACCAGGGGACACGGCGGGCGGCGCAGTAGCTGTGAGCAGAGGGGACGGGGGGGGGGGGAAGGGGGACAGCACAGGCCAAGTCTCAGGCCTCTGCTCCACCTCCACAGAGGTGGATGACCGTCCTGGATGACCCGGGGAGAAGAGGGGCAACACATCTCCTGGGGGAAGCTTGAGGAATGATGTGTTGGGAGGTGGAGCAGGGCTTAGGGGAGAGGGCACAACAGCCTGAGCCCTCAGAGGGCGAGGGACTGTGGCCACATCCCAACATTGTTTGACAACAGCCAAGGAACTGTGGCTGAAAGAACACCGAATACTTATTCATAGATTCTGACCATTTCCCACCAGCTCCAGCCATTCATTCATTGATCACCTAATGGCACCCTGAGCTGGCTCAGCACTGCCTTCCTGTCTGAGGATGCACCGTGAATAGTGACATCTTGAGTACCTACTGCGTGCTGGGGGAGAAGTAGTGAGTCCTGAGCTGGGCGTGGTGGCATATGTCTTTAGTCCTAACACTCAGGAGGTGGAGGCAGTCGGATGTCTGTGATTTCAGCCCAGGCTACAGAGTGAAACCGTGTTGCAAAAAGAAAAACACATGAACTCTGAGCAGGCCTACTTAGCTCAGATCTTGTGAAGTGTCTTGTTCCAGGACAGGAGCTAAAGAATCTACACAGCCAAGGGCTAAACAAAGGGTCCCTGAGCCGGGCATGGTGGCACACACCTTTAATCCTAGCTCTCAGGAGGCAGGCGGGTCTTTGTGAGTTCAAGGCTAGCCTGGTCTACAGAGTGAGTTCCAGGATGGCTAAGGCTGCAAAAAGAAACCCTGTCTCAAAAAAAAAAAAAACTAAAAAAGGCGGGGAAGGGGTCCCTGGAAAGATGTACAAGTCTAGAATGCAGAGGAAGCCGGGCAAGACAGAGCTTAGACTATGGCCCAGGCAGGACTAAGGCCCTGGGGACAGCTGGTTACAGGGGACTGGGGATCCAGGCTCGGTGGGCATAGGAGGCAGAGCAGCTGCTTCCTAGAGGTCTTGGCACTTGGGTCCCAGGAGCCGAGGGAGAACAGGAGGCCATGTATCCATCCACAGGGGCTTCAGGGTCTCTATCCAGGGTATCAGATTTTCAGTTCCAAACAAGGCGCAGAGTAAAGTCACATGCTGGGTACAGTGTATTATTAACAAGCACACAAGTGTGTGCAGACACACAAGCATTCACACACACACACACACACAAACACACACAGCGGCATCCTAAAAGACATGCCTTGTGTTTTATTGTTCTTTAGGTCAGACCCTGCCTGTGACTTGGTTATTAATCTCACTTTGTAGCCCAGGCTGGCCCAGAACTGACCACAGAGTCCATGCTGGCTTTAAACTGTAGCAATCCTTCTACCTCACCCTATCAAAAGGGTTGGGGTTAAAATTGGAGCTGCCACACCCAGATCTTCCCTTCTCTGTAAGGTGCTGAGGAGCCGACCCAGCGCCAGCACTGCTCAAAGCCAAGTCTGGTGGCCCCAGCCCTTTCTTCACGGCTGCTGGAGAGGGGGAGGGAGAAAGATTACAAATTCAAGGTCAGCCCCCTACAGAGTTCAAGGCCAGTCTAGACAACTTAGTGATACCCTGTCTCAAAACAGGAAGGGAAAGCAAAAAATGCGGGAGTGGAGAAGGGGTTAGGGGTGTAGATAGCATGCTTGAGGCGTCGAGGGTCCAATCCCTCAACTGCCCAGACAAGCCAAGAGGAGCACTGCAGGAGGTGCCATGGGCTCTGGCTGGCAAAGGCGCCCACAGGGACATCGCTAGAGGCCATATGCACACTTGAGACAATGGGCTGTCTGCGATCCCCACACTGCATTTGGGTTGAGTTCCTTCCACTGCCCTGTGCCGGACTCTGCTGTTTCCCAGCAGGTGCCATTCTGCAGTTGCTCACAAGCCTCCTAGGATAGGCAGCCCTTGCAGCTCGACTGCGAGGGATGAGGCTCAGCTGGTTAAAGGTTTCATCTAAGGACTTGGGGGCCCAGGGCATCCCTGAGATGGGACCCTGGCCTCTCTGTCCCCGGTGATACCCTCTACCCTCCTGCTCAGTCACTGTCCCGTGTCTGGGGGGTGGCCCTGGTGCCCAGCTAGACTTCTCCAAGGTCAGGTGGCCTTGGAATCTGCAGCTGCGTGGCGTGGTACCCATTCAATGTCCCACCCCACTGCAGCAGGTCTGGGGACAGGAAGAGGGAGCTGGGGTGCAAGGCTCTCAGCAGGCTTGGAGAGACAGACAGACACCAAGTGATTGGCGATAATGTATCTGAAAGTAATGGCTTCTGTCTGTGCCTCACTGACCCCCATCCTGTCTGTCCCCAGACCAATGACATCTCAACATAAGCCGGGCAGAGAGGAGTTGTACTGTGGGATGGGAAGAGGCCAGATGAGGAAGCCTGGTGTTAACTCTGCTACCTGCTTGAGACAGCACAGCCGTAGCCCCACAGGACACCTGGCCCCTCCTCTCTGTCACCGCCCATCCCTGCTCCAGCAACAGAGGAGAAAAGCAGAGCACACCCCGCAGACTCCAGGCCCCACTAGTGGCCCTGGCTTCACAGAGCTCAGAGGGCCTCCCAGAGCGACAGTGAAGGTCACAAAGGGTTGAGCGGCTGAGCCTTCTTCCTACCGCTGTGGCAGGGTCTGCTTCTTCCCTGTCTCGCCTGCCCAGGAGAGGAGCATGGAGAGCGTCAGGCACCTGATGGAGAGGGAGGGTGTCAGGGACCCTGGAGGCCCTCAGGAGCAGAAGCAGGACCGGTCCCACCTCTGCCACCGTCACTAGGCCAATGCTTGTCTGACGCCAAGTCAAGCTGTGTGGTCTCTGGGCCATTTGCCTCAGGTGGGTTGCTAGAGGGAGGGAAAGTTCAGGAGACAGACTTCTCTTCAGCCCAGCCCCAGTCTGTCTCAACCTGTACCCCCACACCCTAGTTCACCTCTGCCCAGCTGGAGGTTCCCACAGGCTCCCAGCAATTTCCAACCCCATGCTCTCAGTGGTAGGTCGCCATGCGTGGCTCTTAGAGGGGTAGGAAATGCAGATGTCCACCTTTCCTGGTAGCCTGTAAGGGCGGTGTCTCCCAGGGGCGCACCACCTCACCCTTGCTACCTGACGCCATGTGCTGGCTATGGACTGGCACCACAGAGAAGAGATGAGGAGCTGGTGGGAGGGGCAAAGAGGGAGACGCAAAAGTGGGAAGCAGGGCCCGGAGACCAAATATGGGAGGGTCTGGGGCTTCTGGGGGTCGGCGCATGCGCAGATCCAAAGGACATACCTGGGAGGCCTGGGACAAACCCTTATTACCATCTGTTTTCTCACCTGGAAATGGGGTGCTGTGCTCATGGAACAGTGGGGAGCCCTGCCTGAGACAGCACAGACAGTCCAGCACCTTCTGCTCCTCATGCCCTCAAGACAACCTACAAGACTGGAGAGGCAGCTCAGTTGGTAGAGGGGCTGTCTAGCGTTCGCGAAACAGCCCCCTAACACTGTAGAAGCCAGGTATGGTGACTCACACCTGTAATCTTAGCACGCAGGGAGTGGAGGCAGGAGATCAGAAGCCTGTCATCTCTCTGCTGCATACAATCTCTATGTCACCAAACAACAACAGGACCGCCATCCCAGGCAGGGCTCTTGTGTGCACCTGCTGAGTCTGGAGCCGTTGGGAGGCCGAGAGACCTGCCTAGCCCCAGAGCGCCCCCATGGCCTCGGAGTCAACCAAAACCCACACATCCAGTCCCAAGGTTCCCAGCAGCCCTGCTCTCCTCTATCAGCCTCAACTCCCCCTTCTGTGAATGGGAAGTAACCGTGCCCTAGGTCTCACAGGTTCACCCAGGGACCGACCAAAGGGCAGTCTGTGGGGACAGTCTTTGCATAGACCCTTGGAGGTAGGAGGTCAGGGTCTACAGCCAGCCCAAGTGTGAGCCCCCTGCCCCCACGCCTCACCCCACCCACCACCAAGGCGCAGAGAGCGCGCCGGCCTTTCGGGAGCGCGCCCGGCGTGTGTGACTCAGGCTCTATTCATAGCTGAGCTCCGCCAGCTGCAGTGTCACAGGCAGAGGGGCCTTGGCCCATGTTATTATTACAATTACCATGTGAATTAAAAGTTTGAGCAGCGATCAGCCCACGTCGCCAGGGAAGAGGGAGCAAGAGAAAAATAAAGATGAAAAAGAGAAGAAGGGTTGAGCCTGGAGAGCCCCCACCCCAAGGAGGACTGAGGAGGCTTAAAGGTTGTGCCAGCCCCCAGGGCTCCTGCCTGCCCCTTCCAGGGCCCAGCGTCCTTGGGAGGAGGGAGAAGCACTTAAGAGACCACAGCCCAGTGGCAGTTACTGGGAGGGAGGGGGCAAAGAGATTTTTCTTTCCAGAACTTTGTCACCTCATTTGGGCAGATCAAGCTCAGAGAGGGCAACTGACTGACCTAAGGTCACACAGAGAACTACAATAAGGTTACCAGCTTCTACACTGTTTTGTGCCAGACAGGTCTCTCACTCGGCATCCCCAAACCTCATCAGGCCATGGCGCTGATGTCTGCAGGCCATCTAGGGGCAAGGACTACAAACAGGACCTTCCATGCCTGCTCTCTTATGTTCCATGGAATGACAGAACCCGACACTTCTGGAAGTCCTAGCCGGGAGCCATCAACATCTCAAGATTCCGAGTCCGAGTCCACAGATCATGTCATCATACACCCAAGGCCCTTCCGCTGGCGCAGGGGACAGAGTCCCAGGCCAGTGAACAGGCTGCCTGGCTGAACGCTGATGCTCTGGTCACCCTGGGCCAGCTCAGTCTTCCCGTCTATAAAATGAGCTCTCCTCGGTGGTTCATAACTTCGTCTGTCTCTAGAATGGAGCCCCCAGAGGATCCCTGAGGGGGAGTTGGGCTGTGGGGGCGACTAGACCATCTCCTGCCAAACCCCAGCCCAGGGGAGGAATATTTTCCACTCTTTCTGGGGAAACCCCAGAGACAGCCCCTGGGGAACCAGATCCGTCTAAACTCAAACCCAGTCCCTCCATAATTCTTTGCTGTGTGACCTTGGGCAGGTAGCACAGTCCCTCTGGGCTGTGGCTTCTCCATCTGTGACACAGAGACCTTACATCATCAGTGGAGAGCTGCTGCAAGGAATAAGTAGGAATTTGCTGAAGCTCCTAGCCTCATTACCTGCCCAGGCTGTATATCTGCCAGTTAAGCAGCTGGGTGGTATACATGGCCTCCTGGCACAACTTTGGGAAATGCAGATCGGAGGATTCCCAAGATGGGGATGCCATTCATAGTCACCCATGAGGTGAAAGTCACCAGGAAAGAAAGCTTTGCCACATTAGGAGCAGGGTGCTCACTTTCTCACCAAACTTTGGGTATCCCCATCTTTCCCAGTCTCCCAGGGGTAACAGGCCATTTGGCTGAGTCAGAACAACCAGGCCGGCTCAGTCTTGTCACTAAGCCCCTCTTCCCACCCATAAAAATGAGTTCTTCCCCCAGGATCCCGAAGGGGTTCATGTTCTTGGGGACGACTAGATCATATCCTGCCTAAAACTCAGGGAGAGGAATAGTCTAGAACCTAATATTCTAGAATGGACCATATCTCTTAGCTTAACCCTAAATCCGGCGTCTGCCTCACAGAGACAGTCTAGGATTAGTTCTCAAAGGAGTTCTAACGGAATCCCTCAAGTGGACCACGTAAGGGATGAGGGCAAAGGCCTTGATGGTGGAGACGGGTAGGGAGGCAGGAAAGGAAGAGGAGGGGCCAGAGCCAGAGACCTCGGCCCAGCCCTCAGGGGCCCAATTGTCTGCCTGCTTCCAAGAGGGGCTGAGAGTCAGGAGCTGGAAGCCTGCTTCCTCCGACCCTAGGTCATCAGTGTGGCCCTTTGGTAAAATGACAACATCAGACCAGTGATACAAGTGCCAACCCTCTGCATGTAGGAAACTGTCCTCCCATGCCACCTGACCCCATAGTGGTGAACCTGGCCAATCCTCTACCTCTGGTCATCATGTGGAAGGCCACAGGACTCCTACATACCTGTGACTTTGGAGCCAGGGCCCTGCTCTGTCTCCTGTACCATGACTCATGTCCAGGGCCCACGTGGTCACCTTGAACACTCCACCATTCCCATTTCACAGGTGAGAAGATAGAGGCACAAGGAGGGAAGCTACAGGAAGGTCACAGGATCCCTCCTGAGGCCCTGGCATGCCAGAGTGGCAGAGGGCACCTCCTCTCAGGGGAATCGCCACTACTACAAGTGGCCAACATCCACTATACAGATGTGAACTCTATCAAGGGGAATCTGCCCAAGGTCACATGGCCAGGCAATGACACATGGGGTCCGGCAAACTCCCAGGCCTCACCTAGCCAGGGGGCAACCTCCCATCTGGGGCCTGACTTCCTGCCCCGGCTACGGCACCTCCCCAGGATTGGAGTCCTGGTCCCATCTCTAGGCTCTGCATGGCTCCCCCTAAGTCCCCCTACATCTAAGATTAGGGTAAGAAGAGCAAACAAGGGACAAGAAAGTTGAAGTCTGGCTGTTGCCCTTCCACTCCCAGCCTGGCCCAGTCCTTGGTCCTTCCCCTCCCTCCCTCCCTCTCTCAGAGCAGGGGGATCAGGCGCTGATGTAATGCACTCTGCTTTCGTCCCCGTGCCAATCTCAGAAGAGAGACGACAGATTGCGTGAGCCAAATTTGGCATCCTAGGGGGAGAGGCATGAAAAGTGGAGATGTGGAGGAGAAGAGGAGCCTGGGGAGGTACAGAGAAGTCCCCCTGCCCAGCAGACCCCCCGGGTGCCTCCTCCGTCTCTACTCACACCCCCTTCCTTCCCTAGCCTGCCCTGGGCTGCATCCCCTGCGGGCCGGTCGGCCTAACCCACAGGGGACCCTCCAAGCATGGGTGCTGCCAGCCCAGTCTCCCCACCCCTACACACTGCTCCAGCTCCCCCACCCCTACACACTGCCCCAGCTCCCCCACCCCTACACACTGCCCCAGCTCCATTCCCGCAGCTAGTTTCCTGGTTACCGTGTTGCTGGTTGTCATGTCGCTTACATGTCCTCGTGACTCAGTGGTCCCTGCAGAGGGGCCCCCTCCTCCTCACAACCCCCCTGGCGCTCGCCCCCGCCTCCCCCAGATCCACATTAAGAACCTGCCCGCCCTGTGTAAGCCCACACAGTTCTTGCTCCCCCTCGCTCTCATCCTAAGCCCCGAATCTTCCCACAGCATCCTAGAGTGACTTTGCCCTCCAATCCACAAACGTCTCTTGAGAACCTGCACGCCTTGGATTTCTTTGCAAGCTCTTCTCGGGGCCCTGACACTATATGCAAGCCACTGACGTCTCGATGAAGTTAGTGCCACACTCCCATTTTCCACTTGTACAAACTGAGATCAGAGAAGAAAAGTCAACTGCCCAAGGTCACCCCAGCAGAAGCCTGCGGACATGTCTGTCTAGCCAGTCACCTCTATGTTCCCCCACCCCCCAGCCCCAGGGAATTGTGTCTTTAAGGGTGACACAAGGGATCATTAGGTACAGTTCCCAAGTCCCAAGTCCCCTCCCATTTAACGCCTAGACATCTCCATTACTGTCAGTCTGTATGCCCAGCCATATTCTTGCCAATCAGTAGCTACTTATTTTCGGTCAAAGTGAATAGAGTCCTTACTCCCATCTTCCCAGCCTGCCTTCCAGCCCACCAGTAAGTGCTCTGTGCACAGAGCTCAGGGCCCTCCATTGGAGGTCAGTGGGGCAAGTCTGGTGTCCCCATTCCACATATGTGTTGGCAGAGGCTTGGGGAGCATACCTTGCCCAGTATGCTAGTTTCTCAGCTAGCTGGGGTTCATTTCTAAAGCCTGGATCAAGTAATATAGAAGGCATGATGCCCAGTACGGAAAACTCCAGAAGGAGACCCTTCTTCCAAAGGGAGGATAGAGCTGAATGCTCTAGATTCAGCCCTCTGGTCTCCAGCCCCATGCCAAGCAGCTGTGCCCCCTTGTTGCACACGATCTCTTGTCCCAAGTGTCCTGCTTCCCCGTTCCAAGTCCTGGAAGGTGCAGGGCTGGATGGAGGGTGGGGGCGGAGTGTATTTGGCATCCCTGGGCCCAGCCCCTCTCTGTCCAAGGCCAGACACTCCCTCTTCTTCCCAGCTCCTTCAACCTACTGCCTGGTGCTCTCCTGCTCTTGAGGCCCCATATCCGTGACTCCCAGCCACCTTGCTTCCCGATGCTTAGAGGCCACTGCCGCCTGCCTCTCTGGGCTACTTCTCCCTATCTTGAAGTCTGGGTCTCCTGCATAGTTTTTGTGCAGCAATAGGCTGACCCTGGTTAAGGGACATTCTGCAGGTGTGTGTGTGTGGGGGGGGGAGTTCTCTCTGCCTGGAGCTCAAGGCATCACTCTTCGCTGTGTTCTCCTTTTGCCGAAGGGGGAAGGAACATTTTTTTCCTCTCTCTGTAGCCTCAGTTTCCACCATTAACTACCCTGAAATGCTTCATGTACGCACCCCTCTCACCTACCCTAGGGTTATTTGGCACAAGGCAGGTACTCAACACAGCAGAAGGGGGATTTTTGAGACTGCAGGTGGGAAGTAGAGACACCCCCTTCCCACCTTGCTGCAAGTCACCTGCCTTGCAGCTCCTGGCATGGAGGTGGGCGAGGGCAGAGAAGGGCCATCGCCAGGGCAGGAGGTCAAAATCTCTTCCATCTATCTCCTTTCTTTTGCCAGCCAAAACCCATAGGCGACAAATGGATAGAGCAACTCGGGGAAGTCACAGGACCACACAGGGACCTTTCTGGACCCTGATCAGAGAGATGAGTGCAGGGTGGGTATGGCCAGAGCGGCAGGACAAACAGACACTCCCTCGGCTAGATAGGCATTGGGGACGGACTCACTCACGGACCGACAGCGCTCGCGGCGGGCGAGCCCGAGCTTACCCCGGGGCGTAAGGTCCGAGGAGGTTCTGGGCGGCGGGTGGCCGCTACATCCCACGACGGAGTCCGGCGGGCGGCGTCCGGGGGCGCCGGGGTCGGGGCGCGGGCGCCACCTGCCCGCGATGTCGCCGTTGACCCGGGCAGCCGCCGTGGGTCTCGGGGTCTCCGCGCCGTCCCGCGCCGCTTCCTGCCCAACTTTCAGCGTTGCCCCGCGCCGAGAGCCGGGCGCTGCCTGGGTGGTAGCATTGTGGAGCCCGAGCTCAGGTTGTGGGGTCCCGGGGCCCAGGGCGCCCCGCCGCCCGCTGTCACCCACAGTCCCGCGACCCTCTCGCTGTTCGGCTCTGGGGTCGCCGGGCTTTGAGGCCACCTCGCGCCTGCTGCACGGTCCCCGCCGCTGCGTCTCGGTCCCGCCTCTCTTCCCGCAGGGTTGTGGACCTCGTCGCTGCGCTCCAGCCCCTGCCTCGGCCCAGTCTCGCCCCGCGCCGCTTCCTCGGCCGGCTGTGTCCTTCTCTGTCGCCGTCCCTCCCACTCCCGCCGCCGCCCCCTCCGTCTGGGACCCGGTCCCCGCCGCGTCCCCGGCTCGCCCGGGAGCCCGAGCTCCCGCCGCCCGCGGCGCGCCGAGAACTCCCAACTCGCAGCACGCGCCCCGCTTCGGAGACTTTCGCCCCTCCTCACACGTGACCCGCGCCCCGCTGCGGAGGCCGCGAGCCCCAGCTTCCAGCCCCAGGCGGATCCCGCCCTGGCCCCGCCGGTGCGCCCGGCCCACGCGGGCAGGTCACTCGCGCCCGGGACCGGCGACTCGGGCAGGGGTCTTGGGGGTTGCGCCGTCCCATTCTCTCCCGGATCCTGCCCGGGTTTTCCTCCTCGCTCTGCCGCGCTCCTCCCGGAATCCGTTCCGGGAATCCGCTCCCGGGTTTGCGAGGCCCCCGTGGGCAGGTGGGGAGGGTTCTCCGAGCCCAGGAGAGGGTAGGTGAGAACCCGTCTAGCTGAGGTCCAGGTGGCCCTGACCCTCTCCTGGACGGTCTGTATTCCCTCCCGAAGCGCTAGCAATTAAGGACCCGAAGCACTCCCACTTGAGATAGAGGTCGCTGTTTTGGAGGGACCCTAAAAGTCACCTAGTCAGTAAGGCTCCAGTTCACAGAGGAGAGACTAAGGACCCACGGAGGAGATCCACAAAAGGTCACCCAGTGGAGTGGAAGTCAAACTAGCCCTAGCCCCTGTTTTCTTCTTCATCTTATTAAGCTGTCTTTTAGTTTTTATTTATGTGTATATGTTTGTGTGCCCGCATGTGTGTGTCTGTGTGTGTATACCACATGTGTGCAGGAGCCTGTGTGTGTGCACCGTGTGTGTGTGTGTGTGTGTGTGTGCAGGTGCCTGTATGTGTATCTGCACTACTTGTGTGAAGGCACCTATGTGTGTGTGTGTGTGTGCACTACTTGTGTTCAGGTGCCTGTAAACGGCAGGAGAGGTTGTCAGGTCCCCTGGAACTAGAATTATAGGTAGTTAGTTGTGGGCTGGCATATGGCTATTGGGAGCCCAACCTGGGTTGTCTGCAAGAACAGCAAACCTTGACAGAGCCATCTCTCCAGCCCTTACTAAGTTGTCTTGGTAGGGAAGGAAGTAGACCCTCCCCCAGCCACCTCCCCAGAGCCCAGGTCCAGATCCCCCACTCTGGAAGCCCCTCCCAGCCCCTGGGGAGTCAGTCGCCCACTTTCCTGAGCTTTGGCCACCTTGATCTAGCTTTCTAAGGGAACATGAAAGGAAAGCACTTCTCTGTGGTCACAGGAGTCTAGAAGACTCGCAGGTACATAGCCATTTGGGCCTGCTAGAGACTGGCCGGGGAGGAGTAGGCCACAGCAAGTTGTGGAAAACTGAGTCTCCAGGCTCTTTGGCCTCCCATGCCAAGCAGACCTCCCGAGACAAGACTAGGAATACACAGGCCACGCCACCTGTGCGCTCTCCCTCAGCATGGCACACCGTCAGGCCCCTGCACACCATATATTCACACGTGTCCTCTGATTCCCGCCGGTTCAAGAACGTCCCAGATGCCCTCACACCTCTCTCTGCCTGCATGCCGTGTCCCCGTCGCCCCCTCCCCGCATGAAATGCCCTTGGTCTCCTTTACTACCTCAACACCACTTCCCAAGACATGAGTAACCCAGTACCCACCCACTCAATGGGCCAGCGCTGGGGACCCACCTATTACCAGCACCTGGGGTAGGCACAAGTATGGCTCCTGTTGAACAGACTTGGAAATCAGACAAACCTGGCTTTGAAAGCACTTAGGAACTATAATGACCTTGAGTGAGATTCTGGTTAGCCTGGCCACAAACTGAGCGCTCACGGCCCCCTTGTGAACTGGCCATCGGAGGTGGATGGGTGCTGGCGGCAGGGGCTCAAGGCTGTCCCACAGGTGCCAGCCTCAGTACTGGGGATCTTCACAGTGTCTGTTCTCTCTGCCAGACTCCCTGCTTACCCTGCTGTGCCCTCAGGCAGGTAGCCAGGACTGATGTTGCCTGGCGTGTGGTGTGTGTGTGCGTGTGTGTGTATGTGGTGTGCATGCACGAGCGCACATAGCTCCCTCCTTCCAGCAAAATAAGTGTGCACTTAGCAGCTGACAGATGCCTAGTATCTACTGCACCTCCGTGTAGACTCAAAGCAGCAGGTTGGAGGGACAGCTAGTGGCCCGCAGTTTCCTCCCTGCTGGGTGGTGACTGCAGGAGAAAGAGCAGAAAGGAGGGCACACAGAATCAGGGATCGCTAGACCCACCACAGCTGCGCTTGCAGGCTGTGTGTCCCTCGCCCGGTCACTGGGCAAAAGTCCGAGGGAGGGATGGGGCCCCCCCTGCCGAGCTTGGACTGAACTGTAGGGCAAATACTGAGTCCCTGGAAAGCTGCAGGGCTGGGGCTAGGTCATACAAGATAGGGCAACTCCAAGCCAGGAGAGGTCCAGGGACACCAGGAAATAGAGTTTTTCTTCCACCATCAAATAAACACCCGAGTGACCCTGGGCAGGTAGTCTCTTCACTCTGGGTCTTGTTTTCTCCGTGTTAGGTGGTAAGAATAAGACACCTCCCCCACTTTAAGCAGTTGTCCTGAGAATAAGCAGGATGTGTCATGGTCCATTAACTTATGCCCAGTTTGATATGAGAGGTGGGAAGCCTGCCAGTGTGTGTGTGTGTGTGTGTGTGTGCATGCACGCGCGCGTGTGTGTGTGTGTGTGTGCATGTGCACGCATGTGTGTGCGTAAATGTGTGTAAGAGATCTTGGGGTAAGGAAAGGAGAATGGCTTGTGTTAGAACCTGTGTGCACCTTGGTAAGTTGTGTATCTTTTCTGGACCAACTTTAGAGGCCTCATCTGTAATGGGACAGTCTTCCCTGTCCCTGAAAGGCCAATGGACTTATCTTCATCCAATACAGAAGCATGCCTTGACAGAGTAGCTTTGATGGGGTGGGCAGTATGGGGCAGTCAGTCAAGACTTTGCAGACGCCTCTCATCAGCCCAGCACTGTTCCAGGTCCTTACAAATATTGCCTCAATCTCTACAAGAACTACATACTTCAGGACACTGTTCCAGTGGGGAAACTGAGGCATAGCATTGTGTTGAGGCCAAAGACAACTCCCCAGAAGAACAAGTGTTCTGCTGAAGTGTGTTCGTTTGTTCATTGTGCCAAAGCCCCTGATTTTTAGCTCCCATTTGACCCTCACAACTGTGAGGCAGAGGCTGGACCTCTCGGTTCCTGGGTACAGAGACAGACAGGGGCACAGAGAAGAGGTGACTTGCTTTCACTCGGTGGGAACAAACAAATGCAGACGCCAGAGCCAGAGCTGGGTTCGGCACCTACCTAGGTTCTAAAGAATGGCCATTCTAGGCTGGCAGAGGGCTCGCTAGCCCTCCCACTCCAGGAGCCTGCTCAGGCCTCCTGGGTCCCACAGTGGCCTCAAGAGCCTGTGCATAGAGCTGGAAAGAGTGAAGGGTAGGGGGAGCTGACAAGCGGGGACAGCTGGGGTTCTGTGGAGGTTTGGGGTGCACTTAGAAATATCACTATTACTGACTCCAGGGTTTTGTTTTGTTGTTGTTGTTGTTTTGGTTAGGTTTGGTTTGGTTTTATTGCTTAGAAAGTTTCTGAGAGTCCAGCCAGCCTATTCCACAGATGAGGCAAACTGAGGCCTCCCAGCTGTTTAGATAAGAAATCAGATCAGGACACAGCTGATCTGCCTCAAGCTCCACAGTCCTGCCAGATCCAAGAGAAGTCCAGAGTGGGGAAAGGGCTGTTGGGGTCCAGAAGGGCGGTGTTCATGCCAGCATGCCAGCCCTTGGAATGGAGAACTGTGGGGGTCTCTCCCACCCTCGATCCCTATCCTCACCCACCGCCCAGCACTCAGTCACCAGGGTGGAATATTTTAGCACCTATAGAAAAACCGTCACAGACGGCGGTGGCAGCTGTTGCTAAGGAGATGCTCCCAAAATAGCCCCCCTCCGCCAACCTTTCCTGCTGCTGCTCCTGCTGTGGGGAGGGGAGGAGGCCAGGCAGTGAGGGGTGTCACATGAGCCCTGGCCCCAGGCTCACCCATCCAACCTAGCCTCTGGTGGCAACTGTGGCCACAGACCTGAGCAGCCACAGGTCTGTGGAGGGAGCAGGAGCTGGCCTTTGCCGGCCCAGTGGCCTCACCACAGTCCTTAAGAAGGTCACCAGGTGAGCGGCGAAGGGAGGGAGACTCTCAGCACACCCCCACAACACTCCCATAGGCACGGCACCTAAGATCCCCGCAGCTACACACATCCACCCAGGCACACATGAGCACTGCCCACACAAGTCTATCCAGATATGCATCCGCACCAGAAAGACACACATAGATGCCCGGTAAACACATATGCCAGGAATGAACAACACATACCACATGACACTCCACACAGCCATAAATACACACATTCACACATCCATCCAAAGTGCACGTATACGAAGGCCTGCCATGCCAGGCACACAGACACACGCCCATGTATATACCCTCCCCAACACACACACACACACACACACACACACACACACACACACACACACACGATCACAGATACAACCATCCGAACACATATATGCCCAGCATGTGGCTCTCCAAGGGTACCAAATGGGCTCTGTTCAGGGCACAGGTCCTGGGCTTCAGACAACCTCAATGAGTGAGGAGCTTGATCTGTTCAGTCACAGAGAAAGAGGACAGGTGGTGGGCAGGTGGAATGCCACGCCTCTATGAACCCTTCTACACCCGGGACACATAGGTCCCAGGAGAACTGTGCTGGGCTGTGTCCATGGGGAGAGAGAGGTGGGGGCGGACTCACCTGCAGGTTTGAAACCTCTAGGCATGGAAGGTTCTGAGACCCAGCTTCAGGGTGCAGCTGGCTGTCACAGAGACTGCCCTTGGGTCTGAAGTGACAGACAGGACCAGAACAGAAACAGAGGTGGCCCTTGGCGTGTTCAAGGCACTTTGCAGTTCGACAGCTTCTTTTAAACTTGGTGACTATTTCCCATACTTGGTGAGAGCCGTTCTGAGACATTGGTGGTAATGTTCCATCTCCTAGACCTGGAGAGGAGTGGGGACTTCAAGACCACACAGCAGGTTACTCAGTGGGCTGGTCTCCAGCCAAGGAGATGCCCTGCGGGTGGTGTGGTTTGTCCTCCCCTTGTCTGCACAGTCCTCTGTCGGGATGCCGGCCACCGGGAGCAGGTCCTAGCTTTGCCCACTTCATCCAGTGATCCTGGGGCACAGCCCAACCCTCGGTCTCCCCACCTGAAAAGCAGGGACGGGATCCCCAGGCGGGTATCCGGCCACAGCTGGTGACCACACTGAGACCAGGGTGAGTGGGAGTGGCGTTTGCCGGATGCCCTCGGGTTGCCAGAGCAAGGACGAAAGGCTGCTCGCTCCCCTCCTCACTTGGCCAGCCGCGATCTCTCTCCAACCTCCCTCGGTGACTCGGCTCCAGAAATCCGGGCTCCGGGTCTTGGCTCGCGCCTCGTCACTCGGGAGACTCGGGAGCGGCTTGCGGTTGCCGTGGGAACCCCGCCCGGGCCGGCCTGGCTCACGACTCGCGGCACCACGCTGGGGCAACCCGGCAGACCACGGGCGTTTGCGGTCTGTCCCTGGACTAACTCTCCAAGCGTAAGGCAGAAGCTCAGCTCGGTGAAGTGCGTAAACCCACGTCACCCGGCACGGTCAATTCCGAGCACTTCAAGCGGCAGAAATCGAACGCGCCAGGAAGGCGCTATTTAGCGGGAATTGCCTCTGAGGCTGCACCGGTTCCATGTGACCTCGCAGGTCCGCTTTTCGGCCCTTTTTGGGACTCGGTTTTCTGCGAAGGGGCTCGAAGAACTGACACGTGGTCTTCACCTGTTCCTTGCATAGTGCTTTAGACACTTTGCTAACTTTGGCCCTGTGACCCAAGTCAGTTAAAAAACAACATACACACACACACACACACACACACACACACACACACACGTGAAAGATTCAACAGTTTAAAATGGGTAGCTCCTTGGCTGATGATGCCCGAGACTCACCAGCTCATCTGGCTAGCCTGAAGTTCATCTATTTCAACGTCCCTTTACTGAAATCCCTTTAAGAGCAGAGCAGACAGGATGCATTGGGTCAGTGGGTCACAACCTCTTGTCTTGGGGTACTGCCTGCAGCACTCTCTCCAGGAGGCAAACTCCTACTCAAAACTCACTTGCCCCGACACTTTTCCTTAATTACAATCCTGCTGGCAACACCCTCTAACGAGGCTTCTTACTGCATCCCCTGGGTCTTGTGCTGTTTGTGAATAGGCCCCTCCTTCCGACTAGGCACCCAAAGAAAGCCTGTGCCTGGCACACAGCTGGTCTTCAATAAATACACTTGGCACTAAAAGTGGAAGGGAGGTTTGGCTGCCTGATCTATAAAATGCCATCAGCCCTGAACCTGCCAAGGATCGAGCTTCTGGGACACCTGGGGCCCAGCTACAAGGAGGGAATGGCAGCAGGGAGCCAACCCTGCCTGGCTATTTGAGGCTATGCTCAGGGGCCTGGGAACCCTTAAGAGCCCCCAGAATAGATTCTCCCTGCCTTCTGGGGCTCTGCTGGGGAGCCAGCCCACACTCTGCAGAGAGTTCAACACAATGGTGAAATATAACAAGGGACTACAAAAAAGAGAACATTCTTACACGGGATTATGCTGGGGATCACACATGCATATCTTTTTTCTATAACCGAGTGACCCTCATTCTCTCCCACAACTTGACCTTGAACATACAAGCTTCTTAGGTAGTGAGAAGGATCACTCCTCACCCTTTGAGCTGAGGAAAATTTCACTCTTGGCTTCACCTTAGCAAGAACATTTTGGGGGTGTGTGTGGAAACTGGGGTGAGGCATTCGCTCTCATCCACCGGTGTCAGGGGCTGATGGCGAATGATGATGGCGCAGGGAGGCAGGGAACAGGCTGGGGAATCCTGGGAAAGGGTGCTGATGCAGGCTGCGGGCATAAACAACTTGGCCCATCCATTTCCCCATCTGCGAACCACAGACTTAGCATTCATCTGACAGGGGCCTCGGTAAGACCCATTTAACAGACAGGCACACTAAGGCCCAGAGGAGAGGCGTGCAAAGGCTCACAGCCACAGTGTGGGGCCTGGGACCAGGCTCTGCAGCTGCCCAGCTTGCTTCTTCCTATCTCAATGGTCACTTCTCAGGCCTTCAGGCCTTGCCCAGTCTCCCCTGGGCAGGAGTCTCCTGGGAGGAACTACAGGAAGCAGAAGGCTCAGCTCCATCCCGGTCCCCCAGACCCCACTGACGGCTGGGTTGCTTCCCAGGAGGACAGATGTCCTGTACAAGCTTCCGTACAAGCTTCCCCCAGCTCAAGCAGGAGGTAGGCACTGGGAGGAGAGGCCGACAGGTTGGACAGCCTCACCTGAGGGATTTAAGTGGCCACTGCCTTCTCTAGGCATCAACTCAGGAAAGGCATCCAGTCAGGGTTGGGTGAAAACAGGGAGCAGAGGACTGAGGGTCATTTATCTTTCCAGAGGCCCTTGGTCCATGCACCTCGCTTCTCTGACCTCAGGCTCCGTTGCCTGCCCTAAGGACCCTAAAGCTGAACAGGGAGAAACTGCCCAAGACGCCTGACGGGGCCTAACACCCTTCAAGTAGGCAGCCCCCCACAGATGTGCAAGCCCTGTGGCTTTCACTGTGGGAAAGCTCCCTGTCACGTGGGAGTCCTTGCTGATATAGGGTCCTACCCCCTTCCTCACCTCTCTGGGCTGGAAATCCCCTGCCCATCGTGACTACTCGCAGACCAGTGCAGTCAGAGTGGGGTTGGGCCCCATGTGCTAGGCTAACATGGTATCTGTGGGATAATCAGAAATGACTTCATAGTCAGGGGTGGTGGCGCACGCCTTTGGTCCCAGCACTTGGGAGGCAGAGGCAGGCAGATCTCTGTGAGTTCAAGGCCATCCTGGTCTACAGACTGAATTCAAGAACAGTCAGGGCTACACAGAAAAGGCCTGTCTCAAGTGAACGAATAAAAAAATCCAAGAAAAATGATTTCACCCATCTGGATGCAGGATTCTGTGTATAATGTACAATGGCAGTGTCTACCTGGGCACATTGCTCAGATTGTGACTCAAGCTTTTGTTGGGCGCGTGTCTTTGTTCAGCTAGTGTGTGTGTGTGTGTGTGTGTGTGTGTGCTCACATGTAGATTCACAGCAAGCCTGCCCAGGGTCCTACATGCCACGTTCCCTCAGACCATTGGGTCACATGACAAGCCACCCGGGACTGCTTTGTGCTGGGACTAATGGTGAAGGCACTAGGGAGGGGGGCATGGAAAGAGTTGGTGAACACGGTAGTGACAGATCCTCATCCTGCCAAAGCCTCTCTTGCAACAGAGGGAGTGGGAAGAGGAGAGATGAGAAATTCCAGTAAGGGGGAGGGGTGCTGGCAGAAAGGCCCCGGATTCGTCTTGTCCCATGTCTACAGACTCAGACATCGGTGCCCAGACAGGGTAGGTGCCCTGCTCAAGAACCCACACAGTGGGAGGCCTCAGGCCCACTGGAGGTTCTCCCCACTCCCCCCTGCCGCCTCTCTGACATCTGGAGAGTTTCCTGGTCAGCGAAGTGTTTTCCAGCGTCTTCTCACAGGAAGAAGAGGGGAACAGAAACGAAGGCGTGGGACCCAGAGACACACTTAGCTCTTTGAAAGTCTCAGCAGCTCCATTGTAAGGACGTTAATACTGAGGCCCAGAAAGGGGAGTCAGGGTCAGCCTGTCTCCACATCCAAAATCATCAACGAGGTTAGCCCAGAGCTACCCAGATTAACAGGTGAGGAGGTCGGGGCTAGCTTCAGCCCTACTTCCCAGGAGTCCCAACGCTGGAGGTTGACAGCCACAGAAAGCCTGCTTCCACCTCCCAGGCCCCAGCAGTCGGGACTGAACTTTCAGCCAAGTGTCAGGCTGTGCCTGGGCTTTCCAGGGATGAGGGGGCCCCTGGATGCGCGTGCAGGACCAGAGAGGGCCGCAGGCCAGCAGCCGCCGTGCAAACCGCCCCGCCCGTCGGCGTGGGGACGTGGTTGAAACTCCGCTTCCTGGCTCCTCGCCGGCTCCCGGCCGACCCGCCACGTCACCGCGGCCAAGGGTGCGCGCGGCGGGAGCGCGCGTGCGAGGAGGCGCGGCACCGGCCTGGGACAGCGCGAGGCCCGGGGACGGGGACGTGGCAGCGCCCGGCACTCCTGAAAGTTCCCTGGAAGCTCCGCTCGACGCGGCGCGGGAAGCGGCGGGCGGAACCATGAACGTGTTCCGAATCCTCGGGGACCTGAGCCACCTCCTAGCCATGTTCTTGCTCCTGGCCAAGATCTGGCGGTCCAAGAGCTGCGCGGGTGAGCGGCGCCCGGGCGGGGCGGGACGGGACCAGGGTGGGGACTCGGGCTCAGAGGGAACCACGCGCGCTTCCAAAAACTTCAGTCAAGTTTTTCGACGTCAGAGGATCCGAGAAATTATGCGGGAGCGTGGCTTCCGCCTCCACGGACACTGCTGCCGCACCTCCCTAGCCCCAACCTTCGCCCCCAAGCTGGCAATGTCACTGCTGCAGGGCCAGGACTGGGGGTGGTGGTGGCGACCCTCCCCCTCACTAGGAGGGAAGGGTTCCTATTTAGAAGCCGCCCTAGTCTTGGAATCTTTCCCTCCACTGTCTCCTATCTTCTGCTTCCCAGGGAGAACCTTCCTTTTCCTGCAAGCTTACTGACACCAGTCTGGCCCAGGGGTGTGGAGCTGGCTCCCGAGTGGAAATGTTTGGAGATATCCGAGGGGCTCCCTGTTTGGAGATATCCGAGGGGCTCCCTGTTTGGAGATATTCGAGGGGCTCCCCGTTTGGCCAGAGGTCTGGCCGCCTTGCTGCCTTGCGAGAGTCGGGAGAGGTTTCCAGGTTGAAATGGAGATTGTATTGCCCCATGGTGCAGCAAAGATAAGCTGTCCACTGTCTTTCTGCCGTCTTTGTCCCTAGCGTCCCTGCCTGTGTTGGGCATGCAGAAGGCAGGCGGCTATGGGATGAGCTCAGACCCCATCAGAGCTGAGGAAGCAGAGAGCAGCTGAGGGCTATGTGGAGGAAATGGATGGACAGGGTGTGTGCCCAGAGACGGGTAGCGTTGAGAACCCTAGTGTAAATACGCAGAAGCCCCAGGGCACAGGGCATATCCCGGAAGGATGCACAGGAGGGGAGGAACCCAGAAGGTAGGGTTGCCCAGAGGTGAAAGCATTCACCTGCTACACTCGGGACCCAGGATTAGGGAGGACATGGACGAGGAAGAGGAGGGACAGGAGGTCTCTCCGAGATGGGGTGGAGAAGATATCACCTGGGACACTGGATGGGAAGGGCACGGGGCTAAGGGTCCTGGCACATTTTGGATCCAGTGGTTCTGCGCGGAACCGGAAGTTGCCCGGGTTTGGAGTCTCCTCACAGTCCTCCAGGGCCTGGCTCAGAGCACCTGGGGGGCTGTAGGTCCAAGAGGGAAGTCACTTGGACCCGTGCCTGTGCTTCAGAAAACATCAGGGGCAGGATGGGGGAGGGTGTTGTTACCCTCCCTACCTCAGTCTTGGGCACTGTGCCCTGAAACCCCACTCAGGGTCAGTGAGGTCAGGTCAGTAAGCGGTTCGGGATAAAGAAACATGGCAGCCGTGCCAGCCCCTAGCACCAGAGATGCTATCCACTGTGTTATATGGCCTTAGGGTCTCTGTTTTCCCATCAGTCAGAGGGACAGGAGGCTGCCTTGCCCTGACTGGTGGGCCCCTTGGAGACTCCTCAGGCTCAGACTCAGTGTCCCCTCTTATCCTGGGCTCCTGGTGGGAACAGTGTGTGTGGAATGTGTGTGGAGCCTCTGAGTGGAACCCTGAGCCCAACTGGTGAGGACGACAGAAGAACACAGTGGATTGTGTCTGCTGTGGGGTTGCTGCTTTCACCGTCCCAACAGGACAGAGGGCCTCTCTGGCACTGCCTCCATGAAGGTTGGTGAGGGAGTCGCCCAGCCAGCCCCACTGGGCCCTGGCTCTGTCTAGATGTGTGTCACCCACGTGTCACCCCTTGCTTGAGTTCCTTCATGGCCATCCCCATCTCCAGGCACACTCCCTGCCAGGACCCTGCTCAGGTCCCAGGTCTTCCTCACACGGCTCCTGGCTCACGTATGTGTGGGCCGGTTTACTGGTGAGGAGTGCGAGGCCCAGGCTTGCTGGTAGCCAGTATGTGGGCCCAGTGCTCTTCAGAATGGGAGAGACTTTAGGAGTACCCCTTCTTGCTCATCAAAAATGACCTTGGCCTGATGGTGGCGGCACACTCCTTTAATCCCAGCACTTGGGAGGCAGAGGCAGGTGGATCTCTGTGAGTTTAGAGCCAGTCTGGTTTACAGAGCAAGTTCCAGGACAACCAGGGCTACACAGAGAAACCCTGTCTGGAAAACCAAACCAAACCAACCAAACAAACAAACAAAAAGGTCACCCTGTCCCAAGTCTGTCATCCCCACCAGAAGAGTAAGATAGGCAGCATGGGCATAGGAAGGAACAGACATGCAAGGGTCACACTGCCCAGACACTCTGTTCATTGGGAATGTAATCTGGACATGCTGGACGGAGAGTGACAGGAGCCAAGGGAGAGGGTGGCCCAGGCAGCAACTGGGATAAGGTTTTGGGTCTTTTAAGGACATTTGGAAGCCACTTAAAAACTTTAGGCAAAATTTTAATTTTTTTTTTTTTTTTGGTTTTTCGAGACAGGGTTTCTCTGTAGCTTTGGAGACTGTCCTGGAACTCGATTTGTAGACCAGGCTGGCCTCAAACTCACAGAGATCCGCCTGCCTCTACCTCCCGAGTGCTGGGATTAAAGACGTGTGCCACCAACGCCCAGCTGCAAAATTTTATCTTAAAGTAGCCCTTAGGTTTCTGGATGGAGAATGGAAATGGGGGACAGCGGGCCAGCAACGAAAGGTTTTGAGAGAGCAGACCACGAGGCACTGAAGTGAGAGTTGGCCGTCTGAGAGCTGTAGAGCACGGGGGAGAAAGCTAAGGAATACTGAAGGGATGCCTGGCCTGGTGACTGATGGGATGCAGGGCAGGGGCAGGGCGGGGGGAGGGGGGGCAGGGCAGGGCAGGGCAGGGGCAGGGGCAGGGCAAGGGTGGCTGTGAGTTTGTGGGCCTGAGTGCCAGGGGTTGGAGGTCTGTTGACTGAGAAGGGGGTCCAGGCTGAGGGGAGAGAGGTTTGTGTTAAAGCTGACTTTGGGGGCCTTGTGGGATTGTCCTGGAAAATGGAGGAGACAGGTGAATGAACATACAAACCAACCCTGAGAGGAGGGCTCAGATGTGGAGGGACCCTAGTGTTTTGTGTAGGGGTGCACGTGTGTTCTAGAGGCTGTCGGCCTCAGGGATGCCGGCGGCACAGGTATTGCTGTCTGCAGAAGGGGTGCACAGCTCTATGATGCTACTGGACGGGGCTGGAGAGGGATGCTAGGGGTGGGCAGGTGATGTTAGCTGCTCCTGAGAGCAGGAGTGAGGTCGGTTGGCCTTGGCTGCAGAGACATGGGCAATGTGAGGGGGAATGTTTAGATGAGGTGACCTGAGGGCGTGGCGAGGAAGAAGGAAATGGCGTTACCTGGCTCTCGGCACCACCTCAGGCCCACCAGCAGCAGCCAGAGGAGTGCAAAGGATTGTGTGTTGTTTCAGGGTCTGAGCGGGGGAGCGTGCAGGGAGAACACAGGTGAGACGGGAGTGGACTCAAGAGTCCGTGACCTCATAGTTCGTTATGACGGTTTATTCTGGTGCACGAGACGCAGCCCTGGATCTTGCATGTGCTCAGCAACTGCCCTACCACTAGGCAACACTCCAATCTTTCTTTCTTTCTTTCTTTCTTTCTTTCTTTCTTTCTTTCTTTCTTTCTTTCTTTCTTTCTGTATTTATTTGTTGTGGTGGTGGTTTTTCAAGACAGGGTTACTCTACGTTAACAGCCTTGGCTGACCTGGAACTCACTCTGTAGACCAGGCTGGCCTTGAACACACAGAGATCCTCCTGCCTCTGCCTCCCGAGTGCTGGGATTAA
The DNA here is from genome assembly GCF_017639785.1 of Mesocricetus auratus. Lineage (NCBI taxonomy): Eukaryota > Metazoa > Chordata > Mammalia > Rodentia > Cricetidae > Mesocricetus > Mesocricetus auratus. Next base: position 85,315,131 of record NW_024429194.1, on the reverse strand, counting down.
AGGTGTTTGCCACCATTGCCTGGATACTTATTTATTTAGAGACAAGAGACAAGGCCCCTGTGTAGCCCAGGCCGGTCTTGAACTCTTAAATCCTCTGTCTCCGAATTCCGAGTGGGGGTGGGCACTGCACAGAGGTCCCACCCTTGTTCTCATCTTCTGAGAACCTTTATGGCCACCAACCTTAGTGGAAGCTGAATGAAAGCACAAGGGACCTCTCTGGACTCTGAAACTCTTTCATCCACAAGTCCCTGGTAGACCAGGGTGGAGGCGCACACCTTTAATCCCAGCCCTCAGGAGCCAGAGGCAGGAGGATCTCTGAGTTTGAGGCCAGCCTGGTCTACAGAGTGAGTTCCAGGACAGCCAGGGCTACACAGAGAAACCCTTTCTCAAAAAACAAACCAACAAACAAAGAGGTCCCTGGTTGTGACAGCACAATCGCAGCACTCAGGAGGTGGCCGCAGAAAAATTAGGAACCCAAGGCCAACTTTGTGTATACAGAGTTCGAGACTAGCCTGGACTACATGAGATGCTGTCTCAAAATATTAAAGATTGGGTTGGTGAGATGACCCACTGGGTTAAGGTACTTGTCAAATTTGAGCATCTGAGTTTGATCCACATGGTGCATTGAAAGTTGTCCTCTGACCTCCATACATGGCTTGTATGCACACACCCCATACACACACAAACACACAGTAAGTAAATAAATACTTTTTATGCATTTTTTGTTTGTTTTCCAGATAGGGTTTCTTTGTGTAGCCCTGGCTATCCTGGAACTAACTCTGTAGACTAGGCTGGCCTCCAATGCACAGAGATCTGCCTGCCTCTGCCTCCTGAGGGCTGGGATTAAAGGCGTGCGCCACCACTGCCTGGCATAAATATATGTTTTTTAGTTTTATGTACATTGGTGTTTTGCCTGCATGTGTGTCTGTGTAAGGGTATCAGATCCCCTGGCACTGGAGTTACAGACAGTTGTGAGCTGCCATGTGGGTGCTGGGAATTGAACCCAGGTCCTTTGGAAGAGCAGCTACTGCTTTTAACCTCTGAGTCATTCCTCCATCCCCCCCTTTGGGTAGGAGACTTGGGAGTTCAAGGCCATCTTGGGCTGCATAACAAGACTCTAACTCAGATAAATAAAGGATAGGCCAGGGAGGCCAAGAAACACCATGGGCCAGAGCTGGAGAGGTAGATCAGTGGTTAAGAGCACTGACTGTTCTTGATTCCTAGCACCTACATCATGGCTTACAAATGTCTGTAACTTTGGTTCCAGGTACTTACGTAGGCACCAGGTACACTTGTGTGGCAAATATATACATGCCGGTACCCCCCCCACACACGATCTTTTATATTTTGCAACATGTTATCACGATGTAGTTATGGCTGGACTGGAACTCACAGATCCACCTAATTGGCCCCCTGAGTGCTGGGGTTAAAGGCACTACCACACCTAGCTAAAATAAAGAGTATTTTATTACATGTATTTATTCCTTTTATGTGTATGTGTGTATACTGGAGTTCATTCATGGGTGCCACATGCTTGCATGGACGATGGGAGTCACAAGAGAGCATCTGATCACCCAAAACTGGAATCACCGCCAGTTGTGAGCAGCACTTTGTGGGGGCTGGGAACTGAACCCGGGTCCTCTACAAGAGCAATAAGCGCTCTTAACTACTGAACCATCTCTCCAGCTCAAAGTAAATAAATTCTTTTTAAAAAGAAAGACAGACAAACCTAGGAACTGGGCATGGTGGTGGTACGCACCTGTGGTACCCACCTGTGGTACCCACCTGTGGTACCCACCTGTGGTACCCACCTGTGGTACGCACCTGTGGTACCCACCTGTGGTACCCACCTGTGGCCTCAGTCCTGACAAGGCAGAGCCAGAGAGGGTTGCTAAAAGCTTGAGCCAGCCTTTTCTTTTTTGATTAATTTTTTTTGTTTGTTTGTTTTTCGAGACAGGGTTTCTCTGTATTGTTTTGGAGGCTGTCCTGGAACTCACTCTGTAGACCAGGCTGGCCTCGAACTCACAGAGATCCGCCTGCCTCTACCTCCCGAGTGCTGGGATTAAAGGCATGCGCCACCAACGCCCGGCTTGATTAATTTTTAATTTTGAGGTTTCACTGTGTAGCCCTAATAGCCTTGAATTCAAAAGGGATTTAAGGCGTGTGCAACCAAGCCCAGCAAGCCAGCCTATTCTGTATAGAAAGCTCTAGGCCAGTCAGGACTACACAGCAAGACCCTGTCTCAAAAGAGAGAAAGAAAAAAGAAACGGTATGGAGAATAAGACACCATTAGTGACAACTCCGTGCACCTGGGTCACGCACATGCGCTCAGGTGCGTCTGGTGAGCTGTGGCCGGGGCCGGGCATTGAGATATCTTTGCTTTTGCATGTGCCATTTGGTGTTTATTATTGACTAACTGCACCGTTGGGGCTTGAACCCAGGGACTTGCACACACTTTGCAAGTGCTCTGTCCCTGAGCTGTACCCCTGATCTTTGTATTATAAAGGGCTTTTAAAACTTGTGCATTTTGGCAGAGTGCTGCTGGCCTTCATCTGCCTGCTAGTCTCCCTGGTGAATCAGCACCCGGTGTCAGTGCCTTGCTCTCCCAGGATGGAGCTCTGGGATTGCCGCTAGAGCTCTGGGGGTGGCACACAGAACAGCCTCAACACCCCCACCCAGGCGACTCACACCACCCCCGCCCACAGCACTAAAGTGGCGCACGCAGGGGGACTGGAACGTAGTGTTCGGATCTTTATTTGGAGACAGATCATAGCTCAACAAGAGACACAGGGACTCCAGTGACTTAGAGTGGGCCAGGGACAGCGGCTCCTGGAGCCTGGGCGGCCACCCTGAAGTCCGCGCTCTCAAGGTCTCTTGTTCTCCCTGCACAGGCATCTCTGGGAAGAGCCAGATTCTTTTCGCTCTGGTCTTCACCACCAGGTACCTGGACCTCTTCTCTAATTTCATCTCCATCTACAACACAGTGATGAAGGTGAGAGCCTGGGGACTGCTGGGGTGCTGGGCAGTTTTAGGCGGGGCTGCAGCCATTGCACCTGCCTTGCTACTCAGGGCTTTCAGGCCCGGCCGGCCACCGTACTGTTTCCTCAGGACCAAGGTGGGACTTGCACTTAGCTCAGGGGCGTGGCTGTAAAGTTTAAATGTAAACATGAGGCGGTATCAAGGTGCACTCCTGTAATGGCAGCACTGGGGAATCAGGGAGACAGGAGGATTGCTGCAAGTTCAAGGCCAGCCTGGTCTGCATACTTAGTTCCAGGGGTACACAATGAGACAGTGTCTCAAAAGGCTCTACCACCGGGCTGAAGAGATGGTTGAGAGGAGTTGAGAGCAGTGACTGCTCTTCCAGAGGACCTGGGTTTGATTTCCATACCCGCATGGCAGCTCACAGCTGTCTGTAACTCCAATTTCTGATACCCTCACACAGATATACATGCAGGCAAAACACCAATGCACATAAACACCACACACACACACACACATACATACACAAACAAATGTAAACACTAGCACCCTACCATGGACTAAATATTCCCTAAAAATTATCCATAGCACATAATGGTTAAACAACTAAATTAGACATTTGTTTATTGGACCCTGGACATTGCTGAACTTGGTTTGGACACCCTTGCAACAACTGTGTTCTGCCTTTGCTGGGCCAGGCACTTGGAGACATTCACGACTCATAGATCCTGAGGGGACACCATGAGCAAATGAGAACGTTTGGTGATGGATGGGGTTATTAACATTTTACTTTAATTGGAAGTTTTGAAGAGGTATCTGACAGAGGCTCAGGGAGTGTGGGCAGAACCTGAGGGATGCGTGACCAACCCTCAGATAGGAGGACAATCGCCCAGCAGTGCGTCGCCAGGACCTAGGCCCAGCGAGGCAGGAGCAGGCTGGGCTCTTCAGAGAACCGCTGTGAGGCTGAGGCAGTGGGAACCCTGAGGGATTGCTGCAGGGAGACAGGCCAGAGGAGGCGAGGAGGGTCGGGTGGCTCAGGTCTGCTGCGGGACCAAAGGCCTCAGGGGTCCTGTGGTTTGGAAGTGTGGACCGTTTTCTCAGTCCCAATGCCACGCCTCTTCTCTGTGCCGAGAATGTAGGGTGCATTTGGGGTGAAGCTTCTCACCGCCCTTCCTGGCTCTGAGGAAGGTATGTCAGGGGCAAGAACAGGTTGCTAGTCAGCAAAGTGGGGTGCGGCGGCTCAGAAGCTAACAGTGTGGGTGACTTTAGCAAAGCCAGGGGGTAACCCTCCTGTTACCTAATATCTAGGGTGAGCCGTTCAGGGAGGGCTTGGACAGTCCCGTGGATTCCTAGGCTCCTTGTGGCTCCTTACTCTGACATCTTTAGCGTGGCCAGCACCAGTGTGCGTGCGAACAATACAGACCCCGCACTTGCTTGAAGTCTCTGGTATCGCCATCTTGAAACTCCTAGTTTTAAACAAAGGGCCTCATATTTTCATTTGGCAGTGGGCCTGGTGAGTTGTGTCATGAACATAATATCTCTCCCTAGTTACCATGGGGTTGCAAAGTGTCTGCTGTGGCTCCTAAGGCAGAAAGGTATCGGTGGCACAGTAAGGTACCCGCCAACCAGTGCTCTTTTTCTTTCTTTTAAGATGGGACTCTTACTATGTAGCCGTGGGGGGCCTGGAACTCACAGAAATCCACCTGCCTCTGCCTCCCAAGTGCTGCAATCACAGGAGTATGCCACCATGCCTGGCTTATTTTACTTTTTAAAGATTTACTCATGTTTTCTGTGTCTGCGTGTTCGCCTGCATGTATGTGCATCGCATGTACCCACTGCCCACAGAGGCCAGAAGACGATGTGGGATTCCCTGAAACTGGAGTTAAAGCCCATTGTGAGCTAGCTGCTCCATTGGGAGCCAAACTTGGGTTTTCTGCAAGAGCAGAGAACACTCACTACCTCACTCCAGCTCCGATTCTTGGTTTGGAAACAGGATCAAAGCTGGCCTTGAACCTGAAATCATCCTGCCTCGGCCCCCCCATATGCTGGGATTATGAAGAAAGCTCTTTTTGTTGTTGTTGCTGGTTTTTGAGACAGGATCTCTCTACATAGCCTTGGCTGTCTGGTACTCACTATGCAGACCAGGCTGGCCTTGAACTCACAGAGATCTGCCTGTCTCTGCCTCCTGAGTGCAGGGACTAAAGTTGTGTGCCACCACCACCCAGCTGGAAAAAACTCTTTTTAAATAGTTTATCCAGCCGGGCGGTGGTGGTGCATACCTTTAATCCCAGCACTCGGGAGGCAGAGGCAGGTGGATCTCTGTGAGTTCGAGGCCGGGCTGGTCGGTCCGACAGCCTCCAAAACAATACAGAGAAACCTTGTCTCGTAAACCTCCCCCCCCCAAAAAAAAAGTTTATCCAAAATCTCAAGAAGCTGAAATGGAGGATGGTGAGTTCTGGGCTAGCCTGGGATACATGTCAGGACCTTGGACTGGTAAGAAGGCTCAGGAATAAAGATGCCTACCACGAAGCCTGATCATCTGAATTGGGTCCCCAGAACCCACATGGTAGGAGAGAATCAATTACCACAAGTTGTCCTTTGACATCTATATGCACACCACGGCATTTATTTGTGACAACACACACACAGACACACTTTGAAAAACCAAATAGCTGGGCATGGTGGTGCACACCTTTAATCCCTAAGGCCAGCCTGGTCTACAGAGAGAGTTCCAGGACAGCCGAGAAACCAAAACAAACAGACAAACCAAAAGTTCTGAAAACTCTACCCTGTGACCCCGCCAACTCTGGAGATGCAGTTTTGGTTGAATGCATTATCTGAAGTCCCGACTCTACTTGCTCATGTGTGGAGTGGGAGTGTCTTATCTCTATCTTGCAGGACCCAGCAGAGGTAATGTTCTGTCTCAGAGACATCCTTTGGGATTCCAGGGAGCTCATCACTAGCAGTGGTAGGGGAGGGTGCTGTCACCTGTGAAACATTTGATCTGTATGACTCTTAGTCTGGGATCTTAGCGTCTTAGAATCATCACCTGCACACCCAGCCTTGAGTGGCAGGATGAGGCATCTAGTCTGGAATGGAATGGAAAGGTGGTCCTCACTTCCTGCCTTCCCTCCTTCATTAATTTGTGCTGAGTAAGGCTAGAGGGGGATTCAGAGGGTCCTGCCTGTGATTCATATTGTAGGGGAGACAGACTCACATGTTTTCACAGGGCAATGACCCCCATGCTACATGTGGTAACGGCATGCCATCCTAGGGACGTTTCAGGGATTGGATTCTCTATGCCAGTCTAGTCTAGTGCAGCTAGCAGCATTAGCACCACCCAGGAAGTTGTTAGGAATGCAAATTCCATGGCTGTCCAGCCCGACAAAGGAGAAGATCCTGGGGCGGGCATTAGAGAAGTCACTGTGACCCTAATGTGAACCTCCAGCCCACAAGGTTAGGGGCCCCAGAAACATCACACACATGTGGCATGTTGGGGGACAATAGCATGTTGGCCCTCTGGGTTACAGATATCACAGCTTAACATGAGCATTAAGAAATTATTTCATAGGCCAGGTGGTGGTGGTGGTGGTGCACACCTCTAATCCCAGCACTTGGGAGGCAGAGGCAGGTGGATGTCTGTGAATTCGAGGCCAGCCTGGTCTACAGTGAGTTCCAGGACAGCCTCCAAAGCTACAGAGAAACCCTGTGTGTGTGGGGGGGATTTCATAGGTGCCCATGTCTCTCCTCTAGGTTATTTTCCTCCTCTGTGCCTATGTCACTGTGTACATGATCTACTGCAAGTTCCGGAAAACTTTTGACATTGAGAATGACACATTCCGGCTGGAGTTTCTTTTGGTCCCAGTGATCGGCCTTTCTTTTCTGGTGAACTACAGTTATGCACCAATGGAGGTGAGTCTGATCCTAAGGCAGGGGTGCCTCCCAGCACCCTCTTCAGTCACCTGGGCCTGCCGACTATAAGTCAATTTCTTTTTTTCTTTTTTTTTTTTTTTTTTGGTTTTTCGAGACAGGGTTTCTCTGTGGCTTTGGAGGCTGTCCTGGAACTCACTCTGTAGACCAGGCTGGCCTCGAACTCACAGAGATCCACCTGCCTCTGCCTCCCGAGTATAAGTCAATTTCTTATCATTGACAATGTTCAGCTCCATCTCCCGGTAAGGGGCATATCTGTTACACAGTCATGAGGTTCCAAGTTAAGCAAGTGGTAACCCTGCTTCTGTTGGAACCTTGTGTTCCCAAGAACAGTCCAGGCTGACTATAGCTTAGCAGGCCTGAGCTTAAAGAGACAAATATCTTTGGAGGTCCTATGCTGCTATTTATGGGCTGTACCCTGCCACACTGTGGCTTAAATCATGTCATTTATATAAACTGTGTGGTCTGTAAAACCTGTGTTTTGTGACATGTTTGCAGTTATAAAACAAGTAGGCATTACATACCTGAGTTTGTATTTCCATAGGAAGCAATAGCAGGTTCAGGGCTGGGGACGCTGAGTGCTTTCTTGCCTAGCATGCATCTGCCCTTGGCTTCTGTCTCTAACACCAAATAGCCACAAACTTCTTAAATCTGGTGCGGTGAAGCTTGCCTGTTGCCCCTGCTCTTCCTTGGGAGATGAGGCAATTAGCTCAAAGCCTACTTGGGTTACACCGTTATCCCTCTCCAACATTTACTATAGGGGTCCGCCCACCCTTCTGCTTTTCTGACAGGTACTCTGGACCTTCTCCATCTATTTGGAGTCAGTGGCCATCCTGCCACAGCTCTTCATGATCAGCAAGACCGGAGAGGCAGAGACCATCACCACTCACTACCTGTTCTTCCTGGGGCTGTATCGGGCACTCTATCTAGCCAACTGGATCTGGCGGTATCAGACAGAGAATTTCTATGATCAGATTTCAGTGGTATCTGGAGTAGTACAAACCATTTTCTACTGTGATTTCTTCTACTTGTATGTGACCAAAGGTAGGCACTGGTCCTATGTCATTCTGCACTCTATGGTACTCCAGTTGATCTGAGACAGAGTCAAGGTTCATCAGTTCTAGAGCTTATCTGGATGGGGAGGCACAGATCAATGAGAATCATACTTGTGCACAGACAAGGTAACTGGGAGAACTTTTGCCAACGCTGGCTGGGAAAATCTCATGTATAAGCTCCAACAGGCCTTAAAGTCGTAAACACAGGGCCTCCAGGGTTTACTATAAACTCACCAGGAGCATTTCAACCAACACAGTTGATGAGGCTCAGGGTGAAGCGAAAGAAATCTATGGGAATGAAGCAGGTGGACTGAAGCCAACTGCTAAATTTACAACTATGTAACCAAGATGGGGGCAAAGGAGCAGAGCCCATGGCTAACCTGAAATGGAACTTGTGGTAACTCCCGTAAGCTGACATTGTTGAAGGGACAGCAGGGTGTGGTAGATTGTGTTCCAGCCATTAGGGAGATAGTCAGGTGGATATCAAGTCCAGTCAAAGTTAGTGAAGCTCTCAAAAAGGGGAAGAGGGCTAAAAACAACTGTTTTCTAAGTATAGCACATTCTGTAACTTCTTCCTTTTCTTCTAGTCCTTAAAGGAAAGAAGTTAAGCCTACCAATGCCAGTCTAAAGAGATGGACCACACTATAAGGCAGTCAAAGCAAACCATTTCTCCTTGGTGACTTGATGTCAAGTGATTGGTGTGAATTTGAGCAAAGCGCTGGCAGGACTCCCTTATGGATGCAATGGAATAAACCTGGTCCAGCTGCCCAAGTGTGGGGTCTTACAATGGCAAGTGGAAATTAAGGAGCAGCAAGATACCATCTCCGGGGAGAGAAAAGGAGAGGGCCCTGGAACTGACTTGTGAAGCAACCTTGTTTCTTATCTAAATTTTAAAAAAAGAATAAAAAAATCATTATTTGATTAAAAAAAATAATGTTGAAACTGTAAAAAAAAAAAAAAGATACCATCTCCACCAACGACCAATCATTGCTCCTTTTACTACAGTGGGACAAGGCTCATGCCAAGAAATGGGCCAGATCCATTTGCAAAGACCCTCCCTAGTCAGAGTGGAACTGAAGACACCAGAGGTGTGTTGCCACACTGCATCGAAGATGACAGCAATCCAAGTCAGCAGCTCTGCCAAATGCTTAGGCCTCACCTCAGTTCCCAGCCTAGGTGGATACCGTGGCCATCTTAACTGCTGATTCAGATTCTTGTGCCATCATCAGCCCCATCCTCCCCTCCCAGTTTGAGGTGCTAACTAGGTCATTCAACCTCTCAATATTTGTTGTTGGAACAAAATGCTAAGATTATATTCAATGTAATAAAAATTCACACCTTTATTGTCAATTGTTTTTTATTTATACCTACAAAAGAAAACAAGATGGTATCAAAAGGGCAATTTACAAACTAAGAATAGTAGTAACATAGCTCTTAGCATCCTGTGCCTTAACATCACACCTACAATTCAAGTCTCAATGACAGGAATGTGTTCAGAGACCAGCAAAGGCATCACCAGAGCACTGATCCCAAGCAAAAGCCACCAACCTTTCAGATGAGAAGTCTGCACAATGAATTGTTTGGGAGGGGGGGTAGAGAGAATCAGTCCACAGCTTAATACTGAAGCCCTTTCCTTAAGCAAGCTGACCCAGCCCCAGGGGTTTGCCTATGCCTGTTCTGGGAGAACACGAAGGACAGACAAAGGAGGCAGAAGTCATTGAACTAAATAGGAAAACTGCTAGTTTTCTGCTGTACCCAGGCCAAAGAGCTCATGAAATGGGAAATCAGCTGTTAATTCTATCTGGATTATGCTTCTGGTAGACAGGCAAGCAACCTAGTTACTGCTTTATCCCCAAAGGCATTAACAGAAAGGGTGTTTTGAAGAGCTGCAGTAGCACAGGATAGCCTGTGGTATGATGCTTAATAAATACATAAATCTGAATTTGGTTGTAGAAAGAAGTATCTGTAACAGGCTAGTCAGTGTCCATGATTAAACACTTCCTTTTGGCAGGGTGAGACGGACAGACAGGACACACACTTTGGTTTCAAAGCACAGAGCAGGGTTGCCACACATCTGTGCCCCCACTCTCCCTTAGCCTCGCATTCTGTAAGATAGTAAGGAAAACGAAGGATGCCAAGCATTCACATGCGCATAGCCAGCATATGCTGACAACCTACCTGTTATGTCGCACACTGAGCCCTCAAAAGCATCCCTTTTCTCTTCCTGGAGGAGACCTCACAAAGCGGCAAGCACTATGAGGGCAGTCAAGGAATGCAGTGCAACCTCCTCTCTTTAACTGTACTGTGAAAGGCCCACCATTGTGACCTATCATAGGTGTTGGGGCCATCTGTTGTCCTGTCCTGTTAGGGTGACACAAGTCTTTCCATGCACCCGTTGCTCTTGGCAGTTTCAGTAAGACAAACTCACCCACTTGACACTGGAGAGTGAGGTGGACCTGGGCTCTAGTCCTCCAGAGTGCTTCCTAAGCACTACCTACCTGTGAAAAGCAGAGTGCAAAGGGACATGGAGGACGAGTGCCTCCAGCTGCTCCAGTAGGCTGTGGGGACCAGCTCTTCACCAGTCCTGCTCACGAGAGCCCGGCCAAGAGGGCAGAGCAGCCTACGGTCCCTCACTAAAATACTGAGCTTAAGAGGAAGAGCTGCCCATCTGGAGCCCATCATTTCTAACGGTGCTCTCTACCGCACACTCAGATGCTCAGAAGTTTCCACTAAGCACCGATGCTTATGCTCACAATGGCTATCTGGCTAGAAAACCGACTTTCAGATGGTCCCTGGTTATATGGGGAGGAAAAACCAGGCAGACTCTACTCAGATGCCAGTCTACCTAGCAAAAACAATGCCTTGTAGTTTTTTTTTTTTTTTAACTTAAAAGGGTATGCTTGAACTCAGAAATTTAATTTCTAACTCAACACTAACCTGGTTAATATAATGGAGAAAGAGAGGGGCAAAACCAATTGGCAATTTTTAAACTGTCCAACGCACTAATAAGCCACCAGCCAAAATGACTGACAGTCTTAAATTCATCAGGTCTGAGTAATCTAACTTCACTAACTTAACACCATGGACAACACACATGAAGCCCCTCCTGGCTTCTCCCACTAAGGAGAACAGTTTGAAGCACAGATGCCACCATCTTCCTTCTGCTGAATAGTCTCTCCTTCCCTACCCTCCATCCTAACAGTAAACAGGCTCCAACAAAAGCGCCTAACACCTTTAAGATGAAAAATAGCTTAATATCATCAACATGCATTAAATTGGGGGGAAGAAATTAATCTTTTCCAGTCAGTTATATATATATATATTTTTGTCCTTACAAAATCTGTTATTACAGACTGGATCTTTTGGATGGGCAGAAGAAATCTGGCAGTGAATTTTAACTAATCTGCATTAAAAAAAAAGATAAACCACGATGGCTGGGAAAAGAAAAAGTAAAAATGAAAAGGGCCAGAAGGGTAAAAGAATAGCCGGTGTTCCTTTAGATGTAATTAATCTGCACGAGTCACTCTCACCAAGCAGCTTCATTTACGAGAAGGAGGAGGGGGAGGAGGGGGGGGGGAGGGTACTGGTAAGCAGTCTGCCCCATGTAGCCTATCATATTGGTAGCTCCTGGAGGCTGTGCAAACTGCTGTGACATCAGTGGCTGTGGCTGCTGCCCAGATCGGCCTATCCCACTAAACTGCTGGCTAGAGCTCTGGGAGCTCCTCCCGGTTGAGGTGGTGCTGCTAGCCCCATATGTGCCAGCAGCATACTCTTGAGCCGTGTAGCCACTGGTGCCATAAGCAGCCGCCCCATAGGTGCCTTGAGCATAAGTGTATTGGCCTGCTTGTGCCCCGAAGGCAGAATTGGGGCTTCCATAGCCACTGCCATTAGCATAGCTGGCTCTATCGGTTTCACTACGATCCCTGTAGCTTGTAGAATCTCTCCGGCCACCATCCTTGACCCCTCGAAGCCTCCGGTCACACTCATCCTGATACATCAGATTGGGGTTGTTGGCTGAAGAAGTAGTCCGGTACCGAGAGCGACCTCCTGATGGGAAGATAAAGGTGTCTTTAATGCCAGTATGAGATCCAAACAAACTGAACCTAAAGGGGAACAGTAATATTCAACACACCTTCATGGTCAGCAACGCTAGTCTCTAAGTTAATATTTCATTCAACTTGGTGACAAAAAATAATCTTTTCTTTTTTTTTTGTGATGGGATTTCTCAGCATAGCTCTGACTGTTCTGATATTCAGAGATCTATCTGCCTGCCTCCATCTCTGGAGTGCTGGGATTAGATGTGCACTGCCACTACCACCAGGCCTCAAAAACAATCTTATGGCAATCTAATCTAAAGAAGCAATTTAAAGGCATCAAGAAGCAATAACAGCTTAGCTTTATATGTATTCATTAAGAGACAAGGTCTACATATGAAGCTCAAGCTGTTCCTTAAAGATTCACACCTGGCTTTACCTCCAGGTGTCAACATTTACAGGCCGCTTGATGTGGTGGCAAACACTTTTAATATCTGTCTGTATGTGCGCACAAGCCTGCAAATTGACACAGGCAGGTGTATCTCTGTGAGTTCAAGGCCACCCCGGCATACAACGAGTTGTAGGATAGTCAGTGTGGTTGTTACAAAGAAACCCTGTCTAGACTGAAGCCCTCCTGCCCCCCCCACAAAAGAAATTTATAGTAATGTACTAGTTAATTGCTTAATTGCTACTGGGCCTTAGATTCTCACACACCAGGCTACAATATAGTAATAATAACAGCACAATGACAAACTTACTTTCTGACTTACAATGTCACTAAAAGTACTAAGCATTCTGGGTTCCAAGCAAGAGCCTCCAGAGGCATAATTAGTCCTTGGTAGTCCCTGGAAAATTCCAGGACTTACCCTTACCCCCTCCGCCGCCACCACCTCTGTGGTCCACCAGCTGCATCAATTTTGGATTGATGGCCTGATTGGCCTCTTCCAACACTTTGATCAGCTCTCTAGCCTGCTTTAGGTTCCCTGGGGTAAAGAAGGTATAGGCAGTGCCCTTATTGGTGCTCCGGGCCGTGCGGCCGATGCGGTGAACATAGTCCTCGGAGCTGTTTGGATAGTCATAGTTGATCACAAACTTGACATCTTCCACATCTTCCAAGTCATGATGAGTCATTGTGTGGGTTGATGTGGCAGAGAGAGAGAAGATAAAGGACATGCCAAGAGGTGGAAAGCACGAATGCAGATGACAGCAAGAGGAGAAAAGAGGAAGTTAGTAACCACTCTGAGCAGGTACAAAAAAGACTCATCCCAACAGAGTAAAAGAGGATCAGTGACTCTCAGGACACAAACAGGCACTGCAACTCCTTTTGCTATAATCTCACTGGAATCCCATTTAATACCCCAAACTCCTGCCTCTTCTGTGACAGTGTGCTGACAGGAGCTACACTATGACTGACACATCCTAGTGCCACCCCTTTCGAAGCTGGGATGTATTAGAAACCAGTAGCCACCATTAAAGTGCAGGGCCAAATCACTTCTACTCTGTTGGGAGAAGCCTGGCACAGTCTACCAACAACACAATCAACTTACCTTCAGACCAGTCACAGAGCAATATGAAAGGCATTCACCTACTCACTACATTCTCAGACTCAGTTAGGCTTTTTCTTCTCTTGTATTTAAAAAGCAAACCAAAGTCAAAGTACACGCCTATGTTGCGTTGCTTCAACACCCACAGTACCTTTCCCTTTCCTATCACCCTAGAACACATTACACTAAAATTTCACTGTACTACCAAGCCCAGCTTCTCAAGTGAGGTTTTGTTTCCACTCAACTCAAGGTCATTGCAAACTTAGTACTTATGTCAAAGGTCAGATTGTCTATGTGACCTGGAGATTCATTCAATAGTCAAAGAATGTGGGGCAAAGCAGCGAACCTTGAGACGCACATTTGATACTCTGTACATGACAAGGAATTGGGCTGGCTAACCCTAAACTCAAATTATGTAAATGTTAGTGTAATGCTTTCAGCTAAATGTAGTTTTTAACCTACTTAACAAACAAATAACAGAATCCTCATTTTTTGTGGAAAAAATCTGCATTTTACAAAGAATATTCCGAAAATATCCTAGATAAAACACAGATTTCTGTGATATAAATAATTAAAAAACATTCTCTGTTTGTTACCAGACCGATGCACACTCCCTCCTCCTTTGGGAAACCGCTGCAGCCGATCCCGTCTCTTTGTCTTTTATATTTGGCGGCCTCCTTTCGAAAACTCCGCCTTCTGACACGGGACCACTGGAGCGCGGGGAGCATGCATCAAGGGTCCGTGGCAGTGAGGAGTCCCCACACACGCTCGCTCTGTGAACTGGCTTAGATGCTTCTCTGTAGCCCCATTTGGTTGCCAAGCGCCGGAGAACCTGGGTTCAGGTAAAAATTTCAGGTCCTCCAACGCCTCCCCAAGGTAATTGGGGTGATTGTAGAAAAATTAAGAAAAAAGTTATATCCAAAGGGTCAGACTGCATCTATTGCCCAGACTGGATTAATTTCAGGGAATAGGGGAGATGATTAAAAAACAAAAATTCAGCTGGTTAGGGGCATGTGAAGTAGGGGCATTATGTCTGTTTCTTATTACAATAAAGGCTCCTCAGTCTTTACTGACCCCTAAAGTCCTGAATCACACCAGAAAGACGAGAAGGCACTTATCACAGGGGGCAGCTTGAGTCTCCGGCTTGGGTCGTTGATGCCACAAAGAAAAAATATTATAGGGCAAGGATGGAAGCCTGGGGTGGGTTGGGGATAACTCCATAAGCACATCTTCAGAGCCTGGATAATGCCCCTCAGTCACTCCCACTGAGTGACTGGGCAACGGAGCACGCTGAATGCACTGGATGCACAGGAGTGTGCTTTCCAACAGCAAGCACTGGGGCTCCAGATGCTAACAGCTGGGAGTACTTCTGGAGGGGCTCGATTAAGGGTGGACACGGTGCAAGTTCTTCATACTAGAAAGGTGTCCTGTGTGCACACAGCTGACTGAGGCCACCTAAGAGCAAGCACAGAACCTGGTTTTCTCCAGTCCAGGCTGCCCTGAGGGTACTGGTGCACTGCCACAATATTATCTTGCTGTCTTTATAGACGATGCTGTAGCAGGGTAAGAAATGGAAAGTTACATGTTTTGGCCAGTGGCCTAGGAGAAACTGTGGTTTGGGAAGACCTATGCCATGGCCTGAAACTCCAATCACTAACTGGGAGAGCTAAGACTAGCCAGCAGGCTCATCTAGAGTGGCTTCGGGCCAATGTAGATTTGCCTCAGCCATGTACTGAGTGATCTGCAGCTGATATCAAAGCTTCTGCTAAAAAAACAAAACAAAATCAATTCAATACTTTTAGTTCAACAATCTTTAGCTTAAACAAAAAAAGAAAAAAAGAAAAAAAAAGCGAAATAAAAAATATCCCAGTGGAAAGGAACACTGGTTGCCTGAAGGTGACTATCATGAAACTATGGGAGGCAAAGAACTTACCTGAAGGGACCACTTAAGAGACCATCGCTCCACAGAAGTGAAAAAAGGCCTGGTGACTCAGCTGAAAATAGCACCCCTGTCTATGAGGTAGAAGCCTTCACTTTCCAGGATCTTGTAGGACCTTGGTCAGAGTTCTGCCATTGTGGTGGGTTTTCTCCCTCCTTTTGATTTTTACAAGGCAGCAAACAAAGGGGCCCAAAACAAGCATTGATGTTGAGTAACAAGAAACAGACTCAGGCACCTTCCCTCTTCCCTCACTTGAATGAGGGAGGGTGGGATGAAGAGTCTACGTTATTCTAATGGCAGCCAATTGATTTTGTTAAAATATGCACGGGGACATAGAACAAAGATTTTTAATTGTCTAGGCAAGATGCACAAAGAAGCTACCAGCACATAGCAAGCCTGTTTAAAGACCACCATTACTGAAAGCTGTATGCAAATGCTTTCAGGGTTCCGCCTCCTTCCCAACAGGCCCCAGTTCTAATGCAGGGACCCAGACATGACCTCAGAGGAAGAGACAACTTCCCGCCATGGCTGCAGCTCACTACCTCTGGGAGTTAAAGGGATTAAAAAGCTCCATCACTGCTGCATTCAATACATATCTCCATGTTAGATTGCACAGGGAAACATGGTACTTCTCACCTTTCTCAACAGGAAATTCACACATCAATATGGATTTCCTCAATAGAAATAATCCCCATCTCTCTAAAGCAAGATCTTCTTCTGCACAAGTCTCTCAAGTGCTGGCATTTTTAGGCATAAACTACCATGTCCAGCTGTAAGAATCTTTTGTGGAGACAGTCTCACAGTACAGCCCTAGCTGGTCTCCAGCTCACTATGCACACCAGGCTGGCCTCAATCTAAAGAAACCTCCTGCCCGACTCCCAAGTACTGGGATCAAAGGTACACATTACACACCAGCTGGAGTAATCTTATAAATGCTAACATTTTGGTCAGACTTGTTCAGTTCAAAACAATAGGCCAAACCATCACAGGTCATTTTGTATGTATCTTAAGTCATGAGTTGAAATTGCAGAAGGACACCTTCAGATTAAGTTCTTAAACTAATAGCCTAATGATAGATAAGGATAGGGGAAAATTGCCATCATTCGACTGAAGTAACACCAGGCAATGCAGATGTAATAGAATGACATTATAGTACAGAGTAATCAAACCCTTTTTAGTAAATGTTCACAGAGGTGGCCTCTATGTATCTATACTAGATAGACTGGTATAAAGGGGAAAACTTAGTAAGAAACCAGTTTTTGCTAGCTAGGTTCAATTAGGCTCCTTCTATCAAGTCAGAAAAATGAACAAAACCAAAAAGAAAATGATATGTCTCCCCTCCATGTAACTTAATAGTCATGCCTAGGCCTTGCTGCAGACCAAAGCCTGTTTGTTAGGAGCCAGATGAGACTTTGAAAATAAAAGGGGAGGCAGGTGAGATGACCTTAGAAAGTTCAAAATAATAAAACAATTAAAAACCCACAAAGGTTTAAAAAATTGCAGGGAGGGGAATCACACTTATACTCTTTTGACTAAACTCATGTACATACAACTCTAAATTTGACATGACAAAAAAAAACCTGAAAACCAAAAGATACACAAACCACCAACAGAGACACCTATCTATACAAACCTAGCCCTCGGGAGGCTACATCTGTGGCAATGAGGATAGGAGCCTTTCCAGATCGGAACTCTGAAGGAAAAAAAATAAAGGTGCCAAGTTAGGGAACAGAGGCTATAAAGAACATCCGTAAAAAGACATGGACCGAAGAAAAACCATTTTCCCACCCACCCAAGACTCATGGCTTTTAATAATGTTGGTTGGTTCTGTATACTTTTTTTTTTTTTACAGCTCATAAGACACCCATTTTAATTAAGGGGGAAAAAGTATTTTTTAAGTATTTTTAAAAACTGTGTCTGTGCATGTTGAGTGTAGGTGCTCAGAGGCCGGAGGCATTGAATCCCCTTGTAGCTGGAATTACACGTGGTTGTCCTCCAAAGAGCAGTATGTACTCTTAATGATGGGTCATCTTCAGCCCCTTTCATTTGAAAATACTCATTTTTATTTATATAATCATGAACTTTAATCTGGAGATGTACTGAAAATGCCCAGGGTTCAATGAAATAAAATAGAGCCAGGTGAACTTTGATTTACAAATATAATCTAGCATAATACTTTTGCAAACAAAACTGCTTGGCGGAACACAGCCAGGTCATGTATATGACCACTTGTTTTTGTGTAGGAATCACTCAACCCATTATTTGATGAACAAAGCCCCTGATAATCTATTATCTGATTCTTTATAAATAGGGTGTAGGGTGGGCAGTGTTGGCACATGCCTTTAATCCCAGCACTTGGGAGGCAAAGGCTGGCCAATCTCTGTAAATCTGAGGCCAGCCTGGTCTACAAAGCCAAGTGTCAGAATAGGGTCCAAAGCTAGAGAGAAACCCTGCCACAAAAAAAAAAAAAAAAAAAAAAAAAGGGGGGAGGGGGTGATTGAATTGTGCTAGGCACAATAGAGTACATTTTTAATCCCAGCCACACTTAGAAGGCAGGGGCAGGTGGATTTATGTGAGTTCAAGGCCAGCCTGATCTACAGTAAGATCCTATCTCAAAATGCTTAGTCTTATTCTTACCATTAAGTACCCAATCTCTTTCTGGTTGACTCTTGTCTCCATGGATACACATAGCTGGCCAACTATCAGAAGAAAATTATATATTAGAAATCTTTACTTTTGCATTAGTATTAATGTATTAGTACATTATTTTATCAAGTTCTTTAAGCTATATAATGGTTATATATTCATATACACCAGGCTAAAATACCATACATGCATGCTCTAAACCACTGCTACAACCCTTTAATACAGTTCTGTGGTGACCCCTAATCATAAGATTGTTTCATTGCTCCTTCATTAACTGTACTTTTGCTACTGTTATGAGTATCTGATATGCAACCACTGTGAAAGGCTTGTCTGACATTTCTGGTGCCCCCACAACGATCATGCCCTACAGGGGAGAAACACTAACACAAAGCTTCCTATGTGCTGTACTCACCCATCTCTGCGCATCCTTCGAGTGAGGTCATCACAGCGTCTCTTTGTTTCCACAAATATTATAGTCTTATTTTCTTTTTCTGCCATGATTTCCTCCATCAGTTGGATCAATCTGAAAAGACCAAACAATATGGCCTCACAGAGTAAAATTCTTCCTTTACATCAAACACGGACGCTACTAAAGACTGTGGTGGAACGTGCCTACAATCACTTGGGAGGCTGAAGAAGAATGGAGAATTCAAGGGTGAACCCTAGATACACAAGAACCTTCTCTTCCAAAAGAAGACCTCAAAACTAACTTGTTTGTTTTTCAAGGGGTCAGGGTTTCTCTATGTAGTCCTGGCTGTCCTGGAACTCACTCTGTAGATCTGGTTGGCCTCTAACTTGAGAGATCCGCCTGCCTCTGTCTCCTAAACGCTGGGATTAAAGGCGTGTGCCACTACACCCAGCCTGTTGACAAATATTTTAACGAACACCTACATTTATTATTTTTAAGAAACAATAATTCAGGGACTGAAGGGATTAATGTTTTTTGCTGCTCTTACAGAGGGGACTGACACTGGTTCTGGACAACCATCTGTAATCCAGCCCCAGGGGATCCGAATTCTTTTCTTGCCTTTATGAGCATAGTGCATGAACACAAACAAAAACTGTGCTTACAGTATTTTACTAGCATGCATGATGCCCTGGGTTGAATCCCCGCAACACATAAAGTGTGGCGGCATATGCCAGTACATGGGACACTTCAAGCTCCAGGCCTGCCAAGGATATATGAGATCCTGTTTCACATAAATAAAACTGAATTTCAACTAATCCACATTAGATTCAAGAAGATCTGATGTATCTGATTCCTATCTCAAAAATCAGAAATGGAGGCCATGAGAAGTAAATCTTAAACTTGCCTAAAAACTATACAACTGGCATTAAAAAGTCTGTATTCAACCCCAAGGATCCAAGATCACTGCATTTAACTACAATGCTCCAATGAATGACACACAAAGAATGTTTTCAACCAAAACAAAAAACCCTCCGGCCTTTTTAGCTGTGGTGTAGTACAGTTTGTAATTCTGGCATTTTAGAGGCATTAGGTACCTAGTGCAGCCGTCTAAAAAGTAAACCAAATTGCCAGTCATTGGTGGCGCACGACTTTGGTGCGACCACTTGGGAAGCAGAGGCAGGCAGATCTCTGTGAGCCTGATCTACAAAGCTACAGAGAAACCCTGTCTTGAAAAACCATAAATAAACAAGCAACAACAGAAACCAGGATAATGAAGTATTCTTTCATACTTGTGATCCTTTTCACTCTCCATACAGACATCCACAATCTGCAGAATGTTGTGGTTGGCACTCAACTCCAGATTGCCCACGTTGATCTGGGTGTAGTCACGAAGGAAGTCCTCTGCAAGCTGCCTTACTTCCTTTGGCCAGGTTGCACTCCACATCAGTGTCTGCCGGTCAGGCTATCAGGAAATGAAGGTTTTCCTTTAGATTAAGGAACTACACGACAGGCAAAAAGGCACAAATATTAACGAAGTAACAGCTTTACGAACCCTAATTTGGTCAACAATTTTACGGATCTGGGGCTCAAAGCCCATATCAAGCATTCGGTCAGCCTCATCCAACACAAGGTAAGTACATCGGCGAAGGTTTGTCTTTCCCGACTCTAGGAAATCTATTAGGCGCCCAGGAGTGGCTATGCAAATCTCAACACCTGCAAAGAAAAAAAAAAGATCTAGTCCATGAAGAACCCTTTCGTATAAACTATCCAAACCTCAGTGCACAGAAACTAGGGTGCGCCAGCCCTGGTAGCTGCATCCACTGTTACAGCAGTGTTAAACTTACAGTATCCGAAGAACAAGATATATGGTGAACTTCACAAAGAGTAGGTGAAGGATCTCCAGCCTCCAGCTGCTCCCCACAAAGTAGCTAACAGTACTGCATCCCAAGAATTTCTACACCATTGAAAATACTGGTTTTTTTTTTTTTTTTTTTTTTGGTTTTACGAGACAGGGTTTCTCTGTACTGTTTTGCAGGCTGTCTGTCCAGCCAGGCCTCGAACTCACAGAGATCTGCCTGCCTCTGCCTCCCGAGTGCTGGGATTAAAGGCATGCGCCCCCCCGGCTAAAAAAAATACTGAACTTTCTTACAAGAACCTGTTTTGCTCAATTTTATTTATAGAAATTGGCAAAGAATGAAAACACTTTTTTTTTACCTCTCTCCAAATCTCGAATCTGGGGGCCTTTAGGAGCACCTCCATAAATGCATGTACTCTTCAACCTCGAGCACTTTCCGTAGTCATCAGCCACCTGCTGCACCTGCTGAGCAAGTTCTCTAGTGGGCGCCAACACTAAACACTGAAACAGAGGGGTGGGAGGGAGACAAAGTAAATAAACCTGAGACAAGAAACCAGCAACCCTAAGAACCAAAAGATAGTCTAATTTTCCTCTTATTGTCCAATTGAACACATCAAGTTACTTGAGCAGTGGGGCACATTGGCTTATGAGAAACTTACTATTTAGAAACTGAAATGATATCAGTGTTTTTCCCACTTGGCCTAGTCTGATGCATTAAGACTGGGTGACATATAAATGACCCCCCTTAGGTTGATTTATACCTTGCATTATCTGTTACTAAAAAGAGGGTCCAAAGTCACAGAGAAACCCTGCCCCCAAAAGGAGGGTCTTATTATATATTCTCCAGCCTTTAACTACGTAGCTCAAAAAGACCTTGAAGTTCCTTCTGCTTCTCCTGCCTCCACTTAACTAGTACTAGGCTTACTACCACAGCTAGTTTTGTATTACCTACTTTTAACCTTACAAGACGATCAACCAGCTTAAAATATATCCATGTGTCAGGTGGTGGTGGTCTAGCACTCAGGAGGCAAAGGCAGACAGATCTGTTGTCAGACTGAGGCCAGCCTAGTTTACAAAGCAAGTTCAGGGATATCCAGGGCTGTAACAGAGGAGAGAAACACTGCACGCGTGCACGTGTGTGTGTGTGTGTGTGGGGGGGGGGGGGGTAGCCCATGGGAATGACACAGGAGGATTCATGCAACAAAATTATAATTATCAGCAGGGAATACAGATAAAAGTTGAGCTTGGAGGGATGGCTTAGTGGTTAAGAACACTGGCTGTTCTCTCAGAAGACCCTGGGTTCAAGTCCCAGCACTCACAACTGTCTGTGACTCCAGTTCTGGAGGATCCTACACCCTCACTCACAGACATACATGCAGGCAAAACACAATGAACACAAATTAAAAAGACCAGATGGTGGTGGCACATGCCTTTACTGACTTTGAGGATAGTCTGGTCTACAGTGAGTTTCAGGACTGGTTTCAAAGCTACACAGAGAAACACTGTCTTCAACAACCACCCCTCCAAAGGCTAGAGACATGGCTCATGGGTTAAGAAAGAGGCTTGCATCAGAAGGGGACACGGTGGTATGCACCTATAATCCCAGCACAGGAGGGATGATTTCTGAGCCTATTCTACATTTAAAAAAAAAAAAAAAAAAAAAAAGCTTGCTCAAGTTTGAAAACCTTATCCTGAGACCCACATGATGGGAAGACTTGACCCTAACAAGTTGACCTAACTTCCACAGATAAAAGGTAGTGATGTACCCGTTCACTACAAAAAATAACCAAAAATAATAAAAATGAGCAATTTAGTATTGTGTTTGAGGGCTGTGGATATAGCCCAGTGGTTAAATACTGAACTATACCATGCACCAGGCCCTAAATTCAACCCCCAGTACAAAAAACAAACCCTAAAACAAAGGCGCATACTTGAATTGTTGCAAAGACCAGGGAAGCAGAGCGTCTTAGCACATACAAGGGCACTAGCTACCCAGAATCACAAATGCGATAGACAAAGAGTGCCTCAAATTCAGTCATTTCATCTCTGTTTAACTTTGGGTAAGTCATTTAATTCCAAGTAAGACAGGCCAGTACTACTTCTACTGGGGAAAAGGGTTAAGAATTAATTAGGGCAGGGGCTGGAGAGATGATTCAGTGGTTAAGAGCACTGGCCCCATTTCAAGAGGACTTGGGTTCAATTCCTAACAACCACATTGTAGACAACAACTGCCTGTAACTCCATTTCCAGGGGATTAAATGTCCTCTTCTGGCCTCCATGGCACCACACACAGGCAAAACACCCATAAACATTTTTAAAAAAGGAATTAAATTGGGTTTTAGGCACAGTGCCTAAAACAACCATCATTCAATGTAGTTATTCTTAAAGATTACAAATAATAGCACACTTACAATTGGACCATCTCCTCTTTCCAAGTATGGCTGGTGGTTAATATGAACAATTGCAGGCAGCAAATACTGAGGAGGAACAAGAATCAAAAAGTCATAAAACAAAACCATTATCTTAACAGTTCTAATTTAAATGAGTAATTAGCAATGCCCTAATAGAAAGTGAGAAAACCAGAACATATTACCACACTCAAGTACAATATAAACAGCTGAAATTCTGAACATGAAGTATTTTATTTTTTGGTCTTCTTGGTACAGCATCTCACTATGGAGCTCTGGCTACCCTGGAATTTCACTGCATAAACCAAACTGGCTTCCAACTCAGAGGTTCATCTGCCTGCCTCTGCCTCCCTAGCACTGCGATTACAGGTGTGCCCCACCATGCCCGGCTTATGCATAGTATTTTAACCATGAGTCTAAGAACTGAGAAAATGTGAGCTGGGTATGGTGTACGACTTAATCCCAGGGACAGGCAGTTCTCTGGTTGGAGGCCACCATTGGGTACAGATCAAGTTCCACAACAGCAGGGACTACACAGTGAAACTCTATCCGAGTGGGGGGGAGCAGGGTATAAGAAAGACGACAGCTAGGATAACAAAATCAGTTACTACAATGTCAAAGACTTGGTACCTACCGCCAATGTCTTCCCAGAACCAGTCTGTGCAATGCCAACCATATCCCGGCCACTAAGAGCCAAAGGAAACCCCTGGCACTGAATGGGAGTTGGCTCTGTAAAATGCTGATCCATCAGTACATCCATTACATACTCTGAAAGAAAGTAAATGCATTACAACCTTTACTAGTAAACGAAGGACGCACAGGAAATCTTTGGACGTAGCAGTTAAGGCAAGCAGTGGTGGTACATGCCTTTGGTCTTGAAAACCAAAAAAGTGGCAGTTACTTAAGACTGACTTGGATTTTTCAAAAACTTTAAACCCAATCTCTTGCCAGTTCACTACTACCTTTGAGAACTACCACCCTAATTCAGCTAACAGCACAGGCCCATGAGTCACTTACTGTTCCCAAAGTTCATACTATATCCTAGAAGTGATATTCTGTTGCCCTGTAAAACTCTAAGGCAAAAAACATCAGTGCAAGCATTGGCATTAAAAGCAATGCAGAACCCGGGTGGTGGTGGAGCACACCTTAGCCCCAGCATTTGGGAGGCAGAGACAGCTTGTCTCTGTTGAGTTCAAAGCCAGAGAAACCCGTCTCAAAAACCAAACCAAACCAAACCAAAGGCTGAGATGGCTCAGCTGTCAACAGTGCTTACTGTTCTTGCAGATGAGCCAAGTTTGGTTCCCAACACCCATATCAGGCTGACAACTGTCAGTAATTCCAACTTCAGGGGATCTGATGCCCTCTTCTGACTTCCTTGGGAACCTCACCCCACACAAATAAAAACTTTTTTTATTAGTGTTTATTAGTACTAATAATTCTAAATACTGGACCCTCACATGAAATTACTATTCAAAGCTAGGCATCGTCGCACCCACCTTTACTCGAACACTTGGGAGGCAGGGCAAGTGGATTTCTAAGTTTCAGGCCACCCTGATCTACATAGTGAGACTGTCTTGAAAAGTAAATAAAAGCATAAAATTTTGAGCTTTATTACTATGTGTGCCCATGATGTGCCAGAGTGAGTCTGTGGGGCGAGGGGAGCTTGGTGGAGTGGGCTTTCTCCTTTCTTGTTTATATGGGTCCCAAAGTCGGGGCCTTCACTCACCCACCGAGCCATTCTCATTTACCCCACCCCCAACCCAGTCAGTTTCCTGAGACAGGGTTTCTCTGTCTAACTGGGGCTGTACTGGAACTCACTCTGTAGACCAGGCTGGCCTCAAACTCAAGAGATCTGCCTGCCAAATGCTAGAAATAAAGGCGTGAGCAATCACCATCTGGTTACTACTATCCTTCCTTTAGAAAAGGTTTCTATTTGTCTTTTCAACAAAATTCCAAGCCTTTCAAACCCTCTAAGCACCCTACCACTTGATGCAGGATTAAAGAGCACTTACGTGGGAAATTAGCATGATGGAAGGCAAAGACAGGTTTTGGACAAACATCGCCCCCTCTCACTGTGATCTCTTTCTTTCGCCGCAGCTCATCAACCTCATACTATAGGGGAAAAGAGAAAGACAATAAAGCTCCTCTCAATTTAAATTTTATTATCACACAATGATAAACACTAATACTTTTTACAAGAGTTCAAGTTTGTGATGCACATGAGCAAAAAAAGGTTCCATTTTCCACAGAAGAAAAACCTCAAGAGTAATTCCTAGCCAGGATGGGTAGTACTTTGTAATTCCAGTATAGCAGGCAGAAGGATCAGCTCAAGTTCAAAGCTAACCATATCTACAAAAAACAATTGCAGACCAGCCAGGGTTACTTAGTGAAATAGTTTACTACAAACAAACAGCTAACTTCTATCTAAAACTAGGAAGAGAATATGTAGAACTTGGGTCCAAATGTTCTTTCCATCATATAAATTTTTCTGGACCAGCAAAGGTTTTTTTCTGGGTAGAATACACTATCAAGTGGTTAAAATTAAAAGCACACAAACACACAATGTTAATTTATTCTAAAAACTTAATTTTATGCTGGGCTGTGGTGGCCCAAGCCTATGATCTGGCTGGTCTTGAACTCACAGAGCTCCGCCTGCCTCTGCCTCCCAAGTGCTGGGATTAAAGCCGTGCGCCACCACCGCCCAGCCTCAATGGTCTATAGAGTTAAGCTTTACAAGCATGTGGTGCTAGATTTGAGCTCAGTACTGGTAATCATTGAGAACTTGCCTTCTTGGGCAAAGGTCAGGGTTTGACCAAAAAGAGAATATGGAAAACCAGGTAAGCCTGCACATGCCTGTTACCTTGGCATCCATGAGCTGATGTAGCAGGATAGCAAGTTAAAGGCCAGCCTAGATCTATAAGTGAGACCACAAATAGAACAGTTTACACATAGGAATCAAAACAAAACACAAAGGCAAGCCAGCCAGTGGCGCTCTTCTTTAGTCCCAGCACTCAGACACAGGTGATCTGAGTCTGGGGCCAGCCCGGCTGCATAGTAGGCTCCAGGTTGGCCAGGGTTACAAATCAAGACTCTGTCTCAAAAACAAACAAACTAAACTTTAAAATACATTAAAGTGAGCCGAGTGCTGGTGGCAAGCACCTTTCATCCCATGGCTTGGGAGGCAGAGGCAAGAAGATCTCTGAGCTCCTGGTCTACAGAGGGAGTTCCATCCAGAATAAGGACTACACAGAGAACCATGTTTCAAAGCAACAACACAACAAACAAAAAACACAACACCACTGGGCAGTGGTGGCACATGCTTTTAATATCAGAGCCTGGGGGGGGGAAGAGGCAGGAAGATCTTAGTAAGTACAAGTCCAGCCTGGTCTACAAAGTGAGTTCCAGGACAGCCTCTAAAGTCACAGAGAAACCCTGTCTCAAAAAAAAAAAAAAAAAAAAAAAAAAACAGCCGGGCAGTGGTGGGGCACGCTTTTAATCCCAGCACTCGGGAGGCAGAGGAAGGCGGATCTCTGTGAGTTTGAGGCCGGGCTGGACCGAGCCTCCAAAACAATACAGAGAAACCCTGTCCCGCAAAAACAAAAAACAAAACAAAAAAACAAACAAACAAAAAAAACCCCAAAGAACAAAACAAACCACCACATCCAAAAGAGAAAAAACCCACAACATATTAAAAAGATCTGACCTATTATAAAATACACAATACGCTAAGATTAAGCTGTTTTACACACCCCCTACTCACCCCCAACCCCCACTTCTTACCGGAGTCAATCTTGCTACTTCTGGATGCTCCACATAAAAATTCTTCTCAAACTTGGGAAGTTCACTCAAATCCCACTTCTTTTTTCGTAAACGCTCCCCGGGATTACCAAACTTTTTCGGGGGAAGGCCACTACCACCTCTTGCTCCAAACCTAGAGACACCAGAAAATGTTGATTTGTTAGTACCCACATCTCATGTGACTGACAGGAAAGCATGTGAAGTGATGGTTTCTGGAAAGCCCTTTAGAAAGACCATTCATCTTACTATAATCTAAAGGTCCAGCATAGGTTCTGGACCTGACAAGGCTTGCATTTGAAGTCTGAAACTTACTATGTACTCTGGGAGCACACTTCACTTCTCTGCGGGGACAGCACTACCACTGATTTATCCATTTAGCAAAATCATAGACTACCAGCTATGGCATATAGCCAGTGTAGTTTAAGTGGACATGGAGAAAAACATACATACTTCAAACACATCCCTCAAACCTACAACAGCTTCTAGTCAACGTCCCCTTTGCTGTGGCAAGCATTTCTCAATAATCTAGGAACTTTAGTTTATTCAAAAGAGCCAGAACAAAGAGTTGTAATCCCTTCATCTTCATTTCCTATCTACACATTTTACTTGTATCTTCTTTTTCTTCCTCAAGTAGTACTACTCCTGTTTTGAGGCAGAACCTCTTTTACCCTGTATAGCCACATGCCCCAGAAATTCACAGCATTCTTCCTGCCTCAGCCTGCCACATAAACACTGGGATTAAAGATGTAAGCTACCACACCAAGCTCAAATTCTACTACTGGGTTACACAACAAATCATCAACATGTAGGTTAAGGTTTTTCGTTGTAATAAAACTCAAAGTTACATATGGTACTGAACACGTATAATCTTAGCACTTGAAAAGATGGTGTCAAGATCAGAGTTAAGGCCAGTCTGGACTAGGAGACCTTGTATCAAAACAAAAACCCCCTTCAAACATTTAGAATTTTTCTTTTTAAATAGACAGGGTTTCTCTGTGGCTTTGGAGTCTGTCCTGAAACTCATTCTGTAGACTAGGTTGGTCTCAAACTCAGAGATCGGTCTGTCTCTGCCTCCCAAGTGCTGGGATCAAAGGCATGCGCCACCACTGCCTGGCCTTAAGTCTTTTGTTTTTTTTCTTTTATATACCCTTTACAACAAACAGGTAAGCCAAACAAGAATACAGATACAGCCACTTGCCAAACCTAAAATGCATGAAATTAGAAGTTAATTGTTCCTAGAACAGTCCAAATTATCACCCTTATCTGCCTTACTCTAAGTAGTACAGGGCTTTATTTTGATACTCAAATAAGGCATTTAAAAATCTCATTTCCTTATTCCCTGTCAAACACTACAGACTCAGAAGATTCAATAATAGCTACTTTGAAGAATTTCAATTTCAAACCAGCCAGTTTGGGGAGAGGTGGGGGCAAAACCTACAATCTCCAACCCTCTTCTGTCACAGCCTGGTGTGGTGGGTGATCCCAAAACGTGGACACTGAAAAATGGCACTCTCTAGGCCACACGAGGCAGAGTAAGCCACACAGAGATTTATGGCAAGAAATTTTACTGGTTCATTGGATATTTACATTCAGTAGGCAGAACTGAGATAACTTATTCATATCACCACTGAACCAACACAACAGAAAAAAAATATACAGCCAAGCACCCCATCAGCCCCCCTTTAAAAGGGCCCGGGCTTTCAGCTCAATAACTCAGTGAAAAGGGCCTTGAGTTGGCCACTCCACTTGCAAAAATCACTCAGCACAGTTTTCAAACACTCAAATACAGCCAGATTTTTTCAGTCTTGCAAAAATGGCCCAAACCCATTTTTAAGAGATTTTTTTGGCCTAACTCAATTGAGTTTATATGTGACTCCTATGTGTTATTTCCATTGTTCTTACTGTAATCCAGCACTATTTGAATCTTCTAAAATTGAGATCCCTTTACAAATCTTATTCTAACCGAATTTTCTTTCTTTCTACAACCAACCCCACCTAGAACTTTGAAAACCATTCCCTTGCTTTGACACAAAATCTACCGTAGCCCAGGCTGGCCTTGATAACCAAGCTCCTGCCTTCGTCTCTAGTGCTGGGATCACTGACATGTGCCACCTCAAGAGGTTCTCTTGGTTTCAATAGCTTTATTACTTTTAAAGACTTTTTTTTTCTCCCTTTGAGGCATGGTGTCACTATGTAGTTCTGGCTGTCCTGGAACTCACAAGAGCTCTACCCATCTCGACCCGAGTGCTGGCATTAGAGGCGAGCATGACCACAACGGGCCAAGACTTGATTGCACCCAAATACGAAGCACCCAGAGTTTATCTAGATGTAAATTGTTTCTTGTATCTACGAGTCAGGAACAATGTTGGCATAAAGCTTTTTGGTGTATTCATTCCAGGGCACACACCCAAGGATTTTTCTAGCAACACAACACGAAGCTTCCTGAGTTAATTAAAAAAACATATAACAAAAGTTAATTCTGCAGCAGAATTGGATCCTTAAAAGGCAATGAGTAAAAATGTCGCCTGCACTTCTGGCTCTCTCAACTCCAACACTTCCCACTACAACGTGCTTCCAATGAACCGAAACACGACCGAAGAGGAGTAAGGCCTCGTTCAGAGTCGGAAAAGGCTTTTCCGACTCCAGTCCCTCTAAAGGGGATGGCTGGAGACATAACGGAAAGGAAACCATCTCCATCCCGAGGTCGCTGTTCCCAGACTTGAGCATCCGGGTTCTTCCCGGACAGACAGACACTGCGGCGTGCAGGGACCCAATGAGCTGCGAGGCGGGCCAGGCGAGGCGACAGGGCTGGCCGGGCACTTCGGCGCCACGCCGGCAGTCGGCGGAGGGGCCCGCCCGGGCCGCCATTGCAACCCGCCCCCCGCCTGCGCCTCCCCCTTACCCTCCACGGTCTCGGTCCCGATCGCGGTCCCCAAAGCCGCCTCCGCGCATGGTCCCGAACGGGTAGAGATCTGGGAGCGGGGCACGGATGGCCGAGCTGGGGAGAGCCTGCGGCTCCGGTCGAGTGACGACCGATGGTGGCGGCGCCTCCGCTGTTGGGGCGGCGGCAGGCGCGGCGCTCTCTCGCTCCGACGCGCTGTCTCCCGTCGCAGACGCCACCGTCGCCGCCTCTCTCGTCGGAGACGGTAGCAAAACACAGAGAATCGGGGCTGCTAGTACAGCGGGGAGGTTTGGCCACGCTCAAACCGGGCGGTGCCACGGTTTAGGCGTCTCCTTCCCTTCCCAGCGGCTGCACAAAATGGCGGCGGCCGCTGAGACTGCTCCAACTTAACGCTACGCACGGCCGGGACGCTACGTAAACAGCGTCTGGGGGAGCCCGAGGGCTCGGTGCGGTGTTACAGACATTCTAGGAAGCGTTTTACGTCAGTGACGGAGGTGGCTGCGCTTGGCGGCCCACCGAAATAAGGCAGTGTACGTAACGGGCGTACCGTCCCGGCGCCGCCAGCGCTAGAACGTGGGCTGGGGGTGGGGCGAGCCTGCGGCGCGACGTAACATTGTTTGCGTGATTGGCCGGCCCACTGTTAGGAGGATGCGCACTCTTCGTAGCGCATTCGGCTTAGAGAATAGACTTTTCCCAGCATTCCGAGCCCAAACGGCGCCGGAGGCCCGCCTTGTGCAGACACAATAGCTACCCTCCATGTTGCTTTGGTCAGCTTTCGGGGGTCTGTGGGTCTTAGAATCTGGAGGCCCTCATGAATGGCCTGGGCCCTTCGTTCGCCCAGCCGGCAACGCATGCCAGTGCCATTTCCTTCCGTTGCTTTCCGCCGCGCTGGCGCCGCAGCCATGTTGGATGCGTCGCGTCGCTCTCCTTAGGGGGCGGCTGCCCAAGTGGGTTAAAAGACGCCCAGGGTACGTTCCCTCAGTACCGTGTTTTTCCCAGACAGCCTGGTCGCCGTTCCTGCTGGGCTCACACAGGCCACACCTCCCCGGAGCCCTTCCTGAGGTGGGCGCCGCTGGCTCCACTCGGGTCGGCGACTGCGGAAACGGCGGGCTTCCCGTGCGGGGTCCGCAGACCCAGTCCGGGGAAGGCAGGCGGCCTAGGCTGCCGGCGCCTCCCAGCTCCTAGAGTACTTGCTTTTGCTGGTCATCCCTGAGCACTGCCAAGCCACACAAGCTTGGCCGTGTCTGCTTTACAGAACCGTGAATCTGCTGCGTCCTTGATTCCTCCAGTCTTATTTCTACAGATGCGGAGAAGGGAGGCCGTCAGCCTGGAGGCTGTGTTGTCTCCTGGGTGTTGCCCGAACTATTGGAAAACCAGGAAAGCAAAGCAGCACTCGTCACCATAGATTGAGACAGCCGTGGCCAGGCATTGTGCTAGTTGCCTGGACGCTTGGGGGAACCAACACATTCCTTGGCTCAGACTTTGTAGAGAGGGAGTCAGATGATAAATGTTTATGTTAGACAGCTGCTAACTTGGAAAAAGAAAATGGAGGGATGCGGGGATGGAAGCCATAGAAAAGTGGGTAAATGCTTGCTAATCCTAATCGTGACTGAAGCCCTGTATTCAGCACCTAGCATAGCACCCTCAACAAAAAAGACAAGCTGGGTGGTGGTAGCACACGCCTTTAATCCCAGCACTCGGGAGGCAGAGGCAGGTGGATCTCTGTGAGTTCAAGGCCAGCCTGGTCTACAGAGCGAGTTCCAGGACAGCCTCCAAAACAATACAGAGAAACCCTGTCTCGAAAAAACAGAAAAAAAAAAAAAAGAAAAAGTAAACAGCCCACCCTAGAGCAGCCAGTAGGTGTAGGGGGTGATGGTAATTGGACCCCTTTCCCACTTTTCTACATATTCCTGTATTTATTTTTTATCAGCTGTCATGTTTGAGTTTGGCTATAAAAATTAATTTAGCCGGGCGTTAGTGGCTCATGCCTTTAGTCCCAGCACTGGTGAGGCAGAGGCAGGTGGATGTCTGTGAGTTCGAGGCCAGCCAGGTCTACAGAGTGAGTTCCAGGACCGTCTCCAAAGCTACAGTTGGGCTGGTAAGGTGGCTCAGAGGTTAGGAGCACTGACTATGCTTCCAGAGGTTTTTGAGTTCAATTACCAGCAACCACGTGGTGCCTCACAGCCATCTGTAATGAGATCTGGTGCCCTCTTCTGTCGTGTAGGCATACATGCAGACAGGACACTGCATACATAATCTTTTTTAAAAAAATGGCTCAGTAGGCAGGGCAGTGGTGGCGGTGGCGCACGCCTTTAATCCCAGCACTCAGGAGGCTGAGTCAGGCAGATCTCTGAGTTTGAGGCCAGCCTGGTCTACAGAGCAAGTTCCACGACATTCAGGGATACACAGAAAAACCCTGTCTTGGAAAAAAATTTAATTTTTTAAAAGCTGGTTCCTACGGGGGCTGGAGAGATGGCTCAAAAGTTAAGAGCACCGGCTGCTCTTCCAGAGGACCTGAGCAACCACATGGCGGCTCACAGCCATCTATAATGAGATCTGGTGTCCTCTTCCTGCTGTGCAGGCATGCATGCATGCAGAATGCTGTACACATAATAAAAAACTGGTTCAACATATGTATATATGTGTATATGTTTTAATTTTAAAATACACTGTGTGTGAAGCCATGTATGGTGGTACATGCCTTTAGTCCCACCACTCAGGGGCAGAGAAAGGTGGATTTCTGAGTTTGAGGCCAGGTTGGTCTACATAGCTAGTTTCAGGATAGCCAGGGCTACACAGAGAAACTCTGTCTGGAAAAACAAAAAAATAATAAAAAATTTTTAAATTACTGTATGTGTGCATTTGTGCACATGAAAGCAGTGCCTGCAGAGGCCAGAAGCCAGAAGAGGACACCAGATCCCCTGGAACTGGAGTTACAGAGAGTTGTGAGTTGCCTGAGTGGGTGCTGGCACTGAAGTCTGGTCTTCTGGAAGAATGATACCCACTCTAGACCAATGAGACATCTGTCCCGTGCAAAAGTTTATGGTTTGTTTTTGCGGGGGGTTTCGAGACAGGGTTTCTCTGTGACTTTGGAGGCTGTCCTGGAACTCACTCTGTAGACCAGGCTGGCCTCAAACTCATAGAGATCCACCTGCCTCAAGAGTACTGGAATTAAAGGTGTGTACCACCACTGCCTAGCTTGTCTTGCCTTTTTTGTTGAAGATGCTATGCTAGGTATTGAATTCAGGGCTTCAGTCACGATTAGGGATCTCTTTACAGTGATGATGGGAAAAGCCAGTGAATATCATTCAGGGTAGTGTCTCACGTACAATATTCAACAACTGTTAGCTGCTGCCATCTGTCCACTTTAGAGATGAGAAGGCTGAGGTCCAGAGAGTTACATAGCTGGTCTAGAATCACAGTTAGTACATTGAATTGTAAGGTGCTGTCTTAGTTAGAGTTTCTATTGCTACAATGAAACACCATGGCCAAAAAGTCAGTTGGGTAGGGTTTATTCAGCTTATGCTTCAACCTTGTTGTTCATCACCAAAGGAAGTAAGGACAGGAATTCAAACAGGGCAGGAACTTGGAGGCAGGAGCTGATGCAGAGACCTTGGAGGAGTGCTGCTTACCGGATTGCTTAACCTTTCTTACAGAACCCAGGACCACCAACCCAGGGACAGCACCGGCCACAATGAGCTGGGCCCTTCCCATTGATCACTAATTGATGCCTTACAGCTGGATCTCACAGAAGTATTTCCTCAACTGAGGTTCCTTCCTCTCTGATGACTCTAGCTTGTGTCATGTTGACACCAAACCAGCCAGCACAGGTGCTGAGCAGCAGCCCTGGCCTCTGCACCGTAGATGTCTGTGGCTCTCCCAAGTGATGACACTGTCTCTAGACACTGTTCATTGTATCCAAGGGGACGTGCCAATCTAGAAGCAAAGCTCAGAAGCCAGTCCGTCTTGCAGTGGGATTACAGGCTGGTTTCAATCATTTTCCTCTTGTTTGTCTCTACAAACTCTGCTTTTGCTGATATTCATTCTTTTTTGTTTTATTATAACAGCAAAATCCATACTAAGACAAATTTCAACCACTAAGAGACATGTTCTTTTTTGTCAGATCTGAAAGTGATAAGTTTTATTGTTGAGCTATTTTTGCTGTGAGCTGAGGACATTCTGTATGAACATTCTATCTGGTTTCTACAATTCATTGTTAAATTCACCCAAGTGTGAAACACAGTGGTTCTCTTTTCTGTTTTTGAGACTTGTATGGGTTTTCGGGTTCCTTACCTGAAAGGTTGAGAATATGGATCTACTTAAGTTGACAGTGACCTGAAGCAGATGCCATCAAATGGTAGCAAATGAAAGATAAATGAGGAGACAGCTTCTGGGATCTAATCTTTGAGCTTGGGTATGGCTGGGACATTAGTTAACAGTGCACCATCCCATTTCACAATGACAGAACTTTCATTCACTGTGGGCTTTGTCATGGATAGTGTAAGTGACAAATGCAGAGACACACAGAAAAGCAAACAAGCAAAGTAGTTGGTAACATCTTCATGTGAATAAAAATTCCATCAGCACTGGGGAGATTGAAACAGGAAAGTAAAGCACTCCAGACTAGCTCTCTCTCTCTGTGTCTCTCTCTCTCTGTGTCTCTCTCTCTCTGTCTCTGTCTCTCTCTCTTGCTCTCTGTCTCTGTCCTCTCTCCCTCCCTCCCCCCCCTCTCTCTCTCACACACACACACAGAGCTGAGGATGTAGCTCAATGGTAGAGTGCTTACTGAGCATGTGCAAAGCCCTGGCAGAGTACTTGCCTAGAGTGTGCAAAGTCATTGCAGAAGAATTTAAAAAGTGAAATGGGGAAAAAAACCCCAGTTCCATGTTCTCAGCAAAATAGAAGGAAGGCAAGGTTCTAAGTAGTATTGTATGTGTATGGCTTCCTCTGCTCCCCACAATAATTAGCAACCCAGTCCTTGGACTCAGATATACATGAACTTATGCAGTACTCTACTTAGTTTCAGCTGTCACAGACATCTCTGGTCTAAAGATATTAACTGGAAAACTCCAGAGAGAAACCATAAGTTTTACTGGTTTATTTTCATGTTATGTGTCTGAGAGTCCCGCTTGCATGTATGTATATGTGCCACAAGGGTGAAGTATCTGGGAAGGCCAGAAGAGGACGTCAGATCAGCGGTTGTGCCCAGCCATATGGTTGTGAGCAACTCTCCAAGCCAGAAGCTCTGGAAGAGAAATGCTCCATTCCTGCAAAGGCCCCAGCTAATACAAGGAGCTGCACTCCAGGGACTTCAGGCACTCCTGTTGCAGTCACAGCATCTCCTGGGCCACTGGGAGATCAGCAGAGGTTTGCTAAGTGTGTGTCTACTCTCTTGGACCCAAGCTCTGGCAGAGAGTAGACTGGATTAAATCACTGAGAAATTATGTCACTGCAAAACAAGGTCCCTGCCTCTACACCATCCCTGCCAAGTCCTCTGGGTACAGGAGGCTGCCTTAGACCCTCCAGTTAGCACTGGCTATGAAGCTGTGGAAGCAAATGTTTCCTGCCTTCTTTTTGGTTTTTCCAGATAGGGTTTCTCTGTATTGCTTTGGAGCCTGTTCTGGAACTTGCTCTGTACACCAGGCTAGCCTCAGACTCACAGAGATCCTCCTGCCTCTGCTTCCTGAGTGCTGGGATTAAAGGTGTGCACCACCAACGACTCTGCTTGTTTCTTTCCTTCTAAGAGGAGGCCCTCCAGATGCTGTAGAACATGCTGGTAAAACCGCGACAGCCATCTTTTGACCAGGCCTAGAGATTTGAGATAATAAAACCAGGATAGAAAGGATGGAGATATAATGAGAACACTGGCCCTTGACCTAAAACCAATTGATTTCTGGGCTTCTTATGAAAGATGGAGCATTTCCTCATTTTAAAAAACTGTTTAAGAAGTCTCACAGTTGTGGTGCATGTTGTGATAATATGCGTGGAGAACCTTGGCTGATTCCACGGCAGGCAAGGGTGACCGAGGCAGATGGACAAACATTGCCAGTCAGACAGAGCTTAAGTGAGAAGTTTTAATAGAAAGGGGAGGGAAGGGGGAAGGAAAGAGACAGAGAGGACGAAGAAAAAAGAGACAAGAAAAGCACTGTCTGCCCCAGCGGAAGAGCGGGAAAGAGCATAAGTAGGCAGGGTTTTTTTTTTTTTTTTGGTTTTTCGAGACAGTGTTTCTCTGTGGCTTTGGAGGCTGTCCTGGAACTCGCTTGGTAGTCCAGGCTGGTCTCGAACTCACAGAGATCCGCCTGCCTCTGCCTCCCGAGTGCTGGGATTAAAGGCGTGCGCCACCAACGCCCGGCAGGTTGTTTTTTTTAAAGGGGTCTTTTGCACCTATGCTTAGACTAAGCAAACATGGAACCCTGGCCTGACCAGGGCACTGCCTGAGTGTATTCTGTCAAGTGACAGGGACAGGCCAGCATAATGCCTGAATCCTTACAGTGCACCCCTTTAATCCCAGCACTCTGGAGGAAGAGGCAGGAGGATCTCTATGAGTTCAAGACCAGCCCGGTCACAACAAGAGTTCCAGGACAGGCAGAGCTGTTACAAAGAGAATTAGGAGTTTTGCTCTCCTCATCTACAGCTAAAGGGAGTGGGGCACTATTCCTGGACAACACAAATCAGAAGTGCTTTAAAAGCATGCATAATACACTCTGTATTTATCATTGAAGTGCTGGGAGATTTGTGCAGCTCGATGCTTACCCAATAACCATTCTTTGAGCCAGCAAGATGACTAAGTGGATAAAGGTGCTTGCCTCCACATTTTGACAATCAGACTTCATTCCAGGATGGAACATGGAGACTCAAGAAGTTGTCCTCAGATTTACACACACACACACACACACACACACACACACACACACACGTTATAGAAAAAATAATACAAGTCTCTTTCCTTCTTAATAACAGGACAGGCTACTCTATGCCAGCTGGGCCTCCTGCTGTCCAGGACAAAAGTCATTATTGTGTGACATTCTATGAGGATAAATATGGTTAACAAGATGTAAAGGCTAGGCTGTGTGGGAAGGCTGCTTCCTAGGAGCTGACTCAGCTTAAAGAAACTTTTCTTTTGCTCCCACCCCTCTCATCTTTCTTCACCTAACTTGAATTCCCATCCTTTGTCTTCAGTGGGGTGCTCAGATAGTCAGAACAGAAGCCTGGCCCCTGAGGAGGAACTGGAACTATCACAGTGTCCCTGGCTGCCTAGCTCTAACCACCCTGTCTTTTAGTCTTTTTTTTTTTTTAAACAGGGTTTCTCCATGGAACAGCCTCAGCTGTCCTGACTCACTCTGTAGACTAGGCTGGCCTCAAACTCATAGAGATCCGCCTATGAGTGCAGGATGAAAGGTATGTGCCACTGACACCACCTGGCTTTTTTTTTTTTTATAAACAGTCTTATTATATAGCCAAGCTATCGTGGAATTTTTTGATCCTGCCTCAGCTTCCCGAAAGCTGGGATTACAAGTTTTCATGCCTGACTCTAATGTTTCTTTCCTGTGTGAGAGAAATAAGCCTGGATTTTGTATAAGACAGTAATCATTTGGGGGTTTTCTCTTCTATTCAGCCAAGTAAAACTCTAACTTATAAACTAATAATAGTCTCTTCAACAACTTTCTGTTTAATGTACTGCTGCTACTGCAGAGGAGACTATGGAGAGTGAATCTTGAAACGCCACCTGAAAATGTTAGGCAAGGCCTGTTGGCTGGTCCTCTTCTAGTGCCTGGAAGCAGCACTGGGGCGTCACCCTGCCTGGACCGTGGCTGACAAGTAGTAGGCTCCAATTCCTGCTAACTAAAGGACAGGTGACCTTGTCAGAAGGACACGAAGGGTCATTGGGTTGACAGGAGGCTGGAGCACCAGCTTGGGAATGGATGCAGTTTGAACATGCTGCAGTCAGGAGGCAGAGCCCTCTAGCTTAGCAGCAGGAATAGCCTGCTCTGGCCATCTGCATTGCCGCTGACCTGCTGTCTGTCACTGTATCTAAGACCTCACTCATGCTCTCACCCTTAGCACTGCCACTCAGCGTCCTACTCCCACAATAGACTATGTAAGCTATAAAGAGAAGTGGCCTTATTTATTTTTGTGCCAGGATACCCCTGTGTAGTCTTAGCTAGCCTGGAATTTGCTAGACAGACTAGGCTGGCCTCCAACTCACAGAGATCAGCCTGCCTCTGCCGCCTGAGACTAAAGGCACATACCACATCTAGCTAGAGACAATATTTTTTTTCTTTTGCTTAACTCCTCTGATTTCAGTGTGTGATACGATGCTTTGTTTATTTCCTTTTTCAATGTGCTGAGAATCAAACCCAATACTTTTGAAGTGGGTGTTCTTCCACTGAGCTATATACTCAGCCAATCTGTAGTACACTGTCAGGGCAGCTTTAACAAATCATATAATGGTCTTTTCAGAGAAAGAGCTGATTCACACTTCTCCATTCCTTGATGATAGCTGTATTCCTCCCTCCTCAGCTAGAGAACAGTGTCAACAGTCACTTGTGACTGTCGCTGTCCTTTCTTTATAGCTCATCGTACACCAAATCTAACGCCTTGTCTTTAAAGGCCTTGAGCATAGTAGGCAAGTGCTCTACTACTAATCTATATCCCAGCCTGGTCTCATGGCATCATCTCAGTTGGATCATTGTAACCGTTCCAGGGTCTCTCTCATGCCTATGCTATTCCCTTACCTGTTCTCTGTTTCTACCAGATGAATG
This sequence comes from Mesocricetus auratus, assembly GCF_017639785.1. Taxonomy (NCBI): domain Eukaryota; kingdom Metazoa; phylum Chordata; class Mammalia; order Rodentia; family Cricetidae; genus Mesocricetus; species Mesocricetus auratus. The sequence continues at coordinate 85,276,870 of NW_024429194.1, read as the reverse complement.
TTCCAGCTGCTTCTCACACCGGCCCCAATCAGAGAATGCCTGAAATCAGTCCTCTTTGTCGCTACAAAGGTCATTCTTGTGCCTGCCTTGAGCCTACCAAATGCAAGTAGTGGTAGAGGCTAGAAGCTTCTTGCTATAGCAACTCTGAACATATAGCTGACTAGGTAGCGTCTCATAGGATGGATGATGGTGGAGGAAAGGTATGATTTCTCTATTGGATGGCCTGACCTGGTAGAAAAGCACCCCAGAGCTCAAGGCTTGGCTACCATGAAGGGAAAGCATGTAGGAGAACAACAGTAGACCGAGGGCAAAAGAGCAGATTCATGGCAGGTTCATGTCCTGAAAACACATTTGGGATCTGGGTGCCAACGGCGGCAGAAGTCAGTTCTTCCACCAGCTTTTTCCAGAGCCAGTGAATTTCTTGACATGCACTTGCTAGTTTGAGATCCTGTGATTGCAACCAGGAGTGCTGACTGACCAACATTTTCCTCAGTGTTTCCACCACTGCTCCATATCCTCTAAAACAGAGGCCAGACCTCCTCCTACCCTCTGGAAAGAAAATAACAGAGCCCAGTTGCTTTGGTCACAGGTGACAAAGTGAATCCTAGCTTAGAACAGTTCAAAGTGTACCTGTTGTCGGCCTAAATACCTACACAATTTGCCATGTTCTCCTAAAGTTGACATCAAATTTCAGTTTCTTTTCCATCTCCACAGGCCCAGCTACTGTTCTCTCAAGATAGTGAACTAGAAAGGATTCTGGTCAGAACAAGATACTTATATTGAAACAAGACCTCCTCCCAGAATGGAAGGCTTCTGTGTTGAGCCCTGGTTTCTGATCCCACTGCCCATTACTGAACTAATAATAATATTAATAATGTTGGTTTTTTTTTTTTTTGGTTTTTCGAGACAGGGTTTCTCCGTATTGTTTTGGAGGCTGTCCTGGAACTCACTCAGTAGACCAGGCTGGCCTCGAACTCACAGAGATCCGCCTGCCTCTGCCTCCTGAGTGCTGGGATTAAAGGCGTGCGCCACCAACGCCCGGCTAATAATGTTTTTTTTGAGACAAGGTTTTTCTATATAGTTCTGGCTGTCCTAGAACTTAGTTACCAGGCTGGCCTCCAACTCAGAGATCCACCTGCCTCTGCTTCCCAAGTGCGAGGACCAAAGGCATGCATCACCACCACCTGGCAGAAAGATTTTTTAAATGCCAAAATACAATGCACAGAAAGTTTTTTTTTAATGCATCTAGTAACAAATCCCTTTCCTAGAACAAAACAATGCTTCAATATTTGCATAATAAAATAATTCATTTAAATGATTTTGCAGACTATAGAAAATCTGCTCTTAGATGCTTCTGTTCCTCCTTTATTCCGAGGTTCTGCCTCCCAGGCCCCACGTGCTGAATGCTTTCTGCTGCCAGTTGATCTCTTCTTGGCCCCAGGGAGCCCTCAGGTCTTTGTGGTCTGCACTTGACCTTTCCTTCCCAACATTAGGACTGCATTCTAAGATTCAGTCCAAGGTCTCACCATTTGCTCTCTCATTCTCCTGAGCATTATTCCCTTCCCCGGTGTGCTGCTCCTTGAGGCAGGAGCCATACTTGTATATTAATATGTAGCATCTGAGAACTAGCCAGCAAATGGCTGGATGGAGAATCAAAACCTTTTGTAGCAAACACTTCACTTTTTGGATTTTTATATAAGTTAATATAATATAAAAGATCATCTGTAATGATTATATATTAATATTTTAATTTCTAAATATTCTCATACTTTGAAAATTAGATTTTATTTCAGACAATCACATACACACAAATTCAATGTTCTTTCACAAATTCTGAACACTCTGTTCTAGATCTTACATTTAAATTAGTTCTAAAATTTTAAAGCATTTCAAATTTTCTACCCAAAATATAAAAACATGCTTTTTTTTATTCAATGTCATATAGCCCAGGCTAGTCTTGAATACACCGTGTAGTTAAAGCTGCCTAGGTCTCCCAAATATTGAGATTACAAGTGTGTACCACCATGCCCAATTATCATAATAGATTTTTTTCAAAGTCATCTCAACTTGACAAATCAAATTACTTAAAAGTTGGCTTCTTACTGTTTTTCTTCTGTTACTATAAGATGAACATGCGGGCTGCAGTGTGAAGACAAACAGCTCCTTGGTGTACTCTAAACATTCCCCCTTACACATCTCCCTCTGGGGAACAGCATCCGATTCCATAGGTCATCGGTGCTACGTCCCAGAAAATGCTGGATGGGAAGTCTGGGGAATGGGGCACCTCTGAGCTCCTTGACTTTCTGTGTGCTCAATGCCTCACTTCTCAATGCCTCACTTTGAAAGACAGAGGAAGGGCATTGAGTTCTCCTTCCCCATACCTGACAGGCACATGTATGCCTATGTGTCTATCAAGTAATTCAAGAATATGTATGCATATTTCTGAATCAACATACAGTGTATATATAGTTGGTTACATATCAGGCTGAAACTTTTAAGATAAATATAAGCTTTAAATCTCTTTTTCTGACTTTCCTTTAATAACACATGAAAAAAAAACAAACTTATTTCAAGATGTAAATTCAAGACTGCTTTTCCATTTCTCCAGCCCCTAATAAGCACCAAGAAGCAATCTGTACCAATTTCCCACCTACTCCTTGGCATCCCCGATTCCTCCAGCAGTTATTGCGAAGGTGGCTTCATTTTCAGGCATATCAGGGCTACAGAATACAAGGGAACAGAAGTTTATAAAAAGCTCTGTTTCCATAAATACTGTGCACATGTCACAGTCCTCACGTTCCCATCAGTCTGAGTCTCCCGAGACACTGCAGCACTGGTACAGCTAAATGTGGACTACAGAGCTTACCTAGCAGGGCTGTCAACCCTCGCAAACATTTGTTAAACAACTCTATATAAAGTTTTGAATGTCAAGAAAGATTACCCCCAAACTTGGAAACAGGCAAATCAGGATAAACTGGGAGTTCTTTCAGGGTAGTTTGAGGCCTGTGGTGCAGATCCTGTGAGGCTCGTCTGACTCCTTAGGGTACACCTTTCTACAGGCTCTGCTAACATGGTGGAAGTGTCTGTAAAAGGCTTTGGGATAAACCAGGAAAGTCCTAAGCACCTGCAATGGAAAGTCTGTTGTCTAGTACATCCTTCCCTTCCTTTACCTAGTTCTGTAAGGGTTCTGTACATCCTGAATTGTCATTAACTACAAGTAGTGCACTCTATTTGTTCACAGAATATAAATTGTGAAGGTAGAACACCATTGACTACTGAACTATAGATATTGACCCTTTAATTTTTTCAAAACAGGGTTTCTCTATAGCTTTGGAGGCTGTCCTGGAACTCTCTCTATAGACCAGGCTGGCCTCAAACTCACTGAGTTCTGCCTGCCTCTACCTCCTGAGTGCTGGGACTAAAGGCATGTGCCACCACTACCCAGTGATATCGACCCATTTTTGATCAATTGATTAATTTCTGCATTCCCTTTTTGACTAACAAATGTATGGTACTTTGAGTTTTCTTTTGATTTAGTTATAAAACCCTATAATGTGACTTAAAGGTCTTTGATATGGGCTGGTAAGAAGGCTATCAGATGAGTGTGTGTGCAGGCAATGCTTGCTAGCTGTGTGTATGATATGTGAAAGCTAGAGGTTCACATGGGGTATGTGACCCCACCTCATTCTTAAAATTAGTTTTTAATTTTATGTTCAATGTTTTTTGTCATTGGTGTCAGATCCCTTGAAACTGGAGTTATAGACAGTTGTGAGGTAACATGTAGGTACTGGGAATTGAACCCAGGTCCTTTGGAAGAAGAGTCAGTGCTCTTAACCACTGAGTCATCTCTCCAGCCTCTTGACCTCATGTTTTAAGACAGGGTCTTTCCTAAATCTAGGGTACTCTATTTCAGCCATACTTGCTTAGCAACCCCTAGAGTTCTCTCGTTCCCCCAGTGCTGGCATTAGATATACACACCATACCCAGCTCCTAGGTGAGTACTACTGAGGCTCCTCCAAACTCAGGTCCTCATGATTGTACAGCAAGCTCTCTACCCACTAAACTATCTCCCCATCCTGAAGAACACAACATTTGATCAAAGACTTGAGGAGAGAGAAAGATAATCAGGCAAAGGCCTATGTAGGGAGGGTTATTCCAGGTAGAGGAAACAAGTGGGCAAATCCTCTAAGGTAGAGCATGCCTGGCAGTGCCTTCACTGGAGGACCACAAGTCTAAGAGCAGCCTTTGCTATATAACAAAATTTTGCTTGAAAAAAAGGGGATGGGAGTGGGAAAGATCAGTTGGTAGAGTTCTTGCCTCACACTGCTTGCAGCCCTGGCTTCAGTCCCCAGTACTCCATGGAACCAGGACTGATGGTGCATGTCTGCAAGTTTTCAGCACTCGGGAGGAGAAGGGAGGAAGATCACAAGAAGCTCAAGGTCATCTTTGGTTGTATAAAGAATTTGAGGACAGCCTGGGCTACATGAAACCCTGTCTCAAAAACAAAACCATGTGAGGTAGAAGCACAGAGCAAGGGAGGATCAAGGAATGAGTATAAGGTGATTCATGGGGCTGGAGAGCTGGCTCAGAGGTTCAGGGCACTTGGTGCTTATGAGGAGCTGATTCAGTTCCCAGCACCATGAACACCCACCCACATAGCAGCTCACATCTGTCTGTAAGTTTCTAGAGTTCTGATGCTCTCTTTTGGCCTCTGTCAGTACCAGGGATGTACATGTAAAGACATACATTCAGGCAAACAATCATACACATAAAATAAGAATAAAAATTTAAAGAGCCATTCATAGAGTGCTGTGTAAATGGCTACAGAAACTTGGGTTTGGGCCTAAGTTATGGGAAGTCTGGTGGGTCCTTTGGCAGGGCAGCAAGTGCTCTCAATTGCTGAGCTACCTCTTCAGCCCCTAGTTTTGATACCTTAAGCTCTGATCTAGTTTTGCTATTTTGATATAAGATGTACATCAGTTCACACTCTCTAGCCCAGGCTAGAATTCCACCTGGAATTCACTGGGCTGATCTTACCTTAATAGTAATCCTGTCTCAGTTTCCAAGTGCTGAGATATGACATGAGCCACCACACCTGACCTGAGTCAAGTTTATGGAAACTTGACATGACTAACCTTGCTGACAATTTACTGTTCTGACTCCTTATTGAATTCGCAAGGCTGAAACAACCTTGTAGGCCAGTAAGAATGGCTGGAGGTGTTTACCTTAAATATCTATCTGTAGGAGGCCTGAATGAGACATGCTTAAGTTCATTCATTTGTTAATTCAATGAATAGTCTCTCAGGGCTAGCAATTCAGTTTAAAGGCATGTGCACAAGATCTGAAGAAGAATAAAAAAGTATATACCTGTCATAAATCTTGGCAATCCTCAGTTCTCCTCTTCCCTTCCGCAAGCTTATTCTTGTTGTTGAAGCATGAGCCAGAATGTGTCCACCAACGGGTTTCTTGGGATCTGCCTGGAAGCTGAATTAATAAAACATTTCTTCAGGTTTCATTTGGATAGATAGTAATATTTGCAAGGAAGAAGCAGCCTCTGTGAGTGAATGGCAGGGATGAAGAAGGTGTGTATTCTTTGTGTGTGTATAAGGATTTCAGGTCAACCTTAGGTGTGCCTTTTTTTCTGTCTTGGAAAAAAAACTCCTTATAAACTACAAATACTGGTTTGATTTATTCACCAGTTCATTTATCAAAAATATTTATTATTTGTTTTTATTTTTGGGGGGTGGTGGTGGTGGTTTTGAGATGGGGTTTCTTTGTGTAACCCTGGCTGTCCTGGAACTCACTCTAGAGACCAGGCTGGCCTCAAACTCACAGTGATCCACCTGTCTAGGTGTGCGCCACCACTGCCTAGCCAGAAATGTTTATTAATGGTTTACTATGCACCAGGCACTATTTTAGTCTGGTGAATAAGAATTATCTAAGCTAGGTAGATGAAAGGCTAAGGCAGGAGGATTGAAAATTCAAGGCAAATCTGGGCTACATCGTGAAACCTTATCTCTAAATAGGTAAATAATTAAACTGCTAAATTTTCTCCTTGAGGCTTTGTAAAAAAAGTAAATTGTGAACTCCCCCTCCCCTCTTCCTCTGTGATGCTGTGGATGGAACCCAGGGCCTCACACATACCAGTTAAGTGTTTTACTACTGAGCTCCATCCCAATTCGAGACAGCCTTTCTTGTTTATAAATTTTATGGTGGATTCCTTCAATGTTGTACAAGTTGTGAATGTGCAGTGAGAACAACATTAGAAATATTTCTGTTGTTGTCCGAAGTTTATTTCTATAAATATGGATGTTTAAGGAGTAAGGTCTTAAAGGTGGGTGCAGTGGTATGTGTGCACACTCTTAGTGCTGAAGAGGTGGAGGGTTCCTAGAGTTTGCTGAATTGGCAAGCTCCAGGTAGTCAGTGACCCTGTCCCAAAATTAAGGTGGAAAGCAACTGAGGAAGACACCTGATGTCAATCTCTGGTATGCACACACACGTGCACACATCAATGCATACATACATGAGTAATTGCACACACACACAAAAAGGTAAGCTCTTATCTATGTCTAGTTATGGTGATTCAAAAATCATATTATGACAGAAAAGAAGTTACAAATACTATTGGTATTTATCTTGAAAGATACCTGGGAACTAACATTCCCATTGTTAAGAAGTGAAAAATTCTTTAAAAAACAGAAGTTTATTTAGTTGTTTTAAAGTTATGTGGATGTGGATGTGTGCACATGGGTGCAGTTGTCCATGTAGGCAAGAGGTGTCAGATTCCCTGGAGCTGGAGTTACATGCAGTTGTGAACCACCTCAAGTGTGTGCTGGGATCCAAAGCCAGATCCTCTGCAAAAGCAGCCATTTCTATCCCTGAAAGTATCTTAATAACCCTAATGGCAGTGCTTCACAAAAAAATCCTAGTCACAAAAGACCTCAACAAAGTACCACCAAATTGAATTCAGAAAACCTGAAAGGAGTATACAGCTTGATCATTTAAAACTGACTCCAGGAATGCACAGGTGGTTCAATAAGGCAATCACCAACTTATTGTATTAATACAGTGAAGAAAAAAACCTAAACATGATTATCAACTGGAAAAATAAAAAAATGTAATAGCCACCAGTAAAGGAAAGTAAGCATAAAAGAATAAACATCTTATATTTGACTAGAATAAACCGTGACATAGCATAATTGCTTAACTCTGGGAGAACATGGTTTCAAGTCAATGTAAACTGGGCTTGTTCCATGACAGTGTTCAGGGTTTTGGGCACTCAAGTTTGAGTCTTGGTGTACTGAGGATGTGGCTGACTGGTGTAAGATTAAATACATAGCCTGTAGGTTGGTAAGAAAGATAAAACTGTTAAGACTACAGAGTTCTAGGGCTAGACCAGGGCTGCTTATCTAGGATAGTGTGAAATTGCTGAAGATTCAGTAGTAGATGCCAGGCGGTGGTGCCTGCCTTTCATCTCAGCACTATGGAGGCAGGAGCAGGCAGATGTCTGAATTCATGGCCAGTCAGGCCTACAGAGCAAGTTCTAGGACAGTCAGGACTACAAGGAGAAACCCTGTTTTGAAAAATGAAAACAAACAAAAAGATTTATTAGTAAGTCATAGGAACAAGAACAGGTTCTTTAGTCTGTCTGTCTGTCTGTCTACCTACCTACCTACCTACCTACCTACCTACCTACCTATCTATCTATCTATCTATCTATCTATCTATCTATCTATCTATCTATCTATCTATCTATCTATTGTTTGTATGTTTATGACACAAGGAGTTGTTAGCTGATGTGGGTGCCAAGAATGGAACTCAGGTCCTCTAGAGCAGCAGGAAGTACTTCTAATTGCTGAGCTATCTTTCCAGCTCCACAAGGACAGTTTTAGGTGAAATTCTATGAAGAAAGCAATAGCCAGGTAGTTGAGGATAACAACAGTCAAGAAACAAGAGGCTAGCTGCTCTATTAGGAAGCTGAAGCCATGGTATAGGTAGGGGAAAAAAGCCATCTCAGTTGGATGAACCAGCTCTATAATGTTTGCAGATAAATGTCATATTTTTAAAATTGATTAATTTTTATGTATACTGGGTTTTGCCTGCATGTATGTTTGTGTGAGGATGTCACATCCTCTGGAACTGGGGTTACAGATAATTGTCAACTGCCATGTGGTGCTAGGAATTTAACTCGGGTCCTTTGGAAGAGCAGCCAGAGTGTCTAGTGCTCTTAACAGCTGAGCCATCTCTCCAGCCCCAATGTCACAATTTTTAGAGGAGCATCTCTGAATTTTCTAGGTCACATGGCCTGTGGGTATTACCTCATGGTCTCACATGAACCCCACGCTGTACAGAGTTGGTTCAGAAGGGCTGATAGTATTATTAACTGAGCTATGAGCTCTGAACCTATAACAGTGATTTATGCTTTTTAGAATGTATTTCCTTGGGAATGGTGGCACACATCTTTAATCCCAGCACTTGGGAGGCAGAGGCCTCACATGAGCCCCACGCTGTACAGAGGCACCCCTAGCATCAGAAAGGGAAAAAGAATCCCTCACTGTTATTTAAATAACCCCTATTCATCTAATGTCTAGACAAGTATGTGTCACATGGAGGTCTTTCATAGACACTGAGAAGATACTTTGGCTCTCCCAGATGTAGGTCTTTCTGGATATAGGCTTGTAAAGTCTTTTCAAAGAAATTATACACAAATGGCCCTTGGAGAGAGTTTAAAATGTGGCACACATCTTTAATTCCATCACACTAGAGGCAGAGGCAGGTGGATTTCTGTGAGTTCAAAACCAGCCTGTATAAGGGAGTTCCAGGCTAGCCAGGGTTACATAGTGAGACCATATCTCAAAGATAAAATAAAATTTAAAAAGAAAGGCAAATATAAAAGAGACTGTTTTCCAGCTCTCCCAGTTGAAGAAATCCCCCTGCTGGCTGTTCTGGAAACCTGTCCACAAGTGGCACAGTGGAGCTTTTAGATAAAAAGCCAAGATTTTTTTTTTTTTTTTTTAGCAAATTACTGTTACTAATGTGACCCCCTGCACACCAGGGAAAAGAGGTCCTATTGCCGCTTCTTGATGGCTCCAGGTGTAGAGGCTGAATTTTAATCAATGTCATCCCTGCAGGCAGATAGATGATCTATATTGAGAAATTACTACAGACTTTTAAAAAATACTGTGAAAACACATAGGAATGATATTATAGCTACAAAAAAGTTATCAAGACAATTCAATTGAGATTATATTTAATCAAAATAGACTACAAAATAACATCAGCTTTAATTTTGAGTTTCAAGCCAATTTAAATTTTGTTTGCTTTGTCAACAATCCTGTGCACAATTTGTATATGGAATTTATAGCCCTAAACATTTATTATGAAGGTCACCAACACTTTGACAATCTAATAAAAGATACAGAATCTAATCAAGCAACATGAACACATATACACAAATATGTAAAATTTTTATATAAGGTTAGGAGTGCCATTGAACCTCCCTTCTGACATACATGATTATGAATAATAACCAAAATTTATTGAATCCTTACTATATTGAAGATATTCTTGTAAATCATCTATACTTCACATTGCTCAGATTTAATATTAATAATTTGGATTAAAAATTGGATTCTGCTAGACGTCTATGTATAGGGAGATTACACTCCCTGGTCACATGAACTTCCAATGTAGCTACATTTTCTTTATCAGACTAGTCCTTTGTCTTTTCGCTGAGTCTTATAAACTAGCTTATGTTCCCCTGGGAGAAGAATTCTCTAATCCAACCACACTTCTGCTTAAAGGCTGAGGGCCCTGAACAATGGTCATTTTACTATAATAACGAGTGCATCCCTGCAAAGTCTCTGGGGTGGCAGCATGCTGGTTTCCCCTCTGGCAGTCACAGCTCTGATGTGTTGTATGGTTTATGAGCTTTTGAATTAGACTTGAGTTTTAAGTCTGCTCGTCAGCTCTGTTACCTCAGGAAAACTGTTTAACCATTCTGTTTCTGACTTTTCATGGGAAATAATAATGGTACCAACTGGTAGGACAACTTGTAAGAAAAAGATGAAATAATTCAGGCAAACTGACTACAGCTATTATTTATCTGCTTTCCTATTCTTGACTCAAACATCTACTACCTACTTACTTTACCCAGTCTCTTTCATAGTAAAATGAGGGGAAAAAATGGACTCCTGAACTTTTGACTGTTGTAAGGACTCAAGATACTAAGATAACTTATTGGGAGCCACTGTGTACTAGGAACCATGGTTGCTCATTGATACACATTAGCTCTACCCTGACAGCAAACTTATCATATAAGATATCCTCAATAAACTGCAGTTATTATTTAACTAAACAGTTCAATTTTTTTTGAGACAGTGTTTCTCTGTATAGCTTTGGAGGCTGTCCTGGAACTTGATCTGTAGACCAGACTGGCCTCGAACTCACAGAGATCTGCCTGTCTTTGTCTTCTGAGTGCTGGGATTAAAGGCGTGTGCCACCAATGCCCAGCTCTAAGCAGTTCAATTTAAATAACCATCTTTCAATGAAATATAATCCAAGACATTTTTCTTAGTGTCTGTACTTCCTGACTACTGCAGCATTCACAGTCTTGAGGTGACATACAAGAAGGTGGCATAGCACCCCACATTCCTCCAGAGGGCTTTAATTTACATCTATTTCTGACCAAGTTAACAGCATCAGAAAGCCTCCCACGTCCCTCTTATAGTCCTTTACATTTTCTTCTCTCCTCTTTTCCTCTTTTCTTGAGAGAATGAGGGAGCAGGTGGGGGTAGATACTAGGAATAACTTTGGTTGAACAGGGCATGGCATACTCTATTATTCTGATCTTCCAACTCCAAATTAGCAGAGGTCATGAAGAATAGTTCTGAGATGAAACGGGATAGGATGGGAGGACACAGTGTGACTAAGAAGCATCAACTTCTTTTCTTTCTTGTAGTTTTGTGGTGGTGATGGTGGTAGTGGTGGTGAGTACTGAACCCAGAACTTTGTAAACCATGTCTCTCTTTTTGCTTTTTGTGTTTTGAGACAGGGTTTCTGTGTAGCTCTGGCCATGGGATTAAAGGTGTGCGCTACCACTGCCAAGTATTAACCCAGAACTTAGTGCATGCTAGGTGTGCTGGCTATTTTTATGTTAACTTGACACACGCAAAAGCCATCTGAGAGGAGGGAACCTTAATCAAGATAATGCCTCCATAAGATCTGGCTATGGGTAAGTTGTAAGGCATTTTTTTTTTTGAGACAGGGTTTCTCTGTGTAACTTTGGAGCCTGTCCTGGAACTTGCTCTATAGACCAGGCTGGCCCTGAACTCACAGAGATCCACCTGCTTCTGCCTCCCAAGTGCTGGGATTAAAATCATGGGTCACCACTACTGGCAGAATTTTCTTAATTAGCAATCGATGGGGAAGGGCCCATTCCACTGTGGGTAGTATCATCTCTGGGCTGGTGACCCTGAGTTCTATAAGAAAGCAGGCTGAGCAAGCCACGAGGCAGTACCCTTCCATGGCCTCTGCATCAGCTCCTGCCTCCAGGTTCTTGAGTTTCTTTGAGTTCCTGTCCTGACTTCCTTTAGTGATAGACGGTGATGTGGAAGTGTTAGGGAAATGAGCCCTTTTCTCCTCCAGCTTGCTTTGGTCATGGTGTTTCTTCACAGTAATAGAAACCCTAACTAAGACAGTAAGCAAACACCCTACTACTAAACTACATCTCCCTGCCCAAGGAGCATTAAGTTCAAAGTCAAAGATGTATGGGGCTCAAATCCTGACTTCCTTAGTCTTAGCTGTATGATTAGGCAGACACTAAATATTTTGAGCTGCCTACTTTTAAACATTAAGAATATGCATAATACCATCTTAAATTCTGGTCAGATTGTAGATTCATAGTCATGGGCTAGGGCAAGTCAAAGGCACAAAGGGACTCTTGGTGCTTTTGATTTGCAGGGTTAAGGTGAAAATCTGAGAAGGGGTCCATTGAGAAGATAAAGGCTGAATAAAACAGAATGAGAAGGCTTTAAAATAAAGGAAATGTGGGAAGGAAAGAATACAGCCAAAAGAGAATTTTTTTTTTGGTTTTTCGAGACAGGGTTTCTCTGTATTGTTTTGGAGGCTGTCCTAGAACTTGCTCTGTAGACCAGGCTGGCCTTGAACTCACAGAGATCCTCCTGCCTCTGCATCCCAAGTGCTGGGATTAAAGGCATGCGCCACCAATGCCCAGCTCAAAAGAGAATTTTTGTTTTTGTTTTTTCGAGACAGGGTTTCTCTATGGCTTTGGAGGCTGTCCTGGAACTCACTTGGTAGTCCAGGCTGGTCTCGAACTCACAGAGATCCGCCTGCCTCTGCCTCCCGAGTGCTGGGATTAAAGGTGTGGGCCACCAATGCCCGGCTTCAAAAGAGAATTTTTAAGAGAAGAGTTGGTTTATTAAAAAGAGTATGGCCAGGTATGGTGAGATATGTTTTTTAATTCTAACACTCAGGAGGCAGAGGCAGACAGACCTGAGTTTGAGGCCAGCCTGGTCTACATAGTGACTTCCAGTCCAGCCAGGGCTACATAGAGAGACCCTCAGACAAAATTAAGAAAAAAGAAGTTATGTAACAAATTTTGTTAGCCAGGCATGGTGGCACATGCCTTTAGTCCCAGCATTCAGGAGGCAGAGACAGGCAGAATTCTCTGAGTTTGAGGCCAGTCTGGTCTACATAGCAAATTCAGGACAGCCAGCATTTTCTCTAAAAGAAGAAAGAAAAGGAAAGTAGGAAGGAGGAGGAGGAAACAGTAGTAGTTGTTGTTATTAAGTTATATATCCATTTTTTTCTGTCTACTCTCAAAATATGCACACATAAAAATTTAAAGTCTAAGCTGAGTGGTGGTGCACGCCTTTAGTCCCAGGAGGCAGAGGCAGGCAGATCTTTGTGAGTTCGAGACCAGCTTGGTCTACAAGAGCTAGTTCCAGGACAGCCTCCAAAGCCACAAAGGAACCCTGTCTCAAAAACAATTAAAGTCTACACCCCCCTAGTCTTTTGAAACTAGAATTCTTATCTGGTGGGGTAGGGTGGGAAAAAGTGCAACCACATATTGAGACTGTCTTCATAGAAAACACAGGAAGGTAGAAGAGGGCTGAATTCCATCAGGGTCACATGAGAATTATATAAGATTATGCAGAATGGATGAGGTTCAAATAATCTAAACACTGCATAAGAGCACTATGCTAGTGACCCTAAACATATTACTTCTTCATTTAAGCTGACAATGTGAGTCATAGGTTGATGTGCTTAGTGAATAAGCTATACATTCACAAGGCTGAAAATGTTCTGGATAGCTTTTTGTTTAAGAACCATGGACACACAGAAGTACATGGTGACATCATGGTCTCTCTTGCTGCTTATTTGCCCTGGTGTGCAGCTTCTCAGGCTCATTCTCTGACTTGTTATCTCTATGATCCATCGACTGGATAGTTGCAGCCCAAATGTCTGGATCTGTAGCCTCATCTAGGCGCTGCTGCTCTGCTGTATCATACAGCCACTGCTCGCCTCTATAATTTAGTTCTTTTTTAATACGATGTGACATCAAGTATAATGCATGGGATACAAGCCTCAATTATTGTCAGTGTACTTGGGGATTCATACCAATTATAGTGATATTTCTCTGACAGGCTCGAGGCGAGCTGCAGCTTGGAGTTCCTCAACACCGAGAAAACAAAGATATTTTATTTATGGGAGGGTTTCTGATAGCATTTTAAATCCTTTAGTTTAAAACGGTCCCTTTTTTTTCATTTAGCTGTGGCAATTTTGTGCTTTACATGAAGACATGTATTTAATCTGTACTGTTATAATTTAATATACTTCAGAACACACTAATTATAGTGAGCCTTGTTTTCTTACAGCTTTGCTAGATGGAAGAAATGTTTCATAGCAGACTTACCCAGCAAAAATATTAGGCTTTAGTTACCTTCACTGGCTCTCTGTTTAGCTTTCTTCACTATAAATCTCTCCATTCTGCCTCCCTCTCCATTTATTCCCTTTCTGTCACCTCTCAAGTCTTCCTTCATTGTCTTACAGGAGTTAAATTCAAGATGGTTTTACTCTTTTTGAAACTTTTTACAAATACAAAAGAAAAGAACCTCTATCTGACCTAATTTCCACTGATTTCTTTTCCCTTGTAACTCTAGAGTGACAGTTTTGGCCTCTTCAGTGTTCCCTCCCCACACCTGAAGAGAGAACAGTGCTCTTTAACTTGTACTGCTTTATCTGAATGCAACCCACTTCCTCCCTCTGAGCCAATGAGTCATTTTCTCTTTTTAAAGCAAGCCTTAAAAATCTTCCATTTCTCTTTAGTTTAAAATTAATCTCTTTGTGAAGTACTTCATGTCCTGTATACAAAAGACACTCCATAGAGAAAAGATTGCTTTAGACACTCAAGGACTATACTACAGATGATGTGATGTGGGGCATACCAAGACTTTAAAATGCTGAGTTAAATAGCAAAACAGGTATCATTTATCTTTATTCTTTATGGAAACAAAGGCTTTTGTCTCTTTTGTTTGCTAATGAGGTTTTTTGTTTTGTTTTTGTTTTTGTTTTTGTTTTTCGAGACAGGGTTTCTCTGTATTGTTTTGGAGGCCTGTCCTAGAACTCGCTCTGTAGACCAGGCTGGCCTCGAACTCACCAAGATCCACCTGCCTCTGCCTCCTGAGTGCTGGGATTAAAGGCGTGTGCCACCAACGCCCGGCTGCTAATGAGTTCTAAGAATCTTGTTACCTAGTAGATTTAGGAGATTTCTTTTTTTTTTTTTTTTTTTTTACGAGACGGGGTTTCTCTGTATTGTTTTGGAGGCTGTCGGTCCAGCCCGGCCTCGAACTCACAGAGATCCACCTGCCTCTGCCTACCGAGTGCTGGGATTAAAGGCGTGCGCCACTACCGCCCGGCTATAGATTTTCAATAAACATTTAAACTTATGGTTGGTTTTCTCCTCAATCTTTTATTTATTTTTTGGAAGGGAGATTGAACACAAGGCTCCCCACATGCTAAACACACATCCTACCACTAAGCAATACTTTCAGTTCCCTCAGTATTTTAGCTTTCTTTTTACTATTTACATAGTTTATATTTTCAACATTAGTTATTCCCTTTAGCTAAGCAGAAAATACTCATAAAAGGTATTGAAAAGTGAGAGAAAAATCAAAATGCAAAAGATGCAGCAGTTTGCTACAGTAAACTTTTAGATGCCTGAAGAGGGCTGGAGAAATAACTCAATGGTGAAGAGCATTGGGTGCTCTTGCAGAGGACCCACATTTAGTTCCCAGTGCCCACATGGTGGCTCACAACCACCTGTAACTCCAGTTCCAGGGAATCTGGTGCCTTCTTTTGGCTCTATTAGGTACCAAGCATATATGTGCTACACACACATACATGCAGGCATTCAAACATATAAAGCAAATAAAAATGAATGAATAATTTTTAAATGCCTAAAGAGAAGCACATTAATTTCAGCACAACTTAGAGAATTTGCACAAATATATCAAGTATATGTTACTACCTGTGCCTATGTCTCATTTTATATACACCTAATAGAAGCATTACCCTGGTTTAAAGTAAAATCACCTTGTTTTGCAACACTGGAGCAATGATTAATTTAGACAAGATTTATCGACTGGTGCTAAAGCAAATGGTGAAAGCTTATTGTAAAATATGATGCTACATCATCTGAGTATCACCCATAAATTACTGAATTTCCAAGAGGTGTTTTTGTGTCTTTTCTAATGAAGAACTCCACACCATGTATTTATTTTGTCTAATTGGCTGTGCTTTTTGTTAGTTTTGTATTTTTCAGACAGGGTCTCACTATGTAGATAGAACCAGCTGACCTCGAACTTATAGATCTACTTGTCTCCTCTTCCTGAGTGCTAGGATTAAAGGTGCACATCATCATACCTGGCTCAAGAATACTAGCTTAATGACATGGTCAAACTTAACATCTTGGGTTTTGGTTGTTGTGGTTTTGTTTTTTGAGAAAGGATTTCACTATGTAGTTTTGCCGGGCCTGGAACTTGCTATGTAGACCAGACTTAATGAGGAAAAACAATCAGGGTCAGCTAGATAGCTCAGCAGATAAACACACCTGTCACAAAGCCTAACAGTTTAATATTCAGAAATACACATGGGTGGGCTGGAGAGATGGCTCAGAGGTTAAGAGCACTGACTGCTCTTCCAGAGGTACTGAGTTCAATTCCCAGCAACCACATGGTGGCTCACAACCATCTGTAATGAGATCTGGTGCCCTCTTCTGGTATGTGCAGACATACATGGAGGAAGGATGTTGTATTAATAAATAAATAAATCTTTAAAAAAAAAAAAGAAATACACATGGGTATAGTGGAAGTTGGCTTCTCCAAGTTGTATGTATGTATACATAAACAAAATGTTTTAAAAAATTTTTAATCAACTTCAAATTGAGGGATACTGAAAATAGTTGGCCTGCTTTTCAAAAATGTTATTGTCTTAAGGGACTGGAGAGATGGCCCAACAGCTAAGAACATATACTGCTCTTGAAGAGGACCTGAGTTTGATTCCTGGCACCCATGTTGAGAGGTTCATAAACTGCCTGTAATTTTAGCTCCAGGTGATCCAACACCCTCTTCTGGACTCCATAAGCACTTGCACTCACATATGTATATACCTCCACACAGACATACACATATGCACATGCTTAAAAATAAAATAAATTGCTGGGCATTTGGTTAATCCTAGCACACGGGAGGCAGAGGCAGGTGGATCTCTATGAGTTTGAGACCAGCTCAGTCTATAAATTGAGTTCCAGGACAGCCACAGCTGTTACACAGAGAAACACTGTCTTGAAAAACCAAAACCAAACAAACAAAAAGCTAAAAAATAAAAAAGTAAAAATAAATCTTTAAAAAATTTAAACCAAGCCGGGTGGTGGTGGCGCATGCCTTTAATCCCAGCACTCAGGAGGCAGAGGCAGGCGGATCTCTGTGAGTTCAAAGCCAGCTAGGTCTACAAGAGCTAGTTCCAGGACAGCCCCCAAAGCCACAGAGAAACCCTGTCTCAAAAAACAAACAAAAATTAAACCAAATATCAGTATCATAAAAATCTAACAAGGTTGAGAAGCTATTTTGATTAAAGGAGACTTAGAGATTCAGTCAGTACGTGTAATTCATGCCCTCAGCTAAGAACCTTGAACCTAAAACAACTTTTAAAGAACATTGTCAGAACAACTAGAGAAAATTGGATATTAGATAGCGTCTTTGTTGATGTTAAACAGCATTTGTCAATTGTTCTGTGCTTATATGAAGGAGAATGTCTTTTGTTTTAGAAGACATATGCTGAAGTGTTAACTTGTGAACTGTTAGTTCACAAATAATACTCAACAATCAGAAAATTCTCAAATGGACATATATGACTGTGAGCATATAGATAAACAAAAAAGATTTCACAGATGTGGATGCCAACATGCATGTACATGAGTGAGAGAGAGAGAGAGAAAGAGAAAGGGAGGGAGAGAGAGAGAGAGAGAGAGAGAGAGAGAGAGAGAGAGAGAGAGAGAGAGAGAGAGAGAGAGAGAGAGAGAGAGAGAGTATTCCCACTGGGGAACCTAAGAGAAAGGGTGTGTGTATGCACTCATTGTGTTAATCTGCAAATTTTCTCTGGTTAAAAAGTTTTCTTAGTCAAACAGCAAAGCTTTTGAAAGTCATTATGAACTCAGGGTTATTTGGCTGCTTATTCAGTCAAATATTCTGGATGGTGATAACAAACCTTCCTTTGAATTTTATGCTTTCACAATCTTATTTTAGTTCTCTTTGCTTTGCTATTCCTTGCCATCTTTCAGAGAGCCATTGTACTCTTATATGTGGACAAATAATTCAGGAAATTCTGAATATGCTTGTGCAACTGACATTGTTTCTATGAACAGTAGACTTTGTGTGTGTGTGTGTGTGTGTTTTAAAGATCTCTCTTGTATATCTAATCAAAAGCCTAATTTTTGTTTTTGGTATAACAGTCTTTTAATGTTTTTGGAATTAAGCTTTATCTGTCTAAGATCATTTTCTTTTTTAAGATTTATTTATCTATTATGTACACAGTATTACAGTATTCTGCCTGAATGTATGCCTGCATGATAGAAGAGGGCACCAGATCTCATTACAGATGGTTGTGAGTCACAATGTGGGTGCTGGGAATTGAACTCAGGAGCTCTGCAAGAGGAACCAGTGCTCTTAACCTCTGAGCCATCTCTCCAACCCCGATTTTCTTTTTTGAGACAGGTTTTCACTGTGTAGCCCTGGATTTCCTGGAAGTCACTCTATAGGCCAGGCTGGCCTCACACTCACAAAGATCCACTTGCCTCTACCTCCCAAATGCTGGGATTAAACTGCCACCACCCAGCTGATCATCTTCTTTTTTAAGATTTGTTTTATGCGTACAAGTGTTTTGCTTGAATGTATGCTTGTATGTGCACCACATGCATACCCAGTGCTTGCGGAGGTCAGAAGGTGTTGGGCCTGGCATTATGGATAGTTATGAGCCACCATGTAGGTGCTGGGAATCAAACCCAGGTCTTCTGCAAGAGCAACAAGTATTCTAAACTGATGAACCATCTCTCAAGCCCCTAAGATCTTTTTCTTATTTGTCCTTTAATACCTCTTTGTCTTATATCAGAGCAGGGCCCCTAATACTGATAAAAATTGTTAAAACTCTGCTTTATTCTATAGAGAATACAGACAAAGAGGTTCTGAATAACAAATGACCACTATGTGCAGTTCTGAAGTAACAGTGCACAGACAGTGCAATAAAGTGATTTGAGATACACCATGCCCATATCAAAGCTGACTACTATTATTCTTGGTTTTTGTTTCTTATTTTTTGTTGTTGGTCTTTTGGTTTTTCGAGACAGGGTTTCTCTGTATTGTTTTGGAAGCTGTCCTGGAACTTTCTCTGTAGACCAAGCTGGCCTCAAACTCACAGAGATCCGCCTGCCTCTGCCTCTTGAGTGCTGGGATTAAAGGCGTGCGTCACCAACACCTGGCTTATTGTTCTTGTTTTGAGATGAGGTTTACGACATAACCCAATCTGATTCTGAGCTTAACAAACCTCTTGCTTTCATCTCCCAAGTTCAAGGTTTACAGTGTTATCACACCCAGATAAGGTTGATTCTGTCTAGGTGATTTTATTCTATACTTACGTCATAGTTGCTCCTGGATCTGCAGTCATTTGATTGGTCACAAAAACAGCAACATTATATTCTGCATCAAAAAATAAAATTAAGACTCTAAGAGAAGGGCAATAAAAATATAAAGTTCATTGTTTAGATTTCAGTTTAGGCAGGGTGGTGGTGGTGGAGGTGGTAGTGATGCACACCTTTAATCCCAACACTTGAGAGGCAGAGGCACGTGGATATCTGTGAGTTCCAGAAAAGCCAGGTCTACAAAGAGAAACCCTGTCTTGAAAATAAAACAAAAAGTAGATTTCAGTTTAGGAATCCTTTTTTTTTTTTTGGTTTTTCGAGTCAGGGTTTCTCTGTGTAGCTTTGGAGCCTATCGTGGCACTTGCTCTGTAGACCAGGCTGGCCTGAAACTCAAAGATCTGTCTGCAAGTGCCACCATTATCCAGTCTAAAATCTACCTCAAATGGAATTTTTTTTTCAAGACAATGTTTCTCTTTGTAGCCCTGTCTGGTCTAGAAATCACTATATAGACCAGGCTGGCCTTGAATTCAGAGATCTTCCTGCTTCTGTCTCCAAAGTGCTAGGATTAAAGGCATGTGCCACCATGATCAGCTTCTTATTTTTTATTAGTAATAAAAAACTCTAAAAGTCATCATTATTGCTGTTTATATTAGAATCAATTTTAGTTTAAATAATCATTTAAACTTTCAGGCTGGAGAGATGCTCAGAGGTTATGAGCACTAACTGCTCTTCCAGAAGTCCCGAGTTCGATCCCAGCAACCACATGGTGGCTCACAACCATTGATGAGATCTGGTGCCCTCTTCTGGTGTGCAGGCATACACACTGGAAGAACACTGTATACAAAATAAATAAATAAATAAATCTTAAAAAATCATTTAAACTATGAAAGTAATTGAAAATGTTATGCTTCTGACACCCTTCTGAGCTTCTCTGCAAACTATACTATAGCAGACATAGTCAACAGATGCTATGTGATACTACCATTTCATTTTAAAGATCTACCTTCTGAGATTTTTTGGAGTCGTGACAACATCTGGGCCAATTTTTGCTGCCTTTCAGCCAATTCTCCACGGCCACTGAAATCCACTCGAAAAAGTGCCATTATTGAGTCAATGATCTGTGCAGAAGTAACATAAAACCAAACACGCATTTTAAAATAGAAGGAAGACGACTATTTAAACAGAATAGGAAAATATGGTAAATAGCTCTGCCAGTGAACATTATTTAAAAGCTTGTACCAATAGTTTGAAAATGCCAGCCTCTTCGTGAAACTTGGCTGCTACATAATCAAGTAACTCCATCTGATGCTCACCTGACGGGAAAGACAGAAAATGTTACAGAAGCCAGAAGCAGAGGCTAAGTTCATGTATGTGTTTCTGAGAGACAGGCAGAGTTCTTCTTTTCTTCTAATTATACTAAGAACTGCATATACTGCTTGAACATATATGGCAAATGGTACTCTGTTGCTCTGGTTGGCTTTAGTTTAGTGGTAAACCACATGCCTAGCATGTCAATCCCAGCACCACAGGGGAAAATAACTGCTACTCTACACTTCAGAGACAACAAATCAAGAATTCAAAGTTTATTCTTGAGAACTTAACAGATGATATTTATGGACTAGTTTGCAGAAAATTTAAATAAAATAAGGAAACAGATGAAAATGTTGTATCATCAGATGATAAATTAGTGTTGTCAACCTTCCTATAACCCAAGCTTAAAATATAACTGTACAGGGCTCTTACTAGTATAGGCACGTGCATAGAGTACATTGTCCAGTACTGCATCGTGGTCTACGTTGAAGCGATCAGCAATGTTACGAAGGCGATCTGGACGGCTAGAGTGTGCCAAGATTAAGGATCCAATAAACCAGTTCCAGAGAATGCTTAGTTAGCTACAAAAAGTAGCACTGAGTGAGTAAAACAACTGAGATGTAACAGTGTATCTGCAGAAGCATTCTGGATACTAGTTATCACTTAAGGACTTCCAGAGCCCCTTTTCTAAAAGTGCTTCAAAACACCTTAGGTGATTGTAGGAGGTCACAGAGAATAGTAAAGCAGAAATTAAATAATACGTTTAAAAAATAAGTTTAGAAGCTAGTTATGATGTCCTTATTTTACAAGGACACTGATGAAGAGTTTTGGCAAATAATTTAGGATTATGCAGCAGAATAGCTAGAGAGAAAAACTAAAAACTAAGGTTTTGAGTCTCTTTTGTTTGAAGCTCTATAAAAATAGATCTATTCTAGAACACCAATGTCACTGAGTTATAATTCAAGTAACTTCAAATTCTTCATTGGCTCAAAATAAAATAGCTTCACATTCTACTAATAATGTGTGGCAAAAATTATAAATTTGATTTATAATTTAGACCTCAAGGGTCTAAAAAGGACCTGATTTGATTAAGCAGGTTTTGTTTTTGTTTTTTATATACCTTCTAAAGAAGTTGGTAGCTTTCTGAAATTAGCAAATTCCTGTATACCCACAAAGGTGCCCTGGAAGATGCTAATAATCATTAATAAATAAACTACAAAGAATATGGTCTTTAGTGACCCTAAAAGTATTGCAATAAATGAAAAAAACAAAAATGCAAGTCTTTAGTTTTACTTTTTTTTTGCATTGCTTATAGAACATAAACCATTGCCAGGCAGTGGTAGCATAAACCTTTAATCCTGGCATTTAAGAGGCAGAGACAGAGAGATCTCTGTTGAGTTTGAGGCCAGCCTGCTCTACAGTGTGAGTTCCAGGACAGTCAAGGGTACACAGAAAAACGCTGCATCAAAAAAACACAGATCGATAGATAGATAGATAGATAGATAGATAGATAGATAGATACAGACAGATAAATGAGTAAGTAAATAAAATAAAAATAATCCCAGCACTCAGAGGCAGAAGCAGGTGGATATCTGAGTTTGATGCTAGCCTGGTCTACATGAGTTCCAGGACAGCTAGAGATAGAGAAACCATGTCTTGAAAAACAAAAAACAAACAGAACAAAACAAAACCACAAACAAACAAAAGAGTTCAGCTTACACTAAGAGGAAATACAAATAAATCTAGAAGTATTTACTGATTACTACATGGATCTGATGACCATATTCACCCATTATCAGTGCAAAGCATTATAGAAAACAGAGTCATAAGAATCTATTCCCTAAGTAAGCGTAAAACTTTTAAAGACAAAATATAAATATAAGAAGAAAAATATCAAGAAACTGTAGTATAGGGACCCCAGGAAAATAACATGAGATTTCCCTCCTGAATTTCCCTTTGCTCTTAACTGTTTTCTTCCTGTCTTGATAAAATCTAGATTGCTAACCTGCAGGAGCCATTCCTCCCTTTCTGAGGAGCACCCTTAGTCAATTCTTTCTGAAACTAGCTGGACTCCAGATGAGTCCCTCTTGATACAGCTCTAAACATCCCACTCTCCTTTTCCAAGTCAGAAGATTCCTTCAGAGACTACTTGTGCCCAGATTTCTCAGCATTGTGCAAATAGTTCTTGACTTGTTTTTCTTCCACAGGAGTATTTTTTTTTCCAAGCTAGCCTTAGCTGTCCAGGAGCTAGCTCTATAGACCAGAGTGTGGCTTTGAACTCACAGAGATTACCTGCCTCTGCCTCCTGAGTGCTGGGATTAAAGGTGTGCACCATCATCGCCGGCACCACCAGAATATTTTTGATAATAAATTCTACAATAGTTCAGGAATGACAAGATTTTCTGAAATGGGTAATTCCAGAAAATCAGAATGAGCAGGTCTTGATATGAGAGGCTTAACAACATGTATGATTCAGTAAGATTATGACATGGGGATAAAGGAAGCAAATCCCCTGTAGGATGGAAAGCAACATGTGGATTTCTCTATGACCAGCCAAACTGATAGTCACAAGAGAGCAAAGCGAGATGC
Organism: Mesocricetus auratus; assembly: GCF_017639785.1. Classification (NCBI taxonomy): domain Eukaryota; kingdom Metazoa; phylum Chordata; class Mammalia; order Rodentia; family Cricetidae; genus Mesocricetus; species Mesocricetus auratus. The sequence continues at coordinate 85,253,757 of NW_024429194.1, read as the reverse complement.
ATTTCAGACATGTCAAGTCTGTTTTTACCACCTTGATCACCTTTCTGAAAGCACCGCTTAAGAAAGTGCTTCAGCCCCTTTAATCCCAGCACTCGGGAGGCAGAGGCAGGTGGATCTCTGTGAGCTCGAGGCCGGGCTGGACCGACAGCCTCCAAAACAATACAGAGAAACCCTGTCTCGAAAAAACCAAAAAAAAAAAAAAAAGTGCTTCAGCAAAACAAAAGAAAGATGCTCTGGGGGACTTTAGAGGCCTTGATGACAACACAAAAACCTTCATGGCCTAAAGAATACTAATGTGTGTTTTCCAATTTCTAACGTGTTTAGCAGGCTGGGATTAGGCTGGAACATTGCATGCCTTTGCCTCTGATTACAACAATGCTGAGAAATAAGCCAAGGGAAGAGGCTGGGCTTCACTGTGAACAGCTTTAATGAAGCTATGCAGATCTTGTATCTTCTCAGTCTGGTGCCTCCTCAAATCACTGTGTAGGTCCAATTACATATTGCCTCCCTCCCTTGCTGTCTCCCTGGAAGATGCCTCCGTCACCCCAGACTCCACTGCAAATGTTCCCTAGAACTAATTCCCAACTCCACTGATCTTTCTCATCTGCTCTCTTTTCTTCACACTTCATATTTGCTTGTGGTCCACAACCAGACTTCCTCCTACTTTCTCTGACTGTACATTCATTTTACTTGTCTTCACAAATACAAGCCCATGTCAAAGTTGTAAGTTTTCTCTACACTCTCTTTAGTTAATTCGTCCACATCTCTAACTCCTTCCTTTCCTCAGAATTTCCAAGCCATCAGTGCATCCTCTTACCCCTCAAATATCAGTTGTCCTCAGCACCATTCTGCTCTCTGCCTAGATGAGACCTGGAGTCACCCTCCTTTGTCTGCAGTTTCCCTTGTTAATGTTTCCTGTCCTTTTCTGTTGGTTTTTTCTTCATTTGTTTGTTTTTTGACACAGGGTTTCTCTATGTAACAGCCCTGATTGCCCTGGAACTTACTATGTACCAGGCTGGCCTCAAACTCACAGAGATCTGCCTGCCTCTGCCTCCTGGGTGCTGGAATTAGAGACATCCACTACCATGCCCAGCTTCTTTTTGCTCTTATTGCTTCCAACCTAGTAACATTCCCATTTTCCTAGATTTTTGACAAAATATCTAATTGACATCCACCATCTGGTTTCAAAGTCCTTCATGTCTTTGACCCAAATCACTTTTCTAGCTGTATACTCTGGAATACTTTTATATCAATCAAACTGTCATACTCTCTGTGACACAAATAGCTGTGACCCTTTCCTTCTGTGTATTTAAAGCCATTCAAGTCTTTCCTTCTATTGAGGCAAAACCTTTGGATATGAAGTTTTAAAAATGATTAAGATACAATTTCATCTCATGTGTGTGTTTTGTCATTTTGCATCAAACCATGAAGAGAAGTAAATCAAGCAGTGATGTGAGTACTTGGTCAACACTGCTGTTCCCTTGGCTTTTGTCATTATTGTTGGGTTACTAGGATCACTACAGAAATGATACATCAAGACACATTCTCTTTTGTCATAACATTGCTCTACCACACTGCCCTGGGGCCTTCTTTAAATAAAAGGGTTACAAAGTATTTTCTGTATCAATGAAGATAATCTTTCCTCCTGAGTAGCCGCCTGCTCCTGGAAGTTGCGCTGTCACTAGGGAACAATTAAAAATTAATATTAACAGGAATGAATAAACTTTGCAGAAATAAACACATAAATTAACCTTAAGTTTATGCTGGTTGCAACTCTAGTAAACTTAGCAAAGAAGAATGACCTTTTGGCTTCTAAAAATTGCTGTATTTCCACCTCAGTAACCAGTAGTAAAATAAGTACAATAATTTAACTGAGAATTTTAATACCTCTCACAATAGGAAATGTTTGTCAAAGCCAATTCTCCCAACTAAACAACTAGAATTTATGTTACTAATTTTATTTTCATAATAATCACAAATATAATTTATGCTAAGTAATTCATTTTATTTACCTTTCAACTACTGTAACATTTAAATGCATTTACTTTGCATGTATACATATGTATGTGTATATTGTAGGCATGTGTACCTGTTCCTGTGGAAGTGCACATGTACAGCATCTCACACTGAATGTGAAACTTATTGATTGTGCCAGACTGGCTGGACAGCAAGGGCCAGGAATCTTCCTGCTTCAGTCTCCCCAGTACTGTGATTATAAATGTGTGCTGCAATGCCCAGCTTTTGACAAAAGTGATACAGATGCAAACTTAGAGCCTTATAATTATATGGCAAGCACTTTTCTCAACTGAGCTATTTCCCTAGCCCAAGTATTTACCTAAAAAAAATCAGATTCTCACTATATAGCCAAGGATGACCTTGAACTCTGATCCACCTCTCCAGAGTGAAGATTATAGGCTTGAGCTGATTTATACAGGGTTGGGGAATTGAACACAGGGCTTCATGTATGCTAGGCACAACTCTATCAACCAAGCTACATCCCCAACTCATATGAATTGTTTTGCAGTAATTAACATAATTACTTCATACTAGACATACATATTATTTCATTTATTTTCAAAACTCCCCCAAGATTTATCACTACTATTATTTCAGTTTTACTATGAGGACAATTAAAAGAGTAAGGCAACTTGCCCACAGTCATACAGTTATCAGTGATAGAACCAAGACATTTTTATTCTAGAATACTGCCCCCCTTTTCACTTTTTTCTTATACATGTGTTTGTGTGTTGTGTTAGCTTATATATATGCATGTTCACATGTGTTCAGGTGTACATACAAACACCCCTTTTAGCTACTTTTCTATGTTCCTTCTAGTTTCATTTGATTTTATGTATGAGTGTTCTTTCTTTATATACAACTTTATGCAAGAAGAGGCCATCAGATCCCACTATAGATGGTTGTGAGCCACCATGTGGTTGCTGGGAATAGAAATCAGAACCTCTGGAAGAGCAGTCAGTGCTTTTAACTACTGAGCCATCTCTCTAGCCCCTATGTTCCTTTTAAGTAAAAGAAATGAAAATAGAATCTTTGTGAACAAGGAGTTTCTTGTTTGTATTTACTCTTAAAAATTTATATTTGCCAGGTGGTATATGCATTTAATCCCAGCACTGGAGAGGCAAGGATAGGCAGATCCCTGTGAGTTCTAGGCCAGCCTGGTCTACACAGCAAGTTTCACTCCAGCCAGAACTACATAGTAAGCTCTGCCTCAAAACAAACAAACAAAAGCCCCAAGTTATATTTACTTATTTATTTTGGGGAACATGATGCAATGGCATACTTGTGGAGGTCAGAGGATAACTGTAGGTGTCAGCTCTCTCCTACCACTGTATGGGTTCGAGGGATCAAACTCAGTTTCTCAGGTTTGGAGGCAAGTACCTATATCCACTGGGCCCCAAATTTAATTTTATGCTTCTCTTTGGACAGAATGCACCCCACAGGCAGTAAAATATTTTAGGCCTCAATAAATTTTATGTCATTGTTATGTTTTTTAAAAAGACAGAAAAGATAGGAGGCATTTGATATACTGGGTGCCTCTCCTGCCAATTCACCATAAGCCACTTACCTTCTCTGTACTTCCATTCAGGGTTTATAGTGCAGCACTGACAACAGTACCTCAGATACACACATTCCAAAATCATCTGTGTAACAGTGGACTGTTTACTTAACCTCTTGAACTTTCATTTTCTTGAACATTTGGTCTGACTGCATAAGATCATGAAAAATGCAGTAGAAGTAAGTAAATTTTCTATCACTATCATGTTGCTGATGTTAGTATGTGTTCTTACCACAGAGAGTATGAGACAGCTGAGTTTTTCCAGTACGAAATTCTGTGAAATTTAGAAAAAGGAGCTTTTAGAAAAGTAGAGTTAGTATTTTATATTTTCACTAGACAATTAAAACTAACACTGCATTTGGGTTAGGAGTATTGCTTAGTACAGCACTTGTCTAAAATGCCCAAGGTCCCAAATTCCATCTCCAGTATTCCCTTTCATGGAAGACTTCACTGCTTTCTAAGTGTCAAATCTCACTTTTAAAGGATGTCCTATCACAAAACGATGCTGCATGTATGAATACCAAAAGTGGAAGAGAAAACATTTATCTCCTCAACATAAGTACTGTTTAGGTTAAAGTTAATTTAAAGCAAAATTTTTCATAGGACTATTCACACAAATGAAAGTTTAAGACCTGACCACAGAAAAGACAGCCAGGCTTTTTCACTGTGCTGAGATCCTCCAGGAAAAGCTGATGTGATCCTGAATGGTGACATCCCCATTTACCAGCAGAAGCAAATGTTCTCCATAGGAATAATTCCCTAATCACTTAAGTCCACTGAACTCTCAGTTTAAATTTTTAAAAAGCTCACAAATAATATGCAAGAAAAGAAATTGCTGAGATTGAATCAATAGAAATAATAAAAGTCAGATTTCTTCAGATCAACAGAAACAGTAACAACAAAACATTTAGTTCTCTAAGACTGAAAATATTGGATTGTCAGATTTAGCATTTAAAACAGCTATACATGGATTATTTGTAAAAAATATAGCATATAAGTCAGGTATGGTGGTGCGGGCCTTTAATATTAGCACTTGGGAAGCAAAGGCAGGTAGTTCTTTGTGAATTCCAGGCCAGGTAGGGAGTCAGGGCCACACAATAAGACCCTGTACACATACACACATGTACACACACACACACAATATTATATATGCTATAAACTGAGAAGAAATTTATTCTCTATATTCATAGAATATGCATTGCCTAAACAAAAGATAGACCTTATTATTGAATTATCTTTTAAGGGAATAAAAAATTCAATTAGTTTCTATAGTAATCAGAGATATGAGGAAGGAAAATGTCAATAAAAAATATGCTAATGTTAGTACATATTTTCATTTTACCTTGGAATGATCCTGTACTATAATAATTAATACTTTATCAGAAATTCCCAAATAGGAACTTATTTTTTATTGTTTAATTATATATTTATTCACATATAAATATGTCATTTCATATAAAACTATTAAGGTTCTACCTACCTCCAAAAGCTTCTGTAATTGCCATACTTTCAATGCCACCTCCTAGTAATTTACTGGAAACAGATATAAAGTACTGGTGACAAACTATAAACACAGACATCAAGAAAGGGGATGAGTTGGGTGTGGTCATGCATGTCTTTAATCCCCAACACTCAGGAGGCAGAGACAGGGGGGAATCTCTGTGAGTTCTAGACCAGTCTGGTCTATAGAGTAAGTTCAGTACACTCTATAGGACAATCAGGACTATGTAGAGAGACTCTGTCTCAAAAAAAAAGATGAAATTTGTATCATTTATAACATATCATCTATCTATACAACAAGAATGGAAAATCCTAGTTGAAAGAAATGACACTCACTGTTTTGATCATGGGTTCTATTGTGGATGAGCAGGACGATGAACAACATAATTTATAAGCCCTGAGTATCAACAGTAAATGAATCACTAAAGCTTTATGTCCATTTTCTTTTGAATTGTAATTAAAAGATTTGTTAAACTGGGTGGTGGTAGCACACACCTTTAATTCCAGCACTGGGGAGGCCGAGGTCCATCTCTGAGGCCAGCTTGGTCTACAGAGCTAATTCGAGGAAAGCCAAATAACAAAAGAAAAACAGTGTTTATTTTGTGGTGCTAGGGATTGAACCAGGGTCTTACATATGCTAAGAAAGTCTGAAATATACAGATGCAATGGTCTTGTTATTAACCAAGTTTCTCAAACTGTGCAGATAATATTTCTAAAAGTTAACTGAAAATTCAAAAAAAAATTTTAGTCATGTCTCTCTATGTAAACCAGGCTGTCCTGGTACTCAATATGCAAACCAAGTTGGCCTTGAACTCACAGAGATCCACCTGTCTTTGACTCCTAAGGGCTGGAGTTAAAGGTACACACCACCATGCCCAACTTTAATTTTTAATATGCTCAGGGACTTAAGACAGACAGACATTAAGAGAACCCCAGTGATTGTCATTGTTGGCTTATCTCACATAAAACCAAATTTTAGGCAGATCCTGTCAGAAAAGAAAATGTTCAAAGACAGTACGCTGGTTGTTTTTTGACATCTTGAAACCAAGACACATCGGGAAAGAGGAATCTTAATAGAGAAAATGTCTCCATTATATTGGCCTATACGCAAGTCTGATTAATGGTTGAAGTAGGAGGGCCAAGGCCACTGTAGGCGGTATTATTCTTGGGCAGAGGGTCCTGGGTATAATGAGGTAGCAAGTTGAGCAAGCCATGGGGAACAAGCCAGTAAGAAGCATTCTTCCATCGCCTGTGCTTTAGCCCCTGCCTCTAGGTTCAGGCCTTGAGTTCCTGCCCGGATTTATGTCAGCAATGGAGACTGAGAGTTATGAGAGTGGGGTGAGGTGCACACTGTTAATCCTAGCACAAGGGAGGCAGAGTCGGGAGGATCTCTGTGACTTCAGTGCCAGTCTGGTCTACACAGAGTTCCAGGACAGGCAGAGCTACATAGAGACCCTATTTCAAAAAGCCAAAGTGAAAGGGGTAGGGGGAGTTGTAAAATGAAATAAACTCTTTCCTCCCCATGTTACTTTGGTCATGGTGTTTTATTAGCAGTACAAACCCCAGCTAAGACAGATAGCATATACAATGTTAGCAGTTAGAAGAAAACTGCTGGTTTTGACAGCATATATTTAATTGGTAACACAATGTTTTAGTGCACTTAATGTTCTTAATATGAGAAGAACTAAAGAAGTTACATCTCATTCATCCATTCATTAAATGAAGTATGTGTTTCTGTGCTGAGACTTGGTAGAAGCACTTAAGAAGTCTTTGAAGTTTCTATTAGCCTGTCTTTGGGGATGCAATCACAAATCAGACAAAGTCTTAAGAGAATAGATTCATATTTGTCTAAGAAGACAGCAATTTAAATGCAAATTGAAGCATTTTGGAAGTTATCCACAAACTTAATAAGAGCTCTGCTGACTTCAAATAAGAAAAAAGGGGGCGGGGCTGGGCAGTGGTGGCACATGCCTTTAATCCTAGCCCTTTGGAGGCAGAGACAGGTGAATCTCAGCGAGTTGGAGGCCAGCTAGAAGGGAGGGAAGGAGGAAGGAGGGAAGAAGGGGAAAAAAGAGGTTGGAGATTTCTCAGTGGTTAAGAATGCTTGCTGCTCTTGCAGAAGGCTGAGTTTGGTTTCTAGCACCCACATGGTGACTCACAACCATCTGTAACTCCAGTTCCAGAGGATACAATACCTTTTCTGGCCTTCATGGGTTAAATACTCATATATATAAGACAAAATAAGAAAAAGTTAGCCATGTATAATCTGAGGGCATTAACTACAAAATCATCCCACAAGGAGTGAAAGCCCTCGGATAGGATAATCTTATAAGTCAGGTGACTATTATTAAATAATTTGCATGCTACTCTTCATCTTGAGAAGATCCTGAAAGTGTATAGTTTTGGAAAATATCAGTCAAAATTTCTGGTATTTATGCAATGCTGAGAAGTTTAAAAAGTAACCCTAAAACTTATCTGTGAAAGCACCCCAAATTATTTGTGATAATAAAATTATTTCCTAAGGCTGGAGAGATGACTCAGCAGTTAAGAGCACTAACTACTCTCCCAATAGACCAAGGTTCAATTCCCAGCACCCACATGGCAGTTCACTGACACCAATGCACATAAAAATAAATAAATTTAAAAATGATTTCCTTTGTAAAACTCAGGAACATTTAGAATTAGGTGCAGAAGAGTAATATTTTAAATCTAGAAAGATTTAAACAGATACAAATCAAACCTACACATTACTATTTGGTGTTTGAGAACTTTCAAAATATGAGAGACTTTGGTTTTCTGATAACAATAGAATAGCTCCTGGAGTGTTGTGGTATTAGACCTGTGGTTTTGAAGTTGGTAATTAAACTTGAAGTTGATAATTAAGCTTATAAACAATAGCTGAACACTTGTGAATGTCTAAGTCTCACTATACTTCTAAGATTATTAGACTTAAAAAAGATATGTACTAGCTGGGTGTTGGTGGCATACGCCTTAATCCCAGCACCCGGGAGGCAGAGGCAGGCAGATCTCTATGAGTTCAAGGCCAGTCTGGTCTACAGAGAGAGTGCCAGGATAGGCTCCAAAGCTACACAGAGAAACCCTGTCTCAAAAAACCAAAAAAAAAAAAGATATGTATCTTTGAGGGGGCACTGAGGGGCACAGTGCCTTGCAACTGCTAGGCCACATCTAGCCACATCTAGCCCTTGGGAAGATTTTACTAGTTAATAATTAGACAAATAGCCAGGTATAGTGGTGCATTGTAGATGAAGATTTTTCTCAGTTTAGTCTGGGTCCAAATGGACTGGTTTTCTTCCACCCACCAGGTCCCGCAGTTGCTTAATAAAAAGACCTCTCTGAGACTTAATACCAGTTATAATTGTTTAGCCAGTGGCTTAGGCTTCTTACTGGCTATTAATATTAATATTAACCTATTTCTATTAATCTGTGTATCTGTAGGTGGCCTTGTCTTATCAGAGAATGTCTTGGTCTCTTGACTCTTTGGCTGCTATATGGCATCTTCTTTTGTCTTTCTTTCCCTGTCTCTTTGTTTGGAATTCCTGCCTAGCTAAATTCTGACTGTCCATTGGTCAAACAGCTTTATTCATCGTCCAATAAGAGAAACAAATATTCATAGCATACAGAAATACATCCCCATCAGTGCATGGTCTGTAATCTCAGCTTTTGGAAGGCTGAAGCAGAAAGATGACAAGTTCAAGTCATCCTGGGTAATGTTATGATATTTCAAGTCACAGATAAATAAAGGATAAATTAGAAATGACTTATAGGCATGAATTCCTTGGAAGAAATGTAATTTGTCTCATGTTCACCTTGTAACAAACACAAGTTCCTTTGAAGGAGGAAGCCACTTCTACCCATGATAGTGGAAATCATTATGAGATAGAGGAAATGAAAAATGGACTCCAAATGTTGTACTTAGTGGTAATAACAATTGAGATACACACTCAAATTCCTGACTCCCAGTGGTGATATGGAAAACCATCTTCCTCTTTTCACTGTACTCAAATGCAGTTAGGAATCCTGGTTCCTAAAGAAAGACAATAGAGAGGTTAAAAAACAGTGTAAGGTGATTGGAATGTCAACTGCCTCCCAGCACTACATGCTCAGCTATCAAGCTCATCATTTCTATCAGAGCATGGATAAAAACAGGCTTGGGGCTAAAGAGATGACTCAGTGGCTAAGAGCTCTTGTTTCCCTTGTAAAGGACCTGGGTTCAGTTCCTAGCACCCACATGGTGGCTCAGAGCCGTCTGTAACTCCAGTTCCAAAGGACCCAACTCCCTCTTCTATTCTCCATGGACCCTGCATACACATAGTATACATACATACATGGAAAACACTCATACACAGAAGATGAAAATCGTTTTTAAAAAAGGCTTTAGAGTCATCCCACATTCTTATTATATAGCCTAATATAGGGGTACCTGGAACAATTCCAGAATCCACTTTTAGGGTCTAGAATGAATAATAATAGTGTATCTTTAGAGGATAGCCATGAAGAATAAATGAAACACATCCATGGCACAAAACAGAATAGCATTTTTCTGAATGATGCAGTTGATTTCATTCAATAGTATCATTCCCCTGTATCCCCAGGCTCTAGACATTTTAAGGACCTCAGTAATTGTGTCCAAGAACAGAATGTCTTTACATGGCAGATGAATCACTCATTTGCTGAATTAACGAGCTACAGCTGATATAGTGATGAACAGCGAAAATGGACCCTAATGCAGTTAGTTATGTTTCTTTGTTGTTCCAGTGGTTCTTAAACTTTGAAGAACTTGGGGGAGGGAAGAGTAAGTCCAGGCCTAGCTTTAGTTAAGAAAGGATGAGCCTCTGGATGCAAAAAGGTATTTCGCTTTTCTTGAATAATAAAACTTATGGCTGTTATGTAGGCAAGAAAACTTGAGTTCAAACCCCCCAGCAGCTATGTAAAGAGCTTAGTATGGTTGTTGGTGTATAATACCGCCCTGGGACATGGAAAGAGGTGGCTCCCAGGAGCCCACTGATCAGCCAGGATAGCCAAAACTAAATCTCAGGTTCTGTTAAGAGACCTTCTCTCAAAAACAGGGTAGAGGGGCTGTAAAGATGGCTCAGGAGTTAAGAGCAATGGCTGTCCTTCCAGAGGACATGAGTTCAATTCCCAGTACCCACATGGCTGTTTACAACTGCCTGAAACTCTACCTCCAGGGGATCCATCATACAGACATACATGTCGACAAAATACCAATGTACATAAAATAAAAATAAGTAAATAATAAAAAACAGGTGGAGACTAATAGAGGAAGACACAGGATGCCTCTAAATGCACAAGCATAGGCACATGTACCTAAACACAATATATGTATATACACCGTGCACTTGAGATTTAGGGGTCAAAGAGATAGTTCAGTCAGTAAACTTTTACTATGCAAGCACAAGGGTCTAAGTTCAGTCCTAGAACTTATGTAAAGAAAACAGAAAGTAGTGCATTTGTAATCTAAGCACGAAGGAGGCAGACAAGGTGGATTCTTGAAGCTCACTGGCCAGTGAACCTAGCCAACTTCATGAGTTCTAGGACAGTGAGAAACCCCACCCCTTCAAAAAAAAGTAAATGGTGCCTGAGGAATTATATCTGAGGTTTCCACACATGTGTACACATATGCATGCATACCTGCACACACATACAAAATAATGAGATTTAGCTTTTAAAGGTAAGTAGACTATGGAGGACGGTAAAATGATTCATTGGGTAAAAGTGCAAGCTTTGAACTTGACCTTGGTTCAATCCCAAAACCCAATTAAAAATGAAAGGACCCAGCATTCGGGAGGCAGAGGCAGGTGGCTCTCTGTGAGTTTGAGGGCAGCCTGGTCTACAGAGCGAGTTTCAGGACAACCTCCAAAACAATATAGAGAAATCCTGTCTTGAAAAACCAAAAAAAAAAAAAATCAAAGGAGAGAGTCAACTCCACAAAATTCCACAAGTGCAAGTCTCTCCTCTATACATAACACACACACACACACACACACACACACACACACAGAGAGAGAGAGAGAGAGAGAGAGAGAGAGAGAGAGAGAGAGAGAGAGAGAGAGAGGAAAAATTTTTTCAAAAGATGTGTAGGAGCAACTAGGATGGTAGCACATGCCTTTAATCTTAGCACTTGGGAGACAGAGGCAGGGAGATTTCTGTGAATTTGAGGGTTTGAGGCCACTCTGGTCTACAGAGTACATTCCAGGACAGCCAGGGCTGCATAGAGCAACCCTGTATTGGAAAACCAAAACAAATGTAAAAATAAATTGGGTTGTGGGTGGCACTTGTGGGGCAAAAGCAGGTGGACATCTGTGAGTTTGAGGGTTCAAGGCTAGCCTGGTCTATAGCAAGTTTCAGGACAGCCAGGGCTGCACAGTAGAACTCTGTCTCAAAAAACTAACAAAAAATATGTGTAGGCGCTAGAAAGTAGTAGTTTGCCAAAAATCTGGGTACTACTGTGGGGTTTTCTTAGACACTCTGGAAGTTGAGGAAGTAACCTCTGGATACATTGCCTTAGTAGGTCCAGAACAGATCTATTGAGTCAGGAACACTAGCAGTCACCTGGGTGCTTTCTAAGTTCAAGACCACCATACCACTTGTATTACCTGCCTGCTTTGACTACCACTTCTGATCATGTGGGACACCCTCCCAATACACAACACACAGATAAATAGAAAGCCTTGATTTTCTGTAGAGAGGGCTACTTGGTGACTAATTCTCTATACATTTCTATTTCTAGACTGAAAATAGGGGTCCTTTGATGATCCCCAAAACTCTATAGGAGAATTTAGGTCTAAGGCTATATGCCTTTCCCTGACAGCCTGACTACTTTCAGTCCATGGTGTCACTGGAAGGTATAGATTATGAACTCAGTTTCCTCAGTGGACTTATTCACAGTTGTATCTATTTCAATTGCATACACACAGACCCAGCTGATGCTAGTCTTTTTCCAATCCAGGGCTGTCTTACCAACTGGCCTATACCAGGAAAGAGAAAATTCTTTAATACTGAGCTTCAGAGCTGCTATAAGCATATATGAGGGGAAAAAACAAACAAACAAACTAAGGAGTAGACAGGTAAAAACAAAACGGCAGAGGAACTTTTGTTTTGTTTTGTTTTGTTTTTTTTATGAGACAGGGTTTCTCTGTATTGTTTTGGAGGCTGTCGGACCAGCCCAGCCTCAAACTCACAGAGATCCGCCTGCCTCTGTCTCCCCAGTGCTGGGATTAAAGGCATGCGCCACTACCGCCCGTCCAGAGGAACTTTTAAAAGCCAGAGCAATATAAAGAAAAGTTTTGGTAAAATAATTACCTTCAATAGTATTCCAAGCATTTTTAAAAAACAAAACAAAACTGAATTTTCTTTTTAGATTTTAATTACTTTAACTGTGTGTGTATTAGGGGTGTATGCCATGGTGTCTATTTCTATAATGTGGGTTCTAGGAACGGAACTCAGCGTCAGACTTTGTTCTAGGTATATTAATGCTTACCTCAGACTTCCAGAAACTAATTGCTGTGGCTTTGGGATTGAAGCAATAAGCAGGTAACATGGGGAGTATAATATATTGAATATATTGTGTTCTATCTACAGGAACTTAAGATTCCTATTGTAGTTTCTAGTGTTCATGAGACAGGCTACCAAGACAACTCTGCTAAACTAAAACAGCAAAAAAGTGAACTTGGCTTACAATAAGCTTGTTGGCTGCCTCTTTAATCTTGTCCACTTTGGCTTCTGAGAGCCCTTTGACATTGCAGAGGGCTCTTCTTGTTGTCATTTGTATTCCTTTAATGGTACAGATTCCTACAGACTTCAGTTTCTTAATATCAGCCATATTCTGAAATAAAAGAATGGGCGTAGCAGATTGATAAAATGCCAGCCTGAAAGGCTCCTCTACTATGTCATGAGCTTCGTGTCCATCTCCTTCCATCATGATGCTAATTTTACACAAGCGACCAGGTGGAACCCACCCACCACCTAGCCAAATGTTCTGGAAATATCAGAGTAGAACATACTCAGCAGGTTGCCAAATGTTCTGGCTGCACCCTGATTTTCCCAAGAATGTTAGTGAGACCATGGCAGTGTAGCAAGAAATTAAAAAGAAAAGTCTGTTGGTGGAAAAGCCAGCAAATTTATCACACATTCACCCCCTCAGTTCAGCTCTCCCTTCTACAGAACTTCATTACCAATATGTTCTCTACATTTTTCAAAGTTGGGTTTTTTTTCCTTCTGCTCCTGAAGAACACAAATCATCAAAAGACTGGGATTTTCTCCTGCTTGTTTTCTAAAATCAATGGAAAGACTTCAGAAGACAACTTCAGCAAACTTTTAACACTAACGACTGCTGTTGACATCCACAAATTTTGATAGTCTACATTTCTGCCACCATGATTTACCCTGGTCATCGGACAAACAGAATCTTCTGTAAATGAAAGCATTATCTACCTAATGTTAAATTTAGAGAGACAAGGGGTGGTGGTGGTTGTTTAGAGATGCTTCAAATGCCGCCAGCTGAACCAATGATTTTTAAACACTGGGAATCCTCAACAGCGTCTAGAGACATTTTTGGTTGTCACAGGTAGTGGAGTACTACTGGCATTGAATGCATGAGTAGAGGCCAGGTATGTGAATTCAGTTTGATGTGACTACAGAGATCTGTGAGTTGTAGCTCCATGATTTCCCAGAGTAACACTAGTTGGTTGTTGTTGTTTTTTTTCTGTATGATTCCCAAGCGTACTATAAACAGACAAAACCACTAGAGAGGTATGTGGGGTTTTATTATTACCAGGCACTGGAGTGTGTCCAGCTTTGATGAAGTCACTTTTAGCCAATATATCCTTCTAACTCAACTTGCGGGCTCTGCTTGGGCTTGTTGCCATCCAGGGCCACACTTATGTTAGTAAGTTCTCCTTATTTATATCCTGTACAACTTTAGATTTGAATGCTTCTTTATTTCAATCTCTGGCTCCTGGGGGTCAGTTCTCATATACGGGGATTAAATTGTTCTGTAACACCAAAAACGCTGCTAAACAACTTAAGACTGACAGCTCCCCTTCACAATAAAGAATTACACTGCGATGGAAAGGACAAGGCTGAGAAAATGAAACAGACTGTTTAATGTAGTACTGAAAAGTCACTCACAATTCCATGTTTCTGTAACAGGTCAATGTCTTGAAACAAAGATTCCTAAATGAAAGAAAAAGAATGGATTTTATATCTTCATATCTAAATAAATGTTTCACATTTTGGGGAGTGACTAATACTGATTCACTAGTCGTTCCATAATACTTCAGGTCCATTTCTCTAAACACTGAAGTAGGATCAACTACTTTTTCAAACCAGTTGTTACATATTTAGAAAACAAACCAATATAGGTGCTGAGAATTAAACCTTGGTCCTCTGGAAGGGCAGCCAGCCTAACTGCTGAGCCATTTTTCCAGCCCCCATCTGACCTATTTTATTTAATACAAATCTTGATATCCTTTTCAGGACCGATGTGCATAGGTAGCAGTAAGTTGTTATTAAGCTGCTTTCATTTGGGGCTGGAGATGTAACCAGGGGAAGAGCATTTACCTATCAGAAAGAAGTATTGGGTTGGATCTCTTCTATTGCAAAACAAACAACAAAAACTTTCATACTAGTTGCTAAGTAGCCAAACTTAGCACCTTTGCCAAAGAAAATTTGTTTTGTTTTGTTTTTTGGTTTTTTTTTTGAGACAGGCTTTCCCTGTATTATTTTGAGGTTGTCCTGGCACTCCCTCTGTAGACCAGGCTGGCCTGGAACTCACAGAGATCCACCTGCCTCTGCCTCCCAAGTGCTGGGATTAAAGGCATGAGCCACCAACACCTGGCTTCCAAAGAAATTGTTACTCATTTATGTGTATGTCTTATTTCTACTTTCAGCTCCTAAACAAATTTGATTTTCATGGAAAACTGAACATCAACATAACATTTAACATTCTTATAATACCTCCTCATCTTGGAATCCTGATTCTTCCTGCACAACTTGATCCTCTTTCATGTTGAAAGGGAAACGACAGAAAAATAATCAATTCTGGGAAAATAAGAAATGTTATTTAAAGTCAGGTAGTGGCAGCACACACCTTTAATTCCAGCAGTTGGGAGGCAGAGGCAGGCGAATCTCTGTGAGTTGAGGCTAGCCTGGTCTACAGTGGTAGTTTCAGGACAACCAAGGCTACACAAAGAAACTGTCTTGAAGAGAAAAAAAATGTTATTTAAGAAATAGTTTTCCTAATTTTCTTTCTATTTCTGTGATAAATATTGACTAAAATTAACTTAGGGAAGAAAGGGCTTACACACCCCAGTCACAGTCCATCACTGAGGGAAGCCAAAGGAGGAACTCAAGGCAGGAACCCGGAAGCAAGACCTGAAGCCCAGGCTGTGGAAAATGCTGCTCACTGACTTGTTCTCCATGGCTTGCTTGCTTTCTTCCTGCCTTCCTTTGTTGTTGTTATTTTTGAGACAGGGTTTCTCTGTGTAGCACTGGCTGTCCTGGAACAAGTCTGTAGACCAGGCTGGCCTTGAACTCAGAGAGTTTCAGGGCAGACTCCAAAGCTACACAAGGAAATCCTGTCTCGAACTCCTCCTCAAAAAAAAAAAAAAAAAAAAAAAAAAAAAAAAGAAAGAAAGAAAGAAAGAAAGAAAGAAAAAAGAACCTTGTATCATTCTTCTTTGCCTCTTTGCATCCTTCCTTTCAGTAAAAAGGGTTTTCTTTTTCTCATACCTGATAAATACCTTCCCGATTTCTAGTTGTGAACTGCCACACAGGTAAATGTATCTTTTGCTTCATAAAACTATATATTCCATAGTACTTACTAGTTTCATAATCTTGTAAAAAATAAGGTAATACCTGTCTAAATTGGGGTTTTTACTTCTGCTATGAAACACATGACCAAAAATCAAGTTGGAGAGAAAAGGGATTTGGCTTACACTTCCACATCCTAGTCCATCATTGAAGAAGTCAGGACAGGAGCTCAAACAGGAGGCTGGAGCTGATGCACAGGCCAGGGAGGGCTGCTGCTTACAGACCTGCTCCTCATGGCTTGCTTGGACTGTTTTCTCAGAGAATCTAGGACCACCGGCCCTGGGCTACTAACACCCACAACGGGCTGGCCCTCCACCATCAGTCACTAAGAAAATGCCCTACAGCTGGATCTTGCAGGAACATTCTCTCATTTGCAGTTCCCTCCCTTCAGATGACTCGCACCGGTATCAAGTTGACATAAAACTAGCTGGAACAATACCCAGTGACAACTTAGGGTTTTTTTTTTTTTTTGTCTGTTTGTTTAACCAGGGAAACTACAGACATGATGGTGTACAATACAATAAAAGGAATAATCTTGTTCTTGGCTTATTGTTTCCTCATTTAATACCAAAGTCAGGTGTTGAAGCCCAGCACAAAGGAAACAAATGACTAAGGCAGCAAAGAGTTGGGTACAAAAGAGTGGGCTCTTCTGGAATATTGTTCCTTTTTCCAATCTTTTTTTTTAATTTAAATTAGAAACAAGCTTGCTTCACATGTCAATCCCAGCCCCCCCCCATCATCCCCAATCCGCTCCCCAGCGAGGGTGAGGCCCTAGGCCCTGCCCCGGATGGTATGACAGCTTTTTTCCAGTCTTGAGAGAGGGTTTTGCTTTGTAGCCTCGACTGTCCTTGAACTCCGTTATGTAGAACAGACTGGCTTCGAATTTGCCGCGAATTTTCTGCCTCTGCCTCCTGAGATAGGTTTTGTTTTTTAATGCGTGTGACATGTTTACACACCCCATCCAAGCTGGCTTGGAACTCTTTTTTTTTTTTTTTTTTGGTTTTTCGAGACAGGGTTTCTCTGTATTGTTTTAGAGGCTGTCCTGGAACTCGCTTGGTAGTCCAGGTCTCGAACTCACAGAGATCCGCCTGCCTCTGCCTCCCGAGTGCTGGGATTAAAGGCGTGCGCCACCAACGCCCGGCGTTGGCTTGGAACTCTTGACTCTCCAGTTCTGGGGTTACCATGCCTGCTCTCAGCTACAAGTACGACTAGTCCAAATCCCACAGACCACCCTTACTGAGGAAAACACATCTCTCAGCAAACTCTGTCTCCTTCAGGGTGTCAGACCCCCGGCTGGGACCTCAGCTGTGCCTTCCTCTGCTGCCATCACCCACGTTGCCCACCCGCCCTGGAGCCTGAAGCAGGACAGCTAGCTTGGGGCGCTGTCGGGGAGCAGCAGGGGGAGGGGGCCCAGGGGACAGGCGGGGGCGGCAGGGGAAGTCAGAGGGGTCGGAGCCCGTGGCCTCTCAGCAGGCGGTTCAGTCAGGCCCCTGAGGCCTCCATTTTCCCGGCCGCCTCGGGTCGGACTAATTTACAGGGGGCAGGGAAAGTCTCGAAATGTCTACACGCCTCAGGGTCGGGGTGGAAGGCGACAGTCACCGGGTCAAGTCCAACAATGACCAAAAATTACCACAGAAAGGGCGTGGAGAGGGCGCGCTTTCTCAACGCTTCGAGTTTTCCTCAGATTTTTCCCGCGCCTCCTCTTCCCGCCACTCACCCCCACTCGAACCCACGGCCTCCCCGGGATTTTCAAGGTGAATCCCTTACGATTCCCACTCGGGCTTTCCCGCCCAAGCCGGGCCGGGGTTCTAGCCGGGACCGAGAACGCCGAGGACGACAACCCGGTCTTCGAATCTCTAAGGGTTGGGTGCCAATCCAGGACCTCTAGAGCACGCCCCCAACATGGGCGGGGCGAAGGCTGTGGGGGCGGGGCGGGGCGGACGTACACAACGTGAGGGCGGGGCCAGAGCCCTAGCGTGCGCTGCGGGGCGGGGCCGGGCGGGTTTCCCTGCAGGCCTCTGAGGAGCGAGGCGCTGTCAGAGGGAAGGGGTTTGGACTTGAGACCAAAGCCCTGGAGTCCCTTGGGCAAAGGGAGGTGCTGAGTCAAGGAGAGAGGGTTCTAAGTGGGGGCCCAGAGCCGAGGCGGCGGGTCTGAGCGGGAGATGACGACCTAGAACGGTTAGCAGGGCGAACTTGGGGGTCTCTTGCCCGCCCCAGGCTGCTTTCACTCCAAGCTCGCCAAACCTGGCTGCGTACCTCAGACTTCCCATTCCCCTCTCCTCGACTGACTCAGTATCTGCTGCCCTCTCATTTGGGATGAAGAGTAATCTTCTTTGTCCTAACGTGGTTCTAAATAGTCCACAGAAACCCAGCAAATTTTAGTTCCCGTTTAAATAAACCCGGGGCCAGCCATGGTGCCAGCAGGGCCAGCCATGATGCCTCTTTCCTCTTAAATGGAAACTGTTGAGAATCGTAAAACACTTGAAAGACTGTCTGCTGAGGTAGCTTCGAAGTGTCTTAGATGACCCAGCAGTACAGGGTGACCTCTATTTTCTTTTGAACCTTTTTGATGTAATATATACCAAAACAATTGGCATTTTGAAGAACTCCCCTCTCCTGTGGATAGTTTAAAGAGACGACAAATGCTATAGGTTTTCAAAATTCTCTTATTTTCCAGAATCGTTGCCTGTCTGTCTTCTCGAATGGCAATGGTCCGTTTGGGAAGGCACCCGAGAATGACGGCGGGCTTTCCTTTTGAATCCACCTAGAACACAGGGGCTTTTGAGCAGCTTGTTGGAAGACATCAGCTGTATACTGGAGAGCCGCAAAGAGCACAGCAAGATGATTTAGGGAAATCTAACATATGTAGTTTGGTGTAGTGACAGCTGGGAGAGAGAAATGTTCATAATATTTGAAGGTTGTGTGCAGCACACTCAAGAAAGAAACCGAAATGAGCCTGGTAATGACAAATGCATGAAGTGTGGAGAAAGTCTTGTTAGGACACCACACTGATGGTTCTATGCAACTTTTTAAACGTTTAAAAAAGAACCACAAACAGGGAAAGAAAAAGTGCACCTTCCAGGTAAATTGGGGAAATGTTTTTCACATCCTATAAAAATTCTGAGTATCGTGAAGGAGCAGTTTCAGATTGGTGAAGGAAATGAGTTGAGCGAACGGTGCTGGAATGACTAGGTAACCATCTGGGAGAAAATAAAATTGGAACCATACTTCACACCTTATACCAAAATAAATTCTGTGTGGATTAAACTGAACATTGGAAGAAGAAAACATGAGGGCATTTATTATTTTATAATGAAAATGGTTTTTAAATAAACGTAACATTTTATTTCATGTGCATGAATGTTTTTACACCACCTGAGTGCTTGATGCCAGTGAAGAAGGAGCATTGGATCCCCTGAACTGGAGTTACAGATGGTTGTGAGCCACTGTGTGGGCATTGGGAACTGAATCTAGGTCCCCTGCGAGAGGAAGGCATAGCACAAAACCCAGAAACCACAGCAGACTGATAAAGATGATCTTATGTGTATGTGTGGGTGCCTGCAGGTAAGTATGCACACCAGTGTGTCTCAGTGCTGCTGAGGCCAGCATCAGAGCCCCGAGAACTAGAGTTACAGGTAGTTGGGAGGTACTCTTTAGCACCGACTCATCTCTCCAGCTCCTGATAAGACTATATTTAATATGAAAGAAACGGTGCAGCAGCACACACAACTTTAATCCCAGCACTTGGGAGGCAGAGGCAGGTGGATTTTAGTGAGTTTGAGGCAAGCCTGGTCTACAGAGTGAGTTGCAGGACACCAGAGATGTTACACAATGAAACCTTGTCTCAAAAAAGAAAGAAAGAGAGAGAGAGAGAGAGGGAGGGAGGGAGAGAGAGAGAGAGAGAGAGAGAGAGGAAGGGAGGGAGGGAGGGAGGGAGGGAGGGAGGGAGGGAGGGAGAGAGGAAGGGAGGGAAGGAAGGAAGAAAGCACTCACCTTTAATCCCAGCACTCGAGACAGAAGCAGGTGGAGCTCTTGAGTTCAAGACCAACTGGTATATAGAGTGAGTTCCAGGACATCCAGACTACACATAGAAATCCTGTCTCAAAAAAAACCAAAGTGTGTGTGTGTAGGAAAGAGAGAGAGAGACAGAGGGAGAAGAAATCTGGCATGGCAAAACGCTATTTTTCTATCCAAGATATATAGAAAAAAGCAGACTACCCTTGTGTCAGTGGCCAGATAATATAGCCTATTTTTTAGGGGGGGGGGAAATCTCAGGAATGCCACAATTTCTCTATACATAAAAAATGTGTCATTGTATATTCTAAAGAAATAGGAAGCCATCCGGGCGTTGGTGGCGCACGCCTTTAATTCCAGCACTTGGGAGGCAGAGGCAGGCCAATCTCTGTGAGTTCCAGACCAGCCTGGTCTACAGAATGAGTTCCAGGACAGCCTCCAAAGCAATACAGAGAAACCCTGTCTCGAAAAAGCAAAAAAAAAAAAAAAAGAAATAGGAAACCACATCTTTAAAACCAGTACTCAGGAGGCAAAGACAGGTGGATCTCTATGCATTCAAGGACAGCCTGGTCTACATAGTGAGTTCCAAGACAACCAGTGATACACAGAGAAAACCCTGTCTCAAAAAACAAAACAAAAAGGCAGGAAGAAAGAAAGAGAAAAAAAGGAAAAGAGAGAGAGAGAGAGAGAGAGAGAGAGAGGAGAGAGGGGGGGGGAAAGCAGGCAGTAGGATTCAGAGCAGGACCTGAGTTTTAACCACTGAACTGTACTGCCCCTCTGTGGACAATCACCTTATAGCCAAGCAGACGTCGGGGGTTCTGGTCTGGGGACCCTCATACTACGCGTCTGTGAGTGTATATTCTTGGAGTTTCAAGAGCACAAATTAAGAGAAACACTTTATAGAGAAGTAAAGAAATAAGGTTCATCACACACAACCTAAAATAATTTACCAAACAGATCTTCCCTTAAACATTTAATGTATTTAGAAAGTGGGCATGATTCCCTACTGTGTGCCAGGCACTGCACTAGATATTTGATGGTAGAGATACCAGGACAAGGTACCAATGCCATTGAGGGCTGAGAGAAAAGGACGCAGACAGTTACGATGCTACGGTAGGACATAACCCTCAAATCTGCCTCTCCCTGTTGCATAATTCTCCATAAATAGTTTCATCTTTCTGCAGAATGTGAACCTTGTGACTGAAAACCATTTTTAGAAAACAGAAAGCAAGTCACTTTGGAGAGCAATTTATAAACGTGTCTTCTCTGGGGCCATTTACTCACACGAAAAGACACCAAAAACTCTTCTCTTACTGTTGTATGATAGAAAACAAAGGCCCGTTCATTCCCTTCCTAGGAGAGTCAGGGTCCTTCCTGTCCAGAGGGGAGGAGGGGCAGACATAGCTATTTTATCTGAACTCCAGGGCTCACCCTTTGACGTTCTTTTAGTGATGGAAACCATGCACAGATAGCTGTGTGGTGGTGGCACTTGAGAAGCAGAGGCAGGGGGATCTCTGTGAGTTCAAGGTCAGCCTGGTCTACAGAGTGAGTTCCACTATAGCCAGGGCTACACAGAGAAACCCTGCCTTGATAAACAAACAAAAAGAAGAAAAGAAAAAGAAGAAACCTTGAACAGATGACCAATCCCTTATTATCCCCAGTAGTAACTGGGTATGGTAAGCCAGTGCTGAGAAGCTGTAGCTCAGAGGTTCTCAACCTCAGACCTCTTAATATGGTCCTCATGTTGTAAAGACCCCCCACCATAAAATTATTTTCGTTGCTACTTCCTAACTGTAATTTTGGCTACTGTTATGAGTTGTAATATATTTTTGGAGATAGCGTTTACCAAAGGGGTCTCAACCCACAGGTTGAGAACCACCACTATATAATGCTCTGTTCTTAGATTCAGTCTAGAGGCACATTCATGCACGCAGATGCACAAACACAGACACACATGAGTGTGTACAAAGTGCACAATCAGCTCATATGCTCCCTTAACAATTGGTTTTTGTTGTGTTTTGTTTTGTTTTGTTTTATTTTCGAGGCAGGGTTTCTCTGTGGCTTTGGAAGCTGTCCTGGAACAAGCTCTGTAGACCAGGCTGGCCTTGAACTCAAGAGATTCACTAGTCTCTGACTCCCAAGTGCTGGGATTAAAGGCATGTGCCACCATGTTCACTGTACTGTATATTCTGGAAAGTGGAAATCGCTAAGCCATCTAATTTCCCCCAGGCCTCTGGGTCAATCTCTTCCTCAGGTTCCCCTTGCTGCACGGTGCATTTCCCTAGACACTGCTGTTCCCCTTGCTGCACGGTGCACTTCCCTAGACACTGGTGTTCCCCTTGCTGCACGGTGCATTTCCCTAGACACTGCTGTTCCCCTTGCTGCACGGTGCACTTCCCTAGACACTGGTGCAGGCTTTGTTCTATCTTTTTATTCATCATAGTGTCCCCCAAGACTGAGGGCTGCAACAGATTTTATTCAGACACTAGAGTATAAAATGTACATACATTAGACTGCTTTTTTAAAATTAATGTTTAGCTGTGAGTGGTGGCCACACCTCCAATGTTACCAGAACTTGGGAGGAGTGGGTAGGAAGATTAGGAGTTCAAGACCAACCTCAGCTTCATTGCCTGAGCTACACAAGATCCCTTTTCAATTCCCTGCCTTCCCCAATTAACATTATCTTATTAAATAACGTATTTCATGTTTAAGCCTCCAATAGCATTTTGCTTATAAACTGAATACTATTTTTTAACACACATGTGTGCTGCAGGGAGGGGATACAAACCTAAGTAACACAGGACAAAAAGGACAACTTGTGGGAGTCAGTTGTCTCCTTCCACTGTGTGAGTCACAGAGGTTGAACCCGGGTCACCAGTCTCAGAAACATTTCTCAAAGACGGAATGCCAGGTATAACGGTACATGCCTTTAGACCCAGTACCCAAGCAGGCAGATCTCTTGAGTTTGAGACCAGTCTGGTCTACACAGCAAGCTCCAAGTCAGCCAGAGCTATACGGTGAGACCCTGTAGTATGCTTTTTCATCGGGACCTCCTGCCCGCAAATAACAACAGAGTCTTAATAAAAGCTTGGCCATTGGCTTATGCTTGTCCCACCAGCTCTTCTAACTTAACCCACATTATTAATCTAGGTTCTACCATGCGGCTTTTACCTCGCTCCCATTTTGTGTGTCCAACTCATTCTGCATCTTTTTTTTTTTTTTTTTTTTTTTGGTTTTTACAAAACAGGGTTTCTCTGTGTTGTTCTGGAGGCTGTTGGTCCAGCCCAGCCTCGAACTCACAGAGATCCGCCTGCCTCTGCCTCCCGAGTGCTGGGATTAAAGGTGTGCGCCACCACCGCCCGGCTCATTCCGCATCTTGATGGTATCTCCTGCACACTTCTCTTCCTCTCTTCCCCTTGGAATCCTGCTATCTTTCCTGCCTAGCTATTGGCCATTTAGTTCTTTATTAAAACAGCCGAGGGTGCCTTAGGCAGAGACACGTCTTTCCAGAGTAAACAAATACTCTGCAACAAGACCCTGTCTCAAAAAAAATTCATGTGTATGGTTTTCTTGCTTGCTTGTGTGTGTGTCTGTGCGTGCGTGCGTGCGTGCGTGCGTGCGTGCGTGCGTGTGTGTGTGTGTGTGTGTGTGTGTGACTGGTGCATGAGGAGCCAGAAGAGGGAGTCAGATCCTGTAGAATTGGGGTTAGAGATATTTGTAAGCAGTTGTGTGGGTGCTGGAAACTAAACTGGTCCTCTGCAAGAGCAGCAAACGCTCTCAAGGAGATAGCTCAAGATGGCTCTCTATGGTACTGCTTAATCCCCAAGTCTTTCAAGATGGCTCTCACTGAGCCATCTCTCCAGTTCTACTGTCATTCCATTGACTGCTGTCACCAGCACCACCTCTTTCTCATTTGGGACATTTACTTATATATACTTTATTCTTAAAAAATTTTTTTTAAGTTGGGCATGGTGATATACGCCTTTAATCCCAGCCTAGTCTACGAGTGAGTTCCAGGACAGCCAGGACTACATAGAGAAACCTTGTCTGGAAAAAGCAAAATTAAAAAAGAATTAGAGATTATTTTTACTTTATGTGTATGAGTGTTTTGCCAGAAGAGGACATCAGATCCTCTGAACTCGAGTTAGATAGTTACTAGCTACTATGTGGTTGATGGGAATTGAAATCAGGTCCCCTGGAAGAGCAGTAGTCTTTATTGTTTTAATTTGGTTTGGTTTTGTTTTGCTTTCCAAGACACAGTTTCTCTGCGTAACAGCTGACAGCCTGCCTTTGCAGGCAGGATAAAAGATGTGTGGGACCATGGCCAGGCAAGGGGTCAGTGCTCTTAACCTTCCAGTCAATGGACTTTATTCTCAAGCTCCCAAGCTTTGAGGAACTTCTCATTCCTCTGTCTGAGCTATCAGAGCTGGGCACATCCCTGTGTGGCTGCAAAAAGTCACACTCCAGTCTCCGATGCCAGGGGCCAAGCACTCTGCTGTTGAGCCAGCTCTCCTGCCCTCTCTCTCTCCTCTCTCTCTCCTCTTTCCTCTCTCTCTCTCTCTCTCTCTCTCTCTCTCTCTCTCTCCTCTCTCCTCTCTCCCTCTCTCCCTCCTCTCTCCCTCTCTCCCTCTCTCCCTCCCTCTCCCTCTCCCTCTCCCTCTCCCTCTCCCTCTCCCTCTCCCTCTCCCTCTCCCTCTCCCTCTCCCTCTCCCTCTCCCTCTCCCTCTCCCTCTCCCTCTCTCTCTCTCTCTCTCTCTCTCTCTCTCTCTCTCTCTCTCTCTCTGTGTAACCTTCCTTGGCTGGAACTCACTCTGTAGACCAGCAGGCTGGCCTTGAACTCAGAGATCCACCTGACTCTGTTCTGGGGATTAAATGGCGTCCGCTTTATTTTTGGCTTTTGTTTTATTTTGTTTTACAAACAGGCTCTTGCTATGTAGCCTGGGCTGGGCTCAAACTCACAATTCTTTTGCCTCCCTTTCCTGAATGCCAGGATTACAGGCATGTACCACCACCACGCCCAACTATATTTTCAACTTATTGCCTATGGTGGTTTGAATAGAAATGGTCACCATAGGCTCACACATTTAAATGCTTGGTCCTTAGGAAGTGGCACTACTTGACAGGGACTAGAAGGTGTGATGGTCTTGTTGGAGGACTGTGTGAAACGTGTTGTCTTCCCCGCCAGCCGCCTGGGCTCTGCCGAGCTGTCTGAACCCCCAAATAACACACAGGGCGCTATATTAATTATGAAGCTGTTGGTCGTTTGCTTGGTTTCCCATGGTCATGGTGTCTCTTCACAGCAATAGAACAATGACTGAGACACTGTACCAAAGAAGTGGGAACTCTTTTTCTCAGTCTCTCAAAAATAAATACTACTTCTTAGACAATGTGATCCAAACCATTGAGTTTTTTTTTTCTTGTGTTCTTACTGTTGTGTGACCATCTCTCACAGGATTGTCAGTAATGTAGAGAGAACCATGTCCCTCTGCTTCAACTCCATTTTCAAATCATGCTCCTTGGAGAGTAAGGCACAGGCTGGGGGAGCTCTGGTGGTAGGGGCCTTGACTTAGGCTTGAGACCCTGAGACTGAGCCCTGTCATCAGCAAACAGGTCCAGGCAGCTTGCACTGGGCCTTGTACATGCCTGCTGTTTTACACAGCTGGGTAAGTACCTGGGACCTCATTCTCCTTTTACAAGAATATGAACAGGGGCTCCGTGGTTAAGAGTTAGGGGGTTTTCCAGAGAACCTGAGTTCAGTTCCCAGTACCCACACTAGGTGACTCACAACTGCCTTAAACTCCAGAGGATCTAATGCCCTCTTCTGGCCTGCACACATATGCATACCCACAAACAAAAATAAAAACTAAATCTTAAAAATAAAAGAAAGAGGGGCTGGAGAGATGGCTCAGAGGTTAAGAACACTGACTAACTACTCTACTGGAGGTTCTGAGTTCAATTCCCAGCAACCACATGGCTCAAAACCATCTATAATGAGATCTGGTGCCCTCTTCTGGTGTGCAGGTATACATGCAGACAGAACACTATACATAATAAATCTTTTAAAAAATAAAATAAAGAGCTAGGAAGTGGTGGTGCACACTTTTGATCTCAGCACTAAAGAGGCAGAAGCAGGTGGATCTCTGTGAGTTTGAGGCCAGCCTGGTCTACAGAGGAGTTCCAGGACTGCAGGGCTACACAGAGAAACCCTGTCTAGAAAAAACAAAAATAATAGAAAGAAATGCAGGGTGGTTATGGGAGCACACAGGGCACCTGGCCTTGTCTGCAGGAAGGGAAGCATGGCATTTAGGCTGAGCTCCTGCGTGGTTGGCGGGATGAAAGGACAAACCCTGACGTGGGACAGTGTGTGAAGCTGGAGATCAGTAGAAGGGACGGTTGCCTGGGAAAGCATCTCCTCGGGCTGCAAGCGCTGTCTCCAGGCCTGCCTTCTGCTCTCGCTCTAGTTCCCTTCATCTTGTGCCCAGTCTCAAATACTGTGCTTATTATTGTGGGGAGACATTCTGGCAAACCCTATGATGTGTGCATACTCACTAATCTAAGTTTTAATCTAGTTTTCATGGGGGGGGGAAGAAAAATATCATCTAAGTTTTAGAAGCCAAAACCGAAATAAAAACAATAGGTCTTCATTGAAAACACTAACAAAACCAAAGCAGGGATACCCGAAGCACTGCCCTCGGCCACACACCTCTCTCGCTCTTGCCCATTCCGCATCACTTTTAAATGGCTGCACAGAGCTCCACAGAATGTCTGTTATCAGTAAGTGTCCCCTCTTATCATGGACAGCACATGAAGCATCTTCTGTGTACCTTCCATCGTGAGACCTTCTTACTGCAGACTTCAAGCTGTGTAATTGACTTATGGGGCAGGCGTAGGGGTCTTGGAAGGCATCTTAGGCTCCTGGAAATGTTTGGTTGCACCCACTCCCATTCCCAGAAAAGAAGTCTGCTCTCAGACTCCGGGAGTCACGGCTCTGGGAGAGCAAGCAGCCCACAGCAGGGATGACACATTTCAGACAAATAATCCCAAGACACGCAGAATTTAAAGGAACGCAAACATACTTCCACTCCTTTAGTTTAAACTTCTTTCAGGATCATGCCTTCCACTGAGCCCAAACCACGCAGAGCCAGCTGGGCCCAGTGACAAAGGCAGGGGACTCACAAGCTCAAAGGCAGCCCAGGAAACCTAGCAAGACCCTGAAACACAAAGGAGTGGTTTACTGGTAAAGTCCCTGCCTGAGACAGGCAAGGCCCTAGGTTCCATACTAGTACTGCAAACAAAATAATTTAAACCAAAAACATGCAAATAAATTTCTAATATGTGCTAATAGCTATCTTAATACAGATAATAGAGGAGCAAGCCCCAAATAATTGTGTGTATCACATATGTTTAACATACATCAGTGAATGAATTCTATGGAAATGTTTTACTATATAGACATATATACATGTAAGTGCCACATCATATGTTTTGGACTTTCTCATCTGTTCACATTTCCCAAGGTGAATAACTTCTAACCTCACACACTGACATCAGAGGCAAACCTTTGACCATGTACTGTGTCAGCATTCACCAGACGCTTCTTAGTACAGCTCTCTACTGGATAGAGAAATACAGACAAGATGACTGTCCTAAGCAGCAGAGTCCTGCTGAGAAGCTGGAGGCAGAGGTGGTCTGCATGGCACCATATGAGGATCAGGCAGGTCACTGGAACCCAAGTACAGCTGTCGCCGTTGTGTCCTTTATGGTGCAATCCTTGTATTGGGCAGGAAGATGGTTGAGAGCTGGTCTGCCTTCTAGGGTGGGAGACAGACCCACCTAGGCTTCTTCAGGCAGGGGCAAGGGTTCCTTTGCAGTGTGAGGTTCTGGAGAGGAAGCAAGTCTCAGGTGTAAAACGAAGAGGCCACATGTTTGGAGCATGCAGTGAGCAGGAGGGACAGCATTATGCACAGCCCCTGCTGGAGTTGGGCACTGAGCTTAGTGCTTTTCATGGAGTAATGGGTTTCAAACACACACACACACACACACACACACACACACACACACAGTGGGGCATGACCTGTCATGACTCCCATTTATACACTGCACCAGACTCACAGCTGTCTCAAGTCTATGTGCTCTTAATCAGTGTGGGAAACCACCGGATGCCAACTTGGTGTGTTCATATGAGTCCGTTCAGTGCGAATGCTATCTCAAGCCACAGTCCTGGGCAGCTCAATGGTAGAGCACTTGACTAGCACTGGGGCAGGCTGTCCTGGGTTGCTATCAGTTTTATTTCTAGGTTATTTCAGTGGACAGAGTTCAGAAGTTCAGAAGAAATACCTGTGTTTATAATTTATGTTTTGTTTGAGACACGGTCTAGTAGAGCTCAAGTTGACCTTGAACTTGGGATGTGGTGGAGGCTGGTTTTGAACTCCTGATCCTCCCTGTCCCACCTCCTGGGTGCTGGTGTTACAGGTATCTACCATCATGCCCAGCTAACGTATGCATTTGTAAAGAACACCCTGAGGTATAGTTATCACAAGAACATACATGCCCTTAAGGCAAGTTATGGGAGTATGAACCTGTGGGCCTCTCCCACTGTCAAGTCCCTGGGTGCTGTGTAATTCTCTCCATTCTCCTTCCCGTTCTTTCTAGCCACCTCTGCTGGTCTTCAGCAGGCTGTTTGAAACATAAAACTCACCTTCAGTTTACAGTCAGTTTGATGTCAGAACTGGGGGTAGAGGGGTGTTTGTTTGGTGAATCAGAATAATCAAATGTATTTATTTCCATAAGTTTGTAATACAGTCCACACCATGGACTTTTAGTATACTCTGAACTCCCAGGGGAGGCTTTGGTAACTGGAGAGGTTTCAGTACTTGTTGGTGTTGGCAAGTTGGAAAGCCTATTCCAGATACTTAAAAGATTCATCCTTATATTTCTGTTGCTCTACAATCACTTCTAGTACCAAATTATGTGTTAGTCAGGGTTCTCCAGAGTAACAGAACTTATAGAATGAATCTGTCTTTCTTAAGGCAAGGGATTTATTAGAATGACTTACAGGCTATGGACCAACTAATCCAACAATGGCTAGCTATGAATGGAAAGTTCAAGAATCAGAAGATGCTCAGTCCATTAGACTGGGTGTCTCAGGTTTTGGTTGTTCTAGACAGGGTTTTTCTGTGTAGCCCTGGCTATCCTGAAACTCGCTCTGTAGACCAGGCTGATCTCAAACTCATAGAGATCTGCCTGCCTCTGCCTGGGACCTGCTTGTTTTTTGAGACAAGGTCTTTCTATATTTCATAAGGATGTGTTGAACTGTATTGTTATTGTGGGGCAGAGGCAGGTGAATCTCTGTATTTCAAGGCCAGCCTGGTCTACAGAATGAGTTCCAGGACAGTCAAAGATACACAGAGAAACCCTGTCTCGTGTTATTATTGTTAAGTGAATGAAAGAACGAATTAGTAAATGTCTGAATGGATGAGGTAAATCATCTTTTCTCAGCCCTAACTTTGGCGTGTGGCAGATGTGAACTTTAATATTCTTTATCCCATGGACTAGGAAGACTCAGGATCCCCTAGCTGCAGTAGTACTCTCACTTGCCATTGCTGATTCCATTTTCTATCACATCCGACAATGTATGCAAGTACTACCTCTGCAGTCTGAGCCTGTTCTCGGGCGAGTTCATTCCATGGAAGACGGCGAGAGTCTAAAGAGTATGTCCTTTGTGACTTTGGACACACTGGCGATGTGCTCACTGTGGAGGAATGAAAAGACAGAAATGGTGGGAACCTTGTATGACCAAGATATCAGCAGGTGGGGGCTGGAGGGATGGCTCAGAGGTTAAGAGCACTGGCTGCTCTTCCAGAGGTCCTGAGTTCAATTCCCAGCAACCACATGTTGGCTCACAACTTTCTACAATGAGATCTGGTGCCCTCTTCAGGCATATATGCAGGCAGAATACTGTATACACAATTTTAAAAAATTTCAGAAGGCTAGAACCAAGCACCAAAAGGCCAGCAAATGACAGGTGACGTGGAGGCTCTGAATGTTCAGGGTGGGAAGTGGGGGAGGGGGCACGGAGGTGGGAGGGATGTATAGAACCAGGGAAGACTCTGGGTGGACTGTGGCAGATACACAAGAGGGAACGAGAATCAAGAGGCAATAAACTAAAATAGACAGTTGGCCTTAGCTCTCAGGCTAACAAAACCATTCTAGGGGACAAGTGAACAGAGCCCTGGCTCACTGACAATAGAGCTAAATGAAGCACAACCCTGTTTAGTGACCAATGAGAGTGACAGGATCAGCCCACAGGCTTTGGAACAATGAGGAAGTCGCCACGGCAGCAAAGGAACGGGAAGGGGCACAGGAGCCGCGTGTCTTACCACGAGCTGCACAGAGCATTCACTGCTTCATCTAAGGAGCACTCCTAGGGCAGGGAACCATGGCACACACCTGTAACCCAGCACTCAGAAGAGAGGCTCCGCAGCTTGAGACTACTCTGGGATACACAGTGAGACCCCGTCTCACACAGTAACATTGGTGATGATGATACGCTTCCTTACGTCTACTTTGCTTGTATTAGGCACTGTGTTCTGGACTTTACAAAAGAGCTGACCAATTCATTCTGCACATCGACCCTAAGCCATACATACTCTTAGCATTCCCATTTTACAGAGAAAGAGCTTGAGACTAAGGATAAGAACCAAATAGGGCCATGGAACCAGGAGGTGCTGTGGGAGCTGACATTAAAAGATAGTGATCTGAGACCATTGCTGCCTCTCTATTCAGCCCTTGAAGAGTGACTATGTTGCCAGGCAGTGATGGCGCACACCTTTAATCCCAGTACTTGGGAGGCAGAGGCAGGCGGATCTCTGTGAATTCGAGGCCAGCCTGGTCTACAGAGTGAATTTCGAGACAGTGAGGGTCACACAGAGAAACCCTGTCTCGAAAAGCCAAAGAGACAGAGAGATGATTCTGCCTTGCTTCATCGTACTTCAGTTAAAATAACAATTAAACTTTCCTTTTCTTAGGATTTATTTTTATTTTATGTGTATGAATGTTTTGCTGGCATGTATATATGTGCACCATGTACATGCCTGGTGCCCCTGGAGGCCAGAAAAGGGCATTAGATACTAGAATTACAGATGGTTGTGAGCTGTCCTTTGGGTTCTGAGGGTATACCCAGGGACAGGGCCCAGAAAAAAAGGAGTGCTTTTGGGTAGAGTCTGGCCAGGACACCCAGCCAGGCAAGCTCCAAGAGACATGATAAGGACCACAGAAGTGACAGCAATGAACTGACAATTACCTCTGGTTCTCTGACACTTTCTATAATTCCCACACCTTGACCTTTTTTCTGTGGAGTAAACCAAAAGGGAACCTGTTGGCCTGGTTAATGTTTACCTGGGGTCTCCCAGGAGTAGTCAGCTGACATTGGTGTTTATACCATCCCTTTGTGAACTATGGCACACATGTGTCGGTCAGAGGACAATCTTGTCTTCTACCTTGTTTGAGATAGGGTCTTTTGCTGTTGCTTACAAGGTTAGCTAGTCCACAGACTTCTGGGTTCTCCCGCCTCACTTCTGCTTCCTTCTCACTGTGGGAACACTGGGATTACAGGTGCAGGCTGGGTTCTAGAGATCAGGTCCTCATGCTTGTGTGGCAGGGGTTTTACCCACTGAGCTACCGCCCAGTGAGTACGTGCATGTGTGTGAGTGCGTGCGTGCGTGCATGTGTGTGTGATCCTTTTAAAATTCTGGTTTCTTTTTTGTGTATTTCACAGCACACATAGTATACTCACACACACTTTTTTGAGACCTCTAGAACTGTAAGCTAAATAAATCTCTTTTTGTCATTAATACTCAGTCTTGGGTGTTTCATTACAGCAACAAAAAGAACTAATTCACCAGCTAGAAACTGAGGTACTTGTTCTTTTAAAATCCTCTTGCCTCAGCCTCCTAAGTGCTACAATTACAGCCCCACGCCACCACTTTCTGCTTGTAAATGGTTTCTTAATTAGTAATATGTTATTAAGGGTTACTTTCTGAAACATTTTTCTGAGCCAAGATTGAGACAGTCTGGGAATTCCTGATTGAGAAGTACAGATAGGATCCAAGTGTAAACAAGGATTTGTGGGAACCTTTACAAGCCCCCCAGACATGATGACAGAGACCTGCTATTGTGTTTTGGGGAAGTCAAATCTAATCAGTGATGCCCTTACTGACTATATTCCAGTGGCTCCCATGACAGAAAACAAAGGGATTCATAAAGTCTCCTTTGTCCAGAAACAGTTTACAAGGCCCTGATGTCCTGCCCATACCCTGGCCTGACCTTCTCCCATGTGGCGGCCCCTACCCCCCTGAGCCTTTCTCCACCCCCTGCTCTGCCCTCCTCCCGTGTGGTGTCCTCTCTCTCTGGCTCTGCTCTCCTAGCTGCTGCCTCTTTCATGTGCCCCCCTCCTTCTGCCAGGAAACTGTCATCTGTGCCAGACTCAATGACATCACTTCCGCACGGCTCCTGGCCCCTGCTTCATTTTCCCAGGGTTCCCAGTACTGTGGGCATCTAGTCTGCTCACGTACTTGCTGTTTGGCACCAGTTGCTTATCACCTGGGAATGTGGGTACCTACTGCTGCATCCTCACAGGTGCCTGCGGCAGTAGGCTGAACCTGTGTCTGTGCTTGGGATACTGTGACTAGTCACTGCCTCAGGAAAGTTTAACTTTCATATGAGGTCATGTTTGTGCAGGGCTCGTTTTCTTAATGTTAGCACAGGGTAAAACATTGGTAAATAGAGCTGTCATTGTCACAATACTTCAAATAGCAAGGGGCAGTAAATGTCTGAAAGATGCAGTGGCCTGCACAGAGCCCCCACCTGGTCTCTCTGGCAAACCCCGAGGGAGCCAGGCTGGAGGACTTCCTAGCTCCCCGTCTTCCCACTCTGTCCCACCTCACCTGGTACTGGAAATAAACCCCATTCTGTAGGGGCTTTTTATGACCAGGGAATAGTTATCCACTGGGCTTCGGAATGAGAACGAGGACTGGAGAAACTTCCGTCTCTCTTCTACCTCCTTCCTTCTCTTCCTGTGGGGAAGCAAAACGGATGTCAATAAACCAGTTCAGAAATTCAGAAATCCCTTCTCCAGAGCAGTTTTACTGGCACCTTGATAAGCACTGGGAGAAAAATAAGGGCTGGCAAGGCTGGCGAAGGGAATGGAAACAGAGGGTCTACACAAGGCCACGCCCTCTCATTAATCTTCGAATAGCAGCCTGAGGCCAAGACTGAACTGAGTCTGGGGAAATAGGATCCTGACCTGGAGGCAGACACACAAGTCTGCACCTCCAGGGATTAACTTGTACCACTGTTATTTTTTCCTGTGATGCTCATCTAGATATAATCCTACTTTATATAATGACTCAAACTGTCATGAGAATTAAAGGTTTTTATTTCCTAGAGAAACTAAAATAGAGGCCAGTGATGTAAGACCAAAAGAAAATAAGGGGAACTAAGTGGTTATTTAAATGTAGGGTGCCTGCTCCATTGCTTCCTGCCATTTCCAGAACACAGTCAGCCAGGCATCAGTTCATAAAGAAAGGCTTTTCCCTCCCCAGGCACAGAGTGGTCCTGAGAAAAGTGACTGCTGGTGCTCGGGACCTCCCTGTGCAGATGGCTTGCTTCCCTGCCACAAGCAGGGAGGAGCCCCAGCCACCAGTGCTGGCCCCATGGGCTTCTTGGAGCTTCCCCCTGAACTATGAGACAGCCCAAGTCATGGGAAATACACAGACATCAAAGATCAAAGAGTAAAGCCCAGCAAACAAAGAAGCAGAGAGGACCCCTCGGGGAGGTGGGAGCAGCATGAGGTCAGAAGAAAACTAGTAGGGTGTGTGGAGGATGTTTGAATAACCTCAGCAATGGTGGAAATACTGCAGCCATAGGAGGATGACGGTGCTGTCTCGTGCTACCTTCTTTTTAATCTCTTCCACCACTGGATTCTGCCTTAAAATTATTATTTTGTATTTTATCATAGTCTCAATGGAACTATCATTATGTGGTTTTGTTTGTTTGTTTGTTTCTAAGACAGGATCTTACTATGTAGCCCTGGCTGTCCTAGAACTCACTCTATAAACCAGGCTGGCCTCAAACTCCCAGAGATCCACTTGCTTCTGTCTCCGGTGTGCTGGGATTAAAGGCGAGTGCATCTGTTTTTTGTTGTTGTTGTTGTTGCTGCTGCTGCTGCTGCTGTTGTTTTAACAGTGCAAGGGGTCACGTCGCAGGGAACAAGGATGGCTCTCCAGGGATGAGCATGGCCATAGCTTTCCTGGCTCTTGCCCTTTCTGGGGCTATGGGTGAGTGTGACCATGCTACTATTATTTAGATGTAGTTTTAGCTTTATAAAGTTTATGTCTTTCAGGATATATGCAGGAATTGCAACCACCTCCTACTGTAGGGCATCCAAAGGTTAATCTCCAACCGACATGGAAGCTGTAAACAAGTGATCACTGGGGCTGGAGAGATTGGTCAGCAATTAGGAGAACTCAGTGCTCTTACAGAAGACCTGGGTTCCGTTCCCAGCATCCACACGGCAGCTCACAACCGTCTATAACTCTAGTTCCAGGGTTTCTGACACCTCTTCTATCATTCCTGGGCTCTTGCATGAATGGAGTACACATATCTGTACGCAGTCACATACACATAGAATTATTTTTTTTTTTAATCCCTCAACCTCCCCATACAACTTCTGGGACCACAGGTCTCAAGAAAGAGTTGCGGCAGAGAGTGTGGACAGAGAAGGGAATTGAGATGAGTGATGAGGGGCTGGAGAGCAGGTGAACAGGAGAGCAGATGAGAGCAGCCAGCTGGCAGAGAGACTGGAAAGCCCTCCTGACCATGGCCGCGGGTGACAACAGAGCATGTGGGGGAAGAGGCCCAGGATCTCATGTAGAGGAAGGCGGTGCTCTGTGAGTGACCCCGAGTGACATCTGAGGCTCCTGGCTCTCGGCCCTGACCTAGCTCTCTAGCCCCCCTCCACCATCAGAATCGGCCTTTATTTCTTCCCTAACGAACTGTCTCTATCACAGTCCATGCAAGCCTGGTCCAGTCCTTTGCTCTGAGACACAGCACTGGGAAAGCTCAGAGGTGCTCTCTGGACCCACACATGCACCTGCTCACCCCCCCACCTGGTGATCTCCACACATGCACCTGCTCCCCTCCCCCACCTGGTGATCTCCAGACATGCACCTGCTCACCCCCCCCACCTGGTGATCTCCAGACATGCACCTGCTCACCTCCCCACCTGGTGATCTCCCACCGTTCACTCTGGACACTTTCTAAGACTGTCCTTTGAACAAACCTCGAGAGAAACGCCGTTTCCCTGTGGGGGTTTCCTCTGAACTTCTTGTCAAACCAATAATCAAACAGTAGCGAGGGTGAGAGGATGGCATGGTTGGCCTTTCTTTTTTTCTGCTGCTTTTTTATTGATAACTTTCACCTCCCTGGGAGATAAAATGACAAAATACATGTATTTAAAAAGAATGAAATGCTGAGCAGTGGTGGCACACCTTTAATCCAAGTACTCAGGAGGCAGAGGCAGGTGGATGTCTGTGAGTTTGAGGCCAGCCTGGTCTACAGAGTGAGTTCCAGGACAGGTAGGGCTACACAGAGAAACCCTGTCTGGAAAAACAAACAAAAGAAAAAGGATGAAAGAGCCAATGTGATTGATTGATTGATTGATTGATTGATTGATTGATTGATTGATTTTTATACAGGGTTACTCTGTGTAGCTCAGCTGTCCTGGAACTCACTCTGTATACTAGGCTGGCCTTGAACTCACAGAGCTCAGTCTGCCCCTACCTCCCAAGTGCTGGGAATAAAGGTGTGTACCACCACCACCTGGTTGCAATGTGATCTTTTCTGCCAGCCTGCCAAGAAACAGCTGACCACACAGGAGTCACTACATCCCAGATACAGACTGCTGGGGTTGTAGAATGGACGTATGGAACTATAGAGGAGATGAGGACTTGGTAGCTACTGGAAGCTTTGGGTAGAGTGTTCACAGGTTACACAATGGCTTTGCTGAACTGGATAACCCCAGTCGGCTTTTGAAATGCAAGTAGACAATTAATTGATGAAGAATCAAGCTATAAGTAGTCAAGGTCAACAAAATAGCCATTAATATATATTTGTATGAGGTAAGATGTTGTCATGATGGGCTTGATCGGTGGCTCAGCAGTTAAGAGCACTGGCATCACTTGGAGAGGACCGTGACCAGTACTCAGCACCCACATGGCAGGCAACTCACATCCATCTGTAATTCCAATTCCAGAACATTCAGCAACCTCTTTTGACTTCTATATAGGTACCAGGCATTAAGGAAGTGCACATACATGCAGGTAGGCAAGACACTTACACACATAAAATAAATCAAAAATTTTAAAGATGATGTCATAAGCTAGGTTGGCAGTACATACTCAACTATTCAGAAGTTCAAGGCCAATCATAGACAACACACACACACACACACACACATACACACAACACACACAAATGTAAAAAGAAAAGCAGGGAGACGGCTGTATATACTTCTCTGTTTCCTTTAGACATCAC
The DNA here is from genome assembly GCF_017639785.1 of Mesocricetus auratus. NCBI lineage: Eukaryota > Metazoa > Chordata > Mammalia > Rodentia > Cricetidae > Mesocricetus > Mesocricetus auratus. The sequence goes on along the minus strand of NW_024429194.1, from coordinate 85,217,225 downwards.
AAGGACAGAATCAAACGTAGGAACATTTCCTGGAGTTCTTTCAATAGTATGTTGAATCTTGGGTGCTCTGCTGCAAATATGCTGGAGGCCTTGTGCTCTGGACTCACAGGAAAATTAATTCTCCAGCAATGGCCCTGCACCTGCTCAGTGTAACCCTCAGAAGGGCAGACAGGCTCCTCCCGCTACTACGGGAGGTTCAGCAGCTGCCTGATGGATGGCCTTGGTTGTTCCCCATCTTCCAGCCACAAACTTCCTGGCTAAAATGCCTTGTGTTGCTGGGGACCTGCAGTGCTCTGATGTGGGGTCCCCTACCTCCCCTTCATCAGCCAATACCTCTGAGCTAGGCTAGATCTACAGTGAGACAGGTGCTAGTGTTGGTCGTGTTCATGGAAGAGGAGTCTACACCCTTCACAGCTTGGCTGGGGAGTCTCACTGACATGGAAAATAAGACAGAGAGAACTTTAGTTTGCCCAACATCAGAGCTAATGCTCCTGACCTGGGCTCCATCAGGGAACAAACAGTAATGTCCCCAAAGCGTCCTCCCCACCTTTGACTCATCTTCCACATGGCCACTTTCATCCCAGAGCTGGCCCTCATTGAAAAAACAAAGCAGAATACCATTTTGCTATTTAGACATTCAGGGGACTGGGGACATGCCTCATTTGGTAAAGTGATAGCCATGAAAGCACTAGGACATGAGCATAACCCCAGTACACACGTAAAGGCCAGGCATGGTGGGTGGTGTCTCTCAATCCCAGTGCTAAGGAGGAGTCTCAGTGGCTAAAAGCACTTGCTGGGCAATCAATGAGGGCCAAAGATTGGCTCTCAGCACCCACATAAGCTGGGTATCAAAGACAGGTTCTGGGGCTTAGCAGAGGAAACACAGCATGAAAGACACCCTCGCCTAACCCTATGCACATTCACAGGACGCCAGGTCTATTTTTGGAGCTAGTTAGACTCCAAGTTGGGATGCTTCTGCCTCGGTTTTTTCTTTCTTCTTTCTTTCCTTCCTTCCTTCCTCCCCCCTTTCTTTTTTAAAGATTTATTTATTTATTGTATACACAGTATTCTGTCTGCATGTACGCCTGCACTCCAGAGGAGGGCACCAGATTCCATTATAGATGGTTGTGAGCCACCATGTGGTTGCTGGGAACTGAACTCAGGAAGAACAGCCAGTGCTCTTAACCGCTGAGCCATCTCTCCAGCCCCTGCCTCAGTTTTCTAGGTGCTGGGATTACAGGCATACACCATGATGTCAACCTTTAAAAAAGAGCGTTTTTTTTTTTTTTTGGCACAGTGGAGGGGTGTGTGTGTGTGCAGGAGATAGGCTCCGCCTCTGTGCTCTACTCTGGCCTAGAATTTGGGGTAATTCTGCATCAACCTTCCTGAGTGCTAGAATTACAACTGTCAGCTACCACACAGTGGGGAAACACACACACACACACACACACACACACACACACACACACACACACACACACACACACCACAGAGCTAGGCTCTGAATGAGCTGGTTCTGATGTGGCCACAGGAAAGCTGACTGTGCTCAGTGAACCCTGCTGGCTGCTGCTGTGGACAGGTGTCCATTCGTGGCTCTGAGCCTACACCCTCCTACCTCCTGAAGTTCTCTCGCAGATCTGTTAGGTAGCTGTTAAAGTAGGTCCACTCGCTCTCATGCAGTCGGTACAGCTGCCTGAGCTTCATCCTTCGAGTCTCCATGTTCTTGGTGGCCAGATGGATGATGTCAGCATAGGTCATGGCAGAGTCAGTGGATTCTGCTGTCAAGGAATGGCCCTCTGTGCTGCCCCCAAGCCCTGCTAGTGGCTGAGCCTTGTGTATGGGAAGGGACGCATGAACTACACCAAGGACAAAGTTTGGTGCTTTGGAGTTACGGAGGAGGTACCCAAAACCCACACAGGCAGTGATCTTCTGAGGCCAGCTAGGGCTAGCCTGGGAATGAAGAAAGCTGCCCTCTATGTGACCAGGAAGTGCCCACCTTGTCATGAAGCCCTGTTTGACCCTGTCCATGGCATGGAGGCAGACAATACTGCCTTAGATTGTCTGCAGGGGAAGGACGGCGGCATCTGCTGCTGGGCAGTGTGGCGCTGTTTCCAGGGGGTTCCCCAGGATCACTGGTTCTTTCTGCAGATCACAGTGGCCACAGTCCACCAGCTTAGTTCTGAGCCCAGCTGAATAGTCTGGGCTTGGAGTCTGTCATCACAATGGCCAAGCAGAAGGGACTCCAACATCCCACTCCTTGGAGGCCTGATGGCACATCTGTTTTCTGGTTTGGTGTTTGGGATTTGTTTGGTTTGGTTTTTAAAGAATGTCTTACTATGTAGACCAGGCTGGCCTTGAGTTCACAGAGATCCACCTGCCTCTGCCTCCTGAGCGCTGGGATTAAAGGTGTGCCCATGAAGCCCAGGTGGATTTGGCTTTTTAAAACAGGATCCAGCTATGTAGTCTTAATAGTCAGCCTACTGCCCCACCCTCCCGAGTGCCGGCATTATGGGTACATACTGCCACACTCAGCTTCACTGTTCAAGTTTATACTGAAAGGGCCCTGCTTTTAGTCAGGTATGGTGATGCACACCAGTAATCCTAGCACTTGGGAATGGAATTAGGAGGATCAAATCCAAGGACACAGGGAGTTCCAGGCCAGCCAGAGCTACATGAGACAATGTCTTAAACACCAAAACAAAGAAGACCTTTCTCCTCTGCTACACTCTCACCCTTCGTTTTAATCTCGGCTGCATTTGTGACAAGCTGTGGGACCTCCACTATCACCATCTATGTCTCCATTTATCTATCTATGAAAGGGGATAAGAGCCAGGTCTGGTGATTTACACTTGTAATCCCAGAACTCGTGAGGCTGAAACAGGAAAATTGCCCTGAATTTGAGGCCAGCCTCAACTATATTGTGAGACCCTAACTCAAGAACCTCTCCAAAAGAAAAAAAATACCCTTCTTTTAGAGCCTGGATGTGTCCCCTCACACCCTGCAAAGAGGTGGCAGGAGCCTGGTGACAAGGATATGGGATGAGTTTGGTCTTCTCTCTCCTGCTGATCAGCACTTCCTGGCCATGCTGCTGCAGCTTGGAGTAGTTGAGGAAGAAGTACACAATCAGCGGGCTGTTCCCATAAAGATCAAATTTGTTTGAAGTCAGCTTGGGGCATTTGCAGGCAGGATGGGACTGAGGGGGGAAAAAGAAAAGGATATTGTCTTGTGTGATGATGAGTGTCATCAATTTAACAGGGTTAGAGTCACTCAAGGAACAAGTCTCCAAACATAAATGTGAGGGCTTACTTAGTTTCTAGGCACATCTCTGAGGGAGTATCTTGATTGACTAAAGGGGAAGATCCACCTTCACTGTGGGTGTGGCCGTTCCTGTGTAGGGATCCAGGATGGTCTGACTTGGAGAACATGAGCTCAGAACTAGCATTCATGGCTTTCTGCTTCCTGAGTGTGGACACAATGCGACCACCTGCCTCTAGGCCCCGCTGTTGACAATACCCCACCTTTATGGTCTGTACAGTGAGCCCAAACAAAGCCTCTCTCCCTTAGGTTGTTCTATTTATTATACAGAGTTCTGTCTGTACGTATCCCTGTACCTATCCCTGCAGGCCAGAAGAGGGCACCAGATCTTATTATAGATGGTTGTAAGCCATCTTGTGGTTGCTGGGAATTGAACCCTAATCCTCTGGAAGAGCAGCCTGTGCTCTTAACCACTGAGCCATCTCTCCAGGCCCCTTCTCAGGGTATCTTATCATAGCAGTAGGAAAGGTAACTGACACTCCATGTTTACAGCACCCATGCTTCTGACCCAGTAACTCCAGTTTTAAGATGCCACCTCAGGGAATGGCTAATAAAATTAATAATAATAATAATTTTAAAAAGATCTATGTATATGTGGTCTATTGCAATAACAAATAGCCATTTCCCTTATCAGGATAGCAAGAAATAACTAGACAATTTGCAGCATAGGTCTAGGGGCAAGTGAATTCCAACTGTACTATTTTCTTGAGGAACAATCTAATTGCTGTAGCAATTCCATTTCTGTAAGGTTTTTCTCCATGTCATTTGTACATGTGAGACAACACACACACACACATTTAACAAGAACCTTTAAGACTAAATTTTTCACCAAGGGCAAAAATTATCATCCTAATTAACAAGCAGGCTGTTACAGAAAGGAGCCGAGCGTGGTGGTGAACACAGACAGCAGTTGAGAGGTTAAGGCAGGAGAATCTGTAGTTCAAAGCCAAGTTGGGAAACACTGAGATCTTGTCTTAATTGAAAACAAAACAAAAAAAGCCAAGTCTCAGCACTTTTTCACAATGCTTCTGCAGGTCCTCAGCTGTCCCATTTGTCATCGATGTTAAAACCTCTTACCCAGACTAAACCACAGATCAGGACATAAGTGTTCCGCTCCTTTCTTTCCGTCTGTGGAGCAGATCCAACAGCTGTTAGCACCAGGGACCAAAGATGGTCCAAGCTGGTTTTCTGTTTTCCAGACAAAGGTCACTGACATGAAGCTTGGACAGGGTGGTGAGGGGTGGCACAGAGATCTGAAGCCACTGAGAAGGTATATTTATTTATATTTATTTCTATAACAGAGAAGGAAACAGGCTCACAGCTCTCTTCCTGATACACATGAAGGTCTGAATTTAAAATAGGAAGAAATATTATTTACATCTTCAGAGAACAAGGTCTGACTCTGTAGCCCAGGATAGCCTAGAACTCGCTATGTAGCTGAGGCTGGTTGGAATGCTTAGCAATGCCCCCAAGTCAGCCTACTAAGTGCTGGGATTACAGGTGTGAGCTCCACACCTGGCTCCAGCCTGGGAATTTAAATAACCCAGAAATCATCCTTAAGAGATCTGCTGGCATCATATGAGTGATAATCAGAAACACCCCTGCTCTTACGTGACACCTGCATGAGATGAAGATTCTTTGGCCATGTCTCCTTTAAATCACCTTTGCTCTTAAGTTGGAGACACTAAGTAGTTAAGAATGTTTGCTGCAGGCTGGAGAAATGGCTCAGAGGGTAAGAGGCTGCTCTTCCAGAGGTCCTGAATTCAATTCCCAGCACCCACATAGTGGCTCACAACCATCTATAATGAAATCTGGTGCCCTCTTCTGGCCTGCAGGCATACATGCAGACAGAACACTGTATACATAATAAATCTTTTAAAAAAATGTTTGCTGCTCTTCCAGAGGATACAAGTATGGTTTCCAGTGACCAAGTCAGATGACTCACAACAGCCTATAACTCCAGTTCCAGGGGATCGGACATCTTTTTCTGGCCTCTAAGGATACCTGCACTCACATGCACACACACTCACAAGCACTTACACACCCACACACACTCATATACATATACAATCACAAGCATGCACACACATTAAGCTCACCTTTTTCAGAAACAAACTCAGGCATGCTCTGGCTTCCGATATCCTCTTGACTTGCAGGGTGGCTTTCCTGGAGAACACGGTTGACACAGGATGATCTGTCAATGGGATACAGCGAAAGGGTGATTGTGGGCAGTTGCCCAGGTGTGTCTCAGCTTCCTGCTAGAGTGAGAATGCCCTAGTGTGTTGGGATTGGTGCAAGATGTTAGCCCTCTGGAGTTACAGGGGAGCCAGATGACTCTACTTGCTTGATAGCCAGACAAACAGCTATAGGCTATGTTGGTCCATCTGTTTGTCCATCCTTGTTCTATGCCCAAATAATCACGAACATCTACTCCATACCAGGTTCATGCTGGGTGCTAGAAACAGATTATCTTCAAGGATCTCCTAATATACTGAGCAGAAAGCAGACACGTAAATAATAAGTGTCACACTAACTCAAGTGCCATGATAAAGTATCTATAGACTGTGTGGATGAGCTGAAAGGTGGTGGCGCACGCCTTTAGTCCCAGCACTTGGAAGGTAGAGCAGTCAGACCTCTGTGAGTTCGAGGCCAGCCTGGTCTACAGAGTGAGTTCCAAGTCAGGCTCCAAAGCCACAGAGAAATCCTGTCTCGAAAAACCAAATAAATAAATTAAAAAGAAAGAAAGAGGGTGGGGTCATAGGATAAGGAAAGACCCAAGCTTTATTAAAATGATAAGCAGCAACAGAATGGGTATTGTGGCTACAAGACAAAAAACAATCCAGCTTCTATACAAAACTGAGGTTCCCCGTAGGAGGTTAGCAGAGAATGGCTCGAAGACAAGCAAAAACACAACAGCCTGAAAACAGAGCACCAGCATGGCTGCAGAGCTCTCCATGGTAGCACTGGAAGGCAGAGAACAGTGGTACCAAATCACCAACACACCAAGAGAAAAAGTGTCATTAGTCTAGGGTGGGGTTGTAGCTCAGTGGTAGACAGCTTGACTAAGGTGGGCTCAGCCCCCAGCAGCAGGAAGGAAGGAAATGTCTTGGTCTGGAGAGATGGCTCATAGGTTAAGAACTTATGTTGCTCTTCAATTCCCAGCATCCACATTAGGCAGCTCGCCAATGGCGTTTAACCCCAGCTTCAGAGAATTCAGTGCCCTCTTCTGGATCCCAAGGGCATCCAAACAACACCTATGGCATACACTTTCAAAAAATGTACACATGCGCATAATTTGAATAAATATAAAAATAAATCCAGGGCTGTAGTGATGATTCAGATACTGCCCTTGCAGAGGACCTGGGTTTGGTTCCAAGCACCCACAGTGGCAGCCCAGAGCCGCCTGTAATTCTAGCTCCAGGGGATCCAATATCCTCTTCTGGCTTCTCTGGGCACCAGGCACCCACACATATAGCCTCAAGCTATAGAGATCAGGCAGTGGAGGTACACACCTTTAATCCCAGGACTCAGGAGAAAGGCAGATGGATCTCTGAGTCCAAGATCACCCTGGGCTACTGGGGAGTGAATCAGAGCTCACACCTTTAATCCTAGGATTTGAGAAGTAGAAAAGGCAGAGGCATTCAGTCTGAGAGTCAGTCTCTAGTGATGAGGAGAGAGCATAGCAGTCTGAGTGAATCCGAGGAGCAGTGAAGTCGGGAGCAGTCTGAGGAGCGCCCCTTTGGTCTGAGCTAAGGGAGAGGTAAGAGCTGGCTGGCTGCTTTGCTTCTCTGATCTTCAGCTCGAAGCTTGAGCCTCAATATCTGTCTCTGGGTCCTTTATATATTATGCTACAAACACACACACACTCATAAAATAATAGGAGAAAAATTTCAAAGCTGTAAAGTTGAGGTAGGATAGAAAGACAAACTACAGGGACATGAGAAGGGCGGGGAAGCTGGGTGGTGGCGGAGCATGTCTTCAATCCCAGAGGCAGAGGGGGCGGATCTCTGTGAGTCTGAGGCCAGCCAGGGCTACACAAAGAGATCCCATTTCTAAAATCAAAAGGGGGTGTTGGGGAGCCCAAATACCCTAGAGTCTGATTGACATCTTGCCAGTTAAGGAGCAAGAAATCCAGCACAAGCAACCACATCTGTGGGAAACGCTGGTCACAGTTAATGCCCTTTGCACGAAGGCACTTTGTGTTCAAACAGCAGTGAAGGCCTGAATGTGTGAGCATGGGTAGGGCCTCATTCCTTCTCTAGATATGGCATGGAATCTTGCCGAAACTCAACTTGACTTACAGTGAACACATCCTTACTAAGGATGGCACATGACTTTAATCCCAGCACTTGGATGGCAGAATAAACTGAACTCCATGAGTTTGAGGTCATCCTAGTCTACACAACAAGGAAAGATAAAAGAAAAAAACCTACCTTCTTATTCCAGATGGGCTAGACTTTCATTTTATCAGTTGTACTCCTGAGTCCCCATAGGACCGACCATCCAGTGGTGAGACAGTAACTTTAAACCCCACCAAAAAATCTAATATATCATTATTGTATAAACAATAGGTAACACTTTGTTGTGGAATATTAACTATGTAAAGATGTGCTACCCATGTTTATACTGCGGAACACTACTTTAACTGTGTAAAAGCGTGTTGCATTTGCTTATGCTGCATTTGTTTACTGATGTAAGGATGTGTGTTTAATTATGTAAAGAGGGGTTGTGATGCATTTGTTTCACCTTGCTGCCTGATTGGTCTAATAAAAAGCGGAATGGAATATAGCTAGGTACAAGAGGGACAGGCAGGACTGGTGGGTAGAGAGAATAAACAGGAGGAGAAATCCAGGCTTAGGAGAAGAGAACACGGGAAAAAGACAGGGACAGTCTGGGGGCCAGAAGACAGGCAGCCGCCAGCCAGACGTGGGACGCAGGGAAAGGGAGATACACCGAGGGAAGAAAGGTAAAAAGCCCTGAAAGGTGGATAAAGAGAAACAGATTCACTTGAGCTAAAAGAGCTGGCCAGGAATAGCCTCAGTTACGTGGAGCATTCAAAACTAATCAGAAGTCCCCATGTCATGATTGTGTGTGTGTGTGTTTTAATAAACTCTCTACCTCTGCTTTGCTATAGTGATGGGCCTTGAATTCTTTTCAGCACTGAAGCCATGAGTTCTAATTTAGACTGAGTAACGGTCCCCAAACCCCTAGGAAACTCCTCGGGCTGCTAAGGACGTGTGGAACTGCATCCTGTGATGTGGTAATGAACGGGGTTGGGAGCAGAGGGCTCTTTGTCACACGGAATGTCTTGTGCACTTGAGGAGCTTGTGTATCTGACATAATAATGCCCCCTCTCCTAGCCATTGCTTGGTGCCCAGGTCCAGGTCAAACCCAAGGGAAAAGCAAGTCTGTTCGGATGGGTCCATGCAGCAGGGCTTCAGGGGTAATGACTCAGAAGCCAGATGGCGCTGCCCTCCATAGCAGCCTGCTTACCTTTCATGGTGTGGTGGCATCGTGAGCTATCCTCTGGGGTCAGCCTCCTTGAAAAGCCTCTCTCGTGGACTGCATATAAACCAGAAGACTTCAGGGGAGCATTAAAAAAATAATAAAGTCAGCAAAACTGGCATGAGAGAAATGCTTTCACTTTAAAAATAAAATAAAAATATATAACATATAATAAAATTAAAAATAATAAAGCCAGCAAAACTGGCGTGAGAGAAATGCTCGCCCTTTAGCTGTCCCTCACCGCTCTCAGGAAAGGAACTTCGTGAGGAGAGCTTTCTGCCCAGCCTGATAGTTTCCAAACCGTGGCAGAGAGAATGGGATCAGAGGGGAAACACAAGGGAGGAGGGGAGTGGGGGCCAAGCAACAGTGGGTGTCACTCAGCTGCGAGGGACCTGGGACAGTGAACTTCTTTGCTCCCTGGGGTTCCTTAAAACGAAGCCAACCTGCCACATGCTTGTGCACCGCGGCTCCCAGAAACAGCTCCAAGCCCACTGCGGTCCTTTCTCACAGAAACGGCTCCAAGCCCACTGCGGTCCTTTCTCACAGAAACGGCTCCAAGCCCACTGCGGTCCTTTCTCACTTTTTTTTCTCTCGAGACAGGGTTTCTCTTGTTTTGGAGGCTGTCCTGGAAAAGCCCGGCTCACTTTGGTCATTTCTAAGCAGTCTGGCAGTGCATGGCCTCCATCAATGTTTTTTTTTTTTTTTTTTAGCAACTACTGTGGTATCTGTAACTTGTCAATCACTGAAACCCAGTCCCTGTCCTGAAGCCCTCCCAGACTATTAGCGGAACACTTTCTTTCTTTGGTTTTTTGAGACAGGGTTTCTCTGTATTGTTTCGTAACCTGTCCTGGAACTCGCTCTGTAGACCACCAGGCTGGCCTCGAACTCACAGAGAAGGGCATGCCCCACCAACACCCGACGTGTGGGGCACTTTCTTTACAGTGGCTCAAGCTAGAACCTGCTCTCCCACGCAGCCATGCTAAGGCTCAGGATTCCTGACTTCCCCCATTTTCAGGTTTCATTCTGAAGACACTATCCTCAGGGACCAAGATGGCAGCCAGAGCTCCAGTCTTTTTTACATGGGTTCTGGGGATTGAACTTGGGTCTTCATGCTTTTATCAACAAAGCGCCATTTTTCCAACTCAAATTCCTCTTTATAGAGGCTGCCTTCCACCATCTTCTTTAAAACTCATTAAAGAGGGCTGGAGAGATGGCTCAGCCGTTAAGAACACTGGCTGCTCTTCTAGAGGTCCTGAGTTTAATTTCTAGCAACCACATGGTGGCTCACAACCGTCTATAGTGGGATCTGGTGCCCTCTTCTGGTAGAAAGGTATGCATACAGACAGAGACCTCATATACATAAAATAAATAACTCTTTTTTTAAAAAAAGCTCATTAAAGGAACGGAGGACCTGACCAAGTCTTTGACAGGTTTCTGGGAGCTCTGATTTACAACTGAGTCACAGAAGAGATGGATCTATTACAGGTCCTCAATGTGTGAGCACAAGACAGATGGAGAAATCACGGCTTGGTGGCCTGGGTTCTGGACTCTCAGATAGTCTGCTGCCCCTAAGATGCATGCTTTTTTTTTTCTTTCGAGACAGGGTTTCTCTGCGTTGTTTTTTGGAGGCTGTCCTGGAACTAGCTCTGTAGACCAGGCTGGCATGGAACTCACAGAGATCCGCCTGCCTCTGCCTCCCGAGTGCTGGGATTAAAGGCGTGGGCCACCAACGCCCGGCATGCATGCTTTTTTAAAATACGTTATTTTATATTATTTTCTGTTCATTGGTGTAAAGATGCCAGATTCCCTGGAACTGGAGTTACAGACAGGGAACGGGGAACTGAACCCAGGTCCTATGGAAGAGCAGCCACTGCTCTTAACCGCTGAGCCAGCTCTCCAGCCCCAAGATACATGTTTTGAATGCAGCCAGCTACACTCACTGAGTAGATGGGGAACTGTCTGCTCATGCTAAGGAGCTCTGTCGTCAGCGCGTCTAAATACTCCCTCTGTCCTAGTTTGCCATTCATATTTCAGCTGCTTCCCAGGCTCCCGTTTCTTATTATTTGTTTCCAGGATAGAAGGAGGGATCTCTTAGCTGGATTTTTGCAATGAATGCCAGAAGGACTGTGTTGCAGTACACAGAAACCTGCTTGTTCTGAGCATTGTGACTTGCAGTGTCTGAACACTGAGTGACGTTTTGATGCTGATCTCTGAGGAACAGCTGGCCTCAGCAATGGCCATTCTGTCTGTGCTTGGGACAGAAGGGATATTTATACAGCTCCATTCCATGCTAAGCACAGGGCCCAGAGCTCACAAAGGGTAACCATCATGAAGTCCCAATACCATACGGAGTGCCTTCTTGGTGCTTTACCTTGGAAGATGAAGGGGTTCAGACTGTGGCAGGAGACAATCCCTCCCTCAGAGTTGACATACCAGCAGGGGGAGAACTCCAACCAGCAAAAAAAAAAACCTCAGTGGAAATGGAGACTGTTACAAGAGGCACACAGGGCATGGACTGGAGACTGTTACTGTTACAAGAGGCACACAGGGCATGGACTGGAGACTGTTACTGTTACAAGAGGCACACAGGGCATGGACTGGAGACTGTTACAAGAGGCAAACAGGGCATGGACTGGAGACTGTTACTGTTACAAGAGGCACACAGGGCATGGACTGGAGACTGTTACTGTTACAAGAGGCACACAGGGCATGGACTGGAGACTGTTACAAGAGGCACACAGGGCATGGACTGGGTTGCTGAAGCCCAACCTCTCCATACTGAATGCTCCTGGGTAAATACACTGCATCTAACATAGCTTCAGGCCTCATGTGGTGTCAAGTATGGGTTCTCAGACATCAGAAAAAGACATGTTGACCTAGGGCTCCAAGATCAGTGTGGACATGGCCATGGTCAGAGTGATGAGCAGACCACATGAATGCTCAGAAAGAAAGGGGATTTGGCTTGCTTCATCAGGAGCATCCGCTAGATGGGACCAAGAAAACCAGCTCTGTGTATGAGTGATGGGGATCATCAGCCACGGTACGCTGCGCCTGTGGTGCAGTAGTAGAACCTAGCAGGGTCTGGATTGCACTCTCAGGAGGGGGTGGGGGATGGGGAGAAAAGCAGGGTGGGAGGAGACTCAGAGAGAGACAGAAGGACTGAGACCCAACTGTGAGCCTGAAGCCACGAGCCTGTGCCATCTGGGACTCAGCCTGGACTCAAAGGCTGGGTCTGTTCCTCTCATGTTCCTGTGTCTGTCCCCATGTTCCTCTCATGTTCCTGTGTCTGTCTCCATGTTCCTGTGTCTGTCTCCATGTTCCTCTCATGTTCCTGTGTCTGTCCCCATGTTCCTGTGTCTGTCTCTGTGTTCCTCTCATGTTCCTGTGTCTGTCTCCATGTTCCTGTGGCTGTGCCCATGTTCCTCTCATGTTCCTGTGTCTGTCTCCATGTTCCTGTGGCTGTGCCCATGTTCCTCTCATGTTCCTGTGTCTGTGCCCATGTTCCTCTCATGTTCCTGTGTCTGTCTCCATGTTCCTCTCATGTTCCTGTGTCTGTCTCCATGTTCCTGTGTCTGTCTCCATGTTCCTCTCATGTTCCTGTGTCTGTCCCCATGTTCCTCTCATGCTCCTGTGTCTGTCCCCATGTTCCTGTGTCTGTTTCCGTGTTCCTCTCATGTTCCTGTGTCTGTCCCCATGTTCCTCTCATGTTCCTGTGTCTGTCTCCATGTTCCTCTCATGTTCCTGTGTGTGTCCCCATGTTCCTGTGGCTGTGCCCATGTTCCTCTCATGTTCCTGTGTCTGTCCCCATGTTCCTGTGGCTGTCTCCGTGTTCCTCTCATGTTCCTGTGTCTGTCCCCATGTTCCTGTGTCTGTCCCCATGTTCCTCTCATATGTGCATAATCTGAGGGCAGGGCTGTGCCTTTCACTAAGGCCAACAGTTCTCCAGGAAACCCACAGTTGCAGCAGCTTCAGGACTCTGTGGAGTTCAGGGCCCAGGTCTATGCTCTCCACTTACCTGAAAGGGATGGAATTTCTTATTTTTGTCCACCTTCTGGAGGGAGGTTTTCTTACAAGTGAAGAGGGTGAACTCTCTTCCTACGAGAGAGAAAAGTTGCTCTGTGGCATCTGGCCACTGCACGTGAGCTTGTAGAAGCACTGACAAGAGCCAAACCAGAAACAGAGCTGGCCCCAGGCGAGAACGGGCCCCTGTTCATGGAGGCAGAGCTGACAAGCAAGCAAAGAATAATGTCTACAAGGCCACATGTGCAGGGCACAGCGCACAGGAAAACAAAACAAAGTCACTGCTTTGTACACAGACTAACAACCTGGAATTCTACAAAACTGAGCCAAGTACCAGACACAGTGTTCTTTTGTTTTTCAGACAGCATTTCTCTGTGTAGTCCCGACTTGTCCTGCTGGAGACAGGGTCTCTCTACTGTGTAACTCTGGCTAGACTCACGCTCACAAAGACCCACCTGCCTCTGCCTGCAAGTGCTGGAATTTAAGGTGTGTGCCACCACACCTGGCCTTCTGACTCCTCTTAAACTTGTCTTGTTTGCTTGCTTTTGAAACACTGTCTTACTGTCTAGCCCTGGCCTTGAACTCTGTAGAGACCATGTTGGCCTTTAATTTGCAGTGCTCTTGCCTCAGCTTCCCAAGAGCTGGGATTAGAAGCTGCATTCCCACAGTCCTGGCTGGGTTAAGTTTGAAAAGGAAAACCCAGGGCTGGAGAGATTTTTCAGTGGTTAGAGCACATTCTGATCTTCCAGAGGACCTGGGTTCAATTCTCAGCATCCACAGTGGCCACAAACATATGTCACTCCAGTTTCTGGGAATCCAACGCCCTCTTCAGACCTCTGTGGGCATCAAGCATACACATGTGGCACATAGACATACATGCAGGCAAAACACTCATACACATTAAATCTAAAAACAATTTAACAGAAAAATATTTAAGACAACGACAAAAGTAGAAAAAAAATCTAGGGCTGAGGTATTGCAGGGTTAGAGTTTAGTGTTAGAATGTGCTAAGGCTCTGGGTTTGAGGCCTGAAACCACCAAAAACTAAGAAAAACTATTAATATGACAAGTTGTTAAACTTTCAATGCATCAAAACAAAAAATACTGGGCATAGCTAATCATTGGAGGCAGGAATAAAGATAATTTAAGGATTGGCCTTTTTCATTTTTTCCCTTTCCTCTGAAAAAAAAAAGCCCTGATCTACAGAGTGAGTCCCAGGCTAGCCAGGGCTACACAGAGAAACCCTGTCTGTACCTGCTGGCTGAGAACAGCATGTCTGTTTGCTTAGGACAGTGACAGTGACAGGGTCTGGTTCTGGAAAGGGGGGTGGCTATTACAAGTTCCAGATTGACACTGCAGCCTGCTCTCTGAAAAGGGGTGCAGCCAGGCTCTTACTTGGAACCCCAACATGAGGCTTCAGCATCACTGTGGCTACAGGTGGTGGGGGTCTTGCTCAGCTATGAGTCCAATGACTTAACCATAGCTTCTACACCACTGGGTTTCCCTCTACCTGCTTGAAACATTTACTTTCAAATCTCAGTGTGGATGCTCCACCCTGCCAGTGTTAGGGCTGTCCTGGCACTGCTCCATGTAGCCTCTGTCCCCTGTCTCCACCCAGGGCGGTGCAATCCACATGCTGTGGTTGGAGTACCTCCCATTGCCCCTGGATAGGGAGGAGAGGCAAGGCTCAAATGCCCAGTGATTCTCTCAGCCCAGGGGTTGGCTCACAGAGCTCTTGACATGACATGACATAATTGTCACAGACTCTTCAACTAGCCACCAAAGTGAACTATTAGAGTACTCCCAGTGGACATGTGGGAAGTAGAATTTTCTGTTCTGTAGTAGACCAGGCTAGTTTCAAATTCAAGAAAAGCCTCCTGTCTCAGTCTCCTAAGTGATTATACTAGAGGTGTGTGCCACCAAGACATGATTGGATAGAGTATAGAACACGCAGGTCTCATAGATGATACTAGGATGTACAGAATGGTTAGAGTATAAAACACAAGGCTTCATAGATAATAATAAAACACACGTACCTGATACAGTATGTGAGAATAGACAGACAAGAGGGTAGATTTGCCTGTTTGCTTATAGATCTGTGGATGGAACTCATGGTCTTGTACCTACTAGGCAATCCCTGTGTCAGAACTGGGTGTCCCCAGCCTTTCTACCAAATGTAAAATTCTACTCCCCATATTCATAAACACTGGTATTTTATTCATTTGATGGCCAGTTTGGAAGTCTATGAGTGAGAACCTGGTGGGGACATCAATGCCCTGGTTACTCTGCCTCAGTTACATGGTAGCTGGGTTGTGGAAGGGGGCAGAAGAGATGGCCAAGGCAGGGAACTTACCCCTTAAAAGTCGACTGCTCTGCAACATTAATTCTTCTCTCCGGGATCTCTCTGGATCCAGCTCTGAGTAGTCCCAACTGTCATAGCTCTGTGGGCAGGGGTATGTCCCTAAAAGAAGCCAAGAGAATGGAGTAGGACAAAGGGAAACAGAGGTCTTGCGCCTCCTACTGGTTACAGGGAACCAGGGATCTGCTACCAGCATTGTCCTGGCCTTGTCACTTCCCCCTCTAGAGGATTTCTTCACCTAAAGAATGGGGACAACGCTACTTGCCCTGCCATCCTCTGGAGCGTGGGTGTGACTCCATGACAAGTGCTAATGAAGATGATGCAGCTGCCCAGTGTC
This sequence comes from Mesocricetus auratus, assembly GCF_017639785.1. Taxonomy (NCBI): domain Eukaryota; kingdom Metazoa; phylum Chordata; class Mammalia; order Rodentia; family Cricetidae; genus Mesocricetus; species Mesocricetus auratus. The sequence goes on along the minus strand of NW_024429194.1, from coordinate 85,201,689 downwards.
CTACCTGCTGGAAAATGAGCTCCCTTCCCCAGGGGCGGGGCTAGGGCAGTCATGTCTGTGTTCCCAGAGCCTCCTGCTGGACCTGGCAGCAGTAAGTGCTCAGCAAAGGTTTCTTCAACACACTCTCAGGGCTAAGAGTAGCACCAGAAATGATGCTTCCAAGGGTCACCGGAGAAATCTGAGCCACTGTGCAATGCTGCTGCTTCCACTCGGCAATAGGACTACACGGGAGGTTTGTTGCTAGTGATTAGCGAGGCAAAACCAAGACCAGAGAAAAGGGGCAGCAGGAAATGACAGGTTGCCACAGTGTCCCAAGACCTAGCTTTGGAGTGGAACAACCTTGGGTCTAAAACGTGACACTGCTCTTGAACTTTTTTAACCCTTCGGGTTCAGAGGGCTAAAAAGGTGTGAGTGAAGAGCTCACAAAGCAGGCCCAAGGCTGCTGGTCTTGGAAAGGCCTGCAAGGCTAGGCCTTGGCTGGAATCTGGGAACACAGTTGGCAAATAGCTTCTTTTTTTTTTTTTTGGTTTTACGAGACAGGGTTTCTCAGTATTGTTTTGGAGGCTGTCGGTCCAGCCAGGCCTCGAACTCACAGAGATCCGCCTGCCTCTGCCTCCCGAGTGCTGGGATTAAAGGCATGCACCACCACCGCCCGGCTGGCAAATAGTTTCTTACACTGACACAAAACTTCTTTTAATGAGTGAGCTATTGTCCCTGGGCTGTCAATATACATTGTGGCATATCTAAATGCCAGCCTTCCAGAACTGAGCTAACAGATAGATAGAGGTGTCTCCATGATGAGCCTGAATGGGAACCTTGGCCACTGAATCTCTGCTGTGCTTCTCCTGGGCAGAGACACCACACACTAGTAGCTACATCTCCCTGGCAGGTAGATAAATGGGCTGTGTGACACCCTTGTCACATAGGCACTAGGCAGCCTGCATAGGGATCCTCCAAAGCGTGCCCCTCCTCCTCTATGATCCAGCCATATTTCCTACTGGCCGCTGTACGGCTTCGCCATGGTGACAAAGCTCATGAGGAAGTGACCTTGTTACCTTCTTGCTTCTGACATAAACTGTCAAAGTTGCCTGTTTCGCACAATCTAACCAACAAAAATTCTCATAAATAGCATCATTCAATGACCTCAGGAAGGTTCTAAGCCAAGATAGGGAAGTCAGGGAAAGGATCGGAGACATCTGGGAAAGCCGATGTGGAAGTGTCTCAGTGTATGCTGACGTGGGCTGTGGTGGCCACATGGGCCATGCTACTCTGGGGTCCATGGCACGTGGGTAACAGCAGGGCTGAGCTGGGACTTGCTGCCTGCTCCCTGTGGTTGTGGTGAGGCACAGGCTCAGATCAGGCAGCCATGTCTCAGAACTGTCTAAAAGGAAAGGGACTGCAGCTCAATTCTCTCTCATTCTCATCCTCTCTCCCTCCCTTGCTCCTTCCTTCTCTTTCTTTCTCTCTGGTGTTTTGAGATGGGTCTAAGTAACTCTGGTTGGCCTGATACTTGCCATGTAGCCCAGGCTGGCCCGAACTCATAGCAATCTTCCTGCTTCTTTCTCCTCAGTGCCAGGACTGTAAGTGTGAACCACCATGCCCAGATCTGGCTTTCTTTATAGCTTTGGAGCCTGTCCTGGACCAGGTAGACCAGGATGGCCTTGAACTCACAAAAATCCACCTGTCTCTGCCTCCTGAGTGCTGGGATTAAATGTGTACCACTACTGCCTGGCATTCATGGAGGTTTTTAAGACAGGGTCTTGCCATGAGTTCAGACTGGCCTTGAACTCACAAAATCCTGCGAGGGATGCAGGCATGCAATACCAAACTCAGACTCTTCACGGTTAAGGAGAGAACAGCGAAGCTGTCTTGATGCAAAGTGTTAGGCAGTCGAAAAACACACCCAGCCTCTGCTGGAAAATAGTTTGCACCAACTTCCTCCTCTAGTTGGTAGGAATCCTCTGCCCTCTCACCTGAGATCCACAGGTTCATGGTGTTGCAAATTTCCGACTTGAATTCGTGGGTGTTGAACCAAGACTGGGGGAAGCAGCAGCAGAAGCTGGTGTACAGGGCTTTGCTCAGAAGCGACGGGAGCCTCTGGGAGGAAGCAGAGCTCAGCATCAATCCCTGTGGCTCTGCCCTCAGAAAACAGACCTGGCTGACCCAAGAACCTGGGACCAAATTCCTTCCCCAAACCAGGCTACCTTCCTTTCCTCCTTGGGTAGCCTCCCCATCTCTGGGTATCACTGAGGATACTCCTTAGAAGCCAGGCTCTGTTCAGTCAGCAACGTCCAATTTTCCCGGCACGCCTCCTCAGTGTTCTCAGTGCTTCTGAACTCTACCCAGAGCACAGCCAAGGAAATAGCAAGACACGGAGCTACATACACCAACACACACACACATTTTCCTATTACTATCTCCCCTAAATGGGATCAATTCAGCTTTGTTTGAGACAAGGTCTTACTATGCAGTCTAAGAACTTATGAAAATCCTCTCTCATCCACCTGAATGCTGGAATTACAGGTGTGAACCACTAAACAAGCTTAAAGGGGATCTTCTCCTCTCCTCTTCTCTGTGTGATGTTGGAGACTAAACCTAGGACCTCACATCTGTTCCCGGAATACATTCCCAGCTCCAAGGGTATTCAATTATTATTTTGATTTCTGTTTTGTTTTGTGACTAAATTTTTCTCCTATCCATACTTCTTCTTTGGTGAATTTCTCACGTATGTACTTTATCCATGGATCTATGCGACGTCTCATTTTTTTAAAATTGTCTTAGACTTGAGTGTTTTGCCTGCATATATGTCCATGTAGCACATGCATGCTAGGTGCCTGCAGAGGTCAGGAAAATATATAGGATTCCTTGGAACTGTAATTAAAGGTGGTTGTAAGCTACCATATGGGTTCTGGGAAATAAACCCATGTCTTTTGTAAGAACAAGAGCTGTTAACTGCTGAGCCATCTCTCCAGTGCCAAGATGTTGAATTTTTCTTACTCATTTGCAAGAGTTCTTTATGTTGTGTAGCATATATGCCTCCAGGAGCTGGAGAGATGGCTCACTGATTAAGAGCATTAGCTACTCTTGCAGGAGACCCAGTTTCAACTCCTGGAACCCACAAGGCTACTCACAGCCATCTGCAACTTTAGCTCTAGAAGATCCAGTTTCTTCTTCAGACCTCCACATGTACCGGGCATGAACATGGTGCACATACATGTAGGTAAAACACTCATACACATTAAAAAACAAATCTAAAAAAATGCCACCAGTATTTTTGCATAGTTTGTTATTTACATCTTAATTTTTTGTGTAGCAGTTCAAAAAAACTATATAGTCAATGGATAGCGACAGTTACAAAGGTTTGTAATCCTATCACTTGGAGATTGAGGCAGAAGGATGGAGAATTTAAGGCTATTCGAGACTACATAGTCAGTTTGAAGCTAGACTTGGTTAGAGTGAGACTTTGTCTCACAAAATATATATATACACATATATGCAAATATATAATCATACACACACATATGGTGTGGCTACATAGTTCAATCTATCAGTCTTTGCTTTATGGCTGCTTCTCCTGAGTCATGTTTACACTGTCCTTCCTCACCTGCAAATTATCTAAATTTGGACACATTTTCTTCTAACAATCTCTTTAGTTCATATACACATACACACAAAAGGTACACAGGTGTTTACACTTCTCTTTCTAACATTACAAGCTTATTTAAATACTACAGAAACATGAAACAGAGTAGCAAACAGGATGGAAAATGGTGGGCCTGGCATTGGTGGCGCACGCCTTTAACCCCAGCAGAGGCAGAAGAAGGCGGATCTCTGTGAGTTCCAGGACAGCCTCCAAAACAATACAGAGAAACCCTGTCTTGAAAAACAAACAAACAAAAAGAATGGTGGAGTGGTTAAGAGCACTGGCTGTCCCTCCAGAGGACCCCAGTTCAACCGCCAGCACCCACATGGCAGCTCACAGACAGCTGTAACTCCTGTTCCAGGGGTCCAAGGCCTCTTCTGACTGTTGCTGGCACTATGTGCACATGGTACAGACAGACACATAGCACACACATAAGATAAAAAGATTTTAATTCTTAAAAAGACAGAAAAGTGAAAGCTCTTAGTACCTCACTCCTTAGAGATAACCACTGCTAAGAACTTGGCAAATATTTTCCAGATTTTTTTCTATTCTTGGGTGTGCATGTGTGTGCATATATACAGAGTTGTGTTATCATATAATGGTGAGAATACATTGAGAACTGCATCAATAAGTGATTTCACCAGCATGTAAGTAAACATCACAGACTGTACTCACACAAACTATAGCGGCTTGCCACCTAGATATATGTGATATAATCTCATGGGACCACTGCCAGAGATGCAATTGATCATGAACTGAATTGGTTTTTTTCCAGACAGGTTTCTATGTAGCTTTGGGAGCTGTCATGGAACTCACTCAGTAGACCAGGTTGGCCTTGAACTCACAAAGATCCACCTGCCTTTGCCTCCCAAGTGCTAGGATTAAAGGTGTGTGCCACCAACGCCTGGCTTGAATTGTTTGTTATAACATGTGTGATTGCTATATACACATAGTTTTAAAACACTGAGTTCCAGGCGGTGGTGGCACACGCCTTTAATCCCAGGACTCAGGAGGCAGAGGCAGGTGGATCTCTGTGAGTTCGAGACCAAGCCTGGTCTACAGAGTGAGTTCCAGGAGAGGCTCCAAAACAATACAGAGAAACTCTGTCTCGAAAAACAAAATAAATAAATAAATAAAATAAAACACTGAGTTCAGGGCTAGAGAGGTGGTTCAGAGGTTAAGAGCACTGACTGCTCTTCCAGAGGTCCTGAGTTCAATTCCCAGCAACCACATGGTGGCTCATAGCCATCTGTACTGAGATCTGGTGCCCTCTTCTGGCCTGTAGGTGTACATGGAGGCAGAGTGTATAATAAATAAATAAAATCTTTTAAAAAAAAACCAAAACACTGAGTTCAATAATTTGCTCCCTCCCCCACCATCCCCAACTAAAAACATATTGGTGCATCTTCCCCAGTGAGTGTAGGACCCAGCCATTTTTTTTTTTTGCAATAGCTACATTATAAGCTAGGGCACAGGTGCTTTTACTCCATTATAGAAAGCCTGTTTGGGAGTCCGGGCGTTGGTGGCGCACGCCTTTAATCCCAGCACTCGGGAGGCAGAGGCAGGCGGATCTCTGTGAGTTCGAGACCAGCCTGGACTACCAAGGGAGTTCCAGGATAGCCTCCAAAGCCACAGAGAAACCCTGTCTCGAAAAAACAAAACAAAAAAAAAGAAAGAAAGAAAGAAAGCCTGTTTGGGGCATTCTCTTGCCAGCAAAGGTGTTTTCTTTTCTTTTTTTTTTTTAAAGATTTATTTATTTATTACATATACAGTGTTCTGCCTACATGCCAAAAGAGGACATCAGATTGAATTGCAGATGGCTGTGAGCCACCATGTGGTTGCCAGGAATTGAACTCAGGACCCCTGGAAGAGCAGTCAGTGCTCTTAACCTCTGAGCCATCTCTCCAGCCCTGCAAAGGTGTTTTCTAAGAGAAAGGTGACACTCACTTTTATGAGTGCCTCTTCATAGTGGGACCGGACCTCTTTGAACAACAGGAAGGCGTAATTTTGGGCTATTCGATCAAACAGCTTGTTCTGGATCTCCTTGTTTGGCTGCCAGGTGAGAGACAGGCACAGAATCACCAGCATGCTTGCTGCAGCTTCCAAGGGGAAGTCATGCTTTTTGGTTTTGTTTTACCAGACATGGCCTCACCAGGTGACCCCAGGCTGGCCTTCAACACGCACCACCACAGCTGGCATGGGTCTGCAACTCAGGCGAAGCCTTGCTCTCGCGTCTGAAGTCTTACTCTCTAGAGCAGCGCTTCTCACCTAACACTGAGACCCCTTTAACACAGTTCCTCTTGCTGTGGTGACCCCCAGCCATAAACTTATTTTTGTAGTTACTTCATAACTGTAATTTTGCTACTGTTATGAATTGTAACTCAAATATCTGACATGCAACCCCAGTGAAAGGTCATTTGACCCCTAAACGGGTCACAACCCATGGGTCGCCAACCACTGATCTAGAGACTTAATTTCATACGCTTTGAGGAACGAGCTGCTTGTCTGTTGCCCACATCTATGAAGCATGTATGACATGGCAGTGAAGGGAAACTCCTAAGTCTGGGCCAGGAGGTCCCAAGCTCTCCTCTCACCCCTGTCGGGGACCCACTACTTAGCAGAGGCTGTCTGCTGAAGCTTGGAGCTGCAGGGAATTGGGTAACAGCTAAAGTTCAGGTACATGTGTGGGGCTGAGTAGGGAGGTGACAGGTTGAATCTGCAGAGATGACTCATGGGAACAGAGGAACTTGTTGCTCACACTAAAGACAGGACTTGGTATCTTGGTTTTCCCTAGGACAGCAAGTGCGGGAGGAGACACCGATTCACATTTACCTGGTACCGTTCATGAAATATCCACCAAAAGCTGTCCAGCCAGATGGCACTGAGGCAGGGAGAAGATAGAAACTTCTCTAATTCCCTGTCTGAACAGTAAGACTTGAAAAGAAATGAAATTGGCATTAGTATTGTGGTCATTGTTATTATTACTGCTATTGTTGCTCAAGGTAGGGTCTCACTATGTCACCCATGCCTGAGCTTGTGATTCTCCTGCCTCAGCCTCCTGAGGGCCAAATCCCTAGCAATGAAAACAAACAAACTAAAAAGGCCCCTAACCTTTCAGGGAGTCTGCATGATTTCCATGGCCCTATGCTAAGTGACATTATGTTTTCTCTTAAGCTAGCTGGAATCTTTGAGCACGCATTATCATCACACACTAGGAAATGGAGGTCCCACAGCTCAGGACACTGAGGACTGCAGAGTTCAAAAGACTTACCCACACTAATGAGGCCAGCAAGGGGCAGAGCCCATCCTAGAAACCCACAACTCTAGATGGAGGCACCCAGGTACCCCTCCCTCTCACCCTGGACAGCAACAGTTGCAAACCTGTGTGGCATTTACACGGAGGCAAAGGGCAGAGTCACAAGATTCTACTGAATCAGTAATAAATACATGCAAGTCAAAATTAAAACAATTGCTCACAATCTCAGAAGAACAGAAATTTTAGCTTATATTGCCCCGTCATCTAATACATGTTACTGAATGATGCCTGTGTGTGTGCCACTGTATCATACAGCTTCATTCTTCATTTCGCTAAGTGGGGACTGACTCAGTACAGCGAGGCAGCAGGAGGGAGCCAGGAAGAGTGGGAGAAGAGAAGGGGAGGAAAAGGGGAAGAAGAGAGACAAATAGAGACAGGGCGGTGGCTGGGGTGGGGGGTGCAGCAGTGAGTACAGCTGCCCTGTGAGTCCCAGGAATGCAGGGCTGAGCTGACTAGTTAAGAGTTAATGGACCAGTGACCAACGACCAGCGCTGTTTGGGGGACGGAGACTACGCAACCATAAAAGATGAAGAGGCCTAGCACTCTGAGCGACTTCCCTCTGCAGACCTCCACGCAGTCGTCACCGGCCTCTGGTACTGCCTCACACATGCATAGCATCTTCGGGCATTGGCACGCTTCCCTCCAAAGCTCTATGCATGCACAGCTCTCAAGGTGCCTATCCTAGTCCTAGTTGCAGTCTAGGGCTCTGCCCTGTTTCCTATCTACTGCCATGTAAACAAGCAACCTCCACTTCCCACTGCCATAGACAGAGACAGATCCATTTGGCCTTGCCATCCCACCATGAAATACTAAAAATTCCTCTGAAACCATGCGTCCTCAGAGATAGGAATAAGCAAACAACTAAAGCTTTCTTTCCACCAGGTGGTGGTTCACATCTGTAGTCCCAGCACTTGAGAGGCAGAGGCAAGCAGATCTCTGAGTCCCAGGCCAGCCTGGTCTACAGAGTTCATTCCAGGACAACCAGAGCTGTTAGAAAGAGAAACCCTGTCTGGGGTTGGCGGGGGTGGGGGGGTGGGGGGGTGGCAGGGGATGACGGGGGACGACGGGGGACGATGATGACACCAAAACACTTTTCTTTCCCTCTAAGTTGTCTCCCTTAGGTATTTTGTCACAGTGATGAGAAAAGCAACTGATACAATCCCCATCATGTTATCAAGTTAGGAATCCATCAGTGCACTGATGATGAAGGCAGAGCCCTCATAGCCAATAACTCCCCAAAGCCCTATTTCTGAACATTACGTTTGGGAACAAGCCTTGTTGGGGATACCTCACATCCACACCATAATTGTTCTGACTGGAAAGTAACGGTAGTCAGGCTGAGTGCTGTGCCACAGAGCAGCAGACAGCCCACAGATGGACACATGTCTAGGAAGGCACCTATTCCAGCTGTTTCTTAGTAGGACAGGTGATTAAAACATACTCAAGGGCTGGCAAGATGGCTGGGCAAGGAAAAGCCCTGCTGTTAATACTGATGACTGGGTTCCATCCCTCACACAGAGAGTCCACTGACCTAGACACGCATGTGTGTGTGCACAGCTAAGGCAGAGCTGGCCCCCTGCTCTCTTCCTTACCTTGCCACTCAGAGGGTTTTTCTCAGACCGGATCACATTGCCCACCATGTCACAGAAGTCCACGCCATTGGGAAGCTTGTTGGGCTTAGTTTCATCAAACTGTGGGTGTTTGTGTAGCTCTGCCAGCAGATTCTTATCTGCTGTTTTCTGAAGCGAAATAAATAAATAAATAAAAAGCATACAATGAAAACAGGGTTCATCCTCTTGACAGTTTAAAACAGTAGCACACCTTTCCCTTCTATACACAGACAGTGCAACAGACTCAGACAGGGAGCAGACGAGGGCTTCCTGACCCCGGCACCACTCTCCAGACATCTCCAGGGCCTGTGTGTGTGTACACACACACACACACACACACACACACACACACACACACACACACACACACATATATAAAACTCTCAAAATTACCATTTAAGCTGCTATAGTTTGATTGACTTCTCCCTGATTACTTTCATTAATATCTTAGAGTATATGGTCCCCCTCCCCTTTGGATCATTTGTTTAGCATGATTTTCAAGACAGAGTTTTTCTCTGTGTAGCCCTAGCTGTCCTAGAACTCACTCTGTAGACCAGGCTGGCCTGGAACCCAGAGATCCGCCTGCCTCTGCCTCCTGAGTGCTGGGATTAAAGTCTTGTGCCACCACTGTCCCACCTGCATGATTTTCTTAAACAGTAATATTGTATCAAAGGATGTAACTGTCTCAATATATGGCAGTACTTAATATGTATCATTCATTTGGGGGGGGGTTGAGACAGGGTTTCTCTGTATTGTTTTGGAGGCTGTCCTGGAATTCACTCTGTAGACCAGGCTCGCCTTGAACTCACAGAGATCTGCCTGTCTCTGCCTCCTGAGTGCTGGGATTAAAGGTGTGCACCACCAATGCCTGGCTAAATTAATTTTTATAGCCAAACTCAAACATGACAGCTGATAAAAAATAAATGCAGGAAAATGTAGAAAAGTGGGAAAGGGGTCCAGTTACCATCACCCTCTACACCTACTGGCTGCTCTAGGGTGGGCTAGCTGTTTACTTTTTCTAAGGTGGCTGTGGGAGGGGACAGTGAGAGAGTGACTTTCTGAATGACTGCGCTGATCCTTAATCAGAGGTCACTCTGCCATTTACTCAATGTTCCACCTCAGGCAGGGCATTTACACTTAGGCACCATCAATGGTGTGTAAGGCAATTTCACTACAGACTTAACCACCAGGCTTCATGCTGTTTTGGAATTTACTAAGTTAAAAGTTACAAAAATGCCGGGCGTTGGTGGCACATGCCTTTAATCCCAGCACTTGGGAGGCAGAGGCAGGCGGATCTCTGTGAGTTCGAGACCAGCCTGCTTTCCAAAAGCTAGTTCCAGGACAGCCTCCAAAGCCACAGAGAAACCCTGTCTTGAAACTCCCCCCCCAAAAAAAAACATAATGGAAATAGGAGTAATCGAGATGGGTCCATGAGTAAAGACACTAGCTGCCAAGTCTGATGACCTGAGTTCAAGCCCTGGGACTCACAGGCAGAACGGATTTCTGCAAGTTGTCCTCAGGCATCCTCCACATGTATGCCATGACATGTGCACCCTCCCCACACACATACACACACACACACACACAAAATTAATGTATTTTTTTTCAAAAAAGATAACACATTCTTTCCTAAGGCTTTGGGTATAGGTGATCTGGATATTTAAAGCAACCATCTTTGGGGGTTCTTTTTGAAATAAAAAATAAATTGCAGTGCTGGAGACAGAACCTGGGGCTTGTGCATGCCAGACAAGCCCTCTACCCCTGAGCCACAACCCCGGCCTGAGGTAGTAAACCTCGACAAGATTGGGACTTGCTGGCATTAGAGGGGGGCTGGCCTTTCCTGTGACATGCTGCATGACCCTGGACCATCATCTCGGCTTCCTGGCGTGTCTGCAGTGATCTCTATAACCAGTCTGGCGGTGAGTAGAGAGGTGACATTGGACCTGCCTGTGTAGAAGGCACATGGAGTTGTGTGGCGCCATCACGGTGAAACTGGAGGACTCTGTTTCTAATAGAGATGCCTCAGATCTAACAGTAACAGACACAGAGCTCTGCAACACTCCTATTGCCAAGGCTGGACTCATCTCTGCCCTTTCAAGAGTGACATGAGCAATTGTAGAATTAAAGTATTGCCAGATCTTTGAAAAAGTGAACCCCACACTTTCTCTGTGACTCACTATCTAGGCACCAAGTCTTCCTTCCCAAGGAATAAAACCCGTTCTGTACATGGTGGAAACCACTGGGAAAGCAACACGGTGCTAGGCTCTTACCCATTTGGTCAGGATCAGCTTGGCATTCCGGAGCTCTGAGCCTTTGCACGATATCGGTGCCTCTTCCTTTGGTCGCTTGACTGAAAACGGAGGAGAGACGTTAGATGTAAGGGGCGGTGGGTGTGCCTGCTACTGGGAGCTATGGCTGCTGGAGAGGGCTGTCTGGTGACAAGCAGGCTGCTAGGTCCTGGCCTGTCTATTTAGAAGCAGCAGGGAAGACAAGACACTGCGCTCTAGACAAGTTCCTCTCCACAGCAGGACTTTCCCGGGTCAAATACATCTGATGGCGCCACCAGGTGGGGCTTTATGAAGGGACAGGGATCAAAGCAAAGTGGTGTGATGTGCCACGGAGTAGACAGCCCTGTGAGACCCTGTCCTTCCCTCCTTCCTTGCCCAAAGTAGAGTATGATAGAAGGCTACTACAGAAGAGGACAGAAACTGTCCTCAGGTAGAACTACTCAACTGCATTTCAATGATTAAAAAAATCACCGGGGTCCACCCCAGTGGCAGAGCGTATGCTTGACATGTGCAAGACTCTGGGATCCATGCCGAGCACCACCAAACAAAAGCACTAAAAAGAATCTGAACTTAAAAAAGTAATAATCAAACCCCACAAAAACACTTTTCAGACTGAGAAAGGATTTTTTGCCTCTGTCTCCCAGGCTGCCGTGAGTTTTCTCTTTTAAAGACATCTTCTCCAACTCATATTCCTCAATTGCCTTCAAAAACCAAAAGAAGAAGAAAAAACAGGGAATTAGAGATTGATGCAAATCCAGGGAAGGGGTCAGGGGTCAGGGGTCAGGGATTAGAGCTTTTTTCCTTACTGGCAAGTACCAAGTCTCTGCCCACTGGGTAGTAGGGACCTCAGCCATCAGTGTCAGTGACATGGTCCCCTTGTATGTCATCAATACATCTCTCATACCAGCACCGTTGCATTCAGCTGTCCTCCAGGCTCCCTTCTGCGGAGCACAGGGTGCAGAGCAGGGCTCTGCCTGTAACCCACAGGTATACATGTGCAACTTTCTATAAGAAGGTAATAATAATACCTATCTTCAGTGGTCCCTGTAAGGACCCAAGAGAAAGTATTCAGTGTGTTTTACACACCAGCACAGAGGGGTCACATGGGCACTTACTAGGGTTAACATCAATCAGTACCCTTGACCTCTCACCAGAGCCCACTCTATCTCTCATGTACCCCACCCTCACCTTAGAGGAAAAGAAAGAAAAGTGAACGCTAGCAGCTCTCACAATGTATTTCCTGGCAGCTAAGGGGCTAGCTGTGCTTGGAGAGAGTTATCTATGGAAGTGCTGGCTGTGTTGCCCAGCAGGATGGGTTCTGGGATGGGAGAAGTGACCTCACAGTCAAGCCGGACAGAGAGGGAAGAGCAGACAGACCTACACAGACGTCTTCCATGAGCACTAACACACAGATACCATCCCTGCTGTGACCAGGTGCTCCTCTAAGACCCAGCTAGGCCAGGCATGAGTTACACCTCATGATCCCTGTGAATGCCCTTGGGTAGGTGGATTACTGTCAGGCCTCTTACTGGATGTTGCCAGAATTCTGGCAGGAGTTTTAGACTGGCAGTCTGACTGGAAAGCTCACACAACCAGTGCTACCCTCCACACATGAACATGTACATGCACAGAATCATTCCAGGAAGAGTGTCCATGTACTCTATTGTTATTCCCATCCCAGCTCAGAGGAGGGCCGGGATGTTAGTGGTCCCCTCCTCGTTCACAAAGAATGGCTTCACTTCTTTTCTTTTCTTTTTTTGTTTGTTTGTTTGCTTTTCCAGACAGGATTTCTCTGTATAGCTTTGGAGCCTATCCTGGCACTGGCTTCTGTAGACCAGGCTGGCCTCGAACTCACAGATCTGCCTGCCTCTGTGCTGGGATTAAAGGCATGCACCACCACCGCCTGGCTGAATGGCTTCACTTGTATAAAAAGAAAATTAGGGCCAGCAAGAGGGCTCAGCATATAAAGGTGCCGGTCAAAAGCCTGATGACCTTAGTTTGATCCCCAAGACCCACGTGATGGAAGGAGAGAACTGACTCCCACAAGCTGTCCTCTGTCCTCCATATGTGTGCCATGCCAAGTATGCATGTACAACCCCCCCCCAGCTAATTTTTAGGAAAGAATTTGACTATATTTATCTCACTGAAAAAATTTACTTCTAGGGCTGTGTTCTGCAGACAAATGCAAATAAACCCTGTGATTAGTTTTATAGCAATTTGAAAGAAACTAGAACCACTGGGAAGAGGGACCTTCCATCATATTGGCCTGTGGGTATGTCTGTGGAGCATTTTCCTGATTAATGATTGAGTTGGGCAATGCCATCCCTGGGTAAGTGGTTCTGGGTTGTATAAAAAAAGCAAACTGAGGGTCTGGAGAGATAGCTCAGTGCTTTAGAGAACTTGTTGATTTCGGAGGACCTAGGTTCAATTCCCAGCAACTACATGGAGGCTCACAACCATCCATAATTCCAGTTCCAGGGACCCAGTGTCTTTTTCTGGCCTCTGATGGCACCAGGTACACATGGCACACATTCATGCATGCAGGCAAACAGTCATACATATAAAATAAATTTAAAAGAAAGGAAGGAAGGAAGCCAGACAGTAAGCCAGGCAGCTGAGTGAGCCACGAAGAGCAAACCAGGAAACAGCTCCAGCTCCTGCCTCCAGATTCCTGCCCTGAGTACCTGCCTTGGCTTCCCCAGGGATGGACTGTGAGATGTAAGAGGAAGTAAGTTAAGTGTTGTATCACAGCAACACGAAGCAAACTAGATCAAGCCCTAAAGCATATGCACACAGAGAATGTGCATAAGTTCACTATGCTCAAATGCCCGAGAGGGGCTGGAGAGATGGCTCAGCAGTTAAGAGCTCTTGCAGAGGACTGAGTTAAATCCCAGCATCCACATAGCAGCTCACAGCTGCCTGTAATGTCTGCTTTTCTGGCCTCACACACACACACACACACACACACACACACACACACACACACAAACACATTTTAAGATTCCATTGAGAAGCTGGAGCAATGGCTCAAAGGTTAAGAACGTAGTTGCATATGCCTTTAATCCCAGCACTTAGGAGGCAGAGGCAGGCAGATCTCTGTGAGTTCAAGACCAGCCTGGTCTACAAGAGCTAGTTCCAGGACAGCCTCCAAAGCCACAGAAAAACCCTGTCTTGAAAAACCAAAATAAAACAAAAAAAAAACAAAAACAAAAAAAAGAACACTTGCTCTTCCAGAGGTCCTGAGTTCAATTCCCAGCAACCACATAGTGGCTCACAACCATCTGTAATGAAATCTTGTGCCCTCTTCTGGTCTGTAGGGATACATGCAGGCAGAACACTGTATACATAATAACTAAATACATCTTTTAAAAAATACATATAAAATAAAAAGCGAAATTTTTTAAAAAGATACCATTGAGATATTTGTCATTAGAGGATAAATTGATTATGCTACATCCAACTTTTGGAATACTATGAGGCCACTAAAATCATGGGTAGGCCAATAGTACTGACTATTAAAAAAATCCCCAAAAGAGGTATTTATTCTAAAAATAAATAAATGAATGGATAAACTAATTAAAAAACAGGTATTAAGAGATTGTGGTAGAATATTACTTTAAGGTGTGTGGCTTTTGTTTATGCTGCATTTGTTTAACTCTGTGGAGCTGTAATTCTTTATCTGTCTAAAACACTTGACAGTCTAATAAGGAGCTGAACGGCCAATAGTGAGGCAGCAGACAGGATAGATGGGGCTGGCAGGCAGAGAGGATAAGTAGAAGAAATAAGTTAGAGAAGGAGAAAGAGAACAAGGAGAAGAGGACATCAGGGGCCAGCCACCCAGTCACTCAGTCATCCAGCCACCCAGCTACAAAGCCAGCCACAGAGTAAGAAGGAAAGGAAGATTCACAGAAGAGAGGGATAAGAGCCTAGACGAAAAAGTAGTCAGGATAATTTAAGATAAGAAAAGCTGGCTAGAGGGCTGGGTGTTGGTGGTACAAGCCTTTAACCCCAGCACTCGGGAGGCAGAGGCAGGTGAATCTTTGTGAGTTCGAGGCCAGCCTGGTCTACAGAGCAAGTTCCAGGACAGCTTCCAAAAAAAAAAAAAAAAAAAAAAAACAGAGAAATCCTGTCTCAAAAAAAAAAGAAAGAAAGAAAAAGAAAAGAAAAGCTGGCTAGAAACAAGACAAGCTAGAAAAAAAAAAAGAAAAAGAAAAGTAACAAGACAAGCTAAGACCAGGCATTCATAAGAAAGAATAAGCCTCCATGTGTAATTTATTTGGGAGCTGGATGGTGTACCCCCAAAAAACCAAAAGAGCAAAAACAACACACAAGAAAGTATTTACAGCATGATCCTGCTTATATATATTTTTAACAGACAGAAAAAATAATAACCTAAAGGAATGTAGTACCCATAACCTATAAAAATTTTAGATGAATCCACAGCATAGGAATAGCAATGACTCCTTCTAGGGAGGAAAGTTGGCAAGAAAAGAGTGACTTTCCACTTTCTGACAGCCTGAATATTACAGAACAGCATACAGACAGTCTGAATATTACAGAACAGCCATAGACAGCCTGAATATTACAGAACAGCATACAGACAGTCTGAATATTACAGAACAGCCATAGACAGCCTGAATATTACAGAACAGCATACAGACAGTCTGAATATTGCAGAACAGCATACAGTCTGAATATTATAGAACAGCACGTATTACTTGGCTATTTAAAATTTTTAAATATGAACCAGGTGTGTTGATAAACGCCTTTAGTCCCAGCATTCTGTAGGCAGAGAAAAAGGGGTCTCTGTGAGTTAGAGGTCAACCTGGTTTACATAGTCAGTTCTGGTTCAACAAGGGCTATGTGGTTAAGACTCTCTCTCTCTCTCTCTTTGTCTCTCTGTCTGTCTCTGTTTCTCTGTGTCTCTGTCTCTGTGTCCCTGTCTCTCTCTCTGTCTCTGTCTCTCTGTCTCTGTCTCTATCTCTGTCTCTCTCTCTCTCTCTCTCTTTCGTTTTTTGGTTTTTCAAGACAGGGTTTCTCTGTGTAGCCCTGAACTGTCCTGAAACTTGCTCTGTAGATCAGGTTGTCCTCGAACTCACGTAGAGTCACCTGCCTGTGCCTCTGCTTCCCAAGCACTGGGTCTCCTGGCAATGGGACCCTATCCCAAAGAAAGAAATTTTAAAGAGACATTAAAGAGACAAGAGGAGTGGCACGGGAACTGAGAGTGCTCAGAAGCTGATCTGGGAAGGTTAAGGTGAGAGAGAAACTCTGGAGGCAAATCATGAGGTCAGGACCTAGGGGTCAGAGGCACTTGGCAAAAAGCTGGATGCTGTGACAGGAAAGCTGGGGAGGTGAAGGGACACGACAGGTCAAGGACCAGGTCAGGAAGACCCTTAAAAAAGCAAAGGGCAGTAATGGGCAGGAAAGAAGAGGAAGGGAGAGAGGATGAGGAGGAAGGAGGAAGAGGAGAATGAAGAGGGAAAAGAGGAGAAGAGAGGAGGAAGAGGCAGCCATCACCACCAGGGAAACTTTCCTCCAGCACCACAGAGAACCCTACAGAACTGCACTTCCAACAGGGGGCAAGGGCCATCAAGTCTGAGTCCCTCTCATTAGATCTGGTGGCCCGTGTCCCTTAAGAAAGGCACACACACTAGGGAGGCAGAGGCAGGTGGGTCTCAGTAGTTCCAGACCAGCCTGGTCTACAGAGTGAGTTCCAGGACAGCCAGGAATGCTTCACAGAAAAACCCTGTCTTAAAAAAACAAAACAAACAAAGTGAAACAGATAAACACAACATGTGCACAACCCCTGGGGACTGCCTGGGACCTGAAGAGCCACGAAGTGACCAGCGAACCACAGTGTCAGTGTGTCTGTTTGAGAATTACAGAAGGGTTTCAGATTCTAATAAAAATGAAACCAGATTAATCTGCAGACTCTGCTCTTTAGGCCATCAGGTAAGGGACCCACAGTCGTGACCACTCTAGCAAGTCCAAGTCTGAACACGCTGAAACACCAACAACTCTTCTCAGAACTGTGGGGACTGAAGCCATGGAGCAGGTGGCTGTCCCCAGACTGGAAAGGTGGGAAGAGATTGGGGATCAACTCACTGAAGCAGAATCCCAGAGGCATCAGCTTTGGGGTGCCACTGGAGACTCTACTCCATTGCTGATGAGCTGCTGGGGCTCAGCATGAATGAACAGAGGTGAAAACTGCGGGGGTCACAGAAACCAAGTCAAAATAAATGGGCCACCATCCTAAATGTAAAATGCAAAACTCTAAAACCATAGAGGATAAGGTCAGAGCTCCCAAATGCCCCCTGGATTGGCAATGACTTTTTAGACATGGCACCAAAGACCAAAGATGAAGTGGAAAGTCATTAACAGTTTTAACATCTGTTCTTCCAAAGACACTGTCAAAATAATGAAATGACAAGCTACAGATTGAGGTAAAATACTTGCAAAAGGTATGTCCATTAAAAGATTTATTCAAAGTTTTAAAAATGGAAACACTTTTGTCTTAGTTGTTCTGTCCCCCCCCCCGTAGACATTGTAAAATAATCTACAAAAGCAATTTAAGAGAGGAAGAGTTAGTCGGGCGGTGGTGGCACATGCCTTTAATCTCAGCACTCAGGAGGCAGAGGTAGGCGGATCTCTGTGAGTTCGAGGCCAGCCTGGTCTACAAGAGCTAGTTCTAGGACAGCCTCCAAAGCCACAGAGAAACCCTGTCTCTAAAAAAACAAGAAAGAAAGAAAGAAAGAAAGAAAGAAAGAAAGAAAGAAAGAAAGAAAGAAAGAAAGAAAGAAAGAAAGAGAAAGGAAGAAAGAAAAAAGAGGGGAAGAGTCTGCTTTAGCTCACAGCTTAGGAGGCTCACCCAGCATGGCAGGGAGTGGCAGGCAGGTACTCAGAGCAGCAGTCATACTGTAACCCATTGGAAAGCATAGTGTGCTGACTGCATGCTAAGTCCCTCTTCTCTGACAATCCAGGAGCCCAGCATATGGGTGCCACCACAGTGGGCAGGGTGTCCCACCTCAATTATATTATCCAGACAGCTCCCCACAGGCACCAACAGAGGTCAAACTCCTGGGTGAGTCAAGCTCTCAGTTAACACTGAGAGCCCCATACTTATCAAAGAAGTCAGAAAACTGGGTGGTGGTGGCACATGTTTTTGATCCCAGCACTTGGAGGCAGAGGCAGAGGGATCTCTGTGAGTTCAAGGCCAGCCTGGTCTATAGAGTGAGTTCCAGGAGAGTCAGGACTACACAAGAAACCCTGTCTCAAAAAGCAGAAGAAATGAGGAGGAGGAGGAGAAAGAGGAGGAAAAAGGAGGGAGAGAAGGAGAAAGAGGAAGAGACACAGAGACGGCGAATAAACAATGAGAATGCGCCACACGCCGTGTTGTCAGATCAGTGTAGGAAACCCTACCACACACCCATCAGAACGGGCAAGTTCAGAACCCTGATAGCACCAGGTGCTGTGAGGATTCGGAGCACAGGAACCCCAGACCTCACTGGTGGAAAGACAATCCTTGGAAGCAGATTTGACACTGTGCTCTTTGGTATTTGCCCAAAAGAGCTAAACTCAGCGACACAAAAGCTTGCACAGGGATGCCTGGCTTTATTCTTAGTTGCCAAAGCATGAGAGTAACCTACATGCCCCTGAGGAGGGGAGTAGGTCAACAAACTATGGTCCATCCACATAATGGGAGTATTAACAAATGCTATAAAGGAATGGACTATCCATGGAAACCCAAGGGAGAGCCTTGTGAAGCCACCACGGTGAAGAAGGTATACTGCACGAGTCCCATGTCATGGCATTCTTTAGGGGTGACATTACACAGACGCCAGAGGTTGGGAGATAAGGACTGTGTGCAGCAGCTGGGGAGTGAAACTACTCTGTATGGCACTGCAGAGGCAGATAAACACCATTAAGCCTCGTCCATACTTAGCATGCACAACTTCAGGAGGGAAGGAAGCCTAATTAAACAGGGAAGTCAGCGGTAATGCTGGGTCAGGGTGAGTTTGTTGATGGTAACTGAAGTATGGAGGTTATACATGTGTGGGGTGGGGCATATGGTATACATTTCACTGTATACTTTTATTAAGAAGCAGCCTGCTGAATCAGGAAAGATAATTCAGCGGTTAAGGGCACTTGCTGTTCTTTGGGAGGACCTGAGTTTGGTACCCATCCTCCACATTGACTCAGAACCACCTATAACCCCAGCTGCAGGGTATCCAACGCCATCTTCTGGCCTCCAAAAGCGCCCACACACAGACACACACACACACACATACATTTAAAGTCTGCTAACTTTTAAAAAGTGAACTTTGAAACCTCAACTGTACAAACGTGTTTGTAGAGGTGCAGGGCCTGAAGGGCAACACCTCGATGACCCTCCCTAGGGCCCTCTGTTCCCAAAGGCCTTGCCTCAGCTCCAGCATCTGCTTCAACTCACCAAGGTGCTGGTCAACAGGCTGGAGCCCAGGTCTATTTCAGTAATCTTCTGGTTCACCTGGCTCATGGAGCCAACAATGCATGCTGGGAGGCAAGCCGCTAAGGAAACTCCAGGAGGTAGTCACACACAGCAGAAGGGTCTCCTCAGCAAGAAGGGTGGTCCAGGCTGCACATTCATTCCCTCTACCAATATGCACGACTTCATCATGTTTGAGCGAGTCAGTTTTACAAATGAAAACCAATGGACTGGTATGAACACTCATCTGTAATTCCAGCACTCAGGAGGCTGAGTTGCCATGAGTTTGAGGCCATCCTGGACTTCATAGTGATCTCTGGGCTAGCCAGGGCTATAGTGTATATCCTATATATATCTAAAAGAAAAAGAAAAAAGCAAGCCAACAAACAATAACAAGAAAGAGGAGGATAATAAGTTTCCTGTGTGGTAGCCACCCTGGAAAAAGATGTCCACACTGCCTCCCGTCTCTCTGTCAGTCTTGAGAGCATTCCTTCTAGGTTTTTATTCGTTTCAGTTTTTTGTTTGTGTGTTTGGGTTTTTTTTGTTTGTTTGTTTTTTGAGACAGGGTTTCTCTATGGCTTTGGAGGCTGTCCTGGAACTAGCTCTTGTAGACCAGGCTGGCCTCGAACTCACAGAGATCCACCTGCCTCTGCCTCCCAAGTGCTGGGATTAAAGGCGTGTACCACCAATGCCTGTCTCATTTCAGTTTCTGATAGGGAAAACAGGATGTCTATGTAGTGGTTCTCTTACCTCAGGCATGTGCCCCGTGTTTCGTGCAAGCATAACTACAATGTCAATGGTGTCTGGTTCACCTCCATAACTTCTCTTCCACAAGAATTTGTCTGACGGCTGGAAAATATCGATTTCGTAACGCCATATGGGCCACTTAGAACATACTATTAGGGAGCTTTCCTGTTGCTGGCTGTTTCTCTGCAAGCCACTTACAGCCTCTCACGACCATAAACAATGTTGTAGTTAGCATGGCCACAGAGAAGTTTCAAACTGTGGAATACTTCTTTTCTTTTTTTAAAGATATTTTAATTTTATGAATCCACGCTTGTGCCTGAGTGTGCGTATGCACACCATGTGCATGCAAGTGCCTGTGGATGCCCTGGTTACAGTTACAGGTGGCTGTGAGCAGCCTGATGTGGGTGCTGCTAACTAAGCCCAGAACAGTGAGCACTCTTGATGGTGGAGTCATCTCTCCAACCCCTGGGATGTTTCTTCAAGAGACGTTTTCAGGTGTGGGATGACTGAGCCAAGGGGCCCCCTGCTATCACCGCCTCTCAGTTGAACGTCTCTATGATCTGATTGGTTCTACATATCTGTTACCTTTTCTCCTTTTACATTTCACGTCTCAGCCTCAGGGTCTTCCAGGACACAGCCCCCGTAAGCTCATAATCCTGTGGTTCCACTCCTTCCCCATTAAAACAGGCTCGCTCTCCCTTCCATTACCTTCAAGTGCTCTTACCACTGGGAAGTCCCCCAGGAGGGACATGTGACACAGACAAGGCCAAGCTGAGGGTGGATTAAGAAGGGCGCTGGAAAGAGACCCAAGAAAGTAAGGCCCTGCAGAGATTCAGATGGGATCACACTGGCCGGTGTCTTGACAAAGGTTTGGGAGAGGACCATGGGAAGTGAGGGAGACAGTGGAAGATGCAGTGTGCCTGCTGGCAGCAAGGCTTAAAGCCTGGGGTTATTTATAACCCAAGAGGACTATCTGCTGGATGGACTCTGAGATGAGGTTGTCTGATGCAGGGATGCACTTCAGTGGAGAGACCAGGATTAGTGAAGGCTGGACCAGGGAGAGGGCAGTGGCAGGCAGAGCCCGGGTGATGCCAGAGGGACAGACAGAGCCTGAGTAGGAGGGCTAGCAGGGGAGGGGAGGGGAGGGGAGGTCAACCGGAGGAAATGAACAACCTGGGCAGTGAGCACACCTGTCTGGGGACGGAGGGCTGGCTCCTGACTTCCTAGCTGCTGTCCATTATGCCCACAGTCCTAATTCTTTGGAAAGGAGAAGGGGAGCGAATATAGAACTTCTCTCCTCTTTCAGCAGATACGACCTGGGCATCTTTCTTTCGAATTCCTTCTGTTTAAAACAAACCTCAGCCAGGAGGTGGCGGTACACACCTTTAAGCCCAGCAGGTGGATCTCTAAATTCTAGGCCAGCCTGCTCTGCAAAGCAAGTTCAGGACAGCCCGGACTGTTACACAGAGAAACAAACCCTGTCTCAAAAAACCAAATATATATATTAAACCTCAAGCTAAGCAACCATTCAAAGTTGGGTGTGGTGGTGCATGCCTTTAATCCCAGCACTTGGGAGGCAGAGGCAGGCAGATCTCTGTGAGTTCAAGGCCAGCCTGGTCTACAAAGTTACATAGAAAAACCCTGTCTCGAAAAAACAAAAACAAAAACAAAACAAAAAAAAAACCTTCAAAATATCACATCCCTTTAGAGGCTACATAGGACTTAAGTACACAGAGAAAATCCCCATGGTATGCAAAGTGGGCTAACAGGTAACACATGGACCTAAGCTCAGTAGTAAGACTCAAATGCACTTGGTGTGACTGCATTAGAAGGATACTGGGTGGATGGTCCTCCAACTGCTTCCTCAAAGCATTCTGCAGTGCTTTCCGTGCATTGACAGAGACCACCAGGCGCTCGTCCACTGCTATCATTGGCAAGGCGGTGACATTGATGATGTCCATCTTCTTGAGAGATTCCATTGTAAACTGGCAAACAAAAAGTTTCCTCTCTTTTCCACTCCAACCTTGCTCTTTATTCAGTCAACCTGCTGGGGTAAAATGGCATAAAACCATCTTAGAAGCCAAGCGTTGGTGGTGCACGCCTTTAATCCCAGCACTTGGGAGGCAGAGGCAGGTGGATCTCTGTGAGTTCGAGACCAGCCTGGTCTATAAGAGCTACAGAGAAACCCTGCCTTGAAACCCCCCAAAATAAAACCATCTTAGAAAACAAAAGGGGGAACCCACATAACAGCCTGCTGAGAGGCAATGATAAGGCCTATAACATACAATTAATTAGAAGGAAGAAAGCCTTTTGGTTGGAAAGTCCTTTTTTTTTTCAAACTGATGCAAAATATTTACTCAAAGTTATCTATTTTATGCAGTTGTCTCCCCTCAATTGCCTTGCCATTACCACATCCTTTACATCTGGATCATATTATCAAAGTAATGTCCACATTGAAATCTCCAGTTTTTAAAATAAAATATATATGGGGGCGCTGGAGAGAGGCTCAGCAGTTAAGAGCACTGCCTGCTCTTCCAAAGGTCCTGAGTTCAATTCCCAGCAATGACATGGTGGCTCACAACCATCTGTAGTGAGATCTGGTGCCCTCTTCTGGTGTGCAGGAGGCATACATACAGGCAGAACACTGTATACATGATAAATGAATCTTTAAAAAATTAAAAAATATATATGTGACGCATGTTTGTAATATCATTGGATAGCTTCTCCTGTCACTTGTCACCCTATTTTTAGAAGCAGGATCTTCTATTCAATCTGAAGCTCACCTTTTACCTAGTCTGACTGGTCAACGAGCCCCTGGGTTCCACTGTCTCTACCCCCAAATGCTAGGGCCACAGGCACTGGAGGCCATGTATGGCTCTTTTGTTTTTTTGTTTTTTGTTTTTGTTTTGACACACGGCCACCATTGCATGGCCCGTATATGACTTTTTTAAAGGATATATTTTATTTTTCTATATATGAATATGTCTTGCAGTTATATATGTGTCGCACTTGAGTGCCTGGTGCCTATGGAACCCTTGGAACCACCATGTGAAAGATGTAGCTTCCCTGGTGGCAGCAGAGTTTAAAGATATAACATGGAGGGGCTGGAGAGATGGCTCAGCAGTTGGCTCTTCCTAAGGACCTGGGCTCAATTCCCAGCACTCACATGGTAGTTTACAACTGTCTGTAATTCCAGTTCTAGGAGCTCTGACACCCTCACACAGACATACATCCAGGTAGAATGCCCATATATATGTAAAATAAAAATAAGGCCGGGCGTTGGTGGCGCACGCCTTTAATCCCAGCACTTGGGAGGCAGAGGCAGGTGGATCTCTGTGAGTTCAAGGCCAGCCTGGTCTACCAAGCGAGTTCCAGGACAGCCTCCAAGACAATACAGAGAAACCCTGTCTTGAAAAAAAAAACAACTACATATACCATGGAAAGCCTAGTGCTATCTGAGGCCTCGGAGGGCTATTTGTTGAATGAGTCCTGAGGTCCTCAGAGACAGAGTTCTGTGATGCGGGGATACAGTTCAGCAGTGAGATGAGAACCAATGAAGACAGGACCAGGCAGAGCCTGAGTGATGCTGGAAGAACAGTAGGGTTAGCCCGAGAGGAGTCTGCACACAAGGCTTAGCCCGAGAGGAGAGGTGAGGCCCTGCCCTCTGCAAGAACAGTAATGGCTCTCAATCCACCCAGCGATCACTTAGTCCCCTCAACTGCTCAGCCTAAACTGCCCAGTTCCTGAACCATTTCCCAGAGGAGTCAGAGGAGGGGAAGTGGGAAAGGAGGCAGTGGAAGAGGGGAAGGGAGGTGTAAAAAGGAGCTGCTGTGGTCGCCATATCATTACCTTCCCTGAGCAGTGGCAGTGAGGTGGTGTTTAAACTGTGGAATCCTATGTGTGAAGTCCTGGCTGGGGAGGACAGGTGGCCACGGGCTTGGACAAGGAACACCATCGAGGTAATAGAAATAAAACAGGTAGTATCAAAACACTACAAAAGCCTTCCAAGCAGCGAAGTGCAATAGCAAAATATGCACGTGACAGAGGCCTTAAAACACAAATGTCATCCTGAAACAATTGTCCAAGCCACCAGGCAGGGGCTGGCAAAACGACTCAGAAGGAAAAGGCGGCCTGAACTTGACTCGTGCCATTTACATGGTACAAGGAGAGAACCCACTCCCACAAGTTGTGTTTGGCTTTATATGTGCACGGTGGCACACATCCCCAATCGTAATGACTAAACAGATCTACCTTAAAATAAAAATCAAAACCAAACAGCAGAGGGCTGGGGAAGTATTTGCTGCTCTTACAGAAAACCTGCCTTTGGGTCCTTGCACCTAGGCTGGGTAGCTCACACCCACCTCTAACGCCAGTGATTTGATGCCCTCTTCTGGCCTCCTCTCACATCTGCATGTGGGCATGAGCCCAGACATACATAAAAAATAAAATCTATCTTTAAGAAAACTCAGCTGGTAGATGTGTATTTGTCTTGATTTTCAAATCCTAGGGATATAAGATATCTTTTTTGTTGTTGCTGTTTTGTTTTTGAGACAGGGTCTCTCTCTATAGCCCTGACTGTCCTGGAACTTGCTCTGTAGACCAGAGATCTGCCTGCCTCTGCCTCCTGAGTGCTGGGATTAAAGTCGAGTGTCACTGCTACCTGGCTAAAAATAAAATACTTTAAAAGTCTACTTTAATCTACCAATCTTTCACTCCTCCTGCATGCACTTATTGAGACTCTGGCCCCACCTGGCCAGAGGCCTTCAAGAGAGAGCCTGGCAGGGAACTAGCTGTGGCAGTCCCTGGTACTGCAGGCATCGTACCCCCTCCCCAGCGCAGGGTGGATTTTTGGCTGTGTTTGCACCTAAGCTAAAACAGGAAGCAGGAAGCTCACTCTTAACAGGATTTTAAGACTTAAGTGCTTCTCTTTCTCTGTCTCTCTGTCTGTGTGTGTGTGTGTGTGTGTGTGTGTGTGTGTGTGTGTGTGCTTGTGCATATACCTATGTAGGTACATGTGGAGGCCAGAGGATGTTGTCTATCAATTCTCTGCCATGTTTTGTGAGACAGGGTTTTTCTTACTATACTGGGAGCTCCCCATTTCAGCTAGAGTGGCTGATCTACAAGTCTTGGGATCTAACTGAGGTCACAGGTGTGTTGTCACTCTAGAAGTAGTGGGACTTAGGTGAATGGAGCTGAAAAATGGCGCAGATGGAAGTCTAATGCTATCGCCAACTTTATTCAGACCCTCAGACAATTTATACTCAGGGTTAAGCAAGGTCACATAGGACTAAAGTTCTCATTGAGTGCAAGCCGTGTAGAATCCCAAGTACAAGCTGTACGTGGCAAAACATGCTTCTCCAAACAATACCAGCAAGCAACACGAGAAATCTGAAGAAACTCACTCATACCCACTACACCTGGGAGAAGCACAAAAAACACGTTCCCAGAACCATTCTGTTTTGAAGAGACTGAGATCACAGAACTCGTCCTGTATTCTTGGAGAGTTCTCACAAGCATTCAGAAATCTCCTCACATGACTCCATTCCTGGACCATGTTCTGACACAGGAACACACCAGCAAGCCCAGCTTTATTTCAGTAGATCTGGGGAGCCAGACTCAGGTCCTCATGTCTGCACAGTAAGCATTTACCACTAAG
This sequence comes from Mesocricetus auratus, assembly GCF_017639785.1. Taxonomy (NCBI): domain Eukaryota; kingdom Metazoa; phylum Chordata; class Mammalia; order Rodentia; family Cricetidae; genus Mesocricetus; species Mesocricetus auratus. The sequence continues at coordinate 85,175,965 of NW_024429194.1, read as the reverse complement.
TGGATGCCCCACCACCCCCGCCTCCATGGTAGGTATTTAACTTAGAGCTCCAGGCCTGCTAAGCAAGCTCCCCACCACTGAGCTCTATCCTCAGCCCCATACTTTTTTGTTGTTTTGTTTTTCCAGACAGGGTTTCTCTGTGTAGCCCTGGCTGTCCTGAAACTTGCTCTGTAGACCATGCTGGCCCTGAACTCACAGAGATCCACTTGATCCTCCTGAGTGCAGTTATTAAAGGCGTGTGCCGCCACTCCATACTTATTCTCTTAATTTGACGATGCCTACACCTCCTCATACCCATGATAAGAACTTTTAGCTTTCCTTTTTATGGTTTTTAAAGTTTTTTGTTGTCCTCAAGCAGCTCATTCAGAATGAAAGGAGGGAGCTAGGGTCATGGAGAAACTAACCCAGGTCTCCTTAACCACACTCCTCGCCCCACTTCCCTAGCATGATCCGTTCTTTTTAAGATATCTTCATTAATGGGGGCAGGGATACACATCAATGGAGCACATGTGGAGATCAGAACACAACCTCCTGGAGCCAGTTTCCTCCTCCACCTGGGTCCGGGGATGGCGCCCACGTCATCAGCTTGTGAGATGAGCACATTACCTGCTGAGCCATCTAGCTGGTCAGGTCACTCCATGTTCTTAATGACCATGTCTTTCCCTGGGTGATACACCATCTTTGGAAAAACCTGGAATTATCCCAGGCCACCAGAACCATGACTCTTATGTATCTACTTTCATCTGTTACAGCACTTAATATATGAAATTGGCAGCCAGCTATGGTGACTTGTCTAAAACCCCAGCAAGGTGGAGGTTGGGACTCAGGCAGGATCAAGAGTTCAAAGCCAGGCCGGGCGTTGGTGGCGCACGCCTTTAATCCCAGCACTTGGGAGGCAGAGGCAGGCGGATCTCTGTGAGTTCGAGGCCAGCCTGGTCTACAAGAGCTAGTTCCAGGACAGCCTCCAAAAGCCACAGAGAAACCATGTCTCGAAAAACAAAAAAAAAAAAAAAAAAAAAAAGAGTTCAAAGCCAGATTTGGCTACCTCACCAAATCTTGTCTCAAAAAATAAACCCTGAACTGGATGAGTTTTTTCTGTCTTTCTCTATCAGCAGAATTACTCCTGGGTAACCACTAGGATTAGAGTAATCAATTCAATACTTGGTTTCTTTTAGAAGGTGTCTATCACAGACTGCTCTGTAGGAGGCACGTAGGTCCTTTGCTCACACATAAGCACTAGGGAAACCAGGAAAGTTAAACACACAGTGCTGTTCTCTTCAAAGGCAGAGATGTACAACCTGTTTTCCCACCCAGAAGGCACTGACAGCCTGATGACCTCTGCACTATCGCTGTGGCCAGGCCACCCTTATCTTGAGCTAGTCTGTCTCAGTCTCTAGAGCTAAGCTGCCCCAGGCCCTTATCACACTTGTTTATCTTGAACTTTTTCTTGGTTATCTATAGAACCCATCTTTATGGAAGACAGCACTTGTCCTTTACAAAGAGTTTTTAAGTCCTATCTTAAGTTTTGTTGTGCACATGGGATTGAGTTAACTGTCACCAGGAAACTTCTTTTTAATAATTGTGTTCAAACAGGACTAAAATAAACTACTCAGGATCAGACTCTAAAAGTTTGAACCAACACCAGCTAGTGAGTCCTGCTGAACAGAACTACCTTCTTATCTCCCTCTGATCATGACTCTGCTGGCTTTGATGGCTGCAGGGATCCCTCCACACCACCCCATCCGCTGCCGAGTCCACTGGATGAAGGAAAGACTGGCCCAGGCCCAGGTCAGTACTGTTTCTTGCCCTAAGCTCCTAGTCTTTAGCCTCATAGGCCAAGCAGGGAGAGGTAAGAGGAGGCAGGTACATTTTGGGCTTCTCATTGTCCTCCTACCCATTCCCCCAACGGCTGGAAAATTACTGTGTTCTCTGAGAAACTGGGCGCAGATGACTGTCAGAAGCTTCCAGCTTTAGTCTAATGCTACCACTCATGCCTAATGTGAGAGCTGAGTAGTGTTTTTCTAAAGAGGGACGTTTAAAATACACACAGTGCTCTGGGCTGAATTCTTCCTCATACCATTTAAGGGTATGTATGCTCAGGAGCACAGTAAGGTTTTACTGTCATTGCTTGCAGAAGAGGGAGAGCCAGCTTCATTGAAAGCTGCGCCATGGCAAGCACTGTGCCAGGGGCTGGGGTTGGATGAGTGGGAGATGAGGAACCTTTCCCCTGCAGGCATTCTGGCAGATGGGATTTGAATAATCCCCTAGAGTTAACATTTGATAGCATGTAGAAAGCAGACTGTGGGGTCAGACTGGGGTTCACTGCCAACTTTCAGCCATTCAGTGACTATTTACTAAGGGGTTCCCACAGACCTACCTGCAAGTGTGCTCCAACTGGGAATGAGACAGTGAGCTAAGCCAGACTGGATCCATGTCACCCGGGTGGGGCTGACTATTGGGGTAGACTTGTAAAACTAAAATAAGTGCAAACTACAAATTATATTTTATAGAAGTTATGCATATAACAGTGACTTAGTCATTCCTGCTTCCATAGGAGGTTCACAGAGATGACACAGTGTGGTTTGTTTAGTTTCTTTTGAGACAGGGTCCTGGCCGGCCTGGCACTTGCTCTGTAGACCAGGCTGGCCTTCAACTCATGGAGGTCCCTGCCTCTGCCTCTCAAGCGCTTGACAGTGTTGACCTAGTTGCAGAGGTCAAGGTGGGGAAGGAACAGCAGGAGTTAACTAAAGGTGAGAAGAGAAGTCACAAGGCTAGGAGGAGGTTAATGGATATTGCCCATCCTGGTAGTCATTAGCCACACATGAAAACAAAGTTCTTAAATCTGGTTCATGGGACTGAAGGCAAATTTTGTTTTAAAATTAAAAACCAAAGCAAGGTAAATTTTAAAATCTTTACATTTAAGCATATTTTGGACAAGCCAAGTTAACTAAAACTATAGTCAAGTTAAATCTGTTTTTATTTTACTTTTTAACTGCGTAGGGACAGGTGTGGTAGTACTAGCTTTCAATTCCAGCACTCTGGAGACAGAGACAGGAGGATTTGGAGACCAGCCAGAACTACATAGTGAGACCCAGGGTCAAACCCCAAATGTAAAAAAGGGAAAAGGTGCAGGGATATAGTGAGTGTATGTCTGTACTCCCAGCACTGAGAGGCCGAGTAGGACGAGTTGAGAAATCCAGGGCAGCCTGGGCTATCCAGTGAGACCATCTCAAAACAAAACAACCCGAAGGTGCTTTGGGCTCGATTAAGCGTGGGATCAGCGTGCACACGGCTCAGGTTTTAACAACAGAAGGCTGCAAATTACAAATGTGGTCTGCTTTACGTTTCTGTTGAAACACTGAGTGCTAGGCTAGATATGGCTAGTTTTGAACGTGAAACTCTCTCTTCTAATGCAGTGTGGCAAAGGTGGAGGAAAACCGTTTGTAGACAGACTGCTTGGTCCTGTCCCCTGCGGCTGGAATGACACCTAGTACACCCACTAGGCCGCCAGGAAACATCTCTTGGGCGGCCCATTTCTCCATTCGCCACACAGAACATAATACAGAATTTGAGGAATGCTGGATGGGATTCTCCAATTCTCCGCCCCTTGTTCACTGGGCGACCGACCTTCCTGGACCTCAGTGTCCCTTGTTCACAGTCACGAGGAGGAGGCAAGCCTGGCAGGAGCCAGTTTGCTGCTGGCAAGGAGTCGTCCTCTGTCTGTTCCTCTGTCTTACCTGGAAGCTTTGGCGGAACCCCAGAGCCTCAGGACGGGTTCCAGCACGGGTCCTTCCGGTGACCCCACCAGGCTCTGGATGGCCGCCGGCACCCGCGGCCCCCAAATCACCGGGAAGGGGCGCGCTTTGCTTTGTGCCCGGGGCGGGGAAGCCGGAGACTGGGCCATTTTGCTACTGTGAGTCCAGCCCAGGTCACTACACACTCCTTTCCCACAACAATGCGGCCCTGAGCCGGCGCCGTGGCGGCCCCACGCGGTTACCATGGCGACGACGCCGCTATCCGGGGGCCAGACCAACGTGTTTAGGGGGGGACACTCCTCGCCTTGCCTGTGGCCGCTCAGCGCGTGAGGAACCCCAGAAGGCTTTCCCAAGGCCTTCCTCGCTTCGTGATCCGGAGGGAACCCGCGGGGGCCCAGCTGCTCCGCGGAGGCCCGTCCGGGAGGGCACACCCCCTCCGTCCTCAGTGGTGAAGGCCATAGCCGATGCGCATGCGCGCGATGGGAGCCCGGCGCCCGCCAATCGCAGTCGCGGCGGTTGACGCGGCGAGGGCGGATCTTTGCGAGAGGGTAGGGGATAGCTCTGGACGCCGGCTTCGCAGGCGCACCGGGTACGTCTGGGGGTCGACGTTCGAAGGCTCGGGCCAGCCACGGTGGGTGGGAGGTGGGTGCGAGGTGGGTGGGACACCCTGGTACCACTGGAGAGGGTGGCGGGCAGGCCGGGTGGTGGCGTGCCCCGCGGGCGCATCTTGCCACGGTGACTCCGGACGGTGTTTTGACCCGCCACTTGAAGGGCGTCTTCTAATCGGTACCGAACTCCTATGGTTCCGTGGCCCGTGCGCATGCAGAGTTAAAGTTGGCTCTTAAGTCTTTCGAAACGCTTTTTTTTCCCCCTTTGAGAATCGAGTGAAAACCAAGGATGCTTCCTTTACTTGCTTGTCAGGATGAAGGTAATGCATTTTATAACCTGATGCGAACTAAAGCTTCGCACAGTAAGTACAGTTCCCTGAGAAGGGCACAGCTGGATCTGCTTCCCGGGGTTATGGTGAGCATCAGATGTGCCAACAACTTGTAAACACGGAAGCACTTCTCCAAGCTGGGTGCTGTTATTCCTGGTTGTCAGTAAGGAACTCGAGGGCTGGAGAGATGGCTCCGCATCTAAGAGTACTAGTTGCTGTTGCAGAGAATCCAGATTTCATTCCCAGCTCATAACCACCGGTAACTCATGTTCCAGGAATCTGAGAACCCAAGGCACATGGTACGCAGACTTACATGCAGGCAAAACACCCATCCACATCGAAACAATAACGATAAATAAAACACTTGAGGCCCTTGTGGGGATAAAATGCTGAGATCCCATTGAGGGTGAGCACTGGAGTTGATTGGAAATCAGGAATGGCCCCTTAACTTTCTTGATCCTGAGCCCTCCCTATGAGAAAGCTTCACTAAAGAACACTAAGATTAAGGGTATTTTAGTCAAGGCAAGTGGATCTCTATGAGTTTGAGGCCAACCTGGTCTACATAGAGAAACCCTGTCTGGAAAAACAAAACAAAAAAGAACCCTAGGATCTCAGCCAGTTGATTATAAAGTCATCCAGAGAGTTACAGGGTGCTGAGATGGCCTATGCCTTGATCTAGAAGGGTGTGTGTGTGTGTGTGTGTGTGTGTGTGTGTCTGTCTGTCTGTGTGTGTGTGTGTCTGTGTGTGTCTGTGTCTGTGTCTGTGTCTGTGTGTCCTAATAATTTGTGAAGGGGACTGGGGAAAAGGCTCAGTGAATACCAGTGCTTGCTGTACAAGTATGAGGACCTGAATTCAAGTACCCAGCACCCCACAGTAAAATGCCTGATTAACACCTGTAATTCCAGCACTGTTGGGGGCAGAGAAAGGACTACTTGGACCTGCTAGCCACCAAATCTAGGTCCAGGTTCAGTGAGAGACCCTATCTAAAGGGAATATGACAGAAAGTGACAGGGCACCAAACCTGGTGTCCTCTTTGTTATACCTAAATTAAAAAGATGCCAAGCGTTGGTGGCGCACACCTTTAAACCCAGCACTCGGGAGGCAGAGGCAGGCAGATCTCTGGGTTCAAAGCCAGCTTGATCTACAGAGCTAATTCCAGGAGACCCTGTCTCAAAGAACAACAACAACAACAACAAAAAGTTGACCTCTTTCCCAAACTTGAATGATGTTAGTGATTTTATGAGCTTTGCAGGAGGTAGTGACTAAAGCTGGTATAATGGTGACTGTCATTGTCAGCTCCACTATGTTCTGGTTCTCTCCTTTTCTTGAGACACCTTACCTCTCATAACAGGACAGGTGACTTGATATATGGACCAAGTGATAAGCACCACTGTCAATCTGAGAATGAAATACCCAGATTGTAGCTTCTTGGCTTTAAAATGGCGGATATGCAGAAGTTAGTGTCTCTGGCGCTGTTCTTACTAGCTCATGGGGACAAAAATCTCATTTCCTTGGTGCACACTGTTATGCTGGTGAGGCCACCCTGGTCCAGGTTTTTAACGTAACTGTGAAGCCACACAAACTTTGGTTCAAATGCCTGTTACCACTGCAGACCTTAGCTTTCTAGATGTCACCAACCAAATGGGGTGACTAGGAGGAGCTTGTCAAGGGGTAATTGTGAGTTAAAGGAGATTATACAAAGGCATTAGCATAGTGCCTGGTGCATAGGAAGCATCCAAAGCCTCGGAGTTCCTACTAGGACTTGTAGGACCTCAGGCCTCCATTTGCCATTCTATCTAAAAGGAAAACTCTTCCCAGTAGATATTGCCAGGTTTGGTAAGTGTCAATGGCTGAAATGTTTTCATGATTTGACACCAATGACATAAAGTCTCTGATCTGTTTGACCCTAGGAGAAGGAAGTGCTAGAGTTTCCTCAAGTCAGGAATGCCTCTCTTTGGGAGTATATTCAGTCCAAAGAAGACCCCTCCTCGGAAGTCTGCCTCTCTCTCCAACCTGCATTCTGTGAGTCTGGGGTCTGGGTGGAGAAGCAGCACTGCGGGAGGGCATCCCTTTAGTTTATATCGTTAGTCAAGTTTGAATTCCTGTGTGGGAATTACAGTTGGGGCTTATTCAAGAACCCACTGATAGCCAGCAGTGGTGGCCCTGAACTGGATGAGTTTTTTCTGTCTTTCTCTATCAGCAGAATAGGCCCATGCTTTTAATCCCAGTGCTCAGGAGGCAGAGGCAGGTGGATCTCAGTGAGTTCAAGGTCAGCCTGGCCTACAAAGTGAGTTTTAGGACAGTCAGGACTGTTGCACAGAGAGACCGTGTCTCAAAAAAGAAAAAAGAACCGACTAAAATAGCCAAGCCTCATTCTGATTTTGGTCCCAGGTGATGATATCCACCCTGACTGACATTTTAGTCCCAAAGCTTGTCCAAGAATTAATTTCAGTCATGTTTAAAGATCAAATTCAAGCTGGGTATAGAGGTATATACATTTAATCTCAGCAATCAAGAAACAGAAGCAGGTGAACTTCTGAGATTGATACTAGCCTGCTCTATATATAGAGAGGTCCAGGACACCCAGGGCTACAGGGAGAGACACTGTCCCTGAAAAAAGAGAATTTCAGGGGCTTGAGAGATAGCTCAGCTATTAGGGGCACTTGTTCTTGTGGGGGACCTGGGTTGAGTTCCCAGTACCCACATGGTAGCTCACAACCATCTATAACTCCAGTTACAGGGGACCCAATGCCTTCTTCTGACCTAAGTTTACAAGGTTCACAGACTTACATGCTTGTAGGACACTCAAAATCATAAAATTAAAACAAATCTTTTGTTGCTGTTTTGGGAACAGGTTCTCTCTGTGTAGTCACGGCTATACTGGACCTGTCTATGTAGACCAAGGTGGCCTCAGACTCAGATCTGCCTTCTAAGTGCTGGGATTAATGGTGTGCAACCCCACACCCTGCCACAAAATAAATCTTTTTTTAAAAAATGATCAAGCTTATTTTTGAAGGAATCACAGAAGATGCTGGCTTGCCACCATTTAGTGACATTTGAAAGGACATCTGTTCCAAAAGAGGTGGCCCAAACACATTTGAGGCTATTACACTGCTCTGGTGGGTCCTCTGTCTCCACCACATTGGGGAATACTATTCTAAGATGTGTGACTTTTGTTTATGCTGCATTTGTGTAACTCTGTGAAGCTGTGATTCTTTGCCTGTCTAAAACACCTGATGGTCTAATAAAGAGCTGAATGACCAGTAGCAAGGCAGGAGCAAGGATGGGGGGGCTGGCAGGCAGAGAGGATAAACAGAAGGAGAAACAAGGAAAAGAGGAGCAAGAGAAGAAGAAGAGTCAGGCACTCAGCCAGCCAGAGTAAGAGTGAAAGATTTATGGAAGAGAAAGACAAAAATCCAGAGGGAAAAGGTAGATGGGATAATTTAAGTTAAGAAAAGCTGACTAGCAACAAGACACACTAAGGCAGGGAAGTCATAACTAAGGACAAGCTCCCATTATTTGGGAGCTGGGTGGTGGACCCCCGAGAAGAAAAAAAACAGCTTATTATACCACCACATTCCCGTCCACCTTAATTCTGGGTGATATTGCTTACTCTTACATACCCAGAGATGATGACCCTAGTTTCCTTGTCCTTTCCCACATGACCAGCTGTGCAGATTAGCTAATCCTTCATGGGTCAGTGGGTAAGGCAGCAAGGATAAACTCAGCTCTGAAGTCTTTGAGTCTGTTGCCTCTAGTCCCCAGTTAAAGTCACAGTGGCAGCCCTGGTTAGGCCAGGGCTAAACATTCTGGGATCCTAGGTTTCCATACCGTGGGCCTTTAGCCTCCCTCCAGACATCAATGATGCAGATGCACCTGGTGGTCTCACTGGGACAACCCCTGTCCTGAGGGCATTCTCATAAAAAAGTCTGTCTCAGCCCTGCCATCTGTGGTGGCAGCACACACCTTTAATCCCAGTACCAGCAGAGGCAGGTGGATCTCTGAGTTCAAGGCCAGCCTGGCCTACAGAAGTGAGTTCCAGGGCAGCCAGGGCTACACAGAAAAACCCTGTCTTGAAAAACAAAAAAGAAAAAAGAAGTATTGCCAGATATTGGCGCTTCAAGACCATCCATAACTCCAGGTCCAGGGACCCAGTGCCCTCTTCCGACCTTCACAGGCACCAAGCATGCGAGTGGTGCACATACATGCATGCAGACAAAACACAGTAAACAAATAAATCTAGTTTTAGAAATACAATAAATTTTAAAGTGCTGGGCATTGTGACATGTAAATGGGGTGGGACACAGATGATGATATGAGGCTAACGACAGGAGGATCCTGGGACTCACCGGCTAGCCAGCCTAGCCTACTTTCTCAGCTTCGGGCCATGGAGAGAACTTCTCTCAACATAGGTGCTGAGAGACCGGCAGGGGGAAGGGAAGTGACTGGAGTGGAGGACAGTTATCAGGAAAATGCAAAGATGAAGGGAGAAGAGAATCGACTACATACTTTTGAAAATGCCGTAGGATAGCTAATACCCTATATATCAATTTCTTATTTTTGTGGGGTGTAGAGTTGAGACAAGGTCTCTCTATATAGTCCTGGGTGTGCTAAAACTTGCCCCATAGACCAGGCTGGCCTCAAACTCAAAGAGACCCACCTGCCTCTGCCTCATGAATGCTGGGATTAAAGGTGTGTGTCACCATGCCTGACCTGATTTTTTTTTTAATATGGATGGTGCCAAAGGAATGACACACGAGGCTGTTCTCTGGCCTCCACATATGTGCCTGCACATACATGAACACTCCTACACACACATACACACACATACACACACACACACAGCAAAGGATATAGCTCCCTGGTAGAGTACTTGCCTAGAATATTCAGATATCTTAATGAGGAGAGTAGCGTGTAAACAAAGTTGTTACTTTAAATAGGGTGGTCAATCCAGATTGAGCAATAGATATTTCAGCACACACTTGAAGGACTCCTTCCCTCTGTGTGTATGTGTGTGCTCTGTGTGTGTGTGTGTGTATGCGTGTGTGTGTGTGTGTGTGCTCTGTGTGTATGTGTGTCTGTGTGTGTATGCGTGTGTGTATGTGTGTGTGAATGCTCCTAGTATGTGTATGTGCGCATGTGCATGCTCTGTGTGTGTGTGTGCTCTGTGTGTGTGTGTGTGCTCTCTGTGTGTGAGAGTGTATGTGTGTGTGTGTGCGCACGAGTGCGCATGCGGGTGCTCTGGGAATGTATTATGCTCTGAGTGTGTGTGCGCGGGTGCTTGGTGTGTGTGTATGCTCTGTGTGTATATGCTCTTGGTGTGTGTGTGTGTGTGTGCATGCGTGTTCTGTGTGTGAGTGTATATGTGTGTATGCTCTGTGTGTGTATATGTGCTCTCTGTGTGTGAGTGTGTGTGTGTTTATGCTCCTAGTATGTGTATGTGCGCATGTGCATGCTCTGTGTGTGTGTGTGTGTGTGCTCTGTGTGTGTGTGTGTGTGAATGCTCCTAGTATGTGTATGTGCGCATGTGCATGCTCTGTGTGTGTGTGTGCTCTCTGTGTGTGAGAGTGTATGTGTGTGTGTGTGTGCTCTGTGTGTGTGTGTGTGTGCTCTGTGTGTATGTGTGTGTGAATGCTCCTAGTATGTGTATGTGCGCATGTGCATGCTCTGTGTGTGTGTGTGCTCTGTGTGTGTGCTCTCTGTGTGTGAGAGTGTATGTGTGTGTGTGCGCGCACGAGTGCGCATGCGGGTGCTCTGGGAATGTATTATGCTCTGAGTGTGTGTGCGCGGGTGCTTGGTGTGTGTGTATGCTCTGTGTGTATATGCTCTTGGTGTGTGTGTGTGTGTGTGTGCATGCGTGTTCTGTGTGTGTGAGTGTATATGTGTGTATGCTCTGTGTGTGTGTATATGTGCTCTCTGTGTGTGAGTGTGTGTGTTTATGCTCCTAGTATGTGTATGTGCGCATGTGCATGCTCTGTGTGTGAGTGTGTGTGTGTGTGTGTGTGTGTGTGTGTGTGTGTGTGTGTGTGTGCGCACGGGAGCACCCATTGCTTGGACCTGCTTCTTGAGCTACTCATGTCTCCCTCACAGGGGCAAAAGCTACTCTCCAGCAGAGCTGGTCTTACTCATCTCTGAATGCTAGGGAGTCAGGCCTGACTTAGGGAGTGTTTGATGAGTTCTGTCAATGAATACAGAAATTAGACTGTCACACATGAAACAAGACCTAGCAGGAACTGTTAGAATTGTATGCTTCTTCATAACTATATGAAGCAAACTACAACTTACAAGTTTCCTTATTATAAATATACAGTGATGAGGGGAGAATGAATTAAAACCAAGTACATTACACATATAAAAATGTACAGTGGAGCCGGGCGTTGGTGGCGCACGCCTTTAATCCCAGCCCTCGGGAGGCAGAGGCAGGCGGATCTCTGTGAGTTCGAAGCCAGCCTGGTCTACAAAGTGAGTTCCAGGACAGCCTCCAAAGCTACAGAGAAACCCTGTCTCGAAAAACCAAAAAAAAAAAAAAAAAAAAAAAATGTACAGTGGAGAGCTGGGTGGTGGTGGCGCACGCCTTTAATCCCAGCACTTGGGAGGCAGAGGCAGGCGGATCTCTGTGAGTTTGAGGCCAGCCTGGTCTACAGAGCGAGTTCCAGGACAGGCTCTAAAGCTACAAAGAAACCCTGTCGGAAAAAACAAAAAAGATGTACAATGGATTCTTTGAACTGTAAAGTAGACACAAAATTTTGAATTTACAAATTACAGGCTATACAGCCTTTCTGGAACATCCAAAGTGTCAAACAGAACATGCCTTCCCTCTTACAGTTTAAATCGGGTGGGTGGGCACTATGCACAGAGGCCAGAAGGGCACATGGGTGTCCTGCTTTACCACTCTCTGCCTTATTCCCTGAGACAGGGTCTCATTCTGAGCCTGGAACTTGACATTTTCACCTAGGCTAGTGACAAGCAAACCCCACTGAGCCTCCTGTTTCCCATCTACTTCTCCTGAACCACACATGGCACTGGGACTTACAGACACATGTGGGTACACCTGAGTGCTGGAAATTCAAACTAGGTCAGTTGTTTGCACAGCGAGTACTCTTACCCACCGGGCAATTTTCCTAGCCTCTACTTTAAATGTTTGCTATATATAATTTGATAGTCTAGCCTTTTAAGGTATTTCAGGTATTATCAGTGTAGTAGTATGTTCTAATCTCAGCACTCTTGAGGCAGAGGCAGGTGAATCTCTTTGAGTCTGAGGCCAGCCTGGTCTACATAGTGAGTGCCAGGACAGCCAGGCTACAGAGTGAAACCTGTCTCAGCAAAGGATAGGCATGTTTTGTTGGGCTTGGAACTAGTGGGAGAAGCTGGGATGTGAGCTCTTATTCTGTGGCTTCCTCAGCCATCCTACTGTCTTACCACAGTTAGATCGGTCAACGCGGGAATTGGAGCTGGGCCTTGACTATGGAACTCCCACCATGAACCTGGCAGGGCAAAACCTGAAGTTTGAAAATGGCCAGTGGGTAGCAGGTGAGCGGTCCCTCCTGCTGCTCTGTCAAATGAGGATGGCGGAAGGAATCCCCTTTCCAATCCTGCTCTGTGCTTCCTCTAGACACAGTGATTAGTGGGGGCGTGGATCGGAGGGAGACTCAGCGTCTGCGCAAACGGAACCAGCAGTTGGAAGAAGAGAATAATCTCTTGCGGCTCAAAGTGGACATCCTACTGGACATGGTGAGGAAGGCAATCTGGAAGTGATGCCTAGGTTTCCCCTTACAAGGAGTCCCTCCCTTGAGTAAAGCTACCCAACTGATTTCCCCGGGGCTGTTTGCCAAGTACATTTCCTGTGTATCCAAACACGAATATAAAAGCCAACCTTGTCACCAAAGGCTGGAGCAGGGATGAATAACAATACCCACAATCCCTGAGCCTGTGGAAGGCGGTGCTTTAGTCTATGCAGAGCTGGCATGGACACTGGAGAAGAGTTCTGTACAGTGGAGAGTTCTCCAGTGAAGCAGTGTGAGAACTGAATGCCCCAGGATAGTGGCAGGGATGGAGGTTAGGATGGAGGTATCTCAGGTGCTGGGGGTGGTGGGGATGTCCTGCCTCAAATAGACTCAATCAGTGTCCAGCACAGACCTGCTGAGTGCACATACCCAATCAGTGTCAGTCTCTTGTGTCTTCTGGGCCTGGAGGCGCATGCTCATGGCCATGACAGGCATGATGCAGCCAACACGAAGCATCTTTGCCCCACTGCGTAATTGCTGCCTGACTCGATCTCCAGCAGGACACCTGGCATCAGAGTAGCGCCTACTTCACGGAGCTAATACAAGCCACACACTTGCTCTGGAAGTAGAGACCACCCGTCCTCTGTCCTCATTCCAGGGTCAACTGTCTCCTGCTGTAAAGCTCGTTCAATGACCCTTGGGGGCAAAGGAACAACAGCACTGCTCCCTGAGTGCCTTTGTGTGTGCTGTCCAACTCAAAGTGATTTATCATGCCCTAACTGTAGAGTGCAGGACCCGTCCTTTTCATCCTTCACATGGCATGGCACACAGTTGTAAATGATGCAAGTGCTGAGCACTGGAATTAGGAGTATTCCTTGGACTGCCCAGGCTTGCCTGTTGAAGAGGAATGGCAGGCCTTTCCTTGGGGCAGAGTAGCCGTGCAAGCCTGCAGCATGGCCTGGACGTGGCTGCCTTTGTAACAGTCTGACGCTTTCCTTCCAGCTTTCAGAGACCACTGCTGAGTCGCACTTAAAGGACAAAGAACTGGATGAGCTGAAGGTTACCAACCGCAGGAGGAAGTGACGTGCCTGTGAACACTCCCGAGGGTAGCAGAAGGAGCCACTGACCCCTGGCGGGGAAGGGGAGGTGGCAGGGCCCTTTGGTTTTTAGTCAAATGAATAGACTTGCCCTAGGAGAGAGTGTTCACAGACCCATGCTCCCTTGGATTGGGGGTGGGGAGGTAGCGTGGGATGAAAGGAACAAGGTTCTAAGCCAGGCCTTAGCTTGGGAGACGCCACAGACACCACCCAGGGTGTCAACCTAAAGCAAACCCCAGGAAGGTCTAGAAAATAGCTGTTGGCTGCTGTCTTCAGGTGACAGCATACGACTCTCCATGTCTAGAGCACCGTGTTCAGACACCTGGCAGTTCACCTCTTGACACTGGTATCTGGGCTTTGGCTCTGGTTCCAGAGAGCACTTCATGTGAGGGTGCACAATAAGTGGTCTGGGTCCTCTGCCCCTCCTGTCGTGTTCTCTCTGCCTTGGAAGCATCCTCATCCCAAGTCCACGGCCTCTTCTGCATCAGCTTCCCAGCAGCAAACTCCCACCTTCCACAGCACGTTGTAATTTACTTTCTTTCCTGTTATTATTTTTTATTAAATGGTGTTCAATAATCTGTGTAGCAAAATAGGTAAACAAAACAAACAAACAAAAAACTAGTGTGGGTTTCCCAAGAAATAAGCAGAGCCTGTGTTTTAAGTTTTTGCTACTCCACCAAAAGGATTTTCAGGGTTAGGAAAACAGCACCTTGGAGTGGGGAACCACCCTAGAAGAGAAATAATGACTTCATGTCCGAATCCCTCTGCTCTCCTGCTTCAGGGAGGTGGCACTTGTGGCCCACTAGGTGGTCCAGACCTGGTGAGGAAGGATGGCAGAAGTGCCCAAGTTAGTGTGATCCAGCCAGAGGGGCATCTAGTTGTCAGAGTCAGGCAGGGGACACGGGTTGAGGCAAGGAGCCCCGGGCTTTAAACAGGGGACTGACTGTCTCCGTGGTGAGGCATGGAGCCCCGGGCTTTAAACTGACTGTCTCCGTGGCGAGGCATGGAGCCCCGGGCTTTAAACAGGGGACTGACTGTCTCCGTGGCTCCCTCCTGGGCTGGTGTTGAGTCTGGCAGTGGGCTCAGTCTTCTGCACTGGGTCTCACATCCCTTCAGTTCAGCCCTGTTAACCTGCCTAATTGCAGAGCCAGTGTTCAGAGACCAGTTTGGAAACGGCTTTAGACTACAGTGCAAGTGCTGGAGGCCTCTGAGTCCCAGCTCACAGTGACAGGAGGGACCGCCCACATTGAGGCTGTAGCTTATAGTCTCCCCTAGTGGCCAGCAAAGCATGCAGAGGATGTAGAGGCAAGCTTGAGGGAGAGCTGCAGCTCACAGCTGCACCTCCTTAGCCCTGAGCAAGCGCCTAACCTGGAAGTCTACTCCACTCTCCCCTCAACCCCGCCCTTTTTTTTTTTCAGATGGGGTTTCTCTGTGTGGCCCTGGCTGTTCTAGAACTCTGCAGATAAGACTAGCTTCCAACTCACAGAGATCCACCTGCCTCTGCCTCCCACGTGCTGAGATTAAAAGCGTGGGCCACCACCACTGCCTGGCTCTTTTTTCAGCTTTAGTTCTATTACATTTTATTTATTTGTTTTTGTGGAAGAGGTTGCATGTGCCCCACTGTTCCATGTAGAGGTCAGAGAACAGATTTCAGGATCAGTTCTCTCTGTCCCATATGGGTCATGAGGATCAAACGCAGGTTGTCAGGCTTGGTAGCTTGTATCCTCATCCCATGAGTCATCTTGCCAGCCCAAGAGAATGCTTAATACTGAGGAAATCATAAAGGGATCCAGGTATGCCGTACAAGTAAAGATGATGGAACAGTGGGGTTTGCTTGTGTCCAGTTTTGGCAACTATTTATTGAGAACTCCTGATACTGGACATCCACTTTTAATTGTCATGACATCAGTACTATTTTTGAGATGAAGAAACCATTCTAGTGAGGTGGCAGGTAGAAGAGAAGGAACTTGGCTGACACCTTGGGAGTCATGTGGGTACTGTACCAGGCTTTTTCTTTTGGGTCACCAACCAGCCCCCATTCACAACACAGACTTACTAGTTTTGAATGATCAGCCCAGATCAGGCTAGCTCTTTTAAGTTAACCTGTCCTCCTTATCTACCTTTTGCCTCAGGGCTTATTACTGTATGTCTTACTTTCGGTGCTTCTCTCTGGCTGGCATCTGTCTGCCTGGCTTCTTGGCCCTGGCATGTCCCTCGTTCCCTCCTCTTATTCCTTCTCTTTCTGTCTTGAGCCTTGATTTCTCTTATTTGTTCTCTCTGCCCACCAGCCCGGCCTATCCTTTCTCCTGCCTAGCTATTGGCCATTTAGCTTTTTATTAGACCAATCGGGTGTTTATATAATTAAACAAACATTTACATAATTAAATATAGCATAAACAAAAATAACATACCTTTACACAGTTAAAATAATATTCCACAGCAGAGTACACTTGGATGGCCCAATGATGTGACTCTCCCTGCCACCACTGGTACCTTACGCAGGTACCAGAGCCAGTACCATAGGGCGGTTGTGCAGTGAAGGACTTTGAGCAGAAGGCTGCCATCGCCCTGGTGGTTGTGTAGGAAGAACAGGTTGAAGGGACTAGAATGTTCGCACCACACAGTGAGGTAGGAATAGAAGAGCTGAAGTTGTCAGTGCACATGACACTTGCACGTGGGGCTCACCAGGCTTTTTTGACAGTTGTGGCTGTGGGAAGGGGCCAAGGGTGACCCTTGTTAACAAAAATGTCTAGAAACAAAACACAATCTTCACTCCAAGCCTATTTCCTTTAGGAAGACTATTTTTGTGTCTGGTGTCCCATCCCCCATGTCCCGTCCCTGTCCCCCGCCTCCCCCCCATCAGAGACTTAAGCACTTTTGGTTTTGAGACAATCTCTTTAGTAATCCTGTCTGTCCTGGAGCTCCATATATAGGCCAGGCTAACCCCCCAACTTACAGAGATCCACCTACTTCTACCTTCCGAGGACTAGAGTCATCATGCTCAGCATGTCTTTTTGAGGCAGGGTTTCTACCTCTTGTAGACCAGGCTGGCCTCAAACTCACAGAGATCTACCTGCCTCTGCCTCCTGAGTGCTGGGATTAAAGCACTTGGATTTAAAAAATATATTCAAAACAAAACGACTACTTGCCTCCTCCATTTTCCTGCCTCTCCATAATATCTCTTCATTCTTTTTAGTGGCATTGGGAGCTGCAGTGTGTCTCACAGTATACCCTTTTGTCCACTTATCTTTAATTGTAAATGTCCATTGCAATGATTCATTGGTCTGGTTTGAGGCCTCTGGCTTTTGCTACACCATCAATACTGGACTCTCATGGAGACTCCTCTCCAATATCCTGCTGTTGCCCCATATCATGGAGGTCCTTTGGCTGTAGTTCCATCGGACTGGTCCCTTCAGTCGCTCCAGCAGGTCTTATGTGGGGTAGATGTTGGGGTAGGCCAACTCAAAGCTCTGGATGTGGGTCTAGGCAGTAACTGATTTGGTCATTCCAGGCTGCTGGGCTGGCCATCCTCAGACAAGGGATGGAGTCAGCATTTCTACAACCATGCCATGGGGAGTGGAAGGGATGGTCCATGATGGACAGGACCAGCTCCTTTGCTGCAATGCCATCGAGGGGTAGGGCCAGCAAAAGGTGGTGCCTGTTTATCTTGGCCCTCAGATTTCAACACACGTTGTTCCTGTGGCCCCCTGTGATAATATGGGCCACAGAGATCAACACTCCAGCCGGTGGACACAGACATGGCCTTCAGCAGCAACTCTGGCCCAGATGTCACCATGGCTCCAGGTGGGGTAGCACAGATCAGTGTGGCCCTGGCAGCAGCATAGCCCTAGGACATCAACATGATCTCAGGTGGCTGACCAGACCCCAGGTGTCCACACAGCTGTCCGTGGTAACAGGAGCAATGGACATCAGCTCAAACCCTGGCTACTGTAGGGCCATGAACCCAGATATAGTCCTCAGCAAGATCTTGTGCCAGATGTCACCAGAGCCCTGGGTGGCAGCACAGGTTGGCATGGCCCTGGTGGTGTCATGACCCACAGATACCAACATGATCACAGGGTATGGCCCAGACCTTGGGCGTCTCTGTGGTCTTTGGTGGCAACACAGGACACAGACATCAACCAGACCCCAGAAGCAGTAGGACTATGGACTCAGACATGGTCTTTGGCAACAGCCTGGCCCGGATATCAGCACAGCCCCAGGTTGCCACACAGGCAATTTCAGACCAACATGGCTCCAGCAGTAGTGTGTCCCTTGAATACCAATATGGTCCCTAGGGCTACACAGAGAAGCCCTGTTTTGAAAAACAAAAAGTTTCCTTTTGGGGTAGAAATCTCCTTCAGGTTCTGGCTAAAATTCTTCCTGAAAGCCTTTCTTTTTTGGGGGGCGGGGCACATTTTCCAGGCAGGGTTTCTCTGTGGCTTTGGAGGCTGTCCTGGAACTAGCTCTTATAAACCAGACTGGTCTTGAACTCACAGAGATCCGCCTGCCTCTGCCTCCCACGTGTTGGGATCAAAAGCGTGTGCCACCACCACCTGCCTCCTCAAAGCCTTTCTTAGTCAAACTAGAAACTGACTGATGCTGGCCCCTTGACATTTCTTGTAATCATGGCAACAATTTTGTGAGGTTTTGTGCTGAATTGGATTAGGGAAGGATTGTCACTGAAGAGCTGAAATAGAAAGTTCCGTGGGCATGAGACAGTATTAGAGGCAATAATCACAAGAAGTCTGCACTTTGGTTTGCAGGTGCAGGCGGACTTTTACAGCTGCTGTTAGCTTCCCCAAGAGACCCATGTGGCCCCACACCTCAGGAAAGATTATGTCAGGACATAGACAGGGATGGCAGTTACTGTAGCCTTGAGGGAAGAGGCAGTGGAACAGCTGGGAGCTGAGGGTTCTAGAACACCCTCCTTCCCAGGTGGATTGTAGTCACTCACTGGAACTCTTATGTGACTTCTGACCTGGATTCCACTCACCATGTGTGGCCTTTGCTGCTGGACCTGGAACCCTGAAGTGCTTGATTGTCACACTCCTTAACTGTCATCTGCTCCTAGCTCAGGCTCCTCTGGGTCATCTTGTCTACCTCCAGTGGTCTGAAAGTGACATTGTATGATCCCACTGTTTTCTCATCGCTTGGTAATTTACTGAAATTTCAATATTATTGAAAAAAATTTTTTGGTTTTTTTGAGACAGGGTTTCTTTGTGGCTTTGAAGGCTGTCCTAGAACTAGCTCTTGTAGACCAGGCTAGTCTCCAACTCATAGAGATCCACCTGTCTCTGCCTCTCAAGTGCTGGGATTAAAGACATGCATCACCAACGTCCGGCGAAAACCTTTTCAAAAAAAAAAAACCCACTGGATGTTAGTGGTGCATGCCTTTAATCCCAGCACTTGGGAGGCAGAGGCAGGAGGATTTCTGTGAGTTCGAGGCCAGCCTGGTCTTCAAAGAGAGTTCCAGGACAGCCTCCAAAACAATACAGAGAAACTCTGAATCGAAAAACATAGATAGATAGATAGATAGATAGATAGATAGATAGATAGATAGATAGATAGATCAAGGAGAGCAGGGTGTGGCAGCGCACACCTTTAATCCCTTGGGAGGTAGAGGCGGTCAGACTTCTGTGAGTTTGAAGCCAGTCTGGGTTACATAGTGAAACCTGCCTATGAGAGAAGTATTTCTCACCCGGTGGTGGTGGCTCTGGTCTTTAAACTAGGCACTCAGGAGTTTAAAGAGGCACACAGAGGCAGGTAGATCTTTTGAGTTCGAGGTCAGCCTGGTCTACAGAGCGAGTTCCAGGACAGCCAGGGCTGTATTTAAAGATCTTGTCTCTTAAAACCAAAAAAAAAAATCTTTTAAATATTCATGTATGCGACCCAGCCCAGGCCCAACTGCACAGAATAACTGAGAAGCACCTGCGTCTCTCCTTGCATAAACTCTTCAGGGTTCTTTCTGTTGGCTGATCTTAAGTGATTGGCAACACCCAGGGGGCGAGCCTGAGGACTGTTGCTTTCTTTCTCCAGCCAGCCCACTTCCGGAAGACGCTCTGTCTAGCGGCGGGCCGCTCTCGCCGGCTCCCTTCCGCTTCCGGTGTCCTACAGCCATGGCCGCCGCCGTCCCTGCTGCAGGCGCTGGGGAGCCTCTGTCTCCGGACGAATTGCTCCCCAAAGCCGAGGCGGAGAAGGCCGAAGAGGAGCTGGAAGAGGATGATGACGACGAGGTACAGGGGTGTGTGGGGAGCGGGGCGGGAGCAAACCGTCGGGGCGTGGGCGCCGCGAGCCGAGAGGGCGTCTGCTCCGCGCGGCCGGGAAGGGACGGGCCCAGGGCTCGGCGGCTCCGGTGCTGCTGCGGCTTCGCCTACAACCCGCACCTCCTCCACCACAGCTAGATGAGACCCTGTCGGAGAGGCTGTGGGGTCTGACGGAGATGTTCCCTGAAAGGGTCCGGTCTGCCGCCGGAGCCACCTTTGATCTCTCGCTCTTCGTGGCTCAGAAGATGTACAGGTAAGGAACGAATGTAGAGACAGATACCGAGAGTGTGAGTGGAGAACTGGTGCTGTCGAAGGACACCGGGCCTCGGAAGCCACCGACGGGAGCTTGAGTGACCTTGGACTCATCGTATCCCAAATGTGGTTGGTCTTCTGCAGAGGGGAGTTGTCTGGCAGGGTCGTGGGGATTCTTCCATGTTATCTAAGGTTTCCGTACGCGAGGCTTGTAAGGTTGTTACTGCAATCACTCGGTAATCACGGCTCCTCTTGCCTCTGCTAGGAGTGTTTTGCTAGGAATGGATAGGGTACACTTTGAGAAACATCGAGGGAGGCATACTGGCAGTTCTGTCACCGGTTCGGGAGTGGCTAGGTTGCCCGCTTTTCTTTGCACGTCACCGCACACACTCTCCCTCTGCAGATTTTCCAGGGCAGCTCTGTGGATCGGGACCACTTCCTTTATGATCCTGGTGCTTCCAGTTGTCTTTGAGACGGAAAAGTTGCAAATGGAGCAGCAGCAACAGCTGCAGCAGCGGCAGGTAGGCGCGTGCGGGGCTTTGAGCCAGCGGTGGAGGCCTGTGCTGCAGCTGGCACTCAAGCCTGCGTGGGAGTAGGTCTCTGCACTTTTAGGTGCCTGGCTGCTCCCTTGTATGTGTGACAGATGAGACCTACTGAAACTATACAGTGCCTTAACACTCTTCTTTTTCCTTTTCCAGATACTCTTGGGGCCTAACACAGGGCTGTCAGGAGGAATGCCAGGGGCTCTACCTCCACTTCCTGGGAAGATCTAGATTTCTTTGGTATTTGTCCTGGTGGGAGAACTTTGAAATTCAGTTGTTTGAACTGCTGATTGTTTGGACTTTTTATTTTAAACTTTGGCACACCCATCTGTTTAAATCTGGTGGGAACTGTCTCGTTTCTTATGGAGAGACTCTAGTTGCACCTGTGCCCATTATAGCGTTCTCATGTATTTCCTGTTCTCTATCTGATGCTAGAGTACATGTGGAAGGCTATTCCACGCTATCCTTTTAGTAAATTGGTCCAATCGAAGTTCTCACATGACCCTTGTGGGGAAGAAAAAAAAGAACAAAAATGTCTGGGACATGTAAACAATGTGGAACTGATAAAATCCATTACAGCTGCGGTTACAGGAATCCCTGTGTGTTGGAGAGGAGGGAGGCTGGCTGTGGCTTTAGCCAGATGGGGACTGTGGACAGAGCAAGCTCATTTCCTCTGCACATCTGGCTGTTAAACCTTCGTGTTGTGTAAAGAAGCCAGTGCTCACTTTTTGTATTTAAATATTAAAAGAACTCCAACTGAAAGTGTCATTTTTTTTTTGTGGTGGTATTTTAAACTAGGCCATTTTAGAAAGCCAGAGACACTGCCAACACCTCTTTCAACCATACGACTAAGTTAGTGAAGTTTTCAAGACGGAAAAGGAACATTTATTTTTTAATGTAGTATTATTGCCTGGAATCTAAGTATCAGCTTCAGACTTCCCCATGGAAAGTGAAGGACACGCTCTGGATGTGCAGTTTTTGTTTGTTTGAGACAGGGTTTCTCTGTGGCTTTGGAGGCTGTCCTGGAACTAGCTCTTGTAGACCAGGCTGGTCTCAAACTCACAGAGATCTGCCTGCCTCTGCCTCCTGAGTGCTGGGAATAAAGGCTCACAGTACTTATAAACTGTTTAAAGTGTGTGTACTGCCTTTTAGTCTTGAGAGAGAGAAAGTTTGCAAATAGAGTCTGTTATCCAGTAGAGTGTCTCTATGGTCCAGGCTAGCCTTTAACTCAGTCTTCCTGAGTGCTGAGGGATCATAGGCATACCTGGTAAGACTGACTTTTTTAAATTTTTGAGACAGGCTGTCCCAGAACTCACTCTGTAGACCAGGCTGGCTTGGAGCTCACAGAGCTCCGACTGCCTCTGGCTCCCAAGTGTTGGGATTAAAGATGTGTCACCACCACCCTGACAGACAAAGGTCTTTACATAATCAGTTAGGCAACAAGTAGATTTGTGTTCAGTTTTTCATTTTTAATATTTGGTTAAACAAAATACATCTTTGTAAACAAACCCAGCACAAGGCCAACAAAAAAAAGGGAATAAAGCAAGAAAAAGCCTAGGGCCTTACTGGGCATCAGGGTCAGGATGCCACTTCCTTAAAAGGAATGGAGCTTTTTGCCCTTGGGCATCAACATGGGTCCCCGTTCCTAAGCACCAGAATTGGATATGAACAGAACCAGCCCTGAAATGCTTAAGCGTCTTTGTACATCCCACTGGCTCATGGACTCCACGTGCATGGGACTCCTTTGCAGTGCCATTTGCACAGGCCCAAGCAAATCCGTAGGGAGGAGTCTCCTCTTCCCAAGAAATGGCTTACAACCACCGACAGTGCCAATAGACCCAAGGTCCTGCTTGTGACAATCAGCAGGTCGGCTATAACTTCTGGCTGGTAATGATTGGAATGTCATTGTGCAGGGTCAGAGCTCCCCATGGTGCCAAGCAGATCCAGTGTAGAAAACGGTACAGATGAGGTGGTTGATCATAATGCAGTAGCCACTTGGGGCCTCTGCTACTCAATAAAAATCAGCTTTGTTGGATTGAAGATACATGTGCAGAAAAAGTGCTGGTGTAAACATGCACTCCAGTCACAGTGGGGAGATAGCCCCCGCTTCACCCCAATAAGCTTGTTCAGGATTGACATGCAAGTCCTCAGGCTAGCTCTGCTGCCAAGGGAAGAAACCTGGCCAGTGGGGCAGCTCTCAGACCTGCAGAGACCATGGCTCCCTAAGGGCTGGCCAGGTCACCTGCCCTGAAGGCCAACACAACCACATTGGTGTGTGGTACGGTATTTATTTCCTCTATTTATTTTTCAAAATTACAGAAGACAAATGACCTACAACTACTTGAAGTGGGAAGGAGGCAGCCCTCAATTTGTAAAGGAAACTACACAAGATACCAAACCCAGAGCCTCTAACATGATGCACATGACCAACCTGAGACTCTGCTGCCACAACTCTGGAGCCCAGGATGTTCCTAGCAGTCCTCGTTCTCAAACTAAGGCTCACCTTCATGGCAGTTTCCTCATCCGACTCTGTCCCTAACTGGAATCTGATGGCAATGATGTGTTGCTGATTTTGCTAAAATGGGCCAATTAGGAGTACTGTCCCTCTTCATTGTCTTTTGCCCCAGAGCCTCCTAAGTCACTGTAGTGAAATGGTAGGGACATAATTGGAGTGAAAGGCCACCTGTGACTGTCCTAATGTGGCTTCAGCCACAATTAGGCATCTTTTTCACCATTGTTTTGCTGGAATACTGTGCAAATACATACTTTGGAATATCAGAACTTTTCATTATAAAACTCCACGGCTGCCTAGGATTAAAAAGGAGGTGGCATTATGGATTGCAGAGGGCATGTGGTGCCACTGCTGGGGGCTTGACAGTTTCCTGAGACGCTTATGCTCTGGGTCCTTCGAGCTAGTCACTGGGCTCTGCATGTACTGTGTCCTCAGACCCCCTGGTGCTACAGGTGAGAAAAAGAGGAGGCAACTTCCCTGTGAGCCTTGAGCATCAGTGACAACTACCAGCAGAACCTGTGTCAAGTCCTCATAGAAGGGAACATAAGCAAGCCCCCCACAAGGACCCCTCTTTCAGTTCCCTCTCTGAAATAGAAAAAGGTATTCAATGGCTTGCTCTAAGTGTTGAGAGCTCCTATCTTCTTCCCCCAGGCACAGTGTTTGGTGGCTCTGTGACAGTCCACACACCTGTCCTATTGCACTGGCAGATTTGAGGGGGAAACCCAATGAGATGTTTGGGGAGGTGGCTGGACAGACCCACTGCAGAGGCCACAGCACATCAAAGAGGGCTGGAGGGTTGAGGCACAGAGCGGGCCCAGCAGAACTGTCACACATCCGCCCTCCAGCTCTGATGGGCTTCCACTTCTTCTGGTACCACCAGTAGTAGTTCACAGTTTTTTCCTTGCAAATGGTATTTTAGAAATTTCCTATGAAAGAGGGAACAGCAACAAGAAATGAGACACTAGTGAGTTGCAGATTGCAGTCTTGGGGCTACCCATTCACCAGAATAGAAGCCTCCCCATTTAACACCATGGCAATCCTTTTTGTTTGTTCTGTGACAAGGTTTCTCTGAATAGCCCTGGTTATCCTAAAATTTGCTTTGTAGACCAGGTGACCTCAAACTCAGAGATCCACCTGCCTCTGCCTCCTGAGTGTTAGGACTAAAGGCGTGCACCACCACCCTTTGTCTATCTTAAAACTCCAAGGGTGACTGACTTACACTTTCCATGTTTGGTTACCCCTCCATTCCCGTTATAATTCCAGTCTCAATTTCTTCTCACTCTCAGATATTACTTCCACTAATGTGCTGGTGAATTCTAGAACACAGTGTATTCTAATGGTTACATATTCACTGGTTCTAAGTATCAAACAAAAGCATACCCGAGCCAGGTCAAGGTAAAGAACTTGCAAAGCAGGCCTAACAACCTGAACGAGATCTCAGAACCCAGAGTGAAAGAAGAAAACCCCTGGGAATTGTCCTCTGGCCTCCATACATGCCCAGAGCACATACACCTGAACACATACAATAATAAAAGGAGGCTGGAGAGTTGGCTCATGGCTCAGCAGTTAAGAGTACTGGCTGCTCTTCCAGAGGACTCAGGTTCAATTCCCAGCACCCACATGGCAACTCACAATTGTCTGTGACTCAGATTCCAGGGGATCTGACACTCACACCAATGCACATAAACAATTTTTTAAAATTAAATAAATTTAAAAAAATAAAAGGAAAAAACTTCAGTTATAGGGCTGGGTTGTAGTGGTGGTGTATGCCTTTAATCTCAGCATTCAAGAGGCAAGGGCAGGCAGAAGGCAGATTTCTGAGTTCAAGGTCAGCCTTGTTTGCAGGACAGCTGTGACTACGTAGAGAGACACTGTCTCTAACAAAAACAAAAAACCTTTAGTCACAGAGAAACTTAACGCTATCTGGGCTGAATGTCATTTTCCGCTCTATTTTTTTAAAGATTTATTTTTATTTATTATGTATACAGTTTCTGTCTGCATGTATGCCTGAATGTCAGAAGAGGGCACCAGATCCCATTATAAATATTTGGGAGTCACCATGTGGGTGCTAGGACTTGAACTCAGAACCTCTGGAAGAGCAGCCAGTGTTCTTAACTGCTGAGCCATCTCTCCAGCCCATCTTCCTCTCTTAACTAGCAGTTGTCTAAATGGAGCAGTGACAGTGTTAGCCCCACCAGACCAGAATGCTACAGTCACAGGATGTGAAACCTGTTCATCAAAGGGATGGAATCCTAATTGAGTCTTCAATCTAAGACCCTATGTATGATTCCAAAAAGGGAGGACAAGGATCCAAGGATACAGGAATTTCATTTCCTTTGTCAAATAATCAGATGAGCTTGACTTCCCCAGCACACCAAGCTAAAAGCCCGACAGCTCAGCCTTTGGGGGTTCACCTGAGCTCACTCTCGCCTCCAATCCACTCCGGCATCTTGAGTTTGGAGTCAAGGTTGTAGTAGGCCCCTCCCACCTCACGAACGCAGATCCAGTGCTGCCTTTTGAGAGGCAGCTTGAGGGGACCCCAGCACAGGCTGGAGGGCAGGTTCATGATGAAGCCCATGACATTAGTGAGAGCGATGACACCCACATCCCTGCAGGAGAGAGAAGGTGTCAGGCTCTGGGCAGCCACTCTTCCAGGGTTGCCCCCATTCACTTGGGGTTGGCATCAAGTTTGGTTCTCTACCTGCGCTTGTCCCACCAAACAGCTTCATAGCCTTTGGTCTGAAGTGCTGCCATGATGACATTCACATCATAGTTCCCATTTCCCAGCATGCTCTTCTTGTGGGGTGTCACCATAGTATTTGGAGACAACCTATAAATGTAAAAGGAAAAGCTTAGGCTTGCTCATCTGTCTAGCCTTCCCAGCCTTGTACCACCAGAAAAGCATTTTGCAGCACTGCCCTAGAAGCTGGTTCCCTCAGCAGAATTGTCTCACAAGTTTCTACCTAAGCATTGCATGCCTAGCTCCTGCTAACCTAGACATTGCCTCTCCCAGTGTAAAACAATTCAGGAAGGTTGAGACCTAGCTGGCCTTTTGGGAGGAGTGTTACAAGAAAGGAATGACCCCAAGAAATGATCCATCAGCTGGGTGGTGGGGACACAAGCCTTTAATCCCAGCACTCGGGAGGCAGGGACAGATGCATTTCTTTGAGTCTGAGGCCAGCCTGGTGTACAGAGTTCCAGAACAGCAAGGGCTACACAGAGAAACCATGTCTTGAAAAACAAAAACAAACAAAAAAGAAATGTTCCACGGAAGTGTTGGTCTCCTTTATGAATTCCTGTCACCACGGCCTTCCTACTGCTGCTATTTCTGATTTGATACAAACTTTTAACAAACACTGACAGGTGCAGTAGTGGCAGTGCATATCTTTAATTCTGGCACTGAGGAGGCAGAGGCAGGCAGGTTTCTATGAGTTCAAGTCCAGTCTCATCTATCTAGTGAGTTGTAGGCCATTTGGAACCACATTGTGAGACCTTCACTGTAAAGTTAAAAACAAAAACAAAAAACTGCTGATGTGATGTTTTAAATGGCACAGGCAGCAACTGTTACTCCTGCTTTTTGGAATTTAAATGCTCTATTTAAGATTTGTATTTCAGGGCTGCAGAGATGGCTCAGAGGTTAAGAGCAAGAGCACAGCTGGGCAGTGGTGGCGCAACGCCTTTAATCCCAGCACTCGGGAGGCAGAGGCAGGCGGATCTCTGTGAGTTTGAGGCCAGGCTGGACCGACAGCCTCCAAAACAATACAGAGAAACCCTGTCTCGTAAAACCAAAAAAAAAAAAAAAAAAAGAGCAAGAGCACAGGCTGCTCTTCCAGAGGTCCTGCCTGAGTTCAATTCCCAGCAACCACATGGTGGTTTATAACCATCTATAATGAGATCTGGTGCCCTCTTCTGCTGTTAAGGAATAAATGCAGGCAAAAGGGTGTATACATAATAAATCTTTAAAAAAAAAGACTTGTACTTTAGTAATCATTAAATATTCAAAGGTGTGTGTAGTAGTTGAGACAGGCAGCATAAATGCATGAACTAGAGCCAAGTGAAATACAATAAAAACTAACAAGGTCTATATTAAACTACAGTGTGCTGCGTGCATGTATGTCTATACAAAAAAACAAACAAAAAAGCAAAATAGGCATATTTCTGAGTCTGAGGACAGCCAAATCTATAGATTGAGTTCCAGGACAGAGAAGCCCTGTCTTGGAAACAAACAAAAAACCTTAAACCAGACAAAGAAAACTCAATTGCGGCTCTGGTGGTCCACCCAGATTTTAAACTAAGGTCTCCATACTAGCTCAGGCTGGCCCTGAGGTCAGGATCCTCTTGCCAGGATTATAGGTTTGCACCACCCCACCTATCTCAAGCCTTTTTTTAAGCTTCTGCAATTCCATTTCTAGCCGAGGCCTGTACTGAAAGCATTTTCAATCCTATTACTTTGTTTTCACAGTCTGGACAAACCAGGAGACGGGAGCTCAACATATTTTTTGTTGCTGCTGTTTTGGCACAGTCTCTACATAGCCCTGGCTGTCCAGTAACTCTCAGAAATCTGCTTGCCTCTGCCTCCCAAGTGTGGAATTAAAGGTGTGTCACATGATAATGGGTCAATATATCTCTAACATCCCTGTAAAAGGGAGAGGGAAATGTGACAGTTTCCTCAGGAAGGGAGATATCCAGAGGCTGCCACGGTGTCATTTCCAGGAGAATATATCTACTTTGGGAAAAAAAAAATATCAATTCTAAGATGTTAAGAAATCTTGCTTAAAACCAACAAAAACTTCAAACAGCACCTGTACTGATTTGGGTGGGTGTTAGCAAGTGCTGAAGCCTTATTCATGCCAAGCAAGCACTCTGCCAACTGAACTATATCATGAGCCCCATTTTTCAAAGATAAACATGCCCTTGGCTTTGTTAAAAGTTATCCAATCCCAGGGGATGGTAATGTACACGTGTAATCCCAACAACCAGAAGTCTTAGGCAGGACTCCTGAGAGTTCCAGGCTAGCCTGAACTAGTGTGAGATGCTGTCTCAAAAATCAAAAGGGGGCCGGGTAGTGATGGCACATGCCTTTAATCCCAGCACTTGGGAGGCGGAAGCAGGATCTCTACAGAGCCAGTTCCGGGACAATCAGAACTACACAGAGAAACCCTGTTTCGAACCCTCTAATCATCCCAAATAAGTCTCATGTAGCCTAGGCTAG
This sequence comes from Mesocricetus auratus, assembly GCF_017639785.1. Lineage (NCBI taxonomy): Eukaryota > Metazoa > Chordata > Mammalia > Rodentia > Cricetidae > Mesocricetus > Mesocricetus auratus. The sequence continues at coordinate 85,147,667 of NW_024429194.1, read as the reverse complement.
CTTCAAAGTCACTATGTAGCCAATGATAACTTCAAACTCCTGATCCTCCTGCTTCCGACTCCTAGTGCTGGGAATGCTAGGCTTGTGACTTTAACTGACTAACCCATGCACACTAACAGCTCAAGAACTAAGCTCAAACCTGGGTCCAAGGGATTCCAGTCTTGTTGCTTACAACGGAGACCAAGACTCAGGATGGGATGGGAAGTGGTATCAGGTTGCTAAGCAGAAAGGGCTGCTGAGTCCTGAGTCCTGAGGCTGAAACATGTAGGACTAGGGCAAAGGCTTTCTCCTGGCAGTGGGAGAAGGCAGTAGAGAGGCCAAGCTTGGGGGAAGCAGATCCTTTCCCTCTACCCTCTCTTCAGGAGCCTATTGTGTGGCTTCAATCTTTCCTGGAGAGTTCTGACCAATACAAGGAAGAGGACACCACCAGAGATAAGACTAAGACTTGGGCCAGGATTGGTGGTGCATGCCTTTAATCCCAGCACTCAGGCAGAGGCAGGCGGATCTATGTGAATTCGAGGCCATCCTGGTCTACAGAGCGAGTTCCAGGACAGCCTCCAAAACAATACAGAGAAACCCTGTCTCGTAAAAAAAAACAAAAAAAAAGACTAAGACTTGGACCTCCTATTGGTTACTTCCCTGCAGGTTCCCGCCCAAGGCAGTGTTTTCCTGAGTCTCCCAATTCAATGCTCATAATTGGGCGCTCTGAGAGGCACCTAATATTTCAATACAGTAACAAGAGAATGAACCAGCAAGTAAAGCGGCTTCTATAGGGACTCCACGAGTCCCTAGCATACAGTCTTTATCCTGAGTTTACAGAAGAAGGTTATACTTTGTGCTTCAGGGCGCAACACCAACGACTACACAGACATCTGTCCTGAAGGCTTCATCAGGACTGCTGTTCCAACATCTCTCGTCCTGCTCTCAGCTCTTTAAACACCTTGCTAAGGTTCAGACCCTCTCCTGCCTATTCCCACTCTTTCTTTACTGCACACTGAGCTTATGAAAGACTCCCAACTCATCTCCTTCCTACAGTTCAGCGCACAATTTCTGCCACACTAACCAAGGCATCCTGTCAGCCCCTTCTCCAGGACTGCCAACTCCAGGTCCTACCCTATTCAACACTGCTGTCCTCTCCAGGGAACTTGGTATACTTCAGACACCAAAACTATGTGACCTGTAGTGGTCTATCCTACTTCTGCTACAAGCCAAACCCCACAGCTTCTTCAGGCTCAACTTCAGGTCACCACAGAATCCTTCCTGACTCTGAAAATGGAGGGAGACCCAGAGGACCCCATAATTCAAATCTATCCAAACACCATCAATTTATCGAAGAATTCACTTGACATGCATTCAAACAGTGAGTCCCTGAAATTTTTTAAGGCCATCTCTCAGCCAGGCATTGCATCTAATGAACACATCAAACTGGTCAATGTAGGGATCAATATCTAGCACTTGGGAGGTGGAGGTGGAGGGCCAAGGATCAGAAGCTCAGCGTCATCTTCCTACATATAACAAGTTCCAGACCAGTCTGGGCTACATGAGATCTCCTTTCAAAGACAAATCCAAACTCATCAATATGGGAAATGCTAACAATCTCCATTCCATTCTATAGGGCTGGTCATTTGAAGAGGGACTGACTACCCCTAATTCTCCCCCTGTCCTCCCAAAGTCCTTTCTTTTACTCTTAAGGATAACTGATGACTGCCTACTGGGTTAGCTCCTTCATGGGTTTTATCATTTAATCCTACAATCTTTACTGTAAATAAGGAAGCTGAGGTGCAAAGGCTGCAGCCACTTGCACAGTCACACACAGCTGCCAGGTAGGGGCACAGCGAGGCTCTAGCTCTAAGAAGACACTGAACTGCCCATGGTCACTTCCCCACTATGGCAGCACTCCACCAGAGCCTCCTGGGTAGTGTCTGCTGCCCAGGATGGTCTTGCTGGTCTCTACAGAAACCCTGGGGCTTGCAGCAAGCCTCTGGTGCTTGCTACTCCAGCAAACTTGGGGGAGATTTGAAAAGCTGAGGGTGAGTTCCAGCCCAGGTCACCACTAATGCCTCAGTCCCCACCAAAGTCACTACTATGCCTGATATGGTGGTGATTTTGGATTTTAACAAAGAGGGAAGGAAAGAGAAACTTCATCAACTTTTTCCTCCCTTAATTCTTTCTTTTATCAGAGTTTCTTGGTATATTTCTAAATAAAACACAGCTCATAGGAGTAGGTACGTGTCAGGTATTCCCATCACGGACCTTAGCCAGGCAGTGGTGGCACATGCCCTTAATCCTAGCACCCAGGAGGCAGAGGCAGACAGATCTCTGGTCTATAGAGTGAGTTCCATGACAGTCAGGCTATACAGAAAAACCTGGTCTCAGAAACCAAAACAAACAAACCAAAATAAACAAAAGCCCTCAACACTCTTCTTAGGTTTCTCACCTTCTCAGACTTTTAAATGTGACTCCTTCCATCTCTCATGATTGAATGAATGGTGGAGAAACCAGAGTGCTTTCTCTTTGTGACCATTCATCAACATGCCCAACCTCGGGTTCCTCCTTTCATTAGTATGTTCCCCTGTCACCAGGCTAGTTTCTGTCTAATCAGAATTTAGTAACTATTCTATTCAGGAGGGGAGTGCACAGCTAGCTGCAAAAGCACCGATCTGTTTACTGAAATAATAGGAAAGGGCCCGATAAAATGTTTCAGGCCCAAGCATTTCCAAAGTAGCCTAGCCAAAAAAAAAAAAAAAAAAAAAGTAGCACTTAGCTACTACATGGGCTGGAGAGACCCAGGTTTGGTTCCAAGTACACACATGACTGATGACTACCATCTGTAACTCCAGTTCCTGAGAATCCAACACATGTATGTGGTGCAAAGACATTCATACAGGCATGTAGCACCAACAATAAAAACCCAGAGACAGATACTGGGGTTAATGCTAAAGATCAAAGAAACAAAATGGCCAATCACTCCAGAGTTCTCACCTCTACCATGCTCAGACCAAAGAGGAGATCCACCAAACCTCAGACTGCTCCCCACTGCACTGCTCCTCAGACTCCCTGAACTTCTGCCTCCTCCTGGCACTGGGATTAAAGGTGTGGGATATCAAATGTTGGATAACCTTAGTGTGAGCTCTGTTTCTCTTTTAGACTGGATCAAATTCATGTAGCCCAGGGTGGACTTGAATTAACAGAGATCCATCTGCCTTTCTCCCAAGTGCTGGGATTAAGGTGTGTACCACCAATGCCTGGCCTCTATGGCTGTGGCTAGCTTTGCACTCTTACCTTTAGGAAAGCTTTGTTAGATCTTAAACAAAATATCACCACACAGGCCAAAAAAAAAAAAAAAGCCCTCTTACACATAAAACACAGTAAATAAAATAAACAGTTACTGCAAGCGATGTGTACAGCGGCAGAACACTTGCCAAGCACACACAAGGTCACGAATTCAAAAAAGATTAAAAGCTATTCTATGAGTTCACCTCTAAGCCCTTTTTTTTTCAAAGCACATACATACATACATGCATACACACACATACATGGTGAAATATACACGGATGACAGGTGCTTACTGTCTGAGGTGTCTTCTCCAGGATCAAGCTTCAGTTACAACTGACCCCTTCCCTTGCTTTAGCTCCGTTCTAAATTCTTACTCATGTCTCTTCCTAGCATGAGTCATCTCCTCTCCACAACTCCATTAAAACTCCACCCTGCTTTTGTATTTCTCCTCCTTTAATTGGCTAAAACTCAACTGTTACGATGAACTTCCTCCCAGAAAATAGCTCTTATCAACATTTTCCTCCCATTTCTACCACTCATGAGCCACATTTTTAAATCAGCAAGGATTAACCTTGTCAGCTTTCTTCTCTTTGAATACCAGTTTCTTTCCTTTTCCTTATGGTTTTGTGTTTTTGTGTGTGCATACACACACACACACACACACACACACACACACCTGCACATTGGTGTTTTGCCTGCATGCATGTTTGTGTGAGGGTGCCAGATCCATGGAACTGGAGTTACAGACATTGTGAGCTGCCATGTGGGTGCTGGGAATTGAACTCAGGTTCTCTGGAAGAGTAGCCAGTGAGTGCTTTTAACTGCTGAGTCATCTCTGATTGCCATGGTCTTCTAAAGAGACCATCTATTCATTTCTAAACTGCTCCAGTGTCCATGGCTCTCTCTGCACCTCAGTCTCTGAGACCTGTCCCACAAACAGCCCTGAGGAGCCCTGCTCAACTTGTTTTCTCTACAAAGCCTCCCAGTACCTGGCACACTGCAAGTAGCTAGTCTTCTCTCTCTCACCTCTTTTTCCTTTCTTCTGGATTCCTTCCATACATTTATGCACGCGCGCGCGTGTGCATGTCCCTACTTATCCATACAGCTAAAAATGCTCTATAATGTAACTCCTTTTCTGGAATTCTTAGGTCAGCCTGTACTGTGCTGATTGGGAACAGAGAAACAACACAATTTGAAAGGAACAGGGCCCTGGTCCCTGTGGGTGCTCAGCAGATTCTCAGCATCTTTCACTCAGGGAGAACTCATCTGAAAGACGCCCACTGTTACCCACAAACACTTGATGATGGGGCCCAGACCCAAGTCCAGCCCACTCCCTAGCTGGAAAGGCAGCTACTGAAGTTCCTGCTCTCTGACAAGCTTTTCCTATCTGCAGCAAGCAGCCAGGAAGCAGGCCCTGGAGCTATAGAGCCTGGGCCCAAACCTGGCCATTAGCAACTACAAACTCCCTGTACTGATTTCTTCTTCTGGAATAATGACAAACAACAGAGCCTACCTCCTAAGCTGAGTCTGAGGACTCAGCTGCCTGAACAAAGGTGGCTCTCAGAATGGCACAGTGACGATTTGTAAGTGGTCTCAAGATAAGTTTAACTCCTCTGTCAGTCCAGGAGCCAAACTCACAGAGGTCAAAATCTGTCAACCTGAGTACGACTAACTACGTAATACTACTAACAGTAGATAACCTGTCTTCTGGAATAATGACAAACAACAGAGCCTACCTCCTAAGCTGAGTCTGAGGACTCAGCTGCCTGAACAAAGGTGGCTCTCAGAATGGCACAGTGACGATTTGTAAGTGGTCTCAAGATAAGTTTAACTCCTCTGTCAGTCCAGGAGCCAAACTCACAGAGGTCAAAATCTGTCAACCTGAGTACGACTAACTACGTAATACTACTAACAGTAGATAACCTGACATTTGTTCACTGGTGGGTAAAACTAGACATCTCCATAACCTTGTCCTGCTTCCCCGGATCATTGCTGAGGTTGCTCTGAGGTCAGTGTGCCCTACAAAGTACCAAGCATACTCAGGTACTCACGGTGAGCCATTTCCTTCTCCCTGGCTATAGATTAAGAAACAATTCAGAACTGCCCAGAAGAAACATGAACAGCTGCCCAAAAGGAAGCAGTCAGATGCCTGGGTTCTCCTTTCTGTCACATGACTGGATGGTTGAAGACATTTTCCTGTATGTGCAGAGAGTGCCCATGAAGCAAATGACACATGCCCTGCGCTAAGGCAAAGGTATGACTCTGACCTTTATTGGTGCTGAGAAAGAATTACTCTCATTGTAGTTGTGTAGGAGCATTCAAGTTGGAGCTCTTTCCAGAGACCTATGGTTCCTTCAGGATAAGTGGTCCACACCTAAGCTTCAAAAATCACCCCAAACAAAACAGGCTGATTCCAGCCGTAATCCCTGTGCAGCAGATTTTTTCGTCTCCAAATGAGGATTATTAAAAAGGTCCTCTGGAGCTTTAAAGTGTTCTTGAGCTTTCTCTGCCTGAGATCTGGGTATACCAAGCCTTTTCCAGCTGGAGGGATAAGACAGGCTCACGGTCAAGGCTGCTACAGACTGCAGGCCTGCTGCTCGCTCGGTCCAGCAGATGCTACAAAACTCTCAAGGCCGTTGGTAAAAGACTTCTCAAAAGTCAAAGTAACAGGCATGGAGCTGAACTCTGACCACTTGTGGAGTGGTGTGTGTTCTAAGGGGTCCAAAGGCAATCGGTTTCTCCTTCGGGGACACAGTGTTCGGGGCTGCACTAGGCCCTTCTGCATAGTGTGCACACTCCATCTCTCAATTTCTCACCAGCCCCGAGAAGGACACCACACTGCAGGAGGAGGAGGTATCTGGAGTCGGCTCCTCTCACAGCTCTGCTGTTTAGAAGCTGCTTTGGACAGACCACTCTGTCCATTTCTCTACCAGTAAAACAACGAACGGTGAGGAGCAGCATACAAAATAATGTATAAAGAGCACCTTAGCCAACACACGGCCTCAGAAAAGCTAAGCACTGTGGGTGCACTTTTCTTGTGGTGCCCATCATGTCCCACCTTTGGTGACATGTGGGTGAATCTTGTCTCCCTTCTAGACTGCAAATACCTTGGTGACAGGGTCTGGAAGGGAGGCATTATGGCAGTGACCACCAGCAGAGATACAAACCTGAACTCAACCCTGAATCCATGGCTCTCCGGGCTATTTGGAGGAAATTAAGGAGCTCTGCAGAGCTCTGTCTTCACCACAAAATGAGAGTAACACACGCAACATGGAGTCCCCTGTCGGACCAGATCCGTGGTAACAGCACTGCTGAGGCTACCCCACAACACCAGAGGGGGTGGTTATCTCCCGTTCCTGTGCTCCCTAGAGTGGCAGACAGCATCTAACCCCAAACCTACAGGTCTGCAGGCTTCTGTCCCCGAGGCATCGCACCACCCACACAAATTCAGAAATACCAAGCGGGAATCGCGATGCCAAGCAAGGGAGCCTTACCTCTGGAAAATCTCCTGTAGCGTTTCCCGCGTGAAGGCGTTGCTGTCCTGGAAGACATTGTTGAGGGCGTGAAGGGCACACAGCTCCCTGCGCTGCTTCTCATGGTAGATTTGTGGGGGTGCTGCCTGGGGAAGTTCCAAGGATTCAGACTTGGCCTTGTCTCCTTTCCATGGCATGCAACTCATGGTTTTCGATTTCGGTTCCTGACAGAGCTGATAAACACCCCACTCCTTCCCTGATTCAGAAGGTCTAGGCTTCTCTGTTTTCAGATTCCTGAGGGTTCACCTTATTCTCTGGTGTCCATGATTTATGCTTTGTCACTGGGAGAAAAGGTTGGAATCAAAAGAGACAAAAAAAAAATCCACCTCTTCTGTCTTCTGGATAGAAAAAAAAAACTTTTGAATTAGTTTATTTAGCCACCACTTTCAAAGTGCAGAATTTAAAAAAGAACATATAAAACCTAAGATCTCCCCCTTTCACTCCTCTTCTACCCCCTTTGGGGGGGGTTGGGAAAAAAACAAAACACGTTTTCCTGGCTGTGTTTTCCTCTCTGCAGATGCCAAGTAGGCCTCAATGCAGGAGGGCAAAGCCGAATGGGTCACATCGCTCCTTTTCTTCCATTTCGTCCGAATCTCAACGCCACAGACTCCGAAGACTCGGCTGGCTGATGGAAGAAAACACCCGATGCCAACAGCTAGCGAGGGCCGGCGGGCGTGCGGTCGCGGGCCGCCCGGGGGCTTCGGGGGCAGTTTTCCATGCCCGCCGGGAGGCTGGCGGACTCGGCCCAGCGCAGGGGACGCTTCGCCTGTGTGCGGGCGGAGCCGCGGGAGGGCCGGGGAACCGGAGCGGCGGGCGGGGCGCCGCCGCAGGGAGGTCCCGCCTGGCCCGCGAGGGTGCGGCCGGACGCCTGCCTCGCCCCACGTAGCCCTGGCCCACCCGGCTGGCCGTCCCTGCCGCGACCCCCTGTCACGTGAGGCGCCCTTCGGCGCCCTCCGGTTGCCAGCCCCACGGGGACCGTTCGTCGCCCCTTCGCCTTCGCCGGGAGCTCTCTGGTCACCACCTGGGCCGCGCGCGGGCGAGCCGGAGGCAGATCGGCCGGGCACGCGCACCTGAGCCCGACGTCAGCGGCGCTCGCCCGGCGCGCGCCCCGGACACGCCCCCGCGCTGACCCCGCCCGCCAACCTCGCGTCACCCCTGACGTCCGTGTGAAGCCTGCGCCGGCTGCAGGGGGATGTCCCCGGGCTTGCGGTGCGGGGCGCGGGCCCGCTGGACTGCGGTAGCCTCTCTGCAGCTCCGCCCCGGCGCCGACTCCCGCCTGGACGCCGCAGGACCCTCCTGCGGGAGGAGTCCTTTCTTTCTTGAGCCTGGGTAGCGGCTGCTGCCCTGGCCCACTTATGTTCACCGGCTTTCCAAGCACTTTACCAACGCGGTCGGGCATAATTTTGGTTGGTGGACCCGACCGCCTCCGGTTTTCTTTGAGCGCTGAGGGCAGGAGCCTCGCCGGGAGTCATATTTCAAATGGAAACGAGCGTTCTATTTCAGATCCTTAGTGTCATATTCACGTCCACTCCACACAAACCGCTGCTCTTTTGCTCTGCAACCTCCTCTTGGTGGCTGTCACTAGGCCTTCCCTTCTGTGTTTTCTTTTTTCCTGTGTGTGTGTGTGTGTGTGTGTGTCCGTCCGTACTAGCTCAGCTAGCCTCGAACTCATTAAATAACCAAGAGTGACAAGTTTGTGCAGTGCCTGGTACTCTACCAACGAGGGCTTCCTATTTTCTGAGTTTAGCTGAGTACATTGTGTAAAAAGGCAGACTATTTGAAGTTTCCCATAGATTAAAATTGTCATTGTCTCTAGCTCCCTTAATTTTGGATTTCTGTTTGGAAAACAACAGAGTTGCACTCTCAGATCGGTGGTTTCCCCACTCAAGTTCCAATGCACATTGTTGTGCAACACCTCTGAGTGATGACCACGTGGTGGGGAGTCCTCTGCCTCTCCCCAGACTACTTAACGGTTTTTGTGATCTGTGGACCACCAAACAATCACAGTGTACTTACATAGGATTTAGCTCCTAGGGACTTGCAGTGCAGCCAGCATTTTTATAAAGGCTTTGCATATTTAATTGACTCATTTACTGACAAGTGTCACATTAGGCTTTTCTCTTTTCTAGGGAGAAAACTGAAGCACAAAGAGGTGGATAAATTGTTTGAAATCACTGTGTCTGTAGCGAATTAAGGGTTTGAACTTGGTCTAAACTATTTTCAGAAAAAGAATCTAAAATGACACTTTTTACAGTTATTCCCCCTTTCAATTAAAAAAGCAAGTGCTCCATATATCCATTCTGGCCAAAACCTATAGTGAGAAGGACATTTTTTTTTTCTCCAGTCAGGAACCAATGTATTCTGAAACTGGACTCTTCCTTCTTCATAAGATGCTAAATATCAACCGAAGCAATAGAGTTAACACGACTGGGACCTCAGCTCCCACCCTCAGACAAGCAGTGATCAAACACCAACTGAATTCTGAACACCTGGAAATACTGTCAGAACCCACAAACAAAGGGCCATGGTCTACAAGGCTGCCTCTCGCTTCAGGTGCCACTCAGGAGTCTGAACCTCTGGGATTTCTGGTCCACCTGCTCTATAAACATTCTCCCGGCCCTTCCATGATCTAACTCAATCTGCTACAATAATCCTCTTAACCTAGGGATGCACTATATTTATTAATTTATTACAAAGGATAGCATGAAGTGTACAGAGAAACAGTCAAATGATAGAGACATACAGTAGAGTATGTGGGAAAGGGGCTTCCAGGCCCATTCTGGGTGAGACATCCTCAGAAACCTTCTTAGGGCTTGGGAGTTGCTTCAGTGAATTAATTGACTGCACCAGATGAGGATCTGAGTTTGGCTCTCCAGCACCCACATAAAAAGCCAGGCACAGTCCCTTGTAATCTCGGGTGAAGCATGAAAGCCCTTAGGTTTCATGGGCAGCTAGTCTAGTCAAATCAGTAAGACGAGAGACTTGTTCTCAAAAATAAGATAGAGGGGCCTGGAGAGATTGTACAGCAGTTAAGTTCTCAGCACCCACATGGCCCTCACAGCCATCTGTAACTCCAGGTCCGGGGGATCTGATACCCTCTTTCAACATCTGTGGGCCCCAGGCATGCACACGGTGCACATACATAAACAGGCAAAGCAGTTATATTCATAAAATAAAAATAAATCCATCTGCTTCTGTCTTTTTCTCTCTTTCTCTCTTCTCTTTCCTTCCCTACTCCCTTACCTTCCTCCAATATACTTTATACATAAAATAAATAAATAATAAATCTTTTTAAGCGTAGCATTATGTCTTTAAGGCTAGTACTTGGGAAACAGAGGCAGATGGATCTCTGTGAGCTTGAGGATGCACATGATGGAGATTGGGCTGGCAAGATGGCTCTTCTTTTTTTGTTTGTTTGTTTTGTTTTGTTTTTCGGGACATGGTTTCTCTGTGGCTTTGGAGGCTGTCCTGGAACTCACTTTGTAGACCAGGCTGGCCTCGAACTCACAGAGATCCGCCTGCCTCTGCCTCCCGAGTGCTGGGATTAAAGGTGTGGGCCACCAACGCCCGGCTAAGATGGCTCTTCTAGTAAAGGTGTTTGTTGTGAAAGTGGGAAGGCCTGTGTCTGATCACCAGAACCTATGTAAAGATGGAAGGAGGGCACCAACTCCACAAAACTGTCTTCAAAGTGTCATATGTGTGCATGGTATACGTGCCCACTGTACATCACACACACAATAGTGAATTTTTTTTAACGAAGAGTTAAGGAAACACCCAGCATCAACTTCTGGCTTCCACACATGTGCATATATGAACAACACACACAAACCTTCATGTATCCAGTTCTCTGGAACCCAGGTTAGACTTTGTCCTTGGAAGGAAGGTTGTTATTTTTATTTTATTTTAAAGTTAGACTTTGTCCTTGAAAGGAAGGTTGTTATTTTTATTTTATTTTTGTGTAGGGGTGTTATATCTGCACGTATGTTTGTGTGATAAGGGAATGCCTAGTGCCCTAGCATGCCGCAATTGGAGTTATAGATGATTGTGAGCAACCCTGTGAGTACTGGGAATCAAACACTTGCCCTCTGGAAATGGTCCACATCTCTCTAGCCCCCTGTCTCAGTTAGGGTTTCTATTGCTGTAAAGAGACACTACAACCATGACTGCTCTTTTTTTATCGTAATCTTTTTTATAATTTGTTTGTATATCATGTACACTGGTGTTTTGCCTGCATATATGCCTGTGTGAAGGTCTCAGATCCCCTGAACAGGAGTTATAGACAGTTGTAAGCTGTCTTATGAGTGCTGGGGATTGAACCCAGATCCTCGGGAAGATCACCCAGTACTCTGAACCACTGAGCCATCTCTCCAGCCCCGTGGCAACACTTATAAACGAAAACATTTAATTGGGGGTGGCTTGCTTACAGTTTCAGAGGTTCAGTCCATTATCGTCATGCCGGGGAGAACGGCAGCAGCAGGCAGGTTCAGTGCTGGAGGAGTAGCTGAGAGCCTTACATCTTGCCGGCAACAGCAGTCACCTGAGACACTGTGCCACCCCTACAGTGACACACTTCCTCTAACAAGGCCATACCCACTCCAACAAAGCCACACCTCCTAATAGTGCCACTCCTTATGAGATTATGGGGGTCAATTACATTCAAATTGCTACACCTTCTTTTCAAGGATTTTATGGAAGTTTCGTTACATAGGTATCATGGATGAAATCATTAGCCATGGGTGATCAGCTTAAGCTTCAGTCTTTTCTTTTGCCAAAGAGTGGTTCATAGGGTCAAATTCTCTTTTTGAATCTCATTTTAATCTGTCTGTGAAAACTCTCTGCCCAGGTGACTTGCTGGTATGCAAAAAGAAAATGTCACTCTGGAGATTCCAATTGTTTCAAGATCTGTCTAACAGGAGACCGATTAAGACCTAATACACCTTTCATATTGTACAATCTGTTAATGAAGAAAAAAATGTCTTGTTACTTGGATTTTCTAACAAATCAAAATTTTATTTATTTTGGTTTTTAGAGGCAGGGTTTCTCTTGTAGCCTTGGCTGTCCTGGAACTTTGTAGACCAGGCTGTCCTCGAACTCACAGAGATCCTCCTGTGTACTACCACTGCAGGACAAAGTTTTAATATTTTTAACTACATCAAATAAAAAGTATGTAGGTTGAGTAATGAGTAATGAGTAGTTTATCCAGGAAAGGGGGAGGCATCAAAATAACTTATCAGGCAGGAGATGTAGTTCAGTTAGTGGAGTGCTTGCCTACTGAGCTCTGGGGTTCTGCCGTGCCCGCTGGGCAGCCTGTATCAAAGAATGTGCAGAGAGTGTCGGGATTGATGACACAGAGACCAGTCAACAATGTAAAGAAAACTTGAAGCAGGCCCCAAAAAGGCTCAAGAAAACTTCCCAAGAAAGGCTTCCCTCCAGAAAGGCTTCTGCTCTCTGCCTTACCCCTGGCTGGTTCTGCTCTGACACCAGAAACTGATTTGGGTGTGTCAGAAGAGGCGGTTTAGTCTGTGGAAAAGGTCTAGGTCAGGGTGGTTCCCATGGGCATGCCCTTTTCAGGAACTTATTGCCCCAGGCATTGTATTGTTTTTAGTAAACATGTTTTTAGTAAACATTGTCTTATAGCTGCCTGGTCCCAGGCTGATGGGGAAGTGGGTCTCTGGCCAAGGTCTGTAGTCCCCACAGGGTTCCATCTCTAGTACTACTGCTGGGGCACACCTGCTTTTCCAGCACCTGGGAGGTGGAGACAGGAAAATTGGGTTCAAGGACATGTTCATTGGCATACTGAGTTTTAAAGCCAGCCTAGGTTGTTTGAGACTGTCAAAAACAAGGGCTGAAGCTGGGCGTTGGTGGCGCATGCCTTTAATCCCAGCACTCGGGAGGCAGAGGCAGGCGGATCTCTGTGAGTTCGAGGCCATCCTGGTCTACAAAGTGAGTTCCAGGACAGCCTCCAAAGCCACAGAGAAACCCTGTCTCGAAAAACCAAAACCAAAAAAAAAAAAAAAAAAAAAAAAAAAAAAAAGGCTGGATGGGGGTTAAGAGCACTGACTGCTTTTCCAGTAGACCTGGCTTTGATTCCAGCGTGGAAGCCATCAACCATCTGTAACTCATCTAGAAGGGTTCCAGCGCTCCATCTGTATTCCACAGGCACCGCACATAGGCGGTGCACAGATATACCCACAGGCAAACACTCATACCCACGAAATAAAAATAAAGAAATCTCAACAACCACCAACAAACCTAAGACCAGGTTTCCAGGGGTACCTGGTTGAGAATGAAAACAAAATTTTGCTGTCTCAGATAGACTCGACAAATTTAGCCGATGGCTATTTTGAACCCTTTCTCTTGCTCACTATAGCATGTGGTCTGAACCCTAAATCTTCCATACTTTCTCAGACATCTGCTATGTTTTCTCTACCAAGGACGAGTGGACAGGGCCAGGCAGCATTATAAGACCTTAGTAAAACCAGAACTCACCTAACAAAGTCTAGGTTTTTCAGACATTCGAAACAGGAATTTCAGGCACACGGACAGCGTTTTGGGCCGGGATTTTCCACAAGCGACAACACGGAAAAAATAATCCATAGGAAACTACCTTCACAGATCCTAGATCTCTGGCCCAGCCGTTCACCACAAGCGTGGTGAGGTGTTTTACGCTGGTATTTGGGCTGCCATTCTCTCCCTTCTGTTCACTTAATTGATCTCCAAGGAGTCAATGAATGGCGCTCCCTAAGGTCAGTGTTTAATTAATTGCTTTGATCTGGCTGCTACAGTATTACAACTCTTGGAATACATAGCATCGATTCTACTATAAAATTTGTCTTACGCCTGCCAGCACGCCGGACATTGTATTCCAGCGATTGCCTTCAGTCGTTTGGAGTGCCAGGCTCATTTGGCAGTTTACTATCTGGGTAAGCAGTGGCCAGAAGCGCGGGACCTAGGGAGAACAAGATTGGGTCCCGCTCTTGTCCATCATCCTGAGGCTCTAGGCGGGACTGTTTTGCAGTGTGATTTGGAAGCTGGCTCCACCTCTGGAAAGTGAGGGGGGCGGTACAGGGAGGAAAAAAAGCATAAATGTCTCTTTTCATTGGATCGCTGTCAAGTCAGTCAAACCTCTGCTTTGCTCTCGTTGGCGAGACAGCTCCAAGCAGGTAGCGTGCACGCTGTGTTGGCCCCTCCCGAGGTGGGACCACGACTCCCGACGTCTCCGACATTTGTTGTTGGGATTTTTTTGGGCCTTATTAATTATTCATTAGGGTAATTGGGAGGGTTGCAGCGATTGGTGGCTGAGAGAACCTGTCTCTTGTGTCTCCACTAGGGATGCGTGTCACCCTCTCTAGGCAGGAGAGGCCACGCATAAATTATTCCGGGGAGGGGGCGGGGCCGAGCATAAATTAGTTAAATGAGCCAGGGAGGGAGGGCGGGCGACCGGCTGAGAATTAGCCTAAGTTCTTAAAGATGGCGGCGGAGCGGAGTCGCTCCCCGGTGGACTCGCCGGTACCGGCCTCGATGTTCGCTCCCGAGCCCAGCTCTCCGGGGGCGGCCCGGGCCGCGGCGGCTGCGGCACGACTCCATGGCGGCTTCGACTCGGACTGCAGCGAGGACGGCGAAGCGCTCAACGGCGAGCCGGAGCTGGACCTCACCAGCAAGGTAGGCCCGGGAGGCGGCGGCGGGGCCAGGGGCACCGGAGCGGGCCGGACGGTCTCCGAGGCGACGGCGGGCAGCCGGCCGTCCAAGGGCGCGCCTCCCTGGGACGCGGGAAAGGACGCAGTCCACCCACCTGCCGCGCTCCGGGACGTGCCGGGCCCGGGCCCACTCTCCGCACCCGGCATCGTCCACTCGGCCTCCCGCGCTCTCCGCTCCCGCCTCGATCGCTGCTGCCCCTTGGCTCTGCCACGTGGAACGGGGCTCCCAACTCCGGCCGCGCGCCCTGAATCCCTGTCCCTGTGTGGGCCAACCTGTCCTCCCCAGGAGGGGCCCCCGAGACACAGGGTCTTCCTCTTCTTGGAGCGTCCGGGATGGCCGAGGGTCAAGGTGGCTTGGGTAGGGGGCGGGATGCTCGCTGAGACAGGTAGCCTTTCTGAGGGGGATGTAGGGTGGCAGCCGCTTCTCTTCCTGGTCCCTGGAAAGGAAACAGAAAGTGGTTGCTCAGTCGGCGAGTATGATGTCCGAGGAGTGTCCACTTTTCGTGTTCACCCAATCAAAATAAGAGGATGGGGCTGACGAGGTGGCTCAGCTGGTAAAAATGCTTGCCTCCTAAGTTTGACAGCCTCAGTTCGAGCCCCTGGACCTGCCTGCCTACTTAGAGAACTGACTCCCACAGGTTGTCCTCTGAAGTCCACACCCACGCCCTGGCACGCTCCCCACCCCACGTAATAAACTTTAAAAAATAGACAGACAATGGGCATGACCACTCAGTAGTGGAGCCATCTCTTGTATGCGTGGAATAAGGAAGGAATTTTAAAT
Organism: Mesocricetus auratus; assembly: GCF_017639785.1. Taxonomy (NCBI): domain Eukaryota; kingdom Metazoa; phylum Chordata; class Mammalia; order Rodentia; family Cricetidae; genus Mesocricetus; species Mesocricetus auratus. Next base: position 85,132,380 of record NW_024429194.1, on the reverse strand, counting down.
AGTGTCTTCCGAGTTGTTGAGAAGGAAGGCAGAAATTAAGATCTCATCATCTACTTAGCATTGTGAAAAATAAAAATGTAAGTATAAGATGTGACTGGTGTTTAGAAAGTGTTTAACGTCACTAAAGAAACTAATGCCCACTTGGAGAGACAGGGAGGACTGGGTTTCTCTTCCAACTCTTGTCATTAAAGAGGTTCTGTGACCTTGGGAAAGTTTCTTAACCTCTCAATTCTCCAGCTATTTCATCAAGAAACTATAGATTTGTTGCAAGAATTAGAAGTGCACCCATTATATTACCAGACCCATATCTGAGACTTGGTAAGCCTTTGGACTAGATAGATGATAATTCCCTATGAGGATTAAAAAGCAGCTGATGAAAGATAACCCTGCCCCCTTCCCTTTGTTGATAATTACAATAGAGATTTTATGGTGCTTTGATGTCTGTGGCCATACTATGCTGAACGAGCCTGATCTCGTCCAATCTCCGAAGCTAAGCAGGATACGTTATGATTACTACTTGGATAGGAGGTTTATGGAGCTTTGAAAATGTTTGTGACATTTCATGGGAGCACAGCTACATAAAACTTGACTCTAAACTGGAAAGAACCTCTCCCCGAAACCTAAGTAAGAGATTCCCCAGTTGTTCTTTCTCCTTGTCTCTGGTGGGCATTTGGAAGCCAGCTAGCTTCTTTTTGTCAGGGTGGTCCTGTCTGGTTCCTCTAGTACCATAATGAGGTGCCCAAGCTCAAGGAGACCTGCATCCAAAATGTAGGAGCCTGTGTAACCCTGGCAGCATCTGGGTTACAGTTGTAAGTTCGGATGAGTTAAATGGGCGTGTTAGAAGTGGACTGGCTGGGTGTCAGTACAGGGTCAGGGAGCCGAAGAAACCTGAAAGCACTGTGGGAAGTTGGGACAGAATTGTGAGAGGGTGGTACTTTTTTGACTTTTTTTATTTAATTGCCATGAGTAAGGAACTGTTGCTTCATCACAGGGCTGGAAAAATCCTCAGGACTAGAGAGAGACAGAGTCAGAGAGACAAGAGAGAGAAAGAGAGAGCAATAGATTTAAGCCTTGAAAAAAAGTAGATTCTAGGTGTTTATACCTCACTATTGCTAAAAGTGTGCGGAGCTAAGGCTCTTAGAGCTTCCAGCATGCCGGACAGTGGTGGCGCACGCCTTTAATCCCAGCACTCGGGAGGCAGAGGCAGGCGGATCTCTGAGTTCGAGGCCAGGCTGGACCGACAGCCTCCAAAACAATACAGAGAAACCCTGTCTCGTAAAAACAAAAAAAAAAAAAAAAAGCTTCCAGCAAGAAAAAACAATTAATGGTGAGATTCATGCAGTTTTTGTAGAAATGACTGGGTGAAGATAACTTGTATTGAATGTTAGTTGAGCCTGGCTCAACTAGATGCTTTTGGTTTTTTTGTTTGTTTGTTTGTTTGTTTTTGTTTTTTTGAGACAGGGTTTCTCTGTATTGTTTTGGAGGCTGTCCTGGAACTTGCTCTGTAGACCAGGCTGACCTCGAACTCACAGAGATCCGCCTGCCTCTGCCTCCCGAGTGCTGGGATTAAAGGCGTGAGCCACCAACGCCGGGCCGATATTTTTGTTTTTATTTTGTTTTGAGACAGGATATCATTCTATAACTCAGGCTGGCTTCAAATTCAGCAATTTCCTTGCTTCAGCTACCCCAGTACTGGTATCACAGACATGAACCAGCCTAAATGCATTATGTTATTCTATAGACTAGAAAATTGAGGTTCAGAGAGGTTAAGTTCTTTGTTCAAGGTCACATAGGAGAGTGGCTAGAGAATGAAACCTGGCAAATGAAACCGCTCCAAATAAGTGATTGATACTTTGTTATTGACAGGATTTACACAGCCCATGGTACTAATAATACTAACCTTTGTGGCCTTAGAATTTTTATTAACGAAGATTGCCTTTCACAGGCAATTTTCACTGTAGTAATCAAGACATCTTAGACAAGGTAGAGCAGAATTCCTGTGTTATTGTGGGAGCACTAGCCTGTGGGTGGAGGGCATTGCTGTAAGTGAGCAGTTTGTCCTTGAACTCCCTGGTGCACACTGTAGGCAGATGTTGTGGAGGTGCAAAGCACCGCTCAGCGGCTTTCCCGCTGTGTCAGACTGCCTTCTCCCTTGTTTGGGGCCTAACCCTCCTGTGAAGCAGCTGGCAGCAGGCTGTGCACACCGCTGCTCCGGTGGGTTGTGGTGCAGACATAACTCATTTTAGTGTATCATCTGGGTCTAATAAGGCTGTTTCAGGAGAGGCAGAAATTGTATGGGGGGTCTGCACAGCTGTGTTCCATTAGAGTGCTCTGGGGTTTTCTCAGGGTCTTGATCAGGCTGTTGATCGGCTTTGGCTTTGGAATCTTCAGTGAGTGTGGTCCTAAGGCTGTTGGTTTCTCTTCTAGCTGGTTCTAGTGAGCCCTACATCAGAGCAGTATGACAGCCTACTTCGGCAGATGTGGGAGAGGATGGACGAGGGATGCGGAGAGACCATATATGTCATTGGGCAGGGATCAGGTGAGCATAGTTTTCCTTTCCTTTATTTTAAACCATTATTTAGAGCACATCCCACCCCCTCATCTTTTTGACTCGTGTCTCCTGTGCAGCCACACTGTTAGTACCTGCAGAACTGTCTGGAGGTGGGACCAGCAACTGAATGCCAGCTCCTACCTTAGTAGTCAGGACAAGTTTGGGGTCAAGGTTCCTTGTCCAGGAGGCTCTACATATGCTTCCTCTTCACCTCAGGACTCCTCAGTTACATGTAGGGAATCGAAGCTTTAGGCAAGGGAACCTTTTATCTAAGGTAAGGGTAAGCAAGCAATGCCTAGGTAGGTCTAGAATTAACCCTGTGCTGGGTAACTCTAGGTCTTCCCTTCAGGCCCTGTTTATGGATCTCATTGCTTCTCTTTCTTACTTAGCTGAGAATCTCTGTGGTTCTTCTTAAAGCCACCAAGGAAAAGACACAGTTCCTCTCTTCTTCTCAAGGTGATTTGGCCCAGACCACACTGACCACTCAGTCTGGATGACTGTGATAACAGAGGTCCCTCCTGGCCCCTACTAGATCTGGGCAGGCTTGTAACCATTCTGGTTATTATCCTCTAGACTGCTTACTCATCATAACGGAGCCTCTAGTTTTAGAGAGAGGCAGACCCCGTGTCAGAGTCCCAGATGAGATCCTGGAATTGATTGTCCGCCCACCCCACCCTCCAGTCACTGCTCCTTTACACCCTTTGTGCCTTAACCCACTTACTACCTTCATCTCCATTACAGCATTATCTTTCCGGAACTGAAAACGGGAACTATTGAGATCACTTGCAAGAAGCCCAGGCTGGGCCTGTGTGCATCATTTGGGGGCAGTTTTCTTTTCTTAGGAGACTCACAGAAAGGCACATAATAATTCTTTGGCAGTCTGAGTCTGAGTTATGGGGCTCTCATAGGCCTTTTACCAGGCTTGGGAGTGCTTGCTGATTCCAAACCATCCTAACACACTGTCTCAAAAGAAATATAAAAAGGCCAGAGGTGTAGCTCAGGAGCATTGCTTCATTGTCTGACTTATGCAAGGCCTGTCTGAATCTTCAGTACTGGAAAAAAAAAGTGTTCTTAGACTATTTGACACATATGTTAAAGCTCCTCTAAATCTTGATATTTTTCAAAGCTGTTTTGGATACTTAAAATTTGGTTCCCTGGGCTGCACCTGTAGCTTAGCAGTGGAAGGCTCAACTAGTATGTGCAGGGCCCTATGCTCTGTCACCAGCAACAGAAAGCCAAACAAAGCAGAATGAAGCTGGTTCTCCCTCAAGAAGGAAAAATGGCATGTACACAAATAAAGCAATGTTTAGAAATGCCTCAAGACGACAACCAGGGACAACAGCTTGGTCTCTAAATCCTGTCATGACTGCCTTTGAAACAGCCGCCCTATCTCCCCTGCCCTTCCCACTTCTGCCACTCCTCTGCTGTGGCGCCTGCCTATCACCTAAAAGGAAGACCTGGTCAGAGAGATAGGCAGGCTTACGTCACCTGTCGAGGAAGGGAGGGAGTGCATCAGCATTGCCAAGTGCTTCTAGGCCGCAGGTTCAGAATAGGCCACTCTGCTTGGTAATACATCATTGACTTCTTTGCAAGCTTGTCAAGTATGTCTCTGTCCTGCCTTAAGAAGGGAAACCACTCAGGTCACTTCCTACTTTGTAGGAAGCCACATAAAGGTCAGTTTTGACAAGGGGTAGGACTAGTCTTTAAAGACCCAGACTTTATTTATTTATTTTGATAGAGTCTTGCTTTGTAACCCTGGCTGACCTTGAATTTTTGATTCTCCTGTCTCTCCTTCCCCAAAGACTTAGACTCCCCTTTTCTCTCCTGCTTTAATGCAGTCTGAATTTTACCATGGCCCAGTAACTCAGAACTAATTAACTCTCCTTTAGAAGGTAAGATGTAATTCTCATCTGCGCATCTCCCACACACCCTTCATTAGCTACACATCATTTTGGCGACTCTGTCTTTGGGTTCTTTGGAGGCAGAGAAAGATCTGAACTGGTTAAACTGGTTGCACACAGACAGCACTGAATCAATGACGAGGCCATCAGAGTTCGGTTCTTTTCCAGGCTCTTCTGTGTGGGTGTTCCTTCCCTCCACCAGGGCCTCCCACTGTTCATGGAAACAGGGAGGCCTTCCTTAGAGAAATTGCTCTTGTTTTGTTTTTTGAGACAGGTTTCTCTGCATAGCCTTGGCAGTCCTGGAACTTGATCTGTAGACCAGGCTGGCCTTGAACTCAGAGATCTGCCTGCCTCAGCCTCCCCAAGTGCTGGGATTAAAGGCGTGTGCAACCACTGCCCAGGCCTCTGAGAAATGTTATGCGAATAAATACATTAAAACCCTGTACAAGCCGGGCGTTGGTGGCACACGCCTTTAATCCCAGCACTCGGGAGGCAGAGGCAGGCGGATCTCTGTGAGTTCGAGACCAGCCTGGACTACCAAGCGAGTTCCAGGACAGCCTCCAAAGCCACAGAGAAACCCTGTCTCGAAAAACCAAAAAAAAAAAAAAAAACCCTGTACACAGCCGGGCGTTGGTGGCACATGCCTTTAATCCCAGCACTCGGGAGGCAGGGGTAGGCGGATCTCTGTGATTTCGAGGCCAGGCTGGACCAACAGCCTCCAAAACAATACAGAAAAACCCTGTCTTGTAAAAACAAAAAAACAAAAACCTTGTACACAGTCCAAGAGGACTCTGTTCTGTACCTGTGTGTTCTTTATTTGAGGTTGGTATTTCAGGAAGCAAGTCAGTGACTGTCTAGTAATTTGGAGTCGGGTTTCCCTGTTGATTTGTTTCTTTAAAATGCAGGTAATATTGGGCTGGAGAGTGTGTGCTGCTCTCCAGAGGAACTGGGTTTGGTTCTCGTGCATGTTAGGAGGACCACAGCCACCATAACTCCGACTTCTGAGGATCTGACAACCTATTCACCCAGTCTCATTGGATAGCTACACTCAGCTGCACATTCCCACACATACATAATTAAAACCAAAATCTCTAAGCTGGGCAGTGGTGGTGCACAGCTTTAATCCAACAGAGGCAGGTGGATCTCTGAAGGCCAGCCTGCTCTACAGAGAGAGTTTCAGGACAGCTAGGACTACACAGAGAAACCCTGTCTTGAAAAAAACCATAAATAAATAAATGAAATCTTTCAGAATAAATGAATAGTAAGAAAATATGAGTACTAATAAACAATCTCAAGGTGTCCAAGGAGTGAGTGCGCTTGGCATAGAAATGTTAGTGTTAGTAGTGGCTGTTTTTCAGGGTCCTAGGTTGTACTTGTTTTATTATGGGATTGCCTTGCAAAAAGAATTTAAATGTTTCTTAAATACTAAGCCGTGACTTGAGCACTCATTTGGAGGTACCAGCAGGGGAACACAGTCCTTCATATACCAGTCACTGATGAATGGTTCTCAGTCAAGGAAGGACATCATCTCAGCTGAGCACAGCTTCTGGAAAGACACAGATGGAGCATTGAGAGAGGGAAGGGATGCCTGTCTAGCCAGCTAAGTCAGCCTAATCAACCCTGAGTGACAGATGGCACAGCAGGGACGCAGTGTTTGTATTTGGAGGAGCTGCCCCTCTGAGCGGTGGGAGAGGGCAGAGGACACCACATGCATGGGCCAGATGTGTTCTAGTGAGGAGAGGAGAGTGTGAGGTCACAGGGTCTGTCTGCACAGGCAGGCAGGGTCCTTTCATGGTTCTTGAGTGCCATGCTAAACCTGGTGAGCTGTCACAGCACCTTGAGTAGAGAGAGGAACACGTGTGGGAGAGGTGAGTGAGCCGGCAGGGTGGAAATCTGATGAGAACTGGTGTGGTCCTCAGCAACTGGACTCCGGCTTTAGTCTACTCCTAACGTCATGAAAGTGGTGGATGCTAGACAAGGGTCATGTGACCACCAGAGAGTTCTGATGGTGAAGGTGACATTGGTGCTGGCCCCTACTGCAAACCAGCAAGGCAGGTAGATAGTGAGGATGACAGCCTTCCCCAGCTCAGAAGGGACCAGAGCTCATTCTGGGGTTCATTTAGAACCCTGTGGCCTTCGCCAGCTTTCCCTTGCTTCAGTGGTTTTACACTTTCCATTTGAGGATTTGAGATAGAAAAGCTATTCACCACAGAATGGTTAAGACATGGTCCCCATCCTCAGGATGTTCTCTGTAGCATGCACAAGGGCACGGCAGACGCTGTGAGGAAGGCATGGGCCTGCGGGGACATGCTGATTGGCTGTCTGGGGTGAGAAATGAGGGAAAGCTAAGACTGGGAACCCAGACGGAGGGGCTCCTGGGTCACTTGTGCTGGGGCAGAGCTGACAGTGCACCTGAGTGAGGAGTGTAGAATGATGGGGGGCAGGGGCAGTGACTTAGAGGATTGGAGTGGAAAGAAATACTGTTGGTTCTGGAACGGCATTCAGAGATTTTGATGTGAAAGTGGCAATGTTAGAACTATGGCTTCCTTGAGAGAGTAAGTGGGGAATATGCCTGTGGGGGTGGTGCAGGGACGAGACACACAGACTGGATTCTCGGAGACCAGTTAGTCAATAGAATATGGGGCCCGAGGAACCAGCAGGACTGGGCAGATGACAGGGTTGTACTTAGGTGACTAGAAGCAGAGTATTGTCTTTATCAGGATGGGGGGGGGGGGGCGGCAGCTCAAGAAGGAACAGCCCTCAGTGAGAGGGACAGTGGGGAAGGGAGAGTATCTGCATTTGGAGTTGGGAGACTCCAGGTTACACTGTGGCCCCTCTGAGCCCCAGCTCTGAAGTGTCTGGTGTCTGTTTACCTTCCTCCCTCCCCGTTCCCTCTCTTTTCTTTTTTTTTTTTTTTTTTTTTTTTTGGGTTTTTACGAGACAGGGTTTCTCTGTATTGTTTTGGAGGCTGTTGGTCCAGCCTGGCCTCGAACTCACAGAGATCCGCCTGCCTCTGCCTCCCAAGTGCTGGGATTAAAGGTGTGCGCCACCACCGCCCGGCCCCTCTCTTTTCTTTACTGGAGGGGAGCCTCACACTTACGATCCTCCCATGGAGTGCTGGAATTGTAAGGTTGTGTACTCCTCTGTTAAAAGGCAACAGCACTGCCTGCTTCACAGGGCTACAGGGAGTGTCCAGTGCTTTATTGATGCTAATGATTTGTGTGCTACTATTTACAGGGTGAGTGGGTGAGTCTGAATGTCAGGTTTGGAGGAGTTTTCATGTAGGCCACTGGATTCCATATGGAGCTTGGCAAGGTGGCCAGTGTTAGATAAGGGTGTCTTTGAAGTCTTGGCAGTGACACTTGAGGCCATAGGAGGACAGCTAGGTAGAAAGCTTGGAGGAAGAAGGGGGCCTTTGGTGGGTGCACTGGCAGAAGCTGGCATTCAGAGGATGGGAGCAGAGGAGAGCTCTAGCTGGACAGGCAGGGTTGTAGTGGTTAGGATGATGGGGGTCACTGGTGATGGCAGCTCCTTAGGAGTGGTCAGTTCAGAGCACTGGGCATGAATGTCCACAAGATTGGCTAATGCCAGTTCCTTGGTATTCAGAAGATGGTTGGTAGCTCAGGTGAGCAGAAGCAATGAGAGAGGGGGTGGTTTTCCTTCCTGGGAGTTGGCGAGCTTGCTCTGGGGAACTCGAGGAAGAAGAAGTGGAAGAACAGGCTTGACCTGGGTGATGAAAGAGAAGAGGGTACCCTGCCTGCTACAAGGTGTGCTTAGGGGATTGAGAGAGGGACTGAGGGAGTGGTGGGCACTGAACCCCATGCTACACAGAAGCACCTGGTGCGTAGCTATTCTTAGACTCTCAAGCTAGTTGCTCAGCCTTTTCCTGCCACCTCCACATCCTTGGCTCAAATTCTTTTTCCAAGTGTTGGCCGGATACTGTACCTGAGGCCTTTAAGATATCCTGCACTGCCGGCACCCCACCCCCCCCTCCCCGTCTCCCTCTTCCTGCCCTCTTTGCTTACCTAGGGCGATGAAATTTCTTCTTTGCTGGGCTCCAGCTCAGGCCTCTTGCTTACTGCCTAGAAAGTCTTCCAGCCTCCTTTGCTCTGACCACGTTATTGTCCGGCCTGACCCCCAGCCTTGGCATAAAAACATTCGCTGTTTTCTGGTGATGCACCCGCTCCCACTTCGCTCTGTTCCCTGACACCAGCTCCCCACACAGCTCATCCTCTTGTCCCTGCCTGGCCATTGTCTGCCATGCTTCCAGCTTGCGCCTCTGCTGGCATATCCTTTCTCACCTTCTGAAGATCCAGTTTGGGGTCAGCACCCCCAAAGCTGCCCTCCACGTCTCTAGGCTGTTCCTTGCATTCTCTTCCTTCAGCTCTCCAGGGTAGTACTCAAATCATATTGACATTAATTAATTTCCTGTGTCTCTCCCTCGGGGCTGTGAGCTCACGGAGGGCACCCAGTATAAAGCTTGGCATAAATTCAAGGAGAATCTCGGTGACTCGTGAATAGATTACCCAGTGCCCTGCTAGGAGGGGAAGCTGTGGCACTGTCATACATTAACTCTGTGTGTGCCTAAGTTATCACTGTTTTTCTACAGTACCAGAAGGGAGTCTGTTTAGATAGATTTGACTGACGCACTTATTGGCAAGCTGGTTGGTCAGAACTCCCTCTCCTGCTGATGTGTGGGCTCTTGTCACCAGATGGGACTGAGTACGGGCTGAGTGAAGCCGACATGGAGGCCTCCTATGCCACAGTGAAGAGCATGGCGGAACAGATAGAGGCTGACGTCATCCTGTTGCGCGAGCGTCAAGAAGCTGGTGGCCGTGTGCGTGATTACTTAGTCAGGAAACGAGTTGGAGACAATGACTTCCTGGAGGTCAGGTGAGGGGGCCACAGAACACTTGCAGGGGTCTGCTGCATGACGTTTTGGGGCTTCACAAAGAATGTGGTAACGGCTGTGATACTGGTGAGTCAGTCTTCCTGAGATGGGAGAGTTTGGGGACTGGTCTTGGAAGTGCTGCTCTTTGTTTCTGAGTTCCATCTCTCAGTCTCCATCTGGGACATGTGGGAGAAAGCCCAGCCATGCTTTCTGCATCAACTTGGGAAGTTGGAAATTGGGAGCTAGGGAGATGCTTCGTGCCTTTTAGAACTTTGGGGGTCTTCCCAGTAGTGGGGTTAGGGTTGTCGGTGTTAAAGGAGCTGGGACTCCTGACTAAGTCTGTTCCTTGGGTACAGTTCAAGGAACACCCCCCCCACCCCCGTGCTCATCCAGGAATAGGGATGTCCTGAGCGAAGGTGCTGGGGTGAGCCCTCAGTCGGGGACCGGTCTCTAGCTGCGTAGTCTCTTCAGGAACTAGCTCTCACACTGGGTTCATGTCCATGCAGGGTGGCAGTGGTGGGCAACGTGGATGCTGGCAAAAGCACCCTCCTAGGAGTCCTAACACACGGGGAGCTGGACAATGGCCGTGGCTTTGCTCGCCAAAAACTCTTCCGCCACAAACATGAGATTGAATCTGGTCGAACTAGCAGCGTGGGCAATGACATTCTGGGCTTTGACAGTGAAGGCAATGTAGTGAACAAGCCTGATAGCCATGGTGGCAGCCTTGAATGGACAAAGATCTGTGAGAAGTCCACTAAGGTGATTACCTTCATCGACCTGGCTGGCCATGAGAAGTACCTTAAGACCACTGTTTTTGGCATGACTGGCCATTTGCCTGACTTCTGCATGCTCATGGTAAGTGTGGTGTCCCCTTGGAGGTGCTCTGCAGAGAGGTGGGGATCACCCGAGACTGGGGCCTGCTGGTTGGGGTAAGGATGTCAGGCTTGGGATCTCGGGGAGCTCAGCCCTCTGAGCTCTGTGGTCTTCTCCACAGGTGAACCTTGACCTTTCTCCTGCATTTAGATCAGGGAGGGGACCTCCTGGAATAAAGCAAGGTATCACTTGCAGATTTCATTTTTGGAAAAGCATAGGGGCTTTCTCCTTAGTTCCTTCAGGAATGTTTTCTCTAGCACCTTAAGGTAGCTTGAGAGAGCCACCCCAGGTGGCACTCTCAAGATCAGCATGGGGGAGAAGAGAGAAGAGCACCCCATATCCAGAACCAAGGGCAGCAGTCAGTGGGGCCTCTGGTGGTGTCTTCAGTGCCTGGGGGAGAGATGTGGCAGCCATTGTACAGCTTTTTGGGAAGCTAGTGTGGGCCTCGTCCTGTGCTTACCTGGTGGCTTGCACAGTGGGAGCCCTCCTGGTCCTAGGACTCCCAGAGAATGTGTTGGAGCAATTCCTCATGTAGCATCCCTGAAAAGGAGAGGGGCAGAGGGCTCAGCTTCCTGTACTTATCCATAGCTTTGAGGAGAGAGGGAGGGAGGAAGAGTGCACACACGTGCACAGTGAGTGAGTTTTCAAGTCCTTCCAAAGTCCCTCCACCCTCCTGGTTCTTCAGCTGCCTGTTCTAATAAGTGTGGTAAACACAGGTATCTATCTGTTCCTACAAAACGTGCTCAAGTTGCCCCACAAACAGGTTCTCAGGCCAACCCTCAAACTGGAGCCCAGAGGGAGCAGCATGTGCTGTGGGGATGCCCATCCCCTCTGCCTGTGCTCCTTGGGCAGCAGTTGCTCGCACTTATTTCAACCTTGCAAAGGGCTGTCACCAGCTCTTGAGTGTGGAAGTCCATAGGGGCCACTGGGCCTGTGGCCATTACATTAGGTAGGCTTTGGAGGGTGAGGAAGATGGCTCATGGAAGCCTTGTGGCCTGAGTTTGACCCCCAGCACCCACATAAAGGCAGGAGAAAAGTGATTCCATACAGTTGTCCTTCTGACGGTTACATGCATGCACACACACACTAATAATGGTTGTTCAGCTTCTTTTGTTTGTTGTTATGTGTCTGTGTTTGTCTGCGTGTGTGCCTGTGCACCACATGTGTGCCGATGCTCACAGGAGTTAGAAGAGGGTTGGAGCAGGCTTTCTCAGCCAGCCAGCCAGCTCCCAAATAAAGACACAGAGACTCACTATTAGCTATGAATGCTCGGCCTTATGCTTGTCCCACCAGCTCTTACTCCTTAATTTAACCTGCTTCTCTTCATGCACAGTTGCCTTGGGGTTTTTCAGCCTTCTTTCCTTCTGTATGTCGTACATTGTGTCTGGCTGGCAGCTGCCTTGCTGGCCCCGTCTCCCTCTCTGTCTCTCTCATTCTTCCCCCTCCTCTAAATTCCTCCTCCCATTTCCTCCCATTTATTCTCTCTGCCCACCAGCCTCACCTATCCCTCTGCTGCTCAGCTATTGGCCGCTCAGTCATCCCAGTCCGCCCCCTGCCCCTCCACCCCCCACCCCGTCCCCTCACCCTGTTCCCCCTCTCTGTGCCCCCCCTTCCCTGCCCCCATCCCCCAGACAAGGTTTCACTGTGTAGACCAGGCTGACCTCAAACTCAGAGATCTGACTGCCTCTGCCTCATAAGTGCTAGGGTTAAAGGCAAAGGCCAGCCACCACTGCTCAGCTGTTCAGCTTTTTATTAAACCAATCAGGTGCCTTAGGCAGGCAAGGTGAAATAGCAACATATGTTTACATAATTAAACAATGCAACATAAACAAATGTAACACATTTGTGTGGTTAAACAAATATTCCACAATAGAGGGCGTCAGATTCCCCAGAGTCTAGAATTACAGAGAGTTGTGAACTGCCTTGTGTATGCTGGCAATTGAACCTGGGTCCTCTGGAAGAGTTAAGAGCAGCCAGTGCTCTTACTACTAAACCACCTCTCCAGCCCCTAATAATAATAATTTTAAAAATTCCTATCCTGTATATATTTTTTTAAATAAGAAAGATTTGGGAACCAACTTAGCATAAGCATTTTTCTTTTCTTCCTCCTTTTCTCTTTTTCCTATTTGTGTTACAGTTAACTAGCATGTATAATAATTGTGCCACTTATGAGGTCTAGTATGTTTCGGTGCCTGTATACCGTGTGTATGAGCCGCATCAGCTAGTTAGCATCTCCTGGAAAGACATACTACTGTTTCACCATAGCCTAATGCATGTCCTCCTTATGTCTTTACGTAGAGATTCAAGTTCTTCATACAATTAAAAAGCATTTTCTAACTGAGCTGTAATGAGTAAGGACAATGATGGGATACTCTTCAGCCCAAACACAATTTTCCTCTTGACTTAGGCTGTCATCCATTTATTAAACTTGTGTAAACAGCAGAAACATGGCTTGAGTGTGGTGGTGGCTCCTTCCTAGAATCCCAACCCTTGGGAGGTGAGGTAAGAGGATCATGACTTTGAGGCCAACCTGAGTTACATACTAGTACCCTTCTTTTTCCTTTTCTTTCTTTTTTGTTTGCTTGTTTGTTTGTTTGATTTGATTTTTTTTTTGTTGTTGTTTATTTATTATTTTCGAGACAAGGTTTCTCTGTGTAATGGCCCTGGCTGCTCTGGAACTTGCTCTGTAGATCAGGCTGACCTTTGGTTTACAGAGCCCCTCCTGCCTCCTGGGATTAAAGGTGTGTGCCACCATGCCCAACATGAATGTTTTTGAAAAAGGCAACAGAAAACATGTAGTAAAAAGTTTCCCTTCTTCCTGTTTCCAGAGGCAGTCTATGTCTTGTTTCTTGTGTTCCTGCCAAAGATACTTTCTTAATTTTAAGATATATTTTTTATTTTCTGCTTATGAGCATTTTACCTGTATGCATGCATTTGAACTGGGCCAAAAGAGGACATAAGGTCCCTTGGGGCTGGAGTTTTGCATAGTTGTGAGCCACCATGTAGTTACTGGGAACTGAACCTGTGAACCTGGGTCCTCTGAGCAGCCAGTGCTCTTTCTTTTTTTTTCTTTTTCGAGACAGGGTTTCTCTGTATTGTTTTGGAAGCTGTCCTGGAACTCGCTCTGTAGACCAGGCTGGCCTCGAACTCACAGATCCACCTGCCTCTGCCTCCCGAGTGCTGGGATTAAAGGCGTGTGCACCAATGCCCGGCTGCAGCTAGTGCTCTTAACCCAAGCCATCTCTGCAGCCCCAGAAATACTATGTGCTCATACAGCAAGTGTCCACTATGATTCAAACATCAGGTGACCCTCTAAAATAGAAGTGTTTAGTTTAGCCCTGTTTTAAAGGCGTGTTAACTGAAGACCCGGGATGTCAAAGTGAACACACTTTGGGAAATAGATGATTGTGTATCCCAGAGTCGACCTCTAACAGGGTGTCACCGAGTTTCCCAGGATGGCCCTAAAAGTTCTCTGTAGCCCGGGCAGGCCTCAGTCTCAGGCTTCTTCTTCTTTCTTTCTTAAGATTTATTTATTTATTACATAATACAGTGTTCTGCCTACATACCAGAAGAGGGCACCAGATTGACTTGTAGATGGTTGTGAGCCACCATGTGGTTGCTGGGAATTGAACTCAGGACCTCTGGAAGAGCAGCCAGTGCTCTTAACCTGAGCCATCTCTCCAGCCCCCAAGTCTCAGAGCTCTGAGTGGCTGGGGTTGAGGCTTTGCCGCCAGGGCCTGCTTTTCAGGTGTTAAGTCCCCATCACCAGAGCTCGATTAAGTGAACTTCACCCAGTCCAGCTTTCACCAGCAGGCTGGAGTCCCTGCGCCCCCACCCCCAGCAGCAGTCTCCGCCTTCCTTGTCCTGACCGTTCCTTCTGTTCGGGCAGGTGGGCAGCAATGCAGGCATCGTGGGGATGACCAAGGAGCACCTGGGCTTGGCATTGGCACTCAGTGTACCTGTTTTTGTGGTTGTCACCAAGATTGACATGTGTCCTGCCAACATCCTTCAAGGTAAGTAAGACCTCCAGCGTGGCAGCCTCTGGGGTCTTCAGTGCTTCAGTTCGGGGCAGTCTACTCCCGAGCCTCAGCCCAGCACCTTCTGCACCCTGCTTGTGCTAGACGCTGGCCTCAGTTTCCATCAGCTGAGCCCTCACTTCTTCCTCTCCTATTTGGCTCTTGATTTAAACAAACTCTAGGATTTCCTTCTGTTCTTTTTCCCTCTTGGTTCCAAGTACAGGATCTATGAAATACCTAGTCTGCCATTTCCCCATTGTCCCCAACAGCAGGTGTTGGGCTGTTGAAGAGATGTGTGTGATGGAGTCTTGTGGCCTGAGCCACCAAAGCTTCCACACAGGCCTGGGGACTAGGCTCTGCACCTCTTCTGTGGTGCTGCAAGTTGAACGGAGAGCTGTCCCGTTAGAAGGTCTCATAAGAAGGGTCCCTGCAGATTTGTAAATGCCCAGGGTATTCCTGAGATGAGACCTTCCAGAAAGCAGAGCGTTGTGGGAAGAACCCAAGGCACTTGTCTGTGTGTCCAGACTCATGGCCTTAGGAAAGAGGCCCATCTGTATTCTGTACACTGCAGCGTGTACCCACCCAGCTTTGATCTTCCTTTTTGCTCCTCCAGGCATTGTGGCATTTAACACTGGTCCGTCTGTCTGTCTGTCTCCTGCTTGCATCAGTATTGAGTGCACCCGTCTTATCCTGGAAGTCTGGCCAGAGAGAAGCCTGTGTCCCCTAATTCTGTTCCATTTCACCCTTTAAGAAACCCTGAAGCTGCTACAGCGCCTGCTGAAGTCACCAGGCTGCCGGAAGATCCCTGTCTTGGTGCAGAGCAAAGATGATGTGATTGTCACAGCCTCCAACTTCAGCTCTGAGAGGTAATGGGGGCAAGGCTGAAGGGTGGGGAGGCACCCTGGCCAGCAGGGCCACAGCGAGCCATAGCCCGGAAACAGCCAGTCAAGCGTGAGGTCTTATGGACATGGTTGGAGGAAATAGAAGGTTCCATCTTTGCACAAAGTCTCCTAGACCATCAGGGTTGTTCAGAGCCTGAGTGGGGCACCTCACATTGTGAGTTACCAATCTCTGAGGTTGGAAAGATGGGACATCACATCCTTACATGAGATATGGGGATGTTATTAACTTCCTGGATTAGCCAGACTTCCCTAGAACCATAGAATTGATGGAATGAATATATAGCATTCAGGGGATATATCAGATTGGCTTACACAATACAGGCTGAATAGTCCAACAGTGACTGCTTGATGGAGAGGTGGAGAACCCCATAGCTGCTTCATCCACAAGGTTGGATGCCTCATTAGTTCCACTCTGGAGCTGAAGTCCTCAAGGATACCTGCAGAGCTGCTGGTCTTTAATCCATGTTGCAAGGCTAAGGAAACAGGGCTGTCAAGGAAGGCAGTCACAGCGGCAGTGACAGTAGGGGCACTGGCAGCAAGGAGCAGGCAAAGGCGGTTCTGCTCCTGTTCTCCCTTGGACCTCTGTTTATTTTTATTTCATTTGTTTGTTTGTTTGTCCTGGCTGTCATGGAACTGACTTTGTAGACCAAGCTTGACTCAAACTCAGAGATCTGCCTGCCTTTGCCTCCGGGGTGCTAGAATTAAAAGCAGGCACCACCATGCCCAGCCTTCCCTCTTGGACTTCTTTGTATCTGGGGCCAGTGCTCTGAGCTAACCACTCCTAGAGAAGCTGCCATCACCAAGCATTATGAGGGGCCTCCCAGCGTTCTACACAGAACCCTGCACACTGGGGAGGGGTTTCCTTACTCAACTGCACATTCCCAGAAATAGGCTCGCACACCCAGAATCTTGTTTCTTACTTGGTTCTAGATCCAATCAAGCTGGCAACCAAGATGAACCCTCTCCCTCCCCCAGAGGGCACTTGTGTGCTGGAATGGAAGTCATGAGCATAGAAGGCACCAGCCTTTGCGTGGCTGGTGGAACACTGTCTTTATGACTCACTGAGTTTTTATACTGTTTCTCAAAAGCCCTCTAATTTAATCACAGGTCAGTTTGACATTTATTCAGTGAGTCTGTTCATTGCATACATGTTTATTGGATATTCCTTCTACCAAGCTCTTCCAGTTGTTCATGCATCTAGACTCTAGATGTTGACGAGCACAGTCTAAGAGGCTCTTTAGCTCACTGGTCCAAGGTCATCTTTTGATAACTGTTCTTTTCCTTTGCCCAGAACTGGGGCCTCATTGGGAGCCACCTGTCCCCTGACATGGTCTGTGCTTTAGAACAGCCCAGCATTTGGCCTGTTTCTTTCTCTTTCAATTTATTTTTATTATGTATACAATATCCTGCCTGCATGTATGCCTACAGGCCAGAAGAGGGCACCAGGTCTCATTGTAGATGGTTGTGAGCCACCATGTGGGTGCTGGGAATTGAACTCAGGACCTCTGGAAGAGCAGCCAGTGCTCTTAACCTGTGAGCCACCTCTCCATCCCTGGCCTGTTTCTCTAACCTGGTGCTGTCTTCAGTACCACTAGTTGTCCATCGGGGGCCTATATTTCAGGGTTACAGCCCCACTCCAGCTCCTTTGACTCCCTAGCCTGTGAAGGTACTTGGGAGACTATGCAATTCCTGATGTCATGACAAGTAAGACAGTGAAGAGTAGAGCCAAAGGGACCAGGTGACTGTGGGTAGGTCTTGGCTGCCCAGGCGTCTCTTCCTTACATTCTTCTCCATTTAGGATGTGCCCGATATTCCAGATCTCCAATGTCACAGGAGAGAACCTCGATCTGCTCAAGATGTTTCTCAACCTCCTGTCCCCTCGCACTAGCTACAAGGAGGAAGAACCTGCTGAGTTCCAGATAGATGACACCTACTCTGTCCCTGTGAGTGCCTTGTGTGGGACTGCACAGGGTGGGTGGCTGGTGGGTACTTCCTGCTCTGTCTTCAGGGAACAAGTCTGTGGTGTGAATGAGCTTACCAGTGTGGGGTCTTCTCCTTGGCAGGGTGTGGGGACAGTGGTGTCTGGGACCACGCTGAGGGGCCTGATCAAGTTGAATGACACACTGCTCCTGGGCCCAGACCCCTTGGGTAACTTCCTGTCCATTGCTGTCAAGTCAATCCATCGCAAGCGCATGCCTGTCAAGGAGGTGCGGGGGGGCCAGACAGCCTCCTTTGCCCTGAAGAAGGTGAGTGAGGATAATTCCAGAACCTCCTTGAATTCTCCTAAGTCTGGGCCAAGTGCTTCACTGTTTCCAGTTCTTGTGGCTGCATTTGCAAGGTGAGAGTTACTGACCCTTTTTTCACAGAGGAGGAGACTCATCCCTGGGACTGTTTTGTCTCTTACGCTTTGCTCCTTAGCTCCTGTGGCCCGAGGAGTTGTCACTTGTTCACAGTGCAATCAGAGAGGAGTGTCCCTCCTGTGCACAGTGCCACCCTCTTAAGCTTAGGATGGCTGGGATCTGTGCCACATACTCTTACTGCTCAGTCTTCCGTCTCCTGGGTTAGGTGTGAGTACTAGCTCTGGGATCACCTAACTTCCTGTAATCCAAAATGAACAGGCAGAGTGGGCTGTGGTTTGTTTTCTTTGGTAGTCAGATCTGCTCTGATCTCTTCCACTTGAAGGCCTGCCTGCCTGGGCTCTTGGCTCACCCTTCAGGGCCCAGTGGCTGGAGACCTGAGTCTGAGTCTGTGCAGTCTTTCCAGCCTCCTGGTAGTAGTCAGGGTTTAGCTTACGTCACAGCACCGAGGCTGCCTTGTACTGTCTGCCTTAGGTGGTAGTGAGGGGTAGGGCTGTTGGAATGGTTCCCACTCCTAGAGAGACATCTTGCTCTCTAGGACTGGGCTGGGTAAACCTGAAGGACACCATGGTCCTTGAGCTCTGTGTTCTCCTTTTTCCTTTCAGATAAAGCGCTCATCCATTCGGAAAGGCATGGTGATGGTTTCCCCACGCCTGAATCCCCAAGCCTCCTGGGAATTTGAGGCTGAGATTCTTGTCCTCCACCATCCCACCACAATTAGTCCGCGCTATCAAGCCATGGGTAGGTGTCCAAGGTCCTGCCAACCCTAGAGGTTCTGTACTAGTGCCCTCCCAAAGGAGATCCAGCGATCTAAGCCCAAGGCTTCCAGCTTCAGGCAAGGCAGGTGTCTCCTGCTTAGCCAAGCCATTCCCCCTTTAGTTCAGTCCCTGAGCAGCACTGCAGATGCTCTGAGACCCAGGCCTACCCTCAGGGACTGCCTGCCAAGATTGCTGAGCATAGCTGTGCCTGTGGTATCATCAAGGTGCTAGAACAGTCCCCTGGGAAGGCATATGTACACACAGAGGCACTCAGGCTCTGCCACGTAGGCCTGGGTAGGGGAGGGATGAGAGGAGGCAGGATCAGATCTAAAAGTAGGTCACCCTGCTGTATCTGGCTCTCAGAGTTTTTGCCCTGTCCTGGAGACATAGCTGTAGCCTGAGATCAACAGAGTAGGTCCTATGTCCTGACTGGTTCTCTCGGCAGTACACTGTGGGAGCATCCGGCAGACAGCTACCATCTTGAGCATGGATAAAGACTGTCTGCGCACAGGAGACAAGGCCACTGTCCACTTCCGCTTCATCAAGACCCCTGAGTACCTGCACATAGACCAGCGACTGGTGTTCCGGGAAGGTCGCACCAAGGCTGTTGGCACCATCACCAAGGTATGATTGGGGAACCTCACCTGCCCAAGGAAGCTTCAGTATGGTAACCATGAGCACCACAATCTCCACTTTTTTTCTTTCTTTCTTTTTTTTTTTTTTTTTTTTTCTTTTTTTTTCTTTTTTCGAGACAGGGTTTCTCTGTATTGTTTTGGAGGCTGTCCTGGAACTTGCTCTGTAGACCATGCTGGCCTCGAACTCACAGAGATCCGTCTGCCTCTGCCTCCTGAGTGCTGGGAATAAGGGCGTGCACCACCAACACCCGGCTCACAATCTCCTCTTGAGAACCCAGTATTCTTCATTCTGGGCTAGAGGCATAGTCCCTGCCCCAGCAGAGCTGAACCAGTACCAGGGGATGGTTTCCGTGATGTCTTTGCTTCCCAGGAGTTGTCCCTAGACCTCCTAAGACAGCTTTGGAGGCTGTCTTGAAGGAGAGAAGGTGGCATTGTGGTACAGTTGCATAGGAGGTAGTGGGAGGGACAGAGTGTCTGGGAAGCCACGTCTGGGTCCTGGGGCTTGCTTGGGACTATGCCTGAGGGCTTCCCACAGCATGGTCACTTCATTTGGAGGGAATGCTGGGTATCATGGGGACATGGTTGGAGGGTCCCATGGTGCTTGGGTTATTTTTCCTGGAGCCCACCTTTTGCCTGCTGTAGAACTCACCCATGGTCTTGAGTAGGACATTTTGGTGGAGGACTTGAGCCCTGTCCATATAGAGGAAGACATGGTTTCCATGTCTGAAACTGGAATGAACCTCGGGTTCTCTTTTCTTCCTGAGAAGCTTCCCTTGGGCCTATCCTCTTGACAGTTTGTCAGTGACTACAGCACACACTGTTGTGTCGTAAAGGACCCTGCCAGTCTACTGTAGTGTCTGTAGGACCCCGCCAGTCTCCATTCCTGTTGTGTGTGAGATTGAACTTGGGCCACAGGGGAGATTCTCAGTCAGTTACTCCCAGGTGGTAGCTTTTATGATTTCTGACAGGCATTTATTTTGCTTCTTCAAGGGGGCCTGAAGTGGAAGCATGTTCCACAGCAGGCTCCAAGCAGCCCAAACCCTGGCTCAGGAGTAGGGTGGCAGAAGTTCAGAGAGTTCTCTGCAGGACTAGCCGCTGGGCCCAGGAAGGGCTGGAGCCTTTCTGGGCAGGAAGGAGCAGGGCATGAAGCATCAGTACTAGCGCTATGGTGGTCCTGGCTTCAGGGTGGGAAGTGGGAAGGCCTCTTGGCTCTGCCCCTGAGGTGGCCTTCCTGCCATCTGCTTCGCTCAGCACTGGGCAGGCAACCCTGACATTGTGCCGCCCACTTGGCTCCCACAGCTCCTCCAGACAACCAACAACTCCCCCATGAACTCCAAGCCCCAGCAGATTAAAATGCAGCCCACAAAAAAGGGCCCCCCAAGCAAACGAGAAGAAGGAGGTCCATCTGGGGTGCCAGCGGCAGGAGGGCCCCCAACTGGAGATGAAGCTTCCTCTCTAGCGACTACACAGGCTGCCACATCCAGTGGTCTCCAGCCACAGGTAAGCAGGGTCTCTGGCCTCCAGCATGGTGATGGGAGGAACAGGACTGATAATCAATAAAGAACAGAAAAATGTCAAGGTTCCCCTTTTTGTTGTTTTGATTTTTTTTTTAAGACAGGGTCTCACTCTGTAGGCCAGACTGGCCTGAACTTTACTATGTCGGTTAAGCCAGCCTTGAATTTAAGGCTGTCTTCCTCAGCTTTTCTGGTGTTGAGATGACAGGTGTGAGCCACCACACCCAGCCAAGGTTTCCCATTCATAATAACTGTGTGGGTTCCAGTGCTGTGTGGCTGAGATCCCACACTGGAGAGTCACTGCCTTAGAGCTCGTCTGCAGCAGGAGGGAGGTGGCCTTTGCTTGGTCGTTGTGCCTCCTGTGCACCAGACCCTGTTGGCTCACTTGCCTGCCCTTCAGTTCTTTCTGACCTGACAGAGGCATAGTGCCTCCCCCTAGCCCTGTCCTGTGTCGATTCTCGCTGGTCTTGCTGGAGCAGGCTCCTGCATCTGTTACTACGGCAGTTCTAGGGTTGACTTTCTTCCACCTCCACCCCAGTTGGCTCCTCCTCCCTCTCCTTGTAACTCCACCCTGTTCTGTTTACTGAGCCCCTCTCCCAGTTAGCAGTGATGCATGTTGACTCCATTTCCCCTTGTAAGCTCCTGACCAGGTTGGGGCTACTGCCTGGACCTGCTTTAGAGGTCCACCATTTCTCAAGTGCCTGCTTTCTTTCTTTTAGCCCAAGCCCAGCAGTGGGGGCCGGCGACGAGGGGGCCAGCGCCACAAGGTGAAGTCCCAGGGGGCCTGTGTGACTCCTGCCAGCGGCTGCTGAGTATCCCCCAGTCCACTTGACCCGTGGGATCCTCACTCTGGCTACTGCTCACCAGCTGGGCAGAGCATCTTTGACCACCACCCGCCCACTCCAGCCCTAGCCAGAGCATCCTTGTTGCCACACCCCCATTTTCCAGAGGGGGCTTGTAATTTATAAGATCGGGAAGGACTAGATGTCCGAGGACTGACCATGTCCCGCCTGCCTCCTCTCTTACACATCTTTCTACATCTGGGCCCTTACTTTCTATTCTTTTTATTATATATCTCTGTGTCTCTCTCTCTCGTGTGTGTGTGTGTGTGTGTGTGTGTGTGTGTGTGTGTGTGTGTGTGTGTGTGTGTGTGTGTGTGTGGACAGGATGTGTGTAGGAGTGCAGCTGACCCCGTCAGCCTCCATTTCAGTCCTGGCTGGCCACTAGCCTTTGAGAGCTGCCCCCCTGTTCTTCCATCTGCATCTGTCTCAGTGAGATCCTCAGAGCCTTTAGGGAACCTCAGGAGTCCAAGGCACCTGTCTTCCCTGGCCAGTTGCCCCCCCTCAGCTGAAAGCTCCTTTTTGGCTTGGTAGCTTCTGTCAGAGCAGGGATCCCCCAGTCTAAGATTTGGGGAGTTTAATGGAAAATTGTGGCCTCCCCTATCTCTCCTTTCCCTCCTAAGCTCCCAGTGGCACCTGTGATGTGTAGAGGGCGTGGTGATGCATTATAGGACCGCCCGTCCTGATTTTTTGTTTTGTTTTTCAAGACAGGGCTTCTCTGTGTAGCCCTGGCTATCCTGGAACTAGCTCTGTAGACCAGGCTGACCTTGAACTTTGAGATCCACCTGCCTTTGTCTCCCAAGTGCTGGGATTAAAGGCATGCACCACCACCACCTGGCTGCCCACCATGACTCTTGACCCTTGCCATGGATCCAAAGAACTGGGTGGGCTTAGCCTTGGAGACAATCCTGGGCTTGCCTGGCTGGCCCTGACTACTATGGTTTCTGTACCTGCTGGAGGCTCTTCCTGTTTCTACTTAGATCTCTGGCTGAGCTTCAGAGTGTGAGGTACTAGACTGGGTCTGGGCTTTCCTGGAATCAAGCTGTATAGTACCTCCTTTTGGTCGAGGAGGGGAGGTACTCCTCTGAGTTGAGCCATGTCATCTCAACATAGATGTTACAGCCATGGCACCACAGCAGTGAAAGGCCTGAACCTAGATGCCCCAATTGGAGTGTGTATGGGCAGGTGGCAGTGGAGATTCTTCTAGGCCATCAAAAGCACTACTGCTGGGGAAGGGTGGGCAAGCCCTGCACCCTGATCTCAGGCTGGGGTGCTCCTTCTCAGCCAGGACATACCCAGCTGGCTGGGTCCCTCTTCAGCCCCACCCTGACTCCCAAGCTCTTATTTGTCCTTTGCCCCTGACTGCTCTTACCTCCCTGTCCTTCCTCCCAGCTGTTTCTAGTTGCCACTGCCCCGTGGCCATGGACTGACCAGACCAGCATTCACAATAAAAGTTTGTTCTAAGTTGACAGTGTCATGTTCCCTGCCCAACCTTCCAGGTGGAGGTACTGCCATGGGGACCCTGGTTCTGCCTGCTCTGTGAGCCTGGTGGCAGCTGAAGGGCTTCCAGGGGCCCCACTTCTGCAGGTGTAAATGCCCCACTAGCTGTCTTTGACCCCCGCCCCCTTTCCTCATACAGATCCCTGCCTCCGGGTTATGTGGGTTTGCTGAGTGAGGGAGAGGCATTCTGGACAAGCTACATGCAGTGTGGCACTACTGTGGGTGGGCTTGTTCACGTCACAGATGAGCAGTCACTGCTGCCACCTCTGAGGTTGACAACACTGAAGCTCAGGGAAAGGAAGGGCCGTCTCCAGAGCCTTAGTTCCTGCTCTCCACAGCTTTTCCCAGCCAGCTGGAGGCTACTTCTCTGACTCCAGCTGTTTTCACCTGTTTGTTTGTCACTCTGGCTCCCTTAGGCTGGTGCCTTTGTAGCAATGGATGACAGCATGGGCACATGGTACAGTGGAGGTTGTGACTTCCTACAGCACTGGGCCACAGTAGAGCTTCATTTTCTCCTAACTGTGCCCCTGCAAACAGGAGTGGTCACTAGAATAGCTACCACTCTGGCTTCAGCCCCTCAGGACGGTGGGTCTGGGTATGGCCAGGGGAGCTGACTGAACTGTTATTAATAGGAACTACAAAGGTCTGTGCAGAACTCAGATATCCATTTGGAGAAAATACCAGCCCATTTGTAGTCAGTAATGAATAAAGCTGTTAATCCATCAGTCTCAAAAGGGCAAAACCCGCCTTCTTTATGTGCAATTTGAATGTGCAGCGTCTCTTCTAGGACAGGCTGTAGGGTGGAGTGGGATGGAGGTGGCCAGGTCCTCGCATCACAGGCAGCAGTCGTCAGGGCTTTGGTGGCTGGCACTGAGATGTTGTAACAGGAATGTGCCATGGTGCAGGGTGCATTCAGCTGGGGTTGGAAGTCAGGGAGACAATGCTGTGAGGGTTTGAGCCTGTTCAGGTGGGAAAGACACTGAGCCCTGATGGTGTGTGCCAAGTTACAGGACTGTTTGCTGGGGCTCTTCCTGCCCAGTGCTGTGTGTTTTGTGGAAATGACCATGAGGACAGATCGTGTCTCTGGGCTCTGGGCCAACTTGTACTCCAGCCAGTGCTCTCTCCTGCCTGCTGACCGGTCCCTGCTTTTATTTTCTCAGCCATGGCAAGAACCAGCTCTGGGCAAGATGCCATGGTCAGTAGGAGGCATCTGAGCCCTGGTGAAAGTATCACCCTGAGCTGATCTCCCCCAGACCCAGGCAGGTCCTGCAGGGACACCTCCTTAAGCCTGAGACCCTCTGCCGGTGTTTAAGCAGAGACAGGGAATCCTCCTCCACGGTACTTTTGACAGCTCCTAAAGTCATCTTACTCCCTCCTGCTAGCCCTCAAGTCCAGAAAACACTGGAGTGGACCTTAGCTGGGGTTCCAAGTTCATCCCAGTGGTTTTTAACCAAAGGCCTGGGTTTCTTAGCATTAGAACTAAGTCTTTGGGTACAGTGATTTGGCTAAGAATTCGGTTCCCTGTATCTCCAAGAGCAGCTGAGTTGCTCTGTGACAATGGGGGGGGGGGAGCACACGGACGGACGGACGATGACAATGGGGGGGGGACACACGGACGACGACAACAATGCATAATGCATTGATCCTGGGCAGTCTTTATTTTTATTTTATTTTTTTGCATAGGCATAAATTAGAGTCTGGAGAGATTTTTTTTTTTTTTTTAAGAACCAACAGTGCAGCATTTGTGACAGGAGAGCGCAAAACAGCCCTGAGGGCAGGGCTTGTGCTTGCCCTGCCTGGCAGCGCCTCTGACCCTTCCCATAGACCAGGGCCAAGCCCTTCAGAGGCCAGGACTAGGAACTGAGTAACAGCTGGTGCCCCTCAGAATGGGGCTAGGAATCAAGCCTGTAGCTTTTCAGTTAAAAAAAAAAAAGACTTGAGAATTCTATATATAATACAGCAGGGCCCTTAAGTCTAAAAGTCTCTTCCTCCTCCCCATACAAGGTAACTTCTGTCAGCCTCCCTCCCAGCCCCTACCCAACTGCCCACCTAGAGGAGGAACCAGAAGGGAAACAATCTAAACCAGAGCTGACAGCCTAAGGGACTTGCTTTAGAATGGGCAGGGCCCTCACTAGGGTCTCATTAGATGGGAGTGGGCTAGTGTAGCCTCACCACCTTGGCACTGGACCAGGAGAACCTGCAAAGTCATCTCCCCTCTCTCCTACCCTGATGGAATGGCCCCAAAGACAGCCTAGGTCCTCCCTTGGGGGAATGGAAAGCTTGCTCCAGGCACAGGCAGGGTACAGCAGGGATGAAGTGCAGAATAGAGCCCCACCCACATCAGGAGGAAAAGCAATGGTCCCCAACACTGGGGACCCTCTAGGCTGGCACAGACAGCAGTCCACAGAGGCACACAGGAGCTGGTACCCTCCAGGATACAAGAAACCCCAGGGGCCCCATGGGCCATGGTACCTGCCATGCTGGAAGGGCACAGAAGCCTTTACCCAGCGTCTGCCAGAGACAATCCCCACTGCATAGTGCTGAGCACTGCCCTAAAAGGCCACAGGACCCCTAGCTCACCTCCCTGGGGCTTTGACACCTACAGGGGCCCCCTGATGCCAGTTCCTCCACCAAATATAGTTTCACTTCCTGTCTCCCAGTCCTCCGAAGCATGCTACATATATACACCTGGCAGGCGTCTAGCTCTAGGAGGACTGAGAGAGGCATGAGAGCCTGCTGGCAACCTCAAGCTGCTTGGCTGTGCAGGGCGCCCTACACATGCTGCCTCTTCACTCCTGCTCCTGGACGTCAGCGAATCAAGCATGTGCGGGCAGTGGTGGGTTGCTGTGCACCTACTCTCAGAGCAGGGGTAGATGCTGGGAAGGGTGAGCCTCCCGGATGGCTAGCAGCAGGCACAAGGTCTCAAATGACTAGTGGGCAGGCTCTCCGTGCACCCGGAAGCGGTAGATGCATGTATACTCGGGGTGGCCCCAGTTGGTCAGGACCCGAAGCTCCACAACTTGATATGTGGTCATCTTAGAGGTCTAGGTAGAGAAAAGGGGCTCAATGTCACAGTGTCCTTTGACACCTCACCAACAGAAGGGGCTCAGGGAGTCACCTCAGCAGCCAGATGTTTCCTCCCTTGGGGCTCAAAAATAACCAAAAAAAAAAAATCCACAGAATTTCTAAAGTTTCTGTCTATTTCCTAGAACAAAGTTCCTAGGCCAAAGGCCCTGGGAGACTTCAGGATTCCAAGTAAGTAACAAGGACCAGCACAATTCATCAGAGACCAATGAATTCATTCCCAGCCATGGTTAGCATTATCAGTGCATGGAACTTTCATGGGAGGCTTGTGGACAGGGCTTGCTGTCTTCTGAAGTGTGTATCTAGCCTGTACTCTATGCTTAAAAGCCATAGTGTTACAGGACTGAAAAGCTGGCCCAGCAGTTAAGAGCACTGGCTTCTTTTCCATGTGATCTAGTTCCATTCCCAGCACCCATATGGTAGCTTATAGTCTGTAACTCTGGTTCCAAGGCATCCAAAGCCCTCTTCTGGTCTCCTAGGGTACCAGGCAAACAAATGGTGCACAGACATATATGCAAGCAAAACATTCTCTCTCTCTCCTCTCTCTCTCTCTCACACACACACACACAGGAAAAACAACCACAAAGAATTAAAATGAACTGAGCTCCATCGCTGGCACCAGAGCCTGCCTCTGCCGGGCATGGAAGATGGAATGCCCACTTCCATTCAGGCCACAGGCCCTTTCTGAGACTCTAGCTGACTGTATGGTCATCCTGAACATCCGTCATAGTTACATCCTTGTCACAGCCCTTCTTTAATAGAACTCACTTCGGTGGCGCCCGTCATCGCTGTGTCACAGACAGGAGAGTCATCTCTCCCCTGTGCCCTGAACTAAGGCAGGACGAAAGACAGATCTCTGAGCCCTGTGCCTGGCACCGCAAGTACAGGGAGAGCCTGCTCTTGACGCTGTGAGGGACCACCCCGTGAGCACACATCGTGTACCTGGAAATAGAAGGTCTGGATAGGCTCCCCATCCTGGTCGTAGACAAACGTGCCAAGAAGTGTCCCTTCCTGCTGCAGGTCTTCATCAAAGCCCTGCAGAAAAGCATACGGGAACGGGGGAGAGTCAGGGAGGGCCGCTTCACTCTCACCAGGTGTCTGGCTCTCCTCTTAAATGCACTAACCCCCTCACTGCCAGGGCCACTGAAATGTGATACTCAGCAAAGACACCTGCTCTACACCCCCACCCCGCCACCCCGCACAGACCAGGTACTCACAAAGATGGCAAAGTCCTTGGGAGCACTGGAGATAGTGCTGTTGGGTGACAAGGCCTTGGGCACGTGCTCTAAGGTGACAGCTGTGGGGCGGATCCGGGCAGAGAGGCGGACCACGGCAAAGCCCTCAGGCCCCTGGAAGGCCCAGCAGTTGCCTGGGTGCACATCTGGCTGGAGGGGTGAGAGGCGCGTCGGGTAAGGCTTTAATCCAGGTCTTGTGCCTGAGACAGGGGCATCCCCCACTGCGTTCAGAGTCATGGGGCCTCACTGACTGCCCACCTGGAGAATGACCCGGGGTGACTGAGAGTGGTACCACAGAGGGATGCCGAAGAGGCTGAGGAGGGCCGTCTTTGTCTCGTACGTCTCGGAACAGCGGGTACTGATAACACTGGCTCCTGTCACAGGAAAGCAAGGTTTTAAAACTCACAGTGGGGAGGCCCAATAAGCTCTGGCAGTTCCAGGGCTGAAGAGCCATGGCCTGATTCCTCACAGACCATGAAGGACATGTACCTCAAGCCCAGTGCTAACACAGATTCACAAGGCCTCTCCCAGCCAGAGATGCCACCCAGTACCTCATGGCTTCCCTCAGCCATCGTGGCCTTGGTTGGGAGTCCAGGTTGGGTGTGTGGTCGGTACTAGCCCAAGCCCTCTCTGCTTAGCGCTGGGCTGCCTGGGCTTAGCACTAGCCATAGTAAGGACCAAGTTAAGGCCAAGCGGTGAAGACAGCACACACCTCCTGATTCCAGGGCGTAGTCTACCATTCCAATTCGATCCTCACTGTAGCGCTGCAGGGCCTGCTTGACGATCCGGTGCACTTGCTGAAACATGTCCCCAGAGACAGTGGTGGTGTGAAAGGGGCCCAGGCACCACATGCCCATGGACTGGCTGCTGGCACCAACAGCACCCAGCAGGCCTTGTACACCTCCACCACCCACACTTGGCCAGACATGCAGCCAGGACGCCCGTCACTCATGTCCTGGGATGTGTGAGGAGCTGGCTATATAGGACTGTTCAAGTCTGTAGCTTCCCGGAAGAAAGCAGTGTGCCGGGAGGGCAGGCATCCCTTACCTCCTCCGTCACCCCGACCACGCCTTCTTTCTGCAGTGTCCGTCCCAGAGAGGCTGCAGCCTCCCTGGCTGACTTGCCCTGCATCTCAGCCATGCTGGCAAGGATCTTGCTCTCCAGCTCCTGCAGCTGAGCATGCAGTTCGTCTCTCTGTAGGAGTCCACCACCGGCACCCCTATCGCGGAGAAGGAACTGACTGACCCAGTCAGGGAACTGGGATTCCACCTAGGGACAAAAGCAGTGACACTGAGAAACTTGCAGAAGGCCAGGGGTTGCTATGGCAGGGCTGGTGACCCTGAGAGTGAGGGAAGAGGTTAGGAACTACTTTCCAGGGAACAATGACCAGGAACGGGAAGCATCTCCCCCAGAGTCCAGGTCTGCATCAGTCTAACGGTGCATATGCCTCCAGACCGACAGGCCAGGATACAGCCCCACTGATAGACCCCGCCCCCAGGTGGGTGGTCTGGAGAAGATGTTCGCCCCAGGCTCTGCTCTGCATAATTCCAACTCACATCAGCCCTGGCAGCCTGGATTTTCTGTGGCAGCAGTCCCACCTCATCTGCCATGGAGTCCTGTCTCAGAGTCAGGGCGGCCAGCTCTTGCCGCAGGCTGGCCAGCTGGGCCTCCAGCCGCCCCAGCTCCTTCACAGAGCTCTGCTGGAAGGCCTCCTGGGTCATCCTGGTTGGGGGGCGGGGGGGGGGGGGAAGCAAGAGAAGGGCACGGTGAGGAAGGGAGAGACTCCTGTCATAGGCGTACGCCCGACACTCACTGAACTTGGGAACTAGCTTGCCTGTCTCAGCTAATTCTGGAGTACACAATTCACGACACCATGCCTTCCCAGCTCAGTCATAAGAGCGTGAGTCACATGGGCCAGCCCACAGGCCCCGGCCTCACTGCAGGGCCCTGCCACCCCCAGTCCTCACCAACCTGCCCTGTCCCTGAGACGCTGCAGGCAGGGCCCTAAGCTAAGTTTCAACCAGCCTTCCCCAAGGGACCAGCAGAGCCCTAATGGGGCGGCAGAGGAGGCCTTGGCCAGATGGCAGCTATTACCTTTGCCACTCTGTCTTCAGTTGCTGGACATGAGCCTCAGACTCCTGGGAACAGGAAGAAGGAACAAGGACAAGAAATGAAGAGTTCAGAGACATCTGAGGACCTGTTCTTTGCTTAACCATACATCCCTGCCTCGGGGCCTCCCAGCCCTTTGAGCAGAGATCAAACCGGTTGAAGCCGAAGTCCTTCTGCGGGTCTCTCTAGACGCATTCTTACTATGTTTACGTTCACTGAGCACAAACACACCCAGCGCAGCTACCATCCCTGTCCCATACACATCCCGTGGGCATCTATCTGAGCATGAGACACTCCCCATCTAGTCAACACCCCAGCAGTAGTCGTGGAAGAGCCGAGGGCAGATCTGGGTTTGTGTGAGATACCCAGTACAGCGCTACATGCCCACTGACCTGAGAGGCCTGGACAATCTTCTTGAAGAGGTCTTCCGAGTCTTGGTGATGCTCTGCCCTCAGGGTGGCCAGTTCTTCCTGCCAGACATGAGGAGGAAACTAGTCTTTGTGTTTGCTTTGTTTCGTTTTAGACAGGGTCTCTCTGTAGCCCTGGCTGTCCTGGAACTCCGAGATGTAGACCAGGCTGGTCTCAAACTCAGAGATCCACCAGCCTCCGCCTCCTGAGTAATGAGACTAAAGGTGTGCGTCACCATGCCCTGAGAGACTGAAGTGTGACAGCTGCCCTTGGAGGACCACTTGTGACCAGGACTAGTGTAACTGGGCTTGTTCTGGGACTTTTAACTGCAGGGTTTCAGCTCCTGGCCTTATGCTGCAAGGCTCTGAAATACAAGGAGTACCGCCTAGTGTCTAACACTTTACTGGTGTCTGGCACTATGCCAGGCACTCCCACATGGAAGATGGTCATTCCCACCTTGACAGGGTGCCTGGCAAGTGACTCTATGTTATACGTTACTGTCCCCTTCACGCCCTGCTTGGATTCCTTCACCCCAACACGTGCACTTTCAGGGGTTTCTATGGCATTACCCTTAGGGGATGTTCAGTCCCACACCCAGGCAATGCTGTTCCCCCACCTGGATACGAGACACTGTGTCCCTGCGCAAGTCCTCCTTCAAGGCAGCCTCACGACGGCTCACCAACCCTTCCAGGAGAGACAGGGTATCTTCGTGGCTCAGGCCACTGCCGCCTCCGTGACCAGTAGCCCCCTGCCTCAGCTCCAGGCGTTCTAGCCGTATGGCTTCTTTCTGCCAGTTGGAGGAAAACTCGGCAGCAAGAGTTTCCAGGCGCCGCTCCAGGGAGTGTACCCGGGAGAGGATTCGCTGCTCAGCCTGGTGGGAAAGGACAGAGGTTAAGGCCCAGGGGAGCCTACCACAAGACTGAACTCAAACAGCAGGCAGAAAGAGCATTCAATGGGCTCCTGACTCAGCACAGCTGGGACATGACAGCAAGGTGCACGCCTTTAATCCCAGCACTCGGGAGGCAGAGGCAGGCAGCTCTCTGTGAGTTCGAGACCAGCCTGGTCTACAGAATGAGTTCTAGGACAGCCAGGGATATCTAGTGAGACTCCTCTCTCTTGGAAAGAAAAACTTAAAAAAAATAAAAAGGCAAAACCAGCTGGGACATGGCTAGTAGTTGTGGCATGTGCCAGGAGATACAGGGCATGCACTGCAGGGGGAGGGGCGGGGCAATGCTCCCTAAACATGTAAACATCAGATCCCAGAGTGGAGGGGAAGGTGGCTGGGTGAGGAGGTCGTCTGAACACAGGAACTGGCCAGAAAAATTTCATGAAGTTGCAGAATGGTCACAGGATCCATCTAGGCACCCCATGAGCTGTATAAGGTTGGGATGGGGGGCAGCTTTTGGCTTTCACATGCTTTTGCTCTTCCATAGATAACCACAGCAAAAGAGGAATAGTTTAAAAGCTTTGCATTTTCCTCATTTAAATGAATGTCCTACAGAGAAGGTACAGTAACAGCCATTTAGACTAAGGCTGGCATCGGATAGTGTGTCATGAATTCTGAAGACTGTTTCTGGTCAAACAACAAAACCTTTGCCAAGAGAAATTACAAAATGCAATCTAATTTAAAGGGCAAAGGACTTTGGGGCAGAGACTTCAGGTTTTAGAAATTCTGTTTTAAACATATGCTTGCATGACTCAAAAGGCTGCAAGCACAGAATCCATTCGGAGCCTGTTCCACCCTGCCCTGCCATCACCTCTCGAAACCAGCAGTCTTCACTGGTGTCCACACTAGCAGAAACAAACCAAGCTCTGCTGGGTTTACTTCCCCTTTCCTAATGAAAAGTGGCCCAAGACTGAGTTGCTCCTCATCTCTTCAAAGGCCATCATTTCAAGAACTAAGATCATTGTCAGGAAAAGGACCTTACTGGAATACATAATTTAAAAGCTTAACTCAGCGGGTACAAGTGATGTTCAAATCAATCAGTAGAGGACAAAGAGTTGGGGGTGCATTGTTTGTTTTGTTGAGAAAGAGTCTCACTTAGTCCAGACTGTCCTGTGGTTTACTATGTAGTTCAGGCTAACTGCAAATTCACGGTGATTCTACTGCCTTAGCCTTCCAAGTACCAGGACTACAGGTGTAAGCCACCATGTCCTCCTGAGATGAAGAGATCTGTGTGTGCCATGCTCGTGTGTGTGTGTGTGTGTGTGTGTGTGCGCATGTGGGTTTGCACATGTATGTGAAGATGTACTCGCTTGTGCACAAGGGGAGGCCAGAGGTTGACATTAGGCGTCTCCCTCTATGGCTCTCCACCTTATTTTTAGAGACAGGCTTTCTCATTGGACCTGGAGCTCACCATTAGCCTGATTGGCCAAGTCCTCAAGATCCGCCTGACTCCATCACCACCCCCAGCACCAGGGTTACAAGTATGCATTAGTCATACTGGGGATCATACTCACACAGCAAACATGTTGTGCACTGAAAAAGCCCCCCAGCCCTGGGACAGAGTTTTGGGTGTCCTGTATTTCTACTACATTCTGGTTATATGTCCACTTGCTACCACAACTGACTGCAGGCTCCTGGAAAGCGCAGCCTGCACCTGCCCCATCTTAAGACCTGAGCAGATTATAAACTGACCACTGTCTCTCATTCCCATGTCTACAGCTTCTGCAGGCTGCCTGTTGGAGGGGCTTCCCTCTCCTTGCCTCTCCCTCCTTATTTCTGGTCTGTCCCTAATAATTCTCCAGGTCCCAACTCATCTGGCTTGTTTCCCCTTCCTAGAACACAGCTGAGCTGCTATGGGAGCAAGCCCAGGCTAGCCTAGTAGGTGAACAAAGATTACCTGGGGGCAGCTGGCCCACTAAGCAACCCACTAACCACCTGTCCTGGATCAGTCCAAAAGGGCCCACTGGGCCTTCCAGAACCACATACTTGGAATCTTAAGCCACAAGTTAAAGTTGGGGGAAGGATGGGAGGTGCCTGATCAGGATGTTACACACAGAAGCCGTGGCAATATGGAGAAATCACACTGAAGGGCAACAAGACCGTTTGCCAGCCCCTTCCTTCTGCTTTCTTAGTATGTACACAACTTGAGTCATGTTTAGGGGAAAGTTAGCTCCCCCATGACCTATACCTCCAACAGCAAGAAAAGGGTGTTGCAGTCTTGTGGCTTGTGTGAGCTGGGGTGCTACCTGTAAAGTGAGGCCGGAGAAGTCCACTCCCCGCTCTCAGCACCCATGGACTCACCTGCAAGTGTGGGGAGGCATCTCTGGATTCCCACACCTCCGGCTGCCTCCTGCTCTCCTTTGCTGTCCACCAGGAGGCCAAGGTGGGCTGCAATGTATGCAGCCCGAAGGGGTAAAAATACCAAGCACCTAGGCACAGGGAGAGAGTGCTTAGAATCTGTCATATGGCCTGTGTCACTCATTGTGAGTGCTGTTCTACCAGGGGTGGAAACAACACCCTTTGACCTCACAGCTCATTCATGCTCGTATCAGTCTCTGGGTTATTTCGATCATTCCAAGACAGTGACACTTCTGTGAGAGCACCTTCCTTTACCAGCTCTAGATTTCCAAGGGTGGAACCCAGCCCTGATGGTAGTCCTCACTGTCTCAGTGCACAGCCCCCTGGGGAGCTTTGACAACTACCACTGGCTGCCCTATCCAGAAGAAGGGTTAGGTGTCTCAAGCAGTCATTTGTGAGTGGGCTGAGCAGCTCCACGGGCTGCTGACACCGAGCATCACTCAAGACACACAGCACCCTCTTCAAGGTGGGACACCGAGGCCCCAGGATCAGGGCCCAAGACTGCAACCACAGAGAAACAGAGTGTCTGAAAGACAAGTCATGCTTGCCACTTAGTTATCTGCCATGAGCAGCAAGGCGAATGGAATATACACAGTCACTAGGTTGTGTAGACACACTCCCTGAGCCCTCCCTACTCACACCTACACATGCCCTGGCTGAGACACCAGCTCCATCAACCTCACAAGAAAACAGTGAAGCTCAGACTAAGCTGTGCTCAATACCTGGGAAAGTGCTGACAGGATAAACACTACGCTGTCACAAGCCATAAAATAATTATTATTCTAAGGGTGATGCCCAGTTTCCACTAGGTATTAACAAGTTGTTCTTGTAATAGGAAACAAAAAGGCTACATAGAGAAGCCCCGTCCCAAAAGACAAAACAAAGACAAAAACCAAAACAACAACAACAACAACAACCCCAAAAAACAAAACAAGAAAACAACTCTCTACAAGCTGTTGCAGTCATCGAAAGTGAATCTGGGACTACACAGCCACATCACACGAAACTGAAAACTCAGTGAAATTGCCCATGAGAAGCAGAGGCAAAGACGACAAGAAGGTCCTGTGCCAGGCAGGGCTGTGGGTGAGCAGCTCTTAATGTCCCAGCCAGTTCTTTTTTCGATGTTTCACAGCTTCTAGCTTAAAGGCAGCCAAAGGTTTCACTTGATCTTGTAAAAACAATCCACTTGCACACTCTGTCCTGATTTGGAATACAGAGAAAATAACTGCTCCTAATAATAGCTCAGAGTTCCTGCTTGCTACTCACAGAGTGGCTGTCCAGGGGCATGTTCCTCCCAGAGGCACTCTGTACCAGAGCCAGAGCAAGGTCAGAAGAGGCATATATCCCCTCAGCCCTGGGATACTGTCAGACAGGACAGCCTGGGTCAGCAGGGCGGGGTTGAGGGGATGAGAAAGCAGGCCCAGCAGTCCACTGGATCACCGTCAGCCCAGCCACTGCCACGCCCTGCCCCTGCCTCTAGCTCCCCTCCCTTCCTCCCTGCTCACCATAGGTGAGACCAGTCAGGAGCAGCAGGAACAGGAGGAACCACAGGAAAGTCTTCAGGTTCAGCGAGAAGTGCCTGGACCTCGGGAGGGCAGAAAGAAGGCTGACATCAGATGTGGGATCTGGGCCTCCGTGCTCCACTGGGTCCCTTGGGACTTTTCTAGAATTCTAAACTAGAATTAAACATGTACCCTTGAGCTTCCCATGGGACTAGGGCCAGTCTAGTCCACCAGAATGGTACCTGTAGGTTCTAAGAGTAGGGAAATTTGGATTCTATTTTTTTTTAAGATTTATTTATTATGTATACAGTGTTGTGTCTGTGTATATTCCTGCACACCAGAATTGGGCACCAAATCTCATTACAGATGGTTGTGAGCCACCATGTGGTTGCTGGGAACTGAACTCAGGACCTCTGGAAGAGCAGCCAGTGCTCTTAACCTGAGCCATCTCTCCGGGCCCAAGCTCTACAAATTTTAAAACTTATTTTTAACTATGCGTATATGTGTAGACGTATGAGTGCGTGAGTGCAGGTGCTTTCAGAGTCCAGAAGAGGGCGTTATATCCCCTGGACTTGAAGTTATAAACGGTCGTGAGTCACCATGTGGGTACTAGGAATCTAACTCTGGAAGATCTAGGAATCTGTTCTGTGGAAGAGCAGCCAGTGTTCTTAACCACTGAGCCATCTCTGCAGCCACCCCGCACGCCCACCACACATATATTTTTGAGAGAGGGTCTTAATAGGCAGCACAGGCTGACCTGGACTGGCTCCTGACTGGTTCTCCATTCTCTGGGGTCCACTGGTGACTGCCCCTGTTCCCAGCAGCACTAGCCATGCTCCATGACCTGACCTTGGCCAGAGATGCCCTGACCTCCTGGTCTAGCCTTTGCTCAGTGCTCACGTGGCCCTAGGCCTCTGCTCTGCTGGTTTGGGAACTTTTTTTTTTTTTTTTTTCGAGACAGGATTTCTCTGTAGCTTTTTTGGAGGCTGTCCTGAAACTTGCTCTGTTGACCAGGCTGGCCTCGAACTCACAGAGATCCACCTGCCTCTGCCTCCTGAGTGCTGGGATTAAAGGTGTGAGCCACCACCGCCCAGCTGGTTTGGGAACTTGGGGAATAACCCCACAGCATCCTTGGACAATGCCTCTTCATGGCTTCTGACCATGAACAGACACCTCTGGAATGTAGCCTGTCACAGGCTTAAGGAGGAGTCAGGACTTTGTACCCCACTTTTAAATTAGTGCCTCATGGTTTGTGGTTTGCCAGCAGGAGCAAAGCCACCCTTTCTCTGAGGACTGGAAGTGGCTGAGCTGGGTGGTACTTGGTTCCTAGGAAACCTGTGTCCCAGAGTGTGGCTGGAAGAGTTACTAACAATGCCAAAAGCTCGGATGCTCTATCAAGCCCTGTGCTACCAGGTCTTTCTGATTCATCATCAGGGCTGGAGTCTTGCTCACCTGGTTAAGACGAAGACGTCCAGGAGGGAGGCAGCAGTCGTCAGGCGGTACCAGGTGGTGCCAACCCACCAGTAGAGAAGACCAAAGAGTCGGCCTGAAAAGTGGCCAGTAAGCCCAAGACTTGGTCACACTTAGCACACTACCTTTCCCCATCTGTGTGCTACCTGCCCACCCCTTGACCCTCCGTCCCACTCCATGCCCAGCCCATTCTGGAGTGGCTCCTGCCCAAACCTGCAAGGGCTTTCCCACAGCTCCTGGTGCCCAGTGATTACCCCACAACAGGCCTTCCCAACTCCGTGGGCTGGGCCTGGGTGTCCAGTCAGACACAGTAAGAAGTGGCTGCTGCAGAGTGTGGAAGTAGCCAAGCACATAGCAACCACCCACCTGGAAAAGTGACCAGTGTCCAGACAAATGAGCCTGCCCGAGATGCTGCACTCCTTAGTCCTGACCCTGAACCATGCTGCTCAGAGTCCGTGTAGCCTGCAGGGAAGGGAAGGAAGCAAACTCAACTCCTCACAGTCCCTGTGAGCCCTGGATGTGGAACCCAATCTTCCCTCGAGCTTAAGCCTCTCATCCTCCTCCCAGAGTATCAGACTGGCCCAGCACACAGTAGGTCAAGGAATGTTTGTGAGTTGATGGAATGGGAGATCTCCAACATCTTTTTCCTGGTGCTGGAGACCTGTGCTTCCCTCCAGCTTAAGCCTCTCATCCTCCTCCCAGAGTATCAGACTGGCCCAGCACACAGTAGGTCAAGGAATGTTTGTGAGTTGATGGAATGGGAGATCTCCAACATCTTTTTCCTGGTGCTGGAGACCTGTGCTTGCTAGAGCACTGTACTGTGCCTCTGAGCCACGTCCCCAGGCCCTGACAACTTATTTCCCCTTTGCACCCTCTCCTGGCTAACAAACTCCAGGCAGTTGCTTAGACCCAGACAAGGGGATCACTCCTGCAGAGAAATTACTGAGTATTGACTATGTTTGAGTCCCAGGTTAAACTGCCCTAAACACAGTGGTATGGTCCTGGGTCACTCACAGACTAGTGGAGGACATCTAGGACACAAAAGTCTTAGGTATTGCTTGGGTCGGGAGGGAGAACTGTGGTGCAACACCCAGTTAGGTGTGCACATGTAGGAACACACACACACACACACACACATGCGCGCACGAGAGAGAGAGACAGAGAACCACCCAAGGTTGTATGTTTGCTAGGCAAATTGTCTACCACTAACTATCCCTGGCTCTCAGTGAAGCTGGGAAGTGCCCACAACATGTGAGGTCTTCTCACACTGTCAAGGTGCCCCTTGTGTCCTTGGTCCCCTGTAGCCTTAGAGTCCACTCACATGGGCTAATGAGACAGTACCTACCTGCAAAGTCATCCTCTGAAGAGTAGCCTGAGGAAGAGCCGAAAAAGTCCTCTGAGACCTTGCTCTCCGTGGTGAGCCCGTTGGCTTTGCTGCTCTCCGAGCCCCCTGTGCCTCTCCTCCTCCTCCCCCGGAGGTCCCCACCTGGCAGGGGTGGGGGTTGTATGAGCTTCCACAGCATCCACCCTGGTGGACCTGGGCTGAGGGATGCTCAGAAGAGCACCAGGAGCACCGACAGGGCAGGACTTTGGGGACCAGGTCTCAGGAGGGAGAAGTGGGGTACTCACTCCAGTACGGCTCACTGTGTAGACGGTCATCCAGGAGGGCACTTCTGGCAAGGGATGCGGCCCGGGGGCTGCCTATGTAGGACTCCCGAACCACAGACTCGCTATAGTAGGAGGTGTGGGAGTCAGAGGAGGGGCCCAGCTGCGGAGCTGGGGACAGGCGCTTCATGTTGCTGGATTTCCTCTTCAAAGTCCTGTGGGTCAGCCATGAGGGGAGAGGCAGGAAGTCGGCCTAGCCAGGCAGGGGAAGCCAACAGCCCTGGTGGGTCCACTTTGTGTGGGTAGGTCTTGTTGCCAGGCGACCAACAACCCATCTACTTCTGACTGTTTCCCAGCACAGGTACTCCTCTGCTCCTGGCATCTGTTACTGAATCTCACCAGAGAGGGGCGAGCTCGCCAGTAGGAGCCATCGTTCAATTCAGGTTTCTAACTTCAAAGCCAAACACTGACCCACGCTTCCTAGTGGGACTAGGCGTTTCCACAACCTAGTGAAAACCTGGACAAACCTGACCTGGCCTGGCCTCCCAGACTAACCAGAACCTTAGGGGCCTTATGGCTGCAAGGGAGCAGGATGACAGGCGTTGCTGTCCAGTCACAGGCCAGCTACTGAGGCCCTACAGATGGTGAAATGTGAGGT
Organism: Mesocricetus auratus; assembly: GCF_017639785.1. Classification (NCBI taxonomy): domain Eukaryota; kingdom Metazoa; phylum Chordata; class Mammalia; order Rodentia; family Cricetidae; genus Mesocricetus; species Mesocricetus auratus. Next base: position 85,094,268 of record NW_024429194.1, on the reverse strand, counting down.
GTGGGCCTGGGGAAGGCGACTGGACCGCTACACCTGTCCACAGTAGACTTGCTGTTGTGAGCCCAGCTTACAGCTTTGGTGTTTCCTGCCTGGCTTTTGTGTGAAGCTGCCTCTCCCCACTTCCTGTTCACTGAACCTGAGGCTGGGTGGCCCCTGCTCACAGTGTGTGGCGAAGGCAGCATCCTGGGTCCTGGCAACCTTACAGGTTCTTGAAGAAAGGCAGACCCCTCTTGACCAAACAAACACAGGCATCTCATCTCCACCCACAGGAGCGGCCCGAGGAGGAGCCGCCTGCTGCTCCTACCTCAGAGGACTGTCTTTAAACAGGGTGCTCTGGCTTCCTGCCACGGAGCTCGCGCCACTGCTGCTGCTGCCATCGTTGTCATCCTGGGAGTAGCGTGTGAGGCGCTGGCTTCGTCTTGACATGATGGGGCAGGGTAGGGACTTCTCCTGAAGAAAGACTTGGGGGGGACAGGACAACATTTAAGATGTGGGGCTACCCAGAGGAGACACTACCTCACTGCAGAGAACAGGTGCCCTGCACACCAGGCAAAGCAGCCCTGTGATGCGGGGCCTCTCTCCACTCACCTCTGGCTACTGCCTGCCTTGGGGTTTACTTAGGACTCTGGAGCCTCTTCCAGGGCCCCTTTCGCAAGGTTTCCTAGTTGCTGTCTTTACCCTCCTTGGCGCTGAGCTCTGTGGGAGCCAGAATTGGGCCTCTGATGAGCAGCGGAGATTGACCTGTGACAGGCACTTGGTAGTGCTTTGATAACTATTTCCTGGGTGCTCTCCAGCCCTTCCCCTCCCCAAACGGGTGCTTTATCCTCTTCCTATGCTGCCCAGCCTCAGACCCTTGCTCCCTTTCCACAGGCACGGTTCCTTTCCTTCCTTCCAGTCACAATCACTGGTTCAGGGCCCCCGCCACATTCCGAGTGCCCAAACCCTTCACCCCTACATTGCCATGGTGCTCATATTCTGCAGTCCCTCAGCACCTTGCAATGTGACATCTTGATGTGGCAATGATAAGTGACCACTGGCTATCTGGTTCCTTTCCTACTTATTAATGACCCTGGCATAAGCAAGGTGGCCATCATTCCCCACCTACAAGGGAGGAACCTGGGACACTAGCCAGGTCTCTCTCTGCTCAGACCTGAGGGCTGCAGGGTCTGGACGTTTGCATTCCATCAAAAGGTTTACAAGTTTTTTGGATAGCGTTACAGCTCCATATAACACACACTTGGAGCACAGCTGTAAACTATGTGGTTACACAGTGCTTACACAATGAATATTTGTTAACGATCTAACGTAGAAGGTACAAGGTGGAGCTGTTGAGTATTGTTGCAGTCTGGCCTACGGGACGGGCACAGTCACCCCATGGGGTGGGGTGACATTGGTAAGAAGGCCAAGGTGAAAAGACCTGACCTTGCACACGTGAGTGAAGGTAAACAAAGCTGGTAAACAAAGCTTTCATCGCTGATTACCAAAACAGGCGGCTCAGAGCCTGGGCCAGCAGGGATTTAAAAATGTATATCCTAACAAGAGCTCCAGGTATTGTGACTTTGTATCACTCCTGATAGTCCTGGTAGACAACGACCTCCCAGCGGTGGGAAACACACCTGAACCCTGACCACGGAAACCAGAAGGTCGGGTTCATCCAGCTAGCAAGACAAGCAGCCTCCTGTCTGGGCTAACTGGCGCCTTCCCAGGAGGCATGTCCATCTGGCATCCTTGAATCTCTTTAGCGGTGTTGGTAAAGGGACCAACGGGTAGTAGCCAACGCAGGAAGTTGGCCTGGGTCCTGGGTTGTATTCTAGTCCTTATAAGGTAGTTCCACCCATGACTGCCACCCCCACCTGGGAGCTCCAGACACCTACACCCTCCTCCTCTTAACCCCTGCCCTGCTGCAGCAGAGGAAGCCTTTGCCGGGGGAGGGGGGAACATGTTTAGGCAGTACCCACGCTGTTGTTGGCAAGAATCTAATCATTCCGGGGGTGGGGAGATAGGGTACTGAACGCTTACAGTGTGCCACCTCCCAGCACTCCCAGGGCTGTACGGCCCTTATCTTTTTCATGCTGCATCCTGTTGTCACAAAATAGTTTACCACAGTAGCCATACAGGTTTCACAAGATGACAAAGGTCTACGCTGTGGGGAGTCGCTAGGACAGACACTTCTCTACCCCGCCGTCAGTTACAAACCCTCAGATAAACATCCTTCCCCACTCCAGAGCCCTCATTACAACTAAGACGTAGCCCCTATCTTACACGTGACATTTCCACTCCACTTCCCGTGGGACACGCAGAGTGCTCCAGGCGCTCAGCCCCTGTCCTGGCTCTAAGTCACACCCCGGCGCGCGATGGCTTTGTTTTGGTTTGGTTGGGTTAAGCTGTTTTGGAACTGAGCTAAATGGGCCTCTCTCTCTCCTCCCCCCCCCCCAGAGTTGTGACAGGCGGAGGTGGCGCAGGCTGGGAACTTCCAGTGCCAGGAATCGGTCAGTGGCACTGCCCTGGGCCGGTTTGGGGCGGCTGGGTCTTGGCTGCCCTCCTCCCCGGAGGCTGCTGAGGAAGTCCCGCCTGGGGACAGCGCCCTCCCCGTGACCGCGATGCGTCAGGGCGCCGGCCCGCGGGTGGCCCGGGGCGTGCGCCGCGCGGGGGCTGGAGTGGTCCGGCCTGGCCGGACAGGGAGGCGCAGGACGGCGACCCGAGTCAGGCAGGCGCGGGTCCGAGGGAGGCGGGTCCACCCCGTCCCTTACCTTGCGTGGCTCTTCCCGCGTCGGGGTCCCGAGGGCGGCGCCTCACGCCGGTCCGAGCCGGGCCCGGGACGCGCGCGGAGCAGAGACGCGGGACGGCGCGGGGTCGGTGGGCGGACAATGCAGCCGACGGAGGCCCGCGCTGCGCGAGTGGGGCAGGGCGGCGCGCGCGTGGCCGAGTGTGTATGTGTGCGCCTGTCAGTCAATGCTGACAGCCTGCAGCCCATTGGCCGGGCCCAGACGGCCCGCCCCGCCCTCCGTCGCCGCCCATTGGCTGGTTTGAACACAAAGGCCCCGGCTCGGCCCGCCCTCCGCGTGGGCCCTGGAGTGCGCGCGTGGGAAGTGGAAGGCGAGTGCGACCTCCGGGCTGTGAGCGCTGAGTGTGCTCCTCGCGCGCCCCTGCCCACGCGCGCCCCGCGCAGGGCCCTAAAGGCTTTAGGTGAGGGCGCACACTGGGTGTTGTGGAAATGGCCCGAGGGAAGGGTGCGGGTGGAAGGTTCCCTTCGGGGGCTCGCGCTGAAGGGTGGCGTGCGGGTGGTGTGGACGGCTTGCCAAAGCCATCCGTGTCTGCCCATTTTAAAGACAAGGGGACAGGTTCGTGGAGGTTTTCTGTTTCGTTTTGTTTCTCTTGAAGAGCCACTCAGAAGTAAAGTTGAGATTGGAAGATTAATTCTGTTTCCATTCTGAGGGTGAAGTTTGGATTCCAGGATCGGCAGGATACCTAGCCAGAACGTCCAGAGTTTCTTTCTTTCCTTTTGCTTTATTTTTCGAGACAAGATTTTTCTGTGTAACAGCCCTAGCTGTCCTGGGACTCGCTCTGTAGACCAGGCTGGCCTCGAACTCACAGAGATCCGCCTGCCTCTGCCTCCTGAGTGCTGGGATAAAAGGCGTGGGACTCCATGCCTAACCAAGCGGCTAGAACCCATTCCTCCCCAACAAAACTTTCACAACAGCATTTCGTCTTAAGGAAGGCGCCGTTCACAGCCTGTGGCAAGAGACAGACGGTAGGGCTGGTGACACATACTTCCACTTTCCTCCCCCTAGAGTGAGTGCCTGACTCCAAGAGCCTGTTCCCCAACCTCCACCCTAACCCAAAAAAAGATTCAGCAGATGCAGCTGGGGACAAAACACTTCTGGTACATTCTTTTCTAAGGAAGATGAGATCCAGTGCCCATCGCGTTAAAGAGCCAAGAAAAAAAATGGGACAAGAAACGATAAAATAGCAAAAGCTGGTTTAAGAAGGCAGTAGGAGACTGAGGAAAACGCTCGTACTGTATTGGATCCACCTCCGTGTAAAACCAGACCCTTACAATATTTTAGGGCAGCTGTGCTAACTAGTGTTACTTCTGAACATCTTAAGCTTGCTGGGTACTGACTCCTGCGTGAATGTTGGCAGAGAAGGAAGGCACCGATTAGAAGCAGCCCCTAATCAGGGAACTGACTCTCGACTCCCTGTTCTGTACTGGCTCACTCTGAGAAGGTGTCTCTACCTCCAACACAGGGCCTGCTTCCCTCTCCTCCCAAGTTGGTGTTTGTGCATTCAGGGCTGGTGCCTGTGGGCTGGCTGCAGGCGATCTTTCCACCTGTGGGACGGCTCCATACATCATTGGGTACTAATCCTGGGTTCTGTGATTGGAACCTAAATGGAAGGGCTTTTCAGAAGTGATTAGGGATTTTGGAGTGAGATGATTCTGGATTATCAGGGGCCTTGTGACAAGAATTCTTTTCAGGAAAAGGCAGGGTTAGGGGAAAGGAGGCAGTCTGACCTCTGGTCAAGTGACGAGGCCTAGCGCGTGGAGGAGTTTCGCTAGAAACTAGGAAGAACAAGGAATGGATGCTTCCTAGAGCAAAGGAGATAACGTGGCCCTGCCACGCCTTGGTTATGGGTGGCCTAGTGACAGATCACAGGAGTTTCCAGAAACAGGGGGATGTATTTCTGTTGATTTAAGTCACCAAATTTGTATCCATTTGTCGTAGCAACCACGGGAAATCACTGCTGGGTTTTAGGAGGTTCTTGGCTTCGGTATCCCAGATTCTCATGACTGCTTCGACCCTCGAAGTCTCCTGACCATTATCATGACAGCTCCTGTCAGACCTTCAAGTTAGTGTCTCATCATTTCTTCCTCCTGCCACCCCCTGTCCCTTCTGGAGAGATCTGGCATTCACAAGTCAGCCTTCTCCCTGCCATCCCCTGGGTCCCCCACTGTCCTGTCTTTCCAACCCTGGGGCAGGGCAGAGATATGGGTAGAATAGGAGCCATCACAGAAGCTGACAGTCACAGAGGGGCCTGACTTTTTGTCCCCCATTTTTTGCCTGTGGTGAGGCCTTCCCTTATAACTCCATGGTGGAGCATATGCATGGACAGTATGCACGACGGCCTGGGTTCCAGCTCCAGATCTAGAAAAAGAAATAATTCAGTTTATGTTTCTACACATGTTCCCAAATATGTTTATGTTTGTGCCAAATTGACAGAAACTAACCAGTCTAACCAGTGCTCTTGATGAAGTTGTCTGCACTGGAGACTCTGAGAATCAGAGCACAGTGGTCTGAGCCAAAGATTTGTAACATCCCACCCCTACCCCAACATAAGACCCCAGGACATCCCTGACTACTGGCCCCCTTCTTGTCCAGGTGAGTGAAAGAAGGCCCACTCCTGTGGAGTTTGGTGGCCCAAGGATAAAGACTCTGACCCCAGGCCAGTGTCCTGCTTACTCACTCAGTGACCCAGGGCAGGTCACTGAACCTCTCTGAGTCATTTTTCTCTTTTTATAAAACGTAATAACAGCCATTCTGTTTGCCACACCAAGTGACTCTGTGGCCTTGAAGAAGTTAATGAGGCTTTCTGGACTCTGTTGCCTCCCCTGTGAGGTCAAACCAGGAAAGGACAAGGTAAGACTTCAAGTCCTCCCTCAGTTTGTCTTTGACCTACAGCCAACGCGGGGGTCACCCTTGCGACACCCACCTGGTAGTGGAATCAGCTACGAGGCCCTGCTGCTCCACAGCCAGTGACAAGTGCGGAGCTCTCTTGTGGGAGACTCTCACTCCTGTGCAACCAAGGGCCCCCCCACTTCTCCCTGCCAACTCAGCACCAGCCAGCAGTCAGGGTGTTGGCGTCTGCCATTTAACCATCACAGGCCAACCTGGCAGGGTGGGGACTTTCATGTCATGCTTCCTAGCTGCAGGAACACGTTTGGTAGGTACCAGAGGGTGGAAAGTCCTGAGAAACCTGGTGCCCCCGGTCCCAGAGGCTGTTTCTCCACCTCCTTGGGATCTGATGTGGGATGCTGCTGTGCTCCGCCCAGCCCTGCCATGGGGCTCCGGGCACCTACGGGCTCTTTCATCCAACAATTCCAAGAGTCTGTCAGCAGGAGCCAGCCCAGTAAAGCTGTTTTATAGAGGAAGCCTGATCCAAAGAGAGAAAAGACGGGGTCCCTGTCACAGTAGGTCAGGGATGTGGGTCTCTACTAGGTGGACGCTCCCAGGCACACAGCAGTTGGCCTAGACTCTTTGGAATGACCTTGTTTTCATCATCTCTGACCCCCACGCCTATTACAGTGCCTGGCTTCTAATAAAATGCTCACTAAACATAGTTTCTAGACCTTCAGTCTCCTGACTCCTGGTCCAGCCTTCAGGTGCACTTCCAGAGCCTGGCCCACAGCCTCTCGTAAGGCCAGGCCCTTGCTTGGGCTGGGCTGGGGCCTGGCTTGTCTCTTTCCCGTTTCTCTGTTGATGAGATCCTGCCAGTGATTCAGTGGCAGGTTCCTAGGTACCATCCGTGACACTGGACCCAAGCTCCCAGGCAGAGCAGTGGCTTCCATGCTTGCTCCCACATTCTACAATCCCTTTGTCCCCGTGCCCCTTGCTCTCTGTTCTGGGATGGGCCCCAGAGGAGTGGCCTGGATGTGCTGAGCACCCAGAAGGAGGGCAGGGGCAGACTGAGGGTCTTTGCTCCATGTCTATGGGCGGTCATCCCTCTGACATAAACAGCAGCTGGGCCAGCTGCCTCAGGGACATTACTGGGCTAGTGGTTTCGAAAGCAGGCCTGAGACTCAGACACTCTTGAAGAACAATGTGGGGTGTGTTATTTAACTGTGTCAGCCTCAATGTCCCCGTCTGAACAATGGGCACGTAAATGATGTGCGGATGATGAGCTTAGTACAGATAGTGTATGATCCCCCCAGAAATCTGTCAGTGATGGATTTGTGTTCATTAGGAGCACCTGTTTATTCGGCAGCTCGCAGTGTCAAGCAGGGCAGGGCACCAGGCTGTAGAGATGATCTACTGACCAGATTAGTGCATCACCATAAGACATAAGTCCAGACGGGTCACAGGCCATAAGGACTTCAATAGCATATGTTTAAAAAAAAGAAAGTCTCCCTCCGGGTCTAGGAAGATGGCCCAACCCATCAAGTGCTTGCTTTGCAACGTGAGGACCTGAGTTCAGATCTTCAGCACCCTTGTAAACTTTCTGGTAGCCCAGCACTGGGGAGGAGGAGGGAGGAGGACTCCTGGGATTTGCTGCTTAGCCAGCTTGAGCTGAATTCATGAGCTCCAGGCTCAATAAGAGACTGTCTCAAAAAATAAGGTAGAGCAGGCATGGCGGTGCACGCCTTTAATCCCAGCACTCAGGAGGCAGAGGCAGGAGGATCTCTGTGAGTTCGAGGCCAGGCCTCCAAAACAATACAGAGAAACCCTGTCTCAAAACCCCCCAAAAAAAAAATAAAAATAAAAAAAGTTAAAAAGTAGGGCTGGAGAGACAGCTCAGAGGTTAAGAGCACGGCTGCTCTTCCAGAGGTCCTGAGTTCAATTCCCAGCAACCACATGGTGGCTCACAACCATCTGTAGTGAGATCTGATGCCCTCTTTTAGTGTGCAGGAGGCATACATGCAGACAGAACACTGTTTACATAATAAATACAATTAAAAATTAAACTAAAAAAGTGAAAAATGATAAAGGAAGACATCTGATGTCAACCTCAGGCCTCCACAGGCATGTACACCAAAATGATTATGCGTGTATATGAGTGGTCACGCATGCGTCCACACACACACACACACACACACACACATTCTTCCGTCATAGAGATACTAAAAGTACAATTTTCAATCATTTAACATAAAGACAAACATACTCCAAACTTGATTATATCCATCTCTTCCTTCTGATAATAAGAAGTTTCCATGGACCTCTAAGACTTCATGGATTCTAGCACAATGGCTGCCCATACTCGAAGGGTCAAAGGAGCTGCCTGAAAAGGTGCCCAAATGTGGGAGGAGTGGCCAACGGAAGAGGAACAAGAGGGAACAACTCAGTTATGGGCAGTTGTGGAAGGAGCGAGTTCACTAAGATAGCTTGCAGAAGCATCTTCGGCCCCATCCTGGCCCTGCTTCTGAGACCTCTGCCTTGTTCCTTTGTCCCTTTGGTGGCCTGAGAGGCCCCAGGATAAACCAATACCTCATCCCCAGCAAATTTCCACCCCGCACTCTCCAGGCTGCGGCTACTTGACCCCAGTTTCTCCACCTACAGAATGGCAATAGCATCCCACTACCCTTCCTTTTCCTCAAGGTTGCTGTGGAGACAGAGCAGCAATGTGAAGGTCCTCAAGGGCTTGGGCAGAGAGATCCCTGGGGGCAGAGGAGGCTCTGGGTTGTTAGGCGTGTCCAGCCTGCTTCCCTGAGCAAGGATGGACCTGTGAGAGCCCGCCTCCACAGCATCCAACCTAGGGGGAGCATTCTATACTAAGCCCCTAGAGTGCTCCCCAGACAGCACGACGGGCTGGAGGTCTCCTGTTTATGATGAGGGGGTCGCAGTCTCAGCTGCAGCCAGTCTGTCCTCTCCAGCATGCCTGGGGTGCTGTAGGCAGCACAGCTTGCAGTTGCCATACAAGACCTCCAGGTGGCCAGAGACTCCAGGCTTTGTGGCTTCGTGGCCAGGAGCTGCCAACTGGAGGAGGGCTTACCAGTGCTGGAGGGTTGGGGGCTAGTACACGTGTGTCAGTTTGACTTACTAACTCTCTTTTCCCACTGATTGACAAGATCCAGCCATGCAGGCCCTAAGGCCCACAGTCCCTTACCTATTACGTCTCTCCCGTTAGTTCACAATACTCCAGACTCCTTTCTTCCCTTTTCTGTCCCCTTCCCAGTCTGCCCCCAATCCCCTTCTCTGCTATCCTCTTCTTCAGAGTCTAAACAGCTTTGCTTTGGGGCCAGGGTGGCTGTGGCTATTCCTCATGAGGGCCCCGCTCCCAGGACATGCTCTTTAGGTCCTGGACTCCTCTCTGCATCCCTCTCCAGACTCAAAACGATTCCATAGTGAGATCAACTGAGGGCACTTGGTGTCTTCCTCTTACTACTCTCTACCTCATTCCGTTGAGGCAGGGTCTCTCCCGGACACTGGAGAAGCCAGCAAGCCCCAGCCATCTTCCCCTACAGTGCGAGGTTACTAGCCCACAAAACGATGACCAGCTTTTGTTTATTTATTTAATGTATATGAGTGACCTGTCTTCACTCACACCAGAAGAGGGATCAGGTCCCAGATGGTTGTGAGTCCCACCACATGGTTGCTGCGAATTGAACTCTTAACCCCTGAGCCACCTCACCAGCCCCAATGCCCAGCTCTTGTGAGGTTCTGGGATCAATCACAGGTCCTCATGGTTGCACTCTTAACCACCCAGCAGTCTCTTTGGCCCCCTTAGTAAGCGTCCTTTCCCCAATACCCTGAGGCATTTCTTCAGCTCTCTAAGAGGTCGCCCTTCCTCTCTCCTTCAGCCTTACCATGCTCTCAGGGGTCTTCCTTGAGTATAGACTTCATCTAGTCATGACCGTATACACACACACACACACACACACACACACACACACACACCCTGCCAATAAAATAAAAATAAAAATAAACCTGCTTGTCATCTGGGTCCCCTGTGCCCATTCACTCCCATAGTCTCCCTCCTTTCTTGCGTCTGATGAGAGAGTGGCAACTGGGTCTGGGTGAGGTTCCCATCGTGTTATGAGAAGATGAGCTTTCTGTGCTCAATCTGTCTGTTCAAACACTATGTTATGCAAACAGACTGCCCTCCTGTCAGTTGGGAACTTTGGTGTGTGAGGAGAGCGCGACCCCATGACCAGCCCTCAGTGCAAACTCAGGGCAAGTCAGTCAGCAGCTGGGTTGTCACAGCTGGTTTCTGGAGGAGTTACGTGTGTGCTGGGTGACTGTCCTCGAGAGGATGCAGGAAGTTGTGCCCCAGGCCTTCGCTAACTGTGCCCTCACTATCAGGTACCACTTCCGTGAGTGAGTGTCACTTTACGCTGAGCCCCCAGAGCCTCCTGGTAGGAGTGGTCAAAGTTCCCTTTTTCTAAACTAACCTCACTTCCTCCCTCTGTGCCTGCTTGGCAAACCCTGGACAATGCTGCCTTCCCCAGGCCTGCAAGCCCTCTGCTCCTGTGCTCCGGTCAGTGGTTGACAGGACTCTCTGCTGTTGGCAGGAACTTCCTGGAGCAGAGCCAGAGCAAAGCCCTGAACACTTCTGCAAACTTGGACAGAGCCATCTATAAATTGTAACAAGGGCCAGAGCAGTGGTGGTGCACGCCTTTAATCCCAGCACTGGGGAGGCAGAGGCAGGAGGATCTCTGAGTTCGAGGCTAGCCTGGTCTACAGAGCAAGTTCCAGGACAGCCTCCAAAGCTACAGAGAAACCCTGTCTTGAGTAACAAGAATCACGGAGGTCTCAGGTATGTCACTTCCCTCAGTCTTGAGATCTTTGGGCAAGGGATGGAGCAGCTCAGCTGCTCCAGGAGACTGAGGATGACAGCTCATCAGCAGAGTGACAGCTAGACTGGTCTGCAGGAGGAGGGTGGGCTTGTCTGGGGTGTATGTAAGAGAGATGGCTGGGGTGGCCCTGTTAGCTCCAACGAGCTAGCAGAGTCTGCTGAACAGTGTTCCAGGGAGGCCACGAGTGCTCAGGCCCAGGCTGGTTGTAAGGGGAGCGGAAGAGGCTCCTGATTGTGAAGTAGGCCTTGGCCCATGCCTGGCGCTGCTGGCCAGAGGCTGAGAATGCCTGGCCAGTAAAGATGCAAGCTGGGCAGCCTGGGCAAGAACCAGGAAGGGGCTGGGCAATTCCTGTAGTTATGGTGTTAGAAATGCCCTGCCATAGCCCGGTAGTGGGAAGCTCAGCAGGGGCAGGCAGCCTGAAAGGAGTTGGAGACCGGCCTAGTCTCCATAATGAATTCCAGGACAGTCAGAGCTACATATAAGACCTGTCTTGGGGGAAATAAGTCTCTCTTCCAAGATGGCTCAGCAAGTCAAGACGCTTCTCACCAAGCTTGGCTATCTGAGTTGGGTCTCCTGAGCCACATGGTGGAAGAGAGGCACCAACTCCTACAAGCTGCCCTCTGACGGTCACATCCCCCCCATGCAATTAATAGATGCAATAACAAACTTTAAAGGACTCTTTCCTCAGGTGATTTTAGATTTGTTGACAGTTGGAGATAGCTTGGTTTCTTGTAGAGGACGTGGAGGTTTCATTTCCATCACCAACATGGCGGCTCCCAGCTGCCTGAAACTCCAGTTCCAGGGGATCACAGTGCCTTCTCTGGCCTCCATGGTCACCAGGCATGCAAGTGGTGCACATACATACATACATGCAGGAAAAACACTGTACATATAAAATAAAAATAAATTAAAAAAACAAACAAAAAACTAAGCTCACACCTTTAAAATCCCAGCACTGAGCAAGTTCCAGGACAACTAAGCTATACAAAGAAACCCTGCCTTGAGAAACCAAAAACAAACAGAAACTAAACAGTATAGTCATTCTCCAGGAGAATTGTAGATTTGGGGGACTGCTCTGGGGATGACACCCCAACCACAAGATGAAAAGAGCCCAAGGCATCTCTCTTGCTTTTCAGGATGACTAAGAGTTGGGAGCTGAGACAATGGCCCTGCCTGCTGTCCCTAGCCAAGGCACTCATGCTCATGTGACCTGTGGGGCTTGTGGGAGCAGCATTTACTCAGACAGCCCAGGATCGCCCCATCCTGGGCAAAGCTAAGCAAAGAGCCCAGTGAACCTGGGGGTGGGGCCTTGTGCCACCAGACGTCATCACTTGGTCACTCAAATGATCTCCTGGGGCTGACCCTGGAGGAAGGTGCTCATGCATTGCATTTGCAGCCCTTGTGATGGCCCTCAGGAAGAAGGTGTGTGCCTGAGTGAGGAGAGGAGGCGGTGGTGCTAGGCCAGCCACGTCACTGGATCCCACTGAAGAGAGCCTTTGGAGATGCTGAACCAGCACCGTAGGCTCTGAGGCCTGGCTGACCTGTAGCCCCAGGGAGGGTGGGGACGACCTAGGAGGCTGCTTATGCCTCAGTACCTAGGTCAGTAGAGCATACAGGAAGTGCTCAATAAATGTTTGTGAATGAAGAGCAGAAGTCAGGTTCTGGTCAGGCCGTGGTGGCGCACGCCTTTAATCCCAGCACTGGGGAGGCAGAGGCAGGCAGGTGGATCTCCTTGAGTTCGACAGCCTCCAAAGCTACAGAGAAACCCTGTCTCGAAAAACCAAAAACAAACAAAAAGAAGTCAGGTTCTGGCTGACTCAAAACCACTATATGGGCAAGTGGTCACACTTACCTATAATCCCTGCATTATGGGAGTTTGAGGCCAGCTTGGTCTACAAAGCGAGTTCCAGGACATCCAAAGCTGTTACACAGAGAAACCCTGTCTTAAAAAAACAAAACAACAAAAAACCCTGCTATATCGTTTTTTCCTTTTTGGCCTGATGAGCCAGTCAGTGGCGGGCACTCCACTCCTCCCGGGATTCTCCAGATGGCACTGCTAGCCATGCTGTGTCCATGTATGGCCACAGGAGGTCGCCCTGCACCAGCAGAAAGCTGAGCAGTAGATGGATTTTCCACAGTGAGCAGGACAGCTGGGGCAGGACTGGAGAACCTCCTGAGGGATGCAAGGTGGGCCTGCACTTACTTGACAGCAGGAGCTTCTCTTTCTGTCACAGCGGGCCCAGATGGGTCCAGCTCACCCTGGGTGATGAGTGGGACTGGGGGCTGATGTCCCAGGGCATGGACTTGGTATGGCTCATGTCCTGAAAGTCCTGGGACACCAGGCCTCTGGCCCTAGGAAGAGAGGAAGGTACCTGGCTCTTGCAAACCAGGATGGAAAGCTTCTGCTATGCAGTGCAATGGGGGACTTTGGGTGAGGGGATTATACCCCGGTCAGCAGGCTCAGGGTATGAGGACAGACTTGAGTGAAGGGGCCGCTGCTCTCCCATGCCTTGCAGCATGGCTTGCAGCCCAGACCCATTTTTGGTTAGCAGAGCAGATTTCTTACTGGCCTGGCTCCCTTGTGTTCCCCCTCAGACCCTCAAAGCTGGGAGACAAGGCCCAAGCTCCCAGTCCCTACTCTGTGGCCTTGCTGCCTTGTAGGACACATTGCCCACTGCTCCAGGTTCCTTCCTTCTGTCCAAAACGTTAGTGTCACCCAGCAGGTCACGGCTCTGCCCACTCCCTACTGATCGCATCTTTGACTGAAAACCTGGGATCCTCCTCACTCCCCAGGGCCTTGTAAATGCCCTCCCCTACTGAAGAGCCACATGCGGCTTGCCTGTGCATTGCGATGTGTGTGAAGCTCTGTGGGCAGTCTCTGCACTCCTCGGTCATGGAGTGGCTAAGGCACAGCAGGTGCCCATGCCTTGGTGGGACATGACAAGGCACAGGGGGACACAGAATGACTGGAGAGGTGTCAACACGGCAGGGGGGGTCTACACCACTCTGCTGCATTCCTGAGTTATAGCACACAGTGAGACCCTCACCTGAGCCACAAGATGTCCTCTGTGAGTTTGTTTTTGTTTTTTCAAGACAGGGTTCCTCTGTGGCTTTGGAGACTGTCTTGGAACTAGCTCTTGTAGATCAGGCTGGTCTCGAACTCACAGGGATCTACCTGCCTCTGCCCCCCCCCCCCAGTGCTGGGATTAAAGGCATGTGACACCACCGCCTGGTTATTTTTTTATTTTTATGGTTTCTATGTGTAATAGCACTGGCTGTCCTGGAACTCACTTTAGAGAGCAGGGTTGCCTCAAATTCACAGAGCTCCACCTACCTCTGCTTCCTGGGTGTTGGGATTAAAGGCTTGTGCCACCACTGCCTGGTGACATTCATCATTCTTTAGATTTGGGTTTCTGATTTCCTAGTTCCTTTTCCAAATGCTGCATTGAATTTAACCTGATGTAGTCCTTAGAGGCTGGTGGACCTTGCTGGGTGCTGACAATGTACAGAAGTTGGTACATTGAGGAAGGTAAACACAGACCCAATTGCAATGACCACATCCAGCTGTCTGTCAAGAACCACTCCTGCCGAGCGTTGGTTGCACATGCCTTTAATCCCAGCACTAGGGAGGCAGAGGCAGGTGGATCTCTGTGAGTTTGAGGCCAGCCTGGTCTACGGAGCGAGTTCCAGGACAGCCTCCAAAAACAATACAGAGAAACCCTGTCTCAAAAAAAAACCAAAAAAACAAAAACAACAACAAAAAAAACAAAAGGGGGAAAAAACACTCCTTTAATGATTTATCTCTGCTCCCTTCAAACTGGCATCTGATAGTTGTTTTTGTACTGAGGTGGACTGGGGTATCTACCTGACTGAGAAGCAAACATGACCATGGTGTACGGCATCTGTGTGTGTGTGTGTGTGTGTGTGTGTGTGTGTGTGTGTGTGTGTGTGTATGCCAGAGGCTGACATTCTGAGTCTTCCTCAATTGCTCTCCACCTTGTTACATTTTTGTTTATTCATTCTGGGTGTGTGCATGCCACAGAGTGTACAGAGGTCAAGGAAATTTATGAGACAGTTGTCTGACCCACCATGTGGGTCCTACAGATTGAGCTCGGGTCATCAGGCTTGGCTGCAGGTGACTACCCACTCAGCCATTGAACCTACCCCCACCCACTTCATGATTTGGGACAGAGTCCCTGAAATTTGCTAACGTGGCTAGACTGGGTGGCCAGAGAGCCCCAGGGGTCCTCCTGTCTCAGCCCTTCCAGCTCAGGGGTTACAGGAGCGTGCTGCCACGCCTGGCCTTCTGCGCAGGTGCGGGGGTCAGGCTCAGGTCCTCAGCCTTGGGCAGCAAGCGCTCCACTGAACACCTCCCGTTGTATGCTCTGTGTAATTTAGGAAGGGGATTTGTGACGAGATTGTGGCTTTTCAGTTGCATCACATGATAGTTTTGGAGTCATTTGTGTTGCATGTTAGCTGAGCCATGGAAGTAATTATACTAAATACTTCCTTTGTGTGCAGAAATGATTACGACACATCTTTTCTATGCACACCGTGCTTAGCTTGTACTGAACAAAAGCTAAGGTTGGGGATGTCCTAGTTTCATTTCTGTTGCCATGATAAAATATCCTGAAAAAAATTAGGGGACAAAGTGTTGCAGATATTTTGGTCACACTGTCACACTCCAAGACTATCAGTAAAGTTTACCTCGAATCAGGGGGTGGAGCCAGCAGCTAGGTGATCGGAATTAGCCATAGAGAAGCCAGCAATTTGGATAGACAGACACACAGGAAGGAAAGGTTGGGGACTGGGATTTGGTGGGTCTTTTTGGTTTGGGGGCAAGTGAAGAGATGTGTTTCTTGCTGGGTCTCCAGCCAAAAAGCAAGGTCAGCTGGTTCTGGGTTCCTCTGATCTAGCAGGGTTTCACCCCTGCTTCTGACTTCCGAGTCTTTTGTTGGTGAATTGAATGATAGACACTTAGCTTAAGCCTACATATCGAGGCTGCAGCGGTGCAGGAACGTAGACCACAGGGCTCACCAGGCAGAGCACTAAGCCGACAGAAAAATCAAGAAAGGGTTCATTTTAGGTCTGAATTCCAGGTTATAGTGCCGTGGGGAGGTCACAGTGAGCGTGAAGGAACCGGTCACATCCCATCTGCGGTCAAGAGCAGACACGCTCGCTCGCTTGAGCTCCCATCGGTTTCTCCAGTCTTGCACAGTTCTGGATCCTTTTCTTGGGATTGGTGCCACTCACAGTGGGCTGAGTCTTCCCACAGACACCACAGGCCATCCCAATGCAGGCGGGCCCTCACTGAGGCTCTTCCCAGGTGGTTCCAGGTTGTGTCCACAATTAAAGCTAACTATCAGAGGTCGTGAAGTAGTAAAACTATGATTTTATGTGGGGGAAACACGGAGGGGTCACTTGATTTCTAGCTATAATGACATCTTTTGAGCTTGCACCCTTAAACTATAATTATGCGTTCACACACTGTGGTGAAGACAAAGGAGGACTGTCCAGGGAAGTACCCTGCTATGGGGCCCCATCACCTACCCACCTGACAGCGGCCACACGACCTCTGGAGGCAAGTGTCATGCCCACTCTATAGACAAAGCTGCTGAGGCCTAGAACATAACAGAGGGACCAGATCTGGGGACCTTGGAGCCCATAATCCCAGCCACTATTTCACCTTGGCTGCTGCTAAGCCAGCCTCACTTGTCCACCCACACCCACGTGTGGTAGATTAAGGAACGAACAGATGCAAGGCAGGCGGTGATCAGTCACAGCTCCTCCAGACTGGCGCCCCCACCACCTCCTGCACACCCACCTGGCCACTTCTTCCAGTCCCATGCACAGTGCTGCCCATCTCTCTGGAGCAACTCCAGTGGGGCAGAGGAGCTCTCCTACCTGGTCCAGGAGGGCTAGTTCCTGCTCCTCCCATCTGCCCAGATAGCTTTGGTGACAATTCTCCAGGCCTGTGCAGGAACACACACACACACACAAACATACACAAGCACGCTCACCCCTCCCGGGAGCACCGGTCTTTTTGGCATCATTGTCCAGGGATCCAATGGAAATCTGCTGCAATTGGACACGCAGGCCCAGTAGGGAAGAACACAGCCCTTGTTCCAGGAAACTTCAATACACCATAGACTAAGTTTAGTTTTTAGTCATTTTAATTGTAAAACCCAAGACGTTTATATAAATAAGACCGCTGTGTAAAATATGATTCACCCTTCTACTAAAACCCTTCTTCCCACACTCAAAAAGAATCTAGAAAAGCCAGCAAGGTAAGAAGTACAAACAGCATGCGGTCCCTGATGAAGTCCCTGGCAGGCCAGGTTTCCCTGCTAACGGGGCCTCACGGTGAGAGCACTCCTGGCCTACGTGTCTCACCAGAGTTCAGCAACGTCTTGAGAACTCGCTCTACACCATGACCCTAGCTCTCAGCCATGCAGCTGAGTTGATGGAGGTGGCATGAAAGGTTTGTGTGGCCCGGGCTGGGAGAAGGGGACGGGAAGACTGTGATTCTCACGCCAAAGCCAGGGCTGTGAACTGCTGGTCCAGTAAGAAATGGTGGTCTGTTCAGTCCTGGGTTAGGCTGGGGAAGGGAAGAGAAACCCCCCCTTCCCAAATGACAAGGAGAGAAGTGTCCTGTGTCTCATGAGAGGAGAGGCCTCTTCTTAGGCTGCTTCCACAAAGCGACTAATGACAAGGGCAAGAGATACTTCCCAGCAGTCCTTCGGGTAGAAGGGCTTTGGGGTTCCTGGGATGAATGGTGGGACCAGTCCATTCCAAGGAGAAAAATCCCATGACCTCACCCCCTTCACCTGTCCCATGATCCCACCCCTCAATGCACAGAGATGCCTGTCCACAGCTCAGGACTCAGAGAGACACTGGAGAGCCTGGGAGTGGAGATATCACTGAATTCAAATGCTGGGTGTGGCTCAGGAAACCGGTACACAAGGACAAATAAAAGACTGATTTTTCCTTGCAGGAGCCAGGCTCGCCTAGGGCTGCTCCCCAGCCCAGAGGAGAGGCAGGAGAGCGGCGGGACGCTGTCAGGAGCACTTCCACACACACACCGCTAGTGTTCCCCCGAAGTACAGGTAGAGGAGGTTCTTCACCTCATGGGTGATCTCGAACCCAAAGCCCTCGCCGATCACCACATGCCAGGAGGAGCCAAACTTCTTGTCCATTGTCTCTTTGATCATCTTTGCAGCACTCTGGAAGGGAGAAGATGCCAATCAGGGGCAGTGACAGGTCCAAGCCAGGAGGGAGAGGCCTGGCGCTAAGCTCTAGGCAAAAATGGCTGCTGCCCCAGCCTGCCTCCAGTTTGCCAGCAAGATCACCACAGACAGCTCTGCATAGCACCTCCTGCAGGGCTATGACATGGGAACAGCACCTGGACACCTCATCAGGAAGGAACTGGTGACAGCAGGAAGAGACGGAGGCTCGAGAAGCCCGGGCTGAGGGCTGTCACTCTGAGTTCCAGACCAGTGTCAGCATCCTCAGCCGTGAACCAGAAAAATGGGGCCCAAAGATGCTGTGGGGACCAGAGGGATAACGGCCTGAGGATGCTCAGTGTGAGGACACAGCGTGGGTCCTGAGGGAAGCTTGTCACCAGCGAGTGCGACTGGTCCCAGAAAGACCCCAGACATAGCAATGACATTCCACTTCCCATGCAGGCCATTTCCAAAGCTTCCTTCAGCATGAAGAGGGTTAGGGACACTGAGCACCATGTCCCCACCACCTCAGTGGTTCAGAAAAGAGGCACCACCACCAGCCCTAGCCTACAGACTAGGGCTCTGGGTTCAGAATTGAGAAATGGCTTGTCTTGAGAACTCAGTGAGGGAATGTTGCAGATGGGGTGTGGCCACACCATCACCCTCTTTCTCACCACAGCCTCACGAATGGCACTGCTGGGCTGATACCTGTGGCCAAATTCCCAAAACCTGGAGCAAAACACCTGTCACCAAGCTGGGACTCCACCCTTTCTGAATGGATAGATGAATTCATGGATGAATGCCTGACAGCCCTGTGCTCACAGCTGGGATGGAGCCCAGAAAGATGCCCTAGCCAATAGCCCACTTGAGTCTGGGGGTGGAGGTGGTATGGAGGCCTGCTGGCTACCCTCCCTCTGGGGCTGGGTGTGGCCCTTGGTACCCTGGCTAGAACCAACCTCTTCTCTCACTGGCCTTCCAGAACAGTGACCACTCCCAAGCAAGGCTCTAGCTTTGTCCTGGCAGGACTCTGGAACTGGCCACAGGGTTCTGGAGCCACCCTATCACACAGGATCACCAGAGGCACGAGGGGCCGCCTGTACTGATGGCAATACCTCGTTGTTGTTGGAGAATTTCTCACAGGCTGTGACACAAAGTTCCATGGTTTCCACTCGCATCTCCTCTGGCATGTCCGAGTGCTAGAGACAGGGCAGGGTGACAAACAGAAAGAGGCTTAGCCTGTGACCTGGCCTTCCTGGCCAGCCTCTTGGTCTTACGCTTAAGGCACTAGGAGGCTTCCCTGGCCCAGTCCTGGGCAAGTGACTTCTCCCTGCCTGGGGCCTACAGCTGGGGCGAGAGCACGTGTGGGAGGCAGGCCTAGCACAAGAAGCAGGCTCTCCTTCCGAGCCCGGCGCTCCTGGAGGCCCCGCTCCCTCCTGTTCTTTGGCTCCTTTCTCAGGCGGTTTTGCCAGGTTCCTCCGCCTCCCATATGGAGGCCAGGGTCAGTCTCCATCCTCTCCCCCTGCAGCCAAGTCCTTCCACACAGCTGTGCCTTCCAAGGGAGGGTCCCATGCCTTTGTGCCCTCCTTGGGCTCCAGACTCCATGTCCCAGGTGACCTCACTCGGTTGTCTGGCGTCCTTGCCTTTCTTCTCCTGGCACCCAGATCCACCCCCGTGGGCAGCCTGGCTGGGCCGACCTCACACCCGTACTACAGGGCCTGGCCACCGCATCTTATGTCACCGGGCAACGGCAGTCTTAGCCCTTCCTCTGAGTCCACTCCTAACCACAGCAAGAGTGACTTTCTAGCAACATGAGGCAACGTCACCAACAACAACTGCCCGTCACTGCTCCTTGGGCCCTTGGACCATGTTCCTCCCAGGCTGCCAGCCAGGCCAGCACGACTGACCCCACCGTCACTCTGACCCTCATCCTGCCACTCCTCAGGGCTCAAGTCAGCTATGTTGATGACGTCAAGCTTGTCCCACTCAGTGCCCTGTGCCTACTGCTGCTTTGAGAAGCAGATCCTTCCTTGGGCTCTCGCAAGGCCTGCCACCTAACCTGAGGAGGGTCACTGGCCTGACTGACTTCTTCCAGGACTTGGCCTCTGTACCAGCTCGGCTCTTCTTTATAGCACTTACTGCCCGCCATTGTGTCATCTGCCTTGTTTGCCACATTTCCACAGTGCCCAGACCATGCCTGGCATAGAGCAGGTGGCCTGAACATAACTTGGTGAATGAATGAATGGATGAAGAATGAATCACTGATTGTTAGATGTCGGGGTTGGAGCCAGCAGAACCCTTTCCTTCTCACACCAAGCTCCACCCTCTGCAGGCTGTGGGGCTGGGTAGCTGCTTTACTCCCTCCCCAGGCTTACCCTGACCAGGGGGAAGGTCTGCAGTCGCTTATAGTCAGCGTCCTCTTTCTTCCCTTCTGCCTCTCCCATGATCCTCCCAGTGTGCCCTCAGGAGGAGAGAGTGGGGCTTTCAGGAGGTGCTGGGCCCAGTAGTCACGCCACCCAGAAGGCTTGGGAAGCAGGCCTTGCCAACTTGGCGGGAGCAGAAAATGTCTTTCCCCAAGGGGTGCTGCAAAGAACAGGAAAAGCAGGAGGAAAGAGTTGGCTTCAAAGCCACACATCACAAATTAGAAATGTCTCAGTGACAATCTGACACCTCCCCATCTCAACGCCTCTGCCTCATTTCCCAAATGGCCAGCAAGTCTGCAGACGGAGGGTGAGTCAACCCGAGATGCTGCAAGAACACACTGTCATTGTCAAGACAGATCCTGACTGTGGGCCAGGCCAGGGATGGAGCTGAGAGCTACCAATTAACAAGGACAGTTTCTGAGTGCCAGTGGCAGTCTGTTTGGTATCAAGGAAGCCAAATACACAGATGACCACTGACAATTTAAGCCTGTCACCAAGGGAGGGGTCCCTTCTGTAAGACCCTGCTCTGCAGAATAAGAACAGTGTTGTGTGGCTTTCTTGGCCCTGACTACTCTCCCTAGAGCCACCAGGTCCTGTCTAGCTGGTCCAGGAGCTGGAAGGCCCAGACACTGGTACCAGTTCCATCAGTGACCAGCAGCACAGCCCAGGGCAAAGGAGTTCTCATCAGTGACTGGGGCCACACCCATGCCAGGGAAGTCAACGAGTCAAGCATGCGGAGTGGCACAGTGCCATGCATGTGGGTATCACTTGGTCGGCAGCTGTCTCCCCTTCCCCTGGCTCACAGGGAGACTCAAGATGGATATGGTAGGTCTAGCACCACCACCCCCTTTTTGAGACAGGGTTTCTAGACTCTTAAACACACTTTCCCCACCAGATCTGGGCATCTAATGACAGGCAGAGCTTTTCACAAACAGATGGACTGCCGCCTAAATGACCACCAGCCCCGAACAAGTCAGGATGCTTCTGCATCCCAGTTTCATGCATCCTAGAATGAAATCAAACGGCTTCCCCTCAGAGGTACTGACATGCATGGGTACAAACCACTGTGATGATGAACCTTTCTAGCAATTTACATGGACAAATGAGGCCATACATCATGGTAGCAGTTTTTGTTTTGGTTGGTTTGTTTTTCAAGACAGGGTTTCTCTGTGTAACAGGTTTGGCTGCCCTGGAACTCACTTTGTAGACCAGGGTGGCCTCGAACTCATAGAGATTGGCCTGCTTCTGCCTCCTGAGTGCTGGAACTAAAGGAGTGCACCGCATGCTTGTCTCGTTGACTTCCCTGGCATGGGTGTGGCCCCAGTCACTGATGAGAACTCCTTTGCCCTGGGCTGTGCTGCTGGTCACTGATGGAACTGGTACCAGCTCAGCCACATTTCTTAAATCTGTAGTAAATTTGATTTCACTGCATGGCTATTGAACTCCAAGATGGTCAGCACAGTAACCAAGAGGTATATATATTTTGAGACAGTGGTTTTTCAGGCTGGTTTGGAACTTGTGGACTCAAATGACCCTCCTGCTTCAGTCTGCAAATAGCTGGGAATAAAGGCACAGGCCACTGTGCCTGCCAACAAGGGGAGGGGGGGTAAGAGGAGGTGGTGTGGATTAAGCGCCACGCACCAGCCCCCGTTCCCAGCACTCAGTCTTTATGCAGAGCTCCATGGTGATGACTGCAGAAGCTAGAGCCAGGGAGTGGAGGCAGAGAGCTGCTACCTCTCGCCTGAGGAGTGAGGGGAGCCATTGCCCCAGAGTTGCTCCCTCACTTCATGCACACACATGGGCTCTTCTGCACATTTGACTTGGCTCACATGACAGTGATGGGAGGGCTCCACCTCCACTCCCAGTGCCAGTGGTCCTAGGGTGACTGCATCTGGCTTGGCTGAGCACTGAGCTTTCTGGGTACTCTTTCCAGGCTGCACTGTGCCACCCTTAGTGCCACACCATCGGTGGGCATCCTCAAGCAAGACTCCAAGCTTGGCACGGACTCCACCATTCCACGACACTGGTGTTTTCTGATTTCCCAGGGGACAGATGGCTCCACTTGTCTTCTAACTCTGGGCATTTGTACAACTTGGGTCTTAGCAGGTTCTGTTTGTCTCTGCATATGCACTGGCTGTTTACCAGGCACAATCTCACTGCACTTTATGGTCAGGTTTCTTGTTCCACAAAATCCAAAGGGCCATTCATCTCCGCTCACTAGTGTTAAAGCCTGTCTCCTAAGCCATCCTACGCTCCTACTTTAGTAACATCCTTGCTATTGCCTCCTCAGCCACCTCCATCAAGGCGCTATGGTAGGGGGTGCCAGGGCTTTCCACTTTGTTTACCTTTGAGAAATCCAAGTGGGAACGACTTGAAGTGTGGAAGCAGCTGCTCCAGCATCTTCCACTTAAGTGCCTCAACTCAAATTGATTCATCCTCAGAGCTAAGAAAGGCATCCAGGCAGGGGACAGGAGGGAACACAGAACCCACGGTACACACCAACCGCAAGGCAATTCCATCTATATTAGCCTTAAAACAGAATCTGTGGAAGGTCACAGGACTTCACGGGTGCTACCAGAGTCCACTCTTCAGGAACAGAGTGGAAAAGTCCCTAGGCTAGTTCCAGGGAGCAGCAACACAGAGCGGAGGATGCCAAGTCAGAACACTTATGTCTAGGGGCTGCGGGTGTGGCTAAGAGAAAAAGCGCCTGCTTAGCTGGTGCAAGGCATGAGTTGGATCCCTAGACTGCAAGATGGATATACAAGTCAACAAACCAATGAAGCATTAAGGTCTAGACGTTGGTTCTGTAAGACAATGGAGTTCTGCCTCCTGCCTTGGCTTTGGAGCTATGAACAAGGGGCCACAGCCAGGCCTGGGCTTCTTCTTGGAGATGGTGCTCTGGTTCTTGGCAGGCTGACACAAGTGTTGTTGTCTGAGTGGTGTGAATCACCAGTGCCCTGTAGCTCCTGATGCTCTGGACTATCATCCCTCCAGCCAGGACTCAGCCAACATTATTCAACAAATATGCTACAGACCAATGAACACAATAGCTTCCCTAATCACTGTATATACTCCTGGCAACCCAAAACAGGTTAAGACTTACAGAGGATGAGGAACTGTTAGAGAAGGTGGGCACCCACACAGAAAGGGAAGACAGTTTTATGACCCTGTACTGTTCTGGTGCAGCTCCAGTCATTCAGCCACGATTAGCTCACCCTGCTGAACGGATGCTACCTAAAATAGCACAAACTAGGGCTTTAATAACCTTATCAATCTCCCATGTGAATGAGCATGTGCCTACGAGAGGCTCCATCAGACCAGACCACACTTTAATAATGTAAGTGTGCCACAGTCAGGGTAGCAAAGTTCAACCCGATGATTTTGGGGAAAATACATGATCTCTGGGAAGTAAAGCCAAAAGCATTTACAAACTGTGTATGCATGCATGTGTGTATATGCATGAATATGTGTGTGCATGCTCCTGTGTGTGTTCATGTGCTTACGTGCTGATACATTTGGAACATTCTTGGTCCTTAGGCTTCTAACCTACTATATAACCAAGAGACTGCAGGACCTTTTGGAGTGTGTCATGATGTTTCTAAAGACAGACTCTGCAGGTGGGTCTGAAGTCACATCTGTTCTGATTCTGTCAAGTACTCCTGCCCCTAAGCCTCGTCTTTGAATTGGAAGGGGGCTGAGCAGGCTTTTCCTCACAGTAAGGATCAGCACCTATTTCTGGGGTGTCAGGGAGAGGAACTTCCCTGTCCTCCTTCCTAAGAGCCAGCCATGCATTCAGCCCTGGGCCAGCACACTGTCACTTCTCCATTCCTACCTCGGGTCAGCCTTGGCTCTAGCACTGGAGGAAGAGAGTCATGAAGACATCAGTAAACCTGGGTTGGGACCATGGCTACATTCTACATTCACCTTCATATCCGTTGCTTCAATGATTCCAACACTACAAGAGCTCCCTAGTGAACTGGCTTCCAACTCGCAGGAGGACCCCAGGGGAGAGGGAGAATTAGGCACCCAGTGCTCAGAAAGGTTTGGTAGCTGGCCCAAGAGTTGTAGAGCCAGGATCTGAGCACAGATCCATCTTCCTGACCTTACCATGCTTTTCCCTTGGAAGAAATAACTTCAATATTGGCATCTTCCAGCTCAGTCACCTATCTGAGCCTGCCTATTGCCTCCTGCCTCTACCCATTCGGGGGTCTCTGTGACCATCATGGCCAGCAGAGTAATGGTCTACAGGAGGCAAGAAAGTAGTCTGGTTCAATATGACTAAGTAGTGGGTGTTGGTTCAAACTTCGAGAGTCTGACCTGGAGTAGTTTATTTTAGGTATAGTTAACAGCAGCATAGTTTGGTGAAAATGCTCCTGGTGAATTCAATCCCATGTGCACAATAAAGCTTAAGACATGACCACACCAAAACTCTCTGTAAAGTGCATGTGACATCTTCCATCAAGATGGGTCTGTAGATTGACAAGCTCATGGTAAGGGTCTCGGGGAGGATCTAGTGTGGCCTCAGGCACACAGATACCACAAAGGTCCCAGGCTATTAGCCACATCTGTTCCCCGCTTTTCTGGATGGGATACTAGACTATGCAGCCTTCCTTTGAAGAAGCAATCTTGTGTTTAACATTTCAGGTTCCCCTTGTGCTTATCTGGAAGCACAAAGACCTCTGTGCCTCCTACATCTCCATTTTAAAAATAATGTATTTTTATTTTGTATGCATTTGTGTTTTGCCTGCATGTATGTCTGTGTGAGGGTGGTGGATCCTGGAGTTACAGACAGTTGTGAGCTGCCACGTGGGTGCTGGGAATTGAACCCAGGTCCTCTGGAAGAGCAGTCAGTCAGTGCTCTTAACCTCTGAGGCATGTTCCAGCCCTCCTTTTTTAGTTTTTAAGGAGAAAATTGTGTTTGTAACAGAGGCCACAGTTGAACGCATTGCCTGCATGGCTAGTCTATTATGGCAAGCATAAGAGAATTTTTAGAATAGCTAACAGAGGACCAAGGAAAGGGGGAAGCCATCTGAACTAAGATAGCCATTCAAAGGTCACTGGAGATTTTGTTTATTTCTTTATGCAGATCATTAACTTGATGATCAATAACATGAGAAAATCCGACACATTAAAGAAACACATTCTTTAACTTTTAGGCAACCAAGATTATGCTTGAGCAACAAATGTCTACAGTCGCTCTGTTTTGTAAAAATGAGGCTCCTTTCTCCTGCCTCCCACATACACACACCAGGGACATGCACCGTGCACCTTGGTCATCACGTCACTGCTTTTTCTGGCAAGTCCACCCTCTGCCGCTAGCAAACAAATGACAACAGAGCTGACAAGATGAGGAGAAGGGTCCAGGAACACAGCAGTGAGATCAGGTGATAACTGGATCCCCAAATATGGAACATTTTCCTTAACACCATGCGAATGTATGTTGCTGTGACTGGTTTAATAAAGAAGCTAACTACCCAATAGGAGGGCAGGATAAGGTTAGGGGGAGAGCCAAACAGAGACTGCTAGAAAGAAGGGCAGAGTCAGAGGGGTAGTGAGTAGACGCAGAGAGAAGCAAGATGGACATGCCATACTGAGAAAAGGTACCAAGCCATGTGGAAAGCATAGATAAAAATATAGGCTCACTGAAAATGTAAGCGTTAGATAATAACAAACCTGAGATATTGGCCAATCATTTATAATTAATATTAAGCCTCTGTGTGGTTATTTGGGAACGGTTTGTAGGACAGAAACTTCTGTCTACACCCAAAGGCTTGGGTTACCAAGGCCAGGCCAGAGCAGAGAGCTCCACTCTCCAATTTTACTGTAAGGGCATCAGAAATGCATCATCTAGTTGGGTGTGGTGGCACATGCCTATAATCCTAGCACTCAGAAGTCAGCCTGGCCTCTATAATGGGTTTCCAGCCAAACAATGCAACAGAGTGAGACCCTGTCTTCCCTCCCTCGCTCCCCACAACCCTTGTTTTCCAAGACCAGGTTTCTCTGTGTAGCACTGGCTGGAACCAACTCTGTAGACTAACTCATAGTGATCCAAATGCCTCTGCTTCCTGGGATTAAAGGCGTGCACCAACACTGCTGGCTGGCATGAGACTCCTTAAACCTTTATTTAAGGAAAACAGAAGGAAGGAGGGATGGAAGCAGGCAGGGAGGCAGGCAGGCCAGCATCTGCTGTAAACAAAAGGCAGCTGACAGTAAAGAGGGGTGGGATTACTGCAGAATTTAAAAAGTTACCTTTTCTGGGGGGGGGTTGGTGGTGCTCACTTTTAATCCCAGCACTCGGGAGGCAGAGGCAGGAGGATCTCTATGAGTTCCAGGACAGCCTGGTCTACAGAGCGAGTTCCAGGACAACTGAAACCCTGTCTCGAAAAACAAAAATCAAAAACAAAAGTTACCTTTCTACACATACACAAGCTGTCGCGTTTGGTTTTAAAACATCTTTACTTTTTCTCAATTACACTGAGGCCCAGTGGAAACTTCTTTATGCTTTGATCACGGAGAGGGAGGAGGAAGAGAAAGGAAGGAAGGGGAGGGAGAGGTGGAATTAGAAGAGACATCTGTTGACTCGTTGAGCTAGGCGACTCAACATTTTCTTTGTCCAACACCTCATGCTAACGACCGTGATTCACACAGTACACCCCCATGGACTTATCCATATTTGGATGAGATCCCAAACATTTTCATTATAGACAAGTAATAAAAAATCATAACCATGGTAGCCATGGGCTCAGCATGATGGCAGCTGCCTACAGCATGGGTTACACAGGCTCCACTTCTTCCACGCAGCAGAACAAATTCGAATGTAAGGGATTAAAGGTGACATTATCACAGCCTTGAATTGCACACAGCACTGATTCATTTCCTAGGAAACCACCTTAAAAGTGATCATGACTTCACCATGTGTCGTGAGTCCATACACCCTGGAGCTCAGGGACTTCCGTCTCTTTTACTGTCTCAGAATGATCAGTCCAGTGTCAGGCACATGGCAGAAGTCCAAAAGATATCCAAAATGTAATTCAAAGCCATCCGGTAACACTAAACACGAGCTGGGATGGCTCAGCGTGGCCTGCTGGGTGCGGAGCTGGGGAGACGGCTCCACGGGCAAAAGTGCTTGTTTTGCAAGCCTGGTAACCCCAGTTCAATCCCCAGGACCCATGTGGAAGGAGAGAGACAGCTCCCAAGTTTCCCTTTGACCTCCACAGGCACACTGGGGGTGCATGCGCATGTCACACCCTCTGGTTCTCTCACCCAGAGGTGGCTGGATGCGATGCTATGTGCCTGTAACCCTGGTGCTGGAGAGGCAGGGACAGGAGAATCCTAGGCTTGTTGCCCAGCCAGTATAGCCAATAAGTGAGTTATAGGTCTGAAGAGGGAGCCTGTCTAAAAACACACATAAATAAATAAGGTGGGAGGGACATGACTGAGAAAAATACCTGTCACCCATCTCTGGCCTTCATATGCATGTACACACAGGTATTCCAAAACATGAACATGTATACACACACAAAAAAATTAAAAACATGTTTACTTAATACTGATCTTCACCCAGAGACCAGGAGAGGAATTCTACATACATTCAAATATTCACCACGCTCCCAAACCTGTCAGACAGGCACTATTCCCTGTACTGATGAACACATGGCTGAGCAAAGCAACGTGATTTTCCATCCACCCCAGGTACACAGGACTTCAGGAGTATGCTTTTGACAACGCCACTCTAACTCAGCAAGAAGCAGCACTGCTACCGTGGAGTCTCCAGCACATACAAACACTGCCCAGGAGGTAGGATCCGTGCCAGAAAGAAAGGAAGAGAACCGGGAGGCGGATGGGAGGGGTGGCATGAGAAGCTCGGAGTAAAGGGCAGCCTGGGGGTCAGCACTGGGAGTGAGAACCCACCCTGGGGGTCAGCACTGGGAGTGAGAACCCAGTCTGGGGGGCATGGGAGGAGACTCTCCACACAGAGGGGCAATGCAGTGGTTTCAAGAGAGAGTTCGAGACTTCCTGGGACTGGTGGCAGAACACAGATGAGAAGGAAGAAAAGGGGCTGGGATGGGTTAAGGAAATATAGAGGGCTCTAAAACCCAGGCATAAAAAGTGTGGATTTTGCTTTTTGAGATAGGCTTTCACATAACACAGGCTAGCCTTGAACTCACTGAGTAACTGCTGCTAATACCTTTCAAGCACGAGACTGCAAGCATGCACCACTGTGCCTAGCTTCTTGGAGCGTTCTTGGAGGCTGGTAGCACAGTGGTTTGTGACTTGAGTTGACAGGGACAGCAGTTAGAAAGCTACAGCAATAACACACCCCCCCCCAGCCTCAGGAATGGAAAGGATGTGATGTCCCCATGGAGACAGAATCAAGACAATTTAATATCTCAGTCCTCAGTGGAATGGGCCTGGCAGAGCATGGGGAAGCCAGATGGGCAGGTAGAGAAGCAGGCCAGTTTGATTTCAGCAGCTGGCAAAATGCAAATGGAGACATCTGGAGTAGAGATGACGGAGTCATGTGTGGTTGGAAAAGGGAAGCTATGAGTCCAACACTCACGTCACCATATCAACCTCTTCCAGCTTCCTCACCCCTGCCAAGAATCCCCAGCCACAAAGCAGGGAAAAGATCAAACCGGAGAGCAGGTGTAAGGTTCACCTGCAGACAGCAGATACTAAGTGGGTTCCACAGAGCATCTCTGGGTTCCTCCTAGGAGGGAAAGTGTGAGATAGTTAAGAGGCATAGAAACGAAATTAGGGGGTTGGGGGCACGTCTCAGTTTATAAACCATGAAGGCCTGAGTTCTCTCCCCAGCACCCGCATAAAAGCTGGGTGTGGCAGTCATGCCTATGATGTCAGCACTGGAGAGGCAGCTAGAGAGATCCTTGGAGATCACTGGCCATCTAGCCCAACAGTGAGCTCCCGCAGTGGTGGTGGCGCACACCTTTAATCCCAGCACTGAGAAGGCATAGGCAGGTGGACCTCTGTGAGTTCAAGGCCAGCCTGGCTTACAAAGTGAGTTCCAGGACAGTCAGAGCTGTTACACAGGGAAACCGTCTTGAAAACAAAAAAGAAAAGAAAAAAAGAATATAAGGTGGAGAGTGATTGAGTAAGACACTAAATGTTGACCTCTGGCCTCCACATGAACCTGTACACACAGGAACATATATACACACAGGAAGAAAAAGAAGCTAGGGGGTGCTGAATCTACACTGCACTGGGCCCTTTGGACTTCAATTGCCAAAGGAGATCTCAGGTAACTTGCCAGGATTCTTACAAGTGGGAATCCAACTTGGGTCTGCCAAGCTCTTTGCGTTACATAAAAGGAGGGAAGAAGGGAGAACACATCCTCCGGGGAGCTGACGGTTGATGAGTCCAAGAACAACATCCTAGGACGTCCGAGTCCGAGAGGCCTTTGAAACCGTTCAACCCAATTTCGCCTTTATCGATGAGGAAACTAAGTCCCCCCCCGCCCCTCAACGGGCAATAGTCAGCTCAGAGTCCCAGGACGTCGCCAAATCTCCAAACCAAGTGGTCTGAGACGAGGCGTTTGGGACCACCAGACAGCATGGGGGTGGCGCGGGGACAGGGCGCTGCGGGAGTCACAACAGGGAGGCTGTGAGGGCACGGAGCTAGCCAGGGCCAGGTGAGGAGGGAGGCGCGGCCTGCACAGTGCGGGTGGGAGGTCACACTGTCTAGCTCCGCGGTCCTCTACGTGGGACAAGGGGAGGTCCTGGGCCGGGAACCGCGGGCTGGGGATCAAGGTGGGGCCTCGCGCTGGGCCAGGCCTCGGCCGCCCCGCGCGTCCTCCAGTCCTCCCTCCGGGCCAACTCACCCCGCCGCGCTGCCCGCCGCACTCCGGCGGCCTCACCTGCTCCCGCGGGGCCCGGAGCTGAGGCCGCTGCCAGCGCACCCCCGCCAGGGTTGTCAAGGAGCGAGCAAGAGTGTCTTAGCAACCAGCACGGAAGTCCCGTCCCCTGACCGGACGTTGACAGAAATGTCACTTATTATTGGTGTAGAGAAGTGCCAATTGATTCCGGAGCCTAGGAGGCCGGCGCTTACGCAAGGGGCGTGGCTTAGAGACAGTGGAGGCGGGGCTTCGCTTATAGTCGTCTTAAGTATGCCGGGAGCGTCCGCGGACAGGCTGAAGTAGTCTTTGGACAGAAACAAACTTCGGGAAGCTGTATTGCCCTGTGAGTTTTCATCATTGGAAATGACAGATGAAGTTTGTTGGTATTGTGACTCTGGTCTTCTATTTTACAAGGACCTCAAGAACCTGATAACATCAATCAGAATTTATGTAATGGTTTTACAGGGACTTTCCCACTGATTCTCAACACAGTGGTTTCCTGTAGCATCATCCGTTATCCCATCTGAACCGATGTGTAGAATTTGAGAGACTGAAGGAGAGAATCAAGGAGTAAGCCCGGACAAGGAGCCCGAGTCCTCTTTCCTTTGTGCCCATCCTCCAGAGTCGCTTTGCCCTAGGGACTAAGAGACACTTGTACCATCAGATGCAGAGTGTTAACGCAGCTGGGTGAGGGGAAGGTGAAGAGAAGAGTGGGTACCCCATAATTTAATCATTTTCTCCATGCTTAACATGTACTCATTAGTGAAGCTCCACTAGCCGGCTCGACCCTGGCTGGAAGCTGGTGATTCCGGGGAAGCCACAGTCCAGCAGGAAGAGAGCCACGAGAAGAAATGGATACGGAATCTTTTATTCCACACACTTCTGTAGCAGAGGCTGGGCAGGGTACCGGCTCTTCTAAGTGAGGCACCTAAGTGAGCAGAGCCCAAGATGACCAGAAGGCTAAGGAGAGTGGGACAATACGTTATTGGGGAGTAGCCAGTGGCTCTTAGAGGCCTGGGTGCAGGGCCAGTGTAGTGCAGATAGATGGAGAGGTTTGAGACGTAATGCCTCCTGGTGTGAGGTGATAATGGAGCACAGTCGTTGCTGGGAAGTTCTGATCTGGGGCAGTGGGCTAACCCTAATCTGGGTGTGTAGACTGAAAACAGACACACCCGGTTTGGTTTGAGACTCAGCGGTGTGAGTTCAGCTGCTTGTGCCAGCTCCCAGCTTGTCTCCCTGAAAAGTTCTGAGGGTCTGTGGAAAGTCTTATTCAGCCTCCTAATTTCCTTAATCCTGTTTTTCAACTTTCCCCAGGAGACGGAGGGCAGCCTTTGAGGGGGATGACGCTCTCACTTCTGTCTCCCGAAAGGGGTCCGTGTTTACATCTTCTCTTTCTCACCTCCCATTCGTTCTCCCGCCCACTGCAATCTGGCTTCCACTCCCACAGTGCCACTGAAATTTCCTCTCTCGTGGTTACCAGTGACCTTTTGAGAAGCAGAAATTGATAGACCTTCTTAGTCTTTGTTTCCCAGGGACCCATCTTCCCTGCTGGCAGCACCAACCACAAGAATCTTCACACAATTCTCCATCACAGAAGTAACGCCTACCTATAGATCTCTTTGCAATGCAGGCTCTGGGGTCTCCTGTGATGGAGAGAGGCAGAAGCATGGGTTTTTCCCAGGCTGCCTTTGCACACTAACAGTGAGAGCCACTGGCTAACAGGGCACCTCACTCTCTTGTGTCTCTGAGGTCTCTAATTCATTTGACTCCCATCGTGGGCTCTTGTTTTGCTCCTTAATTTGAATGTTTTTTGGTTTTTTTTTTCTTTTCCTGACAAGCTGTTACGGTTTGGATGTGAAATGTCACCCATGGGCTTGTGTTGTGCAAACTTGATCTCCAGCTGGTGGCACTGTTTGGGCAGGTTGTAGAATTCTTCTGGACATCAGACCTAGCTGGCAGGCAGCTGGGGAGCAGGCCTTGAGGGTTATAGCCCTGACCCGCTTTCAGCCCTCCTCTCTGCTACTGGAGTCACCAAGATGTAACAGAGCTATGTCCTGGCTGTCATGCTTTCCCTATCATAATGGAATAGACATCAGGATTATGAGCTAGAAGAAACAGCATTTTTTTTGAGACAGTGTTTTTCTGTGCAGCCCTGATTCCTGGAATTCACTTTGTAGGCCAGGTTGGCCTCAAACTCAGAGGTCTATCTACTGCTGCCTCCTGAGTGCTGGGATTAAAGACGTGGGCCACCAAGCCGGACTACTCTTCCTTAAATTGCTTTTGCCAGGCGTTTTGCCGCACTGACAAGAGCAACAGTACATCAGTGCTCTCTAACTGCTGGCTTCCTCACCAAGCAGAGTTCCAGTGCTCACTGGAATTGTAGGTGGGAGGTGTATACCCTGGGAAAGTCTTCCAGGGAGCAGTGCTCCCAATGTGTGCCTTGTTGAGAAGTGCTCTTTTAGGACGGTCCCTGGGACTCTTAGCCACACCCATAGTTCCTCTACTCTCCTACTCCTAGATTCTGACTGCTCCTATCTTCTATTTTCCAGACCTCTCTCGTGCACCTGGCCCAGATCGCCAGAAGATTCCTGGCCACCTCTACCAGGATAGACCACAAGCTTTCCCAAGTAGCATGTCTAATAACGAGCATGCTTCCCGCCAGCCTGGTCCCAGAGCCACGTCAGTCCCAAAGGAACACACAGGATGCTGTGTTAATTATGAAGCTGTTGGTCATTTCTTGTTGGCTAGCTCTGACTTAATTATTAACCCATAACTGCTAATCTGAGTATTTCCATGTGGTCTTCTCTTACCGGAGAAAGGGTGCAGACCTCTTACTCCTCTCACGTCCTACATGGGGAATGACTGTGCCTCTGTTTCCCAGAATCCTCCACCTCTCCTAGTCCCACCTATATTGCTTTCCTATTTGCCAACAGTGCTTTATTCATCAACCAATATACACAGAAGACCATTCCATCATCTCCTCTTTTCTGTCTAAAGAAGAAGGGTTTTAACTTTAACATAGTAAAATATATAACAAAACAGTTATCAAGTAAGAACTATAGTTACAGTATTTAGTCCATTAGCACGATTTAAAGAAAGTATTCTATCCTATCTGTGTGAGTCTTAAGTCTTATATGTAGCTTATCTTTTATCATAACCAAGGAAAACTATAACTATCTGTCTTCAACTCCATCAAAGACCACAGAAGGATAGTATATAAACACTAGAATTGACAGAGACATCTGGCTACCTGGACAGTCACCCAAAGCTCTTTGGAAATGTTGGGGCATCCATCTTCAGTCCATAGACTGTCAGACTTCTCTGTGAAGCAGGAAATATTATATTGTGTATCTGCATTGGCAGTTTCCCAGTCATTTTTCTGTGTCCTGCAGAATGTCTGGCAGACTCTTCCATGAAGTATGAACCCTTCAGGACTGTCCATCTACCACTGAGCTAAATCCCCAACTCCAAGCGCAAGGCCCTGGGTTCGGTGCTCTGGAAAAAAAAGACAAAATAACAAAAAGACCAAAAAAAAAAAAAAAAGCAAAAACAAGGTAACAAGACTGTCCATCTTGTTTTGCAAGTTTAGTAGTCACTTTCCTGTGGGTCCTGCATGTCAAGTTTACACAGCAACAGTCAAACAGTCCAAGCAAGAGCAGTTTCTTACCCAAATGGCTGGTTTTGCCATATTGAAAGTAAACTCCATGATGGGTTTCTTCAATGCCAATAATCTTCTCCGACGTAGATTGGTGCTGCCAGGAACAGACATTTCTCATTGTTAAGAAAAACCCTAAACCATTTTAAATGCCATTTTCTGGAGGTCTTTGAAAGGTTTGAAGAATATCTATCCATCTCAAATGTATCTCTCTATATCTAGAAAACCTAACTAATCTAACTATAAGTTCTGACTATTATAGGTGACTATATACAATCTGTATTTAATTATGCATTACATTTTAAAATATCAGTATAAACATAATACTTAAACAAAAGGAGAAATATACATATCATAAAATTGACCTTAAATTTGTAACAATAAATGAAAATCATACCAATACAAAGTATTCATTTCTATATTATATTTCCTTTTTTCCCTTTAGAAAGAGATCGACTATGATCATTACCATATATGGCCAACCCTGTATAAATGAAAACAAGCATTTATAAACAATATTTGGGAATGTGGGTGTCGTTCTTTCCAAACTACTTCCTGCTGTTTGGGGGTGCTGTCTTGGGGTCCTTAAAAGACCCAGAAATCCTGGCTATAGTGGTCTGTAACTGCATAATTTCAACTGTTTTGGGATGTTGGATCACCTAGGCCACTGCTTCAGGGGGTCTTGCTTCATCAAACCATATAAGTCTGGAAGGAATTCACAGTTTTTCATTTTGTGTGGAAACAAAAAGAAAGCCTCTTTTCCAAAGTAACCTGTCCTTAGACTTAAATTTTGAAGTCAAAGCATTTTTAAAATATATGAGTTGGATTAATTCAGCAGCATTTATAATCAAGTATATTTTAGCAGTTGTTATATCTCCCTTAGCAATTGAACAACTGAAAGACAACACAAACATTTCTTTTTATTTAGACAGAAAAGAGGAGATGATGGGGGAAGGCCTTCTGTGTATATGTTTGTCTTATTGGTTGATAAATAAAGTGCTGTTGACCAATAGGGAAGCAAGATATGTGGGACTAAGAGTCAAGGAGGAGTCTGGGGAATGTAGTTAAGAGTAGAGGGTCACCATGTGATCCCGGGAAGAGAGGAGGCATGAAGCTGTCATCCTTGGTAGGATACAACCATATATATATATAGTTATGGGTTAATAGTTAAGACATTGCTGACAGTATTGTAACTAATAGAGTCTCTGTGTGTTATTAGGGGTTGATGTGGCTCTGGGACCAGGCTGGTGGGAAGAATGCTAGTTACAATGTCTCAGACTGAGTGGATTCTCTAGCTTGCTCTGCCCATATCCCCATCTGGGTAAATGGCTGGCCTTGACACTTAGTTTCCTCCACAGATGCTGAAGTATTGTTTTAATTTCCACATAGTAGCTATGCCCTAATCTACTGCTATTTCAGTCAGCAACTGCTTAGTTACTGGCCTGCTTCTCTAGCAGTGACCTGGCCACTCAGGCTGTAGCCTGGCAGGAATTCTGTCCCCTGCTGCTGCTGCTGCTGCTGCTGCTGTTAAAAATAGCTTTAATTAAATCTCTATCATTCTATTTA
The DNA here is from genome assembly GCF_017639785.1 of Mesocricetus auratus. Lineage (NCBI taxonomy): Eukaryota > Metazoa > Chordata > Mammalia > Rodentia > Cricetidae > Mesocricetus > Mesocricetus auratus. Next base: position 85,059,044 of record NW_024429194.1, on the reverse strand, counting down.
TAAGACTAGAGATTCAAAGGCTGGGGTAAAAACCTGCTAGCTCAGAGAGGCTGGGTTGCAATTATCTAACTTTCCCTCTTTGCTGGCACCTCTGAAAGACCTGTGCTTCTACTTAGCCAAATCAGAAAAAGCTTGACACTCCAAACCCTACCTACTATTTCCTCCGTTTCTATCTTTCCTGGATGCCGTCTGATGCTCTATGAGTACTTTCTGTCAAGTGGGTACTAACTCAGTCTCCTGACCCAAGGTTAATTTTATTTAATTAACGCAAATGCAAACTCGGGGTTCACAGTGTGATTGAATATCCCCTAACACCAAGAATGTCACCTTTACAGTTACTCAATCATAGACCACCTCCAGTCAGTGAGTAGTCAGTTACTCCTGAGTCCTGTCTCCTCACAAGGCCCCATCCCTGCACAATAATGCAGTGGGAGCCATTGTTTATTAACTACTTCCTTCCCAAGCTACCATCTATAGCTCTGCTCTTCTGTAATTCTCCATTCCAGTCAGTGTGGTCCTTCCCAAACCCAAGTTTCATGCCTGTTTAGCAGTGCCTTTCCCTCACCCCACAGTGCCCCATGGGATCAAGTATCTGTCTCCATTTGACAGCCAGAGTTCACCTTCCTGCTGCTTCATGGCCCTAGCTGTACATAGCAGGGGGAACCCAACTCTTCCCGGTCCCCTCTGCCGAAGGCTCCCCTCGCTGACTTGTCTGTGCTCTCACACTCCTCTTCTCCTCCTGCTCTTTAGTCTCTTGCACATAAGCACCTGGGGTTGGGGTCCCAGGCAAATACAAGTCCCTTGAGTTTCGACCTCACTCTGTGCCAGTTCCCGTCGCTGATCCCTCCTGTGTGTCCTATGGCTCGATTCCATCTCCTTCTGTGAGCCCCAGGCCAAGGTCCCAATGGGGAGCAGGTTCTCTGAGGTCCCGTCATGCATGACCCAGAGGGCCAGGTGGCAGGGGGGTGTCTGAGCTCTTAGGCTTGCCACTGGGTCAGGGAAGAAATTGCATGCATGTGTGCTTAGCTGTGGAGGAAATCACACATGTGTGTGCTTAGCTGTGGAGAAGGGAGAGCAAAGAACTAGGTTTCCCCTCTTCTGGAACAGAGCTGGTTTTAAACCAACTTTAACAAACTTTCCAAGGAATCCCATCTATTTCCTTATACCCTCTTCACTGAAATTAACCATTTTGACTCTCTTTCTTTCTTCTTTTTAAAAAAAGTCTCATTATATAAGCAAAGCTAACCTCTAATTGTTGCTTCTCCTGTTCAGCCTTCCAAGTGCTAAAATGACAGCCATGTGCCAACATGTATGACCTTGCTTCAGAAAGAACCTACTGTGCAGTCTATTGAGTCTAGCAATAATATTTCTGTTTTCCATTTTATTTTCCTCTTTCAAAATCTATTTATTCATTTTAATTAATTAGTTAATTTTTATGTGTATGGGTGACTTACATATATGTTAGTGTACCATGCCCATGTCTGGTGCCTGTGAACCCCAGAAGCCAGATCTCCTGAAACTGGAGTTAAGGATGATTGTGAGCTGCCACATGGGTGCTGGGAATCCAACCAAGTCCTCTAGCAGAGCGTCCAGTGGTTTTAACCCTCCAGCTCATTTTCCCTGTTATGATTTTCTACTGTCTTATCTTTATTCTGTCCTCCTGTTTTAATTAACTCTTCCCTTTCCATCCTGGGGATGAGACCTTACAGACTATGAGTCCTCCCTCTTCCCCAACATTTCTGGTTAGCACTACAAGCGCCCCTCTTACCAGAACCTCAGCTGCATTTTCAGTGTTCTGCTGGCTGGTTTTACATCCACCTGGCACAACAGAGTCATTTGAGAGGAGGGAACCTCAACTGTGAGATCTTCTCCAGAAGATCCCACTGTAGGCAAGCCTGTAGGCTGTTTTCTTAACTAGAGATTGATAGTAGAGGGTTCAGCTAATTGTGGGTGGGATCCCCCTGGACTGGAGGTCCTGGGTTCTATAAGAAAGCAGGCTGAGCAAGCCATGGGGAGCAAGCCAGCAAGCAGCACCCCTTCATGACTTCTGCATCAGCTTCTGCCTCTAGGTTCCCACCAAGTTTGAGTTCCTGTCCTGGCTTCCCTCAGTGGACTGTGACCAAGATGTGTAGGCAAAATAAACCCTTCCCTCCCCATTTGGCTGTGGTGTTTCATCACAGTAATAGAAACCCTGCCCAAGACACATGTGTTGGTGTTGTCTGTTTTCATTATTGTTTAGTTCAATGTGCTATCTGATCAAAGATGACTTCCTAACCGGCTGTGGTGGCTCACACCCAGAATTGTACTTGGCATTGGGGAGGCTGAGCTGAGGCAGGAGAATCCAGGGTTCAAGGTCAGCCTTGGCTACACAGTGAGACCTTGTCTCAAGTGGATTGCATCAAGCCACTGAGTGCTGCACGCCTTTAATTCCAGCACGCAGGGGGCAGAGGTAGGCAGAAAGGGTTACCAAGTTAGACCCTGACTCAAAAAAATAATAACAAAATAAAAAAGTGTATTACATCTTTTACAAGCCGTTGTAATTATTCCTTTTTTGTTACAAATCTCTAGTTTCATTCTTGGTAAGATTTTGTGGATTTTTTTAAGACTGGCTTTTTGTTCAAGCCTATTATGAGTTAGTATATTAATTACTTTTCTACTGCTTCCATAACAAACTATGACACTTTCAGGGACTTGAGAGCATAAGTTTATCATAGCTGGCTCTGCAGGTCTGAAATGAGTCTCACTGGGTTAAAATCAAGGTGTCCCTAGGGCTGCATTCCTTCCAGGTCTCAGAGAAGGCTGTTTCCTTTCCTTTTCCCAATCAGTTCTAAAAAATAACATCCTGGCAATGGTGACACACTTTAACCCCAGCATTCAGAAGACAGAGGCAGGTGGATATCTTCAAGTTCCAGGCCAGCCTGGTCTACCTAGTGAGTTTCAGGACAGGCAGGGTTGTTACACAGAGAAACTCTGTCTCCAATAATAATAAAAAATAAAAATAAAAATAAGGCACTGCTGGAAAATTGACTGCTCTCCCAGAGGACTCAGATTCAGTTCCCAGCACCACATGGTGGCTCACAACTGCTTCTGACTCCAACTCTAGGGAGTCATGCACAACCCCTCCGCATCTTTCCACACCCCAAATATACACAGGTGCATAAACCTTAGAAACATAGAAAGTAAACCTTAAAAAAACAGATCAATCCCATGTGCTCATTACCAGTGTCCCCCAACAACAACACCCTGCAAAAGTAAAGGGCAGTGTCATCATGATGGAGACAGTGGTTTCCTTTGTTCTTGTGTGTGTGCAAATATGTGAATGTATGTGTATGTGTGTGTGAGTATACATGCATGAGCATATGTGTAAATGTGTGGGTGCATATGTGTGAATGTTGTGTGTGTGTTTAGTTTAATGCAATTTTATGGAATTTGCATATCTATTGGACTTTAGGTATTTTTAAGATTTATTTATTATGTAGACAGTGTTCTGTCTGCATGTATGCCTGCAGGCCAGAAGAGGGCACCAGATCTCATTACAAATGGTTGTGAGCCACCATGTGATTGCTGGGAATTGAACTCAGGACCTCTGGTAGAGCAGCTAGTGTTCTTAGCTGCTGAGCCACCTCTCCAGTCCCTCTTTAAATTCCACTCCCCCCTCTGGATCCTCAGCCACTCTCTTTAAAGATGTATCTGAGCATTGTCTTTGTAATGAAGAACCATATATAACAAAAACACAGTTTGAGGGTTTGAATGAGGTTTCCACCGTCCAGGAAGGGTTTGTTTTGCATAGAGCAAGCCATTGTTGAAATGGCTGGCATTTTAATTTAATGAGCAAAAGGATTGAGGTCTTCCTTTGTGGGAGAACTGGGCTTATTTTGAATGCATTGTGAGTCAGTAGGGTAACTTGTGGGCCCCTGACAGCCTTCCCAGAGTGTCTCATCCTGAACTGCTGCTTCTAACAGGAAGCTCTCTCCTGTTTGTCCTCTGGGTTCTTGTACATATGAACCTGCTGCTCACCTGGGGCATCTCTTATAGGTGCTCAGGTGCCCTGGAAGGAGAACTGCAGCCCTCTGAAATACTCTGCTCTCTGGGACCTTTGTCTCTCAACCCCAGGCTGATGCCTTAGTGAGTGATGTGTATTTAATGTCGCTATGTCTACTCAGTGAGAGAGAGTCTGCAAAAGAAGTCCCACCATTGTTGCTTTTTAAGATTTATTCATTTATTATGTATACAGTGTTCTGTCTGCACGTGTGCCTGCAGGCCAGAAGAAGGCACCAGATCTCATTACGGATGGTTGAGAATCACCATGTGGTTGCTGGGAATTGAACTCAGGACCCCTGGAAGAGCAGCCAGTGCTCTTAACCTCTGAGCCATCTCCCCAGCCCCCCACTATTGTTTCTTTTTTTGTTGTTTTTCTGTTTTTTTGAGACAGGGTTTCTCTGTGGCTTTGGAGCCTGTCCTGGAACTAGCTCTTGTAGACCAGGCTGGCCTCGAACTCACAGAGATCCGCCTGCCTCTACCTCCTAAGTGCTGGGATTAAAGGCGTGCACCACCAACGCCCGGCCCACTATTGTTTCTTAAACATGTGTTTTGATGTCCCTGAAGGGACAAAGGGAGCCTTAAGTACAGACACACTTCCTCATGTAGCCTTTGTATGTTTAGAAGACAAATGTGTCCCAGAGGCCCATGTGTCTAAGGTGTGGTCCTAACTTGGCACTATTGGTAGGCTGTGAAACTTTTGTTTGGTGGGTCCTTAGCAGGAAGCCCTTAGGACTTTGGCGACATACCCTTAAAGGGAGCTGTGGGGTCTGTCCTGCTTCCTGATCATGAGGTGAGTGGTTTTATTCATCACTCCCTCCTGCCATCGTGGACTAAACTTCTGTGAGGCAAAACAAACCCCCCCTTTTTTTTTTTAAAGATTTATTTATTTATTATACAAACCGTGTTCTGTCTGCATGTATGTCAACAGGCCAGAAGAGGGCACCGATCTCATTACAGATGGTTGTGAGCCACCATGTAGTTGCTGGGAATTGAACTCAGGACCTCTGGAAGAGCAGTCAGTGCTCTTAACCTCTGAGTCATCTCTCCAGCCCCCCAAACCCTTTCTTTTTGTAAGTGGATTAATTACAGTGACAGATGTTGACTGAAGGACGCGTTTCTTCTGGAATCTGGCTTTGTAAACATCCTGGTGCTGTCATTTCCCAGCCTTGTGATCCTGGCAAAGCCTCTTCCTAGGTCTCAGTTCTCATGCTGCTTCCTGCTGGGCTGAGTAAGCCGGTATGGGCTTCCCAAGGTGGTCAGCAAAACTTCTGTGAGTGCTGTGTAACAAATTAGACTTAAGTAGCAAGCCAAGGTGAGTCTGCTGGGAAACGAGGAGGAGCAGTCCAGACCCGAGGACACGCATGTGCACATTCCCTCCTTCTGGCACATGTGGGGAAGCAGCAGGATGGCCAGCATTTCCAGAGTGATGAGCAAAGGGGGAAGAGAGACTGAGGGCTGAGAAGAGGCCGGGCAGGGTCTAGATTGCACGTTATATGTGCTGGGGAAGCTGGGCCCTGTGGAATGTGCTTTTAATCACAGCAAGTTTCAGCCAGAAAAAAAAGAAACACATGCTAGGCAGTGATGGCGCACGCCTTTAATCCCAGCACTTGGGAGGCAGAGGCAGGCGGATCTCTGTGAGTGCAAGACCAGCCTGGTCTACAAAGTGAGTTCCAGGACAGCCAGGGCTATGGAGAGAGACCCTGTCTCAGAAGGGGCCTGCCCCGGCCTTGCAGTGGGCCTTGGGCCCCGTGCCCCGTCCACTGCCCCGTGCCCTGGGATTAGCTGTGCTGGCTGAACCAGCCCTGTTGACTGGAAGCAGACAGCTGGGGCCAGGGCCGCCCAACACCTGCTGTACCTGGGTGCCACAGATGAAGCGAGTAGAGCTGAGGCCAGCTCCAAACTCCTCCAGAGCCTGCAGATCTGCTACCACCTTTGGATCACAGCTGGGATGGAACCCAGGGCTTTGTAAGTGCTAGACAGGCACTCTAGTGAGCTATCAGCCCGAAACAGCTGCTGCTTTTCCAGGAAGTTTTGTAACAAAAGGAACAAAGATGAGGAATGGTCGAAGAGGGTATATAGATGCACAGATTAGGATACACGGGACTTGGTTACATATAGGTTCATTTTATTCGAGGAGAAGTCACTTACATGAGAAACCGATGACCTGCACGTTCAGCTCCAAGGACCAATGCTCAGGCTGCTCTCCATGACACAACCGGAACCAAGAGAGCGAGCTGGGGTCCAGGACCCCAGACCTAGCCTTCCCCTGTCACACCCACACCTGTGACCATGCCTAAACATGTGTAGTCAGTGCAACAGGTGCGGGCGGGGTGGATCTCTCACGACAAGGGTATTGGCTCAAGGGGATGTTGTGGGTGTCTGAAGTATCCTCCTGAGAGATTCATGGGTGGTCTCTTGTGGGTGATGCTCCTGAGAGGTGATTGGCTCAGAAGACGCTGACTCCACCATTTCCTGCACTTATGATTTAGGATTATTGGGGGTGGGGACTGTTTGGGGGAGTGCTTTTTTTGAATGGTGTGTTGTCTCCGCCCCACACTGCTTCCTGGCCCCCAAGGGAGAGCAGCTTGGCTCCGCCACACCCTTCTACTGTGATGCTCTGCTTCAGCCACCACCCAGAAATGACAGACCATGGATTTGAAACCTCAGCAATTATAACCCCAAACGAGGCCCATTTAAGGGAGGAGACACTTGGTCACCTGCATGCCCACAGGAATGACAGAGCTGTGACAAGGAGGAAGGAGTTGGGGATTCCAGAGAGAGGTTCTTGAAAAGGTCAAACGGATGGATCCTGATCTTACTGCCTCGAGAGAAGCAGACATAGCTCATTTGGAGTGGCAGGGGGAGCTGAGAACAAGGCTGTCACAGTTGGTTGTCAGGTCTGGGGATGGTACTGAGGGAAGACTGGTCCATCACTCTGACCCTTTGATGAGCAGTAAGGGAAAGGTCACCTGCAGGGCTGGGGAAGAGGGCTGTAGACGGAGGACAGGGGACATGATGGTGCTGTGTGGGAAGGCAAGACCTGAAGAGAGGCAGGAGGGGACGGCTGTTCCTGGGCCCTTTCTGGCTGTGGATTTGTGCGGTGGCGTTTACAGAGCCCCTGGCTTGCCTGCTGCATTTGCAGGTGTGGAGCAGGTGGAAGGGGATTTCCCTGGGTGGTGGACATTGCCAGCTCCGTGGGACAAAGGGAGAGTGGGTGTGTTTGCAAGGAAAGTGATGCGAGATGGGATAAACAAGGCGTCTGGCCAGCAGCTCAGTCTTCCAGGTGCATCTGCCTACAGCTCCCCAGGATTGTGTTTTAATACAAGCCTGGGAGCTCGCAGATGTCCTGAGCCCACAGCAGCGACAAACATGGCTTTCCTGTGTGATGCGTTTCCTCCAGGACTAAATCCACTCTTGGGAGTTTGGGAAGCTCAGTCTGGTGTGTGTGCATAACCCCCAACCCTGCCCCTCTGCCCTGATTTCCCAAGGTCACCACTTGAGGTCAAGTTCCACAGGGAATAGTGCCATGCTGGTAAGATCCCCCTAAGATGGCATGGACCCTAGTGCCAATTTGAGTCCAGTGTAGAGGTCAGAGGCACCAGATGAGCCTAGATAGAACTTGGGGAGGGAAGGAAGGGGGATAGTGGGAAGCAGAGGTGCTGTGATACCACAGTCTCTTCTCCTACCACTTCCCGAAGCCCAAGGGATGGATGCAGCTCTCGGGGTCTGGTATGTGACTCAGGAAGATTGGGTCCTAAGCAACACCAGGCACCTGGACCCTGAACTGGGGCACAGGTGGGGAAGGGGTGTTGGGAATGAGGCCGAAGCCGAGTTAGAACTGGGGCACTTCCCACGTGGGACTTGCTTCTACGAAGCCTTCCTCGGAGATTCTGGGAAGCTGTATGTCTGAGCCTAGCTCGGTGGAACTGGCCAGGCCAGGTGGGGGGCAGATACGGATAGGTGAGGCTTTAGGGCGGGTTAGGGGCAGATGCTGCTCTGTGGGGTCAGCGTGCCCCCCTAATTCCCACATTAAAAAAGAGCCTCTTCCGATTAAACCACGTTTATTTTGAACATTCAAATTTACAAAAACAAAAAATGGTAACAAAACCATGACACACACACACTCACACATACACATACACACAAAATATCTCATGTCACTTATTTACAAAATAGAGCCAAGTGAGGAGGGAGGGCACTCATTCCACAGTGTCCAAGGACGATGATGACAACTTCACATGCGCACTGCTGGCTGCTCAGTCTGGGAAGGAGCTGGTCCCTCACCCTGCAGGGGCAGGGGACAGGCTTGGAGGTGGGACCTGGGATGGCAGGCAGCTAGAGTCAAGGCCCCTATCTGGGAGAAGACACTCCTCTAGTTTTTAGGCCAAAGGTGCTGGGACTTACAGGTAGGTGGGACCCAGTTTGGGGAAAATGGAGAAGACAGGCACAGTCAGAGGGACCTCAAGGGTCATTTGTGCTCCCTGGCCAGGCCTCAGCTTCTCCATCTGCAAGCCAAGGGTTGAGTTCCCTCCCACAGTTGCTCATGTCTGTGGTCCTGTTCATGTCTAACTGGCGAGATGATGCCTTGGGATGTGAGAGAGACCACCACATGCGGGGGAGTGGGTGGGCAGTCTGGCAGAGATCAGCTTAGAGCACCTGGCATAAGCCTTGTCCAGAGCAGGAGGCTGAGGAGGGGCCACCTCCACCCTGCCTTCCTGCCTTCACTCCAGAGACACTCCTTTCCTGCCCTGCAAACTGCAGCCCAGGTAGAGGCTGAGGCTTGAGCACAGGTGAGAGACCCTTCACTGGCTCTGAGCCCCGCACCTTATCTCTGCTCCTTCTGCACTCTGGAGGTGGCTCCATCCTCCAGGCATGTAACCTGCCTCCAAATAGAAATAGCACTGTCATCAGCTGGCCAATCGACACCGGGCAAGTTACTCTACCTTCTCAGAGCCCTGCCCTTCTCTTCTGCATCACAGGCTAAGGACAGTCGCAGACAGTGCAGATAGCGTGCTCTGCAGTTGCAGCACCTAAAACTGCTTGCAAACCCAGCTCCATCTTCATCAGACCCAGGGGCAGCTCAGGGTGGAAGCTGTCCTGTTGGGAGCAGCAGAAGGCATCAAAACAGGGGTCCACATGCTCAGGGAATATTCATGGTGCAATAGATGAGAACAGTTGAGGACTCTGGAAATAGAGAGCCAGCCCTTTCCCTAGTGATCCACACTCAGAGACATGCGCCAACATCTCCATTTCTTTCTCCTGGGGGGAGGTGGCTGAAGTTTAACCAGGGTGACCTGGCATAGGAATGTGGCAGAGGCGTCATTTCTCATTACCGTTGTGACAAAGCAGAAAGGATTGGGATGGTGTGCCTGGTGGGCTCAAATGACCCAGCAGTTTCTGCCACATCCTTCCTAAGACTCTGTCCTCCTAAGGTCTCCTCTAAAGCTACCTCTTTTAGAACAATATCGAAAGCTTGATGAGGCTCAGAGTCCCTGAGGTCTAAGTTCTGAATCCAGCTGTCACCCAGCAACAATTTGAACGACAGACACTTGACCCAGCACTGGAGCCGATGTCATTGGCTGTTACTGGGCAACCTACATCTCAGCAGGTCTGGGTGAAGCCACTGCAACTATCTTCAGGGATGGGGATGGGGGTGCTGAGATGTGTAGTTGCTCTCAAAATGGAAACAGAGATCTGCAGGCCAGAGGCAAGTCTTGGGCATGCTTCCCTGACATGGGCTGCAGCCTCCTACTCCTGCGACACATCTCAGGCTGAATAGCCATTGGGAGCACAGACAGGGACAAAAGTTGGAGGGGACGGAGGTGGGGGGCACCAGTGCCCACTGATTCAGCCAGCTGCTAACTGTGCCAGTACTTGAGAGAGGACCAGGAGGGCACTTTGTCCTCAGCCATCTATCTGGCCTGGCTCTTTCCCTTACAGCCTGAGGTTGGATGTCCCACTAAGATGTTGGAAAACACTGAGCCCTCTCAAATGCCTCCCTGCACAGGTATAAGATGGGCTCAAAGACCCTCAAGGACAGGCAGTATGGTATGCAGGAAGCGCACTGAGGAGGGATTCCGAGACTCTGGGCCCACAATGCTGTGCTGTATGATCCTGGACATGTTCATTGCCCTCTCTCTGCTCTTCCCCATTTTCCACAAGCAAGAACTTACAATTGGTGGTCTTTCTCAGCACTGACATTCTGTGCTCCTGGGGGAGCTGGTAAGGACTCACAGACGACCAGGTAGCCACTAGCTGAGACTCTCAGAAAAACAAGGGTGGAGGATGGGAGCTAACAATTATGTGAGTCTGGTCTGCCTTGAGCCTTTGAGCCAGCTGTGACCCTAACCCCTGCCTACACGATCCCATCTGGTATCCAGTTCCAGAATCTTCTGTGCTAAGCACTGGGTCTTCAGTGCTATCTTTGCCTGCTCTGTCCACCAGGTATCATGGCTCATCTCATATTCTAAGTGGGGCATTCTCGGAAGCTGCCAGGAGTATGGCCTCAGCTTACAAAGGGGGAAAGCCAGGCCTAGAAAGGGTAAGTTCTTACAGAAGGCCACACAGCAAGTCAGCAGCAGGGCTGACTATGAAATAAGGGGTCCTCTCTCTCACTCAGTGCACTGCTCTCTCTCTCTCTCTCTCTCACTGTCTGCCTCTGTCTGTCTCTCTCTGTCTCTGTCTCTGTCTCTCTCTCTTTCTCTCTCTCTCTCTCTCTTTCTCTGTCCTCCGGTCTTTCCAGGGCCACACAGAAGGCGTTGACATGGTGGCTAAGCCACAGGGCTCTGGCAGGAAAATGTCTCCTAGGACATGGTGCCTCTGCTTTGGATGCTCTCAGGCTAGGCTAGAGTGACCCAGGTCCTGTCTTGGGCATGGGGGTGGGGTGGTCAACCATGCTGGTGGGCAAAGTTGCCGGTGGGTATGGGGGTGATTACAGCCCTTTGGCCTCCAAGGTCTTGGTCCCTAGCTGTTAGGTGGGAGATGGGAAGGGAACATCCTGGAAACTGAGGCAGGGCTTGAACTGACATCAAACCAACATTCTAACCACAACACACAAAGAAACTGGTGCGAGGAAGGAGGAAGAGGGGGGCAATGGGAGCGATGGTCCTGTAGCCCCTGTGGGCAACTGAGGACGACAGACGAGGAGGGTCTGATCTCACACATCACTGGCATCCCTTCTACCGTCCGTGTAGGCCTGAGGCATAGGGGATGAGAGGGTCAGAGGCCACCTCTACCCACAACTCCTCGGGGAATGTTGGAATTAGTGCGGTCTGATGTGACTGGTGGGGGACAGAGTGTGTGAGCGGGAGAGGCCAAGCCAATACATTGCCGGGAGGCAGGACGGCCTCGACTCCCCTAGGTTGGGTCAATGGACTTGAGATACTGGTCCCTACCCAGGCAGTTGAGGGGACATCCATCCAGGGCAGGACATTCTGGAGGTGTGGGTGCCTGTGATGGGAAGTGGGAGGTGTGGCCGGGAGTGTGGTAGGAGGGCAGGTCAGCACGTGGACAGGCTGTGGAGGGAAGTGCCCCTTCAAGGTCCCCAAAGTGACAGGCAAGGGAGGGGCTCTGAACAAGGTGGCTCCTCATGCCTTGGCCCTCCCCTTGCAGACATCAAAGGTGGCCTTCTTTGCACCTCCGAAGGCCTCCACCAGCTTATCTTCCCAGGGAAGGACATTGCCCATCAGAGGTCCAGTGCAGTTGGCCATGCCAAGGACCTGGGCAGGTGTCAGGACGTGGTCCCACAGGTTGAACTGTGCAATGTCACCGACAAAGGCCTGAGTGGCATCGAATCGGCCCCCCAGGGTGTCCTGAGCCAAGCGAGCAGCAAAGAAAGGAGAGAGACATGGGATGAAGGAGCGAGGGCAGAGGCAACCAAGCCAGGCCCTATGCCTGCCAAAGCCAGGTTCCCAAGGCTCTAGCCCCACCGAGGATGCTTCCTCCCAAGGCTCATGTCCCTCCCTAGCACCGCTCCAAGGTTCCAGTCTCATCCCAGGTTCCAGCCCCACCTGCTTCTTTAGCTCTCAGCTGCCCATCCGCAAATTGGTGGGTTAGACAGCAGGCTCACCGCTGTTTTTACCTCCTCCTGTTTCCTTTTCAGGGGCCCCAGAGTGGGTGGGATAATGACTTGGGGGTGCATGCTACCTGAGCCTTACCTGCTCTTGGCCCAGGATAAGGATACCATGTGGCTTGATGGGGTGCCAGGCTGCCAGGTTCTCACCAGAGCCCCGAAGTTCACCATCCTGATACGCAGACCACAGCCCATCCCTGGTGGTCCAGGCAATGCAGATGTGGTGCCAATTGTTGTCCTTCAGGCTCAGAGGCAGCTGGGCCACCTGGACACAGGACCCAAACCCAGGTGAGAGGCCCAAGGCTGCAGAAGTGAGCTGGCTTTGCAGCCAGCCTCACAGCTTTCCTCTGGGGATGGGGTCCAAGGCCAAACTTGAATTCCATCCATTGTCTTTCTCGTCCTGACTTTCCCTCTTCCCACATGACCCCACCAAGCGGCTTCCTTCAGGTCACAGGCACTATCTTTTTGGTTTTCAGGGCACCAAGCTCACATGCGGTAGGGCAGTGTCTACAACCTTACACACCTAAAACAGTGCCCAGCACACAGTGCTGCTTACTCACTAGGACAGAATGAGCCTTGAACTCAGAGGCTGGGTCCTAATGTCTGGCCCTGGATCTGCAACCAGCCCCTATGTGGCCTTAGGGAGGCTGCCTTTTCTTCCAGGGCCTTGTCTGTAAAGTTCTAGAGAGCATACACAGTTGCTGCCTCTTCCTGCACCCAAGGCAGACATGGCTAATCAATCATGAGCCTAGATGTAACCTGGGACTCTTGCTCATGGTGCTCTGGAAGCCTCTCTTGATGGCTTGATGCTGGTCTGTGAGGTGAACACCACTCATGGTCTGTGGCTCTAAAGGGCTCCTTTATCTCACAAACGCTCTGAGATCACGACTCCACAAGATACTCTCTGGTGCCTACTGGATGCCAGGCCCCATTCCAGACTTACAGGGTGGATCTGGGCACGGCCTTGAACAAATCGTGCCTGCATGGGACTGCAGGGCTTCAGGGACAACATGGCCTGTGACTATTTATCTCCACTCTCAGCTTGACTGGACTTTGAATCACCCAGGAGACATGCCTCTGGGCATTATTGCTTGTGAGGGAGTTTCTAGAGAGATCTGGTAGGAGGGAGGCCTGCCCCAAATGTGGCTGAGTAAAAAGCCAGCTGCGAGCCCGCATTCACCTCACTCTGCAGTGTGAGCAGCCTCCTCACACGCTGGCCCTCACAGCTACCGCTGCTCTTGCCACCCTGACTTCCCAAGATGGACTGTACCCCAAACTGCGGGCCAGGACAGACCTGCCCTTAAAGTGCTTTTGTCAGGGACTTTGTTAGGGCAGTGAGATGCCGGGGCTGGAGGGGACGCCGGCGGGGAGGGGCGCAGGGGGGTATGGTGGGAGGAGCTGCTGACAAAAACCCCCGAAAGGACATCTAATCGGCTGTGGCAAATGTGGTAAAGTGTCAAGGCACAGCAGAGGCAGATCGGGGGGGGGGGGGGGGAGGAGGGAAGAGCCACAGGCAGGATACAAGGCTGGCAGCGCTGTGCCCTGTCCAGGGTGCTGAATTCTCCATCTCCAGGGCCTAGCGCTGCCCGCCCTCTGCCAGGCACCAAAGACTAGCCAAGGGCTCTGGACAGCCCTCTCAGGTGGGGCCTGGTCACCCCTGTGATCTTGAGACCTTAAAGCAACACAATGACCCTCCTGGGCCACTGTAGTGTGGGGTACTGTGCTTTGGGAAGCAGACTCCACCGGTCCCCTGCCCCTGGGCCCTAAGCCCCGCCCAGTGTCCTAGAATCCGCCCACCTTGTCGTTGATCAGCAGCTCCATTGGCTCAAGGCCGGCCTCCAGCAGCACGATCTCATTGGCTTGCCCGGGCACCGAGTAGGAGAAGGGGGTGCCCTGGCCGGAGCCACCCGACCTGGAGCGCAGCCACATGCAGGTGGTGAAGGCGTAGAGTTCCGGCAGCGCCTTGCGAACGCGGGCGTACATGTAGTTGTTGCGGATGGGGATGCTGACCCTGAAGGCATCTGGGGGACTGTAGGCCGAGGACCCTGGAGAGGGACGGGGCAGGGTCAGTGGGCATTGTGCAAGGAGGGCTGATGGTTCCAGGCCCCTGGGGCACAAGTGTGAGTCTGGGGAGGTGGGGAGTGGGATGGGGGTGCCAAGTAATTCCACCTCGTAGGTGTGACTAAATTAGACCCAGGGGCTCTCTCTGGACTTCAGATGTCCCGAGTTCAAATCTTGCCATCACCTCCTTCTGACCTGTGAATCTCAACAAGATAAATGCAACCTCCTTGGCCTCCATTTCTTCAGTAAAATGGGCTAATGACACGTTCTCCATTCTGCACCGTGAGAGTGGTAGGCCCAGAGTAGGCTCATCAAATACTAGTTATAATCATGGCTATTTACAGTTGTTCACCAACTTAAGAGGCATTCTCCAGCACCCTGTGTGTGGCATGCTGGCTCTAAGTACCTTCTATCTGTCACTTCCTCGAAAGCTGGAAAGGCAGGCACTGGGCACACAGAGGTCATTTTCTCAAGGTCACAAAGAAATCAAGCAGCGGGACTGGGGTTTGAACAAAAGGTCAAAGACTCAACTCAAAATAGAGACAGGGATGGAGCCCCAGGATGGGAGGTGGTGCACAGGGGTGGGGGGTGTTACCATGACTTCCCTTCTCCGTCCTGCAGGCAGTTAAGAGGGGAGGGGGAACTTCCCCTGGTCCTCAGGGGTGTGGGGGGCACAGTAGCTGGGCTGGAGGCCAGTGCTGAAGTTCGAGTACTCAACCAGGTGCCGCCCTGGAGCTCCTCAGGCCCACTGTTCCCCTACAGCTGAAGGCAGCATGGCCCCTTGGCTCCCACAGGTACTTTCTGTCTCTGCTCTCCAGGGTTGGCTTAAGATCCCCCAGGAAGACACCTGAGCCACTCCTAGTTCCCATCTCCCTAGCTTGCCCTTACAAGGGCCCATGAGAGCTCATACACCCCTAATCCTGTCCCCATCTCTCAGGTGAGGACACTGAAGAAAGCAAATGACCTTTCAAGGTCACATAGCAAGTCTGTGACAGACTTGGAACTCAGGAAACCTGATAACCTGCTCCTACACACTGTCCATTCCCTGACCCCCAAGGGCTAATCAAATGACAGAAGGCTGGCAGATTAGTGACAGGTGTCAATTATGGACAGCTAAATGCATGGTCATGGGGTCTGAAGGATCTGGTCATAGGTCTAGACCATTTACTCACTGGCTATGTGACCTCCGACAAGTCACTTGACCTCTCTCAAACTCACTGTCCTAAAAACCCTGCAGCTACCGCAGATTAAATCAGCCAGCGTGTCGTAGCACAGCCAGCTCCTGGACCCCGCAGAACCAGAAAATGACAATTCATTGCGGGCAGTAGCTTTGAGAGTGGCAGCAACCTCCCAGCCTGCTCTTTCTCTCAAGCTCCACAGCCTCTGGAAGTTGCAGCCGGAGACCAGGGCCCGGCAGCTCGACCATCGTCACTCTGGGACCTACCATGCTCCAGCTCTGCTACTCGACCCTGTAGGGCATTCAGCTCCTTCTCCACTTCCTGTCGCTGCTGGTGGCTGCCGTGACTGAGGGCAGCGCGCTCCTTCTCCAGCGCCAGTACCTTCGCCAGCAGCTGGCCTTCCAGCTCGTCCATCTTGGAGTGCAGGGCGGTGGGCACGGCCGGGGCCGGCGCCGAGAGGTTCCCACGGGCTGGCAGCTCCTGCTGCTCCGGAGGAAAAGGAAGGATGGTGATGTCACGTGGAGATGCCACCACTCGGCTGGCCACCACAGCTGAACCTAGCTTCTGGTAGGCCAAGTTGGGAGGGTGAAGCAGAGGCAGGCAGCCTACCCACAGACAGAGCCTGCATACAGAAGGGAGTGAGAACCTATACAAGTTCAGCTTTGGAGTGGAAAGGGGCCACACCAGGGCCTTCTAGGACCTTCTATGGCTGGGCCCCATGACACAAACCCCCCTCCAAGGGCTGGGACACAGTTGAGGGAGGGCAAGGCCTGCTGAGGTGCATTTGTGACTCACCAGGACAGGCCTGCTGCCAGGCCTTCTGGATGGGGCTCTCGTGTCATTATCTTAGGATTGTGGTAATGATCCCAGACTCAAGTGACAGCTACGGACTCAAACCCAGCTTGGGAACCAACCACCTGTATGATGCTGGGGAAACCTGGAGACTATTCTGAACTCATTTCCTCATGAGACAGTTGTCTGGTCGTCTTGGAACCACTCTGGGGAGGATTGTGTGGCAAATACCGACAAAGCCAGCCTGCTGGCACCAGTGTCCATCTCATTCAGGGTGTCCCGAAGGCAGGCCCTGTCCAGCCCGGGGTGAGGAAGCAGTCACAGTCTCTGGTGACTACATCACGGTAGGGGCTTGTGGCACACAACAGGTGTGCATTCGTGACTGGTCAGTGAACAAATTGGGAGGACTCTCTGAGCACAGGCGAGGGTCAAGTTTGAACCTAAGACTTCCAGTCCTTTGATGCCATCTCACATCTCCTGTGGGAGCCACTCAGCAGAGCCGGGCACCGATGGGACATGGAGGCTGCAGGACTCCCCAGGGGGATTCATGACAGATGTTGAGAGGAGCATGCGGCTGGCGGCGGCGGTGAGCAGTCTGTAGAGCTGTTTGAATCTTTAGTGCTCCCTGTGACTCCCACTGAGCTTCCCTGCCGTGATAGAGTCAGAGGGTGGGTGTGGCTGGTGTCCCGCTGCTGCCTTTCAACACAACCCATGCACCCAAAGCGCTGCAGCTGACACACACCCCAGCAGGGACAGAACGGCAGCACCAGGCCATCACCCCACGACCCTGCTCATGAGGGGCAGTAGCAGCAGCGCTGAGAGTGAGGCCCTGCACCTCATCCTGAGGTCACATCACTGGTTGTCATAGCAGCTCTTGGCATTGACACAAGGGACACACTCGCCTCCTTATCACAGGAAAGGTTAAGAGGTATATCCACCATCACTAGGCAAATGACCAGCAAGGCCAGGGCTGGGTCACCTAGGCTGGAAGGGTCCTTGAGCTGTCCTCAGGGGCAGGGACAGTGCCTTGAGACTTGAAGTGCTCAAGGGATGTTGAGAGACACTGTCCTGTTTCTAGCTGGGTGTCCTCCTTCCCTACTCCTTCCCCTCCTGGAGTGACCAGGCCACCACAGGGTTTGGCTGCTTCCTTCAAGGGGACACACATGTGGCCAGGAGGGGCATACAAGCTGTTCTTTGTTGAAGCACATGTTTGGTGGCCCCAGGAAGCCAGGGAGGAGGGGGCTCAGAGGGTAGGCTGCAGCCCACCCCCACCCTAGCACATGAATCAGAGAGATATGACGCCCCCAGCCCGATTCCATCTGCCACAGGCGCAGGCTGTGTGGCGTGGGCTACGGGCCTCGTGCCAAGTGGGCCCCAGCCTGAGATGGTTGGGGGACAAGCGGAGATGATGTCACACTGTTCCCCACTCAGTGCCTGATAGGGTAGGAAGGGAGGGCTGGATTCCAGGTGGGCTGTTGAGCGTCTGTGGTGGAGTTTATTATATCTGGGCCTAGAGCCAAATCCCAGGGTTCTAGGCCAAGCTCAGCCATCATGAGCTAATGGGGATGCGGGTGCATGCGGGAATGAGAGGCTCTTTAGTACTCAACAGGGAACACCACAGCAGCAGCATGGATGACACCAGACATGCGGCAAACACTTCTCGGCTGTTCTTACCTCCTGAGGACCAAGTTAGAGACCAGGGTGTTGAGGCTCAGAGAGGGTAGGCTGCCTGCCTGAGACCACACAGCAGTCCTGTGCCCACTCCTCATACCAACCCTCACATTCTGAGTCTCAGTTTGTTCTCCTGCAAAGTGAGTGTGTAGCATTACCCTGGTTGCTAAGAAAGCCTAAAGGTATGGTCTCAGAGGCCATGAGAAAGCCAGGAAAGGCAGTGTGTCACTGTGGACAGCCTTACAGAGGGCCCCATTCCAGTGTGACATGGCTGAGGTGTGGAATCGGGAAAGCCAACTGCCCTGGCTTCATGCAGCGGCTGCTTCCTTTGTGGCATGAGTAGTGGAAGGGCCGGACTTCGGGGTCCATGCAGCCCACCCTCCCCGCCCAGCCCAGGTTCTGGGGACAGTAGTGCAGGCCTCTCCACCCAACTGTGTCCCTGTTCTGCCAGCTCACGCCCTGGCTCCACCAGCTGAGGGGCTTGTTATGAAAAGATGCTGAGCCGGGCGTGGTGGCGCACGCCTTTAATCCCAGCACTTGGGAGGCAGAGGCAGGAGGATCTCTGTGAGTTCGAGACCAGCCTGGTCTACAGAGTGAGTTCCAGGACAGTCTACAAAACAATACAGAGAAACCCTGTCTCGAAAAACCAAAAAAAAAAAAAAGAAAGAAAGAAAAGAAAAGATGCTGTGCCTCGGTTTCCCTGTTGGCACAAGAATAACACATTATCTCAGAGCCCACAGGGGAGCAGGCCTGGGAAATGGGTGGAGTGTTGGCTATTGTCATTGCCACCAACACTACCTCCCTATGTTTGTTTTCTGGGTGGGTTGTTTTTGGGTTTTGTTTGTTTGTTTGGTTTGGTTTTTTTTGGGGGGGGGTTCAAGACAGGATTTCTCCATGTAACAGTCTTGGCTGTCTTCAAACTTTATACTTGCTTTATAGACCAGACTGGCCTCAAACTCACTGAGATCCGCCAGCCTCTGCCTCCCAAGTGCTGGGATTAAAGGCATGCACCACCACTGCCCGGTCCTCACTATGTCTTAAAGGGGCTGGAGACTCAGCTCAGTTGGTAGAGGGTCCCAGAACCGCATAAACTGTGTGTGGTGGTGCATACCCTTTGACCCCAGCCCTCAGGAGGTGAAGTCAGAAGGGTCAGAAGTTTAAGGTTATCCTTGGCTACATATCTAGCTCAAGGCCAGCCTGGGTTACATGAGACCCTATATCAAAAGTAAGTAAATAAATGTCTTGAAAGGATACACATTTTCCCCATACCCAGTCCTGAAGGTTTGTCAGATTATTACACTGAGAGAAAAGCTAGGCACAGGATGGTCCACAGTTGGTACCACCAGATGTCAGGTACCTGGGGGAGGAGGTTCAGGCAGAAGGCAGGGGTGAGATGGTCGATTCAGAATGGGGTGCCCATGCCCCAACACCCCAAATCCATCTCACCCTGAGGCACGTGCCGTTCCTTCTGCCAGGCGTACTCTTCCTGCCCCTCCCCTCCCTCGCCTGAGAGAGCTCCTGCTCTCCCAGATGGCAGCTTCCCTCAAGCCCGAGCCAAGATGCTCGAAGGAAAGAACGGGGTTCCAAGCTCTGTCGGGGCTTCTGAGCCCCCCTCATTCACTCGCCCATCCAGCCACAGCGTGTGCCCTGGCGATGCAGTGTCTGCATGACAGCCATCAACTCGTAGCCGAGAGGTCTGCACAGCTGCTGGATTTCCCACTTGCGGGATCTGTGGCCTCCAGCAAGCTGCTCCGCCACATCCGTGAAAGTCAGGCCATATTTGATTACTTCCTGCACTTGGGTTGCAAGTTGTGAGATGTGAGGCAGGATCTAAGCCACAGGTGGCCTCCAAGCAGTTGTTACTATTCCTTTTATCGTTACTGAGGGGATGGCTTGATCAAGAAGCCTGCTGAGGCACCTGTGCACAACCCTGACAGGGACCCCATGCCAGGTCATTGACTCAGGAACCCTGGCAATAGTCTTGGCTCAGCCCCACTGTGCTGTGGGCCTTGGACAAATCCCTTGGCCTCTCTGATCCTGTTCCCCTGGGTAGAGCTATGGAGGACAACTGTCCTCAGAGTTCAGCAGGGATTAGACACTCAGAGAATCCTGGGCTTACGCTGTTCATTCCTTTGTGAGCAGCCTAACTTTTGGCCTCATCCCACCACGGGCAAAGACTTCTGGAATGGCACGGTCCCTGACACCATGAATTAGCAGAACCACACACGTTTAAACGGTGACAGTCCTGAGTACTTTACACCTACCAGCTCAGGGAAGTTTGCAAATGGCCAGGCCTGGTGGGCGAGGCTTGCTCCTGGGTGGGCATGGAAATTTTTACAGCCACTTTGGGAAAATGTGTCACAGTACCTACAGATGCTAAATATATGTCCTTGCTGGCACCCAGGCATCCCACTGCTGGGGACAGGGCCGGAAGAAAGGAGGCTGATGGCCACCCAAAGAGACTATACAGTGTTCACAACAGCTTCGAGCTAGAATTAGACAGAACCTGAACGTCCGTCCTCAGAACAGGCTAGCGGTGATGGCGCCTCTACAGAGTGACAAGTGGCCACTGCCACAGACACCTAACTCAATGGCACAGGCACAAAACCACTCAAGGTTCAACTACAAGCAAAACTCACTAATGGGTTGGGTGTGGTGGCCCACTGGGGAGGCAGAGGCAGGCAGAGCTCTGAGTTCAAGGCCAGCCTGGCCTAAAAGCAAGTTCTAGGACTACACAGAGAAACACTGTCACACACACACACTCACACACACACTCACACACACACCAACGAAACTCATTAATGTTGACCACAGTCAGGATGTGGAGGCCCCCAGTGACTTTGGGGGGCCTACGGGAGTCTTCATGACCTGCGAAGGCTAGCTGTTATCCTGGGAGTACTTTCCCAGAGGCACCCACATATATCTGCCTAGACCTGTCCACTCCAGATTTGTGTCCTTTATAAGAGAGACATGAACCCTTATAGACCACAGAAATAAAAAGCAATTGTGCCTCTGACCCAGCAGGAAGGGCCACTCTTCCTGGGAGGACAAAAGACTTTTTAAAAGGGCTTGAAGTATCCCTTCTCATTCAACAGATGGGGTTACTGAGGACCAGACACAGGAGGGTCTGAGGTCATGGTAAGAGGGTGGCAGACAGATACAGGATTTACAAAGCCAGGCTTCTTGCTAGGATGAAGGTCCACCAATTGGAGGCTCAGTTAGGGGCCTTTCACAGCCCAGCTTACCCATTTTACAGACATGAAAACTGAGGTCTGGAAAGGGAGTGTTCCAAAGAATAAGTATGTTCCATGCAACTGCCCCACCCCCACTTAGAGCTGGCAGGGTGTCCAGGAAACATCTGCTGTTGTAGGTTTGTTAGGTTTTTTGAGATGGAGTCTCATGTAGTCTAGGCTAGACTTGAACTCACCATGCAGTTGAGGATAACTTTAAAAGTCTCATCCATTTGTTTCTGCCTCCCAAGAGTTAGGATTACAGGTATGTACCATAATGCCCCGTTTATTGTGTGCTAGGGATTGGACCCAGGGCTTCGGGCATGCCTGGCAGGCGCTCTACCAACGGAACTCCACCCCAGCCCTTCCCTGACAGGGGCAAAGGGCAGAGGTCTGTCTGCCTGTGGTGCTCCCTCAGACTCCGAGTCTTCCAGTCTCTCTCCCCAGGACAGAAACATACACGGCCTGTTTCACCTGACAGCCACTGAAGAAGCCAATGGATAATACATACACCTAAAAGGGTCGGCTGCCCCTGCCAGCCCCGGAGGAGCCTCTGAGGCCTGGCCAGCACCATGCTCACTCTTAGTCCCCAAAGACGAAGGTGAGCGCTGCTCTCCCTTGTATCATCTTGTAGGTGGGAAATGTCCGATTCCTGAGTGTGGAGTCAACATGAAGACCCAGACAGGACCAAGTCCAGGCTCTGATGCTGGGTGACCTGGGGCCAGTGTTTTAACCTCTCTGAGTCTGGTTTGTTTGCAAAAGAGGAACAGTTTCTCCTCCACAGAGTGAAGGGAGGATTGAATGGGATGACGTAAAGTTCCGGACGCGGTAAGTACTGAGTAACACGATGTTAGGGTGTCAGCAAGCAAGCATGGCTTCCCTGAACCCAGCAGCCCTTGGGATTCCCATCAGTATGCTCTTTACCATGGCTCTGCTCCAGAGGGAGGCAGGGCGGTGGAGCACAGGGCTTGTGTCAGGGAAATTCTGTCTAAACCAATCCTGAATCGTCACCGTACACGCACATTAGCACAGAAAATGGAACTCTGGGGCACATCAGCGTGGCCGGATGCCACATAAGTGGACCAGCTCCCTTGGAAAGTGGTTCTTGGCCACAGTCAGGAGAAGTCAACCTCCCCTGATATGGGAATGGCCCTCAGGGGCTTCCGCTACAGGCTCCATTCAACAGACTGAACCACAGCTTGCCAAAGGGGGGAGATCAGAGGCAACTTGCACTCATCCCCAGAGGCTAGTGATGATGGGAAAATGGTAATTCCGCCCTGGCCCGTTCCAATGCCTGCTGGGGAACTAGTATCAGGGGGCTCTGAGATTAATTATGAAATTTCCCCCCAAATCTATTGACTTTTTTCAGTGAACAATGGAAACAAAAACAAAACAAACAAACAAAAGGTCAGTGCTTTTTCTGAAGCCCTTAGGCACGGCTCCCACCTCAGGTGGGTCTGAGAAGAAGGCCAGTCTGATGTCTCCACCTATTGTAGTCAGGTCTGCCTGGAAGGGGCAGGGTGACCCAGAGGTACACAGGTGGGTGGCGATGGGGGTGGGCAGTCATGGCATGGCCAGGGAAGGCCTCTGGGAGGAAGGAGTCTGGGGCAGGTGCTATGTATATAGGGGAAGTTGAGCTGACCCAAGAGAAGGCAGGAGAGATCTGGGAGATAAGGCCAGGGAGCCAGGTCAGATTCAAGCAGGTGGTCAGGTTCAGGCTGAGGCGTGTGCCCCCATGAAGGAACCCCAGGGTAGGAACACCCCCAGATGTGCGTGGAAGTGAGGGACCAGCCAAGAGGCAGCTTGGGAGTGCACCCAGAGATGCGAGTAGGCTCTGTGGGTCATGTGGAGGGAGCATTGGAAGCCCCTGGGTGTGGCTCAGCCCGCCGGGGGCACCCGAGAGGAAACCACCCAAGGAGGAGGATCTTGAAGCAGAAGGAGATGCTGTGGTACAGTGAGAGAGGACAGGTAGATGCATCTAGAAGCCAAGAAGGGAAACGATATGTGGCTGGGGTGGGGGGCAGCTCAGATGTCTGAAAGGAGCCAGCAAGGCAGACACTAGAAAACCCCTTCAGGTCATGACCTCTGGGGACATTAGCAAGAGTGAATTCGGGGGACTGCATTAGTAAATCAGGGACTTTTGCCCAGAGCGGATGAGAAGAGAAGGGAGAAAATACATCCATGGCCTAGAGATGCGAGAGTCCCCACTGAGAGTGGCAGCGTGATCCCCAGAGACTGACTCTGGCTGCTGCCACGCTCAGAAACCGGACCTGGTAGCTCCACATCCGCTGCTCTCAGCAAACCCAAGAAGGAGAATGTGGGGAAGCCGACATCCGCTGCTCTCAGCAAACCCAAGAAGGAGAATGTGGGGAAGCCGGGCTCCCCAAGCCCGGGAAGCCGACCGGCTGCCAAATCCCAGGCGCCAGGATCCCTCTGCCTCAGCGGGTCAAGAGCCAGGTTCCCAGGAGCAGGGCCAGGGTCAGCCCAGCTCTGCCGGTCACAGCCGTGGGAGGAGCCACCTGTGCCATCTGTGGCGTCAGGGCTAGAGCAGAAGGCAAAGTTAAGGGGGAAAAATCAAATGATTTTCACTTTGGTACAATCTTCTTAAGGGAGAGTTTACTCTTGATTATGTTTGTATTTTTTTCGATTGGAGTTTCTGGTGAGGCGTAGAGTGTCACAATGCCCACTGCACAGGCGAGGAGACTGAGGCTGCCCCTCCCTGCAAGCTTTTTACTTGGTCTTTTCCCTGCTCTTGGGATTTGGAACCTCACCTCTGGACAGGGAAGAGGGGGTGCTGGCCTGGCTGGTCTCCCCTTCTGCTGCTCAGCTCAGGAGGTTCCAGCCGGATTTCCTCACTTCCACAAAGGGAGTAGAAGCCTTGGGCATGCTGTGGCGAGGCTGTGGTCCGGCCCCTTGAGGGTGGGGGTGTGAGCAGCCGAGCTGTGGTCTACTGGGCTAGGGCCTACCGCTTTCTCCATGGTGTCTCCTCTTGCACCCCCACATTGAGCTTGGAGTGATATGCGTACTTTCCCCATTTAGTTCTCTCAGTCTCTCTCCTCACCTCCGCCCGGCTACAGCCTGGGGGAGACAGCATTTGCCCCATCTCTCCTCTCTGCCGTGGACCTGACTGTGTCCGGAAATAATTCCATGCCTGGAGATGGCCAAGGCTTCCTGGCTGTTTGTCCTGCCCGATCTGTCTCACCTATACTTCCCCAGACTGGGAATTTGTAACAGGAGAAGGGGAATTATAGGTATAATCAATCAATGAGCTTAGCATCACACACAAGCCAGAGTGGGGTCCCTTTGCCTGGGCTGCCTGTATCAGACCTGGAAAAGGAGGAGGGGGCTAAGTGGGTCCCTATTGAAGAGTCATTCGCTGACTCCCCAAGGGCCCAGAGCTTCAGGTATATAAAGCTGGGCGTGGTCGGAGGGTGGGGGGTGGTGCGGGGAGCTGAGGTTGGTGTTAATGGGGTACTCTTGGTCATGAGAGGAGCACTTCCTAACAGTAATGAGTGTGGGGTGGGTGCTGCTCTGGGTTCTGGTAGAAGGACATCTAAGGAGAGCCTCGTAGTGACAAACATCCCCGAGCCTGCCTCTCAATCAATTTCCACTACAAGTGTTCTTCCACTCGCGTGCATTGGTCACCGTAACAGGTTCCCACCTGGGATCCGGATCAGACGCTCCCGTAGTGCCAGCCAGGAGCGTGCACCGGGTGACCAGAGGGCAGCCACGGGGACCTGGGATCCCCGCGTCTCAGGCAAGGCAGCGCCCACACACACACCCCGCATCCCCGACGGCGCGCCGCTCACCTCGATGCGCTCGATGCGGTCTCGCAGCGCGCGCACCGCGTCCTCCAGCTCCAGGAGCAGCGCGGGTGAGTCCCAGGCGCCGTCGGCCATGGTGTCGCGGCGCGGTCCGGCATCCTGGAGGCCGCGCGGCAGGCCGCTCTCGCAGCGGCCCAGCTTGCCGGTGAGCTCGCGGATGGTGTCCCGGTCTGCACGGATGCGCGCCTCCTGCTGCAGCGCCGTCTGGCGCAGCTGCTCCGCCGTGCTCTGCAGCAGCAGCAGCTCCGCTCGCTCGCCCGCCGCGTCCCCCTGCTCGGTCCCCGACGGGCAGGCGGCTGCTAGCGGCGTGCAGAGGAAGCGGCTGAGCAGCGGCCCGGGCGGCGGCGGGAAGACGCTGGCAGCAGGCTCTCCGGGCAACGCCGAGGGCCCGGCCGAGCCGCCAGCGCCGTGCAGGGCGCTCAGGCTGCGCTGCGGGCCCGGGGCGCCGGCGGCCGAGGCATTGTCGGTGCCGCCGGGCAGCGCGCGCGCGGGGCTGGCCGCCAGGGGCACGCTGGCGATGATGCAGATGACGGCACCGAGGAACGCCAGCATGCCCGCGGCCAGCAGCACGGCCAGGAACTTCAGCGTGAAGCGCGGAGGGGGCGCGCTAGGCCCCCGGCAGGAGCGGCGGCGGGGTCGGGGCGCGGGGCCCGGGAGTGCGGGAGCCGGAGCGAGAACTGGAGATGTCGCCGCGGCCGCTACTGCCGCCGCTCTGAGCCCGCGCGGCGGGAGGAGGAGGAGAAGGCGGGCGCGGCGGCCCCGCCCCACTCGCTCCCCCGGGGCCAGCCGAGGCCCAGCCCGGCACCCGTTCGGTGCCGGGAGTCCGGTGCGTGCGCCACGCCCAGAACTTCATCTCACGGGAAGGGTGGTGACTGGATGGCTACCCGGCGGCTGGGTTCCAGGGCGACCCTGCTCTCTGGGCTCTGGTCCTCTCCCGGCCCTCCCCGGAATGCGGACAACTGAGACCCTGCGGGGCTCTGGACTCAGCGTGCTGCAGACTGCGTAGCAGTTAACACTCAGCATGAACACTCTCACAATACCAATGAGGAAACTGAGGGCTCTGGGCTCAGCATGATGCAGGCCGGGTTGCAATTAACACTCAGTGCAAACAAGCTCAAGGTACAAAGAGGAAACTGAGGCCCGCGGAGGCCCGCGTGACTACCCAAGGTCACACAGCTAGTATGCATTTGGAGCAGCATTTGAGGCCAGCCACTCTGCCTGGACAGGAATAGCAGGGTTGGGGAGAAAAGAGACAGCCCTCACGGTGAGGAGACGATTTGACCTAACCTATTTCTACTGTAGTCACCTGAGTGTCACCTGCCACCTCCAAACTTCCTAGCAGAGCAGGGTTCACTATTCTCCATCCCTGGTACTGCACCCTCATCCAAGTCCTCGGGTCCTCGGGCCTGCAAGCAGCAAGGTTCCCAGAGGAGAACCTGCTAGCTCACTGCAGCCTTCATCAGAGTGGCAGGTGGGAAGCAAGCTGGTGGGTGCCAAGACCAGGCAGGAGGGGGCTGTGTGCGCGTGGAGGTTTTACTTTATCGTGTCTAAAATGTCTATATATATTCTGTTGAAAATTAACTTCTCAATAAAAGATTTTAAAAATCTTGCCACCCTTTCCAGTCCAGCCCAGCCTCATTGCTCTGCAAGCTATCTCTACCTGGGGTGGATTCCTGGGCTGGAAGAACTCTGGGAGGCCCTGACGGTTCCTGCTGCAGCGTGGGGCTCGTGTGAATCGCCCACTGAGTCCTGAGCCAAGCCTTGACCTGAAGGGAAGGCCATCTCAAAGTCTCTGTCTCACATCTATGAGTGTGGACATGACTGGGAGGGGGACCAGGACATTCCTGAGGGACATTAGCCCCCAGGAACCTGGGTGACCCTACCTGGCCACTGATACCCCGTGGGTGGTCCATGGGCATGTGTTCTAACTCTCTCCCCTCCACAGTCATGGAAATTATGTCCCCTCTGCTCACCCACCTCCTAGAGTCAGGGGTTGTTGTCCAGATCTGAGTGGTAAGTGCATGGGAGCCCAGTCAATGCAGGACCTGCTCATCATTAACACCCAGAACCGGGATGATGGCTAGGGGTTAGTAACCTGAACAGCAGCCCAGGCAGCCTGGCTCAGAGGAAGCATCCCCAGCTGGAGACCTAGCCTCAGATCTTGGGAGGCAATGTCAGACATTGGGCTCCCGGAAGCTTTAGAGGGAAGACACCAGCACCCCAGCTGATTGGAATGTGTCCATGAAGACGGACAAGCAGACAAGGGGTAAATGTTCTTCCAGATGCAAGGCCAGGGGAGGCCAAGAGGAAGCCACTACCAAGAGCAGCACAGTTAGTGTCTGGAGACAGTTGCGAGGAGTACAGGGGCTGGAGTTGAATCTTGTTTAAACTGATCTATCAATGGCTCAGCATGACTATTAAGCCAATGATATGAGTCACCCTCTGCTTCCCACCAATGGCATCCTAGCTCTGGTCCGGGACTATCTCTCCAGGGATGTCTGTATGGTAAATGGCCTAGGAAAAAGAGTGAGTGTTGTTCTCAGAGAGCTGGTTGATCAGAGTACAGTTCACATCTCTGGGACCACAGTCAGCTGGGCAAAGGAAGACCAAGGCTATCTTTTTTTTTTTTTTTTTTTGAGACAGGGTTTCTCTGTGACTTTAGAGGCTGTCCTGGAGCTAGCTCTTGTAGACCAGGCTGGTCTCGAACTCACAGACTGCCAAGTGCTGGGACTAAAGGCATGCGCCACCAATGCCCAGCTTGACCAAGGCTATCTTACTTAGCTCAGTGTATTGTCGGTACTGCAGACCTATTGTGTGTGTCCATCTAGGGTGCCTGTGTTGCTCCATGAAGGCACAGGGGGCTATTGCCTACATGCAGTAATGTGAGTGATGAAGTCTCTCTCTGCCCCACCCCAGGGGAAGGGTTCTTGACTCTTCCCCAGCATCCATGAAACCTGCTAACTTGCCCGTTTGCTTTGTTTGTTTGTCTGTTTTTGAGACAAGGTCTTTAAATGTAGCCCTTACTAGCTTGGAACTCTCTGTGTAGACCAGGTTGGCCTCAAACTCATAGGGAGCCCCACATTTCTGCCTGGGACCAAAGATGTACACCATCACACCTGGCCCTAACTTGCCTGTTTGCAGATGAAGTGAGTCTCAGGCCTTTCAGCATTCTTGACTCCTTCTGTGTCTCCTCTCTCTAAAGTGAGGGATAGTGAGAGTATACAAAAAGCTTCTGTTTGGGCTGGGGATGTCGTCCAGATGGCAGAGTGATATAAAGCCAGGGTGTGGCACATGCCTGTAATTGCAGCATTTGGGAGGCAGAGGCAGAAGGATCAAGAGCTCGAGTCCATCTTGAGCTTCGTGAGAGCCTCCTGAGAGAGACAGACAGAAAGAGAGATGGGGAGTCAGACAGACAGACAGACAGACAGAGAGTTGCTAATCTGAGCACAACTTGGCTTTCCATCCTTGTGTCGGCTGCCTGCAGCAATCTCAAACGGCCAATGCCCCGGGCACCACAGTACCTCCCGTCTCTGCACTGGTCCATGGAAGCCCAGCCTGCAGCGGCACCTCCTCCATTCCTCTCCAGCCCTGGCACTCAGCACCAGCCTCCTTCCCCAGCCCCAGCTGCTTCTTAGAGAATATTTGCTGAAGTAGCTTCCCCACAGGCAGCGCCCCAGTGGGCAGAGGGCTGAGGCTGGACCCCTCTCTTCTGGCAATGTACCCCCTTTCTCCTGACAAAAAGTTCCTGTAGGGATGGTCAGGTGTGTTCTCGGGGAACCTTCCCTAAGACTGTATAGCACCCCCTTTTCCATCACGAGTCTTACATCTCTTGTTTTTTCCTCTTGTAGTGCTGGACACAGAACCCAGGGCCTACGCATGTTAGGCAAGAGCTCTATACCAGGACACAACCCCAGAAAGCCTAGGTTTTTATTTCTTTGTTTCCATCCCATTCTTAGGATAAGGGAATTTTGTTACAAACAACACAAATTTTTTTTAGGATTTTTTTTTCTGAATGTGGTTTACACACCTTTAATCCTAGCACTTAGGAAGCAGAGACAGGGGAATCTCTATAAGTACCGCACCAACCTGGCCTACACAGTGAGTTTCGGGCCAGCTAGAGTTGCATAGCGAGACCCTGTATAACAACAACAAAAGTCTGGGTGTGGTGGCACCAGCCTGTGACTGCAGTAGGGTCTGGGCAGCTAGGAGGGCTTGCTGCTAGCCTAGCCAAAATGGCAAGCTCAGTGAGAGATACTGTCTCAAACAGTAACATGGAGAGCAAATGAGAAAGACACCAATGCTTGCCTATGGCCTCCACACATATGTGCATACACATGCATGAACACATATGTACATGTGTTACATAAACAATTAAGCTAATATATAGACAAAAGTTCTGTTCAATTAGTGTTTGCCATACTATGGCTGATTTAAAAGGAACAGGCATGGAAGGGTGGCTTCTGAAAACATAGGCTAACAGGTCCATGGGCTGGCTCAGCAGGTAAAGGTGCTTGCTGTCAAACCTGACAATCTAAGTTCAAACCCTGGGACCCATGTGATAGAAGGAGAGAAGTGACTCTGGAAAGATGTCCTCTGACCTCCACACAGTGCTGTGGCACGCATGTGCCCCCCAATAAATAAACGAATGTAATAAAAAATTTAAACATGGGCAGTTCCCACTTCAGGCCCAGAGCAGAGGCAAGATTTGAATGTGGGGCTCAGGCCAGATGGCCTAGGCTTTTCCCCAGCTTTGAGGGTGAGTGTCCTGCAACCCAGGGAATCACTCAGTCCTGGGCAAATCATGAATGTGGTACCCCTAGATTCCCAAAGCCAAACCATTCTGCCACACTCCCTCCATGTCGCCAGGGAGTAGATTGTCACCACATGCCTTGCCCTCCCTTGCAGCGCCTCCACGGTGCCTTCTGTCTGCCCGCAGGCTGGGGCCAGTCTTCACAGCCCCATCTCCTGTCTCCAGGACTGCTATACGGGCATGCTCACACTCCCAGTGACTCGAGCCAGTATCCCCCTTGATGGTGTGCCTGAGAGCAAAGCAATCCCTTCCTCCCAGGACACGGGGAAGGAGGCCACCTCTCCACTGCGAGGACCATGCACTGTAGTCTCTATGAGATCTCATCTCCCCCATTGTAGCTGTGGAGTCAGTGGTACCTACAGACAGGATGTAATGAGGAGTGAGGAAAGATATTGCATAGAACTTTCCCTCAGGGGCCAGGGGTCAGGTGTAGGCACCATTTCTTTTCTCTTTACTGTTTTATTCTATCTATCAATCTATGCATCTATGCATCTATCCATCCATCTATCTATCCATCTATCTATGTATCTCATTTGTATATGCATACACACATACATGTATGGAGACCAGAGGACAATTTTCAGGAGTTGGTTCTCTTTTTCCTCTACCTCATGGGCCCTGGGTTTTGTTTTTTTGTTTGTTTGGTTTTTTTTGTTTGTTTTTTTTGTTTTTTTGGTTTTTCCAAGACAGGGTTTCTCTGTGTAGCTTTTTTTGGAGGCTGTCCTGGAACTTGCTCTGTAGACCAGGCTGGCCTTGAACTCACAGAGATCTGCCTGCCTCTACCTTCTGAGTGCTGGGATTAAAGGCATGCGCCACCAATGCCCGGCTGGGCCCTGGGTTTTGAACTCAGGTCATGCTTGGTGACAAGCGCCTCTAACTACTGTGCCATCTTCTGGGCCCCAGGCTCCATTTCTTACCACACTGCTTTGTATTTCCAGAGCACAGGACAGTGCCTGGCATTCAGAAGGTGACCAGTAAATGTTACCTGCTTCTTTGTGTGTTCCTAAGCGTGGTGCTCAATGTTACTTTCCTTTCTTGGTGCTCTCTTGCCTCCTTTATGACTCGAGTCTGGGACTCATTTACAAATTTGGCTCCACACACTTCAGTCTCTTTGGAGGGAAGCAAGGCCCCGCTGGGGCCCAAAAATGTTCGCACATTTGTAGTGGATGCCTGGATGTGGAGTCCCAGTCAATAGAGAGGAGGATTGAAGCCAGTGGGGTGACAGCATGCCTCCTGAGGAAGCCAAGAGATTTCCACCCAGACTCTCTGCTTCCTGGAAGCAGCTAGAAAGCCAACCCAGGCTTAGGCAGAAAGGGACATCTGTTCCTGCAGGCTCTGGAGGAGCCCCAATGCAGGAAAAGAGTCTCCTTTTGGTAGGGTCATTTGAGCTGTGCAGAGTCCAGAACAGGCCCAGAGAAGAAAGGCCAGTGGAACCAGGGCCAGCCAAGATTGCTGCTCTGAGGGACAGGCTGAGTTCCCTGCAGCCTCCAGAGTTGGATGCAGCAAGGGAGGGCCCTGGGACCTTGCCTGCGTGACCCTTCATATGTGGCTGGCACCAACTCTCAATGCCATCTGCTTCCTCCTGTACCCAGGGTGAATCTAAAAATGGGGGCCAGGTTAGGGAAGCTCTCTGGCTGGGAAATGGGACAGCACAGGGCAGGTGGGAAGCCCTGGGAGCCAGGCCCTTCCTGTTTCTGTCCCTGAGCTAGTGTGTCAGCCTCGGGTGACTCCAGCCTTGGGTCTCCCCTGTCAAAAGTCCACCTGCCACCCGCCATAACTGCAGCCACTGGTCAGCTGTGTCCACACGGTGCCTTTCAAATTTGAGAACAGAAGCACGAGGGGAAGGGACTTTTGCGGGATTCACAGGAGGCTTGAGACAAGGAGGGAAGCTCTCGTGAGATGGCATTGTCACACTAGGTACTGATCCCAGGTAGTTTACCAAAGCCTCACAAAAGCCCAAGAAAGCCCTTCGCCACTGCCGCCGTGCCTGTGCTGCAGACAGTGATACACAGAGGGGTTTCAGGGTGCTCAATAGCTCATCTGAGGAGCTGACGCTCAAATGCACACATTGAAACTCGTGCTGCTGGGATACGCTGTGTCTCTCCTGGCCCACCTGAGTCCAGTGCCTGGAACAGGACATGGCTGAAGGAACAAGGTCTGAGGACATGGCTGAAGGGCCTGTTAGGAGTATCCATAGAACCCTGGCATAATGGTGCACGCCTTCAATGTCAGCCCTTGGGAGACAGAGGCAGGCGGATCTCTAGAGTTCTGGGACAGCCAGAGCTACATTAGTGAGACCTTGTCTCTAAACAAGCAGAACAAAACAAGAGTGTCCGTAGATGCTTAGGAAGGGCTGTGCTGGGCACCGCAGGCAGCAATGGCTCACTCTTGCCCCGTGGCCGCCTCCTTAGGCCAGTCAATTCTCCCATCTTTCCCACCTCTCATGCAGCCTCAATGCGTGCAGTCACCTCTGGGTTTTTCTGGATTCTTTCATGTGTGTGCGTGTGTGGGAGGGTGTGTGCATCTATGTATGTACAGGGAGGCCAGAGGTCAATGGTAACGTGTCTTCCTCTATCATCCCACCTTCTTTTGAGGCAGGGGTTCTCACTGACTGTGAAACTCGTAGATTTGGCTGGGCTTGTTGGCAATGAGCTTTAGGGACCTGCCTGTCTCTGCCCAACCCCCCCTCCACCCCCGGCAGTGGGGTTACTGGCAAGTGCCACCACACCTGGGTTTTTACACAATGCTAGGGACACAAACTCAGGCCTTCAGGCTTGTGTGGCAGGGACTTTACCAGCTGAGTCATCTCTCCAGCCTCCTTTACCAGAATCTTCAGATACTGAAACAGGCCGAGTAGCTCATTTGGTGGAGAGCTTGCCTAGCATGCATGAGGACCTGGGTTTGGTCTCCAGCGTGGAATAAGCTGGGTATGGTCATACACGGCTGTATCAGGGTAGGTCATTCTTGTCTACAGAGTGAAATTAAGGCCAGTGTGGGCTAGAGAGAGAGAGAGAGAGAGAGAGAGAGAGAGAGAGAGAGAGTTGTGTGAGCTCAGGGATGCTCCTCCAAGACTACAGCCTGGTCTTCAGAGTGAGTTCTACAACAGCCAGGGCTACACAGAGAATCCCTGTCTCAAAAACCAGAACAAAAACAAACAAACAAACAAAGACTACAATCTTATCTGCCCTCTGCTAGATGCCTCTGCATTCTCAAGCTAAGGGGTTTGGGGGTGGGTGGATGGAGAATCCCACCTGGCTTGGCTCTCCAGAGTTTAGACGTCCTGGAAGGTGCCAGAAACTGGCTCCTCGTCATGGTGCTTCTGTAGAGTCCTCAGAGAGGACACCACCCAGTTCCTGCTGGGCACAGCCTCCTCTGGCCAGCTGCCTGCTTACAGTGAGTCCCCATCTCAACTAGTCTCCAGAGGGGCTTGTGCATGTGTGCAGGTGGATCCCTCTGACCGGAGCTCCGTGGATGGGAACGTGTGTCTCGTTCCTAGTCCCTCAGGCCTCTGGAGTAGCCAGGTCAGATCATACTTCAAAACAGCTCTTGTCACTGGGGAGGTGGCTCAGCAGGTAAAAGTGCCGCAAAGCCTGATGACATGAGCTGGGTCCCCAGAACTCTCAGTGGAAGGAGAGAACTGAGGCCACAAAGTTGGCCTCTGACCTCCAACATGCCTGCCATGGCATACACAAGCCTTCAATGACCCACCCATGATGACACATACACACAATAATAATAAATATAGTTATAAGTTTTTAATTTCTTAATTTATATACACATTTGTGCCTATGGGAGTTTATGTGAACTACAAGCATGCAGTGTCCTTGGAGACCAGAAGAGAGCATCAGATCCTCTGGAATGGGAGGTACCACGATGTGGGTGCTGGGAACTGAGCCCAGGTCCACTGAAAGAGCAGTAAACCTCTTAACCACTGAGCCATCTCTCCAGCCTCTAATCTTTAAAAAAAAATAGTTCTCAAACCAGCCACATTCTCCAAGTAGTTTACACTGGGACCCGAAAAAACATGTTCCCAACTGTCCCCCACACACTAGGAGTCTAGGTTGAGCCCAAAGGAACCCATCCCTGCTTCATGGGACATTTCAAACATGGGACAGATCCTGAACCCTGTCCCCACTTTCCTCACTTCCAAATTCCCATCGACACCTGACAGGCACTCAGTTCTTCCTGAGATAAGTGAGAGGGTTTGGAAAACAGTGGCATTAGCTATTCCTAAGAAGACCCCAGCCTCAAGCCGCCCACCCCATACATGGCCCTAGCCTGTGGTCAAGTCAGGTCAAGGGATGAGAAGTGAGCACATTTTGCTCTGCACCATGAGAGCCCATACTTTAAAGTGGAAACAAGGTATCCACTGGAGGTCTGAACTGAAAGGGGACAGCAGCCTGCAGAGGAAGTGATAGATCAGCCTGACAGTTCCATACAGGGGTCCCTTAGTCACAGACGCTGGTGGCTGGGTGGAAAGGGGTGAGTCACAGGCAGGAATAGAGCTTGGGCTTCCTAGGGAAAGGCAGTGAGTCAGACAGCCTTGGGAGGCCAGATGTGGTCGGGAGCTCTGGTTTGAATGTGGGACTAAGGGCCTCACATTGAGGGGGAACAGGGTATTTGAGAGCAAGGACTCTGAAGTTAAGCATTTTGGCTTTAATCCCAGCTGTACAACTTACTAATGCTGTCAGCCTCTCTCCAGCTTCGATGGCTGCACCGTGGGGATTACCGGAAGACTCAAGTGCACAGTCAGAGCCTAGCTTCAGCAACCCGGTGAAGAATGGGACCTCACTGCTCTTACCTATCTTGTTTATGGAGATGGGTGTATAAACTTGCTAGTGTGTGTATGTACACGTGTGCAGATGTATGTACGTGTGTGGAGGCTAAAAGTCATCAGCTGGTGGCTCCTCAATAATTCTCCACTTGTATTTATTTGTTTATAAATTACATCTATTTATTTGTGTGTGCTCATGTTTGCATAGTCAAAGGACAAATTGGGGAGCTGGTTCCCCTCTTCCGTGGAGTCAGACTTGGCAGCAACTGCCTTTACACACTGAGACATCTTGCTCCACTTTTATTTATTTTAACTTATTAATTCTTTTTTTACTTTTTGAAATAAAAAATTAATAAAATTTTTTTCACATGTTACTCCCAGCTCCCTCTCCCTCCCTTCCTCCCCCGCCTCCATCATCCCCCTAAACTCCCACCCCACCCCCCTCCGCTCCCCAGGGAGGGTAAGGCCCTTCATGGGGGATCCTCCATGCCTGTCACATCATTCCTGGCAGGGTCTAGGCCCTCCCCCATGTGTCCAGGCTGAGAGCATCTCTCCATGTGGAATGGGCTCCCAAAGTCCATTTGTCTGCCACGGATAAATATTGATCTACTATCCGAGGGCCCACAGATTGTGGAGGCCTCCTCACTGACACCCAGGTTCAGGGGTTCTGGGTCAGTCCCATGCTGGCCTCTCAGTCACCAGTCTGGGTTCCATGAGTTCTCCCTTGTTCAGGTCAGCTGCCTCTGTGGGTCTCCCCAGCCAGGTCCTGACTCCTTTGCTGGTCATTCCTCTTTGCTGCTGGGTTCCAGGAGTTCAGTTCAGTGTTTAGCTGTGGGTGTCTGCCTCTGCTTCCATCAGCCCTGGATGAGGGCTCTAGGGTGGCTTACAAGTAGTCATCAATCTCATTATCAGGGGAGGGCATTCAAGGAAGCCTTGATGCCAGTTGATGTCATTCTTGTAGATCTCTGAAAATCTCACTATTGCCAGATCTCCCCTCAAACCTATAATGGCTCCCTCTATTATGATATCTCTCTTCCTGCTCTCCTCTATTCCTACCCCGACTCAGCCTCCCTGTTCCCCCATGTCCTCCTCTCCCCTCTTCTTCTCCCTTCTCCTCCCCCCCATGCTCCCAATCCCCTCAGGAGATCCCATCCCATTCCCCTTCTCCAGGTTACCATGCATATTAGGGTCCTCCCTGTTTCCCAGACTCGGGCGGTGGGGTTGTAGGCTGGCACTCCCCTGTTCCTGTTCACACTTTTATTTTTTAACACAGGATCTCTCACTGACCCTGGAGCTTCTGAAATCAGTTAGGCTGGCTGGCCAGCCAAAAATCTGCAGGGACCTGGGGTTATAGTCATGTGGCACCATGCCTGGCTTTTTTTTTTTAGTTCTGGGGATCAGCATGCTTTTGAGGCAGCCATTTATGGACTGAGCAATATTTCCAGACCCTTTCCTCATTTGCAGATAGAGAAACCAAGGTACCAAACAGGTAAGAGATGTGCAATGAGTCCCACACAGCTAGGCAGTCTGACTCCAACGATCCCGTTGTCAGGCTAGTGTTTAGCAGGACTGCTTGGGGCGATCTCTCAGAATGTGCCTGGCAGGACCCGGGACTTCACTAAAGGAGCTGTGGGCTGGGTGGTTCATAGTGAGATGACCGTTACAAATCCCACCCACAAATGTTCACTGTCTTTAATGAGAGGGAGCCTGCCCCCGTTTTCCAGGTGGGTAACTGGCCTGGCTGAGGTCACAGACGCCTGGCTGTCCTTTTACTCTTTTCAGCTGTTTGTGCCATTGCCCTGAAGGTAAGCCTGTGTGGCGGAGGTCCCCAAGGGAGCCAGAGAAGTG
The DNA here is from genome assembly GCF_017639785.1 of Mesocricetus auratus. NCBI lineage: Eukaryota > Metazoa > Chordata > Mammalia > Rodentia > Cricetidae > Mesocricetus > Mesocricetus auratus. The sequence continues at coordinate 85,022,744 of NW_024429194.1, read as the reverse complement.
ACAGTCATGCTCACAATCCTCCATCAGGGACAGGCACACGCTTGCCTTCCCCACCATGCATCTTGGCTCCTGGCAAATAGCCAGGACCCCCCCCCCCCCGCTGTGGCAGAGAATGTCTGGGACACCAAACTCACCCCCAAAGGCTGCTGCCCAGGGCTCCATCTTAAACTACGAAGCAAGGATGACCAGAGGACGTGGCAGGGGACATCATTATTTCCCAGAACACAGAACCCCTGCCACCCAGCCTGGCCTGCTCCCATCAGCCCACTGCTCTGTAGATCACCCCCCCAGGCCCACTTTCCTCAGAAAGGCCACTGCTGCCTTTGTCATTCTCTGAGCTCATGAAGCCTTTGGAAAGGGCAGAGAATACTTTGGTCCCAAGTCTCTCTAATGAAGGCTGCATCCCAGCTGAGGGACGGGAGGGGACCTGGTCCCATCCAGCCTTAGCTCCCAGATCAGATGCGGGCCTCCTGAGGGACTGCCCTCTGTTAGGCTTTGTCACAGCTGTCCTCAGATCTCACTGTCCCACCAAGATCACAGACATCTGGGGAGGCAGCAGGGGCACGTGAACCCCCACGGACAAGCTTGCTGCATAGATGAAGGTTGGGCTTGTTAATCCTCTTCTGGGGAGTTGATTTTGTTTCCAGTGGTTCAATGTAGGAAACACACAATGCAAAATTGACCGTGTCTACTATGTTAATGTAATTCAGCAGTATTAACTGCTTTTGTGATGTTTTTCACATTTTTTGTATCCTTACATATGTGTATACATGTTAGGGAGTATGCATGTGTTGGATGCCAGAGGTTGACACCAGGCATCTTCCTCCATGATTTGTTACCCTTTTGGTTTTCTGTTTTGTTTTAGCTTGTCTGTTTGTTTTGTTGTTGTTTTGATTTTTCAAGACAGGGTTTCTCTTTGTGGCTTTGTAGACCTGTCTGGCCTTGGACTCACAGAGATCCGCCTGCCTCTGCCTCTTGAGTACTGGGACTAAAGGCGTACACCAACACCGCCCGACTTCTTGTTGTTTTAAAGACAGAAGTTGCCCTGGTCATTCTGGAACTCCGATTCTCTCCTTCCCCTTTACATGGTTTGGAAGAAGTCAAGTTTGCCTGGCAAAAGCCTTCCCTTCTGTGCCATCTCACTGGTCTCTCACCTTATTTAATTTTTTTAAAGAGTTTTTTATTTATGTGTGCATCTATATGTCACAGGTGTGTAGGTGCTCGAGGAGACCAGAAGAGGATGTGGGATGCTCTGGCGCTGTAGTCACAGGTGGCTGTGAGCCACTTGATGTGTGTGCTGGGACACAGACTCAGTCCTCTGTAAGGGCAGGTAGTCCGTTACTGAGTCAGCTCTCCTGTGTGCTCTCTACATTATCTTTTGAGATGGTCTCCCGCTGAACCTGGAGCTCATTGATTTAGCTAGACTGGCTCCCAGTGAGCTCCAGGAACCCACTTGCCCACTTCCCAGATGGGGGGTTGCAAGGCCGTCACTGCATCCTGGCTGCTAAGGATGGAAATAGATTCCCAAGCTCAAAGGGCAATCACATTACTGCCTGAGCCATCTTCTGAGACCCCTGGGTTTTTTGTTTTTTGTTTGTTTGTTTGTTTTTTGAGACAAGATCTTAGTAGCTCAGGTTGCCCTTGAACTCTCTACGTAGCCAAGGCTGACCTTGAACTCCTGACCTTACTGCCTCTACCTCCCAAGCGCTGGGATTCTAGCCATGTGCCACCACGCTCGCTCAGCCGCTTCTCTAATGCCATGCTGACACCACTTTCGGAGCTCTTGCGGTGACTCTCCATGCCTCTGCCCGAAGCCCCCCAGGCCCGTTCTGCGAAAGAATCTCAGAATAAGCAGAGCCACACAGACTTTGTCCTGTGGCTGGCTTGGTTTGCCTCCCATCCTCAAGGCTCATCCGCACTGTGGCTTGTATCAGAACTGTCTTCCTTTATCAAGGCTGAGCGATGTTCCAGATACCACATTTTACATTTTCATTCTCCCGCTGGTGGTCCCTGGGCTGCTTCCTCACTGTCGTTGTTGCTGTCTGTGCCTCTCTCAGGAGGAGAAAACACTTACCTCTTGAAGGTCTTGCTTTCAGGTTGGTCAGAAGTGAGACTAAGGATCCTATGGTAATTCTAGTTTTAACTTTGTTTTGTTTTGCTTTTCCAGACAGGGTTTTTCTGTGTAGCCCTCGCTGTCCTGAACTCGCTCTGTAGACAAGGCTGGCCTTGAACTCACAGAAATCCACCTGCCTCTGCCTCCCGAGTGCTGAGATTAATACATGCATCACCAACGCCTGGCTAGTTTTAACTTTTAAAGCATTTTCCATATTGTTTTCTAAAGCGCTATTCAGTATCCCTGCGGCCACAGTGCACGGGTGTGGGCTTTTGGAGAGCAGATATTAGGACTTGCCTCACTGAGGTTCCCCCACCCTCCACCCCTGCCTGCCCCCACCCCAGTGTCATGTAACCCAGGCTTGGTCTGGAACTTGGTATGTAACCTAGGATGACCTGAAACTTCCGGTCCTCCTGCCTCCAGCTCCTGAGTGCTAGGATCACAGTGTGCACCACCATGCCGGCTTGATGCAGTGCGGGCATCACACTGGGAAAGCGCTCTATCTGCTGACACAGACCCAGCTCTCACTGCAGCCGTGACGTGACTGCGTCTCCCTGATGGCTACTGATGTAGACCATCCCTGGCTTACCAGACCTCTGCAGGCTCTTTCCTCTTTGGAACTGTCTGTTCAAGTCTTTGCCCATTTTTGTGTTGTTGAGACAATATATCCAAGAAGCCCAGACTGGACCTGAACTCTCGGTCTCCTGCCCCAATCTCTGGAATATTTAGATTACAGGTGACTTTTGACCAGTTCTGATTCAAGATTTTATTTTATTTTATTTTATTTGTAGTTAAGTTTTAAGAATTTTCTGAGGGCTGGAGGGATGTCTCAGAGTTTAAGAGCACTGGCTGCTCTTCCAGAGGACCTGGGTTCAATTCCCAGCAGCCACAAGGCAGCTCACAGAGGTCTTAACTCCAGTTCCAGGGGATCTGGGGTCCTCACACAGATATACATGGAGACAAAACACCGATGCACAGAAAATAAAAATAAATTATTTAAAAGAAAAGAATTTTCAATGTGCTCTGGGATTAATTTTTTAATCAGATATTTGGTCTGCATTTTTTGTCCATTCATAGGTTGATATTTTACTGTCAACAATATTTAACAATTTTTTAGACCTATGTGTTAAGTGTTTTACTTTCATGTACGTCTGTGCACCATGTGTGTGCAATGACCCAAGAGACCAGAAGAGGCCGATAGATCCCCTGGAACTGGAGTTCTGGATGGTTGTGATCTGCTGTGTAGACACGGGGTCCTCCCCCAAAACAGCCATTTCTCTAGCTCCCAGGGCTTTAAATTTTTCATATAAATACTGTGCACTAGCTGACTGTGCCACTGGAGCCAGCTAAAATCTTTCTAGCTACACCATATGCCTACCTCTTAAAATTCCATTTTCATTCTTTTGCAAACAGAGGGTTTAATTCATTGAAAAGATGAGCTGCTGGGATGTGGCTCACTTGGTAGAGCACTGGCCTCCCATGCAGGGTCTTGGGTTCTACTTCCAGCACCACATAAACCAGATGTAGTGGTGCAGGAGTTCAAAGTCATCTTTGGCTACACAGCAAGTTTGGTGCCCAAAGGAGAGAAGATTTTGCCATTGATAGTTTGGGCACCTTTGTAAGAAGTCGTTGACTAGCCAGGCGGTGGTGGCGTACTCCTTTAATCCCAGCACTCGGGAGGCAGAGGCAGGCGGATCTCTGTGCGTTTGAGGCTGGGCTGGACTGACAGCCTCCAAAACAATACAGAGAAACCCTGTCTCGTAAAAACCAAAAAAAAAAAAAAAAAAAAGTCATTGACTAGGATTCATGTGTGGATCAGAAAGTCATGCAAACCTGACGACCTATTGTTTGTTCCCCAGGACCCACATAGTGGAAAGAGAAAACTGACTCTGAAGTTGTCCTCTGACCTCTACATGTGCCCGTGGCACACGATAAAAACACATGTAAACAAACAATTTGACCTTATAAATGAACTTTACGTCTGGCTCTCTGTTCTCTGTCCTGTTAGCCTATCTTTATGCTATAGTGCCCTGGATGCTGCTTGCTATTGACTTTCAACCCAATACTACCTATGATACCAATTCTCAAAATTTTACCGAGATTTGCTTTATGTCTTGTTTGGCATAGACATGCTAATTTTTGAGATCCTCAATGGAAAAAAAAATACGTTGGGAGTCAGGCCTGGCAGTGTAGACTCTCTAAGACAGGCAGGGAGGTAGGAGGGTCACCATCGAAGCCCACCAGCATTACAGAGTTTGTGGCTGGTCTGGGCATCTTAGTGAGACCTTGTGTCAAAACTGGGCCAGGGATGTAGCTCAGTGACAGAGCACTTCTAGGCTCTCAGGAGTCTCCTGCCCTGTGCAAACGTTGCTGGGTACCTAACCCTTTATCCACTGTTGTTTGTGTCTGTCTTTGTGCCTTTGCTATATATTGTCATTTGGGCTTGTGACCTCAGAGTTACTGGGCTTTCTTCAGAGAGAATTCCATGTGACCTCTGCAGTGGGCACGGTGTTCCAGAGAGACATTCTTCTGCGATTCCCACCTGCTCTATGGTGTCACCCATCCTGGGTTTGTTTTTTATATTAATTTCTCAATTTGAGAGTTCTGGGATTGTGTGAGAAATACAAGTTTACACGTTAACTTGGTGCCAGGAAAGGTTTAGATTTACCATTTCTCCAGAGGATTCTTTTTGTGTGTTTCTGGCAGTTAGGGAAGAGCTGAGTCCCCACACGCCGCCTCTGCACAGGGGTGATCCCGGGCTTGGGCCCAGTTCTCCTCAGACATCCTGGTTTCGATTCTCTGCTGGCCCAACCCCAGGGCCGCATCCCTGCAGAGGCCCAGTGCAAGCTCTTTAGCTACCAAGGTCGTCAGAGGCCAACATCTTGCCTCAGCTCTGTCCCCACAACCGGCTACCCCAATACCCCACAGCTCTATTTTCTCTTTGTTTTCTGTCTCCAGGGATTTTCTTTGAAAACTATCTTAGAAACTTGAGTTTTTAAAAAGATGCCTGTGGTTTATTACCTAGTGTCTCCAATATTTTGTATATTACAGAAGGTTCTACCCATCATGCCCCAGACCAGGGCTCCACTCTCTGGACTAATTTCGGAGATGGCTCCCCCATACCTTGTCTGATGTGCCCCACCTCACTCAGCTGCTCACAGTAACGGAAGGCATGAGCTTGGGAAGGGGACAAGGGGCACGAGGGGCTGACACTACCTCTGGAGTAGTTTCCCAGGAGCCTCTAGAATTACACACCTAAATCCCTGGTGGTCTTCACAAGACGGCTGGTGTCAAGTCATCTCAGAGCCGGGGAGCTTCGGGAACAGACTTCCAGGCTCTCCTCAGTGGCACTTGGGTTAGCAGGAACTGGAGCAGCCTCAAACCCATTCGTAAATATCCCCCTGGGCCCTCTGCCTAATTCTCTCTCAAGGTGTTCCAGGCTGAATGTACCAGCCGTCTCCCCCAGATACCCCTTGTAGAGGTTGTAAGTTAACATCAGAGGTGTCTCTCCATCACTGTCCACCTTAGTGTTTGAGACAGGGTCTGTCATTGAACCTTGAGTTTACCAATTAGCTAGACAGACTGCCCAGCAAAACCTACGGGCCCTCCTGTCTCTGCCTCCCTTGTCCTGGGATTATGACCAGCACCACACCCGACTTTCCCCCTAGGTGCTTGGATTCGAACTCAGTTCTTGTGCTTGTGTGATAAGTACTTTGCCCACCAAGTCATCTCCCCAGCTATCTCCTCACTGGGTTCTTGGCCTGTGAGCAGTGCCAACACTTACGTCTTTGCCTATACCTCATATACTGCGTAGTTTTTATAGGTTCCTTCTAGAAAATTCTAAAGGCACTTATCACCAAATCCCACACATTCCAAAAATCCTGGATTCTAACTACTTTTTGTCCTGTTGCCTTAAGTGTCCAGGCCTCTTCATCCCCACAGAGGTTCTTTCTAATCTCACCCTATAGTGGCCCTGGTCACACACACCAGGACTCTTCTGGTTCATGCTTGCCTTCCAGATACTCAGCGGGCCTGGGGTTCCAGGACTCGGCCTTTCTTCCCTGTCACTTCCTCTGTGGCTCACCACTGAAGAGCAGGTGCCTGTGTGCCCTGCCTCTGCAGGCTAAGGACCTTCTGAAGTGCGAGCCCTCGGCAGCCAGCATCTGGATGAAGGATTGTCTCGTAGCGTCCTCATCTGGCCTGGGATAAGGGATGTGACTTTTTTTTTTTTTTTTGAAAAACAGGGTTTCTCTGTGTAGTCCTGGCTGTCTTGGAACTCACTCTATACACTAGGCTGGCCTCTAACTCAAGAGATTCGCCTGCCTCTGCCTTCCAAGTGCTGGAATTAAAGGCCTGTGATACAATGGCCCAGCGGGACACACCTTTTTTTTTTTTTTTTTTTTGGTTTTTTGAGACAGGGTTTCTCTGTGTAACTTTGGAGCCTGTCCTGGCACTCGCTCTGTAGACCAAGCTGGCCTCGAACTCACAGAGATTCCCCTGCCTCTGCCTCCTAAGTGCTGTGATTAAAGGCATGTGCCACCAATGCCCAGTGGGACATGACATTTTAATGTAGTTTATCTGACCACCTGCTTCACACAGTTCAACATAGACCGAAAAACCATTTGTGTTGCAGCTTTTCCAAATCAACCAATTAAGCTTGCAAACAAATGGTCATTCTCACCCCATACCACGCCCACTCCTCACCTGGCCCAAGTCTGAGTTCCACCTCGTCTCTGACCTTACTTACCCCTGGGATATGACCCCCAATTTAGAGAAGAGGATGGGGACCGGCTAGGCACTGCCCACCTGCTGCAGAGAAGATGGGAAATCAGACCCTAGAGTAGGCCTGCTCTTAGCTCATGGTGCGGGGGTCCACCACTCCTCCCTCAAGAAATGTGGGGGTCCCTCATTAATCTACCAACAAACAACAACTGAGCTGCTCAGCAGGGGCAAGCAAGGCCCGTGTTAAGAGACAACAGGTGTTACCTATTGCCCTGTCCCCAAAAGGCAGCGTTCTGCCTCTGTCCGGAACAGCTTGGGACTCAGGGCAACTGACGGATCTAGAGCGGAGGGCCACTTTCAGCAAATGAACTGACTGGCCCCTTTACCTGCTCCTGCAAACAACTCACAGGCCTGGACGCCGGGAAGGGATTCTGGCTAAGGCGACTCAAGAGTTACGAAATGGCCCCAGCACTGAGATTAAAGGAGCGGTGGTGTCTCACGCATGTAATCCCAGCATTCAGGAGACAGGGCGGGAGCATCTCTGTGAGTTTGAGGTCAGCCTGGTCTACAGAGAGTCCCACTGCTAGGCATAGTGATGCACGCCTGCAGTTCCTGCACATGGGAAGTAGAAGCAGGAGGATGAGGAGTTCGAGGCTAGCCTCGGCTACCTAATGAGTCTGAGGCTAGCCTGGGCTGTATGAGACTGTTTCAAGAAACAAAACTCCACAGCTGAGAGCTTCCCAGAAGTGAAACAGCGAGGCTGGTGTTCAAGACTGTGGCCAGGTGTCAGTGACAGGAAGCAAACGCAGGCCCGCCTTCCTGCTCTCCCGGAAGGTCTTTTTCTCTTGCTCACACGCACCTGCTGTGCTTGCTGGCCAAAACAGAGGCGCAGCCAGCCCAGCCCTGCCTGTCAGCTGCTGCAGAGCATCAGATATGTTAGTTACGGAGTCTGATAAGGTGGGTCTGCAGTGCCCCGCCAAGTGGGTGCTCAGAGCTGCCAGCACATGGGAGAAGACAGCCGTGCCCGGAGGGGGACAGAAGAGACCACAGGCCAATGCCAGGCGCAGCCAGGACAGAGCCTGCAGGTCAAGTGGAACAGGCAGGCACTTGGGCAATGGCAGCAGTCTTGAAGGACATGTATTGGGGTAGGTGACGAAGAGAGGACACCTTGCAGACTGAGGGCACTGAGCTCCGAGGCGGTTTGCAAGAGGGTTTTCCGGATCCCTGTTGGGATGCGGGCAAGAATGGAGATCTACAGCCCATGGCAAAGATGCCCCTAAAGGGAACAGGCTGGGCAGCACAGGAGCCGCAAGGTGGGGAGGCACGAGGGAGACTGGACAGGGAGACATGTGCCTGGGGTGCGGTGGGAAGAGGGGGAGTGGCACCATGCTCATACCTGACCAACAGGCATTCATGGCATGTGACAGATGGAGCCACAGCTGGGTTGCAGCTCAGCTGAATTATGTCTAAGGCTGTTGCCTGCTTATGTCCTCAGAGATGGCTCATGGCACAGAGAAATGTGAAAGACCCCACTCTCTGACCATGAGTGGGAATCAGGGGCAAAGGCAGCCATATATTCCCTCAGGTCTATGTGCCCCTGGGTTCTTGAGTGACATGACAACCTCATGGGCTCCTAGCTCTCCACTCCTGCCATGTGCCTACTAGTCAAGACTCATATTTCCAAAAAGAGGAGACCTGTGTTCCTGGCCAAGTGCCCTGTGGGCATACAGTTGACTCTGACTGGGCATTGGGGGGGTGGGGGACTTTGTAATGGTTGAGGATTGACCCAAAGCTGACACTATCCTCATGGAAGATACTTTGCCCTCGTTAAGCGTTTTAGATTTATTTTTTTAAAAAAGGTTCATATATGTGAATCCATGCATATATATGTGCATGTGAGTGCAGGTGCCCTTGGAGGCCAGAGGCATCAGATATCCCCTGAATATCTGGAATTGCAGATGATTGTGAGCCACCCTACATGGGTGCTGGGAATTGAACTCAGGTCTTCTGCAAGAGCAGTATGTACTCTTAACCTCTAAGCCATCTCCAGCTTCTTAATGTGTGTGTGTGTGTGTACACGTGTGTGTGCATGAAGTAATGTAAGGGTAAAGCATATCACGTCGTGAGTGTGGAGATTATAAGACAATTTTTCAGAGTAGGCCGCCCACCTTCCCCTTTTATGTAGGACTGAACTCAGATTGCTAAATTTCACACCAAGTGCCTTTATCTGCTGTGCCACTCAGTGACCGGGTCTGATGTTTGCCCAGCGTAGTGGCTCATACCTATAGTCTCACTTCAGGAGACTAAGGCAGGAGGGTTGCCATGAGTGTGAGGCCATGGGGACCAGAAGAAATGAGGCAGACACACCATCCAGGGGACTGGGAGTAGCTTCGGAATGTGACAATTTATTTGGGGGTGAAAGAGGTCTCACCTCCTTTTCCTGGCATCGATACAATATTGAAGAGCAGCAGAACAAAACGAACAAGACAGAGTGATCAGCACGAGCCCGCCCTCCCCTGGCCCAGAATCTACGGAACCCACATCCAAAATAAGCTACCCTCCCCACCAGAAGTCCTCCCCGAGGGGCAGGGCAGACTGGGGGCCCACCCCTTTGTCACCGGCCAGCTTCACCATGTCCCCGTCATTAGCCACTGGAGGCAAAGTTTAGCCAGCTGGGAGCTGGATGGTTGAACCACAGACAAAGGCAGACACGTCACCCTTAAAACGCGAGAGAAAAGAGACAGTGCCCGTCCCCAAATATAGAGCTATGTACGTATATTATATATATATAGAATCCATTCGTGCAGTTCATCAAATGAGCTTCTTAAAAATTAAAACAAAATTATAAGATACATATTTCTTTAGGCCTTTGTGTTTTTAAGTTAAAACCGACAAAAAGATGCCTGCTTCACCCCTCGGCACCGGTGTGCCTGGCACTTGACCCCTTCCTTCCACCCGGCCTCTTCAGACCCTCTGGCTCCATCACCTAGCTGACGCTCTGCGTACAGCGGGAGTGGAGTCCTGACTCCTTTACGGGACAGAGGGACCTGTAGGCTGGGAAGCGGGTCCTTACCCCCACCCAACCTTCCCGGTGGTGGCTGTCAGAAGGGGTGCCGAACCCCACTCTCTGGGCTTCATGAACCAAGAAGAGAAGCAGACAACCAAAACTAAAACCCTTAAATTTTCTCTTTTCTGTTAAAAAGTGATTCCTTGAGCCACAGAAGCCCCAGAGAGGCAGCCTTGGCCTAGTGCACCGGAACCCAAGGGCAGAGCCGACCAGACAGGGTTCCACCCTCCATTGAAGTGCAAAACAAAACAAAGAAGAAAAGAAAGCCAACCAAACAAACCAGAAAGGTAAGGGAAAGGGGTAGGGCCTCTCAGGTCCCCAGATGTCAGAAAGGCTGGCAGATGCCCAGATGCTTGACTGGCCTAGTTTCTGCTAGGGACAGCTCTCTAGTCTAGACAACAGCCAGCCCAAGTTTTAAGTCCTCATCACTCCAGAAGTAGCTTAACCTCCTTTGAAAGAGACAATTCCCCCTCCCACCGAAGCAAGGGTGGCTTGCCCAGAGGAAGGAGGCTCATTTTGCTCCCTTAGGGGATGTGGGCAGCTGGAGGCCCCAGAGTGCTTTGTGCAAGGCCTTGCTGCTCAGTACAGCCCTTTCACAGAGGGGCTGACTAACCGGGGATGGGCCCCACCCAACCTTCCAGCTCAAAACCCAAGACCCCAGGGACTCACCTACTTCCACTTCCTGACAAGTGGTTGGGAAGGGTGCATTTACAGGGAGGGCATGACCACCAGGGAGGTCACTTCACATACAAAAATAAAGCAAATCGGACTGCAACTTCTGCTTGGTGATTAGGCAAACGAAAAGCAGCAAGGGTGGAGGGGGCCTGCAGAAGGCTGAGGGTGCAAGGTTGTGTGGGGTCCGTGTAGCACCCCAGGCCATCCAGGAGAGGAAGAAGGGCTCTCTCTGCTCGGCAGCAGTCCCGGGCATTGCCCCCGTCCAGGCCTTACGCATGAGTTACCCCATTGGCGGCTTCTGAAGCCCGCATCCCTTTCCTAACCAGGGGAACTCAAGGGTGACTTGGTCTCCAGGGTGACATGACCCAGCAAGCTGGTGGAAAGTAACAGCACGCGGATGAGAAGTCTCCCTGGGGGGGAAAGCACAGTGAATCTATTCCCCAGGGAGTCCCGCAACCGCCACCTGCCTGAGCTTCCTGCTAGCTCCCTGGGAACTACCTCTCAAGCAAGGGCTGGAATAGAACCTGTTCCTAGGTCACCAAAGAACACTTGCCCTGCTGCTGCATGGCCATCTATGGTGCCTTTGAGCCTGGAGGACCCACCAGCTAGCTCAGGGCTCACCCTACCCCAAGGATGCCATCTCACCTGTGCAATCGCTGCGTTACTATGCTCTCTTTAAATAGCTTTCTCCCTCCAACCCCACACTTAGGAATCACAATATTTTTTTCTACTTTTTCTTTTCTTTGTTTTTTTTTTAACTTTTTAAAAATTTTTTTCTTTTTTTTTCCCATTTTTTGCAAAACTAACTCTTTCACTTTCCTGTCATAAAATCACCTCTGAAAACACAACTTCTTTACAAAAAAGGTCACAAATGACACAGACTCTCGGGAAAACACATTTCTATGGTCTCTGCAAACACCTGTAACTGGCACCCAGGTGGTGGCTCACCTGGGAGAGGGGAGGGGGAAATCGCCTCTGGGGACAGAGGTGAAATACCAGCCCTTATTTGGGGGAAAAGCCAATTGGCACTTGGACGGCATCAGGGTTCACACAGGACAAAGTGGGCCCTGGACTGTGGCCCTCTCAAACCCTGTGAGGAGCCGTTTCATACTCCGGGGCGAGGGGGGCTGTGCTGTGCAGCAGACCCTGGCAGGGGGTGGGAAGGAACAGCACCTTCCCCTAAGACCAGAATTCTTGTCCTCGGGTCAGCTGGCGGCTCCTTTTACCACGCTGAGCAAGGTACCAAGGGCCAGGCGCACCAAGAGCCGGCCCAGGATACACAGGAACATCCCACTCAACACCCAAGTGAATCCTAGGCAGTGGCCGAGGGCAGGCCAGTGGAGTCCCTAGTGCTGCCTGGCCTGCAACTGGGGCTTTGGTCTCGGCCATCAGCATGGATGCCTCGGTTCCCTAGCAGCAGAAGGCAAGCGAAGCTGCCCAAGGCACCCAGAGTTTTCCAACAGGCTAGACTGCCAGGGAGCTCAGCAGTCGAAAGCAAGCCAGAAGGGTGGGAGAGACCGGAGGGCTCTAGGGCTCTTCTCTCCTCCACCAACATCTGCAAGGAGAGGCTGGAGCTGGGTCCTCCCCCACCACAGTCCCCACCACGCTACGACTGCAGTCTGAAGGGCCTGAGGGGTTCATGTCCCCCAGGAACCTGGGGTTGGAAAAGAGGCCTGTGGCTTCCACGGCAAACCGCACGGACTGGACTGTGCCAGGCCTGGCTAAGGCAAGGGAGGCCACGCCTTTAGTGACCCTGTTCTAAGAAACCGTAAGGGGTGTTGCAGGAAAGCCTGAGGCCCTGCACCCAACACACACATGGATCCACGCAAGAACAAGCCAAGGGGCAAACGCACATGCAGGGAAGTTTCCACAGCAGGTTCCTGCAGCACCTTTGGTAGAAAACGTGGGGGCTTTCAGATGCCCAGAGGCTGCAGCAGGGTGCTATGTCTGCCAGCCCCTCCACCGGCAAAGGGGTTCTGGATGGAGACAGGGCGTGGGGGGCATAAGATCTGTGTGGGCCTGGTCCAGATGTAGGGCAAGCAGGGAAGGGGACCTCTGGCCCCGCTGCCGCCACCCTCGATGGCGCTGAGGGAGGAGCCCATGTTGGCATCAGCCTTCACTCGGTCCCAGGTGGCACTAAGAGACTGTGCCCACCCTAGGAGGGGCTTCCTAGGGGCCCTGACGCTGCTAAGATAGCACCGAGACCAGACACTGCACACAGAGCAAGAAGCAAGCGAGAGAGGCAGGGTGGGGTGTAGGTAGGGCAGGTGAACCCCAAGTTCTTGGACTTCCCCAGAAGCCACCTACTGGGCCCCACCTGCAGAGTCAGGGACAGTGCCAGGGACACCAGGGAGCACTTCTCCCTTCCTGTGCCCTAACCACATCCAGGACTACGCAGCCCCATCCCTGGGTCAACACCGAGCCATCGGAGGCAAGCAAAGCACAGGCAGACGGGTCTGAGGGCAGGGACGGGGTGGGAGCGCAAGTATGATTCTAGGAAGGAGGCTCCCCCCAAAGCCTTCCTCCTTGGGGAAGCCCCTCACTTGCTTGGCCCGGTGCCACCACCACCCCCGGCAGCACCTGCCACACCCGCAGCCACCTTCTCGAAATCCTCAGGGCTGCAGAATTCCTTGATGGTCACGGTCAGGAGGTTGCTGGTGACATCCGTGACGACCACGTTGGAGCACGGCGACATCTCAGGGCGCCAGTCTCCAGCCTCGGGCTCAGAGGAGCAGGCACCTGTGGGCTCCAGGGCTGCGTGGAGCGCTTGGCCTGCAGCAGCAGTGACATCAGGAGGTGCCCGTTGGCCGGTGGCTGCCACCTCAGGAGGGATGGACAGATCGAGCACCTCTGGCTCTCGCCAGTTGGGAGCAGATCGGCTCATGGTCTCAGGGAGTAGCTTGGGTGGTGCATCGTCTGGGTCAGAGGACTGCAGTGTGGGTGACGGGCAGCCGGAAGAGCTGGAGCTGTGTGCGTCATAGGAGGCAGCTGCTGGAGTGGACAGGAGCAGCCCAGGCCCGGAGGAGGCCATGTCGGCTTTGCCTGCAGTAGAGGGCGCCAGAGGGGTGGGTGGGGGCTTGTACAGCGCAAAGGTGCCAAACTTCATGTGGCGGATCTGGGTTCGCAGCATGCTTTCGCTGAACTTCTTGCTCTTCCCAATGACCCGGTTCCGTGATGGGACTTTGGGGCGGGCAAGCGCCCCTGCACCCTGCGCAGTGCTGCCTCCTCCCGGACCCTTGTCAATCACCTTCAGGTTCAGGATGATGCGGTTGCGCTTGGGCTCCCGGGGCTTCACCTTGCGGTTGATGATGCGCACGGTCTCAGAAAAGGGCGAGATGGGTGGGCGCAGGCCAGGGCTGCCCCCTTGTGGGTCTGGTCGGGGCAGGGGACGGCGGGACATGCGGTGACAGCGGCGGATGTCTTTCTTTAGCCGGTGCACCGCGGCACTGGAGTGCAGCTTGGGGGAGGAGGCGCTGGCGCTCGGCTTGACAGAGAAGTGCACATCACTGATGCGGAGGGCCTCGGCCTGGGCCCGGGCCTGCGGGCAGAGGGGCGTGGGTGGGATCTCAAGACTCATAGCAGCCCCCGGACACCCCTCAAGCCACACAGCCCTACGCTCTGTCAACATATATTCAGGAGACTACCAGAACAATCAGTGACTTATGACCCTTCAGACAGAAGAGGACTGGGGAGCAGGGGCCAGCTCAGATGGTAGAGTGTTCACCTAACATGCACGGGGCCTAGGTTCCCCAGCACAACATAACCCTGTCACCCATCACGGTGGGGCACACCTGCAATCGCAGGTGGATCAAAGTTCAAGGTTATCTTCAGCGACACAGTATGTCTGTTACACGACACTCTTAAGACTTGATCTTTCTACTACCACTAAGTGTGCACGTGTGTGTGTGTGGAGGGGTGTTCCACAGGCCACTCTTGTGACTCAAGAATGACATGGACCATGTGAGGGAAGCTTCCATGAAGGATCCCAGCCAAGCCGGGGACTCTTCCCAGGGCTAATTCTCGATGACAGTAGACCCTCCCTGCTTCTACCTTCCGGCCACATCCCCGACTCCACAGACGACCATCAACTTCAACTCTAGAGAGGCCCTTGTCCCAGCCTGCAGGCCCTCATCCTACCCACACCGGTGAATCTCAAAACCTACACCCAGAAGCCAGTACCAGAATCCAACGGAAGCCTTTGGTGACCATGCAGAGATGAGTGGGAGCTCTGAAAAGCCCCAGAGTTCAACAGCAGTTCAGCGGCTACCTCACGGGAACCTGCCCCAGAAAGGCCCTCCAGCTCAGGTTCTACCCCAACCCACGCCTTGCCAGAAGACTTAGAACGGGCAGTAGCCACAGACTCCTCCATGGCAGCCCATCCTTCACTGAGAAGGATGAGGGCCAGCCACTCAGGTCCAGGAATGACATTCCCAAAAGCTGCTGTCGTCTCTGGAGAAGGCAGTGACTTTGTGCAGTGCAGGGAAGACCAGACCCCACCCAGACATGGAGAGAACCTCAGCAGTTCCTAAGGCCACACCCCCATACTGTGAGGATGCAGGGGCAGGAGTTGACAGCTGTGGCTGCGGACACTCCGGTTCCAGTGGGACAAAGCACCTGGCTAGGTTGTGACTGCCTTAACCTAGTTGGGAGACTTTAGGTAGGGAAGAGTGGTTCATTCCCATGGTTAATCTGTCGGGACCCCCAGGAGGAATCTGTGTTTGGCGGAGCTCTTCATCTCCAATCCGACACACTGGATGCTTACTCAGTACAAAGAGACAGCCTGTACGCCCGACTGGGCTCTCCTGGCTTGCAGTGAACCAAGGGAGAAATACACATTAAGACACTTGGCTCTGCACCAAAGCTAGGGAGTCGCTGTCAACACCCATTGACACTAGGTGGCCACACACAGACAGGCACCGCTAGGGGCTCCTTTCTGCATTCAGCGAGTTCCCTTTCCACTCCTTCCCAGCCACATCCCGGGAGTTTAAGAATCTCTTCAGAAACCAGAGGGTGGCCTCCACTCACTCTGCGTCTTGCCGCCACTCTCAGGCCTGGTTTTTTGTTCTGGTGTTTTGGACGTGTATATACACAGATGCCCACATTAGCCAGGGCGATCTCTCAGTTCCAGGTGTCTGGGGTCTGCCCCTCTGATAGAACAACGCACTCTCAGCTGCTGAGCCGTCCGTCTCTCCAGTCCCCACACTGACTGGCTGGGTGCGACCGAGGTCCAGTGGTGACAGGCAGAGAACAGGTACAAACAGTGGACACAGGATGACAGTCTCCAAACCAGTCTCCCTTTGTGTGTGACCCTAATGGGTCCTGCCATAATGCTCTCCTGTGGTCAACACCAGAGCCCCTGCTGACCACACATCTGGAGGCAAGCAGTATTTGGAATAAGCTACAGTTGCCTGTAGATACCAGGCTTCTGAGAAACCAGCTTTCCCTAAGGTATGCTTTCAAACTGTCTATAAGAACCATCTCACTTTACCAGGTCTAAACAGTATTGCATAAGATACTATTCTTGGGCTGGAGAGATGGCTCAAAGGTTAAGAGTAATGGCTGCTCTTCTAGAGGACCCAGGTTCAGTTCCCAGAACCCACATGGCAGCTCACAACTGTCTGCAATGCCAATTCTGAGGATCCTCTTCTGGCCTCCAAGGGCACCAGGCACACACATACATACATATATGCAAACCTTTAAATTCTAAGAAACAATGTATTTTCCTCAGGTTGAGGACCTAGGTCTGTCTAGTGCATTTCAAAAGTCACTGCAGATATAGTCACTGCACTCTGACATGACATGTGGCTCCAGAGTTTGGGATGTACAAGACAGCATCTAGACACTGCCGATAGCTCCCTGTGATGGTGCTCAAATTATTGGCCTGTTTTCTTTTCCCAGATGTGAAACAGGCATATGCCTGCAATCTCAAAACGGCTCCATGGTGCTCACTGGCCGAAAATGTTAAGTGCATTTTGTTGAACAGCCTCCTAGTCACAGAGCAACAGGTCCACCCCAAGCTACCTCTACATCCCTTTGTGTCCTGCTGTTTCCTAAATTCTGGAGTAAGCAGCTCTGTAGGCAGCTCCACTCCCTGCACTAGCGACTCTCAGCCGCGTCTTGAAACTATTTCCATTTGTGAAATGGAGAGAATACTCCCAACTCCACTGGGATGCTGAGGATATTAAAGATGACTCTAGCAGAGATCTCAGCGCTGTTGGGATCACACGCAACCCAGAAACTACAACTTTTTAAGAAAAAGGTATTTTGATAATTGATGCTTAAGATCATTACCGTCTTGGCCACTAGAGGGAGCTCCAGCTGCGCTGAGACGCTGTCAACACAGCCCACCAGTCTTCCAGCTGCTCCGCCCACCCCTCCCTACCCGCAAGCATCCGGGTTAAGGTTGCTGCGTTAATGCCCGAAGATGCACCGCGATTGGGGGTGGGGAGTAGGGTACAAAACTATAGAATTCTGGAAACCAGTATTTTTCCCACTTTTGCTTTTGGTCCAAGGCTAACCCTTACGACCAGTCTGTTGGCTAGGGGTGGGGGGGCCGAGTCAACGGGACTGGTCTACCCCGCCCCCCCTGAGCATGGAGTGCTTTGGACAAATTCGAGATTATGCGGTTCTACATCTTGCATTCTCTTCTCCAAGGAGCCCTTCCTGTTCTTCTGGTGCCAAATTTGTTGGGAAGGAAACCTGAGGCATCCTTAGTCCTTCAGGGAAACTACGGTGGCCTCATGAGGCCACCTGCAGCCTTGGCTTAAGTGGACAACACCGGTCGACTTGCTTTCCTCTTTCCAGGCTCTGTTCTTCCCTCATCAAACAAAACAAAGCAAAACACTGCTAACTCTCTAAGATGGCCTCCTCTTAAATTCTTTGCTCCCTCACCCCATCTTCACTGGAACCTCCAGAAATATTCAGGATTGGGGGCAAGACAGGCTCAGGACCCGAATGCTGCGAGTCCAGTGAGGATGCTCAAGTTTAAGTAATTTAAGATCAAATTGAAACTGGGCCCTCAAGTGCCAAGGGGAAGGCCCAGAATGCACTCTAAGAGGTGTGGGCAGCTACAGGGAGGGGAGGTGGGCCGCTTGCCTGGAGGTGAGCCTATACTCACTAGCTCCGAGGCCTTAACACACAGATCAGGACAGTGTGTTCAGGCTGGGGAGATGACGGGTCTCAAGCAGAAAGAGCTTCCTGGTCACCTCCTCCCGTGAGTTTTCCCCGACCTGCCTCACCCACCCCCTTCCCGGAGCCCACCCCCCAACCCCAATCCCTGGTTTTCATCCCCGATTACCCCACTCCCAGGCCCCTCTGGCGGGGCTGGCGGCGGCCTGCTGCCAGGGACTTGTCAGGGACTCACAACCACCCCCTGTCCAGCTGGGGCCCCTCTGGAAAAGCCTGCCCGCCTAGGCAGCGGTGGATCTGTCCCTCCCTTGCAGGCCCTGTGCTGCGCCCTGGCTGGGGGCCCACGAGGGGGCTGCTGGGGCTGGGCCAGGTTACCTTTAGGAGGAAAGTTTTGGGTTTGGGTCCTCTCTTCTTGGGCCCATACAGCTCACGTTCCCTTTCCCTGCAGCCAAGAAACGCCAAAAAATTAAGTGTCCCTTCCAGGGCCCCACTCCCCGGCCCAGCCCGGGTTTCCCGCTTCCCTGCACGGCGCCCCACCGCGCCAGCCGGCTTGCCCAACTCACTTCTGCTCGAAGGCTGCGATGAGCCTCGAATCCAAAATGTTCTCCTCTGGCTCCCAAGTGCTGTACCTGCCGAGTCACGCGTGCAGAAAAGCAAAATGAAAACCCAAGGGGGCAGAGGCACACCTCGAGGACGCAAGCACGCACCCCCCGCCCAAGGCCCGAGTGCCTTCCCTTCTTGCTGCCTCCCTGGTCCCCACGCCACCGACCCCACGTTACTCACTTGATCGCCCACCCCTTCCATTTCACCAGGTACTCGATGC
The DNA here is from genome assembly GCF_017639785.1 of Mesocricetus auratus. Taxonomy (NCBI): domain Eukaryota; kingdom Metazoa; phylum Chordata; class Mammalia; order Rodentia; family Cricetidae; genus Mesocricetus; species Mesocricetus auratus. Next base: position 85,004,216 of record NW_024429194.1, on the reverse strand, counting down.
GTCCCTGAAAAACAGAAAGGGGGAAAAAAAATACGGGGTGGGGGTGGGGAAGATGCAGAGAAGCGAGGAGGCGGCGGCGCGGGGGTGGCCGAGGAAGCCGGGCTAGCGGGACCGCTGCGCCCCGAGGGCCCGCGGGCTCCGACACGGCCGGGGGGAAGCGCAGGGCCGTCCGGGCCGAGGGCTCACCTTGCGGATCCGGCGTTTGATGATGGATTCGGCCGCGAAGACCCGCTCGCCCACTGCAGACAGCTCCATCTTGCTCAGAGGCACCCACAGCCCATAATACTCCCTGCTCCCGCGGCCGGTGCTGCACCGCTCGCGCACGCGCCCCAGCGCTCAGGCCCCCGGCGGGCGGGCGCTCGGCGGGGCGCGCGCTCGCGTTCCAGCTGCGGGCCGTCACGTGACGCTCGGGGCCTGAGCTCGGTTGCCAGGACCTCCCCCTCCCCCGGGGCGGTTGCTAGGGAAAATGAGTGCTCGCGGGGCGGGGGCGCTCGCAGGCTCTTAAAGGGGCCTGTCCTCTCCGCCGCAGTCCTGGCAGAAGACTGATGGATGCGTGGCTGGTGCCAAGCCGGTGGATGTGCAGTGCAATTTTACATTGTGCTGCTTCGTCCTGAAGGGCCAGGATCCCTGCAACCTCCTACCCTCCTTTTAACTCCCCATGCCAGAATTGCCCGGCCCTGGACAGAGAGATGCGATGAGTCCCCCGAGCCTGCAGGCGCTGGGCATCCGCCTGCAGACGTTTGCAAACAGTTAAATATGATACAGCAGAAATGCATTTGCTGCAGCTTTGCCAGGCCTTCTGGGGATTTCTTTAATACATCACCCCATCCATTATTTATGTATTCGTGGGAGTGTGGTTTTGTAACCGGTTCAGATGAGTTAAAACAAAAACGCCATCGCAGGAAAGTGGGGATGGAGGCGGAGGTGTCCCAGGTCTGCTGCGACCCCGGTCTTGAGCAGCACCTGCAAGTAGACCTCGAGGGCGCCCGTGTTTGTAAAGCAAAGAGGGAGAGGTCTCAGAAGAGAACCGCCTGGATCCCTCGATTGAGTGCGAAGCGGGCTTTCCTTAGGTCACTCCGCAGAACCCTCCCCCGTGGTCACATCTGTTTTCGGATTTTGAGGCCGCAGGCCACACCAACTCTCCTACAGCTCACAGACGCGGGGATGACTCCACCATTGAACTTGGGGAGGCGCAAGCGGGATCTGGACCTGTCCCTCAAGGACGTAGCCCATCTCGCGAAACCTTCCATTCTGTTTTGAAATTATCTAATCTTATTTTCCATTAGGCCAATGGCCATGTTCTTTGCAAAACAAAAAAATATTGAACACATACAGATACGGAAATGAAGAGTCAGCAGTACAGTCCATAACCTGCATAAAACCTTTAGTATCTTCTAGTAGTGTTCTTCCCCCAAAGCCAGGCCTGCACGACTCTGCACACACACATCACCCACGTGTACAGTACATTCTATATATTTAAATGTTTAAACAACATAGGTTTGTATTACTTACACTGTTTTTCCCTGATGATATTGATTGAACGTTAACACACATTTTGCCCGATTCACTGCTTGTCTAGGGCTGGCCTGGGTGGGGGATGGGTGCTTGGAAGGGTCAGGATTGTCTCTCGACTCCGTGATTGAGTTATTAGGAAGGGTGTGTATCGTCTCTGCTGTAACACCATCTCTTGGAGGAGCAAATCCACCATATCAAAATCTCAGCTTTCCGTCTTTGCGCCACTACAGATACATATAGAGGGACAGACATTAAATTGACTGAAATCCTTCTGCCCCCTCAAGACCTTTATGCCATTGAGAAAGTGCTCTTAGCTGCCATGATGGGAAGACCAAGGTGACCTTCACCTGAATAGAGAGCTGATCTCCTGGGGCAGTGTGGATGAGCAAGCAGGTTGAATGTGTGGGCCTCTGTGCAATCGAGCTTGCTGAGGAGGCCACAGATGAAGAAAGTGCCCAGCAGTCCACCATGGGATCCCTTGGCCACCTCCGTGCCCTGCCATGAGGGCCAGACCAGTGAGAAAAGTGTTTACCACACAATGCGGACGGTTCCATCACGAGGTGGATTAGCCTCCCGCAGCTGCTCTAACAAACAGCCCCAAATTTATCAGTTTGGGACGGCACACTCTAGAGGACAGAAAGTCCAAGTCAATGTCACTGAGCTGAAGTCAGGGCTGAGGGAGCTTGAAAAGACAGCTCCCGGCCTCAACTGGTTCTAGAAGCTGCTGTCACTCCTTGGTACACGGCTCTGTTGCTCAGTTCTTTAAACCTGTCGCCACTTCACCACCACTGACTACCCTCCGGCTTCTTCTAAAGGACCCTGAGGTTATGTTGACCCAAAATAAAATCTCATCCCAACACCGTCCCCTCTGACCCAGGCTGTGTTCCCCTCTCTGGACTTAGTTTCTGTTTCACTTCTTTCTTCTGTGTGTGTGTGTGTGTGTGTGTGTGTGTGTGTGTGTGTGTGTGTGTATGTCTATGTGTATCTGTGTGTGTCTGTATGTGTGTATCTGTGTGTGTATGTGTGTGTGTGTATCTGTGTGTGTATGTGTGTGTGTCTGTGTGTGTCTATGTGTATCTGTGTGTGTCTGTATGTGTCTCTATGTGTGTCTGTGTGTATCTGTGTGTCTCTGTGTGTGTCTCTATGTGTGTCTATGTGTATCTGTGTGTTTGTCTGTGTGTCTGTGTGTATCTGTGTGTGTCCTGTGTGTCTGTCTGTCTGTCTGTGTACAAGTTCATGAGTGCACATGCATGTAGCAGCCTGAGATGAACATCAGGAGTCTTCCTCTGTCACTCTCCCTCATTTTTTGAGACAGGGTCTCTCAACTGAACCTGTAGCTTGGTGACGGGTTGGACTGGCCCACAAACCCCAGAGATCCTCAGTGTACTACAACCCAGTGTTGAGACTACTGTACTACTGTGCCTGGCTTTTTATGTGGGTGTTCTGAATTCAAATCTGTGGCCAGCACTTTACAGACTAAGCCAGCTTCCCAGCCCCTCACCTTAATTTTCAGTGGTTTATAACACCTTTTAATCAATGACCATCCTGAGAATTGTTATGTCTTAATTTGTTTTTAAAATGAAATATTTATAGCCCCCCACCCCTACCCAAGCCTGTATGGTGTCTGTGGACTGCTAGGGACAAAGTTTCCTCTACTTTTCTCACAAGCTGTCCTGATGTTTGATTCAGTACCACAAAGACAACACTTTCCCAGGCTGTGTGAGCCTCTGTTCATAGAGAAATGGTCCTCTTATTTCAATGGTTCTCCACTTTCCTGATGCTGCAACTGAATTTAGTTCCTCATGTTGTGGTAATTCCAATCATAAAATTATCTCATTGCTACTTCATAACTGTAATTTTGCTGCTGTTATGAATCATAATGTAAATTCAACATGTGACCCAAAGAGGTCATGACCCACAGGTTGAGAACCGTTACCTGGAGTACAAGCACATAGGTGTATCTGTGAGATGTCAGAATGTATTACCTCTCCTTGTTCTGTTTGTTGGCTGGTTCAGCTGAAGGTTTTCTTTCTGGGTTGTGTCCAGGGTCATCACTGGGGTTACAATGAGAGAGGCTGAAGCTGGCTGTTGGTCCCCTTGTCTCCTGATGAGCTCTGGTTATTCCCTGCACTAGCTCAGGGTTCCTCACACCTGCAGAAGCCCTGAAGGACCAACTGCGGAAGTCACTTCCGTCGATGCATCCTGCGGTCATCGCAAGACACAAACTCAAGGTTCCTAGTGCATATATACCCTGTGCCACCCCTTCCCCTCAAGCGTGGGAGAGCTTGTGGAATGGACTTGGATTGTACTCCTACAGCTCAGCTGGGTTCTCTGGGACAAGTACAGTGGCTTTGCAGAAGTGTTTAAGGTCCCTAATTAGCTAACCCTGGACTGCTCAAAGGGGGGTTAGACTGGCAGACTTTCCTAACGGGAAAGATCTGACCCACAGAGCTGCCATCCAGTTAGCCTTGAAGAAGCAAACTGCCACACTTCAAAGGGAAATGCCAGGAATGGGGCATGGCTTCTAGAAACGGAGGACTTCCATCCTACAATCCCAGGCAATGGAATATGTCAGTAGCTCAGGAGCTTGGTATGGTCTGAGCTTCCAGATGAGAATGCAGCCCTGCTGACACCTTGATGACCGTGTAGGAGACCAGAACACAGACTCTGGTTTGTTGACCTGTAGGTGTAGATATAATAAGCTTGAGTTGTGTTCACCACTAAATTGCAGCACTCAACTCTCATGGTTGGGAAAATAGACTCCGCCTCTGGATGGGAGGAACCACGAGGTCACATTGTGAAGGGGACTGCCCTGGTTTGAATGTGAATGCACCTCTATAGATTCATAAATTTGATTGCTCGGTCTCTAGTTCCAGGAATTAGGAAGTGTGGCCTTTGGAGGAGGTGTGTCATTGGGGGTAGGATTTGAGGTTTCAAAAGCTGGTACCAGGCCGTCTCTCTCTGCCTCCTTCTTGTGGGTAAGATGTGAGCTCTCAACTGCTGCTCCAGCACTAAGCCCCCCTGCCAGCCCTGCTCCCTGCCATGGTGATCATGGACTCCCCCTCTGAAACTGTCAGCAAGCCCCCAATTAAATGCTTTTCTTTATTTTTATTTTTAAATGGTTTTTAGAGGCAGGGTTTCTCTGTGTAGCTTTGTAGACCAGGCTGGCCTTGAACTCACAGAGATTCACCTGCCTCTGTCTCCCAAGTGCTGGGATTAAAGGTGTGTGCCACCACTGCCCAGCTAAATGTTTTTCTTTAATAAGTTGACTTGGTCATAGTGCCAAGGCCTGTTCTCTTCACAGCTATAGAACAGTGACTAAGACAGGGACTCAGGGTTATTATAATAACAAAATAATAGACAAATAATAACAAAAGTGGACCCCAATTTGGGGCATACCTCATGTTAAAACTGGTGAGATCTTTGGGGGTAGGTGCTACTTTTACAGTAGAGTATTTTGGGGACCCTTTGTGACGTCCAGCTGTTGATGCTTTGTCCTTAGCCCTGGGTACATGTGAGTGCTTTAATTAAAGTCTACCAGACAAGTGAGGGAACAGATGTGTGGCGTAACACAAAAATAAAAACCCAGAGATTGGGGTTCAAGCTTCAAGCTGAAGATTAGAAAAGCAAAGCAGCCAGCCAGCTCTTACCTCTACCTCAGACTGAAGGGGTGATCCAGCTAGCTCCATGAATCCTCAGACTGTAATCCTGTCTCCACCAACCCTTAGACTGCAATCCCAGACTGCTGCCTCTTCCTTTTATATCTCTCAAATCCTGGGATTAAGTGTGTGATTCCAAGTGCTAAGATCACCTTTGTGTGTGCCGTTTCTCTATAGGACTGAATCAATTTCATGTAGCTCAGCGTGGCCTTGAACTAACAGAGATCCATCTGCTTGTGTCTTAAATCCTGAAATTAAAGGTGTGTGCCACCACTGCCTGGCTCTATGGCTTGTTGTTAGCGTTGCTTTCTGTATCCCCAGACAAAACTTTAATAAATCATAAATAATATATCACCACAATTCCCCTTTTTTATCTAATACAAAAAGAAGAAGGCTACAACTAACATAAGAAAAACTATATACAGACTGAGTGGTGGTGGCGCACACCTTTAATCCCAACACTCAGGAGGCAGAGGCAGGCAGATCTCTGTGAGTTCAAGGTCAGCCTGGTCTTCAAAGAGAGCTCCAGGACAGTCTCCAAACCTACAGAGAAACCCTGTCTAGGAAAAAAAAGAAAAAGAAAAGAAAAACTATATACAATAAGTACAATACGTGTATACAATATATACAGGTAGTAAGTATCAGCAGTGTCTAGTCCATTTGATTTGACAAATACGGAGAAAATATCCCCTTATCTATTCCATCTTGGTGAGTCCAAAGTCTTGTATCTAATTTACCTTTTATTCTAATTCAGATTATCTTTTAATGTCTCTCAACCTTTTTCACTTTACATATCTTTAGTGAGTTTCTTTACTGATTCTGGTAAACAGGGAAAACTACAACTATACTATTTAGTCTTCAACTGCCTCAGAGACCCAAGAAGGAAATATTAACTGAGTAAAAGGAAGAGCAAGTAAGCAACCTCCAAAAAATGTGAGACATGGCAAATACAGCTGACTTCCAGGACCCCTGAAAGGTTTGTTCCATGGCAAGTTCATTGCTGAGTGAGACGTCCCCTCCTGGGACATCTTGTGCTTGGGAACTGCAAGTCTCCATCCTACACTCAAAATGAGGTCTTGGGGGCTACAATATGGGTTGTGACCCAGTGGGTACTATGCCATCATCGCCCTCACTGAAAACTGGAAGATGCTATGCTTCTGATTAACGTGTTGACTCCACAGAGCTGTGGGTCACCCAGGACATGGTCAAGCAGTGAGCGGCCCCAGCTTGATCCTCCAAGGGACCTGGTACAAGCATTATCCATCAGTGTTGTTCCCACCAGTTGTCCACTGGTTCAAGACTACAGGAGTGTAGCAGAGGAATGCTAACTCCCAGGCACTCCCTGCTTCTGTCTTTGTGAGCATCGTTATTCTGGGTGTGGCCTGGGAAGCACAAGCGTTGGGGGTGGGGTGTTCAAACAATCCAGGGCATGTGTGCAGGGCACTCACGTTCCTGTGCAGCAGGGAGACATCCCTTGCATCTTCTTAAAGATTACTTTATGTGTAGGGGTGTTTCCCATGCATGTATGGCTGTGTACCACGTGCATGCCTGCTGTATGCAGAGACTAGAAGGGGTTATTGGGTCCTTTGGAATTGGAGGTATAGATGGTTGTGAGCTGCCATTTGAGTGTTAGGAATTGAACCTGGGCCCTGTGGAAGAGCAGCCGGTGCTCTTAACCGTTGGGTCATCTCTCCAGCTCTTCAGCTCGTGCATCTTCATGGGCTCTGCAGATCCCAGACTGGTACTCACCCCAGTCTGGCGTGTGCTCGTCCCTCTACTGGCTGAGTGAGACATCATGCACATTTCCTTCAGACAGGCGCACGGCTTGATTCTTTCTTTGAGATTATAACATAATTACATTATTTCCTCTTCCTCACCCCACCCTCCAACTCCTTCCATGTGCAACTTCCTGATTCCTTTCACACTTTTTTTGTTTTGTTTTGTTTTTTCGAGACAGGGTTTCTCTGTACTGTTTTGGAGGCTGTCCTGGAACTCACTCTGTAGACCAGCCTGGCCTCCAACTCACAGAGATCCGCCTGCCTCTGCCTCCCGAGTGCTGGGATTAAAGGGGTGCGCCACCAACACCCGGCTTGAATGTATATTTTCAAATCTGACCATTTGACTTTGGATAGCCAGTTGGTGCGCTCTTCCCTGGGGACTATTTCTCCCACTCGGCACTCTTTTGTCGCCTGTAGTTCTTTGTTTAGGGTTAAGGCCTTGTGAGCGCCCACCACCACGTGACCACGTCTATTGGTGTCCTCCTTGTTCAGCTCCTGCGGAGGCAGCCATGTTGGTGAGACTTCACTGGTGTAGCAACTGATATTTTAGAGGTACAATCTCACAGGCTCCCTTTGTTCTTTCCGTCTTTGTTCGAGTGTTAACTCTTTTTTCCCTTTATTCAAAGTGTTATTATTATTGTTCTGTGTGTGTCTATGTGGATACACGCATGCCGTGGTGCCCTTGTGGAGGTCAGAGGTCAGCTTTTGAGAGCCTGTTCTCTCTTTCCACCTTGCTGAGGCAGGGCCTTCGATGTGTATTCCGAGGTAGCTGGCTCTCCAACTTCCAGAAGATTCTCCCATCCCTGCCTTCCACTCAATATATAAGTACATCAAAGCAGCTTTCTGTGTAGGTTCCAAAGGGTAAAGTGAGGTCAGCAGGCTAGCATGGCTGGCGCTTTCACCTTCCGAGCCGGTCCCGAAGCTCCTCTTTAATTGAGTCTTACTATGATGCTTCAGCTGGTCTCAAACTACTAGGCCCCAGAAATACTCTTGCTTCAGCTACCCGAGTGCTGGAACCACAGGCCAAACGACCTTTTCCCAGAAAGCTTCCTCTGGCCTTCTGTAAAGGATCCCTTCACACTTAATGTCTAACCCTTCGCCAGGCCCCAAGCTCCTGCGGGCAGGGACTTGGCCTGTCTGCCTCCTCCTTCATCACTGTCGCCAGCACAGGCCTGCAGCCTGCACTTCTCTGAGCCTCAGTTTCCTTCCTCTGTAACATGAAGAGTCTCTCCTGTCTCACAGAACTGTTATAAGGGTGTGGCATTTGGCTTCTAGGCATCTGGGATTCAGTCAGGCACCTGGCAGGTCTGTGATGCTAGAAGTATGTATGTGTCTAAGTGCCAGATCCACTCATGTCTCTACACACAGATACACAGACAGACAGACAGACAGAAACACACACAGTATTGACATGGTCTCAATTGCAATGTTCCCCACATGTTCATGTTTTTCCCCTAGCTGGTGGTGTCATTCTGGAGGCCACAGAAACTTTAGGATGTATAACCTCACTTTTGGAAGCAGTCACTAGGAGTGGGTCTTTGAAAGTTATAGCCTGGGGCCTGGAGCACTGGCTGCTCTTCCAGAGGACCAAAACTCAATTCTTAGCTCCCACACGACAGCTCACAACTATCGGTACCTCAAGATCCAAGGGACCCGGTGTCCTCTCCTGGTCTCTGTGAGCATCAGACATATATGTGGTACACAGATATACATTATACATACAGGCAATACAATCACACACATATAAATAAATAAATATATAAATAAATAAATAAATAAATAAATAAATAAATAAATAAAAGCAACAGGCTGGCATCTGGCTCTGGCTTAGCTCTCTGGTCCCCTGTGATGTGAATGGCCTCCACCACACACTCATGACCATAATCTAAGCCATACAGCTTTGCCTTCCTCATCACGATGGAGAAAAACACTCTGAGATTGTGAGTCAAAGTAAGTTGTTTCTTTCTGCCAAGTATTGTGGCCTGCAAATGCAACACACACACACACACACACACACACACACACACACACACACACACACGTTTTTCTTACACTGAGTGTCAGTGCTTTGGATCTACTCTAGTGACCTGTGAAACGTACCACAGCTAACCCTTTTCATGGCCCACCTGCTTCCAAGATTCCTCTGAGTGCTCCCCAATTTGCATGCAGTATTTACTAATGCAACCCCTGGAAGGAGCAGAGCTAATCTCAGTCACTGGGGAGGGCACTGGCTTCTGCTGTAGTGTTGGGATGGACAGGGCTCACGTGCTCACCCGAGTTCCTTTGTCCCCTCCTCACTTGACATGCCCTGCCCTAGGACATAACTCCACCAATGAAACTGCGGTCGGGGGTCCAGGTGACCAATGTGAGTCACAGAGTCTGAAATGTCATGCTTTCCACATGATTTTTGCCATGATAATGTGTACTGCTAAAGAAAGGCTGCCTATTTTTAGAATGCCGGCACTGGAATTGTTTGGCAATAGGCCCGAATATGGTTTTAACTGGGCAAGGGACACGGGAAACACCGATTTAGACAGAGGACTCTTTTGGAAATGTAGTTCTGAGTCCCTCCTCAGTTTATAAGTCTTCATGTTAAAGAAGCCAAAATAACATCTATAGGGAACTCATCGGTGTCTCTAGAACAAGCCAGATCCTTCCCTAACCTGCTTCCCCATTCCCTGGGGCATCACTGAGTGGTCCCTACATTTGTGATTCAAACTCCAAAAGTTCATATTGTCAGGTCTATGCAGCTGCCTCCTTCCCTCCTTTGGATAAGACCCTCAAGCCCCCCCCCCAGCACCAGTGTGGAAGACCTGCCAGGACTCAGTTCTGGGGTCACCCTCTGCACCTTGGGTTACTTACAGGGTCCAAGGAATTCTGTCTGGTAACTTGTCACCTCCTATAAATCATGAGTTCCCAGGACACAGGAACCCCACAGCCCCAGTTGCCCAGACAATGCTTGACACTGGGTCTCCAGGCAGTCAATATTTTCTGGACCACAGCATGTGTCATACGTGACTCTAGGTGCTGGGGTAGGCACAGACAATCTCAGCCCTTGAGTAGCTTAGATTCTTGTGGGCATGCAAGGCAAGGACAGGACATGTGCTGTAAAGGAACTGGACGGGCTTGTGTGGTGAGGAGGCAAGGTGTGTGCTTGCGACCTTCTTCCTGGGTGGGTAAAGGGGGCTTTGGAGAAGCCATATCTGAGCTGAGGCGATGAGAGGGAAGGGATGGAGCTGCTGATACCTAGAATTCCAGGTCGAGGGTGAACAAGTGCAAATGACCTCAAAGCAGTCAGCGGGGCCTGAGCTGAGGGACCCAAGATGGAAGCTGGAGAGGGAGGCAGGGACTGTCCCAGAGCCTTCCAAGCCCTGGAGGAGAGCTTGTTCCATGTTAGAGAGCAGTGAGGAGGCTCCGGGAGAGAACCCAGGGCAAGAGGGTCTAGCCCAGAAAACGCCATACTGAGGCCAAGCTTGAGCTGCTGGTGGTTTCAAGTGGGCAGAAATGACTGCTTATGACATCTACTGTAGCATGGCCTCCTTGGTGTGACAAGCTGGGACAGCGAGCTGTGCTCATAAAATGTGTGTATGTGTGTGTGTGAGTGTGCACATGTGCACGTGTGCCTATGTGAGTATGTGTGTGTGAGTGTGCAGGTGTTTGTGTGTGAGTGTGCAGGTGTTTGTGTGTGAGTGTGCATGCACAAGTGCCTGTGTGTGAGTGTGCGCATGTGCATGTGTGCCTTGTGTGAGAGAGTGTGCATGCATATGTGCCTGTGTGTGTGTGCAGGTACATGTATATATGTGTGCATGTATGAGAGTGTGCATGCACATGTGCCTCTGTTTGTGAGTGTGTGCATATGTGCTTGTGAGTATGTAAGTCTGTGCATGTGCCTGTGTATGGGTGCTTGTGAGTATGTAAGTGTGTGCATGTGTGCTTGTGTGTGAGAGAGTGTGCATGTGCATGTAAGTATGTAAGTGTGTGCATGTGTGCCTCTGTGTGTGCAGTGCATGTGTGCTTGTGAGTATGTAAGAGTGTGCATGTGTGCTTGTGAGTATGTGTGTGCATGTGCCTATGTGTGTGTGCATGTGCATGTGTGCTTGTATGTAAGTGTGTGCATGTGTGCTTGTGAGTATGTGTGTGCATGTGTGTGTGCACGTGCATGTGTGCTTATGTGTGAGTGTGAATGTGCATGTGTTTTCTGCATGTGCATGTGTGTGTGTAGTGAATTTATTTCGCCACCAGTTGGTACAACAGTGAAACTTCTGTAGCCCACATCACCACCATGGTTTAAAGAATACTTTCTCTCTTCCATGCAGTCTGGCTCAAGGAAGCCAAAGGCCCCACAGAGGGGGGCACAGACAGACTCTCAAAGCCACTATTGGAAGAGCCAACACCACGGCCACTATAGAAAAATCCAGGACCTCTTCTACCAACCACTCCTCTCTCCAGAGAACACGGGCCAGGTGAGAAGCTTTGGCCTCTCCGTCATCTCCTGAGTGTGTGAACTTGTCCCGTCCATGCTCTCCTTTTCTCTGGCAAACTTTCCTCTGCAGCTACTTTGCTGTGTTTGGGGAACATTGATCCTCCAGGTTATTTTTTCATTTCAGATTAAGGCCAGGCTGTACTTGGGCCATGGGAGCTGCTGAGGGCTGCTGGGGGCTCCTGGAGGGGCTGCTGGGGACTGCTGGGCCTATTGATAGCTGCTGGGGGCTGCTGGGATACTGTTGGGGGCTTCTGGTGCTATTGGTAGTTGCTGGAGGCTGTGGGAGCTGCTGGAGAGGGTGCTGGGGGCTCCTGGAGGGGCTGCTGGGGGCTGCTGGGAGCTTTTGGTAGCTGCTGGAACTGGTGCACCTTGGGATCCATCTACAAATCCACTGAGCATTTCATACCCAGCCCCTGGTTCAGGTCCCAGCACAGGATTGTAGAGGCTGCTGCTGTCACCATGGTGCTCACTATCAGCTCCCAGATGGGACCATGACAACTGACTGGAGGAGTACTATCTGCTACTGTGGGTTATATAGCCTTTTTTTTTCTTTTCCCATTCTCTGGGCTCTCTAGGGCCCCTTTGGGTGAAAGACAACATCTAAGCTTATCCGCTGTGGAAGTTCAGTTCTTATAGAGATAACAGCTTTGGGACAGTTAGTCTGTTGGTCTTTCTGTTTGTTTGTTTGTTTGTGATGTATAGCTCAAACTGGTCTCACTCTTTGTTCTTTTAAGGATAGCCTTGAACTCCTGACCCTCCGGCCTCCTGAGTACTAAGATTCTAGGCATGTGCCCCCAGACCTTTGTCTTCAGTGCTGGGATGGGACCTAGAACTTCACACACGCTCAGCAAGCACCCACTGAGCTGCGTCTCTACGACTGGAGAAAAATTTTTTTTGAGGAGAGGGTGAGATAGGGTTTCTTTGTGTAACAACCCTCACTGTCCTAGAACTAGCTTTGCAGACCAGGCTGGCCTCAAATTCACAGAGATCCACCTGCCTCCTGAGTGCTGGGATTAAAGGTGAGCACTTCCACCGCCCGGCTCATTCTCTCCTTCTTCCAGATGGGTCCTGGGAATTGAACTCAGGTTGTCAGCCTGGGAGGCAAGCACCTTTATCTGCTGAGCTAGCTCACTGGCCAAGGGACAGTTTTAAAAGAAACTTCTGAGAGTTTATACCAGGAAGCATAGTAAATACTGTGAGGTGTGTCTCTTGAGCACCCAGCCCCAATAGACGATGGGAAAGCCCAGACTGGGCCTGGGGATGTGCCTGGATGTCCCTGGGAAGGACTCTGTAGGCATGCACTGCACTCGGGTAACTGAGGAGGCCAAAGCATGGGACAAGAGACTATGCCCAGCTGGTCATGACACCAGCTTAGAAGCAACGGCGGTGATGTAGTCCCTACTATGGGGCACTGGCCCTCCATTCAGTCACCACCAATATGCATCCCCGTCCCCAAAGGTTGTCTCAGTATTTCTAGCGCTGTGTGTTGCTGACTCCCTACATGTTCTCCCACTGGGGATTCCTCAAGCAGGCCTGTCCTGCGCTCCAGGGGTTCCTATGTGTCTGGGGCAGGCCTCTGCCTGGATGGGCTGCCTGCTAGCCTTTGGCCAAGGGAACAGCGTTGCAGTGCTAGTGAGCTGAAGCTTGTGGTGACCCCAGTGTACCACAGCCCCAGTCCCCAGAGTATCCCACAGCAAAATGGGCATCCCCATGGGACCCTGTGAGCCACAACCTCACCCCTGAATGGGCTGGGGCCTGTCATCTGTGTGTGGGCAGGAAGAGCAGGAAGAGCAGGAAGAGCTGTGACTAAAGTCCACTTCTCACATGAGTCCAAGATGCCCAGATTCTGTGCCCCTCTACCCCACACAAACAGAAACCTCAACCCCGCGAGCACATCGACTGTTGGTGTGGTTTCCTGATGCACTCCAAGGTGGTTTCGTGTGCAGAAAAGAATTATTCCTTGGTTTACTTAGATTTTAAAAATTAATAGTCAATTTATTAAAGTTAAACACACAGGAAAAACCGACTTTATCATTTAGCTTAGTCTTTAATTCAGCATATAAAACCTATTATTTTAATTATGGGTCTAGACTATTTCAATAACCACCATTTTTTTCAAGTAATTACCTTTTAGGAGGCTTTGATTAATTTGGTCTGGTTTACAGACGTCAATTCCTTTAAGCATTCCATCCGGTATGGTCCACTCTGTGTTTGTTCAGCTCTCTAAGGGCTAAGCCAACAGGCCCCCTCACCTAGTCAAGCAGGTCTTACAAATCTAATGCATTTAGCTAATAAATATGTGAACTTGAAGTCTGATCACAATGCTTCCTGTGATGTATGAATCACAGTGGCCCCGGTGGTGGTTGAGTTGCAGGCATGAGTCCTGGGACTGAGCCCCAGCACTGCATAAACTGGACAGGGAGGTGCAGGCCTGCAATCCCAGGCCTGGGGAGATGAAGGCAGAAAGGCCAGGGGCTCAACATCAACATCGTCTTTAGTTGCATGGAGAACTGGAGGCTAACCTGGGCTATATGGTTGAAAACTGGACCCGTAGGGGCTGGAGAGGTGGCGCAGTGGCTTAGAGCACAGGTTGCTCTGACAGAGGACCCAGGCTCAATTTTCAGCACCTACATGGTAGCTCACAAGCATCTTTAACTCCAGTTCCAGAGGGTCTGCCACACCAGCCTCTCCTGACCTCTGTGGACACCAGGACACACATGGTGCACATACATGCAAGTGAAACATTAATACGTGTAAAGTGAAATAAATAAGTCTCTTAGGAAATAGAACCATGAAACAATATATTATTTCAGTAAGTCGAGTTCTCTCTTGCTCGTGTGTGTGTGTGTGTGTGTGTGTGTGTGTGTGTGTGTGTGAGTGCATGTTCTCATAGGCGTGTCTGTGCAGACGCATGTGCATGTAAGGGCCCCATGTTGACTTTGGGTGTCTTTCCTAGCCATTCTCCACTGTATTTTGGACGCAAGTTCTCTTGCTGCACCCAGAGCTTGAGCTGACAGCTGGGCTGTCTTGGAGCCAGTCTGTCTCTAGGATCCTATCTCTGACTCCTGAGTGCTGGGATTACACCCAGCCACCGAGCCCACCTGACTTCTATGTGGGGACTAAGGGTCCAAACTTTGGTCCTCAGGCCTGCACAGCAAGCATGTTCTAACCACTGGGCCATCTCCCCAGCAACGTACATCAAGCTCTTGTAAATCTTATAAGGATATAATGTAGAAAACGGGCCTTAAAGTAAATGTTGTTATTGGCTGGAGAGGTGGCTCAGTGGTTAGAGAACTCACTGCTCTTACAGAGGACCAATGTTTGCATATCAGTCTCCACACTTGGACCCACAACTGTCCTCAACTCCAGTCTCAGGGGATCCAGGCCCCTCTTTGGCTCACATGCATGCAGGCAAAGCACAAATACACATACATAAAAACAAATGCACCTTTTCAGAAAGTAAAAGTTGTCATTGGGTGGTTGTGGCACAGGCCTTTAGTCCCAGTGCTGTACAAGTTTTAATTGGTATTAATAATAAAAACCCAAGCCAGGTGGTGGTGGCGCACACCTTTAACCCCAGTACTTGGGAGGCAGAGGCAGGCGGATCTCTGTGAGTTCAAGACTCGTCTTGTCTCCTTGGTGCTGAGGCTAAAGGCATGTCACTCCAAGTGCTGGGATCACCTTTGTGTGAGCTCTGTGTCTCTTTCAGACTGGATCAATTTTATGTAGCCCAGGGTAAACTTGAACTAACTGAGATCTGTCTGCCATTGTCTCCTGAGTGCTGGGATTAAAGGTGTATGCCACCACTGCCTGGCGTCTATGGCTAACTAGTGTGGCTAGCTCCATACTCTGATCTTCAGGCAAGCTTTATTTGTTAGATCATAAACGAAATATCACCACATCCCAGCACTTAGGAGGCAGAGGCTGGAAGATTTCTGAGTTTGAGACCAGCCTGGTCTACAGAGAGAGTGAGTTCCAGGACAGCCAGGACTATGTAGAGAGAATATATATATATATATATATATATATATATATATGTATATATATATATATATAGTGTGTGTGTGTTTTCTTTATTCAATTTCTTCATCATCCAACTATTCATCTATTTAGCCATTCATCCACCATCTGCCTGTCTGTCTATCATTTCTCTCCTGCCAATAAAGCCAATAAATAAAGCTCTCCATTATTCCTTTGGCAGTCACAGAGAAGCTTCCTGGCTAAGTTGCCCTCCATTGTATTTTCTGAGGCAGGGTCTCTCACTGAATCTAGAGCTGAGCTTAACACATGGCCTGTTTACAGAAGGAATTCAAAGCTATTTAGACATATTATAGGCCTATTACTCTAGAGAACCCTGACAGATACACCCTATTTTCATAACTGGATCAGAGGGACAAAGTTACTGGCCTGTGGCTTGTTCCACCTTCTGGTATGACACAGGACACACACACACACACACACACACACACACACACACACACACACACACACACAATGAGCTCATGGATGATGCAGCAGCAACCCTTGAGTCAGGTGTGACCCAGCAGTGCCCTATGAGTTCAGCCAATTCCTTTGTCTTCCCTGAAGAAATGGAGAAGCAGCCCCCAGGCATCGAGGTTTGAGAAAACGAGACTTACAGAAGAGTGAGTCTCCCTTCCTTGGAATTCTAGAACATTCCCCCAAGTAACAGCAGACACCATATTATTCTCAATTACACCAGGAATGTTTCCAACTCTGATCATTTTTCTCACTGAAGAATCATTTCCTGTCATGTCAAAGGTTGGGTAGAATCTGCAAAAGGATTGCTTCAAGTTCAAGTTTGAGGCAGCATGGGTTATACTGTGAGAACTTGTCTCTAGAAACAAAGCAGAAAAAAACAAAACAAAAAAAAGGTTGGATTGAGGCCGGGCGTTGGTGGCGCACGCCTTTAATCCCAGCACTTGGGAGGCAGAGGCAGGTGGATCTCTGTGAGTTCGAGACCAGCCTGGTCTACAAGAGCTAGTTCCAGGACAGCCTCCAAAGCCACAGAGAAACCCTGTCTCGAAAAACCAAAAAAAAAAAAAAAAAAAAAAAAAAAGGTTGGATTGAACAGCAACAACAAAACAAAAACTCCATAGCATTTCTTCACAACTTCAGGAAAAATTAGCAATGAGAAGAATATATATAAGCCAGGTGGTGGTGGCACACACCTTTAATCCCAGCACTTGGAAGGCAGAGGCAGGCGGATCTCTGTGAGTTCGAGGCCAGTCTGCTCTACAGAGTGAGTTCCAGGACAGCCTCCAAAGCCACAGAGAAACACTGTCTCGAAAAACCAAAAAAAAAAAAAAAGAAAAGAAAAAAAAAAGAAAAGAAAAGAAAAGACAAATCAAACTTGGGGGACTAGCAGGACCAGTTAGCAAACAAGCCACTTAGTGGGAATTAAATGTGACATGTCGTCAGGGGAAGAAATGAAAAGAGCCCCTAACAGGAGAATGCAAACAGCCTTAGGCCAATGATGGGAAGGGTTGTCACACACATCTTCACCTAGGGAAACTGGGGTCTACAGGAGAAAGTTTAAAGGAGACAAAGGTTAAAGGTGTTGGTGGCACATGCCTTGAATTCCAGCACTCAGGAGGCAGAGTCTAGTGAGTCTCTAAGTTCCAGGACAGATAGGGCTACACAGAGAAACCCTGTCTCAAAAACAAAGAAAATCTTCATACCAAAAGCCATTAGAACCAAAGTTATTTTTTTCTAACTTCAGTTAAGTTTGATATTGGTCCTGTCTGATTTTACATTATATATTTAACAAGAGTCTGGTGTGCTATCTTTTAATTTTTTTTTAAAGAAACAAATTTTTTAAAGATGTTCTTAACCTCTGAGCCATCTCTCCAGCCCCTAGCTTAGAATTTTTATATCTTCCTGGCGAAATTCTTTAAATTACACTCCAATTTACCTTTTAAAGATTTGTTTGTGTTTTAATTTTTGGAGACAGAGTTTCTCTATACCTTTGGAACCTTGCCCTGGACCTTGCTCTGTCCACCAGGCTGGCTTCGAACTCACAAAGATCCCCCTACCTCCCGAGGGCTGGGATTAAAGGGGTGCGCCAGTTTGTTTTTATTTTACGTTTGTGAGTGTTTGCATGCCTGTTGTCCACAGAGGCCACGAGAGGCCACCCGGAGCCCTGGAGCTGGAGTTGCAGAAGGCTGTGAACCACTATGTGGGCGCTGAGAACCAGGCCAGGGTCCTCAGCAGCCAGTGCTGAGTCAGCTCTCAGACACCCCTTCTCCAGCTTCCGTTAATATTTCATCTATCTTTTTCTTGTATTTGTGTGTGTGTGAGAGAGTGTGTGTGAGAGAGTGTATATGAAAGTGTGAGGGTGTGTATGTGTGTGAGAGTGTGAGTGACTTGTGTGAGTGTGTGTGTGAGTGTGAGAGAGTGTATATGAAAGTGTGAGTGTGTGAGAGAGTGTGAGTGTGTGAGTGAGTGACTGTGTGTGGGTGTGTGAGTGTGAGTGAAAGAGTGTATATGAAAGTGTGAGTGTGTATGTGAGAGTGTGTGTGTGAGTGTGGGTATGTGGGGATGAGTGTGTGAGTGTGTGTGAATGCACTCTTAGCGTCGGTTCCCATCTTCCACCTCACTGACACAGTCTCTCTTGTTCGTGCTCCTCGGAGCTAGCCCTTGAGTTTCAGGTGAGTGTCTTGTCCCACGTCGTCACGGGAATGCTGGAATCCCAGATGCACCCAGACCACATCAGCTTTTCACATGGGATGGAAATCAAGTTCTCACGTTGTCCAGGCTGGCCAAGAGTGACCTTCAGTTTCTGATCCTCCTGGGATTATCGGCCTTGCACCACCACACCTGGATTTTTGGTGCTAGGGTTAGAACCCAGGGCTTTGTGCACGGCCACAAACACTCTACCAACTGAGCTGAACCCCCAGCCTTATTAGTGTATTTGCTGGGACAGGTCTTACTCCTCACCTCATGCTGGCCTCAGACTCCTGCCTCTGTTTCCTCAGTAGCTGGGCCTCCAGGCCTGTGTCACAGAACCTGGCTGGGCATCGTTCAAATGCTGAATTTTGTCAAACATTTTCCACATGGATTGCAGTGGCCTGTGGTTTCCCTGTCTGCTCACAGGATGAACTGTATTTCACCCTTATGCCAACACCACACCGTTTAGTCAGTGTTCACGGCAGCTTTGTCATACATGTTGAAACTGTGAGGCCTTCATATTTGTTTTTTGGGTCTCCTATATGTAGCCCAGGCTAGCCTCAATCTTTACATGTAGCTCTAAATGACCGTAAGCTCCTGATTCTCCTGCCTCAACCTTCTAATTTCTGGGATGACAAGTGGGCACCACTGTGCCCAGTTTGTGAGCTGCTGGAGTGGAACCTGGGGTCTGGTGCGTGCTACATGCGGGTTCTGCCTACGAAGCCCCATTCCCAGCCTGCAGTATGTTTCAGCTTCTGGAAGCTTTCTGCTCTTTCACAATGATGTGAAGACAGGCTTTCCTACGACCCATTAATTTTCATGAAGTTTGTTCTGATAGAGACTGCATTGAATCTGTAGCTTGCTCCAAGGTATGTTGCCATGTCAACAATATTAAATATTCCAACCCATGAGCACAGGTTTTTTTCATCTCTTTAATGTTTCTTTAATTTATTTCAGTAATGCCTCATAATTTCCAGTGTGTAAATATTTCATCTCCTTTCTCAAATTTATTCCAGGTCTTTAAAACATATGCTATCATAGATAGAGATGTTTTTCTTTTTCCTTTTCTTTTTCTCTTTCTTTTTCTTTTTGAGACAGGGTTTCTCTGTGAAGCCCTGGCTGTCCTGGATCTAGCTCTGTAGACCAGGCTGGCCTCAAACTCAGAAATTGTCTGCCTCTGTCTCCTAAATGCTGGGATTAAAGGCATGTGACACCAGCCCAGTTTTCCTGATTTAATGTGTGTGCGCGTGCGCCTGAGTGTGTGTGGATCATGTGTGCCCAGGATCCCGGGGAGGTTAGAGGAGACACTGGGGACCCTGGACCTGAGCGTGCAGACCGCTGTGAGCCACCACAGGTCCTCTGCAACTGCAGCTGTGCTCATAACCGCTGAGTCGTCTCTCCAGCCCCCTCCCCGTACAGGGATTATTGCTTATTTTTGTTCTCAGATTGTTCATAGCTAATTTTTGCATATAATTTTTTTTAAAAAATTATTTCATGTGCAGTGGAGTGAAGGTGTCAGATCCCCTGGAACTGGAGTTGCAGACAATTGTCAGCCACCATGTGGTTGCTGGGAATTGAACCCAGGACCCCTGGAAGAGCAGTCAGTGCTCTTAACCTCTGAGCCATCTCTCCAGCCCGGCATATTGCTTTTTATGCATTTATTTATTATTGGTTATTTTATTGCAGGTGTGTGCATGTGTGCAGACGCTCATGCCTACATGACCGTGGATGCCATGGGTTGATGTCAGGCATTTTCCTTTGTCAATTCCATCCCTTTTTTTGAGACAAGGTCTCTCACTGACCCTGAAGTGTGCTGACCCACCTACCCTGGCTGACTGGCAGGCTACAGTGATCCTTCTGTCCCCATTCCTACCAGGCCCCCAGGACTGGGCTTACAGGAGAATGCCTCTGAGCCTGGTTCTTACTCAGGTTCTGAGGTTCCAAACCCAGATCCCAGCCCACCCCGTAAGCACCCTGCTTACAAGTCATCTCCCTGCCGTGCATGGCAGTCTTACACCTTACAGCTCTCCGGAAGCTGTGTGTTATCTAAACTTTTGGTGGATTCCGAGATTTGGGGAGTTGGGGATGCTAGCGTCACTTCCTTCTTTCCCATTTGGACATTGCTCCAGTAAGAATGTCTGAAATGTTGAGCTACAAAGTTAAAAGGCCTTGCCATAGGTTTAGTCTTGATTGCTTGGTAGAGCAAAGACTTGATCTTTTACCACTGAGTGCAATGGTAGCTGTGGCTTTTTCCCAAATGCCCTTTACAGTGTTCAGAAAGTTCCCTTCTATTCCTGCTTTTCTGAGGTTTATGTTTGGTTGTTTATTTGTTTTTGCTGGTCTGAGACAAGGTCTTACTATGTAGCCTTGGCTGGCCTTGAACTCATAGAAATTTACCTGCCTCTGCCTTCCAAGTGCTAGGACTAAAGGCATGTACTACCATGGCTGACTTTATTTTATTTTCTAACTATGTGCATGTGTGAGTGTACAAGTATGTGTGTGTGAGTGCCTATAGAGGCCAGAAGAGGAGGTTGGATCCCCTGGAGTAGGAGGTACAGTTAGTTCTGAACTGTCAGCTCTGGTGCTGGGAACCAAACTGAGGTCCTCTGCAAGAGCCCTGTGGGTCATTACCCACTGAGTCTCCAGCCCCTTGCTGAGGTTTTTACATTAACGTTAACAAATTGTGTTGTTCAGAAGCTTTATTTCTTGTGGATAGCATTTCCTACTGTTTTGAAAGTTGAGTTCTAGTGTTAAAGTCTCTTTGAAATGTTTGGTGGCATTCACCAGCAAAGCTTTCTTGTCCTGGGCTGTTCGGGTGTGGTGGCTCACTACTGATGCAAAATCCGTTTGTCGTAGCACGCCTCCAGTTCCTTCTGTTTCTTCTTAAACCAATTTCAGCAAGCAGTGCTCCTAAGCGCTAGCCCAGTTCACCTAGCTGTCTGGTTTGTGGCACACAGGATCCCCACGATTTCCTCACCCTTTCTGCTCTGTCAGAACAGCAGAGGCCCCAGTTCCCGTATTGATCTACTTATTTGCCTTTCCCTTTTTTCCATCAGCCTAGATGAACGTTTGCCAGGTTTACTGATTTTTTTTCCAGGAACCAACTTTCAACCTTGTAGCTGCTCTCTGTTGGGTTTCTCTTCTGCAATCACTGCACATTCAAGCTTTGTCTATATGACTGTCTCCTCCTGCCAGGTGGAGATGCAGCTTACTCTTCTACTTGAAACTCCTCAAGATAAGAATTCAGTTTATTAACTGGAGATCTTTATTTCTTTTTAAATTTTTATTTATTTATTTGATTTTTTTTTGAGACTGGGTTTCTCTGTGTAGTCCTGGCTGTCCTGAAACTCACTCTGTAGACCAGGCTGGCCTCAAACTCAGAGATCCACCTGCCTCTGCCTCCTGAGTGCTGGGATTAAAGGTGTGCACAACCGTGCCTGGTTGAAGTCTTTCTTTTTAAACATATGCACTGACAAAGCCCAGCAATTAAGAGCACTGACTATTCTTACAGACGATAGGAATTTGGCTCCCAGCACCCACATGGCAGCTCACAAACTTCTGTAACTCCAGTGCTAAGAGATCTGAGTCCCTCTTCTGGCCTCTATGTGCCCTGCACCCACATGGTACATATACATACATACACATATACATACATACATGTAAGTGACACACATATGAAACAAAAGTAAATCTTTAATACAGGCACATAATTATGTTTCTATTGCTGTGAGCAAATAACGTGACAAAGTGACTTACAGAGGAAGATTTGTGGTGTCGTGGTGGGGAACCCTGATGGCAGGCAGACGGCATGGTAACAAGGGCAGGAAGCTGAAACCTCACATCTTCAAATGCAGAGGCAGTGAAGTGGACCGGGTATGAGGCTTTTTTCCTCTCAGAGTCACCCCCAGTGACACACTTCCTCCAGCAAGGCCACACTTCCTATGCCTCCCCAAGTAGCACCACCAACTGGAGACCCGTTTTCAAATATCTGAACCTATGGGGGACACTCTGGGAAAAAATCTTAACAGGCATCTATGGCTACACATTTTCATTCAAGAATTGCTTTCTCTGCTAGATCCTTTTCATTTTAAGGATCCACTTGAAAGTTTAATCACTTCTTATTTACTTTAACTGTCTGTTCTGTGAATGGGCTTACAGCTACACCTTGGCTTTCCTTTTCTTTTTTCTTTTCGTTTCTAAAAAGTGCTCTCTGGGGGATTGCTCTGACTAGGTAATGTGCTCATATCACATATTTGTTTTTCTTTTTAAAAAGTTGTTTAGAAAGGGGCTGGAGAGATGGCTCAGTGTTTAAGAGCACTGACTGGTCTGCTCTCTTCCAGAGGTCCTGAGTTCAAGTCCCAGCAACCACATGGTGGCTCACAACCATCTCTAGTGGGATCTGGCGCCCTCTTCTGGCGCGCAGGCATGCGTGCATCCAACAAACTCATACATAAACAAATAACCCTTTAAATTGTTTATATATTCTGTGTGTATGAGTGCTTACCCTGCATGGGTGTGTGCACACCACATGAATGCCTGGTATCTACAGAGGCCAGAAGAGGGCTTTGGGTTCCCTGGAACTGGAGTTACAGAGACTTGTGAGCTACCATGTGAGTGTTGGGAACCAAACTCTGACCTTCTGCAAAAACAGCAAGTAACCACTGAAGTATCTCTTTAGGCCTTGCCTTATTTATTTTTATTTTTATTTATTTAATTTTATTTTGGGTTTTTGAGACAGGGTTTCCCTATGTAGCTTTGGAGCCTATCCTAGAACTTGCTCTGTAGACCAGGCTGGTCTTGAACTCACAGAGATCTGCCTGCCTCTGCCTCCCCAGTGCTGGGATTAAAGGTATTTACCACCACCACCTGGCTCTCTTATTCTTTTTTTTTTTTTTTGGTTTTTCGAGACAGGGTTTCTGTATTGTTTTGGAGGCTGTCCTGGAATTCACTTTGTAGACCAGGCTGGCCTCGAACTCACAGAGATCCGCCTGCCTCTGCCTCCCTAGTGCTGGGATTAAAGGCGTGCGCCACCAATGCCCGGCTTTCTTATTCATTTTTAAATACAGATTCTCACCATATAGACCAGGTTGTCCTAGAACACTCCATTCTCCTGCCTCAGCTTTCTGAGTAGTGAGATTACTGGTGTGTGTCACCAAGCTCACACCAAAGACCACAAACTATATTCTCTCTCTCTCTCTCTCTCTCTCTCTCTCTCTCTCTCTCTCTCTCTCTCTCTCTCTCTCTCTCGCCTCTGCCTCTGCCTCTGCCTCTGTGTGTGTGTGTGTGTGTGTGTGTTTCTCCCCCCTTCCTCCTCTTTGATTCTGTGTACGTCTCCTTTTATTAAACTCACATTTCATAGGTTCACCATTCTTTTAAGGTCCTCAGTTAGACCCATGGTTTCATGGGGTTTGCAAAACAGTGGCTCTCTATATTTTTTGTTTGCACTTATTAACTAATGCATCTTAGCCAAAGGGAACACCCTTGGTTGACTTTGTGTTCCCTGTCCTGATCCCAGGAGTCTGTGACAGTCTCCTTGCTGTCTAGTTGGAGACTCCTCAGTGACTCTTTAATACTGTTGGTGAGATGGAGTCTCTCTATGTTGCCCAGCCTATCCTTGAGCTCAAAAGATCCTCCTGCCTCAGCCTCCCAAGTTAGAACTACAGATGTGCATATCATGTCCAGGTCTGCAAATCTTTCATAATTTTCTTTCATTTATTCCAGACCCACAGATGTCCCTTGGGCACAAATTGTAAGCTGCTACTTAATTTCTTCTTTGACTTTTGCTTTTGTTGTTTTGGTACTGGGTTGCACAGAGCCCAGGCTGGTGTCAGACCTTCTAGGTAGCAGAGGATGGCTGTGAACTCTGACCCTCTGCAGCCCAGAGCACAGGGACATTTGTTCACCAGGCTCAGTCTCCCCTTGGACTTTAAAAGTTCTAGACTTAGTCTCAAGTCTTTTTTGCCTTTTTGTCACATTAATTATTCCTGTTTGTTTGTTTGGGTTAAACAGGGGGGTTTGTGGCGTTACCTACACATGAGGGGACGCTGAGGAGCAGGAAAGATTCCCTGCATCATTGGAAGCACACTCCAGCACGGGTGATGACTCACACAGCTGCAGCCTTGCAGCTTTCTGCAAGGCAACTCTAAAGTGCATGTTTTTAAAAGTCATACATTCATAAGCTATTAAAGTCCTGCCTGGAATTTTAAGAATTGTGTCTTTCAAAAGCCTACATAATAGTCAAAAATTCTTCTCTTTTTTTTTTTTTTTGTTTGCTTTTTTAACTTTAAAAATTCAAGTACTTAGCCAGGTGGTGGTGGCACATGCCTTTAATCCCAGCACTCAGGAGGCAGAGGCAGGAGGATCTCTGTGAGTTCAAGGCCAGGCTGGACCAACAGCCTCCAAAATAATACAGAAAAACCCTGTCTTGTAAAACCAAAAAAAAAATCAAATACTTAATCAAATATTTTATTTGATTGGACAGTCTGACCAGAAATCAATATATAGACCAGGCTGGTCTCAAACTCATAGAGATCTGCCCGCCTCTGCCTCCTGAGTGCCGGGATTAAAGGTGTATGCCATTATGCCTAGCTAATCAAATATTTTAAATTGTAAAAATTGAATTTACGAGGTCTGGAGAGACAGCTCAGAGGTCAAGAGCACTGACTGCTTTTGTAGAGAACTCAGTTTGGCTGGTAACACTCATATGGCTCACACCTGCCTTTAACTCTGGTTCCAGGGGCTCTGAAGCCCTCTTCGGTGCTAATGGTCATTTCAGAGGAGCAGCGGGTGACAACTGGCCTCAGGAGATCAGCCACCAAATGCAAGGCACTGATAGAGGAGTCTCAGAGAGGCAAGGCCCTGAGGGCCTGGGCTACAGAAGGCCCACAGGTTCCGGTGCATCACAACTAAACAAAGCTTTAAATTGACTTCATGTAACTAGATGGTAAAGAATTGGATGGTTAGTTAAGATAATTGGACAGGACTCTAAAATATGAAAAGTGAAACTAGTGACCTGTTTTCCTGGCCATGACAAAAACTACTGCGTACGCAAGTGGTTATGGCTGGAAGGCCCCTGAGTATGAGAAGTCTAAAAAAAATAAATAAATGTTTAACTTCATGTGGGCTCTTGCGGGTAAATTGTTTTTCACCTATAATATCTAAAATGTTTAATCACTAAGGGACATGGAAAACATGTTGGCTTTTACTTGTATTCATTGTAACCCTTCATTTAAAAACAAAATGTGACCACTTTTATATTGCTTGAAAGATTCTGCTGGGGTATGTAAGCTGTAAGGGGAAAATAAAGAAATGAAAAGGAAAGGTGTAGCCGGAAGCCATCGGGGAGTCAGAAGAAGGGAAACATGGTAGAAGGACAGGACAGAAAAGAATCGAGTGGCACAGGGACAGAAAGAACAATAAACTAAAGCAGCAGCTTTCGGCCCTCAGGAAAGAAGTCTGTGTGTTTTTCTTGCTGACTCTGTGTCTCGTTCACAGCCTCCCTGATCTGCAGAAGGCTGGACCCTTTGTGCTTCTGGCCTCCTGGGGCACCTGCACACACATGGTACTGTTGTAGAATGTTTGTTTAGCTACGGAAAGACGTGTGGCATTTGTTTAACTGTGTAAAGATGTGTTGCTGTTTTACCTTGCCTGCCTAAGGCACCTGATTGATGAGAAAGCTGAATGGCCAACCGTGAGGGAGGAGGTATAAGCAGGACTTTTGGGCAGAGAGAGTAAGTAGGAGGAGGAATTTAGGCTTGGGGCAGAAAGAAAAAGAGACACCCAGGGAGACACCAGGGACCAGACAGACACAGAGGAAGCAGGAAAGTAGGACACACAGAATGAAAGAAAGCTGAAAAGCCCCAAGGCAAAAGATGGATAAATAGAAACAGGTCAAATTAAGTTAAAAGAGCCAGTGGGACAAACCTAAGCCAAGGCTGAGTTTTCATACATAATAATAAGTCTCCATGTCTTTATTGGGAGCTGGTTGATGGCCCAAAGAAAATGCCAACCACATGGTGCACATAAACTTCTTCAGACACACACCTGAACATAAAGAAATAAGCAATCTCCCTATTGAAGAAACGAGTTCATGAGCTGGACGGCTCAGTGATGCTAAGCAGGTATGGCTCTTACAGAGGATCTGAATTTGGGGCCTAGCACTCAGGTTGGGAGGTCCAACACCTTTGACCCCATGGATACCTGTACTGACGTGCACACACTCACCTCTGTTAGTTGTTGAAGTTTTCCGTGGTTTTGATGATTGCACATGGAAGTGCAACAAACCTTCCCAGGGACTGTTTCAGACAGACCTAACTTTACCCCATAGCAGTGACTCTGTTTCTTCCCGAAATGGAGACCAGTCACTTTTTTCTTCTCTTGGCTCAAATGTTTGATGATTAACATTGTCAACACGGCAGGATCTGGAATCACCGTTCATCTCTCTGCTTCCTGACTGTCTTAGAGTATCTATCAGTGTGAAGAGACACCATTACAACAGCAACTCTTATAAAGGAAAACATTTAATTGGGGTGGCAGGTTACAGTTCAGAAGTACAGTCCATTATCACAGTGAGATGTGGCAATGTGTAGGCAGATATAGAGGGAAATGCTGAGAGATCAGAGAAAAGGAGGAACAAGCCACAGCCACACCTTACCTCCTTAGCGTCTCCACAGACAAGAGAGCGAGTTCCTACTTCTCCCTGATTACATCCTGTTTCCAGCCAGCTAGCTCACTTCCTGTCTGTCTGCACAGACCTCCAGACCTCTAAGGTTAGCCTGTGGCAAACTCCACTCTCTGACCTTCAGTCAGGCTTTATTTGTACAAGCACGACATGACCACAGCCTACCTTGTGCTGGTGTCTAAGCCAAAGCATTAGCCTCAAGCAGGTCCTCCCGGCTCCATACTTCCTGGTTCTGCATGCCGGGAGGGCTTTATCCTAGAGACTCATGGATGAGTGGGATCTAGGGTGGAAAAGTGAATTTCAGAGCCAGAGAAGTGAGACTTGAGTTTTGAGACAGAAGACAAGGCAGACTAGACACACCGCAGACAGAGTGGCCAGACTGAGCATGCTCCTGAGCCCAAGTGACAGGGAGGGAGAGAAGCCATCCATGAGTGTATGTTTCTTTATTGCAAAGCCAGAGTGGTCATGCATAAATCTAAAAATGGGGTCTATAGAGGCAGTGTCAACACTAGAAGCCACCAAAAATAAGTCAGTGGAAGAGGGTCAGCCCTCGTGCGTGACCCTGGCCTTCTCTCTCTTACGCGCTGCTCCTCCTGGGAACTCTTGCTGGTTTTAGGAGACTTGTTACAGGGGACACTGTATGGCTTGGCTAAAATTGCTTGTATGTAAGTCTCTTCAATCTCTTTATGGCCTTAGAATCCCCATGTCTACTGGAATGAGTGTCTGTATATTCCCTGTTCTGAGTGCCACCTTACAGCCCAGAGGAGGGGGTGAGGGAAGGCTGGACAGCTCACAGCACACAACTTGAGCTCTGTTGAACATCAAGTTAGGTTTCCAGGAGCCAGGCCTGTGGAATCTGCTTCAAGATTTGTTTGTATTGGGGACTGGAGAGATGACTCAGTGGTTAAGAACACTATCTGGTCTTCCAGAGGTCCTGAGTTCAAGATCTGGCGCCCTCTTCTGGCAGGCAGGGACACGTGCAGACAAACATTGTGTATATAATAAAGCCCCTGGGCTGTTAGTTGTTGCCACCTGTGCCACCAGCATCTGGTGCCGTTCGTGATCCTGAGAGGACCTGGGGGACCTCTGAACCCATCAGTCCCTTCCACTAGGGCAGGGGACTCATCTAGAATTAAGAAGTCGGGCACAGAATGAAGCAACGGGTAGAGGAAGGATGAAAAGCAGGTTGTATCCTTGAGAAAACTGCTTAGGCCTTCCTTGGAAGAAGAAGATGGGGCTTTTCTTTTGGCCTCCATCTACAAAATGTCACAGTTGCCGCCAAGGCCTCTGAGGACTGGGAATTCTCGGTTCCACCACAAAGCTCCCCTTCGGGGTGGGTTAGCAGGAGCCATGGAGAGGGATGGAGACCCAGGGCCTCAAAAGCACGGGTGTCAGGGCCCATGTGAAATGTCTGTAGTGTTCTGCCAGGGAATACACAGGGGTTTTAGTGAGTCTTAGCTGTGTGGACAGGACATCACGTGTAAGACAAAGACCGCCACTAAGTGCTCAGAATAGGGTTAGCTTTGCTCTTGCCTGAGGAGAGGGAGGGAAAGCTGGCCGCCACGGTCTACTATGTCTCAAGAATTTGCTAGTAGAATTTTCATTTAATCCTTATTGAAGATTTATTACAGATTTCTTAATCAAGAAATCTTGGTTTCTGGAGAGGGGCTGGGGAGATGGCTGGGGGGGGTGTTAAGAGCCCTGACTGTTCTTCCAGAGGACCCAGGTTCAATTCCCAGCACCCACAACTGTCTCACAACTGTCTGTAATTCCGAGATCTAATCCCCTCACATAGACATACATTCAGGCAAAACACCAATGTACATAAAATAAAAATAAATAATCTTTTTTTTTGGTTTTTCAAGACAGGGTTTCTCTGTGGCTTTGGAGGCTGTCCTGGAACTAGCTCTTGTAGACCAGGCTGGCCTCAAACTCACAGAGATCCGGCTGCCTCTGCCTCCCGAGTGCTGGGATTAAAGGCGTGCGCCACCAACGCCCAGCAAATAAATAATTTTCTAAAAAAAGAAAAATCAGGTTCATTGGGGCTGGAGAGATGGCTGGGGGTTAAGAGTACTGGTTGCTCTTGCAAGAGGACCTGGGTTCCATTCTCAGCACTCACATAACTGCCTGCAATTCGAGTCCCAAGGAATCTACTATCCTCCTGCCAGCCTCTGTGGACGAAAGAATCAGGTCCAAGCCAGGCCTGTTATCCCAGGACTCTGGTGATGGAGGCAAGAAGATCAAGAGTTCATGGTCGCCCTGGTTATGTAAGCTTGAAGGAAGGAAGAAAGATAGAAAGGAAGGAAGGAAGGAAGGATGGAAGGAAGAAATGGAGGAAGGAAGGAAGGAAAGAAGGGGGAGAGGAAGGAAGGAAGAAGGAAGGGTGGGAGGGAGGGAAGGAGAAAGGAAGGAAGGGAGAGAGGAAGGAAGGAGGGAAGAGAGAAAGGAGGGAAAGAAGGAAGAAGGAAGGGAGGGAGGGAGGGAGGAAGAAAGGGAGGAGCTCATGGATATGAACCAGTGAGTGAGAGTCCGTTGCTGAGGCTCAAACCCAGGTCTTTCCCATCTCTAAGGTCACAAACTTATCATTGCCTCCCTACATCTCACTGGACACTTGCTTTCTGTGACAGAGGAATGTGGACCTGGGCCTGACAAATGTCTTGGTCAGTGTCTGGAAGTCAAAAGTCAGAAAGAGAAACACAAAGGCGGCATCTATTTTTAACCGGGGTGTGGAGCCGGAAGCTGGAGGGCCAGGGTCAGGGAGGGGGAAGAGGGTGGGTTGGAACCTTAACAGGGCCCAGGGCTCTTCCTTGTCTCGGAACCTCATTCGAGGTCATGTTTCAGGCAACAAATGTAACGAATGACTTCCAACAACAGAAGTCATTAGGGAAGCCAATAAAGATGTGACTGATCTGGCACGAACCAGAACCAGAACGGGCTCAGGTGCAGTGTTAGGAGGCCAAGGGCAGGCAGCTTCCTTCAGGTCATGGATGAATCAGCCTGGCAGCAACCCAGCCTTCGATTGGGATCAGAAGTGCAGCTAGCGTACACACGGAGGATGCCTTCAAAGACGTGTGCTAATTAAAGCATTTACTGAGCAGCACCCCTTGCTTTAATCACATGCCCAGCCACACTGGTGGGCCACACAGGCGCCAATGCTGATGGGAGCGGTAGTGCCACCTGCCCCACACAAGCTGCACCTGATTCCATCCTGAGGAAATGCTCAACAGGGGGACACCTAGAAGTCACTGGGACCTGAGGTGGAGGGCACAACCCGGGGCAGGAGCAGGGCCACTCTATGAGCAGGGAAAATTGACGAAGGGGCAGGTGGATTCAAAGAGCTGGAGAGAGAGGAGTTGATGCAGAGATGGACAGACAGACAGAAGAGCTGCCTCAGAGAGGACCTCCTGTGGGAAACTCCTGGGAGTGCTGGTGCAGGGGTCAGGCAGAGTGAGTGACCGCCAGCTGATACCTGGAGAGCCATAGGGAGAGCTGGTGCTCGCTGAGCAGTGCAGGAAACAGAGGAAGGACGGTTGGACCAGGAGGTACTAATTTGTAGGGATTGCTTAAATGCTTGCATCTTGGGAGAACGCGCATCTGCAAGGGGTGTCTGTTAGATATGAGAGCCTTGAAGCTTCCCCTCGGCACCGCTTTTCACCACCAACCGTTTCTTGGGCATTTCATTTACACACAGATCATCCATTTGCAGTTTTTTTTAAAAGTCACACTTTGGCCGGGCGTTGGTGGCGCACGCCTTTAATCCCAGCACTCGGGAGGCAGAGGCAGCCGGATCTCTGTGAGTTCGAGACCAGCCTGGACTACCAAGCGAGTTCCAGGACAGCCTCCAAAGCCACAGAGAAACCCTGTCTCGAAAAACCAAAAAAAAAAAAAAAAAAAAATCACACTTTGTTATTTATCTTATTGTATTGAGATGGGGTTTCTGTACTGGAACTTGCTCTGTAGACCAGGCTGGCCTTGAATTCATAGAGATCCTCCTGCCTCTACCTCCCAGGTGCTGGGATTAAAGACATGAACCACAGCTGGGCATTAGTGACAGCGCACGCCTTTAATCCCAGCACTTGAGACTCAGCACTCTCGAGGCAGAGGCAGGCAGATCTCTGTGAGTTCGAGACCAGCCTGATCGACAGAGAGAGTTCCAATACAGAGAAACCCTGCCTTGGGAAAAAAAAAAAAAAAGACATGCACCACCAGCTGCCCAGCCACACTTAATTAGTTATTTTGTGTGCATGTAGGGAGCATGTAACTCGAGAGCAGAGGACAGCGTGTGAGAGTCAGTACTCTCCAGCAGCCATGTGTCTCAGAGCTCAAGGGTCATCAGATTTGGTGGCAAGTACTCTTACCTGATGAATCGCTGGCCCCATTTATAGTTTTCATTTTTATTTTTTATTTTGTTTTGTTTTTTCAAGACAGGGTTTCTCTGTATTGTTTTGGAGGCTGTCCTGGAACTTGCTCTGTAGACCAGGCTGGCCTCGAACTCACAGAGATCCGCCTGCCTCTGTCTCCCGAGTGCTGGGATTAAAGGCGTGTGCCACCAATGCCCGGCTTTCATTTTTATTTTTAACTCTTCTAGATTCTTCTTTATTAATGGTTTGTTTATTTTATGTGCATTGGTGTTTTTCCTGCATGTCTGTCTGCATATATGAGGGTGTCAGATCTCCTGAAGCTGGAGTTACAGATAGTTATGAGTTGCCATGTGGGTGCTGGGAACTGAACCCAGATCCTCTGGAAGAGCAGCCAGTTCTCTTAACCGCTGAGCCATCTCTCCAGCCCCTGTAGTTTTCTTAAAAGAGTAGAATTAAGCTAGGCATGGTGGTACACATCTATAATCCCAGCACTTGGGGAATGGAGGCAAGAAGATTAAATTTCAAGGACATCCTGAGCAAGGTAGCAAATTCAAGGCTGGCCTGAGCTACATGAAACATTGCCTATGCCTCTCCCCAAAAAGTAGAATTTTAGTAATGACTTAGTTAAAAGATGAGGGGCCAGTTGAGGTGGTATACATCATTAGTCCCAGCATTTAGAAAGCAGAAGCAGGTGGATCTTTGTGAGTTTGAGGCTAGCCTGGTCTACATACAAAAAAAAAAAAGAAACTGATTTTGTAAGGTGACACACACCTGTAATCCCAGCACTCGGGAAGCTGAGGCAGAAGGGTCATAAACTCAAGTCCAGACTGGGCTACACAAAGAGATTGTCAAAGGGAAAAAGAGAAGGAAGGAAGAAAAAAGTAAAGTGTCACATTTAAAAACCAATTGAGTGTATATGAAGGGGGAGGGTATATGCACATGAGTGCAGTGCCCACAGAGGCCAGACGAGGGCGCCAGATTCCCTGGAAATGGAGTTACAGGTGGTTGTTGATGAACAACAGCCTGACACCATCTTAAGCTTGAAAGCCATCTTATAGCAAAGTTAAATTAGCTTCATTCCTATTTATGATTAAATCTCCTTCTCCTCCTCCTCCTCCTCCTCCTCCTCCTCCTCCTCCTCCTCCTCCTCCTCCTCCTCCTCCTCCTCCTTTTTCTTCTTCAGTTTTTCCAGACAGGGTTTCTCTGTAACTTTGGAGGCTGTCCTGGAACTCACTCTGTAGACCAGGCTGGCCTCAGACTCAGAGATCTATCTGCCTGCCTCTGCCTCCCGAGTGCTGGGATTAAAAGTGTTTGCCATCACCGCCTGGCTCATTCTCTCCTTCTTCCAGGTGGGTCCTGGGAATTGAACTCAGGTTGTCAGCCTGGGAGGCAAGCACCTTTATCTGCTGAGCTAGCTCACTGGCCAAGGGACAGTTTTAAAAGAAACTTCTGAGAGTTTATACCAGGAAGCATAGTAAATACTGTGAGGTGTGTCTCTTGAGCACCCAGCCCCAAGAGACGATGGGAAAGCCCAGACTGGGCCTGGGGATGTGCCTGGATGTCCCCGGGAAGGACTCTGTAGGCATGCGCTGCACTCGGGTAACTGAGGAGGCCAAAGCATGGGACAAGAGACTATGCCCAGCTGGTCATGACACCAGCTTAGAAGCAACAGCCTGATCTACATCTGTTTTTTCAGGGTTAAGCTATACCCCACCTAGAACCTTAGCTTCAAATGATTCTGTACCGTCTGTTCCAGAGAACAGCAACCATTGCCTCTTTCCAGGAGGCTGATATGACCTGCTTCTGTAACCCCACTTATTTCCCTACCAACCCCCCATTCGGAAACCCCCGTCCCTGAGTTAGAAAAACCTTATGTTGCATGTCCAGAGCCACTCTCTAAAACCTGCACTAGGCAGGATGGCCACCAAACCTGCTTTGCTCCGCTGTGCACAATAAAAAAGTTTGCTCCAATCTGGTCATTTGGATTGGTGGTCTTTTACTCCTGTCTGGTGGGTGTTTTGACATTGTGAGTTGATCACGGTGGATACTGGGAACTGAATTCGGGGCCTCTGCAAATCACTGAGTCATCTTTCCAGCCCCTAAGACATCATTTTAAACATTAACAATTACTCCATACCCATAAGGCCTCCCTCCCTCCCCTTGGACAACAGTGGACACTGGTGGACTCCACTCTCAGCTATACTGTAACTGAGTCACATGTGGGCACACGACCCGGTCCAATCAATCTCAAACCCATGCCCCGCCCCCCACTCCCGGGAATTCTGGGATGCAGTTCCTCTTCTTTGGTCTGGATGGAGTGGGAGGGCTTGTCACTGCTGCTGCAACCGGTTTCCTCCTGCAAGAAGCTGATCTGGAAAGATGCCAACACAAGGAGGACAGGGCCAGGGCAAGGCACCTGCAGCTTGCAGGAGCCAGAGCCCGGACATCACAGAGGCCCTCATTAGTTCCACTTATCATTTGATCCCCGAGGAATTGGGTTCCTGTCATCCCTGACTGAACACACACTGACTTGCCCCTACCTGCTTTTCTACACAGCACGCTGAAGAACGCGTTAAACTTTAGACCCCGTCCACTTTTTTAAATGATTACTTGTTTCCTTTGGCCAGAATCAAGGTCCAGAGACATATCGCTGGTGACCATTAGCCCTTTTCTGTGAATAAGGCCACTGGAGGAACACGGGCCTTTGTTCCACAACAGAGCCCTTCCTCCTGCTCACGGCCGCTTCCACGCTGGCTCAGATCCCAAAGCAACGTTTCTGGCCCGTGACTCACAAAGTAAATCGCCTATAAGTGAAAAAACTCTTATCATAACTTTGGCAGGAAAAAGAAGATGGCAAGCCAGGCAACATTCTTCACGCTGGAGCCCCTGTGTGCCAAGGGCTGCTCTGCGCACTGCGCATGAGCAATGTCAGCGGCTTGCTCAAAAGCCGCGTGCACTTGCTTGTGTGTGGACCAACTGTTTCCTATTCTGTGCGTTCCGCAGAGCAGCCCCACCTGATCACGGAGCCCTGTCCCTGTCCTGGCTGGCTCCCAGCGCAGTCTTCCCCCTTATCTTAGCAGCTGACTGACAAACATCTTGGTGAGGGCATGACTGTGCTAAGATCAAAGCGGTATCAAGGGATGGAGGGCTCTGTCTTCTGTTACTCTCAACTTTTAATAACAAGATAAATTAACCTGTGTTTTTGAGACAGGGTCTCTGGTAGCCCAGGCTGTATTGGAACTCACCATGTACACAAGGATAACTTGAACCCTTTTCTTTTCTTTTCAAAGACAGCATTTCTCTATGTAATGGTTTTGGCTGTCTTGGAACATACTCTGTAGACCATGCCTGTCTCAGACTTAGAGGTCTACCTGCTTCTGCCTTCCAAGTTCTGGGATTAAAGGCGTGCACTGACACACCTGGCTTCTTTTCTTTTTTTGAGACAGGGTTTCTCTGCACAGCTCTGGCTGGCCTTAAACTTGGAGCTCCCCCTGCTTCTGCTTCCCCAATGCCAGGCTTACAGGTGTGTACCACCATACTTGCTTTGTTTTTCTCTTTGCAAGTAAATTTATTTACAACAGAATTGGTGGCTTTGTTCCTCTGGGGACACTTGGCCTCAACAGCCAGGAGAGTCTTCGGTGAATTCAGACTCATTCTACCCCATCTTACAGGCTGTAGTTCCACCACAGGAAACACCAGCACCTTCTCACCAGAGTCAATGATAGCAGAAGGAGAGTGTGATCCTGCCCCTCCCCCCTGAGCCCCAGAGCCCCAGGTTTGCAGGGGTTCTGCCTCTCCACCCCCGATGACCATCTCATGACACTGGCTATGAAGCCAATAGCTGGGGGATGGGGACAGGTTGGAGGGTGGGGTGGAACCTGTTGGAAATGATGATCCAGAGGAGCTGGTGTGAAGCCCCTGGCTCTGGCCCCATTTGAGGCGACCTCAGGATAGTACAGAATGGTCACTGATTTGCCATTGTTCACCCCCAGGTTACAGCAGACCAGAGAGTTCATCTCCTGGTCAGCACCCTCTTTTACAGGGATGGTACCACCCCCACCCCCGCCCTCAAGTGACACCCTCCATATATAGTTGGAGTTCCAGAGCTTGGGCAGGAGTCCAGTAGACTGGTGGGAGTTGGTGCTGCCTGCTGGAGCTGTTAACAGAGCTGAGTGGCTGCTGCGCCGTCCTCTCCACCATAGCTCAATTCAGTGCTAGGGATCAAGCCCAGGCTTCATGCATGCTAGGCAAGAATGCCCCTAACTGAGCCACATCCCCAGAGACACTAACCAGTCTTCTCTTAAAAAGCAGTAGCCTGGCCTGGCATTGCTTCGTGGCACATGCTTTAATCGCAGCACTCAGGAGGCAGAGGCAGATGGATATCTGTGAGTTCAAGGCCAGCCTGGTCTACAGAGCAAGTTCCAGGACAGCCAGGGCTACACAGAAAAACCTTGTCTCAAGCAAATAACAAACACAAAACAAAGAAAAAAGGCATTGTTTTCGCACTCGGGAGGCAGAGGCAGGCGGATCTCTGTGAGTTCGAGACCAGCCTGGACTACCAAGTGAGTTCCAGGACAGCCTCCAAAGCCACAGAGAAACCCTGTCTCGAAAAACCAAAAAAAAAAAAAAAAAAGGCATTGTTTTCATGCTTATCCTGAGGAAATGGGTTGGTTGTTTTCTAGTGTGTGAGTGTGTGTGTGAGTGTGTCTGTGAATCTGTGTGTGTAGAAGGCAGAGGACAAACTTGGATGTTGGTTCTCCAGTGCCTCCTATCTTTTTCTTGAGACAGAGTCTCTCTCACAGGCCAGGAACTTCACCACAAAGAACAGGCTAGCTGGCCCCATGCTTCTAGGACCCATCTTGCCAATCACTGGGATTATCACCCCTGGATTTTTTTTTGTGGGTTCTGGGGACTTGAACCCAAGTCTTCAGGCTTGCAAGTCAAGCTCTTTGCCAGCTAACTTCCTCAGCTCTTAAATAGAAAATGTTTTCATGGCTTCAGACTGTCATGCCTCAAGACTTTAATAGTCATGCATTCACACTGAGGCAAGAATGGATTGCTGGTCTAGCCAATGAAATGTTCAGCTAGCCCTCGGTGAACTTGCTGATTCACGGCCGCATATGTAAAATCATTCCCTAAGGATTTGCTTGTCTTAGAACGTGCATTTCCAATCTTATACTCACTCTGGAGCACTATTTGTTTATTTTGCTTGCAGGGCCCTGGGCCTGTAATGCTGCCACTCTCTCATTAGTCGTTTTTATTTCATTATGTTTATTTGTTGTATGTGTCTGCATGCACCTGTATGCATACAGAGATCGGGGAACTTGTTGAAATCAGTTTTCTTCAATCATGTGAATATGGGAGACGGAACGCTAATTCTGGAGCTTGACAGCAAGCACCTGTATTTGCTGAGCCCTCTGCTGATCCTTAGGCTGGGTTTTCATTGTTACATTTAAAGAACCCCCAGGTAACACTGATTGACTTCTCTAAGTCAGAGATACAATGTAACATAATGGCAACCAAGCCCACTCGAAACAGGAGCAGTAACGGGAAAGCAGTTCTCCACCAATCAGATCTTCCTAGTTCCTTTCTCTCCAAGGTATCTCTTCTAAGTGATAGCTTTAAGATAGTGGCTCACAACTTTAGTCCTAGCACTGGGAGGACAGAAGTGGGGGAGATCTCTGTGTGTTCAAGACCAAGCAGGGTTCCATAGTAAGATTCTAAGTGTTTTTATTATTTTTCATGTGCTATGATATATTTATGTGTGTTTGAGTGCCTGAGTGAAGAGAAGAAGTAAATAAAGTCATGTAAAAGAAACCAAAACTTACAAAATCTTACTGAATTTCTAGACCGTGAATGCTCTGTTTTTTGAAGTGTCTTTCCCTCCATTGTTGTCCTGTGAGACAGGGTCCCACTGTTAGACAACCTGGAACTCACTATATGGGTGGCCTGTACCACTTGGCTGGCCCCTTTCCCCCCCCCCCATTCTTTTTTTTTTCTTTTCAAGATTTTTATTTATTATGTATACAGTATTCTGTCTGCATATATGCCTGCAGACCAGAAGAGGGCACCAGATCTCATTACAGATGGCTGTTGGGAATTGAACTCAGGACCTCTGGAAGAGCAGTCAGTGCTTTTAACCTCTGAGCCATCTCTCCAGCCCTCCCCTCCATTTTTTTTTTTTTTTTTTTTTTTTTTTTTTTGGTTTTTCGAGACAGGGTTTCTCTGTATTGTTTTGGAGGCTGTCCTGGAAGTCGCTCTGTAGACCAGGCTGGCCTCGAACTCACAGAGATCCACCTGCCTCTGCCTCCCGAGTGCTGGGTCCACTCCATTCTTAACTAAAGATTTTCCTCGGCTTGGGGTAGCTAGTGGTAGCCGACACTTGGCAAATGGTCTTTTGTGCCTGAGCTAGGACCCTGATGCTAACTTCTACCACGATGCTTCCACTTTAGGGTCAGGATGTAGAGCTAACCCAGACACGGGCGCACAGCAGCCATCCCCTCCCTTTCCTTGCCTTATTTATTAGCTTAGACATTCGGAGAATTTGACTGCACCCGGTGGCGAAGAAGCGCCGGTTCAGGTTTGCTCACAGGAACCCCTCCTCTCCCTCTTTTGGGTACAGCATGGAGTCAGATTTTCCATCTTTGAGTTCGCTGTGGACATGTGACTTATTTTGGCAAATGAGACGTGAGCTTAGGTAACGTCACTTCCATGTGGACGCTTTAAGAGCCAGAGCAATCAGCAGCATCCCTAGGTGTTGCTGGCCCAATGATGGCGTCCTTCCTGAGTTCAGATGCGGCATGGAGCTCCCCGCCCCGCCCCAGAAATACTCAGCATAAATAGAAAAGGGCTTCAGAGAGTCAAACCCCTGAGATCTAGGGGTGCTTGGTTTCTTACAGCATGACCTAATCTCTGCATGCCCAAAAGAAAACCCAGAGGTCCAGATCAGGACGCGCGTGTCAAGCTCTCTCTCTCTCTGACAGCCTGCACATGCAATCTCGCATCCCAAGCCCGGGCCCTTCAGACGTTCCCCGCGCTGTCTCTCGGCGCTCCTCTTTCTCAAGCCAGCCTTGCGCTTGCTCCTTACCAATTACGCACTGGATATTAGGAATATTCTCGGTATTGGAATAGATTCGTAGCTTGCAAAACTATTCTATCGCAGTCTTCTATCAGAGACATCGCTGGCCCA
Organism: Mesocricetus auratus; assembly: GCF_017639785.1. NCBI lineage: Eukaryota > Metazoa > Chordata > Mammalia > Rodentia > Cricetidae > Mesocricetus > Mesocricetus auratus. The sequence goes on along the minus strand of NW_024429194.1, from coordinate 84,965,864 downwards.
TGATCTAAGTGGTTTAAAATGGCAAGACCCATGCGCTGTTCAGAGTTCTGCGGTGCACAGCGCTGCCCCAAGTCTGCACAACCGGGGCCAAAAATTGTCCCGCGGATGAAGGCTAGGAATGCAGCGCCCCGGGCTCGGGCGCCCCCTGCAGGCGGCATCTGGAGAAGCAGCAGCGGCGGGGCGGCAGGAGGATCCGCCCCGGCGTCCCAGCCGGAGACTGCGCAGCTGCAGGGAGGATGGGATGGAGCAGCCTCATCCTCAGCTGGGCTGTCCTCAGAGCTGACCTATCAGCTGAACCAACGGAAAATCAGGGGTGGCCTGGGCGGAGTAGAGCGGACCAAGCACACCTAAACCCTCGAGGGTTTTTCCAGTCTTCGGAGCTGTGGGATGGGAGGGAGAAGCAGACCCCACGCATCCCACGCGTCTTGCAGAGAAGGAACAACCGAGCTGGGTTGTTTCCCAAAGATACATTCCAGAGCCCCACATGGCGAGGCGGGTACTATTTCGGCCAAGAGAGGCGACTGTGAGCTCCGTGGTCAGAATCAGAATGACCCTGAAAGCTGAAATCCTTATAGATCACTTACTGATAGGGAGATAAAATGATAGCTGATCGATGGATGATCAATAAATAGTTGATTATAGATAGGTGATAACTAGATAGGTTGGTGTTTTGAGGATAGATGAATGGACGATAGATAATAATAGACAGACGATAAATAAATGATAGATCAATGTATAGATGATGGGTAGATACCTCCAAATGCTTCTGTACAAGGTGGCACATACGTAACTCCAGTTCGAGGCTGAGGCAGGAGGATCTCAAATTCAAAGTCAAATTCAACTACATGTTGAAACCCCCGCCTCAAAACACCACAGCACAAAAAAGAAAGAAAAGCCAGGTGGTGGTGGCACACGCCTTTAATCCCAGAATTTAGGAGGCAGAGACAGGTGGATCTCTATGAGTTCCAGGCCAGCCTGGTCTACAAAGAATTCCAGGACAGGCTTCAAAGCTACAAAGAAATCTTGTCTCAAAAAAATCAAAAAGAAAGAAAGAAACCCTGTCTCAAAAAGACCAAACTAGAAAAAGAAAAGGAAGGTTGAACATGCAGCTCAGACTGACTTTGGATTTGAGATCCTCCTGCCTCAGCCTGGAACTGCACAGAAGCATGTGTTGACTCTGCAGTATGGCCAGCAGGCCGGGCAGAACGCCCTTTCCGATAGTTCCCTTTTAGGGTGGGTGGTAAGGACTGCTATCGAAACCTGCCGGAGGGAAATGAAGAAGTGGCAGCTTTGCTCCGTGTGCTGGTGACTGTCACTGGTATGAAGCAGCAGCCTGGCCTACAGCTACTAGAATGTTCCCTGAATGGTCCTTGAACATCTTTGACCCCTAGCCAGGTAAGCATCCTTGAAGAAAGGACCGGCAGGAAACAGTAAAACCAGAGGCAAAAACAATACACAATATTAGGTTTTGGATGGGGCTGGTGGTTCAAGAGGGCACTATGACAGATTACAGGGGACTGAGACATTTATTAGAAGACTTATTTACAGACAGAGAACTACAGCATGGTGTGGGGATTGGGAATGGGAACCCAAGGAAAGTTCAGGCCCAGCTCCAGAGGCAGACAGCATGGGGGTGTCTGGAAGGAATCAAGCCCCCTGGCAGGAGACACTCCCTTTTTGCAGTTTCTTAGGCTGGAGGGAGGTTCATAGCAAGAGTCTGCAGCCAGGCTCTCTGATGCCCAGGCAGGAAGCAGGGGAGGGACTGGGGAGTAGGATGGGCACCTCTTCCATGCAGACTTACTTGCCAGGTAAGAAGCTTGCTAGCTCTGGATTCACAGAGAGCGCCTCCAAGCGGTTCCCCTCAGTGTCTGCTCCAGGCCTCAGCAGAAGCTGAATCCCAGTAGCACATTCTTCTTCTCCTTCTTTCTTTTTTTTTTTTTTCACTAAAACAGGGCTTCTCCTTGTAGCCCTGGCTGTCTTGGATTTTACTCTGCAGACTAAGCTGGCCTCTAACTCAGAGATCTGCTGGGATTAAAACTGTGTGTCACCACCACCCAGCTCTTTTTTTAAGGTTTATTTTTATTATCTGTGATTATGTGTATGCATGTGTCTGTGTGTGGATATGAATTCATGAGGACATAAAGGCTGGGTCCTCCTGAGATGCAGCCACAGGCAGTAGTGAGCTGCCTGACATGGGTGGGTGTTTGGAACTAAACTTCCGTTCTCTGCAAGAGTGATATATTTTTGTTTTTAAATGTATGCAGTGTTCTTTCTGCCTGCAGGCATACCTTGAGAGGACACCAGATCTCATTACAGATGATCATGAGCCACCATGTAGGTGCTGGGAATTGAACTCAGACCTCTGGAAGAGCAGCCAGTGCTCTTAACCTCTGAGCCACCTCTCCAGCCCATTGATATATGATCCTTCTTTTTTTTTTTTTTTTTTTTGCTGTTTTGTTTGTTTGGTTTTGTTGTTGTTGTTTTTGGTTTTTCAAGGACAGGGTTTCTCTGTGACTTTGGAGACTGTCCTGGAACTCACTCTTATAGACCAAGGTGATCTCAAACTCACAGAGTTCCGCCTGCCTCTGCCTCCCGAGTGCTGGGATTAAAGTTGTGCGCCACCTCTGCCTGGCTGCTATGTGATCTTAACCACTAAGCCATCTCTCCAGCCCCTGGAACATTCTTGCTTTTACCCATACTAGCACTCAGCTCCCATGAGCCATTTGTATGTTAAAGACAAACCTGTAGTGGACACTGCACATTTAGAACTCACTGATTTAACAAAAGACAGGGGGGAGATGGCTCAGCAGTTAAGAGCTCAGAATGCTTTTGCAGAGGACCTGAATTCTGTTCCCAGGACCCATGTTGGGCCACTGCCAACTGCCTGTAACTCCAACTCCAGGACTGCGGATGACTTTGGCCTTCACTGGCATCAATATACAAGACTGTGGGATAAAATCAAAGCAGTGCTTAAGAGGGACTTTACATCCTTCAGAGAACGTCTTAGGGAAGAAAAATCAAGCTGGGCCTCATGCCACAAGCCTTTAAGCACAGCATTCCAGAGGCAGAAGCAGGCAGAGATCTGAGGTTGAGGCCATCATAGTCAAACCAGCCAGCAACACACAGTGAGAGCCTTTCTCAATTTTAAAAGAAGAGCCGGGTGGTGGTGGAACTCTGTAAGTTCGAGGCCAGCCCAGTTCACAAATCAAGTTCTAGGACAGGCTCTAAAGCTACAGAGAAACCCTGTCTCGGGGAGGAAAAAAGGAAGGAGGAGGAGAAAGAAGGAGGAAGAGGAGGAGGAGAAGGAGAAAGAGGAAGAGGAGGAGGAAGAGGAGGAGGAGGAAGAAGAGGAGGAGAAGGAGGAGGAGGAGGAAATATGAACAGAGCAATCAAACAGAAGACAGGTGAGGAGACAGACGAGCCCCCAGGTAGACACCTGCTCAGGGGAAACAGACAACCTGCAGCAGAACACAGTTGACAGTGTCCTCCTCCCCACTGGCCCGGCCCAAGTTGAATAGAGCGGGGATGTATCTCAGTCAGTAGAGTGCTTGCCTGGATTTGATCCCCAGTAACACACAAAGCAAGCTTGGTGGCCCAAGTCTCTAACCCCAGCACTTGAGAGGTGGCGGCAGCAGGTTCAGGAGTTCAAGGTTATCTTCAGTTACATACTAATTCCAGGTCAGCCCTGGCTACACGAGACCCTGTCTCAAAAGAAAAGTAAAAAATAAAATAACCATTGATCCCACTGCTGGCTGTACACCTCAAAGAACTGAAAGCGGGTTTCAAAGAGAGGCTTGTCTGTCGGTGTCTGTAATTGCATTGGTCGCATTAGATCAAACGAGGAGGCAATCCAAATGCCCATCAGCGGCAGAGTGTGGTCCATTCACACAGTGCACTGTTAATCAGCTGCCCTCAAATTCCAAATGCAGTCCACGGTGACCTGGAGAGCTTCTTGTCTCCACTTCCTAAGTGCCCCCTTCATGTGCTGGGGAGTGACCCCAAGGCTCACTGCATGCCACACAACATTCTAAAATTCAGCTCCAGCCTCAGCCATAGTTGCCATTAAAAAAGAAAATTGGGGGCCGGGCGTTGGTGGCGCACGCCTTTAATCCCAGCACTCGGGAGGCAGAGGCAGCCGGATCTCTGTGAGTTCGAGACCAGCCTGGACTACCAAGCGAGTTCTAGGACAGCCTCCAAAGCCACAGAGAAACCCTGTCTCGAAAAACCAAAAAAAAGAAAAAAAAAGAAAATTGGGTTGGGTGATGGTGGGGCACACTTTTAATCCAAGCACTTGGAAGGCAGAGGCAGGTGTCTTTGAGTTCAAGGCCAGTCTGGTCTACAGAGTGAGTACTAGGACAGCCAGGGCTACACAGAGAAACCCTGTCTCAAAAAAGAAAGTGGGGGTGAGGGGAGCAAGTATGGTAGCACACGTCTTTAACCCAGCCTTGGGGTGGAAGAGGCAGATAGACCTCTGAGTTTTAGACCAGCCAGGGTTGCATAGTGAGAGACCCTGTCTCAAAAACAAGCGAAGGAAAGAAGGAAGGAAGGAAGGAGGGAGGGAGGGAGGGAGGGAGAAAGGGAAGGAGGGGAAGAAAGGGAGGGAGGGAGGGAAGGAGGGAGGGAGGGAGAAAGGGAAGAGAGGGAGGGAGGGAGGGAGGAAGATTACTGACTTCCTCCAGTGTCGATGGACTCTGAGGATATTGAAATAAGTCAGTCACAAAGTGCTAGCAAGTTTTGTCAACTTGACATAAGCTAGAGCTACCTGAAAGAGGGAACCTCAGTTGAGAGAATGTCTCTGTAAGATCAGATGTGAGCCATTTCTTTCTTTTTTTAAATTATTTATTTATTTTATCTTATGTGCATTGGTGTTTTGCCTGCATGTGTGTCTGTATGAGGATGCCAGATCCCCTGGAACTGGAGTTACAGACAGTTGTGAGCTGTCATGTGGGTGCTAGGGATTGAACCTGGGTCCTCTGGAAAAGCAGCCAGGGCTCTTAAGCCCTGAGCCATTTCTCCAAGCCCATAGGGCATTTTTTTAATTAGTGGATGATGAGGAAGGGCCCAGACCATAGTGGGTGGTGCCGTCTCTGGGCTGGTGGTCCTGGGTTCTGTAAGAAAGCAGGCTGAGCAAATTATGAAGAGCAAGCCCGTGAGCAGCACCCATCCAGGGTCTCTGCATTAGCTCCTGCCTCCAGGATCCTGCCCTGTTTGAGTTCCTGTCCTGACTTCCCCCAGTGATGAACAGTGATGTGGAGCCAATGAGCCCTTTTCCTCCCCAGCTTTCTTTGGTCATGGTGTTTCACCACAGCAATAGAAACCCTGACTAAGACACAGAAACACAAGTCGGGTGTGGTTCTGAGGAATTGCCTGGCTCCATTTTGAAGACAGGAGTCATTGTGCTGTATTGTTAAAACTAAGTTCCTCCTCACTGTGAGAGCTGAGTTGCTCTCTGTTTCCAGGAACCTGACCTTTCCCAACCCATGACCTTGACTCGTTTGTGAGAATACCCTTACCTCCTGGGCCTCCCTAATCACATGGCGACTACATTTAAGTGTTCAAAGCAAGTCTGAACATTAGTCTACCTACCCAGCCTTTTCTATTGATTGACCCTTGCCCTATGGTCTCAGTTACAGGGAGAACAGTTGGTTAAAAATTAAGACAAAACCCCAGCTGTGTCATGAGCTGTGTTAAGATAACCACAGACTTGAGTAAGCAAACCCCATTAAGCTTGTACAAACACCTTGTTATCACAAATTGTACTAATTGTAAAATGTTATCAGAAGTTGTAAATTTCCAGAATGTACCATCACCCAGGACATAAGCTCAATTTGTAAAAATTATTTTTCTTATGTCACCTCCCTAGCTATGACTTTTGCTTTAAAAAGGATTTACTGCTCGGGGTCACAGAGCCAGATCCTGACTTTCCTGGGCCCTAGGTCGTTAAAAGTTCTGGCAGCCACGTTAACTGGATAAAGCTACTTCTGCTCATCTAACTTTGGTGGTCTTCAATATTTCACGATTCCCAGACCCAACACACATGATGTTTTTTTGGAGATGTTTTTTCCTTATCTCTCCATTGTCTCTCTTCTGTACACCTGCTTGGCAACTCGCGATTCCACTCCTTAAAAGGAGCCCAAGAGAAGGACTTGGGGCTGCTCTCTTTAACCAGACTTAGGAGGCAGTCGCTGGCCAGCTCTTGGGTGCACCACAATGAAAATCAAGCTTGCTTCAAATTTGGTTCAAACTGACACAGTGGTCTTATCCAGGGGGATTAACAATTCCATTTGACAAGTACAGATCCCAGGAGAAAGCTGTATGGGAGGGGAGCAGAGAGCTGGACTCTTGACTTTTCAGTTTATGCGATGGAAAAGAGTCAAGAGGATGAATCTGTTTGTGCAGATTATTAATATATTTAATGCAAATCTAGAGATGGCAGAGAAACCTGAACACACCGTTCACTGTCACTGACCACAACGCAGCCAGGCACAGTGTCACTGTGGGACCAGGCAAAACTAATGCCATTTTAGACTAGACACCATCTTGAGAAACCCCTGACTGGACCTGAACCCAGGTCCAGTAAAAACCACTAATGGCAAATAAATAAATAATGAAAATACTTCAGGGCCCCTCATCCCTCTGAGACAGTTATGAGACTAGCAGCTTATCATGGTCACCAGATGTCCCAGGGCCAATCAGTCAAAGTGTCACCCCCTACTCCAATTATATAATGCCAATGCATGTACTCCCTTAGCTTGTGGCTTTTTCCTTTTTTTTTTTTTTTTTTTTTTTTTTTTTGGTTTTTCGAGACAGGGTTTCTCTGTGGCTTTGGAGGCTGTCCTGGAACTAGCTCTTATAGACCAGGCTGGTCTCGAACTCACAAAGATCCGCCTGCCTCTGCCTCCCGAGTGCTGGGATTAAAGGCGTGGGCCACCAAAGCCAGGCTGGCTTTTTCCTTTTTAAGCCCTCTCCCTTGCTGGTTTGGAGTGGCTCCCTCACCCGCTACATCGGAGTGCTTCTGGATGGCCTGAACTCCAGTTCGTTTACAATAAACGCCTGTGCGTTTGCCTTGGTACCTGACTCTGTGGTGGTTGTGTTTGGGGGTCCGGCATCAGGGGAATAACCTCACATGCCTGTGATCACAGTGCTCAGGAGGCTGTCAGGGGGGTTTGAGTTCAAGTTCAGCCTGGTTTATCTAGTAAGAAAGTGTCTTACCAAGTACAGCAAGCTGGGCAGTGGTGGCTCACGCTTTTAATCTCAGCACCAGAGAGGCAGAAGCAGGTGGATCTCTGTGAGTTTGAGGCCAGCCTGGTCTACAGAGCGAGTTCTAGATCAGGTAGAACTACACAGAGAAACTCTGTCTTGAACACCATTCCCTGGAGAAAACAAATAAACTAAATACTTTATGGGGCTCCTGGTAAGAGAAAAATGTGGTTTCTGTAAGGAACTTAGTGGGTACCCAAAGTCAAGGACAGAGCCAAAGCAATGACATCACCACTCACACTGCATTTCTTTCTTTATTGTATTTATTTGTATGGTGTGTGTGTGTGTGTGTGTGTGTGTGTGTGTGTGAGTGTGTGTGTGTGTGTGTGTGCTCGAGCCTGGTACGAAGAGTCCAAAGGGGGTCGGGCATTGGTGGCACACGCCTTAAATCACAGCACTCGGGAGGCAGAGGCAGGTGGATCTCTGTGAGTTCAAGGCCAGCCTGGTCTACAGAGCCTCCAAAACAATACAGAGAAACCCAGTCTTGAAAAATCAAAAAAAAAAAAAAAAAGTTCGAAGGGGGCCATCAGATCCCTGGGAACTGGAGTTACAGATGGTTGTGAGCTGGCATGTGGGTGCTGGAAACTGACTGAACCTCAGTCCTCTGCAAGAGTAGCCAGTGCTCTTAACCACTGAGCCATCTCTACAGCCTGTCCCTCTCTGTCTTTTGATAAGATATATGATGACTCCAGAGATGTACTTGGAGTTACAAACTTTTGGGAAAACTGGAAATGCTGAGTTGCACAAGGGGCTCAGTGTGTGTCCTTTCTGTCACTGGGGCTTCTAGTGAAGGTCCTTAGAGAATGGGACTTTTTGACTGAGCCTCTTCCTAGCACCCATGTGTTTATCTTAATAAGAAATCACTACACTCTCCTACAATAGCTATACCGTTTTGTACTCTCCTAGCCGATGTGTGAGTGGTCCATTTTCTCCACATCCTTCCCAGAATTTGGTTATATCACTCATTTTTATTTTAACCACCCAGTTAATTTGAAGTGATATTATGAGGTTGTTTTGTTTTGCTTTGTTTGTTTTGTTTTTCAAGACAAGGTTTCTCTGTGTAGCCCTGGTTGTCTTGGAACTCACAGAGATCCAGTTGCCTCTGCCTCCCAAGAGCTGGAATTAAAGTCATGAGCTGGAGTTTTTCCTACCATATCTTCTGACTCCTTGGAACCTGGGATTGGTGCATTCCTGACTCTCCTCTCGTTATATTTTCTTTTTAAATGTGTTTACTTCTGATTGAAGTATTAATTCCCATTATAATTAATTCCCATTATAATGCTGTTATATTGTGTCCATTGTTTTCCGTGGCAAGTTCAACAAGTCTGTCCGCTTTGCACAAAGACACACATCCTCCAGGTGGGGGCGCTGTGACACATTCTCATTCCAGGACAGCCGGCTACTGAGCCCAGAGCCTCTGAGGCGAGCACCGATTCACTTGCGCAGACATGTATCCAAGGACGCGTCGACTATTGGACCCCATGTGCATTCATTCTTCTAAGAACTCTGAATTAACCTCAATAACCAGAAGCGTGCACGTACTTCATTTCTTGGTCCACAGTGCCACCCTTGAGAGCCCGGTCTGTGAGGACAGCAAGCTGGTTCATCTTTGAGCATCAGTCTTCCTCATCTGCAGGGACAAACAGGAAACGAGCTTGCATCACGGGCTCTAACGCCAGCTCGTCCACCTGCAGCTGTCTGACCCTGAGCCATTAATGACCCATCTGAGCTTGTGTCCCCGTCGATTCCAGGCTCGCACTACACGTGGGGCAGCTGGGAAATTAGAGATGAAACTCGCCAAAATCCAAGCCCACAACTAGGAACCCAAAGCTTTGGCTGTCCCCTCCCGTCCTGGATCGAGAGAAAGGGACCAAGGAGCCCCCACCCAGAATTTGCGCCTCCTTCACACCTGAAGAGCCAAACCCTTGGCTCATCTGGCAGCTACCGCTCCAAACTTTGGCACAGCTTGGGTTGAGTCGGTTGGATGGAGAAGCCTGGGGCTACCCTAGAGGCGTGTGTCCTGCCCCGCCTCACTCTGCCATCAGTTACTTTCTCTTTCTCTTTGCGATCCCCTCGGGCCGCTGTAGCGAGCAGCAGGTCTCTGCCATGCCAGGGGACAGAGGCTAGGAGGGAAGGTGGAAGGAGCCGGCTGGGCTCGATCGCCCAGAGCCCTCCCATTCCGGGAGTTGAAGCAGGAAGAGGGTGGGGCGTTTACTCACATGGCCCCGGAGGTCACTCACACTTCTGGGGTCTCCCAAAGCCAGGGCCTGTACACAGGAAATGCAACCCCAGCGCGAGGGGTCCAGAACTGGGATGGAACCAGCCTGCCTGGGATGCTACCATCGCAAACCCTATTCACCGATCAGGTACGTCTGACCCCGTTACTCCAAGATTCCCTCTGCAGTCTCTTCCTGGTAGCCCCCATTGTGCTACGTGCTGGGCCTCTCTCCTCCAGGTCCCCAGCCCTGAGGCTCCTCTCTCTCTCTCCGTGATCCTCTGTAGCTCCTACTTCCCGCCAGGGTCCTTGCTCTGAGTCACTGTGGTTACCTACCTCATAGCTGCTGCTACACTGGCCCCCTGCACCCCTCTCCACACCGCCCATATTACTTACTTCCTGTTAAAACTCAGGCTGCGGCTGCTCGCCTGTGGGTCTTCTTGCTCATCCTGGGCTGGGCGTCAGAATTTAAAGAAAAGTTCATGGATGCAGACTTTGGATTGTCCTGTTTGGAGCACTTTCCATGGATGTCCTAGGCTATCCATGCTGTTCCAATCCAACCTCGGGGGATGCTGGGAAAAGAGGGGACCACTCTCTGAGACCATGTGAATCACCTTTCCAGAAGTAGCCCCCCTGGGAAAGAAAGAGAGAAAAGAGAGGACCCCCAACACGTCCACTGCCTGGATGGTCACCGTGACCTCTCACGACACCATTCAGATAACTCTGAGAAAAAGAATAGGGCCGGGACTGGCACTGGAGTCACGGCTCAGCAGTTAAGAACGTTCGCTGCCTCCACAGAGGACCCAAGTTCAATTCCCAGCAAACAATGGTAGGACTCACAACCACCTGCATCTCCAACTTCAGGGGATCCAAGGTCCTCTCTGAGCCTCCAGGCATTCCAGCACGCACGTATTAACACACAACACATGCACACACATGTACACGTAGCCAATGTCAAGGGGCATGAGCATATTTCACAACCATACATACATACACACATACATACATACACACATGAAAGTTATACCCCCTACTCCCACAGGTGACACTGTCACTCATTTCTAGCTCCTCTTCTGGCGCTTTTGATCTTGATTACAGAATTCTTCGGGCAGATCGTGTGTGAATAGAAGGTAGGCCCGGTGTATTGCTAAGAAAGTGGAGGGGTGAGAGTGGCCAGCAACCGGAGACCACTGACCCTCCTGCACCCCAAGCCCACTGACCCTCCTGCACCCCAAGCCCACTGACCCTCCTGCACCCCAAGCCCACTGACCCTCCTGCACCCCAAGCCCACTGACCCTCCTGCACCCCAGGCAGCCATGTGTGTGTGTGTGTGTGTGTGTGTGTGTGTGTGTGTGTGTGTGTGTGTGTATTTAGAACATTCACCTTTCCCTGAGCAACTTTATTCTGTCTAGTGATGGGTAGGCCTGTATAGAGCGACTGCCAGGAGTGGACTCAGCAAGGCATATCACAGAAAAGCGTGTCTTTAGTCTTCAGCAGAAAGCCCCTTGCCAGCCAGTATTCTCCCCACGCTCAGCTCCTGAAGCCAGGTATCGGCACTTGTCTGTAAATAGCCTTGGCCCATGTATGGCCTTGTACCCAGGCAGGGATGTCACCTCTCCTCTCAGACAGAGATAAGACTCTTATTCTTCTGACCAGTGGTTGATTAAATCTGGGTCCTCCAGCCCTTTAGTCTGCAGGCTGCTGACTGTGAGGGAGGGGTCCAACTTGATGAATCTCGTTCCACCTTGACTTAAGGTCAGAGGGTTCAAATCTATATTCTTGCTCCTCAAAGTTAAACGACAGGATGTTTGGCCTAAGGTGTGGTTGCTGGATGTCTTGACCCTTAAGACCAAATTACAGGATGTTTGACTTAGGGCATGGCTATTAGGTTTTTGAGTGTTAATGTTTGTTCCTTGTATCATGGTAAGGAAGTCTTTTGACCTCCCCTTTGGGCTGGGGTACTTAAGTACTGCGAGTAATGAACTTGGGGCACCTGCAGTATTCCCGCGTGGCCCGCCTCTACCTGCTGTCTCTTCTCTCTGTCTTCACTCCCTCTTTCAGGCATGTTTGAACTGAACCCGACAGCTCTCCCTGTCCTGACAACATCGTGGACCAGCTGCCCTAACCAGGGACCCGGCTCTTTTCCTCCCAGCTCTATGGCAGGGAGCTCTGTCTCCTGGTTTTTAGGTTGTTAATGTGTTGTGGGATTTTGTGGTGGTGGCAGTGGGGGTGGTAATTTGGCTGCTTTTGGGGTTGTTTGTTTGTTTGTTTAAGACAGGTTAGCCTGCTTCTCACTATATAGATCAAGCAGGACTCAATCTTGGAATAATCCCCCTGTTCCTGTTCCCCAAAGGCTATAGTTACAGGCTTGGGCTTTCCCTGCCTATTAAATGGGACCATGTCCTATAGGGTCATGGAAGGACTTGGGGAGCTCAGACCCAAGAAATGCTGAGACAGTAGATTGTCTGTGTGAAGTTAGGCATTTCTCTGACAGTATATGTGTGTGTGTGTGAGGGGTTGGAGATGACTCAGAGGTTGAGAGCAGTGGCTTCTCTTCCAGAGGGCCTGGGTTCAATCCCAGCAACCAAAAGGTGGCTCACAACCATCTGTAATGAGATCAGTGTCCTTTTTAGGCCTGCAGGCATACATGTATATGTGTGTGTGCTCACATCTGGGAGCCAGAGGTTGATGTCAAATGTCTTCCCCAGTTGCTCTCCACTTTTTTTTTTTTTGAACTAGGGTCTTTCATTGAAACAAGCTGTGGATTCCAGCAGGCCAGCCGATGAGTTCCTGGGATCCTCCTGTCTCTGTTACGCCAACGCTGGGGTTATAGACGCACACCCCAGGCTTGACTTTTACATCTGCTCTGAGAGTCTGGACTTGTGTGCAAACGCTTTACTGACTGAGCCACTGCTCCAGCACCGTTTCCTTGATTTTTAGAACCTCCGTGGCCTGCAGAGGCGTCGCATCAGGAAGGAGCAGGGATGAAATGTTAAAAATTATTGCTCACGGGTGGAAGAGTTTTGTGCCTTCCATGTTGGGGGAGGGGCTGCACTGGAAGGCAGCGGTTTTCTCCTCCCTCCACCTTCCTGCTTGGAAAGACCACAGAACTTATCAAAGGTTGAGAGGAGGCAATGTCTCTGGCCTCCAGGGGCCTGGTTCTGCTTGGAGTCACTCCAGGGCACACTCTGAAATGTCTGTTTTCTCTCTTGTGTCTGCAGAAACCCGATAAAGATGTTATATGAAAGAACATTCTACTTCCACTTCAAGAACCTCCACTATGCCAACGGTCGAAAGAATACCTTCTTGTGCTTCGAAGTGAATAGGATGGAGTGCGGTGAACTTGTCCCCCTTTGCCAAGGGGTCTTTAGAAAAGAGGTATTAGGGTTGGGGGGGGCGTAGCTTGGTTGGTAGAATGTTTACCTAACATGCATGGAGTCCTGGATTTAATCCTTGGCAGCACAGAAAATCCAGTCATAGTGGCTCATACTTGTAATCCTAGCACTCGGGAAGTAAAGACAGGAAGACCAGAAGTTCAAGATCATCCTTGGTTATGCAGAGTTTGAGGCTAGCCTGGGCTATGTGAGATCTTGTCTAAACCAACAAGTCAATAAATAGTAAGTAAATAAATACCAAGAGGCTGCAGAGGGGTGCCACAAAAGCATGAGGGCCAGGGTTTAGATCCCGGGCGTCCATGTAAAAACTGGGTGGACCTAGAGGAGAGCTGTAACCCTAACACAGGAGGAGAGCCAGGGACGCTCCAGGGCAAGCTGGCTCTTTGGGCTAGCTGAGTCGTAGAGTTCTGGGTACAGCTGGAGAGGGAATGGAAAAGCATCCAGTGTCAATTCCTAGCCTCCACGTGCACGTGGTCCAGCACATGTACACACACACACACACACACACACACACACACACCAAAAACTAAAACAAAACCTAAATAGATTGTTCAGGCTCTTCTCAGAACAGGCAGGAGCTTAGCCCATTGAATATAAAATGATTGATGTGGCTGGGCATGGCGGTATACACCTTTAGTTCCAGCCCTCGGGAGGCAGAGGAAGGTGGATATCTGAGTTCAAGGCCAGCCTGTTCTACGTAGCCAGTTCCAGGCCATTCAGGGTTACACAGTACAATCTTGTCTTTATAATAATAATAATAATAATAATAATAATATTAAGCGGTGGTGCATGCCTTTAATCCCATCAATCAGGAGGCAGACACAAACTGATCCTGAGCTCAAGGCCAGCCTGATCTACAGAGCTAGTTCCAGGACAGCAGGGCTGCACAGAGAAACCCTGTCTCCAAAAACCAATAAATAAATAAGTAATAACAAATTTAGAGGGAACGAAACGATGTGTGTTGTGCACATGCTGTAAATCTTAAGTCATATGAGTCACATTTCAAGATTCAGTAGCTGCCCTTGGCCAGCTAAGGGGACATCTCAGCCCATGCCCTCCCCAGCGCATAGGCAGATGACATCCAGCTGCTCTCTGTGGACCTGGCTACAGCAGAGTCAGTGCTACTGAGAGATGCCAGGGAGACGCAGAACAGATGTGGGCTTGGTAGCTAAAGCAAGAATGGTGAGGGATGCAAAATTAAGAAGGAGGATGGGGAGGGATGAGACACAGAGCCGGCCGAGTGCCAGAATCCCCCATCCATGCGCAGCCTGCTCCTCCCCTCCCATCGTGGGCTCCCCTTTCCTTCCCAGAGCAGCAACCTCCATGCTGAAGTGTGCTTCCTCTACTGGTTCCACACCCAAGTGCTGGGGATGCTGCCCCCTGGTGAAAAGTACAAGATCACCTGGTATATGTCCTGGAGCCCCTGCAGTGAGTGTGCAGCGGAAGTGACCAGGTTCCTGGACACACACCGCAACCTGAGTCTGGCCATCTTCAGCTCCCGCCTCTACTACTTTTGGAAGTCGGACTACCAGGACAAGCTTCGCAGACTGAATCAGGCAGGAGCCCAGATAGCTGCCATGGACTTCCCAGGTGAGGGCTGGGCATCAGGGCTGCAGGAAGGCCTGTGGGTCTGCCATACAGTGAAGGGGGAGCAGCCGGGGAGCCAGCCTGGAGGCACTGTGGAGAGTCCTGCTGGCCCCTGACTGCCTTCTCTCCTCTTCTGTCTCAGAATTTGAAAAGTGTTGGAACAAGTTTGTGGACAATGATGGCAAGTCATTCAGGCCCTGGAAGAGACTTAAAATAAATTTTAGGAACCAGGATTCCACGCTTTGGGATATTCTCAGGTGAGGGGCTTTCTCGTGGCCCACCTCCCTCCCTCCTCCTCCCAGGCCTCCTCTTTCTCTGGGGCATCCTTACCCACAAGGCCCTTCCCACCCCTTCTTTTGGTGTCTCCCATCGTATCATGATTGAATCCAGTGGCTAAACAGAAGGGAATTGGTGTATGTGTAATCCTGGAGATGGGGAAAGCAGAGAAACTCCAACAAGGGTGGAGAGATGGTTCAGCAGTTAAAAACACTGGCTGCTCTTCCAGAGGTCCTGGGTTCAATTCCCAGCACCCACATGGCTGCTAACAACTCTAACTCCAGTTCCAGGGGAATCTGGTACCCTCACAGACACACATGCAGGCAAAATACCAACGCATACAGAATATAATTTTTTTTCTAAAGGCAGTAGTGGCACATGTCTTTAATCCCAGCACTCTGGAGGCAAAAGCAGACAGATCTCTGAATTAAAGGTCAGCCTGGTCTATAGAGCTAGTTCCAGGACAGCCAGCACTACACAGAGAAACCCTGTCTCAAAAAACAAAACAACAACCAGAGTGCAGAATCTTCCTCAGAAGCTGGCTCCGGGACATTAGGACAGATGGGGTAGGGGAGAGCAGTGCCTCTAATCTTGCCTGAGCTTCTGTTAATGTCAGGGCAGGACTGAGGCTGAGAGTAGGGAGGAGGTAAGCGAGGGCAACTGTGGGGAGAAGGCTGCTGGGATGCTGGGTCTGGTGAGAGCCAGGCCCTGAGTGACATCCTTCACAGAATGTTCTTTGTATTTTCTAATCTGAGGATCCTTGGTTGAGACTTGCCAAAGCAGGCAGGCAGCTTCAGGAATGTGAGCTTGAAGTCCATGTCCTTGTATCTTAGACCTGGCAGGGCCTGGGGGAGCCACCTCCTCCCCAACCCTTATGCCTGAGAACAATGGGGGCCGCAGAAGCAGCGCCTGGAGGGAGAGGGAGCTCACGCAGCCCAGCCGACCTGGCCACGCTCCAGCCATGTTCTTCATTTGCTGTGTGGCCTCTTCTGAGGTGTCAGCCATGACTCCCCCACCCCCGTTCCTGTATTGCTGGTGTAGCACATAGGCAGAGGTGAACCCTGAACCTCACCAAGTGCCAGTGAGGGGCCCTTCCCCCTCCCCGATCCAGCTCTGCTCCTACTTCCCTTTCGGGCACTTCCTCTTTCCTTTTGGATCCCTGCATGGGGACAGGTGTCCCCATCCCAGGCTCTCCTTTGCCAAAGGAGAGGACAACAGGAAGGCGGGTGAGCCTCAGACGGAGCCAGCCTAACTGCCCAGGGCCATCCTGTTCCGGGGTGGGGCCTGTAGATAACTATCAGGGTCCCTTAGACAGAGCCTACTGGGCAGGAAGTGGAGCCGCAGACCCAAGGACCCAGAGCAGGGCTAGGACCAACCTGCCCAGGATACCCCACAGGATGCCCCAGGACAGGTATGTGGGAGGCTTGAGAACAGACAATATTGACAGGCAGGGCCCAAGGAGATTAAAAACAGGAGGACTGTCCCACCCAGAGACCCTGGTAGGAGTGGGGAGTCACAAACAGGTGTTTTAAGGGCCCAGTCACAAACCAGGGATTTCCCCAAGGCCAAGAGAGGGACCAGGACCAGCTGGCTGTTTTGTGTCTCCTACTGTTCCAGACTCCCCATTATCTCCACAGTTCTGTGCTTTTAGAAGCTCTGTCTTAGATGTTTTCATATATAGTTATCACTTTAGATCAATGTTCAAAATGATTTGATTGTGGCATTTTCACAAATGTGTATCATGGTTGCCTCTCTCTCACACACACACCAGTTTCTTCTTGTTCCCTTTCCTGCTGACCCTTCTTCACCACAGCCTCCCTCTAAGTTTCAGACAGACAGACAGACACACACACACACACACAAGGCACAGATGCCTTCAGGTACCTTGGAGGAAACCCTGGCTCCTCAAGAGCTCCAAGTTAGGAGAAACAAAAGAGCAGTGTGGAGGCAAAATTCCCCAGTCCCCACACAGTGCCCCAGATGCTACCTGGGGATGGCAACACACAGAGAGTCTCATATAAATAGATAAGGAATAAAAGAATTTTTTTAGAAGATCCACCTAACGCTGGGTATAATACAGGTTTTTGTTTGTTTGTTTGTTTTTGTGTATGTGTGTGTGTGACAGGGTGTCTCTGTGTAGCTTTGGAGCCTGTCCTGGAACACACTCTACCAGGCTGGCCTCAAACTCAGAGATTCACCTGCCTCTGCCTCCTGAGTGCTGGTATTAAAGGTGTGCCCCCCCACCCCCAATCTCTGGTACAGACTTTAATCCTAGCACCAATAAGTGGATCTCTATGAGCTCAAGGCTAACCTGCTCTACATGGTGAGTTTTAGGTCAGCTGGAGCTACACTGCAAGATTCTGGTTTTAAAAACCAAAGATCTACCTGGTGGGCACAGGCAAGGATGGGCATAAGTAGATTATTGGACCTTTAGGAGAAAGCATAAATCCTTGAGTGGTTCACTGTTGGAACAGGACTGCTTGCATCACCATCAGCACTTGGGGTGTTGTAAGACCCCATCAGAGGGCCCATCCTCCCCTGGGTTCTGGCTGTCCTTTTTGCCCCTTTATCACCCTTGGTTTGGGTTCATAAGCTTTGGCTGCTGAGTACACTGAAGGGTAGTTCCACCAGGCTGTTTATGCGCTGCTAATACACAAAGTTCTTGTGTGTTGCTGATCTGATTGTCATGCGGACATTATGTGTGCGCTCATGCATACATGTGCCCATGCCCACACTTCTTGGGAAGGGACCGGGCTTGGTTTCACATGAGCCTGAGGATTACAGAACGTTACCTTCCAGCAAGATCTGGCCAAGATAAGAAAAGCTTGGGGACTGCAAAAGACACTCAGTGGTTAAAAGTGCAGCTGCTCTTGCAGAAGAGCCCACCCACAGATCAGGTGGCTCAGAATTGCACTCTAGTTTCAGGAGCTCTGACACCCTCTTCCGGCCTCTGTGGGCACCTGCACACATGTGCACATACCTGCCTCCCCCCACCCAACCTCCACATAATTAAGGATGAAAACTAAAATCTTTTTTTTTTTTTTTGAGATAGGGTTTCATTGTGCAGCCCTAGCTGTCCTGGAACTAGCTGTGTAGACCAGGCTAATCTCAAACTCAGAGATCCACCTGCCTCTGCCTCCCTAGTGCTGGGATTAAAGTTGTGTGCCACCACTGCCCAACTTAAAATCCTTTTTAAAAGAAAAAAAAAAAAAACAAAAGCCAGGCTTTGGTGGTGCACGCCTTTAATCCCAGCACTCAGGAGGCAGAGACAGGCATATCTCTGTGGGTTGGAAGCCAGCCTTGTCTATAGAGCAAGTTCCAGGACAGGTTCCAAAGCTACATAGAAACCCTGTCTTGAAAAACCAAGGAAA
Source organism: Mesocricetus auratus (assembly GCF_017639785.1). Lineage (NCBI taxonomy): Eukaryota > Metazoa > Chordata > Mammalia > Rodentia > Cricetidae > Mesocricetus > Mesocricetus auratus. The sequence continues at coordinate 84,947,760 of NW_024429194.1, read as the reverse complement.
AAAAAAAAAAAAGAAAGAAAGAAAACAAAAGTTTCATTGATCTTGGACAATGAACTTAACTTTAGGCAGGAAATGGGGTGCACAGGGGCCAAAACCATTATACATTAACCTGTATTTGCATACAAAAGACATGTGGTCCCCCTGAGGGGGGGAAAAACCAATTTCACCAAACTTTAAATGTGTTGAGGTTTTTTGTTTTTTCTTATTTGTTTGTGTGTGTGTGTGTGTGTGTGTGTGTGTGTGTGTGTGTGTGTGTGTGTATTGTTTTGTTTTTATGGGTTGGTTTTTTATTTTTATTTTACTTTATTTTATTTTTCGTTTTTTGAGACAGGGTTGTATTGTTTTGGAGGCTGTCCTCTAACTCATAGAGATCCGCCTGCCTCTGCCTCCTGAGTGCTGGGATTAAAGGTGAACACCACGAATGCCCAGCTGTTTTTTTTTTAATGTTTTGCTTTTGTATTTGTTTTTTGTTTGCTTGTTTTTTCTTTTGGTTTTTTTATTTGTTTGTTTTCTTGTATTGGTTTTTCAAGACAGCACAGGCTGTCCTGTAACTCACTTTGTAGACCAGGTTGGCCTTGAACTCACAGAGATCTGCCTGCCTCTCTGCCTCTCAAGTGCTAGGATTAAAGGTGTGTGCCACATGCCCTACTCATGTGGTAAGGTTTTGTCTGCACTTATGTAAGTGCACCTGCATGTACTGCCTGTAGAGGGCAGAAGAGGGTATCAGATACCTTGAAACCAGAGTTACAGAAAGTTGCTAGCTGCCATTTGGGTGCTGGGAAACAAACTTGGGTCCTTTGCAAAAGCATCATGTACTCTTAACCACTGAGCCATCTGGAGCCCTTCAGATGGCCCTATAGCCCCAACATGTGGTGAGTTTGAGTAGATTTGAATCTTGACAGACATGCAAGGAGCCAGAAAATAGGGGATCCCTGAATATTTGCAAAGTACTGGGGGAGGAAGATGACTCATGAAATATGAGCATTTGCTTTGCAAGCCTGAACACTGGAGTTCAAATTCCAGTACCCATGTGAGAAGAGTTGTGCAAAGCTGCATGTGTTTATAGTCCAGCCTTGGGTGTCAAAATGACAAGGTCCAGGAGCTCACTGGCCAGCCAGCTTAAATTAAAGGAGGGGCTTCAGTTCAGTGGGGGCAGCAGAAAAAGATAGCCAGTGTCCTGCTCTGGTGGTACCAAACATATAGAAAAGGAGATGATAGCCAGGCTATAGTGGTGCACACCTTCAATCCCAGCACTCGAGAGGCAGAGGCAGGCGGATCTCTGTGAGTTCAAGGCCAGCCTGGTCTACAGAGCGAGTTCCAGGACAGACTCCAAAGCCACAGTGAAACCCTATCTCAAAAAAAAAAAGGGGGGGGGATAAGAAGACAGAAAAGGAGAAGATGAAGAATAGCATGGAAGGCCAAGTCTCCTGGTCTGGGATTCATACTTCAGCCTGTGACATTACACAGGAAGATAAGTTCCTTTAGAGTCTGAAAGTCAGATTTGTTCCAGTTTAAAAGAAAGCATCCTTGTAGTAAGTCAAAAAGGACAGAGGTTGACTGTGCCATGATTGGAGTACGGGCTTCACAAAGCGTCCCATTGGAAGGTAAAGTCATGACTCTAGAAGTGTCTTACTTAATAGAGAAGGCTCCAGGCACAGGTAGTCAGCCCTCCTCTGAGGAAAGTAGAGGCTCACCAGTCAATGGAAGATGGAGTTTCTAGCAGAGATCACAGCATTTGGGGATTGATGTGGAGACGTGTGAGGAAAGCAGGGTTAAGAGGACTCATGGACACAGGCACCAATTCCCTCCAGACAAGCTGCCCCTGCCATCTGTGCCAATCTCTGAAATCAGGAGTTGAGAGAGAAGAAAGAGAAGCATGTTCCGCAGTGTGTCACTGCCACAGAGATGGGAAGAATTCATGAAACACACATATTCACCCAAGATGAGGTGGGCCCCCTGTATTTCAACCAGGAAGTGAAATGAGAGACAGGAAACAGTCCCTTCTACCTTCTGGGCTAAGCGGTTAAGCCACCTTGTCCCAGGCCTTTGGGTCCCACCAAAGAGTCCCAGGACAGAAAGACAGTCCCAGAAGAATCTATGCCCTCAGTCCAAGGGCAGCGATGGAGCCCAGACACCTTCAGTTCTCCTGGGGAACAGCCCTGGCCTGAAACACCACTTGTTTCTACCCACATAGGTAGGCCACTCACCAAGGTCTTTGAGTGCAGGGAAACAAGAGATGTGAGGAGGCCGTGTGGGGACAGTGGTGACAGGGTGATGCTGCAGACATCAAAGCAGAGGAGGATAAGTCATTAGACTGTCAGGTAGGGCAGTTACAAGTGCGGGTGTGCTCTGCGGAACTGCTTCTGTGTGGGGAGGTTCTGTGCAGGGATATCATGTCGCCATGTCTATTCAAGTTTGGACTTACAGACAGCAAGAACCAGACTTGGTGTCAAAAAATGTCTCAGACAGGGCAGTGGTGGTGCATACCTGTAATTCCAGCAGAGGTAGGCGAATCTCTGTGAGTTTGAGGCCAGCCTGGTCTATAGAGCAGGATAGCCAAGGCTATACAGAGAAACCCAGTCTCAAAAAACAACAAAAATATGTCTTGTGCTGGCAAGATGTCTAAGTAGGTAAATGTGCTGCCAACCTGGTGAGCCACATGGTAGAAGGAGGGGACCAGTTCCTGCAAGCTAACCTCCGACCAACATATGTGTCATGACATTTATTCATGCACAGTTGCACATATGCACACAACCAGGATTAATAGATAAATTAATGTAAAGCATTTTCTGAAATGGTCCAGCATGACCATCATTCCTAAATGCCATCCACAGGAAGTGTGGAGGCAGCGTGCAGGGTGTGAGGGAGAATTAGCCCCTGATGCAACTACACCTTTCCTCCCCCTGCCTCAGAGTTAGGTTCCCGCCAGGCTGGGCCCGGGGGTCACATTTCACACCTTCATTTGCTTGTTTCTTGTACAGGGGCCCGGTGAGTCTGCTGACAGAAGACATATTCTACATGCAGTTTAGCAATAGGCACCGGGTCCAGCCAGTCCAGCAGCGTCGTTACTACCAAAGGAAGACCTACCTGTGCTACCTGCTGGAGCCGTACAATGACCAACAGCCACTCAAAGGCTGCCTGCAGAACAAGGTACCGGAAGGGGAGGCAGCCATGGACTCACCCTGCCCAACGCATCGTGTACACTGTGAGGGTCCTGACTTTCCCTTTTTTTTTTTAACCCACACACCGAAACTCAGTCTTTCTTGGTGGCCCTGGATCTTTCCAGGTTGTTCCCTGCCTCCCATGGTGCACTCAGTATTTTTTCTTTGTTTTTGTTTTGTTTTTTTGAGATAGGGCTTCTTTGTGGAGCTTCGCAGCCTGTCCTGGAACTCCCTTTGTAGACCAGGCCACCACTGCCAGGCTGCACTCAACTGTTTGATTTCCCTCCTAGTTTAGATTTTTTACTGCCTTGGAGACACAAGTGTGGCCTCTTCACTGCTGTCTCCCAGGCTGTCTCCTGATTAAAACATCTTTGAAAAACTGTTGCCAGAGCTGGGTGTTGGTGGCACACGCCTTTAATCCCACTCGGGAGGCAGAGGCAGACAGATCTCTGGGAGTTCGAGGCCAGCCTGGTCTACAGAGTGAGTTCCAGGATAGCCTCCAAAGCCACAGAGAAACCCTGTCTCGGAAAACCAAAAGAAGAAAATAAAACCTCTTGGGTCAGCATCCTCAAGTGAAGCCACAGCACTGGGAACTGTAACTTTAACACCCCAGCCATTTGCTGAGCCCTTTCCTCTGGGATCTTTGTCCAATTTAGAGAAGGATGTGTGCTTTGGGGTGTGGAGTTAGTGGGTGAGCCCAGAAAGGAGAGAGGCTCCTCTTGTGCTAGGCAAGACCTTAGGAAATTCATAAGACAGAGCCCCCAACACATATCTGGTTCTGCCTTCCAACTCTTCCTTCTCTCTGCCTGGATTCCCCTCAGAAAGATAAACACGCAGAAATCCTCTTCATTGATAAGATGCGTTCCTTGGAACTCTGCCAAGTGCGAATCACCTGCTACCTCACATGGAGCCCCTGCCCGAACTGTGCCCAGGAACTGGCTGCATTCAAAAAGGATCACCCAGACCTGGTTCTGCGCATCTACACCTCGCGTCTGTACTTCCACTGGAGGAGGAAGTACCAGGAGGGGCTGTGTTCTCTGTGGCGATCAGGGATCCAGGTGGACGTCATGGACCTCCCGCGTAAGAAGGAACCACAGCCGCCAGTGGGCAAAGGTTTTCCAGCTCCAGGAGGACTAGCCATGGCCAGAAGGATGGGGGAGACGCTGGGCAGGAAGGAAGGGTGCTGACCCCGCAGAGATCAAAGATTTGCCTCCACCCGGAAGGGCGGATTCTATGGAGAGAGTACTACCCTGGGAGGGGCAAGAGGGAGGACGATGGGGGAAGGCCTCTGCACCACTGGGGCCTCACCGACGGCCCTCTTTTCCATCTCAGAGTTTACTGACTGCTGGACAAACTTTGTGAGCTCCCAAAGCCCGTTCCGGCCGTGGAATAATCTGGAGAAAAACAGCAGGTGCATACAACGAAGGCTCCAGAGGATCAAGGAGGTGAGACCCGCCCTGTTACCGGCCCCGCCTCCTAGTGCAGACCCCGCCCTCCGGCTTCAGGCCATTCCTGGTGCAGAATTCGCCCTCCTGCTGCGGGCCTTCCTGCTACAGGCTGGCCACCTCTTTTCCTGCGCTGGGCTTTGGAAACCTAGTGTTCTTCCTCCCCGCGGCCCTCTCCTCTCCAGACAGCTTTTATTCTCTCCCACGAGGGCCTCCCAGGCCTGCCTTCTCTCCCTCCGGCGCTCTCCTCGCCTTTCTGTCCCGTTCTTCCCTATTGCCTTTCCTCCCTTCCTCATACCCACTGGCACAACCTAATTTCTCTCAACAGTCCTGGGGTCTGCAAGATTTGATGAATGGCCTTGGAAATCTACAACTTGGACCCCCATTGTCCTGAATGGCAAGAAGAGATTCGAGACAGTCTCTAGTGTGTCTTTCGGCTTCCACCCCTACGCCAGGTCTAGAAGACCTTGCACTCCTGTTCCTTTCTTTTGCCGTTTCTTTCTTTTCTTCTCTTTTCTTTCTTTCTTTGTTGTTGTTTCTTGGCACAGGGTCTCAACTGTGTAGCTTGCTACGCTGTAACTTGCTAATAGACCAGTCTGGCTTGAAACTCATAGACATCCATCAGCCTCTGCCTCCTGAGTGCTGGGATTAAGGCATGCGGGCCACCATTCTGGGCATGGTGCCACGGTTCCGGAACTTTCCTTCCTTTCTCTTATTCTCATTTTATCTTTTTTTTTTCCATCGATAGGTGCTTAATTTTGTAATTGAAATTTTTAAGTTGTGCTGGGCATGGTGGCTCGGGCCTCTCTGAGAGTTAGAGGCCAGCCTGGTCTACATATCGAGCTCCAGGACTACACAGAGAAACCTATGCCTCGAATAAATAAGGAAGAAGAAGAAAAAAGAAAACAAATTGGGCATGATGGATCATATCTGTAATCTAACACTTGAGAGGTTGAGGCAAGAGGATTACTACAAGTTTGAGGTCAGCCTGGGCTGCACAGTAAGATCTTGCCTTAAAAAAATAAAAATAAGCCAGGCGTTGGTGGCGCACGCCTTTAATCCCAGCACTAGGGAGGCAGAGGCAGGTGGATCTCTGTGAGTTCGAGGTCAGCCTGGTCTACAGAGCAGAGTTCCAGGACAGCATCCAAAACAATACAGAGAATCCCTGTCTGGAAAACCAAAAAAATATAAATAAATAAAATAAAAATAAAAACCCAAGAGAACAAACAGTTGGGTTTTTGTTTATTTGTTTGTTTGATGCTGGGATCAAAGGTGTGTGCCAGCACTGCCTGCTAGAACAAATAGTTTTAGAATCCAAATGCTGAGTCCCTCTCTCAGGAGGTGGACATCCAGTCAGAGTGAGACAGGGGAGCTGAGAGATGGCTCACAGGCAAGCAAGCTGGCTGCTCTTGAAGACTGGAGTTCAAATCCCAGCACCCACCTCCACCAGCAGCTAACCCAACTCTAATCCCAGCTCCAGGATGTCTAATGTGCTTTCCTGAACTCTGTGGACATGCCCCGTATATACGCATAGATACATAGATTAAAGGGGAAAAGGAACAAAGCTTGTGGGAAATTTCCCTGTAGAGTGTGCAATAGTTGGATTATTTTGTTTTCAATGTGCTCTGTGTTAGTATTTAGCTGTTTTACTGGCCTGCCCGTGGGGTTCTGACAGGATACACCTCAGCTGCAGCCGTTAAGAGCACCACCTGTGCCTATTCACTGTTTCCTTTTAAGAGGGCTCTGCCCACCTCCCATCCTCCCTCTTTTTCTTTCTCTATCCTTCTCCCTCTCTCTGCCCCTTTTTCCTCTCCTGCTGCTCCTGTCCCCAGAAACCAGTCTCCCCCTTTCCCTTTCCTTTTTTTTTTTATGATCCCTTTCCCTAATTAAAAAAAATACAAACCTCTATTTGAACTATGTCACATGGTGTCTTTCGAGTACCACATTTCCTAAATTACAACACTCTGTCCCTTCCAAAATCTGTTATGTGTCTAAATAAACAGACTAAGCCAAGCTTGGTGCTGTACCATGGTAATCTTGTGTACTGCAGAGGTTGAGGCAGAAGGATCTAAGTCAGATTCAAAACACCTGGACAATCTAGGAAGACATGTCGTATTTCCCTCTTACACAGTCTAGGACCCAGACCCCTGGAAAGGTGTCCCCACGTCAGGGTGAGTCCTCTCTCTTGACAGTCAAACCTGGAGATATTCAGTGGGTTAGGTGCTTGCTGCACACCAGGGGACCTCAGTTTGGGTCCTCAGCACCATGTAAAAGGCGAGGTATGACGTTACCTGCCTAGAACCCTGGTGCTGCTGGGGTGGGTTGGAGAACTCTGGGATAGGATGACTCCCCAGAGATGGCTGGCCAGCCAGTTTAGCTAAAATGGTGAGCCCTGGGTTCGCTGGAAGATTCTTTCTCATTAATCAGTTGCCAGGCATAATGGTACTTTAAAAAAAAAAAAAGCCAGGCAGTGGTGGAGCACGCCTTTAATACCAGCACTCGGGAGGCAGAGGCAGGTGGATCTCTGTGAGTTCGAGACCAGCCTGGTCTACGGAGTGAGTTCCAGGACAGAACCAGGGCTAGAAACACTGGCTCAAAAGAAAAAAAATCTTTAAAAAATTAGCAGTCAATAAGAGTGGAGGCACGGCACCGGGTCTTGAGTCAGCCATCCCTCCACTCTTTTTTGTTTGTTTTTCGAGACAGGGTTTCTCTGTATTGTTTTGGAGGCTGTCCTGGAGCTCGCTCTGTAGACCAGGCTGGCCTTGAACTCACAGAGATCCGCCTGCCTCTGCCTCCCGAGTGCTGGGATTAGAGGCGTGTGCCACCACTGCCAGGCCGATAATCTTTTTTTTTTTTTTTGAAAGCCTTACCAGAGGGGACATTCTGCTGCTCAGCCCAGGAGTCTATGGTGGAAACACAGTTGGCTGCCTTAATGGGGCTTTCCCAGTTGGTTTTTCCTGGATATTTATAAGCCCCATTTGATGATGTTTTGCTATTTATTCTTTTACTTTGGCTTGTGGCACACTAAATAAACTTACTCATTAAACCACAACTGTGACAATTGGAGATCATTCTCGGGATGGCACAAACCATGGGGGAAACATAAATAAAGCAGGGAGGCAACAAGCCTGGGGGAAAAAAGACAAAATGCACACATAATGCAAGGAGGTAGTTTCCCACAATATACAAAGAGTACCTAAAAATCAAACAAGGGGGGGCACCTGAGATACCAATTCTTCCCCAGGGCCAATCAACAAAAAGGTAACCATGTTCAAATCAGTAAGCAGCCCTCACCACAGCCAAGCAGCAGCACCATGCTGACTTGACCTTTCCTACCTCTGAAACTGCGGGTGGTAGATGTGTTTAAACCATCACTGTGGGGCAAGCAGCCTGCACCGGGTCGCCTACAGTCGCCTTAAAGACTCAGAATGAAACCTGCACCTGCAAAATGCTTCGGTTGCTGTTCTAATGTTGGTGTGTCTCTCTCACTTCCTACCAAGGCTAGGGGCTCCTCAGATGCCAAGTGGGCTGAAAAGACCCAGAGGGGCTGGGGTCCTCACTTTGGGTTCCCCAGCTGGCGAGGAAGAGCTGGAGTGATGAGAGCGTGGGCAGCGGCTCCTGAACGGGGGCTTCACATGGACATTTTTAAATCTGTTTTTCAAGACAGGGTTTCTCTGTGTAGCCCTGGCTGTCCTGGAACTCGCTCTGTAGACCAGGCTGGCCTTGAACTCAGAAATCCACTTGCCTCTGCCTCCTGAGTGGTGGGATTAAAGGCGTGTGCCACCACCTCCAGGTCTAATGTGTTGGGGGCACAGAAGTTTTTGTACTCACAGCGAAGCATTAAGGAAAACCAAGAACGTTAAATTTACAGTTGCCTTTTCTAAACGGAGAAGATAAAATATCTGTTTTCCCACTTAGAAGACTGCGAGTGGATTTTGTTAATGACACGGTGACTTTTTTCCTGTCTGTGGAGGTAGACATCACCCAACTTTGCTATAGAGGCAGACCTCACCCTAATTCCCTAGAATGAGTCCATACTCTTCCTTCCCTAGACCTTTACCCGTCCTTTGGGGAGAGGTCACATGTACTTTGTAGTCAGCTGACCTCTATGCTATCGGTCAGAAACCCCACTAGATTCCAGCCCTTTTAGGTGTAGAACCCACCCTCATGGTCACGCATACTGTGTAAAGTCTCTGTGTAGTCCCAGCTTAAGCTTTGTTGTGTACCTGGAACTGAGCTGGCTGGACTGATTGTTGCCTGGGCACCTTTTCCTAACTGTACAGTGTTTTCAATATGCTGACAATGACCTGGGCGTTGGTGGTGCACACCTTTAATGCCAGCTCTTGGGAGGCAAAGGCAGGTGGATTTCTGTGAGTTTGAGGTCACAGAATCACTCTGGTCTACAGAGTGATTTCCAGGACAGCCACGACAGTTACACAGAGAAACCCTGTCTCAAGAAACTAAAATGTATATATCTATGACATTAGACTCCCTGAAGTCTGGTCCAGGTTGATGAAATCAATCTACACTGGGTTTCATTCTTATTTCTTCAAACGGTTCACTTCCCATTATGAACTTGCAGGGACCCCCTCCCTGAAGGACACTTTTAAGAGGATTTTTTCCACTCTAGTGGTCTCCTGCAGCTTAGATTAGCTTCAAACTCACTAAACACTGAAGATGATCTGAACTCCAAATCCTCCTGCCTCTACCTCCTTAGTGCCTAGGATCACAGGTGGGCACCACCACGCCCAGTTTTATGTGGTGCCAGGGATAATCCTAGGCTATGTGCACACTAGGCAATCGCTCTCCCAACATCCCCAGCCCTTACAATGTTTTTTCAACCCTCAAAACTCCAGGCAGAAGCCAGCCCACCATCAATGACGAGTGTTTGCCTCCCTTGCATAAAACCTTAGCTTCCAACAGTACTAGGGACTCAGTCAGGTTAGCCTGCAGTCAACAAAGGCCATGCCTCGAGAGTCAGAAGGCCTTTCTCATTCAACTGATTGGTTTGGAGGATAAGGTTTTCTTGTTTTGGTTTTTCTAGACAGGGTTTCTCTGCGTATCACTGTCTGTCCTAGAACTCACTCTGTAGACCAGGTCAAGCTCCCAGAGATCTGCCTGTCTCTGCCTCCCCAGTGCTGGGATTAAAGGTGTGGGCCACTACCAGCCAGTCAGTTGGCTTCCTTCTATGCCCAGAACCACCTGCCTAGTGGCGGCACTACACATAGTGGGCGGGGCCCTCTCACACCAAGTAAACGCTTCCAAGGCTTGCCCACAGGCCAATCTGATGGAGGCATTTCCGCAGTTGAAGTCCCTTCCTTCCAGATGCCTGTAGCTTGTGTCAAGTTGACAAAAACCAAGCAGCACTGGGTGCCACACTCTTCACCAGTCTCTGGCTGCCCCCAGGAGAAGCTGCATCACACCTGGTGACCAGGAGAATGTCTCCCAGAGATACACACCCCACAAACTAACACCCTCCCGCTCTAGATTGTCAGCTCAGACCACACTTGGAAGTAGACTCCCTCCCAAAGATGCGGTAGCTGGAATGCCAAAAGGACATTAGAACAAGGCCAGCCCAGCAAGCAGCTGTGGGGCGGAGCCCTGCCACCTACAGGTGTCACAGGCAGGCCAGGATTCCTGGTACCAGTGCCACCCCAGCGATGAAAAGCTCCGGAACCTGGGGTTTGAAGACAGCTTCTCCTCTCCCCTTCCCTTCTGTTCCTGTGAGAACTGACAAGGGTGTGTGGGTGCACCTCTTCCTAGTGACATGGGAGGTTAAGCTCTCGCCACCTAACGCACAAACACCTCACCACAGCAAACACTCAGGCTGATCTCCCCTGCAGGCCATTTGGGGCCTGCTTGGGAGTTCTGCCTTGAGTTCCTTGAACTCTCTCCCCCTGGGCACGGGACTATCGGCCTGGGAGTCTCCACATAAAGGAGCTGAGATCACAAGATGGTGGGGAGGTTCTGAGTGGATTTAATGTGGACAATGTCAGCCCTGACCTGGCTGGTTTCATCCTCCTTCCTCCTTTTTAATTCCTTTTTTTTTCTTTCCTCCTTTCTTGCTTTTATTTTTATTATTTTTTGACAGTCTCTCATAGTCCAGCCTGGTCTCAGAATTGCTACATAGCAAAGGATGGCCTTGTGCTCCTTGACCCTCCTGCCGCATGCAGACATTGCAGGTATGGGCCATATCAGATATACCGTGTCAGATATTTGCATTCCAATTCATAACAGTAGCTAAATTACAGTTATGAAGTAGCAATGGAAATGATTTTATGGTTGGGGGTTATCACAACATGAGGAACTGAATTAAAGGGCTGCAGCCTTAAGGTTGAGAACCACTGCTCTTGAGTCATTTAACACCTAGTCAGACTGAACATCACCTAGGTCCTTGCTGCCATCTATTGGTGATGAAAACATCAGATTTACCCTGCAGGTCTCTCTCTCTTGCCGCGGCTGTAGTAGCAGCAGTCTCCTAGTAGAGAGGACACAGCCGTGTGGGCATGGCCATCAGACCTGCTGCCCTGCCCCATGCAGTGTCATCCAGGGCAGCCTACCTGAGGGGACAATGAACACAGCCCGGAGAGGGGTGTCTGTGCAGGCGGCATCTCTTCAAGGTCCAGGATGCTCACCCAATGAATATGGCCACGTCCAGGAAACGGCAAGGACTGGACGCTAGGCAAGTCCTTCCCCGGACTTGTAGAATATGTTCCTCCCCTGGAATGGAATCAGCTGTCCTGTTACCAGGACAGCAGTGCAGGGTGTTCCTCAGAAACCACTAGTGGGGTCAACAGGAGAAACAAACTAACATGGCACTTAATCTGAGGCTCCACGGGTCCTGGGGTTACTACTTCACATCCAGGAGAGAGGACTTGCTGGGACCTGGAGTGATCCCATTGCCAGTGGAGACTAAGACAGTATAGGAAGCAAGGCCTGGTTGCCGGAGGTAAGGCAACTGGGCCCCGGTCCCCTCAGATGAAAGCTCTGACCAGTGGGAATGCCAGCTGAGGGGGGCAGAGGAGGAAGACAAAATGCTGTTCACAGCAACCTTGAAACCAGTACCAGTGGCCTCCAAGGACCCATGGCCGTCCTAAGAAGCTCTTAAGTCTCTTTTGCGATTTTCATAAGCCACCTCTGGAGAGTCCCAAAGAATGCGGACTTACTGTGGGTTCAGCTAGGCAGAGGAGTGGCCCCACACCTACAGTGGCCCTCTTGACATCACCTCTCATTGTGGCCGTGGATGGATACATGGAAGGTCCCTTTGCAAGTCTCAAGTGACAGCAGACATCACTATTTTTTTAAAGATTTATTTATTTATTATGAATACAACATCCTGCCTCCATGTATGTCTGCAGGCCAGAAGAGGGCGCCAGATCTCATTATGGATGGTTGTGAGCCACCATGTGGTTGCTGGGAATTTAACTCAGGACCTCTGGAAGAGCAGTCAGTGCTCTTAACCTACGAGCCATCTCTCCAGCCCATCACTTTATTTTTTTAAGATTTTTTATTTTTATTTAGTATACACACCAGAAGAGAGCACCAAACCTCATTACAGATAGTTGTGAGCCACCATGTAGTTGTTGAGACTTGAACTTGGGACTTCTGGAGATACAGCCAGGGCTCTTCATCTCTGAGCCATCTCTGCAGCCCCAGACATCACTTTCTAGTCCAGGTTCAACACAACAGGTGGGTGGCTAGGGAGGTGGACACTAGTACATGAGGGGCTGCCCCACAACCCATTCTGGGTACTGGGCAATGCAGCGTACATCTCAGGAGTCTTGTGTCACGAATGACCCCAGTTGTCCCTGAGTGATCTCAGTGGTAGCTTTCCTTCCTTCCACTCATTCAAACTTCTTGATTGCTCCTGAGTCACCCCCAAAATACTCTCTCACAGAACATCCTGGTCTCAGGCTCAGCTTTGGAGATAACTCGGGATACCCCCAAACCTACTTCTTTTCCCTGACTACTTGCAGATGGGGTCCAACCAATTACCCAATGTCCAAACTGGAAAGTCAGGCACGATCTTGGTGTGTAGGCACACACACCCCCACCCCACATTCAATCAGGGCTGAGAGTGACAATTCTCCTGCCTTCCTACATCCCCAGCTTAAGCATCTTTTCTATACCAACTGCCCTGTATTGTGGTCACTGCTATCCTCTGGGCTCCTGTCCAGCTCCATCCCGCAAGCCTGTGAGGAACCTAAGCACAGCAGCCCCAAGCTGCTGACCCCTAGAGTTCTAGAACAAGACACTCGGGAAGATACACAGGAATGGCGAAGCCCACAGCAGTCCTGGCTTCTGATGATGATGCAGGGGTGAGGGGTGGGGACCCTGCCCTCTGACAAGGACACCTGGAGCCAACATAGGTTATAGTCTTGGGGCAGGGAGTGGGATGTCACATAGTTAGGACAACACCAAAAGAAATAATCAGACACATAGGACTTTAAAAAATGATCTTAATGTATTTTATTTTTACCTAATCTACCAGATAAATCAGCTAAATAAATAGATGCTATACAGTCTCTTACCCATCAGTACAAAAATAAAACCACACTCTGCACCTGCTGCCTCTCTCCAGCACAAGTCCCAGGGGAAGGCCTGAGCCCCTCCCAACCCCTCCCGATACATTCACGTAGTCTGAGCAAAGCTTGAAGCTCACTCTGTGCAAAGGAAGCGGTCTTGTGCTGAGACCTGGCAGCCAGGTCTGGCTTGCCACTTAAAGCAAAAACCTCTATCACCTCACTGACACTGAGCTCCTTCCCCAGTGGGCAGGAGGCAGGAGGAACTTGGCAATGAGATCACCATCTTACCAGATGATAAACACACAGCCCAAACGGGCTCAACTGTGGCACTTCGAGTGTCCACACCAGAGGTTGAGGTACATCTTTATCCCAACCCACAGTGAGGAAAAGTATCACCCAACCTCTACATTCAAATGGGTAGGGCCAAGGGAAGGATGGGCAGGTAGCCACCACTCCTCAGTCTAGTACTGGCCTTGTAGGGGGTTAGTGTGTATAGGGGGGTTCTGTCCACTTAGCTTCAGGCTGGGAGAAGCCGTGCAACCTCGCAAAGCCTGCAGCCATTCTCTCTAGGAAGCCAGTCCACATGACTGCCCACAGGGATCCCCAGCTTAGGCCACAATCTCCCCAAGCTAGTAGGTGTCATAAAGGGTCACATGAGAGACAAGGACACTGCCTGCTGCTAAAGGCAGAAGACAGCTGTGCGGAAAGCCCCCTTTTCCCCACCCCCACGGCCTCATGATCCAAGTTGGACAGGCATTTATTCTCATGCCACTAGGGATGGGAGCATGACACCCACTGGAGGCTGCCCCCAGTACATGGGCTAGCAAACCCAACTGCAAAGTAAACTTTCAGCCACCCACCCTCACCTTCTCTGCCAGGAGCTGGGACTCCTCCTGACTCTCCCTGCCCTGCCCTACCCTACCCTACCCCAACATTCCCTAGATTCAGGAGACTGCCCCCAATGGAAGCACTGAGTTAACCCTGGACTACTGAGAATTAAGGAGGAGGAAGAGACCAGGGACTTGAGAAGCTTGAGGACAAATCCCAGAAAGACACAGGGTACAGGCTCTTTGGTTTGGGAATGGGAGAGTCTAGGAGCCACCTTACCCTTGCTCATGCAAACTCTGCTGGCCTCCTAAAAACAGAATTGGGGAGTGATGGGACCCAGCCACACAGATGCCTGTGGTAGCAGGGGGTGAGAGAGCAATGCGACCTTGACAAGGGAGCTGTCCCTCATCCGGTAAGAAGGTATTAGCCTAGAGGGCACCTGTGCAAACTAGCAAACTTCCCCTCACCAGGAACATAGGTTTCAGTGCAGCCTGACTCAACATATATCAGAGTTCAATCCCCAGCAGGTATGAGGGGCACCCTTAGCTGTGTCATTCGGGTGGGTGGGGAGGGAACACAGAAGACAAGGACTGCCCTGAGAAAGAGAGGGGACACCCCCCTCCATGACTGCCCCACACCCGCTGGCATCCATGGATACCCAGATCAGCTCAGCTGCAGGAGAGGGCAGGGAAGGGGGGAGGGGCGCTGGAAGGGCTGAAGTCACCTGAGTCAGAAAGAAGATGAACTCCTGTGGGAGAAGGGGAGGGAGGGCCAAGTGTCTGCGGTCGGTACTGGGTAGAAGTGTTTACACCTTGCACACCTCAAGCCTGGTCCTATGGCGGCTGGAGATCACATGCCACCAGGCCCAGGCTGGGCCCCAGCTGTCTGATTGTGCCACACAGACCGATCTTGTCACATGGCAGATGTGCAAGGTGGAGAGAAGTTGCTGTGGCAAGGTCATTTGTGCTGTGAATTACTCCACGTTCACCTGGTCAGTCTCTAAAGGTGTGCAAGGTCCATGTGGGCAGGGGAACACACACGCAGTGTGTCCACACTGGGGTGGCTCGATGTGTTCACGGGCGTCTCCACAGGTCAGTGATGGAGGGGACAGCATGTTCAGAGCAGGCTTAGTAGGCAGCCTCTTCTCTGGTCCAGGCCACACCCTCTGTCCTGATCCTGTCCCTGATGGCCAAAGCCAGCCTCCATGTCCCACCACAAAGCTGAAGTAGAAAGTTCATAGTCAAGACCCAAGCTAAGGAACAGGGAGAGGACCCCACCAGAGCGCTGGGGTGATGCTCAAGGCAAGATCTGGACCTCCTGGGCTCCGAGACTCCTAGGATCTGCCTCTGCAAGATAATGACAGAGGTGCACTGGGCAGGGGAGCCCATCCCCATCTGCCCTGGAGCTGAGACCCAGGCAACACTGCCTTCCCTCCCTGTCCCAGAGGCCCCTCTGTAAACAACCTCACGGGGCAAGGGCAGGGGGTGGGGTCTTCCCCATGCAATAAAATATTTGCCCTGCTCCCAGCCACTCCTGTCTCTGGAATTCCTCCCCCAAGCCCCAAGGGACACAGTTTAAGAGGGGAAGCCGCTGTTTACAGCTTCCCACTTCGGTCTCGGAAGAAGCCCTCGGCGGCCTGAGCCTCACGGAAGGTGACAGTGACGGAGTTGGCGGTGATGTCAGTAACGGTCACTTCACTTGAGGGGAGTGTGGGTGTCCAGGGAGGGGGCCCACTGGCCTGGTCTGCTTCTGCTGCAGCCATAGGACAAAGACACAGATGAGACACAGGTTGGTACTAACGTGGTCAGTTAACAGTAGTGGGCAGTAGGCAGTCCATCATCCCCCAACATGCTTGAAGCTGGATGCTTAGGAGGGCACACATGCACCTGCCTAGCTTACAGGATGGGCAGGAGTCAAGCCCAAATCAGTCCTCAGGGCTCCACAGCTGCATGGTCTCCAGGCCCTCTGGACAAGGGCCAGGGACCTTTCAGGCTTTGAGACCTTAGGATGACTGCCTTACCCTCCTCCTCCTCCTCCTCCTCTTCCTCCTCAGGGGGTTGTTCCATAGGCTCCCAGGCGCCGGAGGCCTGCAGGGCATCTGGGGCTGGTGGCTCCTGCAGGGAGAGCTCCCGTGGATGGCTGTGACTCTCCAGGTGGGGCCCGCTGCGTGGCGGGAACTTCTTGAGTGAGAGCCGCAGGTACTTGTGGGCCTTGAGTGGCTCACGGAGCCGGAAGGGCAGGGTAGGCACCAAGGGGCCCTTGTCCACCAGCTCAGCTGCCCCCGCCTTGACCACCCCCTCGGGGCTCCCACTGCCGAGTGGGCGTGTCAAAGAGAAGCAGAGCTCCTCCTTGCCCTTGGCTTTGTGGGAGGTCCATGCAGTACAGCCGCTGAAGGAGCAAGCCAGGGCGCGGGTCAGCCCGCCTCCCACTGCGGCTCCTCTGCTCACGCTATTATTTCTCCAGTGTGCCCAACTCTGTTCCACCTGCGGCCCCTGCCCATGGGCCAGGGCAGACACCGGTCAGTCCCCACACCCACTAAGCTCAGTCATCTCTCTTGGCCACAGCAAAGGCTGAGGGTCAGGGCTGACCCTCACCAGACCAGTACACAGTGTACATTCTGAAAAGTGACCCACAGGGGTGGGGCATAGCTCAGTGGCACAGCATGGCCTACTACATGCACGGGCCTGGGCTTGATATCAAGCGCTTTGCAAAGTTAAAAGAACTAGATTTCTTAAGTAGACACCTTGAGGTATTTTTGGAAGCTGAAACGGCTCTTCAGAGGCAAAGGGAGAAGCTGCTGCTGGAGTCTGGGGTACTCCAGCTTCAGGGACAGCACCCCACCTGCTCTTCACAGGCAACTGCCCTGGGCCTTCTCTGGGGGCTGGGTCTCACTCAACCTCAGTGAAGCAGAGCAGGAGGGCACATACACACCTAAGGGCTGCAACTCTAGAATGGGAAGCCTGTCTTCCTAACTATGAGTAAAATGTGCACAGCTCCAAAAAAAAGAAAAAAAAATCCCTAGGTCAAGACCAAAGAAGGAGCTGGGTGGTGGTGGCGCACACCTTTAATCCCAGCACTCAGGAAGCAGAGGCAGGCGGGTCTCTGTGAGTTCGAGACCAGCCTGGTCTACAAGTGCTAGTTCTAGGACAGCCTCCAAAGCTACACAGAGAAACCCTGTCTCGAAAAACCAAAAAAACAAAAGCAAATAAATAAATAAATAACCAAAGAAGATCCCACATTACCTGGGACAGCATCTTCTGCCATATGCCATCAGAAACCAAGAGTCCCCAGGACAGGAGGAAGTGCGGACACAGGCCAGCTCCACAGTCCACCCTCCCCACTAATCACCATGCACATTTGGTGTGTGTCACTAGCAGGAGGAGAAGCTAGCCCTCGGGAGACTTTAGGGTCTCACAAGGCATCGCATGGGAAGCTCCTTTGGTCCTTTGGGTCCTTTGCTACCTCACCTTGCCAGCTCCACTCACAGCTGAGTCCTACCCTGCTGCGTGACCCTAGGCAAAACCCAGGCTCGCTGAGCTGTACTGCATCTCAGTGAAAAACAGAACACGAGGCCGTGTCCGACAGCGCTGCCTTCTGGACCTCTGGCTCCTTCCTTGCTCTTCGATCACCCACTTGTCTGTGAGGACCCCCGTAAGGACACGCCACCCTCCAGCGCGGCTTCACTGCCACATGCAGACTGGGCACCCAAGCTTCCTGCCCCGGCCTGAAGCACCCTGAATGGATCTGAGGCTAGGAGCATCCACAACCAGCGGACCCACACGTTGTTGGTGGGGTAGTCCTGCCACACAGCAGTGGATGTCTGACACAACTGCCCTGTTTAGATATAGAGGGAAATGTATCCACTTGTGATGGGTGCTGGGTGCTGGTTTCCTCCCTAGGCCAGTTTGTGACAAGCCCCACGGGTCATCTCCACCAAAGGCAAGGCATCCTGTCCACTAAAGAGGACCTGAGCCAATCCAGCACAGCACTAGGAGTGGTTTAACACATATGAACCACATGCTCAGATGGGCCTTATGAAATAAAGAGCACACACTTTCACCCAGCCCCTTATAGGTGAGAAAACACTCAGCTGCCCGGATTCACTGACCATGTGGCTTCATACTCTTTTGGCTTCTATGCCAAGACTTAAGGCATCCTGAGAATGAGCAGAAACCTCTATAAGTCAGGACAACACAGGCTTCATGGTCTTCTCCCCACACAAAGATACACAGTTCTACAGCCTGCTGTCCCAAGGTCACGTTGAGAATGCTAAGGGTGTTCAGCCTTGAATGTGGCGACCCTAGCCCGCCATTCTTCTCCCTCAACACTAAGACCCTCCGTTACTTTGTGTTTAGATTTGAAGCATCAAAAAGGCTTTGGCACAACATTTCAAGTTCTCCAAGACTAGATACATGTCCACCCCAACACAGGCTGGCTTCCCTGGCTCCAGTTCCACACATGGCCTTTACCCAACCCTTTCTACTGAAAGGTACCCACTGAGCCATTCCACAGTACTCTGGGAGGTGCTGGGTAGGGTCAGTGCTCAAGGGTCAGCGCACATGCAGGTGAGGGAAGGCAGGGTCGGGCAGGGCAGGAGGAGGAGGGGGAGGCTCAGAGACAGTGGTTACCTGCTGCAGAAGCCGTTTGGGTTTCGGACCTCTCTTCCTATACCCTGATGCTCGGTCTCGCTCCTCCCTGTGTGAAGAAGGTGGCAGAAGAAAAAGAAACACTGGTGACATCTAAGGGGAAGCATCACCCCCCATGTGCCTGGGTTAGGGACATAGGCCACCCCACACCACACACCCACCACTGGGGTCGACATTCAACTTCCAGGGCTCAGCCTTTACTCTGAAAACAAACAGGTCCTTGATCCACTCCAGGGCCACACTGCCTATGGTATTCACTCTCACTCAGCAAGAAGCCAGTTGGCCTTGAGTGTCTTGGGGCCCTAAGAACCATAGCAAGTTCCCTGGCAAGGGGAGTTCGACCCAGCCAATCCATTTGGGACCTATCAGAATCCGCAGAGAAAGGGCCCCACCTCACCTGAGTAGGGGAGGGGAAAGAGCGCCCTGTAAGGTGCCCTCCTTACAAAGCCACCCTCAACTCATATGACACAACTCAAGATTCCACATGGCAGTGCCAAAGACGTGGGGGCAGTATGTCCCACTTGT
The DNA here is from genome assembly GCF_017639785.1 of Mesocricetus auratus. Taxonomy (NCBI): domain Eukaryota; kingdom Metazoa; phylum Chordata; class Mammalia; order Rodentia; family Cricetidae; genus Mesocricetus; species Mesocricetus auratus. The sequence goes on along the minus strand of NW_024429194.1, from coordinate 84,928,630 downwards.
CTGTCTGTCCACTTATTCTCCTGTAGCCCCACCACGAAGACCTTGTAGACAGCACAAAGAAGGCGGAGCTGGGAACTCACTCGCTCTCCATTAAGGCCCGGAGTCCTTAGGCCACCTCTCATCTGGGCCATCCATACACTAGTCTTCCCCCAATGTCTTAAACTGGTCTTGTTGGTGGCAGCTGCCACACCCCTGCCAGGCAATGTCTCCTGATGTGAGGAATGGGCACCCGGCCTTGACCATTCCTGCTGTTTCTTTGCCACAATCTAAGACAGTCCACACACCTGAGCATGTGGTACATGTCTGTAACTTCAGCACCTGGGAGGCAGAGGCAAGAGGACTGCTACGGAGGCCAGCCAGGTCTATATAGTGAGTTCCAAGCTGGTTTAGACTATACAGTGAGACCCTGTATCAGAAAACCAAGGCAGTATACAGGACTCTCTCAGTGACACAACTTTAGATCAGCGCTTCTCAACCTTCTTAATGCTTCGACCCTCTAACACAGTTCCTTAGGTTATAGTGACCCACAACCATAAAATTATTGTCATTGCTACTTTATAACTGTAATTTTGTTACTGTTATAAATCATAATGTAAATATCTGTGTTTTCCAATGGTCTTAGGTGACCCCTATATAAAAGGGTTGTTTGACTCCCAAAGGGGTCATAACCCACAGGTTGAGAACCATTACTTTAGGTCAAGATCTCACCAAGAAGCAGCAAGAGCAGAGAGAAACTGTGGGACAGGAACACTATCATAACGAGTTAAGAGCAATGATGAAAGGCTGAAGAAATGACTCGGTAGTTAAGAGCACTGGCTGCCCTTGCAGAAAACTCAGATTCAATTCCCAGCACCCACATGACAGCTCAGAGACCTTTCGTGCTGCCGTTCCAGGGGGACAGGACACCCTCATCTGGTCTCTAGAGGTACTGCACTCACATGGAGCATCCACACATACAAATAAAGTGAAATAAAAAGAACAATGGGCTCTTCCCCTTTCCTCAGCCATGGTGCACCTCCACGTCTTCTCACAAGACTTTCAGAATCAAGTGATTCCTGGCCAGGAAACAAAAACAAAACTGTCCTATTCCTCAATGGATTCAGATGCAAACTGGTAACAAAACCAGGTACAACTCCAAGAAAAGACACTGGAGGAGAATAAAGGCTGGGTCTGTAAGGAGTCACAATGGCAAGACTGAGCTGACACTGAATTACAGTCATTGATTAATCCTACCAGGTAGAGTTCAACATTTTTAACCTGGAGACTTGGTCATGTTTAAGTTGGGGGTGTGGTTTGTTCAGTAATAAGATGCAGAGTCTTTCAAAGAAAAAAAAGAACAACGGTCTCAAAAACAAAAACAAACAAACAAAAAGCCAAACAACAAAAAGGGAACAATGAAGACACAACCTTCGAATCTTTGAAAGTGCTTCCAGAAGCCTCTGGGGAAGAGCAATCGTGTAGCAATGAGGGGCTGATCAGGTCAGGCCCTCACTGTCCCTGTTCCGTTGGCAAAGCTCCTGGATAAACCCCCTAACTGCTCAGGAGGTTTAAATTCCTCATTCCAATGACACCCTCCTTCCTGTGTCAAGAGATTACCATTAAGTAGCCAGGCATTGGTGGCACATGCCTTTAATCCCAGCACTCGGGAGACAGAGGCAGGTGGATCTCTGTGAGTTTGAAACCAGCCTGGTCTACAGAGTGAATCTCAGGATAGCCAGGGCTACACAGAGAAACCCTGTCTCAAAAAAAAAAAAATAAAAAAGTAAAACCAACAAACAACAACAAAAGCAGTTGTGAGAACTAGACACAGGAGCATACACCCTAAGTCCCTAAGTCCAGCAAGTAGGAGAAAGGAGAAAGTGGATCAGTCCCAAGTCCAGGTAGGCCAGGGCTACAGGGTAAAAATTGCACTCTGTAAAAACAGGCATGGGGTAGGGGACACTGTTGAGACCTCTCAGCTAGCAAACAGCTCACTGCTAAGTCTGACAACCTGAGTTCTATCACTAGGATCCACAGGGTCCCAGTGATAGAAACAATACAAGTTACCCTTTTACCTTCATACATGCATGGTGGCACTCGTGTGTGTGTGTGTGTGTGTGTGTGTGTGTGTGTGTGACACAAATGTAACTTTAAAAAGATAACAGTTGTGCCACACACTCCATGGTCCAGGTGTGAGCAGTGAAGCTCATGGGAAGGTGGGATCTTGACTCTCAGCAAGGTGCTAACAGGAGGTCAGAGGCCAAGCCAGAAGCCTTCTTTAATCGCTGGCCTTGCTTAACCTCGACAGACTCTCTTCTTTGACAGGTAGCGGATGCTGTCATTACCACACAGGACGCATCTGTCAGTGCTTCTGAATGACCCTCAGCCTAGGACTAGGAAGCCACAGGAGGGCAAAAGCTGGCAGACAGGAAGACACCAACAGGATACAGGAACAGGTCTTAGGTGCCCATCACCTTTTCCTGCCACACACCCCTAACCCGCCCTGCCCTAAAAGACTCTTGCCCCAGCCAAGCCACCGGCAGGCTTCCTAAGATGTCTTGGAGCTGGCCTCAGGCGAGGCCCAAAACAGGCAGGGCCCTTACTTCTCCTCGTAGGCCATGACAAGGCGGGGATCCAGGATATGCTCCTCTGGCTCCCATGTGCTGTACCTGGGGAGAAGAACAAAAGGTCAGAGATGCCTGCATCACCAGTGTCACAGAGGCTGTACTCTGTACCAGCCTATCACCTAGCTTGGCCAGTCCTGTGAGGTCTGAGAGCCCTAGCATAGGCTTTTTCCGTGGGTGCTGGGATTTGAACTCAGTTCTTCATGGTTGTGTAGTAAGCATTTTACAGACTGAGCCATCTCCCCATACTTTTTATTATTTAATGTCTTTATTTTTATTTTGTATCACAACTTCCCTCATTTGTGCCAGACTGTAATCAGACTACTACTACAGACTCCAGTTAAATCTAATATCCTCCTGAGGCCTAAGGAGGCCTCTGTTCCTCCCCCCACAGCCTAGCAGGGGCTCCAGGGTTAACTATCTGGGTTCAAATGCCAGCTCTAATCCTAGCTGACTGTGTAACCTTGAGCTACATACTCTGTAGCCCTGTGCTTCCCTGTCCCTCTCTGTGAAGAAGTCAAGTACTGACTAAAGGTCTCAGGGCTGTTCAGTGTAGCACCTGGCAGAGAGAAAGGGTTTTGCTATCTGCCCCAGCCATCAAGCAAGGACGGCAGCCCCTTCTCCCTGAGCCTGGCCCACAACAGGTGTCTGGTAAACATCTAGTGATAACAAGTATCTTAAAAGAACAAAAATAAATTTCTAAAGCAGTAAGTGGGAATACAAGAAGACTTTTTTTTTTCTCTTTCTGAAACAGGAGCCAGAGACAGGCAGAGCTCTGTGAGCTTTAGGCCAGCCTGCTCTTCAGAGTGAGTTCAGGACAGCCAGGTCATACAGAGAAACCCTATGTGTGTGTGTGGGGGGGAGGGCACATAAAAGGAAATCCATGGCTCCTAGGAGGGAGCCTATCTGTTGTTTTGCTGAAGGGAAATGCTGTCAAACTGCCTTCTGAGCGTTTGCTTATACCCATAGACCTGTGCTGCTCTCAGCCTTGGAGAAGCTGTTTTTTGCAGTAGGCAGAATAATGCAGACTCAAAAATGGTTAAAGCACAGCCAGGCATGGTGGCACATGCCTTGAGTTCCAGCACTCAGGAGGTAAGGACAGGCAGGTCTCTGACTCTGAGGCCAGTCTGATCTACAGAGTGAGTTCCAGGACAGGCAGGGCTACACAGAGAAATGTGGTGGAATATTTGTTTAAGTGTGTAAAGATGTATTGTGTTTCACCTTGCCTGCCTACACACCTGATCGGTCTAATAAAGAGCTGAATGGCCAATAGCCAGGCAGAGGAGGGCTAGGTGGGGCTGGTGTGCAAAGATAAAAGAGGAGCCAGCCAACCAGACAGACAGACATGAAGGAAGCAGAAAAGCAGGACGGACAGTCTGTAGATGAGGTGAGGGAGTCTGGGGCAGCACGCAGATTAATAGAAATGGGCTAAGTTATAAAAGCTAGCTAGAAACACGCCTAAGCTAAAGGCCAAGCATTCATAATTAATAAGTTTCTGAGTCATGGTGTAGGGGTTGGTGGTCCAGGAAACCCTGCTATAGAGAAGCCCTGTCTTGAAAAATACAAAGATCTAAGGCTAAGTTAAAGTTTGAGTGCTCAGCCCTAAATAGACATCTATACTAGTGCCCCCGCCAAAAATCTCACCAAATATCACAGAAGGGCAGGCAGAAAGACATAAGAGCCAGAGGATAATGAGGGCTGTAAGGGGCTGTCCTGGACACAACAGGGCTACCACACCCTGAACTCACAGGAGGTGCAGCTATCTGTACAAAATGGAGCCCGTCAGCACTACACTATAGATGAGGGTGGAGCACACAAAACTATGCCCCTAGCTGAGGAACCATCGTCAGCCCATAGCTGCTGGGAAATAAGTCATTCTTCTTCAGAGATGTGGCTACTGGTAAGACATCCATGACCCAGTAAATAACCCCACATCCACGCATAAGCAAGCAATCACAACTGAAACTCAGACTATAAACACGCGCACACACATACAAACAAATGGGGACATATTGGGAAGAATGCTTCTAGTAACAGGAGATGAAAGGGAACTGGAAACCAGGTGCACCCACACCTTTAATTCCAGCACTCCCAAGGCAGAGGCAGGATCTGAGTCCTGGAACTCCCTCTGCAGATCAGGCTGGCTTCCAACCCAAGAGATCCACCTGCCTCTGCCTCCCTAATGCTGGGATTAAAGGCTTGCAGCACCATCCTTAGTGCTATATAATTAAAAAAAAAAAAACAGACCAAGGCCACGTCCTATGATTCAGCCCAAGGTCCTCCTGGAGACAGCAGACAACTAGGTGGAAGGGCTCATCAGCAGAGAGAAAAGAGACTGAGACACCCTAAGAGCTAAAACCTGTCTCTTAAGTCTCAGGGACACTGGAGCCGGGAGAGAGAGGGGCCAGCCATCCAGGCACAGAACTCTTCCTTCCTTCGTTACTCAGCTGGCACGTGACTCTTCTCCCTGTCTAGCAGCCATCATCTAACCATCCCCAGGAACCGGGTTCTTGGGCTTCCTGGCCCGGCTGGACCAACGCAGCTATGAATGCAACTGGCTCAAGTCAGCCCCAGGTGTTCTAGGAAAGCTGCTGGGCTGATCCCGACCGGGGCAGGTAGAACTCATGCCTTCTGCCCACTGTACCCTCCCGACCTGCTCAGCCTCTCTGGCCTGCCCTGCCCACCTTCAGGCCCATTCCTTACTGCTGCAGCTACTACCCGATTCCTGGTAAGTCCCTACCCATCTCTGCACCTCATCTAAAGAACAACTGCCCCCACTGTCTGTCGCAAGTGCACCAGGCTACTCTGAGGAATCCCCCATTATTTCACCGAAGCAGGTTCCTAAATAATCACTCCAGTTTACAGATGAAAAAGCAGAGGCACAGAGATTCAACAACTTGCCCAAGGTCACCTGGTTGGGCTCCCCACAAACTGGAACATCCCTGGGGCAGGATCACTGCCTATATCTAGGCCCTTTTAGGCTTACAATCTGTGAAATCACAGGGAAGAGAGCAGCCGTAGGGATGGAGGTGGGAGGGACGCTGAACCCTGCCCCTCCCCCGGCAAGTGAAGCAGCAGGGCCTTGCAGAAGGGTCCGCAACTGGCCACAAAGTGCCTCTGTAAGGATCCAGTGCACTTAGAGAGCAGCGCTCTCGCAGGGTGACGGTGGGAGCCCAGATCACTGGAAACCTATCTGGCCTGGGCATGCCCTCCTGCTGGAGATAAACACGACCACGTGATCGTGACCCCGCCCCCTCGCGGTAAACAAGCTCCGCCTGCGCTCCCAGCCCCTGTGAGAGCTGGGGTCAGACGATTGGGGTGGGGCGCGGCACCCCAAGCAAGACGGGTCGCCTGGCCCCAGCCTGCCGTTCCATGGTGGGGGAAGGGACTACGTAGCTGTACGCAGAAACCGGGCGAGCTGGAGCCACGCGGAGCCGGGCCAGCGGCAGCTCCAGCTCCATGACTCTAGTTCCACCGCCCCAACTGCTGTACCTCATTCTAAACCAGGTCTCCGTGTAATCCCTTAGCTTTTAGTTGTGGAGAAGATTCTACGTGTTAAGCCACATGACCCACATACTTGAGTGTGGCGCATAATAAAATCCAAGAAGCGTTCATTAAACCAGCTTCAAAAGCCTAAGAGTTGCAGGCATGATTGCCAGGGCTAAGCCAGGCTTCTGGGCCTAGAGAGGGAGGCTCTGTACCTGGCTGCCAGGGCGCATTAGTGACTCCTAGCGGGCCTCATTTACACACACAGACCAATTTAAGAGTTTTGCTTGGGACCACTGCTTGTCATTCATAACCAAAGTTCATAAGGAGGCATGATGGTCTGACACTAGAGGAGCTAACGAGACACACCAGGGCCCCTGTAGTGGCGCTGGCCATGTATACCAGAAGTAGATCAGAATCTCAAATAAGGACTCTCCATCTGTAAAGCGGGTGATGCCTGGCTCATACTGGGGGGGCTCTCACACTGGCAGCTTGGTAAATGGCTTCAGTCTTTCTGAAAAGATGGAGCTATATGCGTGTGGAGAAAGAATGGAGATAGAGAGCAGTAGGGTGCTGGGCAGGCAGAGGCAAAAATACAGTACCCCACGCTCTCCGAGGCAAACAGAGCACCTGCAGCAACAACCTCCTCTGCCTGATGCCCCCAGGAGATCCAAGAGTTCCCCTCTACCACATTCACTGGGAAGCAAATGGACAGGAACAAAATGGCTCTGCAATGGCCTGGAAAGGTACCTTCCTGTTGCTGAGGAGGTAGCTACAAAATGGGAGGACCTCGCCCTGGCCAGACTCCCAGGTCAGACAACCCCCACTCCACGCACTTTCTCAGCCTTTGCTCCAAGTCAGTTCCCTGAAAACCAGCCCGACCTGACCCACACAGATGGCAGGATCACATGAAAAGGACATTGCGAGGGAGGGTTAGCGGTTATGTTCCTGTAGTGACCTCCTCTGAGCCTCAGTTTCTCCATCTGAAAAGACCATATTATTCTAAGGAAACTTTAAGCTCCTATTTGGAATGGAATCTTTCCCACAGAAAAACAGCCCGAAGGCCCACTCAGCTGACCCTGTACTAGTAGTTCAACTCTCAGAGCACTGGTTCTGAGAGAAGCTTTCGGGGTTCAGGGTTAGAATACCAGCAAATATAGGCTGAGGAGTTGCCCAAGGGCTCCTAAGTGCCCACGGGGCAGCCAGGCCTGAAATCTCCAAGCGAAGAAAGCAGAAGGCTCATCCTCAGATGATCTAGTCAAATGGCTTCAGGAAGAAACAGAGCTATTAGGCCCTCGCTCCACTTCTCCTCGGTGAAGTTCTTGATGCGGTGAGCCCCAGCTAGCTGCGTGTGCACAGCAAACAGAGCCCTGTTCAGACTCACTCCCTTTGCTACTGTGCCCAAGCCAGATGACCACTAGTGACCAGTGACGGGCCATTCGGGAAACAGAGATGGGCAGAGAGAAGGAAGGGGCCATCAGCCCGCCACCTGGAGGCCTGTGGTCCACTCTGAACCAACATCCGTGCCTCTCGCCTTGCCAGGCCTGTAAGAGAAGTCAAGTCCCAGGCCACTGAACCCACTTTGTAAAGGAGGAAGCTGAGGCACTTGGGGACTGACTTCCCTTCTTCTCGCCATCTCTCCATGATACCCCAGGACAAAATCACAGGTCAGACCCCCCCCCACACACACACAAGAGCCGAAGAAAGTTCCAGGGCGGGAGTGAGGGAGGAGGGGAGGGAGAGGGAACTGGGACTGACATGTAAAACAAGCTATTTAAAATTAAAATTAAAAATTAAAAAAAAAAAAGTTCCAGGGCTGTCAGGGTCATCAGGAAAGCAGAGGGCGTTTCCAGAAGCCAGTCTGTAGGAGGCAGGGCAGAGCATCCACAAACCAGTAGAAAAGTCCTGTATCTCGACTGCTCGCAACCCCAGCAGGTCTTTGATGGGAGGTGACTGGTTAGTGAGAAGGTTCCTCATCAGGCTTCAACACCAGAGGGCCACCAGCTGTGCCAGGTGTCACACCTAGCTCTCTATCCCACAACACCAGGAAGGGGTATTGAGAAGACAGAGGAGAGGCCCCAATAAACGGTCAGGCTCAGTTCCCAAGTCCCAGCTCTGCCTCCCCTTGCTGTATGACCTGAGGCAAGTCATTTCCTCACCTGAAGAGCTCAGAATCACACCCACTTAAAAAGAATGCCTGTAAACTCTGTAGACAAGAGAGTACCACCTAAAGGCAGGATGACCAGGTTCCACCCCTCCCTCTGCTACCGCACTGACTACCGGGGATCCACAGCCCAAGGTTCCCCACCTAGCGCTGTACCTGCTCCACATGGGGACCCCCTCAGGAGGCCAGCGGCCGCTGAGGAAGCCAAGGTGCTGGGCCTTAACTCCCATGGTCAGAAGAAGGGGGCAGGATGAGGAGACAAGCGAGGAACCCCCTAGCAGAGGGGACCCGAGGCCTTGGAAAGCTGGCGATTTAGGGCTTGCTGTTCAGTCATAAGAGCACCAGGAGCTGAAGCCAGTGTGGGGGGGAGATGACGGCAGGGGACACACACAGAAGCCTTACTTGGGGGGCCATCCTTTCCATTTCACCAGATACTCGACTTTGCCCTGTGGGGGGAAAAAGACAGTGAGTACTCGCACCTGCAGGACCACTAAGGAGCCTCTGCAACACTACTGTAGACCAAGGCTCAACCCAGAGACAACTCCCGGAACTCTCACTTCTACAGGACCGTCCCACAGCCCTCCCCTGCTGCAGCATGGGAGGCGCATCCGGTCCCAGACATCCGTGGAACCCAAGACAGGGGCTCATGTCTCAGAGGGAACCTGAGACCACACGGAAGTATGTGGACATAGCCATGCACAGTGGCTGAAGCCAAGACCACGGTTCCTCACTTTCCGAAAGAGCCACCCGAGACCCTAGCGGCCCTCTCTGGGAGGTGCCCAGCGGGACCCATTGAAAGGTGGCCTGGAGTCTCTGGGGAAAGGGTCTTCAAGAGTCCAGCCAAGCCCCCCGAGCTGGCCGAAGCATATCCACATGAAAGCTCTGAGGTTCATTCGTAGTTCCTTATCAAAGTTCTCCTCCCTAGCACCACACTGTGGACAGTTCTTTATGGGAAGCACCTAGTCCGCCAAAGGCACCTGTGTTGACCTCCGCCCTCATCCTGCCTGCACCTGTGTCCTTGCCCGAGCGCTATCTGAAACACAGCGGCCTCTGCAGGGTTGTAGAGCTGAGCGCCCTACCCTGTGCCCTGTCGGAGGAGACGATGGCTATCCCTGGGAAGGCAGGGACAGGAGGCAGGTCTAACCTATAGGCAGTCGCTGCCCCAAGTCACCCACGCTGGGCCCACCCAACGCCACCCGTGAGAATCCCACAGCAGGTGCCTGCACTTGAGTCAAGTGGGAGAACGTGGCTGCCAAGAGCTTCTCAAGGAGCTGCCGGGGGCAAAGGGGAGGGGGCCGTCTGGAGGCCCAGGAGCATTTTTCCCACGCATGTGCCCAGACCCAGGTTCGCTCAGGGATGAGCGCTCGGCAAGCACGTGCACCAAGAGCGTACACTTGAGGTCTGGACCGGAAACTGCAGGCTGAGGTGTGTGGTCCTGAGCGCGGCAGAACCGCCTCCTCCAATCTCAGGGTAGGAGTGGAAGGCCTTGGTAGAGGGGGCGGGGCCTCGAGGATGCCCCAACAACAGTGGCCCAGGCTTCGGAGGAGCGGCACCCGGCTGGTAGGTGGGGGAGGGGAGGGGTGGGGGAGGAGGAGGAGGAGAAAGGTGTGCCGGGGGGGGGGGTGCGGGGGGACGACGACTGGGATCGGGAAGGTCAAAGTCCAACAGGAAAACTTCAGACCCACAGGAGACTTTTCCAAAGCTCTGCTGCCAACTTCAAAGGGCTTGGTACTGAAAATCCAGAGGGCCCAGTTCGAGGCTCACTTCGACTCTAACGCACTACCAAGTTGTTTCCTCAACTTGAGCTTTTAGTCTCCTCGAAAGTGAGCGGCAGAGGGAGGGAGGCGGAATGGAGCTCACAATCTCCGGTCCCGTCCTCATCTCCATCCCAGATAGCCTCAGATGCACCAGCATCTCCGGGCAACAACTTTAACTCGACTGGCCCTACCTGGTGGCGGGGAAAAGTGAGGAACCGGCTGCGAGGCGGGCCAAGCAGCGCCGGGTCCCCAGGTGTCCCCCCACCCCCACCCCGCACCCCTTTCCGCTCGGCCGGACCTGGAGGGGGCGGTGCTGGGGAGCAGGAGGCGACCTCGCCGCGTCGCGGGAGCCGCCCCCGAGCAGCCTCACCTTCCGCACGCGCTTCTTCCGGATGCTCTCCACCGCAAACACCTGCTCGCCTATGGCTGACAGCTCCATGCGGGGCGGCGGGCGATGGGCCGGGGGCCGGGCCGGGTCCGGGGGTGGAGCTGCGGGGCCGCGGCCGCTGCCGCTGCGCGCGATGCTCGGGTCGGCGGGGACCCCGTCAGGCTGTGCCGGACACGCACGCGCACGCGCGCACACCCCCGAGCGCTCCCTCACGCCGCCGACGTTCCATTTTTGAACCTGCGCAACGTTTTCCCCAGCGCCAGCGGACGGGCGCGCGCGCGCGGGCGGGCCTCCGAGAGCGCCCAGAGGGTCAGCCCCGCCCCTCCCTGCCTGGACCACGCCCCCTAGAGTCGGAGCCACGCCCCTCTCCCTAACCCCGCCTGCTGGCCAAGTTGGGCGGCTGGCAGCGCGTCTGATGCTCGCGACTTATTTGGAGCTTGGGATCTGAGCGCAACGGTCTGCGGTGCACCCCATCTCTCTACTCGGCTTCTGGGCTGGGCCTGGTCATTTCCCCCAAGTCCTCCCAATGGCTCGGAAGGCGCTGAAACCGAGAGTAGCAGGCCTGTAACCCCAACGCTTGGGCAGCTGAGGCAGGAGGATCAGGAGTTCCTGGCCAGCCTGAACTACCTAAGACCCTGTCTCAACCAAATTAAATCTAGGCCTGGAGAGACGGCGTTGTGTTTAGGAGCAGTTGCTGCTCTTTCAGAGGACCTGGTTCGGTTCCCAACACCCACGTTATGGTTAATAGGGAATTCGGTGCTATCTCCTCTGATCTACGTCGCCGTTGCACGTACGCGGGCAAGCAGGCAACCACTCATACACATAAACTATCTTTTTTTTTTATCTTAAAGCTGAAGGTAGTGGCTCACGTTTTTAATCCCAAGCTCTGGGAAGGCAGAGCCAGGCGGATCTCTGTGTGTTCAAGGCCAGCCAGGGCTATTTAGAGACCCCTGTCTCGAAAGATAAGATAGAATAAAAACGAAATAAAAAAAAACCGTTTTGGGGCCGTGTTATGCAGATGGGGAACAGACGAGTAAACCGGTCATTTGCTTCCCTTCCCACAAAGGAGAGCAGGCCAGGCGGGGACCGTGGCTGGCACTGCGGGAGGGGCGGATAGCAAGGCTGTCCCACCCGCAGCGAGCCGTCTAGGCAGGCCTGAACTGGTGCCTCTGCGCCCACCCCTCGGCGCTTCCACCCCTCACACCCTGACCAGTTCCAGCTGGTGGTGTAGAAAACGCGGCTCACACACGTGAGCGCGCTACCCAGAGGGCCCAGGCCTGGCAGCCGCGGTCCATCTCAGGTGGAGACCCTTTTCTGCCGTCAGCAAACCCCGCCACGGACTAGACTCCAGCGGTCTTCCTCACCACCTCGCTTTCCTGCACTAAATGTGGACCGAACGAACGCTTAATCCCCGACCCAGCGCTAAGCCTTTCTCCACAATGGAGATGGGGTCCGAGTCGCCCCTACTCCTCCCGCTCCCTCTCCGTTCCTGCCTCTCTGATCTCCAGGAGGTGACTCGGGGCCGCCCCTCCACATCACCACCCCCACAACCCGGATTCTTAACCACCGCCTCTCGCGGCGTCCCCCTCCCCCAGCCCGGACCCGGGAGCTTTCTACAAGCAGACCAACCAAGTCACCCAGCGCTTAGAGACATCCCGTAGTTCCCTATTCTTAAACTCCAAACACCTATGTCCGGCGAAGAAAAAAATAAAGGGAAAGGATGCTAGATTGACACCTGAGTTTTTAGCCAAGCTCAAAGGAAGCCAGAAGGCAAGGGACGGCAAGTCCCTGTCACGAGAGAAAATTACCATGATCGAGAACTGTATATTCCGTGGGAATGTCTGCTAAGAACAAAGGTACAATGAAGACATTTGCGAAGACAGACAGTAGGAATTTGACCGTCCCTGAGGGGAATTCCAAACGAGGAACTGGGGATGTGGGAGGAGAGAGGAGGGAGAGCCGGAGAGAGGTCTGACTCAATGAGGAAGACACAATGAAAAACACTGATGCTACAAAAGCAGAAACCGCGTTTTCCAGAGAAAAACAGACGGGAAATTAACAAGATACGCGGGTTTAACTGGAGTTCAAGTGTGCCGAGATCCTTAAATATCCCGGAGCAAAATAAAGAAGGGCTAAGTTGAGAACACAAGTCGCCTAGGTTAGGGTAAACACCAGATGTTTGCAAACCCCGAGAACCGTGCTGTGAGCCAGAGTAAAGAAAAAACAAAACAAAACAAAAACCCACACCAAGGAAAGCAACCCAGAAAGAAGAGATGCACTGATGATGGGACTTCAAATGCCTTGTGACTCAGTAAACTCAGCGGACTAACACTGCGGTCACTTTTTACAAAGTCAGGCTGCATGCAATCCCAGCAGATGCAATTTACACCAAGTAACTACAGGGGGTGTTTGTGAAGCAAGGATAGTGAATGGGCGGAGGGCAGACTGCCGGCAAATGCTGTTTAATTACGGAGGGAGATGCATGACAAAGACAAAGGAAGCCCCTTCACACTAAAGAGTCCCCTTCACCCGAGAAGGATGTCAAATCGGTATGCAAAACTCCACAGCCGAAAGAGCAAAACCCACAGGAATCCACAAATTAGACGAGGAGGATTGCCACCCTCCCTTCAGTGGACCGGGGGGGGGATGTTTAGTAAGGTACAGGAAGGAGATTTGGACATGATTCCCACACTTCTGACTGATAGACTATTCTAGAACACAGTGTCAATAACAAGCAGCAGAGTCTTTTAAATACAAAAGGAACATTTACCAAAGCAGTTTCCCTCAAGAAAATTTCAATACATAAAGTATATAATAAGGTGAAGATTAAAAAAACAAAAAGTGGGGTTGGAGAGATGGCTCAGCGGTTAAGAGCACTGACTGCTCTTCCAGAGGACCTGGGTTCAATTCCCAGCACCCACATGGCAGCTCACAACTGTCTATCACTCCAGTTCCAGGGGACCTGACACTCTCACATAGATATATATGCAGGCAAAACACCAATGCACATAATTTTTTTTTTTTGGTTTTTCGAGACAGAGTTTCTCTATTATTTTGGAGCCTGTCCTGGAACTTGCTCTGAAAACCAGGCTGGCCTCAAACTCACCAAGATCCACCTGCCTCTGCCTCCCAAGTGCTGGGATTAAAGGAGTGCGCCACCAACGCCCGGCTGCACACATAAAATTTTTAAAAAGTTAAAAATAAAAGCAAAAAGGGACTGGTGAATGGCTCGGCTGGTAGAGACGTTTGCTACACCAGACTGAGCTCCATCTCGGGAACCCACATGGACGCAGAAGAGAACTGGCTTCGCAACGTTGTCCTCTGACTTACCTCCACACAGGTGCCGGTACACACACTTAAACATATGTAATGCATAGGGTACACATGCAATAATAAGTTAATCCAAAGCCTTCATGAAAGATAACATCAAAAGCCCCAAATATTTTGAGATTAGCAAACATGTTTCTAAATAACTAATGGATCAAAAAAGTCATATTGGAAATGATAAACTATTTTAACTGCTTGAGAATGAAAATGTTACATGTTTTTAAATCCTGGGAAACCAGGCACTCAATGGTGTTCAAGAACCTGTGGCCCCAGCATTGAGGAGGTGGAGGCAGGAGGATCAAGAATTTCAGGGGGTGGCTGGGAGCTGGAGAGATGGCTCAGCTGCTTGTTCTTCCCGAACCGCAGACTGGGGTTCAGTTCCCACTAACTACAGGACAGCTCACAACCTCAGTACCTTAAGTCCCAGGGCCCCTGAGGGTGATACCCAGATCTACAGGCAAGCAAAACACAGGGTTTCTCTTCATAGCCCTGGCCATCCCAGAACTCACTCTGTAGACCAGGCTGGCCTTGAACTCAAAGATGAGCTAGCCTCTGCCAACCAAGTGCTGGGATTCTTCCATTTAGAAGAGACTAACAGTGCTGATAACCCTCTGGCAAAAATAACCAAGAAAAAAGAGAAGATGCAATTAGCTAACACCAGGGGTGAAAAGAGAAGGACCTTTATTCAGAGCGTTGGGAAAGGAAGGGAAGAGATACAGGGAGATTATAAATAATCTTATTACAGCCCCTTGAAAATCTAAGCTATAAGGGCAAGTTCCTAGGGGAAAAAGCCGTTAGCTGAGAAGCACTCAGATGAAGAATGCTCGCTGGCCCATTCCTGGTGTGGAAAGAGGCCTCAGAGCCCCTGGATTACAGGCAGGCACTATCAAGCCCAGCTTATGTTTTTAAAATCAAAATAAATTAGAACTACAAGGAAATGGCTTACTCCCCATGAAGGTATCTACAAAACAAAACAACAAAACAAAAAATCTACAGCAAATTTTCTCTTTCATGAAGAATGCTGAAGGCATCTGCTGGAGAGGGATGGCCGGGTGAGTTCACCACGACACCCCCTCCCATTGCACACAGCATGGGAGCCAAAGAGCAGACAGACGAGAACCCCAACTCCAGGTGAAGAAAATTGAATCTCTGGCTGTAATTGAGGCTTATGATTCCAGGTGGGCTGGTTCAAACCTCTGAGCTAAGGACCACCCCTAGGAAGACAGGTGAGCTAAAGAGACCCACTCAGGGTGCTTACTCACTGGACAGCCACGCAAGGGTCTTGAGTCAGCCTGGTTTTCTGATTTGAGTAAGTTTTCCTTTTTTTTTCCTAAGCTGTTTTTTCAAAGCATGCTTTCCTTAACCCTTTTCATCAACACACGAGGCTTCCTATAGCTTCTTCCCAAAGTTTCCTCCCCACCTTGTCACTGCCAGCCATGTGTCTGACCTCCATGCTGGTTTAAATGGCACGGCTTTTCCTTTCTCTCCTCCAGCCTCTTCTTCTAGACAGCTGATGACAGTTTTTCTAAAACTTTAATCAAACTGTCCTTGTGCTTTCGCTTGAGCCTATTCTGGAACTTTTTTATTAGTGCAACTAAGAACCCCAAGAAGGGACCCCATTTTTCCCTCGAGTTGGTAACCACTAGCCACAGTGACTATGGAGCACTCGAGGAGTGTGTACTCCAAGAGAGACATAAGAGTAAACAGAGAAGGGCTGGAGAGATGGCTCAGAGGTTAAGAGCACTGACTGCTCTTCCAGGGGTCCTGAGTTCAATTCCCAGCAACCACATGGTGGCTCACAACCATCTACAATTCAATCTGGTGCCCTCTTCTGGAATGGAGGCAGAACACTGTATATGTAATAAATAAATAAATCTTTAAAAAAAATACAGATTTCAGGGACAGTACCCAGGCTAGTTATGTGCACATTTAACTCATAGGACAGACAATCAGATCTCTTAGAGTTCTGGGAGAGCCAGGTAGGTACAGATAGTGAGACACTGTCTCAAACAAACAAAATCTGTAACAACGACAAGAACAAAAAATAACCAAAAAACCAACCCCCCTGCTGGGCAGTGGTGGCACATACCTTTAATCCCAGCACTCAGGAGGCAGAGGCAGGCAGATCTCTGTGAGTTCGAGACCAGCCTGGTCTACAAGAGCTAGTTCCAGGACAGCCTCCAAAGCCATAGAGAAACCCTGTCTCAAAAAACAAACAAACAAAAACAACTGCCCAATTCCTGATGTACCATATCAATAATTTTATAGCTAAGTGTGGTGGCTCAGGCCTGTAATCTACTTGGCAGGCAGAAGCAGCAGGATCATTGTGAGTTCGAGGCCAGCCTAGGCTACAAAGTGAGACCCTGTCTCAAAGAACAAGACTAAGTCCCCCTCTACTTATTTTAATACTAATATAGAATTATAATATTTTGCTATATTAGGTTAAATAAAATATAAAAATTAACTTTACTTGTTTTATTTTTTATTTATTTATTTATTTTTTTGGTTTTCGAGACAGGGTTTCTCTGTGGCTTTGGAGGCTGTCCTGGAACTAGCTCTTGTAGACCAGGCTGGCCTCGAACTCACAGAGATCCGCCTGCCTCTGCCTCCCGAGTGCTGGGATTAAAGGCGTGTGCCACCAACGCCCGGCTTGTTTTAAAATTTTTAAATTTATTTTTGTTTTATGGGCATTGGTGTTTTGCCATGGGTGTTGGGTCCCCTGGAACTGGAATTATAGACAGTTGTGAGCTGCCATGTGGGTGCTAAGAATTGAACCCCAGTTCTCTAGAAGAGCAGTCAACGCTCTTAACCACTGAGCCATCTCTCCAGCCCATAAATTTTTTTTAAAGTAGCTATCAGAAAAATTTCAAATTATGGGGCTGGAGAGTTGGTTCAGGAGTTAAAAGCACATTTCCCAGCACCCACAAGACAGCTCCCAACTGTCTGTAATTTCAACTCCTGGGGATTCAACACCCTCACACACACAGACACTCATATAGGCAAAACAAACAAAACAAAAACAAAAATTATCAATGCACATAAAATTTTAAAAATATTTTTTAAACTAAAGTTTCAAATTATACTTCCAGCTTGTATGTATCAAGTTCACATTAGACTTGTTATTGTTTTTTCCAGATAGGGTTTCTCTGTGTAGCCCTGGCTGTCCTAGAACTTGCTCTGTAGACCAGGCTGGCCTTGAACTCACAGAGATCCGCCTGCCTCCGCCTCCCAGATGCTGACATCAAAGGCGTGCGCCGCCAGCTGGCCACATTAGGTTTTTACCCGATATTGCTATCCTAGGCAGCAGGGCAACAAAATAAAAGGAGGAGAAGGGATTCTTGAGCTGGCTCAGCAGGGAAAGGAGCTCACCACCAAGTCTGCTGAGGACCAAAGTCTGGTCCCCAGGACCCACACGGTGGAAGGAGACAACCGACTCTAGTAAGTTGATCCCCGACCTTCTCATGTGTATCATTGCATGTACACACCCAGATATAAGTCACCCCTAGAAGATACCAGAACATAGGGCAAACAGGACAGTGTTTGCTTGATATGAAAAGGGACAAACGGAGATATGGGACAAAAATGAAAGGCCCCCTGCCGCAAGATGTGCAAAGAGAGAGGGAGGAAAAAGAGGAGGGCTGGGTATAGAAAGTGTATCTGTAGATTCTATGTGGAGAGAAAGAGATGACAAATTGTTAGTGGAGAAAAGAACATTTCTGATAATGGTGCTAGGATGATTGGTTACCCGTGTGAAAAAGGTTCCTTTAGGCCTCCTGCCTCACAAAAAACCCCTAAAGATGGTGGCATACACCTTTAATTCTAACACTCAGGAGGCAGAGAAAAGTAGATCTCTGAGTTCAAGGCCAGTCTGATCTATGGAGTGAGTTCCAGGACAGGCAGAGCTACACAGAGAAACACTGTCTTGAAAAAAAAAAAACACAAACACTACTGTAAATGGTAAATTCTGATATTAAAAACATAATTATGGGGACCTCGGGATGGCTCAGAAGTTGAGACCACTTGTTGCTCTTGCAGAAGACCTGGGTTCAGTTCCTAGCACCATGTGGTGACTCACATGGTCTATATATGACTCCAGTTGCAGAGGAGCAAATGAAAAGAAAATCGCTCTTCTAAGTGGGTCAATGTGACAAGTGTACTCACTGATGAGTTGCATCTAACTGCACTGTTGGTGAGTGGAACTAAAGAGAAACGCCATATTCACAGTCCTGCCTCAAAGGAAGGGCACACTGGGCCTTTCTGAACAAAACAGGTCTTGCTATTTCAGGAAAATTGAATTCACATATACACCATGAGAAAGAAAAATATGGCCAGGCAGTGGTGGTGCACACCTTTAATCCCAGCACTCTGGAGGCCTCAGAGGTAGGTGGATCTTTGTGAAATCAAGGCCAACCTGGTCTACAGATCAAATTCTATGATAAGCCAGGGCTACACAGAGAAACCCTGTCTCAAAAAACAAAAAAGAGAAAGAAGGAAGGAAGGAAGGAATGGAACAGAGTTGAAGCTAGAAAGAAAATTATCTTTTTTAAAAAATTTTATGTTCTTTGGTGTTTTGCCTGCATGCATGTCTGAGTGAGGGGGTCAGAAGCCCTGGAACTGGAGTTACAGACAGGTGTGAGCTGCCATGTGGGTGGGTGCTGGGAAGTGAACTCCTGTTCTCTGGGTTCAGAGAGTCAGTGCTCTTAACCACTGAACCATCTTGCCAACCCCAAGACAATTCCCTTTATATCCTTTTCATGACTCACATGTCTTTTTGCCTGCATCCATCCTTCCTCATTAACTAGTATTTTCCTCTCTTGGTCTCTTTTTTATTTTTAAGTTTTATTTGATGTGCATTGGTGTTTTGCCTGTGTAAGTCTGTATGAGTGTGTCAGACCTTGGAGTTACAGACAGTTGTGAGTTGCCATGTAGGTGCTAGGAATTGAACCTTCGTCCTCTGGAAGAGCAGTCAGTGCTCTTAACCACTGAGCCATCTCTTCAGCCCCCCTGGTCTCTTTTCTAAAAGTTTTACTATCGCCACACTTAACAGCTGTCTACAACAACTTGACATGTATACATTATAAGCTAAGATCTGCATCTGAGAGAGAACATGCTTTTTGTTCTGAGTTACTTTGTTTAATTTTACACTTTCTAGGCCCATCCATTTTCCCTTCAAATTTCATGATTTCCTTTTCCTTTAGAGCTAAATTACATTCCATTTTACTTGTGGATCACATTTTTATTATCCATTCATCTAGGCTGGCTCCATTTGTTTCCTGTTGTGAATAGAGAAGCATAAATATGGATGTGTGTCATGTGATGGTGGCATATTCCTTTAATTCTAGCACTCAGGAGGCAGAGACGGGCAGATCTCTAAGCTTGAGGAAACCCTGGTTTACGGAGTGAGTTTGGGGCAGCCAGAGCTATACAGAGAAACCCTGTCTGAAAAAACCAAAAACAAAATGAATGAATGAATGAAGAAATAAATAATAAATGGGTATACAGGAACGTGGGTGCTAGCAATTGTGTAACTACAGTTCCAGAGGATCTGCTGTCCATGCTGCCTCCCTGGGCACAGGCAGAAAGGTGGTACCCAGACACATGTGCAGGCAGAAAGTCATGCATATAAAATAAAAATGAAGACATCTAAATCATAAGTTAAAAAGTATGGGGAGAAGGCTCAGTTTGTAAAGTGCTAACTACACAACCATAAAGACCTGAGTTCCAGCAAGCACAAAAAAAGCCAGATGTGACAGCAGACACCTGTAATCCTAGCGCTGGGGAGTCAGAGACAAAAGGGAATCCTAGAGCTTGCTGGCCAGCTAGTTTGGCTAAACAGTGAGCTCCAGGTTACATGAGAAATTCTGTATTAAAAAAAAAATACAGGGCCAACAAGATGACTTGGGGTAGAGTGTCTTGCCACCAAGCTGAGTTCAATTCCCAGGATCCACATTGTTGGAAAGCCAACTCCCAAAAGTTGTCCTCCAAGCTCCATACCATGCACATATGGTATGTGCATGCCAGCATAGATACACACATGCACAAAATAAAGAAATGCAAACTTTTTAAGGTGACTGACAGAGAAAGACACTAGAAATTGATTTCTGGTTTCCACATATACACACACACACATGCTCACAGAAGCACATGAACATGTACACATACACACAGAGAGAGAGAGAGAGAGAGAGAGAGAGAGAGAGAGAGAGAGCGCAAACAAAAGGACTCCACAATGAGCTATAACTTCACCACTACTTGATTCACCCGAATTGAAGGACGAGCTCAAACACTTCCTGCAAGTGTTGGCATGCACGTTGAGCTGACATTGCTGGCTGAAACAAAGGCAGATATATGGATATATTGTAGCACTTAGGAAATCTTGGCACTCCAAAATAGCCTGTCATTGGTCTCCCTGGGACATTCCTTAGAGTGACTCTTCCAATTGAAACAGAAAACATGTTTCAAGATATTCATGGCAACAGTATTTATAAAACCCCATACTGGAAACAGCCCTTAAGTCCAGGAGCCCCAGCAAACAAAGTTGCAGCTATTCACACCCTGGATCATGATACAGCACCGAGGCTGAATGAACTTCAGAGGGACACAAGCTGAACAAATCCTTCAGAATAGTGTCAAATGAAGGTGCTAAGCCTCTTATCCACCTCCAAAACCACGCAGAGGGCTGCTCGTGGATGGAACGCTCACTTTGTACACACACAGCAATCTGTAGAGACTGGGTATGTTGGCTAAACCCTGTAACCAGAAGGTAGAGGCAAAATACAAGGCCATTCTCAGCCTGAGAGTTAAAGGGCACACTGGGATATGTAAGACCTATCACAAAACCCCAAATGAACCAACTAACCCCCAAACCCAGACCTAAGCAGAGGTGGTAAAACCAATCAGCAGCAAGAGGAAGTTGCCAAGATGAGAACAGTGACCTTCTAGGTAGAGAGGAGAGAAAAGGGTGAGCATACAGACACACAAGCATGTTGTCGTAGCTGACTGCGTAAGATAGTTGCCCGTGCGGGTGGTAGAATGACTGTGTATGCATCACGCATCATAATGCAAACATTAAATAAAGAACCGGGCAGTGGTGTTGCACACCTTTAATCCCAGCACTCGGGAGGCAGAGGCAAGTGGGTCTCTATGAGTTCAAGGCCAGCCTCCAGTTCCAGGACAACTAGGGCTGGCTACACAGAGAAACCCTGTCTTCAAAAACAAAATGAAACAAACAAAAATTGGCTTTAAGGGGCTGGAGAGATGGCCCAACAATTAAGAGCACTGGTTGCTCTTCCAGAGGTTCTGAGTTCAATTCCCAGCAACCACATGGTGGCTCACAACCACCCATAGTGAGATCTGGCGCCCTCTTCTGGCCTGTAGGTATACATTCAGGCAGAACACTGTATACATAATAAATAAGTAAATCTTTTTTTTTTAATTGGATTTAAACTGGAGCTAGGGACCATGACATTTTGGGCTATTTTAAGGATTCTTATGTTGATTCTAGAAGAGAATGAAAAGGAAAACAATCTCCAGGCCAATAGAAATGATCATAAGTTTTTTGTTTGTTTTGATTTTGATTATTTTTTTTTTGTTTTTGTTTGTTTTTTGAGACAGGGTTTCTCTGTGTGGCTTTGGAGCCTATCCTGGAACTCGCTTTGTAGAGTAGGCTGGCCTGGAACTCATAGAGTTCTGCCTGCCTCTGCCTCCCCATGCATCACCACTGCCTGGCTTCTTTGCTAACTTTTTTTTTGTGGGGGTGGGGGGGTTCGAGACAGGGTTTCTCTGTGGCTTTGGAGGCTGTCCTGGAACTTGCTCTGTAGGCCAGGCTGGTCTCGAACTCACAGAGATCTGCCTGCCTCTGTCTCCCCAGTGCTGGGATTAAAGTGTGCACCACCACCACCCAGCTCCTTGATAACTTTTTAGTATCCCCTTAGTTGCTGACTCAGACTAACTGGCATTGGCTTGGAATGAGGCTCAGGGAGGCTTCAGACAGCCTGACTCGTCTTTGCAAAACAGTTTCCTTACATACATAGATAACATAATGCTAACCTCTGGGTGTTTTACAGATTACAAAAAAACCCTAAAAGGGGTGTGTGTGTGTGTGTGTGTGTGTGTGTGTGTGTGTATACCAGGAAGGGATACATACATGCATGTGAAAGTCATACAACCTCAGCTATAGTTCTTCAGGTTGCTGTTATTGTTACAGGGTCTGTCACTTGCCTGGAACTCACTCAGTAGGCTGGGCTGGCTAGTTAGTGAGCCCCAAGGGTCTTTCCAGTGCTAGCTGTGGGGCCCACGGCAACTTGGTACACACCTGCCACTTGGCTGCACCGCTGCCATGCCAAAGCTCGGTGGAGACCAACCAGAAAGCGGGCCTGAAGTTTTGGTTTGCCCTGGGGCAACACCTGGCTCCAGGAGAGACCACAAGCTGGGACCACCTGGGCACCACCCAGGAATGGACCATCCAAGGAGAATGTACCTAACGTTTTCCAAAGGAAATACCTAATGTTCCAACCACTTGATGTCCCTTAGCCTAAGCTCACACCCATCCCCTTTCACCAGACACCCCTAGACAAATGTCAGTCAATCAGAGTCTTGAACCCTAAAAATTTCCTCACCCCCAACCTCTACTATGAGAAAAACCCTCCCTGCCTGGGCTGGGCCCTCTCTGCTCTCAGCTACTTTGTCAGACAGATGGAGAGTCCAAGCTCGAGCTTGAAAAAGGTTCTTTCTGTCTCCTTGTTGGTTTGGGGGGGACTCTGAGATCTGGGCATAACATTGGCATTACATCCCCAGCTTTTCCATGTGAATTCTAGGCTCAAACAAAGTGCTGGGTCCTGGAACTGCTCCAGGGACTTGACTTAGTTACTTTTCTATTTCTGTGATAAGACTATGCATGACCAAGGCAACTTATAAAAGAAGTTGTTCAATTGAATTTAGGCTTCCAGAGGGTTAGTTAGAGGCTGTGGTAGCAAAGCAATGGTATGGTGCTAGGCTGTTGAGACAGTCACATCTGATCCACAAGGGGGAGAAAGAGAGCATACTGAGGATTGCAAGACACTATGAAACCTCAAATCCTGCCCCCAGTGACACGCCTTTAACAAGGCCACACCTCCTAATCCTTCCCATACAGTTCCACTGGTGACTAAGTATGAAAACATACGAGCCATAGGGTCCGTTCTCATTCGAACCACCACATTAACAAAAGAAACAAAAACATCCCCAAGAGAAATAAAGGTAACTCCAAGAAGCTGAATGTTCTCAGTGTATGAGCACACCCCCACCTCACAACTGCATAGATCATTAAAATAATCTGCATGCCAGAAGACTGAGTGTTGTCCTGGGAGGGAGAGAAGGGAGCAACGCCAGTGTAAGAGAGCCATGTCCAGCACTCGGGAGGCAGAGGCAGGCAGATCTCTGTGAGTTCGAGGCCAGCCTGGTCTACAGAGTGAGCACCAGGACAACCTCCAAAACAATACAGAGAAACCCTGTCTCGTAAAACCAAAAAAAAAAAAAAAAAAAAAAAAGAGAGAGAGAGCCATGTCCTCCCTTTCTACCTGCAGCGTTCAGTTTCCACTCAGATACACACCACTGGAACCAGCAGACTGAAGCAGTGGTCCCGGCAAGGAGTAGGGTCGATGTGGGGGAGTTGGGGAGGGGCATAAAGGGTTTATTTTCCTCAGTGAGTCTTGCAAAACCATATTACACCTATGTGTTTAGAAATTATTTTATCAGGGCTGGAGAGATGGCTCAGGGGTTAAGAACACTGGTTGCTCTTTCAGAACCCATGGGTTCAATTCCCAGCACCCACATGGCAGCTCACAACTGTCTGTAACTCCAGTGCCAGGATGTCCAACACACATGGTGTGCATACACACACACATAGGCAGAACACCCATAAAATAAAAATAAAGGTAGAAATTATACACCTATAGTGATAATGTGGGAGTACAGATTATGTGCATGTAAATTTACCTGAAAAGTAGACACCAAAAAAGATGCCCCCTAAAAAAACGATATAACCTACAAGGGAAGGAAGTAGGGGAGGGACCCTGGGTAACTGATGCCTTTGGACAGTTGTGAGGAGACACCTGGATGGACTGGTAGGAGGCTACTGGGTGCTGTGGGTAGAGGAACACATGGCTGTACTGTGGCCCCACAGAAGAAAGGAGGAGTGCCCAGGTAGGGGGAGGGAGGGAGGTCAAGTCAGAGGCTGGCTCTGCGGGGATCAGAGAGGATTCCTGTTCCCCTGCCCATCTCTCCAGCCCCCATGGCCAGCTTCCTGATGTGTGGCCAATGCCATTCTGCAGGTTGCACACCCAGATGGACCTGGCAGCCATTCCCCCACTCTGGTGTCAGAATATTTACACCAGCTGTTGAGTGAGGGGCTTCGTGTTTTCATCTTGCACAGGACCCATCCTACGGCCCCCTCCCCCTGTCTCCAATGTCACAGTCAGGTCCTCTTCTCTCTGCCAGGACCGTCACACATTCAGTTTCTCAGGTGTCTGATCTGCCCCTTCTGCAACTAGCACACCACCCTCTAAGTGTCTGGGACCCCTCCCTTTTCTGTGATGGAGCTCACATTGTGTTGGACCCCAGCGGTCCTGTGCATATCTGCTGGTGAGGGGCACTATCTATACCCCAACAGAGCAGACCACAGGAGCAGTGACTTCCACACTAAAAACATCTAAATCTTTGGTAACTCACGCTTTAATCCCAGCACTTGGGAGGCAGAGGCAGGCAGATCTCTGTAAGTTCCAGGCCAGCCTGGTATACAGAATGAGTTCCAGGACAGCCTCCAAAAAAATACAGAGAAACCCTGCCTCGAAAAAAAAATCTATATCTTGCCATCAGTGTTCCCTGGTGGGTCCACTTGGAGTCCCCAACCTGTTCAGAGTACCCAGCCTAAAGGGACTGCCCTCCTCCTCTGAGGCTGCAGCCCCTCCCCTCCTCCTGTTCCTTCTAACCTTTCCCAGGCACCTGACTTGATAAGCTGATCCAGCCAGACCTGATGCCTAAGAGGTGTCCCTGCCTCCTCTGGCTCACCTCTCACTGTCATTTCCTTCTCCTTGAACTCTGTACCTGCCGCCAGCCCTCCTACTCACAGTCCTCCGGTCCCCAGCACTTGCCCCTGCAGTCTCTGCCACCTTCAGGCTGCCCCCAAGGCTAGGTAGCTTCTTCATCTCCGGCTGACAGCCCTGGGGCTTCCATCTCTGCTACTCTGTCAGGTCACTGGAGCCCCTCCTACCCCATCCTTGGTTCACTGAAGGCTCCCAGTCACTAGAACTCCATCTTCCGGCTCCCGCATCCCTCCACCACAGCCTTGACTCGCTGTCCTCTGTTTCTTTGCTCTGTCAGCCTTGGGCTTCTCCCAAGAGAACCTGTCTGTTGGTATCTCCACTCTAGGGTTCAGCCTGAGGCTGGTCTTCCACAAGGCTTGCGGGGAAGAGGGCAGATGGGGAGCAACGTTCCTGGCAAAAGTGAGACAGTTACTAGAGAGCCAGCCTCCCGCTGGAAAACCTAAGTAAATTAACTTCAGCAAAAACCAAAGCCTCTCCCGACACCCAACCCCGCCCCATTCTGCCCACGGGGCCTCTCTGGAGCCCTCTTGAACAGCAGAACCCATTCTGACCACCAGGTGGCGCTACGTTCCCAGTTGTCAGGCTGCCCTGTATGCTACCCAGCTTCCTGTCTGCAGAGAGCTAGAGCCGGCAAGAGCCAGAATTAGCCAGAATGCAGCAGAAACACCAAAGTCAACCATTGTACCTAACACCTTCCCTGCAGGCCAGCCCTTCCCCAAGGGAGGCAAGCCTTTAGTGAAGCAGTATCAGAGGAAACCGGTAGAGAGGGACGCGGCCAGACGACCCCCTCCACACCATGCCCTCAATATTTGCTAAATGCAGGTTTATGCAGGCACGTTCTTAGTTTCATTTCACAGATGATGGAGCCAGGCACAGAGAGGCTGAATAGCCTAGCCCAATCATGCTGAGTTCCCTAGCACCCCAGAAGAGATAGGATGCTGACAGCATCTTCTTTCTGGAAACTCAGGCTCAGAGACTGAGTGTTTCTTGGTAAGAGCACATGGTCACCACGCATGTGCAGTGCTCAAAGAGGCCAGAAGAGAGTTCTGGATCCCCTCAAACTGGAGTTATAAACATCTGTGAGCCTGGTGTGGGTCCTGGGAACCAAACCTGGGTTCTCTATAAGAGCAGCAAGGGGCCGGGTGGTGGTGGCGGCGGCGGCGCACGCCTTTAATCCCAGCACTCGGGAGGCAGAGGCAAGCGATTTGAGGCTAGGCTGGACCGACAGCCTCCAACATAATACAGAGAAACCCTGTCTCGTAAAACCAAAAAAAAAAAAAAAAAAAAAAAAAGCAGCAAGTGTTCTTTTGGTCATGAACCTAACCTTTAACAGCTGTGACATCTCTCCAGACCTTATTTATCTATTCGGTTACCTGGGATGGGCACAACTACACCCATGTGCAAGTCAGACAACCACCTTCAAGGGATCAGTTTACTCCCTCTGACATTTGGTGGAAGTCAGACTTGGAGGTAAGTGTGTCTACACACAAAATCACCTCACCGGCTCTGTGACATCTTTCTCTCCCCGCCCTGCCATCCGCCCTCCCCCACCTGCTCCAGCCCTCTCTATAGACCTCCCGACAGCCCATGATGTCAAGTCCCCATTAAGAGCCTGGAGTGTGCATGCTGTCAGGGATTTTTGTTTGTTTTTCCTAATCAAATCATGTGAAGCAGGGAAGACTCACTTTTAATCTGGATCTGGGCGATCCACCTTCAATGTGGGCCACAGCTAATGCTGCCAGTCCGTATGAAGGACATGGAGAAGGAAGGTCTTGCTCTCTGCCTGCTGGTTCGGGCTCTCGCTGGCAAGTCCGTTCCTTCACTAGCGTTGCAGTCCCCTTCTTCGGGACTCAAGTACATGCTGAAGACCAGCTGAGACATCCAGCCTTGTGGACTGAACAACCACTGGATTCTCAGACTTTCCATCGGTACACGGCCATCGTTGGACCACCTAGCTGGAGCGCAGCCTGTAGCCATCCCACATATAGATTCAGTCTGTCAGTTCTGTTCCTCTAGAGAACCCTGACTAACAGAGACGTGGAAAAGAAGAGATCCCTACTTCTAATTGTCCCTAGGGCAAGATGGGGCCAGAGACAGTGCACGGAGGGACAGGAGGACAAGGTGGAGACATGTCCTTCAAGCATCCCGCCTCAGAATCTCCAGTTTGAGAGCCAGGGCTGAGGCTGAGCTGAAGTTCATCACACTGTCTTTGACACTGCCCTCTACTCCCCCCACACACACACTCGCTGAACCCCGGCCTCTGTTGTTTGTCCTGAGGCATGGCCTGTGGTTGCCCGGCTCTCTCTTTGAGAGACCTTCCCTTCTGTGGTTCAGCCTCAGCCCCCCGCCAGCTGTGCTGTGGACCACTGTGTCCTTACCTCTGCCTTCCACCAGGATGGCCAGGTCACCCTCGTGCCCTCACCAGTGTGTTCCTAGGGTTTGGCACTGAGCTAGCTCTGTGTTGTGAGGTGGCAGTGCTGGACTCCAGCTCCATCATTCTAAGCTGTGCTACCTTGGGCAAATCCTTCAACCTCTCTGAGCTTTGGTTTTCTCTCGTGCGCAGGAATTGTAGTGAGAATTAGTAAGGCAGCCTGTGCAAAATAAACTGTACTACAGTTATGTTGATTGAGCACTTTGTGTTGATTTAAATTTATTTATTTACTTCAAAACGGTCTCACTATGTAGCTCTGGCTGACCTGGAACTCACTCTGTAGACCAGGCTGGCCTCAAACTCAGAGTGAGTTCTAGGACAGCCTCCAAAACAATACAGAGAAACCCTGTCTTGAAAAACTTAAAAAAAAAAAAAAAAAAAAGAACCTGACCTAGTTCTATACATCACCACTGCTCAAAAGCCACCCATGAGCCTGGCCCAGGCCTGCAATCCCAGCACTCAGAAGGGAGAGGCAGGTGGATCTCTATGAGTTCAAGGCCAGCCCAGCCAATTACATTGTGCGACCCTGGCTCAAAAAAACAGAAAACCACCAGTAGCTCTCTGGCACCTGGGCAGCCAGGTCCCATCCTCTTCTGGGTGGCTCTCAGGCCCCTCCTCTGGCTCTCCCCCATTCCATTTCCCCTTATTTTAGGCTCCCCTGCAATCCCTCGGGTCTGGGTATCTCTCCCAGGACACCCCGGGCTTTTCTGGCCAGCACCTATGCTCAGGTTGTACACAAGGTGAACAAATTCACCTTTGTTGCCCAAACAAATGTCTCTGTGTTACTTTTGGTGTCTTTTCTCCAGTGCTACTTGTCTAAACATGCCTGCTGCTGGCTAGCTTAGCCCTGAAGAGCTTCCCATTGCTGATCGGAGGCAGGGGCATTGGGCCCACGTCAGGTGCCCGCTGGTGCCTCATCACAGGGGATGGCCTGAACATCCTGGGTCCAGCTCTACTATTGTGCCACCCGGGTTATTCACACTCTGACAGTTCCTAAGGAGGGAATCGAGTGTATTTGTAGACGGCAGCCTTCCTTGCCCAGAGCCTGCTCCATTCCCAAGTACTACAAAGAGCCAAGGTTTCTAGGTCCCTCTGAGCCGCAGGCTCTCCTCCCCCACTTACAGCATTGGGGGTGATCCTGCCACCAGAGAGAATCACGGGAGACAGAGAGGCATAAGCATGCCCCTATAAGGCCCCACCAAGTCTTCCCAGCTCCAATAACTGGGCGCCTGACCCCTGATGACGTTCTTTTACCCATCTCTCGTGCTAGTTAGTTAACAATGAACTAACACCGGCCTCCAAGGAAGCCAATTTATGCATTAACTCATTCCGCAAATATCTGCACCTCCTGCGCTGTACCAGCTCAGAAGGAAGATGCCGAGGATGCTGAAGATACTGATGAGGGAGACCGAGAAGAAAGCGAGAGACTGTCACTCGCACTGATTGCACGCCAGGGCCATTGTTCCTCTGAGTGCCTCCGCTGGCTGCAACCTTCTCCACCGAAATGTCCCTTCTGCGAAGTGGGATAGGGCAGGTCGGGTCCAGGGGTCCTTCCTGCTTTCAGCCCGGCACCTGGGGCAGCAGGGGGAGCCACCGGGAAGGACCCTCGTGCCCCAGGAGCCTCTTCTGAGAAGGAAGTATTATTTACCCTACATTGTGCGGGAGGGAAAACACGGGGTCCTTGGAGCCCTGCCAGACCCTGTCTTCAGGCTGTTTGGCTTTGTTTGTTTTTTTGGCCTTTTTTTTTTTTTCCTCTTTCTTTGGGCTAATTGTTCTCATTAAATCTTTTTGTCCTGTTTTGTTTTTTACGGGCTGACAATGCTGCCCAGCGCTCAGCACTACTTCCTGTGTTTCTGCCCAGCGCAGGCCTCGTTTCCTGTTGTGAACCGTCGTCATGGCAACTGGAGGCCTCGGTGGGCTCCTCGGGAGGTGGAGTGGGGAGGGGGGCAACATGGGTGACATCACCCAGTGGGAAGGCGAGGGGCTGGGGTCGCAGAGGGCTGCTGGAGGCCGCCTGTGGGCACATTGCTACGGGGTGACTCAGCCCGAGACGGGGAAGAATGCCTCACATTCTTTCGGGAGGTAAGCAAGGTCAGGCAGCTAGGCCGGGATCCTGTTTACCTGACCCTGGCCCCCCGGGGGACCCGAGCTGGTGCCGGACAGCTCACTAGGACACAACCGCCAGAGCTCGGACGCTGAGCCTGGAGTGGAGGAGGGGCGGGATCCAGACACCGTGTGAATTCTGGCGTCTGAGGCCAGCATCCGATCACAGCTCCGCCAGGTGACCACTGTCACTTTGATCAAATCACCTCACCTCCTAGTTTCCGATGGAGGGTTTGGTTGGGGGCCTGGAAAGCGCAGGACATAGACGTACTCTTCTCCTGGCCCCTCACATGCTCGTCCAAGACTGAGAACAAGAAGCTGGACGAGCCGGGCAGGGGCCTCCGCGTGAATCCGGTGGGGAAGCCCCAAGTACATAGCTCAGTAAAATAGGTGGAAAAGTCAGTTTGGGAGATGGGGTGTGCACCCTGAAGCTCCCAGGCTGGACTCTGGACACAGCTCACCTGCTCTGCATATCCCCCCCTTTCTGTGACTCCTCTCAGCCATCAATATGAGGAAGTCTGAGCCCTTCCAAGGACATGCATGTCTTCTGACCACACTGAATCCCACAGCCCTGGAGACGGTAGGGCGGGAGCTGGGGTGCCAGGCCCCGTCTAGAGTCAAAGTGTCCACATTCGCCTTTGGCTAGCTTCAAACAGACTAGTTGTGGCGGGGACCAGGACAGGGCCCCTACTTGTCACAGATGAATGGAGACCACCTGGCTCCGCGGCCTACCGTCTGAACATCATTGCCAGCCTGGTCTGGGGGTCGGTGATGCTTGCTGGTTAGCGCCTTTGGGTGATGTCTTAGCTCCCCAAGCTGCAATTTACTGTTTTCTTCACCTTACAAGGATTCACTCTGTATGTAGCTCAGGCTGGCATTCACTCTGTAGGCCAGGCTGGCCTTGCTTCTGAGTGCTAAGATTAAAGGCGTGGGTCACCATGCCTGGAGCAGTTTACCTTTCTGTAAAACCTCCAGGGGAGTCGTGAGTGAGATAAAGCATCTGGTACACAGTAGGCCTTCCACTGGCTGTTGAGACCACACAGATGCCCACTTTCCTGGCACCCCCACCTAGCAGTGCTGGACCCAGACCCTGGCCCTGGGTGTCCATCCCAATTCACCCATCCAAACACAGGGACAGTGCCGCCAGAAGCCCCGTGGTTTTCCCATAAAGGGACCGGGTTTCCCTGGATAGGAAATATCCTGTTCTGGCTGGAGGGGGGAGGAAGAGGAGCGGGAAGGACACAACCGGCTACATTCCTGGCATTCTTGGCAACTGTCCTGTCCAGCTGCCTGGCTGTGACTGGGGGCACTGGCCCGGTGCCAGGCTAGCCTGGCCTCACAGCGCAGAATTCCTCTCTTTGGGTGCCCCTTGGACTTGGGAGTAACAGGGGTCCCTCCTGTTTTCAGCCCTCTCTTCAGTTCTGTTGCACACAAAGCTGAAGTCCAGTGCCAAACGTTGAGATGGGGGCTCTGAGGACAGCCCTCGGACACAGGGTGGGGGTGGGTTCTATTTTCAGTTCCTTCCCAACTAATGGTCCCCAAGGAGGTTCAGCAAAGTGGCTGGGGCACAGTCGGCAGGGCAAAGGGACCTTTCTGACTCTCTAGCTGCAGAATGGTGGGCCCAGCTTTGCAAGATCACTGGAGCAGTTTACCTTGTAAGCTTGCTAAGACACTGTCCCTAATCAAGGACCGGAAACCAGCCCTTCCCCACACAAGGGCTGGCGTACTGCCTCATGGTGGTGTCTCTTTTTATTCACTTATTTTGAGACAGCCTTGCCACGTAGTACAGGCTGGCCTTGAACTATTGGTCCTCCTGTCTGGTCTTCCTGAGTCCCAGAATTACAGACATGTCCTACCATGCCCAGTTTTATCTACTGTTACTGAGGGTCAACTCTGTCCTGAAGAATTCTGATGCTCATAGAGGAGGGGCTGGGGGCAGTTGAGGGGCTTCAGGCTCTGGAATCACCCCCTGAGGGAGTGCCTCAGGGGTCCTGGGAGGAACTGCTCTAAGATCCCACAGTTAGCCACGGTCAGCTGCCTGCAGCCCGCAGAGCAGTTGGAAGCCGCGGTTTTTTTTTTTGTTTCCCATGTCCTCTGCAAACTGCCCCCATCTCAGCCCCATGAGAGCCAGAGCAGTGTGGGAAGAAGCCAGGCACTGCTGCTCGCTGGGATCTGCCTTAGAGATGCATCTTGCCAAGACCGGAGGCTGTGGACAGGTGGCCGCAGACACTCTCCATCCTGGGAGCAGGGATGGAAGGAACAGAAGACATGGTTCATCTCAAGCACAGGGCAGCAGTGTCCAGATCCTGGCTCTCCTGCCTGGAGACCTTTGAGCCCTTTATATTAGATCGTTCCATTTTCCATCTCAACAGCTTAGGGCTCTTTTGTGAGCCACTCCAAGAGATGGACTTCTCTGTGCCAGGCCACGAAGGCCCCAGGAGGCCCCAGTGTCTGGACATCCCTCTTGTACCTGGCCATCATGCAGGGGCTCTGCAGTCATCCTGCTCTGCTATCTGTGGCCCCCAAGTTTCTGGATTTAAGTCTTTGGTTCTCTGGCTATCTGTGTACTTAAGCACGCACACCCTTGAGAATATTCAGAAGAGGGAGCCCCATTTTGTCACCTGCCCTGACCTCAAGTCAACAGCCAGCCAGGGTGACAGACCTGCTTTCAATAACCCCACTGTCTCCATTTTATCTGTCCCAGTAAGGCCAGTCACTCTCAAAGCCATCACTCCGCCTTCCCCTGGTGCCTGCCAGCCGCCTGTCCTGTCTGGCCATGTCTCTGTCTGTCTGAGAGACAGTAGGAGGAAAAGCCTGGAGCCTCACCCTGAGGGATGCACGTGTCCAGTGCATTGTTCTCTCTCCCCAGGGAGATCTCAGTTGCAAAGCTTGGGAGTCACAGGGCATGTGCCAGGAGTCCCTGAGGGCTGGGGATGCATGCGTGGAAGTGTGTTCATGGAGGACAGGGCTAGACAACATCATGATAGTGTGAGCAATGCCTGCTGGGATGCATCTTGATAAAATGATGCAACAGGCAGTACACTTGGAATTCCGTCAGTCGGGAGGCAGAGGCAGGCGGATCTCTGTGAGTTTGAGGCCAGCCTGGGCTACAAAAGCAAGTTCCAGGCCAGCCAGAACTGTTACACAGAGAAACCCTGTCTTGAAAAACAAAACAAAATTGGACATGGTGGTGCACACCTATAATCCCAGTACTTGGGAGGCAGAGGCTGAAGGATTGCATGTGTTCAAGACCAGGCTAAGCTGCACAACAAAGTCTTGTCTAAATAAATAGGTAAATAAATAAATAGGTGAATGAGGGTGTGAGACGGGCACTACATATGATGTCCAGGGTGCAGGATATGACTCAGAGGTTAAGCGCACTGGCGGCTCTTCTAGAGAACCTGGGTTCAATTTCCAGTGCCCCCCATACAGGGATTCACAGCCATCTGTAACTCCATTTCTAGGGGATCTGACACCCTGTTCTGGCCTCTGTGGGCACCAGGCACACATGTGGTTCACAAACATACATGTAAGCAAAATACCATACACATAAAATAAAAAGTTTTAAAAATTATGTTCAGATATTCCCCTGTACTGACCCTGTCCAACTGCCAAAGTCTGGTTGGGAATTTGCAGTGCCCTGGCCTAATCCAGACAGCCCTGCTCACGCTGCCCTTATCCTAAAGGGCTCTTGATCACCATACCCAACCTCTTTGCCTAGCCAGGTTCTGCACACCTTGCTCCATGGTCTAGCTGGGTATAGATACTATCCCGCAACAACGTCTCTCTGTAACAGACAGAGACCAGTAAAGAAAGCCACAGCTGAGCTGGGCGTTGGTGCACGTCTTTAATCCCAGTACTTGGGAGGCAGAAGCAGGCAGATCTCTGTGAGTTCAAGGCCAGCCTGGTCTACAGAGTGAGTTACAGGACAGCTAGAGCTACACAGAGAAACCCTGTCTTGAAAAACAAACAAAAAACCCAAAACAAAACACAAGAAAACCATACCTGATCAAAATGCAGAGCACATGTGGGTCCATGTGGCACCCAGCCCAACTGACCTGTATATAACGTAATTCCTGCACCTCCAGCGCAGGTAACACTAGGACGAAGGGGTAGAAAGACTGTAAGAGGAACAGGAAGTCTGCTGTGAGAGTTCATCTCCTAGAAATGTCAGAAAGGCTACTATGCCCATGAAGTTTCATCAGGGCTCAAGAATTAGACCTAAAAAAGGATGACCCCAACAGTCATGCTACCACAGAAGGGGGAAATCTCAGAGGACCCCAACATAGACAAAATCCTACAGGCAGCTAAGGAATGCTGAGAGTTGGAGAAGACTCTTCCCCAGGGAAATCTCTAATCAGCTGTCTAATACCAATCAGACAGTTCTGAAATCACATACATACAAGTGATATTATACAAACTGAGCAGATTGTATTATTATATATAGGAGTGAGTGAGTGAATGTGTGTGTAGGTGTTAAAAATCAAAGAAAAAAAGGCCAGAGTCCACCGGGCAGTGGTGGCACATGCCTTTAATCCCAGCACTTGGAAGGCAGAGGCAGGCGGATCTCTGTGAGTTTGAGGCCAGCCTGATCTACAAAGATACACAGAGAAACCCTGTCTCAAAAACCCCCCAAAAATGGCTAGAGGTCATGAATTTGAAAAAGAGTGGTGGTGGGGTAACATGAGAATTGATGTGTGTGTATATATATTTCTTTTAAAAATAATATTTAATAATAAATAAAATAATATTTCTTTTAAAATATTTTTATTTTATATGTGTGGTGTTTTGCCTATATACGTGCCTGTGCAAGAATGTCGAATACCCTGGAACTGGAGTTACAGACGGTTGTGAGCTGCCATGTGGGTGCTGGGAATTGAACTTGCCAGTGCTCTTAACTGCTGAGCCATGTCTCCAGCCCCGATGTAATTAAACTTTAATTAGAAGACATGTGATATGCTTTAACAACAATGATGACAGCCGGGCATAGTGGGTATGTAACGCCTGTAATCCCAGCACTCGGGAGGCAGAGGCAGGTGGATCTCTGTGAGTTTGAGGCTAGCCTGGTCTACTATCCAGTTCCAGGACAGCCAGGGTTACATAGAATTACAAATGGGCTAATTGTCAGAGTACCCGGTGAGGACCTGGATTCTATTCTCAGCAGAGACAGAGATGGACAGACAGACAGACAGACAGACAGACAGACAGACCGACCAGCCCTGAGTGTGAGCACACAGGGTGTGTAACTCTGTTGGTAGAGAGCCTGCTTGGACTGAACCACATAAACTGGGCATGGTAGCACACATCTGTAACACCAGCACTCTGAAAGCTGAGGCAAAAGTTCAAGGCCGTTCTCAGACACCTATCAAGTTCGAGACCAGCCTGGGCTACATGAGACACTGTGTCAAAAAAAAAAAAAAAAGCTGGAGAGACAACTCAGCAGCCAAGAACATTTATTGCTCTTGCAGAGGATCCGGGTTCAGTCCTCTGTACCCATATGGTGGATCGGAACTCCAGTTCCAGGGGATCCTGTGGGTCCTGGGTCCTCTTCTCACTTTACAGGAACCAGGCATGCATGTGAAATAAATGTAAAGTTTTATTGTGTATATAATGATATAAAATTACCTATATGTTGTATGTGTACAGAAAGAAGTGGTAAAGGGAGGAGAATGGGAAGGGAAGTAAATCTAATAGAACAAATGGAAGAGAAGCTAGAACATTAAACATGCCCTAAAATAAATTGAGACCTAATGGAAAACAAACAGAAAACTGAACCAAATGTTTAACTCGGCAAACATTGCTTGTACACCTGCTGTGCGTCTGGGCTTTGCTGAGTGAAGTGACGCCCGATGTCAGGAGAACAGGGCAGTTACGGCAAGCACACAGTCTCAGGTGGGAGCTGGTTCTCCTCAGGAGGGCACCCACAGAGGCAAGCTGGAGGCATGGGGGACTTGAGGCGACTGCCTACAGGAAGCGAGGGAGAAGCCCTGGAAGGAACCCTGAAGTAGGTGGCTGGCATCCTCACTAGCCAGAGCAGGAATGACAAGCAGGCTCCAATTCTTTAGAGAAGTCTGGAGTGCTGGGTTGAGAGATATTTGGAAGCCAAGTGGTCATGCCTTTGGAAAGAATTCAATGACCAGGTCATTTGCTCATTTTAACAACAAATATTTCTAGATGCCTCTCCAGGCCTTACATACCTCCAATACCGCAGGGGACTTCCTCGTAGGTGCAGGCAGTATAGCAGCAGCTGAAGAGAATGGGTAGACAGATGGATGCCAGATGAGGCGGGATTTGGGGGGGAGGCCATAGAGAGGTGGGCTGGTTTCACTGATGTTGTCCACGAAGACCTGGGGTCACCATGGGGCAGTGCTTTGCATAGAGGGGGCTCTCGGTGAGGCCAGGGCAGGACCCTGTTGACCCTCATTGGTGGGGAGGGCGACCCTCAATGTGGTGCTGAGGCTGGGACCTCAGGTGAGCCAGCAGGAGTCAAGGACTGAAGATGGGCTGAGAGGGAGAGAGAGGGGGAGAGAGAGAGAGAGAGGGGAAAGAGAGACAGAGAGACAGAGAGAGAGAGACAGAGAGAGACAGAGAGAGAGAGACAGAGAGAGACAGAGAGAGACAGAGAGCTCATTAGATGGAAGGGTGATAATGTGAAAGTCAATGCCAGCCCAGAGCAACTGTTTCCTCTAGGGAATAATTTACTTTATTTGCATTGATGCTTTGCCTGCCTGTATGTCTGTTTGAGGGTGTCAGATCTTTGGAGTTACAGACAGGTGAGTGCTGGGAGTTGAACCCGGGTAGAAGAACAGTCAATGCTCTTAACCACTGAGCCATCTCTCTAGCCCCAACTACAGCAACTCTTATAACAAGGTCATATCCACTGCAACAAAGTCTCACTTTCTAATAGTGCCACTCCCTATGAGATTATGGGGGCCAATTACATTCAAACTACTATATTCCACTCCCTGACCCCCATAAGCTTATAAAAGTATCATAATGCAAAATTTATTGAGTCCAACTACAAAAGTTCCCATAGTCTATCACAGCCTCAACAATGTTTTAAAAGTCCCAAGTTCAAAGTCTCTTCTGAGACACTTATTCCATAACTTCTGTCTTCTCTCTGTGGGTGGAGTAAGGGAGTCCACAAAGCCCGACATAAAAGAATATCAAATGTTTGTTTGGAGGACACTCACACAATAAAGGC
Organism: Mesocricetus auratus; assembly: GCF_017639785.1. NCBI lineage: Eukaryota > Metazoa > Chordata > Mammalia > Rodentia > Cricetidae > Mesocricetus > Mesocricetus auratus. The sequence continues at coordinate 84,892,086 of NW_024429194.1, read as the reverse complement.
AGAGAGCTGCCATGGTCTTCTGCCCTGGGGTGCTGGAGACTGCAATCTGACCTGCCACCATCACCCAAGAGCCCACCAGCAAGAGGGTAACACAATCCTGTCCTTCAGATTTTAGGTTGTCACATGGGCAGACAAGCTCTAATGTGTAGCTTGCTGCCCCAAAAGTCATTGGCTAAACTGATTGAAATCCCACAACCCTTTTCCTTTTTTTTCTGAAATTATAAGATTCTAATCCTATCATAAAACTATATATAATAAGAACAAATATCAAGTGTTGTCCAGGAGAAAGAAAAGGTAAAAAACATACACAAAATTAGAACTACAGCCAACAAGAACAGCATCAAACTAGAAATACACATTAAATGTCCAGGCTGGAGGTAATTGGTCAAATAGATTACTCTGTCAGCTGTCCTATCCTGAGGAACCTAAATATTGTGCCCAAATATCTTAGCTAAGATATGAGAGAATAGTAGCTGTGACTATCTAGTCTTTAACCCCATCAAAAACCTGAGAAGGAAAATAATATTACCTCGGTAAGCAGGAAGTACAAGCAGACAACTTCCAAAAGGTGCAATAAATGACAGAAACAGCTGGCTACCTGGACAGTCACCCAAAGTCTCTCTGCAACATTGGGGCAACCAACTTTGGCTAATGCCTGGGATACCTGGCAGACCATTTTCAGAAGCAGGAAGATCTGAAAGACTGTCCTACCTCATCTTGGCAAAGTTCAGCAGTCACTTTTGCTTGCCTCCTGCTTGTCCAGTTTGGTTAGCATGCCTACTACAGCTGTTGAGGCAAGGGCAGTTCTTTGCCCAATAGGTCAGTTTTGCCAAGAAGGAAACAAACTCCAAATGGAGTGTCTCCAGTGCCCAATATACTTGCTGAAAAATCTTAGTGTTGTCAGGAGCAGTTGTGTCTCATGCTAGCAGAGTTTTTTTTTTTTTTGGTTTTACAAGACAGGGTTTCTCTGTATTGTTTTGGAGGCTGTCGGTGCTAGCAGAGTTTTAAATTATTAAAACATTTAAAAATCATATTCTGTAGATCTTTGAAGAGTTTGAAGATCATAACTGTGCAGAGTACATCTCTATGCAATTAGAGAACCTGACATAACTAGGCAAGAAAAGCCTGGGTGACTATAACTTATAATTCCTAATACCTATATAACTTATAGATTAAGGCTTCACATATAAAAATAAACAGTCTTTAGACAGATGTGCATCAAGGAGGATAATGACCTCAAATTGTAACTATATAGAAATATCTTGATCAAAGGTAAAAATCTGTAGTGCAATATTATAAAAATATACAAAATATCTCAGGAATATATTTAAAAACATACATACACTATGACAAAAATAGGCCTAGAGTTGGTGGCTCACAGCTTTAATCCCAGTACTTGGGAGGCAGAGGCAGGCGGATCTCTGTGAGTTTGAGGCCAGCCTGGTCTACAGAGTGAGTTCCAGGATAGCCTCCAAAACAATACAGAGAAACCCTGTCTCAAACCCCCCCAAAAAAGTAGTTTTACATATATATCAATATACAAGAATCTGAAATCAATGTAAATTTGTGTATAACAGTTGCTAAAAAAGTTCACAAGTAGATACACTAATCTACCTATTATTCTATGCCATCCATTCTCCCTTTTTCTTTTCCAAAAGAGATCCCTGAATCTAAGCTTCATTATTCCACCCCAGCCCTATTACAACTTAGAATCAACCCTTAACAGGTGACGATTACCCAAAAACCATCCAACCCAACTGTTGGAGAAGGGAGCATCATTTTCTTAGAATTACTTCCAGCTGTCATGGGGGTGATGACGTCTCTAAGGGATCCTGTAAAAACTAAAACAAAGGTTAAGTTTCAAGGGTACTGTCTGTAGCAATTGTAGACAGTCTGAGTAGTGTATAGGGCTTATCTGAAGTTCTTATATGAAGTTCTGGCCAATGTTGCAAGAAGGTGTACCATCTCAGCTAACCAAGTTAGAATACTCTTAAGCAATTTGTAGTTGAAAACTAATCTTAGAGTGGTGTATATCAGCTCAATGACATCATATATGAACCAGGTAAAAATGTTGTGGGACCCCATCTTCTTTTTGGGGACTTAAGAGATTACTATAGGAGAATTTATTTTTCACTGTGGAAAACTTGAACATTATTAATATCAAAACGGGAAGTTTAATTTTTTATGGTTATGCATCCAAAGAAAGGTATCAATAAAATGAAAATAAGGCCGGGTGGTGATGGCGCATGCCTTTAATCCCAGCACTTAGGAGGCACGGGCGGATCTCTGTGAGTTCAAGGCCAGCATGTTCCAGAGTGAGTTTCAGGACAGGCTCCAAAGCTACACAGAGAAACCCTGTCTCAAAAAACAAAAAGCAAACAACAACAAAAAAGAATGGGGAGAAGGAGGGTTTTGTGAGAAGCATTTATGATCATCGTAGTCCCTAAATTTTAGGTTTTCTTCTGTCCCACACCAGGTGGCTCTTTTAACAACATGCTTGGATTTAGAAAAGGAGAGAGCCACAGTCCAACTCCAAAGCCAGCTTTGAGTTTTAAGTGAGTCCAGACTACCACTACACTAAGAAGGGAGGCCATGAGGTGCTGAGATTGTCACCCTGCAGAGGATATTGGTACCAACAGTCAGATTTTCTTTGTTTGGTAACTTTTTCCTGGCTAGCTATTCTTTCTTCTTTAGGTGTATATATGTTCAAGCTCTTTTGACTTCTTGAAAATAGGTATATCTCTATAAGACAAGAACAGAACCTTGCCCTGACCCTAGAGGTTTCTCCTGTTTAAACCACTCTTGATTAATTTTGATGGTATCCATAGCTTTTCTTCTCCTGTGGAAACAACAGTGAAAACACTTTCCCAAAGTAGCACATATCCTGGTTTCCATTTTGAGGTCAGCACATCCTTGAAGTACACCGGCTGATTTAACTAAAAAGTTTTTCTTTGTCTAATGTCTCTCCTCGGCCTTCTGGAGCTATGAGCTACCACACTGTGAGGAAGCCGCCCCCTCCCCCTCCCCACCACCCAGGAAGAGTGGGTGACTCACATCTGCTGAGCTGAGAGGCTGTTTTGCAGAGTGAGTGAGCTTGAGCAAGGTGGAAGGCTGCGTGTGTGGTTGAGAGCAGGAGGGAAGCTCCAGGCAGAGAAAACCTAGTGGCATGCTGGGAAGCCAGCTGTGCTCCTAGAAGGTCCTACACTATCAACAGATGTTGATTAGCTCAGTTGATGAAGTACTTGTCTAGTGGTTTTTTGTTTTGTTTTTTGTTTTTTCATTTTTCGCGACAGGATTGCTTTGTGAAATAGTCCTGGCTGTCCTAGAACTCACTCTGTAGACCAGGCTGGCCTCAGACTCACAGAGATCCCCTGCCTCTGTCTCCCGAGTGCTGGGGTTAAAGGTAAGCATCACCACCCAGCCTTGTCTAGCATCCTTGAAGCCATAGTCCCATCTCCATCACTGCATAAACCGGGTCAAACAGGGTCCCTTCACCCCCACACTGAAGCAGCCGTGTCCCCGAAGTACAGAGTGTGGAAGGAGGACTCTCCCAAGCAAACGATGGATATCAGGTTGAGGAGTGTTTGTCAGAACCTTAACATAGGGCTGGCAAAATGGCGCCGCGGGTAAAGGAGATTGCCATACTGGACTGAAGACCTGGGTTCGATGCCCGGAACCTATGTAAAGTGGAGAAGAGAACCGACACTACAAAGTTACAAAGTTGTCTCTGACCTCCACAGCCACATTATAGTCAACAGTAATAGTCCACAAACTCTTCACCCAGGTGCCCACATGAGGTCCCCGCTCCCTGGGAGGAAGTCAGGTCTACTGCCAGCACTGTCCCTGCTGCTCTCCCGTAGACCAGATGCTACAGGGCCTGTCTCCACACTTGTCCAGCAGAACCTCATCCCCCAAGGCTGGGCTCACAGGGGCAAGGAAACTGCAGACAGGGGGTCATTGTCTAGCCCAGCCAAGCCCAGATCCACAGTTGCCAACCCATCTGGACCTCAAGGTCTTCTTGAGACCAGCCTGCTATGTGTGGGGACATTTGTGTCCCGGTTGCCATAGGAGACTCAGATTCTCCACTGAGTACTCCCCAAAGTGTCCTGATGGTGACCCCAGGGCATCTCCGTCCAGCAGGCCTGGGAAGGGCCTGGAGGGACAAAGCCACTTTTGGCTGCAGGGGCAGCTGGTAGCTGAATGTTCGTCAGTTCACCAGCCTGGCTGCCCCAGGGTGGCACCATGTACATCTTGTTTTTTGTCATGACACACATGACAGAGCAGATGTTTTTCTTCAATTCTGACTGAAGTATTTCTAGACCCTCACCCCTACTGTCCACCCCATGTCACCTCCCGTTCTCCCTGGCTCTGTCTCAGTCTGTCCTGCAGCTAGAGGGAGCCTTTAGAAACACAATTTAACTACATCTCTCCTGGGCAAAAATCCAGTGAGCCCGGGGCCCACATGTCCCAGCACTCCACATCCAGCTGGGACAGTTAGTGAAGCTGAGTTTGCTTTTGTTCCCAGCCTTTCTTTTTTGTCCCTGTTCCCCAAACAGTACGAATAGGGGCTATTTACTGGAATTTTCATTGCATTAGATTTGGGGGTTTTGTTTTGTTTTCTTGAGACAGGGTCTCATGATACCCTCAGGTACCTCAAGCTCATATGTAGGGTGACTTTGAACTTCTCGTTTGTTTGTTTTTTTGAGATAGGGTTTCTCTGTGGCTTTGGAGACTGTCCTGAAACCAGCTCTTGTAGACCAGGCTGGTCTCAAACTCACAGAGATCTGCCTCCCTCTGCCTCCCGGGTGCTGGGATTAAAGGAATGCACCACCACACCTGGCTATTTTTTTGTTTTGTTTTGGTTTGGTTTTGACTTTGAACTTCTAATCCTGCCTCCCCCATCCTCATGCTAGGACTGCACATATGTGCTACCATCTTATTGAGTTAGCAAGGACGGAGGACCTACTGTGTGCTGGGGCAGTGCTAGGGGCCGCCTCTCTCATGTCACATCCCCCGCTGGGCCACTTCCCTCCTGAGATCTCAGAACCTCTCCCTGCTGCTGAGGGTTTCCCCACCCACTCAGTCCTCCACCTTGGGACCCAAAAGAACTCTTTCCTATCACCAGGGGAACCCAGTGTATTGGTTACTTTTCTGGTTGCTGAGGAAAAAAATAAAAAATAAAATAAAAACCTGATGAAAGCAACTTAAGGCAGGCAGGGTTATTCTGGCTCACAGTTCAGGGTACTGTCTGTCATGATGGGAACGATGTGGAGGCGGGGCTTGAGGAGGCAGCTCATCACCTTCTAGCCATAGTCGGGAAGCAGAGAGAGAGGAAGGCTGGTGCTCAGCTTGCTTCCCCCTTTCACTCCGTCTGGGTCCCTATTCTGTGGAACAGTGCTGCCCACAGTTAGGGCGGGTCTTCCCGCCTCAGTTAACCTAATCAAGATAAACCCTCATAAACATGCCCAGAGGTTTGTCGCCTAGGTAATTTTAAATCCTGTCAAATTGATGATCAATATTAATCATCACACACTGAGACTTACAAGCCCAAACATGGTCTAAGGAGCGGTGGTCACTTGCCAGAATAATCTCCTCCTTACCAAGGGCTCCTAAGGTGATTTTAATTAGTTTCCCAACAGGATTTTGCATATGCAGTGGGCAGGCATGTACAGGCTGCTGCCTCCCAGAAAGCAAGATGCTCAAACAGGAGCAACTGTGGCAGCCGGTGCCGTTCCTGGGCTCAAGCCCAGACATGTGGCATCCAGGTCCAGGGGACCTCCTGGGCTCTCCTGAAGCAGCTGAGGGCTGCAGTAGCCCAGGTGCTTCCCAGGAACAAGAGACACAAAGAAACAGCTGGGCCGTGAGAGGCTTGGTCAGTTGGTCTGTAAGGGGACCTACCACTAAGCCTAACAACAGAACTCCACCCCAGGACCCACCTAGTGGAAGGAGAAGCAACTCCAACAAGCTGTTCTCTGACCACACACACACACACACACACACACACACACACACACACACACACACACACACACCCTGAATACACAATAAATAATATGTGATAACTTAAAAAATATTTAAGGAAATAATTGTGATGGTCAGACATGGTGGCTGTGCTAGACTGTTATGTCAACTCGACACAAGTTGAAGTCATTTGAGAGGAGAGAACCTCAATTAAGAAAATGCTCCACGGGGCCAGGCAGTAGTGGTGCATGGCTTTAATCCCAGTACTCAGGGGGCAGAGGCAGGCAGATCTCTGTGAGTTTGAGGCTAGCCTGGTATACAGAGTGAATTCCAGGACAGCCAGGACTATTCTACAAAGAAACCCTGTCCGGAAAAAACAAAAATCAATCAATCAAACAAACAAACAAACAAAAAACCAAACCAAAACAAAAACAGAATTTAGAAACTGCAGGCACAAAGTGTAAATGCTGTGGCAGGCTGTGAAGGTGGAGAGGATGGGAGCTAGCCAGGCATCTCAGGACCTGCGGAGCAGCTTGGTGATAAGCTTCCCAAGACCTTGTGTTTGTTTCCATTTGCCTCAGACATGCCAGGTACAGAGCAGCAAGTCAGCAGCCAGAATACGGGTAGACAGGGATGTAAAGACCTCCTGCCTAAAAAGCATAAGGCTTAGCCGGGCGTTGGTGGCGCACGCCTTTAATCCCAGCACTCGGGAGGCAGAGGCAGGCAGATCTCTGTGAGTTCGAGGCCAGGCTGGACCGACAGCCTCCAAAACAATACAGAGAAACCCTGTCTCGTAAGACCAAAAAAAAAAGCATAAGGCTTTTTCCTTATAAAGTTCCTAGCCTCCAGTGTTTTTGTTATAGCAGCATAAAACACAACAATACACCAGTCAAACATCTCAGAATTTATGTGGACTCACCCATGCCAGCAGAGGCTAAACGGGAAGACTCACAGGTCTGTAACAGGCGATAACAAGAGCAATACCCTGGCAGCTGTCAGAGAAGGCTGACCAAGGATCTGGGACTTTCATCCCTCTTAACACTGCGGCCAAGTGCGAAGGCTGACTTCTAACCTCGCCACGTGGTGACAGGTGGCGCTACAACTCTGAAGCAAGTGCGGTGGCACACGCCTGGCACCCCAGCGTTTGGGAAGATGAGGCAGGAGGATGGTAAGTTGCAGGTTAAACAGTGAGACTCTGTAAGGCAGAGCCATTGACCAGAAGCCTGCATCCAGAGAACACACCCCTCAGAAATGAAGGGGAAGTCAAGATACTGCTTGGATCAAGGGAAACTGAGCTGACTGCAAACAAACCGTTTCTTTAGAAAGCTGAAGAAAGTTCTCTGAAGAGAAAGGATAAAGAAGGAATCTTGGAACATCAGGAAGGCAGCATGCAAAACCATGGGTGAGTACCACAAGCTTTCCTCACGTTGTGTTTGACCACTGAAGCAAAAGTATCACACAGTCAGATACAGTTCTCTGTGGTTGTAGGGAAATAGTTAAGACAACTATAGTATGAAGGTAGAGTGAAGGGCTTAGAGACAGCTAAGGTTTCCACAGCTAACTGAATATAGAGCAATCCTAATATATTTGATGGAATAGCTACAGAAACTGGGGCGGAGGGAGTTATACAGGGGCTTGTCCTACCTTCCAGGTCTCTACATGGTGTCCCTCAAGATCTCTCTCTGCCTACCTTTCCCAGAATTCTCCTCGTCTCCTAGTCCCACCTATCCTGCTTCTATTGGCCAAACAGTGTTTTATTCATCAACCAATAAGAGAGACATATATACAGAAGGACATATCCATCATCTCCTCTTTTCTGTCTAAATAAGAAGGGTTTTAACTTTAACATAGTAAAATTATATATAGCAAAACAGAACTATAGTTAACAGTATTTATTCCATTAATATTTGGTAAAATTTAAAGAAAATATTCTATCATCTATCCTATCTTTGTGAGTCTAAAGTTTTATCTTTTATCATAACTGAGGAAAACGATAACCATAACTGTTTCCAACTCCATCAAAGACCACAGAAGTACAATATATAAACTCTAGAATTGACAGAGACATCTCACTGCCTGGACAGTCACCCAAAGTTCCTTGTAATGTTGGGGCATCCATCTTCAGCCCATAGGCCATAGTGTGCCTGGCAGACTTCTCAGTGAAGCAGGAAATTTTAAACTTTCTGCCGGTATTAGCAGTTTGTCAGTCATTTTTCTCTGTGTCCTACAGAATGTCTGGCAGACTCTTCTATGACGTAGGAACCCTGTAGGGCTGTCCATCTTATTTTGCAAGTTCAGCAGCCACTTTCCTATGGGTCCTGCATATCTACTTTACAGAGAAGAATGAAACAGTCCAAGCAAGAGCAGTGTCTTGCCTAAATGGCTAGTCTTTCCATGTCAAAGGCAAATTCCATAATGAGTTTCTTTGATATCCATCTTCCTCTCTGACGTAATTGGTGTGGCCAGAAGCAGTTGTGTCTCACTGTCATGAAAAACCCTAATAAACCATTTTAAATGCCATTTTCTGAAGGCCTTTGAAAGGTCTGAAGTCTATCTATTGATCTCAAATATATCTCTATATATCTAGAAAATCTAACTAGCATAAGTAAGTTTTGACGATTATAGTTGACTATAATTTGTATTTAATTATATAGTACTTTTTTTTTTGGTTTTATGAGACAGGGTTTCTCTGTATTGTTTTGGAGGCTGTCGATCCAGCCCGGCCTCGAACTCACAGAGATCCACCTGCCTCTGCCTCCCGAGTGCTGGGATTAAAGGCGTGCGCCACCACTGCCCGGCCTATATAGTACATTTTTAAATGAGCTGTATAAACACAATAACTACACAAGAGGAGAAATATACCTATAACAAATTGACCTTAAATTTGTATCAATAAATCAAAATCCATACCAACACAAAGTATTCATTTCCATATCATATCCCCTGTTTTTCCTTTAGAAAGAGATTGACTGTTATCATTAGACATTTATCTTTTTTTGTTAGTTTTTTATCATTAGCCATTTATAACCAACCAACCCCATTTAAATGAGAAAAAATTTATAAATAATATTTGGGAATTTGGACGTCATTCTCTCCAAACTGCTTCCTGCTGTTTAGGGTTGCTGTCAATACCATGGGGATCCTTAGAAAACCCAGAAACATGGCCAAATACTGGTTGTAGTAGTCTGAGTCTGCATTATCTCACTGGTCTACATAGTGAGTTCCAGGACAGCCAGAGCTAAATAGTGAAACCTTGTCGCCAAAAAAAGTTCAAGTAATTCAATGGAAGGAAAGAGAAAGAAACAGAAAAAATGAGAAAGGAAAATGTAAACAACTAAAGATCAGAATTAATCCCTAGAATGCAATGCTTACACTAAATGTTAGTAGTCTAAATTCAGTAATCCAGACAGAAATTGTAGGAGCAGACCATATGCTGTTTATGAGAAATTCAAGAACAACAGTATAGGTAGGTTCAAAGCAAACAGATGGAAAAAAGATGTATTGTGAGAATTTTTTTTTTAATTTTTCGAGTCAGGGTTTCTCTGTGTAGCTCTGCAGACCAGGCTGGCCTCAAACTCACAGAGATCTGCCTGCCTCTGCCTCCTAAGTGCTTGGACTAAAGGCATGTGCCACCACCACCTGGGGAGAATATTCACTTGGAAAAAAAAAAAGAAAGACAGGAGTTGGAGAGATGGTTCAGTGGTTAACAGCACTGGCTGCTCATTCAGAGGACCTGGGTTTGATTCCCAGCAGCCCCATGGCAGCTCTTAACTGTCTGCAACTCTAGTTCTAGGGGATCTGACCCAGTCTTTTTGCTTCCGAGGGCACCGGGCACACACAAGCACACATACAGACATATATGCAGACAAAATCGCCATATATAAACTAAATAAACAGCAACATATATACAGGAGCTAAGCCTAGCATGCTGACAGATGCCCACAGTCCCAGCACTTGGGGAGCTGGAAGACTGGGTTTAGACTCCATGGTGAGACTCTGCCTTGGGGTACAGGAGGGGCCAGCTTCGAGGAAAGGCATTTGCTGCCAAGCCTGATGACCTGAGTTCCAGTCCGGGACCCACCTGGTGGAAGCAACGAAATGACTCCTGAGAGTTGCTCTTAAATCTCCACATGTGATGAAACCACAAAATCCTGGAAAAACGTGCCAGGCTTTCTTTTAGGCCACCAACCAGCTCCCACTTCACGCACAGAGACATATTATTAGTCATGAATGCTCGCCTCAGCTCAGACTCATTTCTTGCTGGCTCGTAAAACTTAACCTGTTTCTCTTTACATTTCTCCCCGGGGTTTTTTACCTTCTCACTTTCTACACCCTCCTTTCACTGCTTCTCTGTCTGACTTCTGCCCCCAGGTGTGTCTCTCTCTCCATGTCCCTCTCTCCTCCTGTCCTTCCCTCCTCTCTCCAGCCCGGATTTTCCTACTCATCCTTTTTGTCCACCAGCCCCACCTGTCCTTCTCCTGCCTAACTATTGGCTGTTCAGCTTTTTATTAGACCAGTCAGGTGCCAGTGTAACACATCTTTACATAGTTAAATATTCCAAACAGTGGAAGAAGTCAAAGGTAGGTAAATGGAGCCATAGCGTGTATATAGGACTGGGTCTCAGCCCTGGCTGGCCCCAAACTTGTGATTCTCCTGCCTCAGCTTCCCGAGTGCTGGGATTACATGAGTGTGCCACCAGCCCGGGCCAAGGCACTCTATGTTGGTAAATGGAAGATTTGACATTATAATGATGGCAATTCTCCCCAGACTGACATTCACCCCAGGTGATTCCCATTACAAATCTCAGCAATTTTTTTTGTAAATATGGGAAAGATTATTCCAAAGCCTGTATGGAAAAAACAAAGCAACTGAGGTCGTTAAAGCAAATGTTTTGTCCTTGTATGTGGAGTATGTGTGTGCAAGAATGATCATGTATGTGGTTGTGGAGGGCAGGGGTTGACACTCGGTGTTTCTTGACCACTTGCCACCCTTTAAAGGTATTTTGAGGTTAGTGTTGTTGTGTGAGAGCGAGTACAGGCACTCATGTGTACGTGGTAGAAGGCAGGGGCCAACTTTCAGGAGTCAGTTCTCTCCTTCCATGTGGAGTCCCAGAGATCAAACTCATCTTAGCAGGCTTCCATGGCAACGCTTTTACCTGCTGAGTCACCCTGCTGTTCCTCAGGCCTTTGAGTCAGAGCTGGACTAGCTGACCAATGAGTCCTCTGTCCTCTGGGATTTGCCTGTGTGTCCCTCAGCACTGGGGTCACAGGCATAACCATTTTTTTCCGTGGGTTTTGTTCTTTAGTTTTTTTAAGACAGGATTTCACAAAAAAAAAAAAAAAAAAAAAAAAAAAGCTGGGTGGTGGTGCCTTTAATCCCAGTACTAGGCCGGCTGATCTCTGTGAGTTCGAGGCCAGCCTGGTCTACAGAGCAAGTTCCAAGATAGCCTCCAAAGCCATGCAGAGAAACTCTGTCTTGGAAAACAAAACAAAACAAAACCAAAAAAGACAGGGTTTCACTATATATAGCTCTGGCTGTTCTGGAGTTCTCTCTGTAGATCAGGCTAGCCTCAAATACTGAGATCTGCCTGCCTTTGCTTCCCAAGTGCTGGGATTAAAGACACGACCACCACCACCTGGGAGTTTTGTTTTTGTTCTGAGACAGAGTCTCACTATGTACCCTCAACTCACTATGGACCAGATCAGGCTGGCCTTGAACTCAGAGATCCACCTGCCTTTGCCTCCTGAGTGCCTGGTTCTTGAAACATAATTTTCTTTTTTGAGATAGGGTTTCTCTGTACTGTTTTGGAGCATGTCCTGGAACTCACTTTGTAGACCATGTTAGCCTCGAACTCACAGAGATCCTCCTGCCTCTGCCTCCTCAGTGTTGAGATTAAAGGCATGTGCTGCCACTGCCCAGTGAAACATAATCTTAAGTGTAAAAATATAAACATTTTGGGAAAGGGGTTTTGGAGATGGCCCAGATGCTGACCTGGGCCAGAGTTCAGAGTGATAGTACCCACAAATGAATCAGGCCTGTAGTCCTAGCACTGTGGGACAGAGGAAGACAAACAGAATCTGAGAAGCTTGCTGGCCAGCATGTCTAGCTGAAGCCGTGAGCTCCAGTTTCAGTAAGAGGCTGGGCAGTGGCGGCACATATCTGTAATCCCAACCCTCTGGGAGCAGAGGCAGGTGGATCTCTGTGAGTTTGTGGCCAGCCTGGTCTATCTACAGAATGAGTTCCAGGCCACCTAGATGGTGAGATGTAAACCCTGCTTTTAAAAGGTGGGGGCGGGGGTGAATGTGGACAATGATAGAGGAAGACATCCAATGTCAATTTCTGGTCTCCACAAGCATGCACACACATGTATGTGTTTACAAGTGTGCATCCAAATGAACACGAACACACACATAACACGTATACTCACATGGTTTGGGGAAAACAAACCAGAAGGGAATCTTTGGGGTTTAGAGCTGGGCAGACGGCTCTCTTAGTTGATCCAGAAAGCATGAGCTGTGTGGGGATGCAACTGCAGTTGGCAGACTGCTTGCCTAGTGTGTGCAGAGCCCTGGGTTTCATCCGCAGAACCACGTTAACCCGGCATGATGGCAAATACCATGAATCCCTGCACTCTGGAGCGGGAGTCGGGGGCTCACAAATTCAAGCCTGGGCTACACGAACCAAATGAACACCAAGCCACAAAGGAAAGGTGGATAACTGTGAATTCATCAAGGGTAAATCTGTTTCTTTGTGGAAGGCCCACTGTTGAGAGGATGAAGTGGCACCGTCCAGACAGGGGAAAAGGTTCACAAGCCGCCTACCCACCAAGCGCCAGTGTTTAGAACACGTGAGAACTCTCATCTCAGCAGCACAGAAGGGGGAATGAGAAAATAGACGAACCAGGTGAAGAGACTGTATGCAAGAGGGTTGCAGGTGCTGGGTCTGCTGGTGCATGCATGCCTGTGATCCTGGGCTGAGGAGGTGGAGGCAGGAGGATCATGAGTTTTAGGCCAGTCTGGACTGCATAGTGAGATCTTGTATTAAAGCAAAACAAGAAAATCCTTTAAAAAAGTATCTTAGTTAGAGTTTCTATTGTTGCAAGGAAACACCACGACCTAAAAGCAAGTTGGGGAGGAAAGGCTTTATTTGGCTTATATTTCACTGCTGTTCATCACTGAGGGAAGTTAGGTAAGGCACTCAAACAGGGCAGAATCTTGGAGGCAGGAGCGATGCAGAGACCATGGAGGGGTGCTGCTTACCGGTTTGCTTCCCCTGGCTTGCTCAACCCACCTTTTTTTTTTTTTTAAGATTTTATTTATTAATTACATATACACCAGATTGAATTGTAGATGGTTGTCAGCCACCATGTGGTTGCTGGGAATTGAACTCAAGACCTCTGGAAGAGCAGTCAGTGCTCTTAACCTCTGAGCCATCTCTCCAGCCCCCTCAACCCACCTTCTTATAGAACCCAGGACCAGCTGACCAGGAATGGCACCACCCACCCCCTTGATCACTAAACCAGAAAATGCCTTACACCTGGATCTCATGGAGATATTTCCTCAACCGAGGCTCCTTCCTCTCTGATGGCTATAGCTTGTGTCAAGTTGACACACAAAACCAGCCACTACCTATTCTAAATCTATATGTCTGTGCTTTGTGAGTACAACCACATAGCCAGGAAAACAACTTTGTTCACTGACTACTTTAGGCTCACCTTTGGACCCGCTGCTCAGAAAGAAGGATTCCTTTTGAAGTACCATTGCTTGCTGATCAGGCCCTTGGCTTCCCAAGAGCTCTGGAGGAGACTGATTCATGCTGTCCTGTTCTGCAGCCTGTAGTCAAAGACTGGTTCTCACTTTCAAATAGGATTATCCAAGAAGCATGTCACTAGACTCTCTCTGCCATAGATGGTGATCCCTTTGATGGATTCAGGCACAGTAAACAGAACACCTTCTAGAAAGGACTTACAATCCTAGATGCCATTAAGAGCATCCACATACAGACATGGTAGCGCATGCCTGTGATTCCAGCACCAGGCGTGCTGTAGAAGTTCAAAGTCTAGCTGAGTTACATAGTAACCAGTCTCAAAAAAGTCAAGGGCTGAGGCTGGAGAGAGGACTCAGTAGTTAAGAGTGCATACTGGTCCTGCAGAGGATCCAAGTTCAGTTCCTAGCACCCATGTCAGATAGCTCACAATCACCTGTAACTCTAGCACTAGGGGATCCAACACTCTTTTCTGACTTCTCAGGCATCTGCACTTCTGTGCACATATGCATACTCACACGCACGCATGCACACATGTGCACGGATGCACGCACATAGTTAAAAATAAAGAGGGCTGGAGAGATGGCTCAGTGGTTTAGAGCACTTGCTGCTCTTGCAGAAGACCCAGGTTCAGTTCCCAGAACCCACATGGTGGCTCACAATCATCTGTAATTCCAGTTCTAGGGAACGCGATGACTTCTTCCGGTCTCCTTGGGCACCTGGCACGTACACGCATACATGTAGGCAAATGCTTCTAGACAATAAAGTAAAGTTAAATAAACTCTATCTATATATAGGTATTTTAAAGGGCTGGGGATGTAGCTCAGTGGTAAAGCACTTGCCTAACATGTTCAAGCCCCTGGTTCCCACCCCCTACAAAAAGCGATGGAGGTAGAGACAGAGAAAGGGAGACAAGGAGAATCTACAGATGTCATAAGCACATAGCAATGTGTTCATCATCACTAACCATTAGAGAATGCAAATTTTAAACCATAACGAAATATCATTTCACACCTATCAGAAGGGCTGGGGTAAAAACTGAGAAATAGTGAGGCCACCACACGTGGCAAAGCTGCAGAGAAACTGGGTCACTGGCATGGTGCTGGCAGGAATGTAAAACGGTCTGGCCACTGGAAAACAGTCTGGCAATTTCCTTTGAAAATTAAGCATGCAAATACCATACACCCCAGCAATTGCACTGCTGGGCACTTCTCCCAGAGAAATGTGAGCTTATGCTCACACAAAAACCTGTACAGGAATGTTTACAGCAGCTTTATGTGTAACACCCTAAACCTGGAAACAGCCCAGAAGTCCTTCAACACATGCAAAGTTAAACAAACCATGGAACATCCACACTATGGAAAACTACTCGGCAATAAAGAGGAGTGAGCCATTGATACACAAGTGCCTGGATGACTCTCCAGAGGGTTCTGC
Source organism: Mesocricetus auratus (assembly GCF_017639785.1). Classification (NCBI taxonomy): domain Eukaryota; kingdom Metazoa; phylum Chordata; class Mammalia; order Rodentia; family Cricetidae; genus Mesocricetus; species Mesocricetus auratus. Next base: position 84,876,927 of record NW_024429194.1, on the reverse strand, counting down.
TGAGTGGGAAAAGCCAGCCCCCAAAGGTTACATGCCGTGTCATTCCATTTATGTGGCATTCTTGAGATGCCAAAGATGCAGATATGAACACAACAGTGGAGGCCAGGGGCTGAGGAGTACGCATTGCCCGTGGGGACAGCTGGAGTGGGATAAAGGGCAGCTTGAGGGGCCCTTGGTTGATGAATATGTTGGTAGTCTAGGCTCTGATTGTCTAGCTTGTGACACCTTTTTCTAGCTTTGTAAGATGTTGCTATTGGGGGAAATTGGATACATCACAAGATCATTATGTTATTCCCTATGACTGTATGTGGATTCTACAATGATCTCAACACTAGAAGTTTACTTTTTAAAAAGTGCAGGGCAGGCTGGAGAGATGGCTCACAGGTTAAGAGCACTGTCTGTTCTTTCAGAGATCCTGAGTTCAATTCCCAGCAACCACATGGTGGCTCACAATCGTCTTTAATGAGATCTGATGCCTTCTTCTGGCATGTAGGCATATATGCACATAAATCACTGTATACATACTAAATAAATACATCTTGTTTTTTAAAAAATGGAGGGCATGCCAGGTAGTGGTGGCGCATACCTTTAATCCCAGCACTCAGGAGGCACAGGCGGATCTCTGTGAGTTTGAAGCCAGCCTGGTCTACTCAGCAAGTTCCCTGACAGCCTCCAAAGCTACAGAGAAATCCTGTCTTGAAAAACAAAAATAAAACAAATGACAAACAGCTGGGTGATGGTGGCGCACTCCTTTAACCCCAGCACTCAGGAGGCAGAGGCAGGTGGATCTCTGTGAGTTCGAGGCCAGGCTGGACCGACAGCCTCCAAAACAATACAGAGAAACCCTGTCTCGTAAAACCAAAACAAAAAACAAAAAACAAAAAAACAAGTGACAAACAAAAGGTTAGGGCTGAGGAGATGACTCAGCAGGTCAAGACACTAGCAGCCACACCTGGGTTCCCAGCGCTCACACAGTGGAAGGAGAGAACTAACCCCTACCAGAGGGCCTCTGGCATCCACTTATGTGTGGAGATAGTCTTGTATAGACACACACTTAAACAAATAAAAATGTAAAAAACAAAACGTGTGGCTAGAGCTTGGGGGATGTGGCTCAGTAGAGTGCTTGCCCAGCAGGCGCAGACATGGGTTCAGTCCCCAGCACCACACAACGGTGGTGCAGTCTAGGGAGACAGGAGGGTCAGAAGTTCAAGGTCATTGTCAAAGCTAGCCTGGGCTACATACCTTGGGATTTGGAGGAGAAAAGTTAACCAGAATCATCCTGCTTCCTTCTCCTCATTGCTTCAAGAAAACTGAGGGGTGAGATCAGCTTTCAGAGACTAATGTGCCACGCAGAGAGTCCAGCAGTGGCCCGGAGACAGGGGCCACTGTGGTCATCTTGTAGAAAAGGCCAGTGTCAGATACTAAAAGCTGACTGTGTTCTTCTGAAGGCTGAGAAGTAAAAAAAAAATAATAATAATCCCTTAATTCTGTCAAACCTTAGCACCAAAGCAAAACTAATCAAATGGAAGTGTTGGAAAGGGGGGAGGGGCACCGCTGAGACCAGATGTAAACTGTCCAATCAACCTGATTTTAACTCAGCCAAACTACAGGATGAATGAGGACAGATTGACTTGGGAAGACTCAGGGGCTGGGGCTGAGGTGAGGGTCCAAGCCATCAGGGGTGCCTGGCATCCAGATGTTGGTTTGTGTGGGGCCAGTGGGTGAGGGGTCCAGGGAGTGGCAGAGCCACTGAGTAATTTGTGTTTGGGTCCTTACACTTCCCAGTGGGGAACCTAGGCTAAGACAGAATGGGGACCAAACAGCAGCTCGAGCTCTGGGGAGGATGGCTAGAGCTGATGGAGTAACTGGACCAGTCTGAAGAAGTGTGTTGATGGATGGGGTGGGGGAGCTCATAGATGCCCCCCCAGGTCATTACTGTAACCTGGAAAGTTTGGGAGGCATGGTGTTTCCACATGGCTCCTCCCTATCACCCTGACCCCAGCTTCTTCTTTGAGGGTTTTAGAGCTGGGAGGAAAGAATCATCTAACATCAGTCAGGACACCATCAAGTGTGTTGAGTCTCACAGAAAGGCAGGGACCTGCCTGATCGTGGTCACCAGCATTAGAATGCAGGCAGCCAGTGGAGGGAAAGGGAGCCTCACACTACAGAAAGTAACCAGCATCCCATCTCTCTCCAGCCGCGCCCAATGTCCTGGATCAGGTCCTCTGCATCTGAGACCCGTGATCAGTGGTTATTCCTCCCAGGGCAGGTGCTGAGAGCAGCGGTGCTCCCGCAAGGAGGAGTGGGGTGCCCAGCACACCCTCAGGTCCCGAGTCCCATACTATGTCCATACTCAAAAGCCCCACCCCTCCTTCCCTCCCACCTGTCCATTCTGACCACCACATGCCATCTCCCACTAGGCATGCTCCTGGTACACACAGAGGGTCCAGTCACCCACCAGTCAGGACCCAAGAGGCCTGAGGCTCAGCCTAATGTACAGACTCTCACTATGCAACCCTGGCTGACCTAGAACTCACTTTGTGGACCAGGTTAGCCTTCAGCATGTTTCTATCTCCCAAGTGCTGGGATGATCTATATGTGATACCATGCCCAGTTTCGTGTGGGGATGGAACCTATAGGGCTTGTGCATGCTACGCAAACATTCTACCAACCAAGCTACATCCTGGCTTTCAGTGTGATTTCTAAAAAGAGATCTGTCTACAGTCTTACCTATCTACATAATGCCTTGTGCCAGGGTGTGGATCAATGTAAACTACTAAAGCACAGTATGACATTGCTAACACTATATTTCTTCGTGCTTTCAACAGAATCAAAAGACTCAACAAACAACATTTTAGCAGGGTGTGATAGCACATGCCTGTAATCTCAGCAAATGTAGGCAGATCACAAGCTAAAGACCGGCCTGGGTGACATAGCCATCCCTGGCTCAAAAACAAAACAGGTTCAGGAAATCATGTATTTGTCATGCAAGCATAGAACCCAAGAAGAGAAAAGATAAAAAAAAAGCTGGCAATGACAGCATGCACTTGTAGCCCCAGTGCTGGCAAGGCAGCTTGCTAGTCAGCCTAATGTTAAGCCTAACATTCCAGTGTTGGATCCTTTGTCAAAACCAAAACAAAGGTGTCAATCAGATAGCTCTTAGGTAAAGGTACTTGCGGCCAAACCTGACAACCTGAGTTTTATCCCTGGAACACACATGGTAGAGAAAGAGAAGTTGCCCTCCCTTCTTACACATACACAGTACACAATACACATATGCACAAAATAAAAAACAAACAAACGTGATTTTAAAATTAAAACAAAACAAAACAAAAAACCAAGTACACAGCTCCAAGGAGTAAACTTGGAGTTGATCTCTGGCCTTCACACTTGTGTATTTGTGTATACACACACACACACACACACACACATGCCCACTTGCCATTGTCTTCTGGGAAGGCTCATGGAGAGCCTTGTCTGTAGTGTAATAACTTAAGTTAATACAGCCTTGTCAATCATGTGACAAGCTTTGAGGCCACCCCTTCTCTTTGTGGAGACTCCGGGGTCTCTTCCACCCTGTCTCCCATCATCTTTCCTGACTGACTTCCACTCTGCAAGGACAAGGCAAGGAAAAGGTCTGTGAGTTCCACCTGCCCCTCAGATGTGCATAGTAGGTCTTCAGGAGATAGTGTTTCAGTCCCTGATCCACTGGCTAGCAGGACCCAGCTTAAAGCAAGCTGCTTTCTCTGACCATCCCAGTCACCCACACAGGGCCCAGGTCTCCTAAATCACATGGTTGGCTGGCCAACCCCCTTGTACAGCAGCTGTGATCCAAAACCAAGAATTATTGCCCTTGGCCTTCTCTTCCAACACTCTTCCATTGTCTCCTGGTAAAATGCCGGTAGGTGTAAGGTCCCAGGCCCCAGACCTGGCTAATCAGGGTCTATATTCTAAAAGACTGTCTCAGAGTTTCTACTGCTGCTGTAAAATGTCATGACCTAGACAACTTACAGAAGGAAGGGTTTATTTGGCTTACGGTTCTGGAGGAATGAGTCCACAATGGCAGCAGGCAGCAGACATGACAACCGAGGACAGATGCTGAGGGCTCACATCTTGAATTACAAACAGGAAGCAGAGAGAGAAAACTTGGAATGATGTGTTTTATGTAACCTTATAACACAAAAATAAAAAGACCCAGAGACAGATATTGGGGTTCAGGCTGAAGATCAGGGAAGCAAAGCAGCCAAGTTACCAGAGAGCTCTTTCCTCTAACAGGACTGGGGCGTTCCTGTTCTCAAAGTGGCTGGAGCACGAATGCCTAATACTGACTCCTTGCTCTTGTCTTATATACCCCTTATGAGTCCTGAGACTAAAGGTGTGAGCTATAATTTTCTCTTAGACTGATTCAATCCTGGGTAGATCTGGGTGGCCTTGGACTCACAGAGATGCTTCTACCTCTTAACCCTGAGTCTTAGGATTAAAGGCATGTACCACTTCATCCTAGCTTCTGGCTGCTGGGATTAAAGGTGTGTGCCTGGTTTCTATGGCTTGTGACTGGCTTTGTCTTCTGAATCTTCAGGCAAGCTTTAATAAATCATAAATAATAATATATCACTACACAACCTCAAAGCCCATCCCCAGTGACACACTTCCTCCAGGAAGGCCATACCTCCTATGCCTCCCCCAAACAAGGCCACCAACTGGTGACCACATAGTCACATGCCTTGCACATCAGATCAATGAGATATCTTGTCATGACTTGGGACCAAACAGCCCAGTCAGGGTCCAGGTCCCACCAGACTATCAACATTACAAGAGAGGCCAAGATGTATTCTTTCCCACCTAGTTTTGTCTCCTAAACACACACACACACACACACACACACACACACACACACACACACACACTACACTACGGAAGTCTCCCTGAGTCAAGACAAACTTCAGACCTTAGTTGGGAATTTGGGGCCCAGCTGGGATGGGGGCAGTGACACAGGGCTCCCCCGCATGGAGGGGGGCATGGGAGACACACTGGGGGGAGACATGGGATGGGGAACGGGGGGGCACGGGGACGGGACACAACAGGTAGGACCTGAACTAGGGATGAGGTTGGGCATCAATCTGGAAGACAAAGTGAGTCGCTGGTCCCCTTCCCCCACAAGTCACCCTCTCTTCAAGGTCCCTATCTAGGCCTCTTCTAGTAGAGGAAGCCACTAGGGTGAAGAGGAGGGAGGTGAAAGCTCTTTCAACAGCCTCAAGGTTGTTGCCCAGGACATGGATCCCAGATGACCTCTTAGGAGTACCAGAGACCCAAGTAGGCATTATGAATGACTACTTAGTCCCCAGTCCAGTTCTACCCATGGGGAAAGTCACCCAATGTCCTCTTTTCCATTATGAGTCCCCCTGGGAGAAGGTATTCCAATTGACATGATATCCTGGGAGGCAGTGGTAGGGAGTGGGGTCAGGATGGGTCTAGAAGTTTCCCAGGCCTGACAGGTGGCCAGGGAGCAGGGCTGGGGGAGGCCCCTCTGGAGGAGCTTTCTGTCTTCATCAGTGAAACATTCCAGCATCCGTCATGGGAAGGCGGCGGCTCCATGCCATCAGTCACCCAGGAAAGGCAAACAGCTCCAGCTGGGACCAGCCCTACTTCCCACAGAGCCCCAGCTCCAACCCTACCCCACCCTGAGCCAAGGGCCAGGTTGGGGAGAACCCCAGGCCTGGCCACCAGGGAGGTCTGACTCAGACTCTTCTTGCCCTACCTTCCTCTCTATACAAACACAGACACACACAGACACAGACACACACACACACACACACACACACACACACACACACACACACACACGGCTGCCAGCCTCATACAAATACACAAGGACAGGGGCTTCTGCCACACCCCTGTGGCAGACAGCTGTGCATACACACACACCCCTCAACACAAACCCACAGAGAGGAGATGCCAGTAAAGACTTTTCCCAGCACCTCTTGGGTGGGGTCCATTGGGAGCAGGCTCGAGAGGGCTGGTACCTGGCACATAGCAGGTCATCTTCGGTCCTTCTACATACTGTGTGCACGTCTCCGAAGCCCATCTTCTCTCTGTTCCCCGAGGATATGAGAGCCCCAGCATAGGGGCTTGGTCCCCTACTAAGGGTGTCCCTGTGCCCAGCATGGGTCCTGACACACAATAGGAAAGCATGAAAGGCTGACGGGTTGTGTGAATGACAGGGCAGCCTCAGCCAGACTGCAAGAAGCTGAAGCAAGAGCAGAGATCTAATTCGGGTAATGTGGCACATGGGTGGCTGGGGCAGGAGGATCGTGTGTTTAACACTAGCCTGGGCTACTCAGCAGGACATTGTCTAAAACGAAAATATGTTGGAGAAAAAATATGGCTGGGCACAGTGGTGTACCCTTGTAACCTCAGCACTTGGGAAGCAGAAACAAGGGCATCAGAAGCTCAGTGTCATCTTCTGCTACATAGTGAGGTTGAGGCTAGCCTGGGCTATGTGACACCTGTCTCAAGAGCAGAAACTGGAGTGGGGGTGGCTCCATGGGCAAAGCGTTTGCTGTAGTAGCATGAGGACCTAAATTCAGACCCCAGATGTCGTGTAAAGAGCAGCACTAGTCTTAACCCCTGTGACGGAAAAGGGGAGACAAGTGGGTCTCTGGAGCTCACTGGCCATCGGCTTCTTGGAATCATGAGCTCCAGGATCAGTGAGAGACCCTGTCTAAAAACATAAGGTGGAAGGCAACGGGGGAAGACGCCAGCAAAGCTCTGGCCTCTGCACGCAGGTACACACCCACATGAGCGTGGACATACACCACATACAGACATCCCCCCCCCCCCCCGTACAAATGGGAACGAGAGGGGGAAGGAAGGAAGGACAGAAAGAAGGGAGGGAGGGAGGGAGATGGTCTGGGGATGTGGCCCAATTGTTGGGGCGCTTGCCGAGCATACAGACAGCCCTGTGTTGCATTCCAGCCACACAAGCTGGGTGTGGCAGCACACACCTGCAAGCCCAGGCACTGGAGAGAAGAAAGAGGAGCATCAGAAGACTGCAGGCCATCCTTGGCTATGTGGGGAATTCAAGGCTAACCTGTGCTATACTTGTATGAGGTCTTGTCTCAAAATTAATTAATTAATTTTTAAATAAACGAAGGAGCAGAAACAGAAGGACTGCAGAAACAGAGCATTTGGCCAGCCCGAGGCTCTGAGCCTCAGGGACATTTAGAAGATGCCGTCACCTAGGGCTTGGGCTAGTCTCTTTCTGGGCCTGCTTCCTGGTGGCTGTCAAACTCTCCTCCCCCAGGGAGTCCAGGTTTCCAGGAGACAGGCCTGTAACAGCCCTCCTTCTCTGCGGAAGCCTGAGGCCACAGAGTAATCTTCAAGGCCACGCCTCAGACTCTTTCTCAGCCTCACAGCATGATCTCCCACCCGCAGGTCAGGTGGCTTCACGGGCTTGGCTTGCACAGGGCAGGGAACTCAGAAATACGCATCTTAACCCAAGATGGAAAAGAGCTTGAAGTCAGATAAAAGCTAATGTTCACCAGTATAATAACGAGTCACAGACAAATGAAAGAAAGGGAGAAATCCCACTTACAGTAGTGTGGGGGGGAGAGCTGAAGATCTTTCAAGAACTGGGAGACAGTGACAGTTACCTCCACCCCTTAGAGCCAGCTTTCCACCCAGAAGTCCTTCTCCTTCTTTGGTTCATTCGCTCTTTCTTCTTCTGCGACAGAGTCTTGCTATAGACAGCTGAAGCTGGCCTTGAACTGGCAGGGATTCTCCTGCCTCAGTTTACCCCGTGCTGGCGGACATTATGCCCTACCCCGTACTACATACACCTTTTGGGCATCCTTTTTGCCTCATTCCTACAAATGGTCTCTGATCCTTTACATGTCCTGCCAGCAGTCAGAGTGGGAAAGGAGAGAAGGGGACCTTGCCACCTCCGCAGAAGTCCTGACCTTGCTGGGGAAGGGCCCCCACATTCACCACCCCTTAACAGTGCACCCTCCTTTCACACTTCATTAAGGTGGAACAAAGTCACACGACCACGCTCAGACCAACCGCTGTTCCAGGGGAACCAGATGTTCACCACTGGGTTAGATCCATCACGATTCATCTCTGGGGCCAAGATCACGGCATTTCTGCTGACTCAGCACACAGACAAGGGTGCTCTGCTCAGACAGCCTGCTTAGCAGTTCCCAGGCATCGAAGATCCGTCCAGAGACTTATCTTGGTGGCTAAGGAGCCAGGACCTGGGCTGTGATGTGCTTGCCATGCAAGCATGAGGACCTTAGTTAGGTTCCCGCCACACAAAAAGCAGGGCTGGATGGAGCCCTTGCAATCCCAGGGCTGGAGAGATGGAAATGGACAGACCCTAGAGACTGGACAGCCAGCCATTCTCACTAAACCTGTGAGCTCCACGACCCAAGGAGAGACCTTGCCCCATAAAACCAAGTTGAATGGTTTTTGAGGAATGACACCTGACACACTGACCTCTCGTTTCAATGCATGGACACACACACACACACACACACACACACACACACACACACACACGCTTACACGACAGGGCCCATGTCCATGTACTGACAACTCCCAAGTCACCAAAGCTTCAAGGTCAGGAAGATGGAGTCCTGGGCCACGGGCCTTCTTCAGGCCCTACCCACATCAACACATCCATGCCTGCTTCTCTCTGCTCCGAGAGTGCGGGCCAGTGCCTCCGAGTTCTGCTACTGACGGGGGACAATGCTAGTGTTTGGGAAGGGTGTGAGGTTGCAGAGCCCAGTGCAGCCATGGGGGTGGGAGCTGAGGGTGGGGGCTGGGCTGAGCCCCCAGACTCATTCCTCCACCCACTCACATCTTGGTGACGGCTGCCACGAAAGGGTGGTGTCTTGTATACAGACCCTGGTCTCCGAGAGGCGGTGTCCTTCTCAGTTCAAGGTCAGAACACCTTGACAGACTCACAAGAGAAGCCAGCACTGGCCAGAAGGGCCTCAGTGCAATCTCTGTCCCTATTTTTTTTTTATGGCAACATACACTTAATATGGAATTTACCACCTTTGCTGTTGCTGAGTTCCCAGTTCAGGGGCACTACGGGTGTCTCGTTAAAGTCAGCACCCCGCCCACCTTGAAGTCTTCATGCAGCTGCTAGATTCCAGCAAGACAGAAGTTCTACCCCATTCAGCTCTGCTTGTCTGTCGTCCCATGTGCCCCGCCCCCCCATCATCCTGGCAGCCACCCTCCCATCGTGCTGCTTGCTGCCTGTCTTCAAAAATCTGCTCCAGGGACTTCAGGGAGGTGGATGAGGCAGCATTTGAATTTTTGTGTCTGGCTTATTTCACTTAGCACACGCCCTAGAGGCTCATTCTGTTGTATGTCAGGAGGCCCCTCCTTTTCAGGGCTAAGTAGTGCTCTGTTGTGGAGACGGACCTCATCCACACCTACTGATGAACCTCTGGGCTATCCTGACTCATGCTGCTAGGCTCAAGACTGTTCCAACGCCTTTTTGAGAGCCTGCTCCCAGTTCTTACTGGTGTAAACCCAGCCAGTGAATTCCTGGAGCAAAGCATAAATTCCATAAACTCTTTTTTTTTTAAAATAGGGTCTCTGTTTATAATCATGGTTGGCCTGAAACTTCCTATGGAGAACCAGGGTGGCCTTGAAATCACAGAGCTCTGCCTGCCTCTGCCTTCTGAGTGCTGGGATTAAAGGCCTGTGTTATCACTATAAAGTGTGTGTGTGTGTGTGTGTGTGTGTGTGTGTGTGTGTCAGATAGGCTGGTGTAGGCTGATATAGAATATATGGACACTTGGAGTGCAGCCACTGATAGACCACAGGCCTCTTTCACATCCTGGAGGCAAGATGTAGAGTATGTGAGCGACCACCTCTCAGCCTCTCTAGGAACCTAAAGCGTTGACTGAGAGTAGCCTGGACTTATATTGAAATTCTGATATCTGTGTCATCCTAAATTAATTTGCATTAAAAGCATTTCTCCCCCCAAGACAGGATTTCTCTGTATAGCCCTGGCTGTTCTGGCATTTGCTCTGTAGGCCAGACTAGCCTCCAACTCACAGAGATCCTCCTGCCTCCTGCTGAGATTAAAGGTGTGCGCCACCAACGCCCAGCTGCATTAAAAGCAATTTTTAAGGAGGATAAGGAAAATGTTTTTCTGTGGGGACATCAGATTGTGTGTAGGAATCACAGAAATGGTTTTTCAGAAAGATAAGGGGGTGGGACTCTGAACACAGTGTAGTCGAGAGGGAAGTCGCCACGCAGGAGCAGGGCAGCGAGAAGTAGGTGACACTTTTAGGGAAATGTAGAAAGGGGACAACAGAGGCTGGCAGATCTGGGTGAGTCTAAGGCTTAGCAAGGGTGACATAATTCAACCTAGTGAGGGTGACACATTGAGACCCTGTCGTAAGAGAGACAGGATAAATCAACCTCAAAAGTGTTCAGGTGACAGCTCTTCAGGTGACATGGGTCAAGTGGACACAGAGATGGGGTGGACACCCACACAGCAGAATGCACACGGTGTCTGGAAACCGCCAAGAACCCAGAAAACACAGTCTTGCCTGGGGAGGGTACAGGTGGAGTTGAGCTTGGTCAAGAAACAGGTGTTCATTCCAGAGGAAGGGAGGCTGGCTTTGTGCCCAGCAGCCACGGGGTAACACGTGCACTGTGACCTATAAGAGATCTCTGTGTTCCCTACTCTGCACTTAACACCTCAGGGAACCAAGGGGCCTTGCCAAGCAGTGTCCTCCAGACCCCGCACACAGGACACCACCCTAACCTTTAACCTCTTCATTTGACACATTGCCGTTGGTGCTGCAACCTGTCACAAGGGTCCTGGTCTCAGGTGGGGCAGTGACTTTGTGGATGGCTGAGTGTCTCCAGCTGGAGGCTTCCGCTACCCTCTGTGGCCCGAGTCCATACTCCAAAGTGAAGATCAACTCAAGTTTGCTCATCCTAGGCCCCACGAGCACCAGGCTGCTGCCACTCCACCGTGGCCTCCCTGCAAAGGGTCCCCTGAGTGGCATCCAGGTTCTGCTGCTCTTGTCAAGTCAAGGGTGACCTCAGACGAAACTAATCCATCAGGAAACACCTTCCCAGTGGTGCACGGAGGGGCAACCAAGGCTACTGTAGCGCCTCCTCCGCCTCCCAAACTTTATTTTATTTGTGATAGTCTTACTTTGTAGTACAGGCTGGACTATAGTTCATAAACCCCCTGCCTCAGTCTCCCAAATGCTGGGATTACAGGTATGTGTCACCAAACCCAGCTGTGTGTGCGCGCACAAATGCATGCATGCGTGTGCGTGCGTGTATTTTGAGACAGGGTCTCTCTCCATAGCCCTGTCTGTCTTGGAACTCACTATGTAGATCAGGCTAGCTTCAAACTTAGAGGCATCTGCCTGCCTGTGCTGTCGGTATTAAAGGCTTGTTAATTTTGATTTTCTAGAATTCTGCACGGGCTGAGTCATCGGGATGACCCAAGCTCAGTGCTGTGGTCACCTCATCCTTGACCTGGGCCCTCAGGGAAATATTTCCTGTGTGTGCGCGCACGCTTGCAACTGCAGCAAGACCAGGGCTCCAAGAGAAAATTTCACTCCCCCTCCTTCCAGTTTCTGGCCACATCAAGGCAGTAGACCAGAGGGATGGGTACTCGGACACTCCCTGACCAGGTGCACCAAGACAGGACTGGAAGCAAAATGAGGGCCACAGAACCTTCTTGGCTAGGCCTGAGGTAGCAGCTCTGTGCCGGGTCCTGGGAGTAGGAGGAGCTAGGCACAGGGCAATGCCACCAATGTCCAGAGTGCAGCTCTCCAGCCTGCTAGCCACTTGTCAAGCACCCAACATTCTTTTCATGTTCAGGCTTTAAGCAACCCTTTGTCCTCAGGTTAACCGGTGCTTTCTCTTGCTGGTGTTGAAGACCATTGCTTTACTTAGAAACCAGAGCCTGGACTGGCTGCAGGCAGTGCCTATCGGAAGAGACTTAGGGAAACTGGAATTGGTTCCGGGGATTGATTGGGATTAGTTAGTAAGAATGGACACATAGTTAAGACAGCTGTAGACGCCTTGGTATGCAGCTGGAGCCAGGATACCTGATGTGCAGCCAGAGACAGCGTGCCAGCTCTGCCATTTGGAGTCACCTGGACTGAAGGGTCCATTGAAGATGTGACTCTGGTCCTCAGAAGGGAAGGAAGGAGGAATTCCCTTGTGGTAGTGGGATGACCAGGGGACACTATCCTAAACGCCTGAATTTTTGTTTTGTTTTGTCTTTTTGTTGTAGTTCTTGCTTTTTGAGACAGGGTTTCTCTGTAGCCCTGGCTGTCATGGAATTCTCTCTGTAGACCAGGCTGACCTCAAACTCACAGAGACCTGCCTACCTCTGTCTCCCGAGTGCTGGGATTGAAGGTGTGCACCATCACCCCTGGGCAACTCCTGAATTCTCCCCCCCCCCACAGGGTTTCTCTGTATTGTTTCGGAGTCTGTCCTGGAACTCTCTTTGAGGACCAAGCTGACCTTGAACTCACAGAGATCCAACTGCCTTTGTCTACCATGTGCTGGGATTAAGGGCCTGTGCCAACAATGCCTGGCCTAACTCCTAAATTCTTGACTCATAACCCAGACCAAGAACTGAGGCTCAGCCTGGATGGAGTGTGACTCTGTGGCTTATCTGGCATGGCTTTCATCCTCAACACCACACAAGCAGAACAAAACAAACAACTGAGAACAAACCCTGAGGACTTCTACTGCTTCCCTGGAAGTTCAGCTGAATTCTTGCAACCTCAGGACCAAGAGCCAAAAGTGAAACCTAAACCTGACCTGTAGAATAGTGGATTAAAAAATTAGCAGGGGATCACAAACCCTCAGGAGCATCTTGGTATATTCTAAGCCCAGTCTTCATGGAGATCCTTCACAGCTAATGAAGGAAGGGATGGGTGGATGGATGGGTGAATGGCTGATAGTGGATAGACAGACAGACAGACAGACAGATATTGGATGGGTAAATGGGTGGAAAGATGATGAGTGGATGGATAGATGTTGAATGAATGGATAAGTGGATAAGAGTTATGTGAAGGATGCTAGACGGATGATCATGTAGGTGATGGGTAGGTAAATGATAGATGGATAAGTGGGTGAGTGATGGGTAGATGGGGGATTATAGCTGGATGGATGAATAGACAGATGACTAGACAGATGGAGGATGGGTACATGGGTAGTGATAGGTGGACAGTGGGTGAATGATAGGTGGGGGGTAAGTTGGTGGGTACATGATGGATAGACAAATGGATAATGGGTTGATTAATGGAGGAGGTTGAATGTGAGGATGATGGATGGACAGATGGATGGATGAATGGGTAGCTGGGTAGATGATGGGTAGGTGGATGGAGTTGCGATATCTCACTGCTGAGGTTGGACCTGACATTACCAGGACCCCTGGGAATATGACCTGTGAGGTCTCTAGACTATGATCATTTATATAAAGCTGAACGCTGTGAATTGTTTCTTTTTCGTTATCAGCAAAGCCCCAGAGGCCACAGAGTGAGCTGCAAGTGTGCACATCCAATGAGACTTATGAATGCAACTGTATTTATCAGTGCCTCTGAATTCAGGACATTGTCTCCACTGGTGACTTGGTGGAGAGCAGCTGAGTAGAAGTATGGTTTGCTCTTACCAGGGTAGACACATGGTGCCCGGCAGTCCACAAGGACACATCTTATACAAGGGCTTAAGTTTGTTGCTCAGAAGTCTGACTGGGGCCCCACCTGGCAAGGGACATACGGCCTCCCCCAGCCCCACATCTCAAACTCAGAACTTCCTATGGGGAAGAAGTGGTCTGGCCCACAAATGTTCCTCAAGGGGACTGTTGACATTTGTAGGAGGACCTGTTGTGCCCTATGGGACTGTGGGTAGTGGCCGGAACTTATTGACACCTGGCCTGAGTCAGGCACCAGGTAAACTGAGAACAATAGGGCAGCACCAGGAACAGACACAGGTATTGCAGCGGTGAATCTGAACTCCTTTGCTCATTATCAAGTCCTAGCTTCACCTCGCCGTACTGCTGTTAGCCGTTGACTGGATGCTGAGAAGAGAGAACAATCTATCACTTACCAGGCCAAACATGCTCAGCATGCCTTTGCCCTTGGGTCTCTAACCTGTTCGCAGCAGTTCTGCAAGACTGTGCAAAGGGAGGAAACAAGGCTGCCATAGAGACCTGGTGTCCGTCACTAAGCTGTGTCCTCTCCACTGTGGGTTTCAAGCTCCTTGGAGATTGATAGAATGAGGTGACAGAGACAGAGAGTGGAACATGGTATGGGTGGCACACCGCAGAGGAAGAAGTGGGGCACGTGGACCAGGAATGAGGGATAGGATGGATGGATGATGGATGGACTTGTGGATATGTGCATGAGTGGGTGAATATATGGGTGGACAGATGAATGATGAATGGATGTGCGTGGATGAACAATATATGAGTATGTAAATAGTCTGATGGATGAATGGGTACAAAGATGAATGGATGAGGAATGGGTGGATGGATGAGTTGGTGGATGTGTAGGTGATAGATGAGCAGTTGGACGAATGGACAGACACACAGATGGACAGATGGATATATGTATGAATGAATGATGGACGGGCGGATGGATGGATAGATGGATGGATGTGTTGATGAGGGAATGTTTGAGAGGCTGACGTGCAGTCTTGGAGAGAGATGACCCTGGACACATATGGAAGGTACTGGACATGATCTCAGCATCCACAGCTCTCCCCAACAAGGAAGATGCTGGGCCAAGCAAAGAGCTAGTGAGAAACTGAAACCTTTTGTCAACAGTGACACCCTGAGTCTAAATTTTCCAACCACACCACGGTGGGTGTGCCCCCCGCTTTGGGGCCGACACACTCCATCCTTCCAGTAACAGATAATGACCTTCCCAGCAGTCTTTTCTGGGTGACTGCGACATATGCATCAGATGCCTGTGAGATGCTAAGGAGCAGTGAATAAAACAAGTCATGTGGCTTTTCCTTGGGGGGTTACCATGGAGACAAGGGAGATAATGAAGAGAATGCTGAGCCAGCACTCAGGAGGCAGAGACAAGCAGATATCTACAAGTTCAGGGCCAGCCAGGTCTACATAGTTGGGTTCTAGACAAGTCAGGGTTATATAATGAGATCCTGTCTCAACCCTGCCCCACCCTCTCCCCCCCAAAAGAGAGAATGCGTTCCCAGCAGGCCCCTGAAAGTCCACAGATTCAGTGGCTACCTGGCAAGGACAGATCCAGGCAGCTGTTTTGGAAGGTTCCTGCTATTATCCCTGCTGGCAGCTGTCTCAATTTCTATATGCTGGTGAGTCTCCTTCCATTTCTCCCCCCCATACATACACTGTCCCCAATGCCAGCACTGGCTCTGGTGTCTGGGGGTCCAGGGAGAGGGAGGCTCTACCTAAGAATGTCAGGCTGGATGGAAGATTCCAGACAGTCTCCCTCAGCTCCACTCACTGCCATGGGCTAGACCCCTCTTCTCTAGCACAGGTTGGGGGTTGGCAGCACTGGCAGGGACAGACACTCATAGTTGGGCTCAAAGGGTGAGCGTACAAATTGAGTCACAGCTATGGGAACCTCTACCTCAGCCAAGATGGCCTCAGCTGCCCTTGCATATATCAAGGGACATGGAGCCGAGCAGTTCAGGGCAACACGGTTTTAGGTTCCTGTCATCCCTTCAGTGAGGCAGACTCCCCTCTCCTGGGCTCCTTGTCAACTCTACACTGTAAGTAGGACCCAGAATACTTCTGTATAAGCTGGGATCCAAGGCTCCATGGGGAGAGGACAGTAAGGCTGAAGTGTTGCTCAGCAGGAGCCTGCTTTGCCTCTCCAGCACAAAAAGAATGGGTTGAAGAAAAGGCACAGGACCCCAGGGCTGAACTCTGGCTGCCAGCAGTCCCTTCCCTTCTCATCACAGGTCAGACTGAGCTGTGACTGGCCTAAGGTCACACAGCAGATTTAGGGCTGAGCCCAGGCCAGTGCTTGGCCCTTTTTTAATGAATCCCACAGCCCCTCCAGGGTCTCCTCCAGTCCCCCCACATGCCACCTACAATGCTGGGGTTCTACATTCCCCTGGAGACCCCTGCTCAACAGAAATCAATCTCTCTACAGAAGCAGGCGCAGGGAACCAGGTGTCAGGACCTGCTATGGGGCCAGGACCAACTCTCCCTCTCCCTGATACAGGGGCTTGCCCCTGGAGCCAGGCCCAGAAACGCATGAGCACGTGAAAGTGTGTGTCTGTGTGTGCACATGAGGATGCCCTACGGTGCCTAGCCTCCCGGAGTGAGAAGAACACGTAGCAAGCTGTTGGCACATCCTGCCAACATGGAAAGGTTAATTATCACACCCGATGCCAACAGACAGACTTCCCGAGGATTCGCTTGGTTTTGTTTTGTGGCTTTTTTTTTTACAACTTTAAATACGGAATATAAATAAACTTTACATTTAAAAAATAAAAAGAAAGCCCCCAAAAATATAATCACCAACTTTACAAACTGAAGGAAGCGGACCTGGGAGGGGGAGGGGAAAGTGCAGGGGGAGGGGGGAAGGGGGTGCATCTACCCCAGTCCTCCTGAGGGCTCCAGAGCTCTCCCTCTCTCTCCCACTTCCAGTCTACCGGCTAGCTTCCTGGAAGAAGCTATCAGGTAAAACCACAAACGGTCTGAGGGGCAGTGTGCAAGCAGGAGAGAGCCCAGCCAGGCTGCCCCTCCCTGGAAGATGTCCTAGTGTCCCACACCTGCCTGGAAGGGAACAGCTGAAGCTGAGGCTGGGGAAGTGGAGGCAACAAAACCACGTTGCTACCCCAGCACCACAGGCTCAGTGCGAGCTTCAGGCTGGGTCAGGACGCACACACAGCCAGTCCACATAGGGCCTCGGAGTGAATTGAAACAAGGTTTCCTTTCCTCAGAGGCTTGACCTACATCTGCCAGAAAGTCACAATAAATAGACAAATTGGCCACATTCAGGGTGTGAGCATGTGCAACACACATCCCACACAACCTTCCTGGGCAGTCTTGGCTGGAGTGGAATATAATAGACAGGTCTCCTGTCCTAAGGAAGAATGACAGGGTCATTCAGAGCCTCGATAGGGACCCAAGCACCCCACGGTGGAGCAGACTGAGGAAGAAGACACGGAGTGGAGGTAGAGAAATGGAACAGAAGTGAACGTAGCGGAAGAGGGAAGAGGCAGGAGACATGGCCCAGGCCACAAGCACACCGCACCTCTCATCCATCAGAGGCGTGTGGCCGCCTGCCCAGAGGAGTTCATGTCTTCCATGATTTCATACTTATAAAATGAAAAGCCACCATGGGCTGGGGGGACAGGGAGAGATGAGTGGCAGCTATGGTGCCATGAGGGTTCCTCTAGTCTGTGCTCCCCATGTGGTCCTGGCCGTGGGACTACAAGGGACCCTAGCCTGCCCGAAAGTGTTCCCTGCTGGCTGGCCGGGGGTCCAGGAACCATGCGGGACACGCAGAGGTCCTCTGGCCAAGTCCCACGTTCCTAGGGCCAGTCCACAGTCCCCCGTGAGGCTCCTGCACACTTGTCCCAGGCTCTGGGGGTCAACGGAAGAAGCAGCATGGAGTAGAGTCCTTTGTTTGCTTCTGGGGCTGCAGGGCAGGCGAAGCAGTGCTGGCTGCTGGTGGAGGTGGCCGGGCACGCAGGGTGAGGGAAGCACCATTGGCCGTCCGAATCAGGCATCGAGACAGACGGACGAGGGGAACGACATTATCACTCCAAGGACCCCATGGGGGCGATACAGCAAATACCATATTAAATAACCCTGCGGGCAGAGCAGAGGGACATAGGGTCAGAGATGGCTCACGGACGCCCTTGGCTGCTAGCCCACCCCACCCCCAAACCAAGACAAGGAACTGGTGTCGATGCCATCGTGTCTCCAGCAGGCCCCAGGGTTGGGACGGTGGAGGATTCGAGTGGCAGGACAGACACCCACTTGGAGAGGCAGAGGGGCAGTTAGGCAGAAGAAAATCTCGGGGATGATGGGTTGAAGAGAGCAAATGTCCCTGCTGGCCCTCACCCCGAATCTAAGCCACAGCCAGGGAGTATCCGAGCCTTGGCTTTCCTGACAAGTCCTCACCTGCCCACACGCTTGCCGATGCCCCTAGGCCCCCAGGGTCTCCTTCAGGACCTCCTTCTCATGTGTGTGCTTAAATTTCCGATGCTTCCCTTTGAGGGGCCGGCGGATTCGCACCGTCCGAACGGTCACCCGAGTTTGAGGCGTCTTGGCTGCTCAAGAAGAAGAAGTGTTGGTCAGCACATGATGGTTATGGGGTATTCTTGCACCCCAATGCCGGCTGTGAGCCTTAGGGCTGACTCAGGAAGAGGACCAGGGGAAGATCAAGGTCAGACTTCATGAGGTCGTAGCCAACTCCCCACTGCTCACCAGCTGTGTGCTCTGGGGGCGTGACTGAACCTTTGTTTGCCTCAGTTTCTCTATCTGGGAGTGAGGCAAGGGGGTGGCCCACCTCATGGGAAAGGGGAGTGGACTCATGTCAGTGAGCTAGCCAAGCAGAGCCTGACCCAGGCTACGTTTCAATATGGTCCCCAAGTCCTTGTCACGGCCCAAAGATGGACGGGCTTATTTTCCCACTTCCTGCAGGTGGCCTGGCCCTAGATCCTTCAAACCCAACAGGAGGTCCTGCTGACACATGTCTTCAGAGGTTGGGCATAACGCACCTTTGTACTTTGGTCTCCCCGTCTCACCGCATGAAAAATCTGGCTAGAGACGAGGTTTTGGGACTGGGTCTCTTGCGCCACAGATGTAGCTGTGCCCTCCAGCCACGGCTAGACTGCCGAAAGACCAACAAGCTACCCAAGGAGCCTAGTTCCTAACATAACTGCAGGGTCAGGGGCAGCCACAGTCCAGCATGAGTAGTGGCAGTCACCACTGTGACCCTCTTGCTTCCCGTCCCCCTGGCTAGCACTCCTACTGAGACCTCCAGCCACGAGATGAGGAGGAGACAACTGCCGGCCAGAATCAGACTTTGCTTGGAACTGGGCCTGTCATTTAAATTCCTGGGCACTCTGAGAAACAGAGTGGAGGACTGGGCCACAGCTTAGTCTGGGGGTCAGCCCTGAGCCAAACCTGGACTCTTCCAGGGACTGTGTGCCACGGGACAAGTCACTTAGCCACTATGTGCCCGTGCCTTTAAAGCAGTCGTGACCTCCTAGGGTTGAGAATGCATCAAGATCCAGAGCCCCAGCAAGCACCTGCTCTGCACCTGGTTCCACTATAAGCTCCTTAATTTCCACAGTGGGTATTATTCATCCTACAGTGTTGGGGAAACTGAGGCAGAGAGCTGTGTTTGAGGCCCTGGCATGTATCTTCCCACCTCCAACACTTGCTTGAAATGGCAGTTCCCGGGAGCCCTGGGGCCAGACTGACTGTCAACCTCTGCTCCCCTGGTCTCTGGGATGCCCGGCAGGGGTCAGCACTTTCTGGGAGCCCCTGCAGCTCTCCTGGCCTCCAGCCAGTGAGGCGGCCTCCCTTTGATGCAGAGGCAGTTTTCCTTGCAGTGCAGAGATCTGGACAAGCCCAGATGCTCTGGAGGGATGACACCCAGGAGGGCCATGGTACGCCCCACAGAGAGCTTCTACACCAAAGGCCAGTCCATGCACAGAAGGCTGGGCTGGCCAATTCACGCAACTCACACATGATAAAGGTTGGAGCCTAAGAATTCCAAGGACCTGCATGTCTTTAATCCCAGCACTCAGGAGGCAGAGACAGGCAGATCTCTGAATTCGAGGCCAGCCTAGTCCACAGAGCTGGCTCTAGGATAGTTCCAAAGCTACAGAAAAACCCTGTCTTGAAAAGCCAAAAGAAAAAAAAATTCCAAAGAACCAGCACCGCCCTGTGCTGTAGCAGAGATGAACCTGGAAGAGTCCCTCAGTATTCTGAACATGCCAATACTAACGCTTACAAATTCTTCTATAGTACACATGGTAGAGCGAGTGAGTGACAGCCAGAAGAGCTTCTGGGATGAGGGACGAGTCAAGAAGGGAATTTCAGGACGCACTGGCCTCGGCTGGGCTGTGTGATCTGGAGCAAGGCTCCAACCTCCCCTGATGTCATGGGCCTCCACTACAAAAGCAGGAGGAGCCTCTGAGACTTCTTCAACTCAAATCTAACTGTCTGACACTTGTGGCATCAAAGGCATTACGTCTGACGGATGCTTGAATGTCAGATCCGCCTGTCACATCCCAGCTATAGAGATTCTCAGCCTTTACTTGTAGACCTCCAGTAGATGACAGAAGAGGACTGGTTGGTGGTAAGGGCAGGGGCTGCAACCTATCTACACTGGGAAGAATCTAGAGTGTTCTTGGTGAGACCAAATATCTCCAGTAAATTTAAGCAGAGACGTATCCAACTGATCTCCATCAATAATGTTTGTGTGTATGTGTGCACGCACACGCATGCATGTGATTGTATGCATTGTGTGAGTTCGGATATGTGTGTGTGCAGGAGTGTCCACATGTGCTTATGCGCACACAGGCTCTCGCGTTGCACACAGGTATACATGTGAAGTCAGACGTTGGTGTCAAGGGTCCTCCTCAACTGCTTTTCACCTCATTTCCTGAGAGGGTCTCTCACCTAGAGGTCACCGACAGCTAGAGTGGCATCTGGGGGTACCCTGGGATCCACTCATCTCCACCTCCCCAGTGCTGGGATGACAGACACAGCTGCCATTCCCTACCGGGGATTCAAACTCAGGGCCTCACGCTTGCTTAGAATACTCTCCCCAGCCTCCTGGCCCCTAGTTATGGATCCACCCTTTCCCCAGCTGTAATAAGGCAAAGAGGCTGTGGGCTGAGCCCCACAGAGCAGCCCCTAGGAAGCTGGCTTACCTCTCTGTTCCCTGGATGTCGCAGGACTTCGAGTCACAGGCCGAGGGGACACTATTGTCTCACACTTGCAAGCCAGGTGGTCCTCCAGGGTCACGGTGGCCTTCTTGAAGACGGGCTTCTTCCGCACAATCTCAATCTTCCTTACCTGGAGGACAGAGCGAGCAACACCCCCTGTAGAGGCCACCCATGCAATGAGAGCCTCCCATGCCTGATAGAGGCCACCCATGCAAGGAGAGCCTCCCATGCCTGGCAGTCTCCTGCGCTAGGTTCTTTCCTCGAAAGTCAAAAGCCAGGCTCGTCTGCAGTGAGCGCTCGGAACCAAACAATAGCAAGGCCTTGCCCTCTGCCCCTCTCGGGAGCTTTTCCATCAAAACAAGCCCTTCGACCTAGCTGACCTGGCCTCCAGCTTTGCTATGGCAACCCCCCACACATATATACACACCCTGACCCCCCAGAGTGGGAGAAAGGCATTTCCGGGCAGAGCGGGAGTCCCGGAGCACTGGCCAAGGCCAGGGGCTGCAGCAGAGCGGGGGAGATGGTTATCTGGAAGGAATGGAGGAAGGCCTTATCTAGAAGAGAGGCTGTGGGGGGGGGGGCGGCTGTCAGGTGTCTATCCCTAAAGCTGGGGACAGGAGATACTGTGACAGTGGGTGGGGAGGCACAACATGTCATTCATTTGTAATCTGGGTCACAGGGATAGGCCAGGAATGGAAGACAGGGAGGAGACTGGGCATTGGCCACAGGCAGAGGGCAGAGAATGAGAGCACGGCCATATCGCCAGTGCACCGGGTAGGGCTACTTTTAAGCTTTGTGTTGTGTGCCCAGAGGGATCTGAAAAGGGAAGGCTGACCCGGGGTACAGAGACCTGGTCTTCCAGAGTTAGAAGACACCTGAGCCTTCCTGTGCCTTGCCCTGTCCACATGAGAGCAGGTGCTTCAGAGACAGCCTCTGGGCCCCTCCAAAGACTAGCATCTGGGTCCCATTCCTTCCAAAATCAAGGTGGCCCTGTGCTGGGCCATTTGCCAGCGTGGGTCCCCGGAGTTCCTACAGTACTTGCCACCTGGAGGACATTCTGTGCCGCCTTCATTACAGACAAAGTTTGCCAAAGAGACAGATGAAGTCCCAAAGTGTGGAGGTCCCTGAGTATGATGGAGCATTGAGGGGGCCTGGGCAGTGGTCGTGAACAGTCTTTAAGTGCAGATGTTTGAAGACAGGAGCACTGTGGGACTGTGTCCCCGTAGAGCAGGTGCCATTGGCCCATTACTTAGCACAGCACACCCAGTGGCATCCTGTCTGACTTCCGGTGACTACGGACTGAGATGCCTTGGGGAGTGTGTCCTAGGAACACCCAGCAAAAGCCCTGCAGCCTGCAGCGGCTCATCTGCCGCTCCGGCTGGAGCCGGCCGTCCTAGACGCAGCCTGCAGGAGAGAGGCGGGGTCTGCGTACCTGCACCGGCCGCATCTGCACCTGCGAGGCCCGGCACTGCACGTTGCGGTTGTTGCAGCAGCCCGAGCAGCGCTGCACCTCCACGCATGGCGGCCACACCAGGAAGTTGGCATTGGTGCGATCGATGAGGTTCCGCGAGATCTGGAACACCTCTGTGCGAGTCTTGCACTCAGCGATTACAGCGGGCTCTGCGGCTGCCAGGGAACCTAGGGGGAGGGGGGTGATGGCCTGTCAGGAGAGGATTGTCTTCTTTGGAACCGCCCCCGTCCAGGCAGTCCTGAACTTGGGTAGGTGGCCGGACCACCCTGAACCTCAGTTTACCCCATGTGAAAACAATGAGATCTATCCCCAAGAAGCATGCATGGTCAGGATCAGGCGAGATCATCCCATATGATCTTGTAAATGTTTTAATGTACACCTGTTCCGTCGTGCTGGATGCCAATTTTTGAAGTTCACACAACTGTGTGACTGGCCCTGAGTCCTCACCCACTGTTAGCCCGCTGGCTTGCACTGACTGGTCTTTTCTTTTCTTCCTTCCTTTCTCCCTCACTTCCTCCCTCCCTCCTTTCTTTCTCTCTTTTTTCCCAAGACAAAACTATCCAGGATAGCTCTGACTATCCCAGAGCTCAGGCATCAAACTCACAGAGATCCGCCTGCCTCTGCCTCTGCCTCCAGAGCACTGGTTAAAGGCATGCGCCACCACCGCCTGGCTGCACTGGTCTATCCTTATGAGGCTCTTTCTTTCAAAGCCTCATCTACCTGTGATATGGGTAACAGCAGGGCTGTGCCTCTCACTGAGGTAAGAGGAAGAAGGGTGAAGCCTTCAGCGAGGGCTGTCACCTACAGAGAAAGGGCCACCGATGGAGCTGGGGCTTGGAGACCTGAAGGTCACCTGCTTCAGCCTGGAAGGGTTCTCGAAGGCCTACAGATCTATTGGCTTGGTCTCTGCCAAGGAGCAAACAGCAGTCCTAAGCTTAGTTTGGTGCCTCTGACCCGGGCCACAGTGGACAGAGGACCCACCCAGAACACCTTGGGCTCAAGTGTGACGGATTAGCCCTCTGACATCAGTCCTTCCATTCCAGTTTCCCCATCCTGGTTTCTAGGCCTTTGGAGTGCAGCTAACCACATCTATTCCAGGGTTAGAGTGAGGAAGCAGCTAAGTATAAAAGCAGAGGCAGTCGGGCGTTGGTGGCGCACGCCTTTAATCCCAGCACTCGGGAGGCAGAGGCAGGCGGATCTCTGTGAGTTCAAGGCCAGCCTGGTTTACAAAGTGAGTTCCGGGACAGCCTCCAAAACAATACAGAGAAACCCTGTCTCAAAAAACCAAAAAAAAAAAAAAAAAGCAGAGACAGAGGTAGGCAGATCGCTGTGGATTCGAGACCAGTCTGGTTACAGCTATGTAGTACAATCCTGTTTCAAAAACAGAAAAACCGAAACCACTATATTTTAAAATCAAAACTTGGGGCAGAGGGCTCGGTAACTCAACTTCAAAGACAGCTATGCATCTCATTCATTCCTAACAGTAGGAAGGGATTTGGGAAGTGACTCCCTATCCAGGATGGCTGTGTGCCCTGGTTTTTCTTCCCTGGGTCCCACCCTTCAAGGGGCCGCCATCTGGACCCTTGGTTTTACCTAGGCTTCTCCTCCCTCGAGATGAGCTTTCTGGCTTGCCTCCAGAGTGTGCTTGGGTCATGTTCAGGTCCAGCTCAGCCCCATTTTCATCTGCAAGGGAAAGCATAGTCAGGCACGCTGGCCCAGGCTACTACCACAGTACTGGGTTGAGGATAGCATCTGCACTCTGAGACCCCGCCCTTAGTCTGTCTAAACCTGAGGTCTCTGGCTCTGAAGAGGCAACCAGGCAAAGCCTTGGGCAGTCGAATGGTTTGGTGGGGCTGGTGGGGTCTGACTGCATCTTTGGGAGCCTTCAGCCTCACTCTGGGTTTTTAGCCCCATTTTTGGCCAGAACCCATGTCAATGGAGTTAAAAATAACCCGTCCCCTTAGCTACTGTCAGCGAACCCTCCTCAGCCTCCAGGGTGGAGCAGGGACCCAGAGCACTGGAGGCCAGTTCCCAGTGCCCTCCAGAGCGTTCCCATAGGAAGTGCTGAATGGAGAAATTCCCAGAATCCCCTCGGGGCTAGCAGGCCCAGTACAGCCTTCTGGAGCCTTGACAATGGCCCTACTGGTTTGGAGAGAAGGGGTGGAGAGGGGAGGGGGTGGGAGGGCTCTGTCCTCAGCTTTCATCCTGGACCTTCTGCCCCTTCTCCAAGCTTTGCTCCTCTTCCCGTCACTAGCCAACGCTCCCGTCTCTTAGCTCGAGTCCTTTCTCAGTGCCACCGGCTCTCCTTGGTGACATCTCCAACCCAACACCTCGCTGTCCCAAGACATTGGCCAGGGGTGAGAGGGTGGTGAGGAGGCTCTGAACTTGATCTTGAAAGTGAATAGCCCCTTTTGTCTCTCAAAGGTGAGGAACAGCGAATGAACCGGGGGACGCTGGAGATGAGCCCGTGTCACCCACCTCCTTACAGCACGTCGGGCTCATGTATCTTCCCCAGACCCCTGGTCCCATCAAGGGCAAAGGCTTCTGCCAGCTGCTGCCCCATCTGGGATCCTGGTGATCCTGAAGCTCGCCACTGACTCATTAACTAGTCTGCTTTGTCCAGCCCAACAGTGTTGACCACATCAGCCTGTCTGTCTGTCCCTTATTCTCTTCCTTTCTCTCTGCCATCTCTGGAATGTCCCTGGTGGGGAGGAGACGGGGAGAGATGTGCTTTGTGGAAAAGCTAAGTTGATTAGGAAAAAATAGCCACATGGTTGCCTCGAAACAGGCCTGCTATTGAAAATCTCACATCCAAGATCCGACCCCCACCAGGGGTGTGGAGGGGCTGCCTGAGCTGGGCGGCAGAGCGCCTTGGAAAGAAACAGCAAGAAGGCTAAATTTGGAAGTTGCCCCATTGTGTGGCCAGGGTTGGCCAGCCGGGCACGGGTGGGAGACATCGGGTGGGGGCCCATGGTGAACAATAGGTGGGCCCAGCTGGGGCCCCCTCCTGCCTGCCTTGCCACCCCCCCAGCCCAGGCAGTATTGAAAGGGCCCGGGAATGCTTTTGAGAAGGAGCCAGGGGCCCAACGGAGAGAGGAAACAAAGGCAGGAAATGCTGTTCCCCCGTAGATAGCGTCTGGGCAAGAATTACAAAGTGACAAAGAGACAGGACCCCAGAGGGACAAGGGCCTGCGGGTGTGTGGGGTGGGGGTGGGGGGGCTGCGGAACAGGGCTCCAGGGACCAGGCCAGAGGTTAGAATAGAATGGAATTTGCTCTGAAGACAGCATTTATAAATACATTCCCAGCCCAACCCGCCGGCCCTGCCACGTGTGTGCCACCAAGCACGTGCCCATTTGCCCAGTGCACTCTTGGGCACAGGCAGGGCTGTCAGCTGGTCCTGGCCAGGTGTCCCCAGGAGACCTTGCCAGCCAGGCCCTGGGCCAGAGGGGCAGAGAGATGGCTTCTCTAGCCCTACCCTCTTCAGCTGGGTCCACACCTGGGTAGGTACATGCATGCCCTGAGTGCTTTCTCTCTGCCCGCCCTGCTCCAGGAACCCCACCCTCTGCACCAAGCCAGAGTCACACGTGGGTGCTGCTTCTGCCACACCCCATGCCCCAGGTACCGGCCCGTCTTCCTACTCTGCCCTGCCTTGCCCTGGGTGGGTGCAGTCATGCCGTCACTGGGTTGTGCGGTAGATCCAGTTCCCTTATGTCAAGAGGGGTGTCCCTGCCTGCACCCCCACCCCTTCCAAGCACCAATGGAGGCTGAGGTTCTGGAGGAGGACCCGATTTACCTACGGAGTCTCCATGCAGCAGACGCTGAAGGTCATCAAAGGAGCGGATGGAGTGGTCACTGAGCATTTCATAGAGTTCCTCTGGAATGGGGTCCCCCTGTTGGGCAGATACCCGGAATTGAGTAAACTGGGGCGAAGGCTCACCAGGCAGGCATGGCTGTCTTGCCAACCACATTCTTTCTCTGGCACAAAGTTCTTACAAGGCCCCCAGGCACCCCCCTGCCCCATCTCCAATAAATAGACAGACTGGAGTAGGTGGAATCCAAGGATGAACCAGAAGCAGAAAGGCCCAAAGACTTGACGAGGTAAATCCAGGCTGAGATGCCCCACCCCAGCCCTCCACAGAATCCACACTTGCCCCCAGCTCCACCGGCTCGTCTATATCTGTCCCCCGCATCCGATCACAGATCCGGGAGAAACTCCAACAATCTCATTTCTTGATACTTTCCCTCTGCACCTGGTAGCTAACTAAAATGGGCGCGCGCGCGCGCACACACACACACACCGCTTGTGCAGGGCCCACAAGCCGGGTGTGAATAGAGGCTTCTTCACTCAGCCAATGACAGTGCCGCCGCCCCCCCAGCCCAAGAGGGGCTTAATTATGCATAACACTTGCTGAGTTTTGTGACCTCAGAAGGCTGTGTGTCCCAGTGCTGCCGACTTAGTCCCTGCCAAAGAGGAAGTAAGGGAATCCTCAGGCCCAACCGGGAACCCTGAAAGCTTACCCATGCATGCCCCATGCCCGACCAAACTCTATTTTTAGAGCCCCTCTGGCCTGTCACCAAACACTTGAAACTTAGTTAGAACCTTAACAGGCCTCACTACAAGCCAGCTTCCTCCAGGGAAACCGCAGGTCCCACAATCACATTCATACAGCTGGAGAAGAAAGCCCCTGCTGCATCCCCATAGCCCCAGGAGTCTCAAGAGCCTGGTCCTAACAATTAGGGACAAAGGAAAGACACAAGAGGCCAGGGCATGTCTCAGGTCTGGGACCATGGTGCGCACACACGTGACAGTGTGCACACACAGGCAGGCTTGTGACAAGGTCATGCAGTCTGAGAGAACTCTGAGAAGACTAAGCCACTCTGTGCCTCAGTTTCCCTGGACTGAGAAGTGAAGAAGCCCCGCCCTGTGCTCACAGAACCGCCCTGGGACTGGAACTTTGAGTAACTAAGCACAGGTGTGTGTGCATTTGGGGTGGGGTGCTGCTCTCACTGTCTTAGGTGGAAAAGAAGTTCTTACCCCTGCCCCTGGGTGTGGGGGCGCAGTTTCCTCAAAGCTATTCGTCTCAGACACTTATCAAGAGCCAGGTGCATGATGTCCAGGTGCCCACCTATAGTCCCAAGCTACCCTGGAGGCTGAGGTAAGACCTCTTTTTTGTGTACTTGCTGGTTTTTGTCAGCCTGACACAAGCCAGATTCAATGGTAAAGAGGGAACCTCAAATGACCATACGCTCCCATCAGACTGGCCTGTGGGCAAGCCTGGGGTATATTTTCTTGATTGGTTGGTTGATTGACTGATATAAGGCAGCCCAGATCGCTGTGGGTGATGCCACCCCTGGGCTGGTGGACATGAGGACTATAAGAAAGCAGGCTGTCAAACCATGAGGGGCAAGCCAGCAAACAAGACCCACCATGGCGTCTACTTCCTTCAGTTCCTACTTCCTCCCCTCAGCGTCGGACAGTGCTGAGGAGTTGTGAGCCACACAGAATCTGTCCTCCCAAGCTGCTTTTGGCCATAGTGTTTTATCACACAACCGAGAATCCAAGACAGTTTGGTTTTGCTTTTGAGGGTTTTCATTGTATTTTATTAATTTAATTAATTACTTTTTTTTTTTTTGGTTTTTCAAGACAGGGTTTGTGTAACAACAGCTCTGGGTTTTGCTTTTTTGGGACATGGTCTTATGTTGTTGCCCTGGCTGGTCTGGAACTTGCCACATAGATCAAGACAGCCTTGAACTCAACTACTTACCTGCCTCTACTAAATGCTAAGATTAAAGATATGAGCCACCATGCCTAGAAAGAGGATCTTTTGAGCCCAGGAGTCCCAGGCTAGCCTGGGCAACATAGAGAGACCCAGTCTCACAAAAACAAACAAACCAACTTTGTGGTCCTTGACACTTGTGGTAATATTTAGGAAAAACTCCTTAGGGACTCAGTTATATCCACCTCTGTTCCCCCATGTCAACCTAGGAACTCGAAGATAAAGGCTAGGAGCTGAGGGGGCATAACACCTTGAAGTCTGTGAAATCTGGTTCCTGGAACCCCATTCAGCATCCCGGTCAATTTGTTCAATCATGGAGTTTATAAACCTGCCTGGCCACTGCCTCTCTCTGGTCTTGGCTCTTATCTTTGAACTGAGGATGTCAGAAAATATTTGATTGCATTCTGATGCTGCCTGGGGGTGACAGAAGGAGCAGGGGATGTGTAAGGCAGCTTGCTTGCCTGAGGGAATGAGGAGTGCCCTGGGGGAGGCATCTGCCAGGATCTCCTTGTCCTCAACGACTGGAGCTGCCGTGAGGCGAAGCAACCTGAGCCCTGAACAGACCTAGTGGACACCTCAGGCCCCGGTCCACCAAGCCAAGGAGACCACTGTAAGGAGACAAACTCACCCCTGAGGCCGAGTAGGGGGAAACCACAGATGGAAACCGTGGAGGTGGGAAAAGCATTCGGCTGGTGCTCAGTAAATACCGGGAGGTACGTGAAGGGATGTGTCTTTCTCCTTGGGGTCTGTTCTCTCGGGGGCGATCCTTCATGCCAGGCACCAACTGAACAAAATGCTGCACTAAATACAATCCTGACACCAACTCTCATTAGCGCCATCTTACAGATGGGAAAACTGAGGCTTAGAGAAATTAATCTGCAGCCACGAGGCCAGCCTGGGATACTAAGTAACACCCTGTCACAAAACAAAAACCAAGGAAGGACTCAAGTGTGCGGCTTAGCGGCAGAACAATTGCCCAGCACTGGTGAGGTTCTGGGTTCAGTTCCAGCGCCACTGACAAAGAAACATGTGGTGCCTTCCTCCCTTACATGGGGTTAACCACAGCTGGTTCCGAGGCTCCTGGTAAGTGTAACTGTACAGAGCAGAGCCGCCCCGAATAAAGAGCATTTAACTAGCTGTTTTTGCTATCATCACCAATTCTTCCACACAGCTCCTTGAGGGCAGCATGACACTAATGTCCTGGGCCAGGCGCTCACAATACTTCAAGGATGATGACAGGTGGGTGGAGAGCTGCCCTCCCCTGGGACAATGGAGTGTGGCTTTACACAATCCCCCATGCTGGACCACAGGAAACGGCACCTAGTCCCACACTGATACTCCAGGTGCCCTGTGGGCTGGTGGGTCTCTTCCGGGCCTGGGGGTGTGAACACTTAGCCTGGGCGTCCACTCCAGGGTGCTGTGCTCTGGGGAGTCTCAAGAGAACATGTTTGCAGTGAGAGTCCATGTGTCTGTGTGTAACCCACTCTCAATATGGAGTTGCTGAAGCCTGAATTTTCTGCCACAGGTTCTAGAAGCCTCCAGGTATGTACCCCCAGATTACCCCCATACACAGGAAAGGTCACCTGAGAGCTTGAAGACGCTGCCCCAGATCTCAGTCCTGGAGCTCCTGGTAGGACAAGGGTGTGGCTTGGAAGCAGTTGGGGCCAAGCCAGCCTGGCAGCCAAGAGAAACAGCCTCCTCCCTGCCCCGCCCCCCAAAGCCAGCTGCAGGAGGCACGAGCAAGCGTGAGGCCAGGTGAGTTACCTGCTCCCAGCCAGGCTGGCAGATCAAAAAGGCTTGCACCCCACCCTCCACCTGGGCCTCAGCGCAGCACGCACACGCACACACACACACACACACACACACACACACACACACACACTCCACAGCCTGCTGCCACTGCAATGAGGGAGACAGGCTCTCCACCCAGCACCCAGGGCGTTGTCTGTGGCTGGCAAAGGCAGAAGCTGAGGAGGCCTCCTAAGGCCTGCTTGCGTCTCAGGCCGTATTTAGAAGAGATGGCAAAGATGAGCTCTTTGAAGGAGCCCTTTCTGGGCACAACACAGAAGCCTTTTGGAGCCAGCTTTTCTAGACAGTGGTTCCCTTCCTGGCTCCTGGGTCTCCCTCAGCCTCCCCGTTTCTGCAACTGAGGCCAGCCCACCAGCCTCCTCTACCTCTGCTAGAGCAAGAGGAAAAGAAATCTCAAAGCTGGAAGAAAGGGCCGCCTCCTGGATGGGCCACCCTGATGGCCCACAGCAATCTGCTCCCACCTCAAGAGGAGCCAACTCCCCTATCATAACACTGAATGAGTGCACCCTGCTCCATATTTAGGTAGGAGAAACTGAGGCCCAGCCTGCTTCTCCTTCGGTGACTTTCCACCTCCTTCATCCCCGCTGACCCTGCAGACTGAAGACAGGGAAGAGTGGATTCCAGCATCTCACCATGGAGGAGCGGCAGGCTTACAAGCCCACAGTGCACTGTGCCATGGGTGGCTGCCCTCAGGGGCCAGGGTTCATGATGGCTGTGTTAATACAGCACCCTGGCCTGGCCCAACCCACCATTCATAGTTCTTCCCACACTCGTTTGGTGATGTCCAGGCTACTAGCTAGCATCCCACTAACACAGTGGGAGTCAAGACAAAAAAATCTCTCCAGTGTAGTTTGCAATTCATGGGAGAAAGCAGGTAACAGACAACTAAATGAATCAAACCTTCAAAAGTTGTCATAGTCGGGCATGATAGTGCACACCTGTAACTCTTAAGAGGAGGTAGGACCATCAAGGGCTCAAGGCCATCCCCACGTGCACACATAGTGAGTTGGAGGGCAGCCTGAACTTTGTGAGACCCTATCCCAGATAAAAAATTGGGAAGAAAATATTATTACAGAAAAAAAAAAAACATCAAAAAGAAGGAGGGCATCTCGAACCCAAAGCGAACCGCTTGAATTAATTCCTCTACACCCGCACTTCCTGGCTCTTGCACTAAGACCTCCAGAATCTATCTGACCTTGACTTTCACACTTCCGGGCAGGGGGATTCCAGCAATCAGGTTTCCCCACCCCCTGTGGCCATTAGCAAGCCAGAAGGAGACTGGGTGGTTGGTGACTATGGGCCCCTCCACTCCTTCCCGGCAGAAGGGTGCTGAGGCAGACAGATTGTCTCATGACAGTCACCTTCTGGGAAGTCAGCTCAGCTGATGGAGATGGGGGCCTCCACAGCCTTTTCAGACTCCCATCCAACCCTGCCTCAACACTGCCAGCCTGCTTCCAACCCCTAGGCCTCCATCTAAACACAGCCAACTTCAGGGTCACCTCCAGAAGCAAGCTCCTCCTTGTGTCTCCCTGCACCGGTGATTAGGAGCTTGCCTGGACTGGTCCCCGTGGGGACAGGTCCTCATGATCTCAGTCTGGTACTCCTCATGCTTATAAGGAAAGTCAACTGCAAACCACAGTGCAATCAGAGCAAGAATGAGTGTCTGAGCTGCAGCCTCAGACCCAAAGGGAATATTCGTGGGTATGTGGGGTGCTGTTGGAGGAAGCCGGGATGGTAAGAGAAAGCTTGGGAAACCTCACCCAGATGTTACAAAGCCGGCAGAGCCCAACGGATCGCAGGGTGTCACACCCCTGACAGGATTAGCCAAATAGGGAGGGGGTAGGAGACACACTCATCAGGTAAGCAGGTCCTTAATGTCTTGGAGGTCAAATGGAACCTTATTTCAAATGGAAAATGCCTGGCTATCCGAGCACTCCGGGGTCACTAACATCACCACCGGCCACTGTAGGGGTGGTTGAAAAACCGTTATAGAGGAGGTAAGGTTTGAGGGGTGCCAAGCTGCTCTAAACAGGCCAAAAAATGGATGCTGTGGAGTCCACATCAGGATCTGGGGTTGTCCCTTCCTCCTTAGATACCCCCCCCAGGAAGGAAATGGGTGACTACAGAGGCGGTGAGGTGCCAGGGCCCACTGCGGAGCCCACCTGTTGCGTGGGGGCGGACACCTGGCACTGAGTGTACAGAGGGGCTGTGCGTGCGTGCGTGCGTGGGTGTGTGAGCGCACGTGTATTCGGGCTGCGCGCGCGTGTGTCCCGCGTGTGCTCGGGCGTGGCGGCGGGCGCGCGACCTGGCCGCCTTAGTGCGTGCCCGCCGTTCTGCGCGCCCACCCGCGGGAGCGCAGCATCGCCTCCGGCCAGGAGTGTGCATGCGTGGGGTGAGTGAGCAAGTCGGGGGCCGGGCGGGGTGGGCTGCAGAGAGCAGCCGCGGGGCGCCGCAGTTCTCAGGACGCCCTGGCACCGGGCCAGCCCCCAGGTCCCCGCGGCGCGGCAAGGCGGCATCTGGGGCCTTCCAGCGTCCCCCCCCCAACAGCTGGCCGCGCCCCAGGGGGCTGCAGGCGAGGCGGGGAGGGGCCGTCGCGAGGGACCTGCAGCGGCTGGGCCATGCCCAGCTTGCTCTCTTTCGGGCTCCAGCCGCGGGGGACAGCCACGGAAGGGCGAGGCCCCCAGGGCGGGCGGCCGGCGGCCCTCGAGGAGCCCCAAGAACAAAAGGAGACGGCGACTGCTCCTCCGTGGTCAAAACAACCTGCTCTGGCGGCGGCCCAAGGTCGGTCCGCGGCCTAGGAACCCCCTGCCTTAACCCATTCCCTGCCGCCGCCGCCTCTCCCCTGCTCTTGGCTGCGGGCGGCCGGGCTGGTCTTGCCCGCTGCCGACTAGGCGCAGGCTCTGGACCCCAGCGGGCGGAGGCGGGACGGGACCCAGACTCGCCGCTCTCCCGGTCCTGGCTCCAGCTCGTGCCTCCTCCTGCCCCGCCCCCTTCCCACCTGGATTCCTGGTAGACTTGCCAACTCACTGCTACGTGAGGCTGGGAGGAGTAGGGGCACGGATCCGACCTGATCGCTCCCGCAGACGTTTCCATACCCCACCTCCCTTGCAGCTAGGCTTCTGCAGGCGCGCGCTCCGCAGCCTGCATGCGGGGGAGAGAGGTGCTTCCTCTCGCAGGGCGCGGGCGCAGGCGCAGGTATGGCCCGGCCTCAGACACACACCGCCCCTGGGGCTGGATTCCATCAGAACTCCCCCCAACCCCCGCCCTAGTCTTGTCTCTACTCCAAGAATCTGAACCTACCGTGTCTGTCTGCCTGTCTCTCCAGTGTCTCTGTGCCTCTCTGGGCCCCCTGCGCCAAGATACAAGGTGCTTTTGGACCGTCCAGCGCGACCCCGAGGTGCCCAGCCCAGAGCAGAAGCTTGGGTGGGACCAGAACCCTCGCCAAAGGTCTCTGTGGATATCCTGAGTTCGAGGGCGCACACCACTAGGGCAGTCCGAGTCCTGGGCAGAACCAAAGCCCAGACTGATTCCAAGGTGGACTCAGGAGGTCGCGATGGCCTTAGGCACCCTAGATACCACCTCATTCCTTCTCCCCTGGCCGGGAAGGGGCTTAAGAGGGCAGGGCAATACACACCTTTCCAGGACGCTAAAATGTTCAGGCATCTAGGTTGATCCACTGGAAAGAGAAACCCACCGCTGTCCCCTCATACAGCCCAGAACCTCTGACCTGGCCTCCCAGCCCTTGGGGCCACCCAGTGCCCAGCACCTGGCTCACGCGCTGCAGGGTTCCAAAGTTCACTGCAGGGAGAAGAGGGGGCGGCCAGGCATGGGGGTTGGGGCGGCGAGGGAAGAATCCAGCCCCGGTCGCCGTCGCAACTCACCTCAGCGCTGACCAGACGCAGGTAGCAGCAGAGAGGCAGGAAGAGCGCCCAGCAACGATTCATGCCGACTCCGGGCCCGGCCCCGCGGGGCCCCGGACGCGTAGACGGAGCGCGCCGCCCCCGCGGCCAGGGTGGGGGGCTGGGGAGGAGGGTGGGCTCCGCTCCGGTCCGCCGCGATCAGGCGCTCAGGCCGCTGCAGCCGCCGCCGCGGCTCACCCGCATGGCCCCCGGGCGCCGCCGCCCCCGGCCCCGGCTCCGTCGCTGGGGGGCTGGGGAGGACCTGGACACGGGACCAGGGTCCGAGGCCGCTACCTGGGCGGATCCCGAGCCCACGCGAGCATCCACGGCCGGGGGTCTGCGTCGCGAACCAGCCAAGGCGTCTAGCCGTGTGGGGGCGCGCAGGGGACTCCAACCTCCGAGAGGAAAAGGAACACGGCAGTTGATGGTTCGTCTTTACTCGTCCGCTAAAGGCTTGTTCCTCTGCCCGCTGGCTTAGCTTTTTTGCAACATTTTTTGGAAAGGCTCCCCAGATCAGAAAACGCAGGACTGAGCACCTCCTAGTCCAAGTCTTCCCAAAAAAACTTTTTTCCAAAGTTGGCTTTGTAGCGGCGGCCCAAGCACCCGGGCAGGGAGAGGTGCAAACTCCCGCCCGGGCCGGGTGGTGGGGCGGGAGCGTGTGCGCCCTGGCGTGGGGCCTGAGCGACGGGCACGACTGCTCCGAGCGCGCGGCGCGCCCACTGCGCGCTGGGCCGGCCCGGGCCGACAGGTGGACGCGGCGCGGGTCAGTCGGCCGATCCGCCCACCCGCTCGCTGCTCTGGGTGTCCTCTGCGGGTTCCGAGCTGCGGCTGCTCCGGCTTACTCCTTGCAACGAGGCTGGGGGGTGGGCTTTCCCCCCTCCTTTCCCTTTTGCGCGTGTGTGTATGTGTGTGTGTGCAAAATATCTCTCTGGAGAAAGAAAGATGGGCGCTGGCGGCCGGAGGGGAGCCCTCAGGGAGGCAGCGGGGGAGGCAGGCAGGCTGCTCCCGGCTGCAGGAGAAGTTGCCACCCTTCAGCTGTTCCGGCCTTTATAAAGGAGAAGGGAGAGTGCAAGAGGTGGGTGGAGACAGCCTTTCCTCCCCTGGCCCCGAGTCAGTGCCGGGAGGGGGCAGGAACCAAGGGAGGGCCTGAGACAAGGGCTGCAGCTTAAAGGGTCTCAGAGCCAGGCAGCCCCTCTGGTGGTGAGTCTAGCCCCTTGGCAAGTACTGGAAGCAAACCATGGCCCCACCCCTTGGCACAGTGACCTATGTTTAGGGGTATGTCTGCAGGGCCAGAACCAAGACCAGGAGTGTAGTCCCTGAACCCCAGAACCAGACATCTGCTGCCTGGCAAAGGCATGATGGTGGAGGACTGGGACTCTGCAGTCTGGCAGCTTAGATTCAGTTCCTGTCTGATTGAGTAGCTGGGTCACCTTGGGCAAGTCACTTACCTTTTGTGCTTGACCATACATTCTTTAAGTGGGGGACCGGGTATGGGGTGGATCAAATGTCGCAATGATCAGAAAGCATCCAGCCACATGCCAGCCCCAAGGCTAAAGCTCTTAAACCCACGGGGGAACCCTTCAGCCACAAGCCGGGTCTGCCTCTCCTTGCTTGTTGCCAGCATGAGCTGAATTTGAATTTGTTGAACTGTAAGAGTCACACAAACCCCCACCGCCCTACAGCATCCCCACAAGGCTGCCGCCAAGATGCTGCTGTCACCAGGGTGTTTCCCACCTCCCTGTGCCCCCCAGTTCCAGGCCCGGAGGCCGGCCACCCACCCACACCAGCACACTCAGAGTTAACACCTTCCACCCCCAGCTCAGGGAGCTGCTGTGTCCCTGCCTTCAGCAGTCACACTGTCACAGTGACACAGTCACACTCCTGCTTGCTGGCCCAGCACCCCACAAGAGCAGCAGGCTCACTGCACTGCCTCCCGCCCTTAGGGCACCTTGGCCCCATCCACTTCCTTGGTCTCCATGTCTGCCCGCAGCCCCACATGTGCTGAGCGGTGCTGCTGCCTCTCTTGGCCCTGGACAGGGTGGTGCTGGATGAGGGAGAACCTCCCAAGCTTCTTTACACACGGCTCCAGGCACCCACTTTCCCAGATGACCAGCTAGCCCAGGGACTGGGAGATAGCTAGCCTGGGGGAGGTGACCTTTGAGTAGGTTATCTGACCTCTCCAGTGGTACCTTGATTTCCTCCTCTGTAGCTTGGAGATAAAATTGGAGGAAAAGAGGAATTTCAAAGGAGCATGGGAAAATCACAGAGGGTTGGAAATGTTTTTCATCTTTGTGATTGATGATGGGTTCATAGGCTGGGTTGGGGGTCAGGGGCGATGGGTCATTTAGTAAAGTGTCTACATGAGGACCTGAGTCCACTCCCTAGAACTCATAGAAAAAGCCAGGCAGAGTGGCACACACTTGCAGTCCCTGTGCTGGGGAGGTGGAGACTAGAGCCTGCTGGCCAGCCAGTCTACACTAGTCAGTGAGCTCAAGCCAATGAGAGACTTCGGCTCAAAGGAGGACGACTACCCGAGGTTCTCCAGTCTATGCTCACCCGCACACATTTGCAAGTATGTACACACAGCAACAGCACACACGTGTTAACTTTGTTTTTAACTGATGCATGCAGTTGGTTATACCTCAGCTCAGTGACAGGGGTTTGCCCTCCTCACAGTGGTGGGAAGCTCACAAAACATACTCCTCCATAGGACAACCATCCAGGACAGGCGGAGGTGTTGGGAGACGAGATGACCAGCCTGGATTGTGGAAGATAATCCAACACACTAGACCCTGTGTCAAAAGCCTTAGAGATTGAAGATGACTTCCACCAGGCAGCTGGGTAAGCAGGGTAAGCATGCCCTCGCCATGTTCTTTTCTGTGAACACCACGGTAGAGACACCGTTGAGTAGACCCTGTGAGTCCTCTCAGTGCTTCTGTAGGACACGTTAGCCCGTTCCCACCTGCATGGAAACTGGAGCACAGGGGCACTCCGCAGCTTGGACCCCAGGTCACACGGTTCCGGTAGGTGGTGGAGCCACAGCTTGGGCTCCAGGCCCAGCTACAAAGCCCACATGTTTAACCCATCATGCTGTACTATTTTCTTCAGGTGATGAAATGATGACAACAGTGGCACTATGATTTTTATTTATTTATGTATATAGGTATTTTGTCTGTATGTATGTGATGCAGTAACCATAAAGGCCAGGAGAGGGCGTCAGATCCTCAGGGACTGAAGTTACAGATGGTTGTGAGACACCATGGAGGTGCTGGGAATTGAACCCCAGTCCTCTGGAAGAGCACCAACGTCTCTTAACCAGTGACCTCTCTCGCAAACCCCCGACAAGGGCACTTTTTTGCACAGTGCTTTGCACAGGGGCAGGAGAGGCAGCAGGGGCTTCAGTTGCTGAGGTGAATACTGGGAGAGCCCCTTTCAGCCTCCCACAGAGTTGTCTGGACATTGCTCTTGAATCAGCACTAAGCTGAGTTGAAAGTGAACGGCGGGCTCGGCTTCCAGCCTGCAGCCGCTCGGTGTCTGCTGGCACAGAAAATGAATGAACAGACACCTTGTGCAGCTTGTGCAGAGACTTCAAACCCTTCCTAAAAGGTGACATGGTACAAGACTCAAACACGGGATCTGAGGTGTGTCCTCTCCCCCACCGACTCCCCTACTCACCCCTCGCCATCGATGCAGAAGTGGTCTGGAGGTCTCAGACCTGGGAAGGCCAGGCCTGAATTCTGTACTAGGGTCAGTAAGGAGTCCCATTCTCCTGTCAGTTCAGACTAGAAATAGGATGTGGCCATGGAGTGGGGCCTTGTCCTCTGAGTGCTGGGGTAGGTTTGCCCAAAGAGGGGCTTAGCGGACTTTTAGGGTGGTCTCAGCCCCTTCTATTGAGACTGGCTGCCTTCCTTCGGTTTCTGTTGCTGTGATGAAACACCATGACCTAAAGCAATATGGGAAAAAAGGGTTTATCTGGCTCACACTTCCCGATCACAGTCCACCACTGAAGGAAGCCAGGGCCGGAACTCAGGACAGGAACCTGATGCGGAGGCCGTGGAGGGGAGCTGCTTACTGACTTGTGGCTTGCTCAGCCTGCTTTCTTTCAGAACCCAGGCCCACCCGCCCTAAAACGGCACTGCACAGAGTAGGCACTGCACAGAGTAGGCACTGCACAGAGTAGGCCGGGCCCTCTCCCATTGGTCCAGAATGTGCCCCACAGACCCGTCTGATGGAAACGTTTTCTCAGCTAAGATTGCCTCTTCCCAGATGACCCTAGCTTGTGTCAACTTGACAAAAAACTAACCAGAACACCATCTGCATCTGGGTGCGGTTGCCTAGGGCCCGGCTGGAGCTAGGAGATGCCAAGGAAGGAGATCGTTCCTTCCCAGGGTCTCTACCTTCAACAATCCCTGGCAAGCTTGCTCTTCCCCTGACACAAATGACCTCGCACTCAAGCCCTGAACCACGTGACAGTACTGTGTATGGCAGCCATTCCCTGCCTTCCTGTGGAAGAGACCGGTGGTAAGTATACAGGGCCTTCTCATGGGTCTGCTTTGCCTCAGAGCTGCCAGACGAGTGAGAATACCATCACACACACTCCTAAGAGCCCGAAAAGTCAAGCCCCCAGGGAAAGACTGCCTGGATCTAAAGTCCACTTACTAGCTGTGGGACCTTGGGAAAATTACCCAACCTTTCTGAAGCTCAGTTAGCTCATCGGTAGCTGTGGGTACTGGCAGTAAAGTGGTAAACCCCTCACTGGTTAAAATGACCTTACACATTCAGTGTGGAAAGTTCAGCATGAGGGGCTGGAGAGATAGCTCAGGGTTAAGAGCACTGACTCTTCTTCCAGAGGACCTGGGTTCAACTCCCACGTGGCAGCTCACAACTGTCTGTAGCTACAGATCCAGTGTCCCCCAGACAGACATGAATGCAGACAAAACACCAACGCACACTAAATAAAATTAAATAAAATCTTGCTGGGTGTTGGTGGCACATGCCTTTGATCCCAGCACTCGGGAGGCAGAGGCAGGCTGATCTCTGTGAGTTCAAGGCCAGTCTAGTCTACAGAGCAAGTTCCAGGACAGCCTCCAAAACAATACAGAGAAATCTTGTCTCGAAAAAATTAAATAAAATCTTAAAAAAAAAATGAAGGTATAGCGTGAACATTGTACAAATGCTGGCCTTTCTAGTACTAAGGTACATGTGTGCATACCCCCACCTCCAAACCCAGGATCCAGGGTTAGGAAAACAGTCCACAGTTGGAAGGACCATAGGCCTCAAAACTGGGAATGGCTTGTCCTTGTGTAGAGTCCTAGTCCTCTGGTGAGGAGATATTCCCTTCTTCTATGAGGCTCTGGCCCCTGTACTGCGAGTCTTAGGGAGAGCCCAGAAAAATAGACAGATGGACCATAGACCACCCACAAGAGTCTACCCTGCTGCCTTCGGCCTGTCAGGTACACAGAGCAAGGGAAGCCAGTGTTTGTTTATGCCACCAAGCAGAACCGAAACATTTTTAGATCCTTCAGGCTCCAGACAAGGAAGAGGATGTGGATGTTTGGACCAGCAAATCGGATCTGCCTACCTGGAAATGGCTGGAAGGAGTCCTCCAGTGTCACAGAGCTGGCCCAGATGGCTGGGAGGAGGCCCACCCACTGCCCTCTCACTGGAGTGAACAAAGGTCCCTTCTCCCTGGAGAAGAGCCCCTCCCAGCTGCACCCTTGCCATGGCTAGGGCACCAGCAAAATCCAGACTCGGTCAGACTACAGGCAATCCCTGGGCCTCTATCATGGCCGCCTCAGCTCTAGAGCTGAGTGTGTTACTTGGGACCATGGTGGGGATAGGACAATTGTACCCCTTGAAAGCAGGGATAAGGAGATGGCTGCATCCACCCTGAGCCCTGCTCCTCCCCACATGTTGCCTGTGGCCCAGCTTTGGTATGTTTTGGGGTACATAAAAACGTGTGTGTTCCATGGAGGGTGCTGTTAGGGCTGGACGTGAAAGACCGAGGATTCAGTGTACCCCAGGACCCCCCTTACCCAGGGCAGGGAGCCACTTGCTGGAGAAACGCACACGGGAGAAACTGTGTTCTGGGAACGGGTTAGCAAGCTCTCTCTAGACCCCTCTTGTTGGGGTACCAGCTTGCTTGACAGAACTATTTATAACCGTGGCAAGCCTGTGAAAAGAACAGGAAGCCTGCTACGACATAGAAGTCACCAATTCCCCATCAGAGGCGCTCACCCTGTGGCCTAGTGCTCAGCAGGCAGCTCGCCCCGAATTCTCTGCAGTCACTCATTTAAGATACACAGCCTGCAAGAGCAGGGTGTTCTCACAGGTGGCGACACCAAGGCCCCAGTAGCTCTGCCAAGGTGCAACCCATGCTGCGGCCCCTGCCTACTCACCTGCTAGAGGGCAAAGAGGAAACCACATCCCTGCCCTGTCCGCCTGTGCTCCCCCGTCACCCACCCGCTCCGACGGACAGTTTCTGTACCTTCCCCACGTACGTGCAGGGAATAAACAAAGCCTTAAAGAGATTTGTGCTTCTTATGCTTATTATTTTAAAGTGTGTGTATGTGTGTGCGTATGAATGTCTGTGCCCTTGAAGATCAGAGGCATCAGATCCCCCAGAGCTGGCAGTTGTGAGCCCCATGGCATGGGTGCTGGGAACTGAACTCAGGTCCTCCTCAAAGAACAGTAACTTAACTGCTGAGCCATCTCTTCAGCCCCTAGCTTTCTCTCTCTCTCTCTCTCTCTCTCTCTCTGTCTCTCTGTCTCTCTGTCTCTGTCTCTCTCTCTCTCTCTCTTTCTCTCTCTCTCTCTGAGACAGGGTCTTACTATGTAGGCCAGGCTATTCATCTGCCAGAGGGCAAAGAGGAAAACACTGAAAACACTGCCTGTCCTCCTATCTACTTATGTAGCCTGAGGCTGGCCTTGAACTCACAGAGCTCTTCCTACCTCTGCCTCTGCAGTGCTGGGATTACAGATATTCACCACCATGCCTGCCTGGGGTCTTTTTTTTTTTTTAAGAGTGAAATTGATTTCATTTTTTAGGTTGGTTGGTTGGCTTGAGCCAGGGTCTCATGTAGCCCAGGCTAGCTTCTAAGTCACTGTGGAGCCAAGAGACTTGGAACCGTCTTCAATCCATCCTCTCCTACCTCCCAATGCGGGATTAAAGGCACAGACCACTATGCATGGTATTTTTGTTTTGGGGGGCAATGGTCTTGAAGATATGTAGTTTTTGCAGTCTGGGGTTTATAGCCCAGACTGTCCTGGAACTAATCAACCGTGTAGCTCAGGGTGTCCTCAAACTTGGAATCCACCTGCCTCTGCCTCCCAGATGTTGAGAGGACAGGTATCCATCACGACCCTAGGAAAACATGCTA
This sequence comes from Mesocricetus auratus, assembly GCF_017639785.1. Taxonomy (NCBI): domain Eukaryota; kingdom Metazoa; phylum Chordata; class Mammalia; order Rodentia; family Cricetidae; genus Mesocricetus; species Mesocricetus auratus. The sequence goes on along the minus strand of NW_024429194.1, from coordinate 84,835,675 downwards.
ATTTTATATGGGTTACATTCATACATCAACCTTCTCAACTGTCCAGCCATGTTATCCCTGTTGATCAGACAGGAAATCTAGAACCCTGACTTGGAGGAGCAATGTCAGAGGCCTCAGTGCCCTCATCAGTAGGATGGGGATGCAGTCACTGAGTGCCAGGGCTGTGGTACCAAACCATGGGACTTCTCATAAAGATTTGGGCATGACACTGCCAGCTCATCCCTCAGAGCTGTCTGCTTTACGCGGGGGGGGGGCAGAGGGTGGTTTACAGACCCAGGAAGCCAGAATGATACAGCTTGCGTCAGGTAGCGGTTACGCAGCGGAGGTCAGCCCAGTGGGGTGACCAGAGGTCTCAGCACCTCCACTGTCAGAGATGCAATACAGCATGAAGATGCGTCCGGCCACCCGGCACGTCCCTTCCCCTGTCTTTCCCTGTCCCTCCTTGCTCCCGGGGCTCGCTGCGGCCTTCTTCAGCCTACCATGGTTACAAGCAGCAATCCTCGGGTCCCAGTCATGTGACCTGGGCTTGTCCTATGCTGAAGCCAGCCACGTTAGGCGATGGTGTTGGCTTAATGTACTGAATGAAGGCAGATGTGTGGTAAGCTTCACTGACAAGGTTTATCGCCAGCCTCGGGAAACACCATGGGAACGACTGTGATCCTGTGACAGATGAGAAAGACTGAGGGAGGGAATGTGGCTTCTGGGAGATTCTCGCTGCTTAGACATTGAAGCTAGACTTCACCCAGGACTCCCCAGACAGTGCTCAGAGGAAGAAGACAGTGTGGGAAGATGATTGGCAGCACAGACTGCACTTGCAGAGGACCTGAGTTCAGTTCCCAGAATGCAGGTCAGGCAGCTCACAGCCACCCTTAACTCTAGCTCCAGGGGATCCACCCCCCACTTTTGACCTCACTTGTGAGCGCACACTCAATGAAATAAATGGGAGAACTGGGCATAGTGGTGCACGCCTTTAATCCCAGCACTAGGGAGGCAGGGGCAGGCGGATCTCCGTGAGTTCAAGACCAGCCTGGTCCACAAAAGCCAGGGCTATTACAGAGAACCCCTGTTTCAAAAAATAAAATAAAATAAAATAAAATAAAGTCAGGCAGTAGTGGTGCATGCCTTTAATCACAGTACTTGGGAGACAGAGATAGGCGAGTCTTTATGAGTTCAAGACTAGCCTGGTCCATAAAGTGAGCTCCAGGACAGGCTTCAAAGCTACAGAGGAACCCTGTCTCAAAAAACAAAACAATAAATATAAATAGACAAATAAATAATAACCTGGGAGCTGGAGACATGTTTCAGTGGTTAAAGCATTGTTGCTCTTCCACAGGACCAAAGTTCTGTTCCTGGAAACCATATTGAGAGGTCCACAACTGCCTCCACCTCCACCAAGGCCCCTTTATGGCCTCTTCAGGCACCTGGACTCAAATACATGCATGTCCACATACACATAACTAAAAATGAAGTAAGTCTCTAAAAATAATGCATCTTGGGTACAGTGGCCCACACCTTTAATCTCAGCACTTAGGAGGCAGAGGCAGGTAGATCTCTGGATTCAAGGCCAGTTTCATCTATAGAGTGAATTCCAGGACAGCTAGAGTTACATGGTGGAATGAGCACTTGATCCCAGCCCTCGGGAGACAGGCAGGCAGATCTTTAGAGTCTAAGGCCAGCCTAGTCTAATGGCGAGTACCAGACCAGCCAATGTGACCCTGTTTCCAAAAAAAAGAAAAGAAAAAAAAGTCATACCAGGTAGTGGTGGCGCACGCCTTTAATCCCAGAACTTTGGAGGCAAGAAGCAGGTGAGTCTCTGAGTTCGAGGACTGTTCTACAGAGCCAGTTCCAGGGCTACACAGAGAAACCCTGTCTTCTGTTTCCAAAAACAAACAAAATCAAAGACATGTTGGTGTAGTTTGCTTGTGACAGTCTAGGTAGGTAGCCAAGGCTATCCTCCAACTTGACCCTCCTCCCTCAACCACCTGACTGCTGGTACTTCAGGCTGGCACTGCCACACCCTGCCAGAAAGACAGATCTTTCATGTCTAGATGAGTGAGCTCTTTTCCCATGTGGACCATGCCTTGGGTGTGCTGGGAGGGTAAGTGTGCCTGTGTGACATAGTCTTTGAGTGGTACTCGGGTCTGTGTGCATCCGTGTACATGTTTGAAAGAAGTGGGACCTTAGGCAACCAGGGGTGGCCCTTGGGAGGCGCCCAGAGTGGCCAGACTGGCTGGCGGGTCCCCACAAGCAGGCCCAGAAGGGTTTCCAGCCCAGGAAGACCACCTCAGGGTGGAGAAAAACACCTCCAGCCTCCACACTCAACTCCCTCATCTCCCACCATCCCCCACCTCCCCAGCTCCTTCCTGTTTTGATGGAAGGAAAAAAATTTTCAGCTTTTTCCTTCTTTATTTTTCCAGACGGGTGACTCGCTCAGGAGAGGAATTACCCCCTCCCCAGTCCCCATCCCCTGTCACCCTATGCATCCATGCCATAGGTCCGGCCCATCCTGTTGTGCTGGGACGGTCACGGCTATTTTTGGGTGCTTTATGGGGGTGGCACCTCAGGGGAGGGGATGTGGGGGTTCTTCGGCCGCCTCCTTCCAGTCCCCTTCCCCCTTCCAGGTTCCTCCCCACCCCCACCCATCCTCTGGCCAGCCAGGCTCCGGGAGGAGGGAAGGAAGCCCGCTTAGCCTGGGTATAAATAACTCAGGTGGCTGGTTACTCAGCCCTGCGAACATGATAATGTGAGTCACCATGCGAAACTAAGAGGAGCAGTGCGCAGCCTCGGAGCCACCCAGGCCAGCGTGGTACCCAGGGACCTGCACTAGGCAGGGCCCTGCCTGGCAAAGCATTTGGGCAGTGTCTGCTGTCAGGACCTCACGATTAGGATTTTGAGGGGAGTGGCTTCGTTTTCAAGGTCCTGTCTGAACCAGGGAGCTGAAGGGAGGCAGGACCAAGCTCTGAACAAGTCCCCTCCCCCTGCCCAGCATAGGCCAAGGTGCCAAACAAGTCTGCTGCAAGTTCTGATCCCCTTCCCCTGCTTCCAGGACAGCTGGGCCAAGCAGTGGGCTTGTAGGGTGGGAGTGGGGTCTTGGCTGGGGGAGGTGGGTCTCAGTACTTGGCCTGCTGAGTCGTCACCCCCTAGATGAGCTCTAAATGAGAACAGCCCTATTGCCACCTTCCTTCGGCTGGCTGCAGTGTGAGGGCTGAAACAGGACACCCTGAGGGACATGTGACCTAACAGTGGGGTTAGCCTGGGCAGCCTGCTGGGCTGTGGCCCAGCCCTCAGCTTTGGCAAACCAAGTCAGAGGCACCCCAGTCCCAGTCTTCCCCATCTCCAGAGCCACACAGGTCTGGATCCTTGTTGCCATGGCAATAGTTTTGGGAACCTAGGAAGGCCCAGCTTCTTCTCTCCTCCTGCCAGGCAGGCCTGGAGCAGGCAACAGGACCATGAGGTCAGGGAAGCAGCTGGCACCTCCCCCAGGAGGGGAATATCAGGCTGGAGGTACAGTTGGTATAGTCTGCCTAGGCCAGGCAGGACACTAGAATATCCATGAGGCTTCAGGTACAATGTCCCTGGAGCTGAGCCTAAGGCCCCCCACCTGGACAACGGCAGAACAGGGTGAAGAACCATGACCCTCCTAGCTGTGAAATGACAAAGCTACGAGCTGGTGATGAGACATCTTTATTCCAGCATACCTCTTTCCCACCTTTGACCTCAGAACGAAGACAGTGTGCCCAGAGCCCAGAGCCTACCTGTCTCTATCCTGACCTCAGCCCAACTTCCTCTCCACCTCCACCTTGACCCCCAACTCCACTCCTACCCCAGTCAACACCCCTATGTGCCCAGACAACTTGGCATTGAGCAGATCTGCCATTTAGCAGGCAGCCAAGCCAGCCTGCCCTCTGGCCCCTCACAAACAATAGGGACTCCAGGAATATTGTCTACCCACACTGAATCAAACACTCTAAATTTAGTCTGTCTGATGCACCCTCTGCTTCCTGCCCTTGTTGCCCTCCTTTCAAGGCGATGAGGTCACCCCGGAACTGCATGCCTTGGCAGCCAGACCCAGGGGGTTTCCAGGTCCAGGGCACTCTCCGGTTCTTGGGAAATGGACCATGGGGATCAGAGGTCCCGAGTCTTTCCTCCTGCCCCACCCCGCTGTGTTTCAGGATCTTCTCCAGAGTGTCTTAGGGATACCCCATGCTTGCAGAAGCCAGCACCAGGGAGAGAGAGTGGGCTTGCAAAAGCAAAGGCCAGGAGGGCTTTGTCCCTCCCTGCCCTGGAGGTGACAGCCCCAGGGAAGGACAGTCAGCAAATAAACAAGGAGTGAGCAGGGCTATCTCAGCAGTGTCAGGGTGGCATAAAGGACACAGATCAGAAATCTGATCGACAGTCACCGAGTGGGTGGAGGCCTTGGCTTGAGAAAGAGGTCAGAGCAGGCTTCTGTGAGTGACATTTGAGCTGAGACTTGAATGACCAGGAGGCTGAAGTTCTAGGTTGGGCCAGAGGAGGGTAAGTGAAGAGTCCAGGAGGGGAGACACTTGCCTGGTTGAGAGAGAGAGACAGACAGACAGACAGACAGACAGACAGACAGACAGACAGACAGACAGGTTGGGCAAGCCTAAGTCCCCGCAGCTCAGACCAGGAGCACCTGGCATTCTAAGCTAGCCAATGGAAGGCACCTTCAGTTGGTCCTTGGCTCACTGACCAGAGAGGGCATGTGTCTTGCCCAGAGTCACACTGTGCCTCTTTTCCTACAACATTTTGGACAGAAGGAAATATAGGAGACACTGGCCACCTGCCCTCTGCCCAGTCCAGTTACAGTGGGAAAAAAGGGCTCACCTGTGGGTGGGAGGGGTCTGCCCCTGCCCCATCCTCCTCACCCTAAGCATCCTGAAGCCCCTGCTTTCCCATGCTGCCAAGAATCTAGGGTTGGCAGGAATGGGGGGGTTGCTCTGGAATGTTGTTTCCTGTGCCAGCACCCATGTGCCAGCCTCACCAGAGGCCTCGGGGGCGGATGGGGGATCACCAGAACTTGTCTGGAATGGGGAGTTGGCAGCCGTGCCACCATGGGAAGGCAGGGCCCTGCTTGCCTGCTGAAGCCCGTGTGGAGACGTTCCCTTTTGGAACTGGCCCACCTGACTTCTCCTTCTTACCATGTAGGGTGACTCAGGATGCTACCTCAGCGCCTCTTGGTTCACACATAGCCCTGATGCCAGGGAAGGTAAAGGCTCCAGCTAACCTTCTAGTCTACAGAAGCAAGCTTTGGGCGCCATCCCAACTGAGCTGTGACTATCTGTCAGACCTGGTTTCCCCAAGGGTGCCCCAAGGTTCTGGGTGAGCACTGAACCCCAGGACACAGACCTTGCCCTGGCTTCAACACTCCAGTGCCCCTGCCCAGTTAGCTGTGGCCGAACTACCTACTTGGTGTCTCCTCTCCCCAGCCACTTAGGAGAGGCAGAGATCTTTCTGAGAGTCACATGGTGGTGGTGCACGCCTTTAATCCCAGCACTCGGCAGGCAGAGGCAGGCGGATCTCTGTGAGTTTGAGGCCAAGCCTGGTCTACAGAGCGAGTTCCAGGACAGCCTCCAAAAGCTACAGAGAGGAATGGGGGTCCTAGAGAGGCAGAACATTTTGGTCGTAGGAGATGACAGATTACCTGGTGGAGGTATCAGCCCCACAGTCTTCAGTGTGAGCCCTGTCCCTCCCACTGGTCAGCTGTGTGACCTTGGCGAGTTACTAACCCTTTCTGAACTTGGTTTCCTCTTGTGTGTAGTGATAACAATACCCATGGCCATGACCAGGGCTTGTGGGCTGTAGCTGTTGCTGTGAAACCGTCAGCCGATAGGTAAAAGACGGTGCTAGAAGGAGGGCGCATCTTCCCCGCTGGTCAGGGGCTGTTAGGAACTTGGGGAGAGCAGCTCCCCCATCCCACCCTAAAAGTGTGGTGAGGAATACTGCACTGCCCCCTGTACTGCCAGCTGAGGGACCCCTATGCTCCCAGCAATGCTGGTGCTAGAACTGGGTAAGGCCAGTTTTTTCATCTGCCAGAGGCCTTTGTGCCCAGGGCTGGCACTGTCCCTCTGGTCCCTAGCAGGGTGCAGGCCAAGAAACCTTTATTTTTAAACCTTTGAACAATAGCTGGTGGGGCACAGCTTCTGCAGAAGACAGAGAGAGTGGAAGGGAGGGGAGTCTCCCTTACGAGGCCAGCCCTGGAACCCAGGGGACCTTGCCCTCCCTCCAAGATAGGCATAAAGCCTGCTCCATTCCTCCCTGAACCCTTCTCTTCTTCCAGGTTCATATTCTAGAGCCAGCCACCGTCCCCTTGGCTGGCACACATAGGCCTCTCTCATTAGACAGTGAGGTATACCGGGTATCGCAGTGGACATTGGGCCCCTGGGGGAATTGATCAGCAACTCCTCCGTCCTTTACAGCCTCCTGGGGAGGAGAGAGCAGCCTTGAAGAGCCCACCCACCCCTCATGACTCCCTTGCTCACAGTCTGGCATGCAACTCCCAAGTCTGCATCAGGAGACACTGTCCCTAAAGGTGACCAAAAGCAACTCTGAGAGGCAGACAAGGGGGGAGGGTCCTCTTTACTGGTATCTGCTGCTAAGACAGGGAGGACCTCTCTCTGGAGCCTGGCCTCACCACTGGGGCACCCAGCCTGTAAGGGAGGAGGAGGAGAGGGGCGGGGCATAGGTGATGTGCCCGTGGGAGGGGCTTCCCGTCCTTCCCACCTCTGTGCTTCCCTTCACATTCTTGGCCTTCCTGTAGCTATTCTCTTGAGCTGTGTCCTGTCCCCACCTCTGCTCTCACCATAGGGACACTGGGATTACAGATGTTCATGCCACCACATCTGGCTTTCCCTATGTTATGGGCAACTAAAATCCTCACACTTGTGTGGCAAGGCCAGTATCTCACTAAGCCATCTCCTCAGCCGAGTTTCGCCTTATGGACATCTGTCCATCCATCCATGCCCATCTATCTATCTCTCTTTCTCTGGGCGGTACTGCAGTACCTTTTCCCAACAGTAAGACCCCCAGCACTCACGCTGTGAGATGGGAAGCAGAGACAGGAGGATCTCCCAGAAGCCCTCAGGCCTGCTATCCCAGAATACACACCACAGAAGCAAGACGGAACCCTATCTCAATCAGGGAGGAGAGAACCAACTCCCAAAAGCTGTTCTCTGACCTCCACAGTTGAACCAAGGCACACAAGCACCTGTACCACAAACACACAGAATTGGTTAATTATTTTTTTAATTGGAGAGATAGGTGAGTTGATAAAATGCCAAGGACCTGGGTTTGGCCTGTAAAAGCCACCCATGCCTACAGTCCCAGTGTTGGGGAGATGGAGACAGGATAATCCCTGGGGCTCTCTGACTAGCTCATCTAGTCAAATCAGTGCGCTCCAGGTTCAGTGAGAAACGGCCTCCAAAAAGCAAGCAGAAAGCAATTGAGGAAAACACCCACTGCCAACCTCTGATATCCACACGTGTGCACATGCATCCCCACCCCCCCAACCACACAGACACATACATACTGAAACAAACGTAAACACAAAATGTGCTGAATGCTGGGCAGAGATGCAAAGAAAAACCGACGGACAGACACTGCTGGTGGGACTGTCAGTTCGGGCCAGAATCATGGAGCCAGAGTGGAAAGCTCCTCCGAAAGCAGAAAGGCCCTGCTTGGTGGCACAGCCCGTCACTAGGTGCACACGGCTACAGGAGGGGACATAGTGTGCTCTCCCTATCCCTCGAGCCTCCATTCGCCGTAGCCAGGGCAAGGAACCACTCCGAGGGCTGTCAGCCCAGAGCCATCAGCTGGTGGCTGGAAAGGAGCCTCTGCCTGTCTCAGCAGCATGGATGAGTCTGGAGGTCGTTACATTATGTGAAATGAGCAAGGCTGATACGAAAACCGCATGTTCTCACTTCCATGGGGAAGTTGAAAAAGTGGATCTCGTGGGAGTAGAAAATAGAGGAGTGACTGGGCTGGGGGAGGAGAGGAGGGGAGGGGGGTCCTTAACAGATTTGGGGTTCAGCTGGACAGGAAGAGTGACTTCTAGTTTTGGACCACACAGTAGGGTGTATTAGTTTCTTCTGACTGTGACAAAATACCCAACAAAGTAGTTTAAGGAAGGAAGGATTTGTCGTGGCTCCTCGTCCCCGGGTAGAGTCGGTCTGTCATGGTGCAGGGGCGTGGTGGAAAGAGCTGGGGGAAGCTGGTCACACTGTCTCCTCCCTCACTAAGGAAGCAGAGACAGATGCTGGTGCTCATCTCTCTCTTTTTATTCGTTTGGGACTCCAGTCCAAGCAGTCGTACTGCCCACATGTACACTGGGCCTTCCCACACCACCTAATCCCTTCATAGATGTGCTCAGGGACTTGTTTCCATGGTGATTCTAAATGCCATCAAATTGGCAATTACGATTAACTGAGGCTGGAGAGATGGCTCACCCATTAAGAGCACAAACTGTTCTTCCAGAGGACTTGAGTTTCCAGTACTCACAGATGGCTGGTGGCTTACAACCACCTGAAACTCCAGCTCCAAGAGATCAGATGCCCTCTTCTGGCCTCCAGAGGGACTGCACTCACATGTGCAAACACACACACACACAGACATATACATATGTGTGTGTCTGTGTGTGTGTGTATTAGAGAGAGCGAAAAGGAAGGGAGGGATGGAGAGAGAGAGAGAGAGAGAGAGAGAGAGAGAGAGAGAGAGAGAGAGAGAGAGAGAGAGAGAGAGAGAGAGATACCTTAGCCATTAAGAGCACTGGCTCCCCTTGTAGAGGACTCAGATTCAGGTTTGCAGAAGACCCAGCACCTACATGGTGGCTCATAGCTATCTGTAACTCTAGTTCCAGGAGATCCAGTGCCTCTTCTGAACTCCATGAGCCCCTGAATGCATGTGGTACACATACATACTCTCAGGCACATACATACACACATAAAATTAAACACATAAATATTTAAAAGCTAAAGCCAGGTGGTGGTGGCACATGCCTTCTGTCCTAGCGCTAGGGAGGCAGAGGCAGTCGGATCTCTGTGAGTTCAAGAACAGCTTGGTCTGCATAGTGTGTTCCAGTACAGTCAGAGCTACATAGTGAGATCCTGTCTCAAAAACAACAACAACCAAAGAAATTTTTTTTTTAGCTAAAGCCAGAAATGATGGTGCATGCCTTTAATCCCAGCACCCAGGAGGCAGCAGCCTGGTCTACAGAGTGAGTTCCAGGACAGCCAGAGCTAAGCAGAGAAACCCTGCCTCAAATAAATAAATAAATAAAACAAAAGACAAAGAAACACTGACATTTAGGTACAGTTGAGGACAAGAAGCCTGGAGCTGTCAGGACGTCTGGAGGGTACTCTACACATTTTCCACACCCACACTACACATTCTGCAAATGCTTAGAGGTAAGGCCATCGAATGTCCAGCTCTTCAGTGTCTGACCCTAGAACCCAGCTCAAACCCCAGAGCCACTACAGGCAAGCCAAGGGGGCAAGTGGCTCTGCCTCAGTTTCCTGATACCTAACATTGGAACGACAGGGTATGCCCTGCAAGCAATCACGACCCCTGGTGCTCTTTCCCAGGAACCTCCCTTGACCCCTTTAAAGGAGATTCCACAATTGAGGCCCGTGAAGATGACACTGAAGGGGATGAATGGCGTGAGCTGCTTTTCTGTCTCTGTGACCAAACGGCCTGACACATGTAACTTAAAGGAGACGTCTTTTTGTTCCTGGTTTCAGAGTTCACCCATCCTTCTAGGTAGAGGAGCAGAGAAGAGCACTGTACATGCAGTGGCCCAGGATGCATGAAGGGGACCACCAGAGCTCAGGGGTGTTTCTCCTCTTTGTTGCTTGGAGGCCCCAGTCCACCAGACAGTGTCACCCACGTTCAAGGCAGGTCTCTCCCCTGTTAATTCTCTCTGAAAACATGCCCATATAGACACACCCGGAGATGTGCCTCCGTCTCCTCGGAGAACCTAAGCCCAGTCGAGTTGACAGTAATCAGCTATTGTGCTGGGTGTGATGGACCCCAAAAAGTCAGGAAGCAGACACAGGAGGTCCCCCAGAAATTCAAAGCCAGCCAGCCTGGCTTACCTAGTGAGTTCCAGACAAGTCAATGTTGCCCAGACGAGAAGCCGGGCGTGGTGGCTCGCGCCTTTAATCCCAGCACTCAGGAGGCAGAGGCAGCTGAATCTCTGTGAGTTCGAGGCCAGCCTGGTCTACAGAGTGAGTTCCAGGACAGCCTCCAAAGCAATACAGAGAAACCCTGTCTCGAAAAACAAAAAACAAAACAAGAAAAGAGAATGATTACGAGAGACGGACAGACAGAGAACCATTCCCTCCGAGGGAGGAGTGAGAAAGTACAGATCCCAGGGGTGGGAATGAGCTTGCTCTTTAGAGAAAAAGACGAGGGGAAGCAACTGAGACGGTGGCAGGAGATGTCAGAGGCGCCAGGGCACGGCCTGCTTCCCCCTTCCCTCCCCACTTATGACCTCGGCCCCACCTATCCCTAACTCCAGCCTAGACTTCTTCCCATTGTGGCTGAGAAGGCAATGACCGCATCCTTTCCTAGATGACACCCTACCACCCGTCCCTGGGAGCCGGTGGCATCATTCGGTCTCCCAGAGGCACTGGGGCCCAGCAGCTGCTGGCCCCGGAGAGTCTTCTCTTTTGACACAGCTGTTTCTAGGACTCCTGGACTCACCATACAATGGACTCACGCTGGCCTTCCTGCCTTCTCCATCTAACCAGACCTGCGCTGTGCCCTGGGTATCCTGGTGTAGGAGAGAGTGAGTCTTACCCTCCTCTGCACCCCAAGGACTGCCACAGGGCTGGTCTCTGAGAAGCATTTGACGGACAGAAGGATGGACATGGACTCAAGTCCAGGCAGTCCTAAATATTGGATACTGTGCCAGGACAAGAAGCCAGGTTGACTCCACTCAGTGTTCATGGGCAAAGAGCTCTTCCCCGGTCTAAGAGTCTAGAGCCACTCGGGTCCCACTTTAGTCTGCTGTCACCTTGGGAAGCCTTGGGTCTACACTGAGCTGGGGTTAATGGCTGGTTCATGACTGTCCAAGCTGAGCCTCAGTACCCGTCTGAGACTCTCAAATACTCATGGAGGTGGCTCAACAGAAGCATTGTCACGCAGGAGTCAAAGTTAGGTCTTAGGTAGGGGTGTGTGTGTGTGTGTGTGTGTGTGTGTGTGTGTGTGTGTGTGTGTGTGTGTGTGTGTGTGTGTGTGTGTGTGCGCTCGTATCTCCAGGGATGGGATGTGCCTGTGTGTTCACATCTGGTAACTACGTCACAGCAGCAAGCTGGGAGTGTCCCAGGCTGCTGCTCTAAGGTCTCTGCAGTGTCCAGAACAGAGGTAGGGTGAAACTTTGGCAGTGCCACAGCAGCAGGTGGCCCTAGCTGAGCATGCTCACAAAACTGTCCATACATAGGGTCTTGGTGGCCATCCACACTGCTGCCCAGAAGTAGTGTCCACCCTACCCTCACATAGACCTTCTGTGGGTGTACCACAGAGACTGAAGGAAACTGAGGACAAGCTTCTCAGTGGCCTGGACCTCCAGAGCCCTAGAAGCATCTAACACACACTCTAACCCAGGAATGACGCCTGGAAAAAATTCTAGGTTAGACAGGCAAGGTGTCAGCTACCCCAACCAGAAAGGAGCACCCTCTTAGACCCCTGTGTCCCTGCTCAAGAGAATGGGGATACTTAACCAGGACCCAAGTTATCCTGAGAGGAAAGTGTTGGACAAGGACACTGAGGAACAGGAAGCCTAAGTGACTCCCCTGAGCTCACACAGATGCAAGGGAGAAGAAGCTGGCTCCAGAAGCCGGGGTTCTGGCTCCTGGCCGGGTGCCACCACCACACTCCTGCCCCCCAACCCCCACCCCATGATGTGATTCTGGAAACTACCCTAGTTCTAATTTACAAAATGAGTCAAGGAAATCTGTGCCTCCTGGGGCAGAAAACAATCCCAGGGACTCCCTGGCCAGAGGCTCCCATCATTCTGAGTGTTTGGAACAGCTCTTCTAGAGAACCTAATCATGACACACAATTTACTCCACTTTCTCATCCTGCTCTTTGCCCAAACCCATTGGGCAGGAATTACCATGAAGGCACAAAGTATTTGTTCAGGAACACAAAGGCAGTTCTGGTTCTGACCCTTGGGCCACCTCCAAGCCCAGAACTGGCCCCGGGCCAGTTCCTTCTCGGACTCTCCAGCACCTGGGCAGGTTTGGGTGCTCACCCCCAAGTCCAAATTCCCATTTTTAATGTTTTTACTATAAAAGGCATGATGTGTGCCTACTTGGGAAAATCTGAAAAATGCAGAAAAGTCAAAATAAGGAAGAAAGATCACCACCCACAGCCCCACCACCCGGGCCCAGTCATTGTTAGGACTTGATGTATTTCCGTCCATAGTGTTTTGTTTGACGGCTGTTTTAAAAAGCATAGCTGAGATCACACTGTATATTAAAAGAGGAAAAAAAAAAAAAAAAGAAGTCCAAACGGTAGTATCCTGCTTTTCTGGCCTGCCATTTTATCCCAGGCTCTTTTTTTTTTTTTCTTTTGGTTATTTTACCTCGGGCCTGGCTTCCTTTCTCCATCTCTGAGCCTCATTTTTATTGGCTGCCTAATATTTTATCAAGTGAATGTTCCATAGTTGACTTAGCCATTCCCTTGTTGTTGGACACCTCCATTATTTCCAGTTTGGGGGAGTTATAAATAACGGGCTTTGACTGGTATCTTTGTGCGGAAAGTGTCCTGTTTTCCATAGTTAGGGGTAGCTCCTTAGCTGCAGTGGAATTTCTGGGTTGATGAGGCATGTGTTCCCTGGAGCCCTTGGCTCAATAGCCTCCCAGAGGATATGGCCATGCCTGGTTACACATGGTTGCAGAGGGTATGGCCATGCCTGGTTGACACATGGTTGCAGAGGGTATGGCCATGCCTGGTTGACACATGGTTGCAGAGGGTATGGCCATGCCTGGTTGACACATGGTTGCAGAGGGTATGGCCATGCCTGGTTGATACATGGTTGCAGAGGGCTTAGAAGTAGTAGGAGTGTCCGCTGCTACTTGGACAATCGGTGGTGCCCTTCGCCTTCATCTGTAGCTCATTTGCCATCCGTGACTCTCCCTCCGAGCACACTCATTCACTCATTTTGGTACATAAGGGGAAGGCAACTGTGGCCAGGCACAGGGCTAGACTCCAGGATGCTGCAGGGACACCCCGCCATCAGGACAAGAAGGGAAGGCACTAAGCCAATGGAAGGTAAATACATACCTCTGAAATTTGGTTATATGCAAATCAAGGTGCTGGTGGCTGGCCATCTCATTTGCATGCCTCCCCAGAAGAGGAGGTGACATTGACTTCCTCTAAAACTTGGATGGAAGAAACGAAAATGTCTTTAACTCCAACCCTTGGGAAGCAGAGGGAGGCGGATCTCTGAGTTCCAGGACAGCCAGGGCTACACAGAGAAACCCTGTCTCAAAAAATCACAACAAAACAAAACAAAAACCTCCACAAACTTAGATGGAGCTGGACAGGGCCTTTAATCCCTCAGCACTCAGGAGGCTGAGGCAGGTAGATCCCTACGAGTTCAAGGCCAACCTGATCTACAAAACAAGTTCTAGGACAGTTAAGGCTACAGAGTGAGACCCTGTTTCAAAAGTAAGGGGCGGCCAGACAGTGGTGGTGCATACCTTTAATCCCAGCACTCGGGAGGCAGAGGCAGGTGATCTCTGTGAGTTCAAGACCAGCCTGGTCTACAAGAGCTAGTTCCAGGATAGCCTCCAAAGCCACAGAGAAACCCTGTCTCAGAAAAAAAAAAAAAAAAGTAAGGGGCTGGAGAGACGGCTGGCTCAGTTAAGATCCTACTGTTCTTCCAGAGAACCTGAGTTCAATTCCCAGCACCCGCATGGCAGCTCACAACTATCTGTAACCGGAGTTCCAGGTGAATGCAGCATTCTCTGCTGGCCTCTATAGGCGCTATACCCACTCGGTTCAAAGACACCCATACACATAAAATAAGAATAAAGCTGTATGGCCCCGGGTTCAATTTTCTGTACCCTAAAGCAAAGCAAACCTTGCTGGGTCTCTAATTCCCTTTCCTGTTGCTGTCATATCACGCCCTGACAAAAAGCAACCAGGGATTAAAGGGTTTATTTGCTTTACTATTCCAGGTCACAATCCAACACTGGGGAAAGGCAGGACCGGAACTCCAGACAGGAACCTGGAGGAAGGCTGCTGCCTGGAAGGCAGCCTCCTCCTCAGCTGGCTTTCTTTTTTTTTTTTTTTTTTTTTTTTTTTTGGTTTTTCGAGACAGGGTTTCTCTGTGGCTTTGGAGGCTGTCCTGGAACTCGCTTGGTAGTCCAGGCTGGTCTCGAACTCACAGAGATCCGCCTGTCTCTGCCTCCCGAGTGCTGGGATTAAAGGCGTGCGCCACCAACGCCCGGCTCAGCTGGCTTTCTTGTATAGCCTAGGACTATCCTGCCCAGGGAATGGCGCTGCCTACAGTGGACTGGGCCCTCTTCTCTTATTTTATTTTGTTGTTTTGGTTTTTCGAGACAAGGTTTCTCTGTGTAGCCCTGACTGTCCTGGAACTCGCTCTGTAGACCAGGCTGGCCTCGAACTCACAGAGATCTGATTTGCCTCTTCTTCCCAGGAATTAAAGGTGTATTAAATTGCTGGGATTAAAAGGTGTACTCCATCAAACCCAACTAGGCCGGACTCTCTTACATCAATTAATAATCAAGACAATACCTTCCAGACACATGCTTCTACCAACACAATGAGGACAATTACCCAATTGAGACTCCTTTTTCAGGTTCATTCTAACCCGTGTCATGGTGACAGAGCTAACAAGTCAGGCGGTTTCCTCAAAGCCTGGACTTCTGGCTTCTTCTGGGCCCAGTGCTCTCAATTCTTTGGTCATCTTTACCAAGCACAGCGGAGCTGCAATGACAAAGAAAAGATTTGAACCTACAAACGCACTTCCCAAACTCACCATGCTGCTAGTCCTAGGGGAAATCTTTAAGAGATGCGAGGCCTCGCAGGTGGACAGACTGTACTGCCAAGGCCTGTGGCTGTTCGGAGTGTCTCCCCTGGGGAAAGGAGACTGGTAGCCGGAACTCACAAATCAGGTTGGAGATTTCCTATTCCTTTGACCTGGGGCTCCCTCTGCTCAGAATGCTTTCGCCCTTTCTCTCCCAACTTGATGTTGAATGAGATGTTTCCTCCTCCGGGAAGCCCTCCCTAGCTCTGGCAGGATCCAGGAGGACACACCGCACATCTGGCTCCTGAACCCTGATCCAGGAAAGAGGGGAAGCTGGGCCTCACTGGAGGAGACTGAGTTAACAGTGACATGGACCCCAGGGGAAACCCCGGCTCATGCTCTCCCTCACGAAGTATGCTCTGTAAAGTGAGGAAAGACGAAGGGAATGGCTGATCCCTGGCAGCACTGGGGGTTGGGATCCTGGCCATAATTCCCAGCTTCAGGCCAGGCATGTGGCATATACCTTTGATCCCAGAGGAAGAGGCAGGAAGAACTTAATGAGTTTGAGATCAGCCTGGTTTACATTGTGAATTCCAGGCCATCCAGGGTGCATAGTGAGAACCCCTCTTAAAATTTAAAAAGATAATAATTTAAAAACAAACAAAACCTCCCTACTTCTGCATGATCTTGGGCCTTTCTTGATGGTTCCACGCCTCGGTACCGCCCTCAAGCAGGCTCTATGGAGAACACACCACTGGCTACCGTGAGACCCAGTGGAGCAGATGAGTGTGGGGCTTACACGGACCACGGGGGCCTTCAGACCTCCAGGCTCTCTGTCTGAGCTGTGGGAGCAGATCACCCCGAACAAGAGCCCTCTCTCTCATCCACTTCTGTCATCCTGTGCCCTTTGATCTGGGTCCGCCCCTCCTCACAGGGTTCTGGTAGAGGGATAGGTGACTCTTGGGGTAGGGCAGCCCCTCCCAGTCGCACGCCCTGACCCAGTAGTGTATGTCTGGGCCCAGGCACACTTGGCCAGCTCCTGAGCCCTTGCCCCTCTAAGAAGAAATAACCTGTCAGAGGCCACCTGAGGTGGGTGATTTCCTGACCTGAACGATGGGGCTGGGATATCCCTCAGCTTCTGGTGTGCAGGGGGTGAGGACATCTGACAAGAGTGTCATTGCCATTCATTCAGGGAGCCTGGCCAGCGTGGCCATGAGGCAGGAGAGTGGTCAGGAATCAAGGAGGCTAAGTGGAAGCCTGTTGTGGGCTATTGCGTCTCTCTCTGTGTCGTGTCAGTGGTCATCGTTGTGGGACCCTTAGCAAGAGACTCATTCCTCTTGTCAGACCTCAGTTTCTCCTCCTGTAAGGTAAAGAATGGCAAGAATATCCACTCCATGGGGTGGTTAGGAAACTAGCCCTTTGTTATCGTTGTTTGCGTTTTGGAATTTTTGTGACTGGGTTTCTCTGTGGAGCCCTGGCTGTCCTGGAACTCGCTCTGTAGACCCGGCTGGCCTCAAACTCTGAGATCCACCTGCCTCTGCCTCCTGAGTGCTGGGATTAAAAGTGTGCACCACCGCTGACCGGTTCACCAATTTTCTTTAAAGGGCCTTGTGCTCATCAGGTGACCTGGGAGTTCACAAAGGAAAACCATGCAGTGGGGGACAGTGGTCACACGCTGAGACCCAGCCACCACCTACATGGGTAAGACTCCCACTGTACCGCCTGCATATATGTGACAAGTCACCTTACGGTCCCTCTGAGGCTGGTAAGACGGCACAGGTAGAGGTGCCGGCCAGAGCTGACACCCTGAGACAGAGCCCAGGACCCACATGGTAGGGCAAGAGCACACACACACACACACACACACACACACACACACACACACACACGCACGCACGCACGCACGCACGCACGCACGCACGCACGCACAAATAAACAAATCTTTTTAGCCCTCTGCAGAGAGATGTGTGAAGAGTATAGACAGAGTGCTTCTCTCGGATGCTTACAGTTCCTGTAGCAGCCGCCACCCTCAGTCTGACCTCCTCAACTCTGGATTGTCGTGAACAATCACCATGGAGTTGGCGGTGTGGTTTGAATGTGGTCGGTCTTTGCCAAATGTCAGCTGAAGCTTAATCCTTGGTTAACCATAGTGAGAGGTAACAGGTGACTAGAGCAGGAGGCTGGGTAGAGCTGGGTTAGTTCTCACAGGCTGGGTTAGTCTCACAGCTGGGTTAGTCTCACAGCTGGGTTAGTCTCACAGCTGGGTTAGTCTCACAGCTGGGTTAGTTCTCACAGGACTAGGTTAGTCTCACAGCTGGGTTAGTCTCACAGGCTGGTTAGTCTCACAGCTGGGTTAGTCTCACAGCTGGGTTAGTCTCACAGGCTGGGTTAGTCTCACAGGACTGGTTAGTCTCACAGGCTGGGTTAGTCTCACAGCTGGGTTAGTCTCACAGGACTGGTTAGTCTCACAGCTGGGTTAGTCTCATAGGACTGGTTAGTCTCACAGGCTGGGTTAGTCTCACAGCTGGGTTAGTCTCACAGGACTGGTTAGTCTCACAGGCTGGGTTAGTCTCACAGGACTGGTTAGTCTCACAGCTGGGTTAGTTCTCACAGGCTGGGTTAGTCTCACAGCTGGGTTAGTCTCACAGATGGGTTAGTCTCACAGCTGGGTTAGTCTCACAGGACTGGTTAGTCTCACAGGACTGGTTAGTCTCACAGCTGGGTTAGTTCTCACAGGCTGGGTTAGTCTCACAGCTGGGTTAGTCTCACAGCTGGGTTAGTCTCACAGGCTGGGTTAGTCTCACAGCTGGGTTAGTTCTCACAGGCTAGGTTAGTCTCACAGCTGGGTTAGTCTCACAGCTGGGTTAGTCTCACAGCTGCGTTAGTCTCACAGGACTGGTTAGTCTCACAGGCTGGGTTAGTCTCACAGGACTGGTTAGTCTCACAGGCTAGGTTAGTTCCGGTTAGTCTCACAGGCTAGGTTAGTCTCACAGGCTAGGTTAGTTCTCACAGGACTGGTTAGTCTGACAGGCTAGGTTAGTCTCACAGGCTGGGTTAGTCTCACAGGACTGGTTAGTCTCACAGGACTGGTTAGTCTCACAGGACTGGTTAGTCTCACAGGCTGGGTTAGTTCTCACAGGACTGGTTAGTCTGACAGGCTGAGATGCCCACACTATGCACTTGGAACTCAACCTCCACTGCTAGGAGCCAGACAGTCTTCATAAGTTATCCCACCTCTGCTACTCTGTCATAGCAATGGAAAATTCTTGGTAATTAAGAGGGCATACTTTCTTTTTTTTCTAGACAAGGTTTCAGATTGTAGCCCAGGCTAGCCTGGAACTCCCTATGTAGTCCAGGCTAGCCTCAAACTCACAGAGAGATCTTCTTGCCTCTGCCACCTGGAACTGGGATCTCAGGTTTGTGCCAGGACGCACTTGCAGGTGACAGAAGCAGGGCGGAGGACCATCATAGACAGACAGTTACAGTGAGATAGAGGGCCAGGGTGCCCTGCTGGAGGGCGCAGATATTCGGGGTCCCAGTATATTCTTCTCTCTCTCTCTCTCTCTCTCTCTCTCTCTCTCTCTCTCTCTCTCTCGTTTTGTTTCTGAGGCAGAGTTTCTCTGTATTGTTTTGGAGCCTGTCCTGGAACTCGCTTTGTAGACCAGGCTGGCCTTGAACTCACAGAGATTCACCTGTCTCTCTCTGCCTCCCAAGTGCTGGGATTAAAGGCGTGTGCCACCACTGCCTGGCTATCATTTTAATCTTTTTAAAACACACAATTTGACTGGGCTTGGTGGCACATACCCCAAGACTCCAGAGGCAGAGGCAGCGGATCCCTGTGAGTTTGAGGGCTAACCTGATCTACAAAACAAGTTCCAGCACAGCTAGGGATGTTACACGGAGAAATCCTGTCTTGAAAAGCCAAAACAAACAAAACAAAAACTATGCAGTTCAGTTTGTTTCCCCTTAACGAAGCTCTGTGATCACCTCTGGCCTGGCTACTCCATCCTGAGACTGATCGCGTCCACAGAACCCTGGAGCCACGTGCAGTGATGGAATTACAATATGGAAGTTAACAGCCAAGGGGAGAGGGCGGGCTGTTTACAGCTACAAGGGCAGCCCCTCCCTCCCACACCCAGCCATCTCCAGTCCCTTGATGAGGCATGGAAGACATGAACTCCCTCACTCATCAGCAACTCTCTCACCTGAGCGTGTGACATGACTACCTTGGAGATGGTCCAATAGCAGCAATGTCTCCAGATTACCCCTCATTCATATCAAGTGACATGTAGAGCAGTCACAGGAGGGGACGTACTTCTTGGGTCCCGGCTGAAGCACTGTGAGCCACCCTCAGACTCGTCTTACAACCAGGAAACTGAGGCCCAGAGAGGCAGACAAGGCCCCCATGTACATGTGGGCACACTTGACTAAGGAAGCCTGGGCCCTTAGACTCCTTATTGTAATACTGCAGGTTGTTAAAACCCTGAAGCCCGGGACTTGGAATGGGGGTCCACTGGTAGAGTGTTTAGCCTAGCATACATGAAGCCCTTGATTCCATCCAGGGCCACATTATGTGGATATGGTGGCTCACATCTGTAATCTTAGCCCTGAGGAGGTAGAGGCTGGGGGGTCAGAAGTCCAAGGCCATCCTTGTCTACAAACGTGGAACACCCAGGAATCCCTTAGGCCCCTTGCTCCAGTTGCCCTGCTGCCCAGACCCAAATTCCAGTCCCCTTCATGTACGAGCAACTAACAGGTATTGTGAGCCCTAGAGGAAGCCCGGACACCTGATGCTCAGCCACACCCGAGTCCCCTGTGCTGCTCTGGCACAGACAGATGGTCAGGGAGCTGGCAGGGAGGGAAGCAGCCTGGAACTCCCCTTGCCCCCTCTCACCGTACTTCTTGCCCCTGCCTGTGGCCTCAAGGGGGGAAAGCATCTCAGGGCTACAGGTAACTCACCCTTCCTAGCTCCGTTTCCCCTGGGGCCTGCGGTGAGAGGAGGCAGCAGAGGCCGAACAACAGGGCTTTGAGGCGGTATCTGTGGAGGGAAGTGGCGGAGATTAGGGCTTCTCATTTTCCCCACCATCCCAGGAGAAGATAACTGGGTGAGGGGTTGTGACAGTGCTGGGTACAGCCGTCCACCTGCCCCTGGGCTCCCACCGCCCCTCCGTTCTCCAAGACTCCAGGCTGAAACCCAAGGAGCTGCTCGGAAGAACCGTAGAGACTGCAGATAAGGCTTCAGGCTGTGCTGGCCTATGCCCAAACTCGTAAACATCACCCGAACTGCCCTCACCCTCATCCAGATGCACTCCCCTAAGGCGCAGCCCCTGCCTGGGGCCATTCATCCCTACCAGCCTTTAAAAGGGCGTCATGTGCTGTAATCTTACCATATCTCTGGAGGCAGACTCAGGACTGGGGGTTGGCACAAGTTCGAGGCTAGCCTGCACCACACAGCAATACCCTGTGTCGACGTCAGAAAACAAAGCAGTTGGACCTGGATTACCAGGCGAGACCCGAATCCACAATGCCGTCCTCCGAACTCCGCTCGCATGTGCAATAGGCTGGATGCGTGGCTCGGTGAGGTACTCGGCCAGGGCGCGCAAGGTTCCTTCTGCAGCGGCACGTGACGGAGAGAACGCGGGTTTGACTGCCAATGTTGCCTCCCAAAATAAGTGGCTTTGTATCTTAGGGGGCAGGTCACGTCTGGTCCCACAAACACCACGCTGTGGGAAACCCCACAGTGCCTTCTGTCCTTGCTCTCTCTGTCTCCCCTGGCCCCTCTGGAACCCTGTGAAGGCAGGGCTGGTGTATCTTGCATGACCCCCCCCCCCTGCAGCGTCCACCCCTTCGGCAGATTCACCGAGGAGGGGCCACTTGTGGGCCGAGCTGTGGCGGGAGACCCAAGGGTTGAAGCTGCACCTGGCCTGGCCACCCACAGATGCCAAGTGGGTGTCTGAACAAATGAATGAGCCAGCGAGTCAGTCCACTAGTTCTCAGGAGAGGGGACTTCCGCCCCAGCCTGTCCACCCCCGCCCTTCCCCTCGTGGAAGCAGCAGGTGGCTGGGGCACCAAGGACCCGGGGGCAGATGCACTTCTCCCCCTAACCCAGCAGTCCAGAGCTACCTCCATCACATCCATGTAAGCACCAAATCTAATTCTTACAGAAGAACGCAGTGAGGCCGGGTGGTGGCGGCGCACGCCTTTAATCCCAGCACTCCAGAGTCAGTGGCAGGTGGATCTCTGTGGGTTCGAGGCCAGCCTCTGTCTACAGAATTACAGGACAGCCAGGGCTGTACAAAGAAACCCTGTCTTGAAAAGAAAAAGAAACAGAATGGACGTTAGATGGGGAAACTGAGGCCTGCAGGAGGAAGGGTCCCTTCGAGGTCATGGAGTGCAATGAAGCCAATGGGAGTAGGTCTCAGGGGCGAGGCCTGCAGTCCTGGGGCTCCTCAGACAGCCTCGTTCTCATTGCTCCACCTCCAGTAACTGGAATGCTGAGGACCCTTCTCCCAAAGAAGCTTGGCGTTGGCCCAGATCTGCATCTGTGTCCCCATACTCCTCCCTAGAGATGCAGTCTCAGGTTCCTTTAAAAATAATAATAATAATATTTTTTAATTGTATTTTATGTGCACTAACGTGACGGTGTCAGATCCCCTGGAACTGGAGATATAGACAAGTGTGATCTGCCTGCCATGTGGGTGCTGGTGTGCTCCTAACCACTGCGCCATCCCTCCAGCCCATCCCTTTTTCTTATTGTGAGAGCTGCTGCTGACAGGCCCATGCCCAGCCCCCTGTAACCCAGAGGTGATGCTGCAAGTCTGTAACCCAGCACTCAGGAGGTAGAAATGGGAGAACGGAGTTCAAGGTCATCTTCAGGTGCCTAGCAATTTAAAGAGCAGCCTGGGCTACACGAGACCGTATCCCAAAATAAAACAAACTAACAAAAGAACTGCTCCAAGGAACCTAGGGCAGAGAAGTTTTCAACCACCCTGGAGAGAGGATGTCCTAGATCCCCAAGGACTCCACCCACATCCCTGTCTTCTCTTCAGGGCTGGCTTGGCCCACCCCTCAGAGCAGGATGTGGCTTCTGGATGTAGGTGGGGGAAGAGGAAGGTGTGGGGGCAGGGTGCACAGGAATCTACATCCTGGGGACCAGGAGATGGCAACTCCAGGTGTTGGTGGCCCAGCTTCCGGCTCAGGCCTAGGGGAGAAGCCGTGAGTTGCCTCCTGGGATGCAGCGTTTGGCTCAGAGCCCAGAGCCCCTCCTAAACCTGGTGCCAGCATTTCCTCTGCCCTTTTGGTTGGGGAGACATCCTGGAGCCAGTGCTCAGGGTCTGGGTCCATAGGGCTCATCCTAAATCCCAGATCCACTAAGTACCTGGCAAATGGGTAAAGCTGGATGCTGAGGACCAGAGCTTCCCAGAGCTCTCATCTATTTACACGGCGTCTATAGCCTCAGAGAAGCAAAGGTACGCCTTTGTGGAGAGCCTGGGAGGTCAGTAGGAAAGGAGTGAGCCACAGGGGAGTGGGGAACTTGAGGTCAAATATCTTAGTCTTGTCTCTAGCCAGATAGTGCCAGATACTGGAGTTCTTGGCTTTGAATACAGAAATCATGTGTGTGCAATGTAAAATCTCCAGATCTAATGAAATTCTTTGTTGGTTGGTTGTTTTTGAAACAGTTTTGAGGCTGGAGAGATGGCTCAGCAATTAAGTTCCAAGGGACCTGACGCCCTCACACAGACTTACATGCAGGCAAAACACCAATGCACATAAAATAAAAATAAAGTATTTTTTAGAAAAAAATATATATCCCAGCTTGGCTTCAAACTCACCAGGGAGCTGGGGATGACCTTGAACTTCTGGTCCTCCTGCTGCCTCCCTGACTGCTGGAGTCACAAGAATATGCCACCACCTCTGGCTTAAGTGATGCTGGGAATCAAACCCAGGGTCTCATGTGTGGTAGGCGGGCACTCTACCAACAGGGTCACATTCCCCAGGGTGTTCTAAAGAAAGTGGTGTGAGCCGGGCGTTGGTGACGCACGCCTTTAATCCCAGCACTTGGGAGGCAGAGGCAGGCGGATCTCTGTGAGTTCGAGGCCAGCCTGGTCTACAGAGCGAGTTCCAGGACAGCCTCCAAAGCCACCGAGAAACCCTGTCTCAAAAAACCAAAAAAAAAAAGAAAAAGAAAAAAAAAAAGAAAAGGAAGTGGTGTGAGCAAAATGCATGTGTTTGCAGGATATGGCCTGCAGGCCACGCCACTAGTGGACCACGTGATCCCCTCTGTGGATGGAGCCGTCATCTTCCAGTTGAGGAAAATGAAGCAAAGGGAGAAACACGTATACAGTCCCCAGAGTGGAAAGCGGGGAATCCTACACTCAGGCCCAGGCCTCCCCGTTCCCTGGTGTGTGAATCAGAGCACAGCTCTTCCTTCCAGAGACTGGCTAATTAACAATCATGTGGCCATCACAGCCATGGAGGGACCAGGAAGTGCTTCATGAGCTGATCCGGATCTAGCATTGTCCGTGGTTCAGAAGCAAGGTCGACCGGAACACATGCTTCCAAGGAAGAGGTAAATACATCTTGGCATACATCTGCTCTTACTGGCTCAGGAAGAATGCACCAGAAGTGGAGAGGACAGTGGGTGGGAGGGGAGCTCTTTCCCAGGAACCTTTTGACGCATCGTGATTGTTGGCCACGTGACTTCAGCAGCTCTTCCTCAAGAAAATGGCTGTTCTGTTTATTTGTGTTTAGCTGTTTCCTCTTCTCCCTGTTTAAGTCTCTAAGTCTGGGACATGAAAGAGGGTCTGCAGGTGTCCCTGAGGTCCCTGCCGAGGGCAGGGGAGGTGATCCTCACACGGCTCTGTGAAGCTAGGCAAGGCAGTGATCACCACCATTTTTACACAGGAGGAAACTGAGTCAGGAACCGGATGCTGAGGAAGCAGGCTCAGGGACAGGCCAGGTCCTGGGGCCTCCCCTTTCTCAGCCAGGAATTCTCACCCAGGGCTTTGTGGCAGTCCAGTTCCTGGCCCAGAATGGTTTCAGGTTCCTTCCCTGAGCCAGGGGGGCAGTTCCGGCTCCTCCATACCCCACGCTCCTGCTGTCCAGCTGGGCTGGGAGCAGCTGGGCTCCTTCCGGGAATGCCCCAGACCTTACCTTCGCTGAGCCTCTGGCCCAGCTTGTGGCTGGGCAGCTTGCAAAAGAGCTAATAGCTGGGGATCCAGCAGTGCATCCTGCCCAATTAGATCTGCAGGTAGGGCATGCTGGGAATTCGTGGTGTCCCTTGGGCCCTGGAAGAGATAGATCACCATCTGTCTGACTCCTTTAGTGAAAAGACCAGAGAGATTAAGCCCTTTGCCTAAAGTCACACAGCAAGGACTCATGGGGGGAAAAGAAGAATCATGGAAATAAAACTGCGTCAGTTCAGATTTGACTGTAGAAGAGATAGAAGAACACATCTTCATAGTAAAGAAACATGCTTTGCTTGCTTTTTTTTTTTTTTTTTTGGATGAGTGGTTTCAAGACAGGGTTTCTCTGTGTGATAGTCCTAGCTGTTCTATACACCAGGCTAGCCTTGAACTCACAGAGCTCCACCTGACTATGCCTCCCGAGTGCTGGGATTGAAGGTGAGTGGCACAGACTGGCAGAGGCATGCTTTTCGGGGGATACCCCCAACCCTCTAGCTTTCGCCCACCCCTCCACTTGACTTGACCCCAGCAGTCACATGGTGCTGGTTCGTTTTTTTTGTCAGCTTGATACAAACCTGAGCATACAGCCCAGCCTGCTACGGTCAGTGTCACTCCTGGAAGATATGAGAAAGTGAGCCCAAGCAAGCTGGAGCAGGCCCGAGCAGGCTGGAGCAGGCCGGAGCAGGCCTGAGCAGGCTGGAGCAGGCCCGAGCAGGCTGGAGCAGGCCCGAGCAGCCTTTCCTCCATGCATGGCTCCTACCTCTGCTCCTGCTTGAGTTCCTGCCCTTACTTCCCTCAGTGACAGATGTCTAAGCCTAATAAATGCTTTCTTGCCCAAGTTGCTTTCGTTGGTGATGTTTACCATGGTGACAGAAACAAGCTAGGACACCGCCCTGCGGACATACCACACTGCTGTCTGGATGACTGCTTTCTACTTCCCAGGAGGCTTGGACGGTGTCTGCTGTGTTCAGCTCGGGTTTGCAGCTTAGGAAGCAGGGCAGGCAGATCTCTGTGATTTTAAGGTCTGGTCTACAGAGCAGCCATTGCTACATAGTGAGACTGATTCAAAACAAACAAACAAACCAGAGAGAGAGAAGTAAAAATGAAAGGCTAGATACGGTAGCCTACATCCTGTAATCCTAACGCCTGGATAGTAGAGGCAGGAGAATCAGTTCAAATCTTTGTCAACACTGCTAGTTTCAGGCAGCCTGAGCTATGAAAACCACACTCTCTCTCTCTCTCTCCTCTATCTCTCCCTCTCCTTTCCCCTCTCCCTCCTCTATCTCCCTCTCCGCCGCCTCTCCCTCTATCTCTCTCTTTGGGTGTATATGTATGAGGTGTATGTGTCTCTCCCTGCCTGCATGTGTGGGCACACTCATGACCACTCATCACTCCTGAGGTAGTCAGCAGTCTTCCATTGCTCTCTCTCTCTATTCATTGAGGCAGTGTCTCCCAGTCAAACCCAGCGTTTGTTGATTTGGCTAATCTGGCTAGCCAGCTCACCAGTGGGGATCCCTGTCTGCCTTCCCAGCACTGGAATTATAGGCATACAGCCTGTAATAAGGCATTTATGTGGGTTCTGGGGATTTGAACTCTTCTCCTTACACTTAATACAGCAAGTGCTTTTACTGACAGCCATCTCCCCAGCTGTGAGACTCTGTCTTTGGAAAATGATTAATTCCCTGGGTGGTAGTGGATCATGCCTTTAATCCCAGCATTCAGGAGGCAGAAGCAGGTGAAGTTTGAGGTCAGCCTGGTCTACAGAGAAAGTTACAGGACACCCAGGGCTGTTAAACAGTGAAATCTTGTATCAGAAAAAAAAAAGATTAATTCATTAAAAATTTCAAAATAATTTAACAAAGCCCTGGCTCAAAGGACACAGCTGTGCACACATGCCATTCCAAGCTGTTTTGTTTGCTTTCTTTTCCATTACTGAATCTTCACTCATGGGTCTCCCTACTCACGAGAAAGGTTCCTTTTGGCTCTGCTTTCCAAACAGGGAAACAGAGGCTCAGTCACTCAGCAGTGTGTTTACTTTTTTGTCTGTGTTGGTTTTGTTGTTGTTGTTTTTCAAGATAGGTCTCTCTCTCTCTGTGTAGCCCTGGATGTCCTGGAACTCACTCTGTAGACCAGGCTGACCTCAAACTCAAAGGACCCACCTGCCTCTGCCTCTCCAGTGCTGGGATTTAAGTTATGAGCCACCACCCCCCAGTTTGTTTGTTTGGTTTTCGAGAAAGGGTCTTACTCTGTAGCTCTGGCTAACACAGCCCTGTCTGTGCATCTGTCCATGTTCGGGGACCTTGGGTTGCCAGTACTTCTGATGCTGAGGGCAAGAGCTGAGCAGTCACAATGGATGTTGGAGCACGCACGGAGTCAGAAGTTTGGCAAGTCTCCAGCCAGCATCTGTCCTACAGGGCTGTGGTTTGGTCCCTTGTAAAGGAGGACAACAATGACACCTCCTGGCCTATGACTGGACCCTGTGAGGGAACACTGTGCGGATGGAGCTTCAAAAGATACTTCAGGGGCCTTACAAAGCCCTGACTTCCCAGAGATGGGGTCTCCGAGCTGCTTGGTGGAGCCTGAGCCTAAAGGCAAGGCTAACTGCCTCAAGAGGGCAGGAATGGGCACTTCCTAAGCTAAGCCAGGCACTCTCTGAGGGCATCAGCTTTTCCAAGGCCAAGGCTATGACCAGAGCTGGCAGGGAGCCAGCAGGGCAGGAGGGCTCTGCAAGGGGCTTCTGGGGTGGAAGTGGGCTGAGGAGCTGGAAAGTGAGGTCAGAGCCCAGGTGAGTCCTCCCCACCCACCCCTGGCCTTCCCAGCAACATAGTCCACCTCCAGCCCTTCTGTCACCAGACTGTGGCCAGGCCTGGGTGGCTGATACCCCTGTGCTGACTCATGTCCGCCTGCCTGGCCCTGGCCGGAGGCGGGGGTGGACCCCAATCCCTGCTTGACCTTATCAGGCCTTGCTTGTGTCCAGCTGCCTGGACATGGGCAGGGCCTTGGCCCTTCCCCCTCCTGTGGCCCTGGTTGAGCAAGGCTTGCATGATGTCATGGGAGCCCAAGGCAGGGAAGGCCAGGGAGTGTAGTAGCCTAAGGAGGGACAGAAGCAACAGGCTGTGTGAGGTGCCCTGTGAGTCTTGCCTGCTGGTCCCTGCCTTCTGGGATAGGGCTGGGCACTAGCTATTTTTAGTTTCCAAATGAGAAATGGCAGAACCTGGATATAGCAACTGTTACACTTATCCAGCCACAGCCTGGCTCCGGGCACACGGAGACATGCCCCAGCATCAGGGCATGTTGTAGGGATACACCCATGCCCACAAGTATATGCATGGACATGGCAGTTAACGGTAGCGTGTACCTATACCTGTATCCTTTCCTGGAGATGCCAAAACAGCATCCATGTGTATGTACATGCACAATCTAAGCAGGCATGCCTATATACAAAGAAACCTGCACACTCCAAGGTAGGCAGCCTGCACCACAGTCACAGATGTTTGACAAAATCAAATCTTCAGAGCCCCCTCCCCCATCAGTGTGTCCATGTTCTCTGTCCTAGCTTTGAGACTTCAGCCCTGGGCAAGTCAGCATCGGTGTAGTGGCTATAGACAAGTAACAGCCATGCAGAACAACCCTGATTGAGGGCCCTGGCACAGGGTGCCGGTGCCACGTACTTGGAGGTGGCCACAGAGGGCTTCTTGGAAGAAGTCCCAAAAGACTTGCCTGGAGAAAGGAGTTATCTACTGCTTATGGAAATGGTGGTGATGGAGATATGACCAAGTGCCTTCCCAGTACGCCCTGGGTTCAGGCCTCACACCACACAATTCTAGGTACGGTAGTGCCTGACTGTAATTCTAGCGCTTCAGAGAGTCTAAAAGAAAAAACAAAAAGCCCAGACAATAATAATAATATAAAATAAATAAGTATATAATATTTATTTATGTAATATAAAAATAAATAATATAAAAATGAAAAGACGGTAATAATAATAAACAATGGCTGTTGATGGGACACTTCCATGTCACCAAGTCCCTTGTCTATCGCTCTCACCCTCAGCCACACTCATGAGGTATTATTACTGTTGTCACCGGCATGGTGACGCACGCCTTTAATCCCAGCACTCGGGAGGCAGAGGCAGGCAGATCTCTGTGAATTCGAGGCCAGCCTGGTCTACAGAGTGAGTTCCAGGACAGCCTCCAAAAACAATACAGAGAAACCCTGTCTCAAAAAAAAAACAAAAAACAAAACAAAACAGTTGCTACCGGCAGACTCAGAAGCCAGGGCCAGGAGAAGAGCTTGGCACCCACTGATGAGTGTTCCCACAAAGCCTCTGCTCCTCACCAGCTTACAGGCATCAACAGTGACATTAATGGCCACAGAAGAATTGCCTTTTTTTTTTTTTTTTTTGGTAACAGAGTCTCTATATGTAGCCAAGGCTAAGCAGACCAAGTTGGCTTCAAACTCACAGAGATCCACCTACCTCAGCCTCCTGAGTGCTGGGATTAAAGGTGTGCACCACCACACCCAACTAGAAAAAATTGCAATTATCCATTGCGATGGAGATACAGGCCTGAAATTTTAGGCTGAGCAGGAGCTGGGAGATGGCTCAGTGGTTCAAATGCTTGCCATACAAGTGCAAGCACCTGGGCTTGGATTCCTAGGACTCACGAGAAGCCTGACATGGCAGTGATGGCTGTAATTCCAGAACTCCTGTGGAGGGAGAAGAGGTAGGGACAGATTTTCCCAGAAGCTCTTAGACCAGCTAGCCTAAGGTAGAAAATTAGGAATGACACCTGAGGTTGTCCTTTGACCATCACATGAGCCCCGGTACACACGCACACACACACACACACACACACACACACACACACACACACACACACACATACAGAGAGAGAGAGAGAGAGAGAGAGAGAGAGAGAGAGAGAGGGTTGTTTGTTTGATTTTTGTTTTTTAAAGCAAACATTCATTTGACTCCCACATCTGGCTCCCACATCTTCAAGTGAGCTAGGCTCAGCAGAGGTGTCTCTCCTCAGGGTGGCATCAGGTGGGGCCCTAGACAGGCTTGATAGTCCATTGGCTCTGTAAGACTTGATAGTCCATTGGCTCTGTGAGACTCACACCCAGGGTTATGCTGCTTCCCACGTGGGGCTTGTCCTCAGAACATGATGACCAGGTTCCCAAAAGCTGGGAAGTAGACGGTAAAGTTTGCTTGTTTTATTTGTGTTAGCAGGTGGTGGCACACACCTTTGATCCCAGCACTTGTGAGGCAGAGGCAGGCAGATCTCTGAGTTCAAGGCCACCCCGGTATATCAAGTGAGTTCCAGGACAGCCAAGGCTACCCAGAGAAACCCTGTCTCAAGAAACAAAACAAAACAAAAAGATTTACTTTTGTGTGTGTGTGTGTGTGTGTGTGTGTGTGTGTGTGTGTGTGTGTGTGTGAGTTTGGGTACCCACAGAGGTCAGAAGAAGGTGTCAGATTCCCCCAGAGCTAGAGTTTCAGGTGGTTGTGAGCCAACCAATGTGGGTGCTGGAGTCAGAAGCCAGGTTCTCTGAAAGAGCAGTAGGTACACCTAACCATTGAGCCACCTCTCTGATCCCTACATTTGCAAGTTTCTTGAGGCCAGAAACCCATCCATTATCATCGTGTCACATGGACTGTGCATGCCTACAGAGAGAGCCCAGACTCCAGGGAAGGTCGTGTGACCTGATCTCTCAGTATCAGAATTGATAAACAATTGGGCAGAGAGGTTGTTCTGATATCATCACAGTGATAACGCAGGTAGCCCCAAAGCAGTGAACTAATGTCTAGCCCAGAGTCTCATGCCCAATTCTGGACCCCCAACCTTTGCTAAGGCCAAACTCTGTTCTAGTATAGGCAGCCTTACTTCCTCTGCCCTCACCCTTGCCCTTTCCATTCACATCTTCTTTTGTAGCAGGCACAGAGGGATCATTGTGTGTGACTACAGAGGCCCCACTGGCCTGGCACCTCGGCTAGAAGGCAGCCCCAAGGGCATGGAGAAACAGGGTACTCAGAATGAGCATGGTACCCTCGCAGCCCTTGTCAGAACTCCCAGGAAAGACCCCAAGGTTCCAAGGCATCCTTTATGTTGACATACCCCAAGCAGGTAGAGAACTAGATCAAGCAAGGTAGATATGGTAGTACGCGTGTTTATAATCCTAGCACTTGGGAGGCTGAGGCAGAGGGATTACTGCAAGCTTGTGTCTGAAGAATAAAAATGGAGGTTGACATTCACAAGTATAAACACATGTGTACACATGCACATTCACACATACACACACACAAAACAAGCCTGGGTAGGCAAGCCGAGGAACACAGCTGGCTGGAGAGGGTGGGTGACGGAGTGTGCCATGGTTTCCCTGGGTGACCACTGAAACTCGTACAACAGACATTACTGCCATAGTCCTGCACATTAGACATCCAAAACCAGCAATTAGCAAGTGGATGCTGCACCCCAGGACTTCAGGGAAGGTTGGCCTCTTCCTGCTCTTGGTGGCTCCTAATGCCGCTCAGCTTTGCCTCTTTCCACAAGCTTCCTCCCCGTAGGTTGGCTTTCAAGTAGCCCACTCCTTCTCATAAGGACACTACCTGGATTTTGGCCCCTCCCATCCGGGGTGACCTCATTTTGAGATCCTTCCTCTAATTACATGAGGTCACACATACTCCTAATAAGGTCACATCCTGAGGTGTCAGCCCACTACACAGGCCACAAAGGTTCCTGGCCCTTCCCTCTCTTCTGCATGGAGTGAGGGCCTATTGGGGGGGGGTTCTTTTCTATGCTGGGGCTCACACTGGTGGTGGCTGTACACACAGGAAGCAAACAATCTCCCCAGAGCTGGGCCCCCTCATGTACATTTTGTTTATTTGTGTGTCTTGAGACAGGGTCTCATTCTGTAACCCAGGTTGGACTTGAGTCCCAGTGATCCTCCTGCCTCAGTCTACCAAGTGCTAGGATTATGGGCACGAGCTCCTAGTTAGAATTTTTGGTCTTTTTGGGGGAGGTCGGGAGAACATATGGTTTTGCTTGTTTAAGGTTTGGGTATTTGTTTGTTTGCTTGCTTATTTATTTATTTTTGTTTAAGACAGTTCTCAATGTAGTTCTGGCTAGAGACCCCACTTGCCTCTGCCTCCTGAGTGCTGAAATTAAAGATGTGCATCACCGAATCATCGTGCCCAGCTCAGTCATGGTTTTTTTTTTTTTTTTTTTTTTTTTTTTGGTTTTTCGAGACAGGGTTTCTCTGTGGCTTTGGAGGCTGTCCTGGAACTCACTCTGTAGACCAGGCTGGTCTCGAACTCACAGAGATCTGCCTGCCTCTGCCTCCCAAGTGCTGGGATTAAAGGCATGCACCACCAACGCCCGGCTTGTTTTGTTGTTTTTAAGATGGGGTTTCTCTGTGTATCTCTGGCTGTCTTGGAACTTGCTCTGTAGACCAGGCTGTCCTGGAACTCACTGAGATCTGCCTGCCTCTGCCTCCCAAGTGTTGGGATTAAAGGCACCTGTCACTATTTTGGGTTTTTTATTTTTTTGTTTTTTTCTCAGACATGGTTTCTCTGTGTAGCTTTGGACCTTGTCCTAGAACTTGTTCTTGTAGACCAAGCTGGCCTCAAACTCACAGAGATCCACCTGCCTCTGCCTCCCGAGTGCTGGGATTAAAGGCGTGGGCCGCCAGCGCCCAGCCCTCTTTTGAATTTTTTAAACTACATCTTGAATTTTCATTTATTTACTTGTGTGTGTGTGTGTGTGTGTGTATGTATGAGAAAGAAAGAGAGATCTTCAATGGCTCCCACATGGAGCTCAGAGGACAACTTTGGGGAAGTCAATTCTCTTGTCCACCTTGAGGGTCTCAGAGATTAATCAGGTTGTCAGGCTTGCTAGCAAGCACCTTTTCGTTGTTGTTGCTGTTGTTTGTTTGTTTTTGGCTTTTCGAGACAGGGTTTCTCTGTATTGTTTTGGAGGCTGTCCTGGAACTCGCTCTGTAGACCAGGCTAGCCTCGAACTCATAGAGATCCACCTGCCTCTGCCTCCCAAGTGCTGGGATTAAAGGCGTGCGCCACCAAAGCCCGGCCTCTAGCAAGGACCTTTGCCAACTGAGCCAAGTGGAATGGTTGCAGTGGACTGGGCTGCTGTGGCCCAGGGCCCAGAACAGAGTTGGTCTCTCATGACCATGATGGCCAGGCCTATGTCTGCATCTGGCAGGCCATGTCTATATATCTGCATGTATATCTGGGGCAGGCCATGTCTGTGTATCTGTCTGTACATCTGGGGCAGGCCATGTCTGTGTATCTGTCTGTACATCTGGGGCAGGCCATGTCTATATATCTCTTGCTCACCTTGGGGATGAGGACTTGAGGGGGAAAGGGTCTGGGATACAGAGGAGAGGATACTCTGGCCTCGGGCACCAGGTGCTCTCAAGGGACCCTCTGGTTCAGGGTAATTAGTTAGGCACCAGGTTGTTTAAAGATTTACAATAGGGCAGTGAGCAGAAGGCTTGACTGATATGAGTTGGGACAGGGAGGCAGGTATGGGGTTTACCTCACTGCTAGCTACCTCTGGACACCATGGCACAGGAGGGGTGAATAACTAGAGATCGGCTCTGCCTCCCTTCCTCTCCTGCCTGTCCTCAAGCCCCTGTGGCTTTCTAAGGAGGCAGGGTGGACTCCTAAGGGACCTGAGAAGTCAGAACCAGCACAGAAAGCTACACTGGGAACAAGAGCCCCAGCCTTGAGTCGGACCTCACTGCACGAGGGCTGTGTGTCTCTCCTCCACTTTGAACCTCAGTATCCACAGCTACAAAATGAAGACATGGGGGCTTTGTATCACGAGCGAAAGTGTGGTTAGCATAACAAAAGTTATATTTTACTATGCTGAGGGTCATCAGCCAGGGTTCACACTCTGAATTCCTGACTAAGGTCCTAAGCCTATCTGTCCACCGATGCCCACCTGTGCGATGTGTCTTAGCTGAAGGTCCGGGCCAGTCTCTAACAGAAGTCTCTGATTGGAGGGTCAGGATCCTGGGGGATCTTCCGCTGTAGAGCAGATCGAGGTGGCGTCTCCCCAGCTGTGCAGAGCCCAGCATTGCTCTTGGCCTCTGCTCATATGCTGTCCAGCGGGCAGCACGAGGTTCTAGTCTTGTGTCTGGTTATCGTGAGTGAGTGATGTCACTGGCTTCTGGTTATCAGGTGCAGCCTTGGGTGTCCTGAGGATCCTGACTGAGCTATTTCTACATGTCTAAAAGGCATTTTTTACTATGCGCACTACACTTTGGGGATTTATTTAAAGATTTATTCTATTTTTAAGAAGTTACAGGTGGTTGTTAGCCTCCACTCGGACACTGGGAATCCAGCTGGGGCCTCTGCAAAAGCAGACTTGAAGAATTTGAGGTAAGACTGGGTGTGATGCACGCTTTTAATCCCAGGACTCAGGAGGCAGAGGCAGGCAGATCTCTGTGAGTTCTAGGCCAGCCTGCTCTACAGAGCTAGTTCCAGGACAGCCTCCAAAGCCACAGAGAAACCCTGTCTCGAAGAAAAAAAAAGAATTTGAGATAAGTAAGGATTGGAGATGACATCTACTGAGGGGATGTCAGGAACCTGATACTTAGATACTCAGTGACAGTCCCCCAACCCCCACTATCTGGCAACCCACTGTCTTCTAAGACTAGCCCTCAAGCTCAGTTCCAAGCCCTGGGGAAGACAGAGTGACCCTTTCCCCAGGTGGGAAAACTGAGTCAACTCTCTCACCTGGGCCAATTCATGCTTGTCAGGGGGCGGAGCCACGAGACTGGACGTTCCCTTTCAGCGGCTCTGGTGCAGACACAGGCCCTGGCTGGAGAATCTAGGAGGCAGTGAGGTGGGGTAGGGGAACCACAGATGACTAGATCTGGAGGGGGGAGGAATTCCCTAGGCTACACCAGCCGGAGCACCCCCCTTCCTTCTGTCTCCCCGTTCATTATTCAGCGGAGCCCAGACATGCTCAGCACACCTCCACCGCACCCCACCCCCAGGCTGGCCAGCTCCCATTCCTCCAAAGGTGCCACAGGGTCAGGGTGAGCCACAGTGACTCAGGTGTGGGAAAGACCCATGAAGTCATCAGCAGCCTGGGCCACCTCGGGGGCTCATGAGACAATCTCTGGACTCACAAGCTGGGGAATCCCATAAAGGCTAGTGTCTGCCCCCCTGACTGTATGAGGGCACCCCCCACTGCTTTAGATAGGGACTGTCCCCAGGCTCCAGATCCTGGCTGAACTCCCTGACCCCAAAATGTAGCCTTAGGCAAACAGGCTCAGGCTGCTCAACCCCTTAACCCCCACTGCGCTGCAGAGAGGGAGAAAGGAAATGCCTTCAACAACACGTTGAGGCCCTGAGGAGGGCTTGGACCTGGCAGGGGCTGGTCATCTGCATCACCTGCTGGGCTGTCTAAACTTTACTGTGACATCAGGACTCACAAGAGTACCAAGGACAAGGGCTTAAATCCCAACGCCTCCAGCTGTTGGACCTGGAGCTCCTCCCTTCATGTCCCTGGGCCTCAGTTCCCCTTCTCTAAAGTGACAGGAATGGAAACGGTCTGGCCTGGTGGTTGGGGAAGAGCAAGCGAATGTAGGCATCGTGTCTGGGTGGGAAATCCACACAAGACTCTGGGGAGATGGCTTAGGAGGGGCTGAGGGGCCCAGAGACGGGAAGGCCACCAAAGAACTACAGTGTGGCAGGCAAGGGGACAAAGAAGGGGCAAGCAGAAATGCCCTGCCTGCCCACCCACCCACCTGCCACTGGGATCCCCCTCCCAGCGCCCTGTGGGGCCTATAGGAAAAAAACTGGGAGCAGGTCTCACCTCAGTCAGAGGAAGCGCCTTCAGGCAGCATGTTCTCGCTCCTTGGGAGAGCCCAGAGACAATGGTGATCGTGCCAGGCAAAGTTCCCTTCCACAGGGAGGAAGGAGGTAAACTGAGGAGGTGGTTCAGCTACTGGAGGCCCCACAGGTGGTCAGCATTTTGCACAGGTGGGCAAACTGAGTCCCAGAGAGAGGCTAGAACTTGATTTAGTCGGTGCTCTGTCAGGCAGCGGCACACCAAATCTGATGCCTCCCCACATTACTCTTCCCAGCCGCAGAGAGGTGGCGTAGGCTTGGGAGGACCTTGGAAGGCCTGCCACACCCTCCCCATCCCTTCTGCTGGTCCAGCCTCTGACCCCTGACCCACAGTGTTCTGAGTGCCTGGGCTACCAATGAGGGAGCTGCCAAAGGGGAGCCAGCAAGGGCTGGCATTCCCAGACAGGCCTGGCACATTCCTGCCAGGGTGTCACTCTGCCCCCCTGGTGCCCCACCCGTGCCCCGCACACAGCGCCCATCGTCTGCCCCAGACACTTTGAACTGCCGCTGCCTCCGGCCTCCAACACCTCCCCACGTCCTCGCATTCCCAGGTGGAGCCCCACAAGTCCAAACATCCATCTCTTAGTTCCCGACCCCAAAGGGCAAGTGATGCCATTTATCTGGGAACCAGGTAAAGGTCAGAGAAGGAAAGTGGCCTGCTGCAGGCAACTCAGACTGCCAGAAATCCTAGACCCACCAACTCATGCCTTCTCCCACCCAGATGGCTATGACCTCTTGCCAGCTTAGGCCTGGCTCCCTGTACCTCTTGCCTCACTGGCCACTGGCGACCCTACAGCCCAGCCCACGTGTGCATACCTCTGATTTACAGACCAGGAGTGTGTGTGACTCAGGAAAGGGAGCCCTTGCCAAGGCCACCCAGAAAGGAAGCAGCTGAGATCTAGCCTAGGTCAACAGCGTGAATCCCCAACCCACGCTCTTTCCACCTCCTTCGGGGAGCAGCTCCACACAGGGGTGAAAGGCTCTGAGAGCAGTCAGAGAAGAAAGTGGTTCCAACCGAGCCTGGCTGGAAGTGCTTGACACACCAAGGTGGGGCAAGTTTGCCAAGCCGGCCAGGACAGGCTTGCTTAGTTATCCACCCATCAAACAGATGCCAAGCCTGGCCAACGCGCAGACAGAGTTCCCTAAGGATCTGTGACACCTGGGAACTGGCAGAATTGCCCTGCCCTTAGGGACTGGGGAAACGGGGCCAGAGGTTAAGTGCTCCACAGGTGGCGAAGGCCACTTGGTACAAACCATCAAGCCCCTGCCCTTCTGGTCCCTCTCTACTTTCTTACTTTCACGGCTGATTAGCGCTCATCATGACCTAGCCCGATATGTCTGTGTCCAAGAGTCCAAGAATTTGCAGTTCCCTCCCTGGATAGCCTCAACGCTTTCCACTTCCTTTAAGATGGATCACAGTAGACTACCTTGTAAAATAGCGACTCTGCAGCCCCCAGCCCTGGGCAGCTCCCCACAAGCAGGCCCATTCAGTACCCAGGATGCAGCACTCACAGTAGCACATAGCACCCAGCACCTACCCCAGTACTCACTTCCCTCCAGCACCTGGCACGCCAACCTAGTACCTATTTCAGCACCCTGCTTCCCAGCATCAAGCGCCCACCCATCCCAACACCAGCGTCGCCAGCACCCAGTGCTCCCTCCTGTGCTCATCTCTGTCAACTGCCATCCATGACGACCTGATGTTCTAGTGTCTGCTCCCCTCAGATACCAAATGTGTGCAGCTGGGGTTTTTAATCGCTTATTGGGTGACATAGAGAGGAACAAGAAGAATCAAAACTAATGATTTGCTTTTTAGCTCCGCTTACCTGAAAAATTGGTCTGTGTAGCTTATACCCCAGAGGCAGCACATGGGCATCCACTCCGGTTCTGCCCCAACTTTTATTGACCTTCACAGAAATGGGGCCCAAGTGAGAGGCCACCAGGGTGTATATACATGATCCTCCGTCCCCATTGGCTCTCTGCACTAGATGAGATGTCACCATGGTTCTGTGCACTGGATGCTGTTACAGTGTAACTTAAGAAGCCAGCGGAGAGCAATGCCAGCCATCAGGAAGATTGATGGCACACACTCTACACCTTTAAGTTCCAGAACTCTGGAGGCAGGCAGATCTCTGTGAGTTCCAGGCCAGCCTGGTCTACAGAGCAAGTTCCAGGACAGCCAGGGCTACACATAGAATGAACCCTGTCTTGAACAGCCAGCCGGGCGTTGGTGGCTCACATCTTTAATCCCAGCACTCGGGAGGCAGAGGCAGGTGGATCTCTGTGAGTTCGAGCCCAGCCTGGTCTACAGAACGAGTTCCGGGACAGCCTCCAAAACAATACAGAGAAACCCTGTCTCGAAAAAGAAAAAAAAAAAAAAAAAAAAGAAGTCTAAGAGAGGGGGAGCGGAGCGGAAGGAAGAGAGGGAGGGAGAAATGAAAGAAAGAAAACAAGGAAGGAAGGAAGGAAGGAAGGAAGGAAGGAAGGAAGGAAGGAAGGAGAGGAAGCCACTGCCCTGGCTGGGCCAAGAGCAGCTTCTGAGAGCTAGCAGGAGGTAGCTGGGTCCAGGACTGGGTTAGAGACAGTTGCTGTGTACCGTCTGGTCATGGGTGTCATTTCAAGCCATGAAAACCCAGTCACCTTGGTCCTATCCACAATGCTGACAGAATCATTTCTTGTGGCTTTGAGCTCCAGAGCCACACACTCTGGTCCGGGTACCCTGCCTCCCCTCACCAGGAGGAGCCCAGAGGCTGTGTTTCGGTGGACCAGAGAATGCAAGTGACTTGTGCACAGCTCCCAGCTGTCCAGGTGTAAGGACAGAGTTCATGTCCACCCTGGAGACTCCCGTCCTCCCTTGCCCTTGAGGTGCTGCAGGTCTGCTTGAGAAAGACCCCGACCGGAAACCCCACCCCCATACAATCTACAGCCGGGTGGTCAGAAAGAAGAATAACCCCCAAAGGTGCCCAGGAAAAAGCATACCTGGCACTGAGCCAGAGGAGCCTGGGGCAGGGCAAACCCCACCTGAAGTCACTGTCTCCCCAGTGGTGACATCACTAGCACAGCTGGATGACTGAGCAAGCAGAGGCAAGGCCAAGTGGGTGTCTACAAACACATCAGTAGTAAAAAAGAAAAGAAATAAGCCGGGCAGTGGTAGCGCACCCCTTTAATCCCAGCACTCAGGAGGCAGAGGAAGGCAGAGGTCTCTGTGAGTTCAAGGTCAGCCTGGTGTACAAAGTGAGCTCCAGGTCAGCCAAGGCTGCACAGAAAAACCCTGTCTCCAAAAGCCAAATAAAACCACATCACAAGCCTCAGTCAGGGGCTTAGAGCCCCGTGTGCCTTGAGAACCAGAGGCTTCAGGGTGGGGAAGGTGTTCTAGGTTGCACATAGAGGCAGGCCTAAGGAAAGAATCCAGTCTCACCAGGTGGTGGCGGCCCACGCCTTTAATCCCAGCACTTGGGAGGCAGAGACAGGTGGATCTCTGTGAGTTCAAGGCCAGTCTGAGAAAGTTCCAGGACAGCCTCCAAAGCTACAGAGAAGCCCTGTCCCCCCACAATACACCTTTCAAACTTTAAGTTAATGGTAGTACTTATTTATTGATTTATTTATTTATGTGAGAGTTATTTTATTTATTATGAATACAACATCCAGCCTCCATGTATGTCTGTCTGCATGCCAGAAGAGGGCACCAGATCTCATTATGGATGGTTGTGAACCATCATGTGGTTGCTGGGAATTGAACTCAGGACCTCTAGAAGAGCAGTCAGTGCTCTTAACCTCTGAGCCATCTCTCCAGCCCGAGAGTTTTTGTTTTTCTGGTTTTTTTTTTTTTTTGAGACAAGATCTCACTACGTAGCCTTGGCTGGCCTGGAATTTGCTATGTAGGCCAGGTCAGCCTCCAACTCACAGAGATTCTCCTACCTCTGCCTCCTGAACACTGGTATTAAAGTTGCACACCTCAGCCAGGTGTTGGTGGCACACACCTTTTTTTTTTTTTTTTTTTGGTTTTACAAGACAGGGTTTCTCTGTATTGTTTTGGAAGCTGTCGGTCCAGTATATTCTCTCTCTCTCTCTCTCTCTCTCTCTCTCTCTCTCTCTCTCTCTCTCTCTCTCTCTCTCTCTATTCCATCCTCCTTCTTTGTCACCTGTACTCTGTTCCCCTCCACCTCTTCCCAGCCCCATCCTCCAGCTGGTAGCTTCCAAATCCTCTGAAACTTAACAGGTGGGGTTGGAGGGATGGCCGGTGGTTAAGAGCACTGGCTGCTCTCAACGAGGTTTCTAGCACCCACGTGATGGCTTTCGGCCATCTGCAACTCCAGTTCTAGGGGATCTAGCGCCCTCTTCTGACCGCTTCTGGCATCAGCATGCACATGACACACCCAGGACAAAATATCCATACATAAAAATAAAAAACAAACAAAACTTAAAAATTGACTCCTGTCTGGCTCTCTGTCTTCCTCCCAACCTTGGGTCTCTGCCTTATTTGTGCTTTCTCTGGGACTGGTCCAACCTCTCGAGTCTCCTTCCCAACCCCTATCACTCGTTTCCTAGGCAACGTGTCTCCTCCAGGAGACCCTCTGGCCCCATCTCCCTCATGAAGCAGGCCCTGCCTGCCCTCCACTCCAGCACCCACTGGCTGCATCTTCCCATTACTCGCTTTTCTCCTCTCTTTCCCCCAGCACAGGGTGCTGTCACCATGGAAGGAGAGCCTGTGTGGACAGGGGTTCTCTCTCAATAATGTGTAGAATGGGTGGGTATATCATGGACTCCACGGAAGGGTACAGAAGACTCAGGCGTTGGTCGTCTGTGCCCGTGGAAGGCCTCGTTGTGAACTAGGAGGTAAGGGTGAAGAGACAAAGCCAGAGCCTGTCTCTCCCTAATCCACCTGCAAATGTCTCCAGGACACAGTTCCCCTCTTCCCTCTCCAGTTCCACTGCCAGCCTCAGCGTTAGCCTTCTCACAGCAACCTCCTGCCCCAGGGTTTGTGGGGAGCAATCGAGAAATTCCTGGCCAGAAGTCAGAGGAGGTGCCCCAGCAGGCTGGCAGGATGCACCAGTATGCATATGCCAAGAGATGCTCCGCATTCCAGCTCCCACAGCCCTGAGCAGAGCCCACCAAGTGGGGCCCAGATGGATGGCTGCTCCCCCAGGGCAGGGGGGCACCGGGGAGGTTGTGGGGGTAGGGAAGACAGACGGGTACAGAATGCAGCAGAGGTAGACAGTGACAACCCCAAAGAGAGGGAGATGAGATGTGGCTATCACTCTGTAATCAGACACCAGCAGCCAGGAAAAGGGCAACCCCCCAAAGGGGTTAATTAACATGAGACCCATAGGGAGACTCCTCAGTGGGACACGGACTGCCCTCACTAACTCAGCCCCCACTTACTCAGAGGTGTCTCCAAAAGGGCTCTAGCGGACTCAGTGGCAAGAAAGGTCCAGGCATAGTAGTGCCAGCTTTCAATCCCAGCACTTGGAAGGCAGCTGGAGCTCTATAAGTGCAAGGCTAGCCTAGTCTACATATGCAGTTTCAAGACAGGATTGCTGGGCAGTGGTGGCACACACCTTTAATCCCAGCACTCGGGAGGCAGAGGCAGGCGGATCTCTGTGAGTTCGAGGCCAGCCTGGTCTACAGAGCGAGTTCCAGGACAGTTTCCAAAACAATACAGAGAAACTCTGTCTCTAAAAACCATAAACAAACAAATAATTTTTAAAAATTAAGTAAGGAAGAAAGGAAAAAAGGAGAAATGTCCCAAGTGAGAGAATGCATGGCTGAGTGAGTAAAAATTTCCCCTCAGTTCTCTGGGCCCTTGGTCCTTGTCACTCCCCTTCCTGGGTCAGGGCCAGGTATGATAGGCTCAGACAACAGCCTCTGCCCAGCTGTCAGCATCCAAGCTGCCACCAACGCCTACATCAGTGCACCTGGCCGGCCTGCCACCATCACGGCCCCCATTATCCCTCCCGACTGCACTGTGGGCCCAGAACCACAATGCCGTTGCAGAAATTTTAACACAACTTCTTCCAACCAGGAAACCCCAGGCCCGTCGAGTGCTGGACCATTTTCCATCCTGCCTCCAAAAACTGCAACTCAAACCCTCTCAGAAGCTTGGTGTCGTTTCTCCTGACCTTTTGGACAAATCTAGAAGCTCAGAGCCTTGCTGACAAAGATTAGAACCACAGGAATCTGACGACTGGGGACCTGGGGATCAAGGCTCTTACAAGCCAAAATCTCCCATCCATAATCCCTGTGTTCAACACAGAAGCCCCCCCTCTTCCAGACTAGCAAGCTGCAGCAAGACAAGACAAGGGCTGGTTGGGAACATTAGGCCAGTACCTTGAGCCTGGGCTGCAAACAGGTCACGACAAGAAAGAGACAGGGCACTAGTGAACAAAACCAGGGTGCCAGAGGCCTCCCCTCCCCACCCGAGAGGCTCCTCCACAGGGCCAGGAGAGACTCAGGAGAAAAGGAACGTGCAGATGCCAAGGGGTTGGCGGGAGGGTGTGTGGTCACCGGGGGTGGCAGGATCTTTCCCTCCCGGCTACTGGGCTTGGAATTTTCTCCTGGCAGGAAAGGCCCACCCTCCTAGGAGTGGAAAACAATCCCTGGCATCTGGCCCCTGAGGCTGAATGGTTTCTGACAATCCACCATTATTATCCTTCCTGCCTCACCCTAGCCTGGTGGAGAGGGGAAACTGAGGCAGGCAGGAAGGCAGGATCTCTGGCTAAATTCGGAAACTGACTCACCCTTTGGAAGAATGCAGTTATGTCTATCCCCGGCATATACAATGTTGAAACTGTGAGGCGGGGGCTGGGTAGAGGCGGCAGCATTGGGCAGAGGCAGGAGGCTACACAGAGAGACCCTGTCTCAGAAAACAAAAGAAACTGTGAGAGGGGCTGGAGGGATGGCTTAGTGGTTAAGAGCACTGGCTGTCCTTCAGTAGGACCCAGGTTCAATTCTCAGAACTCACTCACATGGAGACACACAACCATTTGTT
This sequence comes from Mesocricetus auratus, assembly GCF_017639785.1. Lineage (NCBI taxonomy): Eukaryota > Metazoa > Chordata > Mammalia > Rodentia > Cricetidae > Mesocricetus > Mesocricetus auratus. The sequence goes on along the minus strand of NW_024429194.1, from coordinate 84,793,610 downwards.
TTTTTGTCATTTTGATTTTTTGTTTGTTTGTTTGTTTGTTTTCTCTGGTTGTCCTGGAACTCACTCTATAGACCAGGCCGGCCTAGAACTCACAGAGATCCGCCTGCCTCTGCCTCCTAAGTGCTGGGATTAAAAGCACATGCCACACTACCACCCGCAAATAAACCTTTTTTTTTTTTTTTTTTTTTTTTTGGTTTTACGAGACAGGGTTTCTCTGTATTGTTTTGGAGGCTGTCGGTCTAGCCTGGCCTCGAACTCACAGAGATCCACCTGCCTCTGCCTCCCGAGTGCTGGGATTAAAGGCGTGCGCCACCACCGCCCAGCAAATAAACCTTTTTTTAAAAATAGAAAATAACTTTTTTTTTTCCTGGGTTTTCCAGGCAGGGTTTCTCTGTGGCTTTGGAGGCTGTCCTGGAACTAGCCCTTGAGGACCAGGCTGGTCTCGAACTCACAGAAATCCCCCTGCCTCTGCCTCCCAAGTGCTGGGATTAAAGGTGTGCTCCACCACTGCCCTGCTGAAGATAACTTTTTATAAAACAAAATCAACAGCAACAACAAAACCCCAAAACAAGTCAAGTGAGCCTCTGGCAGGGCAGATGGGAATTAATACCAGAGAGGGTAGCGGTGTGCCCAAAGCATACCAGCATGCTTCTCGTTATAATTTGTGTTTGTTTAAGGGTTGTTTTTGTTTGTTTGTTTTGTCCTGTTAGATACTTCTCACCTTATTTTGAGGCAGGGTCTCATTTAGCCCAGGTTAGACTCAAATTGTCTATGTAGCTGAGGTTGACCTGATCTCTTGCTGCCACCTTCCAAGTATGGAGGCTGATAGTCGTCCACCACCCAGCATGTTCCGCTCTCTTACCGAGCCTGCGAAGGCTCACGTCCAGGTCCTCTCCTCTCACGCCTCACCCTTTCCTGGGCCCCTTTGTCTCTTCCTTTCCCATCCCTCCCTTGGCTCCCTGCTACCCCTGGATGGAGTCCAAGCTTCCTCCTGTGGCTGTTCATACTGTAGTCCCACTAGGCCCGAGCTAGTCTCTCCCTGGTGTCCTCTGCCTATGTCCCCTTCTCTCCTCCTTCACTGACCAGCTTCTTCCAGAACCCTCCTCATGGCCCCCCCGGGAGCCTCACCGAGGGGCTCTCTGGAGCCCTGGGCTCTGTATATAAACGGCATTGATGGCACGTCAGCTTCTGCCTGCTCTCTCTGACTACAGCTGTCTTCTGGAACACAGCCTGGCTGGTCTTAGATTGGGCCAAAGACCAAGGTCCAGGGCTTCAGTCACTTGCTCAAGGTCACACAGTAGGCACCAGAGCTGCGATTGGAACCTCTTAGACGAGAAAAGGACAGAGGGAACAAATCCCACAGCCCTGGGGAGCCTTGGGGTGTCTGGGCTAGAGAGGCCTCAGTGTAGGCCTCAGCTTCCAGGCCCAGAAGCCCAGTATTCTAGAAGCACTGCCCCCCAAGTCATACAGACTGAGACACAAGCCTGCACCCTGAGACACAGCCCCCACCCCCGAGCTAGGTCACAGAGCACTCTGCTGCCCAAAGCCATTTTCGCTTCCTCTTTTCCTAATTTTGCTTTGAGGAAGTCATGGTGGCTGGGCCCTTTCCCCCTTCTCACACGCACTTCTAATTGCTTCCTTTTCCACCCTGACTTCTCTGGAGGCTTGGATCATGGTGACCGAAACAGAGGGCCCTGCCCTGCAGGCAGCAGGGTGACAATGAGCAGGATGGAGGCAGGTCCTGGCAACGGGAGAGAAGAGGTGTGCAGGGCAGAGCACAGGGAGAAGCTTCTAGAGTGGACAGACAGACAAATCACTTCTTTGCATTTCTAAGGAACCAAAAGTGCTGGGAAGTAGGGGAAGCTAGCATGGAGGCCCCAGGCACAGGGGTAGAATCACGTCATTCATTCTTCAGTGGTTTTTGTTGGTTTGGTTTTGTTTTTCCCAGACATGAGCTCTCTGTTTAGCTCTGGCTGTCCTGGAACTTGCACACCGTAGACCAGGCTGGCCTTGAACTCGTGATCTCCCTGCCTCCACCTCCTTCAGCAAATCCTCAGCGTCTTTATGCACGCCCCTGTCTACGAGTCTTCCAACAGATTTGGGGGGTGGGCAAAGAACCACGGGCAAACGGCCCTGCCTCCAGAAGATTACGGTGTGTGGCCAGGACCCAGAGCCAACAGCAGCAAACATGGTGACACAGAGATAGACAGAGTGCAGGGTGAAGGAACCCAGAAAGCAAAAGGCCCAGTGGGGCCTCTGGAGCAGTGAGCATTCAAGCCGGCTTCAGGAGGGGGCACTGTGGTGCCGTCAGAGGAAAAGCATCCACACAGGGCACAGCTGTAAGGGCACTCTGGGACTGAGGCCACCTGCCTCCTTCCCCAGGTGAATGAGCCCAGGGAAGACTGGGCTCACTCAGGCCTGGCTCTCTGCTGTGAAATGGGGGCCGCTTAGCACCTGCTTCCCCAGATAGGAAGAGTAAACGGGCCTCTATGAAGCCTAAGCCAAGTGTGGCTCAAGAGGGGAAGTCCTCGTCACTCCACTCATCCTGGTTTGAGAAGAGGCACCAGTGTGGACGGAGATGCAGAGCCTGGATCCCGGCAGGGAGGTGGTGGCTCCTAGTTCCCACCCCTAGCTTTCTGTTGTCATTATCGCTATTGTGTGTGTACGTATGTTTGAGGTAGGAGGGGACATGCTACAATGTACATAGGGAGGTCAGAGGACAACTTGCTGTAGTCGGTTCTCTGCTTGAGGTGGAGGATCAGAAGTTCTAGGTCATCCTCATCGTCTCAGACAAACCAAATGTAAACAACAACAAACCCCAGTTCATTCAGGCTGGTGAACCTAAACCCACAGTAGGCACTTCATTTGACCCTCTGTTCCTGAGTACCTACTACGTGCCAGGCTCTGCACAGATGGCTCTAAGACAGCCCAGCCTGCAGGAGGTGGAGGCCACACCAGGCAGGGTAAGCAGCAGGGGCAGGCAGCAGAGGGCAATAGCAGCTTCAGGTTGTTGTGGCCACACAGCATCCAGGGAGCGCTGGAAGGCCGCTCTGCGTCATAGCTGGCTGCACAGTACTGCTTCCATGCATTTTATTTTGCCATGTGGAGGGCCTGGCTTGGCCGTATCTGAAACTGCTGAATGCTGGCTCTAGTTGTGTGAATTAAATCAAAAGCTCTGGGTTGTAGCTGGACACGGAGCTGCATTCCCTAGCACAAGGGAAGCTGAGGAAGAAGGCTCAGGATTCAGGGTTAGTCTAGGCTACAGTGAGTTCTAAGCCAGCCTGGGTAACTCCATCCAAAAATAAAAATCTTTAGGGTAAAAGGCCAAGCAGAGCCGTTCACTGTATACCCACCCTGTCCCATGTCACCACCCCACCCCACCCCTACATCAGCTTGCCTTTCACAGCCCTGCTTCTACAGTCTGGAAAAAATTAAGTCACCTTCTTGTAAGGCTGTCCAGACATCTAGCAAATATTTAGAGACCCAGAATGGGGCCAAGGAGCATGCCACCAGCCTAATACATAGTAGGTGCTTCATAAATGGCGTTGACATGTGAGGAGTGTGAGCCGTGGAAAGCCTTTCAGTGGGAGGGCCTTGCCCTAGAGGAAATGCTCACAGGGAGAGACCCTCAGGAGTCCGACTCCCTCCCACTCCCTGCTCTGTGCCCCAACCTTCTTCTACAGCACCTACCCCCAGCACTCGGGAGGCAGAGGCAGGCGGATCTCTGTGAGTTCAAGGCCAGCCTGGTCTACAGAGTTCCAGGACAGCCTCCAAAACAATAGAGAGAAACCCTGTCTCGAAAACCAAAATAATAATAATAAATAATAAATAAAATAAAACCGAAACCAGCTTTCGTTGTGCTGTGGAGAAAGGTAGGTGGTGTGAGCAATGAGGTGCATATGTTTGTGTGCATGGGGGCTGCTGTCCCTCTGCCTGGACTGTCATCTGTAAAATGACAGGGCAAAGCTTCCGCAGCACAGGTCAGCCACTGTCACCTAGTACCCTGTGCTATGCCCCAGGCCGGGCCCTGGCCAGGCAGCCTGCTGGAGGGGCCCACCGGCGACTGGGTGGTGGCCCCCAGTGATGGGGAAGTGGCCGTGTCAACTATCTTTAGCACCTTCCCTCAGCCTTGACTCTGTCAAACTGAGCAGAGCTCAAGTGGGGAGAGGGAGGCAGGGCCACTTCTCCATAGTCACATGAAGTCAGTGACCCGGAGCCACCAGGGCCACTCAGGGACCCACTGTGGTAGCAGACTCCCCTATGCCTGCTGTCGGGAGGGAGCCCTGTGCCACTCCCATATGCGAAGAAGGCGGAGCCCATGGATGAGCTTGGGGAGGGGAGAGGACAGGAGTCAAGGGGCTGCAGTGGCACTGGGAGTCCATCCCTCCTGGGGCCTTGGTAGCCCTGCTTGTTGTGGGCTGTGGACACAGTCGTCAAGTGCTTAGCTTCCCGAGGCTGCATCTGCCTGTGGCTTCCCTGCTCCTGGGAGAAGGGATGGTTAACCTCATGCTGCCTCAGCTTCCTTCTGTGGACTGTCAGGATCGCCTTGTGTGACCTGAAGACCCTCTGCAGTAGGTGCTCACCAGACAGGCTCTCCGTGCCTCCTAGCAGCTGTTCTTACAGACTTGGGTCTTCATGATGCCTGAGCTCAGTCCCAGCAGCGCCACCCCACAGCTGGTCACTAGCACCCTTAATCATGTCACTAGTTCTCTCCTGGCCTGCGCTTTGCACCTGTACTGTGGGGTAGTAACAGAACCCACTTTAAGGGGTGGTCCTAAAGATTCTGAAGGTATTAAGATCTCAGGTACAGACATGGAAAAGAGATACCAGGTCCTTGAGATTTGGCTGGAGCTGGCCCAAGGACGATGTAGAGACAGGCAGGTCTTCAGGAGAGGGCAGGGCAGGTAAAGGGACCACAAGTAGCTGCATGCTGAGCTGGCAGAAAACGATGCTGCCTGTAGTACTGAGACCAGGCTAGGGACTCATTGCCACCCCGGCAATACCATCACCAGGGTCTAGGCTAGAGCACTTTGAGGTGAGCCCAGGAGATGGCAGCCAGCTGGCCATCCCCGATTCTTTGGTAAACACACTGGCTTTGTCATGCCTTTTAAGGCAACGGTGGCTCCTGCCACCACCTCTGTTCCCACTTGCTCAGAAATCCCAGCAGGTATTTTCACGACTGGAATGTGACTCCTTGTTTTGCCACAAGACTCCGGTGAGGCCTGTATTGGGGTTCTGGTGAGAAAAGCATGACAGGAGACACAGGCATGGGAGATGTTAAACACCTGGGGATTGGCGGGGAGAGGTATGGACCCAGTCCCTATACCAGCAGCCTACAGTCTCCCACCCAGGTAGACACAATACTCCACAACTTACTGAACACCTCCTGCGTGCAAAGCCAGGGAAATCTGCGGGTAACCTAATGGGCACAGGCTTTTATGGCTCTCCCTCAGCTGGGACCAGAGCCTCTGCACCTTGTTTCCTCTGCCCAAGTACATCTTCATAGGCATCCTTTCCCTGAGACCCCACTTGTCAGTCTTCTGTATATCTCACCTGCCAAGAGGAACCAACTTCTAAACAGTTCATCTCCCCAATACTTGCAATGGTGCTGGTGTCCAGTGAGCACCAGCTTCCAAGGAAAGAGGCTGGGGATAGCTTCAGTTACCTAAGCAGAGCCCAAACAGATCTTACTAGGATGTACCTGAGCCAGCTGGATACCAGAGGGAAATGCAGTACCCACCACCAGTTGGTCCAGGACCAGTTATCAAACAGCCACTACCAAGGGAGCCTGGATAACATCCAGTGTGCTATGGATGTGGGCACCTGCACCTATCCAACTAGCTTTCTATTGAAGCCTGCCAAAGGGGACAGATCTCAAGCCCTGCTTTCTTTCCCCTTGCCACACTCCTGGAGATTCAGAGGGCCATGCCACCCTTCAGTAGCTCAGCTGTAGCCACCATGCTTGATGTAGGCATGTAACCCTTGTTAAAGCACTCACTACTCAGTACTGAACAGTGGTGACACTGAGACTACCCTACAAGAACTGAGGAGCCAATGTCACTGTAAAAATTTTTATTGAGACACCACCAGCTGCACAAAGTGATTCTGGCCTTAAGCACCTTCTTCCTTGGCAATGCGGTCTTTCTTGAGTGGTCCCTGGAAGAGAAAAAGAAAGCAGATGAATGGTAAGTCTTCACCAACCCTGCAGCACAACAGTTAAGGAGCCAGACAAGAAAAGCAGGGGCATGTAGGTCCTTACCATGAAGGCTTTCTTTTCCTCCATGGTCTGGAAACGACCATGGCCAAACTTGGAGGTGGTATCGATGAATTTCAAGTCGATCTTCTCCAGAGCCCGTCGTTTGGTCTGTACCAGCAAGGACTGTGAGCCAAGACAAAAATGGTCAGTGACTGACACCCAGAGCCAGAGCCCTCAATAGTAGAATGGAAGCTACAGACATCCTCCTTCCCAGGATTTCAACCCCTACACAGGCCAGTATTTCTACAGCTAAGGACCTTGCACAGAACGAGGGCTAGTTTTACCTTACGGAGAGTGAGCACTCGCTTCTTGGTTCCCACCACACAGCCTTTGAGCATGACGAAGTCATTGGTCACTTCACCATAATGAACAAAGCCACCCTAGGTAGGGAATCACAAAGTTACTGGTCAGTGCAAATGAAAGAGGCCAGATACTCACAGACAACCATGATGAGCTGTTCTCAGAAGGAAGGCAACAGGGAATGGCTCCTCAGTTTTACTCGGGCGCTGTGCCCAGCGCATATTCCATAGACTCATCACAGAACAGCTTGAATGGAACCCCACCTAATAGCACACACACAGCTAGAAATGGGTGGATAGGAGGCAAATGCCATCCCAGAAGCATCTAGTCAGCCAGCACTCACCAGAGGGTTGATGCTCTTGTCAGACAGGTCATAGTCAGTTGAAGCATTGTTCTTAATCAGCTTACCATCCTTGATGAGGTAGCCTTGACCAATCTTGTAAATCTGAAAGCACAGGAGAAAAATAACTGAGAAAACAGTCCTAACAACCAGCATCCAAGGGCTGGTAGAGCCAGTTAACACTAACTAAGGTAGTAGGTGCCAACTAGCCTGGTACCCAGTCGGCAAATGGGAAGTCTACCACTGACTGTCCCACAAGACTGAGTCTCCCCCATCTGCAGGCTCCTCAATAGCCTTGTCAAGCCTCACCTTTTTGTTAATCTCTGTTCGGTGATGGTAGCCTTTCTGCCCAGCTCGAGCCACAGAGAAGGCCACACGGGCAGGGTGCCAGGCTCCAATACAGGCAACCTTGCGCAGCCCTCGATGGGTCTTGCGGGGCAGTTTCTTTGTATGCCAACGACTAGTCACCCCTGGAGAGAACATGTCATTCATTATAAGCCTGTCCCTTCCCTGTGAGTGCCCAAATGGGAGTTTGAGGTACTTGTGATTACAATGAATAACCTTTGTTCAATTACTGGTATTTGCAGCATCTATGTCTGCAGGTGGAGGCCAGAGGTTGCCATGTCTTTAAGGCAGTTTCACATTCAGTGTGCAGGAGTAAACCATCCCAAGGGCCGCTGTTCTAAGAAAGGCAACACCTCCACAGTGTAACTTGAGTCGGTGGTACAGCACATTCCAGGGACAACACCAACAGAAAGGAGCACCGACCACTACCAAAGCTTACCTTTGTATCCTTTGCCCTTCGTCACTCCAATGACATCAATCATCTCGTCCTGTCCAAACACCTGGTTCACAGGAACCTGCTGCTCTAGCCTCTCACGGGCCCAGTCCAGCTTCTCAGCCACAGTGCCACCGTTCACCTGGATCTCCATCAAATGTGCCTTCTTCTGGCGCAGAGGAAGCAGCCGCATCTACAAGTGGAAGATGAGGTCAGATGAGGCTGGCGCTCTTGTAATCACTAAAAGTAGCCCATACCAAATACAGGAGTATCTAAATGGTTCCTGTGAACCATCTAACCAGCCCAGTATTTAAGCTCACACTATTCCAATGTCCGAATTCTAGGCAAGCCATGGATACAAGAGAAACAAGCTTATTACAGTTAATAGCCTGAAATTTTCAATGAGCATGCCATTACAGGACTTTTGGCATTACAGCAGTGCTGGCAGCTTACCACTAGGTCAGGCATATCAACTGCTGCTATGATCAAATGAAGCTTAGATGGAGTCAAGTGCCACAGCACCCTCTGCTGGTCAAAGACTAGAATTACACCCAGTCAAGAGAAGCTCAAGCCAGCTGGCCTGCCTACTGCCCTGATGTCCCCATATCTAAGGTATTAGGACCCATTTGGACTGGCACATAACTCCTAGGTCAGGGTGTGTGCTCACCTGAGTGTGAGCAATTATGCGGATGACTTGGCAGTACTTCTTCATGCTGTTGAAGTCCTTCTCCAGCTGTTTCTTGCCCATGTCATCCTGCCATTTCTTACAGTATTTGGTGAAAGCCTTCTTCTTAGATTTGTGCCTTCAGGAGCAGAGCAGAGTTGGGGGAGGGGCCCGGTGCAGGCCTTCATCACCCTTGCAGGGGGTGAGAGGAAGGAACACTGGCACCACGTGGGCATAGGGCTCATTGCCGGCTTCTAAGGAGCCTTTTCCACCGGCAAGCGGAGCCTGGATGGAGCTCATCGGGCAGAGCCGAGCGGAGCTGAGCAGAGGTCCACAAGTTAATATAAGCCACACATATACACAACGCACAAATTCTTGCTCCAGGGCACAGAATCTTTCTCTAACTTGGGGGGGGGCCTTCTCACAATGAAGGTTAAAGGGACCAAAGGCAGGGGACTTGTCTGGTAGTCAAGGCTCCAGTCTCCAAAGCACAGGGAAACTAAAGAGGCAGACACATCCATTTCCTGGCTGCATTTGCCTTTTCAGCTAATGTCAAAAAGCACCCAAGATTTGGTCCATGTACTTCCTCTAAGAAACCCATCATGTGCTGGGTCATGGCGGCCTATGCCTTTAAACATTTGGGACACAAGGATCACCAGTCTGGTCTAGAAATACAGGACAAGCAAGGCTAGAGAAAGCCTGCATTAAAGGGAGTAAAAAAAAGCCCATAACATTGTGTCCACTAAATTCTAGCTCAGGTCAGGAGTTCCCTGGCTTCTCACCCTCCTTACCAGTTCTTGTAGAAACGCCTTTTGCACTCATCACTGATGTGCTCAGCAAATACTGTCTTGAAGGTGCGGAGACCTCGTGGAGTTTCAACATATCCCACGATGCCCACAACTACCATGGGCGGTGTTTCCACAATGGTGACAGCCTCCACAACTTCTTTCTTGTTCACCTCTGCGAAGGTACACAGGCATCAGGGGGGTGACAGCCAACACTCAAAAGGTCCACTAAACCACAAAAGGCTTTCTACCTCTGCATCAGATTTGGCCCCCTCTTCCCATCTCCAGGCCCACAACAGGTGGCCTTAGCTCAGATGAGCACTACGGTACCACACATGCCACAATACCTGGCCTACACACTGCAAAAATAGACAAAGCCACAGAATAAATATCACCTACAAACCCTGCATTCAGTATTAGCAAAATGCCACACTTCTCATACAAAAAGCTTACCACCCTGGTTTCAGATCTATGAAATCACTGTTCAAACAGAAAACTATTAACTCTGAGCAATACTTAAAGCTCAGGACACAGGACACCCTTTCAGAGAATTATCCTCAAGACACGTGGGTTTTGAAGACCAACCCCATTCCCATCTTGCACAGGTCTACACTATTTGCTTAGCACATTACACCTTCACGTGGGCAGTTACCTTACGTCGGGTTCTTTCAGATTTAATTTACACCAACCGAAGTGCAACTGTCCCACAATGACTTTGCAAGTTTACTGGAGGTGCCAGTAACCGAGCCCCCCCAGTCCAAGTTCGACAAGGGAAGTTACATACTGGATCCTGGCCTGTCAACTTCCCGAACGATGTGGGTCATGCCAGCTTTGTAGCCTAGAAAGGCTGTGAGGTGAACAGGCTTGGAAGGATCATCCTTCGGGAAGCTCTTCACCTTCCCACGATGCCGGCTGCTGCGCTTCCGCGGCAAGAAGCCCAAGGACCCATGCCTCGGAGCCGAGAATTTCCTGTGAGACTAGGAAGACAATCACCAATATTACCACAAGCACCCCAACTGCTCAGCAGCCCTTCCCATCACTAAGCAGCCCAGGGTAGCGTGTCCCTTTACGGCATCTCAGGAGATGGTTGACCTGTGTGGCACCTTTGCAAGTACGTCCTGCTGTCTTTCACCCTCTATCAAACAGCCGGGCTCAGCAGGCTGTTATGGGTGAGGTTCGTCATGACTCACTGCTATGTGGCCACGCGTTCTTTTACAGCTAAGCCTCTAGAGTTCCCAACGCCAAATCAGAACTTGACAATCAGCACAGAGTTTCTGTCCGCCCGTCAGAAGGTTCATCATTTGTGGCTTCTGGGAACTCCGGAGATGCACTTTCCTTTCGCGGAGCCATATTCCAAAATGGAAGTTCGGGAAGCTTCCCACAATGGCTGCCGTTTCGGTCCAGGCGACCCAGAGCCTGCCGCGTTTCCAATCAGGCTAGCCACATGCTCAATCAGGGTAATGCTCAATCAGGGTAATGTCCCTGCCAAAATCCCAACTTATCCCGTTTTGTCAAACGAGGGGGCTTAGGCTCGCGCCCTGCCCAAGGCCTCCCACAGAGGCCCAGGCCTGTCCTCCGCACCCGCTTTCCAGGTGCCGTCGCTGCCCGCGCCAGGTCCCCCGTGCTGCTAGGGCAGCCTCTCGGGGCTGGTCAGGCGCGATGGCGCGCTGGGCCGTGGATACAGGCGAGACAGCACGAGAGGAAAGAGACCCCGGGACATCTATACCTACCATCTCGCCGTCACGCGCCGCCGATAGAGGTCGGCGAGGCGGCGGAGCAGCCCTTATAAAGCCAGCTAATGGCTCCGCCCACCGAGCGTGAGTGCGTGCTGCCGCAGAGGACGTCGGGTCGAAGGACGCGCAGAGAACGTCACTCTTCCGCCCCCTCGGATTGGCAAATAGCGTCCATACGGCAAGTGGTTGGGTTCAAACCTGGCGCAAAGCCTGGCAGATGCTGCCGTTTCCCAATGTGAAGAATCTACGGCATTCTGCAGCAGCCAAACTTGATGATAATGAAGAAAAATGGCCGCATTGTTTCGGTCTATAAGCTACACTGTCGCCTCTAGAATTGTGTGCTAGCATTCTCAGTACTGTACAGTATCGAAACCAACGTCGTTGAAGCAGGCTTAGTTAGATGGAACTGATGTGCTGCTCAGGCGAGCTTTTACGTTGTAAAGACTGGATGAAACTCATTTGCTCTCTGCCTAGCCAGTGAGTTAAATGCAACAACGACTTGCCTTTAATTCGCTGTGATTTCGGGCACACCTCCGTCAAGTCCGGTCTCTGCCATTCCAGTACCTAGATTTCATGTCCCGTTCACATTTCGTCCTTTTTTTTTTTTTTTTTTTTTTTTTTGCCTGCATGTCTGTCTGTCGGATCTCTGGAACTGGATTTACAGACAGTTGTGACTCGCGAGTGGGTACTGGACTTGAACCCCGGATCCTCTGGAAGAGCAGCCAGTGCCCTTAACCGCTGAGCCATCTTTCCAACCTCCATATTTTGTTCTTAATTTTTAGATTTATTCATGTTATGTGTATGTATGAGTATTTTGCCAGGGTTTATGTATGTGCACCACGTGTGTGCCTGGCGTCTGCTTAGATCAGAAAAGGGTGTCAGATCTGAAACTGGAGTTACAGACAATTGTGAGTGCTGTAAACCAAACCCCGGTCCCCTGGGAGAGCAATTACTGAACCATCTCTCCAGATAAAGAAAAAATATGTATTTATTTTTCAGGAACATGAAAATAGTTTTACTAAAGGAAAGTAAAAGAATTTCTAAAAGTGGGAGGGACACCAAGTGCAGAATACCCTTAAATTTTTTAGCACACGCCTTTAATCCCATCACTCAGGAGACAGAGGCAAGCAGATCTCTGTGAATTCCAGGTCAGCCAAGGCTAGATGGTGAGACTCTGTCTCAAAAAAACAAAATAAAAAATTAACACTTAAAAGAATTAGGATTCGCACGCCTTTACTCCCAGCACTTGGGAGGCAGAGGCAGGCAGATCTCTGTGAGTTCGAGGCCAGCCTGGTCTACAAGAGCTAGTTCCAGAACAGCCTCCAAAAGCCTTGTAGAAACCCTGCCAAAAAAATAAAATAAAAAGAATTAGGACTGCTGGGCGTTGGTGGCGCATGCCTTTAATCCCAGCACTCAGGAGGCAGAGGCAGGCGGATCTCTGTGAGTTCGAGGCCAGCCTGGTCTACAGAGCGAGTGCCAGGACAGCCTCCAAAACTACACAGAGAAACCCTGTCTCAAAAAACCAAAAAAAAAAAAGAAAGAAAAAAAAAAGAATTAGGACTTCCAGCACTCAGAAGGCAGAGGCAGGCGGATCTCTGTGAGTACCAGGCCAGCCTGGTCTACAGAGCAAGTTCCAGGTCAGGCTCCAAAACTGCAAAGAGAAACCCTGTCTTGGAAAACTGAAAAAAAAAAAATAGTACTTTTGGGCTAGAAATTGTGCCTCAGTTGGTAGATCCTTTCCCTAAGATGCATGAAGCTAGTAGAGCGTAAAGACAGGCATGGTGGTGAAGAGCCCCAACAGTTAGCCCCCCAACAGTTAGCCCCCCAATAGTTGGAAAATTACTAAGCTGTCCCATCCTTGGACGGGAGCAGTTACACTTAAACATCTTCCCCTGGTGGTCCTCAAGAACTTGAAAACATTTCCCAGACCTCAGTCCTCAAGGACTTGGGAACATTCTCTAGACCTCAAGGTTCCAGGCTGGTCTCTAAGTTCAGCCAGGGCACAAACGTTGCCTGAGACAGATAAGGAGCCAGTCAGCCAGACAGCCACAAGCATACGTGATTCATGAAGGTCTGGCACCAACCTCCAAACTCCCCTTGTATCTCCACCACCCTGTTTGCCGTTTTAGGCTTTAAAAACTCGCTATAAGTTCTGCTTGGGGTTCACTCCTTCCCAAAGCTGCTGAACCCTGGCACGCCGGCTTAATAAAGATCCTCTTGCATTTTGCAACGAACTTCGGCTCCCTGGTTGTCTTTGGGGTGAGGGTCCTGAAAGACTGAAGGGTCTTTCAGTGGTTCACTGCTGTAACCTGGCATTTGGCAGAGGAAAGCAGGGGAATTGGGATTTCTGGATTATTCTTGGCTACGTATTGAGTCTGAAGCTAGCCAGGAATATAAGAGACCCTGTCTCAAAAACTTAAATAAGGGCTGGAGAGATGCTTATCAGTTAAGACTATTCACTGCTCTTCCAGATGATCTGAGTTCAGTAACTCCTGCTCCCATGAATCAGACATCTTATGGTGTTCTCAGACACCTGTGTAGACACGCACATAGTGAGACATAAAAATAAATAAAACAGGACTGGGTGTGGTGACACAGTTCGAGGCCAGCCTGGTGTGCCCAGTGAGTGTCTGTGTCAAAACAAACAAGACAGGTTTTCCCTGTGTATCCCTAGCTATCCTAGAACTTGCTCTGTAGACCAGACTAGCCTCGAACTCAGAAATCCATCTGCCTCTGCCTCCTGAGTTCTGGAATTAAAGGCCTTAAAGATATGCAACAACACCACCTGGACAAAAATCTCTCTCTCTCTCTCTCTCTCTCTCTCTCTCTCTCTCTCTCTCTCTCTCTCTCTCTCTCTCTCTCTCTCTTTGAGACAGGGTTTCTCTGTGGAGCTTTGGAGCCTGTCCTGGAACTTGCTCTATAGACCAGATTGGCCTTGAACTCATAGAGATCTGGCTGCCTCTGCCTTCCGAGTGCTGGGATTAAAAGCATGGGATACCACTGCTCAGCTCAAAATTAAGAATTTTTTTTTTGCAGCCGGGCGTTGGTGGCTCACGCCTTTAATCCCAGCACTCGGAAGGCAGAGGCAGGCGGATCTCTGTGAGTTCGAGACCAGCCTGGACTACCAAGTGAGTTCCAGGACAGCCTCCAAAGCCACAGAGAAACCCTGTCTCGAAAAACCAAAAAAAAAAAAAAAAAAAAAAAAAGAATTTTTTTTGCTGGGCGTTGGTGGCACACGCCTTTAATCCCAGCACTCAGGAGGCAGAGGCAAGCGGATCTCTGTGAGTTTGAGGCCAACCTGGTCTACAGAGCGAGTTCCAGGACAGGCTCCAAAAACAATACAGAGAAACCCTGTCTCGAAGAAAAAAAAAAGAATTTTTTATGTACTAGGGATTTAATTTAGGACCTTATATATGCTAGTCAAACACTGAGCTACATCCCCTAGCAAAATTATAAATTTCACCACAAGATACTGTAGATTTGTGTGTGGGAGTGTGTTTGTGTGTGTAGGGTACATGTGCATATATGTGTATGTGTATATGGAAGCCAATATTGTAGATTTTATTTATTTATGTGAGACAGGGGCTTACTTTGTAGACCAGGCTGACCTTGAACTCACAGTCAAGTGAATCCTGCCCCTTACCTCTTCCCAGTGCTGGAACTAAAGGTGTCCATCACTATGCCTGACTTTATTTTTCTTAGGTATCAGGCAGATGCCATACCACATGCTCTATAAATATAGACTCTACCAGGTTGGTACATTTTACATCCTCTGTAAGTGTATAAATGGAGCCACAGAGAGGCAGTATTGAGAGCACGTCAAGCTCCAAGCAATCTGGCAAAGCCCAGGCTGTCAGCCAAGCAAATGCTCGTGGCTTTCTATGAAGGGCCAGAAATGACTATTTTTGAGCACACAGTGACGGAAACATTCAGCTAAAATCATCTGGACAGGTTTGATAAGGTGGTTCAGCCTGTAAAGGGACTTGCAGACACTCTGGGAGATCTGAATTTTATCCCAGGGACGCAAAGCCAACTCCCACAAGTTGTCCTCTAAATTGCATGAGTATTGTGGCATGTACCAGTAAATATGAACAAACAGCACCTACAGGAGAAAAAAACAAAAACCCTAAAACTTTATCTAAACTTGTCAGCTGAGTTGAGTAGGGACTTCCACAAAGCTGCCACACACAGCTGGCTGGGCGGTGGTGGTGCACACCTTTAATCCCAGTACTCGGGAGGCTGAGGCAGGCGGATCTCTGTGAGTTCATTGTCAGCCTGGTCTATAGATCGAGTTCCAGGACAGGCTCCAAAGCAATACAGAGAATATAGAGAAACTCTGCTTCGAAAAACCAAAAAAAAAAAAAAAAGGAGGATTTATGGAGGACTTAGTTTTAAATATTTATGTGTCTGTGTGTTGTTATTTATTTAGTCATTATTTTAGATCTATGTGTCTGTGTGTGTGAATATACACTGGAATGCAGGTGGTATAGGCACCAGATCCCTCTGGAGCTGGAGTTACAGGTTATGACCCAACCAGTGTGACTGCTAGCATCTGAACTTTGACCCACTGCAAGAGCAGCGTTTGCTCTGGTCTCCCTCTCTCCAGTCTATTTGTTGTTTTCCGAGAAAGTCTCAAGTAACCCAGGCTGAAGTTAAGTGCTGAAGCCTGCTTTGAACTGATTCTCCAGTCTCACCTCCCAGATTCTAGGATTACAGCCAACCTGGCTCAGAAATAAGGAAGGTTACACAACACATCTAGAAACTGTAATCTTCTGCCACAGTGCTTAATAACGAAGACGATGTTAATCCGATGGTGAATGGAGTTGCTACTCAGAAGTCCTTCCAGAAGTCCTTTTGGTATAAGGCTACTAAGAGCTTCCATGCAGGCTGGAGGCTGAGGCTTTAGGACACTCGTTGGCATACAAAAGAAGAACATCAGGTCAGAGATTCCAAGAGCTCTTTAGGTGCTGTGTGCCTGGAAGCAGGAGTAGGACATATGCATAGAATCACACAATCCATTTCTCCAGGGCCAACTACACGTGATGAATACAGTCTTCCCAGCTGATTGGCAGGGCCCTGTCATATTGAAGCCTGTGGGAGTGTGTTGGGTAGGTGGGAAGGCATTCCCCAGAGGGCTTTTTATGTTCTGCTGTATTCTTCACAAAGTGGTCCACGCCACCTTTAGCCCCAACACACTGGGGAGGCAGAAGAAGGTGGATCTCTGTGAGTTTCAGGCTAGCCTGGTCTACAAGAGCTAGTTCCAAGACAACTAGTGTTGCATAGTGAGATCCCATTTCCAAAGAAGACACAAAAGAAAATGAAAGTACTTGCATTAATTACTTGTGTAACTTTTTTTTAAAAAGATTTATTTATTGATCACATATAAAGTGTTCTGCCTACATGCCAGAAGAGGGCTCCAGATTGAATTGTAGATGGTTGTGAGCCACCATGGGGTTGCTGGGAATTGAACTCAGGACCCCTGGAAGAGCAGTCAATGCTCTTAACTTCTCAGCCATCTCTCCAGCCCCACTTGTACAACTTTTAAAAATAAAAAATAAAAAAATAGCCGGGTGTTGGTGTCACACGCCTTTAATCCCAGCACTTGGGAAGCAGAGGCAGGCAGATCTCTGAGTTCGAGGCCAGCCTGGTCTACAGAGCAAATTCCAAGACAGCCTCCAAAACAATACAGAGAAACCCTGTCTAGAAAAACAAACAAACAAAAAGAAAAACGAAAGCAAACTAAAATATGCATTCATTGTGTAAGCCACACACATGCAGCTAGATTGGTTGGCTAACTGATATACTGTGTGAGGTGTGACCAGAGAATAAGATAACCTGAATTTCACTTTGCCAGATTACCAAGGTAGGCAGGATTATCTGACAAACTTGCTGTTGAAACTGCTCCACTTTGTGAGTTTGTTATTGGATAAGTTCTGACTTCATGGAAAGACATGAACATGTCCATCTATGTTGTGGCATAGAACTCGGGACAATGTCGATACAGACAAGAGGGAGAATGTTTCAACAATCTTCAAGAATGTGTACCCTCTTGGCCACACAGCTCCTTGCTTCTGAGAAAATGCTTTGCTAGATGTGGTTGGTAGCTCATGTCTGAGATCTCAGCACATGCTTGCCCCAAATTTGAACTGAGCTACGTAGTGAGTCTGAGGTCACAGTCTGACAAGACAGGGTAAGACCCCGTCATGAGCCGGGCGTTGGTGGCTCACGCCTTTAATCCCAGCACTCGGGAGGCAGAGGCAGGCGGATCACTGTGAGTTCGAGACCAGCCTGGACTACCAAGTGAGTTCCAGGACAGCCTCCAAAACCACAGAGAAACCTTGTCTCAAAAAACCAAAAAAAAAAAAAAAAAAAAAAAAAAAGACCCTGTCATGAAACAAAAGAGCTGGAGAGAGGTCTCTGACGGGAAGAACGCTGGTTGCCCTTGCAGTGGGACCAGAGTTTGTTTCTCAGCACCCACAAACGACTCACCAAGGCCTGTAACTTCAATTCTATGGGATCCCACGCCCTCTTCTGGCATCTCTAGGAACTGCACTTATATGATGCACATATAAACATGAGGGCCAAATCAGGAGGTGGCTCACGCCTTTAATCCCAGCACTTGGGAGGTAGAGACAGGCGGATCTCTGTGAGTTCAAGGCCAGCCTGGTCTACAGAGTGAGTTCCAGGACAGCCAGGACAGTTACACGGAGAAACCTTGTCTTGAATCCCCCCCCCCCACACACAAAAAAAAAAAGGAAGAAGAAAAAATTCTGCCTATCCACAAAGTTGCAAAGATTTTCTATTGTTTTCTTTTTGGGGGGGGTGTTTCAGACAGGGTTTCTTTGTGTATTCCTGGCTGTCCTGGAACTCACTTTGTATACCAGGCTGACTTTGAGCTCAGAGATTCACCTGCCTCTGCCTCCTGATTTCTGGGATTAAAGGCATGTGTCACCACATGCAGCTTCTCTTGTTTTCTTCTAGAAGTTTTATAGGATCATAGCATAATAGTTGCCTCAAAGATTTCTCATGACAGAGGGGTATGGTAACACAGTCCTGAAACACCATAGCTGGGAAGAAGCAGGAGGATTGGAAGTTCAAAATCAACCCCCTCCATATGACATGGTGAGTTCCAGAAGCCAGCCTAGACTACCAGAGATTGTTTCAAAAATAATCAAACTCTGGAGCCCTTAGGTCAAACTGTGCTGGGATTTGGGGGGGGGAGGATGATATGAGGGCTAGGGTGTATTTATTGACCACCAACTCTTTGTGAGGCCTTGGATATAGCAAACAATACCTAACTTGGCCAGCTGCATTCCACAGACAAGCAGGGGAGATAGTGGAAGAAATAAAATACATTAAATGCTGGACTAAGGAAAGAGACACAGGGACCTGTGGTGGAGAGGGAAGGGAATCTCACAAAGTCTGTGATTCCCCCCTTCCCAGCATTTGCCTTCCTTACAGGTCCCTCCAGATGGGGGTGCGCGTGCATGACGTCATCGGTGGTGCTAGGAGGCAAGGTGATTCTGGGGGCCAGAGGCTCGGCAGGTCTCTTAGAGAGGGTCATTCCTGAAACCAGCGGTTCAGCAGCGCGTTCAATGAGCCACGTAGGTCAAACTGGAGCCCCTTCTATTTGGGGCAGACAACGACAGGAGAGAGGCAAATAAACAAATAAATCAATAACGAAGAGGGTTTCCAGAAGAGCTACATCTTGGAGGGCTCCCGAAGGCGGGGACGCGTCTGCACTCTCTGTCCACACCTCTACTCCGCGCCAGTTTGCAGAAGTCGTCCCGAAGGCGAGGAGCGCGCCCGGCACCGAGACCCCCCACGGCTGCAAGCGCTCCCTGAGCGCGCTCTTCCCAGAGCTTCGCCTGCCGGGCGCGAACGCCCTCTGGCGGGAACCTCGATCCACACCAGTCGCGCGCAGAGAGGGGGCGGGGGCGCCGCGCACGCGCACGGGTCGCCGGTGCGCGCCGAGCGGGGGGCGCCGCGCGGTGCAGCCACGATGGAAGGGGGTGCGTACGGAGCGGGCAAAGCCGGGGGCGCCTTCGACCCTTACACCCTGGTGCGGCAGCCACACACCATCCTGCGCGTCGTGTCTTGGGTAAGGACGTAGCAAGGCTGGCTGAGGCTCCGGGCTCCGGGGGACCGGCGCGACCTCACCTGGCCGAGACCGGCGGCTCAGCCGGTGCATTGGATCCCGGCCGCACGCTGCTTCCCCGGCCCCAGCTGCCGGGTTCCTCAGCCCCATCGCCTTGACCTCCAGGCTGTCGCTGCTTTGCAGCTAGCGGCTTGGCTCGCGCGCGTCCGTGGGGACGGAGCCCGCGTTCAAGGCCGTTTGTTGGGGGGCACGGATCAGGGCGTGGATCTTCTCGCTAGGGCGCACCGCCGCACCTGCCGCGCGCGTTCGGGGCGAGGACCTGGAACCAGGTTTTGTTGCTCACCCCGCACGCTGCGGAGCCCTGAGTCTGGAACTGGACACCGGGTTTCGCCAAGACCCGCATCTGCTTCGCCGCGTGACCTTGGGCAGGGAACCACCCAAGAAAAATAAGGGAAACGAGGAATTCAGTTCTGAGCTGAGTAGGGAGCGTCACCTCTTCTGTCATGCCTTAGTTTCTCGATTTATAGGGGTGGGAGGAGCCTCCTTGGGCTCTGGCATTTTATGAATCCACAATACTCCCACTCCTAAGCCCAGCATAATGCTACACCTGAGTGGCGCCTAGGTGTTGTCTGGAGAAAGGTTCCTTCCATGCAGTAGAGAGCAGGGAGGTCGGTCTGTTGGCAACCTTCTGCCCACCTAGTCTGTGTAGGACCCCCAGAGCTGAGTGGGGCTCAGCCCAAACCTGGGGGATGGGGCAAAAACACCTTGGGGTGAGAGGCTCTGGGGGCTTTGCACCCGAGGGAGAGAGGAGGCCTGTAGGCCCTGGTGCCCTCTGGTATTGGCTGGCTTCATGGAGGAGGGTTTTGCCTCTGCAGATCTGGGTCTCCCTCCTAAAGGGCTAAGACCAGACGATCCTAGATTAGTGACACAGGTCAGGGACCCTTGGGGGTTGTGATTGAAGTCAGCTGTGACCTAAGCTTACTGAGGTGCTCTTCTTTCCTGGTTTTCAGAGCCCCCTGGGGATCTGATGGATGATGGGATGGCTTGGAATTTATTCTGGTCTTAGGAAATGTTTAAATGTCCTCCTTATGGAGAGCCTTGTTTCTAGCCATGCAGCCCAGATACATCCATGAAGGTTTGTGACACTGAATTTATTCATTTTTGGCTCTCCCCAAGTTGCAGAAGTCCCTGCAGATCCTAGGTAAAGTGGGAACCCTGGTCGGGTGTGTTGGCTAGATGCCGTTTCCTCTGACCTCGGGCACCTGCCTGGGAGGTTTGTGAAGGGGTGTGGGCGTTTTCTTGTGCTTGGGTCATTTCTACCCGAGATGGCTTCATTTAGCAAAGCTTTATTGAGTCTGCCAGGCCCAGAGGGAAGGGAGCGTGACTCAGGCTCAGCCCCGATGCTCAGGGAGCCCACAGTCCCGCTGGGGAGGGAGTCAGGACAGGGTCTCCCTGCTGTGAAATAGAGGTGCTTCCTGGAGATGACGTCATGTTGGGTCTAGTGGGATGCAGAGGGTTTACACTTGTATACATCGGGGTAACAGGAGGACATGTTGAGCAGGAGGGAAAAACTAATTAATCTAGCCTAGCACCCACTCACTAATCCTTGAGAACGGTGGGCAAGCATTTGAATCCTAGTCTTCTTGTCACCAGAGGCCTGGGTTTCTGCTGCAGGGGTGACTGCAAACCCTGTAGTTTCCAGATTGGAAAGGATATAAAGGCGATCAAATCCAACTCCAGCCCAAAGCACTTCGTGATCTCACAGCCCTGCTCATGCACCTGGACTCCAAGTGCCTTCTACTTTTTGTTTGTTTGTTTTTCGAGACAGGGTTTCTCTGGGGCTTTGGAGGCTGTCCTGGAACTAGCTCTTGCAGAACAGGCTGGTCTCGAACTCACAGAGGTCCGCCTGCCTCTGCCTCCCCAGTGCTGGAGTTAAAGGCATGTACCACCACGGCCTGGAGAAAAATATTTCTAAAATCTCAGACGTAGAGGCAGGAGGATCAAGAGTTCAAGGCCAGTCTGGGCTACTTGAGACTGTCTAAAAAGAAATGAAGACTTTTCCCCCTACCTGATCATTAAAGTAATACCCACTGGTTATTGTTATTATTATTATTATTTTTTTTGGTTTTACGAGACAGGGTTTCTCTGCATTGCTTTGGAGGCTGTCGGTCCAGCCTGGCCTCGAACTCACAGAGATCCGCCTGCCTCTGTCCCGAGTGCTGGGATTAAAGGCGTGCGCCACCACCGCCTGGCCCCACTGGTTATTGGAAAGCACAAAAATCAAGCATGGTGATTGGACAACATGGGATGTATAATACCACTGAAATATATCCTTAGAAAGCATGAAGATGGGCCTGGGGGTGTGTGGTTAGTGGCAGACCACTTGCCCAGCAAATGTAAGGCCCTGGTCTCCAACCTCATTCCTGAGGGAAAACAAGGAAAAGAATGAGAGAGAGAGTAAATTTCACATCATGCCATGTGGTTTCCATCCCGTTTTTTTTTAATAGTCTGTGGCATGCAGCGACATCTTAACAAATTCTGGAGTGGGCCCCCAATGCCTTCTCCCTGCAGTCCTGGGTCCCCATGTCCTCTCTCATCTACAGACTTCTCCATGGAGTTAAGGGAGCCTGCGCTCTGGATCTGAGGTGACTGATTTGTTCAGGTTTGCTGGAACTTTCCAGGTTTACCATAACCTCAGATTCCCAGGTCACTCAGTCCCATACAAACCACCCAGGACTCCACCACACCCCAGCTATGGTCCCAGCACACAGACGGGTGGGTTTGTAGAAGCTGTTGTCAGTATGATCATTGTTTCTGCTGTTTTTCCAAAAGATGGGCTTCAGAGCCCTACCGTACAAGCTTCAGGGCCTCTCTCATCCTGGACCTCGTGACCTTGAGTCTGTGGAGTTCCTTGACCCCAATGGGATAGAAGAAGCGGGGCTTCCCAGAACCCACTTGTCCCTTGACTGAAACTATCTCTACTATTTCCTGTCGCTCCTTCCCCCAGGCTGGGCAAGGCCAGACGGCACTTGATGGGGAAGACTGAGTTGGGACATTGTCCAGGGCAACTGCAAGCTGTTGTCTCCATCTGTTTTTTATCCTTTTTTTCCCATTTTTTTTTTAAGACAGGCAGGGTCTTTTATAGCTTAGGCTGGCCTCAAACTTGATATGTAGTGAGGATGACCTTGAACTGATTTTCCTGCTCCCCCCTCCCTCTGGGGCTAGGGTTAGAAGCTGTGCCACAACACCTGCTTTTACTAAGTGATAATGATGGTGATGGAGCCCATGCATGCCAGGCAAGCCCTCTACCTTTAAATGCTTTAAGTTTAATTTTTTATGTCTGTGTGGGCACACCTTTGTGAGGAGGACAGAAGAGATCATCTGATACCCTGGAGTTGTAATTATAGGCATTATGAGCCTCCTGGGAGCTGGGAACTGAATTTGGGTCCCCTGAAAGAGCATCGAGTTGTCTTAACTGTAGAGCAGTCTCTCCTGCACCCTCCACTTTTTTGTTGTCTCCTTCCTTCCTTCCTTCCTTCCTTTTTTTTCTTGAGACAGGCTTTGGAGACTATCCTGGAACTAGCTCTTGCTCTTGTAGACCAGGCTGGTCTCGAACTCACAGAGATCAGCCTGCCTCTGCCTCCTGAGTGCTGGATCAAAGGTGTGAGCCACCACGGCCTGGCCTTTTTTTTCCTTTTGAGACAGGATTTCTCTGTATAGCTCTGGCCTCAAACTCAGAGATCCACCTGGTCTAAAGGTATGCACCATCACACCCAGATAGGATGATATTTTCTTTTGAGGATACAGGGAGAGTTCTATAAGTAGGGTGAGGGGGTCTTTCCCCCACAGGGTTCCTCTGTGTAGCCCTGGGCTGGCCTTGAGATCCACCTGCTCCTGCTAGAACTGAAGGTGTGTGTCTCCATGCCTGGTTTCTTTCTCCCATTCTTTAGATGAGAGCAACAAGCTCAGCCAGTTGACTCTCCAGGTCTAGGAACATCCGAGCCGCGGGGCTTCATATTCCGTTCCAGGGAGTCATATTCATTGTGTTCCCCTGGAGAGCTGGCTTGCAGTTGCTTCTGGGGGCAGGTGTCCTGGCTGGAAGGATGTTGTCATGTTCAGCCTGCTTTCTTCCAGATCCAGGCACAGCTCTGGCACCTAGACAGGAAGACTTGCCATTTATGACTGTCTATCCTGGAGCCCTTCTGGCCTCTCTGATTCGGCCAACTCTTGTATGTCTCAGGTCCAGGGGTGTAGACATACATGTAGGAAATTGGGCCCATGGGTTTTTGATGTGTATTTTGGTACGAGCCTGGGCTTTAGCCTGAGCAGCAAGTCTCTTTCCTAGCCTTTGTCAACATCTGTGGCATGGGATTGGAGAACCTGGAAGGTTTGTGGCAGTGGTGAGCTGGTGAGCTCTTTCTTTCTTTTTTTTTTTTTTTTTTTGGTTTTTCGAGACAGGGTTTCTCTGTGGTTTTGGAGGCTGTCCTGGAACTCGATTGGTAGTCCAGGCTGGTCTCGAACTCACAGAGATCCGGCTGCCTCTGCCTCCCAAGTGCTGGGATTAAAGGCGTGCGCCACCAACGCCCGGCTGGTGAGCTCTTTCTTGCTTGATCTCTTTCCCTTGCTTTATTATTATTGTTATTATATTTGTTTTTGTAGTCCTGAGTTTCATGCATGATAGACAAGTACTTTAACACTGCACTATACCTCCAGTCAATTTTTTGTTTTTGTTGTTATTTTGAGACAGGGTTTCTCTGTGTAACCATGGCTGTCCTGGAACTCGCTCTGTAGATCAGGCTGGGCTCGAACTCAGAGATCCGCCTGCCTCTGCCTGCGTAGTGTGGGATTAAAGTCGTGTGACACTACACCTTGCTAATTTTTAGCTTTTTTTAAGATTAATTTTTTTTATACGTGTGTGCGCATGTCACATGAGTGTGGGTGCTTGTAGACGCAGGAAGAAAGCATCAGATCTCCTGGCCATGTTATGTGAGTGCTGGGAACTGAACTCGGGTCCTCTGCAAGAGCAGTGAGTGCTCTTAACCTTTGAGCCATCTTTCCAGCCTCAGTTTTTAACTTTTTAGTTTGAGACAGGGTTTTTTTTTTGTTTGCTTGTTTGTTTTGTTTTTAAGACAGGGCTTCTCTGTGAGCTCTGGCTGGGATTAGAGGCGTGCACCACCCCACCTGGCTTGAGACAGGGTCTTGAATACTGAACTTGTTTAGGATGTTGTCCTGGAACTTCTGTGCAGTCCAGTTTTATCCCCAGTTCAAATGGCAACTAAAGCTCAGAGCCAGTAACTGGAGGTGCTGGGATAGGTGAGTGAGTCCTCAGCCCATGAGCTGAGCCTGGGGACGGGAGGAAGGGAGACAGATAAGAAGGTAGTTGGAGAAGCCAGACTTGGAAGCCAGACCTGAAAAACCTGCTGTCCTGCTGGGAGAGAAAGACTGTAAGCTGGGCACAGGTCAAGTCTCCTTGTAGCTCCTGTGTGGCTGCTGTGTGACCAGAGCAAGATGTTCTAAAGCCTTAGTTTCCCCACTTATTAAGTAGGAAAACGACAGTGGCTCAGGGGTTTTATTTTCTATGTATGAGCTTTTGCCTGTATGTGTATGTGTGTTTGTACCCCACTTGTATGCCTGGCATCTGTGGGGGTCAGAAGAAGGCATCAGATCCTCTGAAACTGGATGGCTGCGAGCCACCGTGTAGGTGCTGGGAACTGAACCTGCCCTTAGCTACTGAGCCATCTCTCTAGCTCCGTGCTCCGTGGTATGGCCATCCTTAAAGAAGCAATGTCAAAAGGCTGGGGAGAGGCTGGGTGGTGGTGGAGCACCTTTAATCCCGTGCTAGGCAGGCAGAGGCAGGCGGACCTCTGAGTTTGAAGCCAGCCTGGTCCACAGAGCGAGTTCAAAGAAACCACGTCTCAAACAAACAAACAGGGTTGGGGAGATGGCTCAGTCAGTGAAGTGCTCGTGTTGCAAGCCTAACGACCTGGGTTTGGATCCCTAGCACCCATGTAGAAGCCAGATGTAGAAGCCTGGAGCCCCAGCACTGGGTGTGGGCAGGGCCCTGGGGTTCTGCCATCCTAACTAAATCAATGACCTGCAGGCTCACTGAGAGACCCTGCCTCAAAAAATAAGGTGGAAAGCAATAGAGAGAAGATCCTGTGCTGACCTTTGACCTCACACACACACACACACACACACACACACACTGCAGCAGAGGGAGGCTCCTTGGCACACACATGTGAGCGGAGCAGAATGTTGCTGGAGCTTGGCAGGGTGGTCATATCTGCTTGTTTCTGGGGGAGCCTTCTTTTCCAGGCGTGGAGTTTGGCTCCTCTCCTCTGTTGAGGAGGCAGGTGCAGGGGAAGTGACTTGGAAGAGTTTGCTCTTTGCCTGGTACAGCCCCAAGCTGTCAGCCCAGGCTGGGACCATATAGGAACCCTGGCAAGCGAGATTTCTCAGGTAACCTACAGTCACAGAGAAAATGGACACGGACTGTTCCCTGGGTCTTCAGTTTCTGCATCCCTCTGAAGTCCTAACCTGTGACCTCGTGTAAAATGCACTGTAGCCTGGTCTGTCCCCAACCCTTGCACCTTGGAGCCACTCAGGGTGGGGGCTGTTCTCTTCTTCCCACCTTCCCTTTGTCAGGCCTGAGGTGGGCAGGCTCAGGGCCCTTCTGTCCCTGAAGCCTCTTGGACTTGAAGACCCTGCTCCAGCTTTCAGTGCCCAGCAGCCTGGAGACCTCCCTTCCCTTCTGACACACAAGTTCCAGAGTGATCCCTCCTGGCCTCACACCTTCCCTGGCCTGCAGCTCTTCAGTTCTGGTCACTGTGCCTACCCCTCCCTCCCTCCCTCTCTCCCTCCCCTCCCCTTGGCCTCTCTCTTCCATGTCTCCATCCTGCACAACCACCAGCCACACCCTAGGCGCAAGCATCCTCATCCCATGTCCAGCTGTCCTCACTCCTTGTTTGTCCCCTCGTCTGATCCCTGTGATCTTGTACCTGGACCTCTGAGCCTTCCCGTACCCCCCTTTCCTGTCTCTCCCCCTTGGGTCCTCTGTAGGTAGTAGGTATGCGTAGGTAGTAGGTAGGCGTCCCTGTTCTGGCACTTTTGTGTGGACGCACTCGCCTGCCACAGCTGGGTTAAAAATCCAGTCCTACTTCCCAACTCTGCCCTGGACCAGCTCCCTGTGTCTCCCTCCGTCAGAAGCTCCTCTCCTCACTCCTCTGAGGCCCATCCACCCTCAGGTTCCCCTCTCAGCTCTTGGCCTTTCCGGCTACAGCATAGGAAGCCACTCCCTCCCTGTCCCTGGTCCCTTGTGGGACTGAGAGTGCTCAGGCTAGTATAGCATCCAGCAGGCTCGCTCCCTCCCTCCCGCCTCTCCCTCTGGTCAGGCTCATCCATGACCTTTACTTTGCCAAATCCTGTGGTTGATTGTTATAAATGGAGGTCCGTGGCACCCAGCTGGCAGCGAGGGCCTCTGCACGCCCTTCCAGTGAATCCAGATGCATAGGGTGTGGACACTCTGTCCTCTGATTTTACCTGTGTTCTGAGTGTGTTTTGCGCCTACTCTAGGCAATGAAGACTTCCACATTAATAAGGGAAATGTGGTCTGGAATCCAGTTAAAATATGGTGGTGAGTATGGAGAACCAGGAGGAGATGCGTACCTTGGCTTTGAGACAGGAAGATGACACTAGCATTAGCAGGGTAAGAACCAACCAGCTGGGCAGTGGTGGTGCACGCCTTTAATCCCAGCACTCGGGAGGCAGAGGCAGCCAGGAGTTGATGGCCTAGAGCTGAGCTGGGTTGTAAGCCTTGGGGACAGGGAATCTGTCAGACCCCCAGTGCTGGGGTGATGGATGGCTTCCTGGGAGGGCTCCACGCGCTGTGGGTGTGTGAAGTGGGACTTGTCCTACTCCACCCCCTCGTTTTATCAGAACTGTCATCTCCCCTGTGAAGCCTTCCTGGGTTCCCCAGCTTGCTCCCTACTCTGCATTGTCCTTGTACACTGGGCAGATAATTGAGAATTGGCAAGACTGCAATCTTTTCCACCTTGAGTATCTCCAAAGCGGGGGCAGGGCTAGGAGAAATGGTGGTGTCAGGCTGGGGTTGGCATCATCTGGCAAGGCGAGAGCCAGCAGCCGAGTGGTGAACCCTGTCCTCACTAGCTGAGGAACTCCGGAGCCTCGGCTGTCCCATCTTGAAGTGGATTTATTTACCAGTGCCCGCCTTGATGGCTGAACTGGGTGCTTAGGTCCAGCTGTGATGGGGTCAGACAGTGGGGACACTTCTTCCTTCTTCCTTCTTCCTTCCAAAGGGGGCAGAGGTGGTGCTGAGGAGCCCTGGCCAGTCAAGGCAGCCAGCCCTCTGGGTCTCAGTTATCTTGGTGAGACTTTCAGGCCCTGTGTTTTCAGAGCCTCAGGAGGGGGGTGTTGGTTAGCATCTCAGCACTCAGTAAGACCTGGTCCCTGTGCCCTGCCCAGCTAGCCCACCCCTACTGCTGAGGACAGCCTGTGGGAAGATTACCACTAATCCCCAGTGACCACATCTAAGGCTATGGGTAGAAGAGGCCCACGCTCTCTAGGCAGATGAGCTGCTGCTCAGCGCTGTCACGCGTCCCTGTGCTGGCGGCTTCTCTGCTTCCCTCACATGATCTTGTGGGTTGTGGACTTTTCTGTAGTAGGGCCCTTGGCAGCTGACTCATCTCAGCATGGTTGCCTGTCCCAGACCCAGGAGGTAGGATTGGGGCCGGGGAGGGAGCTGCAGCTCAGATGCTGGCCAGAAGCCAGGCTCGGCTCACAGTAGGTTTAGGGGGTGAGCACCTTGTGCTCCGGGGTGTGCACGTGGTACTACCTGCCAGAGATCCTGAGTTCTTTCCTGGAACTCTGCTGCTGCCTGTGCTTGCCACACTGGCTCTTGCTTCCCTGCAGGCCTCTCCTGACCTTCCGGCTGGGTCTGGGGAGACTGAACCCAACAACTGAGTTATAAGGAACAACTTATGTAATGATGGTACCAAGGACGCCGATTGGAAGCTGCCCTGGATCTGAGAGTTCTGAAGGCTTCCTGGGGCGGTGTGGTTTCTGTGGAAGTTCAGATGCAGAGGAGCCGGCCTCCTTGGGAAGATCTGGGCAGAGTTAGACATCCTGGGCCAAGGGCCAGCCAAGGGCAAAGGCCTTGAGGTTTCATAGCCTTGGTAGGTTGAGCTTGATAAGGAGCCGGGGAGGGGAGGGTAAGGGCCACAATGGGAAGGGTGATTTCACTTCCTGGGTAAGTGAGTGTCGGTTTAGCAGGGGATTAGCTAACATGCCCCGACTTAGGTTTAAAGAGAATGGCAGGTGTGACTGCTGTCATTGTCTAAAGATCTGTGGAGGTGGTAACACAGTGTTACAGAGTTACATGGGGAAGCTGAAGTAACAGGCCAGGTGGTCAGATGGGTTGGGGGCTGAGATCTGACGTAGGTCTGGATCTGGTAGATAGATGGGACCCTGTTTGTGAGTAGTGGATGGGGGTCTTGGAAGAGGCTAGGGGTGAACCCCTTGCTTGTCTCAGAGTTGTGCTGGCATGAAGAGAGTATTTGGGGTTAGTGATATCTGCCTAGCTGCTATCTGGGGCATGGGGCTCAATTAGAGAGGGCGCAGGCTATCTGACTGCCTGCACCAAAGTGTGGGGACCAGGCTCCTCCCAGCCACCTGGCTTAGGAATCAATGTCTGTGCAGGGCCAGAGGAAGGTGTCGTTGGGAGCTTAAGGGGCAGGGGTTTTTACGGGATGCTATCTGCAGCTTAGCTGGGTAAACCTGGCCTTTATCTAAAGACCTTTCCGACTAATGTGGTGGCACATGCCTGTAGTCCCAATATTCAGGAGGTTGAGTCAGGGGGACTGTTGTGAGTTCAAGACCAGACTGGGCTACATAAGCAAGTACCAGACTAGCTAAGACAGTGTCTCAAAAAGGAAAAACGAAGGACTGGAGAATTGGATCAGGTGTTAAGAGTACTTGCTGCTCTTCTGGAGAACCTAACCAAGGTCAGTTCCCAGCACTCGTGTTGGGTGGCCCACAACTGCCCATAACTTCAGTTCTAGGGGATCTGATATCATTTTTTGGCTGCCTTGTGCACTGGCACACACATGGCATACACCAACACAAAAATAAACAAACATAAAGAAGGAAAGATTTATTTGGGGAAAAAAAAAAACAAAGGGAAAAAAAAACCCAACCCACCTTTATAGCCAGGCAGTGGTGGCATATGCCTTTAATCCCAGTATTTGGGAGGCAGAGGCAGGTGTGTTTGAGGCCAGCCTGGTCTACAGAGTGAGTTCCAGGACAGCCAGTGCTGTTACACAGGGAAACCCTGTCTGCAACAAACAAACGAACAAAAAACCAAAAACTAAAGACCCCACCTTTAATAGCTAGAACTTCTGGAGTTGCTGAGGCAGCAATGGCCTCTGCTACCCTGTGCTGGCTGAGACAGGTTGGGAAGGAAGATGGTCTTAGGGCCTGGCAGTTGGTTCCTTAGCAAATGGACAGGTTTGCACAGGACTATCGTGGTGCCCTGGAATCTGCCCCTCTTTGGACACAGCTGTAAATGGGGTGCTGGCCGGGGGTGCAGGCTAGGCAGAGATCATGCCCCTGCTTCCTTCTGAGCCTCAGCTTCCCTATGGAGTAGCAGCTACTTTGTTGGGATATATGGGTCTCAGTGAGGGTTAATGGTCAAGTCTGTGAGGTACTTTCTGTTAGCTTCTGGCCCTTCAGAGCCGCAGGCTGGCACAGGGTCTCATGGAGAAACAGACAGTAAACATCCCAACCCATGGGATCAGGGTGGGGAGACCCACCAAGAAGGAGGTGTCTGAAAGGTTGCCGGGGTGACCAGATCCTAACAGGGTCCCAAAGTGAGAAGGCATTGTCTTGCTCCTGTTATGCGGAAAAAGCATTCTATGGGGGAACAGCATATGCAGAATTTTCCAGCACCCTGCATCTGTGTCATCCTTATTCTCCAGATGGCTGACAGGGCACAAAGGTCAGAGGTTACAGAGGCTCAGGACTTCTGGGGTGTTCCATGCTCTGCACCTCTGAATTTAGCAGCCCAGTATCCTGAATTCCCTAATCTGATCTTGCTTCCGGCTTGCTTCTGAGTTGGCTGTGGGTCTACACCAGGCACCATCTGGGATCTGTTTCTAAAGACAGGATGGATGGATTCAGAAGTGGGTGGAAACCATGGCAGAGGCAGCTGTTTATCTGGGCTCCTCTCTTCTAGTTTCTTACTGAATTCAGGGGTGACTGCCACAGCACACATGTGGAGGACAGCGCTTATTTTCTCTTTCCACCGTGGGGCTCCTGGGATGTAACCGAAGACACCAGGCTTTGACACCAAGAACCTTTTACCTGCCGAGCTACTTCACCAGGCCCTCCTCACCAGTTTTCCCAGCTACCGGGAGGAGGAGGTTCTTCTGAGCCTGCTGCACGCAGTCAGGCGGCCCCCTTGGGTCCTGTCTGGGTCCTCAGCTGTTTTTATCCCCTGGTTCTGCCTCTGAGGACCTTTCCCCCTTCCCACGGCACAGCCAACTGCCGCAATGTGTTTTCCCATGTCCTGACTGCTGCTGGATCCATATAGAGTTTCCTTCTGGTTTAGTTTCCGGTTCTCTGGTGTCTGCTTACGCTACTCTGTGTGTTCCCTGCGGTCTGCAGATCTGGCCTTAATGAACATCCCAGGGAGGCTGTTCATTAGGCACACGGTACCAGCTTTGGATTCATAGAGGCTGGGATGCCTGGGCTGGCTCCATCGCAGCCTGGGTGACCTACTGAGTCCTCAGGCACAGTCCTAAGATAGGAATGAGCCTGCCAGTCTGGTGGGTCTGAGTACATGCTGTAGACCCTTCCTCTCTCCACATCTGTGAGAGCCGAGCAGCGACACCTGGGCTCCCACTCAGATGAGAAACTGGATCATTGCTGCATGTGAGGCTGAGGGAATCCTGTAGGACTCTGGAGACCACCAGAGCCTGTGGGTCCTTGAAGACTGGGCCTGCGGGGTGTATGGTTTTTTTTTCGGGTGTTCATCAGGTGCACATCTCGCCAGTTATCATCAGGTCCACCCTTTAGGTCAGTATTCTTCACAGCATGGGGTCTGAGAGGATCTGCAGGTTGACCTTCTCTGCAGTCCGAGCTCCCCTGGTTTGCTCCCTGACTCTTTCCAGACAAGATCCTGCAGGAGCTGCCTGCAGTCTCTCTCCCGAGCTGACCAGCTGATTCTTTGCAAACCCAGGTCAGATCATGGTCCATTGCTCAACTGCTTCTGAGTCTGCATTGGTTCCTGGACCCACCTTGACCCCAGGGAGCATCCTTTGCTTACCTTGGTGATCTGAATTCTCAGATCATCCCCCTTGTAACACAGTGAGTTCGTTTGCACCCTAGGGACTTTTTGCTTGTGCCACTTCCCTGGGACATCACTTCTGAGATATCAGTTGGGTTGGGGTCTTTGCTGTAGCCTGGCTCAGTGGTCACCTCATCAGCCACTCAGGCTGTCACACTATTTAGTGTTTTTTCATGCTATGTTTCAGAACTTATATATCTGTGTCCTTCAGTGTGAACAAGGATTCTGCCTGCCTTGTAGTTTTGGTATAGGTGCGCAGGTGAGGTGCTCAGGAGTTGCTGTGAAATAAATTAAATACTGACCTCTTGGAAGAGGCCTCCCAGGCCCCACCCGGATGCAGTGCAGATCTTTGTGTGTGACATGGTCAGCTCCCCGAGTATTGCACCCGTGCAGGTTGTGTGCTCTCTCTGGACCTGTCACAGAGACCAAACTTAAGTTTGGGGTGGGGCTTCTGCCAAGGAAGAAAACCTAGAAGAGTCCTGGGACAGGGAAAGGAAGGGAAGCACATAGCTGAGGGGGGGCGGAGTCCCAGAAGTGAACGGGACTGGTGCCCAGTTGGCCTCTATACCTAGAAACTCAGGATATATCCAGATGGGAGAGGGGAACTGCAAAAGTGACCTTCCACCTGTAGGCTTGGGGACATATTGGAAGGAGCGGGGCCAGTGGGAAGGGTTCTGTGATTGAGACCCAGTTCCTTCAGATTCCATGCTTATTGCACCCAAAGACAGTGCCCCCCAGCCCATCAGGCCCGTGCCCCACTCATCACTCCCCCACTGGATCCTCGGTCCACCTCTAGCCTCTCTGCTTTCATTCCTCTGCCCGGATTATATGTGGCCCAGATCCATGCAGGGCTGGCTCTTCCTCGTCCATCTCAAAGGGCCTAGCTTCAGGGCTCTTCCCTGATCGCTAACGCATCTTCTTGACCTCTTCCAGGACCTGCTGCCACCCTAAGCATCCCTTCCCCCTTGTCATACATCAGTCCAGCATGCTTCTGATGCTCGCTTGGGCGGTCCCCCGTGGGCCTGGCATGCGTGGCCTTTCATTCCTCAGAGTGCATCCGGAGCCCTGGGCTGTAGTTATTTCCCTGAGTTTCAGTTCAGAGAGGTGAAATTGCATAGCTATAGTTGCTAGCTAGACCGAAGGCCAGGCAGGGATTTTCTGGTTGTACCCCACAAGGTCACAGGAAGGTCCTAGTGCCATCAGTGTCCCTTTTGGAAAGGTTTCAGGCACCAAGAAGCCTGCAGCCTGTGGTGTGTGCCTGACTACAGTTGGAGCATGCTGCTGTTGCAGGGCCACAGGCCACCCCATTCCTGTTTTTGAGACTGTTTTGATTTTGCTCCTCACCCTTCTGGGGACAAAGGTCTCTTAACACTTTTTTTCCTGGCCTCTCCAAGGACTCCCCTCTTGGGTTCCCCTTAGAGACCCAGTCTTAATGGTTCCTCTTCAGCTTTCCCCAGGGCCCAGATTTCTGCTTGCTTCCCTTCCCAGGTCCTCCTCCCAGCCTTTGGGGAGCTCATTTTCCTTGCTTGTGACAAGTGGGGCTCCTGCTGTAGTGGCATGTTTTCCGGCCACAGGAAGCGTGCTTCTCTCTCTCAGGCAGGGTTGCTCAAGAGAGGCCTCTGGCGTTCCTTCTACCCCATAGCCTCCAGGGAAGGGAAGCCACCTGAGAGGACCTCTTTCTCTATCCAGTGAGGCATGCCCCGCTCTGGGTACTGGTGTGTAAACCTCCCCAAGAGGAGAGGTTGATGTGCAAGCTCCTGACCTGCCAATGAACCACATCTTGTGTATGTATATGTGTGTGCATGCTTGAGTGTGCCACGGTGCACACTCGGAAGACAAAAGCCAACTTGGCGGAGTTGTCCCCGCTCTTTTTGGCTTTTCAAGACAGGGTTTCTCCGTGTAGCCCTAGCTGTCCTGGAACTCACTCTATAGACCACCCGCCTCTGCAGTGCTGGGATTAAAGCCTGGCTCTTCTTCCACTTTTGTGTGGGTCCCAGGGATGGAACTCAGGTCATCAAGCTTGTGCTTCGAGTGCTTTTATCCACTGAGCTTTCTTACCAGTAGATAATTTTTCTAGAAGACCATTGTCCAAGGCTGCATATGGCAAGTTCCATATTTGAATGGAGCATGCCTGTCTGACCCCTGTTTCTGAAATCTCTCTAATTAAGAGCCTTTTGTTTGTTTGATTTTTGCTTTTCGAGGCAGGGTTTCTCTGTGTAGCTTTGGAGCCTGTCCTGAAACTAGCTCTTGTAGACCAGGCTGGTCTCGAACTCTCAGTGATCCACCTGCCTCTGCCTCCCAAGTGCTGGGATTAAAGATTAAAGGTATACACCACCACAACCGGCTAATCAAGAGCCTTTTATATTCTGTTTGGTAGCATCTGGGGATCTGCATGACCTGGCCATTTGCTTGCAAGAAGTCTTGGATTGTTGTAGCTGCCAGATCCAGATGAAGGTGCACAGAGACTGAATAGCAGGTGGTCCAGGCAGCTGTCCCTTGGAGCCTGCCGCCAATAGTGTCTTTGAAACACTAGCTTAGGCCACTCTTCTCTTGTTCCCCTGACCACCAGCCTGGACTCAGTCTTGGTGCTCAGCCATCATATTGATGTTCAAATTACACCCAAACTGCCTGCTAACCTGTCCATACTTAACCACCTGATCTCCTAGGTCCCTGGGCAGCCAGCCCTCCTTTCCTTCAGGTCCTCCCCCTGAGGCTGGCGTCAGCCTAGGGCATTAGAGTGCCAGCTGGGTGGTGGTGGCACACATGCCTTTAATCCCAGGACTTGGGAGGCAGAGGCAGGAGGATCTTTGTGAGTTCAAAGCCAGCCTGGTCTACAGAGCAAGTTCCAGGACAGCCTCCAAAGCAATACAGAGAAACCCTGTCTTGAAAAACCAGAGAGAGAGAGAATCTAGAGTGTCTTCTGCATCTCAGGTTCCTTTTCTATAGGGAGCCAGGCTAAATCACCTTCTGGGAGTCATGGGTTCTGGTAAGGATGCCGACTCTGAATGAGCCAGGAAACCCTTCACGGGCAGGGCAGTGTAGTCCTGTGGCTGACCTAAAGCCTGGCCCTCCATTCTTTTTGTTGTTTGTTTGTTTTTTGGCACAGGGTTTCTCGGTGTAGCCCTGGCTGTCCTGAACTCACTCAGGCTGGCTTTAAACTCAGAGATCTGGGATTAAAGAGTCTGGAGCACTACCTAGTGCCCACCAGGCCACACTCTTATTCTCCCTTTCCCTGCCCTCTGCTCTGTTGCTGTTTTTTTCCTTTGATGAAAACAGCTGAAGCCGGGCATTGGTGGCGCAGGCCTTTAATCCCAGCACTTGGGAGGCAGAGGCAGGCGGATCTCTGTGAGTTCGAGGCCAGCCTGGTCTACAAGAGCTAGTTCCATGACAGCCTCCAAAGCCATAGAGAAACCCTGTCTCGAAAAAAACAAAACAAAACAAAAAAAGAAAACAGCTGGTAAAAGAAATCACATAAAGCCCTTCATCCCAGCACTCGGAGGCAGAGACAGGCAGGTCTTTTGGAGTTCAAAGTCAGTCTGGTTTACATAGGGAGTTCTGGACCAGCCAGGGCTGGAGTGAGACCTTCAGAAGGAAGGAAGGAGAAAGAAAGAAGTTACATAACATGACCTTTTGTGTCCAGATTCAGTTTTGTTTTTTGGCACCAGAGATAAAACCCAGGACCTGAGGCTTGCTGGTGGTGGCGCACTCCTTTAATGTCAGCACTCGGAAGTCAGAGGCCGAGGACCTCTCGCACGCTAAGCAGGAAAGCACAGGCCTGCTGCACCCACCCCAGTCCTGTGTCTGGGTCACTGCCTGTTTCAGTACTTTGTTACTTTTTGTGGCCGGATCAGAGCCCACCCTGCGGATTTCATTCTTCCATCAATGTACGTTTAGGTCATAATCTTCCTTCCATGTCTCAAGTGGTCTCAAGCTTGCTCTTTCTCTTCTCAGAAAAGCCCCACAGAAACCCTTGAGTGCAGCTTTATCAGTCTTCTGTATATGGCTGTGGTCTGCACCTTTTCGTATCTGGAGATTTACACTAAGCACCTTTAATAGCCTCGTCTACAAATTGCTGGTGATACTGGTATATTAGTTAACCATTGCCACATAATAAATTGCCCCCAAACTTATGGCCTGAAACAGCAGTCACAGGTTATCTCCCTTTCTGTGGGTCAGGAATCTGCTAAGGTGGGAGCCCTTACCTCCAGGTCTTTCACAGGCTAACGCCAAGGTGTCAGCCAAAGCAATGGTCTCCTGTGGTGGCTCTACTGTAGACACGTCAGTTTCAAGTTTGCAGGCGTGGTACTGTGGGTTTCAGCCCATCTCCACTCCAATGGCTGCTGATGGGGGGGCGTCAGCTACCTTCAGGCTGCCAGCTAGAGGCTTCCCTCTGCTCCTTGTCATAGCGGTTGCCTTCCGGTAGAGCAGGTAGGGGCAGGAGGCCAAGAGTGAGCCAAGTGGGAGCCAGAAGCAGTCCCTCATCACTTAGATTATCCTTTCATAATTTTATACTTGTATAATGTGCCATGACCATATTTCTCCCAGTCATTCTTTCATCTCCCTTCTGCCAAACCCACTCTTCCCAACATGCTCTTACCTTCATGACTTCTGAGTATTCCTATTTTATTTACGTGTGTGCATTTGTGTCTATGTATGCTACGTGAGTGCAGTGCCCACAGAAGCCAGAAGAGGGCACCAGATCTCCTGGAGCTGGAGTTACAGATGGTTATGGGTCACCAAAGTGGGTACTGTAAACTGAACCTGGGTCATCTGGGAGAGTAGTGC
Source organism: Mesocricetus auratus (assembly GCF_017639785.1). Taxonomy (NCBI): domain Eukaryota; kingdom Metazoa; phylum Chordata; class Mammalia; order Rodentia; family Cricetidae; genus Mesocricetus; species Mesocricetus auratus. The sequence goes on along the minus strand of NW_024429194.1, from coordinate 84,757,510 downwards.
TCTTACCTGCCAAGCCACCTCTCCAGCCCCGTGTCTTTGCATTAAGGTTGCTTGCATGAGCGCGGTAGGGGCTTATTTCCTTGGCAAGGGAGGTTCGGTTCTACACTATGAGGAAGATGGATGCCCTTCCCCCAGCAATCACTAGCCACCTGTAGCTCCTCAGGGCAGGGTGGGGCCTCACGAACCCAGACTTTTGGGGAGAACAGTTCAAGACAGAGTTTCTCTGTGTAGCCCTGGCTGCCCTCTTACTTGCTCTGTAGATCAGACTGGCCTCAAACTCAGAGATCCACCTGCCTCCTCTGCCTCCCAAGTGTTGGGTTTAAAGCCGTGGGTCAGCACTACCTGGCTCCTCCCCCCCAGACACTTTTTAACCACATTTTGTCTGTGAGGAGCAGATCACTAAGGTCACTATGGCCTGAGCTAGCCACCAATCCAACTGAAGTGATCAGGATTTGCTAAGACTGTAAGTGACTTGTGGGATAAATCTCGCAGGATTGCTACCCCTATGAGTTTTTGATTTGTCACTCCATTCACGTGGGGGTAGGACCAGGACAAGGCCTGAGACATCAGACCAGAACAGCCCTAGGCAGTTCAGAGAGGACACAATACAGGGCTGGGCAGGTGCCTGCTAGGAACTGTAGTTGACCAGGAGGGCTGGGGTTTATGACTGAGGAGGACCCAAGTTCCTCGCTCTGGGGTCCAGGCTAGCCCTGGGGACCCTTGGTGTCAGGTGGTTGGTGGGGCTACATGTATAGCTAGAGGCCCTTCAGCCCTTGTGGCAGCGTTAGGAAGTGGTTGATGCTGCCTATACTGGGCGACCTCCTTTTCTGGGCCTCCAACTTAATACCTTCCTGCCTCACGTCCTCAGTGAATCAGGCTGTTACTGACAGGGTGGGGGAGCCTGGCTGTGCTCACACCTGTTCCTCCCCTGCAGGTTTTCTCCATCGTGGTCTTCGGCTCCATCGTGAATGAGGGCTACCTCAACAACTCGGAGGAGGAGGAGGAGTTCTGCATCTACAACCGAAACCCCAATGCCTGCAACTATGGCGTGACTGTGGGCGTGCTGGCCTTCCTCACCTGCCTGCTCTACCTGGCGCTGGATGTGTACTTCCCACAGATCAGCAGTGTCAAGGATCGCAAGAAGGCTGTGCTGTCGGACATCGGTGTCTCCGGTGAGCCTGCCCGGGTGGTGCCCTTTAACAACATGTGCAGAGTTCTCTCCTCCATTCCCCTCAAGTGTAGGTAGTGAAGCAACAGACTAGGGGCCGTGACCGATGAGGGGAAGGACTCGAGTCAGCTCTGGTCTCAGTGCCCTTCTGCACCTCTCCCTGGGGATCCTGGAGCCCGCCTTCTCTTGGTGCTGGGCAGGGCTGCCTCCTTTGCTAGTCTCTCACCTTGGGAGTCCCAGAGTCAGCCAGGGACTTTGGGCATGATTGGGACTGTGGGCCCTGTTTCCAAAGGGAATGGGAACCCTTTGACCTTCCAGAAAGAACTAGGACTAAATGACTGTTCCCCCCGTTTCCATGGAGTTCCCAGAATTCCTCTCGGGACAGGCTGGTACATGCCTGGCTCTATCCTGGACAGCTCTGGGGAGACCTCTGGGTACCCACAGACTCCAGCTTCAGGAGGACTCCATTTGGGGGCTTCTGGACGCTGCACACTGTGGGAAGTGCAGGTGCAGGCCCTGGTCCCAGTGTCTCCTCCCCAGCTCTCCAGAAGTCTGGGCAGGGCCGCTGCATCCTGCTCCTTGCAGGAGCAGCTGACCTTCCAGGCCAAGGCAGGGAGGTGGCCGGCATTGACCCGTCCTCTCCGTGGTCTCCCCCCACCCCGACTGTCATTCCCAATCCTCATCTTCTCGCAGCTCCTCTCTGCCTCACCTCCTTACTCATCTTCTGGGGTTGGAGGGCACGGGAGACGCTCTAGAACTGTCCCCCTATTCCTTTATGCCCTGTTTTCTCTCCTTTCTCTGCATGGCCCTGGGCACCCCAGCCTTCTGGGCCTTCTTCTGGTTCGTGGGTTTCTGCTTCCTGGCAAACCAGTGGCAAGTCTCCAAGCCCCAGGACAAACCCCTGAATGAAGGGACGGACGCAGCCCGGGCTGCCATTGCCTTCTCTTTCTTCTCCATTTTCACTTGGGTGAGTATGTAGAGCCCCCCCCCCCCAATTGCCCCAGCCACACCCCAGGCTATGGCCTGTTGAGTAGCTAGGATGAGCTCTGTTTCCTGGAGGGAACCTCGTTCTGGCACCCACCCTTGGCCTCCCTGAGCGAGGCAAACCCTTGCCTTGATGTGGAACAGCTTTCCTGAGGTGCGCTTGAGTGTTACAATATAACCCAGACTGGTGTTGAACTCGGGCCCCTCCTGCCTTAGTCTCTGAGCCTTTGCCATTCATTTGCCATTCATTTATTTTCTTTACACATACTGAGTCTTCACTCACGGGGGCTTTCCAAACAGGGAAACTGAGGCTCAGGCACTTAGCAGTGTGTTTGTTTATTTATTTATGTCTTATTTTAAGACAGGATTTCTCTGTATTGTCTTTGCTCCACCACACCCAGCCTAAAATAAAAATTCCTTTAAAAAGACAAAAGATATGCTGGGCAGTGGTGGTGGTGCACACCTTTAATCCCAGCACTGAGGAGGCAGAGACAGGTGGATCTCTGTGTGTTCCAGGGTAGTCTGATCTACAGAGCGAGTTCCAGGACACCCAGAGCTATTTATTACACAGAGAAACCCTATCTCCAAATATAAAAATCTTATATACGGAGGAAATCGTATCTAGGGGTTTAACGTGCTGGAGCCTGATCTTTGCAGGGCTAGCCCAGGGTCTCAAGGACTCCACATGCCACAGCAATGCTGTCCCTCTTTGCCTGTGGGTCTAGGTCATGTCTATTCCTCCTTTCCTGCTGTCTGTTGAGGGGTTGCTTCTCAGCAGCTGCCTCTTCCAGGCCCCTCCCTTCTCCTACAGCACACTCTTCAAGAGCCCCCGGGGCTGCACAGTCAGCCCTCCCTGTCCCCACTGTCCCTGAAGTGACTTCTTTTCTTTTCTTTCTTATTTTTTTTTTTTTTTTTTGGATTTTACGAGACAGGGTTTCTCTGTATTGTTTTGGAGGCTGTTGGTCCAGCCCGGCCTCGAACTCACAGAGATCCACCTGCCTCTGCCTCCCGAGTGCTGGGATTAAAGGCGTGCGCCACCACCGCCCGGCTCTTTTCCTTTTTGAGGACCCTAACACCTATCTTCTGGGGCACTCTTTAGCCCCAGTATTGGGAGTTAGAGTGTTGTGGTCCCCAAAGGCCAGGCACGGTGACCATCGCTCTCTGATGCCTTCAGGCCTAGGAAGGAAGATGAAGGGGGTCTCTCGTTTGAGAAGAGGGTAGCCCTGAGAGTAGGCCCCCCCCCATGTCTGACTGAGATGGGTGGAGCTGACGGGAACATAGTGACTGCCCTGAAGGGAAACACCTGACAGGCTGGTGCTGCTGGCCACGGCTGTCCTTCCTGAAGCAGTTCTGCTCTTCTACCTCCTCGGTGGCCTCACCCCTGCTCTTTCTGGCAGAGCCTGACTGCAGCCCTGGCCGTCCGCAGACTCAAGGACCTTACCTTCCAGGAGGAATACAACACACTGTTCCCCGCCTCAGCACAGCCGTAGCCCATGAAGGGCAGGGAATCCACGCCCCAGCAGGCCCCAGTTGCAGGAATGGCCCAGTGTTGGAGATGTCTGTCCTCTAGGACAGGAAAGATGGGATGAGGCTAACAGAAGAGGTCAGCTGAGGCTCACCACTGGCTCAGGGTCAGCTGAGGCTCACCACTGGCTCGCTCATGCTCTTGCTTCCTTTGTTTACTCTTTACGTTCCTTCCCTCAGTAAACATTTATTGAGCAACTGTTTGGTACCTGTGTGGATTAGACAGATCCCTGGTCCCAGGAGCCTATGTAGGCTGGGGGGGAGGGGAAGGATAGCCAGACTTCCACTAAGTGGGGTGGCCTCTTAGAGGGTCTGAAGTGGAAGGGGCTGAGCTATGAACAAAGGGATAACCTGTCAGTGATTGTGGTGTGAAAGGCCACCTTCCTGTCCTCCTGCGGTGACTACCTACGGAGGGCTGGCCTGGAATGTTGGAAGACCTTGGGCCCACCTCTGTTTTTCTGTGCTGTGTGACCGAGGGCAAATTCTTGTACCTCTCTGAATCTTGGTCAATTTTCCTGGCCTGACTGGTAATGGATGATCTTCTTCAGGCGGCTGAACAAGGGCCAGCACAAGCCTTGGCACAGGGATGCTCAGTAAATGTCAGTTGTTCATTCATTTGCTTGATTGCTCACTCACTCATTAACTCACTCACTCACTCACTCACACACTCACTCATTCACTCACTCACTTACACACTCACTCACTCATTCACTCACTCACTTACACACTCACTCACTCACACACTCATTAACTCACTCATTCACTCACTCATTAACACACTCACTCATTCACTCACTCACTCACACACTCACTCACTCACTCATTCACTCACACACTCACTCACTCATTCACTCACTCACTCACACACTCACTCACTCATTCACTCACTCACTTACACACTCACTCACTCACACACTCATTAACTCACTCATTCACTCACTCATTAACACACTCACTCATTCACTCACTCACTCACACACTCACTCACTCACTCATTCACTCACTCACTCACACACTCACTCACTCATTCACTCACTCACTCACACACTCACTCACTCACTCATTCACTCACTCACTCACTCACTCACTCACTCAGTCACTCACTCATTCACTCACACACTCACTCACTCACTCATTCACTCACTCACTCACTCACTCATTCACTCACTCACTCAGTCACTTACTCACTCACTCACTCACACACTCACTCACTCATTCACTCACTCACTTACACACTCACTCACTCACTCAGTCACTTACTCATTCACTCACTCACTTACTCACTCACTCACTCATTCACTCATTCACTCACTCACTCACTCACTCACACACTCACTCACTCACTTACTCATTCACTCACTCACTCACTCACTCACACACTCACTCACTCACTTACTCATTCACTCACTCACTTACTCACTCACTCACTCACTCATTCACTCACTCACTCATTCACTCACTCACTCACTCCTCATTCACTCACTCACTCACTCATTCACTCACTCACTCACTCATTCACTCACTCACTCATTAACTCACTCACTCACTCATTCACTCACTCACTCATTAACTCACTCACTCACTCACTCATTAACTCACTCACTCACTCACTCACTCACTCACTCACTCATTCATTCCTTGAGTCAGGTGCATCTCCATAAGCCCTCCTTGGGGAGTGGGTCCTAGTAAATATTTGTTTTGCCAAAATAATTTGACTTCCCAGGCAGATCTCTGTGAGTTCGAGGCTAGCCTGGTCTACAGAGAAACCCTGTCTTAAACAAAAACAAAAAACCCCAAAAAGGCCAGGCAGTGGTGGTGCATGTCTTTAATCCCAGCACTCAGGAGACAGAGGCAGGCAGATCTCTTTGAGTTCGAGACCAGCCTGGTCTACAGAGTGAGTTCCAAGACAGCCTCCAAAACAGTACAGAGAAACCCTGTCTCAAAAAAACAAAAATAATAATAAGAGAAAAAGCTTTGACCTCCTCACTGCCTCCTTCGGGCCCTCAGAACTTGGGCAGCAGCCACCTGTGCCTGTGCTCCCTGCGGGGTCTGAGGATGCAGTGGGCACCAGTGACCCAGAGTACTGCCTCTGCCTTGCGGTAGCTGGATGCAGACAGTGAGCCAGCAGGCACTGGAGGCATGCAAGTGCGGACAGCCTGCTGCCTGGTGTGCAGGTCCCAGAGTGCTGAACCAAGCCCCTTAGGCTGCCTCTCACGACTCTGCTGTGTCAGGTCCTTCTCTTTTCCTGTATGTGGCCTTTTACACTGGCTGGCCACAGTAGGCACCCACTCAGGGGTAGGGGACTAGCCACAGACACAGTCTCCAGTGCCTCTAGCTCAGTGGTTCTCAATCTTCCTAATGCTGCGACCCTTTAATACAGCTTCTCATCGTGTGCTGACCCCAACCATAAGATTATTTCATTGCTACTTCATAACTGTAATTTTGCTACTGTTATGTAAATGACTGACATGTGACTTCAAAGGAGTTGCCGCCCACAGGTTGAGAGTCACTGCTCTAGCTATAGTCCTCTTCCTTGGAAGGGTCCATGGAAGTCATTGCTCTAATCCCCTGCCTCTCTGCAAGCCAGAGAGTACAGGGAGAGCCTGGCCTCCATACCTCTCAAGTCATCCTTTCGTTTCCTGCCCTCCATGGCCCCAGAGAGCCCTGACCACTCCTCAGTCTGTCACAGGCCAGGGCCTGTGTTTGGGACTGAGTTCCGGCACTCTTTGCCATGGGTCCCCCTCCTCTGTGCCTTCATCTTCTCAGCCGTGACCCACCACTCTGGGCCGAAAAGGGAAGACTTTCTCTGTGAACTACAGAGCAGGTTTGATGTGGTCAGCATCCTGTCCCCCCTCTGCATGTGACTGCTGCCAGACCTTTCCCAGAGTCTGTGCAAGACAAACAGAACCCAGCCTGTATCAAACAGCCAAGGTTCTTTTTTTTGTTTGTTTGTTTTGGTTTTTTGAGACAGGGTTTCTCTGTAGCTTTGGAGGCTGTCCTGGAACTCACTTTGTAGACCAGGCTGGCCTCGAACTCACAGAGATCTGCCTGGCTCTGCCTCCCGAGTGCTGGGAATAAAGGCGTGCGCCACCAACGCCCGGCCAGCCAAGGTTCTTGTAAGTCCTGTGGCTCCAAAATGTGTGTTACTGCTTCGTTTCATTTCCCAAACCTCTAGCTGTGTGCTTCAGCTAGAATTAACTTTAGTGGCAAGTTATTTCAGTTCCAAATAATAATGATTTAGGCAGGGTGGTGGTGGTGCATGCCAGCATTCCTTTAATCCCAGACAGAGGCAGGTGAATTTCTGTGAGTTCGAGGCCACCCTAGTCTACTAAGAGAGTTCCAGGATAGCTTCCAAAGCTACAGAGAAACCCTGTCTCAAATCCCCCCCCAAAAAATAGATTTAAACAAATTCCAAGTCTGGAGAGGTTGTGCAGGGTTTCCATAGTGGCTCTAGATGTCTCTTCAGTAATTAGACACATCACATTCCCTCCCTCCCTCCCACCCTCCCTCCTTCCTTCTCTCGTTTTTTTGTGTTTTGAGATAGGGTTTCTCTGTGTAATAGCCTGGCTGTCCTGGAACTCTCTGTAGACCAGTCTGGCCTTGAACTCACAGAGCGATCCACCTGCCTCTGCCTCCTGAGTGCTGGGATTAAAGGCGTGCGCCACCAACACCCCGCATATCCTTATCTCTTATCCATCATCCATCCTAGAGCGTTTGAGCACACAGAGCTCCAGCTGTCACATCTGCTTTCCAGGCATTAGATCTGAGAGAGGGACAAAGAACATGACTGTGCCTCCTCATTGGCTGGAAGCTAACCACATGACTATAGCTAGCTGCAAGAGATACAAAAAGATGGCTCTTAGGAGATTCGAAGAGTTCTGTTTTAGGCAGCCTTTTCTCCATTTCACATAACAGCCCTGAGAACACAGTTTGGTAGGGATATCTTAGCCCTCCATGGTTGAATCATCTTGGCTTGGGATCACTGGGGCAGGTGGCTTCTGAGGTTCTGTGTGGCTGGATGGCGGGTGGGTGGCTGTGTGAACAGTCCCCTTCATCAGGCTTGGTGCTTTGAACATCTGTAACTGCCTGTATCCTGTCAACTAACCTCTACTAACCCAATACTCTTGTCTGTCTCTCCTTTAACCATCCCTCCCACCTGTCCTCGTCCCTGCCTGCCCCCATCCCAGGCAGGCCAGGCCATACTGGCCTTCCAACGGTACCAGATTGGCGCCGACTCGGCCCTCTTCTCCCAGGACTACATGGATCCCAGCCAGGACTCCAGCATGCCTTATGCACCCTATGTGGAGCCCAGCACTGGGCCGGACCCTGCTGGCATGGGTGGTACCTACCAGCATCCAGCCAACGCCTTCGATGCTGAGCCCCAGGGTTACCAGTCACAGGGCTACTGAGCCCCCATGATGGCGATGACAGTGACCGCCTACCCTGCCCCTGCCCTTTTATCCTAGCTCCTCTTCCAGACACCCTGCTCCCTCCCGGGTGACCCTGCCTCGCACCTGCTCAGCCTCCAAGTGACTCCACTGAGGCCCAGTGCAGCTTGGGTGGGGAGTCGGGGAGCCAGGGGGGTGTGTCCACATGTGTGTGCAAGTGTGTGCCCAACAGGGATCTAGAGGGTGGGCCCAGGGGTGACAGTCATTCATCATGTCCTTGAGCGAGGTCAGTGCTGCGGGTATGTGAGATCTCGACCTACAACCGAGCACCCACTTTATAACAGGCGTTGCTGGGCTGGGGAATGAGAGACAGAGAGGGGGAAGGGCGGGCTGAGGAGGCCCTGCACCCTGTGCAGGAAAGGCAGGGCAGGCAGATACTGGCAAGGTTGGCTGCAAGGGACTCAGCCACAAGGTGAGTGTGGTCAGTCGCAGGATGTGGGCCATTGACCCCAGAATCCTTGATAAGTAACAGTCCTCCTGGAATTGCCAAGGCGACCTCCAGTTTATGGTTGAGGAAACTGAGGTCCGAGGGGCCAGAGTACTTTGTCCAAGGTCACTTAAGCAGCTGATGATGCGGCCATGTCAAGGTAGGCCAGGTGCAGAGCTCCTGCAAGCCTCTCTATTCCTACATCTAGGCTTTGCCACTCAGGGTTGATTCAGGGGTCGTGGGGGGCTTCACGACCCGGGGCCAGTGGGGCACCGTGATCTGCTGCAAACCAAGGGCCTCTTCTGCCTCAATTGCTTTCCTCATTCAGGTCCTCTCCTTGGTCTTGGTCTTCTCGAAGGCTCCCCAGACCTGCCCCTGTCCCCCGTGTTGTTCCTTGCTCAACATGTCCCACAGGGAACTCCTTCGGGGTGTGCCAGCTACCCCCTGTGCAGTCTCCCAGAGGAGTGGTGGCCGTCCCTGCCTCTTGGAGGGCTCACTGAGTTTTTTCTCATGGCTGGATAGTCAGGAGGCCAGGTGGCGTTGGGGACTGGCCTAAGGTCCCAGTGTGTGCATAGTAGAGCTGGCCTTGCTGCCTAAGTTTAGTGGCTCCAACCATCAAGCAGGTGACTCCGCCCTGGTCACCACATGGGACACTATCCTGTCTCTGCTTGCCTGGGTCAGCCAGGGCTCAGGGCTGGATGAGTGGGAGTCAGGACAGGAGCTCTCAATTACAGGACCAGTTTGAGCGCCACAGCTACAGGTCACACTGCCCCAGGTGACTCACAAGTGAGATGCCGCAGAGTGGGCTCTGGGAAACCTCGGGCCACAGGAAAGAGAATTAATAGCTGGTTATCTCAGAGACAGAAAGGAGAGTGGTTGAGGCCTAAAGGGACAGCAAGGACATATTCTCACACAAGGTGCTCCCTCTCTGTGACAGAGGGAGCCCAGAGGGAGAGTGTCTGTGCCATCTTCCTGTGTGTGCCCAGTTTACACGTCTGGTTCCTTGTGAAGCAGGGCAGTAGGCTGTGGGTTGGCTTCAACAATGGGTATCCCTGACATCTCACCCCATACCCTTCAGGACGCTGACAGGCAGATTAGCTCTTCTCGTACCCATGTTGGTGTGGTGTCACCAAGGGTGTCTCTGGTGCCTGTCCTCTTAAGAGCCTGTGAACCACATGTAGGCCCATTACGGTAGGAAACACGGCATGAGTGCAGGCCTAAGGAAGACAGGGAGGGGACAAGCGCTTCAGAGGCATAGAAGGAGCACCACTGCCCTTCCTGAGCAGAGATTTACCATTGGAGATTGGATCCAAACTGGGGTCTCCAAGTTCCCTAGGGAGCCACAGTGTTGGGAGAGGACCCAGGCAGCTGAGTGACAGCTGGCTGTTAATAACTTCCATTTTTCCATACCTGGGAAGGGCTTCTATGCACAGCCCCATGCCCCAACCAGGTGGCTGTGCCACCAAGAGGCTATGAGAAGCCCTGACATTTGCTAACCCTTCTGGAGAGGACTAGAGACCCAAGGCCTGCACATTGGTTTCTCCCTGGATAGTAATAGGCAGCTGGTGATGTCGGGCAGAGGGCAGAGTGCTGGTTAAACTCTGCCCAGCCTTGGGTGTCTATCCCCTAGTCCTTGGGCTAGGGGAGATTACAGGACCAGAAGCTGGGCTGCTGGGACCTCAGCGGGCACCTTTCCCTTTGGCAGATGCATGCCAGCACCATGGTAGTGATGTCACACAGCGTTGAGAAGCCTAGGAGATTGAGTAAGACCCAGGCTTCTCACTCGATGGTTTGGGAGGGGCCACACTCCCACACCTCCTTGGACAGAGCCTTTGGAGGACACAAGGCCAGCAGCACCAATTTCCTTCCCCTTTCCACTGCTTCTGCTTGGAGATAGTCCCCCGCAGCTCGGCCCTATGGAATTGGGGCTCCCCTTTCCCTGTCAAGCACAAAAGATGGTCTGAGAAACATGGGTTCCACGTGACTTTATAGTTGCAGGGGTCCTTCAGGAGACTCCTGTCTCACCCAAGGTCAAGCACAGTGAGAGATTGGGAGCCCTGTTTTCTGAGATGATGTAACCTGCACAGTTGCCGCCATTTTGCTTGGGTAGCCCCCAATCCACCTGGGACGTAGCAATCCAGGGGCTGATTCCCAGGGGACTGGCACCAGTCTCTGCTCCCTCTATCCCTAATGGTTCTTGATCTTCAAAGACTCTTGGGGTTCCAGGCTTTTCCCATGTAACCGAGAGATTCCACTTGTCCCTGGGGTACCCCTAACCTTGATCCACAACCCCTTTGATCTCTAAAAATGTAAGTACGAGGCCCCAGAGTTTATGGAGGATGGACTGGGTTAGCCATCTCCTAGTGCTGCCCCTGCCCTGACACCCCCCCTTGCGCCCACAGCTCTTGTCTGGGTGCCCCCGCCCCTCCCGCAGCGTTACTGCCTGTGTATAGTATAAATATATATATTTTCTATATATAAGATGTATAATAGAAGGCTCCACCATATATCTGTGAGTGTGCCTGTGCGTGCGTGTGTGTGCGGTGAAGGGCGGCCCCCCCAACGTGGACCTTGCTCTAGACCCTCCCCCACCTGGTTAGAGCCTCTCCAGAGTGGATCCAGTGGCCCTGTGGTGTCCTCCTCTATGACATCCATCCGTCTTTGGTGAACCAAGTGAAGGTGGTGACTTCCGGTGACACAGTAATAAAGTGAAGATTTCCAACTCACCCATGGGCTGTGTTACTGCTTCTTTGTCGGTCCAGAGTGTGGCTTCGGCTTGTTTATCCTCTATCTCCCCTGACCTGGGCCAAGTGTTATCTGTTTATTATTGTTTGGTTGACTTGGTTTTTTCCAAGACAAAATTGCATGTATCCTAAGATGACCTCAAATTTGCTGTATGGCTGTGAATGACCTTCAATTGTGTGTGTGTGTGTGTGTGTGTGTGTGTGTGTGACGCATGCTATGATGTGCATGTGGTGCTCAGAGATCAAATTTTTAAATAATTTTTATTTCATTTGCATTGGTGTTTTGCCTGTATGTATGTATGTGTGAGAGTGTCAGATCTGAGGGTTACAGACAGGTATAAGCTGTCATGTGGGTGCTGGGAATTGAACCTGGGTCCTCTGGATGAACAGCCAGTGCTCTTAACTGATGAGCCATTTCTCCAGCCCTAATCAGAGGACAGTTTGTCAAGTGTGTTCTCCTTTGCTTGGGCTCAGGGGATTGAAGTCGCATAGTCAAGTGTGTGTCGCAAGCACCTTTACCCACTGAGCTGTCTCACCTTAGTGTTTTGAGACAGGTCTTTACCGAATCTGGAGTGCACCAACTCATCAGACTGATCAATAGTGGGAGTGTTCCAAGGATCCTCCTGTCTACACCTTCCTGTGCCAGGATTATAGACACACTGCCAAGCCTGATTTTTTACTTGGATGCTGGGAATCCAAACTCAGGTCCTCATATTTAGATAACGAGCACTTTGATAACTGAACAGCCATCAGTGTTTCTGATAAGCATACACGAGCACTCCTGACTTATGCGGTGCTGGAGAGAGAATCTAGGTCTCTGCCTACCCTAGAGCACTGTACAGACTAAGCTATATTCCCAGCCCACATAGGCCTTTCTAAACATTTACATACTTAATGGGGAGAGGATGCCACAGAGCATATGTGGAGGTCAGAGGACAACTTTTGGGAGCTGGTTCCTTCCTCCACCATATGACTTTTTTTTTTTTTTTGATTTTTCGAGACAGGGTTTCTCTGTGGCTTTGGGGGCTGTCCTAGAACTAGCTCTTGTAGACCAGGCTGGTCTCAAACTCACAGAGATCCGCCTGCCTCTGCCTCCCAGTGCTGGGATTAAAGGGGTGTGCCACCAACGCCCGGCTTGCCATGTTGCTTCTAAAGATGAAGCTTAGGTCGTCAGACTTGACAGCAAGTGCCTTTACCCACTGAGCTAGCTACAAATAGATTCATTTTTGTTTGAGTTTTGTTTCTTGTTTTGGGCTTTTTTTAAAGATTTATTTATTTATTTGTTTATTTATTACATATACAGTGCTCTGCCTATATACCAGAAGAGGGCACCAGACTGAATTGTAGATGATTGTGAGCCACCGTGTGGTTGCTGGGACTTGAACTCAGGACCTCTGGAAGAGCAGTCAGTGCTCTTAACCTCTGAGCCATCTCTCCAGCCCCCTGGGCTTGGTTTTTGTTTTGTTTTGGGTATGGATTTTTCAAGACAGGGTTTCTCTGTGGCTTTGGTGGCTGTCCTGGAACTCACTTTGTAGACCAGGCTGGTCTCGAACTCACAGAGATCCACCTGCCTCTGCCTCCCGAGTGCTGGGATTAAAGGCGTGTGCCACCAACCCCCGGCTGACCCATTGTAAATATTTTAATAATTTGTTCATTCAAGTATTTATTCATTTTATGTGTATGAGTGTTTTGTCTGTATGTAGTATGTAAGTGCATCACCTGTGTGAAGTTCCTGCAGAGGTTAGAAGAGGGCACTGGATCCCCTGGAACTGTGAGCCACTATGTGGTACTGGGGATGGAAACCGAGTCCTCTGCAAGTGTAGCAAATGCTCTTAACTGCTGAGCGATCTCTCCAGCCCCAAGTGTGTTTATGCAATTTGATTTCCTCAATTACAAGAAAAGGCTATTGTAAAATTGCCTTTGTTGGCCAGGCAGTGGTGGCGCACATCTTTAATCCCAGCACTCGGGAAATAGCCGAAGGTGGATCTCTGTGAGTTCAAGACCAGCCTGGTCTGCAAGAGCTTGTTCCAGGACAGTCTCCAAAGCCACAGAGAAACCCTGCCTTGGAAAAACAACAACAACAACAATAATAATAATAATAATAAAATTTAATTAAAAATTTGTTTTTGTTAACAATGGAGCATCTTGAGAACACATGAAGTTATTTTCTATAAAGAGGTGAACTTTTAGTTTGATTTCTTTGTCTGATGTTTGCTTTGTGATGTTGTAGATTCTTTTAAGAAGTCTTCCTTGGGGCTGAAGAGATGTTACAACAGTTAAGAGCACTGGCTGCTCTTCCAGAGGACCCAAGTTCAATTCCCAGGACCCACATGGCAGTTCACAATTGCCTATAACTCTAGTCTCAGGAGATCCAATACCCCTTTCTGGCCTCTCTGGGTACCAAGCATGCAGGTGTTTCACAGGTAAACATGCAGGCAAAATACCCATACATGTAAAAAAAAAGTCTTTCCTGATTGGTTCTTTGAATTGAACTGTGGGCTTTAAGGTACTTCTTTTATTTTACAGTTTGTTGTCAAAAGTCCCTAGCAGGGTGCTGGCCACGCTGCCCTTTCCTAGACACCAGAGCTGCATTTGTGCACACCCCACATGATCAGGCTCATGTAGATGTGAAATCCTTGCCATGGCCTTGGTGGGCTTCTGCCAACACTGTTTTTTTGCTACTGTCCATCTGGGCACAGATCCTTGCTCCCTGTTCCCTTGCAACTCAGACTGCTCGGCCATGAGTGCATGCCAGGTGGGTAGGCCAACTCCTAGGCTCCTGAGCTGCCCACCACCCACCACACTTGCTGGTCTGAGCCTGCTGAGTGCCATCTGGCGTGCCTTGCGCTCGTCAGTATCCTGCTTTGTATGCTGGATTTACTTACAGAACACAAGTGCAGAGGTAAAACCAGAGGCTGGGGAGGTGGCTCAGTCGGTAAAGTGCTTGTTGTGCAAGCTTGAAGACCTGAGTTTGATTCCAAGCATCCACAGAAAAGAATGGGTGTGACTGCGGGCACTAATGGCTTGTGTTCTCAGGGCTGTGGGCGGGCGATGGTGACAGGAGAACCCGAGGGCTTGCTGGCCAGCCAACCTAGCTGAATGGTTCAGTGAAAGTACCTGTCTCAGAAAACAAGGTCAACGGCTCCGGAGGAAATGAAACCTGACACCAAAGACCTTAGGTCTCCACATAAACAAGCAGATGAGTTTGTACACTCGTGAACACATGTACACACAACATGCACATAAAAGTATTTAGAGTTTCAGGCTGGCTAAGACAGAGTACCGAATCAAGTCCCAGCCTTATTCTGAGAGCAGGATCCTGATGAAAGACAGCAGGCCCACAAGTTACCTCAATGTCAACCCCAGCCCCTCCATTTCTCCTATACACTCTAGGCCTTCGTTTTCTTCTTTTAGTCCCCTTGTCAGTTAGCTACCCCTGACTGTGGGCTGCAGCTATGCTGAACAGTTTGTAAAGCATAACCAATGTCACATCTTTCAACATCTGTGACAGGTTCCATTTTACAGAGGAGGAGCTGGGCCATTTCACAGGGTCACATAAGCAGAACCTGACTCCTCCCTACTGTCTCCTGCTTTGAAACCTCCTGGGGACTTGTCTTCTTTCGGTTACGTTCATTCTATTGTGTTTCATAAATTGGCTAGCCTTAGCCTGTTTAGTTGTTTTTGCTTTTGTTCATGTGCTTATAGGCAGTGCTGGGGGCAGAACCCACGGCCTCATACCACGGAGCCACGCCCAGCCCCTCAGCCTTCCCTGAGGGTGAAGATTCCCCAGTTCCGTATGTTTCTGGATTGATGATTTCTCCCTTGCTCATTATGTCTCCATTGCTTCCCCAGCTCTAGTGGTTGTACGCCCTAGAAATGCTGCTTCAAACACTTGAAAGATTCTAGACCAAATGGGAAGCCGTTTCCTCTAAGATGATTCAGAGTCCTTTCCTCTAATCACCTACTTTTCTTGGGTCAGGCATGGGTGACGCTCTCTAGGACAAGGTGACTTCCTAGGTCTCTTCTCCACCTTTACACATGTCCTGACCAGCCTATCTGGTGCTGTGGGTCCCTGTCCCCATACAGGCTCTTAAGTATCCCAGGCTGGCCTTGCTGTGTGCTCTGTGAACCCAAGGATGAACTTACGTTTCTGATTCTCTGCCAGCACCTCCCACAGGTGCACGGCTTCTGCAGGGCTGGACGTTGGACTCAGGGCTGGGTGCGCGCCAGGCAAATGCTGCCGGCTGAGTCACATCACCAGCTTTGGCTTCACATCTTTAATACCAGAATTTGGGTGGGAGAGGCAGGTGGATCTCCGAGTTCCAGGCCAACCTGGTCTACAGAGTGAGTTCTAGAACAGCTAGGGCTACATAGACTGCCCTGACCCGTGGGACATTCAACACAGGTCTGGGGGACACCTAGGAGAGAGATGAAGGACGAGAGATACGATGAAGGACGGCAAGACAAGATTCTGATCAAGCCGACAAAACTTTATTCTTTCCAAGGGGTTTTTAAAGGGCTTGTAGGAGGAAGTGAGGAGGGGAGGGAACAGGGGTGATAACTGCAGCTGCAAGGAAGCTGTTGGGGCAAACAGTCAGTGGGAGAGGCAGAGCCTCCTGTGTTGCCTGGTAACCTAATCCGCAGGGCAAGAGGTAAGGGGTAGAACCTCCTTGTTGCTATCTTTCCCTATTGCCCAAGCCTATCTCCTGACGGACTTGGGGGCTTTCTGTTGAGCTAATCTTTAACTGACAGTTAAGCCACAGGCCTGTTTCTGGAATTTGCTTTGTGTCAGCGGAGGTAGCAGGGTGGTCTGAAGTCATGTCTTCCCTATGAGGACATGGATGATGCTGCTGGAGCTGGTTTATGGAGGAGGCCCCGACAATAGACAGACCCCCACCTCCAAAAAAAAACAAGTTCACATAGATTATAGATTGGCCACTTACTAGGTGGAAACTGTGACCAGAGTTACAGGAAGCAAAGATTTGTGTCATTGTCACAAAAGCATTAGACCTTAATACCTCTCCACAGAGAAGGGCCAAGTCACTGAGAAAGGTATGGTTCTGTTAAAGGCTAGAGTTCCTCTTTTCCACCATGCTTGGCAGCAAGTGCCTTTACCTGATGAACCAGCTCACTGGTCCAGGGCTGGAGTCAATATAAGAGTTAACGGGTAACTGGGTGTTGGTGGCGCATGCCTTTAATCCCAGCACTCAGGACGCAGAGGCAGGAGGATCTCTCTGTGAGTTCCAGGCCAACCTGGTTTACAGAGTAACTTCCAGGACTACGGAGGGAACCCCTGTCTCAGAAACAAAATGAAATAAACAAATCAGTTGAACCAGGAAAGAACGCAAGGCTGGCCACAGATTTTTTTTTTTTTTTTTTTTTTGGTTTTTCGAGACAGGGTTTCCCTGTGGCTTTGGAGGCTATCCTGGAACTTGCTCAGTAGACCAGGCTGGTCTCGAACTCACAGTGACCCACCTGCCTCTGGGATTAAAGGCATGTGCCACCAACGCCCGGCTGGCCACAGATTTTACCAAGTGATTTGTCCAATGATTGTAGAAATGTCAAGTGGAGCCTGCTACTTATGTTCTAGGATGTAGTTGTCTATGCTTGTTCCTTTGCTGTCTAAATTGCTACGTCAGCAAGCCCTAGACCAGATGTCACAGAATGTGATCACAGTATGTCCCCATCCAGTTAGAGCTCAAAGAAAACAGGGTTAGGACCAGAGGAAGCCATTTGATTTTAGGGTCTCTGTATTCATCTGTTGCCCATTTCATGCTTACCTCTAACTGGAGGCGCACAGACATGCAGCTGCTTTTACTATGGGACAGTAGTCCGTGTCTGCAAGTTAAGACAGGCTTTCTCTGTGTAGCTTTGGAGGCTGTCCTAGATCTCGCTTTGTAAACCAGGCTGTCCTCGAACTCACAGAGATCCACCTGCCTCCGCCTCCCAAGTGCTGGGAATAGAGGCGTATGTCACTGTGCCTGGCCCATACACTGTGATAAAGAAAAAGAAAGGGAACATGACAATATTCACAATGTCACTGCTGTGACCTTTACCCTGGCCCTGTCAGGGCTCCTCCATCAGCACGAATGCCAGTGTGCCAGTTGCTGCGCTGTCTTCCCGTTCTCTGTTCTTCTTAGTCCCTCCATGGGAACCCTCCTTCTGTGATGGCCAATCTTAATTGTCAACTTGGTGAGACTAAGAATCATTTCTCTGGAAAAACCAAAAAGAGGCAGGCACGTGCTGTGATGGACTGCACCCTCAAACTGGGAGCCAAAACAAGCCCTTGTCTCCCTATGTGCTTTTGTCACAGCTTTGAGAAATGTCACTAATCCATTCTCTGCGCCCTCCTGTGCACCTTCAGATCTCAGGTAAGATGCCGCTTCTGAGGCCCAGTCCTTTGCTATGGCACCACGACTGGGTCTGCAATCTCTATTTCCCTGCTGGGCTATGGACTCCATGAGAGCAAAAAACTATTTACCTTTCTCTTAGTAACTGGGAAAAATTATTTTAGTCAGAGCCTCACTGAGCCCAGGCTGACCACAAACTCATGGTGATCCTACTGCCTCAGGCTCTCCAAAAAGAATGGGGATTACAGGCATGTGCTATCATGTCTGGTTCTGAAATTTTTCAAGTACATACAACCAAAGAGCCCTACAATGTGAAATCCCACCTCTATCCCTTAGGGATCAAGCCTTGACCACATGGCTCTATCCCTTCCTGGACCTTTCTTCTGTGTGTGTGTGTGTGTGTTTTGTATTTTGCTTTTGGCTTTTTGAGACAGGGTTTCTCTATATTGTTTTGGAGGTTATCCTGGAACTTGTTCTCTAGACCAGGCCTCGAACTCACAGAGATCCGCCTGCCTCTGCCTCCCGAGTGCTGGGATTAAAGGCCTGCGCCACCAATGCCTGGCTGACCTTTCCTTTGTTAAAGTATTATAAAACAGGGCTGGAGAGATGGCTCAGAGGTTAAGAGCACTGACTGCTCATCCAGGGGTCCTGAGTTCAGTTCCCAGCAACCACATGGTGACTCACAACCATCTACAATTCAATCTGGTGTCCTCTTCTGGCATGTAGGGAGAATATTGTATATGTGATAAATAAATAAATCTTTTTTAGAAAAGTATTATAAAACAGTCCTCTTGTGCTGGGCACTGTGGAGTGGCACCTCTTTAATTCCAGTACTCGGGAAGCAGAGGCAGGAGAATCTCCATGAGCTCAGGGCCAGCCTGTCTACAGAGTAATTGCCAGGGCAGGCTCCAAAGATACACAGAGAAACCCTGTCTCAAAAAACCAAAATGAACAAACAAACAAAGTAATCCCCTTGTAGTAATTCATCTTGCTGCTGTGGGGCTGGTTCTGGTACTGGAAGCAAGTTTGCTAGTCGACCATCTCCAATAATAAAAGGAATAGATGTATCTATTAAAAGTGGCCAGTACTGCCGGGCGTTGGTGGCGCACACCTTTAATCCCACTCGGGAGGCAGAGGCAGACAGATCTCTAGGAGTTCGAGGCCAGCCTGGTCTACAGAGCGAGTTCCAGGACAGCCTCCAAAGCCACAGAGAAACCTTGTCTCGAAAAACAAAAAAACAACAACAACAAAAAAAAGTGGCCAGTACTGGCTGGACGTGGTGGTGAGGCAGGCAGAGGCAGACAGTGAGTTTAAGGCCAGCTTGTCCTACAGTTCCAGGACTGTTACATAGAGAAGCAGTGTTTGTGTGGAGAAAATACAGAAAGGAATGGAGTCCTGTTCAGTGATACTTGCCCTCTTGTTGGGCAACAAGGCTACAATACCTGCTTGGGGTCCTACGCAAAATGGAGAAATCCAAGGGGAAGAAGAGAATCAGGATGGAGATGGCAAGTCTTTTCTCAATGCTCTTTAGGGTCTCTGTATCACCTGCTCAAGCCGGTCTCTGCCTGCAGTGTGCCTGCATGAACAAAACACCAGGGCAAGAATTGACTGGAATCTGCAGGTCGACGGGGCTCCAGGAACACAAAGGGCCTCAGTACAGACTTCCAACCTTAGGGGTTGCTAGCCTTCCTGCAAAAGGCCCCCCCTCCAATCCCAGGAGGTCAGAGTTACTGCAAGGCTGCCTGCTTTGTGTGCTGTAATGGGTGACGACATCAAGAAAATGTGTGCACCCAAAGACAGTCTGCTCGGCGGATCACTGTGAGTTCAAGACCAGCCTGGTCTACCGAGCGAGTTCCAGGACAGCCTCCAAAGCCACAGGGAAACCATGTCTCGAAAAACCAAAAAAAAAAAAGACAGTCTGCTCATCTGGAGACCCATGATAAGGCCTTGAGCCAGCCTTAAATGGTTGTCAGGACTGGCAGTTGCCGTAGAAGCATATCTTGAACTGATCAGAGAGAGCTCCAGTGTGAATCATCTGTTTGTCCTGGGGAAAACAAGACCCATTTTAGAGCTTGGCTCTTAGGCACACAGAGGGGCTGCAGGCCTCCTTATATGAGTCACAGGGTCCTTGGAAGCTCAGAACATGGTAAACAGAAGGTGCTGACTTAATGCTCATTCTCTCAAGTGCCATGCTGAGCCCAGGGTTGTCTTCTCCTGTTGTGCCCAAGTTGCAAAGTCCCCAGAGACCACGAGGAAGACAGACCCACTAAATTGCAAAAGCAAGGTTTAATGATTGTTCATCCACCCATGACAGGGACCCCATCTAGCAAGCTGACACAGCAGCCTCCAGAGGGAGGGAAGTTCCCTGTCTACTGCTAGATTTTAAAGACAAAAGTTACAGGATTACATCAGTAGGTACGAGTTGGTTTCTGATTGGTTGACATTTGGGAACAATCAGGAGAATTTCTCAAAGTCATATTTTGGCATGAAATACCTGTGTACCAATTATTTTTATTGGTCAGTGCTGAAAGGGAACATTCTGTGGTTTCTATGGCTTTGTCTTGTTACTTGCAGGTGGCCTGTTGTACATTGATATTGATAGTTTTCAGAACTATATCCTGGAGACTACAGGGGAGGTTTTGGTCCCCCCTGAAGTTTCTTTTGTGGCCAAACAGTTCCCTGGAACCAAGCATCAAGGTGACTGGGGCAGAGGGGGAGACCTGGAGTTTCTTTGTGTTCAGTTTTGGCCCTAGACTCTTGGAGGCCAGGGGATCTGGAGTTTCCTTGTGTCAGAGGCCTACGTGTCTTTTCTGTAGCCTGTCATGGTTACTAAAGCAGGGGCTGAGTGAGGGTCTGGTTCCTTTTTTTTTTTTTTTTTTTTTTTACGAGACAGGGTTTATTTCTGAATTATTAGAAGTGAAGCCCTTGAGTTTGGTTTACCCCTTTCACTCCATCTCTGCAAAACCAGAGTCTGGTGTGAAGAGAATTATGGGGAGCTAGGGAGCACCAAGCTGTACTTCTAACTCCCTACTTAATCCTTAGGGACCATGAGATTGTCATGCCTCAGTTTCCTTAATTTATTAGCATACTGATTCCTCCCTGCTTGGGCCTTTAATCAAACATTTGCTAAGCCTTCAGAAAATTTAGAATCAACTAGGCAATGGTGGCACTTAGGAGGCAGTGAGTGGCAGGCAGGATCTCTGTGCATTCAAGGCCAGCCTGGTCTACAAAGCAAGTTCCAGGAAAGTCAGGGCTACATATAGAAACTCAGTCTAAAAACAAACAAACAAACAAAAAAACCCCTAGGATCAAAACCAAACAATGAAAAAAAGCTGTGTGTAGTGATGCTCACATTTAATCCCAGCACGTGGAAGCAGAGGCACGCAGATCTCTGAGTTCAAGGCCAACCTAGTCTACAGAGAGAGAAACCCTAAAAAAAGAAATAAGAAAAGAAAGTTCCCCTTCAATCCCATGATCCCTTCTCTGTGGACTTCACCATCCACAAACTCTGGAGAACCGTCTGCTCTATGGTCCCCATGTGTCTGTTCACAGCCAGGCCTCAATTCACTCCACTCACACTGTTCCACAGGAATGACCTCAGCTCAGGGCTTCTTGAATCCAGCTATCTGCCGACCAAAGCTTTCCAAAAGACCTCACACTGTTGCTCATGTCCTCCTGGCATACTCCTCCGAGGACATGGTTCACCCTTGCCACCCTGCCCCTTCAGCTGCATGGTCTGTGCTGCTTTCGCAGGTTCAGCTTCTGTTCTGAGCTCTAGCCTCCTACTGATTTGCTTTCTCATCTCAAGAAACGTCCAAATCAGCATGATGGAATGGAGCTCACTCCCTTCTCCCTCCCTATAACCCTGCCTGCTTCTGCGAAACATCTGCAGGGATCTCTGGCATCCCTTTTCTTTTTCTTTCTTTCTTTCTTTCTTTCTTTCTTTCTTTCTTTCTTTCTTTCTTTCTTTCTTTCTTTCTTTCTCTCTCTTTTTGTAATGATTTATTTATTCTTATTTTATGTGCATTGGTTTTTGCTTGCACGTATGTCTGTTTGAGGGTGTGGGATTCCCTGGAATGGGAGTTATAGATACTTGTGAACTGCCATGTGGGTACTGGGAATTGAACCCAGGTCCTGTGGGAGAGCAGTCAGTGCTCTTAACCACTGAGAAATCTCTCCAGCCCCTTGTTATCTATTATCACCGTTGCCTTAGGCTATTTTCTTTTGCTTTAACAAAATACTTGATACTGGATTATTTATTAGACCTATTTATTTGTTAATTTATTCTGCATACAGTGTTCTGCCTGCATGTATGACTGCAGGCCAGAAGAGGGCACCAGATCTCATCGCAGATGGTGGTGAGCCACCATTGCTGGGAATTGAACTCAGGACCTCTGGAAGAGCAGCTAGTGCTCTTAACCTCTGAGCCATCTCCCCAGCCCCTGAATTATTTATTTACTGAAATAGGGTGTCATGCAGTCCAGGCTTCTGATTCTTCTGTCTCTGTCTTCTCAAGGGATGGGTTACAGGCAAATGTTCACCATCCTGGTAAGCCTGGATAATTCAGAAAGGATAGAACTTGTTTGCCTCAGGGCTCTAGAGCTTGGGAAGCCCAAGAGCACAGCAGCTGTATCCAGTGCCATCCTGCTTCAGCACGGCACGGCAGAGCATCACCTGCGGAAGGAGCAAGTGTGCCATCTGCTCTTTACTAGTTTCGTCATTTGGCCCTGACCCACTTAACCCTATTGCAGCCATCTCCCCAAGGCCCTACCTCAGTTACCACGACCAACTACTATACGAGTTTTAGGTTTGCATTTTCAAGACCTGAACAATTCAAACTACCCCAAACTAATACCCAAGCCCCAGTGATTTTTATATTTTAAATAAAATCTGCTCTCTACCACTAATCAAGTCAACCACTGTCATTGTTCTCCTAAAATAGTCCTTTCTGTTCTCATTCAATTTTCATAAAACTTTACTCAGTTCTTAGTAGCTAGGGAACCATGTCAAGAGATTGCTTAGCAACCGATAACTTCTTTTTCTTGACTTTTTGTTGTTGTTGTTATTGCTGTTTTTGAATCAGGGTCCCTCCTCCCTCCCTCCCGCTATGGCTGTCCTGAAACTCACTATATAGATCAGGCTAGCTTTATTTCTTTTAAGATTTATTTATTACATATACACCAGATTGAATTGTAGATGGTTGTCAGCCACCATGTGGTTGCTGGGAATTGAACTCAAGACCTCTGGAAGAGCAGTCAGTGCTCTTAATCTCTGAGCCACCTCTCCAGCCTCATCAGGCTAGCTTTAAACCCCCGGAGTTGCGTGCCTCTGCGTCCCATGGCCTGGGATTAATGGCGTGGACCACCTGCGCAGCCCAGCACCTTTCCATTCCATCTCCAGGTGCGCACGCAGCTCTGGTCTGAAGCCGCACCGTTCTCATTTCTCTTCACTCCTCCTCCATGTCTGTTTCAGCCCTTGGGCGCTCAGTGACCTGCATGCTTCTGTTGTAACTGGTTTTTGTTTTGTTTTGTTTTTTTCTCTGTGTAGCCCTGGCTGTCCGGGAACTCTGTAGACCGACCAGGCTGGCCTGGAACTCACAGAGATCCACCTGCCTCTGCCTCCCGAGTGCTGGGATTAAAGGCGTACGCCACCAACGCCCGGCCAGCTACAGTCTTGATTCTTGTGCTTTCGGGAAAGAAGACTTCAAGCAGGACATAGTAGTCAAGTTTAATTAGAGCAAGCAAGAAAGACTACAAGAGAAATAGCAAGTGAGCCCAAGCATCAACTGCTCCGATCTCACCGGGCAAGACGCTTATATACTTCTTTTCCCTTATCCCTTCCTCTAGGGTGGACATTTCCTGGAAAGGAGCCCATTTCCCCCAGAATTCAGTCTGGCTCAATGTATGAGTTGCAAATATGTATGAGGCTTAAAGTACCCTTAAAATGGAAAAGTTTACTAGGGGAGAGGGTAACAGACCTCTGCTCTCCTGGAGAGGAAGCCCCCTAAGGCTGCGTTTTGACCTGACCTGGTTAAGGTCCACCACTGCCACTCATCTTCTTTACATCCTGTTACTGGCCTCCTGAGCAGGCCCATCTGGATTTCATCACTGTCACTATCTTTATATCCTGAGTGTCAGCCCACTCTTTACATCCTGTTTCAGGGCTCTGGTCTTACTTTTGGGAGCCTATTTGTCAGTCCCTTCTAGAACTAACCTCCTGTATAACCTAACTCAGGTCACCCTCAAACCTGATATCCTCCCGCCTCGGCCTCCTAAATTCTAGGATTACAGGTATGACTTGATTACAGGTAAGCCTTGACTCCACGCCCAGCTTCTGCACCGCTCCTGAACAAACCATACTCCTGCTTCAGGCACCAGCAGTTCCTGTCAGGTGCCAGCTGACGCCCCATTCCGATGCTACTGTCCATTAACTTCACTTCCGAGAATTTACAACTACTCAGAATTGCAGTCTGCCCCAATTTTTTGGGGTTTTTTTTTTTTTTTTGGTTTTTCGAGACAGGGTTTCTCTGTGGCTTTGGAGGCTGTCCTGGAACTCACTTTGTAGACCAGGCTGGCCTCGAACTCACAGAGATCCATCTACCTCTGCCTCCCGAGTGCTGGGATTAAAGGCGTGCACCACCAACGCCTGGCTAGTCCGCTATAAGGTCAAGCAATCACCCAAGGCTGAATGATTCGCTCTCCTCTGTCCCCTCCCTCATAAAGCGCTTCAGTTAGGATCTCAGAATCCCCATCGAAAAGAATCCTGGACACATAAAGACCCCCGAGGAATAAGAAAATAGACTGCGAAGGTGTTTTGCATTCTTTCAGCCCGGAAGAAGGGTAGAAAAACACGCCTGCGCAACGTTCCCCTGCTGCTCCTCCGCTCCGCAGGGGGCGCTGTGGATGGGGGGGGGGAGCAGTCGGAGCCGCTCTAGCCACCCATTTCGCTACTCGGAGAGACTGGCGCGCCGCGGGGTCCTCCAAGATGGCGGCGCAGAGGAGGAGCCTGCTCCAGAGTGTGAGGAAACCGACCCGCTCTCCGGGCTGGGAGGGTTGGGAGCTCTGGTGTGCCCTCGGTGCAAGAGCGGTTGTCTTTAGATGGCAGAGTGTGGACCCTTTGCCCCAGAGATCAGTGGGTGCTTGCAGCGCGCCCGCTTCCCGTGGGAGGCTGGAGCCTCGCCTGCTCTGCGCGTGCGCGCCGCAGGCCGGGCCTTTGGGGGTCAAGGGCGCCGGGGTCCTGCGGAGTGGGAGCGTCCTGGAGCCGGAAGGGGACGTGGCTCCGCCGAACGGGCCATCCGGAGCTCGGACACGACTAATAATAAATAGCCGTGGTTGTGTAGTGCGCGCTGCATCTCCGGCATTGTGTGGATCGCCTCATTGTCACAAACTTCGCCGCAGCACCAGAAGCTAGCCAGGTCTAATAGTTATTTCTGTTTACAGATGAGGAAACCGAGGCCACACAGCTGGTGAGCGGCAGAGGCAGCATTAACATGTTAGTCTGCTTCTAGAAAAAAAAAAAAAACCCAAGCTTTAGGTTACTCAAAGAAGTAATGAGTTGGGGTTTGGGTTCTGCGTCCCAATTCAGCAGATTCCCTTTGGCCTCACTCGCGGTCCTCTCTCTAAGGTGAGAGATGTTTCTCACACGCATGTGCGCAGCACAGATCTTTGGTCCTGTCGGACCTCAGGACGAATCCCCTGGTCTGCCCTAGCCGTGGCACTCAGTAGGAGTTGCCTGCGGATGTCTGTGCCTCCTCTTGAAGACGGGGACTTGTGACCTCTTGCTTGGTGTGTGGACCCCACCATTGACCACCCTTGCGTGCTAGGCCATCGTTTGTAGCATGATGAGAAAACTGGTCTGGAACTAGCCCTGGCTTTACAAGGATGAGGGAAAATGGCCCTGCCTTTGAGGGTCTGAAGCATGAGACGTGGAGGGAGAGATGAGCTTCACTGTTGTATGCCTGTGCAGGCTTTTGTAAAACCCTGCAAGCGGGGAGGTCTGGCCTTCTGCTTTGTTAGGTCCCAGAGGGCTGGGCCCTTGTATAAATGCCTCCATTGTAGAAGGAATCCCGGGAACACTGCTATGTTGTGGTTCCGAGAGAAAAGGAGGCTAGAAAAAAATAGCAAATGATGCATACTGAGTTGGCTTGCTAAGGAGAGAGTAGTCACCGTAGTCACCTGGGTAAAATAGCTTCTCTGTCTCCTAGATGTGATGTGGCACAAAGAACCCCAGTTAGGTAGAAGGCAGACTTTCCCAGGACTAGAGTGTGTTCTCTGTGTGCTGGTGGGTTAAAGACCCCCAGTTAGGTAGAAGGCAGACTTTCCCAGGACTAGAGTGTGTTCTCTGTGTGCTGGTGGATTAAGAAAAAAAAGTGGGCATGGGATAGCTTTTAACACAGTGTCTTGATGCAAGGAAAGGGCAGGCAAGGCTAGCTGCCATCCTTAGAGTGGCAGGGCATGCCTACTCAGGGGTGTCTTAGTGTCCAGACCAGATAGGATGCAGGTTTTGTTGACCTGTCCTCTGTCCTGAGTCTAGGGAGAGCAGTTCCAACACCGGTGTTCCGCAGATGGCCTGGGCGTGGGGAGATGAATAGGCAGGTGCCCATCCTCACTGTGTTCTCAGTCCAGCTTGGGGAAAGGAGCATATACCATAGCCCAGTGGGTAAGACATAGTCAGTGTGGACTGCCACCAGGAGCCCTGGAGAGAACCAAAGAGGCTTTAGAGGATGTTGTCTTTGCAAAATGGGAGAGGAAGGACGCCTGGGAGGAATTCAGGCTTATGTGTGTGAGGTGTCTGTATAACCTTTCGTGGGTCAGATACAACTAAGAACTATAGGTCTGTGTTGAGAGATAGTGAGACTTCTGGGATAGGCTGGTTGGTAGGTTGGTAGAGTGTCCACCAGAAAGGCATGCTAAGGGATTTTTACCTACCCTCTCTAGGCAGTGTGGTACTTTAAAAGGTCTTTGAAAAAAAAGATGTTGGTTTTTTTTATTTTGAATTTGAGGGCTTTGTGTATGTATGTTTTGTCTGTTTTTTATTAATTAATTTTTTTGTTTGTTTCTGATTGTTAAGATAGTGTTCCTCTGTGTAGCTCTAGCCGTCCTGGAACTTACTTTGTAGACAGACTGGCCTTGAACTCATAGAGCTTTGTCTGCCTCTGCCCCCCAAGTGGCAGGCTTAAAGATGTGCACCACCACTTCCTGGCTAATTTAATTTATAAAAAATGTTATGTGTATGAGTATTTTGCCTGCATGTAAGTGGTCTGGGTGTGTGCCTAGTACCTGTGGAGGCCAGAAGGCGGCACCAGATTCTCTGGAACTGAAGTTAGACAGTTGTAAGTCACCATGTGGGTGCTGGGAACTAAACCTGGGTCTTCTGGAAGCAAGTGCTCTTAACTACTAAGCCATCTTTCTGGTATGGAAGTTTTTTGTTTGTTTGTTTTGAGACACAAACATAGTGATGTAGCATTGGCTGGCCTTCAATTCACTTTGTAGATCAAGCTGGCCTTGAACTCAGATCTGCCTGCTTCAGCTTCTCGAGTGCTGAGATTAAACACATATATCAATCACCACACCCATGTAAGAAAAGTGGTTTTAAAGAAAACTTTAGATCAGTGGTTCTCAACCTTCCTAATGCTGCCTGTCACCCTTTAATATGGTTCCTTATGTCATGGTGACCCCCAAACATAAAATTATTTTAAGATTTATTTATTACATATATAGTGTTCTGCCTACATGCCAGAAGAGGGCACCAGATCATTGTAGATGGTTGTGAGCCACCATGTGGTTGCTGGGAATTGAACTCAGGACCCCTGGAAGAGCAGTCAGTACTCTTAACCTCTGAGCCATCTCTCCAGCCCATAAAATTGTTTTATTGCTCCTTCATAACTATAATTTTGCTACTGTTATGAATTGTAATGTAAATATCTGATATGCAACATAGTAAGATGATGTCTCCAAAAATAAAAAACAAACAAGTTTTAAAAACAAAAGAACCGTCAACCTGAAATCATTCTTAGTCTTAGATTTGTCCTGTGCAATTATATTTACTAAGTCACAGGTGCTACCTAGGTATTTTTTTTTCTGGTGCATTTTAAAATAAATAAGTACTGGACAGGTGGGTGTATTTCATTGGTAGAGTGTTTACCTAGTATGCATGAAGTCCTGGGTTTGACTCCCAGTACCTCATAAAACTGAGCATGATAGCATAAGCCTGTAATCCTAGCACTTGGGAGGCAGAAGCTAGAGGGTCAGGTGTTTGAGTCAGGCTGTATGAAGCCTTGTCTCTAAAATTTGCCTGCTGAAATTAAATACCTATGTATAAAATAGAAGAAAACAAATCCAGGACCGATGATACAGCTCAGTGGAAGAGTGTTTGCCTAGTGTGCACAAGGCCTTGGTTTCCATCCCCAACATTAGGGGAAGGAAAGAAGGAAGTCCATTAGGCCATCCCCTGTAGCTGTTCTCCAGCCATCAGGAATGAGGTCCAGCTGCTGTGCTGGCCCACAGAGGCCGTACGCAGTTATCAGTAGCCCTTTGAGCATGTATCATGGAGTCTGGCAGTAGCATAGAGAGCATTTGATAAAGGCTCTAGAGGGCAGTGGGAGCCTGGAGTGAGTTGGCCTCCGAGAAGTGGGTCACACAAGGGTTTTTTTGGAGAGAAGAAACTGCTGTCCCTTACCCTAAGCCATCTTCCCAGGGGCATTGTTCTCCCTTCCAAGCTTCCTTTTGGTCTCTTTAGCAATGGGTTGCTTTCACCACAGAACACTCAGCCTTTTCATACAATAATTTGATATTCAAGCTGTGGCCTGTACTGGGAATGGGGCTTTGTCTACTTGTCTGCCCAGGGTTTTGAGATGAGTCTGGTGGGGACAATTATGCACTCCTTGATTTCGATAAGAGTGCGTGAGGATGTGAGGGACTCGTGCCTCAGTAAGCATGTACAGGTGTGTGTGAAGCCCCTGAGCCTACACACACAAGGGTCACTTTTCAGGCCTCAGCAGACTGTAGGAGGCTGCCTCTCAAAATCAGGCTGGAATTAGGCCTTTTGAAGTGGCCTTCTCTCTTAGCATGTTTTCTGTTGAATTTTATGAACAGTTCTTTTGTTTTGTTTTGCTTTTTGTTTTTGTTTTTCGAGACAAGATTTCCCTGTGTAACAGCCCTAGCTGTCCTTGAACTAGCTCTGTAGACCGGCTGGTCTCAAACTCACAGAGACCCATAGGCCGCTGCTCCCCGAGTGCTGGGATTAAAGGCGTGCGCCACCATTGCCCGACTTTATGAACAGTTCTTTTGAATGATGGAGGAATCGTGGTTCCTGTGTGTGTGTGTGTGTGTGTGTGTGTGTGTGTGTGTGTGTGTGTGTGTGTACACAGCTCTGTGCTGAGACTGAGACCTTGGAGTGTGAAACGCCCCCTTCTCAGCTTCCCCAAGGCTAGCACCCCTGAGCTCATGGCCTGGCATTTGGGGACGTGGGAGAGAGTATGCATCAGTTAGTGCAGGGGCGGAGAAGTGGGTGGTTTGTGTGAGTAGCAAATATGTGACCTTTCCAAAAATTGTTCAGCAGCGTGGAGGAAGGATGAGAGTTGGCAGACATGCTAATAGAATCGCTGGGGATGCTTCTCATGGAGAGTCCCTGGCAGAATTGGAGAGGGCTAGGAGAACACGCTCAAAGCTCCCTCAGCCACAGCACAGCAAGAATGCTTTTGAGTGGGTCAATAAAGTCAGGGAGGGCCAAACATTCCCCGGCTCACACTGGCACAATCTGCTGAGTGGGTTATTAAAGTCAGGGGATACCACATATTCTCTGGCTCACACTGGCACAACCTCCTAACTTTCTCTGGCTACTTGCTACTAAATGCAGGAGAAACTGCCCATTTGTCACAGGGCCTAAAGCCCTATTACGAGGCTACAGGTGAAAAAACTGTCCTATACTGCTAAGAAAAAGTGCACTGATTAGCTTGTAACCATCTTAGGAATGATCGATCACACTTGAGTAGCACAGGCCTTCAAATAGCCAACCATTTAACAGTACCAGGCTAAAGATAGCATGACAGTGGTCAGAGGCCACATGCTTGGCAACCTGAGGATGGAGGAGGAATGTTCATGCTGAAGCCACTGGAAGCAGGCTCGGGGATGTGCTGTGTTCGCCTGGAGCCCACCTCTCCATTATGAGGGTTGTTGTTGGAGAAGCAGCAAAGAGATGGTTACTGATTGGGACGGTGTTTGATTTCCAGTTTCCTCAGACTTCAGATGTTGTATAAAAAAAGGGCTTGGTTTGGTCTTTTTATGCTGTCAATACTTTCATGACATTTACTATTCTCTTTTTGTTTTAATTTTGTGTGTGTGTTGTGTGAATTTGAGTGTAGGTGTTAGTGAAGTCCAGAAGAGGACAACAGATCCTCTGGAGCTGGAGTGACAGGTGGTTGTGAGCCGTCCTGTGTTCTGGGAATTGAATTATGGTCCTCTGGAAGAGCACCACTAAGGCCTCCTCCCCACTGGGAGCAGGGGGCAGTTTAAAGACTAGTCCTGGCTAGCCTGTACCAAGTTGGCCTTAAACTTGTGGTGTTGATCTTTCTACTTTTTCCTCCTGAGTGCTAGATCTGGCTGCTAATCTCTCTTAAAACCTAGATAAGGGAGGGGGTAGAGGGGTGGCTCAGCAGTTAAGACCACTTGCTGCTCTTCCAGAGTCTATGACAAGCTGTAGAATGAGTAGACTTCCTTTTTTTTTTTTTTTTTTGTCTTGTAGATACCCTAAGTCATACTGGCTTTCCACTTACAATACTGGAAAAGCTTGCATCCAAAATGCAGTCTTCTGAAAAAGAAACCAATAGTTTAAAGATACAACTGGAAGTGGATTGATGGTTTCTAGATTGATCTCAGCCTTTTCACTAAGGTCAAATGTTGTGTGTGGCTGACACTGGGCCACTCTCTCCAGGGGGATTGGAGCAGGCACTCGGGGGTGGATAAGACTGAGAAATACAAACAGATGACTGTTGCCTCCCCATATTTACTTTCAGTTGTGCTCGTTGGGTAAAATTTTGTCTTTATCTCACTAGAAAGTGGAGGCAAACTGGCCAGGAACTTACTGTTTAAAGATGTCTGATGTAAAGTAAGTGGGACTTTTTAGCAGGGTGCACTGGCATTAGTTGGCTTAAGGGTGTGCTCATCCCTGTGACTGTAGCCCTGAGACCAGAAGCCTCTGTTTGAGGCCCCCAACACATCGGGCTTTGCCTCATTTATTCAGTGACTGAGGGGTGGGATGGGGTGCGTGATTGTTATGTGGGAGTTGGAGGACAACTTACAATCATTTCTCTCCTTCCACTACATGGGTGGATTCTGGGCATCTGACTCAGGTCGTCAGGCTCGGAAGCAAGTGCTTGCCCGCCCTGTGCTGAGCTGTTCTTTCGATTTTGTCTTTTGTATTGTTGAGACAGTATCTCTCTACATAATCCTTGCTGTCTTGGAACTCACTCTGTAGACCGTGCAGGCCTCAAACTCAGAGATCCACCTGTCTGCCTCCCAAGTGCTGGGAATAAAGGTTTGCACCACCACACCCGGCTCTGTGTTGGGCTTTTCAAGGAATGTAACCCCTTGGTGTGGACCCTTCCTGCCAGAAGTGAGTTTGCTTCCCATACCTTTTTTGGGGGGAGGGCGTTCGAGACAGGGTTTCTCTGTGTCCTGGAACTAGCTCTTGTAGACCAGGCTGGCCTCGAACTCACAGAGATCCACCTGCCTCTGCCTCCCGAGTGCTGGGATTAAAGGCGTGCACCACCACTGCTTGCTATCCACTAGCCTTCTTGATACTGTATCTCTAACACTGCATTAGTTGCCAGGGCAATACTTACTTGCCGTAAGTATGGGTGTTAGAAGGATTGTAGGCCCTGGAAGCCTATCTGCCCTTTGTGAGTTAGATGATGGCCAAGGAAGCACATTGGTTGGGATGCTGGTCTGCATCACAGATAGCACTTGGTATTGCCCGTCTCTTATTGGAGTTATTCAGTCCATCTTAATCTCGTCTTTAATGCAGACAGGACTCCAGAACCATCATCCCCACTTTAAACCATCTGCAGCTGCTAGTACCTCCTTGCCCATCCTTTCTGGAGGACACAGGATACTCCTGGCTGAAAAGGTGCCCTTGTGCTTATGTGTGTCTTATGTTTAATTTTGTTCCAACCACAGGCATCAGGCATTATGGTTGGGGACACCATAGCATGAGGAACTGTCTTGTGTTAGGAAGGTTGGGAACACTGCTGTTGGGGAATTTAAGACTTTCTGTAACAAAGCTGAAGGGACAAAGTGTTCATCACAGAGATGAACAGAACTGAGTCCAGAAACACAGCAAAGGTTTGATGGGAACTCAGTGGAGGAAGCTGATTTTCAAAAGTGGTATTAGAACTATTGGACATCCATGTGCAAGGGACATTGACCTAGAGCT
The DNA here is from genome assembly GCF_017639785.1 of Mesocricetus auratus. Taxonomy (NCBI): domain Eukaryota; kingdom Metazoa; phylum Chordata; class Mammalia; order Rodentia; family Cricetidae; genus Mesocricetus; species Mesocricetus auratus. The sequence goes on along the minus strand of NW_024429194.1, from coordinate 84,725,435 downwards.
GCCTGCTACAAAATTAATTCAAAAGCGGTCTCGGATGTAGCATAGGACTGTAAAATTTCTAATGAATGTGAGGGTCTCATGGCCTGGGCTGTTCAAGAAGCTCTTGGATATGACTCTAAAAGCACAAACCATAAGCAGAAGAAATCAATAAAATAGAAATCATCAAAACCTTGTTCATTCTATAAAAACCAATATGAGGTAAATGGAATGGCAAGCTACAGACCTGGGAAAATATTTACAAATCATGTAGTCATCAAAGAGCTGTACTGCAATATATGTAAAGAACTCTCAGAACTCTGTTTTTAAACAACCCAATTTAAAAGGAGGCATAAAATAAAAACACTTGCCAGAGAGGGCCTGTGGGTAGCAAGTGAACACTTGAAAAAATGTTCCGTACCATTAACTATTAGGAAATGCAAATTACACCACGAGATGGGGTATACTTCAGAAGTAAAGAACAGACGCAGGGTACCTAGTGATGACCACTAGGTCTGCTTCGATTGCGGGCTGCTGGCGGGAGTACACATGACACAGCAGCCCTGGAAGATGGCTTGGCAGTTCCTTCTAAAGCCAAACACCAGGGGCTGCAGAAGGGCTCAGCGGTTAAGGACCCTTGTTGCTACTCCAGAAGACACTCGTGTTCAGTGGCTCATCACGACTCAGGCTCTAGCTCCTTCCTCAGGCTTCCAAGAGCACCTCTCTCTCTGTCCTATTTGAGCGCGGTCACTATAGCTCTGGCTGACCTGCCTCCCAAGTACTGGGACTAAAGGTGTGTGCCACCGCTCCGGCCCAATAAAAACATTGAAAAAGCCAACCATCCATTTACTTGGACCTGCTGCTTTTTTGTTTCGTTTTGTTTTCTTTTGTGTGTATGTGTGTGTACAACATGCATGTCAGCCTTCCAGTAGATGTTTGTGACCCAAACAGCCCAAACCGTGGGTAGTTGCACATGAATGTTGCCCAAATGTCCTTCAGGGGATGCGGGGATAAACAGACTCGTCCTTTGTCCAGCAATGAGAAAGGAGAACTAGGCGAATGCTGCAGGAACAATGAGCAAGCTGCTCAGTGCGCGTAAGCAACAGTGGCTGAATCCAGGGGCAGGCTGCAGGAAGAAGGCAGCCTCCCTGGTTGGACACCACATGCTTTGACAGATGCCATTCTTAAAAGGCAAAACCCAGGATGGTGGCAGGCCATAGGGTGGGTGGAGCATCTCCCAAGGAACATTGTCAGTCTGGCTCTCTGTGTCCTGCACGGAAGTAGTGATACAGATGTCTGGTCTATCAGCATGACTGCACACGCAAGGACATTGATTTCCCTACATGATCATTTAAAGTAAAACAGACTCCCACACCCTGCAACAGTCGCTCCAGGGCACTAAGTACTGAACAAAAGCTTTGAAATAGATAAATGTGACGTAAAAGCAATTGATATTGGAAGATGTGTATGTCTATAAACTGGCTTCTCACTATGTAAATAAGCAGAAGGTGAAATTTGCCACAGAAGCTAGCCATAAGCTCTTTCCATATCTGGAGCAGCCAGCTGATTTTACATCTTTTTTATATTCTTCTTTTGTTTTGTTTGAAACAGGGTTTCTCTGTAGTCTTGGCTGTCCTGGAACTCACTCTGTAGACCAGTGCTGGGATTAAAGGTGTGCACCACCACCCTGCTGTTTTACTTTTTTTTTTAAGATTATTACTAGTAGCATATAAGAAGTTGCATCCGGTGCCCATAGTTGTTTAATATTTCAATAAAACTTTCCAACTTTTTCCAAGTATTTTATGTGTGTGGGTGTTTTGCCTGTGTGTGTGTATATGTGTACCACATACAGGTCTGATGCCTGCCGTGAGGGTGCTTGCATTTTGGGCCTTTGAGACAGCCTTCCAGTGGGTGTTTGTGTCTTTAATCTTATGCTGTCTCAGTCTGGGCCTCAGATGCTTATGCAAGGTGTTTTGGGGAGCCTGAGGACACACTGGCCACTGTTTGTTTGCCTTAGCCAGGTCCTTTTGTCCATCCTCCCCAACTGCAGGATGTAGTGTAGTTGGGGCCTTGGCTGCCCAATGGGGCTTTACCAAGCTCCATGCATATGAACTGTGAGGGTGTGTGTGTGTGTGTGTGTGTGTGTGTGTGTGTGTCTGCAGTGACTGTGCAAAGCCTCCCGGTTTGAGATCTGGTGGGATAGGTTAAGTCAGTTGTAGACATTGGAGATGGATCCAGGGTATGAGTACACAAGGCAGTGAACCCTGAGTCAGCGATCCCCAGAAGTCTTTCCCGACATGGAAAAGGTGTGCACAGGCCTTCAAGCTGCAGCTACTGGAGAAGATGTGTTGGGGGAGATGGCAAGGGACACAGGTGGAGGCTTCCACACCAGGAAGGATGGCAGACTAACTTGCAGGCTGGAGTTTCTGAAGGCCAGGTCCCAGCTACCTTCCTGAAGGCATGTGTGGGAAACTGTTGATAAACACAGACTCCCCAGGCTGCACACAGGTCAGGCATTGCGGTGATGCCAGTGCCCAGAGGGCATGTGTTCTGCAGTTGGATTCCTTTGTGCTGTACAATCAGGACTTTGTGGGAGGAGTGTGACCAAAGAGTTTCCTCTAAGTTGGACTTAGGCCTGTGTGCTACACTAGCATTTCCTGCTTAGTAGTGCAGCTAGCTCTCTCTCTCTCTGAGAAGCCATGCTAAGCTTTCCACTTGGGAATGCTGCAGGATTTGTTTGTTTGTTTTTTGTTTTTCAAGGCAGGGTTTCTCTGTGGCTTTGGAAGCTGTCCTGGAACTCGCTCTTGTAGACTAAGCTGGTCTCGAATTCACAGAGATCTACCTGCCTCTGCTTCCCAAGTGCTGGGATTTAAAGGTGTGAGCCACCACCACCCGGCTTGGGAATGCTGCAGTTTTAGGATTTCCATGGGAACCTGCTTGTGGATACACCACAAAACCAGGACACTTTGTGTTTCTTCAGACATCCCCATCTTGTGGGGCTTGGGGCCCTCCTTTGTCTTTGTTGGGGAAGCAGTGCGGTGGGATCTGGGGAAGATGGTAGGCATTCACAGTTTCCTGATATTTCTTGTCCCAGGAGCAACAGCCGAGCTGGACTGATGACCTGCCGCTCTGTCATCTCTCAGGAGTCGGCTCAGCTTCCAACCGCAGCTATTCTGCTGATGGTAAGGGCACCGAGAGCCACCCTCCTGAGGACAACTGGCTCAAGTTCAGGTATGTGTGGCTTGACTGTCCTGGACAGAGAAAGTCAGTTTATGAGTAAGGAAAGATGCTGCCTAGCCCCTGCTGTGTATGAGGCTTGCCTGTGAAGTGGGGTTGTAGGAAATGACCATTGCTGTGGTCCTTTCTGTGTCTAATTCAGCCAACGGCCCGCTATGGGATAGAGAAGGAGTAGGCTGAGAGGGAGGATTCAGCAAGCAGGTCATTTTCATAGTGAAATGATGGCCACTATGAGGGGACCCAGATGAGTACCTGAAGCCTTTTCTGCCTGTAGCCCCTCCCCATTTCCTTCTTCCCCATCACCTGCATGTCCCTGGCCTCAGCCTTCTTCCTGCCCTCCCTCCGCTAGAAGTGAAAACAACTGCTTCCTGTATGGGGTCTTCAATGGCTATGACGGCAACCGGGTGACCAACTTTGTGGCCCAGAGACTCTCTGCAGAGCTCCTGCTGGGCCAGCTCAACACGGAACACACTGAGGCTGATGTGCGGCGGGTCCTGCTGCAGGTGAGGTTGGGCTAGCTGCCAGTGGCCCGTCTGACTGTGTGTCCTCTCCTTCCTGGAACTTGAGCCCTGCAGCTCTAAGTGTGGACAGGGTGATCTGAAGATTGCCTGCTTCTTCATCTCCCACAAGGACCAGTTCTGGGTACAGTTCATGGCCGCAGGGGTTCCTCTCCCCCAGGAGTCCAGGGCTGAGCTGGGAGGAGGCATCACAGGCATGGAGAATGGAGGCCTGTGGGGATATGGTCCTTAACAGTGACCCCTTGGCTTGGGATGTAGCTAGGTGCTCATCTCCAGTGCTGACAGCATCCTGCATGGTCTGCAACTCTTCCCACCCCTGCTCTGGCCTGCACCTCACCAGCCAGGCCTGTGTTCTTCTGTTGCTGTGCTGGGGTTTCCGTCTACCTAGAAATGCTTCTTGGTCTTTGAGAAGTCGCCCCAGCCTTTTCCTGTTCTCTGTGACCTCAGGACTCCTCGACTGGAGCATTGCAGAGGCTATACCAGGGAAAGCTTTCTGCTTCACCAGTGTCCAGCAGGTTCTGACTAAGGCCTCTTCAGAAGAGGTCACCATGCCACTGCAGACTCTCATTGGCCAAGCACTCCTCTGAGCCCAGTGCTATGGGTAGATTCTCTCACTTGACATGAACCCAAATGTGCAGCGCTGGAGTTTACACCTCACTAGTCTTAAGCACAGGACCTGGCTCTTGCTCCTGCCTCTCTGATTCCTTTGTAGGCTGCCTAAGTAGCACCCTTCTCCCATCCCACAGCTACAGATCCTTGTCAAACAATGGCCAGGAAGGCTCACATATGAGGCAGACATGATATGTGTCACTCACCAGTCACATGAGACCTGCCATGAATACCATGGTTCTGTTATTCTCCATAGGGACATCTTAGCAGGAGGTGATGGTATTGTTTGAGCCAGCCCTTGCCTTGCCCTGTGTCCCTTCAGGCCTTCGATGTGGTAGAGAGGAGCTTCCTGGAGTCCATTGATGATGCCTTGGCTGAGAAAGCAAGCCTCCAGTCCCAGCTGCCAGAGGTAATGGCCTATCTGTACTGCTAGCATTAATCCTCCATGTCTCTTGCTACCCATGGGCATAGCAAGGCCTGCAGCAGAATCATGAGGCAGCATCCTGCTGGGGAGACTGGGATAGCAGTGGGTGTGTCCCTGTGGGGACTCTTTGCCAGCAGTGGGCACATCCTTGGATGGCAGCAGTAGGTGGAGGGAAAGGTCTTCCTACGTTCTGTGATCTGGTTCACTCGAGAGCCAGGGTCCCCTTCAGGCTGCCCTTGGTTAAAGTCCCAGTGGCCTTCCTGGGCATCCAGCCTGGCTGTGTCTTTGCTGATCATCTGTCTGCTCTATCTCAAGGGAAGGAGAGAATGGGTAAGATGGCCCTCAAGCACCTGTGTACTCTGACCTCTCTTGATGGTGGCTTGCAGGGTGTGCCCCAGCACCAGCTGCCCCCTCAGTATCAGAAGATCCTTGAGAGGCTCAAGGCACTGGAGAGGGAGATTTCAGGAGGGGCCATGGCCGTTGTGGCAGTCCTTCTCAACAACAAGCTCTATGTCGCCAATGTCGGTGAGCCACCCGCCTGCCCCACACCAGTCTGCTTCCTGTACGTGCGTACCCTGAGCTTCTCAGGGCTGCCGCCTGTTTCCCCCTCACTCTGTCGTGTGTGTCAATCCCAGATGGAAGGCGAGCGGATGGGGCAGGGAGAGGCATCTGGCTTTGGATGAATTGCATCCATGTTACTCTTGTTTTAATCTGTGTTCATGAGTGTTTTATCTGCATGTATGTCTGTGTGCCACATGTGTGCCTGGTGCTTGTGGAGGCCAGAAGTGGGCATCTGACTTTCTGGAACTGGAGTTAAAGGTGGTTGTGAGCCATCACGTGAGTCGTGGAATAGACTTTAGAAGAGCAACCAATGCTCTTAACTGCTGAGCCATCTCTGGGCAGGGTGGTGGCGGGCATGGGGGGCGTGGGGGTGTGTGTCTGCAAATACCAGGCTAGCAGAGTAATGACCTAGTCCCTGTGAGACAAGAAGGAAATCCAGTTCAACATGATTCAGTAGCTAGTGTTGGTTCAAACAGTGTTTCTCAATCTGGGGGTCAAACAGCCTTTCACAGGGGTTGCCTGAGACCATTGGAAAACATAGATATTTACATTATGATTTATAGCAGTAGCAAAATCAGTTATGAAGTAGCAACAAGAGTAATTTTGTGGTGGGGGTCACCACAACATGAAGAAACAGTTCAAGCATAGGAAGGTTGAGAACCACTGCGCTAGAGTCTGACCCCAGGTAGTTTATTTTAGGCATATTTAAGTACAGTACAGTTCGGAAAAAAGTTTCCAAGTACAACACAATCCTTTGTGCACAGTAAGGCATAATTACATCAAAACTCTTTTCTTTTGAGATAGGATCTGTCCTGACTGTCCTGGAATTCATTATATAGACCAGGCTGGTCTTGAACTTACAGAGATCAACCTGCCTCTGCCTCCCAATTGCTGGGATTAAAGGTGTTCAGCACCATGCCCCATGAAACTCTTTCCCAAGTACATGTCAGTTCTTCCATGAAGTTGTGTTCTACACATAGGCTACATGTATTAAGGACCTCGGGGACGATCTGATGGGATCTTGGGCATGCAGATAGCACAGAGGTCACCTAGGCTATTAACTGCCTTAGGTTCTATTTGTGGGAGTCTGGGGGAGCCACATGTTGCCTGCCCCTGCACATAGCGCAGAGGTCTCCTAATGGAGGTTAGCTACCTCCATTCCCAGATATCTGGGCAGAAAACAGGTTATATATCTCTCCCTTTGAAGAGACAACCCTCCATGTCCAACACTCCTGGTTTCCTTAGTTAGTGCTTATCTGTGAGTGCGAGAACCTCTGTGCTCCCAACATCTCCAGACCCATGGCTTCTTTTGAAAGAAGTTATGTAAAGGCTTGCTTAGCACTCTCAAAAAACAGTAGGAAGCTGGGTGATAGGGACATTTGGATTTAAGGAGGGGCCATCGGGGGACAAAACCTGTGCAGGATGCATGTCACTGTAAGGGCTGTCTTTCTGTTGCTATGAAGAGACACCATGAGCACAGCCACTCTTATAAAGGAAACACTTTTAATTGGGTTGGCAGCTTTCAATTCAGAGGTTTAGTCCATTGTCATTTTGGCAGGGAGCATGGCAGCGTGCAAGGAGACATGGTGTTGGCTGCATCTTGATCAGAAGGCAGTAGAATGAGAACTGTCTCACTGGGTGGTATCTTGAGAATACGAGACCTCAAAGCCCACACCCACAGTGACACACTTCCTCCAACAAGGCCACACCCACTCCAACAAAGCCACACTTCCCATCAGTTTCATTGCCTTTGCGGACCATTTTCTTTCAAACTATCACAAGGGTTCATGGTGTCCCTGACTCTCCTTTTCTTAAGATTTCCTTAGGGATCAACTTGCAAAATGTAAAACAGGTGATGGATGTTAGTGAGTGAACCACCATGCCCCATTCCAGCCCTGACAGTTTCTGTCTGTGGCCAGTCTTGTTTCATTCAGAGCTCCTTAGGCCCACATTGTCTGAAAGCAACCACAGACTCTGAGCCATGATAATCTGAAGACTTGTCCTGTGGTCATACTGTAGCGTGCTGTGTTTCCGTACTGGCTCAGCTGTCCCTGCCTGGAGATTCGCCCCTGTGTCTGGGCCCCTTGGTGTGTGGCATCTGCCTGTCTTTCCTGTTGTGTCAATGGGCCTGTTTCTCCCCTGCTTAATCTTGATCAAATTGTGCTGCAGGTACAAACCGGGCCCTTCTGTGCAAGTCTACAGTGGATGGGTTACAGGTGACACAGCTGAATGTGGACCACACCACGGAGAACGAGGACGAGCTCTTTCGTCTGTCACAACTGGGTGACTAAGGGAGGCTGGGCTGGGGGAGCTGTGGGAACAGGGGGCCAGCTCCTGGACTCCCTCTGTGCCCTTCCTTTGGTAACTGGGAGAGGGAGGTGCGTTCTAGGAGGACTGTTGTGACTTGGGAACTTCTTCATCTGTGTGGTGAGCATAGTGGTAACGCCCCTGTGAAGAGTTAATGTGTGTGGACTGCTTCCCAGAGAAGTCCTGGCACATGGTAGGCACATACATATCCCTGTCAGACCAAGAGAGCAGAGATGTCTTGCAGTCCCAGTGTGGACAGAGCCTGGCCTTTCCTCCCTGCTCTGCAGACACGGCTGCCTTCTGGGCTTTGGGCAGAGGCAAACAGGACTGCTGGCTAGTGCTGCAGTGCCTACAGGGAGAGGCCTGTATTGGTTACTTTCTCATTGCTGTGGCCGGATACCTGGCAGAAGTAACTTAAGGGAGAAATGGCTTTTGGCTAATGGTCTAAAGGGATCCATCACATTGAGAAAGCATGGTGACTGAGTCTCCACCGGTGGCAGCAGGACTCTGTGATGGCTTGATGGCTTATTATTAAATCTTAGCAAACCAGGAAGAGAAGAGAGGGGACCAGAAGCTGGTTAGCCTACACCTTCCAAAACCTACTCTAAAGTCCTCCTGCCAGCTAGACCCAATAGCCAAAGGTTCTGTAACCTCTCAGAACAGCACCACCAGCTAGGAAGAACTCAGTATTCAGACACACAAGACCATGGGTACATGACATCTTTTTTTTTTTTTTTTTTTTTTTTTTTGCTTTTTTGAGACAGGGTTTCTCTGTGGCTTTGGAGGCTGTCCTGGAACTCGCTCTGTAGACCAGGCTAGCCTTGAACTCACAGAGATCCGCCTGCCTCTGCCTCTCGAGTGCTGGGATTAAAGGCATGTGCCACCAACACCCGGCGGGTACATGACATCTTAAGCCATAGTAGGCCTGAGTGAGGGTTGGGTTATGGTTGGGTACTGAGAACAGTGGAACACAGGGTTGTTGTGCTCTGTAGTACCCTGGCATCATTTTCATTTCCTGTTATTTTGTCCTCACTCACCATGTGTGCAGATGTCACATCACCATCCCCTTTCACTCTTCACGGAGGAGAAAGGGGCTGAGCTGTCCTCTCTCTGGTAGGTTTGGATGCAGGAAAGATCAAGCAGGTGGGCATCATCTGTGGACAGGAGAGCACCAGGCGCATCGGAGATTACAAAGTCAAATATGGCTACACTGACATTGACCTGCTCAGGTAGGTGGCCATCCCTGCGGTTTGTGAGACCAGAGGACCTGGAGTAAAATCATCCTAGGCTTCAGTGGCAGGGATGGTATTGAAAGTTCAGGCCCAAGGAGATGCTCTCTGCCTCCAGAGACCCAAGTGTGGAGTGGGGCCTAGGCCAGCAGTCTGGTCCTGTGAGCTAGGCTCACAAGGGTCCAGGATGGCGCTGACCAAGTCCAGAGCAACAGAATCGCCACAGGGCCTGGCAGGAGGGTCCAGTGATAGCATGAGGTGCCAGTGTGACAGGAACTGACTAGACCAAAGGGCTGTTAGTCCATGTCTGTGACTTAGGCCAGCTGGAGCTGGGGGATGAATCGTCTGTCTCTTCTAGGGCTGTTCCATCTGGGTGCTACCTACACCGCATGGTAGTGATAGTCTGGTGAGCCTTTGCTGTGCCTGGTGCTCACTCCTTATGCATTCCCTCTTGTTCACCTCTTACTCAGGCCCTCTCAGCTGGGGGCTGTCATGACCCCACAGGCAAGTCCATGAGAGGAAACTGAGGCATGGAGACATCCAAGACCCTGGCAGTCATAGCACTAGTGATGGAGCAGGCAGCTGAATTTGGAGCATGTGTCCTTCACTCCTCCCCCTCCCAGAACCTGAATGTCCTGGATTTAAAAGCTTTGCCCCTAGTTTGCAGGGTTCTGTTTACTTTATTGAATAGGCAGTCTATGGCTTAAAACGCATCAGAAAGGATTTGAGCAGCCTTCTATCCCAAACCAGACCTCCCCCACCTAGAAGCTGCTGGTCCCTTGAGTGCTCTGCCTCGGATGTCCTAGCACACACGTGCACTGTGTGCTTGTGGGGGGCGGGGTTAAGGTGCATCCTCAAGCCTTCCTAGTGCTGTGCTCTCTTCTTCTCTATGAACCACTTCATTAACATCTGACTTGGAAAGGAGCAGCTCAGTGTGGCCAGGACAGGTCATGTGCCTCTGCGTCTGTGACACTTGCATACCTATCTTGTGACAAAACACTATGATTCCAGCAGATGGCATGACAGTGTCTACCTAAGCAACCAAGTAATGACACCAAGGATGTTTCCTCTCGTGTTTTGTCAATAATGTCCTCACAGGACGTGTGCTAGAGTACTTTGACACTATAATGATTGACACACATCTGCCATGGTATTATGTGGGATCTTAGTTGGGATAGACACTTATCTTGGCAGAGTTCAAGTTATAACAAGAGGATGGGCTTTTGTTTTTAAGTTTATTTTTACTTCAAAATAGGCCCTTACTAGTAACCCAGACTGGGAAGACCATAGGTCGTGCCTCTATTGTGTTGACTTTGACATCATCATGCTCCTGTGACATCTGCCCAAGTACTGGGAATACAGGAATTCATCACGTCACCCATCTGACATACAGGCTTTTGAGAGATAATCTCTCAGCCAGGTGCAGTGGTGGTATAAGTTTGTCACCCGGAACTTTACAGGTATAGAGACAGCAGTATTAGGAGCTCAAAGTCATCCTTGGTTACATAATTGTAAATCAGTGGAGGCTACAGGAAATCATATCAAATAATAAGTAAATAAGTAACATTTTTTAAAAGATTTATTTATTTATTTATTATGACTACAACATCCTGACTCCATGTATGTCTGCGCATACCAGAAGAGGGCACCAGATCTCATTACAGATGGTTGTGAGCCACCATGTGGTTGCTGGGAATTGAACTCAGGACCTCTGGAAGAGCAACAGTCATTTTTTTAAAGATACATTTATTTGTTATGTATACAGTGTTCTGCCTGCATGTATACCTGCAGGCCAGAAGAGGGCAGCAGACCTTATTACAGACGGTTGAGAATCACCATGTGGTTGCTGGGAATTGAACTCAGGGACCCTGGAAGAGTAGCCGGTGCTCTTAATCTCTGAGCCATCTCTCCAGTCCCAGTAGCAGCCATTTTGATGCTGCCTTCCTTTTCATTCCGCGCTGTGCAGGCCAGGCTGTGGCTGTGGCAGGAAGTACAAAGCAGAGTCTGGACCTGGCCTCTGACCTTTGTCATCATGGCCTCTGGGCCTTTCTTTGGTGGCTGCCCTCAGGAGTCAGGCCGTTCTGCTTTTCTCATTCCCTCTGTCCCTTTCTTTCTTATCCAGTCAAATGTTTTCTGTTCAGAGTGTAGATTCTTAACCCTCAGCAGAGGCAGTGCCCCCAGGGGGCCTTTCCACACAAAGCCCTCTCTCTCTCTCTCCTCTCTCATAGTGCTGCCAAGACCAAACCCATCATTGCAGAGCCAGAGATCCATGGTGCCCAGCCTCTGGATGGCGTGACAGGCTTCCTGGTGTTGATGTCCGAGGGACTCTACAAGGCCCTGGAGGCAGCCCACGGGCCAGGGCAGGCCAACCAGGTGAGCTGAGTAGGGCGAGCCGGTCATGGCAAATCAGCTCATGGGCAGTATGCTGGTAACTTGGAACCCCGATTCTCAGTGCTGTCACCAGTTATCTTTTAGGGCTCAAAGCCAGGGCCTGAAGCCAAAGGAGGGAGGGGAGGTGGGAACTGTCCTGTCCCAGGGCTGTAGAAAAGGAAGGGAACAGAGCCAGAGCGGGCAGAACACTGCCAGGTCAGTCTCATTTCCCCTTCCCACTGGGCCTCGGTACCAGAAGCCGTCAGAGCAACTTGCAGGCTCACACAGGATCTGTGTGCTCTGTACTGACAAAGGCCTTGAGGTTGCCTGGCAGGCGCTCTACCACGAAGTTACCATCACAGCCCATTTTGTTTTTGTTCTTTTGTTTTTGTTTTTGTTTTTTTTTTCGAGACAGGGTTTCTCTGTGGCTTTGGAGGCTGTCCTGGAACTCGCTTGGTAGTCCAGGCTGGTCTCGAACTCACAGAGATCCTCCTGCCTCTGCCTCCCGAGTGCTGGGATTAAAGGCGTGCACCACCAACACCCGGCTTATTTTTGTTTTGAGACAAGCAGTTGCCTAAGCTAGGCTGGACTTGGTAACCCAGGCAAGACTCAAACAGCATCCTTCTGCCCCAGCTCTTCTGGTAGCAGTGCTGGACTAGGACTTGAAAGATGACTAGCTGCCTGTGTCTTGAGTGGCCGAGTTCAGGCTGCCTCTCTTTTGATGCGGCTCTCGTGCGTGTAAGAAGGCAATACTTGCCTGCTTTTCTTTCCTCTTTCTTTTTGAGATGGAATCTTGCTCTGTAGCCTCGGCTAGCTTGAATCTAGTGATGTAGTCCAGGCTGGCCTTAAACTTGGAATCCTCCTGCCTCTGCCTCCCAAGTGCTGGGGTTACAGGTGTGTGCCACAGTGCTCAGTCCTGCTTCCTACTCTTTAATGAAAGCCTGGCTATCACCTAATCCCTGGTTCAATGTTTTAGTCTTGATTCCAGCAGCCTATAGCATATCGGGCCAGTGGTTACTTCCTCATGGAAGAGGTCTAGTGTCCTGTCTCAGGTGGTGTGGCTGGGCAGACCCAGCCACACCTCCGCCAGCCTTTCCCTACCCCTGCCCCTGCTTCCAGGAGGGGACAGCCCAATGCTCAGGTAGAGGACTTGAGCTTGTGCTTTTGGTCCTTTTTGTTTTGTTTGAGACAGGGTCTCTCTTTGTGTGGTCTGGAACTTGCAGTGATTCCCCTGTCTCTGCCTCCTGAGAGCTGGAGTACAAGTATATACCACATCTGCCAAGGAGCTTTTGACATTCAGTGTGATTTTTTTTTTCCCTTTCCCTTTTGGGCTTCACAAGAGATGCACTGAGAAGCGTCTAGTAGATTCTAGAATACACCAGACAGAGGACTTCTTGGAGGGCAGCTCCTGACAAATGCTTTGCGTGTGGAGTAGGTGTTTTCTCCAGGGCAGAAGGCATAATCACAGCCTTTGCCTGTGTTTCTTAGCAGTCCTCCGAGTGCCCTTGTCCCGTTATGTAATCCCACTGAGGTGGGTGTTACCCACTAAGAGGTGGAAGCCAGAGGAGAGATCACAAGATCCCACACCTTTTCTAGTCAGTGTGTTCCAGAAGGGTTATCTGGAACAGCTTGAAAAGCTCAAATTACAGTTTAACTGGCAGAGACTTCCTTCACCTGCTAGGCTAGCGATCCCTAAGTCCCCTAAACAGGGCTCTGGAATGTTGGCCCCTTCTCCTGAGTCACCCTGCATTCCTCCTCAAGTTCTCCCTCCACACCCCCAGGAGATTGCAGCAATGATTGACACCGAATTTGCTAAGCAGACCTCCCTGGATGCAGTGGCCCAGGCTGTGGTGGATCGTGTAAAGCGTATCCACAGTGATACCTTTGCCAGTGGCGGGGAGCGTGCCAAGTTCTGCCCACGGCATGAAGACATGACCCTGCTGGTGAGGAACTTTGGCTACCCGTTAGGTGAAATGAGCCAGCCTACGCCGACCCCAGCCCCAGGTGTGTATGCCGTGTACTGTACAAACAGGGGCCCCTAAGATGGGTCCTGGGCTGGAGGCAGCACAGGTTGGCTAAAGAGATGACTCTCTGCCTGGCAGATGGAATCAGTGGCCTGGCCTTGCCCAGCACAGGCTGTCAGACGTACAGACTCCGAGCTGCCAGTCTGTCTTCAGTCATTTTGTCTGTAGAGGCCACTCCTAAAATCTTGATGCGTGAGCACACTGCATACAGTCGCTAAGGCAGGTAGCAGAGGTGATAGCTGCCATCATTGATGGTGGAACATCTCCTAGCTGTGCCCTGCCAGGAACATAGTCACTTCACCCTCATTAGCAGCCCTACCAGGAAGGGGAAAGGCTCTAGGATGAAGGGACCTGGATGAGGTCAGGTATGGGGACAGATGGTCTACCCCAGAACCTGGCACTGTGTTAGACCACTTTGGCCTGAGGAGACATTTCATTCTCCTTTTTTCCTCTTTAGTCCTCGAATAAAGTTGTTTGTGCAGAGATGAGACCCGCTGTACTGGTCCCAAGGATTACATTTTCTTTTTGTTTTTAAACAAGCAAATCCTGGAGCTCCCGCCTCCGCATGGGTTTGGTCTCCCATGGACACCAGGGTTACTGGTGTCCCTCTGGCTTGTTATTGCAACCATTTTTTCATTGGGTCAGCCTCAGCTAGGAACAGACTGGCCTCTAGATGAAAGCATCCATGCAAAGTCAGGCAGTAACCCTTTCATTGAGGCCGTGAAGCATTTCATTCCATTCCTGCCTTGATCCCCAGTGGGCTTCCTTGCTGGAGGGAAGTTCTACTGCTGTCTGGAAGAGATTCTACCAAGGGATATCCACCCTGGGCCACCCCAAAGGTAGAAGGCCATGTTGGGACTTTAGGGGACTGGTAACCCTGACATAGCCCTCGTCACTCAAGAGCCACACTACCCTGAACTGATTTCCATTCCCCTGCTCTCTCTCTCCTATTGCAGGGGGCCGTGTGTACCCTGTTTCTGTGCCCTACTCAAGTGCCCAGAACACCAGCAAGACCAGTGTGACACTCTCCCTCGTCATGCCTTCTCAGGGCCAGATGGTCAATGGTTCTCACAGTGCCTCCACTCTGGACGAAGCCACTCCTACCCTCACTAAGTAAGATGTCACACTCTAGAGACATCCTGGGTACCTGGAGAGAAACAGCTGCACACCCAAGCCCCAGGGCTCATTAGGGTGGATGAGAGGCCCGGAGGTGTGGGGCCTCCGGGGTCTGGGGCCTCTCCAGTGCCCACCCCCTCCTTTGGGGTAAGGAGTCTCCTTAGACACAGGCAGGAAGGAGCAGTACCATTAGTCCTAGCAGGTGTTAAAACTGGGTCTGGGCCTGGGCAGGTGGAGGGTCAGGGCAGGGTGGACAAGGAGGCTGAGAAAAGAGGGGGCAGCTGACTGGTGGTGTTTTGGGGCAGCAGTTGTCCATGGACAGTTTCTCTTGTTTTGGAGCTTGTCACATAGGGTCACTGGCTTCATGCATCTGTAGTTGGGGAACATTGCCTGGCCTGGCCTGGCTCCTCGGCCCTGCTATTTTCTCACTAAGATGTGCTGTCGCTGTCAGCTGTCTATTCCACAGGGCACTGGGGAAGGGGGTCATTCCCTGAGAGGAGGGCGCAGTGCAGACCTGCCTGACGGGGCTGCTGTCCACCTGCCCCTCCATTTCTGTGACTGTGCACCCTGCTCCCCTCCCCCTCCAGGGATCTGGTTTCCACATTCTAGCCCTGCACTGCTGGAATAATACAGCTGCCACACCCAGCCCCTCTACATGGATAGAGCTTAGCCGGATGTGGCCAATTAGAAGGGCTGGTAGGGAGGGAGTGTCCTTGTTTCCCTCTGCCTCTGCCTCTTCAGAGGGACTCCCTTCTCCTGTCCCCAAGTCTTTGCTGGAAGGGACTGGTAGACATGGTGGCTGTGTGTTGTCACAATCAGGATAGCCTCTCCTCCCCACAGGCTTCCCCGGAAGCCACCAGCAGTGTCCACAAAGCAAGACTTCATGCTTCTCTCCTGATTCCTTGAGCCTCACAGATCTCCTCCTCTCCTGGCTCTGAGCCTTTTTCTGTCACCTGGGCCAGCCTTGAGCTGTCAGACAGCAAGCTAATGGATAGCTCTGTGAAGAGCGGTGGGCCATGGTGAATGTGTCTTAGAGATCAAGCAGCGGACTAGCACCCATGAACGCCTCAGTCCAGTCCTCAATAGCATGGCCTTCTACCATGGTGTTAAGGGTGCTGTGGCAACGCTTTCTGGATTGGAGAGATCGCTCAGTGGTGAAGAGCTCTTGCTGCTCTTACAGAGGACCTCAGTGGTCCCCAGCACCCATATCAGATGGTTCACAACTACCTGTGACTCCAATTGCACAGGATCTGATGCTCCATGGGCACCCTCCACATACAGAAAAGGAAAAAATAGACAATTGAAGACTGCATAACAGATGCTACTGATCCCGTGCTTGGGAGAGTTAGGCAATATAGCAAGACTCTCTCAAAAAACAAAATAATACACTTGCCATTTTATCTATCTCTAAGATCAGCTGTCCCAGCTGGCTTTTATGGGTTTTTGTCAGAGAGGCCTGTGGCTACAGAAACCACTCCTGTCACTAGGTTGGAAGTTGAGGTCCCTGGTGCAGCTACCCCAGACTGATTCCTTCCCGTCTTCTTCTGCAGCCAGAGCCCCACCCTGACCCTCCAGTCCACCAACACACACACGCAGAGCAGCAGCTCCAGCTCCGATGGAGGCCTCTTCCGCTCCAGACCTGCCCACTCACTCCCACCTGGTGAGGACGGCCGTGTGGAGCCCTATGTGGACTTCGCTGAATTTTACCGTCTCTGGAGTGTAGACCATGGCGAGCCGAGTGTGATGACGGCACCTTAGTCTAGCCTCAGAGCGCAGCCTTGGCAGGACTTTGTAGGCACAGAAGGCTAATGCTAAGGCAGGACAAACTTCTTGACCTTTGCAGGTGCCATGGAATCAGTGGGCAACGAGTCATTGGTGCTGTAGGTTCTGTCCCACAGCTCTGGGTGGTAGCCTGAGTGCAGGCTGCATTGCTGGTCCACACAGGAGGCTGGAGGCCAAACCACAGGCATCCTTAGACAGGGAAGCTGCAGGTGGCTGGCAAACCATCAAGAGTGCCTCCTGACGTATTCAAAGAATAGCAAGAAGCTGACCTGTGGACCCCCAACTGCCACAGATCTGACAGACACTCCTCCCTCAAGTGGCCTCCCCGCCTCAACCTCCCCAGGAATAGCCTGTGACCTCTGCTAGTGCTCTCTGCCTCCAGATGGCTTTCCCCTTTCCATCTTTCAGGCTAAACTCCTAGATCCAGAGTAGGGGACGCCTGGAATGTGTGCCTGTCCCTAGTTCTCCCTGGAAAAGCCAAGGAAACAGTGGGGCCTAGAGCAGCCACAGGGGAGCAGGACAGGGAAGGACCAGAGAGAGCTGGCCAAGGAATACCAGTCCCAGGCTATAGGACAGCCAGCTGGCAGCTGAGCTAACCCAGGGAGCAGGCTTCCCATTGGGGTGCAAATGGTGAGGGCAGGCCAAGTCTGAAGGAAATGCCCACCAGCCTTCCTCCCAGCTGGTACTGCGGAGACTGAGGGGGTACTGAGTGCAGCAGCCTTCATGATGAAGCTGGTTGGCTGTGGGCTCTGCTGAGAGGAGAGGATATGACAATGCTTGTGGACATGAAGGGAAAGACGGTGCTGGTCAGGCCCTGAGTTGGACCAGTTGACACAAGTTTCCCACCTTCAATCAGGAGGACTACCACATGGCTGCCTGCAGCATGGCCGCCCCATGCTCAGAGGAGGAAGCAGGCCATGGTGCTCCCTTGCCTGAGCCCTGCCATCAGTACTGGAGTCCGAGCTCAAATCTGTGGCCTTGTAACTGTGGTGTTCCACAATCCCTTTCCCAGTATGTCCAGCCGCTGGGCAAAGTGTCCAGTGTCTCCTGTTGGCAAAGGCCAGTTCAGAGCAGTGCTCGCTTAGACTCCATTTCCCTAAAGTGAGGCTGCACACTCAGTGCCAAGGAGAACCTGGGATTCCTGGGGGAGCGAAGGGGAGCACAAAAGCAGGGGAGAAGCCTTCCTTGCTGCTCTCCACTAGGAAGCACAGAGACTTGGGACAAAGGAGTCTCTCCAGGAAAGTGGTGCTGTTTGTTCTCCAGAAATAGAACCATGTTCCTAATGCAGTAAACTAAAGATGTGTGTCTTTTTGTCTGTTCTGTGACCTGAGCACCCAGGAGGTAGCTGCCCCCTGTTCAGCTCAGGAGGTTTGAGAATCAAGCCTGCCAGACTGATTTTCAAATCCCAGTGCAGGGATTTGAACTCAGGTTACTTGGCTCTCCACACCACGGGCCTCAACCACTCAGCATTTGTTTTTTGGGTTTGGGTTTTTGTTTTTGTTTTTTGGTTTTACGAGACAGGGTTTCTCTGTATTGTTTTGGAGGCTGTCGGTCCAGCCCGGCCTCGAACTCACAGAGATCCGCCTAGCTCAGCATGGGTTTGGCCACATGCCTGCTGTCTGAGTTAAAGAGGGCAATGCTGTTGTTCTCCTTGGGGAATAAGCCCAGGAATGGGGTGGGGTAGGCTTAGGTCACAGGTCGGAGGCCTCGCCCCCCTCACCACTGGTTGGTTTCATTTGGCTTTATTTGGCTGAAGGATATCTTTAGAATGCCTTTCTCATCTGAGGACTTCACTCATCCTCTCAGGATTGCGTGCCTGCAGGCTAAGAAGCTATGTCTGCTCTGGAACAAAGCTGGGCTCTGTCCACTGTGGTCACTGGGTCCCACACCCTCCCCTGTGCTGGGCAGAGGGTTCCACTTTCAGGGCTTCCTGTCCACCTCTGCCCTCAGGTGCCCTGAGGGTTCCCATGCCCTCAGCTCCCGAGACATGCTGTGTCCAGGGCTGGCTTTGTCTCACAGGACTGAGGCACTGTGCTCTCAGCTTTGTGCCGTCTGACCCCGGCTCTGGTACCACTATTCCATGTGTTCATGGGGGAACTATGTTCTTTCAATGCCCAGGCTTCCTTTGCTGTGTGATTGCTTGGGGCCCGCTGGAAGAGTCTGGGAGTCTTTGAATTTCTGGAGAAGCCCAATGTTAACACCAGAAAAACCTCTCAGCAGCTAGACAGAGCAGTGTCAAGGCCAGGAAGGCAAGTGGCCTATGCTGGGTTAGAGCCGTCTCCACCCTTGGTCTCTCCTTTCCTGAGGCTAGATCAGACAGACACTCACATAATCCTTCATACCTTGTCCCCTCCTAGAACTCAGTCCCAGGCTTAATTAACTAAAGCAGCTGCCTGGATGAGACCAGCTGGAGTCAGGACCTCAGAGTCAGTGCCCTTGGGTATCAGCAGGCTTCTTGGGGCTTCTGGCTCTCCCACCAGACTCTGATGCTCTGGTGCTGACAAGTGTGACAGAGAGACCACCCAGAGAGTGTCATCCACTGACTTCAGAGGGGAAACAGTTCCATTCTTAGCACTGGGCTCCTCTTGTCACACCAGGTTCAGCATAAGTGCCAACTCCTGGGAGAGGCCTGCTCCACGTGCTCAGCTCTCTTGCAGAAATTCACTGTCGTGCCCAGCTCAGGTCCATGGGCCTAGTGTGTAGTGGTCTCTTACAGTTTAAGCAACTAGAGCAATTGAAGGGACAGTCATAAGGATAAGGATGGCTTCCTAATAGGATTGTCTAACCACCATGGGCAGTCCTATAGTGATATGTAAGTCCACCCCAGTCCTTCCGTGCCACATGGACTAGGGACTCGGACAGGTCACAAGAGTGTCAGACAAAATCTACCATGTGCCAGAGTCAGCTACCGCGTCGAGTGGTGGCTCAGTCGGAGCTGTCGCAGCGTAGGTGCTGGGCCAGTGCACCTGCAGTTTCATCTAAGGGTCCAGACGCAGGGCAGCGGCTTCTAAGCTGAAGCCCAGATGGACGCATTTGGCCTGGCTCCCAAATCTTTCCTGTGACACAGGAATCTCACGATTCCTCCTTCTGGGCCCCTATTTAGAAACCAAACAAGAACACATCATTGCCAGTCCGCCGCCCCCCCCCCAGACACAGCATGAGCATGGGCTTTGTTCCCACGCAAAGGTGACGCCAGCTCGGAGTACAGACTAGCTCTTGACATTTCCACAAGCCTGGAGGGTCTCACCGAGGACAGACTGCCTGGTCAGTGGGACCATTGACCCCACTGGCTGGGTCCATTTCTGCCCGTGGGAACTGCCTGAGCTAGCTTTCTCTCTTACTGTCTCAGTCTGGGGGGGCCTGGAACAGGAATGGGACTCACAACCTGTGTCTGTTCCCCCTACCTGCCATGATGATGCTCCTGCACGTGTCACTCTGTGGTCCAAATAGTGCTGAGCTCAAGAACCTTCCATGGCTCCATCCCCCTGCCTCTCAGCACCTGCTATGTGAGTGATTTGTCAGCCTGCTGGTCCCCTGAGTCCTGAGTTCTGCTCCACACATATCAGTAGCCTAGGACCACCTGAGATGGGGCTGGAAACATGGCTCAGCAGTTAAGAACACTGGCTGCCCTTCTAGAAGACAGGCTCAGGTACCATCACCCACATGGTAGGTCACAGTCATCTGAGCATGCAGTCCCAGGGAACTCAGCACCCTTTCCTGGCCGCCTTGGACTCCAGGCATGCACCTGACATGTAGATGTGCATGCTGACAAAAACACCCATATATACAACTGTTCTTTTGAAAGCCAGGCTTGGTGGAGCATGCCTTTAATACCAGAACTCAGAGGCAATGAATCTCTTAGTTTAAGGCCAGTCTGGTATACATAGTAAGCTTCAAGACACCAAGGGCTACATAGAGAGACCCTGACTCAACACCCCTCCCTCACTCCATGCGCACCAAAAGTCAGTCCTGGGGAGATGGCTCAACATTTAGTGCTCACAGCTCTTGTAGAAGAATCAGTTTTAGTTCCCAGCACCTACATCAAACAGCTCACAACTGCCTGTAACTCCAGCTTTGGAGAATCCAATGCTCTTTCCTGGCTTCTCAAGGCGCTACCCTACCCTGCATATAAATATTTTAAAATAAATATTAAAAAAACAAATGTCTGTTATCCAGGTGTGGTAGCCCATGACTTTAATCCCAGCACTCAGGAGACTGAAGCAAGTGCATCTCTTGAGTTTGAGGCTAGCCTGATCTCCAGTGAGCTCCAGGCCAACCAGGCTACATAGTGAGACCCTGGTTTTCTTTTGTTTTTGATTTGTTTTGTTTTGAGACAGGGTTTCTCTTTGTAGCTTTGGAGCCTGTCCTGGAACTCACTTTGTAGACCAGGTTAGCTTTGAACTCAGAGATCCACCTGCCTCTGCCTCCTCTGCCTCTGCCTCCTGAGTGCTGGGATTAAAGGTGTACTCAACCAAAGCCTGGCTGAGACCCTGTTTTCAAAAAAACAAAAATAAAGTAACAGTGATAGACAAAAGCACGAACTATCCAGAGCCAACCTCCCAAAACGTGGCTACCAGAAATATCTAAAGAAAATTGTCCCACCCTGACCAGTTTTGGGCTTGATGGCAAGTTAGGTGTTTCATCATTTACTCTGATTAGTTTCACATTTGCCTACTGATTTTTGTATATGTGTGGATGTGTTTATGCCACAGCACACATGTGGAGGTCAGAGGTCAGTTCTGTCTTTCTACCATATGGGTCGACAGCAAGCATCCTTCCTACTGAGCCATCTCTCTGACCTTTCAAGACACAAAAGCAAAAAACAAAGATCTCCATGTCAGGTAAATTGACATGGCAGGATGAACACTGTGCTAATCCTATAGGTTAGCAGAACATACTCCACCTCCACCCCCACCCACCTCCGCCTATGAGGGTAGCCCCCGAGGCCCAAGACTAGAGGGCCCCAGTGATCTCAATCAAATCCAGTTGCTGTGTTCCAGATGCATGCTGGGAGCTAACTCAGTCAAAGCTGGCTGAGGGATCTAAAGGTCATTCAGGCTGCTATCAGAAGACTATCTACAGCTGGCTGTGGATTTTGGAAAGCGTTGTCTGGGAGGTGGGGTACGAGCAGGTGCATACCAGCTGGTATTAGCTGGGGAGAGGCTTACACTGTTGGCTCCAGCCTGGCTGTACACAACCAAGTCCTTTGGCAACTAAGAGGGGGTGGCTGTTAAAAATACGGTGTCCTGGCTCCACTTTGAATCTGCAAAGCAAGCACAGAGAGGGGACACCCTGGAGGCCCACAAGACCCAGGCTCATAAGAAGGCTGGTAAGACGGACCTGCCTTCCAATTAGCCATCATGGTTTGGTGCTCAGGATTTCTTCACCTAGATGCCCCTGGGTGATTTCGGATAATGCCCATGAACGTCACTGGTCACCGTCTTATCTCTAAAGGCAAGTTAAAGGCCAGACATAGGTATGGCAATACACCCCAGGCATGTAGCTGAGGTACAAGGATACCAACTTTGAGAACGGCCTAAGTTATATAGTAAAACCCTGAGTGAAATAAAAGTAGGGGCGCAGCTTAGTCAATGTGTATTTGCCTAGCATGCACAAAGTCCCAGGTTCAAACCTCACTCAGCATCTCATGAAACAGCACTGAAGAGGTGGAGCTAGGAAGATCAGAATGTCAAGATTGCCCTTGGCTGTACACCAAATTCAAGGCTAGCCTGGCCTTAAGTAAGAGTAAGTAAATAGGGCCAATGAGATTTGGCTCAGCAGTTACAGGTGGCTGCTGCCAAGTCTGATGACTCACTACACTGATATCTCAGTGTAGTGAGATATTATTTATGATTTATTAAAGCTCGCCTGAGGATTCAGAAAGCAAAAGTCAGCCACAAGGTATAATAGCCAAGTGGTGGTGGTACATACTTTTAATCCCACTGCTTAGGAGGTAGAAGTAGATGGATCTCCGTTAGTTCAAGTCCACTGATCCAGTCCTAAAGAGAAACAGCTCACACAAAAAGGTGATCTCAGCCTTTGGGATCACACGCCCTCAATCCCAGCATTAGGGAGGTATAAAAGACAGGAGCAGGGTCTCAGAGCTGGCATTCAGTCTGAGTCAGTCTCTAGCCACGTTGAGGAGAGCATAGCAGTCTGAATGAATCTGAGGAGCAGTGAAGTCAAGAGCAGTTTGAGGAGCGCCCCTTTGGTCTGAGCTCAGGTAGAGGTAAGAGCTGGCTGGCTGCTTTGTATTTTTGATCTTCAGCTTGAAGCTTGAACCCCAATATCTGTCTCTGGGTCTTTTATTTATCGTGCTACATTTCAAGGTTCTTCAAACAGGAGAGTCTGATGAGAGGGTTGAAGACAGGAAAGAAATGGGGTTACTCGCTTGCTGAATAGTGCCCATTTCTCTGGGCTCTGCAGACTCCTGTGGACTCCAGGCTCTCCCATCAGGGCCTAAAAAGTTCTCATCGGTGTTGGTGCCTAGGGAAGGTGTCGTCCCCCCTGCTCCCACTGAGATCTTAGTAGTCTTCTAGGATTGGTCCTCTGGGTGGGTAGGCAGCATGAGGAGGGAGGGGAGTCTCAGGACAGAACCTTGCAGGGTTCAGAAGCAATGTCTTTGATTATGCGCAGGCTTGGCCCGGCCACTGTAGCCCTCCTTGCAACTCAGGCTAAACTCCTTGGGGAGTGTACACCTGGTTCAGTCCTAGGGAGGTTTTCTTGAAACAGACAGTCTCAGTATGTTATATAAGTTCTGTCTTACACCTCCCAAGAGCTGGAATCATAAGTGTGAAATCCAGCCAGGTGTTGGTGGCGCACACCTTTAATTCCAGCACTCAGGAGACAGAGGCAGGGCAGATCTCTGTGAGTTTGAGGCCAGCCTGGTCTATAGAGCGAGTTCCAGGACAGCCTCTAAAACAATACAGAGAAACCCTGACTCGAAAAAACAAAAAAATTAATAAAATAAGTGTGAAACCCCTGACTTTATTATTTCTCAATGGTTGGCTTGGGACTTACTGTGTAGACCAGGCTGACCTCAGCCTCACAGAGATCAGCCTGCCTCTGCCTCCTGAGTGCTGGGGTAAAGATGTGAGCCACCTTGTAGGGTATTCGTCTTTGCCAACCCCATCCCCATCTTAGGTAGTTCATGTTGGCCTTGAATTCATTATGTAGCCTAGGCTATCCTTAAACTCCTGATCTCTCTCTCTCTCTCCTTCCCTCCCTCCCTCCCTCCTTCCCTCCAGTGTTGTGGTTCCATACCATTGTCACCTACCACCATGTCCAGATTTTTATTTCTTAGTTTTTTATTTTTTAGTTTTTTCGAGACAGGGTTTCTCTGTGGCTTTGGAGGCTGTCCTGGAACTCCCTTGGTAGTCCAGGCTGGTCTCGAACTCACAGAGATCCGCCTGCCTCTGCCTCCCGACAGATTTTTATTTTTATTTGAGACAGTACCACACTGTGTCGAGCCTGGATTTGAGACAGTACCACACTGTGTCGAGCCTGGGCTAGCCTAGAACACTTGGTTGATCCTCCTGCCTCAGCCTCTAAAGTGCTAGGATTACACGTGGATTCTATAATGCCTAGCCCTGGAGAAATGTTTTTAAACTCAAGCCACCCAAAGCCCGGGAGCCTGGTGACTTTGATGAGGATGGGTTGGGGACAGAAGAGACCAACCTTTTCCCTCTGCAACTGCACTGTCCTCAGTCAGCGGAAGGGAAAGTAGCCAGTGTCTGCCGTGTCTAGTAGAGCAGTGACAGGAAGGGCCCTCAGCTGGTGGGGTAGGACTCTCGGCTCTTCTCCACAGAACAGCAAGTGGCCACGTGTCTGATAGAAATGGCTCCTGTGTCTAGAGCTCAAGCCTGGGCCAGCACACTGGCACCCCGTATCCTCAACCATCTGCCCTGTGGGTGTCAGGCTGCTGTCTCTTCATCATCTCTCTCCAGAAGCAGAATGACCACATGCCTTCATCCCCCCCCCCCCCCCCGGAGAAAACAGTCACCTCAAACCTGGAGGTTCAGACCTGGGAATGTTCTGGTTGCTCTCACTTCATTAATGATCAGATCAAGCCACAGCCAGCCCAGGTTCTGGGAGGAACTGTGGGAGGTGTGACCCAGAGGAGGAAGTGATGGTGACTCACTTTGCAGACCCTCTTCTGCTGCTTCTGTGTGGCAGATGTGAGAGCAGGCTCTACCTTGCTGGGTGGGACAGGCAAGTTCAGCTGGCCAGGCCCTGGCCCCCTCCAAGCTTTACTCTTCTCCATGAGCCCAGCCACCCTGCTTACCGTCACCGTTGAAGGGCCCAGTGAGGAATGAGGCCAGGCTTGCTCCTGTTCATAACCTATAGATGAAGTGGGGTTTTTTTTTTTTCCCCTTAAACCACAATTGTTGCTGGGCATGACAGCTCATGCCTGTAATTCCCAGAATTCAAGCTCCAAGGTCATCCTGGACTCCATGGCAATACAGAAACCCTGTCTCAAAACAAAAGTAGAATTGTTTGTGCGTTCTTAAGTCTTTCCAGGTGCCAAACCACACACTGTCACGGCGGCAGGTGGCTATCCAGAAATGCCCAGCAGGCCTATGTCAGCCAGGAATAGGCCAATTGTGTGCCTGTGCCATCAGGCTACACTGGTAGAGACGCTGGGGTGGAAAGGTCTAGAAAACGTATCATAGGGGTGCTGGAGAACCTTGGAGAGAAGGGAAGGACTTCATCAAACCACCAAGAAAAGAACCAAACCTGCTTTAACCAGCCCCAGGCAACTGGTTCTAGAAATTGTAGTGTCCAGAACCACTTCACACACACCATGATAATTAGAGCTGTGTGTGTGTGTGTGTGTGTGTGTGTGTGTGTGTGTTGTTTTCTTTTTTAAGAGAGTGAGCACCACATGACAGAAGATATGGCAATCAAGGCTTTACAGGCTGGGGTCCAAGGAGGAGGGTGACCCCAAAGTCCCCATCAAGTTCACAGGTGTGAGGTTTTCTGAGACAGGGTTTCTCTGTTTTGGAGGCTGTCCTGGAATTCACTCTGTACACCAGGCTGGCCTCGAACTCACAGAGATCCACCTGCCTCTGCCTCCCGAGTGCTGGGATCAAAGGCGTGTGCCACCACCGCCCGGCCAGACTGTGAATGTCTTAAAGGTCATTCTATCAGCCAATCCAGGTAGACAATAGGTTCTGTGGTCTTTTTGTAGCCAGTCTGGGGTTTAATGGATGAATTTTGCTGTGTTTCTAGCTCTACTGTTTATCCTGGCTCCAC
Organism: Mesocricetus auratus; assembly: GCF_017639785.1. NCBI lineage: Eukaryota > Metazoa > Chordata > Mammalia > Rodentia > Cricetidae > Mesocricetus > Mesocricetus auratus. The sequence continues at coordinate 84,700,027 of NW_024429194.1, read as the reverse complement.
ATACACGACCTGGACCCTTGACCAGGACTGAAGTAGCACTTGGCATATTATATTTCTGCTTGTCAAATAGGCCAGAGAAGTTTCTGAGCCATGCAAGCCACCTCTGAGCCCATCCATGGTTTTCAGACTCAGATAACTAAAGACAGGGTGGATTTTTCTGAGGTTGCTTTCAGGCCCAGCACAATCATCCTCCCTGGAGACACTGGGCTACTGGTGAGGCTCAGCATAGTGGTCAAAAGGATGGACATTGAACATCACTGGCCAGCCCGGCAGCTGAACTGAAAGCAAGTGACCAGACCTCAAGTCAGTGTCCTGGGCCTGTGTCCCCACTCTGAGTCATGGGGCCCCTTCCCTGAAGCAGGCATTAAGGTGCACACAAGAGGGACATAGAGCCAGGAAGTAGTGGCCCAGTGCTTGGGAGGCAGAGGCAGGTGGATCTCTGTGAGTGAGTTTGAGGCCAGTCTGGTCTACCAAGTGAGTTCCAGGACAGCCAGAGCTACAACACAGAGAAACCCAGTCTCAATAAACCAAAACCAGAAAAAAGGGGGGCACATAGGGGCAGAAGAGGGATCCTGGGTGACTCTGTACCACTCCTATCAGGCCCTCTCTGTGGTGACCCGGGAATGCTGTGGTATAGGTTTTTGGGGAGTGCCCAGCACGGGTTTGTGAACTTAATGGTATGACCTGGGCGTGCATTTGTGGTATTTGTGTGTATGAGGTTATGTGACTACGAGGCTGAGTGACAGTGTGGCATTAGTGGGGAGACACCCAGTGGGCACAGCCTGGGACAGGTGGGGACTGTGGGGGTGTCTACAGTTGTATGCACACAGCAGCTGGTGAGCCTGCTTCTCTCCAAGGGTTAGGACAGGAAGCAGATAAGTGGGGACACTGGTGTGACTCAGTCCACTCCCCACAGTCATCTGGCCTCCTTTTGATAAGGCCACCCTTGGGGGCCAGTAGGAGATGTCATGCTGCTCAGCGACTTCCTGAAGACACTCCAGCATCTGGGGCTTTCCCAGAGGTCCTCAACCTGAGTTTCCTTTCCCCATCTCCCGGCTGTGGCTTACAATGCACCGTGAACCTCCTGCCTTTGCTTACGTTGTCCCTCAGCCTCGATGCTGTTCTTTTCCTTCCAGTGCTGTGTTTCCACTCCAAGGCCAGGCTGAGCTGCTGCCCAGCATCCCTTGCTTTTCTGCTTTCCCTGGTCTCTTCTGCTATTGGGAACCCAGGTCTTCCAATTGACAGGAGACTCACTCATCTGTCCCTTGGTAGCCTGGGAGTCCAAGGCTGGCCTGTAGTGTTCTCTCTGGGACTGACCTGGTGGCTAAAGCCCTGACTGTGGATCTGGGACCTGGGCAGGGATTCTGGCTCTGTTACTCAGACACCACGCTAGTCTCTAGTTGCCTCACTGGTTTCCAAATGGGGGTCTTGGGCTGCCCAGGAGTGCACAGGGCTGGGATGCCCTGCTTGGGATTGGAGATATAGCAGGGGCCTGAGTTCTCCGGGGTAAGAAGGATACTGCTATCCTAGATCACATACTGGCAGCATGTAACAACCCTGGCCCACTGGGGGACTTCCCAGCACGGATGCCTCGTTCACCAGGGGACTCTTCTCTGGGTTCTAACCTGCTCCTGGCTCCCTGCAGACCCTTCTGTGGAGAGGCATGCCTCAAAAAGCAGACACACAAGCCGGGGAGGGTGCCTGGGGCTCATGGCCATTTGACAGTGTTTGTGGAATTCCTGTTTGTATATGTGCCAGGCTGTGCTGGGTGCAAGCAAAGTCAGCAAAGATCTCTGCCCTCCCAGCAGGGAGACACACAAGGCCACAGTGAGCACAGTTATGTGCTATGCTTGCAGGTGAAAAGTCTGTGGAGGGGGAGGAGGAGTGGCAGGGGAGGAGGCTGAGGGCAGACAAGGGGCCCAGGGAGGCTATGCTTGGCCAGATGATGGAAACCTGGGGAATGAGCAGAGACTGAATAGGAGCCCTGGGCACCAGAGAGAGGATGCGCCTAGGATGGTCCCTGGGATGCTGAAGAGCCCAGGATTCCTAAATCTGGGTACTGACTCTTAAGAAATTGACAATAGTCTTGAACCCTTCTCCAGGAATATATACACTGAGCATGTCCATGTCCACATACCTATCTTCGTGTGTATGTGTGTGTGTATGTGTGTGTGTGTGTGTGTGTGTGTGTGTGTGTGTGTGTGTGTGCCATGTGCTCATACATGTCTACATACACTTACAAGCATGCATGCTTCTGAGAATTCTGGATTGTTCCTGAACATCTTGTAACAATGATCCATGTGTATCCATTGCCCTGGCTTGACCAGAGTGGAAACTGAGGCTTGCAGAGAGGAGACTTTCTAAATGAAACATGGACTAGCTCTCTGGAAGCCAGGAAGCCCTCAGGGCCTTCAGAGAGATGGTCCAACTGTCGGCAGAAGAATGAGTAGGAAACCCTCACCTCGGCAGGTGAGATGGCCCAGGGAGGGGAATGCAGCTGCCCAGCAGGAGGAGCCAATTCTGGGCTAACAGACCCAGCAATTGTTCCCAGAGCCAAATCAGCTCCAGAAAGAAAGAGGCGGCCCAACTGTAAGGTGACACCACACATCATGCTGGGGGCAGGATAATCTTGTAACTGGGCGTCTCCCAACTCCAGCTCCTACAGCCTCTAAGTCTATCAGCCAGTCCCCAGAGGGGGGGGGGGGCAGGGAGGAGGACCACCTACCAAGCCCCTCCCTGCCCACACACAGGAAGTGACTGGAGGGGGAGCCAGATGCTGCTGCTGTCAGTGGGGTGATGGATGCAAGCATCCTACTCTACAGATGAAGAAACTCACGTGTAGGCCCAGGGTGCACAGTAGGGCGGGACTAGAACCCGAGTTTTAATACGTCCATATTCCCTGCCTCAAGCTGCTTGAGTGGGACTGTCTCGCTGGAGGGAAGAAAGTGAAAGGTGACAGGGGAAGGGGAATGAGAGACTGTTTCTCGTCCTGCCAGCTCCGAGGGAGGTGGGCTCCTCCTCCCACCAGGCCTAGGCTGAGAGGGGGAGGGGCATGTGCTGTCCCTGGCTGGACCAAGCCCTGGTTGATTATGGTCAGGGAAGTCACTTGCCGTCTCTGAAGGGCTGGGGAAATTCGTGCTCACCACACTGTTCCAACAGACTTCGAGAGAAATGCTGAGAAACGGAGGTGGACTTTGGTATGACCCTAACCGAGGCAGCTCCCCCTCCCTCTCAGAGGCCTCCCAAGAAGCTTGGGAATCTGCAAGAGGCAGGAAAACAAAGACTCAAGGGTGGTGGTGGGGGACAAAGAGCAAACAGCAGGTCCCCAGAAGCTTCCAGAAGTGGCCAGCTCTGGGCAGGGCAAGGCACAGCCATCTCGCTCTTGTCACCCATATAACTTCCCCGGGTGGTGCTGGGAGGAGAGCGTGCTTCTCTCTGCACTCTGAGCACTGAAGCGGAAGACAGGCAAATGTGAGTGCTTTGCATTGTATTGAAATCAAAGGCCATGGGAGTTGTATGTGGAATATAGCTTAGTGGTGGGGTGCCTGCCTGGCATATGGGAGGCCCTGGGTTCCATCCACAGAGCCACAATGAATAGACAGACAGACAGGCAGAGGCAGATAAATAGACAACCCAACCAGGACGCCGTGCACTCGGGAGGCAGAGGCAGGTGGATCTTTGAGTTTGAGGCCAGCCTGGTCTACAGAATGAGTTCCAGGATAGCCAGGGCTATACAGAGAAACCCTGTCCCAAAATAAAAATAGATAATCTAAGAAGATGTCATGCTATAGAGGAGGTGTATTAGTTTAAAAATCACAGCAAGAGGCCGGGCGTTGGTGGCGCACGCCTTTAATCCCAGCACTTGGGAGGCAGAGGCAGGTGGATCTCTGTGAGTTCGAGGCCAGCCTGGTCTACAGAGCCGAGTTCCAGGACAGCCTCCAAAACAATACAGAGAAACCCTGTCTCGAAAAACCAAAAAAAAAAAAAAAAAAAAAAAAAAAGAAAGAAAGAAAGAAAGAAAATCACAGCAAGATGCCTTGTATGTAGTACCACAAGAACTGATGGTTAAAGAGAAGTTGCTGCTTTTCCAGAAGATCTGAATTCAATTCCCTGTACCCATATCTGGGCAGCTCATAACTGCCAGTAACTCCAGTTATGGAGGTCTGACACCCTCCTCTTCTGGTCCTGAGGGCACTTGAATACACACACAGAATGCACAGATTCACACATAAAGTAATAAAAAAAAAAGAAATGGTATTGGAGAGATGGCTTAGCAGTTAAGAGCATTTGTTACTTTTTTTTTGAGACAGGGTTTCTCTGTGGCTTTGGAGGCTGTCCTGGAACTTGCTCTTGTAGACCAGGGTGGCCTTGAACTCAGAGATCCACCTGCCTCTGCCTCCTGAGGGCTGGAATGAAAGGTGTGCACCACCACCACCCGGCTCCCATTTGTAATTCTTGCAGAAGACCTGTGTTCAATTCCCAGCACCCACATGGTTAATCACAACCATCCCGAACTCCAATGCCCTTTTCTGACCTCTGAGAAGACTCTACCCCTAAAAGAAAACATTGTATCATAAAGTTGATACAGCAAACCTAGAGGTGGGAGCCATGGGTGGATTTTCTTTTCAATGAAAATTATCACCTGCAAACAACCTTTTGATAATTATCTAGTTTATACTGTGTGCTGCAATCTATTCAATTAAAGTCATCCAGAAGTTAGTGGGACTAGGGATGTAACTCAGGGCAGAACACTTGTCTGCCATGTGTGAAGCTCTGAGCTAGATCTCTAGCACCACAGAAAACCACACAGGGTAGCGCAACATCTGTTAATCACCGCAATCCAGGGGTGCAGGCCAGAGGAGCAGGAGTTCCAGTTCATACAATGACTTCCAGACCAGCCAGGGATGTGAGAGAGCATATCTCAGACAAACAAAATGACAAAAACTTGGGAACATTTGAGGGTAACTCAGCCAGTGAACACTTGCCATGCAAACCTGAGTTTGATGCCCAGATCCCACAGTGGAAGGAAAAAAACAACTTCCAAGAGGTACCCTCTGACATGTGCAAGAAGGCAAGACATAAACATGGTCTCTTGAGCTGGTGCGCACAGCTGGTGACCATATACGGGTAATAACAGGAAGTTTATTTGGTTTTTGTTGTTGTTTGTTTTTTGAAGCAAGGTTTCTCTGTGTAGCTCTAGCTGTCCTACAACTCACTTTTGTAGACCAGGCTGGCCTCGAATTCACAGATTCACCTGCCTCTGCCTCTGCCATAACAAAAGTTTGATGGGGATGTCCTTTTGTATGTGTTTCTCTTATTGACTGATGAATAGATTTAAATACTTCTGTCACTATAATACAAAAAGGGTCTTCTTTCCTAGTTGGAAATGAGTTTGTCCTATTAGCATGAATTTGTCTTGGGTTCTTGAAAAATAAAATCACAGTTGGGTGGTGGAGATGCACATTTTAAATTCCAGACAGAGATAGGTGGATCTCTGTGAGTTCAAAGCTAGCTTGGTCTACAGAGTGAGTTCCAGGACAGCCAGGACTACACAGAGTAGCCCCTGTCTTTTTTTTTTTTTTCCTTTCTCTTTTAAAGATTGATTTATTTATTCGGTATACAGTGTTCTGCCTGCATGTATGTCTGCCTATCAGAAGACCAGATCTCATTATAGGTGGTTGTGAACTGCCATGTGGGTGCTAGGAATTGAACTCAGGACCTCTGAAAGAGCAGCCAGTGCTCTTAACCTCTGAGCCATCTCTCCAGTCCAAGAAACTCAGTCTTGAAAACAAAAGCCAAAAAATCACTTTACATCATAAGAAGAAGAAAATTGAGGGTGAAGGGAGGGTTTAGCAGTTAAAAGCATTTGTTGCTCTTGGGGAGGATCCACCTGGGTTCAGTTCCCAGCACCCGAATGACAGCTTACAACCATGCTTCATTTCCAGGGTATGTTACACCACTCCTGAACTCCATGGGCACCAGTCATGTACGCAGACAAAACACTCATGCAAAATAAATGAAGTTTTCAAAAAGTTATGAGTAAGACAACTAATTAGGGGTTATACTGAAATGGCTCAGCAGTTAAGAGCACTGGCTGTTCTCCCAGAGGACCTGGGTTTGATTTCCAGAACCCCCATGGCAGCTCACAACTGTCTATAACTGCAGTTCTAAGGGATCCAGTGGGCATACATGCAGGTAGTGCACATATATGTAGGTAGTGTACATACATGCAGGTAGTGCACATACATGCAAGTAGTGCACATATAGGCAGGCAAAACACCCACACATAATTATTAAAAATGCAAAGACATAACAAAGAAAAGAAAGGACACAAGCCTGCAAATTTAGCAACTTGGGAGACTGAGGCAGGATGATCACAAATTAGAAGCCAACACTGGCTACACAGTGAGACCTGTCAAAATAAATTAAATGAATGATAAAAAGGCGCATTGTTGTTCAAGACTTACAGGGTATATAGTCTTGGGGAGCAGGGCTTGTCTTGGGAAGCAGGAAAGTCTACCTCAAACCAGGTGTGGTGGTCCATGCATTTTGTCCTAGCACTTGGGGGGTAGGCAGCAGAGGCAGGTGGGTATCTGAGTTCAAGGCTAGCCAGATCTACAGAGAGAGGTCCAGGATAATCAGGGCTGCACAGCGTCTTGAAAACTCTAAATAAGTAAATAGATAATAGTCTACCATAGGTTACATGAGTGCTAGAGATTGCCTATCACGAGCATCCTGGGAGAGGGAAGAAGAGAGGGAACCCTCCAAGCCTGGGGGTGAGTCGCAGATGCAGCTAGTACCTTCACCATGACCCTCTGGGCCTCACCTGGAGAGGGCATCACGGGCGGCTTTGTGAACACTGTTGATGAAGCAGGGACAGAAGGATGAAGACCAGTATACAGAGGCCAGAGCAAGACACAAAGCAGCATGGACACTGCGGCCAGCCACCCTGTGTCTTGAACACTTCCCACCACCAGGCCTCTGCATAGGGCCATGGCGGTTTGCACAGTTAGTTGCAGTGGTTAGGATCATGTATTTGCATAGCACCAAAAGGGAGGCCTGTGCCCCCAGCCACAGTGTGCTTGCTCACAATCACACCACAGCAAGGATCTCTCTACAGGTCCATGCACACACAGGGGCCGACCTGCTACGTGCCGCAGAACAGAGACACACAGGTACACACACATACACACACACAGGGGCTCTGGCCAGCTCAACCTCACACAGCACACACACCAGCACAGGACGCCAAGGCCGTGGGCCGGCGCACGCACGGTCACAGGCAGGGAACGCGCAATTCGCGCATCCGATAGCTGCACACACGCAAGGCGCGGGGAGGCGGCGGGAGCCCGCGGTCCAGGCGCCCCCGGCCCCGAGCGCGCGGAGCCCGCTGGAGGGGGAGGGGACGGGGCCGCGCGGGGGCGGGGCGGGGGCCGGCTGGAGCGGGCACCTCCAGCGCAGCGCTCGGCCTCGCCGCCGCGCCCCCGCCGCCGCCCCGGGGTGCAGTCAAGCGGTCGCGCGGGGCCCGCGGGACGGGGTGGAGGTGGGGTGGGGGGCGGGGATCGGGCCGGGCCGGAGCCGTGCTGCCTGCGATGCCGGGCGCCCGCCGCAGCCGCCGCCGCCGCCGGAGCCCGGGATGGGGCGAGGAGAGGCTGCGGCGGACGCCAGCATCTCCCCGCCGGGGGCCGCGGAGCCGCCGCCGCCGCTGCTGCTGCCGCCGCTGCTGAGACCCAGCGGGAGATGGGTGAGTTGACTCGTGGATCCAGGGACCCGCACCACAGCCCTGCATCTCCCGCGCCCCAGGCCTCGCCTCCGGGTTCCCACCACCGCCCCCCGCGAGGGTCCGGCAGTCCGGGGCCGGGGGGACCTGGAGCCCGAGGGGCAAGATGCGGGGGGCAGCTTAGCCGGCACTCCCTGCCCCCACCCGATTGCTCTCCGCAGCGTTCCCTGGCCTCAGGGCAGAGCCTGGCGCGGCGACCCCTCCCCTGACTGGACTGGGGGTGGGGTGGGGGCGTCCCAAGGCGCGGGGCTCCGGCCATGCTTTGTGCGCCGTGCTCTCCCCTCCACCTCCGGCGCGGCTTGGGGCTGGGGGCGCGAGGCCTCCGCTCTTGCCTTCCCCACCCCCGACCCTGGGCTGCTGCGGTGACTGGCCGAGGCCCAGGCGCGGTCGGGGGTGCTGGGCGGGTGCGGGGACTGTGGCTGGAGCTGTAACTACAGCTACCTCAGTGGGGAGCGAGCAAAAGCGAACGATAAGAGAGGGCTCCCCCACCCCAGCTCCTTTCACTGGGGAGGGGGGCTCCTTCTCTTTGCACTGCACTGCCCAGGGCGGAGGAGGGTTCCTGACTGGGGGAGGGCGCTATAAATATCTGCAAATAGTTCTGGAACCGGGGGTGGGAAGAGAAGCTTGCTTGGTTGTGCTGGTTGTGTGTGTGTGTGTGTGTGTGTGTGTGTGTGTGTGTGTGTGTGTGTGTGTGTGTGTTGGGGTGCCTGAGCTGGGGCTAAGCAAGCGGAGGTGCTACTTCCCAGTCCACTCTGATGGCTTGAGATCTGATGATGCTCCCCACCCTAGAACACCCCAGAAGAGGGATGAAGTCAGGAACATTTCCCTATTGGGATTCTCCTATGGCCCTTTATTATTCCTGATAGGGACTGGCCGTGTCACCTGGAGGGACACAGTTATTACAGGTCCAGGCACTGAGCCAAGCTTGAGCATGGCAGGGAGAGCAAGAAAAGGCTTTCTCCCTCCAGGAACTGGCAACTCCAGGGTTAGTGCTGCCCAATGCTAAGGAGATAGGCAGGGGTCCTGGGAAAGTTAGAAAGAGGGGCCTCTCTGCTGGAGGGAGAAAGAACCTACTGGAATAGATGACAGGAATGTTGAAGGGTTCCCAGGACCGGAAGAAATAGCAAGAGCAAGGGCCTAGAGGTGTGAATCCCTCGTGTAATGAGAGATGGGGTGCAGGATAGTGGGACACCGGACCACCATGAGAAACGGGCTGGAAAGGGGGAGGGGCTGGAGAGGACAGGAGGGCCAGATGGAGAAGAGGTAGGTCACACCAGGAGGCTGGTACTGGCTCCTGAGAACAGCAGGGAACTGTCCTCGGCAGGGATTGAGCAGACTGCCTCTGCTGCCTCCTTGGAGGATCTGCCTGTGTGTCCTGTGGTCAGGGCTACTCATTGCCCATCAGCTATCCCTTCTGCTGCAGCAGCACACCTCATGAAGTCGGCGTTCTGAGCCTCAGTTTCCACCTCTGTCGAGTGGAGAGAATACCCCGCCCCCCAGGATTTTGGAGAGGATTGAAAGTGATGAAGCATGTAGGATGCCTGGCACCTGAACCGTATTGGGAAATTGCTGGCTGCTGCGTTGGTATTATTACCTGTAAAATGAGGCCATCTGATGCCAGCTGGCTGTGAGGCCAGTTTCATGGGGAGGGCAGGCTGTGCTGAGGATCATGGGAGGACCAATGTGGATGGGAGAGCCTAGGGCACTCGGGGAACTGCGCAGGAATCTCTTCTGGGATTCTGGGAGGAGGAGGGTGGTGTGCAGATAGTCTGCTGGTCCCTCTGTACCCATCAGTATGCTTCTCCTCTCCCAGCAAGAGACTTGAGGTATACCTCCATGCTCCTGGAGTACAAGTGATCTTTGTTCCCCATACTTTACGATACTTTCCCCTTCCTCAAGCCAGGTCTAACTTTCCACATGGAGACCCAGGTATCCTTCTAGAAGTTTCTTTGGATATTTAGGCCAAGACACATGTTGTGTTCAGTTGAGGAGATTAGAGAGGAGATGAGCCTTCTTAGATTGACATCTAACTGGGCAATAGTTGCCATTAGGTACCTTCCATCACCCAGCAGAATCATCTAAAGCAGACCCCTGATCCATTGGCCAGGTTCAGATCCTGGCTCTGCCACTTCTTGATTTCTGTCTATATATCTGATCTCAGTTTCCCTGTCTCTAAAATGGAGACAGTGCACATGTTATCATTTGAGCAGCTTAGTATGATTTCTGCTGGGCATTTTACTGCACCTTCTTAGAGTGAGCCTTAGAAGCTCCGCAGTCTGTCTTAGCACAGGGGTTGTGCATGTTCCTATGGTCAGGGGCCTGCCTTTCTGTGTCATCGCTCAGGCAGGGGTGATGGGTATGCTGACATCTGGCTGTCTGGTAAAATAAGACCCCTGGTGATGAGTGTTGGTGCCTAAGGGCCAGATGCTTCGTACTGTGATAGCAGTCATAATGCATGGGCGTAGGCACGAACGTTATTCCCACGGGGCAGTATGGGATGCCTGGAATGGAGGCTCACAGCCAGGAAGTGGTAGGATTGGGGTTGCATTCCATTTGTAAGGACCATTTGTCCCGCTCCCTATCTGAGTCCTCTTGTTCTTCCAGACCTCCCTTCTCTCTCTGTGGGTTCCCAAGGTCCTGCACCGAACCTTTCCCGAAGCAGTGAGCCACAGAGCCTCCAGGCTACTCTCCTTTTGGGGCTTGGCTTTTCTTATGTCTGTCCTGTGTCTGTCTTGGGCCTGTCCTGCCTGTGTGGAGGACATACTTCCCAGCTCCGACCTGGCTGTTTTATTAGAGTCCCTCTATGACAGAGCTAGGAATCCACAAAAGAATGTGGGCTGGAGAGATGGCTCAGAGGTTAAGAGCATTGGCTGCTCTTGCTGAGGTCGTGAGTTCAATTCCCAGCAACCACATGGTGGCTCACGACCATCTGTAATGAGATCTGGTGCCCTCTTCTGGTGTGCAAGAATATATGCAGACAGAACATTGTATACATAATAAATAAATCTTTAAAAAAAAGAATGTAATGGTGGGGCATGGTGGTGAGGGTGTTTAATCCCAGCACTCAGAAGGCAGGTGGATCTCAGTGAGCTTCAGGCCAGACTGGTCTACATAGCAAGTTTCAGGCAAACAAAATAAAAGTTTGATTACACTCTGTCTGTTTCTCTCTGTCTCTCTGTCTCTCTCTCTGTCTCTCCTGTGTGAGTGAGCTCAGGTCACCAGATTCAGTGCCAGGTGCCTTTATCTACTGAGCTGTCTTGCTGGCCCTGTTTAAAAATTTTGTTTCTGGGGATAGAAATCAGGGCCCACACAGCGTTAAAAATGTGAAGATTGCCAGGTGGTGGTGCAGCACACCTTTAATCCCAGCACTCGGGAGGCAGAGGCAGGAGGATCTCTGTGAGTTTGAGACCAGCCTGGTCTACAAGAGCTAGTGCCAGGACAGCCTCCAAAGCCACAGAGAAAACCTGTCTCGAAAAACCAAACCAAAAAAAAAAAAAAAGAAAGAAAGAAAAATGTGAAGATTACGGGGCCGTTGGACTCCCAGAAACCGTTGCTTGGCCCCATGGAGTCCAGGCTGCCTCGTGATATCTCTGACTCTTTTGCTCGTTCTTGGCGTCTGTTCCCAGTCACCTAGAGCTCCATTCACCATGCTATTTCTGGATCTTCTTGCTCCTTCTGGAGGCTGACTCTGGCCTGCGCTGATCCCCAAGCTGGCCTGTACTGTGGGCAGATCCTGGTGGTCAGAGTGGTGGTAGCCACAAAGAAAGGGGCCGCAAGGACAGCTGAGGATGATGGGAGGGGCTGGCACTGGGCCTTGAAGGTGGAAGGCGTTCAATAAGTATCCCTTAAACATTTATTGAATGTGATTCCAAGGACAGCAAGTGAGGGCCATTTCCGGAAAGGATGCAGCATTACTGGCTTGGATAAAAGATTTAGAAGGTGTTTCTGACCGCAACCCAGTGAGTTGGTTTGTAGAGTAGTCTCCTGTCTCCTGCTAGGACTTAGTCCCACTCTCCTCAAACAATAGAGTGAGCAGATGATAATGAAACAACAAGGATTTAAATGAAACAGGTTTTATTCTCAGTGGGATGCCAGCCAAGAGTGGATACAATTCTGAGAGTATACAGCTTAAAGCTCTCAAAGGCTTCAGGATGCCAACTGAGAAATAGCTTGAGAAGTGATACAGTTTTGGAAGACACCCGGAAGAGCAGGTCTCTGAGGTGATGGGCAGTCTTGACACAGGAAGCTGGAAACTGCCCTGTATTGGCGACAGAGAGCTGGAATGTCACAGGCTGTGGTGGCTTGAGTAAGAAGGACCCTCACCTGGGTGATGATGTGATCATCCCAGTACTCTGGGAGGAGAAGCAGGCGGATATCTGTGAGTTGGAGGTCAGTCTGGTCTACAGAGTGAGTTCCAGGACAGCCAGAGAAACCCGTGTCAAAAAACAAAAAACAAAAAAGAAAAAAGAAAGAGAATGACCCCCATAGGCTCATGTATTTGAATGCTTCATTATCAGGGAGTGGCACTATTTGAGAAGGATTAGGAGGTGTGGCCTTGTTGAAAGAAGTATGTCACTGAGGGGGTTGAGGTTTGAACATTTGAGGTTTCAAAACCCTATGCCAGACCCAGTTGTGCTCTGTCTCTTCCTGCTGCCTATGGATCAGAATGTGGAACTCTCAATCTTTTCAGCACCATGTCTACCTGTGTGCCACCAATCTCCCCGCCGTGATGATAAAGGACAAAAACCTCTGAAACTGTAAGCAAATCTCCAATTAAATGCTTTTGGGGCATGGGTAGTTGGAGGCAGTGTTACTCTGTGTTGCCCTGGCTGTCCTGGAACTTGCTATATAGATCAGGCTGGCCTTAAACTCAGATCTGCCTGCCTCTGCCTCTCCAGTGCTGGGATTAAAGGCATGTGCCAGCATGCCCAGCCTTAATGCTTTCTTTTGTATGCATTGGCTTGGTCACAGTGTCGCTTCACAGCAATAGAATGACAGAAGGCCTTCCAGTTATCAGAGTCTCTCAGTTTGTGGAAGCCTCAGGCTGAGTCTGGAGGCTGAATGGAGCAAACTCCCTCCCTGAGGTTTAAAAATAATTCTTTCTTCCTCTTCTGTGGATTGCTAATGCATCCTTCAGGAAGCCCAAACTTACAGGTCAGCATCTGAGTTCCATTGGTTGATGTGTGGCTTGCAAATGGGTTGAAAAATAGGCTGGGCAGTGATGGTGTTAGCCTTTGATCCCAGCACTCAGGAGGCAGAGGCAGGTAGATCTCTGTGATTTCGAGGCCAGCCTGGTCTACAGAACAAGTTCCAGGACAGGTTCCAAAGCTACACAGAGAAACCCTGGGGTGGGGGGTGGGTGTACAGGACTCTGACTGGACGTGACCAGTGGGGGAGCAATTAAACTTTTTGACGGTAAGCACACCAAAAGTAGTTAAAAGTTTACAAGCAACTTGTTACAATGTTTCCACTGGCTCCTGTGATACTTGCCTATGGTCTGTTACTTTGGTCAGGTTCCCCAATAGTTCCTGTGGTTTCTGCTGGTGGGCTGCACACTAACAGTTACAAGCATTAAGACTTCAGAGACAAGCCGGGCGTTGGTGGCGCACGCCTTTAATCCCAGCACTCGGGAGGCAGAGGCAGGCGGATCTCTGTAAATTCGAGACCAGCCTGGACTACCAAGCAAGTTCCAGGACAGCCTCCAAAGCTACAGAGAAACCCTGTCTCGAAAAGCCAAAAAAAAACTACCAAGCGAGTTCCAGGACAGCCTCCAAAGCCACAGAGAAACCCTGTCTCGAAAAACCAAAAAAAAAAAAAAAAAAGATTTCTGAGAAAAGCAGGTCTTTGAGGTCTTGACACCTGTTGTTGGTAACAGATAGCTGGAGTCTCAGAGGCTGTGGGTATTTTGAATAAGAATAGCCCCCACCCGAGAGGGAGGGAGGGGGAGGTCTTGGTACACATCTTTCAGGAGCTGAGGAAGGCAGTTCTCTTTGAATTCAAGGTCATCCTGGTCTACCGAGTGAGTTCCTGGACAGCTGGGTTTACACAGCGAAACCCCGTATCGAAAAAACCCAAACCTAAACCAAAACCAAAACCAAACTAAACCAACCAACCAAACAACCAAACCAAACAAACAAAAGATTTCTGGGCTTGAACCTGGTCTCTGTCAGACTCAAAACTCCCTCTGGGGTAGGGACCTACCACTAACTCAACGTATTGTGAACCTGAATGGTTATAACTTGTATTTATAGTGCTAACATGACCATAGAGTTTTATTTTATTTTTTACTTACTAATTAATTTATTTAATCAGTGTTACACTGTAGCCAGGCTGGTCTAGAAATTACTATGTAGCCTAGGTTAGCTTCAAACAGATTCTAATCCTCCTGCCTCCGCTTCCTCATTCTGGAATTTACAGGTGTGGGCTACCATGCCCGTCTCTCGGCTTTTCTTTCTTTTTCTTTTGTGTATTGGGTGTGGAACTCAGAGGCTTGTTTGTGTGAGGCAAGTCCTTTGTATCAAAGCTATATTTCTTTATTTTTCTTATTTATTTTTTAAAGATTTATTTTGAAAGCTTTTCCAGTTTAAGATTCATTTATTTCATATGTATGAGTGTTTTGTTTGCATGTATGTGTGTGCATCATGTGTGTGCTTAGTGCCTATGAAGGTCAGAAGAAAATACCCAATCTCCTGGAACTGGAGCTATAGGTATTTGTGCGCTGCTATGTGGGTGCTGGGAACCAAACCCGTTGAGCCATTTCTCCAGCCTTTATGTATACTTGGCATTTTGAGACGGGGTTTTTCTGTGTAGCCCTGGCTACTCACTCTGCAGACCAGGCTGGCTTCAAACTCAGAGATCCATTTGCCTCTGTCTCCCAAGTTCTGGGACTAAAGGACTACACCCAGCTTTATTTATTTATTTATTTATTTATTTATTTATTTATTTATTTATTTATTTTGGTTTTTCGAGACAGGGTTTCCCTGTGGCTTTGAAGGCTGTCTCGCTTGGTAGACCAGGCTGGTCTCGAACTCACAGTGATCCGCCTGCCTCTGCCTCCCGAGTGCTGGGATTAAAGGCGTGCGCCACCAATGCCGGCTCCAGCTTTTTTATTTTTTATTATTTTATTTATTTATTGTGTTTATAGTCTTCTGTCTGCATGCCAGCAGAGGGCACCAGATCTCATTCAAGGTGGTTGTGAGGCACCATGTGGTTGCCGGGAATTGAACTCAGGAACTCAGGATGAACAGTTAGTGTCCTTAACCGCTGAGCCATCTCTCCAGCCCTTTTTTTTTATTATTATTAATTGTGTGTTTGCGTGTATACATGAGTGCAAGTATCTGAGGAGATCAGAAAAGAGTCCCTTGGAGCTGGAGTCAGAGGTGTTTATGAGCTGTTTGATGTGGGTACTGGGAGCAACTCTAGCGCTCTGGAAGAACAGTGTGGGTTCTGGGCTGCAGAGCTGTGCTCAGACACATTGCCTGTCTTTCTTGCGCGGTGTTGCTCTAGCATCACTTGAGTCCCAGGCAGCGGTGCTAGGATAATTCTCGTTTCTCTGTGTAGAAGCTGAGTCTCAAGCTGGAGCAGTCACACAAGCAGGGAGAGGTGCCGTAGAAAGAGCCTGCATCGTGGGCTGTGACCATGGTGTTCTTTCCGCTGCTCTCAAAGCCGTCCATACTGGGTAGGAAGGGACAGTGCTGCTTCTTCCCTTGCCATAGCTTGTGCTGAGAAACCATGGGAAGGCAGTAGCTCACTGTCACACTGTGCTCCGAGAGTGAGCTGGAGTATGGCTGGAGGAGGTCACAGGAGCTGCACACGTGGTTACAATGTTATAAAATGGTCTGGTAGAATGACCGAAGGTCTCTGTGATTGGGTCCAGCCTTGGGCAGATAGTGCACTCCAAAGGTCACCGCCATGCAGGGGACTTTAGAGTCCAAGGGCTGACTTGAGACTTCCATGTCACCACAGTACTGTAGCACAGGCTGGTGACTTGTACCCACTACTGGGGAGAACATGACAGAAACCATGGTTCCCAGGTACATGTATCAGGGAGGAATGGTGTGCCTCATATTCTTTGGGTGGGGGCACCAGCACCCTCACCTTAGAAATCCAGGAGCTGAGGCCGGATGTGGTGGTGCACGCCTTTAGTCTTAGCACTCAGGAGGCAGAAGCAGATAGATTTTGCAGCTCAAGACCAACCTGGTCTACCTGGACAGTTCAGGACAGCCAGGGCTCTATAGACAGAAATCCTGACTCAAAAAAGATAGGAGGAACTCAGGAGCTAGTTTTCCCTGCTGGCTTTTGTCCTTTTGTCCAGAGCCCTGTCTCACCTCTTTTCTGTATCCTTTGTCCATTTGTTGTTGAGGCTCTTTTTTTTTTTTTTTTTAACAAGACAAGGTTTCTCTGTATTGTTTTGGAGGCTGTCGGTCCAGCCTGGCCTCGAACTCACAGAGATCCGCCTGCCTCTGCCTCCCAAGTGCTGGGATTAAAGGCATGCGCCACCACCGCCCGGCTTGTTGTTGAGGCTCTTATACAAAGTTATGTCTGATCCCCAGGGCCAGCAAGGATGGGCCCATATTGCCCAAGGCTTTGGTCTGCCTGCCCCATGGGATAGGTAGGGTATATGTGCCAAGGACATTGTGCAGCGAAGAGCGTGTTAGAAACCCTTTGAAGAAAATAAGATGGAGGACCAGCAAGACTCACCTCGTGGTTCCTTGTGTCTCCATGACAAAGGGAGAGAGTGATCGGATAGACTCTCTGTCTCAGCTTTTGAATATATAAGACAAGTGAAGCCGAGTCCAGGTGATTGTCACCTCAGCCAAGAGAAGGGGCTGAGCTGGGAAGCCCCAGACTTCATGGCCACGTAAAACTGCCCATTGTAGGAGGAACACTGAAGTCTATGGCACTCAGGACTTAGTGTTCCTCAAGAAGTGGTTAAGGGTTCTGGTGGTGTGTGTGAGATAGCCCAGGACTCTCTGTACCATTATACTCCTCATACTGTTCCTATTCCAAGCCAGGGAGTTTCTCCACAGGATCAGTGTTGGGTCTGGCGTTGATAAGGAGTGAGGAAGATGGAGTTCCTCTCCAGGGCCCTGAGCTCCCAATCTCACATGTGCAGAAGGACAAAGTCCATTTAGGAAAATGCATGTTGTTCCAAAGGTGGCAGGAAATCTATGGAGATGGTTTATTCCAGGAAAAAAAGGGGGTGCAGGGGGAAAGGGAGGGTCTGTGTGAACTCAGGCCTGTAGGAGCCAGCAGGGCAGGAGAGTGGACATGCTGCCCTGTTACCTTTGCTGTTTTCCTGATTTTCTAAAATGTATAAGGAACTGTCATAAAAAAATGAAGTTTTAAGTTCTAAAGGCAAAAGGGAAGAAAAGATCCCTGGTTACAGCTCCTGCCTCCATCCATCTGTTCTGGTGCTGTCACCTGCCCGCTGCTCCCTTGGGGGCTCTGTCACCTGCCCGCTGCTCCCTTGGGGGCTCTGTCACCTTCCCGCTGCTCCCCCGTGGCTCTGACACCTGCCCATTGGTTCCCCGTGGCTCTGTCACCTTCCCATTGGTTCCCCGTGGCTCTGTCACCTGCCCACTGCTACCCCATGGCTGGCTGTCAGAACTCCTGGCTCAAGTGTATGTGGTACAAGAAACAATTTTCTTTCTTTTTTTTTGAGACAGGGTTTCATGTAGCCCAGGCTGGCCTTGAATTTGAGACATGACTTTGGACTCCTGATCCTCCTGCCTCCGCCTCTCAGAGTTACTGGGGTATGTAAGCACTTGGATGCCTGCCTTTTAGTGCTGACTGGGGCTTCCAGGTGAGAAAGTTAAGTAATTGATGAGGCAAGGATTAACTGGATGGTGGTCTCATGGAGGTCATGAGTAGTGGGCTCAGCCCCTAAAGTCCTTGTTTGGTAGCACTGATTTTTATAAAAATAAATAAATACAAGGGATATTATTTATTTTTAATTATGTGTGTGTAGGTGAGGCCAGAAGAGGGTGTCAGATCCCTCAGGAGAGGGGGTTACAGGCCATTGTGAGTTACCCAGCATGGATTCTGGGAACCAAACTTGACTCCTCTACAAGATCAAAATGTGCTCTCAGCCCGGCGGTGGTGGCACACGCCTTTAATCCCAGCACTCGGGAGGCAGAGGCAGGAAGATCTCTGTGAGTTCGAGGCCAGGCTGGACCGACAGCCTCCAAAACAATACAAAGAAACCCTGTCTCGTAAAACCAAAAAAAAAAAAAAAATGTGCTCTCAACTGCTGAGATATCTCTTGCGCGCGCTCCATCCATGCCCTTTGATGGGGTGGCCTCTTGTGTCCCCAGATGAGGTAGTTAGACCCTATCCCAAGGCTTCCTGTTGCAGAAGGGTCTAGTCTGCCTCTGCTGTGGCATGACTGCCCCTTAGTCCTTGCTGACACTCGGAAGTATCCTCCCATATTATCAAGTCACCCTAGTGCCATGGTCCTGCCCCGACACCCTCAGAGACTCTGATAGCATGGGAAAGTACTTGGCTACAGTTTTGTGTGCGTGGAACTGGCACCGTACCTGCGAGAACACCCCCTGCTAGGGTCTACACAGCTGATTACCAGACAGACCTGCCTCTCAGGAGAGCCCCAGGCAGAGAGCAGAGCTGAGTGGCCTAGAGTATTCCGGGAGGAGGAACAAGACTCCCAGCGGCCCAGAGCCAGCAGCTTCCATTTGCTCTACAGGGACCATGCTCATGGCGATGCTCAGATCCCTAGACACGGGAGCACTGTCACCTGCTGCATCCTCCCCGTTTGAGGCCATTCTTGCACAGTGGGAACAGCAGTGTGGACACAGTGAGGAAGACTTGAAGGCTCTTTCTTGTTCCAGCCATTCCTCCTGATTTCCCACAGTTTTCATCCTCATGTGTGTGGTCCCTAAAAAACGCTACAGAGGGCAGAGTAATGGTCCACAAGAAGCAAGAAGAAAATTCAGTTCAACACAACTTAGCTGGACTGGTTCAAACTTCTAGAGTCTGATACCAGGCAGTTTATTATAGTTATCTTTAAGTACAGTACAATTTGGAAAAAAAAACTTTCCTGGTGTAATAGTTTCCCTGTACTCAAGGAGGTACAATTACATTGAAACTTAAAGTACATGTCACTTCTTCCAAGATGGGTCCTAGAGCTAGGCTACATGTATTAACATAAGTGCCTGGGGAGGATCTGGTGTGGTCTTGGTCATAGAGATAGTATAGAGGTCATTTGGGCTATAGCTACATGCATGCCCAGTCCTGCTTGTGGGAGTTTGATATGGCCTGGTCCTACAGATATTATAAACCACCAGGTTATTAGTCACCTCCCAGCCTTCTAGGTGGAAAAACAGATTATATGTCTTGCCCATTCCTGTTTTCTTTAGTGCTTGTCTGAAGGCAGGGAGTTTTGTGTTTCCCAAACCCATGGCTCCTCCCAGCTCTTTGTGGCTTACTCTGAACCAATTCCTTTTGTGTCCCCCCCCCCATACCACTGCCCCTCTTTCTGGAAGAGAACCATAGGGAAGCCACTTCTCCAGGGGCTCAGGCACCTGAGGAGACATGGCAGGCAACTCTAGGACCCTGAGCATTTTCCTGAGCTGCAAACTAGACCTGACACAGCCCAACAGTACTGCCAAGAGCTTCAGGTGTTCCTCACTTCCTCCATGTCAGTTTGTGCTTGGGGCGGTGGCTGTAGGTCATAGTTCAGCAGAGCAGGGTAGACGCCCCAGCCCTAGCAGGCAGTCCAACCTATGGGACCGGTGTGAGCAGGGAGATTACCTGGGAGTGTGCAGACCTCTAGCATTCGTGAGCTTTATCAAAAGGGTGCTGGGTCCAAGGAGAAGAGTGGGCAGGTTCCTGTGAACCTGACTGGCGCTCTCCCAGGAAAGCTGAACTGCTGTTGTTCAGGTGTCTGATTGCTGATCATGGGGTCCAAGATTAGTACCAGCCTGGCTGGTTAGAAGACCTGGTTAGAAGTCCCTCAGAGAGGCTGCGTCAACACTTGGTGAGTGCTTGAATGAAAAAAAAGGAAATGCAAGGTGGGCATGGCTGCTCCTAGGTCCGATGGAGGAGAAATCTATTGTGGATAGAGGAAGACCATAACCAGAGACATCTGGGAGGGTCCAGACTGAGCAGGACCCGCAAGCCTGAGCCGGGCTATGTGAGGAGAATGAGGGAGGGGAGAGGAAGAGAGGAACCTGGAGCCGTGGCCAAAACGGCTGGGTTAATAGAGAAGGCAGCTGTGGCAAAGGCAGCTGAGCCCCTGGGCTCAGTTTAGGGTGCGGGTGGGGTCTGCTGGCCAGGGTGACCCTGCAACAGGTAGGGACTGAGACAGCACATTAATTATACTCTGTTACAGCGGCGGGAGAGCGAGAGGGGGGAGACAGACATGAGGAGAGATGGGTAGAGAGAAGAAGAAACGGGGGGGGGGGGCGCGGAGTGGAGCGAGAGAGGGGATAATGGTGTGGAACTTAAAAGGGGAAGCTTAAGCATGCTTACTGAGTCCTTACGCAGCTGAGTCGTTACGCAGCCCCATAACGAGTGATGTAGCGATGACGTGAAACGCTACTGTGCTGTGCGTGTGCCCTGCCTGTCTTCAGGGGGGGTGGGGTCAGTATGATGCCGGAATGCCAACACCAGGCTGGCCTTGAACTCACAGAGATCCTCCTACTTCTGTCTCCCCAGTGCTAGGGTTAAAGGCATGCGCCGCCACTGCCCAGTTTAGGTGGAAGGTGTTGTGTTTTTCTTTTCTTTCTTTTTCTTTTTTTAATTCCCTGCAGGCCATGAGACAGAGGAGAGATGGTAATCATGGAGGTTGGTTGTTGAATGGAAGGGTTGAGGGAGGCTCCTGGGACCTGGTGTGTGTGGCTGCCTGGCTAGTCGTGTATCACTGAGTGGCCCCAGAAGATAACAGGCATAAAGAATTGGCGAAGCCTCCTTCAGTGCCAGGCGTGGGTCATAGGTTATCAGCTTGTTTGTGAGACTAACCCTTCCAGAGCACTTTGCAGCTTGCTTACAGAGGTTAAGCCACCTCCCGGAGCCAGACTGCACAGCTCGCTTTTTACAGCCATGCTCACTTCCTGCTTGCTTGGGGGGGGGGGCCCAGCTCACTCTATCAGCTCTGCAGCTCGCTCCCCCATAGACCAGCTGACACTCAGGCTCCTGCCACCTGCCCGCCATACAGATGGATCTGTGCCCATAGCAATGTCTCCTGTGACACCTGCCCCTTACCCTGGGCACTGATTGCCCCCTTCCATCTTACAAGGACAATGTTAGGAACAAAGCTGCCTTGCAAGGGGCTTGACTCCATTAGCAGAGAGGTCCTGAGAGGACAATGGAGGGTTAGGGAGCACCCCCTCCCTCCTCCAGCCCTCTGGGCTAGAGATGGCACTAAAGCGGCCCTTTGTACATTGTTCTTGGAGTCTGGTGGGCGGGGCTGGCACTGCTGGGACAAGACTGTCCTATCAGCAGTGGGGGTTGGGGGGACTTTCTGGGGAGGGGGAAGGTGATGGGATTTTCTTGGCACTGAAGTCAGGGAGGGTGTTCTGTCAGGTCTGAGCACTTAGTATCCCCCTGAACACCCAGACAGCATTTGTCACTGCCTGTGAGCCCTTTCTCCAGGGTTCCTTGGGTCTTTGGACTGTTTAGTTCCAGTTCTGAGCAGCTGTTTACCGCTCAGCCAAGCTGGGTCATGGGGGTAGGGAGCAAAAGTGACCTTTCTCTCCTGTGGTCGACATTCCTGAAGGCAGGGAGACATAAACAAGGGCTAGCACTGTGGGGTTGAGACCTGGAGAGAGAGATTTGTGTGGGGGGGGGGATTAGGGTCAGGGGGTCAGGAAGGCCTTGGGCCAGTGACAAAAGAAAGCGATCTGAGGGAAGGTGCCCCTGATGGCAGCAACAGCCAACGTGAGGGTGTGAGGACTCCAACTGGGACTTACCTTGCTGAGGCAGGGTAGGGAGAGGAAGGTGAACTTGTAAAGACTTGGGAGCCAGCCTGGCAGGGTCTGTGGATAGCCAGAGCAGACTAGGCCTCATTCTGGGTGTGACGTGCATGTGTGAGCAATGGGGATGGAGTGGAAGGTGGCCAGACAGAGACATTGCAGTGACCCTTGGTTGCTAGACAGGCAGAGGGAAGCCGCTGAGCAGGGCTTTGGGGTTGCAGAAGAGGGGTCAAGTGTCCTATAAGGTGCCGGGCGAGGCTCCATGTAGAGGGAGTACTGAGCCCACCTCAGGAACTAGTGAGGCAGGCCTTTGTCAAGACGGCCTAGCTGTCCTCCCATGTAGGCCTTGTGAAGTGACAGGGTGGCTGGTTTTATTGTACAAACAGGAACTCTGAGGCTCCATGTATCCTGGGTGAGCTGCCTTCGTGGCGGGGGTGGAGAAAGGCCAGGCTTTAAATCCAGACTTTTTCAGTTCAGACTCCAGGATGCCCCAGAGAACTGGGCTTTTCCTTAGCACTGCTGCAGGGTCCAGAATGTTTCTTTTTGTCCCTTTTCTGCTCCATTGCCTCTGACATTGGCCTCAGTAAACTGAGAGCCACCTCTCTTCCTCCTTCCCCTCCTCCTCCTCCTCTTCCTCCTCCAGGTAGTCCTTGAACTTACCACCACCCAGCGAGGCACCCATTCTTATACCACTACCCAACTTCAGCTTCAAGTAGCTCCCCTCCCCCATGTCGTGCTGGGGTGTTACTAGGGCAGGGAGCACCCTGCTGTTCATTCCACAGCTGTGGAAACCAGCTCCTGGCAGAGCTGGCCTCGTCATGGACTCTTAGATTAGCTTGTTCTCTCTTATTTCCTACTGCTGATGAGATAGGGCCTTTTTTTTTTGGGGGTGTGGGAGGCTGTGTGGCTGGTGAGTAGCAGGGAGTTGAGGGGCAGGAGCCCCTGTCAGATTCATCCTCCACTGGCCTCTGGGTTCTTGAAGATGCCTGTGATTAGGGTTAGGGATGGGGTTAGGGATGGAGTTAGGGTTAGGGTTAGGGATGGGGTTAGGGTTAGGGTTAGGAATGGGGTTAGGGTTAGGGTTAGGGTTAGGGATGGGGTTAGGGTTAGGGTTAGGAATGTGGGTTAGGGTTAGGGATGGGGCTCAGTGAGTGCTGTAGGTCATAGGCTCCACAGAATCTCACAGGAGCCAGGTTCACCCTCCTCTGATTGAAGCTCTTAGTCATTAATCACCTGCTCTCACCAATGCCCCATCCTTCTCTGGCCTCTTCTGGTGAATGCCCACCCCTGCCTCTCTCCTGGCTCCAGTCAGCTCTCATCTACTGGGCATTTCTTGCCTCCATATCTCCTTCCCACTAGGGGCTCTGGGCAGCTGGCCAGTACATGCCATGTCATCTGGCAGATGTAGATGCTGAGGTACAGAGAGGGCAGGGTAGCTTGTCAGTGAGAGCCCTGTTTGTTCATTGGTTTGCAGGATGTTTATTGCACTGATGTTTACCACGTATCAGCTGTTTTTTTTGGGGGGGGAGGGCAGGGCTTCATGGTTACAGTCTGCTGAGTGGGTCAAGGGTGAGGTCACCAAGCCATCTAACTGGAATTCTGGGGTCTTTGAGTGGGCTGGGCTTGGGGCTACCTCAGAGAGGCAGAGGCTATACTGAGGTGTAAAAGTAGGGAGAGAAACCTGAGTGGAGTGTCGGGTGCAGAGCCGGGCTCTAGCATGGCTGCCCCTCCTCCTACAGTTAGTGCTCAGAGCCCTGCCCAGCTGCCTGTTCCAAGCCAAGTCTGACTTTTGTCCAACACAGAAGATGAGGGATGGGTGCTGGGCCAAAGCAGGACTCCTAGGCTGTGTAGTAGCTGCTTGAGGGTCTGCTGTAGGCTTCTGAAGTCTCACCTATGGCCAACCACAGATCTCAGTTCTCCCATGGAAGAAGAGTTCCTATTCCACACTCCACCATGGGGCTGTGGGCGCTGGGCTGCTTTTAAAGGAGACAGAATGGTTCTTGCCCTGGATTTGTCATCCGTGTCCCTCTCTGCACAGAGACTTTGGTCCAGGCTTGCCCTGCTGGAGGCTGGAGACTAGAAGAGTTCAAGGTCCTTGACTCTATAATAAATGTGAGGCCAGTTTGGACTACCCGAGACCCTGTCTCAACATGTGTGCACACAGAGAAATGGAGAGACAGAAAGACAGAGAGCTTGCTTACATGGTGTATACATCCTCCAGTCTTTGTTTTTGTTTGTTTTGGGGGGCAGCATTTTGAGACAGGGTTTCCCTGTATTATTTTGGAGGCTGTCCTGGAATTCGCTCTGTAGACCAGGCTGGCCTTGAACTCACAGAGATCAGCCTGCCTCTGCCTCCCAAGTGCTGGGATTAAAGGCATTCGTCATCACTGCTCAGCTACATCCTCCAGTTTTTATCTTTGGGTCTAAGAGTGTCCCCTAGGGATAGGGAATAGATTTCTGGATGTTCTGCTCTGAGAATAGATGGAGTTCAGAGGAGGTGGTCTATGGTTGGTTACCTGGACTTGGCCTTCAGTAAGAGAAATAACAGATACTCCCTGCCCTGCCCAGAACCTGGCTCCTCTGGGAGAGTAGGGCTGCCCCTTCAGCTGCCTGGTTGCCTGTTTGACAGATGAGAAGAGCTGAGGCCTGGGAAGTGAGGTGCCCATCCAGGAGGAGCTGGAGTTAGGAAGCCAGTCCAGGTAAACAGTTGTGCTGTCATTGGACCTAGCTGAGATCAGCTCATAGTCACAGAACTGACACCTCGTTTGGCCTATAAAAGCCAGAAGCTGAGACTGGACTGGGAGCCACCATGCGGTGGAAGAGTGGGCAGTGATGGCCAGTGGTATAAAACTAATAGCTGAGGGTCAGATAAGCAAAGCAACCAAGCCTGTAGATCTCAACTCTACCCCGCTGAAAAGGGCTACTCCTGTCTCCCTGGGCTCTCACCAAGCCTCAGACTGCTGCCTCTCCCCAGCGTGGCTGGAGAATCAATCTCCACACAGACCCCTTGCCTTTTATACCTCCCCAACACTGGGATTAAAGGTGTGTGATCCCAAGTGCTGAGATCATCTTTGTGTGAGCTGTCTCTCTTTAGGACTGGGTCAGTTTTATGTAGCTCAATGTGGCCTTGAACTATCAGAGATCCATCTACTTTTTTTAAAAGATTTTATTTATTTATTATGAATACAACATCTTGCTTTATGTATGTCTGCACACCAGAAGAGGGCACCAGATCTCATTATGGATGGTTGTGAGCCACCATGTGGTTGCTGGGAATTGGACTCAGGACCTGTAGAAGAGCAGTCAGTGCTCTTAACCTCTGAGCCATCTCTCCAGCCCGATCCATCTACTTCTTAATCCTGAGTCCTGGGATTAAAGGTGTGTGCCACCACCATCTAGCTTCTATAGTTAACTAGTATGGCTGCTTTGCTATTTTGATCTCCAGTAACTTTAATAAATAATAAACAATATAGCACAAGTAGGGACCCAGGCAGTAATGCCATAAGGTGGAGTAGTGGGGCACATAGGCCTTGTTAGGTAGGGTAGGGTTCCATAGCCACAGTGAGGACCAAGGCTAACCCTTTGATTCTGTGCTTCAGCCTCTCACCTGGAAGTAGCAGCGAGTGACTAGGGTCACGGTGTAGTAGGTCTCAGGAGAGGCTTTCACAGTTGCAGGTCACTGCAGAGCTGTGGGCACAGGTTTGGGTCAGGCAAGCGAATGGTAACCCCCAGATATCCAGTTCACTAGCCTCTGAGCCCTCCCTCACGGTCCTGAGTCCCAGTGATGAGGGCAGGGGTGATGTACAGAGGGAGGAGGGGAATGTGAGCATGGAGGTTCCCACAGAGGGGTATGGACAGGGCCTGTTAGGGACAGTCAGGTCAGGGTAGGAGTCTGCACTGTGTGAAGGGTCCTGCGAGTCTCTTGAAGCCCGGGTCTTCCCTTGGACTTTCTCCCCCCATTCCATGTCAAACTGTGGGCAACTTGACATGTGGTACTGTCCAGGGTGACAAGTTCCTGTGAGTTCTGGGTAGAGGCGAGGAGTTGCTGACTGTTCCTTTAGACCTCCAGGGAACTTAGGGCTCTGTGAACTGTGCCTTTAAAGTCCTTGTAACCAAGTCTAGGAGATGGACAACTGGAGCTCACACTGGCCCAAGCTACTGAGGCAGCCTCAGGCAGGGAAAGTGGTGTTTGCCCGGGTAGTCTGGTGCAGTGGGACCCCCATGGTTGTCTGGACACCTGTTGGAGGCAAAAGGACCCATGACTTGAGAACTGCAGTCAAATGCTAGGCTGCCATCAGCCAGCTCTGTGTTAGATCTTCTGTCCTCCAGGAGCAGGAAGGAGGATGACACCGGATGTCTGACAGTAGACAGTATTCCGAGAGTCAGCTGTCAGGAATGGGAGGAGGATGATGGTGCTGTTTCCTGATCGCACTCTCCCTCAGTGCGTCCACCCTTGCCTGGTTAGCTACATGTACCCTCCTCAGTACACGCTCCTTAGCCCTGACACTTCCAGCAACTTCCTCAGCTGTACTCCATCCTTCTGTGCTGAGTTCTGTAAGGGCATTCTTCTGTCTGACCCGTGCTGTAACTGCTCCCAAGCCCAGCAGCCACCCTACCGCATTCATCCATTCCAAGCCAGGCAGAGTACCATCGTCCTAGACTGTAGTTCCCCTGACCTCTTGCTGCTCCAGATTCCCTTCCCTGTACCCCAGCTAGGCCCAGTGAACTCTGCCCTGCATTGGGCAACCCCACAGTACATGAGGCCCTGCTGAAGGGGACTGTCCTCATGAAGGAAGGCCAGAGATCCACACCCTGGGCCTAAAGTAATGCAAGACTCGCTCGTCTGGTTTACCCACATCTGCTCTGGTCTGGGCCACCTGTGTCCACCTTTAACCTGCATGAGGGTTTGGACAGAGATCTTTACCTATTCCTGACCACTTCTTTCTGGAATGTTGTTTCTTCTAGCCATCCGCATATTTAACCAGGGCTATGTGTGTGTATTGTGGCAAGGGCCCATTCATTACTGGCCCACGTGGGGCGTCCATTTGTCCATCATTTGCCCTCTGATGTTCCTTAGACAGCTAGCTGGAGGCTGAAGATCCACCCTGCTCCCCCCCCCCTTCTCTGACCTTGATAAGAGACCTGGGTTTTACCTGCTGTTTGGCTTTGGTCAGTTCACTGCCCTTCTCTGGGCTTCATCTTTTACTTTTATTGACGGAGAACAATAAAGCTAGCCCGGCCTTTTTTTAAATTGACCATGGAGTTTATTAAAGGGGGGAGGGAGAGCGAGAGGGGAGTGGAGAGAGAGAGAGAGAGACAGACACACACACACATGCATACACACACTCACACATGAAGGGGGAGGATGAAGGGCGAGAGCCTAGCCAGACCGTTTGTTTATTTGTTTTTTGAGACAGGTTTCTCTGTGGCTTTGAAGCCTGTCCTAGAACTCACTCTGTAAACCAGGCTGGGCTTGAACTCACAAAGATCCACCTGCCTCTGCCTCCTGAGTGCTGCTGGGATTAAAGGTGTGTGCCACCGCCACCTGGCATGACTTATTTCGTTTTCTGTGTGTGTGCGTGTTTTG
This sequence comes from Mesocricetus auratus, assembly GCF_017639785.1. NCBI lineage: Eukaryota > Metazoa > Chordata > Mammalia > Rodentia > Cricetidae > Mesocricetus > Mesocricetus auratus. The sequence continues at coordinate 84,672,729 of NW_024429194.1, read as the reverse complement.
TCTGCATGCATGTGTAACACGTGAAAAGGTTAGAAGAGGGCGTAGGATCCCGTGGAACTAGATTTAGTTGTGAGCCACCATGTGGGTTCTCCTGAGAGTCAAGTTGAGGTCCTCTCAAAGAGCATCAGGTGCTTTGTTTGTTTTGTTTTTTGTTTTTCAAAACAGGGTTTCTCTGTGTAGCCCTGGCTGTCCTAGAACTCGCTCTGTAGACCAAGCTGGCTTTGAACTCACTAAGATCCGCCTGCTTCTGCCTCCCGGGTGCTGGGATTAAAGGTGAGACCCACCACCACCCGGTTCATCAAGTGCTCTTAAACATCGAGCCATCTCTGTCCTGTGTCTCTTTCTGCCTCTGAAGGGTTGGCTTCTCGCCTGTACCAGACATTTAGCACATGTAGCCATATCAGGTTTCACACGCTCAGCTGCTGCTGGTTCTGCCGGGCAATTCCCGGCACTTTAATAAATGTTTGGGGCTAAAGAGATGTAGAGTACTTGTCTAGCATACTCCAGTTGGCTTCAATTTCTAGTGCTGTGAAAATAAAAATAAAAACTCCTGAAGTTTCTCCTGTGACATGGACCTTGTTATTGTTATTTGATGGCTGAGGGACTGCCGAGGGTCTGGGATATGGAGAGCCCTAGCATTCTGGTGGCAGGGTCTGAGCACGGGCTTTGTGCAGAGCAAGGACCCAGGGACACTCCCTTCCTCACATCTGCTGAGCGCGTGCCCAGGTCCCTCACTATTCTCCCAACCTCTATATTGGGTACTACTTAGCACCCCACATCCACCTCCCTGTGGCTCTGCTCCCCTCTTTTGCCCTCCCAGATGTTCCCCAGCTCCTGCCTGCAGCTCTGCAGCTCTCCCAAGGTGGGGAGCACCCCCTCCAGACTATTACCTAGTACTCCAACTTGGCAAGCTGTGTCCATGCCTGCTATAGTTACCTAGTAGGATAGGATACTACTCTGCTAGGGCCTGATTAGCTCACAACCATCCCACAGTCAGGTCTTTCTCTTCATCCTGCCTGGCTGTCCCCTCATCTGCCCCATCATTCCAGCAGGGCTGGTGCAGTCCACCTTCCTGCCTCCATTCTCCCTAGACCAGTCTATTGCAAACTTCAATATGGTAACCCCCTAATGCAAGAATTAAAGCTTGATCCTCGGTTGCTACAATCAGGTTCAAGTACTCAGTCACCACATGTGGTTGGTAGATATTGTGTTGGACAGTGTAGGCCAGGCACATTGCCGTTGTCACAGGGTGTGCTGTTGAACAGTACTAAGCCAGGCCATGTGGGCCATCCTCAGGTACAAGTTGAGTAAGTTCACCCTGCTCACAGCCTCCTGGGCCTGTGACTCAGGCCTGCCACTTTCCCAGTTACTTACGTGGGAACCACATAGCTCTTAAGCCCTGGAGGGCAGAGGGTCTGCACAGGGGAATCCAACTGCCTTACCCCTCTGAGCCTCAGTCTCCTTGTATGTAAAAAGGGACGGTAGGCTCTATCTCTGATGATAACTGTGAGGGGAAACCATGTAGAAAGCCCCTGGGTGATGCCTGGCATGCATTTTAAGGCTGTGGTAAGTGGTTGGTAACTGTCACTTTTAGCATGGGTAAGTCATGGAAGTCCAATCTCTCAATAGTCACTGCCATGAAAACTGCTGAGCAACCACCAGCTGAAGATAACTAATCTGTGTGGCCTCCAGCACTGGTAGAATTGGCCTGTATCTCCACTGCCCATGGCTTCTGCAGGACCAGAAACTGATGTGCCAGATAGGGAATATGGGGCAGGTAGAGATGGGGAAGGGCTGGTTCAGCCTGTCTCTTCCCGGGCCTGAGCGGGATGGGGAGTGCATCGCTGGCAGTTTTTGCTACAGCCAGTACTCTGGAGAGATGGTGCCCAGATCCCACAGAGGTACCCAGCTCCCTTGGTTCCAGGATGGAAGTCTCCTGGCAGCTCTCAATCAATCCAATGCCTACCCTCAGGCAATACCACGATAAAGACTTTGATGCCTTTACCCACATAGAGGCACAGTGGCGGCTGTCCCATGGTGAACAGGATTTGCAAAGAGCATCCCAGGAGGCTGGCATCCTTGATAACCTCGACTACACCTTTTCCTTTGGAACAGACTCTCCCTCTGGGTAATCCAGGAAATAATTTTGGGGAGTTAGACCTGGTAGCCATGCCTTTCCTCAGCCAGGATATTTGTGTTTATCCTGGGGCAGGACCCCAGCCTACACCCCACCAATGGGTGCTCAGATTTGCCTATTAGCTGTTGAAGGATGCCTGGCTATTCTTGGCTTCCGTTAGTTTCATTCTCTTGCGTGACATGTGGGTTGGCCCTAGAGCCAGGTCCTACTTCGTCTATGGCATTTGAAGTAGCAGCAGAGCTTGGCCATACAAAGACTTAGGAACCTGGATGATATATGGGCCACACGGTATTGTTGTTTTAACCTTGGCACAGTAGCTACGCCACTCCAAACCCCACCCTACTACTTCCTGTGTCCATCTCTCCTGGATGCCCTTGGATGCTTTATGATTACTTCCTGTCAAATCATTGCTAACGCAGCCTCCTGACCCAAGGTTAATTTTATTTAATTAATGTAAATGCAAACTCGGGGTTCACAGTGTGATCAAATGTCCCCCAACATTTCCCCCTTTTTGTCTAAATAAAAAGGGAAGGTTTTAACTCTAACACTGTAAATCTATATACAAGAGGAACAATTATCGGGTATTGTCTAAATAAAAATGAGAGGTTTTAACTTTAACACAATAAAACTATATACAATAAACAACTATCAAGTAAGGATTACATTCACAATGTCCAGTCCATTTGTATTTGGCAAATTCAGAGACACTATTATCTATCTTCACTGAGACTGCGGACTGGCTTCCAGTACTGCTGTAACTATGTCTTTCCAGTCTTGTGAAATAGCTTTGTTATTTTACATATGAAAGACCTCGGCATCAAAGCGCAGGGCACTGAACCGAACCCTCTGCCCAAGAACCGGGGCCAGACCACTGGCTGCAAATGCAAGAGGTGATTTATTGAGTACACAGGCGCCTGCGGATGCTACTGCAACTCGGGTGCAGAGCATACCAGGCTTGTAGGGAGTACAATATTTATAGAGTTTTAATGGTTACATAAGTAACAGGCATTTCATTGGCTCATCTTGGGGGCAGGGGTAGTTCCCACGGACTAAGTTTCCTGGTATTACTTTATGAAAGACCCCGGCACGCTTCAGCAATTATTATCCGGATCCCATGACTACTATGGTGATCATAGACACAACTGGGGGCAGGGGTAGTTGCCAAGGACTAGGTGTCCTGGTATTGTCACATAAAAGACCCTGGCACGCTTCAGCAATTATTATCCATTGGGACCCATGACTGGTCTGGTGACCACAGATCCTGTTTGACATCCTGCTAGTTGGGCGAGGCACCTGGTCTGGGTTTTTTCATTAGGCAACGGCCTGGCCTTGCTTTTCTTTTCCTAGGGGGTCCTAGGTAGGGGTCTTTCACATCTTTTTCACAAAGGTGAATGCATACCATATGAAGCAACTGCTTCCTGAAATCTCTTCAAATCTAACATTTCTGCAGCATTCCAATTAACCGTGGGGGTAAGTACCATCTGGTGATTGTTCTCATATGATAACAGGATAAATTAAGGTTGGTGTTCTAATAACCTTAGCCCGCTCCTCTTCAGTTTCATAATGCCATGGTGCAGATAGTTCTGCTCTAAATCCCTCTGTCTGTGCCTGAGTATTTTTCTTGTTTTTATTAGTAGGTCTTTCTAAAGTATATATATATATATTGGTTTTTCGAGACAGGGTTTCTCTGCATTGTTTTGGAGGCTGTCCTGGAACTAGCTCTGTAGACCAGGCTGGCCTCGAACTCACAGAGATCCGCCTGCCTCTGCCTCGCAAGTGCTGGTATTAAAGGCGTGCGCCACCGCTGACCAGCAGATTTTTCTTTTAACTCTCTACTAAAGAACTTCCTAGATATCTCACCAAACCCACTGACTTCTCAGTAGTTTGTCCAGGGGGTGGGGTGGGGGGACTCAAGCCCCTGGCATAAATTTCCAAGTGCCAGGTTGCTTGTCCTGCCTTCTGGAGTTCCTGCAAGTAGCAACCACCCGCTGTGAATGCTTCTGTGCTAACTGCAACAGTGGAAGAGCCAGGATGGGGTGACTCCACTGTCTGGGTGGTCCTGCCATACTGGGTAACACATGTTGTTTTAACTTTGGCACAGTGGCTGTGCCACTCCAACCCCCACCTACTTCCTGCGTCTCTATCCCGATGCCCTCGGATGCTCTTTGATTAGTTTCTGTCAACCAGTTGCTAATGCAGCCTGATGACCCAAAGTTAACTTTATTTAATTAACACAAATGCAAATTGGGGTTCACAGGGTGATCAAATATCCCCCAACACTGTATCACTATATATAGCTATGACCTCTGTGGAGTCCAGCCCAATTATCAGGGGAGTGGTTAATGAATGGGAAGTAAAAGGAGTCTACTGTTGTCTGTTACTACCTGCTCCGCCTGTTGTCACACGTGGGATCATTAAGTTTCAAGTCAGGAGGATCCCTATGTGTTCTCAGAGACCAGGGAAGATGTTCACTTTCTTTTGAGCCCTGAGACAGTGACTTCCTCTACTTTACTCCCAAAATAGGAACAGGAATTAGTCATGGAAGCTCCAGGGAGCCTGATTTCCATGAATTAGGAAGAATTTCCAGGAACACAAAGGACTTTCAAGGGATTTGATGCTAATTAGATGAGTGGAGACCAAGGCACATCGGCAGGGCATTGGCCTAAGCTGAAAGCTTGGGCAGCATCCTTATTTATTTATATGTATGTGGGGTGTGTATGTGTTACATGCGTGAGTATGTGTGCATGTACATATATATGTGTGCATATAGAAGCCAGAGGTCAACATCTTCAGTTACCCCCCACCTTATCTGTTCAGCTACAGTCTCTCGTTAAACCTGGAGTTTGCTGATTGGCTATGCAGGCTGTTGAGCTTGCTTTGAGAACCACCCGACTCTCCCCTAACAGTTCCAGGGTTACAGACATATATAGCAGTGTCCATTTTTTTACATAGATGCTGGGGATCAAAGTTGCGTCCTCAACCGGGCGTTGGTGGCGCATGTCTTTAATCCCAGCTCTCTGGAGGCAGAGGCAGGTGTATATCTGTGAGTTCGAGGCCAGCCTGGTCTACAGAGTGAGTTCCAGGACAGCCACCAAAACAATACAGAGAAACCCTGTCTAGAAAAACAAAAACAAAAAAGTTGTGTCCTCATGCTCTGCAGCAGACACTATCCATTGAGCCATCTCGCCACACATTGGGCAGCATTCCCACTCCCACTCGAGGACCTTTTAGAGCTGAGAGGAAAGACCAGAGATGCCTAAAGGTCTGGCCCCAGGTCCTGAAAGCTCACAAGTCACTCAAATGACCTTGCAGGGTGATGGTGTCAGTCTCCAGTATTAAGCAGCCCTTGTTTGGCCTAGTTATTTACCAAGGCATGCTAAGTGGGACATTTGTGTCCCATTGTCTGGCGGGAGACACAACAAAGTGAGCATTTACAGAGCATTCTCTAGCACCAAGCTCCTTGGAGAATGCTTCCATACCAGGGCTTCTTCAGGTGGCCACCAGGACTACAACGAGGACAACCTCTTCTCGGTCGGTCGAGAAGACAGACTCAGAAAAGCAAAGAAAACTTGCCTGAGAGCACACCGTTAACTCACAGCACTAAATTTCCAGACTTAATGGTAACTGTGAAAGCCAGTACTCACTGAGTGTCTACTGTATGCCTAGGCAGACTTCTCAGCCCTTTCCATAGACCAACGAAAGGAGAAATCAAGGCACAAAGAGGTGGAGAAGCTCCTTGAGGTCACAGGCGGTATGCCTTGTGCCTCAGGGGCTGCCGGACATTGGTTGCAGGTACCCCCTGTTCTACTCCCAGAACTGGGCAGAGTGCTGGGGGACCTTGTGCAAGCCCAGAATAGGATGGAAGGAAGGCACAAAGGTAGATCTCAGCTCGAAGTCAAGGTACTCTTTAGAGCAGATGGACCGAGCTGATGGAGGTGTTGGGAGTTCACTCCTGAAGGTATCTCTGAGCTGGGTTTTGCAGATGGAGTCTGAGGTAACCTGGGGTATATCCATATTCCACTTCATGCATACCCCAATACTGCCTGTGGCTGTTGGCCTGCCCATTTCTCTGCTATGGTGAAATCTGGCCCCTTCTTCCAATTGGAAGAACTGGAGACCTCATTGCTAGCCCAGAGCTGAGGACACCAGAGACCAGGCATCAAGAGGGAGAAGGAGACAGAGCCATTGGGTATCATACAGGGGAATGACTGTTAGGTCATGAACCAGCTGAACTATAGCAGAGGCCAGTTAGCAGGAGCCAGGACAAGGCCAGCCCAGGGGCATCCAGGTCCCAATTAGGACCTTGATCAGCTCAGGCCAGCTCAGGACCACGGAGAGCTCCATGGGCACCTCAGTCACCTCAGTGACACCTATCAAGTGTTTGGCTGTGCCCTAGAGCATGAATCTGCTCACAACCTCCAGAGGGAACTAGCCAGACTCAAGCTGAGCCTGACTCTGAGGTCATGGCTAGGTCATTGTGATGGCTAATTTGGGGTGTGTTACCCTAACAAGATTAAGAAAACACCTGGCCATGCAGGACTTGCAAGTGTCTAGAGGTTGTCTGTGGAGGAAACACACCAGGTTTCCCTGGTCCTGAAACCCTTATGCTTGGAATGGATTGCCCAGCTGCCCTCTGGGTTCTCTGTCTGACAGAGACCTGTTATTGCACCGATGAACATCCAAAAACATGTGAGCCAATTCTCCCAATAAATCCTCTCTCTCTCTCTCTCTCTCTCTCTCTCTCTCTCTCTCTCTCTCTCTCTCTCTCTCTCTCTCTCTCTGTTATTGATCTATCCATCTGTCTGAAGAACCCGGACTCACAGACATGGGGCTCTGGCTTCTTAGATTTCTTCTTCCTGTCACCTTCCAATAAGATCCCAGTACAAGGGTATAAGAGGGAAGGGGGCGGTAGAAGAGGGAGAGAAAGACTTTCCACTGTCCCACTGACACCTTGGCTTAGCCTCAGTCTAAACCAAGCTCATCTTCACCCTTTTACCTACTTAGCCAGGAGGCCCAGTCCCAGGGGCAGGGTGCCGCTGGTAGTGTGACTCTCTTGGGGCATAGTGCCATTCCCAAGCTCACACACACCTGTCTCTGCAGGCTAAGACTTTGCCTGGCTTCCATGGCAGAGCCCCAAACTCTGTTTTTGCTGCTTTAAGATAGGACAGCACCTGCCAGGAGTTCTATTCCTACTTCCTCCCAAAGGCAGTCTATCTGCCAGATTGGGGACAAATCATGGGTTAAGAAGGTGGCGCACCCCTTTAATCCCAGCACTCGGGAGGCAGAGGCAGGCGGATCTCTGTGAGTTCCAGGCCACCCTCCAAAGCAATACAGAAAGACCCTGTCTCAAAAAAAAAAAAAAAAGCTATGATGGATAGAGCACTTGCACTGTGCTAGGCCCTTTGTGTGGATTTCTGTGCAACTCCAACGAGACAGTGAAGCTACAGACAAGCAGATGGACGTTGCCCGAGGCTATGCACGTTATGAAACAGCTGGGGTTTGGATTGGGCTGGGGTTTGGATCTGCACCTGTGTGAGTGACAGTGACCACCTGAGAATGTTTCCTGGAGCCCCTGGAGAGTTGCTGGTGAATTTTCCTGGCTTCAGTGGGACTTAAGTGTAGCCTCTGAGCTGTGGGATCAGCCTTGGCAGAAGAAGGGCCCAAAGGGCTTTGTCCTCAGAGAGCCACCTGCCTGAGCCTCAAGGACAGTGGCTCAGCTCTCAAGAGGTCAAGTCCTTCATCAGTAGTTCCGGAGATCCTGGGTTCCCAAAGGGCCTCAAACCGGGTGCCTCCTGGGAATCAAGGTAGGAGTAGGGCAGTGTCCATAACTCTTCCTATAGCCCCCCCCCTTTCTGGCAGTTGTGTGAGCTCCATATCTGGAGCTCCAATCTGAGGAAAATGAGAGCAAGGAGCTTTCAGACATGCTACTGGATGCCTCAGCCCAGGTCACTCCCCAGCCTCATATGGACAATGATGCAGGGTGACTGCCACCCAAAGCTAGTCCATTTCCCATCCAGGTAATCGGCATGTCTCCCAGAGTTGACAGCTCCTTGCCACCCATGTCAGAGTCACCCATCTGTCCCTTAGAAATCAATTTATGGGGTGGGGGTCAGTCAGAGGACAACTTGCAGGGGTTGGTTCTCCTACCATATGGATTCCAGTGATTGTACCCAGGCCATTAGGCTTGGTGACAAGCTCGTTTACCTTCTGAACCATCTTGCCAGCCTGATCTACACTCCTGACCATGGCCTTGAGCCCTTCATGATCTGGCTAGGTCCTGCTTTCATTTTCCCTCAGTTCACTGACCCCAGGGAGGCATCCGGTGGTTTAGCCTAAGCCACAGAAGCACAAAGCCAGTGGTGAGGTTCTCAGTCTGAAGCCAGAAGATGGGGAACGTAGGAAGCTGTTGATCTAAGGCCTGGAGCCCGAGGTCAGCAAGAGGAGAAGGGAGGACCAAGCTTGCTCCCGCTCTGACATTTTGTTCCCTCTCGACCCCCTTCCCATTGGAGAGTGTCCTCCCCCATAAGGGGGGTACCCTTCTTGCCTCAGCCTTCCCACTCCCTTTCCATTGCCTCCAGAAATACTCTCGATGTCCAGAGGTGTTCCCTAATCCAGTGACTCAGTCGTTTGACCCATCGGGTCCCTTCTCAGGGAGCCTGTCTGGCCATCCCATGAATCTGTGCCTGTACCCATCAGTCCTTCTGCTTTGTTACTTCCCTGGCCAAAACTCTCTCCTGCACAACTTTGTGTGAATCATCCCACACCAGCAAGGTTTGCCTCTGAGGGTCCTCGGAGCTTGGCCAGGTGTCAGCACATAGAGATACAGGCTAAGGTGACCATGGCTGGCTGCCTACTGTGTGTTCTGTGGGTGGACTGTGTCATCCTACTTGGATTCAATTTGACAGATAGAAAGTGCTCAAGAGAGCTTTCCTACTGGCTGAAATGCCATCGTTGGCCCTTCTGAAACAAGTATGGCGTTGACCTGTTGTGCTTGACAGTGTACAAGTTAGTTCATCTCTCTGGCTAGAGTTTCCTCCTCTACACAATGGGGGAGACACAGGCACCTGCTTTGTGTTGAGATTGTGTGAGGCTGTTCACGTAGCATGCCCAGAACAGTAGTGGGTGTGAGATATCACGCCTCAGTGAAGCTTGGTAACAGAGGTAGAAACATCAAACAAGACCCAGTGTTGAGATAGGTTGACCTGTCGTGGTGTTTCGGGGAAAGTCTTGTCATCCTTCCAAGTCTGTTTCTCCATCTGTAAGAACCGTGGTCATGGTGACTTCTTGAAAGACTGAGAGACTTAATTGAGGCCTGGAGGGCAAATGCTTGCTTATCCCATTTTACATATATGCTGCTTTAGTCCAAAAAGTGTATTTGAGGTAGTGACCAAAGTAAAGATTAAAAAAAGAGTTGGATCATGAAACGCATGAAGCCGTGCATGTAAAAGTTCAGCAAAATATGGTCTTGAGCCAGGTGTTGGTGGCGCACGCCTTTAATCCCAGCACTCGGGAGGCAGAGGCAGGCAGATCTCTGTGAGTTCGAGGCTAGCCTGGTCTACAGAGCAAGTTCCAGGACAGCCTCCAAAACAATACAGAGAAATTCTGTCTCGAAAAACCAAACAAACAAACAAAATATGGTCTTGAATGTTCTCTATGGATTCGAATGTTCTCTATGGTCTTTGGTTCAGCCTGGTAAATGGAAGGGACTCCTTGCTCAGTCCCATAATTCCCAGCAGCAAACTTGATCTATCAAGTGGACTCATGAGGTTAAACTGACCCAGCTACTCTGAGGCTCCCAGGTCAAGCTGGCTGCTGGGGTATGGTAACACCATTTCCAGTCCCTCAAGGTGCAAGAGTGGCCAGGTCACCCTGGAAAGCCCCCCCCACCCAAGAAACCCTGTGTAAAGCCTGTCTCCTGCTCAGTTCTTTGAGTCTTCTTTGCCCCAGCAGAGGCAATCACCCTCTGTGTCGTTCCCAATAAATCTGTTTGAGGTTTGTGTGCAGTGCAGCTTTGTGGTACCCCTAGACTCCTGACTGACAGGATAGCTCTCCCCTCCAAGCTGTGGTACCCCTAGACTCCTGACTGTCAGGATAGCTCTCCCCTCCAAGCTGTGGTACCCCTAGACTCCTGACTGTCAGGATAGCTCTCCCCTCCAAGCTGTGGTACCCCTAGACTCCTGACTGTCAGGATAGCTCTCCCCTCCAAGCTGTGGTACCCCTAGACTCCTGACTGTCAGGATAGCTCTCCCCTCCAAGCTGTAACACTTACATTGATGCCGAGACTTGGATAGGCTCTGCTGGTGCCTGTACTTCCCCTTGGGGTCTGAGCCACACTGGGACCCTGACCCTCATCTCAGGTCCACCCCCAACAGAATCACCTTCCAGCTCCCTGATCGCTCAGCACCCCATCTACCAGCGGAAATTAGGTAAGCTTCCATGAGTCCAAAGAAGTGAGCATTGAACATCTATCTCCCCTCTGGTACTCTTGGAGGAAGAGGTACACCCAGCCAATGTCTTTAGGCTATACCTGGCCCTCTTCACCTGACCCCATCCCCCTACCCTTGGAGCTGCAATCCGGCCTTTTCCTTAGGCCCAACTGGACCATTGTGCGCCTTCCTGCCCTCTTTCCCCACCTTCCCTTTGGAGCTGCCCAGAATCCTACAGCAACTCTAAGTACTTGTGGACTTTGTGACTCTGTTCCCCAAGCCTTTCCTGTGGATATGACTCCCCACCCCAGAGCTCGGTTTTCATCCTCGTCTTCTGGCCTTCTGGCTTCTGAATCTGTCCCTGACTTCTTTTGAATATGGTGATGACCAGTGAATGTGGTGTTTTGTCTGTGCTTTAGTAAATAAAGCTTGCCTGAAGATCAGAGTGTGGAGCTAGCCATACTTGTTAGCCAGAGAGGCCAGGCAGTGATGGCATACACCTTTAATCCCAGCACTCCAGAGACAGAGGCAGACAGATCTCTGTGAGTTCAAGGCCACGCTGGGCTACATAAGACTGAACTCACCTTTAATACCAGCACTTGGGATCAGAGGCCTTTATTCCCAGCACTAGAGGTGGAGATATGCTAGTTCCCGGACAGCCTCCAAAGCCACAGAGAAACCCTGTCTCAAAAAACGAAACAGACAAACTAACAAAACAAAAAAATAGAGGTGGAGACAGGAGTGATATGGCTGGGTGGAGTGTAAGGTGGGAGGAGACAGGAGCTCAGGACATTCAGTCTGAGGATTCATAGGGACAGCATCGCCCATTTGGTCTGAGGATTCAGTAGCAGTAAGAACTGGTGGCTGGCTGCTCTGCTTCTCTGATCTGTCAGCATTCACCCCTATACCTGACTCCGGGTTTTTTGTTTGGTTGGGTTTTTTTTTTTTTTTTTTTTTTTTTTTTTTGCTTTGAGACGGTTTCTCTGTAATAGTCTTGACTTGTCCTGAAATTCTCTTTGTAGACCAGGCTGGCCTCAAACTCACAGAGATCCACCTGCCACTGCCTCCCGAGTGCTAGGATTAAAGGTGTGCACCACCACCTCCCGGCTGGGGTTTTTAAGACCAATTAGAATTCGAGCTACACCGCAGAACCACTTGTGGAAGGAGTTCGGGTCCCAGTATTCAGGGAGGACCAGAGCACTACACCAGGCTATAGTGACATTTTCCCTTCCCCCTCCTCATCCATGGGAATGGTGTCTTTCATATTCTCTCATTATCCCTTGGGATGTCTTTTAGAAAACCTCCAGCCTCTCCACCTGGCACCTGACCTCACATTTATTCATTTTGCAGTAAAATTTGACCTCAATATCCTTTTGATAGCCAATCCAAACAGCTGCCTACAGCATCCTAGATCCCAATGTTATCTGGGACCTTTACAAATACTGCAAGCGATAGGGAAATGGAAAGAGATTTACCCATTCCCTCTGTTCAAGCTTTCCCAAAATTTTCTACCCTCTAAGCCCTGTTTGTTTTTGTCTGTCCCTGAAGAAAGATCCTGTCTTTAAGTTACTGTTGATGGATCTGTAAGTTTGTTGCAAAGTGGGAGCTAGAAGTGAGTCTTGGTAGGAAGGGGGGCAAGCCCAGCTGTGGCATGCACACACCCTGCATACACCCCCCATGGCTGGTGCACAGCTCCCTCCCGGATCTATCCTCTGTCTATAGCCAGGGGTCAGAAATTCCCTATCTCTAAACCTTTTTTGTTCTCAGCTTACTGGATTTACAGGGATTCAGGTGTCTTTTAAGTGTGACGTTGGACTGTTTTGTGTTGTCTCACGTCAATTAAAAGTAGTCTTTGGAGTTGGGGGTGTGGCTCCCCCTCCTCTAGACCCAAGCATGCTTGTTTAAAGGTTTCCCCCAGACAAGCCACCTCACTATGTGACAGAGAAAGGAGCCCAAAACAAACAAAAGGGACAGACTATTGGGCCAGGTGTTGGTGGCGCACGCCTTTAATCCCAGCACTCGGGAGGCAGAGGCAGGCGGATCTCTGGGAGTTCGAGGCCAGCCTGGTCTACAGAGTGAGTTCCAGGACAGCCTCCAAAGCCACAGAGAAACCCTGTCTCGGGAAAAAAAAAAAGGGGACAGACTATTGCTACTCATCTCATAAGCCTTTTGCTTCTTCAGACTGGGACAGCAATGTACTGTGCAGAAATGAGCTTCTCCAAACCAGTGAGGGTGACCCCAATTCTGCTCAGGCATAGCTGCTATTTAGCTGAGGTCAGGCCCCACTTTTGCACCTGAGGGTGCAAGCATTTCACCTGGAGACAGAAGCAGACCTCTGTCTCCAGTACAAGCCTTGACCTGCCTCTCAGGACTAGCAGCTGGACTATTGCATGCTTGCTCAGGGACCCCCCTAGGGGAATGTCCCTGAGGCCAGCTTCCACTCTCCTGCCAACCATGTAACCCTGAGCAGGTCCCTGCAGCACCCCAGGTCCTGAGATGGCTCTTGGACTCTAGATTGGGCATAGCTAAGAGAAGATCCTGCTAGAAGCTTCCAGCCTGGAGCATTTGAACAATTGAAAACTTACTGCATACCCACTGTGCACTAGAAACGCTGTGCCCAGGTCCCAGTTATGAAGGCGGTCAGAATGTCGAGGGGCTTGCTAAGGACCAAGAGCGTACCTTTCTGTTCCACCCTGCTGCCTTCAGGAAGTGTGAGGACAGTAGAGTGGGGGCAGATGACCGGGCAAAGAACCCAAACCATGAGAACAAGCTGCAGAAAGGAATGTTTGCTTTTCCTGAGTTACTGAAGTTTGGTCACAGGCCTTGCATGCTCAAGCAACTACTAATGAGCTACATCCTCTGCCCCGACAGGAATGTTTTTAAGGAAAGGCCCAAGATGCCAAAGGCCAGGTTTGTGTCCCAGCCCCTAAGCTTGTCCACAGTCTAATGCTCTGGAAGAAATAGTTTCTGCTAGGGGTGTGGGACGCACGCATGCTTAACATGCTGGAGGCCCAGGGTTGCAGTCTCAGCACCAAACCCCACCAAAATAACAACATCAAATCCAAATAAAATGTGGAGTTCAGTTCAAAGTGGCATGCTGGTGTCTGTTTCCTCTTTGCAACAAATCTACCATCACAAATTGCAGAATAGTAGTAGAGAGATATGTGGTGGTGGTGCTCACTTTTGATCCCAGCACTTGGAGGCCAGAGGCAGGTGGATCTCTGTGTTTTAGAGGCCAGCCTGGCCTTTGAGGACAGCCAAGGCAACACACTGAAACCATGTCTTGCAAAAAAACAAAATAAAAAATATATGTGTATGTATGTATATATACACACACATATATGGGTGAGGCATGCAAGGAGTTATCTGTCCTATCTTTGAAATGTATCTGTAAAATACAGATATCCTAAAGTTAAAGGCTTATTTGAATTGTGGGAAAGAGAGACAGACAAATATTTCTATCCATAGCCAGAAGCTAATTGAGAAATTGAATGCTATCAATGAATAGCAAGTGGTTAGGTGCCACATCATTTGTGAGTACAGTGATTCATTTAGCAAAACAAAGGAAACAAGAAGGCTAGGAGTGTTTGAGGAATTAAAAAGGAAATGGGAGATCTATTTCTATAAACATGAAAATCTTTTAAATTCATCATTGATTGAAGAAAACAACTGGTTTGTACTTAGTGTCTACCATGGTAAGATTTGTGAGTAATACCAAACCAGGAACAAAGGAATTGACTCTAATTGTTCATGCCTAGAAACCAGTCTGTTTAGTTTTGGTTTTGTTGAATGATGTTGCGTGTTAAGTTTCATCCTTTGCTTTGTTTTCTTTTTGAGACACAGTGTCAAGACTGACTGGCCTGGGACTGCTCTGTAGACCAGGCTGGCCTTGAACTCAAAGACATCTGTCCACTTCTGCTTCCTGAGTGCAGGCCTGGCTGCTTGCTTGCTTGTTTGAGACAGGGTCTCACTGTGTATGTAGCCTTACCTGTCCTGAAACTCACAATGTTGATCAGCTGCCTCCTGAGTGTTGGAGTTTAAGGCATGGGTCACCATACCTGGCTATTTTGTTTTTTGAGTCAGGGTCCAGTAGCCTTGACTTTCCTATACTGGGTTTAAAGGTGTGCACTACCACACCCAGCATGACTACACTTTAAAAACGATAAGATTGCTGGGATCTGGTGACTCACTCCTGTACTAGAGGAGGCTGAGGAAGAGGATTGCCTCAAATTCAAGGCTGGGCCAGACAGGGGTGGTGCACCTCTTTAATCCGGAGACAGGTGGATCTCAGTGAGTTCGAGGGCAGCCTCGTCTACAGAGTGAGTTTCAGGACAGCCAGGACTGTTATACAGAGAAACCATGCCTTGAAAAACTATTAAAAAAAAAAAAAAGGAAAAAGAAAAAACAAGACCAGATTGGGCTACAGTGTGAAACCCTATTTCAAAACCAAATAAAATATATTCCTTTGAGATTTGTGGCATTGATACAGTCTATGAGTTTCCGTTGAATTTGTTTTCTCTGCCAGTTAAAGAATTAAAAGCAGCCGGGCGTTGGTGGCGCACGCCTTTAATCCCAGCACTCGGGAGGCAGAGGCAGGCGGATCTCTGTGAGTTTGAGGCCAGCCTGGTCTACAGAGCAAGTTCCAGGACAACCTCCAAAACAATACAGAGAAACCCTGTCTCGAAAAACCAAAAAAACAAACAAAGAATTAAAAGCAAACTGAGGTTAGAATTTAAAATGAAACTTAAAACATTTTTTTAAAGAATTAAAAAGCGGGGAATTAAGTGCAACAGACAGCAGCAGAGAACTCAAGCCTTCTCAATAGGACTGGCTTCCCTCCTGATATCCTAACAGATCAGGGTTAGGACGGCTGCATTCTGAGAAAATAGAGGGGTTCCCCCTACATCTAAATAAAGATCTTTTTTTTTTTATTGAGCTATACATTTATTTTTCCCCACTCCCTGCCTCTTCTCTCCCCTTCCATCCTTCCTCCTGCCCCATATACTCCCAGTTTACTCAGGAGATCTTGTCTTTTTCCTCTTGTATGTATATCTCTTTTAGGGTCCTGTTTTTTTTTGTTTTTGTTTTTACGAGACAGGGTTTTCTCTGTATTGTTTTGGAGGCTGTCGGTCCAGCCCAGCCTCGAACTCACAGAGATCCGCCTGCCTCTGCCTCCCCAGTGCTGGGATTAAGGCGTGCGCCACCAACGCCCGGCTTAGGGTCCTCTTTTTTATTTATTTGTTTATTTATTTATTTATTTATTTATTTATTTTAGAAAGAATTTCGAGTGCTGGGATTAAAGGTATGTGCCTATTACCTAGGTCTTGTCCTGGAACTCTCTCTGTAGACCAGGCTGGCCTCGAACTCACAGAGATCCGCCTGCCTCTGCCTCCCGAGTGCTGGGATTAAGCAGGGAATTTATGAGGATAGAAGGTGGGGTGACCGTGCAAGGCAGAACACTCTCACAGGTAGCTGCAGCTAGGACTCCCCTCAAGTTCCTGTCCTAGGACAGGAGCCTCAGGCTGCCCTGACTTCTTGCTCTTTCCCTTTTCTGCAGGATGAAGATGAGACGCTACAAGCTCTTTCTCATGTTCTGTATGGCTGGCCTGTGCCTCATCTCCTTCCTACACTTCTTTAAGACCTTATCCTATGTCACCTTTCCCAGAGAACTGGCCTCCCTCAGTCCTAACCTTGTATCCAGCTTCTTCTGGAACAATGCTCCTGTCACTCCCCAGGCCAGTCCGCAGCCGGGTGGCCCCGACCTGTTGCGAACCCCACTCTATTCCCACTCCCCCTTGCTCCAGCCACTGTCTCCCAGCAAGGCCACCGAGGAATTGCACCGGATGGACTTCGTGTTGTCTGAAGACACCACCGAGTATTTTGTGCGCACCAAAGCCGGTGGTGTTTGCTTCAAACCAGGTACCAAGATGCTGGAGAAACCTTCAGGACGCAGAGAAGAGAAGCCCGAGGTGGCTGAGGGCTCCTCGGCCCGGGGCCCTGCACGGAAGCCCATGCGGCACGTGTTGAGTACACCAGAGCGCCTGGGTAGCCGAGGCACTAGGCGCAAGTGGGTTGAGTGTGTGTGCTTGCCAGGCTGGCACGGACCCAGCTGCGGGGTGCCCACCGTGGTGCAGTATTCCAACTTGCCCACCAAGGAGCGCCTGGTACCCAGGGAGGTGCCGAGGCGGGTTATCAATGCCATTAATATCAACCACGAGTTCGACCTGTTGGACGTGCGTTTCCACGAGCTGGGCGATGTGGTGGACGCTTTCGTGGTGTGTGAGTCGAACTTCACCGCCTACGGGGAGCCACGGCCACTCAAGTTCCGAGAGATGCTGACCAATGGCACCTTCGAGTACATCCGACACAAGGTGCTCTACGTCTTCCTGGACCACTTCCCACCCGGTGGCCGGCAGGATGGCTGGATTGCAGACGACTACTTGCGCACTTTCCTCACCCAAGACGGTGTCTCCCGCCTGCGCAACCTGCGGCCTGATGACGTCTTCATCATCGACGATGCAGACGAGATCCCTGCGCGTGATGGTGTGCTGTTTCTCAAGCTCTATGACGGCTGGACAGAGCCCTTTGCCTTCCACATGCGCAAGTCCCTGTACGGCTTCTTCTGGAAGCAACCAGGCACACTGGAGGTGGTGTCGGGCTGCACTGTGGACATGTTGCAGGCCGTGTATGAACTGGATGGCATCCGCCTGCGCCGCCGCCAATACTATACGATGCCCAACTTCCGACAGTATGAGAACCGCACAGGCCATATCCTAGTGCAGTGGTCCCTCGGCAGCCCCCTGCACTTTGCGGGCTGGCATTGCTCCTGGTGCTTCACACCCGAGGGCATCTACTTCAAGCTTGTGTCGGCTCAGAATGGCGACTTCCCACGCTGGGGTGACTATGAAGACAAGAGAGACCTCAATTACATCCGGAGCCTGATTCGTACTGGGGGCTGGTTCGACGGCACGCAGCAGGAGTACCCTCCCGCAGACCCCAGTGAGCACATGTATGCTCCCAAATACCTACTCAAGAACTATAACAAATTCCGCTACCTGTTGGACAACCCCTACCGGGAGCCAAAGAGCACTGCGGAGGGTGGTCCCCGGAACCTGGGCTCCGAGGGAAAGTCACCTGCCAGGGGCCGGTTGGAAACAGTGGAGGGCTAGGGCTGGGCAGGCTGGGGTAATGGCTACCCCAGTGTTATCTTTGGCCTCCTTGAGTCCCTGGAGGCTCTTGAGAAAGCCAGGAGTCCTTGTAGGCGGTTCTCTCTGCTCAAACCTTCTGGAATTAAGGGTCAGGCCTTTTAGCCCAAAACAGAAAAGGAAAAGTAACTTTTTCCAGTAAAAAGCAAGCTCAGGCATTTGTGCAGTATTCTGTCCCTAAGAGTGCTATGGGCAAGAGGTGTCCCTGGAGAGCATAAGATAGTTTTCTGGGATTGTGAGAGCTGTGGAATTTCAGTCTAGTTGAGAGCAGCCGGCCTTTGACTTCTTGGATTATTGACCTGCAATGGAAAAGGGTGTATACCATACCAGGGGTTCCCAGGATACTGTAAATAAATGCATTTGGATCCAGAAGCAAGAAGAGTTGCTTAGTAGGGAGGGACAAAAAAAAAGTGTATCACTCTTAATCTTGGCCAAGAAGCTAGGGAAGCAATAGAAAATGGCACCCAGGAGAGAGAGCACTTTGGAGCTTCCTCAGAAGTGCTGGACCCAAGGAATGTGGTCACCGTGGGCCAGGAGGATGGAGCGGTGGCTGTCAGTGTCAGAGCCGTGCCTCTGTAAGCAGACATGCTGGGAGCCTGAGGACCCTTCCTCTTGGTTCCAAATCCAGCCTTGATGGCTTTTTCACTTTTCCTATTGCTGTCTCATGGGATGCCAGCTCAGCTGCTTGCAAAGGACTCTAGAGTCCAGTTCTCAGGGTGGACAGGAGCTGGAGACTGTGTGGACAGCTGGGATAGTATGTGAGACAGGGAAAGGAGGCGTCTCTCTCTCTCTCTCTCTCTCTCTCTCTCTCTCTCTCTCTCTCTCTCTCTCTCTCTCTCTCTCTCTTCTCATCACTCTCTGCTGGCATCTGGTCCCATTCTACCACCATCCCAGAGCCTGTAAGACAGTCCACTTAGCCTCCCATACAACTTCCAGGTGTGGATAGAGTGGCTGTGCCTGCCCACATGGTAAGACTGAGGAAGGGTGAACTCTTTCCTATGAAGGGCAGGAGTCAGATATGTTGCTTCTGATTGCATCTTATTGGTCAGGACTTAGCTGCATGGCTACAAGTAGTTGCAAGGAAAACTGGGAAATGTAGTTTTGAGCTGGGCTGCTATGTGCCTGCCTCAGTTTGAAAGTTCTGTATTACCAGCAACACCTTTGTGGGAGGGGTACAAATGAGTGCTCAACATGGGACCCTGCTCTCTCCCTGCCTGCCCCATGGTTGAGGTCCAGTAAGGACTTAGCGGTGTACCGGAAGAATGAGTGCCTCTCCCTGGGGCCCCTGATGTTCCCTTGATGCAAAATGCAGGGCTGTCTGTGGAATGGTCCGTGTTTGTGTGTGTGTGTGTATTTATGGGCATGGGTGCATGCTTGGTGTGTATTGCACATGTCTGTGTCCACATGTCCATGTGTCCATGTACTAAGATGATGCTCACATGTGGGTGTAGGAGTATAGGCTTGGCTGTCCCCTTCCCTAGGACCTGGAGCCTGTAGTTTTGTCTCCTGTGGCTCCTTAGGATGCCTGAGGCAGGAAGTCCTTGGGGAACCTTGAAAGCAAGGCTAAAGGGAATACAGGGTCTGTCTGTCTGTCTGTCTGTCTGTTTTTTCAGACTGAGGAATAGAATCTTGCTAGCTAGAGGGATATGCTGCTGTGAGCGCCCAGCACTCCCTCAGCCTCTTTTTTACTGCAGCACCTCCTGGATGATCTTACTGGAGGCTTCCCGAGAGGTTTCCTTCGAGGTATCTCTGTCTGGAGCAGGTTATCAGGTGGTAGGCATGGTGTTGGGGCAGCTCTGGTGAACAGGCAGAAAGCAGGCTGAGAGACTCCATGGCTCCTCTCCTCCCACTGAGGGGACACCCCTCCCCCTGTGGTATCTCCCTTTCAAAGAACAGCCCTCCCCTGATTCCTCTTGGGACTGAGAGGTGGCCCCAGAAGTCAGGGTGTCCCAGCGACTTATGGGTCCATCTGCGCTTCTGAGACGCCTGTGGGTGCCCCGGTGTGATGCCGTCTCAAATGACATCCTCACCCCACAGTCCCGGTAACCTCAGCTGCTTCAGACACCCCCATTTCAGGCATTTCAGGGCTCGTGCCCACAGGTGACCAGTTCAGGGACACTGGGAAAGCACAGATCTGCTGGACTGGCCTCTCTCAGACAAGCAGGGGGGAAATAATGTAACAGTTTCAACCAGACAGGAAGAGGCCTGGTCATGGGCTGAGAGAGATTACCTGTGAAAGGCGAGGGCTAAAAAGTTTCACATCTAACTATAGCATACACTGGGATTTGAGGGGCACAGGACCCAGGACCATACCCCAATATGAAGGGAAACGGATTTGAATGTGGGCACATTCTCCAGGAACCACTGACCTGTGACCTCTAGACCCAAGGAGGCCTGTTCATTCCAGGCATCCTGCTGACCTTGTTCACCTGGGGTCACAGGGGTTACAGGGGCTCAGGCATGATAAAGCTTTGCAGACAAAGGTGAGATTCAGGGTGAGAAGACAGGACTCATCCAAGCAGAAGGTAGGGCCCTGGGAAATGTGTAATTTAAGGACACCAGTAATAATAATAATAATACTATTATTTTTTTTGTAAAGGAAAATCAATATGTACATTCTGAAATCATTTTCTCTGTAAATGGTTGAATTTCATTTCACCCTTAAAGGGATGCTTAAAGGAGAAGATAATATTAATAATAAAAACAGCTGCGAAGTCTGGAGGGTGTGTATGTGTGTGTGGCCAGTTTGTAGGTGCTCCAGGGAAGAGATGGGTATGAGCAGACAGCTCTGGTCTTGATGTCAAGACCTATGGAGCATGAGGCCCTTACAGGACTGGATGTATGGGGAGAAGGTAACTGTATCCAGTCCTTTCACTTAGGGATGTGGTTATCCCCAACTTGGGCTTGTGTATCCTACCTGTGGATGGGATTATAGATAGTAGGCCTCTGTTCAGTGGGAGGAAGAAGGAAGCCTGTATTCTAAAACTGGTGGCACCTTCTTCTGGGGTCTGGAGGACCCTATAGGGATCGGGGTAAGGGCATTGGTGGTTACTCCCACAGTTCTGCTTGGAGCATCAGTACCTTTGGGTACCCCTCATACCCGTTGTCTATCAGGGGTTCTAAATGCCTCAGCCATGATCACATGGTTGCTTAAGTTCTGGACCTGGGGGGGTGACCATCTCTGTCTTTGGGTGCTGCAACAGTCCCTGAGACCTTGGAGCACAAAGCCTCTTGTCCCTAGCTGGGTCCTAAAGACAATCTCAGAGATGGTGGATCAGATTCTTAGGTGCTGCCTGGGTCCTTTGTGGGGCAACTGTGTAACCGCCACATCAGACAAAAGATCCAGAAGCCAGAGGGTGACAGCAGTGCTAGTGGCTTGATCTGAGACCAAACTGCCCAGAGTGTGGTTCCTGGCCACATTCCTGAAGTCCAGAAGGAGCCGAGTAGGTGCTTGGGGTAGGGTGGAAAGTGAATTCTGTAGAACCCAAGAAATGAAGATGAAGACACCACGTCTGGCCAGAAGAGGGCGACAACGACCCACTTGCCATTAAGTTTTAACAATTCTAGTGTGTAGCATCAATATTTACAAATAGTACATATATTTGTAGGCATTAATTCTTAAATAACTAAGTTTTTTCAGCCAAATTCTAGACTGAAAAATCAGCTCCATCGTGCCCATTTGACGAAAGTAGAAAGTGAAGCATAGACATCCCATCAGTGCGGCCCGTGGCAAGTTCAAGTTCACCTGTGGTCAGAGACTGACGTCGCTGCAGGACTGCACTTCTGCATGCTGGCAGGCAGAGGAGGAAGATGGGAAGAGACAAGGAGAGGATAGGTACCGTGACTTAGCTAAAGCTGCTAGCCAAGCCAGGCATGGGTCCTGGTCAGGGGACTCAGGACAGTCTCTGCTGTTCAGAGGCTGGCAGTCATGGGGGGACACAGAGAGGAGAGTGCAAAGAGCAGACAGGGTAGTGCAAACTCTGGGTGGTGAGGTGAGGGCTGGGGTGCAGGTATCACGTGCCAGAAAGTACAAGGTGCTGTGTCTTCAGCGATAACTGTCTGGGTGGGTGTGGGTACCAGCAGGCTCCATGACTCCTGCCCAGGGACTGTTCTAAACATGAGGCACACAGTGCTTTAGTGCAGAAAGAGAATTAATGATATCTGTAAACCTTCATCCAAAGGGGACAGCTGAGAGCCACGTTGATAACAGCTGTCAGATTTATAATTAAAACTGCCAAGTGGGAGGTGGTGGCACACGCCTTTAATCCTTTAATCCCAGCACTCAGGAGACAGAGACAGGCAGATCTCTGTGAGTTCAAAGCCACCCTGGTCTACAGAGCAAGTTCCAGGACAGACTCCAAAGCTTCAGAGAAACCCTGTCTCAGAAAACAAAACAATAAAAAACCCACTGCCAAGGGACTGAGAGGAAACTCATAAGGAGTAAGTATTGTTCTTGCAGGGGACCCAAGTTTGGTTCCCAGCACCCATATCCAGTGGATGTGACCAGCTCTGTGGGATCCAAGGCTATTGGCTTCCTAAGGTTTTCATGCATGTGCATAAACCCCTACACAACACACATATACATAATTAAGCATAAAAATATAAATTCTGAGGCTGGAGAGATAGCTCAGAAATTAAGAACTCTTGCTGGTCTTGATAATAGGCCAGAGTTTGGTTCTAGCACCCATATCAGGCACGCCACAAATACTTGTAACTCCAGCTCCAGGGGACCTGATACCCTCTTCTGGCCTGTGGATAAACAGAAAAACACCCCAACACAAACATAAATAAGTGGTTTTCTTTTTTTGAGACAGGATCTTATTTTGTAGTCCTGGCTGTCCTGGAACTCTTTGTAGAACTGGTTGGCCTTGAACTCACAGAGATCACCTGCCTCTGCCTCCCAAGTGCACCACCACTGCCCAGCCTGTTGTTTAAGATTTTATTTTATTTATTTATTTTTTTTGCCGGGCGTTGGTGGCGCACACCTTTAATCCCAGCACTCGGGAGGCAGAGGCAGGTGGATCTCTGGGAGTTCGAGGCCAGCCTGGTCTACAGAGCGAGTTCCAGGACAGGCTCCAAAACAATACAGAGAAACCCTGTCTCGAAAAAACCAAAAAAAAAAAAAAAAAAGATTTTATTTTTTTATCCTGGTGTGGTGATGAACATCTTTAATCCCAGCACTTGGGAGGCAGAAGCAGGCAGATCTCAGTGAGTTCCAGGATAGACTCCAAAGCTACAAAGGAGAAACCCTGCCTTGAAAAACCAAACAAACAGCAAAACAAAACAAGCCACTTCTAGCGAGGTCTGGGCTCAGAGCAGCAGAAACCTGAGATCTTGAAAGCCTGTCACCCCCAGAGATCTTCAGGAGCCCCTCGCTGCTCCTACAAATGTATAACCAAAGCCCAAGTTGGTAAGAGGTCCTGTCTAGGTCTGGCCCTCTCGCATCAGTTACTTTGATAAATTCCAATATATTCATTTATAGTAAGGAGTTAATCCCTTTCTATTATAAAATGTATGGACTGGTAGTGGTGCCACACACCTTTAATCTCAGCACTTGAGAGGCCGAAGTTGGTGGGTATCTTTGAGCATGATGCTAGTCTGGTGTACAAAGTAAACCATGCCAATCCTCCCCATCAATAAACCAAACCAAAACAACAAAAACAAACAAACAAACAAAAAAAAACAAGACTGCATGGGCAACCCCAAGCTGTACCCCGATCCAGCCGCCTGAGCTCGCTCGATGTAAGCTGCTGAGCTATGAGGCACTTTAATTGGACTAAGTTCAATTAGACTTGTAAAGGGATGGATACACTTTGTTTTTACTGAACGACAGAAAAGCCAAACCAAACTACAAAGGCTGCGAAGGAATTTGCTGGCGTGTCGATGTCTGCTTCCATGCTGCTTGGGGTACATACAGGTGGTTGCCACGGTGTCCTGTAGCTCTGTAACTCCCTGAACCTACTTTCCAGCTTCTGGGTCCCTGCAGAGTTAGTCCTTAGGCTTTTGAGATGGTAACAAGCACATCCAATCTTCACCACCTTCTTCCTTCAGACTCAGCACAGAAGAAACAGGCCTTTCCTTTAGAGCCCGGGGACTCAGGAGACAGTTTAGTTGGTAAAATGCTTGAAACTCAGCGGTGGGACCCAAGATCAGGACCACATTAAAAAATAAATAAAAATGGGCACGGTAGCACACACCTCTAATCGCAGCCCTGGTGAGGCAGAGACAGGAGGGTCCCTGGCACTTGCTGACCTGGTAGTCTAGCTCATTGGTGAGATCCAGGTTCGGTGGGAGACCCTGTCTTCTAGCATACGGTGGAGAGGGATGGAGGGAGACACTGGATGTCAACCTCAGCGTGCACACACAGATGTGAGCCAATTTTCTTGTGTGCACACATGTGGGCACATGAACACAGTCTTGGGTTTGAGCTGGGAATGGAGGTGCATTCCAATAATCCCAGCATTTGGGAGGCAGAGGGAGTTTGATCTACATACTGAGTTCTAGACTAGCCAAGCCTACATTATTAGATCCTTCTCAAAACAAGCAAGTCAGGGACTGGAGAGAGAGCTCAGGGGTGAAGAGCACTGGCTGCTCTCCTGAGGACCTGGGTTTGATACCCGGCACCCACAAATCACCACAACTGCTTGTAAACTCCAGGTTCAGAGGGCCTGGTGCTCTCCTTTGGCATTTGTGTGCACTAGTACAAGTGTGCAAGTGTCCCTACATGCAGGAAAACACTTAATACACGTAAGATTATTTAAAAAAAAAAAACAAAGCTCTAGCTGGGCGGTGGTGGCGCACGCCTTTAATCCCAGCACTCGGGAGGCAGAGGCAGGAGGATCTCTGTGAGTTCGAGGCCAGCCTGGTCTACAGACCGAGTTCCAGGACAGCCTCCAAAACAATACAGAGAAACCCTGTCTCGTAAAACAAACACAAAACAAAACAAAACAAAAAAGAATGAACAAACCCTTGAGCCTGGATCTCATTGGCTTCCAGTAAGTAGGTATGACAAACATCCTTGAACAAATCTGGGAGGTTTGAGTGGAATTTCAGATCAATTTAAATGTTTAGGTCAGTCAGCGTTCAGTTTATACCAGCCAAGGAAGAGAAAGGATAGTTTCCTGAAAGAAATCCGGACAAGATGTCTTCACCCTTGGCACCTCAGTTGTCCTCTTCCAGCCTCTCAGCACCCACCAGTCCTTGCTCAAACCTTTCTCCTGAATCCTCAACTGTCAAATGGGGTTTTTGAATTGCAACCCTCCAGGGGTGGTGGGCGGAACCCTCCAGGGTAGTGGGCGGAACCCTCCAGAGGTGGTGGGCGGAACCATCCAGAGGTGGTGTGCTGGTGGTGGAGATTCCAGCATTCTGAACTTGCCTGGAGTTTGTAAACACTTTGACCCTTCTACCCCCGCCCCACCTCCCCCATCCCCCCACCCCTGCCTCCTCCCTCTTTGATGTGGGCTACATGGTCACGCGTCTCTTCCTGTGGCTTCTTCCCTTCACCTCCGTGACTCATCTGTCTCATCTCCTCTGCCCCTTCCCTCTTCCTCACTGTCCTCCTGGCCTCATTTTCTCCTCAGGGATCTGTCTGTTCTGCCTGTGGAGATGCCTGGTTGCACCTCCAGGGTGTTCTCTCTGCCGAGCACCAGCTCACTGTCCAGCTGCTTGTTGGAAGGGCCCCAAGGCGGCAAGGTCTCCTCAGATGCCACAGGACCATTGTGGAACTCAGCCTCCCTCTGAGACCCTTTTCCTGTACTCTCCATCCTGCTCCTGACCCCTCATCTATCCAGTGGCATCAGCTGGAAATCTGGGTGGTGTCCTGGCGTACCCTTCCGCAACAGCCCCTACTGTTGGAATGGCTCTTATGTGCCTGTGACACATATGATTGGACAACCCAGGAGTATGAGGCTAGCTTGGACTTCCGTGACCCTGCCTAAAAAACTAAAAGTAAAAACAAAGCAAGCAAACAAAGAAAAGAGAAAACACCAGGCATGGCAGTAGGCATCTTTAATCCCAGGGCTCGCCGGGTGTTGGTGGCGCACGCCTTTAATCCCAGCACTCGGGAGGCAGAGGCAGGCGGATCTTTGTGAGTTCGAGGCCATCCTGGTCTACAAAGCGAGTTCCAGGAAAGCCTCCAAAACAATACAGAGAAACCCTGCCTCGAAAAACCAAAAAAAAAAAAAAAAAAAAAAATCCCAGGGCTCAGTATGTAGAGGGAGTTCCAAAACAACCAGAGCTACATGTGGTGAGATATTATTTATGATTTATTAAAGCTATCCCGAGGATTCAGAAAGCAAAGTCAGCCAGACACACATCTTTAATCCCAGCAGCCAGAAGTTACCAGGTAGTGGCACACACCTTTAGTCCTAGGACTCAGGATTAAGAGGTAGAGGGATCTCTCTGAATTCAAGGCCACCCAGGGATACACGGGATTGAATCAGTCTAAAAGAGTAACAGATCACATTTTTTTTTCTTTTGGTTTTTGGAGACAGGGTTTCTTTGTATTGTTTTGGAGGCTGTCCTGGAACTCGCTGGGTAGACCAGGCCGGCCTCTGCCTCCCAAATGCTAGGATTAAAGGCGTGTGCCACCAACGCCCGGCTCAGATCACACTCCTTTAATCCCAGCACTAGAAGGGTATAAAAGATAGAAGCTGGGTCTTCAGTAGAGTAGGAGGCGTTCATTGTCCAGCCACACTGAAGATAGCTCGGTATCAAGGAGAACAGGAAGACATTCAGTCTCAGGATTCTCCAGCCACGCTGACGAGAGGCAGCAGGATCAGCCCATTCAGCCACAGGTGGTGACAAGAACTGTGGCCCACTATTTTGCTTTTCTGACCTTCAGCTTGCAGTTTGAACCCCAATATCAGTCTCTGGGTCTTTTATTAGCTTATGTTACAGCTACATAGATAACAATAACAACACAAACACACAGGTTCGTCATCGTGCTGGCCTCAAAAGTATTTCTTTTTTCCTTTTGAGATGGGTTTCTCTGTGTAGCCTTGGTTACATGGTCCTGGAACTCTCTCCATAGACCCAGCTGTCTTAGAACTCAAGAGATTCACACCTACATCTACGTCTGCCTCCAGAGTGCTGGGATTAAAGATGTTTGCTACCACCACCCAGCAGCTCAAAAACATTTAAATAAAATTTACAAATGTTGTGGAGAGTTCCCTCATTTAACTGAGGGGAGGAGCGGGAGTGGGACAGGGGAACCGAGCTCACTGTGGAGCTGGGGAGATGGCCCAGTGGGTAAAGCGCGTGGACCAGGGTCAGGACCAGCGTTCACATCCCCAGCCCCCAGGCAGGTGTGGTGGACACAGGGATTCCCCGGAGCAAGCTAACTGGACTGGGTGAGTCAGCAAGCGCTGGGCTCCAGTGACAGACCCTGCCTCAAGATACACAGCTGGGGGCCCTGGAGAGAGGGCTCATAGGTTAAGAGCACTGGCTGCTCTTCCTGAGTTCAATTCCTCTGTAATGAGATCTGGTGCCCTCTTCCGGCGTGCAGGCATGCATGCAGGCTGAATGCTGTATACATAATAAATCTTTTTTTTAAAGAAAAGATACACAGTTGGAAATACCCTAAATCAACCACACACACACACACACACAGCTTTCTAGTGTCTAAATGACAATTCTTAACACTGGTATCCCTGGGACTTTCCATTCTTTGCTATAATCTTTTATAATGAATTTTCTCCTGGGTACCACCCAGAACATTTCAAGTCCTCTAACGAGAACTCTCCATGGTGAATTCCTGCACGCTATCCTCATGGCCCACAACTTTCTGCCTCCGTGTAACGTAATTCTGCCTCCCGAAGGCAGTGGCAGGTTCTTCAGACCCTTGCTAGGCTACTTATCTCAGCTACAGCCTCCAGAGCAAGGGATAGGCTGATGCTCTGGGCTTCGATGATGCCTCCAATACTGTCTCCATTGGCCTTTCCACTTGGCCTAGAATTGCCTGTTTTTGTGTTTGTCTCCTACACTTGAGGACAAACAGATCCTGGTACAATTCAGTAGCTGTTTGTGGAGTGAATTGCCAAACAAATGACAACAGACTGGAATTTCAGCACAGATCTGTCTCCAATGTCGTCCAGGGACAAATGTCCTAATTCTGCTTCCAGAATGTTCCAGCCCACCAGCCATGAGGCTGAGGTTCCACCACACAAAGCCTATATGTCCACTAAGGGAAGTGGTCTTCTGTAGGCCACGTCTTTCCTACAGCATCAGTGGTCCCCAGTCATCGCTGGCCTAAACTTGGTACTTATGTTAAACCTTACCCAGGCTTGCCTAGTAACCTGCCTTTCTGAAGACTATGCAAGCCTCATGCATGCTCCCAGGACCCTAGCCTTCTGGAAGGGCACAAGAGACACAGCCGATCTTCCTCCACACAACTGATCATCAACCAATCAAACATCTTAACTATCATCACCACCCCTGAGTTAACCCTCCCCACGTCCTCTCTCCTTCTCTTTCAGTACTGAGGGTTGAACCCAGGGCCTCATCCACAGTAAGCAAATGATCTATCATTGAGCAACATCTTTGGCCTTTTTTTCACTTGTTTATTTAGGGTTTTTGAGACAGGGTTTCTCTTTGTGCAGCCTTGGCTGTCCTGGAACTCTTTCAGTAGACCAGACTGGCCCTGAACTCAGAGGTCCACCTGCCTCCGCCTCCCAAGTGCACCACCATTGTCCAGCTCTTTGTTTTTAATTTAATTAAATTAGTTGATTGTTTTTTATTTTGAGACAGGGACTCAGCCTGTAACGCTGACTGATCTGTAATTCACAGAAATGGGCCTGCCTCTGCTTCTCCTACGCTGGGATTAACGGCATGCACCACCATCCTTACTTCTTTATTTTGGGATGTAGCCCTGACTGACCTGGAACTCACTGAGATCCACCTGTCTCTGCCTTCTGAGTTCTAGAATTGCACATGTATGCCACCATGCCTAGTACACTTCTTTATTTTGAGACAGGGTCTCATTTGTATAGCTCATGCTCACCCTAAAGCTGTGACTGCTGCCTGAGTGGTTGGGATTGCAGTCTGAACCATCAGACCCAGACCCCCTGCATCTCTTCACGGCCATCCATCAAATGTCCTTCTAAATTTTTGTTGTTGTTTTTGTTTTTTATTTTGTTTTGTTTTAGACAGGGTTTTCTATATTGTTTTGGAGGCTGTCCTGGAACTCACTCTGTAGACCAGGCTGGCCTCGAACTCACAGAGATCTGCCTGCTTCTGCCTCCCGACTGCTGGGATTAAAGGCGTGCGCCACCAATGCCCCGATCCCCTCTAAGTTTTGTGTCAGACTTAACACATTAGAGAGGAAGAAGCCCTAATTGAGAAAAAACTTTTATAAATCAGGCTGTAGGCAATACTGTGGGGAGTTTTCTTAATTAACTATTGATGGGGGAAGACCCAGCCCATTGTGGGTGGTGCCATCCTTGAGCTGGTGGTCTGGAATTCCATAAGCAAGAACAAACCAGGAGGAGCAAGCCAGTAAACAGCACCCCCTCCACGGCCTCTGCATCAGCTTCTGTCTCCAGGCTCCTGTCCTGTTTGAGTTCCTGTCCTGACTGTTCTCAAGGATGGACTATGAAATATGGAAGTGTAAGCCAAATAAGCTCTTGCCTCTGCAACAGTTGGTCATGGTATTTCACCACTGCAATGGCATCTCTGTTAATGGATCTTTAGATTCAACATCAGCGGGTCGTGGGGCACCTCCCTTAGAAAGGTCTCACCCCAGTACAGTTGGGCATACCACCCTCACCTCAAGGTAGTATGTCCTTTGTCTGACACCACGGTCCTGCTTAGCCTCCTTTACTCCAGTCTTTTCCAACTCACGCCTGTGTTCAGTACTGGTTGCTGACTATAAGACCAGCCCTGAAAGCTGGTCATGGCAGCATACACTTGAAATCTCAGCCTTGCAGCATCTGAAGCAGGAGAGTAACCCTTGAGTACAATACCGGCCTGGGCTACTTAGTGAGATTCTGTCTCAAAAGGAAGGGAGGAAAAGAGGAAAGAAAAATGGGGCTGGAGCGAGGGCCCAGTTGGTAGCGCACTTGCCTGGCACGCAGGAAGTCTTGGTTTGCTCTCCCAGCGATGCAAAATCAGGTATGAGGGTGCATGCATGTAATTCCAGCACTCAGGAGATGCAAGCCAAAGGAACAGGAATCCAAGATCATCCTCAGCAAGTTTGAGGCCGGCCTGAACTACCTGGTTAGACTAAGCCGGCAGAGCCTGGGTTCTCGACCAAGCTCACTCTTTGTTATGGAGCTGTCACACAGGTGGCAAGTTATTAGCAGTGTCCTAGCATCTGACTGCTAGATGCCAGTGTAAGACAGCCCTCGCCCCGCCTCCCCCCCTCCCCAGCACACACACACAAGCAATAAATAAACATAGTATGAAAATAAACAGTAGCTGGGAGGTGGTGGCACACGCCTTTAGTCCCAGCACTCCAGAGGCAGAGGCAGGCAGATCTCTGTGTCTACAGAGCGAGTTCCAGGACAGGCTCCAAAGCTACACAGAGAAACAAACCCTGTCTCAAAAACAAAAAACAAAACAAAAAAACAAACAAAACTAAAACAAAAAAACAAAACCAAAAGACCCAAACAGTGGCGGTTCTGTGGTTGGGCTGTAACTGGAAACTCGGAACTGTCTGACGCCAAGAAGATAAAATAGCAACAAAATAAAAATTGTGTATAGGCTTTAATGTATGATTACATTATATGTATGAATATCTGACTGTTTAAAAGAAAGATTCATTTCTTTTTATCTTATGTGGATCGGTGTTTTGCCTACAGGTATTTCTGTGTACCGTCTTCACGGAGTACATGCAGGATGAGACTGGAGTTGTAAATGGTTGTGGAACTCCATCTGGGGGGTTCTGGGAATTGAACCCCAGTCCTCTACAAGAGCAGCCTAGAGGACCAGCCAGTGCTCTTAACCACCAAGCCATTTCCCCGACCCCTTTAAGCATTTTTTTGCTTTGTTTTTTCAAGACAGGGTTTCTCTGTGTCACAGCCCTGGCTGTCTGAGAACTTGTAAATTAGGCTGGCCTCAAACTCCCAGAGGTCCCCCTGCCTCTGCCTCCTGAGTACTGGGATTAAAGGTGTGCACCACCACTATCATGCCTGGCTATCTGTGATTTATTTTTATGTTCATTCGTGTTTTGCATGCAAGTGTGTTCATTTGAGGGTGTCAGAAGCTCTGGAACTAAAGTTACAGACAGGTGTGAGCTGCCATCTGGTGTTGTGCCCAAGTTGCAAAGATTCCCAGACACCACCAGAAAGACAAACCCACCAAACTGTAAAAGCAAGGTTTTAATAGTATTAATTGTTCATCTACCCATGACAGGGACCCTGTCTGGCTAGCTGACACAGCAGCCTCCAGAGGGAGTGAAGTTCCCTGTCTACTGCTAGGTTTTTTTTTTTTTCCCCCGAGACAGGGTTTCTCTGTGGCTTTGGAGGCTGTCCTGGAACTCCCTTGGTAGTCCAGGCTGGTCTCGAACTCACAGAGATCCGCCTGCCTCTGCCTCCCGAGTGCTGGGATTAAAGGCATGCGCCACCAACACCCGGCTTACTGCTAGGTTTTAAAGACAAAAGTTACAGGATTGCATCAATGGGTACCGGTTAGTTTCTGATTGGTTGATATTTGGGAACAATTACGAGAATTTCTCAGAGTCATATTTTGGCATGAAATACCTGTGTACCAGTTATTCTCATTGGTCAGTGCTGAGAGGGAACTTTCTGTGGTTACTATGGCTTCCTCTTGTTACTTGCAGGTGGCCTGTTGTTCATAGACACCAATAGTTTTCAGTACTATGTCCTGGAGACTACAGAGGAGGTTTTGGTCTCCCCTGGAGTTTCTTTTGTGGCCAAAGAGTTCCAAGAAACCAAGTATCTAGGAGGCTGGGGGAGGGGGAGTCTGGAGTTTTTTTGTGTTCAGTTTTGGCCCTAGGCTCTGGGATGCCAGGGGATATGGAGTTTTCTTGTATGAGAGGCCTATGTGTCTTTTACCTGTCATGGCTGCTAAAGCAGGGGCTGAGTGAGGGTCTGGTCCCTTTGTTTCTAAGTTATTAGAAGGGAAACCTTTGAGTTTAGTTTACCACTTTTAGGTGCTAGGAATTGAACTCATGACCTCTGGAAGAGCAGCCAGTGCTCTTAACTGCTGAGCCATCTCTCTGCAGCTCCTTTTTTTGTTTTTTGTTTTTATTTATTTATTTTTTTTTTGAGACAGGGTTTCTCTGTGGCTTTGGAGGCTGTCCTGGAACTCGCTTTGTAGACCAGGCTGGCCCAGAACTCACAGAGATCCGTGTGCCTCTGCCTCCTGAGTGCTGGGATTAAAGGCGTGCGCCACCAACGCCCGGCTCTGCAGCTCCTTTTAAATGTATTTTAATTACATGCACTTTCAGGGCCAACCCAGATTATTCATTTTTTAAACATGTATCATTTTTCACCTCCTTTGACTGAAATAGAATTAAACCTAGATTTTCAAATACAAAGTGGATACTAATGGGAAAAAAACAATGTAAGTAAATGCAATTAATCCATAATTATATTTTCTATAATTTGTTAACTATCACTATTAGTACTTCCAAACATTTTTCTCATTGATGTTTATATTTGACAAAGAAGGGTAGTATTGAAGTATTATTTATACATAAGTTGATGAGAAATTTAATTTATAAATAACAGTGGGAATCAGGCAGTGGTGGCGCACACCTTTAATCCCAGCACTCAGGAGGCAGAGGCACGCGGATCTCTGTGAGTTCTGGGCCAGCCTGGTCTACAGAGCGAGTTCCAGGACAGCCTCCAAAGCCACAGAGAAACCCTGTCTCGAAAAACCAAAAAACCAAAAACAAAAAAAGAAGAGAGAGAGACTTAGAGACAGACAGTCAGACAATGTACTGCTCTCTTAGAGGACCTCAGGTTGGTTCTCAGCACCCATGTGAGAGAGCCATAATTGCTTATCATTCAAAACCTAGGGTCAGATGGCTCTGCCCTCATAGCCACCTGCACTGCTGTGTACACTGTCTCCCCATATACTTACGATTTAAAAATAATAAGAATAAATATAGTTAGGCATGGTGGCGCACGCCTTTAATCCCAACATGGTTGGTGCAGAGACAGGTGGATCTCTGTGAGTTCCAGGCCAGCTTGGTCTACAGAGCAAGTTCCAAGACAGCCGCCAAAATAATACAGAGAAACCCTGTCTTGAAACATCCCCCCCCCAAAAAAAACCCACAAAAATGCTATAAAAATTCTATGCTCCTTCCCAAAAGCCAAATAGGTAGGGGATGTACAAATATTTGAATCATGGAACCCTAGGAAGCTCAAATAAAAACCATGTCTAGGAAATAATGCAGAATGAAGAGGTAGAAAGAAAGAATTTGTCTTCCTTTCTTTTTTCTTTTCTTTCTTTCTTTCTTTCTTTCTTTTTTTTTTTTTTTTGTTTTTTTTTTCAAGACAGGGTTTCTCTGTATTGTTTTGGAGGCTGTCCTGGAACTCGCTCGGTAGACCAGGCTGGCCTTGAACTCACAGAGATCCGCCTGCCTCTGCCTCCCGAGTGCTGGGATTAAAGGCATGCGCCACCAACGCCCAGTTTCTTTTTTCATAGACAAGAAAGTTCCAGAACTTTCTAGGAGATGACCAATCTTCAAGCATATTCAACAATGAAGGGTATCCATCCATTCAGGTATGTTCTCTCCTTGGTGGGACTGAGCTCTGGTTGCAGGAAGCTCCCAGGGCTAGTCACTGTTCCTTGGAGGACCTGTCTCCAGGGTCTGGAGCTTGAATGGTTAGTAACCTTGCATGTTGACTTCCCTACCTCTCCCCTGGGCTTATCCCTAAAGAGGCTCTAGGAGTCCTGCTCTCTGGCAAGCCTAGGGCAGTCAGTCACTCTCCTGAAGTGGGAGGATCCTTGAGAGGTTGAGTCCAGCTGGGCAAACAGCAGTCCAGGTTACATAGCTAGATCCTGGGAGGGAGGGATGGAGAGAGAGAGGGAAGGAGGGAGGAGGGAGGAGGGAGAGAGGGAGAGAGAGGAAGGGAGAGAGAGAGGAGAGAGAGAAAGGGGAGAGAGACAGAGACAGAGACAGAGACAGAGACAGAGAGACAGAGAGAGAGAGAGAGAGAGAGAGAGAGATTCCGTTTTGAGACAAGGTTACATGTAGCCAGGCTGCTCTCTGCTCTTGGCTGTGGATGTAACCAGCTACTTTGACTTTGCTACAGTGGATTGTAATCTGGAATTGTGAGAGGAAATAACCCCTTCTCCTCTAGGTTGCTCTTTATAAACATTTTATCACAGCACCAGAAATGAAACGAAGACATAAGGAAAGGACAGAGAACATGTGCAAACCTCACAGTTGATTACATCTGCTTTACATTCGGGGACCCCCACATCTTGTCCATTCTCTGCAGAAAACTGCACCTCAATTCCTGGATCAAATCCCTTCAGTCCATGTCCTTTCCCCTCTCTCTTAATCTTCCTGCCCCTTCTTTCTTACTTCCATTTGTTTATTTATTTTAGATCAGGTCTTTCTATGTAGCTCTAGCTGGTGTAGAATGCACTCTAGCCCATGCTGGCCTCACAGTGATCCTCTTACTCCTGTCCCCCAGGTATTGGGACTATAGGTGTGTGCCTCTATGCCTAGTCTTGTCTTCTAGTCTTGACTGACACACAGGGCAGTCACCATTTCACCCGAGCTTCTGTGCAGATTAGGAAAGGCTATCTCCTCCAAACATTTGATTTCTGTCTATTGGAATTTTGGCAGTGCTATCCTTAGAACAGCAAACCCCTTTTGCTAAACAAATGCCCTAAGAAATACACAAGACCACATGGTCAAAATTGTGAAAGGGGTCCCTTGGGTGGGCAGCCCTTGTGTAATATGTAACATGAACAACATACTCAGTGACTCTGCGTCTCCACTCTACCACACAGACTCTCCCCCTCTGTGTAACAGCTCTGGCTGTCCTGGAACTCACTCTGTAAACCAGGCTGGCCTCGAACTCACAGAGGTGTACATGCCTCTGCCTCCTGAGTGCTGGGATTAAATGCGTGTGCCACCATGGGCTCCTGACTCTCCTGCTCAAAGTAGCCAATAATCTCCTTCACCACAGTGCCAAGCCAAAGTCATTGGTACAGCCTAAGGGAATCCCTGCTATCCCATCATGATGTCAGGCTGCCCTCTTGGATTGAGATGAACTACTGACTTCAAGGCAGGCAGAGGGACACTGGCCAGGAAATGGAGCTGTGCTGGGGGTGGAGAACTGAGCCCATTGGAGGAGGAGAGGGATGGAAAGCTGTGAAGACACCAGGCTCTGGTGTAGTGAGCTGTTGGCGGTTGCCGGGCTACAACACTTCACAATGATCCGGGAGAAGGGCTAAGGATGTAAATGAAGACAAAGACAGCGGCTCATTCTTGCAAGGAGAATGGCGTTTATTTTTACAAGAGCGGAGCCTTAAATACCTGTCAGGCACGGTGTAAAACCATCAAGGTCAGAAGCCTACGTTCCCAGGGCCCTCTGCCAAAGGATGGGCCAATAACGGGAATTAGCATTTAGACAATAAGGATGGACAGAAAACAGGAACTTGCATGCAGGCCTTACTGGGAGGAGGGCACAAGAGGTATTTTGCTAGAAGCTCCTAGTCACAAGCTGGTCAGCAGACTCCCATGGGGGAAGGGTGCAACACTCTGGTCATGAACTTTGGCAGTCCTGCCAGTGTGTGACTTTGGAAGTCTGAGGAATCAGCAAAGTTGAGTTTCGCATCATAGTCTCAAGATATAGAAAAAAGTTTTTGCTTTTCCCTGATTTGTTTCTTCAGGGGTATGTGATAGTCTTACTGTTTTTGTTGTTGTTGTTTGGTTTTTCAAGACAGGGTTTCTCTGTGTAGTCCTGGCTGACCTGGAACTGTAGACCAGGCTGGTCTCGAACTTCAAGATCTGCCTGCCTCTGCCTCAGGAGTGCTGAGACTACCACCAAGGCATGTGCTACCATCAGCCACCTTTTAATTTTCTTTTCTTTTCTTTTTTCTTTTTTTGATTTTTCGAGACAGGGTTTCTCTGTATTGTTTTGGAGGCTGTCCTGGAACTCGCTCTGTAGACCAGGCTGGCCTCGAACTCACAGAGATCCTCCTGCCTCTGCCTCCCGAGTGCTGGGATTAAAGGTGTGCGCCACCAACGCCCGGTTAATTTTCTTTTCTTAAATGTTGTCCTGGCTAGTTTGGAACTCAGTGCATAGACTAGGGTAGCCTAAAATGTACACTTCTGCTTTCTGAGTGCTGGGATTATAGGTATATGCCGCCAAGCCTGGCATTGAAAATTTTAAACCAGAAGAAAGATAATCTGTGAATACATTGGTTTTGTCAAAATTAGCATCTGATTGACTAAAAATTCTGAAATAACAGTGTTAGTATTGCTCTATGGGACTGAGCCCAGGACCTTACCATGGGGCTACATCCTTAGTTCTGACCCCTTCTTCCTCCTCCCTCCGTCCCTCCCTTCCTTCCTTTCTTCTCTTCTTTCTTTCCCTCCCTCCCCCTCCCTTCCTTCTTCCTTCCTTCCTTCCTTTCTTTGTTTTTTTCTTCAGGTAAGATCTATGTAACCCAGGTTGGCCTTGAACCTGCCATCCTCCTGCCTCGGCTTCCTGAGTGATGGGATGTGGGAACAACAGACCTTGGCCGGAGGCCCACTTCCCCACTAGCCTGGGAGCAGGCAGCTGTAAGACAATGTTTACCAAAAACAATACAGTGTTAGGAGCAATAAGTTCCTGATAAGGGCTCACCCACAGGAACACCGACCTTGACTTTTCCAAAGACTAACAAATGCCTCTTCCTGACCCACCCACTGCCGCCTCTGGTATCAGGGCATATAAAACCAGCCAGGGTAAGAATAAAGTAGAGCCTTCTTGAAGCTTTCTTTGCATCACCGACTGGTCTCTGTGTCATCAATCCCGACTCCCTCTGCACATTCTTGGACACAGGCTGCACAGCGGGCACAGCAACAGGATTTCATGCGTGTATCTCTACACTTGGCAGCAATTCTGCCAGTCCTTATGTGAGGGTCCAATGCTTTGTGGCAGAAACTGGTGGCTATCACTCTGGCGGCTATCACTCTGGCTCCCTTGCCTTCTATCTGGAAGAAAAACCTTACAAGGTCTTGGATGATTGATTACAAGCGTTCTATGGGCTACATTAAAGACGAGCATCAGCTGAGGAATGCTGGCACATGCCTTTGATCCTAGCACTTAGGAGGCAGAGACAGGTGGATTTCTGAGTTCAAGGCCACCCTGGTCTACATACTGAGTTCCAGGACAGTCAAGGCTAAATAGACCATATCTTGAGGGAAAAGGAAAAAAAAAGTGAGTATCCCCTGAGGGGAGCATAGAAGCTCAAGATGTTTCCAGTGAGCCAGGAGTCAAAGGTGTAGGGAGCCCAAGGATACCAAACCCTCTAATGCTGCAATTTTCAACTTGTGGGTCCACCTCTTTGGGGGTCACATATCAGATATTCTGCATAGTAGATATTTACATTATGATTCATAACAGCAGCAAAATTGCAGTTGTAAGGTAGCAATGAAATAATCTTATGGTTGGGGGTCACCAGAACATGAGGAGCTGTTTAAAGGGTCGCAGCATTAGGGAGCACTGCTCTAGTGATTTTAATGAACCTGGAAGACTGTCTCTGTGTCTAACCAATCTGCTTGCATTACCAGTGATAGTCTTGGAGCATCCCAGCGTATAGGTGTTTCACTGGCTGGTTTTGTGTCAACTTGACACAAGCTAGTGTCACCAGAGAGAAAGAAGCCTTGGTTGAAGAAATGCATTCCATGAGATTCAGCTGTAAGGTATTTTCTAAATTAGTGTTCAGTGGGGGAGGGCCCGGCCCATTGTGGGTGGTGCCATCCCTAGACTAGTGGTCCTGGGTTCTAAAAGAAAGGAGGCTGAGCCTGGTCTACAAGAGCTAGTTCCAGGACAGCCTTCAAAGCCACAGAGAAACCCTGTCTCAAAAAACCAAAAAAAGAAAAAAAGAAAAAAAAAAAAAAAAGAAAGCAGGCTGAGCAAGCCAGGGGAAGGGAAGCAAGCTCCCCTCCATGGCCTCTGCATCAGCTCCTGCCTCTAGGTTTTAGCCCTGCTTGAGTTCCTGTCCTGACTTCCTCCAACGATAGACTATGACCTGAAAATGTAAGCCAAATAAACTGTTTCTTCTCCAACTTGCTTTTTGGTCATGGTGTTCTGTTGCAATAATAGAAATCCTAACTAAGACAGATGTCCTGTTTGCCCTCTGAGGAGTTAACACAGTAAGGCCTCCTCTATAAAATACATAAACTGGTACCTGGTCCTTTCAGGACTGCAGTGGGCACAGAGGGGATGGAGAAGGAATAAGAAAACCATGTCATTCATGCAGCAACTAGTATGGTCCCTGCATTCTACATCCTTCCAATCCTCTCTTTGGCCCTGAATCTCACAGGAGTTGCACAGGTAGGGCCTGGGGGGATGGGGTCTGGGTCCAGAGCCTGCAGCTCTGCCCACACCAGCTCCTCTATTGCTTCAAGCACAGTTTACCTTCCATCTGCTTCTCCTGACGTGGCTGGGCACAATCTAGCCAGCAGAGATTTCTCCCTCCTATCGGTGGGTACGGGGTCTAGTGACTACAGAGTTGATGGCCTCTAAGGACAGCGAGCAGACGGCTCTCTCTGTGACAGTGATGTCTGGGTCTTAGGCTGACTCACTGTCCAGAGCATCACTACTCTGGTTACAGCCATTTCCTCCATCGCTCCACCCACCTGGGCCATCCCCTGGGAGGGGCGGGGCAGTGGGCTGGACTGATGTTCGGTTGTCATTCATTCGTATTTCCTAATTTCCCACTGTTTCTGGTCGACAGGCATTTCCAGAGGAGCTCAGTTTCATAAGACAACCTACTGGGCACAGTAAAGGGATGTGACGTTTAAACTACAGACTTCCGTCCTCATGGGAGCAGGGCTGCTCTTCCAGGAAGGGAACCTCCCCTGTCCGATGTGTGCCACAGAAGTTCCCCTCATTCTAGCTTATTCAAACTTCCTTCCCAAAACTGGCTCCTGTGCCCCTCCCCCGCAGCAGGGTAGACCAAGGGTCACCAACCTCAAGCAAAAATCATCCGGGCACATCACGCACAATTGGTTCTTGTCCCCCTCGGTCTGTCCTTTCATCCTGTTCTTTCGCTTCCCAACAAAATCTCCAATTCTCCCTGGACTTCCTATTCATTCTGCAGCCCTCAGGCTTCCACCCCATTTCTCTCTGGATCAGTTAGCCACAGACAGCTCCTAAGTGGGGAGACAATATCCAACTCCCAGGGACACTCGCCTCTGTGACCACATCCACCTCTCCCTGGAGACCACGCCTCCCTTTGTGACTATGCCCCCCCTCCTGCCTTTGATAGCCAGTCTCCTGATTGTCCCTTAGTGTCTCTTCAGTGTTAGTTCAGTCTCTCCTTGTCCTTCCCTGCCCTGAGTGACT
This sequence comes from Mesocricetus auratus, assembly GCF_017639785.1. Lineage (NCBI taxonomy): Eukaryota > Metazoa > Chordata > Mammalia > Rodentia > Cricetidae > Mesocricetus > Mesocricetus auratus. The sequence goes on along the minus strand of NW_024429194.1, from coordinate 84,633,476 downwards.
TCATCTGTCCTGCGGAGAGTTCAGAGCTCCGGATCTGAGTTCGGATCTCACTCCTGCTGTTCAGAGCTCCTTAATGTCAGCATTGTACTTCCAGCACTGGAGAAGCCAAGTAGGAAGAGTTTGAGGCTGGAGCTGGGGAGGTGGTTCAGTTGGTAAAGCGTTTGACACATGGAGGACCTGCCTTTGGCTCCCCAGTACCCATGTAAGAGCCCAGCACACTGGAGCACTCATGTAATCCCAGGGCTGGGGAGGCAGAAAGGAGGACTTGGGGGGGTTGCTGGCAGCCAATTGAGTGGACTAGCTAAGCTTCAGATTTAGGGAGGAACCCCGTCTCAAAATAGAGAACACTTGAAGAAGACATCTGACATTGACCTCTGGCTTCTCTACACACGTGTGTATTTGCAACAGAACACAACTCCTTCTCACCCCCACATGCACATATGTACACACGAGGCTACATAACATTGCCTTACATAAAGAATTTAAAGGTCCTATTTCCTGGGTGTCTTTGGGCTTGCTGCCAGTTCTGCCTGCAGATCTGTGTTGAGGACTACACAAACTGGTGCATCTGAGTGCCAGTCCCAGGTAAAATGTGCTGTTGTCACTCAAGTCCTAGGGACTGATCTCCTTCAGGCCTCAGCCCACCCGTCCAGTCCTCAGAAAGCAGTCAAGGCTGGTCTTTTCCAGACACAAGCCTGGTGCATGGCAGGAACTTCTCACTGTTGTTAGGACCAGGGCTAAGATGGGGGCTATGGTCTGGCAAGGTTATACCATCCCTTCACCTGGCACTGGAACCCTTGGCCACAGGTGTAATTCTCCTTGCAGACAGTCCCCATTGACCTGCTCACCTCTCCTTTAGTTGACATGAGTCAATTTCAAGTTCTGATGTCATGGGTGTTTTGTTTTGAGACAGGGTCTGATGTAGCTCAGGCTGTAGCCAAGGATGACCTGAGTCTCCGGATCCTGCTGCCATCACTTCCTGGGTATTTGGATTACAGGTATGTCTACCAAACTTTAAAGGTGTAGAAACTGAGGCCTGGAAATATTGAGGACCTTGCAGATGCCACCTAGCGGTCAGGTAGCAAGGTTCATCTCCAAAACTGATCCAGAATGAGCCAAAGCACACCCAGGTAGTTATAGATTCCTGCCCAAGCAACCTTGGCCCAGGAAGATGTCCAGCCCATGTCTCACCCCTCATCATCCACCCTGTATATACTACATTGCTCTTCTATGTGTGTGTGTGTGGTCTGCACACCTATCTATCTCTGCCCTTTGACCCTGACCTGAATTCAGGAAAACAGAGTCTGCAGATTTGATTTCTGTGTTTCTACTTGCTTCAGGTACTGAATAGGTCAGAAACAATTGGGTTAGGGCATGCATGGTGGTGCACGCCTTTAATCCCAGCACTCGGGAGGCAGAGGCAGCTGGATCTCTGTGAGTTCAAGGTCAGCCTGGTCTACAGAGTGAGTTCCAGGATAGCCAGGGCTGTTATACAGAGAAAACCTGTCTCAAAAAACCAAAAGACCCCTCTCCAAAGAAACAAAACCCAACCAAACACACACATACACCATTGAAAATGTACAAAACAGAACAAAAAAAGTGTTAGCAATCATGGGTCATTCAAACAAAATGTTTGTTCATTTAAAGATATCTATTTGTTTTTTTGAGACTGGGTTTCACTGTGTAGCTCTGGCTGGCCTGGAACTTGCTATGTAGACCAGGCTGGCCTTAAACTCAGACAGATCCACCTGCTTTTGCTTCCTGAATACTGGGATTAAAGGCGAGCATCACATCCAGCTCTTTTTGGTGGGGAGAGTTGAACCCAGGGCCATGGGCATACCAGAGAACTCTTTTGATTGATGAGGCACATGCACCCTGGCTCTCAAGGTTGTATGTTTTTTCTTTTTCTTTTTCTTTCTTTTTTTTTTTCCCCGAGACAACGTTTCTCTGTATTGTTTTGGAGCCTGTCCTGGAACTCGCTCATTAGACCAGGCTGGTCTCCAACTCACAGAGATCTGCGATCTGCCTCTGCCTCCCAAGTGCTGGGATTAAAGGCATGTGCCACCAACGCCCAGGCGTTTTTTATTTTTTAGTTTATTTTTTAGTCACCTATTTTACATCCTGACCGAAGCTCCCCTGCCCCATCCTTCCCTCCCAGTCCCTCTCTCCCACATTCCCCCCTCCCCCACCTCACCCCACCCCACCCTTGTTTCTGTTTAGAAAAAGGGCTCTCCCATGAGTATCAATAAAGCAGGGCATATCAAGCTGCAGTAAGACTGAACACCTCCCCATGTAGTAAGGCTGGGCAAGGAGACCAGGTATGAGAAGCAGGGTCCCAGAAGCCAGTAAAAGAGTTGGAGACAGTCCCTGTTCCCACTCTTAGGAGTTCCATAAGAGGAGCAAGTTACACAACCGTAACATATATGCAGATGCCTAGGTCAGTCCATGCAGACTCCCTGGTTATCAGTTCAGTCTCTGTGAGCCCAGATTAGTTGGTTGTGTGAGCTCTCCCATGGTGTCTTTGACCTCTCTGGCTCCTAAACTCCTTTCTCCTCCTCTGCAGGATTCCCAAACTCTGCCTAATGTTTGACTGTGGGTCTCTGTATCTGCCTGAGTCAGTTACAGGATGATGTTTCTCCGATGATAATTGGGACAGGCACCAATCTAGTCACAGGAGACGGTTCAGGGTACTTACCTAATGTTGGTAGGAGTCTAAGCTGGGGTCCTCCCCATACAGTCCTGGGAGATTCCCCTGTACCGGGTTCCCCTCCTCCTCAGCATTCTCCCCCTCTGTGCCCTCCCAACCTGATTGTTCATGTTCTCATCCCCACCTGCCCTCAGTCCACTCACAAAATGTCTTCTATTGTAGGCTCTCTTGATCTGTGGATTTTAGCACAGTTATCCTTTATTTTATAGGGAATATTCACATACGAATGAGCACATAGCATGTTTGTCTTTTTTGGTCTGGGTTACTTCATTCGGAGGTTGGACTTTTCTCACTTTCTAGAAGTCATAGATGACTAAAATAAGGCTCAGGAGACTTAGCTCATTGCCCAGGTATACCACAAGTCCAAAGGCCCCTCCCAAGCCTGACAGACGTCATTACCCTGGCCCAGGACACGTCCATTTTAGAACATGTCCATTCACTCATTCTCCAGTGAAATGCCACCCTGGGTAAAATGACTGTTCCCCTGGAGCCACAATCCCTGTAAGAACTTGGTTACCTTCCTTATTATGTAAATTGATGGTCTTGTCAATCCTCTACTATGTGCAGGGGATCCCAGAGAGCCCATGTTCTATGGAACACAGAACTCTGAAGTTTGCACCCGTGCCTTTGCAAGTCTCTGGTCTACAAAATGCCATAGACGCGTGTGGGCACTTTAATGCCTGTCCCTGTCACACTGGGAGTATGGGGTGGGTGTGGGAAGGCTGGTGAACCTAGAAAAGAAGACCTTGACATGCATGATGACTCAGTGTGTGTCTGGGTAGTCCTAAAGTCTCCCTGAAAATCGTCTCCTTGTCCTTCGCTATTGGAAAACTATTCTACTGATGAGTCATTTGGAGGCTACCTGGTCTTCCAGCTAGAAATGCCACCAGTTAAGATTTATCTGGGTCACAAAATTATTTCTTTAAAAGGCAAAGTGGGGCAGCCTAGAAGAACGGAAAGACACATATTTTGGAGGAACAGTGAATTTGGGATCTGCCCTGAGTCTCTGTATAGTTCAGCTCCCAGTACAAACGACCCAGCCTCTCCAGACCTTGATTTTCCCATCTGTAAAGCTGGAATAGTGATGCCTACCAAACAGGGAGGCTGGGTTGGACAAAATGCAGTGTGAAGTATCCAGTCTAGGGTCTGGAACACAGCAGGTGTTTCATGAAGAAATCTCTGGATGTTGGTCCAGTCTGAGTTTGGTAATTGCTGAACTGTCACCTCACCAGTCAAGCTGGGGCGGGGGCGGATTCCTAATCTCCGGAACTCCACATCCACATCTGGTCAGAGTCCCTCGCAGGCTAGAGGAGGGCAGCAGGCGGAAGAGGGCGAGGACGCGCAGCTCCCTCCCTTAGCCCACACCCAGCCAGCGCAGAGTTTACACACAGACTGCACAGCGACGCTTTAGGAGGCGGGGCCCACCGGGGTTAGGTGACGTCACTCAAGGAGGCGGGGCTGCGTCTATGGGTGGAGCCCCGAGATGGTCAGGGCCCGACTAAGTCCCCGGCTCCACCTCCGGAGGGAGGCTGCGGAGGGGCCGACCGGAAGTCCTTCCGCCTCCGCCCGCCTCCGTGCTGACTACCTCGTCTCTGTCGACCCCGCGAGCGAGGTCGTGCCCCGGAAGTAAAGGGGCCATGTTGATGGGTGACCCCGAGAGAGGTACTGGGCGAGTGGAGAGTCCCGAGGAGAGGTAGCGCGTGGCCCGCGGGTGAGTGCGGGAGGGAATCGGGGCGGCCGGGGGTCGCCCTCTTGCGCTCGGACAGGCCGGTGCTACCGACTCCCTTCGGAGCCTCAGGCCGGGGTTCGATCATCAAGCCTGCCTGGCCCCGGGTCCCCGTCCCCGCCCTCCGGGAGTTGTACCCCGGGCCTGTAGTCTGTCACTCGGCGATCCTGTTCCAGCCCCAGTGACGCTCTCCTTCTAGCCCTCTGTTTTTCTGCATCCCTTGCATCACCGGAGACCCTTCGGGCCGAGGGGAGCTGCTCTGCGGTTAAGGGAAACGGGACAGAGACGGTGGCTTGCCCAGGTTCGCGCTGGAAGTTAGAGAGTCGGAGGCTATTGCTTCTGTCTTGGGGCCCGAAGTCCAGATCAGCTTTTCTTTTCCAGCCAAGTACTGTCTCCACTTCTCAAACACATTTGAGCTCATACAATGGTCGTTTCTTCCACGTAGGGGTTTCGGGAGGATTCCTCCTTCCAGCATAGTTAGGAGCCCAGTGTGCTTTGGGCCCTGGCTGGGAAAGTTTGCCGAACACCCGGAAGTGCTGCACACATGTAAGGCCCCCTCATTCCAGAGTGCTAGGGTCTGGATTGCTGTGGCAGGTGGGCAAATTACTTTCTTCTGGGAACGTCGTCAGTTATGTGGCGCACACCTTTAATCTCAGCTCTCAGGAGGCAGAGGCAGGCGGATCTCAGTTTAAGGCCAGCCTAGTCTACAGAAAGAGTTCCAGGACAGCCAGGGACCCTGTCTTAAGAAAACCAAAACCAAACAAACAAAATAACAAAAGCAAAAACAAAACAAAAAACCTCAAAGGGGTAGAGGGATGACTGGGTAGGAGCATTGGCTGCCCTTCCAGAGAACCCGATCTCAGTTCTCAGCACCCACGGGTTGGCTCACAACCACCTATAACTCCAGTGTCGGGGGATGTGACAGCGTTAGATTCTGAAGGCACCAGGTATACAGTGGGGTGCAGGCAAGCATTCAGGCAAATAGCCATACACCTAAAGTAAAAAGTGAAAAGTAAAAGCAACGAAGAGAGCCTCTCAGGGTATCCTTCATCTGATGGTGCCAGGATGCAGATATGGCTGAATCCTTGTCTGCACACCACTCTGGGCCATGCCTTGTGGTAGAGTTCCATTACTGGTGCTTTGCAGGAGCGCTTCTTCAAACAACCTTAGATAGCAGGTATTCTCATGATGTCATCGCTGTCCCTGTTTTACAGTGAGGAAGCTGATACTCGGTGGGTTATTGTACTAAGTGCCATGGCAGTGGGATGGCACAGCCGGGACTCAGGCAGCCTACTTCTTCAGCCCTGGTGAGCCATAAGCTGAGCTTCCCCAGGAGGGGCTGTTAAGAGGTAGGAGTCTGATCCTCACTCTACCATGAAGTCCTTAGAAGTCACTGAATCTGGCTTTAAGAACCCTGACCCACACTGTCTAAGGCCCTGCTGTCATCAGTTCTGATTCTAGGCTTCCGTGTCTTCTCTTGTTTAGAGTGTTGCAGTCAGTACTTGGCAGTCCCCCATGGCCCCGTGGAGCCGAGAGGCGGTTCTGAGTCTGTATCGGGCTCTGTTGCGCCAAGGCCGAGAGCTTCGCTACACTGATCGAGACTTCTACTTTGCTTCCATCCGCCGTGAATTCAGGAAAAATCAGAAGCTTGAGGATCAAGAGGCTCGGGAGAAGCAGCTGGAGAAGGGCCTGGCCTTCCTCCATAGCAAACTTGGAGGCCTTATTTAGGACTCTTCCCTTTCCCCTCCTACCCTAATTCCAAGAAGAGGACAAAGGTGCCTTCAGTAGACACTTGTGACTCCCCCAACCCACCTCACAGATGCATTAGGAAGCCTCAGGTAGGTAGACCCTTGGTCCTGGAGGTTTCTCTTTTTCTGATGCAAGAAGCTAGGAAAGGGTCGGCCTTTCCTTAATCACCAAAGTGTGTCCTTTACTCTCTAAAACTCATTAGATAAAATAGACATGTCAATAGAAGCCAGTCCTATATCTGAGAAACATGGGCCTTGGATTACAAGCCACACCAAAACAGAATTGGCATCATTTTATTTCATAGATTATTTTGTATATGAGAATATTAGAAAAGATAGTGGTTAAAGTCATTAGAGTTTAGTTCCAAGCCAGCTTGTCTACTTAGTTTATATTGTATTGTATTGTATTACAGCACGCTTCCTGAAACAGAAGTTTATCATTATTGTATAGCAATCCTGATATTCGGTGTCTGCTTTCAAATCCTGGTACTACTAACTAGTAGCTGTGGTATACAGGGCAAGTCTCTAAGCCTTGTAAAATGGGAGTAATAGTACTTAATCTCTTTAGGTTTGGTGAGAATCGACCTAGACAGTGTATTCAAAGTACTGAAAAGTGGTAGTTGGCAGGTGGAATATTAGTCTTTTCTTAAATTTAAAGTTACGTTTGTTTATCACGGGTGTGGGTAAATGTGCCACAGCATGTATGTGGAGGTCAGACTTAGGGGGGTTGCTTCTCTCTGTCTGTTTTGGGGGTCTTGGGGATTAAACTCTGGTCTTGAGGCTTGTCGGCTGAGCCATCTCACTGGCCCTAGCTCTATTTACTCTTGAAGACATTGACATCAGGAAGCTCCCCTGAAGCATAATAGCCATGTTTAATTCAGGAACCTTTTGGAGGTCCCTTTATATACCTGGTCTCTGGGGATAGAGAAGAAAGATAGGGTCCATTAAGAACTTTAGACTAGGGCTGGAGCCATGGTTATGAGCACTTGTTTTTGCATAAGATCCAGATTCGATTCCGAGCACCCAGAAGATAGCTCATAACCATCCATAACTCTAGTTCCACGGGATCCAGTGACCTCTTCTGACCTCCATAGGCACCAGGCATGCACATGGACCAGAGACATTATATTGCAAAGCAAATACACATACATAAAATAAATCTTAACAACAACAAACCAATCTAAGGAGGAGTTCTGTGGGAAATAATTCTAGTATGAACAGTGCTATGCTAGGCACTGTATAAAAAGCTTTGGAAGCCAGGTGGTGGTGGTGCACGCCTTTAGACCTAGCACTCAGGCTGCAGAGTCAGGCTGATCTCTGTGAGTTCAAGGTCAGCCAGAGCTGTTAGAGAAACCCCATCTCAAAAAACCAAATAAATAGTAAATAAATAAAAATATATAGAAAAGCAAGGAGACACGAATGAAGATGGCTTGCTTTGGCTTGGGTGGTAGGAGAGAATTGTGTTGGTTATAGAAAAGACTTGAGGTCTGCCTCAAATGAGAAGTAGAAACTTCAGTGGGAAGAGAATAAACAAAAGTTTGCACGTGGGAACTGCACGCTGGGAAACATGTCTGTTGTTCGGATGGTGTAGGTAGTGTGGCTGGAGTTGACGCTGGGCCAGGGATGGAAGGACAGTGAATTTCCTGCTATGGGGGACCATCACAGCTTTCTAAGGGAATGATGGGTACATTGGCATCTTGGAATGTGCCAGGGTAGTGTGGAAAATAATTGAATGAGAGATACTAGAGGCAGCGAATTTGGTCAGATGACAGAGGTACTGAGGTGCCACATGTAACTAACAGTGTAAACAATAGTAGGACTTGGTGACCACTGAGAGAAGGGGAAAGAGGCTAAAACATAATGCTTGGGCGTGGTTATACATGCTAGTTAATTCCAGCACTCAAAACTGAGGTAGGAGTTTAGTTTGAAACTAGCCTGGGCAACATAGACCTTTCAAAACAAGGAAAAGGAAGGCAGAGTGTGGCTGTGGTATAAGGCTTGCCAGTTGGGTAGAGGGTATTGCTTCCTGAACAGAAAGCAGGAACCTTATGTAATGACCCTCAGTGCTCAGCCACACTTGCGTTGATTGGTAGACTTTTGCAGTACAGGGCCAGAGTTGGGAACCCTGCATGTACAGGGGAGGCAGTGGGTCTGAAGAAGTGGGCAGTTACCAAGCTGCTTTCTGATGTTTTGATTGTGAATTGTGTTAAATCTTGCCGTTAAAGCTGGGCGGTGGTGGTGCACGCCTTTAATCCCAGCACTCGGGAGGCAGAGGCAGGCGGATCTCTGAGTTCGAGGCCAGCCTGGTCTACAGAGCGAGTTCCAGGACAGCCTCCAAAACAATACACAGAGAAACCCTGTGTTGGAAAACAAAACAACAACAACAAAAAATCTTGCCATCAAGGGAAAATAAGAAACTAGGTATGGTGGTACAGACCTATACACTTAGTACTCAGGAAGCTGAGACCAGAAGACCTAAAGTTCAAAGTTAGCCTGGGACAGGTAGCCAGTTTCTGGTCAGCTTGGGCTATACAACAAATTATGTCTGGAAAAGCCTGGCACAGGTAGTAAATTTTTCAGCCTGGGCTAAAGAACTGCCTGTGTCTGGAAGAAATGACCAGACAAACCTCTCACATTACAGAAGACTCTCATTCATGACAGTGTACACTTGGTGTGTCAAACATTACATTCTTGTAGTAGTTAATGTGCCAGAATGCTCCCATGAAGCTACAGTGCTTACAAGTCTAGTGGGTAGAGATGAGGTGGTGGTGCAGGCTGCTGGGGTTCTTGGACTGGTTCTCCCAGCAGTGTAAGCTCTGGGTTCAAACCCTGACTGCATACTTTACTGATGAGTAAGTTACTCTGGGCTAGTCTTCATGTACTTCATCTTTAAATTGGAGATAAGAGCCAGGTGTGAGCCAGGTGTGGGCCGGGCGTTGGTGGTGCACGCCTTTAATCCCATCACTCCTGAGGCAGAGGCAGGCAGATCTCTGTGAGTTTGAGAGCAGCCTGGCCTACAAGAGCTAGTTCCAGGACAGCCTCCAAAGCTACAGAGCAACCCTGTCTTGAAGAACACACACAACAACAAAAAGAATAAGGACCTGTCTCTCTGGAACTCGTGAGTGCTCTCTTCCAGGTCATCCAGTCTATGACGCCACTTGGTCCTGGGGTAGGGATGGGAGTATTGAAGTAGATTATCAGGGAAGCCTTCAGCAAGCCTGCTAGCTTACCAGTTCTGAGTGCAGGCACAGGAGAGTTTCAGTGTGTTTTTGAGGCTGTTTGAACTTCGTCCTAAGACATGCAGTGTAACTGGACAGTCTGTTACAGCCTTCCTGTCTGGTGGATGGAAATCTTGATGTAATATCAGCTGGGTTTACAGTAGATGAAGTACTACATTCAGGGTTACAACCAATGCTCTTCCTCACTACAGCCCTGTGGTTTGGGCCGTGAAGCCATCATTATCCTTTCATACCTGAGGGGTTAAGGGATGCATTTGGGTCACCCAGCAAATTAGCTAAGGCCCAAGGCAGGTACTCAGCTCTCAGAATTTCTGACCCTAAAACGCATGTTGTATTGTTACCCTGTTCCTACTTTGATTCTTCAGTCATCCTCAGGGCCAAGAACTGACAGACTCAATGAGGCCTCTGCTGGCTTCAACTTGGAAGGAAGAGGTACCCTCTGGTTCTGCTGTTAGTTTAAAGGATAGTTTAATGGGCTCTGCATCCATCCATCCATCCATCCACCCATTTATTTATATTTTCTTCCTCTTTTTTTTTTTTGAGACAGGGTTTTTCTCTGTATTGTTTTGGAGTCTGTCCTAGAACTAGCTCTGTAGACCAGGCTGACCTCGAACTCCCAGAGATCCTCCTGCCTCTGCCTCACGAATGCTGGGATTAAAGGCGTGCACCGCCAATGCCCGGCTAATAATGAAATTAACATTTGTTATAGTCTCAGGTCTGTTGAAAGATTTTTCTACACTATACCCCAGCATTTCTTTTCCTATGTATCCAGGTGAGTCATGGGACATGGTACTCCCTGCCCCTCTAAGCCCTAGAGTATGCAGTCCTAGATTTTGCATGCAGTAAGCTTGATTGTGGTGCAGAGGTACAGAAAGGAATGGTTTTTGTGGTCCTAGTTGGTGATGGCTGTGTTGTCTTCATTCTCAGGTGAGCAATGGCAGGCGCTGGTGAGCGCAAAGGCAAGAAGGATGATAATGGCATCGGCACTGCCATTGATTTTGTGCTCTCCAATGCCCGGCTGGTGCTGGGTGTGGGTGGAGCAGCCATGTTGGGCATTGCCACCCTGGCGGTTAAGCGGGTAAGTTTGTGTAGCCTGGGGCTCTCATGAAGGAGACTTGCTCATCTGGTAGTCTGCTTCTAGGCTTGTGCCATAAAGAGTTCACTGGAGATGTAAAGAAGTGTATCCCAGCAAGTATAACACAGCAACTACCATATCTTTCCTGATGACCTAATTTAAAATACTAACCACACGTATACTTGTTTCCTTTTCTTACTCTTACTTTTAAAACATTTATCTCTATCTTCATACTTTGTGTTGGACACACCTAGAAGCTTAGAACAGTGCTTAGGACACTCATATACAGACAGCTCTCTTAGTCTGTGAGTCCATATCATAGCTTCAGCCAACCAGATTGAAAATATTATTTTAGAAATTGTATTTGTAGGCTGGAGAGATAACTCAGAGGTTAAGAGCACTGGCAGTTCTTCCAGAGGTTAATTCCCAGTAACCACATGGTGGCTCACAACCATCTGTAATGAGATCTGGTGCCCTTTTCTGGCCTGCAGGGATACATGCAGACAGAACATTGTATTCTAAATAGATAAAACTTACTATCTATCTATCTTTTTTTTTTTTTTTTTTTTTTTTTTTGGTTTTTTGAGACAGGGTTTCTCTGTATTGCTTTGGAGCTTGTCCTGGAACTCTCTCTGTAGACCAGGCTGACCTCCAACTCACAGAGATCCGCCTGCCTCTGCCTCCCGAGTGCTGGGATTAAAGGTGTGCTCCACCAACGCCCGGCTTAGTATATGTTTTAAAAAATTGCATTTGCATGGTCAGGTGTGGTGGTGCACGTCTTTAGTCCCAGTGCTCAGGAGGCAGAGTCAGGCTGGTCTCTGAGTTCCAGGGCAGCCAAGGCTACACAGAGAAACCCTGACTTGAAAAACAAACAAGCTGGGTGTTGGCTCACGCCTTTAGTCCCAGCACTTGGGAGGCAGAGGCAAGCGGATCTCTGAGTTCAAGACCAGCCTGGTCTACAAGAGCTAATTCCAGGACAGCCTCCAAAGCCGTAGAGAAACCCTGTCTTGCGGGGGGTGGGGGAGCGCGCACAAAATTTGTATTTACACTGAATAGGTCCAGATTTTTTTTGGATCCTTCCTTAAGCAATCAGGATAATTATTTGTATAGTATTTACATTGTATTGGATAATATAAATAATATGCAATTTAAAATACATATAAAGCACTGGGCGGTGGCACGCCTTTAATCCCAGCACTTGGGAGGCAGAGAGGCAGGCGGATCTCTGTGAGTTGGAGGTCAGCCTGGTCTACAGAACGAGTTCCAGGACAGCCTCCAAAGCCATACAGAGAAACCCTGTCTCGAACAACAACAACAACAACAAAAAACCATATAAAGCTGTGCATATATGCAAGTACAATGACTTTAAAAAATTATTGGTCCCGGGGACCCACAGGGTAGAAGCAAAGAACTGATTCCCAAAAGTTATCCTCTGACTTTCACACACATCCTCCACACACATATACCTACCTACAAAATAAAAAACTCAGATCTAAGCAAGAAAATGTCTGATCTTGTTGACATAAATATCTCCAGAAAGAAATATGACACATATTAACAATTTTCTGGCAATTTTAGCATTGTGGATAAATTATTTAATATTTCTTGAGCTTTTCTGCATGGATCAGTATGTTCTATAGTTTAGACTAAAACAATTTATTTAAAAAAATTTATCTGAGGAGTGGGATGCCTTTCTTTGAATTGTTCCATTTGTTGTGTTGAACAGCTAGGATCGAATTAAAAATGGGTAGTTTGAAGCTACACAGAGAAATCCTGTCTTGAAAAACTTAAAAAAAAAAAGTGGTCTGTTTATAATTTGTTTATTTGTTTTTTGTTTTTTGAGATAGTTTCTGTAGCCTTGGCTGTCCTGGAACTTACTCTGTAGGCCAGGCTAGTCTCAAACTCACAGAGATCTGCCTGCCTCTGCCTTCCAAGTGCTGGGATTAAAGGTGAACACCATCACTGCCTGGCATGTATACTATAAATTCATGAATGGCTAGCAGTGATTTTGTTAGACAGTCCTGATTTAAGTAAAATTGAATTGTAGTAAAGTGGAAAAAATTGCCTGGGCATATAATTCAGTGGTAGAGTGTTTACTCAGCATGCAGAAGGACATGGGTTCCATCTCAAGTACCACCATCAGCTAAAACAACAAAAACTTGTTGAACTTGATAGGGCAGAGAGTTTGGGGGACGAGGAGTGTCAGGAAGGAGGAGGAGGAGGGCTGGTATATGTCCTCTCTGGTATTGCAGATGTATGATCGGGCAATCAGTGCCCCTACCAGCCCCACCCGCTTGAGCCATTCCGGGAAGAGGAGCTGGGAAGAGCCAAACTGGATGGGCTCCCCTCGGCTGTTGAACAAGGACATGAAGACCGGCCTGAGCCGGTCTTTGCAGACTCTTCCCACAGACTCCTCTGCCTTTGACACAGGTGAGAAACTGAACTTTCTGGGATTGTTTCTGGACTTAGAGCTACTGTGGTGGGGAGACCCTTCTAAGCACCGAATGACAGGCAACTTGCCCTTTGTGCTGAGTCCTTTTCCTCCCTGGGACTAGGACTTCTGTGGACTAAGCAAGCTTGGGCAGAGCTCACATGCCTCTTTCTCTTGCCTTGGCAGATACATTCTGCCCACCCCGGCCCAAACCATTGGCCAGGAGGGGCCAGGTAGACTTGAAGAAGTCACGACTCCGCATGTCCCTGCAGGAGAAACTTCTTTCTTACTACCGGAACCGGGCAGCCATCCCTGCTGGAGAGCAGGCTCGGGCCAAGCAAGCTGCGGTGGACATATGTGCAGAGCTCCGGAGCTTCCTGCGGGCCAAGCTGCCTGATATGCCACTTCGGGACATGTACTTGAGTGGCAGCCTCTATGATGATCTGCAGGTAACACAGTCCTTATGAAGGGTGGGGCTGGGCACAGCAGACACTTCTCAGTATTGTGGTTGTTCAAGAAAGTTCTGCCAGGTGTTGGTGGTGCACACCTTTAATCTCAGTACTTGGGAGGCAGAGGCAGGCGGATCTCTGAGTTCAAGACCAGCCTGGTCTACAAGAGCTACATCCAGGACAGTCTCCAAAGACACAGAGAAACCCTGTCTTGAAAAACAAAAAAAAAGTTGTGGTGGCATGGAGAGATTGCTCAGCGGTTAAGAACACTGGCTGCTCTTCCAGAGGTCCTGAGTTCTAATTGCCAGCAACCACATGGTGGTGGCTCACAGTCATCTGTAATGAGATCTAGTGTCCTGCAGGTATAAATGTAGGCAGAACACTATCCATCATAAATAAATAAATCTTTATTTTAACAAAAAAGGAAGGAAGGAAATTCTTTGTGTCTGGGACTCAACTGGAAAGCCCCTTGCTTGTAAATCCTGTCCCACAGCAGTATTTATTTCTCTGCTCCATCCTTTCTCACTTTTTAGTCATACTCACTTGATATAGCCTCGTTGTATTAGGTAGGCTCTGGGTTCAATCCCCAGCATTGCATAAAATAGGCATGTCATCTCAGCACTCAGGAGGCAGAAAGATCAGAAGGTTAGGGCCATTCTCAGCTATGCAGTTTGAGGCCAGCCTGGGTTATATGACACCCCACCTCTGAATAAATAAATAAATAAACGCAAAAGCCCAAGGCAGGGTAGCTGATAAGAAACCTATCCTTTATTGTATTTTCTTGTCCTGTTTCCTGTGTGTTGATTGAATCTTAGTTTCTATTATTGTTGACAAGTGCAAGATGTTAGGACCTATGTTGTAAGTAGCATATATTTTACGAATATTAAAGCCCTTTAAAACCTTTTTAATTGTGGGGCCAGTGAGGTGACTCAGCAGATAAAGATGCTTGCTACCAAATCTGATGACGTGAGTTCAGTCCCTGAGTCCCCCGCGGTGGAAGGAGAGAACTGACTCCTGTGCGTTATCTCTGACCTCCTCATGCCATGAGACATTCCATGTGTGCATGTGCATACAAACAACTGTAATAAGAATTGAAAACAAAACCACCCCTTTTTGATTCTGTTCTGGCAGGTGGTGACAGCTGACCACATCCAACTCATTGTCCCCCTTGTGCTGGAGCAGAACCTGTGGTCGTGCATACCTGGCGAGGACACCATCATGAATGTCCCTGGATTCTTCCTGGTCCGTCGTGAGAACCCAGAGTATTTTCCTCGTGGTAGCAGTTATTGGGACCGCTGTGTTGTAGGTGGCTACCTCTCCCCAAAGACAGTGGCAGACACATTTGAGAAGGTAGTGGCAGGCTCTATCAACTGGCCAGCCATAGGGTCCCTCCTGGACTATGTGATCCGACCAGCACCACCCCCAGAGGCCCTGACACTAGAAGTGCAGTATGAGAGGGACAAACATCTTGTCATTGACTTTCTGCCATCAGTGACCCTTGGTGACACTGTCTTGGTGGCCAGACCACACCGGTTAGCTCAGTATGACAACCTGTGGCGGCTGAGCTTGCGTCCTGCTGAGACAGCACGCTTACGGGCTTTGGACCAGGCTGACTCGGGCTGCCGATCTCTGTGCCTCAAAATCCTCAAGGCCATATGCAAGTCCACTCCAGCTCTGGGCCACCTCACTGCCAGCCAGCTAACCAATGTTATCCTCCACTTGGCCCAGGAGGAGGCTGACTGGTCTCCAGACATGCTGGCTGACCGCTTCCTGCAGGCCCTGAGGGGGCTCATCAGTTACTTGGAGGCTGGAGTCTTGCCCAGTGCCCTGAATCCCAAGGTGAACCTATTTGCAGAGCTCACTCCTCAAGAAATAGACGAACTGGGATATACTCTCTACTCCTCGTTGTCTGAGCCGGAGGTGCTGCTCCAGACGTAGGGCAGGTGAAGGCCGGAGTAGGCTTCGGGTGATGAGACCCAGAGTCTTCGTTAGAAACATTTGGCTACAGGGTTGCTGCCTCACAGGGTCCCTTGGTGCCTCCTGTTTGCTGGTCCTTGTCCTGTTCACTTCATGCTGATGAGAATGGCGTCCCTTCCGTTTCCCTACCCTCCCTATTTTTGTTACCAAACACTGTGCTTCCTATTGCCTCCTTGCTCTAGGCTGATTTTTCTGCAACAAACAGAAGGTGGAGTGCTGGCCTTAGCTGTTGGCTGTTTTTTTTGTTTGTTTGTTTGTTTTGCCCCAAATGTCTTGCTCTTCTGTCTGCTCTGCACTGTCTACCCTTTGGCCTCTATTCTCTGTCCATCCTTTTCTTGGTCACGCTTGTTTGCTCCTGCCCCTGGAGCATACTCGCCTAATGAAGATGTCACCTGTGGTCTGTCACAGAAGAGCTGATTGCGTGTTTTCAAGCTGCACTCTGCAGTGATGAGACAGTATTTAGATTCCCAGGGGGAGGCTGGCAAAGAGTCTCTGCCCTGGCAAATGAGCCTTTGACTCTGGTTCCTGGAAAGCAAGCTCCCTTCTCCTCCCCTCCCCCAAGCAACTCCTGTGCTGACTTTCTCACTTAGGGCTGGTACTGACCCACACAGGAGGAGCTGGTGCAGCTATTTTATTGTGCTTTATGGCTGTCAGTGAGAGCATCCGCTTCACAGGTAGCACCTCCAAGGATGCTGGTTTCTTTTATTGCCTTGCTTTAGCAGTAGAGGTCAAGGGAAGGCAATAGGTGGCTGAGTGTCAGCTAAAACCCATGACCATGTTTTCTTCTTGACAGGTTCTACCTTTCTTAAATGTTGCCTTAGAGCAAGAATACACCCAGGACCAATACCTCCTACCCAACCCTTGTTCTCGACGACCTGAGAGTTTGCTGAAAACTATAGGTACCTCCACAGGCCAGAGGGGACATGAACATGCCAGCCCTTGTCCCTTGCCTGTTTCCTGGGGAGATTGGTGCTACCTAGGAAGAGGTAGATAAGACACACAGGAAAGAGTTGGGGCATCACACGCTGCTGCTAAGATGGAAATTTATGGCCATGTAATTGTATCCTATGGTGGGGGAAGGGAGGTGTTTGGTATGTCCTGTCGGTGTATCTTTTCTTCCGTTCATGACAAGAGTCAGCCTGGTTCAAAATCTGTAACTCTGGTTCTGATTTGCTCATGTAGCATTTTGTTCTCCCATCAAGTCTTTCTATTTTATCTATTCTTGCTACCTCTCCATCAGTGTGATTTTGGTGACACACTTTGCAGCTGTGTTGGCCCTTCCTAATGAGGGTGACATGAAGTGACTATAAATAGCACTGACCCTGAAGCAACCCACTTGAAATTAGGGTAGCATAGATACCTGCCCTTTTTTCCCCCCCTCCCATAGGTTAGGTTGAGCCAGGCTATATTTAACCTTTCTGCCTCCTCTCCCATGTACATGTAAAGACTCCTTCAGGGTTTCTTTTGGACTTGTGTACGTAGTACGAGGAACTTGAAAGAGAGAAAGCCAAGAACCTTAACTGAAACATGCCCCCTGGCTGTTTATAATAATGAAACCGGAGTTGAAGGCAAGTTTTTGGTTATGAGCCTAGCCTTTAGCGGCTGAGCCATCTTTCCAGCCTGGAGTTGAAGGCAAGTTTTTGGTTATGAGCCTAGCCTTTAGCGGCTGAGCCATCTTTCCAGCCTGGAGTTGAAGACATGGTTTTGGTTATGAGCCTAGCCTTTAGCGGCTGAGCCATCTTTCCAGCCTGGAGTTGAAGACGTGTGTTGCCGAGGTGAGACTGAGTAGATAAATATAGAAGGGTCCAAGGTTCTGGCTGGTGCCTGTGGGGGGGGCGGTTGGTAGACCGCTGCAAAATCAGATTTTGTTTAGATAGATTTGGATTTCCTGTCATAAGTATTATAAGACTTTCCCAAGCTGTCATCTCTGAACTGATTCCATTTAAGATACCGGAGAAAGTGCAAATGCAACACTAAAACTTGAAGATGCTCCAGCTTTTAAATGTCCCAAATAATCACAGCCATATATTATGAATTTAGGAAAAAGTGAATTTATGTCCTGTCTTTAGGAGCAACTTTGACTTTGGACTGTACTTTGCAAAAACCATCTTACAAGCAAGAGCCTCTTAGAAGTTCTCAGAACAAGAAGTGGGAAGTGTTCTGTCCTGTGCGTTTGTTGATTAGCTGGGTAGGCCTTCCTCTTTGCTGTCATTTTCTTTGTCATAAAGAGCAGGAGGTAGCCCAGTGCTCTGGGATACTGTCCCTCCTCCCTCTCACACTTGTCAGTGGAGCCAGTGGCTGTGCCTCCACTATGCCTTCCTTGTAACTCCCAAATATTGAAAACTGTACTCACTCCCCTAATAACCAAGCAAACCCCAAGTTCACTTTGGTTCTTCTCTGTTGCCCTTTCTCAAGAACAGAATTCAGGAGAGCAGTATTTTTATTCATATTAACAGTTGAGACTTATAAAAAAATCTCCTCAGGCACGACCCTGGCTGATTTTACTCCCTTGTCATCCTCCAAAGAGCTCAGATGGTTAAGGGGAATCAGCTTCAGGAACAAGGCCCTGAGGGACCCTGAGGGCAGGGGTGCTCCATGTGTTCAGAGCCTTCTGCCAAGGTATACTTCCTTGGGATTATGACTTGATCGGACTGAGAGGGTCTGCTACAACTCTAGCTTTTTTTTTTGCTTTAAGTTCAAGACTAAGGTAATTGATGAGGCAGTGGGGACTAGAGTTGACCCTTTCACCAGTCTGGGAGGTTGGTTGTAAGCCTCTTAGACTTATAAATGGCCAAAATACCAGGATTGTAGGTTCAGTATTTAATTGCAGACTTGGGGGTGAGATGGGTGTTAACTTTTATTTTGATTACCTTCTAGTCTTTAAACTCTTGGTCTGTGAGGCCAGGTCTACAACTTGCCTTCTTCCCTGTCCTTCCAGGGTGACCAGTGTGTTAAGCTGGTAGAATGGAATCAGTCACCAATCTTTGTGTCTTGTCTTGGCTGGGTCCATATGGGAGCAGCTTAGCTTTGAGGCCCAGAGAACTTTATTCCTTTTTCTCCTTGAAGGAGGAAACTCAGCTGGGGAAAACAGCATCTTCTGCAGCACGGGAAGAAGAAAATAAAAATCTCCTTTCCAACAACTCTGATGTGTGTATGTGATATGAACTATTTTCTTACATGGGTGGTCTGTTTTCAGTTTAAAGCATTTGCCTTGGATTTCTGTAGTAGAATGGGGAAAAAGAAGCCACCAGACATTCTCCTATGGCTTCTGCAGTGTCAAATCAGGGTTAGTGTTTTAACCTTTTGCATGGCCTTATGTCATGAGCCTTCCTAGAGCAAAGGAAGACACAGTTAACGCTTTTGGTGCCTTTGTATGTAAGGATAACAATTTCTGTATGTTTACACATGCACTGGAGATTTCCTTGTGGATGAGAAACACCCATTATGTAAGGCTTGTGCATTCTGGTAATATTTTTGGTTTTTATATTGAGAGTGTTTTACTTTGTAGCCTTGGCTGTCCTGAAACTCACTCTAGATGAGGCTGCCTCCTGAGTGCTGGGATTAAAGATGCAGCACCACCATTAAAAACTGAGTTTTTAATGAGTTTCAATTTTTTTCTCCTAATTTTTAAAGACATTTTACTTTGTGTGTATGGGTGCCTTGCCTGCATGTGCCTAGTGACCACAGAGGTCAGAAAAAGGCATCAGATTCCCTGAAACTGGAGTTAGGGATGGTTTGTGAGCCACTGTGTTAGGTCTGAACCTGGCTCCTCTAAGAGCAGCCAGTGCTCTTGGGGCCATCTCTCCAGCTCTGAATTCTGGTTGTTTATAGTTGTCTTAGTGTCAGTCAATAGTAAAACATCCTCTGAGGAAGCAGGATGAATCATGGAGTAGAGGCTTGGGATTTTAATAACGATAGCAATCAAAATGACCTGCCCCCCCCCCCAAGTAGCTCAGGTTGGTCTTAACCAACCATGGAGTCAAGGATGACTTTGAACTATGGTACTCTGGAGACCTTTTGATTGTGCTAGAGTACCTGTCTTGCAAATGTTTAGTAGTGTTTGTTTTACATGTCTCTTTCTTAGTACAAGGAGAGACAACTTCCGCTTGAAGAACTGGCGCAATGGATGTCACCTTGCTAAATGCCCCAAATGACTGAGCCAATTGTGTGAGTCACTTCAACAAAAGTGGAAACGAAACTCAAGATTTCTGCCTTTAAGGCAGCGGCTGGAGTGTGGATGAGGGACTCTCAGCACTTCCAAAACAGCACCCTTTATGGAGGGTTGGCTTCATCGCTTATCACGTGTCGGGTGGCTGCTCACACATCTGGATGACTTCTTGGGAAGGTTATGCCTGGAAGTTAGACTTAGGAGTTACTCAAAACTACCTTGGGGGTTGAGACCTAGACGAACAAAACATGATCTTAAAAGGCAACTGACCATATATAAACCAGCCCCAAGCACCCCTATGATGGCAGAATGGGACTATTTAAACGAGGTTAGTTCTGAGATTAGGTATTTTTTCCCAGTATAGAGTTCAGGGAAAAGATGCAGGGCTAGAGGAACCGGAATATCCTTCCGATGCGCCCCTCTCTGTTCCTCCTTCAAAGGGGGGGTCCCTGGACTAAACAGGCTGAAGGCTCAGACCAGGGAACCCCGGTGGGCCTCTACAGGCTGGAAACTTGCCCTTTCGGTCCTGAGAACACCACATATAGGGAAGAAGGGTTTCCAGAGCAAGGGTCAAGCCTGGGGAACTGTTTGCTGCGTTCTAGGCCAAAGATATTTAGGAGCGATGCATGAGACAGCCATCATAGCAGGGTCACCCCTGACAAGAGCCGGAAGGTAAGACAGTTTGGCGGCCGGAATGTGTTGCAGCTCCGCCCTTCCCGCACAGACCTAGTGCTCCTACAGTGCTCAGGTTCGGAGCCAATAGAAACGTGAGGTTTACATGACTCGCCACGCTTGGGCCAATCAACTCGACGCGGGCTCCGTCGGCGTCTCGCGTGATAACCAGGCAGCTTAGGCTTTGACCATAATAGCTTTGGCGAAGTGCTTCTCCCCGCCTTGTGAGCTAGCACCGGATGTTCGTGTGGAGAGATCCCTCCGCGGCGACACGTGACTTGGGTTAGCCATGAACCTGTGAAATAGTGTACATTTCTCCTTTTTTGGGGCCTTCGGAATAGTCTCAACTTCACAGCTACTCCCCGAGCACAGTGGAGAAGGGTTGGGGAGGGCCAGGAGGTCAATGGGATGCGGTTGGGTGGGCCCGCGGCAGGGTCACGTGATCACGGCGGGCGGATGCGCGGGGTGCTGCGGCTCGCACAGCATATAAGACGCGTGTGCAGGGCGTGTCGCGGCCATTTCTGCTTGCTCTCTAATAGATGAGGATCTGTACGCTGTTGTCCCCTTCTTCCCCTCCCGCAGGGTTTGCGGCCACCATGGCGTATTAGAGGCAGCAGTGCCTGCGGCAGCGTTGGCCTTTGCAGCGGCGGCAGCAGCACCAGGCTCTGCAGCGGCAGCCCCCACCGGCTTAAGCCATGGCGTGAGTACTGGGCCGGTCGCGCAGGGCGTGTGCTTTGTTGGGGCTGGGCGCGGCCTGTGGCTGTGGCGCGTTGACCGCCATACGCGGCTTTACGAGCGCCCGGACGCGTCGACCTTGTTTGTGTGGCCCCGAGACGCCGGCGCTCGCACGCGGCTCGGCGGGGTGGGGTGGGGTGGAGTGGGAAGCACTGCCTTAAACGCTGCTGCTTCCCTTTGGAAGTCTGGCAGCTCAGCCGCGAGCTCGCTGGCTTCCCGGTGACATCCTGCGAACGTGGCGCGGCCAAGATGGCGGCGGGGCGGGGGTGGGAGTCACAGGGGCGGGGCACGGCGGTCATGGCCGTATTAGGAGACAAGGACAAGCTGCTTCCTCTGGGTGGCCAGTGAAGCAAGGCTGGGCCTCCATCTTGTGCAACCTGAGCCGGCGGCTGGGGAGGCTTACACAATGGCCTTGGGCCCGCGTGCTCCCCATCCACAGGCGTCTGGGATTTGGCCATCCTGCATTTTAGTTAGGAAGATGACGGGACTTGCTTTTGGATTCTCATGCAGGCTCTTCACGGAATCCAGCAGCAGCGTTGCTGTAACGGACAAAGGCACCTTCGATTTAATAAGCACATTCCTCGATTCCACCAAAGCCCTACAACATGACCGAGATGAGCTTCCTGAACAGCGAAGTGTTGGCGGGGGACTTGATGTCCCCCTTCGACCAGTCGGGTTTGGGGGCTGAAGAAAGCCTAGGTCTCTTAGATGACTACCTGGAGGTGGCCAAGCACTTCAAACCTCATGGGTTCTCCAGCGACAAGGCTAAGGCAGGGTCCTCCGAATGGCTGGCTGTGGATGGGTTGGTCAGTGCCTCAGACACCACCGGCAAGGGTGAGTGGGTCACTTGTTCCAGAATGTTCTTTTCATGTGGGCCTGGTGTTCTAATGGCTTTCTGCCTTATGTGGTCTGAGCCATTCACTATATCTTTTTTTTGTTTGTTTGCAGAGGATGCATTCTCCGGGACAGATTGGATGTTGGAGAAAATGGATCTTAAAGAGTTTGACTTTGATGCTCTGTTTCGAATGGATGACCTGGATACCATGCCAGATGAGCTTTTGGCCACGTTGGATGACACATGTGATCTTTTTGCTCCTCTAGTCCAAGAGACTAACAAGGAGCCCATGACAGTGAACCCAATTGGCCATCTCCCAGAAAGTGCAACAAAAATCGACCAGGTTACCCCCTTTGCATTCTTGCAACCCTTTCCCTGTTCTCCAGGGGTCCTGTCTTCCACTCCAGATCATTCCTTCAGTTTAGAGCTAGGCAGCGAAGTTGATATCTCTGAAGGAGATAGGAAGTCTGACTCTGCTTCTTACATTACTCTAATCCCTCAGTGTGTAAAGGATGAAGACACCCCCTCAGATAGTGACAGTGGCATCTGTATGAGCCCTGAGTCCTATCTGGGCTCTCCCCAGCATAGCCCCTCCACCTCCAGGGGA
Source organism: Mesocricetus auratus (assembly GCF_017639785.1). Taxonomy (NCBI): domain Eukaryota; kingdom Metazoa; phylum Chordata; class Mammalia; order Rodentia; family Cricetidae; genus Mesocricetus; species Mesocricetus auratus. The sequence continues at coordinate 84,611,107 of NW_024429194.1, read as the reverse complement.
TCACCAAGCAGTCTGCCCTCTCCAGGTGTTCCCCGTGGGTCACCAAGACCCAAACCTTATGACCCCCCTGGAGTTTCTTTAACAGCTAAGGTAAAAATTGAAAAGTTGGATAAAAAGCTAAAAAAAATGGAGCAAAACAAGACAGCAGCCACTAGATACCGCCAGAAGAAGCGGGCGGAGCAGGAAGCCCTCACAGGCGAGTGTAAGGAGCTAGAAAAGAAGAATGAAGCTCTGAAAGAGAAGGCAGATTCTCTTGCCAAAGAGATCCAGTATCTAAAAGACTTGATAGAGGAGGTCCGTAAGGCAAGGGGGAAGAAGAGAGTTCCCTAGTAAGGTAGTGCTTTGTGCTTGTACATAGTCTTGTGATGAAGCTGTTTGCTGTAATAAATTATTTTGTAGTAAAGTACCCCTGCAGGTTTGCTGTGTCGTTCTCTTTCTAATTGACTTCTGTTGAGTAGCAGGTGCAGTTGACTGGGTATTTCAACACCGGTCTGAGCTGTTTAGGTAATGAGGGAAGGTGTATGTATCCTACCGACTAGCTAGACAATCTGGGCTACAGAGGGGAACAGAGTGCCATCTGTTCATAATTGGCTTTGTGCCATACATCTGCCATGTAGGCACCTAGATAAGCTGGTACAGTACTTGAACAAAGCTGATTAGGTTTCTGCCCTGTTGAGGGCAGAAAAACCAAATACCAAGGAATGGCTATATTGGGAAGCTGGGCTGTTTCCACCTGGTTAAGGTCAAAGGGCTGGGTGTGATTAAGCAATGGTTGGGCACTGTCTACAGGGTAGGAAATTGTACACAAGGAAGATTGAGGACAGCCAAAACTATACCTATAAACCTGGTCGGGGTGAGCCAGGACTCCACCTCCAGGGTTAGGAGTGGTTTCCCTGACCAGCCTTTTCAGTGCTATTGGAATGTAGTTCCTTGCATCTGATCTAGGCTGAGATCTGGAATTCTCAGCCTCACACTAAGGGATCTGCCCACTACAGTCTTTGGCCAAGAGTGGAGGAAGCGCTAGAAACACTGGCTTTGTTTTTACTTTGGGCTGTGACCTTAGAGTCCTTCCCCATATTTCTGTTCCATAGTCATTATGTTAGGCTTCTTTAAAGATCCAGCCTGATAAACAGATGTTAAAAATGTCCTGGTTATTTCTCATTTTCTTGGTATCTTGTTTTTGGATGAAGGAAGCAGGACTGTTTTGGTTCACCCTTTTTATGCTGGCAGAAGCTAGACTTGTTTTGGCTAGTGATGAGGTGGTGGATGTAGGGTTTGGAGAGAGAAAATCCCAGGAAGAGAATGTCTGCAGTGAGACCCAAGTGCCGAGTACCTCCCCAGGTACTCTTGGCCATGGTGGACATCCGGTAAATGCTCAAAAGTGACTTCAGAGACAGGCCAGCTCAGGCTGGGGAAATGTCCCCAGTGCAGACTGCTGGCTCTCTCCTGACTGGGGAAACTGAGAAGGGAGAGCACCCAGAGCTCCCAATTCACTAGCTTATAGTCATGGCACCCTCCCTCACGTTCCTGCTTGTGCCGACCTCCTGGATGGATGGCCATGCTTCCCATCAGGCAGAGGCCACAGGAGGATGGATCCACTCTTACGTGATACAGGTAGTTGTGTCCCCAAGTTGAGATGCAACACTGTTTAAAGGCAAAGGAGAGAGCCTGGAGTCCAACCACTGTCGTGCAGGGGCTAATCAATACCCTTCTGCTAGAAGCTCTGGGATGTGCCCGGGTTCAGGAGTCCTATGACCCGAGGAACCCCTGGGCTGAAAAGGACACATAGGCTCAGGGGAACAAGGCTGTTTGAAGATTATCAGCTTCCTCCTCAGGATTCCAGCTAGCTGCACTGAAGGGTGTCCTGGTCTCTGACAGGCCATCTCTTCACTGGAGAGTAGACGTTGGTGCCATTCTTCCCACAGGGTGTTCATTCCATGACTTTCCCTTTGCCACCTGTGTCTGGCACTGTGTTTTCTGGAAAGGGTCCAGTTTGCCTTGAGGTGGCACAACCCTGGCTTTCACCGTGTCCTTGGCTGGGGTACAGACTTAAATGTCAATGTTTGCTTAGGATGACTCCTGAAACCCTGACCTATGTCCCATTCCATGCACCATGCGCACCCAGCTAGCTTTTCTGGGGTTACAGCAGACTCCAGGCTTCTGGAGGGCTGAGGCAGCTCCACGTCTATTCTCGCAGACCCGCTGTCCACGTCCTACACAACACTGGCAGCGAGTGGCCGTGCCGAGAGAGCATTGCTGGTGGGAGGGCTCCTCTGGCTCCTACTGGGCCAAAACTGGGGGACTCTGACACGGAGCACCTGGATCCACATCGCGACGGGAGATGTCACACCAACAGCGCGCATGCACACACAACCCGAACACACATTTGCTCAAATCCACATTTACTTGAACCCAACAGATGACATGCAGTTCTTGGCGGTATGGTCTCAGAGGGTCACCTACCTGGCCCTGTTTCACAGCATAGAGCCCTAGGGTCCTGTCCTGGTCAAAGCTTACAGTTCAGAATCTTTTCTGGCAGGGCATAGATGGCTCCAACCGAACAAGTACAAATCCACCTCAATGTGAGGGCAAATTTGCCCCAGGCTTGCAGCTCTATTCCAGTGTCCCTGGGATACCAACTCTGGGGCTTCCTGAGCCAGGCTAGATTGCACTGCCACCTGCTGGTCACCCATGGCACAGAGCCACAGAGACAGACAGTCAAGGGAGGTTGGTGCCTTTTGTCCCCCACTATTCCTCGGGAAGCCTAGTTGCCAAAATACTCCCTCTGGAATTTCTGGAAGTCTTCTTCAGTGAACACAGTGCCCTCGGCCTTCTTCTTCTTCTTCTTCGTCTTGGTCACTATCCGGTCACAGGCTTTGCGGCCCTGGTTCTGCTGCAGAATCTGGAAAGGTTCTGGAGTGAGGGCATAGAACTTCCATTTTTGGAAGCACAGGTGGGAACCCTTCAGATCACATGGCTCAGGGCAGGGCTGGACCAACTCCACACTGTATTCAGGGCTGAGACAGATCTACACAGATCCTCAAAAACAGCCTCGGCTATTACCCCAGGGCCCTTCCTATAGCTTGCACCACCAGACAAACCTGCTGGGTCACAGACTCTGACACGGTGCTTCTCACGCTGGTCATAAACTTCAGGTTTGCTTTGAGGTGGTCTTGACACTGTCGTTTCTGGTACTCATCTGTGGGTGGCAGACAGGGCATGTCATTTTAAGACTCATCATACTACAGAAGCCTTCTGATTATTAGTCTGGTCTCTTTTCAGCCAAATCTACTTAGTTTGCTGAAAGTCCCTGTCTATTGGATGGCTTTCAGTTAGTCATATAACTCAAGTACTCAACAACTGTGTCTTAAGCCAGGCATCCTGGTATATATAAACCTGTGATCCCAGCACTGGGGAGGCTGAGACGGTCAGACTGCTTCTAGATACATAGCAAGTACCAGATCAAACAGTGTTATGTAGTAAGACTTTAAAAACAACACACCAAAAGCCCATCACCAACAACAAATAAAAACAGGTATGTCCTGAGCACAACTGTGTACCATGCTCTAAGAAGCAGGACACAGACAGGACTTCTGGCCTCATTTCTACAGGGAAGGACTGAGAAATATGATGATGACAATTTTATTGGGGGTGGAGGCACTCTCACTCTGCATACTCTAGACCAGGTTGGCCTCAAATTCAGAGATTTTCCTGCCTCTTTCTCCTGGATGCAGTTTAGTCAGGGTTATCCACCATATGAAGAAAAACTGAGCAGAAACAGAAAGAAGTGGAGGGTTGAAATTTGAGCAAGGTCCTCAGACAGCCTCACTGAAAAGACTTGAAAGTCAAGAGTTGTCAAACTTCTAGAACAGTGGTTCTCAACCTTCCTAATGCCGCAACCCTTTAGTACACAGTTCCTCATGTTGTGGTGACCCCAACCATAAGATTATTTTAGTTGCTATTTCATAACCGTGATTTTGCTACTGTTACGAATTGCAATATAAAAAAATTCTGATGGTCTTACGTGACCCCTGTAAAAGGGTAATTTGACCCCAAGGGGTTTCGATCTACAGGTTGAGAACCACTCATCTAGAGAAAGAGCATCTGGGGATAGACGGAAAACAGTGCAAATCCTTGAAGGGTAAGATGGACGCTGGTGGCGCACACCAATCCCAGCATCTGGGAGGCAGAGGCGGGCGGATCTCTGTCAGTTCAAGGCCAGGACAGTCAGAGTCGTTACACAGAGGAAAAAACCCAGGTCCTCTGCAAGAGTAAGTACTCTTAACCACTGGGCCAGTCCTCTGGCCCTGATGGATACTCCATCTTGATTCTTGTTCATGGCACATTTACCTCTGTTAGCCTTCTTTCTTCCAGATTCGAAAGCCTTGCTGGATAATGCCTTCCGCCCTTTCTTTTTCCCCTGGCAGCTCAGCCTTAACCTGGCTTGTTACTTTGACTCTCCCTTGGAGCACCGTACAGTCTATTATCTCACAAGCCTCACACACTTAGCAAAGACTTACATGCTAGTTTTGAGACTCTGATGCTTCTCTTCCCACTGAGGCTAACACAGTTCATAAGTACCTGGATCTTGCGTTTCATTCACCTTCCCGGGCAGGTCTTGCCTTGAGCTCAACCAGGCAGCCAGGAAAGACGACAGTGAACTTCTGGTCCTCCTACCTCCACCTCCAAAACGCTGGGATTACAGGTGTGTCCGCACTCCCGGCTCCTCTTTCACTTTCCCTCATTCTGCTAACAGCTACACAGCAGGTAACAGCGAGGACTCGCAGCTGAGAGCTCAGACGTGGGAGTTAGACTGCTGGGTTCGAAACCTGTGCCCCACCATTTCAACAGTCTTGCCTTTTCCTTGTAGAGTCCCGGGTAATGTTTGGAGCCCCGCCTCGACGGCGCTGCTCCTTAATCCCGCGAAGCCCTCGCAGACGCTTCCCCCACTCACCTAGCGCGGACTTAGGCACCTTTCCCTTCGCTGAGTTCCGTAATTTCAGGGCCTGGGCGGCCTTTGCCCTCGCCCTGCGGGTCCGCTTCACCGGAGCTCCGCTCGCCTTGGCCTGGCCGGGGGCGGCACGAGGGGCTGTCGGGAAAGGCAGCGAAGGACCGAGTCGGTGGGCGTGCACCACCCTGTTCCCACCCTCCCCGTCACTTCCCTCGGGGCCTCCTGCCCAGCGCGACGTCCCAAGGCCAGCCGTGCTCACCCTCCGTTGAGGCCAAGAGCTCCAGGCCGCGCCGCAGCAACGCCGCCGACATGCTGCCGAGCCCGCCCACACGCCGATCCTTATTTCCGCTCTGGCAGTGTTCTCGCCTCGGTGGAAACCGGAGCCGGAATCCAAGGTTCCGCAGCGGCCGGAAGTACCCCCTTAGGGCGCGGGTTTAACAGAATTCCTCTAACCAGGGAGGAACAGGAACTGGAGGCGTGTCTAAGGCGCCGAAGCCACATTTGTTGTCTAATTCCTACCCAACAGGCATTTTGTGAACCAGGCTATGCCTCCTTTGACAGCCTCGGCTTCCAGCCTCGCTGGTCAATTTTGGTCAGGGGCCAAGTATTGAAAAGTCTCAGTTTCTACAAAAGAAACTAACTGTAAGGTTGGGGTGGCCTTGAATGCACTGTGTAGTTGAGGATAACTTTGAACTCCTGATCTTCCTCTCTCTGCCTTCCAAGAGTCGGAATTACAGACCTAAGCCACTTAGTCAGGCTTAGACAGTTTTTCACGAACGTCAAAGCAACACACAAATCCTGTGCACCGCGAGAATCTAGCTGGTTTCCACTAAGCCAGTCACGTTAGAGACATTTGCCAGTGAGGCGAGGTGTCACACACTTGTAATCTTTTTTAAAAATAATTTATTTTTATTTTATGTTTATTGTTCTTTTGCCTGCATGAATGTCTGTGTGAAGGTGTCAGATCTTGGAGTTACAGACAGTTGTGAGCTGCCATGTGGGTGCTGGGAATTAAACCCGGGTCCTATGGAAGAACAGCTAGTGCTCTTAACCGCTGAGTCATCTCTTCAGCCCTCACTTGTTTTTCTTTTTCTTTCTTTCTTTCTTTTTTTTTTTTTTCGAGACGGGGTTTCTCTGTATTGTTTTGGAGGCTGTCGGTCCATCCTGGCCTCGAACTCACAGAGATCTGCCTGCCTCTGCCTCCCGAGTGCTGGGATTAAAGGCGTGTGCCACCACCGCCCGGCCAGCCCTCACTTGTAATATTAATACTTGGGAAACTTAACTGGGAGTATTGCTGTGAGTTCCAGGCCAACCTGGACTGCATACAAGACCCTATCTCAAAAAACTAAATAGATAAAGAAATAAAACCATTTGCGAATAATGTGCTTTGTCTTGAAAATGAGTTTACTGCAGAACACTGTTTATGTTAAGCAATGACCTGGTCGTTAAGTGAGTGAATCAGTGAATACTGCTGGGCATAATGGTACAACATCTATAACACCAGCACTGGGAGGCTGAGGCAGGAGGATGGCAACTTTCAGGGCAGCTTACATAGCCACGTACCAAGTTCTAGGCCAGTCTGGGCTAGTGAAGAACTAGAATGTATTAGCTCGGTGGTAGAATGCTTGAATTTAATCCCTAGTATTGAAAAAGTCACCTTTAAATAAAGCATACACCAGCAAATGTTACACATGGATGTTCTTGGGGTACTGAGTTATTATTTTTAATTTTTAAAAATGTGTATGGATGTTTTGCCTCTGGTGCCTCTGTTCACCATAGGTGTTCCTGGTTCCTTTGAAGGCCAGAAGTGAGCATCATATCCCTTTGAACTGGCTTTACAGACTTCTGTGAGTCATTGTTTAGGTGCTCGGAACAGAACCCATGTCAATTGGAAGAGCAGCCAGTGCTCTTAACCCCTGAGCCATCTCTCCTGCCCTGACTTTAAAGAATGAAAAGGGCTGCTTAAACAAAACATTTTGAGACTTTCCAGTCTGGAAGTGTCTCTTCTTCACCATTTTGGTTTGTTTGTTTGTGTTGGTGATCAAATGCAGGATCTCTTGAATTCCTGGCAGACTTTCTACCTTCAAACCCAGAAGAGACTCTTTTTGCAGTGGGGAGAAACCTGCGGAGTTTATTTCTCTCTTGGAGGCTCCTAACTAGCACCTGGCATGTGGGAGCCATGTAGCACCAGCCAGCCTGTGAATGGTGAGTGAAAAGGGACACCTGAACTCACTGGGCCAACATGTACTGAGGGTTTTGCATACCTGATGCTATAGAATGTGGGCTACAAAAAAATGCTGATTGTCCCTGGACAGCCCTCATCATCCAAACTCTACTAACTAATCCAGAAAGGACACACTCCTTATAAAAAACACTAGCAAGGGTCAAGTTCCTGTTGTATTGCACATGTGTTAATTCCATCCACTACAGTAGGAACTGTCCCATTTTACTGATAAATAGTCTCGGGGAGAGGTAATCAATTCATCCAGTGCGGCTATCCACATTTTGACTATGTGACCATTAGGTGGCGCTGCAGGACAGCTTTCTTGGCCTGCTTGCTCCACTGCCTGGATCTTGGTGTGGATGGATGTGTGAGGTCCAGCCCTGCTGGACTGGCTCCCTGCCTTCTCTGTGCTGCAGCCGACCCAGCCGCAGCAAGGTGGTCTTCTCAGGTCTTGTCTGGATGGGGAAGCTGAGGCAGAGCCAAAAGCTGGGCTGCCCGGGATAGAGGCTGGGTCTCTTTCCAGAAAAGTGTGCAAGAGCGACTGGGTGTCCACTGCTGCGGGACTGCACAGGGCTGTGTGACCCTAGGTAAACCCATAGCAAAAAGCATCTTCGTTTCCTCATCTGTTAAACAGGGCATGGAAGCAGCTTTCTTATATGGTAGCCACCTGTGATCAGTGAAGCACCTTCAAGGAGAGCGGGTACTGCCTGGAACTGTTTGGGGGCAACATTGTAGACATAGCCTGTGCTGGCATTCTCTATCATGCAACATTGTAGACATAGCCTGTGCTGGCATTCTCTATCCTCCCACTCTGGAATGAACAGATGGACAGGGCAGCCGCTGTGGGCAGGGACACACATGGGTGTTTGCCTCTTATCACATTTGTCCTGAACCCTTAAAGACTAGGTTCAGGGGGACTGGAGAGATGGCTCAGTGGTTAAGAGCACTGGCTGCTCTTCCAGAGGACCTGGGCTCAATCCCCAGCACCCACATGGCAACTCACAATTGTCTATAACTCCAGTTTTCTGGTACCCATGGCAAAACACCAATGTACGTAAAATAGAAATAAATACGTTAACAAAAAAAATTAGGTTCAGCCGGGTGTTGGTGGCGCACACCTTTAATCCCAGCACTTGGGAGGCAGAGGCAGGCGGATCTTTGTGAGTCTGAGACCAGCCTGGTCTACAAGAAAGTTCCAGGACAGCCTCCAAAGCCACAGAGAAACCCTGTCTTGAAAAAAAAAAAAAGATTAAGTTCAGGAAGGACACTGCCTCCTGCTGGTCTCCGCGGGAGTTGGTGGGTCCAGTCTTGAGATCTGTTCATTCCTTCCTGTCCTGGCTGTGTGGCCTTGGGAAGTCACTTGACTGCAATGAGCCTCAGTCTTTGTACTGGGTCCCCTCCTGACAGGGTCCTATCCATGGGTCCCCCTGGGTCCTGACAGGGTTCTCCCTGTGGGTCCCCTGGGTCCCTTGGATCCCCCTGGGAATGTGCTTAGTGGGAGGGGTGTAGCTGTATAAAGGAAACAGTATAATCAGCCATCCTCTAGTCCTGGTTACTTTAGAACCCCACCGATGAATCCTTTGTTCCATTTGGGATTAACTTTGCTTCCCTGAGGGAGGAATTTTCTAGAAAGTCACACAGCATTTTCTACAGAGCCAGGCCTAGAGGCCAATGCTACAAGTGAATGTGAACAGGTTGCATGGATGTGTGAGCAGGAAAAAGTATGTGCTAGCACAGGCATGCACTAGTGTGTGTGTGTGTGTGTGTGTGTGTGTGTGTGTGTGTGTGTACACTCATAGTCTTCAACTGTCTTTCAGGTTACTTGTTCTTTTGAGAGAGAATCTTATGTAGCCCAGGCTGACTCAAACTGATGCATAGCTGAGGAAGATCCTGAGTTTCTGATCCTCCTGGCTCTACCTCCTGAGTGCTGGGATTACAGGCATGAGTTACTATGTCCCTAATTTGCTTAATTTTTTTTTTAGTTTCTCGAGACAGGGTTTCTCTGTATTGTTTTGGAGGCTGTCTGGAACTCGCTCTGTAGACCAGGCTGGCCTCGAACTCACAGAGATCTGCCTGCCTCTGCCTCCCGAGTGCTGGGATTAAAGGCATGTGCCACCAACACCCGGCTGTTTGAAAACAGTTTTTGAGACAGCATTTCTCTGTAGCCCTGACTGTTCTGGAACTTGCTCTGTAGATCAGGTTGACTTCGAACTTAGAGATCTGCTTGTCTCTGCCTCCTGAGTGCTGGGATTAAAGGGGGTGTGCTACTACTGCCTTTGTTTAGATTTTTTAAAAAGGTATAGTTATTGGGACTGGGGAGATAGCTCATCGAACAGCGTGCTTACCGGGCGAGCATAAGGACCTGAGTTTGTCTCTGCAGCTCTCATCTGAAAAGCCAGGTGTGAGTATGCATACCTGTAACCCTAGCTGTGAGACACAGATAGGAGGATCACAGGGACCTTCGGGTGCCTGCCCAGCTCCAGGTTCAGTGAGAGGCCCTGCCTCAGAGAATAAACGGGATCAATAGAGCAGGACATCCAGCATCCTCCTCTGGCCTCTGCGAGGGCATGTGTCCCAGAATGCTCATATGTCCATGCAATGGGGGGGGGGAGGAGGAAGTCTCTGACTCTGTCCTTCGGGTCTCCCTCTTCCATTTCCCTCTTTCCCTTCTGACTCCAACTTCCCCTCTGCCAGCCCCTGGCCTCTCTCCACCTTGAAGTTGAAAGCCAAATGGAATTTCCAGCGGCCTTTTCCACTGGCTGCAAATGCCCTGGTCTCCTTGCCACCTCAATGGCCAGCCTCCTGACGCTCTCTCGGATCCTGACCTGGCTTGTTGATGCTATGAGGCCACCGACTAGATGGAAACCTTTGTGTGTAACTGAGCACTGCTGGGAGCCGGGCCCTGCCTGCCTCTGAGACCCTCCACTCGCCATCTGGGATTTTCCTCCTCTTTGGAAGATATTCCACAGCCCACGCTGTCATGGCCATCACGCCTCCTCAGAGAGCTGAGAACCCTGTGGTTGGGGACTGGAGTGATGGGAGACTGGGTTTCTAGGGTGTGGGGCTACTATAAGGGTTCAGCTCACACACCCTGTGCTCAAAACAAGCCACCTTTTTCTCTGGCCTCCTCTGGGAACTGACTTCTGAGCAGTGTCCTCACCTTCTCCCGGGCTGCTGCTACCATCTGGGCTCAGGCAGGACAGAGGAGGGAAGAGGAGTTAGATACACATCTTGGGCTTTCTGGAGACTGAGCCCACCTCTCCCCGGTTTGTTCTGTAATAGTCTCCTTAAATCCAGGTCATTGGTGGAACCCAATCTTTGTTCCATCACTGTTAGGTTTACTGTTACAGGGGTGGAAGATGGCTCAGCAGTTAAGAGCACCTTCTGCCCTTCCAGAGGACCTGAATTCGGTTCCCAGCTTCCACATCAGGCATCTCACGACTGTGTCTAATACCAGCGTTAGGGGAGAGAGCTCACAACTGTTAACACCAGCTTTAGGGGGTCTGATCCCCTTCTGATACTTTTTCAGTCTTGATGGGCGTTGCATTCACACGAACACACATATGGATACACACTGAAATAAATTGAAAAGGAGTTCTGCTGCATGATCAGCAAGTGAAGGACTGCACGTGACTCCAGGGCTGGCCGTGGCTCAGGAGGCACTCACCACCTGCAGTAGGTCAGCTACCCTAGTCAGGGTCTGGGCTGGGCAGGGGTGTGGCCACTACTGCTGCTCCCCTCCTCCTTCCCTCACTCTCTCCTCCCCTCCTCTTGTTTTTTTTTTTTTTGTTTGTTTGTTTGTTTGTTTTTTTGAGACAGGGTTTTTCTGTGGCTTTGGAGGCCATCCTGGAACTAGCTCTTGTAGACCAGGCTGGTCTCGAACTCACAGGGATCCGACTGCCTCTGCCTCCCAAGTGCTGGGATTAAAGGCCTGAGCCACCACCACCTGGCTGGTTTTTTTTTTTTTAGGCAGAGTCTCACTATATACCTTACATTATTCTCCAACTCATGGTGATTCTCCTGCCTCAGCCCCCTGAGTTCCAGAATTACAGGTGTACAGCACCATACCCAGCTCCGTGACTTCTTTTCAACATCTTTCAGTTTGGGGGAGGCTGGAAGATACTCCTGGAAAGTTTCTTTGAGTTCTGGGATTGGACAGTGACCCAGGTAGGGTCAAAGGTCGGCCTCTGAAGGCTGGGCTCTGCCACCAAGTTGCTTTGTGACTTCAGTAGGTGTTTTTTCTTTCTGGGTCTTAGTGGCCCTGGGTAAAAATGAGCAGGTTCCTACTCCTGCTAGACCCCATGGCTCGTGAGAGGTCAGGGAACACTCAGATGCTGTAGGCAGAGTGGGTGGAGTTTGGAATCTGGCCTGTGATCTCACTGTGGGGTCCTGGGTCAGTCTGTCCTCTACTATGTGCCTCGGTGCTCCCATCCGAGCAGGGTGGATGTCCCCCACCCCCAGGTAGGGTACAAGTGTTCTGTGGGTGTCACTAAAGGTTTGAAGAGGGCCAGGTTGGGAATGGGTTGATTCTGGTCCTCAGTGGGTTCTGGGTGGGGGAGTCTGGATTCCACAGGGGGTGTGTGGGGAGTACCCAGGCTCGACCAGCCTCAGCCTTTCCTTCTAATTACGTCTCTATTAAAATGCAAATATCCTACGATGCCAGGAATGGAGGCCTTGTTGTCATAGCAACTAGGGGAGAGGAGACTGGTCTCCATCTTCCATCTTCACACCCTTTTTGAGTAAACCGGGGCTGTCTGGAAGTACCTCTCCTCCGTGCTCATCACCCAAGGCTCAGGGTCTCCTGTCTAAGATAGATATCCAGGGACATGGACATGGCAGCCCTGCACAAACCGTCTCCCTTTCTCTTCCTCCCTTTCCCAATTTGCGACTTAGGAATAACTAGACCTGTCCTGCAGAGCTGTTTTGAACTCTGACTCCATGCTGAGCCATCATGGAAATGGTCTGTCTTTAGATGTCCTTCCAGCTACCCAGGAAACTGTGGTCTATCCCAGGACTCCAAAATGAGTGACTGTTAATGCCTTCTTCAGGCCAAAACCCTATTCACACTCATCCTGTAACCATTCAACCTGACAATATTTCTCCCTTGCAAAGGGGGGGCATAGATAAAAAAGGGTGGAGTCATCCACTATAGATCTAAAAACCACGGAGGACTAAAGAGAAGGAAGTTTAGGAAGGAAGAGAGCAGCAGAAAGGGGTGAGAAGCCCCTCAGCCCCCGCTATTGTGAAGCTCAGCTAGGAAGTTTTATCCACTGTCACAGCCGTAACTTATTACTTGATTGTATAACACCACTCTGTTACTCAGCCTGAAATACATTCCCTTCAAATTCCCAGTGCCTCCAGCAGCTCATTCCTGGTCCTTAAATGATTTCTGGCCTTTTATTTTAACTTTTAAAGAAATCCTCTTTAGAAATAGCTGAGCATATGAATTATAAACTAGCAGTTATGGGAGAGAGAGAGAGAGAGATGCTCTGTGCAGACCTTGTGTATCAACCCCACCTTTTTTTTTTTAAACCTGTGTTTTTGTTCTGCCTGCCCCACCGGGAATCAGGACAGCAGCACCTCAGGGCTCCTGCATATCTTGTCAATGCCCTACTGTGTGCCCATCACCATTGTTGATTGAATTTAGCTTACAAAAAATGTGTTGCATACCTACTATGTCCCAGAAACTGAAATGCTGGCTGAGAAGACCAGGTGACAGTGACATTGTGGACAATGATAGCAACTTCCAAGGGGGGACTGGGGTGTAGACTCAGGGGCAGATGAGCAGGAGGAACAGTCTGGGAGATGGGCGTGTGCCTTAGCTGTGTGGCTGTGATTTGTTACGGGAGGTGACCTTAACGCAGCTGTTCTCCTTCAAGGCTGTCTTTGAGAAGTGTCTGGTCTGAAACTGGGCATTTTGGTAGCCTCAGTCCAGGAGGGAACTTTGAGGTGGTCACTCTCCTGGGGCCTGGGACTGGATGTTGTTAGCAGGAGCTGGCCAGAGGGGCTCTGAACACCCCCATCTAACCCCTCTCCTGGAAAATGGGCCCCAAGAAACTGGAGTTCATGAACTCTCACTGACCCCCAATGATTTGCACCCATAACCTCCTGGACATGTCTTCCTGTGTCCCTACAATGGGACTAGTTGTGTACATTCATGGCTGCCTCCTCTCCTCCAAGCCACCTAAGTCAGAAATGTTCTCCATACTCCCTGCTGCCTCCCACCCTTCAGCTGTGCTGTCTGTCTAACCTCTTGTGTTGCCTTCGGACCCTCCCCCACCCCTTCGAATATTTTTTTTTGAGACAAGGTTTCTCTAGATAGCCCTGTCTGTCCTGGAACTTTCTCTGTAGACCAGGCTGGCCTCAAACTCAGAGATCCACCTGCCTCTGCCTCCTGAGTGTTGGAAGACCCACCTGGGGAGTAGGAGCCTGCAGGCACCTTCTGCCTGTCCAGTTGACGGCCCTCCACTATCCCCTCTCCTGCCCTGGTGACACCCCACGAGCCTGAGACTCCATAGCCTGACAGGACTGGCCCTGAGGCATGCAGGATGTGACGTTGCTTTGGTTCCAAGAGTGTTTTCTGCTCTGCCCACTCCTCCCCTATTCCCTGGCCTCTTCTACTGCCACAGGTCTGACTGTTGACTTCACTCCTCTTCCCTGGACACGGGCCCTGGAGGTGGCTGCAAGGATTAAAGGAGCAGACTCTCATGAAGGGAGCCCTTTGGTCTTCTGTGCTGTCGGAGTTAGCTCTCTGTTACTATAGCAAATACTCAAGGCGACCGACTTAAGAAGAAGTAAGGTTTCATTTATCTCATAGTTTAGGGGCTTGGTTCTGTGACCAGGGGCCCTGCGGTGACTGCACATCATAGCAGGAGTGTGTGGTGGAGCAAAACCGTGTACCTCATGGTCGGGTGAGAGAGACAGACAGACGGGGGTAATAGTCAGGCACGTGCCTCTCTTAAAGACCTGTCACCTCTCAAAAGCGCCTCACCAGGAACAGTCTTTATGGGAACATTCTCAACCCAAATGTTGGCCATTCCCATGCATTCTGTGCCTTCCTCTGATACCTTCACCCACATTGGATTCTGGAATACTGTGTCTGGACATCTGGCCATGTGGAGATGGTACCTATTCCATGCAGAGGAGAGGCTAAGCCACGAGCGTCACCCTGGGTGTGAGTACAAGCTCAGCTACATCTGTGCCCCTGAGAGGCCCTCTCCTCTGCCTTCTTGGCCTTTTCTTTTCTTTCTTTTTTAAAAATAATTTATTTATTTTTGTTCTGTATGCATTGGTGTTTTGCCTGTGTGTGTGTGTGTGTCAGGGTGTTGGATTCCCTGGAATTGGAGTTACAGACAGTTGTGAGGTGCCACATTGGTGTTGGGAATTGAAACTGGGTCCTCTGAAAGAGCAGCCGGTGCTCCTGCCCACTGAGCCATCTCTCCTGCCCACCCCCATTTTTTGTCAAGCCAGGTTTCTCTGTGCATTCCTGAATGTCCTGGAACTTGCTCTGTAGAACAGGCTGGCCTCAAATTCAGAGATCTATGTGGTTCTGCCTCCCAAGTGCTAGGACTAAAGACTTGGGCTACCGTGCCTGGTCCAGGTTCCCCTCTTTAGAACTGGGTTGCTCTCATCCCTTTGCAGGGTTCTGGGGACCTATTGTTTCTGGTTGGGGGACCTTTCAGCAACTGACTTGCCTTGTAGGGCTTTTGGCCCCTCATCTGTGAGGTGGGCAGGGAGAAGTAGCACCCACCTTGTAGGGTGCTATGAGGATGACGAGCTCATATGTGAAAAGTGCTTAGCAAAGCCCTAGAACATTCTAGAAGCCCAGGCGTTAGTACCATCACTATCATCACCACCCTCACCACTGCATCTTTGTTATGTGAAATTTGCGTATATGCAAACCCTCCTAGAAGGTTCATTGACCTGTTGGTGCTGGTCCTTTGACTAGACATTTCTGGACTCCTTGCCAGAGACGCCATGGTTGTCAGAGGCTCCCACTGTCCTCAGGGGCTTCCAGCCAGCAGGAGAATTTGGAAGACCTAGGCCTGCCTCTTTCATGTGCTGTGCCCTTGGACAATTCCTCTCCTCGGAGCCTTAGATCTTCGTTTGTGAAAGTAGATGGTAAGGGCTGGGCACAGTTCAGTTTGTAGAGCACTTGTCTAGCATCCAGGAAGCTCTGGGTCAGATCCTTGTGCCACGTAGCCTGGGTATGACGGTACATGTGTAATCTCAGCACTGAGGAGCTGCAGGAACGAAGATTAAAATTTCAAGGTTATTCTTGGGCACAGAGTTCAAGGCCAGTTTGGGCTACATGAGGCCCTGTTTCAAAAAACGAAACAAAGCTGGGAGTGCTGGCTCATGCCTTTAATCCCAGTACTCAGGAAGCAGAGGCAGGAGGATCTCTATCAGTTCAAGGCCAGTCTGGTCTACAAAGTGAGTTCAGGACAGCTAGAACTGAACAACCAACCAACCAGCCAACCAACCAACCAAAAAGAAACAAACAAACAAACAAAAAACAAGTAAAGCCAGGCAGTGGTGGTGCACACCTTTAATCACAGCACTCGAGAGGCAGAGGCAGGTGGATCTCTCTGCGGTCAAGGTCAACCTGGTCTACAGAGCAAGTTCCAGGACAGACTCCAAAGCTACACAGAGAAACCCTGTCTTGAAAAAACAAAACAAAACAAAATTCAACCAACCAACCAAACAAAAAGCAAGTAAATAGAAAGTAGGTGGAAGTAGGTTGAAGGAAACACCCAGTAAGTGGCACCGGGAATGCTGTTGACACCTGGCAAGACAGGCCATGGATGATGCTGTGCTTTTCAAAACAGCTGCAGGGGACTTGCTTTCCTTGCTGCCCCTCACCCTCTGCAAGCCGCCTGCCTCCCTGGCTCTCTCTAACACCTTGCAGGGCAGGCAGGGGATGCACCGAGGAAGAGATCAATACCCTCCCCACCCTTCCCTTCAAACAGAGGAAGAAATCCTCCCTCCCTCTTGGGAACTATTGAGCGACGCCTCAGACTCCAGCTTGCAGCTCCTTAGAGACCCAGATGAATTAAAGATGTAATTAAATTAGGAATCGTTCATTATTTGGAGGCTAGGATCCTCTGTTAGGTGGGGTGGTGGAAGAAAAAACATGGAACCGTTTTCCTGCTGGGTCCAAAGGTTCTCTCCTGGGTATGTGGGTTGGTCAGACCTGGCCCAAGGACCTGGGATTGAATGTTGCACACCTCTTTCTTCTGCCTCTTCCTCTTCCTCCTCATTTTCATTCTTCAAAAGATCTCCCTGCACTCGTGGGTAGCCTTAGGGTGCCCACTAGGTCCTACGCACTCTACAGACAGCCTTGTACCAGGCTCTCCCTTGCTTAGTCTCAGTATTCTAATCTGCAAAATGGGACAAAAGGGGGGAAAAGCCTATTGTAATTTTCTTTTCCTTTCCTTTCCTTTTTTTTTTTTTGCTTCCAGAGACAGGGTTTCTCTGTAACTTTGGAGCCTGACCTGGAACTTGCTCTGTAGACTAGTCCTAGCCTCAAACTCATGGAGATCCACCTGGCTCTGTTGGGATTAAAGGAACATGCCACCACCACCTGGCTTGTATTTTTCTTAAGGTGGCTTGAAGCAATACATTTCTGGGCTATGAATATAGTGTGCCCGGTTGGCAGGGTGCTTGCTTAGTATATATGAAGCCCTGTATTGGATCACCAGCACCACACAGGCAGGCGTGGTGGCACATATCTGTAAAATAGAGGCAGGAAGATCAGAAACCGAACACTATCTTTGGATCCACAGAGAGTTCCAGCCTAGCTTAGGCTACATGAGACACTGTCTCAAAAAAAAAAGTCCTAAGTTTCTAGCTAAATACATAGAGTTTCTCCAGGCCTACCTGCAATACCTTGCTCACTTGGGAACTTGCTGGGAACACTTTGTTAGTCCTGGAAAGGAAAGCATGGAATAGGCCAGGTCATCTTGGTGCCAACTGTGTGGGCTCTGAGCTGACAATGGCCTTTCCTCTTTCCCCCAGCTGGGCCTTGAAGGAGACAGCGACAAGGAAGATGCCTATGCTGTGGGGAACGACATGTGCAGAGGCCTGGAGGCAGGAGCCAAGGTAGGGACAGGAGAGTAACTGAGCCACTGGGGGGCAGGTGTGGGTCGGGGAGCACGGCCCAGAGTGCAGCTTGTGATGGAGAGGGAGGGGCTAACACTTCTCTATTTCCCAGAGATAAATAAAATTTTCGAACCTGTCAGCTCTGCGATGGAGCTGTCAAGAGTACATGAAACAGCAGTGCACCTGGGAAACGGAAGTCACGGTTCTGTTTGTTCTGTGTCAGTGTGAAAACTCACAACCTTTTCATCGAGAAGGGTAACAAGAACACAGGCACTAGAAGCACTTCTGTTCAACTCTGAGGCTGAGGGTGTTACTTCAAGCTTGCCCAACCCTGCCCTCCAGGCTCCATCCATTTGTGCGTGTCAACAGTTTCGTGGAGCTAGGCACACAGATTCTCATCTGGCTCAGCTCGTCCATCTGTCAGCTCTCTCCTTGAAAGTCTAGGGCTTCATTATACTTCCTGTCCTTTGATACTTCTTTGCTACAGTCTCCTCCCTCAGTCCAAGCTTGCAGAAAAGACCGCCATCCAGGGCTGGAAGAGCGACGCAGGGTCAGCACTACGGACAGCGACACACATGCAGCCTCTCTGGTCTGAGGCAGAGGGCCTTGAAAATTCACCCTGGAAATCAGGGTGCAGGGAACTAGACCTGGGTCTGATAATTCTGGGAGCCCAAGGTGGGCATTTTCAATGGAATAGTCTGTTTTCAAAATCCCTGATCACTGCTCTCCAACTCCAATTGATTCCTTGAGCCTGCTTGTGCAGCTCCCACCTGCCAGCTCCTGGGGACACAGTCACTTCTCCTGCAGAGATTCTGGTCTGGCAGCCTTGGAGACTTTGGCGTGGAGCATCTACTTCATGTTGAATGGCCCTGGGCAAGCATTTCATCTTCCCACCCAGCCTTCTGGCTTTAGAAAGAGGCTGTTTGCACCATGTTTATTTCTGAGTGTGAAGCCAAGCCCTATGGTCAGCTTCTACCAGCTGACACCCTGGAGGGGAGCACTGTGGGTGAGGGCTGAAGTGGTTAGCGGCCTCAGGAGGCAGGGGCTGTGTGTGTGTGTGTGTGTGTGTGTGTGTGTGTGTGTGTGTGTGTGTGTGTGTGTGTGTGTTGGAGGGCTGGGGGAGAACACAAGGAACTGCTGGACCAGAACAGAAGAACCCCTCAGCCTGTATATTTAGCTCGTGAAGGTATATAAACAGAAAACTGGAGCCGGCTCAGCGCTCCCCCCAAGTGTGAGTCATCCCTGCTCTGCAGCTAAAGTTAGGCTCCAATCACAGAGCCCTCCTGCTCCCTCCTCTTCCTCCTCCCGGCTGCCTCCTATCGCCTTATCTTTCCCTCTCTCCTCTCCCATCCTTCTACCATAATCTCTCCTCTCTGTTCTGCTGAACTTGCTTGTCCCCCACCAGTCAAGCCCCAACCCTCCCCACCTTTCTCCAGTTTTCCCCACCGTCCTTCTCTCTGCCTCCCTGTCCCTCTGCCTCTCACTGTGGACAGTTCTCCCTTCGTGAGCGCAGCTGGGGAAGGGTACATTTGCACTTGTGTCTGTGTGAGTGTGAGCTTAGTAATAACACGTATGTGTCTGTGTGTACTTGAGAGGCATGTGAATGTGTCTGTGTGGATTTGTGTTTCACTAAGAGTGCATTTAATTGTAGCATATTTGTTTGGGTATACGTGTGACGGTTTGTGCAGATTTGTGTTTCTATCTGTGTGTGTGTGTGTGTGTGTGTGTGCACGCATGCACAGACAGAAGGGTAAAGACTGTTGGTATCTGCGTATTTTCTCCTTTGGAAAGGATGGCTCTGTGTTCTAGAAGTGAGTGTTCTGGGTCGTCAAGCACTGGACAAGCTCAAAATTTCTCTGGGGGGTCATGGCATGGGAGGACCTATGGGCTTCTATGACCTGATGGTCCCAGGTCATATGGGCCTAGGCAGGCAGGGGAGAGTGGAGTGGATGTATACTTGGCTTTGGGACCTTGCTTTCATACCTTCCCACTTCCTGCTGGGTGAACTTGGTCAAGGTTTTTTGTTTTGTTTTTTCCCTTGCTTTGCACCTGCCAGGGGTATGTGATAGTCGCATTCACCTCTCCAGCCTGGGCATGTGTGGGTACCTGGGTGGCAGTGAGAACGTACGGGCCACCTGGAACAGATGTGATGCCTCTCATTTGGCTTCTGCTTCAGTATGGGATGGTCCATGTTGA
Source organism: Mesocricetus auratus (assembly GCF_017639785.1). Taxonomy (NCBI): domain Eukaryota; kingdom Metazoa; phylum Chordata; class Mammalia; order Rodentia; family Cricetidae; genus Mesocricetus; species Mesocricetus auratus. Next base: position 84,591,635 of record NW_024429194.1, on the reverse strand, counting down.
TTCCACACTGCGTACATAGAATTGACACTGATTTTCAAACAGAGTCAGCAGCGAGGTTCCACTCCAGCAGGGTTCACCTTCCTAGCCTGAGGATGGGGAGGGTCACTTGAGCTCGCAAACTGCTCTGCAGGAAGCCACCTAGATCACCCCCTTGGGTGTGCATGGCCTCCTCCAGTCCCCTCTTGCCAGTCTGTGCGTGCCACTGTGATTCCTGGAAAGGTTTCAGGGAAGGTGTGGGTGTGGGTGTGGGGCTGGTGAGACAGGTCTGGCTAGCTTGAACCCCAGCCTCTGCTTCAGAATGGAGGATGGGGCAATGCCTCAGCTGGTCAGGGCTGTCTGTGATGGGGGTCCTTGACAACAAGTGCCCAGGAGCAGAAGTGTGTGTCTGTGTGTGTGTGTGTGAGAGAGAGAGTGTGTGTGTGTGTGTGCTACACAAGCTCTCCCCAGCCATGCGCTTCACAAGAGCCAGGGCCTTTGCTAAAACATCAGAGTCTCATTGGTACCTCGACCACCGTATTTACAAAAACAACCCTGGGCTGGGGGTGTGGCTCAGTGTTGGAGTACATGCTTAGTGATTAGAACATAACAAGAGGACAATCCTATCTTCATTCCCTGCCTATTGCTCTTGTTTTATTTTCCCCTATAGACGGGTCTCCCTCTGGTTCACTAGATGTTTAGCATCTATAGTTTCTAACTCCCTAATCTATTTTCCTCTTTTTTTTTCTAACTCCATCATTAAGGTATACGTTCCCCTGATAAAAACCTGCTTAACCCATCACTCCCTCCTTGCTGTGATCCTTGCCCATTCATTCATTCATTCATTCATTCATTCATGCATGCATGCATGCATGTATACATTCATTGATTCGGCAGATCTCCAAGTGGTGACTCTCGGCTGAGCTCTGGTCTGAACAGACAAGGTGTGGTAGAGGCAGACCAGCAGAGTGGGGGTCTGGAGCCAGGAAGACTCTGGTGGTCAGAGCAGGGCCGGGGGAAGCTTTACTATCCACCATGAGACCAGAGCTGGAGAGATGGCTCAGCAGATAAGAGCACTGACTGCTCTTCCAGAGGACCTGGGTTCAATTCCCAGCTCACAGCTGTCTGTCCTGGGGGATCCAACACCTTCTTCTGACCTCTGCAGTGGCATCTGTGGGCACTTCATGCACACGGTGCATAGATGTACATTTAAGCAATCACTCATACACATAAGACAGAAAAGATAGAAACCTTAAAGCATCCTTGATGAGAGACCCCCTCCACCCCGTTTCTGAGCAAGGCCCACGAACTTCCAGTGAGTGCCCAAAGTGCCCAGCAGAGCTGTCGGGCAGGGGTGCAGGGTGGGGGAGAAGCTGCAGGGCTGGGGTCAGGGCTCATATGCTGGAGACCATGACGATGGCCAGCTCAGGTCCTGTCTGTCCTTGGTGGTGTTGGAGGCAGCTCCCTGGAGGTCTGCTGGCTGGAGCCAGCCTTTGTCCATCCAGAACAAAAGGGAGAGTTGCCAGTTCTATTCTTCTTTCTTTAAGCAGCAGGAGCCGCCTGGAGAGAACGGAGAGGAGGTGCGTCTGTGTGAGACTGACACCTGCAGCCCCAGGTCAGGGAGAGAAAGGTGGCCACAGGTGGCGCTAAGGAGACGGACGAAGAGGCAGAGACAAGTGGGGCTGCTCCACACCCGTCTTCCCATGGTGGTCTTTCACCAGACCATGGCAGGCCCGAGGCTTCCTCAGTGCTGCCCCTCCCCTCTCTTCCCCTCCCCTCCTGTCCTCTCCTCCCTTCCCCTCCTCTCCCCTCCTCTCCCTCCCCTCCTGTCCTCTCCCCTCCCCTCTCCTCCCCTCCCCTCCCCTGCTGTCCTGTCCCCCTTCCCCTCCCCTCCCCTGCTGCCCTCCCCCTCCCCTGTCGTCCTCTCCCGTCCTCTCCTCCCCTCCCTTTCCCTCCCCTCCCCCTCCCCTCCTGTCTTCCCCTCCCCTCCCCTTTCCTCCCCTCTCCTCTCCTCCCCTCCCCTCCCCCTCCTGGTGTCATCAGCTCCTCAGGTCTTTGCTCCTGCTGTCACCTTATTGGGGATGACCTTCCTCTACTCAAATGGGCCGGCCCGGCCGAGGTCACCGTGCCTGCTGTGCTCTCTTCCACACATGTGTATTCAAGTTGTTCAGACACGGCTGTCTCCCTGCCTGGCTGCATCTCTCTGTACCTGGAACCTGGCACTCGGCAGGTATACAAGAAACGGTGCTGAGTAACCAGTTGGCTTGTCACAGTACATCTCTCTACTTCATCTGCTTTTTTGTTTCTTTTCTTTGGGGGGGGGTTTCGAGACAGGGTTTCTCTGTGGCTTTAGAGCCTGTCCTGACACTAGCTCTTGTAGCCCAGGCTGGCCTCGAACTCACAGAGATCCGCCTGCCTCTGCCTCCCAAGTGCTGGGAGTAAAGGTGTGTACCACCACTGCACAGCGCTTTTTAAAAAAATTCTTAAGGTTTTCTTTTGAAAACGATTTAAGTGTGTGTGTGTGTGTGTGTGTGTGTGTGTGTGTGTGTGTGTGTGTGTGTGTGACTTGTGGGAGTTGGTTCTCTCTTTCCACTATGTGGGTTCCAGGAACTGAGCTCAGACATCAGCTGAGCCTTTTCCCCAGCCTTCCGTCTCCCCCTCTTTACCAGTGAACAAGTCTGGAAATGACCTCTAGAGTTGTGTTCAAGAAAGGCAAACAGAGGGCTGGGGAACGTGGCTCAGTCAGTCCACCGAGCATTTGCCTAGGTACTCGAAACTCTGAGCTCAGCCCCTCAGTAATGCAGAAACCCCCACCTGGCGTCCAGGCCTGTCATCCCGACTCTCTGCTGGTTGAGGAAGGACGACCTTAAGTTCGAGGTCATCTTCAGCTACAAAGCAAGTTTGAGGTCGACCGAGCTACTTGAAACTGTCTTAAAAAGAAAAAAGAGAGGCACCCAGCAACTATTGAGTGCCTACTGCGTGCTGGAGCCTAGGAGAGTGTGAGGTAAAAGGAAAACTTTTGCTGACTGTCCAGGGCAGTGTTTTTGGGGGATGACTAGTGTGTTTGACTGGGTGGAGGTCTGAGCAGTCCTTCCTTGTCACGCTGCTCTCCCTTGCCGGTGGCAAGTGCTGGGTGCCGGGTAGCCCTTCCAGATGTGTCTGGACTGGATGCTTTAGACCTTATCCAGCAAGCTTCTAGCCCATCAGCTGTCATGTTTGGCCGAATGTCAGGTGTTTCCCACCTGGCAGGACCCAAGGTCCTTTACAGCGCTCCCCCACTTGCCCTCTGTCCCTTCCTTCTTGTATCTTGGGGTAGTAGGAGAAGGACCACCCCTTCCCATGCCTGCACACGCTCACCCTTGTTCACCCTGGCATAGAATCCAGTTTTTGCTGCTCATTAGCCACGTGACCCTGGGCAATTCATTTAATTTCGATGGGCTCGGGCTTTCTCAGTTGTATGTGGAGGTCCCCAACCCTGCCACCTTGGGCCATTGGAAGTTAAGTGGACTAATGAAGCAAGTGGACACTGGCCAGAGCAGAGGACACATCCCCACTCCTTAGCTGGGCGAGCCAGCTGCATCCCACCCTCTCTGGGCCTGCCTTTGACTGCTTCTGCTGCCTGGCCCGTTCAGGGGTGGGGCACACTGGCTGACCCACCCAGAGCTGTTCTTGGCTGTATTAGTTTGGAGGGGACTGGTGGAAATCCCCACTAGACAGACTCTTGTGTGTCTCCCTGATCTTCTGAGACTTTGTGGGAGGGGACAACATTGTAGCCTTGAAGTCCTGGCCCCTTTGGGGTTCCCTTTGGGCACCTCTCCCTCCGTCTTATATTCTCTTATTCCCCGCTCTTCGTTTATCCTCCACCCTGAGTAGTGGGTCCTGAGGCCTCAAGGCCTCTGTGGGCCCCATGAGATGTCAGTTCACCCAGCCCACCCCACATGGAAAGCCGGGCCCTCTCTCCCTGCCTCCCTCCCTAGTGTCTAGCTCCAAACCTCCTCCATGTTTCCTGTAGTCAGCACTTTCAGGCTTTTTCATCTGAAATGTCCTCCACCCTGGCTCAGACCCAGAACCCAGTAGGAGCATTGGGAAGGTTGAAGTTCAGTTTCCACTGTGAATTTCTTCCTGTCTCTGACTCCTGTAATGAGCTGCTTTCAGGGTCTTGCTAGTGGTCCCCAGAGCTCCTGTCTGGACCAAGCTTGTAGGTGTCAGGGTGCATCTCTGCTTGGAGGGTAACTGGGAGGGGGATGGGGCCTGAGCTGTGCTGATCAGGCCACCCCCTCCTCACACCCACACCCCTTTGGCCAGGAGTCTCCCTTCTTTAGGGGCCAAAGGCACTCCTGGCTTAGCGTCCTGGAAAGCTTGACTATGGGAGTTTTTAAAAATGTTGCTACATTTTTATTTGTCTATTTAATGTATGTGTGTGTGACACAGTATGTGCGTAGAGGTCAAAGGACAACTGAGAGTTGGTTTTCCTTCCACCATATGGGTCCTGGGGATCGAACTCAGGTTGTCAGTCAGAATTGGCAGCGAGTGCCTTATCCTGCTGAGGCATCTTGCTGGCCTGCTTTTTAGTGCTTTGAATTTAGAATTCCAGTTAAGAACAGATGCTCCAAATTCGAGTCCCAGCTCTACCACTTAGTTATGTGACCTCCCACACGTCACCTCACCTCTCTGTGCCAACTGACCTTCGCCTGTAAAACAGAAGCAAGGAATTTTACAAGATTGTGGCAAGGATTAAAAGTGTTAGTGCTTGCCAGGGGCTCCCACCAGAGCCAGGCACAGATAGGTTAAATGGTCTGTGAGTGTCTGAGAGCCGAATGAGCATGATTGTGAGGATACTGAAATATCTGCCTCCATGCCCTTATGATCTTTAAGTCCAGAAAAGACCTAATTTTAGATCCTAGGGTCAGAATTCTTCCCCAGCTTCCTTCAGTCCCAGCAATAGATGACTGTCTGGCTCCTGCGATTGTGAGAAAATTCTCCATCAGGGTGACTCTGTGTGTGTGTGTGTGTGTGTGTGTGTGCGTGCGTGCGCGTGCGCGTGCTCTGTCCAGCAGCACTAGAGTACTGAGCAAGCTAGGCTTTGTCCCTGGGAGGTAGCTTGTGCAGAACCAATGGGGAGCCTGCAGGCTGCCAGGTGGGTATGTTGGGGGACACTAGGCTGCCATCTATTTCCCCCACCCCCTGGCAGGACTTGGCAGGCTCAGTTCCCAGAGCATGGTGGGGCCTAATGAGTGTGTGCGGCTGATGTAGCCTTCTGCAAATACCAGGCACAATATAAATAGCAATAATGAATAAATGAAGCTCCCGCAGCCAGCGAGGCCTCTGAGAGGGACTGCCCCAACCTTGCTTCTTGTGGAGACAGGAGTTGCACTCCTAGCCTGTAGCAGGTCGATGGCTCCTCTCTCTCTTCTGCTTCCATCCTGGTCTCTATCTGAATCCTCCATGTCTCTGGGATCCACTCACTGTCCTGGGGTTGGGTAGAGAGGCTGCGAGTACTGAGGGTCTGCGGTGCCTAGAGAAACAAAGGAGTTGTCTGGAAGGAAGTGAGGTGTACATCACCCTGGGAACACAATCTAGGACTGGGTAGCCCTCCAGGAGCCTGTGCTGAGGTCATGGACCTGCAAGCTTACTGCCTGGAGAGTTCTCAAAGTCCCACGGGACCACCGGAATGTTACACCAGTGTTGTCAGGAGAGAACGGCTGGGATTTTCTTTCCACCCTGAAGGTTTTCATTCTCCAGGTGTTTTCAGCTGTGCATCCCGCTGGCCAGGGCTGGGCATGCCTGCCCTTTCTGCCTACCCCTGCCTTAGTACCCTTCCTTTCCTTTGCCACTGCCCCACCCTTCTCTCCCCCGACTCAGTCCTGAAAAGCCTCCAAAGCCCAGTGCACGTGTCTCACCTTTGGTGAGGCATCCTGGGAATCCACGATGACCTGAAGTCTTCCTACCCAGCTCCGGCTGCCGTCTGGATGGGCCAGTTCATGCCGCGGGTCACCTCCTAGCTTTGTGCACACTTCCTGGACCTTTCATCTTTGTAGGAAGCCTCTCACCTCCGCAGTCAGGCCCCTGCCAGAACAACTGGTCCCTAGGGCAGCCATTGTATCTTTCCTGGAGTCCCAGCCTCATGAAGAGACCCTGTCATATACTCGCCATGGAAGTTGGAAGGGCTGGGCAGGGTGTCCCATCCTTCATGGGGTGGTGATGGGGAGCTGTTCTTTTGGTTTTGTTTTTGTTTTTTTTTTTGTAGTTTTTTCCCCATCATGACACAAACTAGAGTTTGTGGAAAGAGAGAAGCCCAGCTGGGAAGCTGCCTCCTTTCATTGGCCTGTGGACATATCCATGGGGTATTTCCTTGATTAACGATTGCCTACTGTGGTACTACTCCTGGGGCAGGTGATTCTGAGTTGAAAAGAAAGCAAGGTAAGCAAGCGGCCAGGAACAGGCAGTAAGCAGCACCCTCCATGGCCTCTGCTCCAGCGCCCGCCTCCAGGTTGCTGCCTTCCCTTAGTGATGGATGTGTAAGCCAAATCAGCACTTTCCTCCACAGCCTGACGTTGGTTAGCATTTCATCATAGCAGCAGAAAGCTAACTAAGACAAGCAGACAGAGGGTGTGGATTGGGGAGGGCCCAGTGCATACACGGGGTGATTGCTTCCCAGATGAATGGACCTCTGGCTTAACACTTACCTCTGGCTTCGGTTTTGTTGGCAGTAAAATGAGGTGCCCTGCCCCAGTGTCAAGAAAACAAGCAACAAGCATTTAATTGATATTTGGCAGGATCTTGATGCCTTTAAGATCTATCTATCTACCTACCTACCTACCTACCTACCTACCTATCTATCTATCTATCTATCTATCTATCTATCTATCTATCTATCTATCTATCAGGCTGGCCTGGAACTCACAGAGATCCGTTTGCCTTTGACTCCCCAGTGCTGGGATTAAAGGCGTGTGCCACCACCATGCCAACCCCCCAGACTAGGTCACATGCCTCCCCTAGTCCGTAACCTGTGGGGCAGAGAGATGGGGCCACTTACAAAGAGGGCATGGATTGGGAAGCAGGTGATGCGAAACAAGGGAGATGGGTACCCATTTCACAGTTAAGGCTGGCCTCTCAGGCTGCCCAGAGCCGTGTGAGGCTGAGGGCTGCCCTTGCACCTGCCCCACTCCTGTGTGTGTGTGGGGGGGCATGGAGGTCACTGGGAAGCCTGAACCTAGGTAGTCTTTTTTGTTTTTTTTGAGACAGGAGTTTTCTGTGTAGCTTTGGAGCCTGTCCTGGAACTTGCTCTATAGACCAACCTGGCCTCAAACTCACGGAGATCCGCCTGCCTTTGCCTCAAACCCCAGTGATGGGATTAAAGGCATGCGCCACTACCGCCGGGCGAGACTGGCTTCTTAATGTGTAGTCTGGAACTGGCTTTGTGGACCAAGGCTGGTCTCAAATTTACAGAGATCCGCCTGCCTTTGCGGGGATTACAAGCATACAACAGTACAAGCTGGTGGTCTTTGAGTCAATCTTGAAGGACAGGAAGAAGAGGGACCTAATGGGAAGGTTGGTGGGAAGTTGTGTCTCTGAGGGACCTTTGGAGACCTGCTAGGCTGAGTTCCATCGCTAAGCTGATGACCCCCTCACTGGGCAGTGGAGCAAGCAGCCCAACTGGAAACCCAGTGAGAATCTGAAGTGTGGCAAGACCAACAAAGCACCTGGGCCGCTCATTCATAGGGTCTCCCTTTTTTTTTTTTTTTACGCATGACGCAGTCCAGTGCCAAAGCGGTCAAGACCCTCCCCAGGGGTGCGACCCTAAATTGTCGGGAGGTGGCAGCACTCCCGGGGGCTCCCGCCCCTCCCAAGGGGGCTCGCTTGCCGCCGCCGTCACTCAGTCTGTCGCCCGCACGCCTCCCCCTCCAGCGCCCCAAGCCTGCAGCTTTCCCCGAAGACATTTGGTGTCAGTATAAGGACGGCTTTTCCTCGCACGCGGCACGGCTCGGTCTCGCCACCGCCGCACGTCCGCGCACCGCCCGGCGCTCCGGCTCCTCCGCAGCCCCCGCCGCGCGCAGCCCCCTTGCGCCTCAAGCCCGGGCCGGGGGCGCGAGTGGCTCCGAAGCCTGGAACCCAGGCTGCCCGACCCCGCGCCCCGCCTCGCCCGCCGCCCCGCACCTGCCCCGCCGCGGCCCCGCGCCCCCGCCCCCGGCCCGGAGCGCCGCGCGCCCGCCGCCCGCCGCGCGCTCCAACTCCGCGCGGTCCGCCGCTCGTCCGCGCCGCCCGCCCAGAGCCGCGGCGACCCGCCCGCCATGGCCCGCGCCCCCGGGCCCGCCACCCTGCGCGCGCCGCCCCCCTCGCCCCGGGGGCGCAGCTGATCCCGGAATCCGAGGCGTGGAGCCGGCGGGGCGCGGGGTCCCTCTCCACGCCGGCTTCGGGGACACGCGTCACCCCCGCATCTCTGCCTGGGACGACCCAGCCGCCCGGCCACGTCCATGCCAAGGTAGGCGAGGTAGTGGCGGTGGAGGGTGAAGAAAAGGTTCAGCCCCCTGGTCTGCTTCTTGGCACGTTGGGCTCTTTCTTTATAGAGGCGTTTTATTTATTAATTTATTTATCTACTTATTTATTTATTATTTTTGGGGACTGAACCCCCCTCCCATTCCGCCCGCGCGTGCCCATCAGGTGGGCGCCACATCTTGTGCTTGGGGGTGGGGGCCCTGCAATGGGAGGAAGGACGGGGAACTTTGACCGGGCCCCTCTCCAAGGCCACGAAAGTTCTCTTGGTGCCAATACTGAAGCCCAAAGCCGGTTGAACCAGCGCTGCAGAAATTTATTCAACAAGTCAGGCTGCTGGCGGGGGCCCGGGCTGTATGTCTGTCCGTCCTGCTGTCCCTCTGCTGCTGCGGCTCTGCGACCAGCTCGATGAGAGCTGGTGCCAGTGTCCGGCAGGGCTGAGCTGGGAGCGTTAGCTAGAGAGGGAGAGCCGCGGCAGGATTGAGTGCAAGAACCCCAGGCAGGGTTTAACTTTCCTCCAGGCCCGTGGTGGAGGGCCCCTCCTTGGCCAGTACCCTAGGGGCCCACCCAGGTCGCGCTGCATGGAGCCAGGTCGGCTTGGAGCGGGCACTCCAGGGGCCAAGAGGAGTCCTCAGCTGCCAGAGAAATGGTTATATAATGAGCATTTGTGTTGATTGGGATTTAATTGTCTGTTGGGTGGTGTTTGTGGGGTGAAGGGGCAGGAAGGCTTGGCAGGGAGGCGGGTAGGTCTTTTTTGGGGGAGGTCATGATGCCTGGGGGAGGGGGTTCAGGATAGGCCCAGCTGACACAGCCACCAGCTCCTGTGCTGTGTCCTTTCTTGTTAAGATCAGAGGCTGTGGATGAGATTGGGGTCCGAGGAGAGGCCCCTGAGATGTGTTCTGGTCTTTGGAGTCTGTTTTGGGCTGTATGCATATGTGTGTGTGAGAGAGAGAGAGAGAGAGTGTGTGTGTGTGTGGTGTGTTACAGAAAGAGGGAGGGAGGGAGAGAGGGAGAGAGAGAGAGACAGAGAGCAAGCAGGAGCACCGAGCTTGAGCTCAATCCTGTCTGTTGCTGCGTGGTGTGACAGGGTCTGAATCGCCTGTGAACAGTGTCCTAGGCTGGAGGGCTCAGGCTGGCCTGAGCACTCTGCCAGCCCTTTGCCTCATTTCCTGGGGGATTTGTCCCTGCAGACTCTGCCACTACCTGGAGACTCTGACGCTGCACAGACAAGGGTGTGGGTCCAGGGCCAGCTTGGAGGGGAGAGGGGGGGTTGATGCTGGGAAGTCAGGCCTGTCTTCTCCCTGTCCTTACTCAGGAAGCTGGAATCACTTCTCGAATTAACATCCTCACTCAGCTCCAAAGACTCATTCAAAACTCTCGTCCACCCCTCAGGACAAACTTTCTGTTTGAGCTCCAAGTCCTGGGCTGGGCAATGGTGATTCCAGGCAAAGGGGGTTACTGGGTGAGAGTTCAGGATGGGATCGGGAGAGGCTGAGCTGCAACCGAGCAAGGGGTGAATGCAGAGACAGGAAGAGAATATCCTGGATACACTGTGCTGGCCTGGCACCACACTGGAGAACCTTCCATACCCTCGAAGGCCTGGGCCTCATTGTTCTTTGCCCTACAGGATCCATTCTGACTGCTCAGAGCTGTGCCAGCCAGCGGGAGGCTCCTCAGGCAGCCAGATCGACTTGGGGGGAGGGGCTGAAAGCCTGCCTGGGGACCCCTCTTTCCCTTGCCTGAAGTTCTCCATCCTCCTTCCTGAGTTCCTGTCTAGCCTCCTTGCCTGTCTCCCCCATTTCTGTCGGTTGTACCAACAGCGTTTGCAAGGCTGGGCCAGAGAGGGTATCTTCTAAGCCCGCCAGAGGGCGCCAGGAAGTCTTCCTCCCCGCCGGTTGACTCCCCTTGACCTTGGGCAGGTGGGTGGGGTTTTGCTGTGGGAACCTCCCGCTCACTCCTCCGCCTTAGCTGGCTCTAGACCTGGCCCTAGAGGGCCTGCCGGTCATTCACTGAGACTGGGGAGCACTTCCCTGAGGCCTCCAAGTGCTTCTGAACTCAGAGACCTGTCCCTGAGCACACAACCTGGCCACCTCTGCCTCCCTGTCCCCTGTCCCTTCACCATAACCCCCCATTACCTGCCCAGTTCCGCTGGTCCGTCCCACATCCCAAGTGCAGCCCCCGGGACAGACTCTGGGACCTACCCTCCCCCCACCCACACAGATGCGCGCGCTCCCGCCCCAGCGGCTCAGAGCTCTTTTTCAAGGCCGGTGTGGTTTCCCCCGAGCTGTGCTGTCTCTCACCCTGTGTCTTGCTCTCTGACTCCCCAGCGCTGCATCTTGGGTGCTGGGTTGGGGGTGGAGGCCCAGGGGAGGGGAAGTCAAGCCCCATTTTCCACTCTTGACTTTGGCGGCATCCCGTCTCCCTCCTCCTCCCTCTCTCTTCCCCCCATTTTGTCTCTTTCCTCCCTCTCTCCTTTCTGGAGAACATTTTCTTCCCACGTGTTCCCAGTGTGTGCCTTGCATAGTGCCCTCTGTTCAGTTCACCTGACGTCCTCCAGAGTCTTAGGTCTGGGCTGGGGCCGTTGACTACACCGATGTGTGGGTGCCTGCTCCTGCGTGAACATCTGTGGATCCCTGGTCCGCAGGCCGGGGGCGGGGGGCCCAGCAACCTGAAAGATGTAGAGCAAGTCTTCCCTATCCTAAGCTGCCAGCTGGAAGAGAAGAAAATAAACCTGGGTTTCTGATTATTGAGCACCTACTGAGTGCCAGGTCTCATTCTGGTCACTAGGACCCAGAGGTGAGAGAATGGGACAGGCTAAATGGGCCTTCTAGGAGGCTTCCATGCCTTGAGGGCGGGCCTGGCTTCCTTGCTGAGGGCATTGTGGAGACATAACTGCCAGCCTGGGAGTGAGAATCAGGCTGTGGATGACTCCTGGGGTGCCGGACACGGTCACTGCACACCCTAAGCAGGTGCTGGCAACGCGGGCCTCTTGAACAGGAGAGAGGGAGGAGAAGTGTGTGCTGGAGAGTGGAGGGGCCTTGGAGCCAGCGTCTCTTCAGGGTTGGAATCAGAAGAGACCTTTGTCTCCAGGGTCCTCCCTGGGCCAGCTGTCCCCTTCTGCTGGCCTTGGCTGATGATGCATCCTGAGACGGACATTCGGGCTCTGGTCCCACCTCCCTGCTGTGCACCCTGACCTACTGAGCAACAAGGGCTGGGTTAAAGCCCGAGTGCCCCCACCCAAGCTTACACCCCGGCCTTCACAGGAATAAGCAATCCCTGACTGGGGGCTCAGAGGGCAGGCCACGCAGCGTGGTGAGCTCAGCTTGTTGTAACTGGGATAATGCTTCTACCTTAAAGGATTTTTTTTGCGAGACTTAGAAGTGTCTCTGCAGTACCTAGCATGGGGCCCCGGAGGGGGAAGCTGTTTTCCTTTCATTAAGGTACTTTCCAAATCTCTCTCCGTTTGTTATCTGCATTGAGAGGGAGAGAGGCACTATCCTCTGTGTTTTTCATCAGTAGAAATGAGAAGGGGTGTAGCGAAGGGGGCCTGGACCCACCTGGCTCTGGGATTCCTGGTTCAGCGTTCCCTTTTGTGGGACCACTTGCACCCTGAGTTGTTGAAGTAAGACCCAAAACTCTAATTACTGCAAAGCGAGCAAAGCTATCAGCAGAGGCACCTGCTGGGAGACGTGCTAACAGCGGGAATTTAGGTACAGGCTTACGCTCTCATAGTCATCATAAGGCCAAGGGCCCCTGAAAACAAACACAGCAATGTTTGGGGCCAGGCGGTCAGGTGTTTCAGCGGGGCAGGGGGGCCTGGCCCACATTTTAGCTCATAACTCACGGTTGGGCCTCCCAGCTCTTCCACTAAGTAGTGTTTGACCTTGGGAAATACCTATTCCTCTCTCTGTGCCTCAGTTTCCTCTTTGTAGGAGAGAACAAATATGCTTATGTCTGTGGGTTGTGATTAGGTTTCTGGCATGCTGTAAGTGCTCACAAACAGTGCTGGCTGTGACACTTTGTTAGTTGTCCCAGGAGGAGTTGCTGAACCAATTCTCTGAGTGTCTGCAAAGCTGGGAAGGCTAGCTGTTGATTTTTGTAGTGGAACCAAGAGGAGTTTGGAATGTAGGCAGGCTCAGCTAGCCAGACCAAAGCAAATTTGGTGTGAGTTCATGAACTTGGGGGGCCAGTGGTGAACCCTTCCCATCTGAGCAACTGCACAGCAATTCAGAAGACCTGAGGGGGTCAGTGGACCCCATGAAGCTTAGGTGCTGGGTCTGGGTTGTGTCTGGGCCCTAAAACACCAGCCTGCATCGGAAAGGCCTCATCTGCAGCAGTAAGCAGGTGACCCTCTGCCTCGGTGTGAGTCTAGCCCTGTCCCTGCAGAGGACATTGGGTAAGCTCAAGTTAGACCAAGGGGGGTTCTGGGAGGCAGGCGATCTGGAAATTGTCATCTGAGGAATGGTTGAGGGAGCTGGTGACAAGAGGCCTGGGGCAGATGTGGCTCAGGGGTGGGCAGCTGTCATCGTGCATCTGGAGGGCTGTCATGCGGAAGAGGAAGCAGACAGGATTCTAGGGGCTCTGAGACGATGCCTGCAAGCTTCTGGGAGGCAGTCTTCCCAAAGCATTACTAGATTCTTGGTGGTCCCCCAAATTCAGACTTTGCCCTGCTTTGTATATGTGAGGACTGTGTATCTGTGTGATGTACTAAGCGTGCACGTATGTGTCTGTGATTCCTTCCTTCCTTCCTTCCTTCCTTCCTTCCTTCCTTCCTTCCTTCCTTCCTTCCTTTCTTTCTTTCCTTTTTTCTTTTTTTGGTTGGTTTTTCAAGACAGGGTTTCTCTCTATATCCCTGGCTACCCTGGAACACATTCTATAGATCAGGCTGGCCTCTAACTCAGAGATTTGCCTGCTTCTGCCCTCTTAGTGCTGGGATTAGAGGCATGTGCCACATACCTAGTGAGCCTGTGATTTCTGTGTGTGCATCTGAGCATGTGTCTGTGAATGTGTGGTGTACTGGTCGTGTGATCATATGCTGTTTGTGTATCTGGGTATGATTATATGTGTATGTTGTATGTGTGTGTGTGGTATACATAATGAATATCTGTGTTATATGTGTGTGTGATTGTGTGTATGTATCTGCATCTTATGGGGTGTTTGCATGCATGTCTGTGTTACATGTTATCCATGTCTGTGGTTGTATGTGAAGATATCTGGTGTGTGTAGTATTGTGTGCTTGTCTTGTGTGTGACTGTATGTTATATGTGTGAAAGCCTGTTGCCAGTGGGTATTGTGTGTCCACACGGGAGTGTGTCTGAGTGTAAAAGTGAGCATGAGACTGTGGGTGTGTATGTGTGCTTGATGCTGTTTGTGTGTGATAGTGGGTTGGGCCATTTTGAAGGTTCCATTTGTTTTCAGAGTCCCCCCTCTGTGAAGATCTGGAGACCATGAAAACCATGAAGCCATGCACTGTTTCCAGGACTGTAGAAATCTGTGGCTGATGCCACTGTGGAGTATGGGGGAACAGCCTGGGTCTCACTGTGCACAAGCCCTGTGCCTGGTGGGGCTACCCCAGCTTACCCCGGCAGCAGTCTGACCCAGAGCAGTCACCTCCTCATTTCATAGGCAGGTAGCACCTCCAGGCTGTCTTGTGCCAAGGCTGGCTGGTGTCAGAGCTGGGACTTGAACACAGGCTGCAGTTCTGTGCTCCATGCCCCAAAACTGTTTGCCTCTCCGGTTCTAATGAGAGCAAGACATTCTGATTTTGAAATTACAGTGTCATTGTCTGCTTTGTGGTTGTTGACTGAAGAACAAACAGGTTACCTGGCCCTCTGAACACACACACACACACACACACACACACACACACACACACACACACCGATATCTACTAGGTCTGTGAGCTGTGGAGACATAAGGGCTCCAAGAACTCTTGGTGCTGGCTGAATACTCTGGAAGATAAACTTTGGGAGAGCGAAGGTCTTATCTGGACCAGGAGCTCTGTCTCCACTGCCTCTGGACTCAGCCTGGATGGGAACCTGTTTTTCATGCACCTACTAAGTTGTTGTTGCCATAGTTTGGTTTTTGGACTTGGAAGTGGGCAGACTTGAGCTGGGACTCATCTTTTCCACCACTGCCCTGTGTCAGCCAGGTGACATTGGACACTGCTGAACTGCTCTAGGCCTGCTCTCTTCCTCCAAGAAGGAAATATTCATGGAATTCTGGGATCGATAGGGCCTTTGATTATTGCCTGATAGTGATGGTTGTGGCAGTGGTGATGGTGGTTATGATGATGGAAATGATGATGGTGGTGATAATGGTGCTGATGTTGATGGTGATGGTGATGATAATGGTGATGGTGATACTGGTAGCAGTGGTAGCAGTGATGTTGATGGTGATACAGGTGGCGATGGTGGTGATGGTGATGAAGGTGTTGATGGTGATGGTGATGATAATGGTGATGGTGATACTGGTAGTAGTGATGTTGATGGTGATACAGGTGGTGATGGTGGTGATGGTGATGAAGGTGATGATGTTGATTGTGATGGTGGCGTTGGTGGTGATTGTGATGTCAGTGTTGATGGTGGTGGTAACAACAGAGGCGGGGGAGCACGGGGTTATCAGCCCATGGCCTCATGCATGCTCAGACTCTTTTTCCATGGTTTCCACCATGCTTTCCCTCTGCAGCACGTTGCTTCTTCATAGGGGCCTGCTGGAAGAGAAAGGCTGATCTTTGTAGAGAGATGCTGAGGCTCCAAGAGGCCAGCAGGACCAAGAATGGAGATGGGGTTCCAGACACAGTGGGTCTCCTCTGCTGTGCTCTCCTTGCAGAAGGATCGTGGGAGACAGAGGGTCAGGCTAGCACCAAGAAGGAGCTGCTTGGGGGATGTGGAGGAACTCTGACTCTGAGGCCTGATGGACCTGACTCTGACCTACTGATGTCTTCAGCTAGAGTCAAGGGGAAAGGAGTCGAGTCACAGGCAGGAAGGAGGGGGCTCTGAGCGGACAGTGGAGGCCAGGCAGTCACTGGGGAGCAAGTTAGGAGGGTGGCGGCTGTGTGGGTGCTGGGGGCCAAGTCAAATAATGGAGGCTGCATGAGCCCTGGAGATCAGGTCAAAAGGCGGAGGCTGAGTGAATGAAATCAAGTGGAGGCTGGGTGCGTGCAGGGAAGCAGGCTGGGTGCGTTCAGGGGATCTAGTTGACGATGAGGGCTGGGTGAGTGTGGGAGGCAGGCCGGGGGTGGAGGCCGGACTGTCATAGAGGTGGTAGTGGTAGTGATCTCTAGGAGAGGTGTGAGGATGGGGGGGGGTGGCATCTTAGTGTGGCTAAACAGGGGCTGGGGAACCAATCAGGCGGCAGGAGCTGGAGTGGAGAGAAGGGAGGCCTGTCAGCCCAGTGGCTCTCTGCTCTGTGTGGTTACACGGAGGGTCTCCATGACCGGGAGAGGCTGCCGCTGGCTGTGCAAGGCCCAGAGACCTCTCTTGAGTCCCTAGCCCATGTATGCAGCCATCTTTGCTCTCTGTGATCCACCTGTGGCCCTTCCGGAATAACTGCTACCCCAGAGGGTGTGCCATTAGACATGCAGCTCCGGACACACCAGTCCCGGCCGGAAGCCCTCCAGCGGTTTCTGGTACACTTGGAGTCATCCCTCAGGGCTCTCCAGTTTTTCTCCCTTCCCGGCTCCATTGGCCACCCTGGCCTCGTTGCTTTCCTCTGCGCCTTAAGTGCATCCAGCCACTTCCAGCCTCCTCGTCCTTGCACATGTCGTTCCTTCTGCCTGGAGTGTTCTTTCTCCAGAGCGTTCCTGGCGGTGCCTTTTGATGCTTTCTGTTTTGCTCCTAAACAGCTCTTCCTCTAGAGAAGAAAAAGTGATTTATTACGATTCCCATCATATCCCCGTGTTTATTTACCTTTCAATACTTTTTATTTATGTAGTCGACAAATATTTATTGAGCATCTAGTTTGTTCCAGGCACTCACTGTTCCAAGGGCTGGAGTTGCAGCCGTAAACGTAACAGGCAACAATCTGTGCTCTCAGTTGCAGCCTTGTTGAAGGCTGGGAAGACAGACCGGAAGTCACAGGGATACAAAAACAAAAACCGTACACTGCACTGGAGAGTGACTGGGGTAGTGGAAAGTCAGAAAGAGATGTGAATTGAATGGGCATCCTTTTCTTACGCTGTTATGAGGGCTGAATGAGAGCTGGTGCATGTTCACAAGCGTAGCTGTAGAGCCTGCTCACACAGTAGGTACTCAGGACAGGCAGGGATATGGAGGCCAAGGAAGTACGCACCAGTGAGTTGAGGCCTGGAAGAGGCAGTGCTGCCCTAGGGACCCAGGAGGTCCCATTTTGCTAGAGCGATGGTTGGTAGAGAGAGTGGTGGGTTCCAGAGCTGGTCCAGTGATGGGAAGACCTGGAGCTACCCCAGGGAGGGTTGCTGTTCTACCTGGGTGGTTGATGCGAGGCCAGCCAAGGTACTTATGTAAGGCTTGTGCTGTTTTTCTGGAATTGGGAGCAAAACTGGGAGCTCAGGAGAAAACACTGCAGCCCTGACCAGCCGGGTGAAGCGTCGGGAAGTACCAGCTCCTGTCCCTTGCTGGTGGGAGTGGAGAAGTGTCTGGAGCCATCATCTCAGGGTGGCTCAGCCACTAACTTTGCAGCTGCCAGCAACAGCCAGGAGCACAGGCCTTCTGAGCCCCTCTTGCTACCAAGTTTGGATAAGCCTTCGGGGATGTGCAGCCTCTAGGGTGAGGTTATAGGGGGCTGGGCTCTAGGACTGCCTGTCCTTCCTAGCCTGCCAGGGAGCCAGTCAGGTCAGTGGCAGTTACCACTTGTCCTAAGTGGATTTGGAGGGTTGGAACTAGAACTCGGACTCCTCATCTACCCCTGATTCTATAAAAGCGGCCCCCTTTCTGAGCCTCAGTTTCCCTATGACAGCCCCTGTGAGGTGCTGAGTGCAACTGAATAAGGCTAGCATGTTGAGCTGCCCCTGAGTGGAGTCAGGGCCAATGTGTGATTGGCAGGTCAAAGACACTTAAATCGAGGCCCTTGGTAAGGCATTAAGGATTCCAGAGAGGCAAGACACACTCGGAAGCCATGTGGCTGGGGCCCAGCTCTGCTCTTACCTAGCTGTGTGTCTGTTCTGGGCCTCAGCTTCTCTACCTGTAAAGCAGAGAGGTTAGTCTTGTCGATCCCTGGGTTCTCATCCTGGTGCGTGCGTGTGTGCGTGCATGCGTGCGTGTGTGCGTGCATGCGTGCGTGTGTGTGTGTGTGTGTGTGTGTGTCCATATGAGGGTGTGTGCATGTGATTGCAGGCACCCAAGGAGTCCGGAGGAGGGCATCAGGTTCCTTGAAACTATAATTATAGACGGCTGTGAACAGCCTTACATAGGTGTTGAGAACTCAAGCAGGGTCCTGGCAAGAACAGCATGCAGTCTTATATTTTTGATTGTGAGACTAAACTTTAATGGCTGCGCTGTCTCTCCAACCCGGAGCAACATGCTTTTTTTTTTTTTTACCATGGCTAAGTTTTTATTATCTTATTAGTATATGGAGACATGTCATAAGTAATAATTTAAAAATATCTTCCATCCATCCACCCATCCATCCACCCATCCATCCATCCATCCATCCATCCATCCATCCATCCATCCATCCATCCAGATGTCATGGACATTACTTTATTTGCTCTCCAGCCCCTCAAACAAGCTTGATTCACATGTCAATCCCAGCTCCTTCTTCCTCCCCTCCTCCCCCTCCCCCACCCCCTCAGTCCCCACCCAATAGCAGCATGCATTCTTAACTGCTCAGTCATCTCTCCTCCCCCCTTTAAATTTATTATTTAATTTTTAATTGTTTTGGAGACAGGTTCTCTAGCCCAGGTTGACCTCAAACTACCTGTGTGGTTGAGCATGCCCTCAGCTTCTGATCCCTCTGCCTCTGCCTCTCCTGTGCTAGGATTATAGGTGTGCCACTGTGCCTGGTTTATGTGATGCTAGAGATCGGACCTAGGACCTTGTGCATGCTAGGCAAGCACTGTATTAACTGAGCTAGCCTTAGCCCTAGGCTTTCATTCATTTATTTATCTATTTTGACAGTACGGGGAATAACCTCTACCATCGAGCCACACCCCCCAACCTTTACATTCTGAGGTTTTATCTATCTGTCTATCTGTCTATCTGTCTGTCTATCTATCTATCTATCTATCTATCTATCTATCTATCTATCTATCTCTATAGTTGTCATTTGTGGAGCCTCACTCTGACTAGGCTTGCCCAATGACCATCTGGCTAAGTGATGCAGACTTAGGTGCAGTGGCTGTTTCTTTCCCCCTAATTCTCGTGGCTACAGTGAGGGCAACGGGTAGCTTTCAGTACCTGTACCTAGGCTGTCTGAGCTGTGTCACCCACGGTGGGGGAGGTAGGCTTGGGAGTGGGTGTCAAGCCAACCCCCCACATGTCCTTCTCTGCCTCCTAGGGCTCCCCAATCCACGCTGACATGGCTGACAGCATCTTGCCACCCCCATCTGCAGCAGCCCAGGCCTCTGAGCCGGGAATCACTGAGCAGCCAGGGTCCCAGAGTCCCCCTCCGTCCCCTCCAGGCCTGGAGGAGCCACTGGATGGGGCCAACCCTGACATCCCACACCCAGACCTGGCGCCTGTTGCCTTCTTCTGCCTGCGCCAGACCACGAGCCCCCGGAACTGGTGCATCAAGATGGTATGTAACCCATATCCTTTGGAGGCTGGTGTGTTTGTGCCCATCCCGGGGGTCAGCACGTGAAGGAAGGATGGGCAGAGCTGCTACCTGGCCATGGGCCCGCCCATGTGGTCCTCTGGCCTGCAGATTTGAGGGCTGTAGCGAGCCCCTTGGGCCTTGGCGAGTGGGCACATAGCCCTCTGGGGAGATGTCAAGGGTGGAGGCTGGACCTAGGGTCTTGTTGAGCTGAAGCTTCTGGAAGCTGCTGATGGCTGTTTTTCTGCTGAGGAACCAGCTCCCTCAGTAATAATCTGCATGGGGCTCTAAACCCATGAGCCCTTATTGCTTTCGAAGCCCCACCTCTCGTCACTGTTGCACGGGGGATAAAGTTTCCAGTTTGCAAGCTTTGGGACACATATTCAAGATCCTTCACAGGTTCCTATTACCCTCCCCACCCCAGGTTTCAGAGGTATGTCCTAAGCTAGCCCACCAGACCGTCAGTACCCTGACCCAGCATCCTCCACAATCTACGCCCATGGGTTCATCCATGCTCCTGGGCTTAATTCCCTCGGTCTAGAAGCCTTTTCTTCTATCTTCCCCTGGCCAAACCCTTTGCCAGACCCTTCAAATCACACTGTCAGCGTTGCCTCCTCACACGGTCCTCTGTGGTCACCCGGGGCTCTTCCTGTGGCCTCATAGGAAGTTGCAGACTTTTTTTTTTGAGGCGAGATCTCATGTAGACAAGATTACACATGTAGCTGGTGATCACCTTGAACTTCTGATCTTTCCACCTCCAGCACTCGGGAGAGAGGGAGGCAGGCAGATCTCCGTGAGCTCAAGGCCAGCCTGGTCTACACAGCAGTTCCAGGACAGCCAGGCCTGTTATACAGAGAAATCCTGTCTTAAAAAAACAAAACAAACAAAAGTATTGAGGAAAACTTCGGGAGGTACAGCATGTTAGCAGACTGTGTCCAGGTGGAAGAAGTGATTGCAGGAGGGTTGAGCTTCTCTCCCTCCCTCCCTCCCTCCCTCTCCCCCTCTCTAATTCCCTCCCTCCCTTTCTCCTTCTCTAGCTCCCTCTCTCCCTCCATCCCTCCTTCCCTCTCTCCTTCTATGTAGCCCTGGTTGTCCTGGAACTCTCTGTAGAGCAGGCTGGCCTTGAACTCACAGAGATCCTCCTGTCTCTGCCTACCATGTACTGGAATTAAAGATGTGCACCGCCACTGCCCAGCTCTGTGTTGGGCTTTTCAAGGAATGTAAACCTTTGGTGTGGATCCCTCCATGGTGAGGTTTGAGCTTACAAAGAAGAGAAGGCTAGAGGACCAGGGAGACAGTGGGATAAAGTCAGAGGCCTACCTTGGCAGGTGACAGGAAAGCATGCTGGGTGCTGTATGATGTTGAATAAGTCACTGGACCGCTCTGAACTTCTGTTGGTAGGCTGGTCACCATGGCTCTGGCCTGCAGAAGACTTTGGTTTGGGAGTGTGACTCTGACAGGCTCTGGCAGGGCTGACTGGACTGACATGGCACACGCTGTCTCAAATACCATCGAGCGGTCCCTACTTGGCTGTTGGCTGGTGTCCTGTCTGATGAGTGTGTGCGACTCTGTGCTGCTCTTTTCTCTGAGCCCCAATGCCTCCATCTGGAGAGGAGGGGCTGGTGAGATGACTCCTTCCAGCTTTGGGAGCCAGGGCCAGCCATGCTCACCCAGTGGGACAGTGCCTAGCACTGGAACTCAGGCTGTCACCCAACTAGACTGACCGTCGACATTGCTGACTTGTTGGCTAAATAGGGCACTCCAGCCACTCTGCCCACAGGCTTTGCCCTCCCTGCCTCCTCTGCTCAGTGAGTCGGTTTGAGTAGGACACAGTGGAGCTGGCTTGGGAGGGAGAGATGGGGCCTTTGGTGGAGCTGGACAAAAAGAGATTTGGTGGTTGGAGGGATGCGCAGTAGTTAACAGTGTGTGCTCTCTTGCAGAAGACCCACGGACAGCTCCCAACCACTTGCAAGTCCAGCTCTTCCTGGTTAGATTTTTGTCAACTTGACACAAACTAGCATTTGGGAAGAGGAGACTCAGCTGAGAAAATACCTTCATCCAAGTTGCCTCTGCGTGGGCATTTTCTTTTCTTTTTTGTTTTTGGAGGCAGAATTTCTCTGTGTAGCTCTTACTATCCTGGAACCGGATCTGTAGACCAGGCTGGCCTTGAACTCAGAGATCTGCCTGCCTCTGCCTCCCAAGTGCTGGGATTAAAGGTGTGCACCACTATGCCTGATTGGCGTTTTCATGATTAATGGCTGATGTGAGTGAGCCCAGCCCAAAGCGGGTGGTGTCATCCTTGGGCTGGTGGCACTGAGCTGTATAAGAAAGCAGTGGAGAGCAAGACAGTCAGCAGCGCCCTCCATGGCCTCTGCATCAGCTCTTGTCTCTTGGCTCCTTCCTTGACTTTCTGTCTTGACTTCCATCAGGGATGGAGTGTGACCCGAGAGCTGTAAGCCAAACAGAGCCTTTCTTTCCCAAGTTGCTTTCGGCCATAGTGTTTAACCACAGTAATAGAAACCCTAATTAAGGCAAGCTCTAAGGGATCTGATGCCCTCTCCTGGCCTCTTCAGGCCCCTGAAGACATGGCACACACACAAAAATAATAAAAATAAATGTAAAAGATTTAGCCAAAGTTCAGCTGCACCTCTGCTTTTGCCGTGGCTTCTGCTGTCTTGGAGCACCTCCTGTCACCCGTCTGCGTCCCCTCCTCCCCTCCTCGCCATCCGCCTGCATCCCTCGCTCCACTCCGCTTACTCCACCCTTTTTCCCCACCGCCCATCTCCGTCTCCTCCGTCTTCCTTCCACTTCCTCTGCCCCCTTTCTCCGACCATCCGTCCTCCCGTTCCTCCATCCCTCACCTGCACCCCACTCCTCCCTCCGGCTCTGTCCTCCTCCTCCCCCTCCCCCTCCCCCCTTCGTCCCTCCTCCGGTCGTCCTTCTCCATCTTTCCCTTTTCCTCCATCTTCTTTCCTTCTTAATCCAACCTCCATTCTCCACACCCCTTTTCTATAGTCCTTCCTCCACATCGGCTGCTGGTCTTCCATATCCAACCCTGTGTCCTCCGTCTCCTCTCCCTGCTCCTCCTTCCTCCCTCTGTGGTTCATCCTCGGCCCTCTTCCCTCCCTCCATCTTCCACTTTCATTCTTTCCCGTCACCCTGTCTCTTCCTCCGGCTTCCTTCCACCTCTTCCATTTCCCTTCCCCCTCCCCCTCCCCCCTTCCTCGCTCTTGGTCTTTTTTTCCTCTCCCTTGGGAAAGTCTCCTCAGCCCTGGAGTCTGATGCTGTCAGTGGCAACAGTTGTGGTTTCTGTATTGAGGTGGGGGCCCAGTTCTCAGATCACAGCTGTGAGGTCAGGGATTCCAGGCTCAGAGACAGTTAGTTAGTCTAGAAACGTCTGTGATGGAGTCTAAGAGTTTACAGGTAGGATTGGAGGCTGGGTTACGGGAAAGTTGGGCATGTCAATAATCTAAGCTCTGAAAAATTCATGTTCCAGATGTGTGAATTTGGCAGCTGGGATGTTGTGTGCCTGGGGTCTGGGGACCTGGGACTTGGGGCTGTGATCACAGAGCTGAGGCTGAAGTCTCCTAGTAGACAGGTAGGTGGGAGCCAGGAGACTGCTGTATCAACAGGGACCCTGTGGCAGGGACGTTGGGACCTCAGAGCAGGCTTCAAGTGCTCAGAGACAGCCTGCGTTGGAGAGGGGGCTTCTATCTGGCGCTGAGGACCTGCTCTCCTGGTTGGAAATGTCTCTCCAGCAATGTGGGAGCATTGTTAGGCAGTGTCTAACCTAATCCTCCTCAGTGGGAAGAAGTTAGGGTAGTTTTTCAATTGGTCCCTAGTGGGTGTGTAGTACTTAACTTAGTTCTCCTTGTGGGAGGTCACGGGGTGGGGTAGCATTTAACCTAGCCCTCGTCAGTGTTGGGGAGACAAGGCAGCACTCAGTCTAATGTCCATCTTTAGTGGAGCCCTGCTTGGATTTGGGCTGCTGGTATTTGAGGGCCTGGACTGTCTGGCACATTATAAGATGTTGGTCATTTCTGACCTTTGGCCCATGATGCCGACGCATCCTTAGATTACTGTGACCACCAAATATGACCCTTTGCTTGCACTGTCTTCACAGATGGTGGCTCAGCTCCTCACTAAAATTGAGCCTGAAGGATGAGGGCCTGCAATGTCAGGTCAGGCAACCGAGGGCTGCCCCCTCATTACCAGTTCCAGGCAGGGCACGGTAATGGGGGTTAGTCCCTGACAGTCCAGCCTGATCTCACCTCCCCGGTTCCTGGGGCCCTGGCCCAGGGTTCTTTGGAACGAGGTGCTCCTGACTCAGCTTTTTATGCAGCTCAGAGCAAGCAAGGTCTGAGTCACTGCCTGACTCACTGTGAGCCACCAGGCTGTGGGGACCCTCGGAGGCGGGGACCCCGCTCACCCGTGCATCAGCCCACTCCCTGCCTGGCCTGGGCCCTGCCTGCGGCACTTGCTAGCAATTGGGAGGCCTCTGGCTTTGCAATGCACAGACTGTGCCGTTTGACTCACGGAGGAGAGGAGTGTGGCTTGTGGAAGTCGCTGGCTACCTGAGTCACACAGACTGGGGCTGGCTCTTCTGCTCATTGCTGGGCAACCATGGCCAGTGTCGTAGCCCCTCCTAGCTTCAGTCCCCCTGTGGGTGGTGTCCCTTCACAGGGCACACTGAAGACCAGTGTCGCAGGCGAGGGGGATGCAGCAGTGGGGCGTCACAGAGGAGCAAGGCTGACGTGGTTACCTCCGTGTTGAGCTTTGTGGGGTGAATGGGCTCTCATGCATGCCCGCACGGCTCAGTGAGCACTTTGCCTGCAGGAGATTCAATAAGACGCCAGGCGACAGGCCCTTAGATGGAACGCAATACCTTCAGAGGACGTTGTTCCCAGGGAAAATCTGATTCCGTCTCTGTTATTAACATGAATCACTGTGAGTCTGGCTGCTCATGGTCAAGCCAGTGTCAGGGCAGACAGTAATTGACCATGGCATCTGCCACCTGTCCCTCTCCCCAGCCATGTCTAATCTGGAAGCTTCCTTCCCACCCCCCATTGGACTTTAAAATCCCCTCTTAGGGGTGAGTGGTTGTATATGCTCATGCTCCTTGACTATCTCGGAGACTCACTTTTTCCATCCCTGTAATGGGGACACGACAGAGGATTAAAGGTGGCTCCCTGCAGGCCTCCAGTGTATGTCCACCTGCCACGGGCTAGTTGGAGGACTCTACCTGCAGCATTGTCTTTAACTGTCCTAGTCATCCTTAGAGGCAGGTGCCTTCCTAACCCATTTTACAGATGAGGACAGTGAGGCTCATAGAGGTTAAGTTACTTATCCAGCCAGGTTCCACAGCCAGCGTGTGGCAAATCAGGCCTGAATCTTCAACTTCTGTAACCCCCACCCCCAGATGTATCCAGAACTCTACTGCTACCTGAACCTAGTTCTCCACATTCTGTCTGGAGGCCTGGAAGTTTAATTGACAGCTTCAGGCAGTGGGTTGGGGGCAAAGTTCCCCAAGCTCTTAGTGTGCACACTCAGGAGCCTCCTGGGTGTGGCCAGCGCGGCATATCTGGGAGTCTGCAGCCCCTTTCCTTCCTGGGTGCTCCTGGACCGGTGACAGCCGACGCTGAGCAGTGGTGGGAGCAGGCACTGGCTGGGAAGGCCTCTCTTCTGCCACCAGCCGCTGGGTGCCCTTGGACGGGTCCCCTCCTTCTGGAACTCTGTCTCTCTGCTTGCAGGATGACAGGACAGGCAGCGGTTTGGAAGGGAGCCTGGCATCGACTTCTCTGCTGCCATCTTTGTAGAGCTCCAGCCCATTGCCTGCTGGGGCGGATGAAGTGGCCAGTGGCTGGTTCTGGTGTTTACCCTGGTTGAGCTAGCTCATGTCTGGGTGGGAATGGGACAGGCCTTGCTGTCCCTGTCACATCCCTGGAGGTTTATGCTGGTCAGGAGAGACTCAGAGTGTCTATCCATGGAGTAAATGGGAATGATGGGCCCAAGGGTGTCTCATAGGCCAAAGTGCTGGCCATTCTGTGGCTCTAGGAGAGGAGACTGTGAGACCTATCATAAAAAAAGGACTTGGGGACCCTGCTGGCAAGTGATAGATCCTAGAGTGTGGTCCAGGAAGCTAGAGAGGGGATTGTGATGGGGGATGCTGCAGCCTTTGGGGCTAGTGTTGGGCACAAGCGACTCAGAGTGAGGTCAGCGTGTCTGCATCTTGTCTGAGTGAATGAAGACCCGAGCCTGGCTCAGTGCTGAGTAGCCTCGGGTGAGGTCTTTCCGTTTCTGGGTTTCTGCTTGTGTGCCCGTGTGACAGAGCCGTGGTGCAAACTGGTTGGGGATGTCGGGACAGGATGAGAGTTCCTGGGCCAGCACTGGGAAAGCACATCCTGACATGGCTGGCAGGGCTGGCAGGGCCTGCAGCAGCTGGGTAGCTGGGCACTGGTCTATGGTGGTGAGCTCAGGAGCCCAGGGATCCAAGTGGGAAGTGAGAGAAGGCATAGTGTGTGCATGTGTGTGTGTATGCTCATGTGTGTGTACATGTATGATGTGTGCTGGGACACTGTAAATGTAGCAAGGGAAGGACAGGCTAGCATGGCAAAGACCCCGTCACTGCTGCCCTGTCTCAGTCAACTGGTCTGGCTCTGTCTCTGGACTCCTCTCAGTTCTGCTATATCAGACAGCACCCCAGGCTGCCAAATAAAGGCTTCTTGGATGTCTCAGTGTATGTGGGGATGCTCTGGGCCACTGGGGAGTCCCCTCCTCACCATACCTGAACCTTTTCTACCCTGAGGGTCTGGGGCTGGGTTTTTGCTGGTCCTTATCCCCCACCCTCCGTGTAACATCTGGCCTTGTCCCTGCCCCTTCCCCTAGAGTGGAGACAGGCGCTCAAGCAGTGTTTCCGGCAGCACCTGGCCTGGATATGCTATCCCCTCCCAAGCTCTCCTTTCTCCTGTCTGTCTGGGGCTTGTTGTCTTTTACAGCTGCCTGGAGGAGGGAGGATGCTGCTCTCTCCCTCCCCCTCTCTCTGTCTTCTCAGCTATGGGGTCTCCTGGTCTCTGCAATGGGCTCAGCATAGTGTAACGGCCTGGACTCTGGCAATTCACTCTGATGGACTGCCCTGCTCCCTGACATCGCTCTATGTTCTGCCCTAAAGCCCAGACACCCCCTTCTCCATGCTCCCCGCTGTGTTTCCTGTTCCCTATTATCTGTAATATTCTCTCCCCCTTCTTCAGTGCTCCGAACTCCCACCAGCCCCACACAGCCCGGTTGTCCCAGACCCCAGAGAGCAGGGCCCGTGTCTCTGCTGTCCAGTCAAGCCTGGGGTTAATGTTGGGTCAATATTCCACCTCCATGTTTGTGTCCCTGCTGTTCTTGTGGCTTTGGCACCTCCCGTGTGTGTGTGTGTGTGTGTGTGTGTGTGTGTGTGTGTGTGTGTGTGTATGTAGGGAGTGTATGTAGGGTTAGATGGAGACCTAGGAGGGAGTGTGTTCACCCAGGGTCACCTGTTGAAAGTTAAGAGGTGGACCCCCATTATAATTATATGTTATATATCATAAGCAAGCTGCTTAGTTAGAGCCCAGCACTGTGGACCCTCTGTCCAGGCTGCCTGGCTCCACTCCCTCCGGGTAGGAGGAGCTCCCTGAAGGGAGCTGTCCCCTCCCCCTCCAACCCTGGCCTAATGGGACAGTCCAGACGGTGGCAGGCACTGCAGGGAGAAGCAACACATGCCTGGGAAATTGTCCGTTTCCTCCATCTGGTGTGGAGAAAGTTGTTTTTCTCAGAAATAAAAGTCAGAGTCAAGTACCATCCCCCAAGATTCAACTGGAGGCCGGAGCAGAGACTCTGCTCCAACTGGTCACCAGGGTCCCAACAGCCAATGAGAGGAGCTTGGCCAGGCTAGGGGTATCCTGGAACTTCTGGGTAGCCTCAGGCTTTATGCTGGAGAGTTCTAAGTGGTGGGAGCTGCAGGGGGGAGGCTGCCTGTGACAAGTCCTGGAGCATTGGTGAACCTTAACTGCAGGAAGGGATCTTTCCATCTGGGTCTTGCTGTGTATGAATAGGAGCTTCCAGAACAGTTGAAGGAGTGTGATCCTGGTAGAGGGAATAGTGGAGATTTGTGGGCTTGGGGCGGTGAAGTAGCGACCCGAGAGCAGGGTGTGGCCAGGCAAGGGCTTGTACTTGTAATGCTGGGTGGTGGATGGGGACATGGCAGGTGACCAGCAGGGATGGGCCATGGACACACTCACTTTCTTCCCCCTTTTCTTTTTAAGTATTACTTTAGTGTATACATACGTGTACATGTGTGTGTGCATGTACCATGGGAAGTGTGTAGAAGGGGTCTGAGGGAGAGACAGGCAACTGGCCAAAAGTTTCCTGCAGTGACATTGTTTGACTGCATCTGTCGTGCATCCAATGGGAGCTGGAACTTTCTGGCTCTGAACGGAAGCCCCATGGACACCACGCAAGTCCAGGCACTCAAGGTGTCTACAGAGCCCCTGGTCTCAACCCTTCTGATTCGGAGTGGTGGAAGAGCCGGGGAGAAGAATCCTGAGACCACCGGGACCAGATAAGGAGGTCAGCCTGTCCCAACGTAGGAGCCCACCAGAGCCTCACTATGAAGAACAGGGGTCTAGGATAAGGACGCTGTGTGGGGCCACCCAGCCCAGAGGTGAGGATGATGAAAGAGACACCTGTGAACATGACATGGACTGGCTGGGGACTTAAAAGTGACTGAATTCTGGTTTGCGTTTATATTCTGCTTGGGGCCTCCAGGCTGACATTGACCTGCTGTCTTCCTCGGACCATCAGGATCTTGTTGGGAGACAAATGACCCTGTTTGTTTCCCTCAGAGAGGAATCAATAGTCTCTTAATCAGACAGATGTTTTTCTGCTAATCTCTCTGCAAGTTGCTGCACCCTCGTGATCTGCCAGGTGGATCTATGTAGTACTGGGGCAGACACCTTGGCCTCTCTGGTCACTGTGTCCCTCTGGGGCAGAAGTTTATCTAGGTATGAGGCTGAAGTGGGAGAGGTTCCCAGACCTGGCCCTGATCACTGCTGGCTGCTGTGATGAGGCCTGGCTCAGGTCTGTGCTCTGCAGGGTGGAAGCATGGTGATCTTGGGGCTGAGTCACCCTTTCCCTGGGTGTCAGTTTCCTGACCCATGCAGTTGGGAGCTGGAGGTTGCTGTCATGTTGATTTTGTCCCCAAGGGACACTGGCAATGTCTAGAGGCAAACCTCCTCCCATGCATGGGACAGCCCATTCAGAGAACTGCCTGCACCCAAAGTCACTGGGGCTGAGGGTGGGAGCCCCAGGTCTGGGCAAGGACAGGGCCAGTGGGAGCTGGGTCTGGGAGAGTCTGAGAGTGGGTCTCATGCAGGTGGGAGGGTGGAGCTGAGTCCTGAGCAAAGGGCTTCCTATACCATCCAGGCCTCATGCACCGCTGGAACTGCCATTGCCTTCAGTGTAATGTGTCCAGCACCTTCCAGGAACCCGCTTGTCCACTTGTCCTCTGTCCACACATCTACCCATTAGTCCATTATCTGTCCACTTAACCATTCCTCATCTACCCATCCATCCACCCATCCACCCATCCATCCATCCACCCACCTCTACCAACCATCTACCTACCCATCTACCATGATTCACATACCCATTCACCTACTTATTACCCCACTCACTTATCTACCTACCCACCCACCTATCCCTCTATCATCAATCCATCTGCTTACTCATCCACCCCACTGACATTTATCCACCTAACATCTGTAGTGACTTACCCATTCATTCACTCATCCATCCACCTATCCATCCTTCCACTCACCCACCCATCATCCATCCATTCACCTACTCATCCAACCACAGGTCGGTCCACCCATCCACCCATCCATCCATCCATTCATCCACCCACCCACCCATCCATCCATCCATCCACCCACCCACCCACCCATCCATCCACCCATCCATCCATCCACCCACTCACCTGTCTTCTGTCTCTCCATTCATTCATGCTCTCCCCCACATCTTCCCACAGACCCTCACATTTGTGCATCTTTTATTTGTCTTCTAACCATCTCTCACCTGTCCTCCATGAGGAGGCCCCCCCTACCTTCTGTCCATACATGCATCAGCACCTCCACTCATCTGTTGGTTCATATTTGGCAAATTGGCCATCCCATCCCCATTTTTAACGCCTCCTGTCATTTGTTCTGTGCCAAGACAAGCCTGTGTTGGGCACTGTTATTTCCATGAAGCCTTTTCAGGAAGCCTTTGATATGCAATGCATATTCCCCCCTTTTGCTAATTAGAGAATTATTGTGTTCTAGCTCCATATTCCACGCATGCACACCTCTTCTCCAGGCCTTGACCCACATCCCTGTACAGGATAGATATGTGGCAAGGGTTTTGATGGAGTGCCACTCAATGGGCAAAGGCGAAGTGGTAGAGATTGTATGGACAGTGGTGAGGCTGGATGGTGGTGAAGACAAATGGCCTTGAGTGCCAAGCGAGGGTTCAGGGCTAAGAAGCAGAGGCTGGAGGTGGTGTGGTGTAGGGCATCCACACTTTTGGTTTTGGAAGAGCTCCTGGGCTACATGCGCAAGATTCATCCTAGAAGGTAAGGCCGAAGGACAGGACCGTTCAGAAACTCCTAAGCTGCCTGCTTAGGGATATGGGGTGTGAGGAGTAGGTGGGGAGGATGGTCTGGTGGTGAAATGGACGTATCTCCAAGGAAGTTGTGGTGGTCAGAGGAGTGGGTGGTGAGAAGTGAAATGGACAGGTTGCTAGGGTGGACGGAGGCTTTGGAGGGCTGTGGCTAGGTGGCTAGGGTGGAAGGAAACTCCAGGGGCTGTGGACCACTTCCAAGGCTGGCGGCAGGGTAGAAATGCACAGGGATGTGTTGTGGACTGAGGAGAGTGTGTCATGTCCCCTTTCATGTATGACCAATTTGGGGTTGGTGCAAAATTGGGGGTGGGGCTCTAGAGTGGCTGCAAGTGAGTCCAGTCTTGGAACAACTTTGGAGTCTGATCATCCCATGGAAGGCTGTCAGCAGTGGGTCAGGGAGAGGAGAGACGGGACCCCAGGGCTGGCACCTGGGACCCAGTGTTGGAAGATGGAGTCCAGGAAGTGTGAGGACCAGCCTGGGACTTGGGGTGACTCCTCTGGCCTGGGGAGTTCCTAGGACAGATGTCACATGCTGGGGCTCATGAGCTCTTATGGGGACAAGTTGAATTTCATGGCTCAAAGTCAACCAGGTTTATTTAGAGAGTTCTAGGATAGCCAGGGCTACAGAGAGAGGTCCTGTCCCAGAAACAAAACAAAAACAGAAAACAAAACAAAACAAAAATCCTTAAAAGTCTGAGGCTGGAGTTGGAGAGATGGCTCAGCAGTTAAGAGCACTGGCTGCTCTTCCAGAGGTTCTGAGTTCAATTCCCAGTAACCACATGGTGGCTCACAACCATCTGTAATGAGATCTGGTGCCCTCTTCTGATATGCAGGCAGAACACTGTATACATAATAAATAAATAAATAAAAAAGTCTGAGGTCTTCTTCGCCTTCCCTTCGCCATCGTGCAGTGTATGCCTGAGTCGACTTCTCACCATGTCTTCTCACAAGACTCTCAGAATCAAGCTGGCCAAGAAACAAAAGCAAAATCGTCCTATTCCTCAGTGGATTCGGATGAAAACCGGTAACAAAATCAGGTACAACTCCAAGAGAAGACACTGGAGGAGAACCAAGCTGGGCCTGTAAGGATTCACACAATCAATGGCAAGAATTGAGAGTTTGCACTGAATCGTGGTCAACGCAAGCAATGCTACCAGATGACGCTTAACATTTTTGACCTGGAGATTTGGTCATATTTAAGTTGGGAATGATTTGTCCAGTAATAAAAAATATAGAGCCTTTCAAAAAAAAAGTCTGAGGTCAACTCGATCTATTGAGTAAGACCCTGTTATACAATATATGTGTATAATTTTAATATTTTAAATAACTATTTTAGTATAACAGGTTCCCTTTCGTTTTAAAAATTTTAATGTGCATTGGTGTTTTGCCTGAATTTATGTCAGTGTGAGGGTGTCAGAAACCCTGTAACTGAAGTTACAGACACAGGTGTGAGCTGCCATTTGGGTGCTGAGAATTGAATCCAGATCCTTTGGAAGAACAGCCAGTGCTTCCTTCCAGCCCTATGGGCTCCCTTTCTATTCCCAAGTTTTAAGAAAATTTACACTAAAAATTGTTCTGGCTGGTGAGATGGTTTAACCTGTGAAGTTCCTTGCTGCTAAACTTGGCAACCCATGTTCAATTCTTAGGACCCACATTGGTGGAAGGAGAGAATAGGCTCCCATAGGTTGTCCTCTGACCTCCACCCATACGCCATGCCACACACATATGAATAAATAAATAAAAGAATAAAATCCATTATTTATGCATCTAAGATAGAAAGGATGAAGAGCCTGTGTTCTCAAAGAAGAGGGGCTGACCAAGCGCAGTGTTTATGGCTGGGAGTGAGGGAGAGGAGGTTGTGGGTGTACTGTGTGTACGCGCGTGCGCATGCGTGTGTGTGTGTGTGTGTGTGTGTTCACATGCGTGTGTGCGTGTGTTTCTGTGGGAACACACAGGTGAACATGAACAGGTGTGTCTTCTGGGGAAGGTGTGGTAAAGGACATGTTCCTGGAGAAGTGTTGTCATCTCTGCCCTCTGTCTCTACTGGGTCTCTGGCATCAGAGATCAAATGTCCTTCACTCTGGTTTCTAGGCAGCAGGCACAGAGGGAGGCCTCGGTGGAGGAGTGTTGCAAGAATAGTGAGCAATGGATGTTGAGTAAGGAGTAGTAGATGTGAAAACTGAGCGGAGAGGGCCTTCACGATGGGAGGCTGGATGACAATCCCCTCCCCAGCCTCCCTGGTGCCTCCAAGCAAAGGGAGTCTTACCTGCAGTCATCCTGTGTGGCTGTCCTGGGGAAGACTTCCGAATTTGCAGGATGGGGTGGTCATGTTCTGCCACGAGGAGCACAGGGTGGCTGGGATGAGGTGCCCCAGTCTGGTCAACAGTGTTAGTGGGTTGTCTTAGCAGATGTGTTTGCATCTGGCTGCTGAAAGGGCATGAGGAGCTCTGTAGGTGTTTCTTTGAGGTGGGCTCCTGAGGCCATGTCTGTCCCTGAACGACTGCGGCCCTGGTGACTGCCCCACCCGCTCTTCCCCCGTGCCCAAGAGGTATGTCTGGCAAGTCTTCTTGGCCAGAACCTCTTTCCTGTGGGCCACCCACCCTAGGTTCTCCCCCAGGCTGGCGTCTTTATCTGTTTGCTGTTGCCTCCCTCACTCTGGCTGTCTGTGCCAGGCATCATAGCTTACTGGACATATGGGAATCAGAGACTGGACACGCCCACTGAGTTCTCATGTGGTGGGGACTCTGAAAGGGACTGGGAACAGGAAGGGAGAGAGGCAAAAGAGGGAGAGGAGGGGGTGGACTTGTCCCTTGTCATAATTTTAAGGGACGTTAGGGCTTGTAAGCAGAGACAGCAAGGCTTGTGTGTCTGTCCTTCAGGACACTTCCTGTCACTGGGGAACTTGTCTGTATGCCGGTTCACTTCCTGGAGCAGCTTTCTGCCCAGCTCAGCTGCTGTGCCGTTTGGGGCCAGCTGTACGGTCTCTAGACCTTCTTCTCTGTGGCTGGAAAGTGAGTGTAGTAATCTCTGCTGTGCCTGTCTCTCTGGGGTGTGATGGGAATGGTGAGGCAGAGCAGATCTACAACCACATATCAGAAGATGGATCACATGGAGTCCCATCCTAGCTAGGGCTTTTGTTAGCCATGACTGCAGGTAAGTCACTGAGCAGGGGTGCAGGGGCTGCTGGGAAAATCCCATTGGAGGCCAGAGCCAGTGGACACTCTGGCATGTTGCTTGTGTGTTTTACTTATTTAGTTTTGAATCAGGGTTTTATATAGCCCTGTCTGGCCTCAAACTCACTATGTAGCCAATGATGAGCTTCCTTCTGGTCTTCGCCCTGTTAGGATTACTGGGATATATACATATATCCATCCATCCATCCATCCATCCATACATATATATATATATGCTGAGGATTGAATCCAGGGCTTCCTGTATGCTAAGCAACCACCCTGGTGTCTGAACCACACACACTCCACCCCACATCTACCACCAGATTTTTAAAAGATTTATTTATTTTTATTTTGTATGTATGAGTGTTTGTCTGCACGTATGTCTGTGTACCACATGCATGACTGGTGTCCACACAAGCCAGAAGAGGGCATTGGATCCCCTGAGACTGGAGTTACAGATGGCTGTGAACTTTGTGTGGGATCTGGGAACAGAACCCAGGTCCTCTGGAAGAGCAGCCAGTGCTCTTAATCATTCCAGCGTGCTCTCTCTCTCTCTCTCTCTCTCTCTCTCTCTCTCTCTCTCTCTCTCTCTCTCTCTCTCTCTCTCTCTCTCTCTCCCCCCCTCCCTCCCTCCCTCCCTCCCTCTCTCCCTCCCTCCCTCTCTCTCTCTCTCTCTTCCTTCCTTTTTTTTGAGATCCCCCTGCTTTAGCTTCCTGAGGGCTAGGGTTGCAGGTGTGTGTCACCCCCTCCCAGCTTCTGTTTTTGCTTTTCAATGATGTAAACCACACAGGTGAGCTCACACATCTTAGGATCCAGACAGTTCCCTCCAGTTTGACTTCTGCGCCCTCCACTCAGTTTGAGACCATCCGCAGTCTTTGGAAGTGACTTGGTGCCCTTCTGTGGTGATTTCCCCACCCTGCTACGGTTCTGCCTGCTTTTGCCTGATTTTAGTCTTCCCAGACCTGTGCTCAGATGATCTCTCTGTGTGTCTTCATCACTCAACAGAGATTCCTCCATTCTATTGTATATATTGGTTACTCATTGTTCTTCTTGGCTGTATAGTATACCACCATAGACTTATCCAACAGAGTTTCTCAATCTTGACATTGTTGGCCATTTGGGTCTACTGATTCTTTGTGACAGGGGCTGTCCTGTGTAATGCATATGTTTGATAGCATTCCTGGTCTCTACTAGATGCCAGGGCTTGCCTCCCCCAACCCCAGCTTGAGTCTGTGTTCAGCTTTAGTAGGCATCATTAAACAACTCTCCAAAATGACCATTGTCCATAAAGATTAGTTGAGTAGATGAATAAATGAATGAATGAATGAGTGACTGCATAGCCTTAATTCCCAGGCATTCAAACATGGTGGCCACTGTCCTTGTGACAAGCCCAATGTGGCCACATGTCAGGAATGGGCTGGCATCAGGACCACATTGTGGGGACCTCCAGGGAATGGACTGAACTTCCTTTGCCTTACTACACCGATGCATATGAGGTATACAGCAGGCGCTACATAGATGCTTGGGGACCTGGCTTCAGGGAAACAGAACTGGCTCAAGACCTGGGCTGTGTAGAGCAGGCCTCTGAGGTCCGGGGCATGAACTCTCCACTATTCCGGAGACAGACTGAGGGGCTTTGACAGAGAGACCACCTTTCGTGCCTGCCCCGGCCCCTTCCTCCACTTTGGCAGCTGTCAGCCAAAGGGCTTGTAAAGACACCTTCAGCGTCCACTCAAGGTCATAGAAAGCCATGAGCAGAGGACATCCAGCTGGGATCTCTCTCCCCTCTGCTGTCCGAGAGGGTCCTCCTACTGCCCCTGCTGTGCTGGCTCTGCACACTAGGAGGGACCTCTTGGCTCCTTGCTGCACATGCTGACATCCCAGATTTGTTTAAGATAGGATCTATATAGCCCAGGCTGGCCCCAAACTCACACACATCCTGCAGGATCACAAGCCTACTCCTGCACTCCTGGCTTGATGTTTGGCTAGAAAGTTCATTAGCAAATGCTGTTGGTCACCCGGGAGGCATTTGTAATCATCAGGCATTCACTAGGCACCTGGTATACAGCAGGTACTCCATTATGTCCTCATTAATTCTCTTCGAGGCCTTGAGGACGAGTGGGGATGGCTGGTAAGCGTCCAGGCTTCTGTAGGGTTCCCTTAAAGTCTGTCTGCTACTGGGGCTGAGGGTTGGAAGGTCCCTGCCCGTGACAAGGGTGTTTGAGCCACCAAGGAAACTGCATTGATCTGATAGACATCGATCTGTTCTGCAGGCTCCTCAGGGGTGGTTGTCACCCGCTCTGGGGCTGCTTAGGATGGCAGGTTGTGCTTGGACAGGTGGGGAAGCTCAGGGCTGGTGGGTTTGTAAGACTGTTGTGACTCAGGGATCCCCAGAGGTCAAGGGCTGTGAGTATTGCTTCTGTAGTGGCTCTTGTGTGCTGGCCAAGTCTCTGTTTCCATTACCTATTCACGCAGCGGGGCCTTGGATTGCATGCTGTCTCACCATTGAAGGTGCTGCTCTGCTGTTTTCCAACAGGACTGAGACCCCTAGACAAAGAAGGCAGGATGGTAGGGTCCCCATTGCACATCCTTAGATGCCAGTCTAGGGCTTTGTTTCTAACTGTGAGAAGCAATGGGGAGCTATTGATTACTCCATTCTCGTATGGAGACAACATTCAAACCCCACCTGTACTATTACCCAGAATTCCTGTTCTGCCCTCTTGTGGGGTTTCCATCTTTCCTTTCATTTCCCCAGAACTCAGCTTGCTTGAGCTCTAGGTTCCTTGGTGCATATGACTAATGGTGGGAAAGTAGATACTGGATCAGGCCATCAATCTGTCCAACCTGGAAGCCTCCATGCCATGCTCAGGGTAGCTGAGCTACCAAGAAAGCAGTTAGCACTTGGAGTTGCTCAGCCTGAGCTTCGGTGGGACTTTGGAGACACACTGGCCCTCTAGACCCATTTCCTTGTCTCTTTCTGATGGACTGTGTGTGGCAGTTAAGGCTGTGTCCCTAAGGTGCCTGGCATGAAGCATGCCTAGTGACTGCCAAGTTCATCACCGTGGTGTGTGTTAGACTGGGTGGGCGGAAGGCTGGGCAGCAGCTGGGAGGGAGAAAGGTAGAAGCCTTTGGAATGGGCGGAGGATGAGTGAGATGGGGAAGGGTGGGCAGTGGTTTGCCTCAGAGGGACGGTAATGGCATGCGGTGGGGATGCTCACAGGTAGCAAGAGGCTTAGAGTGTCCCGAGGCCAGCAGGAGATTCAGCCTTTGCACTCATTGAGATCCGAATCCAGGAGTCTGTGGGTATCAGGTTAAGGGGGCGATGGGGAGCCATGGAAGACTTCAGAACAAGAGAGAGATAGACGTGCATAGATTAATATGGAGGGGACAAGAAAATATAGGCATAGCTGTACATGGAGTGCTGTCTCTGCAGCTGGCTACTTGAAGTAAATCTCCTCTCCCCTCCTCACCAAGACAGGACCTCATGGAGGCTAAACTGGCTTTAGACTCATAATGTAGCTAAGGGTGACCTTCAACTCCTTATCCTCCTGCCTCTGCCTCCTGAGTACTGCTGGGGCTACAGGGATTGGCTACCATGCTACCGTGGTTGACTTTATGTGGTTCTTGGGATGGAACCCAGGCCCATGTATACACTAGCGAAACACTTACCAACTACCCTGCATTTCTAGCTCTAACCCACTTTTGCTTGTTTTGGTTTAAGTTTTGTAGCTCTAGCTGGCCTTGAACCTCCTGCCTTAGCCTCCCGAGTACTGACATTACAGGCATGAACCTCTACACCTGGCTAAATCTGTTCCCCTTTGTATCTCACTTAATTTCTTCCTTTCTATGTGGGCTTCCCAAAGAGTCTGAGGATTCAGTGCCTGGCATCACATGGGGCCCACTGGAGAGGCAGGGCCAGAGCCAGGAGAGGCTGGTACTGGGTCAGGGATGTGCTGTGGGCTCAGGGAGGCAGAGGCAGCATTGCAGGGACAGCATGACACATGACTGGGAGGGGACATTGACCGGGGAGCCCAGCAGGCCTGGTGTAGACAGATCCCAGCCATTTGACCCAGGAGAGGCCTTGAGTTTCCCCATCTGTAAATGGGCCTGCCAGGTGCACTTGGGCTTGGGTCTCCAGGAAGGAAGAAACTGGGATATGAGAGGGAGGTGGGGTGTGTGTGGGGATCAAGGGTAATGGGGATGCTCGCTGGTAATTAGAACGTTTGAACTTCAAAAAAGTTAATTAATGATGAAGCTGCTGCTGGAGCCATGCTCGGGCTCAAAGGGGGCCTGGCAGCGACTGAAATTAATTACAGGCTGTGGTGGGAGAGTGGCAGTCAGGCCGGGGACAGGAAGGAGCAGGGCAGGGATGGAGGCCATGGAAGGTAGCTTTCAAGGTGAGCAGGATCTGGGGACCAGAGGGGGCTATTGCCATGGAAACTAGGTCAGCTCTCTTAGCAGGCAGGAGGGGCCCAGTCCACTGTGGTCAGTATCTGGCTGTTGTGGGCTGGCGTGGCTTTATGGTGCTATAAATTGGGTTGAGCTGTGTGGCCAGGGCCCCGAGAGCTCATGTATTCATGCAGGAAGCCTTGGTTGAGCATCTACATGCTGTTACGGTTTGAACTGAGAGTGTGAATCCCAGCCACCCAAACTTTGTTCTAGAAGTGGGCAGGGATAATGAGCATCATCTCCGTGGTCTAGAAACGAGAGAGATGTCAAGCTGGAGGACTGTTGGGGAGGGGCTTCTGGGGTTGAAGAGGTAGGTAGGACTCCTTGCAGACAGTACCTGTAAAGGGTTAGCCCTGGAGAGTCTTGGGAAGTGTCTCCCAGTGGAAGGGACATTTCTTGCAAAGGTCCTGAGGTGGCATGTGCCTCAGACCAGACAGAGCAAGCAGGACGCCCCAGGCTGGAGGGAGGCTGTCAGGGGAAGGAGAGGAAGGTAGAGTCTTGCTGGCCAGCTTTGGGAAGGGCTTCTGAATTTACATCAGAAGAAGCTGGGAGCCATAGCAGGGCTCTGAGCAGAGGAGGAAACATCTCCCTGAATGTTTTATTTGTTTATTTGTTTTCTGAGACAGGGTTTCTCTATGTAGCCCCGGCCATCCTGGAACACTTTCTGTAGACCAGGCTGGCCTTCAACTCAGAAATTCACCTGCCTCTGTCTCCTAAGTTCTGGGATTAAAGACACGTGCTGGCCTCCCTGATGTTTTTAACGGCTCACTGATGCCGTTACAGAAGAGGGGTCAGGACAGCCACTATGGACCTGTGAGGTGCTCCAGGACTCCAGTAAGGAACCTCTGGGAGCTTGGAGATGGGAAGGGGTTTGCTTAAGACCCCAAAGCCACTATATTCTGCGACTGGAATTCACATACAGGCACTGGTCTCTGATGATGCTGGGTGCTCTGACAACACATAGCCTAGTCACTCTGTACCCAGATGCTAAGTGATGAGGTCAAGGATAGGAGACAGCTGGTGCAGACAGCTGGTGTTAGGGGCTGTCAGCTCCCTCCTAGTAGATGAGAAACACTTCCGGGTCAGTCATCACCTTCAAGGGAAGTCAGGCTCCTCCATCTGGAAGTTCATCCCCGAGTCTGACTTCAGTATTTATGCTGTGTGTGGTTTAACTTCATTTTGCCATGCTGTACTTTCATTTTACCATGGCGAACTTTCTTGGGTACAGATCTCTGTAGGCCCCAGGGCTTGGGCAAAAGGGGGGAGGCCATTGGGGGAGCAGACTCTAGCTCTCTCAGCTGTATCACGGCAACTGGGGGGCTGTGAGGGACACAGCCGAGAGGCCTCTTTGAGTTTTGAGCTCCCTGGTGAGGCAGATTGAGATAGGCAGAAGTGGATGGGGTCAGTTGTGGCCTGAGAGTGGTTGTTAGCAGGGGGAAGGCGCACTTAGGAAGCTCTCCTCTGTCTGGGCTGTAGGATGCCTTATCCTGCTGGTGGCTCATGGCAGAGTGAAGAACAGATCTTAGGTTCTCTGGCTCCAGGCAGCACCTGGGGAGGCCGACTCTCTGGGTAGGGATGACCTGGGAGCCTCAGCCAGAGGCTGACTGTGACTTTCAGCCACAGAGATGGGCAGGCTGGGAGAACGTGTCCAGGAGGACTCGGAAAGGCAGTAGAGCCCTTGAACTGGAAGCCTGAGGCCTCTGCAGAGGGAGGGTTGGGCGATGGGAGAAGGAGGGAGTCAGAGAAGGACTTAGGTATCAGAGCTGCTGGAGCTAAGTACCTTTCTGGGAGTCACTCCTTCCTGGGTGGAACCAGGAGCCTCCTCCAGTGGACGCTTTGGTGGTTTTGGTTTGGTTCCTTGCAGGGTGTGGCCTTAGTCTTACTGCTGTGGTGGGGCAGGGCCAGCTGTACAGTCTTTGAGAACCTGGACCTGGGCCATTGGGGGGGGGTCACAGGGTGGGAGAGAAGCAGAAACGGTCCGTGTGTCTGTTCCTGCGGTGTCGCATTCAGGAGTGTAGCGCCCTAAGCCACGCTGCCGCCAGCTCATCCTTGACTCCATGTACGTGGTTCGAGTGTGTAAGCATGTTGGTCATCCTGCTCAACTGTGTGACCCTGGGCATGTACCAGCCATGTGACGACATGGAGTGCCTGTCGGACCGCTGCAAGATCCTACAGGTGAGCCTCTCGGTGGTCCCCTTCCCCCTCCCCCAACCTCAGGGCTCTACCCGGGTGCATCTCCCCACCTCTCCTGCATAATTGCCCCATCCCCCACCAGCTTCCTTTGGTTTCCCAGCCGAGGCTCCTCCCCTTACCCCATCCACACCAGTGAAATGCAGAGACTGACACTTCTCTGCCCATGGCCTTCCTTGGCTCCCTAGTACCCCTGCCCCATGTCTGTTAGGAGTGTCCTCTTGAATTTCTCCTGTTCTTACTCCTCAGGTCCTGGGTGGGCCCTGATGTGTCCAGTGCACGGGTTTGGGCAGGGTGCGAAGAACTGTAGAACGGGGCTGAGGGGCTGCACCCATTTTACAGAAGTAGGATATTTGAGGCCCATCCCTGGGAGCCGGACCTGAGTCTCATTTTAATCCTGGCATGTAGTTTCGGTGTAACCTGGGCGAGTTGCTTGACTGCTCTGAGTCTTGCTTCCTTCCTTGTAAAGTGGGCTACCTAATGTGTGCCGTTGTGAGAAAGCGGAGAGAATGTGATTCCACTGTCTGCTTGACAGTTAGTAGAGACAGCGAGGGAGAGCCTGGTGCTCAGCCCTGGTCCTTGTCATTGCTAAAGCAGTGAACAGAATGTGCTGTACAACCTTGGGCAGTTCATCCCTGGTCTGTGAAGTGGCTGAGTGACCAGGGCCTCTGAGGTTCTCTTCCTGTCCCACCTCTGACCTCACAGTGGCTCCGACTCCCACCCTTAGAGTTCACTCTGCCCTGTGCTGTCTTCTTCCTGCCCCACAGGTCTTTGATGACTTCATCTTCATCTTCTTCGCCATGGAGATGGTGCTTAAGATGGTGGCCCTGGGCATTTTTGGCAAGAAGTGCTACCTCGGGGACACATGGAACCGCCTGGATTTCTTCATTGTTATGGCAGGGTAGGTAAACGACTTGTTTTTGATGCGTGCCAGCTACCCTGTAGCTAACTCAGGGGCTTCTGGGAGATGATGGTGATGCTGTGTGAGAATGCAGGGCCTCTGGCCCCGGGGGCAGGAGAAATGGTACTCTCCGGGGACAGGCCTAGACAGACAGCCGTCCGGTGTTTTAGCCACTGTCAGCGTCTGTTCTTCCAGATGGGCCGTGTAGACTGTTTTGTGCTGATTAACTGAATGCCTTTGAGAAAGTTACCTAACCTTGTGAAGCCTCCATTTCCCCATCTGTAAAAAAGGAGTAAAGAAATTCGCCTGGTCCAAATGCACATCAAGAAGTGTCGGCTGCCAGCGGCACCGCCACCGCCGCCACTCTCATAACCATCACCATTCTTACCATTATCATCATTGTCGCTGTTGTCACCACCACCGTCACCGTGTTACTATTACCATTCATCGTCACCACACCATAACCATTATTACCGTTACCACTGCCAACATCACCGTCATTATGATTGCTACCATGATCGTCACCACCATCACCATTTTCACCATCATGACGATAGCTGTCTTCATCATCACATTTTCACCAGAGTCCATCATCATCATCATCATCATCATAACCATCACCACGGTCATCTCCACAGCTATCGTCACCAACACTATCGTCACCATCATCGTCACCATCACATCGTTACTATCAACCTTTACCAACACCATCATCATCATCGTCATCATCACCAAGTAGCTATCATCACGGTCGGCTTCACCATTACTGTTATTATGGTCACTCAGCAAGTCAGAAATGGAGAACGGACTTAGGCGTCATCTAACCCTATTTCTGATCACTTCTAATACAGCATGAATGGCTTTAGTGGGAGGACCACTTAACCGGGGAATTTAAGACCCGCCTGGGTCATAGAACAAGACTTGATGAGAGAAAGAAAGAAGCCTGCTCGTCAGCCAGAGATGCAGAAGGCTGTGTTGAGTGTGGGTGCTGCCCTGGAGGCCAGGTGATGGGGAGAGGAGGCTATATCCAGGTCAGTCCTGCCAGGCTGACTGCCTAGGACAGTATCAAGCAGCTCTGCTGTGGTAGAGTCTGCCCTCAGTTGAACTAGGGCTCTGAGCAAGGTGCTGTGTTTGGCTGAGATCATTTAACCCAGGAGTCTGATGGAACCTGGCTGGGGACATGGGGACTTGTGTTCTGTCCTGAGGACGTAACACATGGGAGATGAAAGACAAAGACAGTCAGCGCTAGCCTGCTAGGAGAGAAGAGGGCTGGTGACCAAGAATGCACGTGTGCCGGTTGGTGTGTGTAGGAGCACATGTATGCGTTTGTACATGAGTATTTTGCCATCCATAAGGGGCAGCAGAGTCACCTGCAAATGGCCGAGAGGGAACATTGGAGATGCAGAGGCCCAGGAATGTGCTGAGTTCTCAGGCTCTGTCCCGAAATGTGACAGCCTGTGTCACCACTCTGTTTCTAA
Source organism: Mesocricetus auratus (assembly GCF_017639785.1). Classification (NCBI taxonomy): domain Eukaryota; kingdom Metazoa; phylum Chordata; class Mammalia; order Rodentia; family Cricetidae; genus Mesocricetus; species Mesocricetus auratus. The sequence goes on along the minus strand of NW_024429194.1, from coordinate 84,549,567 downwards.
GTATCCCTTCTTGATGGTGCTAGTCAGACTCCCAGCCCCCTTGTCCCTAGGAATTTGGATCCTGCCTGAAGGCTGGTAGAACTCAGATGGGTTCTTGGGTACCAGGTCAGGTGCGTTTTCATTTTGGGCCAACTGGAGAATACCCTTAAGTAGAGTTTCAGAGAAAGGTTTTGGATAGTATCATTTTTCATATTGACTGTGCAAACTCATCTCTTTGATCTCGGAATGGGAAGGACAGAGTGCGTCTGCTCTTTCATAGGATTGCAATTTCACTCCCTTAGAACCGGTGCCATTGTGCCATGCGAATTGATAACATGGGGCTGCATGGAGCCCAGGACCGCCTTGCTCTCCTTTTATAGAAGGTAACAGCCTTGCCTAGTAAAGAAGCTGCTTATTTTCCTGCTTGTCTTCAGAATTCAGAGTTTCTCCGGGGGTGTCTAGAACTTGTAGTTGCAGCTTCAAGTGTCCTGTTGGTTCAGGGCACTGCCCCTGTTTCTTCTTTGATTTTTTTTCCTGCTGTGTCCTTCTCAAATTCCTGTTAGCTGGATCATCTCTCCTCTCTCTTGTCTCGGCATCTGTCCTGTGTTATCTGGAATGGGAGGGAGTTCCGGACTCAGTTTTGTGAGTCACCCCTGACTCAGCAGGGTCCTTTGTTCCTTCACTGCCCCTGCTAGAATTGTCCCTTTCTTTGTCGTTTTCAACCCCCTGGATGTCTTCTCGCTGCTGTGTTTTTTTGGGTTTCAGGACAGTTTGTGCCTGGCTCTGTCTCGTGGATGTGCTGTTCACCCACATCTCCTTGGGAGAACCACTGATGCCTCCCTGCTTCTGGAAGGAAACTTAGACCAGAGTGTCATTTCCAAAAGTTTAAAGAGACACATATGAAGAGAAGTGACCCTTGTGCGAACCCGGGAGTGCCCGTGCACCTCTGGTTATTCTGCTAAAGGGGGGGCAGGTGAGATGGTGACTACAGAACAACTGTAGAAGAGGGCCAGGGAGCCACTAGAGCTGAGTGATGGCCTCCCGTGAAGACACCCCAGGGCTGGTGATGGACAGAAGTCCTTCCTGTTGGGAAGAAATTGCATCCATCTTTGCCTGGTAAAAATCTACAAATCAGTTTGCAATTTCTCAGCATCTTCACCTTTTAATTAACAGGAAAGAGTAAGTCAAACAAAGGTATTATCCCCTAGATTCTGAAAAATCATCAGGTACATCTGTTAGCTCAGGCTAACAGAGCCTCACTGTGCAGCCCTGGCTGGTCTGGACCTCACTATGTAGACTAGGCTGGCTTTGGATTCTCAGAGACGGTCTGCCCCCAGCTTCCCAGAGCTGAGACTGAGGTATGTGGCACGTTGGGCAGTTCTTCCCAACTCTTGTCTCTGGAATGTTATTTCTTTGGCTGGGTCTGCCCTCCCCATCTCGAAGCCCCCTCACCCCTCGCGGTTAGACGTCAAGCTCAGCTGTTTCTTGTTCTGTTCCTGCGTGCTGGCATGCCAGCATCTCCAAGCTGAGCAGGAGAGGACTACCAGCTTCAGCACCCAGCATCCTGTGAAGGGCTCTGGTTGATATCTTCCTGGTTCTTGGGATAAGTTGAGAGGTAGGATCTTCTGGCTGTCACCCCTAGCATCAGGAAAGGCTGGCACGGGGCCGGTATGTAAAGCATATTTTCAGTCTTACCGTATATGAACTGTGTGGGTGGCGGGAGCCCCGCACTGTCACCTTCATTGTGGCCCACTGGTGATGCAGCTCATCCATTAGCTTTATGGGGGACTTTGGGAGATCTCCCAGAGTCATGCACACCCACAGGTCTACCCCTGTGCTAGATGTGGAACCAGACCTACCCTGTGTCTATGGTCTTCACTGTCCCAGGAATGGTGAGGGTGAAGAGGACAGGGTGATGTGTATAGCTGGTACTACAGAGCCCAGTTTCACCCTTCCCGCCCCCATCTGGTTCTTACCATCCCCAGAGCTGCCCACCCTCCCCACCAAAGTCCCACCAGTACTATAAACGTTCTGTTTCCACAGTAACAGGCCCAACATCCCAAGGATATTTTCTCTCTTCCCGTCCCACCCCTTCCTCAAATTACTGGCTGCTTCTTCCAAGACACAGAGGGTGACACAGAACCTCTGAGTTGCAAGGTTCCTTAGAGGTCACAGCATCTCCAACTCAGTGCAGCTGAGCTGAGATCAGAGGCGCCATTTGTATGCTGCCCCTGCAGGGAGCTCACTATCATGCAAGGCAGCAAGTCTCAAACGGGAACGTAATAAAGGACTAGAAAGTTCTTTCACTGAACTGAAGTTTGTCATTCTGCGGCTCCCACCTGTTAGTACCATCCCCCGAGTCAGCATTTATTGAGGAACTGTTACGTACCGGACTTTGTCCTGGGATGTGGGGACATGAGATAAAGGAGACACATGCTCTTCCTGATGGCATGGGGCTCAGAGTGTAGAAAGGAGATGAAAACACACATCACAGACGAATTCTGAATGGTTCCACAGTACTGCCTAGAAGGACCAGGGTGATGCAAGGATGTGGGTCTGGTATCCCCCAGGGCTTGGAGCTGGGGGATGGGAACTGTCCAGCAGAGACAAGACAATGGACTCTGAGGTGGAAGGCTCACATTCTGCAGCATGTGGAGTTGAGAGATGATGAGGCTTCGAGACAGGTCTGGGGTGGTGGTGGAAGCTAAGGCCACAGGGAGGGGTTTATGTACAGACTTTGCAGCCCTCCAGAAGTCTAGAGGCGGCTTCATTTTCCCTTCAGGATGAAATGCCCCAGACACCCCCCACTGCTTGTCCGAGGACAGTGTTCTCAGAAGCTCACTTGCTGGGACTGGCATTGCGTTGTCTCTATTCTTTCCTGGAGGAAAGGATGGTAGCCTCCAACGACAATGGCTTTGAGGCAGTTGGGAGAGGCTCTACCATCCCAGAGTGTAGGCTTGTCTCATGATCAGGTTTGCCCTCCAAGCTGGGTCTCCTTCACCTTGGGGTTAATAGCAGGTGATTTTGAAACTCAAACCGCAAGCTTGGCCCTGTGGCAGGTGCTTTCATTGTGGAGGGGATCCAGCTGTTTGTTGCAGAGTCACTTCCTGTTCTTGCTCAGCCTGGGCCGAGAGCCCTGCTGTTCTCCTTCCCCAGCCTGAGACAGAGCAGGCGGTCACCATTGCTCTTCAGGTATGACCGAGCCACCCCACTGTCTTTCACTTAAGCTGCTCTCTCCTGCCTGTCCATTAGGAGGTCATGAAATATTCAGTTACTGTATTGAACTTGAGATATTCTCCACTTGTATAGTCCCTTCTGACGTCATGCTGAATTCCATCTCCTCCTCCATGCCCAGCCTTTATGAAGTGACCACTGCCAGCAGCGACGGGGAGTGAGACACCTCTGTTAAAAGCTTCCACAAGAATTTCAAAGCTGGTGCTTGGGGGAACAGGGGCCTGGGTGGGGCTGTGAGCTTTTGGGTGCATGAATGTAGGGGTAAGTGTCAGCACTCTGAATCTGAAAGCCCTTGAAACCTGAGGACTGTGACATCACAGGGAGGGCCTCCACGCAGAAAAGAGCTGCTGACTGAGGGATGAGGGTGTGTGTTGCTAAAATCCCTCCCCAGAGGAGATGCAAGCAATGTCTCCCTTCTCCTAAGGTTCCAATGACAAGATGAGGAGTATCTCAACTGGGCTCGTTGACTGTTTGTATTCCTTCATGAACAAGACCTTCACCTGACTGTCCAGCCACTCTCTACGACTCTGCTTTAAATGCATGTGGCAGGCCAGGGAAGACCAAGGGGGATGGGGATCCTAACTGCAGGCTATGGAGAAGCCCACATCCCTGGTGGGTAGTGGCTTTCTGGGTACAGGCCCATTGAAGGAGAAGGATAGTCATGCACAGCAGTTGGGCTGGGCGATCTCCTCAACCTTCAAACACAACCTTCCATCTCTCTCTGTGCTTCAGAGAGCAGCACAATCACAGGGGAAGCCTCTTGGGCCCCAATCCAGGGATGTGGGCCTATCAGGCCTGGCGGGACCCAGGGATCAGCCTTTACCCAGGAGTCCTGCTGTGGTGGTCTGTGGCTGCTGTCAGAGAAGCTGGCTCCTGTGATCTCCATAGAAAGCCACGTGAGGTGGGGTCATGACTCCCAGCTCCGGTTACTGTTGGAAGAGTTGCCATGTAGGAGCTAACGTCCTCATGATCACATGATCACAAGGCAGTGGCTGGAGCTATGGATATCTGAATTGAAGGACATATGGAAGGGTGGAGAGATGGCTATGCTAGCCATGCCTGTCTACTTGGGTCAGAAAACAATGTTTTCTTTACCTAATCCCTTCCTTTCCTAGTGCTCTTGGCCAGAGCCAAATCTCATGGCTACTCTTAGCTACAGGGAGGCAAAGGAGTCAGAAAATGTCTTTGAACTTGACTTAGCCAACCAAGAGCCGTTCTGTGGGCTTGAGTCAGACAGGAGAAGGTTCATGTCAGGTGGGCAGCATCCTCACTGAAGCCATGGCCATTTGTCGTCACTTCCATGTCCCTGCCCAGGCTGTCTGGGCAGGGTCTGTGCCTTGCCCAAGAATCTAAAGTTGGTACCAATTGTGCAAGTGCCATGGAGACCAGTGCCTGCCAGTGGGCCCAGTTGTCGTCAGTGGTCAGAAGCCTGTGGAGCCTTCCTCCCATGTGACCGTGTTTGTATTATGTGTGGCTCAGGGAAGTCCCATAGTTGCCAAGAGGCTCAAGACGCCCCGAGTGCCAGGTCACTGACCACTCTACTTTGGAACCTTACAGGTCCCCAGAGCCTGGCCTTGGGTCAAGGACATGGCTCCCCAGGCTGCAGGCTGCATTGCTTTCTGGTCTGTCGGGTGAAGTGCTGAAGAGTGGGGTGAGGATCTGTGATTGGGTGGGTGTGGACCTGGGAAGATTTCAGACAGAATCTGAGTGTATATGTTGGTTCCGTTTGCATTCAGGGCTGGTTGGAATAGGTGATGGCCACTGTGTGGGCCTGTTGCCATAGAAACAAGATGGTAGCCACCGTGGGGGATGGGTGAGGTGCCAGAGATCCTCAGACCTTCCTGGTGAGTCATACTGGTCAGGTGTGAGTCAGGCAGGAACCTCAAAGTCATGTGGTGAAGGATTTATCCAGCTCATTTACTGAAGAGCCTTGCTTTCCATCATGACTGGTTCTAGAATCTGGACAGACATCCTTGTCTGTGTAGATCTCTTAGCTCTGCTGTTTCTTTGGGGCCAGCGCTCCTCAGTTTGTGCAGGGTGGCATCGGGAGTTCCCCACAGTTACTCATCTTGCTCAGCTATTGAGGCCCAGAATTGAGCCTTCTTGGCTCTGACTCGCTGGAGTGGGCTCTGTGTTCAATCCTGAGCCTGTCTTGGTGGGTGTCAGCTCCACCCATGCCTCATGGCTTGAGAACAAGGAGGACATCCCAGGAGGATGGATGGGGAATCCTTGGCCCTGGGTTGCTTGGAGTGCAGCCAGAAGCTTGGGCAACAGGTGTTGGCTCATGGGTGGCTTGCTGATGGTTGGCATCTCTTACTTCTATTACAGTGTCCTCAGCCTCAGCATCCCAAGAGGTTCAGGTGGTTAAAGCTGCTTTGCAGATGAGGAAATGGAGGCTCATAGAAGTTGGCAGCCTGCCCCAGGTCACCACCCTATTCAGGGGCATCTGGGATTGCTCAGATATGGTAGTGCTGGAGCCCACACTCACTCCAGGTGTGAGGGAGTATCACTTTTTCAGAAGTCAAAAATAGTCCCATTGGCCTGTCCCAAGGACCTGGAAAGTCTCACTGACATTCAGGCAGCCGTGAGGTATGTTTGTTTCCTCCGGTCTGTGGCAGAGCTTATAATGTCCTTCTCCCACTTCCCAGTAGCATAGTTCACCCCGGGTAGTGTCAAGACTAGCCTGAGCTTACTCAAGGGAGGCAGACGCCGCAAAAGGGAGCATACAAAAGTATGCTCAGTGTATCGTGTACTCTCCCCACAAGCATGGAGATTAGAACTTGGAACTCTAGGACTCTCTTAAAAGCCAGGAGGACATGGCAGCTCACCTGTAATTCCAAAGCTTTGAAGGCCAAGACAGGGAATCCCTGACTGGACTATTTGTAATGGTGAGCTTTGGGTTCAATCAAGAGAACTTGCCTCAATGAGTAAGGGCGGAGAGCACTCAACGAGGACCCCCGGCATCAGGCACAGGCTTTCACACGCACACATGGGAACACAAATGCACACAATACAAAGACACAGGTACAACAAAACAATCAGGCATTACTGAGTGCGGCATGGGGCTCGGCTCATGTCTATGAACCTAGCACTTGCGAGGCTGAGGTAGAAATGCCACTGAGAGTTTGAGCCATAAAGGAAGACTGTCTACAAAACAAAACAAACAGCATGCATAGTTTACCTGAGCACCATGCATTTATCCCACGATCCTACCAAAGACGAGGGTAGCAGAGCGCTTTATGCAGGCCGGCAGTGGGAGAGTCTTGAGTTCTTGACCAATGAGTTCCCAGAGCCACATAGGTTCCCACCCTCCCGGGTCTGTCTTTGCAACCCACCCTAAGACTTTGTAGCTGTCCTTCCTCATGCAGAGCCCCCCTGAACTATGATCTGGGGTTCACTCAGTCATATTCACTGTCCTTAGTAGTCAAGTGGGCTTAACCACTTCCAGCCTCCTGGACTTGGAGACTTGGCGTGAGGAACTGTGGGTATCTTAGTACAGGCATGCTGTAAGGAAATACTACAGGCTGCCTGGGTTCAGGAGCTATTGTTATAAACAACAGATCCATATCCCCAGTCCAGAGAGAGACTCCAATGTCAATGGAGCCTGGTGAGGGTCCACCATCTCACAGATGTGTTTCCTTGGTGCATCCTCGAGGATGAGGGGTGAATAGTTCTCTTTGGTTTAGTCTATAAGGGCAACAGTTTCACCCTGAAATACTCCAAGAACCCCGCCTCCTCATCCCATGCTTTTAGGCATTAGAATTTTAATATGTGACTTTGGAAGGGATATACACTGACCGCAACAATGGGTGACATCACCATGACTGCTAAGAGCCACAGTGTTATTCTCTTGGTGTCTCCTTGCTTTGCTTCTCTATTTCGCTGCACACGCTCCACCCAAACCCCTACTGTGTGCTGGGTGTCAGGCCAGTGTCCCAAGCTGATGGTCTAGTTGTCAAGTGACACAGGCTGGGTCCACCTTCAACTGCCTCCTGACCCATGATCCACCATCCCCAGCATCACATCTTCCCTGCCACAGACCCCACCTTCTACTACATCTTAAGAAAGCCCCCAAGGGACCCTCCCAGAGACTGAGGGAGCAGACATAGATGCCAGCCCTGGGCAGGTGTTTTCTGGAAAGACACACCCCAGGTATTCCGTGTTGCTTCAAAGGCTCTTTTTTTTTCATCTTGTTCTTCAAGCTATTTATTTGACAAGCTCTCAGAGGGAGCCTGCATGGGCTCAGTGCTGGGGACCTGGCTGGGACCCTGAGGCATGCAGAGTAAGCAACAGTGGTTCACAAGGTGGGAGAATTCAGCTCAGCATGGTGGTGGGCCTGGGAAAGCCAGAAAGGGTTCTTTAGATACAAAGACTGGAGGACCAAAGGGGTCTGGGACCCCTGGAGTTGTTGCCAGATATTGGAGTACAGTGGGTAGTGGGCAGTGCTGGCGATGAGGCCAGAGGACTTCCGAAATTATGGCCTGGGCCTTCCTACCTGAGTATATGTGTGACTTGTGGGCAAAGGGTGAGCTGAAGAAGCTAAGGAAACTCATGATGGCTCATACTTACTGTCCCTTCCTCATGCCAGGCTCTGTTCCAAGCCCTGAGTCTGTGTTAGAATCTGGTTCCATTGAATGTCTCATTCAAGGTCATTGGGTGTCCTGAGAGTGATCTGGGACCAGAACCAAATAACATGTTCTGACCACTGGACAACACTGCCTCCAAGGCTGCTGGCCATCTCACTTGCTGTTTGTGTTGTGGTCACTGGGCCAGTTGAGGGAGAGGAGCTGGCGATCTGTGATGAGATGGGGTAGGGGTAGGTTCTTCCACACCTGGCTGTGTCCTCTGGGCCCCAACTTCTGCAGATAATAGATGCAGTAATCAACCGTGGGAGCGTTTACCTGGGGATGTATGTGTCTACTTAGTGGCTGCTGAGTGCTCAGCCTGAGTGACAGGTGGCAGAAACCCAAGGCTTCCAGACTCCTTATCCCTCAAGCCTCAGGGGAGGAAACTGTGCAGACTGGAGGGCAGAGCTGCCCCAGCCCAGGGCCCAGCCACTGCTGCTCTTCCTCGGCCTTCTGCCATGGTGCAATCCTCGGGCCACACCAAGGCAAAGTGGTCCTCAGTGCCTCCAGTCCCCAGGCCACGTATTTAGGAAGGGGCGTCTCCAGGAAGGGGCCCATTCTGCCCCCGTGACAGTGACCAAGCCAGGGGGGACATGTCTCCATCTGAGCAATCCCGGGCCTCTCCCGGAGCCCGGAGTTACAGGAAGGGGCTCTTTATCAGGGATCGTAGAAGATGCCCCAAGCAGCCCACCTCGCCTTATCTGTTTCTTCACACCTGACCCCCACCGAGCCCAGCTACTCAGGGAGGACAGTCCCTCTTCTCCTGGAGTAGTTCCAGAGCCCAGTTAGGTGTTTGGGAGCTGGCAGGAGGAGAGGGGAGTTGTTGACTTTTTTTTTCCTTAAAGACGGTTAGCACTGAAACTGTGTGATTAAAGTAACTGTGTAATTAGGAACTAATTTCTCACTCTTGAAAGTGATGTCTTACTTGGGGCCTGAGGGAAGTCACCCATTCAGCAGTTTCGTTTTCACCTGGTTAGGAGCTAGGACGGGGGTCCAGAGACCACTTTCATAGTGACAGGAGGAGGGGATGGCTTTTGTATTTCAGGTGGCCTTGGGCACAGAGTGGGTGGTGGTGTTCTCACGATAGGTTGGTTTCCTGAGCATCTCCAGAGTGTGGCCAGCAGGTGAAGCTGGGCGTGAAGGTCAGAGACGGGAGGCATTCCTAGGGCCACAGCATGTGTGTGGGATGCTGCAGGTGCCACTGCTGTCACCCACCTCCCTGCACCCCACGCTGGGAATAGAAACCATGGCTTTGCACACGCTGGACAAGCCCTTGGCCTCTGTGCTGCAGCCCAGCCTTGCTGCCCCAGTACCTAGGCATCTCTGTTATCTTGGGGCTCCTGGATGGGGTCATAGCTGGACTGCCCCGAACAGTCCACACTGGCTCTTCACTTTCCCTCCCTTTCCGTGGTTGCTGGATAGTTCTTGAATAAATGAGCAGCCTGAAACCTTGACCCAGAAGAGGGGAGTCCATCCCAACCAGGAATTGTGGACTGTGAGGACTCAGGACAGGGGGTGATGGTGGATTTTGTACATGGACAGGAGTGAAATGAGCCTTCATGGAAGAAGAGAGAAAGGAGGGGAGGGCTCTGTGCCATAGAGTGGGGGGGCTGCCTAAGGTGCCCCATGAGCCTGGCTTGGCACCTGGGTCACTGAAGGTAGGAGCAGGGATGAGGGGCAAGGCCAGACTGTGGGGGCCTTGAGGGCTGTGGTCAGGGCCCGGGTGTTTTCCTGAGAGCAGTTTTAAGGAAGCACAGCTCCGTTGGAGGTTTAGATTTGTGATGTGCTTGGGCTGGGAGGAGGGGGAAGCAGGAGACGGGAGAACAGGAGGGCGGCTGTTGCAGCTGTCAGGAGAAAGGGACAGTGATGCAGTCTCAGCAGGGATGGTAGAGGTGTCAGCAGCTGCCCCAGGTTGGACTTGCTTGTGCAAGAGTCTCTGTCAGGATGGTGAGGTTCTCAGGGTGGAGACTTCAACACACAGTCCTGCCCCCCAGTCAAGCGCTCTTCCCTGCCCCTCCCACACGTGTCCAGCCTCCACTGTGCACCCAATGCGTGCTTCTTATCCCCAAATGAATTTAGATCATCGTGCATCTAATGTGTGCTTCTTGTGCACCTAATATGTGCTTCTTATACACCAAATGAATTTAGACCGTACTCCTCCCCGAGACAGGAAACATAGCTGTAGCAGAATGTCCCAGTAAGGTCATGGGGCGTTGAAGAAGGCTTAGGAGAAACTGCGCAAAGCCCTAGTGTCTAGTTGGTTCATGTGTTATAAACTTGGTAGTATCATGTTTTCCCTTTTCAATGGGCTGTCAGGAAGCTTGGAATTCAGATTGTGATATTAAATTCTACAAGAAGTCTCATGGGGGTGGGTTTTTTTTTTTTATTGGAGAGCCTGAGGGATGCACTGACCGTCTGAGGAAATTTTGCGGCTCATTGTAGAGGGTGTGCTCCTATCTCGAGACTGGAGGGCCAGGGTCAGGGTGGGGGGAAGAGGCGGGGCTAGCGCAATGTCTATCTGAGTCTTCTCCATCCGAGCTTCTGACTACTTCTGGGCTGCGGCTGCTCTGGCTCTTCTAGGGAGCTGAGTCTGAGGCCCAGCCTGTGATTCCGATCAACTTCCCACTGTGAGGAGGTGTTCACCACTGTTGTTTACTAACTGGGTAATCGTGGGCCTTGGTGATAACCAGCTTCAGCCCACATGCTGTCCAGCATCCAAGGAGCCTGTCTCTTCTCCCTGGTTGTGGAAGACGAGCAGTTTCTCGCCAAGATGCTGAGCCTCTCAGGGCAGCCTTATCCCAGGCTCTGGCTTTGCTCAGTGTTGATCATCCAGGCTGTGGGGCTCTGGAGGGGAGAGAGTGGGGCATGTGTCCATGTGGGGCCTGGAGTCAGGGACAGGCAGGGGTGTCCTGGGGACTCCCTGCTGAGGTTGCTCTAGAGCAGGGCTTTCCCTAAGGTTGACAGAGGCAGGCTGCACTTGTGTGTGTGTGTGAGTGTGTGTGTTTGTGTGTGTACTCAGGCAGAGGAACATAAGGGATCAGCAGGATAGGGCCCAGAACAGCCCTCCAACAGCCCCCGATTTTCTGTCTACCCCAACCTCTCAAGCCTGCATTGGTTCTTTTTTTTTTATTTCCCAGGGGTAGGAATGGCTCCGTTTCCCCTGTGTCCTGCACTAGGCAGGTATGCCACCTAGGGTTTTGGGCACAGTCCTTTTCCCATACCCGAAGCAGAATGTACACTGCACCTTCCTCATGACCAAATCCAGAGAACCTAGGTCAGCAGGAGGAGGGTCTATGGAGTGGGTGAATGCTGCAGGCAGCTCGTCGTGCCCAGGGTGTGTGTGTGTTTGTGTGCGTGAGTGCGTGTGCCAGAGAAAAACATGCCAAGGTGAACACCCAAGTGTGTGTGTGTGTGTGTGTGTGTGTGTGTGTGTGTGTGTGTGTGTGAGAGAGAGAGAGAGAGCATGTGCCGCCCCCACAGTGCCTCCGTCATAAGCATCCCCGAGCTGCTGGGAGAGCTTTCTACACAATATGAAAATGACAGTTCGGCTCACCCACGCATGGAACCCTCATGCAGCCTCCTCCTGCTGCCTGCTCGGGGCCCCCTCGTCTTCCCCCGTGGCCAGGCCTCAGTCTCACCTCCCTGCCGCCTGCTGCCCTGTGCCTTTCCCTCCTCTCTCTTCTCCCACCCCTGCTCGGATCTTTGTCTCTGATTCTAATCTCTGTCACTTTCCTTTGCTGTTACCCCTATCTGAATCTAGGCTAAAGCAGGAGTGTGTGTGTGTGTGTGTGTGTGTGTGAGGGTGTCCACAAGTGAGTGTGTGAGTGGATGAGCACCTTAGGTGTGGGCTTGTGGGGTTTGTGCACACTGAGCGGAGCCTGCGGGGTGTTAGGTATGGACAAGAGTCGGGGAGGGACCGGGGCATCCCAGGTGAGGCAGCTTTCGCTCAGTTACTCCTCAAGCGACAGGAGGGGGTGGCGGCTCACAACAGTTGGACAGGTTTATTGGGTGTGTGGGAAAGCCTTCATTTCCCACCCACCCTGCTGACATGTGGAGCTGGCAGCCATGGTGGGATGGGGGAGGCTCTGCTGAGTGATACCTGAGGCCGGTTGTTGAGGGGATCTTTCAGTGAGGGAGAGGACAGTGGTGCCTCGGCGGGAGGCATCTGACCCATGTGCAGACCATTGTATGGGTCTTCAAGGTCTGCTCTGTGTGAGATCTGGGAAGGCTCCCTGGAAGAGGCAACTGCCCGCAAAGCATTGCAGGGCGAGTGGAATGAGGAGTAGGGTATGGGGTGAGGCTGGAGAGAGGACTAGGGCAGTATGAAGCTCCAAGGCTGTCTCTTTGTTTGAGTCACCCCGTCCGGCAGGGCTGGGGTTTTAGACATCTTGGGTCCATAGTACTGACATTGGTCTGATGCACTCTGGACTCGGTGAGGCAAAGCTTCCAGGGCACAAGTGTGATTTCATCACAGATGTGGGGATGGTTCCTCCAGGCAGAAGAGACACCCGAGTGAAGGTCTTGGCTGGCTGGGGAGTGTCTGTGAGCCTGAAGTGTAGTTGAGCTATCCAGGGCTACTTAGTACTCTAAGAATACAGAACACCTACCATGTCTTTGAGATGTGGCACAAGATGCCCAGGCTGGTGTGATGTGGGCCAGAGATTGCTCTCTGCCTCGTGAGATGCTTGGCTCCAGCCTCATCAAAGGTGACCCAAGCCCGTAACATCATCTCTTACCCTCTTGCTTTCCTACTGGGACTTTGGCCCTCCCTTGGCTTGGTGGGCCCCTCTTAGGACCCTATCTCTGGTGGAGGCTCTGTAAGCTATTATTGATATATCAGTGACACCCGGTTTCCATGTGGTACCAGCCTGAGGTCCCTCAGTTCTCTGGTTTAGTCTGATGGCCAAGCATCCACACTGGAAGAGAAGCTCTAGAAGCAGAACTGACATAGTTCATTGGTCAGATGGGTAGGGCCTAGAGGGCAGGAGCCACTTGGCATGGGGCTGGCTCTATAGGAGGGACCAGTCTCTGTTCCTTCTTCCTGCCCCTGACTTTACCTGCAGAGTCCCTGTGACAGGCAGTCTTGCTGTTGCTAACCCTGCTTACAGAAGAGACTGAGATCCATCGTAGCTGGATCTTGGTCCCTTTCCTCAATCTTCTAGGGAGTGTGGGTGGCTACATGGTCCCAGCCTGGGACCTGGTCCCGAGCACTTTCTATAATGTCCCTCATTCTCTCTTTTCTTCATAGGATGGTCGAATACTCTCTGGACCTTCAGAACATCAACCTGTCAGCCATCCGCACTGTGCGCGTCCTGAGGCCCCTCAAAGCCATCAACCGTGTACCCAGTGAGTTGGACCTCCCTGCTCGCCCGTCACTGCTGCCCAGCTCGGCCTGTTTATTTACCCACAGTTCCTTCCTGGGCCAGATCTATGCTCACGTTGCTGGACACCCTTGCTCCCACTGAACTCATGGGCCAGCATGTGGTGCCCAGGAGTGCTAGGGAGGGGGTCTTGATGCCTCTGAGTCCTCAGATAACTTGGATTTCAGCACTTGGGAAGTCTGACTGCTCTGGGATAATGAGGGAGAATGAGCTTAGTGCTTCACTGGGAAGCCAGCCATGGCAGGCTTAGAACTTGAGTCTGTCACCTATTTTCCCTTAGGACTATTTCCTCATCTTCCCAGCCACCTTTCCATCCATTTACCCTTTGCCCATCCATCCATCTATCCATCCATCCATCCATCCACCCATCCACTCACATACCCACTCATCTGTATCTATCTACTAACCATGCACTCACACATTTGTCCACTTCTGTCTGTCTGTCTGTCTGTCTGTCTGTCTGTCTGTCTATCATCTCACCCACACACCTATCTACCCATTTACCCCACTTTCCACCTATCCACCTACTTATCCATCCATCTATCCATCTACCCACTCATCCGCTTATATACCTGTCCATCCATTCTATACCCATCTTAAATTGAGAGGTTGCCTTGCATCTACAAGCCCCGGGGTCTGCTCTGCATTGCCTAGTCTGTATTCCTTTGATGTTTTGAGCCTTACAATCACCTAGGGAGGGATCTGGGTTATTCTTATTTGGAGGATGAAGAAGCAGCCTTTAAGACATGGTTCGCTTCTCAAGGATGCACTGCCAGCCAGTAGCAGATGTAGGATGCCTCCTCCATGCCCTATGTTAGGAGTGGGAAGAGGTAGGGAAGGAAGGAAGAGGATTTGGGCTTAGGACTTTCAGATCTGTTTGGGAAGGCCAGGAGCTGTTCTTTCTTTTCTTCTTCTTGTGTATGCGTGCTAAGTGTGCATGTGTGTATGTGCATCTGCATGCACGTGTGTGTGTGTGTGTGTGTGTGTGTGTGTGTCCGTACATGCCTGCATGCATGGAGGCCTGAGGCTGATGTCAAAGAGCCTTCCTGGATCACTTTCTACTTATTATCTGAGACATAGTTTCTTTCTTTCCTTTTTTAATGTGAAAAGTTTATTGGGGGAAGGTAGGGGAGTAAGGGAAGAGAGAGAGAGAGAGAGAGAGAGAGAGAGAGAGAGAGAGAGAGAGAGAGAGAGAGAGAGAGAGAGAGAGAGAGAGAGAGAGTTTCTTAACTGAACCCAGAGCTTGGTGACGCAGCTTTGGTGGCTAGCCAGTTTGTTCTGTTTCTGCCTTCCAAGGGCTAGAATTACAGGCAGGCTTCTAGGATAACCTGACCTTTACATGAATCCTGGGGCTTAGAACTCCGGTCCTCATGCTTGTGAGGCAAGCACTTTCCCTACTGAGCTATCTCCTCAGCCCACCACATGGTGGATCTCAACCCTCAGTGCTCAGAACCATGGGAGGAAACTCTCAAACATATGTGAGATGCACGTGTTCAATAAGCATGTCTATCTGTCCTCCTGTGCTGCTAAGTCATGGACAGTGCCTGGGCCCCTCCAAGCTTAGGATGCAGGATGGGGATGGGCGCCTGAGCTGAGACCCATGAAACCTGGGGATTAGCTGGCAGTGGGAAAGACCAGTGAGGCAAAGGGGAGCGGGGCATGGCCAGAGCCATGAAGCCACTAACTAGCTTCTGACTGTTGGGAATGCCAGGTACTGGCTGCTGCAGGAACCAGATAAAGATCAGGGAGTGGGGCTGAGGCTGGAGGGGACAGGAGAGGTCATCAGGAGAGTTCCAGCCACAGCCCTGCCAGGAGAGTGGGGTGAGCTGGTCACTGAAGCTTCTCCAGTGATTAGGAAGCGATGGCTAAGGCTGGGCAGGGCAGAGGGAGGGAGGACGTACTCCTGAGCCCAGCCTAGGCCCAAGAGTCATTATTAGCATTAGCTCTGAACCACGAAGGGGAGGCATGGAGCATTGAGAGCATGCAGCAGGGGCCCTGCTCTCCTGGTCTCACCTGTAATGCTTCTTTTTCTGTCCTGGGAACAGCAGTTGTAGCTGCCTTAAGTACAGCTGTGTTCCTGTCGTGGAGCCTACAGGCCTGGTCACTTTGGATGCAAGGGGCAGGTGGCAGGGTGTCATCCACAGGGCATTAGTACAGGATCTCACATCATGGTCTATCGTGCCTGGGATCTTACAGGCATGGGACAGCCATGCGGAGGAATGGGAGTGAATGGGAGAAGGCCCAAAGGGATGGGACTGACATGTAGGGTGTGGGTCTTTCTCTTGTTAGAAGTTTTCTGGACTTCTGTGTGTGGATATGGAGACACTGTATGAACTCACAGGAGAACACATGTGCACATGTGTGTGCATGTAAATGGGTATGCACTTGAGGAAACGTAAATGTACCCTGTCATGGTGTCTGCCTCTCCTAGGAGCATATGCGGAACCTGGGCCACCCTGGATGGCTGTGTACAGAGCTTGTTAAATGGCTTGGGACTGAGGTGGTTACTCCATGCCCCAAGTTTGCCTATTCTCTGGAGCAGGGCAGGGCAAGGGTCAGTCTTAAGCCCGGCATCTCCGTGTTTCTGGAAGTTCCAATTACTGAGGCTCTGTGTGCAGATAGCCAAGGGAGGCTCCAAGCCTTTCCACACTTTTAACAGCTAATGCCCCCCTGGGAGCCCTTGGGTGTCCTCTCAGCTGATGGGCACCTCTCTCAGAGTCCAGCATTGTGGAGATGCTGACAGCATGAGATCCCAGGATCCAAAATACTTGCAGATTGAGTAAGCAGCTGTGTTCCAGGGAAATGACCGTAGGATGAACAACTTCCCTCCCCCGTTCCTCCTTCCCCTCTTCCCTTTCTTCTTCCTCTCTCTCCTCTTCCTCATTCCCTCTCCTCTTTACCCTCCTCCCCCCTCCTCCTCCTCCTCCCCTCTCCTCTTCCTTCTTCTCTTTTTCCATCATTGCCTCTCCCTTCTTCTTGTTTTTATTTTGAGGCAGGGTCTCTCTACATAGCCCTGGCTTTCCCGGAACTTAGTGGATCAGGCTGTCCTTGAATTCACAGACATCTGCCAGCCTCTGCCTCCTGAGTGCTAGGGCCAAAAGAGTGTGCCGCCACGCCTGGCTTGAATTCACCTTCTCTAGATGAGCCCCAGGAGTGTGTGACAGTTAGAAAATGGGAGTCCCTGAAGTCCAGCATCTCAGCCCCTCAGTCTGCAGGGAAGCCTTCTATGTCCCTGACTGCCCTGTTTTCCTCTAGGAGTCACCAGGTAATAGTGACCAGAGAGGGGCCTGGGCTCCTTAGCTGTGTCCGCCTTGGGATGTGTTCAGCAGTAGCCTGCAGCTCTATGTTTCACCACTAGATGGCGAGCT
Organism: Mesocricetus auratus; assembly: GCF_017639785.1. Classification (NCBI taxonomy): domain Eukaryota; kingdom Metazoa; phylum Chordata; class Mammalia; order Rodentia; family Cricetidae; genus Mesocricetus; species Mesocricetus auratus. Next base: position 84,532,980 of record NW_024429194.1, on the reverse strand, counting down.
AGAGAGCCAGCACTGGGCAGTCAAATGATCAGTAATTAATCCGGAAATCAGGGAGGAAGGATACCAGAACCTTAAAAAATGTAGTGGAGGAAAGAGCCCCAACATGATCACCTAGAGAGACTCAACTGGGGGTCAGAGAGTGCAAGTCCTGTTCTCCACTCTGCTGTGACGTGGGCCTCAGTTTCCCTGCTGGCACGGAGCAGAAGAGCTGGATTAGTTCCTACGGTTCTCAGCTTTGTATGAGGTGGGTAGGGGACCCAGAAATCAGGGCTCTCATCACAGAATTCTCCAAAATATGTCCCTTCAGCCCTCCCCTGCAGTTTCCTTCTCAGTTCCCGCCTTTGACGGGCGAGCGACAGGAGATGGGGGACAGCGGAGGAGAGAGGTGGGAGGCTGGGCTCTGGTTCTTCACTCTGCAGCCGCTCATCACTCACTGCTCTCCTCTGCGTCTTAGCCTGGTGGGCCTGGGCCATCTGTAAGCCCGTGTCCTGCCACCAGCCCCCTCGGCCTGCCTCTGTCTCTGCCTCCTCTAAGTAGCCACAGCGTTTCCCTGGGCCCCATTGGTTGACTCCTTCCAAAGAGAAAAATTGGTTTTTGCCTCCAGTTAGAAACCTGGGCAGTCACCACGGAGCACAGAGCATGCTGCAGCTAGGTATTGCACTCCAGGCTAGGCTGTTACAAGGGTGTCTCACAACCTCCAGGGTCCTGAGCTGTTCTTGGGCTTACAATTGCGGGCTCTGCCACAACCTACCTTCCCACAGGGGCAAAGGTTGTGCTTCAAGGCACCTGTGGACGGGGCGGGAGTAATGTCGGCAGTTCTGCTGGGACCCCCAGCCTCAGGTCTCCCTACTGTGCTGTCAGCCCCTGGTTCCGGTTCAGCAAACCCTGTCTGCTCTGTCTTTGAGTCCCCCAACTAGAAAGTGGAGTTGGTCTTTCTAATCTCTGTCCTGTTGTGTGGCTGAAACGACATGGTGTGCTTGAAGGACTTCCTGCAGGATGTCAGGTGGGAGAGGCGATGAGGGGTTCTGTGATGAGGACCCGGGGTCTTGGGGGACATAGTTGTAGAGGCTGGTCTTAGAAGAGCCCATCCAGGACTCGGAGGTCTCAGGGTGAGGGCGGGTATTCCTGCAGACAGAGCGTGACACTGAGACATCCTGGGGCTGCCGTGGCAGCTCAGGAAACTGCATGCTGGGAGGGGTACGAGTGTGTTACCCATCACTCACCGCCTCAGATAGTTCTCCATGCACGCCACGCCATTTTGCCTAAACGACAGGATGGAAATTGGTACAGTTATCTCTGCTCCCTTGTTGGAGGACTCAAAGACAGAGGAACATAGCAGGAGGGGGTGGCTTACATGTGGGATTTACTGACAAACGGCTGGAGTTTATCAAGCGCTGCCTCACAGGGCTGTTACTCCATCTTCTAATAAGTTATAGGCTATTAGGATTGTGTGATGTCCCCTTTACAGCTGGGGAATTGGAGACTCAGTTTTGGGGTGCTGAGCTTTCTGTTGACTGAGGTGTGGCAGAAGCAAGTACAGGGGATGTACCTCTCTGGTCCCCAGGTCTGCTTTCGCCCCTCCTATCCAGATAGGGTCCCAACTGGATCACTGTCAGCTCAGCTATGTTAAGAAGGGACAGGAAGACCCAGGTGCCCTTCTTGGAAGGACCTAGGGAGTTTTATTTAGGACAGGACCTCGGAGAAAGAAAAAACTGTGGGTCAGAACTGACATGGGCATTTTGTTGCTTTCTCTGGAGTGTGTGGTTCCTTGGGCTTGAGGGAAGGCAGGAGGAATTCTGGGTACATCCGGGATCCCAAGGCTTTCTGTCCTTGGTCCATATGGACTCTCTCTTCTTGGGGTTTAAAAGCCTACAGACTGTGGGAGTGAGGGAGAGAGGGAGGGACGGAGGAAGGGAGGGAGGGAGATGAGGTACCTGACTGCCAAGAGCTGCTGTCTTCTCTGAAGAGCAGTGTGGAGAACATCTGGCCAGATGCCTGGTGGGAACCTGGGGATTGTAGGACATGCTGGGGGTGGGATCAGAGTAGTCAGTTCAGGGTCAAGTACTAAGCCTTGTTCTAGGAGTGTTGACAGGACACAGGTGTAGGAGTAGGTCAGTGTTCTGGCCTCTTGATCGCTCCTCATCTGAAGTAGTATTTCTGGGGGCCACTGTGCCAGGCCCAGGGATAGGTATAGGGTCAAAGCAAAGGCTCATCTGTAGCCCTCATCACTGGCTGACACTCGAGCCCCAGGTGGTGGGCCAGGGCCCAGGGGTCAGGGCTAAGGCACCGCAGATGCTTTGAGGAGACTTCCCAGAAGAGGGTGACAGGTCCTTGGGAGGACGAGTGTTGTTTGAGACGCTGTGGGTGGGCACACACTGCTCTGGGGGAGGGTCTCAAGGCCTGTGGAATGAAGAAGGCAGGGTGCTCTGTGACTCGGTGTCTGCCTTCAACCTACAGGCCCCTTCCAGGATGGGCCGGTGCCAGCAATTGTGACCCTGGCAGTCCAACCGTCTGCTGCCTGGCCCGGCCTCCCTGGCCCCTGTGGTGCCTCTGATTAGTTGGCTTGGCAATGGCAGGGCAGCAGACGGCTTCTCCTTGCGCTCAGCACTTTCCTCTCCTGGCTGTTCGGTGCCCTCCGCCAACCTGGCGGGATCAGAAAGTATGCAGCCTTGGGGGCCCGGCCACAGCCGTGGCACACCTCTTTCTCCGCTAGCCTCTCCCTGCCCCCGGCAATGGGTCGTGCCCCTGGCTGAGGCTGGCACATGTCCTGTGATTTCTGCTTGAACTGGCCTGGCAGAGTGGCCGGGCTAATCTGGCTTGACAGCTCCTGTCTGTGGAGCACCTTGGGCCTGGAGAGGAGATGCCCGCTAGGAAGTGTAGCTCCTTCTTGCCATGGCCTCCATGGCCTCCCAGGTTCTCTTGAAGCAGAGGGTCTGCTCTGGGGTCTCCATCTCTCAGGCTTGGGGTGGAGCTGTTGTATTCATTTCCCTGCCTGGAATTTGCCACCATGGTACCAGTTTTGATGTCATCTAGACCATCTCCCCTGATGCTACTCATGTCACGCCCCTAGGCCAGACCCCTCTCTCCTGAACCCCACACTACTCCGAGCCCAATGAAGCAACTCTGTGAGGATGGACAGTGAGGCCCCCCAAATGCCACATGTCTAGATTCCCATCTCCACTGATAGCTGCTCTGTGACCCCAAACCTTCTATCTGTACCCGACTCCCTCCCTCCTCCCACATCCTATGCCTCATCTCTGGGTCCCACCTTCCCAGTATCTTCAGAATCCTCCCCGTGTCTTCACACCCCTCTGTGTCATCCACACCTGGCACCGCTGTCCTGTAGCTCACTGCAATGGAGGGCAAGCATGGCCAGGCAGGGGCGGAGGCATCAGATGCGCTGACAGCTGCGGAGGAGGCTTAGAGTGTCTGGGGCAGCCTCAGCCGTGAGGCTGAGGACAGGGAGTCCACTCCTGTGGGTCCCACCCAAGCCATTGTGTGGCCACCATTGCCCTCCTGGTCACAGAGCCCAGGAGCCTGTCCTCCGTAAAGACAGGAGCTCGTGCAATGGGGCATTCACTGGGCATTTACCCAGGATCCTGTGGGCTGTTTCCCAGGGGCCTCTTCTGCCCTGGCCTGCTCTGTTCTCCAGACCTTTGCTCCTGCTGCCCGAAGCTCGGCAGTGCAGACACGCCTCCTCACTTCCTTTGCCACTTTGCTCAGAGTAATCTTGCTTTTCTGGTCCCCATTTCATGCCCAGAAGTCCCCTGATCCTGACTGGCGGCCCCAACTCTTTCCTGGTTCACAGGGCTTCACAGTTAGTGCCCTGGACAAACGGGCAGATGTACACACGCATCAGGCTTGAGAACAAGTGTGCTTCATGGGGCATGGAGCTTTGTTTTTGTTTTTTTTTTTAGTTTAGTTTAATTAATTAGTTAATGTTTGAGATGGGTTTTTCCTCTGTAGCTCAGGCTGGCCTCAAACTTGAGGCCACCTACCCCCTCAGCTGCCCTAAGTAGAGGAATTGCAACTATTCATACCACATCTGGCCTCATCTGGTTTGATTTCTTTTCTTTTCTTTTCTTTTTTTTTTTTTAAGCTGATGAGTTCCTGGGACTTAGAGCAATGTATGGTGGTGTCAGGTTTCTTGTTAGTAGCCTTGGAGGGGGAAAATCTATTTACCTACCACTCTATCTTTCTTTAAAAGTTTATTTTCGTCTGTATGTGTGTTTTGCCTGCATGCATGTCTGTGCACTCTGTGTGTGTGTGTGTGTGTGTGTGTGTGTGTGTGTGTGGTGTGCCAGATACCTATGAAGGGCAGGAGTGGGTATCAGATCTCCTGGAACTGGAGTTACAGACGGTTGTGAGCTGCTATGTGGGTGCTGGGAATCAAACCCTGTCCTCTGGAAGAGCAGCCAGTGCTCTTGACTGCTGAGTCATCCCTCCAGCCCCTACCATCAGCCGCTCGTTCTCTGAGCTGTTGCTCTGGGCAGGACCCAGGCAGGACTGCGGAATGTGCACCTTGCATGCAGACTTGCCTGGGTCCAGAAGTTAGATTCAGAGCAGTGGAGCTCTGAACCTATGGAAGTCGCCGTGACTCAGGAAGAGTGGGCTCAGGTCAGGCACCAGCCCATTCCCAGGGACCAGAAGAGGAGACCCCAGGACAGAGAGAACCAAAGGAGTGAGATGCCCTTCTGAGTATGTGCTGGCCAGGAGGTAAGCAGGAAGCTGGGGTCTAAAGTGGCGTGAGCAGGCCTGCTTCTGGGAGTGGACCCAGGGATGGCCTGATAGGAACATTCGGAGTGGGCTATGGGCTGAGTTGAAGAAGAAGAAGGAGGAGGAGGAGGAGGAGAGAGAGAGAGAGAGAGAGAGAGAGAGACAGAGAGAGACAGAGAGAGACAGAGAGGGGGGAGGGAGAGAGGGAGGGAGTGTGTGTGTGTGTGTGTGTGTGTGTGTGTGTAAGTGTGTATGTAAGCTCTTGAATCAAAAGCATGTGTGCACATGGGAACTGCCTGCCTATAAATAAGGCTACTATAGCCATTGTGGCCCCAGAGGAGTATGACTTGCTATCCAGCTAGGACTAGGACCTCTTCATCTGGTCTGTGCTGGCTGCCACCAGGGACAGGTCTACATCAGGTGTCCTGTGTCCTCTATCTCCTATTGGCTGGGGAACAGGTCCTTAGCTACACTCTTGGGGCCACTGACAGCCTCACTCCATCAAGGGCCACCTGGCTTCTAACCCAAAGTAAGCCCCGCCTAAGAGAGGGAACGTGTGATGGGAGCAGCGGAAGTTGAGGATGGGTAATTTTGACTGGGAATGGTGAGAACCCAGGGAGACTGCTTGGAGGAGGAGCAAGAGCATATAGAGAAGTCTGAAGATGGCTCCTTCATCTACCCTTCCCTCTGTCCCTCTCTCCCATGTCTTCATCCCCCCCCCACCGTCTTCGTTTCTTTTTTTTTTTTTCTTTTTTTCTTTTGGTTTTACGAGACAGGGTTTCTCTGTATTGTTTTGGAGGCTATCGGTCCAGCCTGGCCTCGAACTCACAGAGATCCGCCTGCCTCTGCCTCCCGAGTGCTGGGATTAAAGGCGTGCGCCACCACCGCCCGGCCCATCTTCGTTTCTTTCTACTGCTCTGTCTGTGCTTCTCTTTTGCTTCTTCCAACCTCTTCTTTCTCATGTGCCTGGCATCAGGGCACCGGAGGAAGAGCGTCAGTGTCCTCCCGGTCTTGACTACTTCCTACACCAAGTATGTGAAGAAGGCTTAGCCAGGCTCCTCAGGGCCTTGCCTGACTCCTAATCCTGTGGTCCCAACTCCCTGGGCAGCCATGGATGAATTCAATTTGTGCTAAATTCCTAATTACCTAATTACACCTTGCCCCTGTAGCCCCCCAGACTCCCCTGCCCAGGGAACCCTGTGAGGGGAGCTGGGCCCCTGGGCAGGGGAAACAGAGGGAAAGGGCTACTGTTCAGGGAAAGTAACTGGCAGCTCAGAATTTCAATATCCTGGAGAACAAGGGAAATGTAATTAATTGAGCAACAAAGGCCACCCTTGGGAGCAGCCAGGAGCAGCCAGGCTGGCGCGTTGCTAGTTAGTGAGTGTCAGTGAGTCTCGGGCAGTGTTCAGAGTGAGAGGAGCCTGCAGCTTCCTCAGGGTAGTTCTGGTCCAGGTTTCTCTCCATCCACTGTCCCTGTGTGGTCTCTAGGACTGTACTTCCCAGAGCCCAGAGGCACTCCAGGGCTGTGTCTGCTCAGAGATCTGCTGGTGACAGTGACACAGGCCTTTGACTAGTCATCTACGCAACTTCCCTGCAACTCCTTGGACCCCTCCACAGTAACCCCAGGCCTTTCTCCCCTCAGCCCCTCTGGCAGATCCTTCACATCCTTCAGGGCCCACCTCCACCTCATCCTCCCTACAGATGCATCCTTGGCAGTGGTCCTTTTGCTCAACACTGCTGTCCCTGGCCCCTGCTGCTGGGCCGTGACGTGAGCTCTGAGGGGGAAGTCTCAGCATTGTGCTGGCAATCTGCTGCTTGGCGTATGCGTGCAAGCATGCATACATGAATGAATGGTTGCAGTCCCAGAAAGGCCTGCAGTTGGCTAACTTAAGTCCTTTGATCCATTTTGGGGAGCGTGTGAGGACCTGTTCTGTTGCCTTGTCTCCGCCAGTGTACACCCTTTGTTCCCATGTTGGGGGGGCGGATGTAGAGCAGTGGGGTGCTGAGCCTTGGCCCTGTTGGATGACACAGCCCGCCAGCGAGCCCCATTGCTTTTCCTGGGTGGACGCTGACCTAGTTTTGTGGGGAGGGAAGACGGGGGTGGACATTAATTATTGATTGGAAATCACTCCACGCTGAGTTCGTGATGCAAATCCATGATAATTATCCTCATTAATAACCACCTCAGCATCACACTGGGATAAATCAAAACCCAACAGGACCAACTCTCCTGCTTGTCCTCACTCTTCACTCCTCCCCTCTCCAACCTTCCACTCCTCTCCACTCTTGTTCACCAGCAGTCATCCAACAAACACCGATGAAGCCTATCTTCTGGGTTAGGCCCTGATGGCTTCTGGGGATGCTGAGGCGACTCAGACATAGACCTTGTCCCCGGGCACATACAGCCCAGTAGACAGGACAGGAAGGTAAACAGATGAATATTCATTAGGGTTAGATGTTGATGCAAATAAGACCTCTTAGGACTGTGTAACATACAATCCTAAGGCAGCCTTGACTAGGAGCTGCTGAGACTGCCTGGAGCAGGGGAGTGACTCTTGGGTGAGAAATGGTCTGGACAGCTCCACAGCGGGCTGGCGGATGAATAGGTACTTGTCCATTGTTTCCAGAAGAGCAAGCACGGGGGTAAAAGGCTTGGTCACAGGAAGAGGGTTAGACTCTCTACCAGGCAACAGTTTAAACTTCTGCTTCTTAGCTGTGGGACTCCAGTCAGTTCTTTGAATCTCCTATATAAAACAGATAATGTTGTCAGCCTTCTGCAGTCACTGTGAGGGCTGAAGGAGAGCCTATCTGTGGCTGTCCCTGTAACACTCATTACCAAAAAAAAAAAAAGGCTCCATAAAGGTCTGCTGCTTCACCCATGATCTTATGGAAGTGCATCAGGGCCCAGAGCCATTTTTCTGGCCTTGTGGGTATAGGGACCGACGCGGAGGAGTCCTCTGGCAAATCCCAGCTGGAGCCGGAGACTCCATCTCTCCCCCTGCCACCCCTCAGATTCTTGACCTGCTCCTGTTGCTTCTCCGCCGCTCTTCTCTCAGGCATGCGGATCCTGGTGAACCTCCTGCTGGACACGCTGCCCATGCTGGGGAACGTGCTTCTGCTCTGTTTCTTTGTCTTCTTCATCTTCGGCATCATCGGCGTGCAGCTCTGGGCAGGCCTGCTGCGGAACCGCTGCTTCCTGGAGGAGAACTTCACCGTGTGAGCTCCCTACCTCATCTTTTTTTTTTTTTTTTTAATGTGGAAGGTTTATTGGGGGAAGGTAAAGGAACAAGGAAAGGGAAGAGAAAGAGATAGTAAGAATGGCCAATTTGGGAAGGCTGGAGAGGAAGAGAGAGGGTAGGCCAGGAAGGGACACCTTACTGGGTGAGGGCCCCATGGATAGTGAAAGAGGGGCTTTTACACTTACATGGGTGTTCAGCAGGAGCCAGAGTTCAGAGTAGCATGTGTGCGAGCTCTTCAAAGAGTAGCATGTGTGTGAACTGTTCCAAGAGTAGCATGTGTGTGAACTCTTGGTGTTGGGGGTTCCCAGCATGTCTGTGCCCCCTTTGTACCGTATGGGTCTTCCTAACAGCATTCTGTGGCTGGCCCAGCTTTCATGTCACTATCTGCTAAACTTCCTTGTTGGCCGATCTTCCCCCGTAGTGATCCCATTTATCAGCACAAGTATTTGGGGGGGGTCCCTGGAGCAGTTGCATACTTGGTCTTGGGGGGACCCTAGGATGTGAGTTCTCCCCTACAACTAGGAATATTTGGTCCTCACTCTTTTCTCAAGACCTGGAACAGGGTTCTAATTTTTCACTATGAATGAATGAGAGAATGAACGAATGAGGGACTAATTAAGATGATAGCATGAATGAGCTCATGAATGAACAGATGAATGAATGAATGGGAGAGTGAATGAGTGAATGACACTATGGCAGAGGCAGGTTGGGAAGAAGGCTGGTTGTCCCTGGCTGTGCAGCAGGAGGAGTCTATGTGCTGGTTGGAGGTTGGCTGTTCCCTTGTCCTGTCCAGACCCTGAGAGGTGGCTCCCGTCCTGCCTTGGCTGTGAGGAGAGGAGATGGGGGACATGCCTGGGCCTCAGTGTTACCGAAGGCCAGTGTGTAGCTGGCCCACCTGGAAGAGGAATTCCAAATGTGAGAGGAGCCAGGGACAAGACCTAGCTGGCAAGGTGACTCCTAAGCTCTGAGGCCCATGCTCGGGGCAGGTGGCCTTATGGGCCTCAGGGGATAGAGGATGACCGTACTTCAGGCTGATGAATTCCAGGTCTGGCAGAGAGCAAGTCCAAGGTTATTCCGGGTCTGTAGACCCCATAGAGAGAGTTCAGGTCAGACTTTAACTCAGAAGACCTGGCTCAGAGCAGGCTGCAGAGCAGCTGGTAAGGAAGGCTTGCAAAGAGGTGCGTCTTTCCTGGGACTCAGACCCCAGTTCAGAATCCGGTGAGCCAGGCCTGGCCTTAGACAAGAGCAACAGGTACCCAATGGTTTTCTTATCTTGTTTTCCTATCAGCTTGTTACCTGGAGTCTTCAAATCACTCCTCCAGCCCCTAGCCAGCCGCTCATGAGCCATGCAGGCTGGGAGGGCAGGACCCTTTCTAGACGGAACACACAGGTGGGCACTGGACCGTCCGGGGACCTCAGTCCAAGCCATTGTTACGCAGACAGGGCCTGAGGCCCAGAGAGGGAAAAGATCTACTCAGAGCCAGGTTTGTAGGAGTCTCAGAGTATGGGCATCATAACAAACGTTTGCCTGCCATTTCCAGGGTCAGGCCATGCTTTTTCCTTGGTGTTGAGCCTAGAAGGATCAGGGAACTAACTGTGTGCTGGGACCTAGGGTGTTGGGCTGAGAAGAGAGGACTTTTTTTTGAGACAGGGTTTCTCTGTATTGTTTTGGAGGCTGTCCTGGAACCCAATCTGTAGACCAGGCTGGCCTTGAACTCCCAGAGATCCGCTTGCCTCTGCCTCTCCAGTGCTGTGATTAAAGGCATGCACCACCAACGTCCAATGAGAAGAGGGGACTTTTGGGATATCTAAGGATGCAACTTTGACCTGGACCTGAAAGGTCAGGAATGATGGGTGCCTCCTGAGTCATGGGCTGAGGCAGGAGTTAATTTGTGACAGAGCCTCCCACCACTGCTGTGCAGGTGAAGGCTGTGGCAATGCAGTCTGGACTTCAGGGTCAATTTCTGCTTCTGCCACCTGCTAGCCATGTGGCTTCAGCAACTTCATACCTCAGTTTCCCTATAACAGGGTTGTTTTGGGAATGCCCCAAATTAGAACACGTGGACCGTTAGGACAGTGTCTGATGCCAGGAAACTCGGAGCAGGAGTGAACCATTGTGTGACACCATGGGTGCTCCCCCAGCCTGGGAAGTTCCTGGTGTGTGTGTGTGTGTGTGTGTGTGTGTGTGTGTGTTCATTCATTTATTGGGAAGGTTCTAGAATGGCACCTGGAATCATGGGTGTGTGTGTGAGACTGGTGCTACGGCTGATGGATGGCAGCCCATAATAATTGAGCACTGAGTGGCAGGGCAGGCCTGAATCTGGTCCTGGAGAAAGACAGCTGGTATTCCCAGGGTGCTTAGCACACGCTGAGCATTGTGCACAGCAGGGCCACTTCAGTTACCTTCCAACATCCTGTGGGGAAGCATGCTACCTGTATTTGTTGGTTTGTGTGAGTGTGTATATGTGCCAGTGCATATGTGTGCATGTGTGTAGAGGCCAGAGGCCAACGTTTGGGGGTATTCCTTGATTATACTCCTCTTTATTTATTTATTTATTTATTTATTTATTTATTTATTTTTGAGAGAGGGTCTCTCGCTGAAACTAGAACTGATAGGTTTGGCCGGACTGGCTGGCCTCCAGGAGCCCTCACGTCCCGTCTCCTAGTACGGGGTTATAGGCACATGTCACCATGACCAGTTTTGATGTAGGTGCTGAGGAGCTGAACTCAGGTCCTTATGCAATGCAAGGCAAGCACTTGGCCAACCAAGGCTGGCAGCAGCAGAGCCCTGAGATCCCCAGGAGAGGGGCTCAGCCACACTACAGTGGAGGGAGGGTTCTGGGTAGCAAGTGTGGGAATGGGCTGGGCTGTCCATGTTACTGGTTGGTCATCTGAACTGGTGTCTAGGTGCAGGCTGGCCTCCACACAGCTGCCCTGGGGTTTCTATGTTCATGGAGTGGGACTGGCAGAAGAACCACAGGGTTGGCAGAAGGGTCTGCAGCAGTGACAAGTGGTCATCAGCTACCAGATGGGGAGAGCTCATCGCCCCTCACCGACTGCACTGACCCTTGAGTCCCAGATCTCTTCTGTCCGTCATTTGTGGAGCCAGGGACGGCACCTCCCATCTGGGCTGATGTCCACAGTTAACTGGAAACCTCTAAGAATTGTGACTTTAAGATGTCTGTAGGTTTGCAGGAGTGATTAAATCCAAAAAAGACCAGACTGAAACAAAAGCTTTGCAATTCATGCATCCATCAGAGAACTCAAATCAGAACATATAAAGAATGATTGTACACCGATAGGAAAGCCAAAGATGCTCTAATTAAAAATGGTCCAAAAGACCTTACCAGAGACCTCTCGAGGGGCTACAGGAGTGGTGGATTCGTATTTGAAGAGGCCCTTCTTCCAGGTCTTAAGGGAGTTGTAATTGAAATGGCAGTGAGGTACTATGGCACCCCACCAGAATGGTTTAAATTAGAATGACCATTATTGCCACAGACATAGAACAAGCAATGTATGTTCAGCTGTGTTCAGGGAGGTCTCAGTGGAACTTCAGGATTCATTGTGGAAGGCCGGATAGACCCAATGCTAAACCCACCCTTGGCTTGCCAGGGGTATCCCGGGCTTTGCTCGGAAGACAGGCTTGCGGGCTGGGGCCAATGGTGTGTCTCCACTGGCAAAGCATTCTCTTGGCATGCATGAGGCTCCCGGGTTCAGCCTTTAGCACAGCAAAGAGAAAAGAAAATGACAGCCAGTGAGCCTTAGCCAGGAATGGTGGCTCACACCTGCCATCCCTGTGCTCAGGGTGTTCTGGCAGAAAGACTTTAGGAAGTCAGCATTGGTTAAAAAACCAAATTCCATCCCCCCTACACTCACACATGCACGCACACACACCAAGAGAAAAGAAGGGTGACCTGTGCCCACTCAAGCATGTGGACAAGAGTAGTTCTGAGTCATAAGGGCCCCATATCCAGAAATGACCCAGATTGACAATTGGATAAGCAATAGCAATGTGCTCGCTCACTCACTGAACACTCTCATAGGTAAGAGCCCCAAGGAGTGGCTGTTTAACTCTGCTAATGGTGCTTTTGAGCAGCAAAAACCTGGCCCCCGATCCTGTTCAGCTTTCTAATATATTGAACTAATCTGAAAGCCTGAGGTCAGAAAAACATTCTCAAAAGATTTCCGGCTTCATCTTTCAGTCTGGCCTATTCTATCACAAAGAATTTTGCATGTGGTCCATGATGGGTGTAGTGACGTCAGGGCTGATTTATTTAATGTGTATTCAGTCTTCCCAGAACCCTGTGTGGCACGGCCTGGCCTTTCTGCATTGGATCAAGGTGATGTCTTAGTGGAAGCAGGTGGTCGTGAGCCTCTGGGCTGGTTGTGACCTTTGGATTGTTAAAGGGTGTCGATGAATCGTCTTCTACAGGGTGGTCCAGTTCATACTCCCACAAACAGTGTCAGTGCCTGCTCACACTCAGGCTTCACACACTTCCGTACAAAGCCTTGAGTGGCCATTCGTAGGAGAGGGGGCAATGTTGGTGCTGTTTCCGTTTGCTGTTTTTTGTTTGTTGGCTTTTGTTTTTGCTTTTGTTTATGAGACAGGGTCACTCTGTGTATTCTCGGCTGTCCTGGAACTTGCTATGTAGACCAACAAGCTTGGTCTTAAATTTATATAGATCTTCCTGCCTCTGCCTCCCGAGATTAAAGTCATGTGCCATCACCATCCTAAAGTTGCTTACTTTTTTTCCTTATTTTTTGGTATTTAATTGAATTAAATTAATTTTTTTGACACAGCATTTCCAGACAGGCATGCTGGCATGCACCTGTGATCCCAGCACTCAGGAGATAGAAATCATAGGATCTGGATTTGAGGTCATTGTTAGCTGTATAGAAAGCTCAAGGATAGCCTGAACTACATGAGACCTGTCTCAAACAACCAGTCAACCAACAACACAAATAAAAGAAGGAAAGGCATCTTGTTATTCAGTTCAGGCTGACCATGAACTCAACACTTATCCTAGGCTAGCCCCCAAACTCACAATCCTCCTACCTCTGCCTCCCGAGTGCTGGCTTCTGTGTTTGCCTTAAGACACAGGTCTGTCTCTATGCTATGGTCCCCATTAAGGCCCCTTTTCTGTAAAATACCTCACTAGGCACATGACTAGTCCTAGAGTCCTCTCCTGCAAGGCTAGTTTTCACTTATCTTTTTACTTTTAAATCCTGCCTGGATGATTTTCCTTGAACCATCTATCTGGGCTCCCTAGATAAAATCACAATGGATCAAATGTCATAGATGAGATAATTCATGTCTAAGGAAAGAAGAGACCAGTCCAGGGCCACACACTCCCTCACAGGCTGTCCAGAAAAATCCAGTGGCTGCTAGCTGAGCTCTGTCCTGTTCAAACAGTGTGGCCTGGGCCAGCCAGGTAGCTGGGTGATGACTGTGCCAGGCCACAGTGTAGCTCAGGGAGCCCTGGCTTAGCTCTGTGGAGCACAGGCTCCTCCAGGGGAGGTTCCTCAAAGGGGAGAACATGAATAAGGATGGTAACAGGAGTGGGAAAGTGTCTCAGGAAGGGACTACACATTCCTGGGTCCGGAGGCAGTGATGGGGCCTTGCACTAATCTGGCTACAGCATGGCCTTTTTTTTTTTTTTTTTGCCTGGCACCCCTTGGCCGTGGTCCTCCCTTGCTGTTCTTTGACTGCTCTTTTCTATGGCAGACAAGGGGATGTGGCTCTGCCCCCTTATTACCAGCCAGAGGAGGATGACGAGATGCCCTTTATCTGCTCCCTGTCGGGGGACAATGGCATCATGGGCTGCCATGAGATCCCCCCGCTGAAGGAGCAGGGCCGAGAATGCTGCCTGTCCAAAGATGATGTGTATGACTTTGGGGCGGGGCGCCAAGACCTCAACGCCAGCGGCCTCTGCGTCAACTGGAACCGCTACTACAATGTCTGCCGCACAGGCAATGCCAACCCTCACAAGGGCGCCATCAACTTCGACAACATCGGCTATGCCTGGATTGTGATCTTCCAGGTGAGAGCATTCAGGCCCAGGGCTGGTCAGCAGCCAGCAGCGGGTGGCAGGGCTGGCAAACCTCACTCAGCAGGCAAAGTCTTGAGCCGGAGTTTGTCGCCCGCTGCTTGAGATGCGGCCTCACCCCGCTCACTTTGCAGGTGGGAAACCAAGGTTCGAAGGAAGAAAACACGCCTGTTGCCCAAGGAGTCTGTGGTGACCAAAGCAAATCAATGCGCTCGGGCTCCCTCAGAGCCTCTGCTCCTTATAGATGCCCGTGTGGGCTGAGTCAGAGCAGGGGGTTCTGTTCACAGAGGGCAGAGGCAGGTCACGGCTCCATTGGAAGGGCTGGGCTGAGCCAAAGCAAGGGCTCACTGCGGTAAGGAAGGTCGTTTCTGTACGGGTGGCACCTGGGGCCGGGCTTGGCGGAGCCTGACTGGCTTGTGTGGAAAGTGCTTTCATCCTGTGACCAATGCACCCTTGATGACCGTGTACACCCGTGATGACCGTGTGCAGAACATTGCGGCTCCTGAACCAACTCCATCTCTGTGTTCTTGAGGGGATTAAGCAGGGTTCGTTTGGGAAACCAGGGCTGCAGGACACGTGGGATCTTTCTTGTTGGCCTGTCTGTGCCTCAGTTTTCTCTTCTTCATACCGAGTGGATTCTTCATATTGGACAAACTGTGCTAGCAGACTCCTTCCCTCGGGTCCTGACCGCACGCCAGTGCTGTGAGCGGGGGGGGGGCAGTCCCTGTGCAGTGAGGGGCTGTCCTCAGGGGAAGGAGGGAAGGAAGGGCGGAGGAGGGCAGGGGGTTCCCACTCCACCCCAGGAAGGACCACATCAGAGATTCAGTTTGGAGGCAGCTGAACTCGTGCCCAAGCACTGTGCTTTGGGTTTCTGGGTTGGTCAGCCCAGAGGGTGGAGGCTGCTCTCCGCTTTGCCACAATCAAGGGTGAGGCTGAGATAGGGAGGCCCCAGTGCTTAGCCTGTCTTTCCCCGGGTGGCTCCTAGTCTCTGGAGGGCATTGTGGGGGACAAGGAAGGGAATGGCCAGCTGACCCACACCTCAGCTCTGCTGGGGTCTGTCATCCGTGCACTGAAGAAGTTAGTGAGCTCAAGTCCAAGGCTCTCTCCAGCTTGTGCCCCCGCCCCCGGTGGCGGCCCTTTAAGCAAGAGAGGACAGGAGTCCCTGCTCCCCTCCTGCCTGGCAGTGTGATGTTGTGACAGCAGCATCTCTGAATCTTGGTTTCCTTACCCATGCTGTCCCCTACCCCAGCCCTTGCTGGGGGTGTGTCTTGAGTCCTGGTGCACAGGAGGGCCCAGTGTCTTAGACTCGGCCCTGTCCTCATGCCTGCCGCAGGTGATCACTCTGGAAGGCTGGGTGGAGATCATGTACTATGTGATGGACGCACATTCTTTCTACAACTTCATCTACTTCATCCTGCTCATCATAGTAAGTACCAGGGAAAGTTCGGGGCCACGGACCGTGGCACTTGGCCTGGGTGGGGAGGGAGGGGTGGGATGGGCTTTCCCCAGGGAGCCCTCTGGGCTGGAGGAGCCTGGCAAGGCAGGAGGCAGCCAGAGGAGCGGGCAATCCATCCCCAGGGAGGGCATATTTTAAATGCAGTCAACCAGCCAGTGATTGAAGGGGCTCATCAGGGCTGTGGCTGGGAGCATCCATGACACCCTCTGCCTTCACGTCTCATCCCTGGACATTAGCATCCTCCCGTTGATTCTGCTTGTCTCTCGCTGCCCCATCCCCAGGAACGCGTTCTCTCATCCCCTTAGATGGGGTTATAGCTCCAGAATGGAGCTCCCCAGGGATTCCATCTGGTCCCCATTTTTCCCGGGGCGGACAAGATGCTTTGACTGGCTACATGGGGCTTGTTCCTCGGCAAGATATAGGGTAGGAGGTTGGCCTTGGTGGAGGCCTGGGAAAGTCTTTAAACTCTGGATTCCCTGCAGCTCTGTCTGTGGCCAGGGGATGGAGGCAAAACTTCCTGTCCCTGCTTTCCAGTGTCTACCTTGTCCTGCCTGCCTGTGGCTTCTGCCTCAGCATAACCCATGGAGGTCAGGCCTCTGGGAGAGCTGTGTTCCCCACCCCTCCCCCCAAGCATAAAGGCTGAGTTCTCTAGCTTCCTGGTGGTGGACAAAGGCAAGCCTGGCTCCCTTGAGTAGCATTCTGACTGAGGAGTTGGGACAGGCTGGCTGCTGGCCTGAGTCACGCCTGATGTGATGTAGCTTCAGTGATTTCCTGGGGAGCCTGGGGCCTTGGACTCTGGAGTGAAAGAAACTCTGGATGAAAGAAAGAAGGGCTCAGATTTCATTCTTCATCACTGGCTATGCATCAGCTAACTTTCAACAGAACATCCGGGAAAGATGAGCTGAGTTCTGGGGACAGAGCAGGGACCTAGGCCTTGCCCTTCTCCAAGGAGCTCCCAGTCTGGGAAGGAAGGGTTGACAGGTGACATAGACATACAGAACCTCAGGTATCATGATAGAGAGAAGCCTGTAGAGGTTGGAGGGGCCACTTGGAGGATGGCAAGGATGTGGGTGGCTTCCTGGAGGAAGGCAGGCAGCTCTGTCCTCTCCCACAGGAAGCCATTTATTCACAGTGCTACTTGAGGCAGGCTCCTCATGGACTCCATGAGATGGGACAGTGACAACACTTAGCTCCCAGATGATGGTGAGGGTTAGCTGTGATACAACCGGGAGTCTGTATACCCTTGGTATCCAATAAGTGGTAAATAGATATGCCCTGATGTTATTGGGGTCACTTGAGTCCCAAGAGCCCCTGTCTCAGGCCAGAGGGTGCTGGCTGGTGAGGGGCTTCAGTCCTCACATTCAGAGGGTGCTGGCTGGGGAGGGGCTTCAGTCCTCACATTCAGGGGGTGCGGGCTGGGGAGGGGCTCCAGTCCTCACATCCAGGGGGTGCTGGCTGGGGAGGGGCTTCAGTCCTCACATTCAGGGGGAGCTGGCTGGGGAGGGGCTCCAGTCCTCACATCCAGGGGGTGCTGGCTGGGGAGGGGCTTCAGTCCTCACATTCAGGGGGTGCTGGCTGGGGAGGGGCTCCAGTCCTCACATTCAGGGGGTGCTGGCTGGGGAGGGGCTCCAGTCCTCACATTCAGGGGGTGCTGGCTGGGGAGGGGCTCCAGTCCTCACATCCAGGGGGGTGCGGGCTGGGGAGGGGCTCCAGTCCTCACATCCAGGGGGTGCGGGCTGGGGAGGGGCTCCAGTCCTCACATCCAGGGGGAGCTGGCTGGGGAGGGGCTTCAGTCCTCACATTCAGGGGGAGCTGGCTGGGGAGGGGCTTCAGCACTCCTCCGGGCAGGAAAGTCCTGTGCCCCTTGCTGCAGTCCCCGCTTTACAGATAGGGAGCAGAGAGGATGAGGGCTGGTATGGAAACAAATGGGGTATAGAGGGGATACTTGGCTCCATCTCCCCATCCAAGCACACAGTCAAAGTCCAAGCCGAGTAGGACTCAGGACCTTTTATGATCTGAAGGACTGTGGCTTTCCTCTTGGCTTCAGCATCTCTGTTCTACATGGCGGGTAGTGAGGCTAGGCCTTGGTCCTGATGGGGCCTGGGCTGGATGTAGTCCCAGTCTGACCTGGGAGGTCACCTAGGCTGTGCCTTCCCCTGCAAGGACTCAGTGATCTTTTCCTGTCCTATCTGTGTCTGTGTTTCTGTTTCTCTGGGCCCCTCCATTTTCCCCGAATCTCTGTCTATTTCTACTCCCAACTCTGTATTTCCCATGTGCCCCCAATTCTGCTCTCCGTCTCTTTTCCACCCTCCCTCTGTCTTCCCCTCTCTTCCCCCTCCCCCTCCCCTCCTCTCCTCTGCCCTCCTCTCCCATTCTCCTTCCTCCCCATGCCCTTTCTGTCTTTGACTCTCTGTGCTCTGGGTGTCCCTGTCTTGCTGTTTCTCTGCTCTGTCTTCTGTCCCCTCTTCTATGTCTCTGGTCTGTCCCCTCCTCCTTCCCCATTTCTGCTGTCTCTGGCCTCTGTGTCTGCCTCCTGCTCTTGCTAACTCTTTCTCCATCTCTCTGTACCCTTTTCCTGTGCCCTCCTGCTGATTCTACCTCTCTCTCTACTTCCTTGGCCCCACTGTCCCCTCTGTCCCTGTCCCTGTCCTTTCCTCCTGTTGGTCACAGGTGGGCTCCTTCTTCATGATCAACCTGTGCCTCGTTGTCATAGCAACCCAATTCTCGGAGACCAAGCAACGGGAGCACCGGCTGATGCTGGAGCAGCGCCAGCGCTACCTGTCCTCCAGCACGGTGGCCAGTTACGCCGAGCCTGGTGACTGTTACGAGGAGATCTTCCAATATGTCTGTCACATCCTTCGCAAGGCCAAGCGCCGTGCCTTGGGCCTCTACCAGGCCCTGCAGAATCGGCGCCAGGCCACGGGCCCGGGGACACCGGCCCCTGCTAAGCCTGGGCCCCACTCCAAGGAATCCAGCCACTGCAGTAAGTGGGCTTCTCTCTGCAGCTCGTGTGCCATGACCGGGGGCCTCAGAGCGGCAATATTGCAAGTGGATCGTGCCGGTTGGAGCACAAAGTGTCCACATCAGTTGTGGGATCCCAAGGATTCATTTCAGGCTCTGGTGTTTTCCTTGTGACCGATGCAGGACTCATCTGCTCTGCTCGCCCCTTGCCCTATTCCCCGTCCAGCCTGTGTGGGATGGCCCTCACTCCCTGGAGAAATTCTTCCAAGTTCTGCAGGCGAACTGGGCACCACTCCCTTGAACCTACACTCGATAGTCAAGTGCACAGTGATTGTTCCCAGCCTTGAGAGACTAGCCTCCCACTTTGTGACCGCCCCCACCATCCCCCACTGTGTCTGCCATGGCTGCTCCCTGCTCACCAGCGCACATGAGTAATGACAGCAGGCCCCTGGCACACGGGCAGTGCATGTCATGGCACCTGGGGACCCTCATCCCCATGCTCTGCTCCGGCCTCATGCTCGGGTGGCGCTAGACTGTAAGTTTGGTGTTTAACTTAGAAAGGATACTCTAGGCTGGGAATGTAGTACAGTTGCTAGTGTGCTTGCTGGGCACGGGTGAAAACTCTGGGTTCAAGCCCCATGGGGCATGGTGGTAATCCTGGTGCTCGGGACATAGAACAGGAAGATCAGAAGTTCAAGGGCATCCTTAGCTACACAGTGAGTTCAAGACCAGGCTGGGCTACATGTGACCCTGTTGCAAGGAGAGAGTTGGAGAGAGAGAGAGAAAGAGATAGATAGATAGAGAGATAGATGAGAGATATTCCTTAGCTCGTTTATTTCAAGAAATAGCCCAGAGAAGGGGGCAGACTAAAAAGTGTCTCCAGTTTTCAGAAGGGAAACCCAAGGTCGAAGGGAGTCACCTCAGTGGTGTGGCGTGTCAGTGAAAGTGCGGTCAAGTGGATTGTCAGAGGTGCTGGGCCTTGCCGAGTGTCTCGAGCTGCAAATGTACCCAGCCCTAAGTGGTGGCCACCCAGGCTAGTGGGGATTCCAGGTTTGGTTCACTTTCTCCTGCTGGTGCTGAGAAGTTGACAGACCCTGGGTTTGTTCCTTGGAGCAGCTGAGGAGCATGGCATGTCCCGTTCCCCATATGAACTTGAACACCACAGTGATACCCATCTCCTTCTCCAGAGCAGGGCTCAAAGGGATCTACTAGTTTGTGCCTGTGAGTGACAACATATACTGCCTAGGCCCTGTCTGGTGAAGTCCAGGTCCCTTATGCTGCCAGTTAGAGGCTGGTAGAGAACAGACAGTTGCCCACTGTCCATAGACACTAGCCACCTAGATGTGGCTCCAGGCGGCCTGGGGGCTGGCCTTGCAAGTGGAGAGGAGAGCTGGGGTCTGGGCAAGGCTAGCTCGTACTTTCCTAGGGGTGAGCTCCCTGTTGTTGCTGCCACCCTTGCCCTGGAACTCCATGGAGAGAGGTTCTACAGTTTTCAGTTGTCCCCCCAGGCTTCTGCACCTTCTCCTTCTTCTGTGTCTGGTAGAGGTGCTGAGCCTGCCTTTGATCCTCCAGGCTGGAGTGGGATGGCTCAGGTGTCTGGTTGCTTTGTAGTATTTGGAGGCTGGTGTGGAGAAGTGTAGGAGTTCCTGCGTTTCTTTCCCTTTAGTGATTTTTTCCCTTTGTCTTATTCAAGCATGTTTGTGTTACTATAATATGGGAAAGTATAAAGAAGAAACCACCCAGGTGTAGTGGCACATGTCTTTAATCTCAGTTCTTGGGAGGCAGAGGCAGGTGAATCTCTGAAGTTGAGGCCAGCCTGGCCTGTATGGTGAGTTCTAGGACAACCAGGACTACACAGAGAAAAAAAAAACCCATGAATCAAATAAATAAATAAATGAAAGGAAAAAAAATAAAAAGAAGAAACCAAACTAGCTAGAGAGAAGCCTCTTGATGCCTCTTCGGATTGACTTGAAGATCCAAGGCTAGCACAGGGGTTGAAAGTTAAGGTGTGAAGAGACAGCATGACCTTGGCAATTCTTGTAAGAAAAACATTCTGGCTTACAGTTCAGAACTTTAGTCCATTATCATCATGATGGGAAGCATGGTGGTAGGCAGGCAGACATGATGCTGCCTACATCTTGATCAGACAGCAACAGGAAGTTGACTGAGACACTAGGTGTATCCTGAGCACAGGAAAGCCCACCCCCCCCACACAGTGACACACGTCCTCCAACAAGGCCAAACCCACTCCCACAAAGTCACACCTCCTAATAGTAGCACTCCCTATGAGATTATGGGGGCCAATTGAATTCAAACTACCACAGACCCTATCTGTTGTGATCCTGCCCCTGCTCCTGTCTAGCCTGACTCTTGTGTGGAGGGAAGTCCTGGGAACCCCCAGAGCAAGAGCCTGCCTCTGTCTGGGGCTATGCCTCTTCCCTGAGAACTTCACACAGATGAGCAAAGTGGGGTGCCAAAGCTGCCAGAGCTTCCTCTGAGGGGAGTCCACCCTCCACTCAGACCTGCAGTTCCCAGATCCGCACAACTGTGTCTGTTGAGTGACTGACCCAAGGTCAAGGTCAAAGGTGACCGGGAGTTAGCATGGACCGAGGTGCCAGGTACGGATGAGCCTGCCACATGCCTAATGAAGGCAGTCATCCATAGCTTTGTCAGGTGGGTGCCCCCATTCCTGCTTCTGTACAGGGACAAAGCCTGGATGGAGATAAGATGTTTCCCCAGGAAGCACCAGGCCCACCAGGTGGGGTCCGCTCGTGTCAGACAGTGTCCCTCGGGGCGCTGGGGACCTGGGGACCTGGTTTGGACACTAATGCTGCCCTCTGCTTGTTTTTCAGAGCTGTGCCCACGACACAGTTCCCTGGACCCCACACCCCACACTTTGGTGCAGCCCATTTCTGCTATCCTGGCCTCCGACCCAAGCAGCTGTCCGCGCTGCCAGCATGAGGCAGGCAGGAGGCCCTCAGGCCTGGGCAGCATGGATTCGGGCCAGGAAGGCTCGGGCTCTGGTGGCTCTGCAGAAGCTGAAGCCGATGGGGATGGACCCCAGAGCAGCGAGGATGGAGCCTCCTCGGGCTTGGAGAAGGAGGAGGAGCAGGAGGATGGGGCGGCTCGACTGTGTGGTGACGTGTGGCGAGAGACACGAGCCAAGCTGCGGGGCATCGTGGACAGCAAGTACTTCAACAGAGGCATCATGATGGCCATCCTGGTCAACACTGTCAGCATGGGCATCGAGCACCATGAGCAGGCCAGTGAGGGCACAGGGCCTGGGCCGGGTTTGGGGAGAGGGAGAAGCAGGCCAGTGTGGAGCGCCGGGTTCAGGTCGGGCAGGGGTGGAGGGGCACACTCAGGCCAGACTGAGCCCACTCCCACATCTGCCTCTGGCCCTTGCTAGAGTAGAGTCTAACCCTTCCAGATGGCTTCCAGGCCTTTCCCGAGACAACACTCGGGGCAGATACTTTTGGGTGTCTGCAGAATGAATGGCTGATGAGTGAGGCTCATGGATTTCATGGGATTGGGAATCAACTCAGGGGCGGTCTGCCTCTTTTCCCCCTAAGCTGCCCGGAAGCCTGCAGTCCATAGGGCATGCCTGCGGTAACAGCTTGTCAAATCCTGGCTCCATTTGGAGTAACCCCACTTCCTGGCTCCTGTCCACTAGTCCTTTTTGGAGGGTGTGGCTTCCTAGGCCTGTTCCTCAGCCTGGTGGAGCACCCTCACTTGCCAACTGGCTATGCCAGGCCCACTGCCCCGAAGTCCCACAGATAGCCAACAGCCAGGTTTGAACCCACCGACTGTGGCAAGAGTGACACCCCAGCAGGAATTGGATTCTGAGTCCCCTTGGCTATGGTGTCACTGTCATTCTGCAAAGTCCTCCCCTGTGCCCAGAGGGGCCACACTCTTCATTTCTCTGCTCATTAGCTCACCAAGCACAGGCTTCATTCAATTTAGTTAAATATGGCCCCTGGGGCTGCCACCAACACTCAGTTGGTACTACAGGTTTGCCAGCTCTTCTGACTTAATTAGAAAGATCTTTGGGGAGGCTGCTGGGTGGGATCTCTGCAGGGGAAGCTGGAGAGAGGAGAGGACTGTCCTTTGCCCGGAGGCCCTAGACTGTCAGAATGCAGAGACCCAGCTGCATTTACACGTTTGGGGAAGGGGCTGTGGGAGGAGCTGCTATTGGGCGCCTGGCTCTGGTGTCTCCACCCTGCTACACCAGAGTCTCTTGTCCTGTGAGAGCCAATTTTCTCACAAGATAAATTGTTGGGAATTTATCAAGCAGTTGTTAAACAGTTGCTTGTTTGGAAAGGGTTATGGAGAAAGAATTTACACCACGGAAATTGGCAGATGCCACAGATCAGGGCTTCTTCTCACTGGCTTACTTGAACCCCACTGGTCTCCGCCTTCTTGAAGCCCCTCCAAGGCAGCACCACAACCAAGGCTGCTCTTCTTATGCCAGCTTGAGCTCAGGCCAGTCGTGGTGCCTGCGTGAGTCTGCTTAGGGTCTCTTCTGGCTCCTCTCTTGGCCCTGCCGTATCCCTCTTGAGCATGCTTACTTTCTTTAAAAAATTGACTTGAGTTGGGCACAATGGTGCACACCTTTAATCCCAGCACTCGAGTGGCAGAGGCAGGTGGATCACTAAAATTTGAGACTAGCCTGGTCTTCAGAGCTCGTTCTTAGAAACCCTGCCTCGAAAACAGCAGCAACAAAAGCCGTTTGTTTTTATTACATCTTTACCCACTGAGCCACCTTGTTTGGCCCCTTGAGCAGGCTAACTTCTGGAGCTTCTCCCATTGGTACAGCAGAAGTCACGTGGTGCTGCAGTTACCTGTTACCCGGAGTCTCTACCTGGCTGGAGATGGCCCCTGCCAAGTGTAGGGTCTGCCCTGACCTCCTCATCTGCAACCTCAACTGAGAGATGTCTCTGTCCGAGGCATGCCACTTACTGGGAACTTAGTAAGCTCCAGGCCCAGAGAGAGTGTCCCTGAGTCCTCACAAGCATTTTCCAAGCTAATGTCACAGCTTCCTGTTTTCACACTTGGAAGGCCACTGCTCAGAGACCATACCCTCCATTCATGGCCTGGATTCCACCCCTGGTTCTGCGTCTGATGGACTGGGTAGCCCTGGGAAAGTCACATGCTTACCTAGTTAGTGTCTCTATCCACAGATAAGCCAGAACCCCTCCCCCCAGAACACACACACACGCGCGCACGCACACACACACACACACACACACACACACACACACACACACACACACGGGGTGTTCGGGAAGGGCAAGCGTGTGAATTCTGGTTTTCTGGTAGGCATTCATGACTAGCAGGTCTTTTGTTCGAGCCTTCTGCCACCAGCCTGGTGTGAGTTTACCATCCACTGTCTGGAGCCTCAAAAATTAGTTAAAGAAGACGCGGGGAGGAGGAGGAGGCACTTTTAGCCATTCTTTTTAAAGCAGTGCCGAGTGGCAGCCATTGTTCAGTGGAGCTCTGCGCAGGGCCCGCTGGTATTTTTGTTCCTCGCCCGGGGCTCTCAGACACCTCTCTGTGGGAAACTGATCCGCCCCCAGGTTTATTCTGAGCACCCCCCACTGAGGTCGCACCCACAGTGAGAGGTGGCCCAGGGCTGCAGATGGCATGCCAGGAAAAAGGGGAGAGCGTCACAGGTCCTTCCTCCCTGCCCCCACCCAGGCCTGCAGAGAACTCCGAGCAACGCTTGCAGGGGGACAGGCGGTGAGGTCCTGGCTCGTCACCCCTGCCTCCCTAATTATAGGGAGCTCAGTACAGATGCTCACAGCCTTTGCCACTCAAATAATGGAGGGCCATCACCACGAACAGTTTCCTTGTCCAGCCTCAGTATGTCTGTGGGTATTCCTTGTAGGGCCTGACCTATAGGAGATCGCAGGTGAAAGGGTGCCAGCCGGTCATGGACTTACATGTGTCTCCCGAAGAGAGAAATAATGCCCAACAAGGGCGGGGTGTGTCTCGATGGCCGATGGCTTGCCTGGCGCATCCCCAGGAGACCTGGGAGACTTGAGGAGACCACACCCCTTGGGTAGTGTCTGGTTGAGTTGTGGGACCATGAAGAGAGTCGGGTCATCTTTGCCAGGCTTCATCTTCACAGAAGCCCTGGAAGGCAAACTGGCTATGTGTCTCATCCCTGCTAGGAAGATGGGGCAGGTGGGGAAACTGAGGCAGGTGACTAGGCTGCCCAGGTGACCCCGGCAAGCAGTCAGCAGGGCTGACTCTGAGCTGCAGACGGCATCTGTGGGTGATCACAACAGAGGTGGGGCACAGGCCCGGAAGACACGCGGGGTAGTCTCCGTCTTAGCGCCTCCCTGACTAGACCTGGGACTCTTCTCAAGCTAGGCAGGGCAACCCTGAAGCTTCACCTTGGCCCGGTGAAGGCCGGGCGAGTAAAGGCTTGCATGGAATGGGCACTAGGAAGGGGTCCTCCCACACTTAGGGCGGCCCCACTCCAGGATGAAGAACCATTTGGGTTCCTGCTCCCAGGGGAATGTGTTCAAGGCCTCCCCCAGTCGTAGGTGACTCAACGCTCATTGGGTAGCTCCTGTCAAATAATCCAGGCTTAGGGTGACTCTGGGAAGAGGATTATGGGATGGTTTAGTGTCTGACATTTTAACTTTGTGAGGGCCGAGAGAGAGAGAGAGAGAGAGAGAGAGAGAGAGAGAGAGAGAGAGACAGACAGAGACAGAGAGAGACAGAGACAGAGAGAGACAGAGACAGAGACAGAGAGACAGAGAGACAGAGAGAGAGAGAGAGAGAGAGAGAGAGAGAGAGAGAGAGAGAGGTACCAACATGGGTCACAACTAAGGAGGGCTTCCTGGAAGAGGTGGCACTGAGGATGGATCTTGTAGGATGACAGTGAGTCATCAGTTAGAAAGACAGGTACAAAGGAGGGGTTAGGACCCAGAGCTTCCAAGAAGGTGTATGTGCAGGGTGTAGTGGACAGGTCATGGGGCAAGCAGGGTTGCTTATCCACTGTAGGCTCAAGGATTCTTCTGTCCTCAGTGCCTCGGGGAGCCAGGGAAGGCCTGTAAGCAGGAGAATAATATGCCTGCTGAACAAACTTCTCCTAAGATATGTCCTTGTGGTGGCACCTGGTTCACACAGCAGAGGGCAGAGACATGACTCCAGAGTGGACTCCAGCTTGGCTTTGACCCTGAGCAGTGACTTCTGTCCCAGCCACGTTTCCTACCTATTAAATGGGGACAGTGCGGGCAAGATGGAAGCCTAGATGATAATTGCCTGGAAAGGGCTTTGCACGCCTGCCCCGCCCACACCTGCTGCCATTGTCAGCATGGCGCTAGGCTGGGCTTGAGGGGTTCCGGACCTCTGCATGTCCTTTCCTCTACCCCTGTAGAGGTGGCCAGAGACTGGACAGCCTGAGGCCCCTAGGCCCAGCACTGGCCAGGGTGAGCCCCCACACCTTCTAGATGCAACCTGCCATTTTCTGACATGGACCACCTGCTCTTTCAAAGGGTGCACGGTGGGCATCCCTGTTAGACTTCTCACTGTCTGTCTGTCTGTCTGTCTCTCCTTTCCTGGCATGTCTCTGACTTCCACCTTGTCACTGTGTCCCAATCGATCCCCTCCCTTTTCTCCCCCTAGAATAGGATCTCACGTAGCCTAGGCTGGCTTTGACCCCAATACATAGTCAGCAATGACCTTGAACTTCTGATCCTCCTGCCGCCAACCCCTGGCATGCTAGGATTCCAGGTGTGTGCTGCCATACCAAGGTAACGGGCGTGGTGATTGCACTTAGGACCTTGTGAATGTCAGAGCAGCCCTCTGAGGACTGAGCCGCGTCCTCAGACCGCCTTCTTTTATGTCTGTATCAGGGCTTCCGCCTCTGCCTTTTGCTCGCCGTATCCCTATCTGTCTGTCCATCCACCCGGTTTCCACCTCTCTGCATCCCTGCCTTGCCCCTTCCATCCCTCGCTTGGCCTCCCACGCGTGGTGTCTATATTCATCCGTCTGCCTCTCTCCCGGAAAGATGCTCTTGGGAGTGATGGATGGTCCATTAGAGAAAGATTAACAGGTGTGCGCTGCCTGGAGAAGCAGCTGTTGCGGGGGAGGAGGGAGACGAGTGGGTGACCTTTCTGAAGCACGGTGGCTGCAGCACGGTTGGAGGGAACATGTACACATTGTATGCGGCTAAGAGCCAGCGGATGGCCACCACGGACCCGTCAGCTGCCACCCTCCTCCTCTCTGAAGATCTGGTTTGGGTGGGCTGAGTGAGCGGCTTCAGAGTCTGTCCCACCTACGCCTTCCCAGGGTCCTGCTCCCCTCGAGTTTTGTGAGTCAAATGTAATTACGGATGGAAATGGGTCCCTCTCCTTTTATCTGGGCTTGAGAGGAACTGGCAGTTTTATTGAATTTCCTGGGCACTAGGGATGGGAAGCTGGTGGCTGCATAATTTTTTCTTTCTTCTTGTAAGCCATATGGAATCAAAGTTGGGCCCTTGGGGTTCCCTGCTGCTCGCGGTGGGAGGGCTGAGCTCGGAGTTAGGGTGCTGGCAGGTGGGAGGTGGCTTCCTGTTGTGGCACCTGCTTGCCACCCAGCCCTTGCCCTGGCTGGGAGTTTGGCTTGGTTACCCTGCTCTGCTCCCCTGTGTCACCAGCTCCCTTCCTTTACCTCCTACAGGAGGCCGCCGGGCTCCCCAACACTGTCCCCCAAGCCATGCTTAGCCTTACCAGTGTTGGTGGGTACTGGCTTGCTTTGTTTCTGAGGTGATTCGCAGGGCTCTGCCACTGAGAGTGGGCGTCCCCGTGGCCTCTTGAGGAACATTGGCCCCGCACAGTGCGGGCTCTTGGAAGACCTGTATGATACACCCAGGAGGGAGCAAATGAATGAGCGAGTGAATGCTTGGTTCAGGCAGGATTGTGCTGCACTGGAGTCCGCTAATACTGCTGGGGGCTTCTGCGCAAATCAGCCCCTGCCACGCAGCCAGTTTCCTTACTTACTAAATGGAAAGGTCAGTGGTGGCCTGTCAGGCTTTGAGGCTCAGTGAGGGAGGAATAAGTTGGCCATTCGTTTTCTAGATTCAGGCAGTAGCCATTGGCCCCTCACTGTGGAGAGGAGAGCCTCCTTACCTGGCCCTTAGCCAGAGGCTGAGAGTCCAAGAGGCATGCAGTACGAACCCCGCTTGTGATTTCCACTTCCTGGCAGTGTGCGAGAGGCTGGCCCGTCTGTAACATGGGTAGTGTGATGTCTTCCGGTGCACAGCACCCACTCCTTAGTAGAGACCACTCCCTAGCATCCAACGGTAGCACAGCTAAGAAGCCCTACAGACTACAGTGCAATGACAGGGACCCAGGAGGGTCACACATTCTCTGCCCCCACATCCCACAGCCGGAGGAGCTGACCAACATTCTGGAGATCTGTAATGTTGTCTTCACCAGCATGTTTGCCCTGGAGATGATCCTGAAGCTGGCGGCCTTCGGGCTCTTCGATTACCTGCGAAACCCCTACAACATCTTTGACAGCATCATTGTCATCATCAGGTAACCACCCTGCCACCCTGAAGCCGAGGAGCAGGAGTGAGAGCCCCAACCCCTAACAGCACAGGGAGTCTCTGAATGACAAAGAAAATCACTACTGACAGGCGGCTATCCAAATACTGAATAAACTGGTAATTTACTAATAAATGCTTCCGCATTAATGCGCTCAATAGAGGTAGCAGCGAGTCTGGGGCCACCAGATTTCCAAACAGGGCTTGGAAACACAGAAATAGGTACACCAATCACTATGCAACCTGAAGAATCCGGCTGTTTTGGTCGCTCACAGCTATGGCCGGCTCTCTGGTTTGTTGTTTACATTCAGAATCAAAAGAAGCATGCAACCTCAAAAAGAGGGCAGTGGCATTCGGAGACTTGAGAGGCTGTAGACAAAGACTGTTGCCTCCTCGTTGTCCCTCTTTACGTGTGTGAGTGTGCACGTGTGTTGTAGGTCACAGGACAACTTGGCAGGAGTCACTTCTTGTCTGCTACGTGGGTCCTGAGGATTGGACTCAGGTCATCAGGCTTGGTTGCAAGCTTCTTGACCCGCTGAACCATCTCACCAGCTCTAGAGCCACAGGCCTCTTAATGTAGGATCCAGGGGCTCCTGGCTAAGAAACCCTGATTTAGGGGGTGCTGTGGAATAGCACCCAACACCATTTGTTAGGTGGATAGATGACGTAAGCTGTTTTCTCTGTCCTCCTTGCCCTGTCTGCCTCTTCCATCTTCCCGTCCTCTTGGCCTCCCACTGACCCCTTCTGCTCCCCCCAACACTGGCTGCAGCATATGGGAAATAGTGGGGCAGGCGGACGGAGGCCTGTCGGTGCTGCGCACCTTCCGGCTGCTGCGGGTGCTGAAGCTGGTGCGCTTCATGCCGGCGCTGCGGCGCCAGCTCGTGGTGCTCATGAAGACCATGGACAACGTGGCCACCTTCTGCATGCTGCTCATGCTCTTCATCTTCATCTTCAGGTGAGCCATGCCCATCCGGGGCTCAACACTGGGGACCCGGTGGGGACTGTGGGCATGAGTCTAGGATGCGGGCCTGGGATGTGGTGGCTGGTGGGAGATCCTAGGGGCAAAGCTGCCAGGATCTAGCCGTGAGTCCCAGCATCATCACTCAGCCCTGATGGCTCCAGGCAAATCCTTCCTCGGAGCCTCAGCATCCCCCTCTGTTAACATGGGCTTGAGATCTCCCTCCGTTCTGTTTCTGGGTGGCCTTGGGAGTTGTAGAGGACTCAGTGTTCCGTCTCACGAGCCACTCTGTCCCCCCCACAGCATCCTTGGGATGCATATCTTCGGCTGCAAATTCAGCCTCCGTACGGACACTGGAGATACAGTCCCTGACAGGAAGAACTTTGACTCCTTACTGTGGGCCATTGTCACAGTGTTCCAGGTGAGTGACAACCGAAAGCTCATGGATTTCAGGGGTGCGTGGGGGGAGGCGTCTGGATAGCAGGTTTGGGAGGGGCTGAGGCTTGGGTGGATCCCAGGGCTGAACTGTGTCCTTCTCAACAGATCCTCACTCAGGAGGACTGGAATGTTGTTCTCTACAATGGTATGGCCTCCACCACCCCATGGGCCTCCCTGTACTTTGTCGCCCTCATGACCTTTGGCAACTACGTACTCTTCAATCTCCTGGTGGCCATCCTGGTAGAGGGTTTCCAGGCCGAGGTAACTATAACCCTGGGCAGGCCACTGGGCAGGGGATAGGGAGTCAGGGAAGACAAGAAGGCTGGGTTTTGTGGTCGAAGTCCCCGTTAACCTTTCAGGTCCCTGTTCTGAACCAGTTTCCCCATCTGTAAAAGGGGGTGGAAGCACCCCTTGAAAAACCCCAAGGGCGGGGTAGGAAAAGGCAGAGCCGACCTGTTCCAATGTGAGCTGATCTTCCAGGGTGATGCTAATCGCTCCTACTCTGATGAGGACCAGAGTTCATCTAACATGGAGGAGTTTGACAAGCTCCCAGAGGGCCTGGACAATAGTGGGGGTAAGCCCATGCCCACTTTCCACTCAGGGTCTGAAGCCTTCTGTAGATTCCCAGGTGGACATAAGGCACGATGGCTTCCCCATGAAGCCTAGGCTCAGGGACTGCATGGTCTCAGGGAAGGACTTTCATGGGCCTCCTGGGTTCCCCTGGAGAGCACATCTGCTTCCCTTCCCACAGGGGGCCCTGAGTTAAAGTCCCAGTGTCTTAAGATGTGGCCTGTGTCTGGTCATGTCTGATACCACTAGATAGCCTCTTCCAACCGAGCACAGTGTCCGTAGTCATCCAAGAGGGACAGTCCCTGCCTGTAAGCATGGGAGTGAGGTCCTCCTGCCGGGTGGAGGTGTGGGCTGGCCCCAGAAGAGAAGGAAAGGTTCATGAGGAGGTAAATAAAAACCTTGTAGGGAGGATGGAGGAAGGCATGGGAAGCAGGCAGCAGCCTCCAGGATTTCCAGGTAGAGGATGCCTCCCTAGAAACGCTCTCTCCATCTACACATATATACTTCTGATTGTCTCATGGCTTCCTCTGCTGGTCTGTCTGTCTGTCTGTCTGTCTTTCGTCTTCATCTCATACCTCCAGATCTCAAGCTCTGCCCAATACCCATGACACCCAATGGACACCTGGACCCTGGCCTCCCCCTGGGTGGGCATCCAGGTCCCACTGGTGCCATGGGCACCGCCCCCCGCCTCTCACTGCAGCCAGACCCGGTACTGGTGGCCCTAGACTCCCGCAAAAGCAGTGTCATGTCACTGGGCAGGATAAGCTATGACCAGCGTTCCTTGGTGAGTCCTGTGGGTGCTATGATCGATGCTCCCTGTTGGAGGTGGAGGGTACTGAGGGACCGTGCCACACTACCTAGTCTAGACCAGGCAGGATCTGTGGTTATGGCAATTCTGGGTGCTCTTGGTAGCTGGAATGAAAGACTGTGGTCTGGGGGAAAGAACTGGGGTTTCATCTTGGCAGCAGTGTGTCGACTTCTGGGGTGAGGCCAACTAGAGGTTTAATCTGGCCTCTGCCACCTCTGAGTGTAAAAGCGAGCAAATTATCACCTTTCCCTGAGCGGTACAGCAGGTCCTTTTTACTATACACTTTTCTCAAAGAAGTAGGGAGTTTAACCCGAGTCATAACATTTGAGTGGGTGGGCTCACTCCAGCATGGCTTGCAGGAAGCCTGTGCAAGATTATGGTGTGGGTGGCTGCTAATCCAAGCCCGGGCCTCTCCGCAGTCCAGTTCCCGGAGCTCCTACTATGGGCCCTGGGGCCGCAGCGGAACCTGGGCCAGTCGCCGCTCCAGCTGGAACAGCCTGAAGCACAAGCCACCCTCAGCTGAGCACGAGTCTCTGCTCTCGGGGGAGCGTGGTGGCAGTTGCGTCAGGGCCTGTGAGGGTGCCCGGGAGGAGGCGCCAACCCGCACCGCACCTCTGCATGCCCCGCATGCCCACCACCCGCACCATGGACCCCATCTTGCGCACCGTCACCGCCACCACCGCCGGACGCTGTCCCTTGATACCAGGGACTCAGTGGACCTGGCAGAGCTGGTACCCGTGGTGGGTGCCCACTCGCGGACTGTTTGGAGGGCCCCGGGACAGGCTCCTGGGCATGAGGACTGCAATGGCAGAATGCCGAACATCGCCAAAGATGTCTTCACCAAGATGGATGACCGCCATGACCGTGGGGAGGACGAGGAGGAGATCGACTATGTGAGTAGGGACAGGACAGGACCCCTGAGAGGCTGGACCGTGAAAGCAGTCTGCGGGGCAGGAAGAGGCAAGGGACAAGGCTTTGGGTGGTCCTGGAGTGGTGGGTGGGGCTGGAGGGCGGGGCTAGAATTGCCCACACCTGACCTACCCAGTCACCAGCCCTTTGGTTAGGGGCTGGGGGAAGGGTCCAGAGTTCATCCCGTGCCCCCAGTTTGTGGGTTGGCAGAGTTGGGAAGAGGTGGGCCGTTCTGCGCAACACCAGCCCTGGCACCCAATTCCTTGCCTCGTCAGACCCTGTGTTTCCGCGTCCGCAAGATGATTGATGTCTACAAGCCCGACTGGTGCGAGGTCCGTGAGGACTGGTCGGTCTACCTCTTCTCCCCCGAGAACAAGTGAGTAGTGGCTGACTGGGAGTGAGGGCCAGAGGAGGAGGGTGACATGTCTAGGAGAGTTCTTTACCGAGCAGGGCAGGGGAGGGTCCAGATGGCCCTCCTCGGCTTTCCTGAGCATCTCTTGTTTTAAGTCAGCCCTGTGCTGGGCGGGGCCTGGGCAAATCCACAGGCAGCCTGAAAGCTCAGACACGCCCTTCCTATCAGAGGCCTTTGTATTGGGTGTTGGAGGCAGATGGTTGGCCTCATTATGTCGGTGTGTGGATGGGGAAGGGGCTCCAGTTGGGCACCTTCGGCAGATATGAAGTTGGCCCCTTTGAACGGCTGTGGGGAGGGAGAGGGCTCCCTTCCTCTCATCCATCCTGGTCCCTGAGTGTGTGCATTGGCCTTCTGTCTTCCTTCTGGTTTGAGTGGGAGGCCACCTGACCCTCCTGGGGGCTCCCTGACTATCACTTAGGTTCCGGATCCTGTGTCAGACGATCATCGCTCACAAGCTCTTCGACTATGTGGTCTTGGCCTTCATCTTCCTCAACTGTATCACCATTGCTCTGGAGAGGCCCCAGATTGAAGCTGGCAGCACTGTGAGTGGCTGCAGCCCTGGGGCTGGGCAGAGGGTCACAACACTCGGTGGTGGTCCAAGGTGGGGGAGTCCGGAGAGTGCTCAGCCAAGCCAGACACTTAGCATGCAGAGAGAGAGAGAGAGAGAGAGAGAGAGAGAGAGAGAGAGAGAGAGAGACAGAGAGAGAGAGACAGAGAGACAGAGAGAGACAGAGAGGGGGGAGAGAGACAGAGAGAGGGGGAGAGAGAGACAGAGAGGGGGGAGAGAGAGACAGAGAGAGGGGAGAGAGAGAGAGACAGAGACAGAGACAGAGAGGGGGGAGAGAGAGACAGAGAGAGGGGGAGAGAGAGAGACAGAGAGAGACAGAGACAGACAGACAGAGAGAGAGACAGAGAGAGAGAGGGAGAGACAGACAGAGAGAGAAACAGAGAGAGAGGGAGAGAGAGACAGAGAGAGAGACAGAGAGGGGGGAGAGAGAGACAGAGAGAGAAACAGAGAGAGAGAGAGAGGGAGAGAGAGACAGAGACAGACAGACAGAGAGAGAGACAGAGAGAGACAGAGAGAGAGGGAGAGAGAGAGAGGGAGGGAAAGGGGCGTGACAGGGAGCTTGCCTGTGGGAGTGGAAGGCCATTGCACTGGCTCCGAGAAGCAGTAGCCGCAGTGGCTGCTCCTGGCTGAAGCAGAGGCTGACCAGACACACGGGCAGTTGTGGAAGAGTCTTGGGCTCACAGATTCTCCCACTCTTTCAGGAGCGCATCTTCCTCACGGTGTCTAACTACATCTTCACAGCCATCTTTGTGGGCGAGATGACACTGAAGGTTGTTGTGGGCTTCACCAGGATCCTTCCCACCCCCACCTGGAGCCCCTGGGCTGAGCCTCACCTCAGCAACATTCCACAGGCCCCAGAGGTCCCTTCCTGTTGGGCTCTAGACCCTGGGTGGAGCTTCTGGAATGAGATGGGATCAGTGGCAACCTCTTCTTCAATTGTCAAATCCAGTTAGAAGGGCGCATTTAGGTAGAAGCATCATCCTGGGACGCTTCCCAGTGTGGGTGGCTTTGGATCGAGATCTCCATAGCTTGGAGACTTCCCTGGGCCCAGACCCTGTTCCTTCCTGCCTACCGCCAGCCTTCAGAAGAGCTGTCATGAGCCATACCCCACCCATCGCCTCCTTAGAGGAGGTGGACCTGATCTCCCTTTGTCCTGTCCCTGGGGGGAGTCTTCTGGACCCCTCCACTTCCCGAGGCTTGACCCTAACCCTGCTTCCCCAGGTGGTTTCTCTGGGCCTGTACTTCGGTGAGCAGGCGTACCTACGAAGCAGCTGGAATGTACTGGATGGCTTCCTGGTCTTTGTGTCCATCATCGATATAGTGGTATCTGTGGCCTCCGCGGGTGGAGCTAAGATTCTGGGGGTCCTCCGGGTCCTGCGGCTCCTACGCACCTTACGCCCTTTGAGGTAAGGGTCCTGCCACAATGTCTGGGGGTGGAGTGGAGTACAAGTGTTGCTGCACTGTATAGGGAAATTGCCCAAGTCTAAGTGGACCATCACTTTGGCTTGACAATGCAGGCTCCCAAAGCATTGGGCCAAACATACCGTGCTGCTGGGGAGGAGCCAAAGAGTCTAGGGCAAGGGCTCAAACCGCTTCCACGGTGCTACCTCCTCCGTGTCCTTGGGTGGCTCACTGCCGTCTCTTGGTGTCACCTCTTGGGTGTGGTGTATGCCCTGTGGGGACCGGGTGTGGGGTCAAGTGCCTTTCCATGCATTGATCCAGGCAGGGATTGCTGCTCACCCCTGGTCCTAGGTAACCTGGCAACCGTCTCTTCGTTTCCTGTTGGAACCTCACCTTTCAGGAGGCCTGGTGACTGTGGGCTGAGTTGAGGTTGTCTCTCTGTCGTTCCTTGCCTGCCTGCAGGGTCATCAGCCGGGCCCCCGGCTTGAAGCTGGTGGTGGAGACACTCATCTCCTCCCTCAAGCCCATCGGCAACATCGTGCTCATCTGTTGTGCCTTCTTCATCATCTTTGGCATCCTGGGGGTGCAGGTGAGGGGGCGCCCACTTTGCCGGGTGACAAGAAGCCAGCACGGCCCATTCACACCTACTCCACCGCACCCGTGTTCACTCACTTGGGGGTTCGGGTGGCCTTGGCGGAGCCAAGTGAAGGCGGCAGACCCAACTCGGGCTGGCTGAGCGAGGGGCAGGTTGCGTGGGTCAATGCCTGGAGAAGCTTTCCCCCCTCACTCTGAGCGGGCAGCTCTTCCCTCCCTTCATGCAGCTTTTCAAGGGAAAGTTCTATCACTGCCTGGGAGTGGACACCCGAAACATCACCAACAGATCTGACTGCGTGGCCGCCAACTACCGCTGGGTTCATCACAAGTACAACTTTGACAACCTGGGCCAGGTGAGCCCTGCATTGCTGGGACGGACCGGAACCCACGCGCTTTTCCTTTCCGAGCAGCGGTTTTGCATCCTGTAAGGAGGGCAGGGGTGCAGCTCTGCTCACAGGGAGTGTGAGGCCGGGACCCTGTGTGCAGAGTCTGTCAACATGCGAAACTTGGCAGGCACTTCATGGACACTTGTTCTGGTCTTGTCCCACCCAAGGGAGAGTAATGGGAGTTTTAGAGTCATCCACTCCTGGGAATGCACCCCATTGTTTCTTCTTCTGTCATATGGAAATATGACAACCCGGTAGGTAAGCTGAGCTAGTGACTGGTCCATCTGGCCCCCTGGCCTGGTGGCTTCTCCTTCCCAACAATTCAGTCAGCATCTGGGGTCCTACTTTGCCTTTGATCCCCTGTCCTGGGACCTGAGGTATTTGGCTAGTGCTTCAGATGAGAGCTGTTCCAAAGAGCCTCCTTTCCCATCCCCACAAAGGCCTCAAGGCAGAGAGTGGACTGTCCTTTCCCCCAGGGAGCAAGAAGAAGCAGAGTCTAGACTGGTGCCCCCTCCCTGGTGCCCCCTCCCTGGTGCCCCCTCCCTGGTGCCCCCTCCCTGGTGCCCCCTCCCTGGTGCCCCCTCCCTGGTGGCCTGTAGTAGATTTCCTGATACTCCCTCACAGATCCACCCTCTCACACCTGAGTTAACACTAGAGGCTGGGTTGAGGCCCAGGACTCCTGAGCTTCTGATTGCAGGTGCTGGGGATTCCTGGGGTGACAATGGCACAGCCACTCAAGCTTGTCAGGAAGTGTCCCTTCTACAGGCTCACTGGCCTTTTCACGGGATCCTGTGCCCCTGCCACGGGTCAGGGCATGGGAGCGCATGGGCATTCCATAGATGGTTACTTCCAGAACTTAGATGGAAGCTCAGGACTTTGACTCCAGTTCTCCTTCTAACCCCACAACAGCAGCCGCAGGGCACACAATAGGCACACAGTAGGTGCTCAAAGAGGCCGCATGAGCTGAAGACACAGCTCTACTACTCAGGAGACCTCTTCGTCTTCTGGTCTCCTAGAGGCAGAACATGGAGGACTGGTGTGCCCACATCACTCACCCTTACCCCTTCCTTTGTCTTCCAGGCTCTGATGTCCCTCTTTGTCTTGGCCTCCAAGGATGGCTGGGTGAACATCATGTATAATGGATTGGATGCTGTCGCTGTTGACCAGCAGGTGGGCATGGCTTGGGCCATAGCTGATGAGGATGGTGGGGAGGGACCTATAAGTCACCTCTGGCTCTTGGTCTCCTGGAACCCACCAGGTTATATCTGGAGACAGAGGAGGTAAGGAGGGTCAGGGGTGCTGAGCGTACTTGTAAGTGCTCCTCTACTCCTTGTCTGCCTCTCTCCTCCTCTTAGCAATGGACTTAACCCACTGTTCTGAGTTTGGCTGCCTCCTGCTCACTTTGTTTATGGAGGGACGAATAAGTGGGTTGGTGGATGAGTGGCAGGTAGAGTGGACGGAAGAAGGCTGGGTAGACGGACGGCAGATGGATAAGTGGGCGGGCAGGTGAGGAGATGGAAGGATGGGTGAGTGGATAGATGGGTGTGGATGCGGGTGGTGAGGAGGATGAATAGTCGGATGGACAGATGCACAGATGACTACATGAGTGGGCGAATGGATAGATGGATAGATAGATGACAGACGGATCTATCTATCTATCTATCCATCCATATTCATCTATCTATCCATCCATCTATCTATCCATCCATCCATCTATCTATCTATCCATCCATCCATCCATCCATCTATCTATCCATCCATCCATCCATCCATCTATCTATCCATCCATATTCATCTATCTATCTATCTATCTATCCATCCATCTATCTATCTATCTATCCATCTGTCCATCTATCTATCTATCCACCCATATTCATCTATCTATCCATCTATCCATCTATCCATCCATCCATCCATCCATCCATCCATCCATCCATCCATCTATCTAGACAGATAGATGAGGGGCCAGGCACACCTTCAATCCCAGTGCTCAGGAGGCAGAGGCAGGCAGATCTCTGAGTTGGAGGCCAGTCTGGATTACAGAGGGAGTTTCATGACAGCCAGGGCTACACAGAAAGCCAGTTTCAAAAACATAAAC
This sequence comes from Mesocricetus auratus, assembly GCF_017639785.1. Taxonomy (NCBI): domain Eukaryota; kingdom Metazoa; phylum Chordata; class Mammalia; order Rodentia; family Cricetidae; genus Mesocricetus; species Mesocricetus auratus. The sequence continues at coordinate 84,495,878 of NW_024429194.1, read as the reverse complement.
AAAACAAAAAAAATAGATGAATGAGTGGGTGGGTGAATGGATAGATGACTGGGTTTATGGATGAAGAGATGTGTGTAATTAGGTGGATGGAAGACTGAGTGGGGTGATGGGAAGATATAAATAGGTTGGATAGATAATGGGTGAATGGATGGTTGAGTGGGTAGGTGGGTGGGTGATGGAATAATGGGTTGGATACATGGTGGATGGGTGGATGGGTGAGTGGGTAGATGAATGTGTGGGTGAGTTGGGTAGATGAATGTGGGGGTGGATGGGTGTGTGGGTGAGTGGGTGGATGGGCGAGTTGGGTAGATGGTGGATAGATGAATTCTTGCAAGGCTGGATGAGTGGTAGGTCAAAGAAAAGACAGCAGACCAATGTGTGCAGAAGACAACCACAGGGGCAGGGAAAGAGAGGCCCCTTTGCTGACCTCCTTACTCGTGCCAGGCCCAGGCTAGACATTTCCCATTTGCTGTGTCGTTTTCACCTTACGCCTTGGAGGTTAGCTGTCCTAACTGCCCCGTGCCTGTGTGTGGCCTTGCTGTGCAGATCGGTTCTTCAGCCCTCACTCTGCCTCCCCTGCAGCCTGTGACCAACCACAACCCGTGGATGCTGCTGTACTTCATCTCCTTCCTGCTCATCGTCAGCTTCTTCGTGCTCAACATGTTTGTGGGAGTGGTGGTAGAGAACTTCCACAAGTGCCGGCAGCACCAGGAGGCTGAGGAGGCCCGGAGGCGCGAGGAGAAGCGGCTACGGCGCCTGGAGAAGAAGCGCCGCAGTGAGCAGATGGTGGATGCTGGGGTGGGCGGGGTCCCTGCTCACTGTGTGCCTCCTGGGCGGTGCCCTAGGTGGGCCTGATGGGCCTTTGGAATTGGAGGGGAACAAAAGGGCGAATCCATCATTTGCCCATGGCCCAGCCCTTTCCCCGGCATCTACTTGTCCAGGTGACCTGAGCCCATTAGTAATGACATCAGTGCCCACCTGAGTGAAGCCCTGGGCACTCCCCGTGCAGGCAGAGACAGAGAGGCAGTCTAGCACAGAGTGGGAACTTTCAGAACACAGCTCCTGTCATGTTCTTCCTTCTGCAAGTTGTGTACAGTCTTGGGGGGCAGTCATCCACCCTTAAATAGCCAGCCTTAGGACCCTTGTCTCTGCCTATCAGACCTACAGCCCTTATCATAGACCTTTTGCAGGGGGAGGGGATATTTGAATAACATGTACCCTAACGTCTCTGCTACCCAATATCTCGTGGTCCCCTCATGGTGCCCCAGTTGGCAGAGGCGCACTAACTCTCCTGTGGGACCTGGCGTAAGCCAGCACGTTTCTCTGCTGCTCTCTCCAGACCCCTGGTCTCTCCCTCCCTTCCCTCTCTGCTTGGCCCAACCCTGTACGGTCTGTGCACTCTCCTGTGCTCCCTGCAGAGGCCCAGAGGCTGCCCTACTATGCCACCTACTGTCCCACGAGGCTGCTCATTCACTCCATGTGCACTAGCCACTACCTGGACATCTTCATCACCTTCATCATCTGTCTCAACGTGGTCACCATGTCCCTGGAGCACTACAACCAGCCTACGGTGAGTCTTGGGGCTGCTGTAGTCTAAGGCCATGCGGTGAGAACCAGCCTGGCAGGATCCCACCATAGGGACAGGGCTGGTCGGAGGTCCAGCTGACTACAGCATCTGTGAAGCCCCTCCATGATGTGCTTATGCCAGGCACTTTCCAGGAGGAGGTTCTGGTGAATTAGACAGAAGCTTGAAAGAAAAAGGTCCTTCCGGGAGTGTGGGGGAGGTGGCATTGTTGAGCAGCCTAGAGCGTGCGTGGTTGCGGTGTGTTAATATGGACTCTGTGAGGTATGGTGCATGCTTGAATCTTCACAGTAATGTCAGTGTTGGGAGAACCTTTGGGGTTTCCAGATGAACCTTAGAGAGGAGGTAGCAGAGCCAGAATCGGAAGTTAGGTTTGTGTTCAAAGTCTACTGAGGCCTCCACTCCCACTGAGTGGCCTGGGTCTAGGGGATACTTTCTGGGGGGAGGGCAGGTCCATGCAGGCATCCTTGGGATGGATGTCAGACAGCATGCCTGAGAAGAGTGTAAGAGGAAGGTGTTCTCTAAGACTCCTCTCGGCAGAGCTGGCAGGAAAGGTGGAGCCAAGCCTCTGAGGGGAGAATTTGCATTTTGCTTCAGTGGACAGAGAAGACTATTATGAAATGAACAGTGGCAGAGTGAGCAGCAATTGTAGAATTTCCAAATTGATGTGAATAAATTGGATTATTACACTTTACAATGACCAATTGTCCTGTGCCCAGCACTGAATGTTAGCTTATTTAATCATCACAGCAACTTTCTGATAGGCAGCTGCAGTTATTTTCTAAAAATTTTAATTGAAGTGTCAGAGAGGTTAAGCACTTTCCCAGGTTACAGATTAAATAAGGATCAAATCTATGCAGTCTGGTTTGGGGATCATTAACCACTGCCCCACACTGTCTCCAAAGAGGAACGACTGGGTCAGGCCAACACAAATAAGGAAATAACAATGTGAGATTACTATCACACATGAAGACATAAGGAATGAAAAGAAATATAAGTAAAAAGAAACAAAGCATTATATTAAATGTAAATGGACTAAACTCTCCCCTTAAAAGGCAGAGACTCTTTGGATGTAGAAAGGTTCTGGTGCAGATCATAGTCCCGGACCATGCTTCTTTTTTCCCTATAGTCCCTAGAGACAGCCCTCAAATACTGCAACTACATGTTTACCACTGTCTTTGTGCTGGAGGCTGTGCTGAAGCTGGTGGCATTTGGCCTGAGGCGTTTCTTCAAGGACCGGTGAGTGACTGAGCCATACTAGGGCAGAGCAGGGATGGGAAGAAGTCCTGACCTTTGAAGCAGCCTGAAAGAGCCAGTAACATCTGGCTATTCATGGCCACAGATTCCTAGCTGCTGACTAGATCCCTGGACAGGAAGTGATTTGGTCTCATTGGATGAATACGGGATACAGGCTGTCTCAGCTCATCTCCTGTGGGTCCTCTGTAACCTGAAGACAGAGTGTGGTCTGCCTGATGCTAACTTTTTGGAGGAAGCAACTGAGGCTCAGAGAGCTCAGCAGACTGGCCCAAATCCTACCTGAAAGTAGTTTAGGATAGTTAGATAGTTTAGGATTTAGACTTAGAAGTCAGAGTCCCTGCCTCCTCCCCTACAGGAGGCCAGTGATGTTTCTTCAGCTTGGACAGCTCCCTGTTTAGGAAGGAAAAAAGGGGGCAGACTCACTGGCATCATAGAGGAAGGGTAGAAGGAAGGGTATTCACACATTACAGTGGGCCCCACGGGAGTGTGACGTGCTGGGAGACGACCCTCCGCTCAGGCGTATCTCGGTCACTATGTTTCCCCCTTGTTCCCACTGACGCTTCAACTGCCCTGCTGTACAGATGGAACCAGCTGGACCTGGCCATTGTGCTGCTGTCTGTCATGGGCATCACACTGGAGGAGATTGAGATCAACGCGGCCCTGCCCATCAACCCCACCATCATCCGCATCATGCGAGTTCTGCGTATTGCCCGGGGTAAGCAGGAGGCAGAGTCAGGAAGGGGACTCCCCGTTGCCTAGGGGAGAGCACGTAGGGGTGGGCTGGGAGGTAGAGCGTGAACGAGCTCTCTGCTGAGCAGGGCAGAGCGGGATCCAGGAGAAGCCTCAAAAGCTCTCCTGCCTTCTCAAAATCCCATCGCCACAGCGATGGCTGGGCGCTCCTTGCTCTCCTGCCAGCGGCATCCGTGATTTAAGGAGAGAGGGGTGTGCAGGAACACTGTGGGCGACACCAGAGCCCTTTCTATCCTGAAGGGACAGGAGGGACGTGGAACCTTGCGTCCAGCATCTCTGACACAGCAGTCGCCGACTCATTCGTTCCCCTCACTCCCCGTGCGTGTTTTGTGGTCTTGAAGTTTGCTGTACCCGTGCTATGTTCTGCTTTGTTCACACCCCCCTCACTCTGCAGCTGCAGCCATATTCTGTTTTTTTCTTTAAATATTTATCTGTGTACTTTGTGTAAGTGGGCATTTTGTCTGCATGTACATTTGCACACCAGGAGAGGGCACCGGATCCGATGGGACTACAGTTATAGACAGTTGTGAGCTGCCATGTGGGTGCTGGGAATTGAACTCAAGACCTCTGGAAGAGCAGCCAGTGCTCTTAACCACTGGGCCATCCCTCCAGATCCTGTAGCCATATTCTTAGGTGATCAGAGGGAACTTTGATCACATACTGCTCTGTGTCCCCTCTCTTCTGAGTTCACACACTTGCGTGTACACACTCATGTGTGTGCAGACTTTTAGCCCGGACTGACAGCCAGGGCTGAATGTCACCCACAGTGTTGAAGCTGTTGAAGATGGCCACAGGAATGCGGGCCCTGCTGGACACGGTGGTACAGGCTCTGCCCCAGGTAAGAGTCACACCCTTCCGGATCCCTGCCCTAAAGTCCAGGGTTCATTGTGTGGGGTTGGGCCCAGAAGGATGCCGGCTTTAATTTTCCTCCTCCCCAGGCCTGCCAAGACCCAGGGTCCTGGAAAGTTACTTGAGCCTCTCTTGCTTCTCTTTGGGAAGTCATGACATGGTCACCGGCATCCACTCTGTGTCCAGCCCTATGGGGACCCTGAGGACCTTCACAGTGCTTTTGGGAGCCCCTAGATTGGTGGAGCAATAGACACCTCAGGGTCCTATGGGAAGAGGCCTGTGTTCTGCTCCCTGGAGGGAGGAGGCACAGATTGCTCCCTAGGAAACGAGGGGAGGTGACTTTTGAGCTGGGCCTTTATGGTTTGAAGTCATGTCATGGATGACGAGGTTCCCATACAGCCCCAGACCGAGTGAGGGGACACTAATTAGGTAGGATCATGTCCCTGGCCAGAGGAAGGTGAGCTGGGCTCTGGCTCACAGAAGGGGGCATTTGCCATCTCCCTCACATATGGACAGTGTTAGTCCCTCCCGCCCCATCCAGGCGTGTCCAAGCACCTGACTCTTGTACACGCTCATTCATTCATCATGATTCACTTAGCGAACCTCATGTCTCATAAAAGTCAGACACAGAGGGCCTCACCCTCCCTGGGGAAATGAGGGGGTATTAGGGGGTTGGTGGGAGGGCGTGGGAGGAGGGGAGGAAGAGGAAGAGGGACCTGGGATTGACATGTGAAGCAACTTTGTTTCTAATTTAAATTTAAATAAAAAAAAAGTCAGACAGAACACAGGGAAGAGAGGCAAAGTAACTTCTCTTGGTGACCTCCCCTGAGGACACCACTTAAGTTCTGTTCTTGAGTTTGGTATGAGCTTCCCAGTGCTGTAAGGTAAGCCTTCCAGAGACCACCACACAGATACTTTTTTTCGAGACAGGGTTTCTCTGTAGCTTTGGAGCCTGTCCTGGAACTCACTCTGTGGACCAGCACACAGACACTCATAAATCTGGAAAAAAGGATTGCCAACCAGTGACTGCATGGGGAGCTCACCCAAACCATACAACCCTGAGCTCTTGGACGTTTGTTTGTTTGTTTGTTTTGAGACAGAGTTTCTCTGTGCAACAGCCCTGGTTGTTCTGACACTCGCTCTGTAGATCAGGTTGGCCTCAAACTCACAGAGATCCACCTGCCTCTGCCTTCCAAATGCTGGGATTAAAGGCATGCACAACTGCTGCCCAGCAACTCTTGGATTTTGATACAAAAAAAGCACATCCTGATTGACACACCCCCAGTTAGCAAGAAGTGGGACTGAGAAATCAAAAATGATTTGTACACCTAGGGACTTCCCTGGAACTATGGGTCGGGTCTTTGATGGGTTAGGACTTTGCTCCCATTTGACAGGTGTTGCAGCCTGTGTGCTGGGTTTTAAGGTCAGAACAGTGCCCGGGCAGGGTCTCAGTGTGCTAAGGTCTGGAAGCCTGTTACATTCCCTGCTGGTTCTATGGACATGAGTCAAACTGTGGCATCATCTTGGGCAGGGGGTTACATCTCAGCACAAATAATGTAACAGAATTTATTCTCTGCTTTGTGTAGTTAAGTAGGCAGTTGAGCAAGCAGGGTCCTATAATGGGAACTAAGAGCAAAAGAATTTTTGGCCCAGCAACGGCCGTAAGTGGAGTGATTAACCAGGGGGAATTGATGCCAGTTGTCAGATCCTTGATGGCTCTTTTCTCTTTCTTCAGTCTTATTTCTGACCATGGCTAAACCTTCTCTAATTACCCTAACAGGTTGGCATAGAAGCAACAGGTTTCCCCCAGTGCCGTACAGAGACCCCCTCGTTTCATGAAGTACAGCTTCTGCTAAGGAATCTACCTGAGTTTCTAAATGGGAAACAGAATTTTCCAGATGGCTAGGGCTATGTTTACTTGAGTACTGAGTTCCTTAAAATTTTTATCCCCTACAATTAGGGCTGAAGCTCCATCCAGCTGTAGTGGAGCCTGATTTCATTCTCCTACCAATAGGGGATGGCTCACCACGCACAGGGCAGCCCACCCATGAGGACTCCAAGGAGTGGGGTCTCCTCCACTGCAAACTGTCCAGAAGATGCACACTTGGCTGAGCTGTTAGTGTGAGCAAGCCAAAGTAGGGTCTGGGGCCTGGAAATACACTTGTCTGCTCTTCTCGGAGTTAACCTACCATGCATGGCGACAGGAATCTGCATAGGGGGAACTATCTGGCAGATATCTTAGTGCCATTAAGCAGTCTTTTCTTGGAGGTCTCCCAGGGTGAACTCAAGTTGGTCCCATTTCCAGTTTTCAGGGTTGGAAGTGGGGCGTACTGTCTGACTAGTTCCTATCCCAACATTGGGGGGGGGGCTTGGGATGTAGAGATAGCCACCAGGCATTACCTGTCTGGTTGAGAATGGTTCAGAAACCAATACACTCCTAACATTCCAAACACCGAGGGGCTGGCTTCTGATACTTCCTGGACCTTTACCCTCCACGGTTACTTTAGGAATTTCTGCAGATATTGGAGTTTTGAGGCTTGCCACCTTAGCGAGCTCATATTCCAGGGGCCAGTTTGGGGCAGATGGGCCAGATGACCCTAGGTGGAGGCTTCCTTTGGATAGTAAATTTGCTGCCTGGGTCTTGATCACTCACACATAGCCTGACTCCCCTGGTTCTGCCAGTTTCCCAATAACCTTCAGTTTCCTGCCAGGTCCTAACCTTATGGATACTGGATTGCATTCCCAAGACTAGTGCAATCACAGGCAGAGTCACTCTAGGACTCTGAAAGGGTCAGTGTGCCCTGAGGAGGATGTGGGTTCACAACCCACTGAGCACAGTGGTGTTCACCTGACTCTTGGAAGTTTGGGAGGCTGCCAGTAGAGCAGGCATAGTATTGGGTAGATTGGATCCCCATCTCCTCAAAGGTAGACCCACAGCCCCAGGAGCATGCTCCTTTGTGGACTCTTTTTCCAGCTGCTTCTGGGTGTCATATTTTACAGAAGCCCACAGGGTGAGTGGCCTCGGTGGATGGACTTGCTGTCAGCTCCCTAGATCCATTCTTTCTTAATTCCCACACCCAAGGCCCCGGCTCATGGGGGATTTTGGGGATCTCCCACAGGGAGACAAAGAAGACAAAATAGGACCGTCATAGTCATAGGACATGCCAGTTTTATCTTCAGTGGGTTGGAGGATCTGGTGACAACCCATCTGTCTTTGTCCTCTGTTGCCTTCTCAGCTGGGTGTGGCGGAGTTGGGGGATGACACTGGCAGCTTCACTTCTGTAGGGGTGGTGAGGACCACAGGGTACGGGCCTTTCTGTGTTGGCTCCAGGCTCTGGGTCAGGGTCCCCTTTACCCACACAAGGTCAATAGGCTGTGCCTTGTGTGGAGGCTCAGGTATGAACAAGGCCACGGCCTTTTGAACCGTCTGATGAATAGTCCTCTGGGTTTGGTGCAGGGCCTGTAAGGACTTGAGGAGGGAGTGGTTAGTGATGTCTGCCTTATGGACATCTTCTTAGCTTAGGGAGGAGACAGGGAGGCCTCCTAAACATAATTTCAAATGGGGAGAAATATTCTCAATATGGGGTGCACCTAGCTTTTAGAAAGGCAAGTCACAGGAGGTTGGCCCATTTTTTTTTTTTGCCAGTCTCAAGGACACAATTAAACTTTCCTTCAGGGTCCTATTCATACTTTCTATCTGACCTGAGTTTTGTGGTCTATAGGCACAGTTTAGTTTCCAATCAATCAACATTAAGGACCTTTGCCAGATTTCAAGAAATGTTTGCCATGAAGGCAGGCCATTGTTGGACCCCAGGGTGAGGGGTATTCCAAACCTAGGAATCAACCCTTGGAGGGGTCTCTTGGTGACTACCAAGGCTGCCTCCATTCAGGTAGGAGATATTCATCGAGAGAAGGTATACATAAAAACTAGTAAATATTTATACCCATGAACTGTGAAGTCCATTTTCCATTGTTCCCTGCTTCCTTGGTCATGGATTCCTTCTGGGGTGTTTCTTCCTCCTTTGGGGTTCACTTGTGTATAAGTAGTGCTTCTGGACACAGTGTCTTTGACAAGATTGTCGTGTGGAGGGATGCGACATCTGGGCCTGAGTAACTCAGCAGCATTGGATGCCCTCAGATGGGTGGCCTGCTGGAGTTTGGTAGCCATTTATGTCCTGATAGCAGCTCTCTAGCAAGAGCCACATTCATTTGCCTCCTGTTTGACAACCTCCATCTTTCACCACTTAGTTTCTTCCTGTGTGTGGTTTGGGCACTGGAGAGATTTGGGTTTGGTCAGGGTAACCAAGATCTGGAGAGGCACCACTGGTTCTAGGACCGCCTCCCATGGGCCATGTCTGCCGCCCTGCTCCCTTGTGCCTTTAGGGAAATCCCGGTTTTATGCCTTTCACAATGGACAATAGCTACTTTTATTTTTATTTTTTTTGGCAGACATATGGCTTCTAGTAGAAACAGTTTTTTTTTGCTTATTTTTTATTGTTCAGCCAAGGTGAGGAGTCCTCTTTCCTGATAGAGGGTCCTATGGACATGGGCTGTGACAAATGATGGCTTTGTCCTCCCCCCAGCAAAGTGCCTGGGTTAATGTCAGAAGCTTAGCCCTTTGTGCTAAGGTCCCTCAACTGAGGGACTGGGCCCACACCATCCTGTCCAAGGTGACAACTGCATCCCAGAATATCTGATGCTGTCTTTAACAAAACTGCTCCCATCCGTGTACGTTACCTCTCCTGTTTCTCACAGTGGGACATCTGTTAGGTCAGGTGTGACAGATTGGACCTCATCAGTCACTTGCAGGCAATCAAGGAGGGGCTCTGTTGGGTTATCATCTGGCAACAGACTGGTAGGGCTGATGGCTGAGGTTTCACAGGATCAGATATGGGGCTGGTCCAGAATGCCTGATAATGCATTGTTGGGGCATCAGACATCCACTCTTTTGGGGTCCCCCTTTGGGAAGGCTCTACAGAGTGCAGGGTGGTTAGGAACAGTTCTTGACCCAAGTTCAGTGTGTCATCTTTTCACTAGCATGACTGTAGAGACAACTGCCCATAAACTGGCCAACAGGCAGGAACAGAATCTAAGCTTTTGGATGGGTAGGCCACTGGCTTCTTATAGGGTCCTAGTGTCTGGGTAGGACCCTGGGCCTCACTCACATACAAGAAGAAGGACTTAGAGATGTCCAGGAGGGCTGGGCTTGGTGCAGAAATGAGGGCCTTCTTCAAGGCCTCAGAAGCTCTTCCTTCAGAGTCAGTCCATTGTAGTGGCTGAGAACCACCACGTTGGTACTGGTATACAATGGCTTAGCTAGCTGGGAGATCCCTGGTATCCACTAGCAGCAATACCCAACCTTCCCAGAAATTCCTGCACTTGTTTCTTCGTTTGAGGTGTGGGGATCAGTAGGATTGCCTACATTTGGCTCTGGGAAAATAATCATTTTCCTCCTTTCAACTTGTACCCCAAGTAGGTGACATGGGGTGCACATAGTTGGGCCTTCTTGACTGAGACCTAGTATCCTGGGCCCTCCATCAGGCCCCCACTGGCCTTCTTACATTCCTCCTCAATTTCTGAGGCTATGAGGAGGTCATCCCCGTACTGTAACAGGATGCTCTTTGGATACCTCTGCTGAAAACTCAGGAGGTCTTCATTGAAGGCTTCATTGAAAGCATGTGTGGGAATTTTTGAACCCTTGTGACAACCTAGTCCAGGTCAGTTGGCATATTAAACCCTCTCTTAAGATCAGTCCATTCAAGGGCAACAATGGTTTATAGGTGCCAAAATGAGGTAAAAGAAGGCATCTTTTAAGTCCAGAATTGTATGTGCTTGTTTTTCTGGTGGAGGGTGTGGGGGTCAGGAGCCATGGGATGGGTGGTACCCACCCTTTTGTTTACCACTCTGTAGCACCTTCACACCCTTTGGGGAGGTCGCTGCCTGTCTTACTTAGAATCCTACTCATCCTCCAACCTGCATTCCTGTGACATGCCCCTATCAGAAAAAGACTTCCTCCAACCAAGTCTGGGATCCAAAAACGATGTTCAAACTTCAGGATACCTGCAGAGTTTGTAGCAGGAGTACCCTGGAGTATGGGTTAAAGATAACTCATCAGGACTGGCCACTAAGCACCAATTGTCATCAGTTACTAAGTACTACTACCAAGTATGGATCTAACAGTACTGGGTGAGGCAGGAAACCAAACGGGGGTGTGGTGGTGGGGTGGAGAGGTTGCTAAACACAATAAAAGTCTACAAAAAGCTGGAATCCTCATCCTCTGTCATTCCTCTTGGAACAATCCCTGCTCCCAGTCCTAAAACCAGGAACCAAGAACTGTAGAACTGGGAAGGTGCTATAGAGACCCACGGGGAAGACTGGATCCTGGCTAGGAAACACCGCCAGCCAGATCTGAGCAGGATGGGAAGCTGAGCTCTGTGGGCCGTGGCGAGGCCAGGCCTTCCTTGGCTATCAGGGCCACACACTGTGACTGGCAGTGTCCGCTAAGTGCTTCTGCATCTTTAATGTCATTAATTAGCCCGCACTGCAGTGTGGAGCGGCTGGGAAGCCTGTCTCTAGAGCAGCCTGAGATCCATGGGGGCTCACTTTATAGTGATTACCTCAGACGCCTCCCGACTCAACTCTCAGGGGCCTTTGGAAGGTCAGGAGGGATTTTCTTTGTAGGGCAGGGATGTCTGCTAGCCACATCCACAGCATGAGGGAAACGCAGTCTCCCACTGATGCCTGGGTTTGAACCGGGCTGGGAATCTGGGGCACCCTGTCCTGTAGGAGCCATGGGACGGGGGTGTCTGCATGTGTAGGAGGCTCCTGGGACCATGGCGTGTGTGATTCCTTCACTAATTCCTTTTTTTTGTGGCCAGCCCTGCGCTGGCCTGTGGGGGCCAAGTCTGATTCATCCTGTTGTGTCCCAGGCCAACAAAGGTCAGTTTGCTGGGCTTGAGTCCCTCACCCGTCACTTGTCATGCAAGTGAGCAAGCAGGTCCTTTGGCTCTCGGTCTCATTTTCAGCTGAGAAATGGGGCAGAAGATGGCACACAGATTCGTGTGAGCGGTGTGTGTGTGAACGCCCACGCGTGAGTGAGGGCGTGGCGCCAAGTGTCTTCTATTATTTTCTACATTACTTTTTTATTTTCTTTTCTATTTTCTCCCTTCCCTTCTCATCCTTTTCCTTCCCCTCCCTCCCTCCCTCCCTCCTTTCTTTCTTTCTTTCTTTCTTTCTTTCTTTCTTTCTTTCTTTCTTTCTTTCTTTCTTTCTTTCTTTCTTTCTTCCTTCCTTCCTTCCTTCCTTCCTTCCTTCCTTCCTTCCTTCCTTCCTTTCTTTCTCCCTTCCCTTCTCCTTTCCCTCCCTCCTCCCTCCCTTCCCTCCTTCCTTTCTTTTTCTTTAGGGCAGGGTCTCTTCCTGAGCCTGGGGCTCACGAACAGCTGGTCAGTGAGCTCCAGAGACCCGCCAGTCTCTGTGCCCGTCAGTGGGGCAGTGCACACCGCTCCACGCAGCTTTTACGTGGCTGCCGACTGACACCAGGTCCCCACGTGTGTGCGCTTTGCCCACCGAGTCCTCTCCCCACTCCCTCATAGGCTTTGGACAAGTGCTATGCTCGTGGCAAAGGCTGTAAGCCCTCGGTTCTTATTCGGTAGCCTGTGACTCACTAGTGTTGCTCTACAGGAGGTTACAAGGGGGCAGCAGACACGGAGCGATACAGAGCCTGGCCCTGCCTCTGTTCCCTGCCTCTGTTCCCTGCCTCTGTTCCCTGCCTCTGTTCCCCTGGCTGGGGTCCTTCACCTCTACCCTCCTGCCCCAGGGATTCCCCCCTTCCCTGCCCTCCTCCAGACCTGGGACTCCTCTTCCCCACTCTCCCCCAGGCCTCCCCCTTCTCCTCTTGAATACCCCTCGGCCTCTGGCCCCCAGCCTAGTCCGTCTCTCTCCACAGGTGGGCAACCTGGGCCTCCTCTTCATGCTTCTCTTCTTCATCTATGCTGCCCTGGGAGTGGAGCTCTTTGGAAAGCTGGGTGAGCAATGCCTAGGCTGGGCTCCTCGGCCTGCCACCAGGTCATTGTGTGGGGCAGTTGTCTCAGTAGCAGGACTCCGCACCCAAACCCAGTCTTAGCATGGGGTATTTTCTGAGGCCCTGGCTCATGAATGTACATCAGATCTGTGTGGCGGAGTCCTGGATTCAAGCTGTCTGGTCTTCTGGGGGGAGCCTCCATCCTCTGCTTCCAGCCACCGCCTGTCCTGAGCCAGGGCTACCCCAATAACAGAGCCCAGCCCCACATATAAGGTCAGTTCCAGAAATCAGGGGTTCCCCCGAGGGGCTGGCTGTCACCCTAGCACCTCTCTCAGGAGCTCATGCCCCTAAGACTGAACCCCCAGCCAGTGTGCCACTTCCTCCAGCCTCAGTTGTCCCATCTGTGGGCTGGGCACAGTCCACACGCATGTGGTTGTAGGGGTGGTGCTGCCGGTGGGCAGGCTGACCGCCTCTCCCCTCTCAGTCTGCAATGACGAGAACCCGTGTGAGGGCATGAGCCGGCACGCTACCTTTGAGAACTTCGGCATGGCCTTCCTCACGCTCTTCCAGGTCTCCACAGGCGATAATTGGAATGGAATCATGAAGGTATTCAGGGGCTAGCCGAGGGGGAAATCAGGTAGTTTCAAGTCTTGGGTGCATGGTGGTTCTCCTGCTCCAGACACAGTGCTCTCTGCATGCCCAGTATCCCGCTGTACACAGGAGAAGAGCCAGGGACCAGAGTTGTTCAGGGACCTCCTTGACTCCAGTGAAATGGAACCGGGCTTAGGTCAGGCAGGACCTTGCTGGGCTGGCCTGAAAAGCAACAGTGAGTGCCTGGGGAACCCCATGCTTCTCAAATTTTCTTGTAGCTCTGAGAGGTGGGATCAAGGGAGTGAAAAGGGCCAGAGCACACTAGATTAGGACCCTAGGGACTTGACTGAAGCTGAGGCAAGCTCAGGCCACCATAAGCTAGAGGAGCATGAAGTCAAGGAAGGCAGCCAGGACTCTGGAGGAGGATTGAATCTAGGCCCGGTGGTGTGCGCGCCTGTGTGTATGTGCATGTGTGTGTGCGCGTGTGTGCACGTATGTGTGTATGTGTGTGCATGCGTGTATGTGCATGTGTGTGCGTGTGTGTGTGTGTGTGTGGGCACACAGGTCTGTGTGTGTGCGCGCATGTGTATGTGTGTGTATGTGTGTGCATGCATGTGCATGTGTGTGCATGCGTGTGTGTGTGCATGCATGTGTGTGCGTGTGTGTGCATGCGTGTGTGTGCACATGTGTGTGTGTGTGTGTGCCTGACTTCTGGTAGCCTTGTAGCCTTGTGTGGAGGTGAGGTGTGTGTCTGGACAGCTGTGCTGGGTGGCACTGAGCCCACCAGCCTGTCCCTGTGGTAGGACACGCTTCGAGACTGCACCCACGATGAGCGCAGCTGCCTCAGCAGCCTGCAGTTCGTGTCCCCGCTGTACTTTGTGAGCTTCGTGCTCACGGCTCAGTTTGTGCTCATCAACGTGGTGGTGGCTGTGCTCATGAAACACCTGGATGACAGCAACAAGGAGGCCCAGGAGGACGCAGAGATGGATGCTGAGATCGAGCTGGAGATGGCCCATGGCCTGGGCCCTGTCCCCGGCCCCGGCCCCGGCCCCGGCCCCTGCCCCTGCCCTGGCCCGAGGCTGCCTACTAGTTCACCAGGAGCCCCAAGCCGTGGATCAGGAGGGGCAGGTGTTGGGGGTGACAACGAGGGCCACCTGTGCCGGCACTGCTATTCTCCAGCCCAGGTGGGCAGGGGTTGAGAGGTGAATGGGACACGAAGGGCTGGACCACAGGGTCAGATGGCAGCTGGGCTGGGAGGTGCCGTACCTTGTGGGGTCCCTCTGTGTTCTTCTCTAAGGTAGGGCGCTCCTTGGATGAGAGGCTCAGTCCCAGGCTGTGGGCACCGAGAATGGGAGGGCAGCTGTGCCTCACCTAATGTCCAGGGACCCAGCCGATAATCCCACCTGTCCCCACCCTGCCCATCTGCCTAGGAGACCCTGTGGCTGGACAGCGTCTCTTTAATCATCAAGGACTCCTTGGAGGGGGAGCTGACCATCATTGACAACCTGTCCGGCTCCATCTTCCACCACTACTCCTCACCTGCTGGCTGTGACAAGTGTCACCATGACAAGCAAGAGGTACTGGCAGCCCGAGAGGAGCTGGCTCGCTGGGAGTCACCTGGGAGTGAGGTGCGGGGGAAGCTGTGGCTCTGGGCCCTAGAAGCACTCTGGTCCTGCTGGTCACAGCGCTTTGTCTGTGAAGCACCGCCCTGTGGTGGGGCCTAAGGCCGGAGTCCTTGGCGTCTTGGCTATAGAAAGTGCGCAGAAGCAATATCTGTTCTTCCTCGTGCTGCTGCTGGGCAGCCAAGAGCCTTGTGTCCCTTCTGGGGCGTTGTGCCCTTGGTGGAGGGGTCACTGGTGCCTATTCTTCCCCAGTGGCCGTGGTCCCCCCTGAGTATCTCAAAACTACTCTGGTGAGCCTTGTTCTGGCCTCCTCGCAGAGGCAGCTCAGCCTCCCCCTGCCCTGCTCAGGGGCCGTCTCCCAGGCTGTTTCCAAGAGCTCCTCCTACACCCCAGCACCTGTGTGCTCCTGGGTTCATTCTAGGACCCGTGGCCGTGAGGTCATCCCCAGGAGCCCCGGGCAGGAGCTGAATACGCAGGTCGCTCAGTTCTCCTGCCCCATGGCTGAGATGGATCCCTCAGGATAGCAGATCTTGCAGGGACATACAGCACAAGTGGCCCTCACAGCCCCAGAGGGGTCACACCCAGTCCAGCTCTGTGGACACTTGGCCTGGGGCAAGCGGACAGCAGAGTTCCATAGCTCACTGTGTCATGGCTACTTGAGTGTTCAGACGCCAAGGTGGCCCACGCAGACCTGGCTTCCATCAGGGGTGGCTCCTGTGCCACCATGTGTCACCCAGGCTGGGATCCTACGCAGAGTGGGCCCACCACCCATGCCCAGCAGGCCTGTGAACCGCTCTGACCACTGCCCCATGTCCTTTCAGGGACCTGTTGCTCAGCGCTCCAGGCCCAGGCTGCCCCATCCCAGCCCCAGGGTGACCCGAGGCCACCACCTCCCCCTGCAGGTGCAGCTGGCTGAGACAGAGGCCTTCTCCCTGAACTCAGACAGGTCCTCGTCTGTCCTGCTGGGGGATGACCTGAGTCTTGAGGACCCGACAGCCTGCCCACAGGGCCCCAAGGAAAGCAAGGTGAGTGGCTAGGAGTCTTCTTGCATCGCCCTCCATGTGTGCGATGCCAGTGCATCTGTCCAGGCTGGGCTCAGGCGGGGTACGGTCTAGGTAATTGAGGCCACATCTTGTGTCAGACACAGATACCAAGTTGCAGGTTGGGGTATCGTGAGCCCATACACCTCAGAGTGGACATCAAGAACTTGTAGAGCTGAGAAAGTCTGGAAAGAGATGCCACAGCCCTCTGCTCTGTCTGCAAGACCCCAGGCAGTGGCGAGAGAGGAAGAACTCCTCTCCCCAAGTATGGATGTGGAAACCGAGTTACAGCAAAGGGAGGGCCCCACCTCATGTTGTGTTCTGGTGCCGTCACCCCGAGTGACTGCTATACCGAGTTAGCATTTGGTTATGGATATGAAGGAGACCAGGTGCTGTGCTCAAGGCCTTAAACATCAGGAAGGGAGGGGGCAGGGGAACCACAGCTGCCTGGAGGCATCCAGGGGGGCTTCCTAGAGGTCAGGACCTTCAACTTGGGGACTGAAAGGTGGTGACTGCTGGTCAGGTGGAGGAGGCCAGAGGAAAGGCTTCCTAGGTAGGGATGGGATCGCTATGCGGGGGCCCTGCCTCTGTCTTCCTCAACTAGGTGATCACCTACCTCCCTTGCCTGCAGGGTGAGCTGGAGCCTCCGGAGCCCTTGCAGGCAGGAGACCTGGATGAATGCTTTTTCCCCTTTGCCAATGCGCCAGTGTCTGCAGGCCCAGAGAGCCTGCTGTGTGAGATGGAGGCCATCCCGTTCAACCCTGTCCAGTCCTGGCTCAAACATGAGAGCAGCCAAGGTGAGGTTGCAGCCTTTCCAGCTCCCCGTACCCCGATCCTTTCCAGCTCCCCGTACCCTGATCCTTTCCAGCTCCCCATACCCCGATCCTTTCCAGCTCCCCATACTGATCCTTTCCAGCTCCCCGTACCCCGATCCTTTCCAGCTCCCCATACTGATCCTTTCCAGCTTCCCGTACCCCGATCCCAAACATCTGCTTCATGAGAGAGGTGGTGGAGGTTTGTTTTTCCTCCGTAAAGAACCAAATGGGTTTCTGACAATTAGAGAAAGATTCAGGCCTGCTACAGTACTGATAAAAGAGCAGGGCCAATGAGCTAAGGATAGCTGAATCCTGGGCTAACGGAAGCGTTGTGCCGAGCTCCCTGTGTTCTGTGATGAACAGGGGACTAGGTTGCTGAGCACAGGGCAGAAGGGAGGCTTGCGGATCATTGGGTTTGGGTAGAGAATAATCTGAGAGGCGTTTGTCACCCAGATATGCACACAGGTGACACAATGACTGGAAGGTTGACATTTTCAATGGCCCTTTGATAAAAGGGTCTCTACCCCACGCCTCCTTGAATGGCTGGTTTGTGTTTAGGGATATGGCAAGGGACTGAGCTGGCTTGCCTGCCACTTGGGCTCCCTCTTGGAGGATGACAAGAATCTGAGTGGCATCACTGGCTGGGTGGGGGAAAAGGAGAAGACAGTCCAATGCAAGAGTGAGCCCTAAGGCCCCAAACTCACCCTAAGATGCCTTCTGGGATGTCTGAGTGACTGGCTTTTCCACAGACCCTCTGTAAAGCCAGTGACCTCTGCTGGGCATGATGACTGGAATGCCAATACCCCAGATTTCCTGATCTCAAAACCTTAACCCCAGGGTCTGACCCCAGGCACATTCTGAGGGAGTGTTCAATTAGTGGTTAATTTGTGCAGCCCTTCAGTGACTTGACAGTTTGCAAGATGGCAGCCCGCACAGCTGCCTGTCTATTCGCATATTCTGAACCCTGTGTTCCTTCTTCCTTCTGTGAGGTGTGGAGGGGACCACAGGCAGAGCAGCTGCTGCTGGCCCTGCCTCAGGTTCCCCCAGCCTGGCCTTGTCCCTTTCCATCCACAGTGGAGCAGACCAGGCTCACCCAGCAGCTTCGGTACCATCAGAGCAAGGCCTGTCACATACTGAAACTCTACCCTGCATTGTCCAGGAGGGGCCCCCAGGCCCAGCTCGGCCATGTGGGGTTGTCAGAGCCCAAGGGATGATGAGTCTTAGCGTGCCTACCGTGTGCACAGTGCTGGCCTGGGAGCTCCATACCTGCTGTTAGCCCTACAGACCTCCTGGTGTCAGTTACTGTTCTCACCGCTGTGACCAAGTACCTGGTGAAGTCAACTTAAGGAAGAGTTTATTTCGGCCCATAGTTCAAGGGTGCAAGCCCATGGTGGGAAGGCTTGGCGGCAGGAGCTCGGGGCAGCTGGTCACATGGCATCCACAGGCAGGAAGCAGGGAGAGATGCACTCTGGTGCTCGGCTCACGGTCTCCCTTGTGTCCTGGGACCCCAGCCTGTGGGATGGTGCCACCCGCAGTTAGGGTAGGTCTTCTCACCTCAACTCACAGACAAGTTCAGAGTACCTCTCTTTGGTGACTCCAGAGCCTGTCAAGTGGGCAGTGTCAACATACCTCCACTGGGTGTGTATGTCTCCATTTCCAGAGGAAGAAGGCCTAGGAGTCTGGCCTGGAGTCTGGCCTGGTGGGCTCTGAAAGCAGGGTTCTGCCCAAATCCAGTCCTTCTAGGAATCGCACAGAAGCGTTTCTTGCTCTCATAGCTTCGAACTGGAGTCTTGCCCAGAGTCTTACAGCCAGTGTTAAGCACCCCGAGTGAGGGCTCTGTGCCCACCTCCTGGGCTGTTCCCAGCACCTCCTCTTCCTCCTCTGCAGCGCCCCCAAGCCCCTTCTCCCCGGATGCCTCCAGCCCTCTCCTGCAGATGCCCGTGGAGTTCTTCCATCCCGCTGTGTCTGCCAGCCAGAAGGGACAGGGACCGGGCATGAGTGCCGGAGCACTGCCCAAGATCGCCCTTCAGGGCTCCTGGGCATCCCTGAGGTCACCAAGTGTCAACTGCACCCTCCTGCGCCAGGTACACACACCTCCTGGACTCTGAAGAGTGTCCTGGAGCCTCGGAGGATGAGCGGGGAGGGCAGTCGAGCCTGGGGAAGTTTGGGAGCGTCTGAGACTTGAGAGGATACCACGACGAATACTTGAGCAAGGCCGGCCTCTGAGGAGCACCTGGGTTGTCAGGGCAGCTGAAACGGGGGCCCTAGCTTGAGACGAGGGTAAGCGTGGCACTGAGGAGGGTCTGTGGGGTGACATGGTGCTGGGGTCAGGGACCACGTCTTGGTGGGTGGTAGGGGTGTCATTGCTAGACTGCTTGCAGATTGCCTGATTGCAGAGGGGCAGGTTGGGAAATGGGGGAAATCTTGGCTGTATGGTCTCCTGTATCAGGACGACGGAGCCACAGCCTCCATGCCTTCTGGGCACAGTGGGCCCCCGGAGCACAAAACAAAAATTCACCAGCACCTTTGGTGGGCCACGTGTAATCCTATACAACAGTGGAGGCTGGCCTGCGGGCTTCCTGGTAATTACTTAGCCAGACAGGGTTAATTCCTGGTTTCACTAGGCTGTGCTCTGCAACAGGTCATGGACCTTGACTCCTTGCCTCCCATGGAGGGCAGTTCAGGGTTTAAAGTGTGTGTCTGTGTGTGCGTGCGTGTGTGCGCGCACACGTGCATGCGTGTTGCAGAAGGAAAGATAGCCAAGCAAATGAGTGCTGCTGGCAGTATAATCTCTGGGGAGGTGAGGAATGGCTGGCTGGAGGCTTACCCAGGAGAGAGGATGCGAGCATCTGGGATGAGGCAGGGCTCCTGGGAGCAGGTCGAAGGGAAAGTAATGCTGGAGGCGCGGGTGGATGAGAGTCAGCTGGCAACTACGAGAGGGTTAGCATCGGGACTAGGAAAGACGGCTCAGGCTGTCCAGGGGCGATAAGGAGCCTGCCGGAGGCTTCTGTGGTAACTGCCCCGAGAGATTCCCGGGGTTGCTGTTGTGACAGAGGGGATGCTGTGGGATCCGCCCAGAAGGGAAGCATCCCGGGTCCTGTCATCAGACTGTCCGCCAAGGACCAGGGAAAGGAGGTGATGCAGGGAGCCTCAACCCTTCTTTCCTCCCTGCAGGCTACTGTGAGTGACACATCCCTGGATGCCAGCCCGAGCAGCTCAGCCGGCAGCCTGCAGACCACACTGGAGGACAGTCTGACACTGAGTGACAGTCCCCGGCGTGGCCTGGGACCACCAGTCCAGGTGCCAGGGCCACGAGCTGGCCTGTCGCCAACCACCCGGCGCCGTCTCAGCCTGCGGGGCCGCGGCCTGTTTAGTCTGCGTGGCCTGCGGGCCCATCAGCGCAGCCACAGCAGCGGCGGCTCCACCAGCCCCGGCTGCACCCACCACGACTCCATGGACCCCTCCGATGAGGAGGGCCGCGGGGGCACAGGTGGCGGGGGTGCAGGCAGTGAGCACTCTGAGACCCTCAGCAGCCTGTCACTCACGTCGCTCTTCTGCCCACCGCCCACGCTGCCACCCCCGGGCCTCACCCCTGCCAGGAAGTTCAGCAGTACCAGCAGCCTGGCGGCTGGACCCGGGCGCCCTGGCGCCACTGTCTCAGCCGGAGGCTTGGCCAGGAGCCCCTCATGGGCTGCAGACCGCAGCAAGGACCCACCAGGCCAGGTCCAGCTGGCTTCGGGCTTGGGCTCCTCAGCCCCTGAGCCACAACCACCTCCTGGGGAGCTGGAGTCAGCTGATGCGGCAAGCAAGAGGAAGAGATGAGAGGCTGCGGGGGCTGCGGGGGGAGCTGCCACCTGCTGTCCGCCCGCCCGCCCCATCTTGCCTTCTTTTACCTCAGGAGCCAGGGAGCAGACAGCAATACTTTGCCTACACCTGGGAGTGGCATAGGGGCCAGCCAGCGCCAGGCCACTGGGCAGGCGACTGAAGAGGGTCTGGGTTAGCTGAGGCTCGTGTGTGGCCCCACCCGTGGCCCTTCCAGTGCATATGCAGATATATACATATACATATATATATACATAGACAGACATATATTTATTTATTTTTTTTACTGAGAGCTTATGAATCCTAGAAAGTGCTAAAGTTGAGGGTGCAGGCCAGGGCCCAGACAGGGGTCTCGGCTGTTGGTTAGCACACAGGCCCTCACAGCACAGACGCTCCTAGTGGGGCATCAGTGGATGTCGTTTCGGGATCTCCCCGAGTTGAGAGCAGCTTGGGAGGATGTTCAGGGCCCAGGAGACAGAAGAGAAGCAATTCAGGGTGCACTTTTTTCCCTTTTAAAGACAAGACGCTGCTAAGATCCCCAACCTCTACCCACATGTCGGGGTGTCAGTCTTGTCCCTCTGACTATTGTGTTGTTGTGAAGTCTTTTGTAGACACTCTTGACACACAAACTTTCTTAGTTAGCCAGCTAGATGTTCTCTTTAGAAAAACCAGGGGGGATTTTAGTCTTATTTCTTAGAGCAGGGTTGGGGGAACAGGGCAGTTCTGAGACTGGGCAGGGGGCTTAGGACACAGGTTATGTTTTGATTTGTGTGAGCATTTTGGGGACAGTTCAAACCCCCCCCAGGAAGGCAGCAAACAGGAATAATTCATGCATGAGAGGGGATGGGTGAAGGGGTCCATGGGACCTGCTTGGCTCACCCAGATTCCCCATGCTCGGGCCGCCAGTCGCACGAGAACTTTCAGTCTTTTATCCTCTGTGAAGTCCTCGAATTGCAGCAGACCTGGGGATTACAGTCACCCACCCCGAGCAAGCTCATCCCTGCCCCAGGGGTGTTTGGGGTAACAGCAAATCTAAAGGGAGCTCTGAGCAGCCCTAAACCCTGGCTGCAGCCTTTCCACACCTCAGCGCCCGTAGTCTCCAGCCAGTTACCCAGACATTCACGTCCTCTGCCTTCTGCTTACCCCTGAGTGTGTCTTACTGCTTAAAGCTGCAGGTAGGGTCTCACTATGGCAGTGCTTCCTGGATGAGCTCAGGACGGGAGTTCTTATTTTATTGGAATGGTTACCCATTTATTAAAAACAACAACAACAACAAAACAGACTGTATCGAGCCTGTGCCTTTCACAAGCTCAGCTCTAGAGAGGGTGGGTTTAAAATCAGTTTGAGCTGGGCGTTGGTGGCACACGCCTTTAGTCCCAGCACTCGGGAGGCAGAGGCAGGCAGATCTCTGTGAGTTCGAGGCCAGCCTGGTCTACAGAGTGAGTTCCAGGACAGCCTCCAAAACAATACAGAGAAACCCTGCCTCGAAAACCAACCAAACAAAAAATCAGCTTGAAGACGAGTGAGGCATGCTGGGGGTGGTGGCCCACTGGGAAGGGCAGTGATGTGGGATGCTCGCCCAGCTCGCCAAGGGTTGCCCTGGGCCCTGCTAAGAGCATGTGTGTCCCTGCTCCCAAATCCTGATTCCACAGAAGTGGGCCTCTATCCAGGCTAGTGAGCAGCAGCTGTGTTGGTAGGCTCTGGCACAGGGACCCCAAGGTCAGGGCACAGTGGAGAAGTAAGGAGGAAAGAGATGTTGAAGGGGTGCTGCCTGCAAAGCCCTTCTTTGAGGTGAGGAGTGGGAAAGTGGTTGTTAAACCCATTTTACACCTGGGTAAACTGAGGCTCTGGGCAAGTGAAGCAGCGATTCTGCCCTGGCCACCTGCGAAGGGCCCTAGCCTGAGCACCCGTGGTTGAAGGGAGGGTGGCTCCAAGGGCGCAGTGTGGAGCTGGCCGTGGTGTAGAGGGCAGGGCCGGGCCCACAGTCTTCGGGCTTTACAGAGGTGGCGTTTGACAGCGTCTAGCACCCTCTGCTCTCCGGGTCCAGCTCAATCCTGAGGGCGCCCCTGTGTGTGCTTATGCGGCTCCTCCACAGCCAGCGTCCTCCCTGCCGTGGCTCTGAGGCTGAGCAGAGGTGCTCAGGCGTCTGCACCCTTACACTGGACTGCGGGGCCCCAGAGCAAGCAGACATGCTGAAGGGTGTTTTAGGGAAATGGGCAAGGTTTAAGCAAGGGACGCACGTCTATACAGAATGATTAGCTGAGCCCAGAAGCACAGAGACTACCTGGGGTGGGCTCTCTAGGCCCAATCCTAGGTATCCGGCCTTGTGTCCGTGAGCAGGGAGTCAGGGACCGGGAGAGCTGTGAGCTGCTGTCAAGATGAGTTGTAATGGGCAAGGATTGGGTGGGTGACCCCTCAACACTGTGGCTTGGGGCTGTGGCCTCAGGCCAAGCCTGTCCATCACCAAAGCACAAACTCCCCCAATCCACAAGGGTCTGGATGTGAGGAGGATGGGGACACAGGTACCAATGTCCTAAGCTGTTAATTTGCCAGGCTGTGTTGCATCTGCAGAGCAGGGTCTGGAGCCAGAGAGAGCCTCCCCTGCCTTCTTGCTATCTCCTGCTCTGGTTCAGGCAGTCGCTCTGAGGAGGGTGAACCGCGAGCAGTACTTGTCCCCAATGTTTCTCTTAGAGCTCCCAGCAACCAGAGGCACCTCCAGCTCCTTTTGCTACTCTGTGTAAGGGCTTGGGATCTTAGAAGTTGCTGTTTAACCCAGACACACATACTCTTTTCTTTTTCTTTTCGTCATTGTGCAATAATCGGTGTCCCTGGCAGAGCTGGGGCCTGGGGGAGGCAGCGGCCACCTTGTCCTGTAAGCCCCCAGCCCAGTCCTGCTGCTGTGGCTCTAACTTCTGGTCACTGTACAGTTTCTACAGTGTGAATGAACTTTCCCCTCTTAGTCGCTGAAGGCGCTGGTCCCTGCTGGCCCAGATGGCCCGGGCGTAGAGAAACCAAGCCGAACCGCCAGCCAGCGTTGTTTTGAATAAAACCTTAGAAACTACTGAGGACTTTCTCTATGTCTTTTCCTTCCCTGCAGGGTTGGGATTGTGCCATCCCCACCCCAAGGGAAGAGTGATGACGTCTTCATGCTGCAGCTGTGGGATCTGGGGTTTTGGGGGATTCAGAGAATCAGGGTCTGGCTGGGACTTCAGGGCTGCTAACCCTTGACACTAGATCCTGGATTCATTGATTTGGTATTATGAGGACTTACAGCTGCAAAGAACAAAGCCTTACTCAAATGGGTTTAAGAGCAAAAGATGGGGGCTGGAGAGACGGCTCAGAGAGAAAGAGTGCCTGCTGCTTGCCTTGGCCACTATTCTATTGCTGTGAAGAGACCCCATGGCCACGGCAACTCTGACAACAGAGAGGATTTCATTGGGGCTGCCTTACAGTTTCAGAGGTTTAGAACATTGTTCTCATGGTGGGAACCATAGCAGCACACAGGCAGACACGGTGCTGGAGAAGGAGCTGAGAATTCTACATCTGGGTATTCAGGCAGCAGGAAGAGAGAGTGGCCCTGGGCCTGGCTTGGGTTTTTGAAACCTCAAAGTCCAGCCCCAGTGACACACTTCCTTCAATGAGACCACAGCCCCTAATCATTCTCAAGTAGTGCCACTCCCTAATGATCAAGCACTCAAATACACGAGCCTCTCAGACTGTCCCTGTTCAAAGCACTACACTGCTCTTGTAGAAGCCTGTGGTTCAGTTCCCAGCACACACGTCAGGTGGCTCTCAGGTGGCTCACAAGTGCCTGCAACTCCAGTTCCAGGGGTCCCAACACCCTCTACTGGTCTATGTGGGTACTGCATGCTCATGGTGCACATAAACTCATGCAGATACACATGTATACTCATAAAAATCTTAAAGAATAAAAGAGCACAAGAGAAGAAAAGAAAGAAGTGAGAGGGAACCAAGGACACAGATGGAAATAATTTAGTGGTTCTAGATTTTAAGAATCCAAGACATAGTGTTGGCTTCAGGTGTGGCTCAATCAAAGGCTTCAGCCAAGTCAATAGGACACAGCCTCTCTACCTCCTGACCTTGTTGTTTCTGGGTTTGTGTTTTCCTCTCTGAGGCCACAAACAGTCCCAGGCTTGAGCTGCCCCATCCCTCTAGCACCTCTCTATGGGAAGCCTGGCCACACCCTAGGGCAAGATCCTCACTTAGCTTTCCTCAGTGTTGACTGGGGAGCACACCATGCCACAGAGACACTGTGCTGGTACTGGCCAGTCCTGACCCCGTGCTCACTCTGGGATTCAGGGCAGAGGTGGCTGCTGAAACATAGCTGTGATGTAACATCTGTGTCCTGCCCTCCTGACAAGCTTCTGGGAACAGTGGCTTCTGATCTTTACCTTCAACAGGAGCCATGGGGCCTCTGATGGACTGGTCAGATGTTGCCAGCTGGGAACACAGGAACAGCCAAGCTGGCAGGCTGAGGGACAGGGTGGACACCTGTCTTTTGAGAATTCTGTATCCCAGCACATGCTCTTCCCTTAGGGGCTCATAAAGACCTGGGGGGCACCAGGATGGCCCCTGAGGACTCTGGAGGTAGGGTGACCCAGACCAGGACCCCTGGTCCATCCTATCTCGTTAGTACCCTTGGTCTCTGCATCTCTGGGGTTTCCTATCCCTTGATTCTGGCAACTTTTGGAAACAACAGAAACTAGTGTATTGTGACTGGGGTGGGGTGGGGTGGGGTGGGAGGAGCAAAGGCTGAGATGTGTGGCTCACTGCCACCCGGACCACCAGACTTGCTCTCAAACCAGTGAGGACATTGGAGCCCCTCTAACGGCCTTCCCTGCTTCAGGCATCTGCCTCATTGCAGGGCCAGGCTTGGTATGTGTGTAGGTAAACGTGTGTTTGCCTGTTTGAGGATCTGTGTACACATGTGGTGGCTGACAGTGTGTGCATGTGTGAGCCTGTGCATGGGTGTGCAGACGCATATGCCTGCCTCAATGCCTCAAGCTAACAGGCCTGGCTTTAGCTTGGTCCAGAAGGAGCCTTACCCCCATTTCACAGATGAAACAAAGCAAGGCACTCTTTAGAGCAGGCTGGGCCCTGAGCCCAAGTATGAGCTCTTGGGATGTGTGACCAGTTCCCCCAAGCTGAGCCTCGTTCCTGGGGCACCTCCCTGATGTAGGTACCATGCCTGGGAGACACCATAATCACAGACCTGCAGACGACTGCTCTGGATGGTCTCTGGGGGCCTCTGATGAGCTTCCGCTTTCCCTCCGCTCCCCTGCCCCTCTCCGGTCCTCGGCTTCAGGAAGCACACCCATTGGTGAGGCTCCTGGGACTCTGAGCGGGGCCTTAATGCCTCCCTCCACCTCCTCTGATGCTAGCCCATGGCCGAGCCAGCGTCTCTCCGGAGTAGCTTTACTCCACCTCTCATCACTGCCGCCCACTCCGGTCCCTTCATCCCCGATGGCCTTGGGCTGTCACACCCTCCCCAGACCTGCCCCCCCCCCACCTCGGCCTCACAGCCCTGAGATACAACCCTGGCCCCTTCTGCCCGTGTCCCCTGCACCCCTCTTCTAGCTCCCCTCTCCTGGGTAGCCCTCTCTGCCCCTTGAGTCCTGTGTTCCAGATTCAGGGAGACCTGTTAGACTAATGCAGGGCTCTCTATGTCTTCGCCATCTGACTTGTGTGGGTACTGCCATGCTACGATGGAATCTCAAGTGCTGGGATTCACTTCCCAGGCTTCCCCCATGCGCAGCTGGGGCTCCCAGAGGGCTTTGTTTCTGTGCCTTGGAGGACAGCTCTGGCCTGGACCAGGTGGGCGTCAGGTGGCATTTGTATGGGTAGCTGGATGTATGGGTGATGAAGGGAGGAGGAACAAACAGGGACAAGGAGGTGTGGCTATCTGGCCAGGGAGGGTTGGTGGCAGCACACCCACCTTTAGGGCCAGCACTCCAGGTGGCAAGGACTGTGTGGGCTGAGGGGAGAATGAGGAACTGGCTAGTTGGGGCAGTAGACATGTAGGCCTGCCAGGACTCGTCTTGTTGAGGTCCCACGTGTGGGGTTGTGGACAGACAGTCGCCGTGTGCCACTGTATCTCTCTCTCCACCTCTAACGCTCCTTTCGGTTCCATATCATCTCAAGGGCCTCCACCGTCTGCCTGCTCCCTCCCTCTGCGGGCGGCAGATGCAGAAAGCCATGTACGAGTGCAGGACCAGCCCATTGAGCTGCCAGGGTAACAGCCGATGTGATGTCTTCCTGCCACACGTTTATTGGTCAGGGGGAGGAAGAGGGAGAGCAACGGCAGCTGCTAGGGCCGCAGCAAAGCAGCCAGTAGGTCCTGCCTCAGCCCCTCCCACCCCAGCAAGGAGACTGATTGACAGGTGAGTGGTATGTGACTCCACCCACTCTGGCAGGGGTGGGCAGACCTGAGGCCTGGGCAGGTCTAGTGCCTGGCTGAGTGTCACCTTCATCTTGTCCCAACTCTGTTTCCGTCTCTACCCATTAGCAGTGGGATTAGAAGCCAGGAGCTTCCAAGGAGAGTTTGGCTTAAAACAACAGTCTAAGAACGTTTTAAGAGAGTGACAAACTTCAACCATCAGCACTTCTTATTTAGACCCGAATTCATGAATTTTAACCAAATAAACACAGGCGTGTTAGGTATTAATATATGTACCATTATGCAAAACCAGTATTATGGCTGTGATGAAAATTAGATTCTACCTCAGTGGTGGTGTTCCAGGAGGGCAGGCATCCTCTGGTTTACAGTGCTGTGACCTCTGGTTGCTGTTGCCATGGTAACCGTGCTGCCATGGGAATGTGTGGACCAGAGGCTGGGCTTGTGGGGTAGGGTGAGGACAGACTTGTGTTCCAGCCACCCTTTGTCAACTCTGCATCTCAGAAAAGAGGGGACCAGTGGCCAGTGTGAGAGGCTGGGGGGCAGACAGTAAGACAGTAGGGGCACAGCCCACCCCCTCATGCTTACCTCCCTCTTCCCCCCTGCACTAGGCAGCTCGCTTATAGAGACAGTCTTGGCATCTTTCAGTTAATACTAGCTGAGTGCCTACTGTGTGTCAGACCTGTGCTAGGCTCTGGGGATATAGCAACAGGTGCCCTGCTTGTGGAAGTGACCGCGTCAGATGGGAGGGACAGATGGAGCCTGCCTCTCAGAGCAAGGGACAGACAACAGACAGAAGCAAGGTCATCTTAGATGATGGGGTGGAGGAGTGACTGTTGGTCCATCTTTCTAGCAGCGTGGTCTGGAGGAGGGCAAGATGGGAATCCCTGCCGGATGAGAAGGAGAGGGACTGGGAAGGCAGCAGCCACCCCTTCCAAATAAGGGCAGGAGAACAAAGCCAGGCTACCCTATTCCAAATGGATTTCAAATAGGAGCTGGGGGTGAGGTCAGCCACAGAGTGCTTGCCCGGCATACATAGAGCCCTGGGTTCCACCCTCAGTACTGGAAAAGAAAACAAGCGACACTCCAGTTAATCACAAGTGTGTCTCATGCAGTCAGAGATACAAAACTGACAAGCCATTTGTTACCCACCTGACGTTTGGGTTTAGCTGACTGTCCTGCCAGCCTTGAGAGAGCAGAAGTGACCTGCCCAGATAGCTGCAGAGGTGGCCATGTCTGTCCACGTGGCCCAGGCCCTGCTGCAGGCGGCTTGTTGTCCTACAAGCCCTTCTCAGTCTGAGCCTGGGGTGCGTGACATCAAGGCGACACGGCATCTGGTATCATTCTTGTCACTCTGTAGTTGTATGGCATGACTCTGATGGCTCCTAGGACATGTGTGATGCCTGCCAGGGGACACTGTCCTTACCCACGATTCAATGGAAATTCACCCGAAGCTGCTCTGTTCCCCATCCCCTTCCTCTGCGGGGCCTTCCTGAGCTGATTCGCCCTCGTCAAGCCTCAAAGCCCAGTCTTTAGGAAATTCCCTACATCTTTGGCCACGTCTTCAATCCCCATCGCCACATGAAACAGGTGTGGGGGCACGCATGTAATCCCAGCACTTGAAATGTGCTGACTTGAGAACTGAGAGTTCAAGACCGTCTTTAGCAATATAGTGAGTTTGAGACCAACCTGGGAATACATGAAATCCCATCTTAAAGGACAAAAACAATTTAACCATATGTAGCTTTATTGTATTAAAATATACTTAACACAACGGTATGTACCATCTTAGATATTTTAATCATCTTAATCACTGCACCAAATATATTCATGGTGCTGTTATGCCTTTGCTGCTATCCACACAAAACCTTTAAGTTTTCCAAATGGAGACTCTGCACCCTCTCAAACACTAGCTACCCATTTCCTCCCCCAGTGTTGTTGACACTATCCCTGGGAGACTAGAACAAATGTCTACTTACCCCAGACAGGGAACCTCTGCCAAGCTAAAGTCCGAATTGTTGAGTCAGTTCCTTGGGGTTATTCACAGGGATGTGGACAGCTGAAAGGCAGCTGTATCATCAAAAGCCACCAGCTCGCCACAACCGGAACTCCAGAGCTCTCTGCAGCTTGACCCGCCCCAGAATTGCCCCTGCTCTGCCACCCCAGTCCTTACAGCTTACATAGTCTTGGGGAGGCCCCACCCTTGTGCATTTGGGACTTGTAAATTATTGACTTCTGAGTCCTCCAGACAGAGTTTCAATTCTGGGGATCCATCTGCGTAACACCCAGCCCCCGAGGGCCCCCTCTTGTAGATTTTCTAAGCACCTCACAAAGCGGAATCACAGCGTTGCCCCTTTTGGCATCCTACCCTGAGGTTGACGGAGGCCGAGGAGCATTTCCCTGAAGGTCAGCGTCCACTGACTCCTCACTGTTGACAGACACAAGGTTTGCAGCCACCGTTTGCTGAGCTGCTGCAGATGCAGATGTAGACATCTCTGGTCAGTTCCCACTTTCCCTTCTCCCACATGTATCACCCACGTGGGGTCACGGGGTCAGTGGAAAAGCCCGGCTGGCCCTGTTGTGAGGGCCGCTGTGCCGTGTTCCGTGGTGCCGGGTCCCCTGTTCACGGCAGCACCTCGCCTTCATCCCCTTTGTGGGTCATACATGTGTGGGGGAGTATTTCTCCTCCCCCCTCCACGCTCTTTAGCTGGTTTCTGCCTGCTTGTCTCAGGGAGGTGAGTGGCTTTGTCAAGACTTCCTGACTTTTGTTTCCAAAAGCCCAAAGGAACACTGAAATTTGCAGAGGAGGGGGTGTCTGCCTCCTGACCCCTAGAGGAGAGAGAGGACACAGTGGACGTCCACTTAGCAAAGGTCTCCGGGGCCACGTCCACCCTGAAAGGGATCTGGAAGCAGGGTCCCCACAGGCTGTGTCCTGGGGCCTGACGGGCGTGGTGAGTCAGTGCTCTGCTTCCGAGGCACACACTGCCAAGGAGCAGCTAGTCTGTCTTTGGGGAATAGAAAAGTGGGTTCATGCCTCCTCGAGTCTCCTCACGGGAAAACTGAAGCTACCTTGAGGAACCTCCACAGTACATAGCCCTAGGTGGGTCCCAGTTCTTCAGACAGGGTGGGGTCTGGTCTCCTCAGGGCAGCAGGGCCAGGCTGGACCACACGTTGTTCCTGTCTGCTTGGCAGAGCCTCCTTATCTTCAGGGCCAGGCCTGAACACCTGAGGATGAGGCATTTGTACTCCTCCTTGCAGATGCGGGGGTGGGGAGCAGTCAGGAGTCCTGCTGGTGCTGACATTCTGATTTGTTCCACTGCGGCCAGCCAGCCTTCCCTGACCTTCCTGTGTTTAGCCTGTCACATCCCAGAATTTTCCCAGCCGCGGCCTCTGTCTGACTCTCTGCCTGCTCCTGATCCCTCTCTTACGTCTGATAGTTTGATCACAGTGCGCCATCCTGGCCATCACCATCACAACCCCCCCCCCCCCGTTCCAGCCATGCTCCACCCAGGAGCCCCCTTGGCTCTTTTCTTTTCACGCTCTAGTCTCCAGCATCTCCGGAGAAGACCAGGACTCAGGTCCAGTCCCGAGTGATGGTGGATCCAGTGTGGTCCTCTCTGGATAACCCAGGGATAACATACTATACTGATGTTGCGAGTGGGGGGGTGCTTTCCCCATGCACAGGGGACACTGGGTAGGGTGGGCTCCTCGACCTCTCTCTTACCCCAGCACCTCACTCCACATGTTTCCATCACTGGGCTGATGGGAAAGGTCAGACACTCAGAGCCTCAGTAAGCTTTGGGCCAGGGTCCAGCCTTCCCTGACCCTATGGATGGGGCATCTTCCCACCAGATGCCACATGGAAGGAACATTGACCTGGATCTGTCACTAGGGATCTATTGCTAGCTGGTGCTAGGCAGGCATGGACATGCCAAAACCATGCTGTGTGAGAGAGCCTTCACTCAAGGCTCACATGGCTGCTCTCTTAGTCAGGGTTTCTGTTGCTGTGATGAAACACCATGACCATGAGCAAGCTGGGGAGGAAAGGGTTTATCTGGCCTACACTTCTTTTTTTATTTTTTTAAAGATTTATTTATTTATTTATTGCATATACAGTGTTCAGCCTACATGCCAGAAGAGGGCACCAGATTGAATTGTAGATGGTTGTGAGCCACCATGTGGTTGCTGGGAATTGAACTCAGGACCCCTGGAAGAGCAGTCAGTGCTCTTAACCTCTGAGCCATCTCTCCAGCCCTGGCTGACACTTCTATATCGCTCTTCATTATTGAAAGAAGTCGGGACAGGAACTCAAACAGGGCAGGAGCTGATGCAGAGGCCATGGATGGGTGTTGCTTACTGGTTTGTTCCTTGTGGCTTGGTCAGCCTGCTTTCTCATAGAACTCAGGACCTCCAGCCCACAGATGGCGCCACTCACAAAGGGCTGGGTCCTCCACCATCAACCACTAGTTAAAAAAATGGCCTACAGCTGGATCTTATGGAGTCATTTTTTTTCAACTGAGTTTCCCTCCGTTCAGCTTACTCTAGCTTGTGTGAAGTTGACATAAAAATAACAACCACAGTTGTCACCTCCAGGAACCCATCCATGGTGCTGTTCAGTTCCCTCCCCTGTGTGTGAATTGAAATCCCTCCTCCTCCTCCTCCTCCTCCTCCTCCTCCTCCTCCTCCCCCTCCTCCCCCTCATCTCCCTCTCCTCCTCCCTCTCCTCCTCCCCCTCCTCCTCCCCCTCCTCCCCCTCCTCCTCCTCCCCCTCCTCCTCCTTCCTCTCTTCCCCCTCCCCCTCTTCCCTCTCCTCCTCCTCCCCCTCCCCTCTCCCCCTCCCCCTCCCCCTCCCCCTCCCCCTCCTCATCCCCCTCCTCCTTCTCCTCCTTAAGGCACAGTCACATGTATCCCAGGCTTGCCTCAAACTCATTACATAGCTGGATACGACCTCAAACTTCTGATCCTCCTATATTCATCTCCCAAGTGCTGGGATTACAGACCTGTGCCATCACGCTTGCATTATGTGGTGCTGGGGATTGAACCTGGGGCTTTGTGCAGACCAGGCAAGCACTCTACCAACTGAGCTGCAACCCATCTCAATCTGTTTCCTTCTTGGCCTGCCCTCTTACTCACACCTCCTCTGGGGGAAATGAGCTGTCAGTTTAGAACCACTTGTTGAGAATTTCATTTAGAACAGAAATCAAATGGTCCAGCCAGCAGTCAGTGAAGCACTGAGGCCTTGAAAGCTCCCTACAACCACATCGGCGGCTGTGACCAAGACGAGAAGGTTCCTGTGTGTGAAGTCGGCAACCAGCGCCCTGCTTCAGGAGACTGTGCGGGGCCCTGAGCTGTGATCTTGATGAATTGTGGGTGAGGGGCCGCAAGGTGCTGTTTTTCCTGTAGCCACATCCTCTCTTTGAGGGTGGCCTCTAAAGGATCTGTGGTTTGGACGTCTTTCTTGGCCGGGAGGCTTCGCTGGGGTCCTTGCTCACACACACTCGGGAATAGCTTGGTGCAGAAATACCGCCATCTTGTAGCGCCTCACTCCCAGATGCCTATGAACAAACATAGAGACCATTTAAATGACCACAGCCTGTCCCGAGAGGAAAGTCCAAGGCCGTGGCTCCCCTGGTGGCACAGGGATCTTTTGTCTCATGACTGTGGATTTGCATTTTGACATCTCATTCCAGCAGTTAGAGAGGAAGGAAAGACGGGACTCCTGTCCCTGGGCCTTTGCACATGCCACACCCCTGACCGAACCCCCCCCCCCCAAGTCCAGAGCACTCCCTCAGACTCGTCATCTCTTCGTACTCTGGAGTGTGCCATATCCCTTTGAGCTGGAGGACAGAGCCAAACCACCTTCAAACCCCTCCTTGGCTGAGCGCTTAGCACACTGAGGAAGTGGAGGAAACTGGGCAGTGCCAGATGAGGGACAGGAGGAGGGGACGGCTGACCATGGGGGAATGAAGGTCCCGTGGCCATTTTCAGTGTGCTAGGGCTTTGCAGGCCCCTGTGAATGAGGAGTGTGTTCATTCCTACTGCTGGGTAAAAAGACTTAGAGACGTGCTGGACCATCCAGAGCCTGCTGGCCCAGAGGCAGTGTCAGGACCCAGTCCTGCCCAGCAGACTCCAGGGCTGTGTTCTTTCTGGGTGGCTGCACAGGTTACAGAGAGAATGTAGGTGAGTGTGACCCACCTTCCCTGATGACTTGGGGTTTCTGGGTATGTCTAACAGTGGGCTGCTGACAATCCTGAGCTCCTAGTTTTCCCATTATTTTATCTGGAACCCAGGGGCTGTGTTCTTAGCTGCCATACCCAGAGCAGGAGAAACATGGGCCCTACCAGGGCAGGCTGCGCCCAGCTCCTGAGGGCTTCTGCTGCAGTTGTGCTAAGAGACGGGTGGTCTCAGGCGTGACCCCAGCTCCAGCTTGACCTTGCTGCTGGACTCTGCGTACTGTGGGGTTTGGGGTGGAGTAGAGCATGATCCAATGGCTTCAAAGTGACTCTTTGTTTCCAGAGCAACTGACCTCGGACAGCCATGGGTTGAGTGAAGATCCATAGCTCTTCCTTCCTCCCAGGGCAAGTCAGGTTCTCAGAGCTTCTCTTCTCACTGAGAACTTCCCCCAAAAGGGTCTAGAATGGAGCCAGGATCACTTCTGCCTCGCAGGGTCTCCTCTACCATAGCTCCTGTAGTTTGGATTCAGGCTGGGATGGACTTGTTACGATACAGTGTGGGGAGCACAAAATTCCAGAACCAAGCACAGACATCAACCTGCAATCTTAGGCTTGTTCCAAGTTGGCTAGAACTCTCTAGGTGTGATGGTGCGTCCTGTCCCTGTCTGGCCCTGGACTCTCATGTCTCTGGGCTGGGCCAGGACCTGGGTCTGGGCTATGATCCCAGCGTGAGTGGCGTTCATGCATCTCACTCCTTCCCCCCCAGCCCCGGTTTCTGAACCTTTGCTGATTGGCCGGTGGAGTCAGGTGTTCCTCCTCCTGACTCCCACAGCTTTCCTTTGGCTGACATCATCTGAACTCTGACTGTTTCTGCCAGTTCTGGCTGCTGTTACAACAGGCCATGGTTCAGGGAGCTGACAGGGTGATTGGGTGATGCGAGGGTGTTAGGAATTAGGTTTTCCCCCCCTTGTGTTTGAGAGGCAAAGCTAACGGGCAGATCGGGCTCTCAATACTTGGAGTCATCATCCCGGCTTACAGATTCAGTCCTTCCAGGCCTTGTGACCTTAGCCTAAAGAGAACGTCCCTTGAGAGACAGCCACTGTCTGCTGCCGTGCTCACATCCCCTCCTCCTCCTCCTCTTCCTCCTCCTCCTCCTCCGCCTCCTCCTTTGTGCCTGTGAGGAGACAGCAGCTCTAATCTTTTTCTTCTTGTAAGGATACTATTCCTGTTGTGGCGGCTCTACCCTCATCTAACCCAAATCGCCTCTCTTAGACTCTATCTAGAGAATGTTTGCTTTGAGACTTGGGGGCTTGAAGTGTGAAATTGGGGGTTAGGGCATAAACATTTAGTTCAAAGGGGAAACCAACCATGAACTCTTGAAGGAGACAGGTGTTCGGCACAGGGGACGGTAGTAAGGTGGGAAGGACACTGGTATGCCACCCAGGATTCTCCATGGAGTAGGACATACTATTTGAATTTGAAATGTCCCCTCTGGCTTATGTTTTGAACTGGTTGCCTGCAGCTGGTTACCCTGTTTTGGGAGGCCGTGGAGCCTTTAGGAGGCAGGGTCTGCCTGTTAGGAACAGGTCACTAGGGGGTGGGCCTTTGGTGCCTTCACCTACCTCACTTCTTGGGCCCACCATGATATGAGGAGTACCCACTGAGCATCCCTACTGGCACGATGTCCTGTTTAGGCACAGGGGGCAATAGTGGGCTGAAACTGTGAGCAGACAAACACTCCTTCCCTTGCATTGTTTCTGTCAGACCCTTTAGTCACAGTAACAGAAAAGTAGCCGATATGGTGCGCGTATGTCATGCGCCACCTCGCAATTGTCTAGTCCATGATGGACCATGTGCGTGATGGTGGCTGTGCTGTTGTACAGCTTGAGTGTGTAGCCAGCTGTCACAATCTTAAGCAGAATCTCCATTTAAGTGATGGGATGAGGTGATTCACGTCACCAAGCACCCTCTCCTTTGCTTCCACGAAACTCATTCAAGATGAAGACAGTCACAAAACACCGCTTAGAAATACCCCGGTTCCTGTTTGATTGAACTATCCGGCCCAATAACCCACCCATGTTGTCTTGGAACCAGCCATCAGATTTCAGCTCCAGCCTTGCTGGTAGCAAGCCATTCAGCATATTTGAATCTCATCATTCCCAGGAGGCTGCTGAGAGGGTCATGGAGGGCGCGAGTGTCAGGTCCTAGCTGCACCTCCTCCTGCTTGCCTGTCACCACAGACACTGTGCAGGAATGTCACCAGCAGCTGGAAGGCAGCCCAAACCTCCACAGCGATCAAGGGATTGATGGTCTCTTGACATGTGTGCACAGAAGGCTCTGGCCACTGCCAGGCAAGCTGTCACTAAAGACAATAGATTGAGGTTTTTCTAGCATAGATCAGGCCTGCCAGCTCCAGTCCCTCAGCCCATCTCCAGAGCACGCCCACACCCTTCCCAGGAGCATCCAGACTATTCTCAATGGCCCCAGCTCCTCCAGCCTAGGCAAGTCCCTGCTTGGAATTCTGTTTCCAAAGCTCTTGCCACAGGGATCCTCTGTCAGGCACAGCCCCACTCAGGTCCCGTGACTTCAGCATGAATGAGCCATTATCTCCTTGAGGGATTTCTATCCTCAGACCCACAACAGCCATCACCCCTTTGTCTCAGATCACCCATGTGGTCATCCATGTCCTGAACTATCGAGGAATGTCTTGAAAGTAGAAAACCCTGTGGGCCAACATGGGGCTTAAGGTAGGGCTCTAAGATGCTAGGAGCTATGGAAGCCTTTCTCAGCTGGATCTCCCCCATTTGTAGCAGTAGTTGGGTGGGCCCCTCAGGCTCTGTGACCAATCCTGCCTCTGTGAAGATTTTGAGCACAGTACTAATGCACAGCATCAGGTATGTGAATTCTGGCAATGTAGTGGACTGATGTTAGCTAAAGTGTGTTGGTTTTGTCAGGTCCAGAAGAGGTTATTCCTGCTCTAGTGATGTCCTGTATGATGGATGTCTCTCCTCTAACCAGGATCAGTGGCTTAGGGAGCACTTACTTTCTCTCTATGTGGGAGACCTTTGTAGGCAAGCCTGGAAATAGCTCTCATCACTTGTACTACAGTGGCCATGTTTAGCTGCAAGGGAAGCTGGGAGTGCAGTCCAATTGGGAACTCCAAATAAAGAAAGGTATGGGAAGCAGATGAGATGCCAGAAATTCCTTTATGCAGTGCAGGGCTAAGTTTGCAAGGAAGTAAAGGGGATTTCTAAGAGTTAAAAATGAGCAAGAAGCAAGGTCTGACCTCTGAATGCCCATGACATTGTCAGACAAGAGCAGCATCCTTGTTTTTGGTTTTTTAATTTATTAATGTGTGTGTGTGTGTGTGTATGTGTGTGTGTATGTATGTATACATGTGTATGTGTGAGCATGGGCACATGTGGAGGCCAGAAGTTGACTCAGTCTCTCAATATATCCCTCAATCTCTCTACTTCTCCTTTTCTTCCTCTTCCTCCTCCTCTCCCTCCCTCCTCCTCCTCCTCTTCCTCCTCCTCTTTCTCCTCCTCCTTCTGTGAGATAGGATCTCAAGGCATAACTCTGGCTGGCCTTGAACTCAGATCCGTTTGCCTCTGCCTTCACGTGGTGGGTTTAAAGTTGTGTGTTATAGCGCCCAGCCTTCCACCTATATTTTTTGAGACAGGGTCTCTCAATGAACCTGGAGCCCACCAATACCGCAAGAGTAGCTGGCCTGCAAGCCCAGGGGTCTTCCTGTCACTACCTCCCCAGTGTTGGTGTTACAGGTACTTGTCACCGCACCTGGATTTTTGCATGAGTACTGGGGAACTGAAGTCAGGTCCTTGAACTTGTGCAGCAAACAATTGACTGAATGAGTCATCTCCTCAGCTCTGGCTTCATGAACCTTAAAGCGACTTTGGTTGGAAATGGAAATTAAAGACACCTCTGGGCCTCCCCATCTACAAAGAAATTATGCACACAGCACATGTACATGCACACACACACACACACACACACACACACACACTGTACATATGCACAGATCTCTTTCCTCTTTACTAGTTACCCCTCTCCTCTTCTTCAGTTGGAAGTTTCTGTGGCCTTTTAGTAGCTTCCTGATACCCACCAAATGCCAACCATGGTGCTGACTCTGGATGGTCTTGTTGCCCTTTTGGGGGTTTTTCTTAAAGATCACAAGCTCAGTGAAGCAACTTTGAGCTCTCCCTGTGCCCTTCAGACCCCACCCCTTCCTCCTCCACTCCCTGCTCCAAAGCCATGTCCCTTGGATCTGTTCAGGGTCTCACCAAAGTCCTTCTTCTTCTCCCTCTCTGACGAAGCTGTCAACCACCTGGCAGGGGCCTTAATCAGAACACCATGGGCAATTGATCCCAACAAGCTTCAGACATCCCGTTCCAGGAGAAGGCCCTGCTGACAGCAGAAGCAGCTGCTGTGGCTGCTGGCAAACCCTCGTAGAGGCATCTGCCAGGCCCCCACCCCATCATGTGAGGCAGACTCTGGTAGGGAGGCTAGCTGGGTGACCTGGGGGACATGGCTGCCCCTCCACAAAGAACTGGGGCCTGGGGGCTTCCCTGAGAGCTACCCAGAGGATTGGAGAGTTCTGGGGCAGCTGAGGTGGGCAGCCTGGGGTGCTCAGGTGGCTGATTTATGAGGGCAGATTAAGAAGACGGATGGCCTGTCCCTTAGCCAAGAAATGAGTCTTGTTGTAGTCCTTTGAAGGGCACGAAGGCGGGGAAGGGGCGGCTTGAAGAGTGCTCAGCGGAGTAATGAGGAATAATGGCTTGAAACAGAGCTGAGTACCAGGAAGATAACTTGGCTGTGAAACCTGTGTGGGATGGCGGTGGCTCCGGCAGCAGGAGCAGGACCTGCCTTCTTGGATCATGGATGCTGATGGATCAGGCGTGGGAGGCCCATGGAGGAGGCAGAACCGACTCTCCCAACAGCATTATCTGCAGCCTCTGCTGGCACGGCAGTTATCCGAGTCCTGAAATGGGCCCGACCCAGCCTGCAGCCCCATCAAATGGGAACACCTGCACCTGTCTGTGGGAGGAGGCCATGATGGCTCCCACCAGTGACAGTCACGGGAGGGGAAAGCTGACATTGTGGTTTGAGTCTGAGCTATCCTTGGTGATTGTCTCTAATCTGGATCCTGTGGATTGGGCCAGAAGGCATGGGTACCCATCACAGAGACCGCCTGGGGCTTGGGTAAACGTTAAGGTGGGGGAATGCTGACACCGTGAAGGCCCATCCCAGAGCTCAGCTTCCTGCTTAGAAGTCCTAAACAAACTACAGCCCCTAAACAAACTACAACAGGAACCTGCTTCCTGCTTGGTGAATGCCCAAAGGAGAAAGTACCAGAAGGCTAGAGAACTTCCCTGGCCACTTTACAGTGTTCGTGGAAAGTATTTTGTGAGATGCTTGAGGTCCAGCCTGGAACCGAGAGCCAGATCATTTTTGGAGGAGTATGGTGCGTCTCGGAACCTATCGCAGCCACCATGAATGGGTAGTTGAACTTTCTCAAATGAACGGCCAGACAGCACAACACTTGCGCCTTCCTTGGGCTCAGGTGTCACCCCCGCCTCCTCGGGACTCTCTCCAAGTCTGAGTAATTGGGCCATGTGTGCCAAGGCCAGTTCCCTCCTAGAGGAAATGACTGTGACTCAGTTCTGATTCAATGCCCGGCCTGTGGGCGTGCGCTGTGCTGGTGGAGGTACCTTCCCTCGAGATTTGGGACCCTGAGAAGTGTGGGCTGAAGGGTATGGCTCCCTCGCGCATGCCCAACTCTGCATCCCATGTTGACTGCATACATAAAGGGCGTGGGATGTCTTGGAAGACAGAATAGAGTCCTCACAGCAGGGACGGGGGCTTTCCCAAGGCAAGTCATGTGGCTGTTATGTGGGCTTGAGTCCTGGCAGATCCAGCTCTAGGACTCCTGCTGCTCCCCAAACCTGGGTCATGTATTCCTCACCAGGAGAGAGGCAGCTCTGGGCATCACTTGCCACATGGTCAGTCACGTGACCTTGTGTGAATGGCTTCACCGCACTCTCCCAGCCTCATCAGGGGAGAGGAAGACCCTTTCTAGGGATCTCTGCCTACGTGGATCGGGGTCCAGAGAGCCAGTGTCCTTAGGTGACGGTTACATGCCTCTTGCCTTCTGAGAACCAGCATGGGTATCCGTTTCCCTGAATCCCTCTGCTGCAAATGGGGGATGTCATACTCCTCACGGAAAGCCCACCCCAAGCAGGCCCAGAAGGCCCCGTTCCCACACTTAGGTGCCTCACTCCATACTTGGTTCCCTTCCAGGTGGCAGAGAACAGCAGCTGGAGTACCAACAACACATCTGTAAGCATTTGGTTCCCTGTGGAAGGTGGAGCTTGACGGACTGGAGGAGCATTGACTGCCAAAGCACAAGCGTGCAGGCCACACAAGCCCAGTCATAAGAGGCTCAGCCCAGCTTCTCAGTGCGACCTTCTGGTTCCCTGGAGCTCTGAACGGGTTCAGGGCAGAATGATCAGCCACAGGACTGCTGGGCACATGAGGGAAAGAGGTAACAACACCAATAATAATAACACCAGGAGAAGGCAGAAGCAGCCCAACACGCCCAAACAAGATTTCTCATTAGTTTGAAAGATGAACTAGGAGTCTAGTCCATAATGAAGAAAATAGATTGAGTCCTGATTACGTTGTTTAGAGACTCGATGCCACACTGCAGCTCCAGCTCTGACCTTCACAGAGGTCCCCAAATACAACCAGCTTCCAACTCAAAGAGGTTCTGCCCAGGGTGGGTGGCCTTAAAGTCCCTACCAGCCTTAGCTATCAAAGATCTATAAGCTGTTCCAACATAGGATTTTATCCCCCAGCTTCACGGATGGTGTGGGAAGGGGTGTGCCCGTGTGGCTGCAGCCCTTCGGCAGGTCAGTGGCACTGTCTTTGGGGACTTCTGTGTCCTGACTGCTGAATGGCAGCATCCAGCCTGGACAACAAGTCCCAGAGGTGCTCAACATGAGCTGGTCAGGCTCCTCCTGAAACCCAATGCTCCTGTCCCACCTGGGCAATTGGAGACAGAGGCCAAGCTGCTGGTTGATCCAGGATGCTTGCTTCCCTATGGGACGCTGTGGGGTGGGAGCCGTGGCCGCAGCCAAGTGCAGCCCAGCTCACGGGCTCGCTCCACACCCCCCTAAGGAATGTGTGCGTGCATGTGTGTGCATGTGTGCGTGTGCGTGCGTGCGTGCGTGTGAATGCTCATGCCCACGTGTGAATGTAGAGACACCACAGGCGCACGTTGAGTATCTTCCACTGTCACTCTCCACATAACTTTTGTGACAGGGTTTCTCACTGAACCTGGAGCTCGCCATTTTGGCTAGGCTGGCTAACCAGTGATGCGTTAGGATCCTCCCCTCTCCACCTCCCTCTCAGAGTTTAGATGCATGCTACAATGCCTGGCGTCTGTGTAGGCTGTGTAGGCTGAGGATGGAAACTATGGTCCTCATGCTTGCACAGCAAGCACTTAACCTGCTGAGCCATGCCCTCACCCCTCCCTTTGCATCCTTAACTGGGACATCAAGGTCTTCACATGGGTCCCACAGAGATGGACTTGGTTAAACAAGACCCATGTGAGTAATCCAGCTCCAAGGTGGGCAGAGCCAATTCTCAGCTCAGGTGCATCCTCTTGGTGGAGAACAATTTTAATGCACCCAATAAGCAAGACTCTCTCTCTGTCTCTGTCTCTGTCTCTCTCTCTGTCTCTGTCTGTCTGTCTGTCTGTCTGTCTCTCTCTCTCACACACACACACACACACACAGACATACACACACTCAGATCCTTCAGAGAAGCTTCTGCAATGACATTAGTGTCACAAAAGTGATCAGGACCATTTATCCTCTGTCTTCAGAACATAAAAGCAGACTCCCAGGGCTGAGGCTGTAATACGCTAATGGCACTTCTGCTACCTGAAGCTGGCAAGCAGCACCCAGCCTCCCAGAAGCCTCTGGGGACAGCCCATGGCTATCATTAGGGAAGATTCCACTCCTTAAATTAATGACTGGGTTTAGTAGCCCCAGGAGGCCTCTCCCTCTCCTGGGCTCTGCTTAATGATTTTGGCCTACTGGCTCTTCAGGCCTCTTGACTGCCATTGCCCCTCCAGTGCCACCAACAGGCTGATGTATCCTTGAGCTCTGGGACCAGGTTGGCCCTGGCCTGCAGCTGTCTGTGCTCAGGCCCCGAGCCAAAGGAATCTGGATATTACGCTCTGAGAACTTCATAGCTTCACTGCCTCCGTGGCAGGTGGCTTGCTGACTGAGTGGGGAAGTGGTCTCCCCAGTCTGTCTCCAACCCAGGATCTGGGATGAGCACAAATGACCTGTTCTACCCGTCTTTCACCTTTGGCAGATCTTGGTGCCATCAGAAGATGCTTCTGTCATCCAGACCAGTCAGGGTGTCCTCTGTTGTCCCCTGATCCTCCATTTAAAGAGCCTAAATGCTCTACTCCTCTGTTCTCTGAGCTTTGCCACCCCCCCCCACCACTAGTTTTATTTTATTTCTTTCTTTCCAAGGTCTCATGTAACCCATGCTGACCTTGAACTCTCCATACAGCCTCTGACCCTCCTGTCTCCACATCCAGAATGCCGGGATATAGGCATGCACCACTATGCCTGACTTATTCAGTGCTGGGCCCTAGAATTTCAGGTACATTAGACAAGAACTCGACCAACTTGGCCACTCCCCAGCCCTGATGTTGGTTTTTATAAGATGCACCTGCAGTGTTCTCTCATCCAGGAAACCCTCCTTGAGCTATAAACTTACCCCACACCATATCACATGAATTCATCATCTATTTGGCCGTTTGGGACCTGCCACTTGTGTCCTGTCTTCCCCAGAATTCTAGCTCTCCTCCAAATTCCAGCTTATAAGCCTCATTGACTTTCTCTCCTGCGGCCGGAGTTGCAGACTACAACCTGATTCTACCTAGATGGAACACTCCAAACAACGAGACAGTCCCTAAGCAAACTGGCTGCCATGCCAGTGCCTGGGAACCCCAAAAGAAGATTATTAGGGAGCCTCAGTTCTTGGGACCTGCTTCTTGGAGACAAGTTGCCCTGCCCAGATGGGTCCATCTTCCCACCATGAGATCTCTTCTAAAGGGCAAGAAGGTCTGAGAGCAGTGTTGCCCCCGGTCGTCCACCCCACACCCTGCTGGGTACTGCTGTCACCAGCTGATCATATCTGTGGAAGGGCCATGCAACTCAGAGTCCCCAGTCACTCCCAAGAGAATGACATCATTTTGGTTTTGTCGTGTTGTCTCAGCAGTAAGGTTGGGGGAGGACCTCAAGGTGCCAGGGTGGCATCCCACTGGAGAGCTCTCAAGTGACTGGACAAGTGAACCCCACTTTCTAGGAGTCCATGAGGAGACCACAGGGATGCAGATGGCCCCGTCAGCTTGAGGGTGAGGGACATTGAGCGCTCCTGTTCCCTGACTGTGCCCCTGCTCATCATGATGACAGGAGCCCAGCAGGCTGTGCAGTGTCACCGTGGGGAAAAAACCCTCCTACTGTAAAACTCATATAAGCTTCAGCCACAGTGTGCTCTGTGAGACATTGTGTTCTTGTCCCTGGTACAGGAGCCTCGTAAGGACAGTAAGCTCATGCTGGCTACAGAGTGAGGCGTCTGTTCATTACCCACAGCCTCCAGCACCCAGCAGGAAGCTCAGATGACAGTGAGGGGACCCGTAGCCAGGTGGCTCCACAGAGATGGGACTGCTGGCTCAGCTCACACAGAGACTGTTGGGTGGTGTGACCCGTGCGGCGGCCCTGCTCATGCGGTTTCCAGTGCTTTCCTCAAGGGCCTGGGGAGGACCATGTGACATACTCAGCTCTTGATTGGCATTGAACCAGGATGGGAGCAGAGGAGTGAGAGCTGTAAACTGAGCAGGAGGGGCCTTATGCTGGGGCAAGGATCAGAAGGAGCGAGAATAAATAAGACAGTCTGTGGGGAGGGTTGGGGGGCTCTGGGGAGGCGGAGGTAGCTCGCTGGCCTTTCCCTAGGACTTCTGTTTCTAGAATTGACCCTTTTCTTTTCTGTAATACGCAGGATAGCTTCCTGGCCATGGCTCACACACAGCCTCTTCTGGAGTGTGAGCCTAGGCTGACTTTACTCCCACCTCTGCGTCCCCCACGTCCCGCACCCTCTGTCTAACATCCCAGCCTTTCCGAATGGGACAGGGATCGGAACACCTCTGCTTCCCTCAGAGGTGGTCAGGGGTGGTATGTGGAATGAAGGGAGGGTGCTGTGTTCCTGGTTGTAGAACAGAACGCTTTGGAAGGTTCCTCTGTGTGTCACTGCTACCCAGGTGAAGATGTGCAGATTATTGATAGACGGCCTTGTAGGGCTTGGAGAGGAGACGGGAGGCTTGCAGAGGGAGCGCAGCAGATCTCCTGGAGGAACAGCATCCAGGTCTACACTGAAGGCTCTGAAGGCTGGACCAGAGCAAAGAAAGAATGGATGGATGAATGAGTGAATGAATGAATGAGTAAATGAATGAATGAATGAGTGACTATCAAAGCCTGAGTGGGGTTGGCTATGAGGCCTGTCTTCAAGTTTATGGGAAATGGGAGTTGGTTGAGGCTGTCAGGACACTCAGCAGGTTGAAGAGCTGAACCAGTAGGTGGTGTCCAGGGACCCCTGGGATCTTTGACCTAGAAATTGCATATCCAGGAATTTATTGAATAACTACACAAAGATACTTACAGCAGTATGGAGACACCTAAGTTTCCATCAAGATGGGATTGAAACTGATAACGAGGCATAGTCCCTGATTATCCAGGAATTCCAG
Organism: Mesocricetus auratus; assembly: GCF_017639785.1. NCBI lineage: Eukaryota > Metazoa > Chordata > Mammalia > Rodentia > Cricetidae > Mesocricetus > Mesocricetus auratus. Next base: position 84,452,099 of record NW_024429194.1, on the reverse strand, counting down.
GAAGCCACCAAAGGACACAGACTCCATCTGTATGGCCTGAAAGGGAGAGATCTGCAAGGGGCATTTGTACAATCTTTAAATGAAAAATGGCAGGTGCACAGCCAGGTGTGGCAATAAAAGAAAGGGAGGGAGGGAGGGAGGATGTCGAGACTTTGGATACACAGTTGCATCTGCTTTGGTGGTTTAGGCAAAAGAGTTAGGGGCTTGGGGAAGGAAAACTGGTAGTATAAACCCATTGGCTTTTACCCTTTTTTATTATTTTTTAAATCTTGGTTTAAAAACCATTATTAAATTACAAAACAGCAAACCATACTTATCCACCACCTCCCTGGTGGGAAGGAACAGGATGCTTATTGGTAAAACAATGAATCTTAGAGAAATTTCCCTCAAACACAGAGGCCAAGTGTCGTTGGTCTAGAGCAGGCCAGGTTGGTGCTCTGGGAGACAGAAGTTAGCTCTATAAATGACCAGGAAGGAGCAGTTGTAGGTGGACAGGCTGCCTGTCTCCAGTATGTGGGCACAGGACAGACTCAGGGCAGGGTGAGTGATACGTCTGGGCTGCTGGAGTCTCTCTGGGGCAGGGGGAGTCAGGCCAAGGCCTTGCAACAGAAGCAGATGCACCAGTGTGGACATCGGAATGTGGTAATGGAATGATAGTCACTGGGTGTCACGGGCCATGTCCTTGGCAGTTCTTGCCCAGAGGATGGAGGTGAGCTTGGGAAGGGTGGGTCTGGTGTCAGAGGCCGAAGACTGCCCTCGTCAGCTCGGCATTTCTTGGGCAATGGGGCCAAAGCATACACAGACAGGTCAGAATTTATTTTGAAGAATCTTGTAAACCTGTGATTTAAAAAATTATTTATTTACGTTTTATGTATATGAATTTATATATACATCTTATATATACATTGCCTACCACATACATTCCTGGCTCCCTGTGGGATCCCCCAAAGGAGCCAGGTTTCTTGGAACTGGGGTTATAGACTGTTGTTGACACCATGTGGGTGCTGGGACCCCAACTTGGTCCTCTGGAGGAACAGCCAGTGCTCCTAACCACTGAATACTTTCCCCAGCCCATGAATTTGTTACTTTTGATAAAGGTGACTGAAACATCGTTCTCTAGGATCTTGGGGAGTTCCTATACAAAACACCCAGGGACTGCCTGCCCCGCCCCCCATTGCCCAGGTGCCCTCCCTAGTTCTTGAGTTACAAGTAGAGCATTTGGCATCCATTTGGTTTCTAGATGGACCTAGCTGGGTTTAATGCGGTCAGCGAGTATTTTTGTGGCAGCTGTGGTGATATCCTACGCAGTCACATGTCATTTCACTTTGTCCAGACATGGTACCCTCAAAGTCATTATCCCCAGATTACGGATGAAGAAGTGAGTACTGAGGTCCCACTGTGGTCAAGGCCTGGCCTGGAAGCTGCTGGCCTTGGAATTCCAGCCACAGCGTGTGAGAAGTCAGGTGCTAGGCGTGAGTTGGGCCTCCGCCGCTCCGCCGGGTTTTGATTTCTTTCTCTCTTGCAAAGCTCCCAGGACTGATCCAGACAAAGGACTTATCTCTGTGTGGGTCCTGCCTTGTTCCCTGCCTTGTACCCCAGGGCTCACTGCCCACTGGGGCCTCTCCAGACCACCACTGCAAACCCTGCTTGCTTTCCTCAGTGTCTTAGGTAGTGAGAATAGGGTCTGGATCCTGGATTCCCCATAGCTATGTGAGCTTGAGGAAAGCTGAATCCTTTAGAACCTGTTTCCCCACCTGTCAAATGTGTTCAAGAACAGTCAATCCTGAGTGAAACAACACACTTAAGACCCCTGCATGATGTCTGGCATTCCAGAAGCCTTCCGTGCTGCTGTAATGACCCCCTCAGGTCCAAATGCATGACGGGTGCCTGCACTTTGGATTTCTGGCAGACACAGCTCCAACATCCTGGTGCTCACTGGGTCCCCCGTCTGTCCTCTTGGACTCTGTCAAGGGCCAAACACCTAAGGCCACGCATTGAGAAGATTAACAATCCTACTTCCCATCTCCCTTCTGGTCTCGATCTCATGCCTTTGGGAAACTGTATCCCTCCTCCATCCAGGACGTCTTCCCTGGGATTTTGAGATATGAGTATGAATGAATAAATGTGGTGCTGCGGGTTGACCTGGTGTCAGTTATATTTCAGGAGGTCAAAGTTGGGCGTCAGAGTTGAGTAGGCAGGGTCGGCTTCTCAATTGAACAGTAGGGTGTGTGGACACTTACTCCTTCGGGTTACCCGAAGCCTTTTCTGTGACTGGGGAAGATGACCCACTATTTTATGAGTATTGACGGGCTTTCCCTGTTGTCCTTGATGCTGGATACAGAGCACACTTGGATCTGGACTTGGGAGCAAGATTGTGGGCAAGAGTGGTTTGCCCTGCTCTTTCCTCCAGTGGCGGCCATGTTGGTTTCCAGGTCAGCTCCCCATGTAGAAGTTGCTGCTGTGTGGACTTTGGGCACCAAGGCTCATTGAAAGCAAGTCTTTGGAGGGTAAGCAAGTCCCTGAGGGTGGGAGTAGGGGTGGGGGTGGGGCAGCGCTGCTCCTTGATGTGGGGAGTACAGGGATGAGTCTGGAAGCTCTGGTGTGTGCGCTTCCTTGAGTCTGTATTACTGACGTATACAAAGTTGGTTCTGTACTTAAAACCAAGAGCTCCATTGACACAGAAGGCTCACATGTGCTCACTGCCCCACCATCCTTGCTTCAAGTCGACACTGACCTGGCACCTTCATGTCCTCCAATGCCTGGGCTTGCTTGGTAGCTCGAAATACAAGTGGGCACTTGGCCTGTGACGGGCTCAGCTACTCTGAATAGCTTTGTAATTGCCTTCGGACAGATCTGTGGACCGTTTCTCTTTTCCTGGCGAAGAGTCCCCCATGTCACAGGGCAGGGCTGTGCAATTAGTCAGAGGGGTGCTGGTGTTCTGTTTTGCTTTCTGTCAATGGGATAAAACACTCTGCTCCAAAGCAGCTTAGGGAAACGTATGTGTCCAGGTCACAGGCCATCATAGAGGGAAGTCAGGGCAGGAACTTAGGGAAGAACTCAAGCAGAAACCACAGAGAAGGCTGCTTCCTGGCTCGTGCTCTTATACAGCCTACCTGCCTAAGGGATGGTGCTGCCCACAGTGTACCAGACCCGCCCACATCAATCATCAGTCAAGACAATCTCTCATAGACATAGACACAGGAAAATCTGACCAAAGCAATTCTTCAATTGAGAGTCCTTCTTCCCAGGTTACTCTAGGTTGTGTCTTGTTGTCAATAAAAACTAACCAGCACACACTCATTTAACCACCAGCTTACTGGGGAGAAAAAACAGCCCTGGTTTGTCGGGCTAGCTAATTACCATGCTGTAAACTGCCCCAGTGTTGCTGCTACACCCACACACCATGCGGATCCAGGGTCCATATGAACTTGCTCAGGGATGCCACTGCGTCTCTTTTTTCTTAGAAATTTCTTAGAGGCCCATTGGAATAGGGCCTCTGGATGCAGAGGGTGACTGTATGGCATGCCCTGGGATGTCTTGTATATCATACTTATTTATATCTATATTTGCTTTCCTCTTGATTTTTAGCCAAGGCTTCGGGGTAACTGGCATTTGCCCAGCTACCAGAGCATTAAAAGGGAACATGGACTTCTCAGAGCAGTGTGGCCATGACAACAGGGTTGAGAGGGCCATCCACAAGGTGAACCATGAAGAAGAGCTGTTCCCCCTAGGTGGTACCCTCCCTGTCGTCCTCCTACCTGGAAAGATCTAGGTCTGGCTGTCTTTGAAGAAAGCAATTCTCTTATAGAAATCAGTGCTCGGAGAGCTGGAGGGTTCACTTAAGATCACACCGCTGGCATGAGGAGGTAGGCTTGGATGTCCCTTTAAAGTATGACACGTAGGAAGGACTTGTTCAGTTCCAGGGCAAGAGCCTGTATTGATGGTAGAAAGACAATGACAAAGGCTCTGGGTACCCCGAAGAGCTCCCCAGGACTCGCTCAGTGGACTGGAACAGACCAGCTAAGCATTTCAGCTTCATTCAAAAGCCCAACCCACTCCATGTCCCCACCACATGGGGACAAGAAGCCAGCCCCCAACAATTGGCGTGTACAACATCTCCTCCATCCGGGTTTGTGGTGGCTGGTAACAAATCCACTATTCTGAGGGTCTACAGAGCTAGGGACACATCTGTTCCCTAAAGTACTTCCTGTCAGTCTCCTCTCTACTCCAGTCAATTAAGTTTAGTGTTCCCATGGCTTCTAGCTGCTGTCTCTGGCTTCACCTCCTCCTGCCTCTTGCAGCCTCCCAGGAGGGGTTGGCACCCTGACTCACTTCTCAAAGTCTCTGTTTCCATTGCTGCTTGCAAGCCCAAATTCAGACTCCTGAACTGGTTGTCCTCCAGGGTCTTGCAGATGATGGCAGCACCTGATTTCTAGAACATCTCCTGCTATTTACCAGCTGGCCATTCCCCGAGGGCATTCTGTTTAGCCATGCACAACCTATCCCCTCTGCTGAGTGTATCTCCCCACCTTCCTACCTGGGGAGCTTGTCCCTGAAGACCAGCCTTCCTGGGTATGCCACCTTCCACCTTGGGAAGACATGTCTCCTGACCTCCTATACATGGGCACTGGGAACAGTCTGTATGGCGACAGTGTTGGCTCTGTCTGCCACCAGGGCCACAGTCAGGTCTCCTTTCCCTTGGTCATCAGTGGCCACTGTGCCCCAGTGGAGAACCCTCACAGCTTGAGACTGCCACCATCAGCTTCCTCCCTGACAGTTGTCCAGAATGGAGCATGGAGGGTGATGTTCAGGGTGTAGATCCTGAGGAGGAGTCCCCGGGCCCACTGTGACCTTGTCTGGACTCTACACTGAAGCTGGGCTTCTGTCCTGTCTTATATTTTCCTGTCTCCCGAGAGGGGAAAGAAATGTGAACTTCAGGGTCAAATTACTGAACATCATGCAGATTTAAGAGCCAGGAAAACAGTAGGTGCCCCCTGCCCCTGTGACCTCAGTGGGGTGACGACAGTTCAGCCTGTGTCAAGGCTCATCAAGAGTGACTTTAGTGTAAATTGAAGGCTTCTGCCTACTGTGTCCCCTTGATGGTCCTTCCATGTTGCCAGGAAGAGGGGAAGGAAGTGATTGGGGCTCCTGGGTGGTGGTGGAGACTGGGGTAGAGCTTTCTCTTGTTTTCTTCCGGAGGCCTCTAAGAGGGTGTGCAGTGCTCTGAGTTCAGCAGGCTTCCAGTGGTGGCCTCTGATGAGGGTGGAGGCAGGGGGTTAACTGGAGGGAAATCGACCTCTGGCCAGGGTGGAGGCAGTTCTGCTCTCATGGATGGGGCCAGGTGCCGTGGCGGGGTGTGCTCTGGGAAACGTCTGAGGCTTGGTGACTGCTGAGATTGGTCGGGCTGTGATTACTCTAACTTACTCCACACTGTGCAAAACAATGGCTTTTCAGGCTGTGCCTTGTCCCCACAGATTCCATTTCACAGGCAGCCTTTGACTCTGTTTTGAAGATGGAGGGTGACTCCACACCTGGGTGGACATGAATGGCACCATCTATCCGGAGCCACCCACGTGGCACAGAGTGTATGTGGCTTCTTCTCGGGAGTGGAAAGAGAGGCACTGTACAAATTTATCAGGGTGAATTTGGAGTGTCGAGGCTCGTATTTAAATAATATCAGGGAAGCCAGGAACTTACTGAACATACCAGGGAAAGAGGATAACTCCATTTCCTGTACCCCTAAAGAGAAGGATACCCAATGCTAAGATGACAATGGTCCCATGTCACCTGCTGTTCATATTAAAGGACCAATAGGCAGAGAACTCTTGATTGCCCCAGGGGCTTCAGCTTGACTCTATCCCTGCTCTTGATGTGACCTATTCAACGGCTGCCTGTCATCTGTCCGTCCGTCTGTCCATCTGTCCCTCAGTCAGTCTGTCCATCCTTCCATCAGTCTGGCTGGACCTGATCCTAACCTTTCACTTCACCTCACTCCTCGGCTCAGCTTTGACTCTGCAGCCCGACTATGGCTGACGGCCTCAGCAGCTCTGTTTGCTGAATTAGTTCACTCTGTTTTCCACAGAGACTACATTTGTGTCTCTATCGATTTCCTGCTTCTCAGGCCTCTGGGATCTCTTGAATTCTGCTGTGGCTACTTAATTATATCCAGCTATCCTATAACTTATGCATATACACATTGAGATATATATTTACACACAAAGGTGTTTGTGTGTGTGTGTGTGTGTGTGTGTGTGTGTGCAATGCATGATCCGAGAGTTATTATTGCTAATTAAGGTTGCAATGGAGGGATCTGTGTTTGCCTCAGCTGAGGCCACAAGGAACGCAGAATTCTGGTAAATTGCTGCCACTGAGATCATCATACCTTGTGAATTTATTGCTATTCAGTACATTCTGACACTGTGGGAAGACACAAATGTGTTCATCTGTGTTTGTGACACGGTGTACTCCTGACAGCGGTCATGGAGGGAAGATGTGAAATCTCTGGGCCTCGTGGGGAATCTGGCAAAATGATGAGTGGAGAAAACCTTCTAAACAAGACTGGCGGGGAGCTGCTGGCGGCGTGGACCCCCCCCCCCGCCACCACCGTTCACATGTGAGGGGCTCTATTCACTTTATTGAAGAAGGAAACTAGGACACAGACAAGCTGACCTTCAGGATGGATGCACTGTGAGACAATCTAGTCACAAAAGTATGTGCAGGGCTGGAGCGATGGCTCAGTGGTTAAGAGAAGTGGCTGCTCTTCCAGAGGACCTGGGTTTGATTCCCAGCACAAGGTGGTTTATAACTGTCGGTAAATCCAGCACTGATGATGCTAGCTACCAGAGGGACCCAAATCATGGAGAGAGAGGGGGAGGGAGGAATGAAGGGGGCAGGGAGGAAGGGAGGGAGGGAGGGGAGAGAGAGAGAGAGAGAGAGAGAGAGAGAGAGAGAGAGAGAGAGAGAGAGAGAGAGAGAGAGAGAGAGAGAGAGAGAGAGAGAGAGAGCTGAGTGGGTGTGACCAGGGCTGGGGAGCTAGTTTCATCACGGTAAAATGAAAAGATTCTCTGGCCCATGGTGCCGATGCTTTCATGAGGACCTGGATTTGAACCTGTGAGGGAGGGCAGCTCCCTCAGAGTTGGTACCAGGCATGCCTGACACCTCATTCTCAGCACAAAGGAGATTTATTACCCCAGAGGGGCAAGCAGGGGGCTGCAAAGGCAAACAGCAAGCAGGTGGTTTTGCAGGAGTGGGTTTTTAAAGAGGAGGGGCGGGGTCTGTGCTAGTGTGAGTTGGTACATCCTGTCTGCACAGGTTAGCCAAATAATGAATTTTGATTGTTGGACTGTGGTGTTTTGTCTCGGGAATGAGTAAGTGGCCAAATTAAGGGAATGGACTTTGGGAGCTAGCTTTAGGAATGCAATCTAATGGTTTTAGCAAGTCTAGCCTAATGTGTGAGTTCCAGGCCAGTGGGAGAGCCTGTCCCCGTGAAGAAGGTGGGTGACATCCTGAGAAATGGTACCCAAAGGTGTCCTTTGACATCTGCATGAACATGCGATCACAGGTGCCCAAACACACAATGGCTAAGACGAATAATTTTACGTTGTGCACACTTTACATAATTTAAAAAGAAACTGTGACAGCTACTTTGAGTGTGGAAGAGGAAGGGATGAAAGGATTTCTCATTTCTAGAAAAATAAAAGGTATGGGTGTGAGGGTTCCTTTTACGGCAGGTGAAGGGGATGGAGAGGACCCAGGTGAGGATGGCCGCAGGCTGCTGTTTTCATAGCTTCTGGGTCAGTGCCCTTCACACAGGAGAAAAACTGGTATCGTTTGTAACATTTTGAAAGGTCAAAATCACTTGGAAGTTCGGCTTGCTGCCTAAATGCATGATAATAGCAAATTTAAAAATTAATTACCGGGCCCTCTCCTGCTGACACCAAGAGCAGGTGGCCCTGAGGAAGGCAGAGAGGCTGCCACTCAAAGACGCCAAGGTGTCTGGGGCCTTTCACTGTCTCCTTCTGTTCTCGGGAGCCAGCTAAGCTCTGCTTCATGCCATTGTCCAGGACAACAATACGTTTGAAATGAAAAATGTTCCAGGCGGACACAAAGGGGACGCCTTCTGGATTCCAAGCCCAGGCCGGGATAAAAGCGCTATTTAACTGAGGGTAGTGGAAGAGTCACCTCAGCTGGAGCCCGGGGGACCCTGAGTCACCTTTGAACTTCCTGAGCTGTGTGGAAACCCCTGGAAACAGAACCAGCTGAGTGAACAGAACACGGGTCAGCAGAAACAAACGCGTATCGAGCGCTTGCACGGTCAGTTAACTACCCTGTGGGGTTCACCCTCATGTGGTCCCCAAATCGCATGATCATGACCTCAAGCAACAATCGGCAGAGTTTCTCTGGATTCAGTGGCCACTCTAACTAACTGGTCAATGAACCTTTCTGGCTCCTGATGGTGCCAACCTACTGGCCAGGTAGCCAAGGCTTGGATTCCCCTCCAAGGTCATGTCTAGGAGGCCTTGGGTTAAGTGTGAGGCTTTGCTGATTCATCCTGAGATGGGAACCATTTCTGATAAGTCAATATGGCTGTGGGTTGCTGCAGTGACAAACATCCACTCATGTTACACCCAGTGCTGGGTAATTGGGCATCTGCTCTGACTCTTCCTTCAGGAAGCCAAGTCATACCACAAGCGGGGACATGGGGCTTGTAGAGGAAAGGCTTCATTTACGTTTTTAAAACCACTTACTATTATTTATGTATGAGTTTGTATGTACCACATGCAGTACAGGTGCCCACAGAGGCCAGAAAAGGGCATCAGATCCCCTGAACCTGGATTTACGGGCAGTTGTGAGTCTTTTGATGAACTAAACCTGGGGCCTCTGCAGGAGCAATCAGTGCTCTTAACCACTGAGCCATCTTTCCAGTCTGATTCACCCCAATTTCCGCCCCCCCAGACTGGGTTTCTCTGTGTAGCTTTGTAGACCAGGTTGGCCTTGAACTCACAGAGATCCGTCTACCTCTGCCTCCTGAGTGCTGGGATTAAAGACATGCACCACCACCACCCAGCTTCACCCACATTTTTAAAGTGATTTAGCCACAGCCAACCTCTGGGGGTAGGGAGTGCTATTCTGCTTTGAGCCTGGGAGAAAGGGGACCATGCTTATGTGATGACAGCATTCATGCTTACATGGGATTTTTTCTGCTTGCTTCAGTAGCTTGTCAGGATGAAGGGAGAGAATTTTGTATGACACACACTAGCAAACACCAGGCCCTCTGCAGATGTAAATTATGGATGTAAAACACAAAAGCAAAATATTAATGTAGGGCTGGGGAATGGCTGTCAGTAAAGTGCTTGCTGTGCATGCATGGGGATCTGAGTGTGAGCCCCAGAACTCAAAATCGGGGTGCAGTGGTGTGTGCCTGTAACCCCAGTGCTGGAGGTACAGACAGGCAGATTCTAGGAGGCAGGTAGTCCAGCAGAAACTGGGAAACTACAGGTTCAGGGAAAAATCTTGTCAAAACACAGAGTTGGAGAAAGACTGAGGGAAACACCAATGTCACTCCAGACTTCTATAGGCATCATATACAAATATGTACATACACATAAAATATATTGTATTTGCTGTTGTTACTGGTAATAAAAAGTTGCCATATTTATCACATCATTCCAACAATGTGCTTTGACATCACCCCAAGGCAAGGGGTGGGTAACCTCTTCCAGGCAGGCCAAGGACAGAGAGAAGCCCCTGCACTTTGGCACCCTCTCTGCATTGGACTTCTGGGGTACGGACTGTCATCAAGAGTGCTTTCTTTTCCAGAAATTCCTATCATTTTCTGCTCCCATAGCTGCAGAAGCATTGGAATTTTAATAGGCTCGGGTCCCAGAGTCCAGGAGCACAGCATTGCAATGCACACGCAGACGGGGGGTGCGATGCCTCTAAGACGGTGGTGAGCGCGTGGGGTCTGCAGGCCGTGCTGGTGGGCCCTGGGGGAAATTCCGGGCAGTGGGGCACGTCTTTAACTGGACCTGCTTCAAAGTTAGCTTGGGTACCAGCACTTAGAACTAGCTCATCAAGGAAGGTCTTTTATCTCTCTGAGAGTTGCCAAGTGTCAGTCACCCCGAGGCTGACGTTTCTGGATGCTCTTCTCGTCTCCCTCGGCCATTTTCCTCTTTCCTCCCTACAGATCTCTCATAAGCTCTCATGGCTCTCCACTCCCCTTCTCTGGCAGGATGTAGAGTAGGATGTAGTTTAGAGCACCCCTGTGGCTTCAGGCAACCCCAACATCCACTCCTGACTCTCACTGGCTGTGTGCTCTGGGCAGTTCCGGAACCGTCCTGAGCCTGGTTGCCTCATAAAGCGCAGGGGAAGACAGTGCTGACGGACAGAGTTATAAACAAGCCTCCTGCGTGGTTTCATTTCTGTCTGTCTGTCCCACCAGTCTGTCATCTTCACCACCTGCCCCCCCTTAGTCTGTTTCCCAGAGTTTTCCCAAGTTGCTGTGACAATGCACGCCCCGCCCGTCCCCCCCCCCACTGAGTATGTCTTCTCTGTGCCATGGGGGAGAGGGTGGGGCTGGAGGCTGAGACTGTATGAAGTGTGAATGGGGGGGGGGTAAGAGAGTGGGGGTTGGGAAGTGGGTAGGGGTGACAGGGCTTTAGCCACAAAGCAGCCCAGAGCAGGCTGGGGGTGAGAAAGTCCAGCACCAGCTGGCTCTATAGGACCAGGATTCTTTGAATCTTCTAGAGCAGTGGTTCTCAACCTTCCTAATGCTATGACCCTTTAGTATGCTTCCTCGTGTTGTGGCATGACCCACAACCATATAATTATTTTTGTTGCTACTTCATAACTCTAATTCTGCTGCTGTCTGAATTGTAGTGTAAACATCTGTGTTTTCTGATGGCCTTAGGTGGCCCCTGTGAAAAGGTCATTAGACCCTCCCAAAGGGTTGAGAGCCGCTATTCTAGAGCTTTAGACACTAGGTCCTGCTTGGCCACGGGAGGAGTAGTGCCCACACCATGAGGGAGCAGTAGACCACTCTGCCCAGCTCACTTTGCCAAGCCGTTTTCTCTGATGTTATTCAAACTCTTTTCCACCCTGGTTGTCCATTTCTCTCTTGGAAGCAGATATGGTTCGAAGCTGCCACTGTAGGAGTCTCCACTATTGTGGGGAGCAGTCTTCAAGTCACTCTGAGACCCCGGACACGGTCACAGCTGAGGTGGTCTGTTGCCAACAGCACATGGACACAGGTCTCTTCCCTTCTGCCCTGCACTGTGATCAGAAGGTGACTGACTAGTGATCAGAAAGCAACCACCGTGAAATGTAATACAAAATCAGCTATAATCGTGAAGCTTGTAACATGTCATGAGGTGATGCTGCCACCCGAGAAGCTTCTAGAAGCCAATGAAGAATCAAGAAGAATTAAAAAGAGAGCTACTGCAGCTACCTCCAGCGGATGGGGAGCTTAGTTTCAGAGCTTCCAGGCCCATGACTCTCTAACAGGTGTTCTTGGTGCTTCTGCACTGACCCAGGAACTCAGGCTTAAAGAGGTTTTCCAGAAGGGAAGCAAGGGGACTAGAGACGTAGCCCAGTGGATAGAGTTTTAGCCTGGCATCCATAAGGCCCTGGGTTTGATCCCCATTAAAGCAGGTGTGGCAGTTTCTGTAGTCCCAGCATTTGGGAGGTAGAGACGGGAGGACCAGAAATTCAGGGTCATCCTTGGCTGTATATTGAGTTTAAGTCCAGCCTGGACTTTCAAAAAGTATTTATTTGAGGTCAAAAGAGGGCACTGGATGCCTTGGAACTGGGATTGCAGACAGTTGTGAGCTGCCATGTGTGTACTGGGGCTCTAACCTGGCTCCTTTGGCTGAGCAGGTTAGGGTTGCGGGGTCAGTTGGCTTGTTTCTACAGCCTTATCTCCCTCTAGTTTACCCTCGGCTTTTCAGGTAGTTTCTACTCTGCTCTGCCCCCCACAGGAGCAGGCACATGGGAAAACCGTGCCAATCTTTCTAGCCTTGGCTTGAAGAATGAACCCTGCCAGGGCTGATAAAGCGGGAGTTCCAGAGCCTGCGAAATCGGGGTGGCAGGGATCCAGTGAGTGACAGCCTCACAGGAGCGTCATTTTGAAGTGGGCTGCAGCCTTGCTGGCCACAGCCAGGGGTGGAGGACAGACAGAGCCCCCCCCCCCTGCAGAGTGACACCTGCTCTGGTGCTTCTGTCCCTGCTGAATGCCGCTCCTCAGGATGGACGCTTCAGGCACAGTGTGATTGATTTCTGGAGGACAGACACAAAGGCTTGCGCACTCGGTGGAACCTGGAGACACTGTGCCTGTCAATCAATTCTAGGAACAGCATTTGGCCTGCATCCTTTTCAAAGGAGGTGGCCTGTCAGTCGGCTTGGTACCCCTCTGTGGCTTCTGAAAACTCAGCCAGTGAGAAATGTTTCACCTTGTTGACTAAATGAGGCACAGATTCGGTTGAGGAGTAACAGGCATAGCCGTGTGGTCTAAGTAACAAGGTCAGGTCAGCAACAAATCCCAGGACCACGCAAGATGTGAGGGAGACGCCAGGATGGGACGAGGGTTTCCTGAGCATCTACTGCATCCAGCATCTGCACACCTGAGTCTCACAATTCGGAGGGGAAGCTGATGTAAAGACCCCCCAACGTTCAGGAAGAAGCGAAGGGTTAGAAAGGGTGGTTTCAGGCTGAGGGCCAGAGGCAGGAAGGGGTGGAGCCAGGTCCAAGTCAGCATGGGCCATCCCATCTCCTCCAGGGCTCTAGCTCTGCCTGTGCACATTGAGAAGAAATGCAAGTGAGCTCTGCGAGGGTTCAGGGATGGATGGAGCCGTGCAGCTGCTTGGGAATAGGCCTGCTTTTATGGGCATGTCTGTTCACTGGTGAGCAAGAGAGACTGCGCCCACAGTCAGACTTGATCTAGACAACTAATGTGTGACACTCTTCCTAGGCTGTATCAGACTGACAATTAAAACTCACCGTCACACTCACCCCTTTTCCTCAGGACTTCTTGCTGGGGTCTGGGTTATTTGTGGCCAATCTCAGCACAAAGGGACTGACATTTGTCTTGACTCTTTCAAAAGTGGCCCCACAGTTGCATGACTTTCATACTACAATAGTTTTTTCCTCCTGTGTATAACTTACAAACTCATCATGGGTGGGCTGCATCAGAATAAACAGCAAATCATTTGGTGTTTGTTGTTTTCCCTGGTGTGGGGCATCTACTGGCAGTCTTGGAATATTTCCCCTGTGATGAACGGACTGCTGTGCCCTTTCAAAAAGATACATTACATTCCTAATCCTAGGTACCTTGATGTGGGGCCTCATTTGAAAACAGGGTTTTTGGAGAAGTGATGAGATGTGGTCATTGTGTGAGTCAAGCTGATTCTTAGTCTCACATGGGGCAGGGGGAGGGGCATTAGGGGACAGAAGATGCCATGAACAAAGAGGGCATCAGGAGGGGTGCAGGGAAGACATTCAAAGGTAGCTGCCTGGGGAGGGCATACGTTCACCCAGGACCGATGGACATCATGGTTAACCCCTGGGGCTGGGCAGGCAGAAGCTGCTTTGTCCCCAACTTCAGAAGACACCAGCCCTGCCCATACCTTGGCTCTGACTTTGGACTGCATGCTTTCAGAACTTCAAGGCAATGCCTCTGGTATTAGGTCATTCAGCTCGTGATATTTTGTTACAATACAAGCTCTAGGGTGGCCTCAGTTTCCTCTCTTTTTTCCTCTGTTTCCTTGGAAAATTCAAGCCCCCAGCCCCAGCTCACCCTTCTCAGAAGGCCACATTCCAAGGGGATGTCCCATGCCTGTGCCCTGGAGGAGCTGTGGCAACGGTGTTACATACCGTGTCAGCCAGGTCTGCTGTAGTAGCAAGACACAGGTTAACACTTGGTATAGATAAGACACACAGGCATACTGCCAGGGCCCTGCTCACTCTAGACGTAAAGCCAGAAGAGAGATGCATGTCTGCTCTCAACACTGTCCCAAGACTATTTCCACTTTCCTTAAGATTAGCTGGGTGCAGTGGAGCACATCCACAATCTCAGCACTTAGGAAGCAGAGGCAGGAGGATTGCTGAGGGTTTGAAGCTAACCTGGGGTACTTAGTTCCAGGTTAGACTGGTCTGTGTAATGAGGTCTTGTCTTAGAAACAACCCCAATTTAAAAAATCATGCCACTTGAATTAACTACTCAAGCACTTGACTTGACTTTGTGTGTTGATGATTATGTACCAAGGCTGGCAAATGTCATCGTGTTCTAATGTCAGGCAGTAAGTCGCTAGAATTCTCCTCTTACTGTTGTTCCCTTTAGCTCCTCTGAGTCTGTGGGGTGCTGTCACCTTCTCTAAGACTGTTCTGGTAACTTCAGGCTCTGTAGAGAAGGAGCAGAGATCAATGAGCCATATGAAAGCACTAATTTCCGTGTATCAGACACCATAAAATGTGTTAAAGACTTAAACAGCTCGTTTAGGAGATTAAGAGTTTGGAAGCCGGTTTTCAGGGTAGAGCCTTCCCATTGAGTTTGGTTAGGAGACAGGAATCCAGGCATTGCCCTGTGCTTGAGGGGAAGGAGCTAGAGACCTTGTGGGTAGGAGTCCCCTTGTGGTGTGTGCACCAACTCAACTCCTTTCACACACTGAAATCCTGCACAGAGTGACTTGTTAGGAAGAGGGCACTCTTGGGAGGTGTGTTAGTCAGCCTTGCATCAAGGCAACAAAATACCCAGGCTTTTTTGTTTGTTTTTTTTTTTTTGAGGTTGTTTGGGCTCTGATTTGGTAAGTTTATGCTCAAGATTGAGTGGTCCCTTATCTTTGGGCCTCTAGCAAAGACAGAATTTCACTGCAGGTAAACCACATACTTTTCGAACCAGGATATAGAAGAAGGAGTGGGGAAGAGTCTAAATTCCCACAATTCCCTGTGAAGGCAGGTTCCTCCCACTAGGCCTCACCTCCTAAAGTTCAACACTGTCCAATCAGCACCTCCCTGGTGACCACGCCTGTGACACATGGACAGAGGGTGGGTGGGTTCGACCTACTTATTCAAACTTTAACTGGAGGTTGAGGCTGCCATGGGGCAAGTCCTTCTGTGAAGGAGACCCAGAGGATTCTTGTCCTTGTCAGGATAGAAGAGTGTGACCCTTCCTCTCCATCACAGGGGTCTCAGCAGATGCCCATGTAACAAGAGAAATATATATCATTTCATTACCTAATCAAAGTTGCGTGTGGCACGGGATTCCAAAGACCCAGGGATTTTGTTTGTTTGTTTTGCTTGGGTTTGACAAAGGGTGGGCAGTTATATAGAAACTGCATTGGTCGGATGAGATATGATGCAATGGTACCAGATGAGATGTTTTAAAAGATTTGATTTTTATGTGTGCACATGGGTATTTTGCCTGTGTGTATATATGTGTGTGTATCACATCCATGCAATTCCAATAGAGTTCTGGAGAGGGGTTGAAACCCTTAGAAGTGGGGTAACAGACGATTGTGAGCTGTTGTGTGACTGTTGGGAATCGAACCCTGGTCCTCTGGAAGAGCAGCCAGTGCTCTTAACCACTGGGCTAGCTCTCCAGCCCCTAGGTTGGATACTCTTTACAGCCAGTTTCTTTGCAGGAAGGTAGGGAAGGAGGCTTGCGTATGTAGTTCTCTGACATGTCCTTGGAGAACTGGAACTCTGGTTTCTATAATTTGCTTTGAAGGGGAGAAGCAGGAGGAGACAGGGCAGTTGAAGGTTAGGGAAAGACTTCTCCTTAGAGGCCTTCAGTGTCTCTGCCTCCAAGATCTCAGCATACGTAAGAGCCACACTTTAGGCTGTTTCCAGAGCTGTAGTGTCATCTCTGCTATGCATGGATACAGTCAGGGACTGTTCTAGAACCAGGAGAAACACATTTCAGTTGCTTGTCAGTCACCCAGCTCATGGTCCATTGTATGGAAGCTGGAGCAGACTAAGTTACCTCCAGCATCACAAATCCTGGTGGTGGTGGTACCGGGCGGGGGGAGGGGGTGGTCGGTAGCAATCCCAGCAAACTCTGCAGCTGTGTGGCCATGAGCCGGTGACTTATACCTCCCTGAAATTCCCATTCCTCCTCTGCCAAGCTGTCCAAAGAGCTGTGGGAAGAAGCTGGGCTGTGTTTCTGTGCTTTTCCCATTGCAAAGTGTGCTGCAAATGGTATGGAGCGGAGCCCTGGGGACAGTGTGGATTGAGCAGGGGACAGCTTCTGAGAGAAACAAGTCAGCATAGCTAACTCGAGCTTCCTTCCATAGCTTCCTAAAATACCCTAAGAGAGAACTTTGTGGCCCTGGGGTGAGATGTAGCCCTCCCGTCTCCACAGCCTTGGGACCCTTTCTTCCCAGGCTGCAGGCCATTGCTGTCCCCTATGGGGACTATGACCTATGAGGTGTCTCCCTAGATGGAGCGATGACAATTCAAACAGAGGTAGGTGTACTCAGCAGGGTTCCCAGAAACAGGCGGGTGAGTTGGCATAATGTGTTCCATTCCAAAACATATCTGGAGTGGAGAGCCTGTCCCAAGGGCCACACTGAGGGAATCTGGATGGATACCGTCTCTGTAAACTGCCTGTTCCTCCTGGACATGGTGATGTGGGAGACTTTTTTTTTCAATTATTTTTTAAAACATATTTTATTTATTTATTATGTATACAATCTTCTGCCTGCATGCCAGCAGAGGGCACCAGATCTCATTCAAGGTGGTTGTGAGCCACCATGTGGTTGCCAGGAATTGAACTCAGGACCTCTGGAAGAACAGTCAGTGCTCTTAACCTCTGAGCCATCTCTCCAGCCTGATGTGGGAGATTTTTGGCTTCATGCTTCCTGAAAGCCACATGGAGACTGTGTTCCTCTTTGGTGACCTCTAAGATGGGGAAGGCCCTATGTTCCTGTCACAGTGTAAGTCCTGTGTACCCATGGGGATCCCAGTTGCCACTCCCTGTCCCCAAGCCCTACTACCTGTCTAATGGAACCAGATTCTCCAAAATGTCCCACTGGTCCCTTCCCTGAGGGATCCCAGACGCCAGCAGAGGCCGAGTGCAGTGATGTTATTCGCTGTCTGCTCGCTGTAACTTTAGGGGTGGACAGAGTGGTGCGCCCTTGTGAGAACAGCTTAAACCTCTTATTCCGTGCATCCCTGGCTCATTTCCTTCCCACTTGGCTCGCTTGTGAGTCCTCTTCCTCCTCTATGGCTGTGTTTTTCAAGCTGTGTCTTTGTTCCCCCACGCGTGCTCCGGCTCTGTCTTCTCTCTGTGTTGTTTGGGATGTGAGAGGAAAGGACGCAGGGGCAGCAGAATAAAAGGCAGCTTTTGGGTTAGTGGCCCTCCTTGGGACGCCCACATTCGGGGGGTGTGGAGGGAAAGCAAACACCTCCTCAGCAGTGCGGAGCTGGGGAACCAAGCTCTCGGGGTCATGCCTAAGGGCCCCTGCTTTGTTTTCAAAAGTAAGTAAGGACACGAATCGTTGCTTTGTGGAACTGACTCCAAACCATCTTCCCTTTGGTCTCTTGGCTATTTCTGGGTTGTTCTGTGTGGTTTTTCAAGAGCTCATCACACGCTCAGGAGCAAGAGACCCATCAGAGCAAGCCAGCGTTCTCTTCAGCTAGGGCGAGCCCTGCACACGGGCCCCAATTAAAATCAAACTGCGTGTGTGTGGCTACATGACATTCCTGAGGCTTAATTAGGTGGAAAAGAGAGAGGTTGGGCCAGCCCCTCCATTTGTGAGCCTGCTGTTGAAGCACCCGCACCTGTGCCCAGGCCTCTCTAATTTGGGTCTTGACAAGAAAGGGACAAGAGAGATGGTGGTAGTGCGGGGGTGATGGGTGGGGACCTTGAGGGTGTAGGTGCCCCGCCTTAGAAGGATGATATGGGAGGCCCTGCCTGCCTCTCCTGCCTGCCACGCCCATTGTGAGGCTTGGGGAGGCTGCACCGTCAAGGTCAAGATCTGGCCATGGGAGACTGTGAATGAACCCCTCAGCTCTTCTTAGCTTTGCCAGAAGAAGCACGGGGACCCCAATCCCTTCCTGGGGTGGCTGCCGAGCAGAGTTGAAAGGGCTCAGGGCACTGCTGGTTGTTGTCAAGTGTCAGCTGTGCTCACTAAGCCCGCATGCCAGCATCGGCCATTGCCTCTCACAGTCTCCATCTTCAATTACAAAGTCTCTCTCTCTCTCTCTCCTCCCTCCCTCCTCCCTCCCTCCCTCCCTCCCTCCCTCCCTCCTCCTCCCTCCCTCCCTCCCTCTCTCTCTCTCTCTCTCTCTCTCTCTCTCTCTCTCTCTCTCTCTCTCTCTTTATTTCATATGTCTCCCTAACTGGTATGGCCCCTACTGAGTGATCAGATAAAGGTTCTGACCTAGTCAGTAGATTCATCCACTGACAAGATTCACAATTGGATGACATCGTTAGGAGGTGATGGGAGCTATTGGAGGTGGGGCCTCATGGAGGAAATAAGTCACTAGGGGCTACGTTTCATCCCGGGCTCCTCTACCCACCATGATATTCTATACTACACATGCCAGTAGATGGAAAGTTCTGGAACTGTGAGCCACTCCCCCCGGCCCCCGTTATTCCTCTCAGGGACTTGTGACGGTGTGAAAACACATGAAGACATGGTCGGTTGTGGAATTCTAGACCGACTGGCTTCCTTGCACATTTCCCTCCATGCCGTCGACTTCTTCCTGCCTCTCCTCTCTACTCTTGCTGCATCTGTCTCGGTCTGGGCGGCTGGTGGAGGCCCAGAGTGTTGCCTGTGATTTTAGTCAGTGTCCTGAAAGAGTCTAGAAGTATACAGCGAGTTAGAGTTGAGAGGTAGGGGGCGCCAAGTATGGGCAAAGGGGGGGGACAAAGCAGGCCGGTGGAGGCAGGGGTCGGTCTGGCTACGTTGGGAGAAGTGGGGAGCGGAGGCAGGGGTCGGTCTGGCTACGTTGGGAGAAGTGGGGAGCCCACTGCCAGCTCTGGAGCTTCCCTGTTGTGGCCAGAACTGCAAGCGACAGGCGGAGTTCAAAACAGACAGTGGTTGCCAAGGTGCTCCCGCATCTGTGAGCTGCTGTGTGAGCTCCGGTTGCTCCTTTGGACAGTGGGACGATGACACAGTCCTCTGTTGACGATAAGCTGGCCAGTGACGCAGGTTTTAGGGATTGATAGCCATCAGGTAGGTCCCAGGAGGAGTCGAACAAAGCAGTCATCCATCCAAGGCAGCTGGGTGGCCCAGGGTCAGAACACAGGCTTCTTGCCTGCCTCACAGTCTGGCTTAAGCCCTTTCAACACAACATTTGAGCAGTTCCCACTGCGTGGCTTCTGCTCTGTCTCCCATGCTGCAGTGGTAAAGAAGGTGGCTCTGGCTTTGAGTCCTGGCTTTGTCACGTAGCAGCTAGAGGGCCCTATGAAAGGTGCTTAGACACTCTGTGTCTTGAGGTCCTCATTTGTGAAGGACCTGGGTGAAGACTGAGATCACACAGAAGATGCTATCAAGACAATGACTGCATGGGGCTGGGGACATGGATCAGTAAGTACGGTACTTGCCGTGCAAGGATGAGGACCCCAGTTCAATCCTCAGCATGGGCGGGCGCACGCGCACGCACGCACACACACACACACACACACACACACACACACACACACACACACACACTGCACTGTTCAAGAGTTTCCTAGCTGCTGTTTTTGCCCTTCCACTGTTCTCAAATCACATTTGAAGGGCTTTTGAGTCCTGTCTCAGTTACTTTCTTCACCGATGTGCCAAAATGCATGGCAGACAACTTAGGGGTGTGGGGGTTACTTGGGCCGGTGGTTTCAGTTCATCATGGGAGGAGGCCTGGAGCAGCTTGGTCTGAGATGGCGGCAGTGTGGGGTGCTATCTGTCACATTGTAGCCGGTCAAGAATCAGAGACCTAGACCCAAGTGGAGGTGGGACTAGCCCTCAAAGGCCGGCCCCTCCTGGCCTGCATCCTCCAGCTCTGTTCTACGTTCCAAAGGTTCTACAACCTTCAAACATAGCACTCCCATCTGGAACCGAGTGTTCTGGTACAACGGACTGTGGAGACATTGCGGAGTCAACCCAAGCCAGAGCTGCTTCTCTGCTCCAGCTCCCATCAACTCCCCTTCTTCAGAATGAGGTAGTCGTGTTCTTGAGGCCTCCAGGCCCCTACTGGTCCCTGCTCCATCATCTTTTCCACTGTGGTAACTGGGGCTTGACACTGGCTGTACCTGACACCGGGAAAGAACGTTCCAGAGGCCCCACTGGTAAGCCCCATGCCTCCTTTGCCCAAATGCCATCAAACTGAAACTGTTGCCGATCACCCAGGGGAAAGTAAGTCTGTGCTGCTGTCTGAAGTGCGGTATCTTTCACCTACTTACCGCCTCCAATGTGGGACGCTTCTGTCCTTCCTATGAGCACACAGGCTGCCCAGAGCAGGGCTGACATGTCTATCTATTTATTAAGCATGCACAGTGTCTGCGTGGTCTGTGTGGGTGTGAGTGTATGTAGAAGCCACAGGCCCACGCCAAGTGTCTTTCTCTGTTGCTCTCCACCTTAACTTCTCTCACTGAACTTGGATCTCACTGACTGGCTAGTGAGCTTCCGGTCCTGAACTCCCGGTCCTGTCCCTGGGATACAAGCATGAGGCATCATGCTTGGCTTCTTACATGGAAGCTGGAGATTTGAACTTATGACCTCATGCTTGAGTGACAAGCATATAATTCCCCGAGCCATCTCCCCAGCCCAGAGTGGGGTTGTTTAAATGTATTTGCTGATGTGTGTTGTACATCAACACCGACAGACAGGCCATTTCTGTACATGTTCAGTACCTGTAACCCCATGTGTTCTTTTCTTTTGAGATAGAATCCTATCATGCAGCCCTGTCTGGTCTTAAACTCACAGAGATCCTACTTCTTCTATGCTAGGACTGAAATTGTGAGCCATCATGCCGGGTAGCCTGTTCATTTTTAGCAGTCGAGACACAGCAGCCTTTTGATTGACAGCTCCCCAGACAGCATCCCTGGGGAGCTGTGACAAGTTTCCTTCTCCAGGCCTGTGCCATTCCGCCTGGACCTACACGGTGTTTCCCTTTGTGAAGGACTGTCTGCAGCTGCTAGGGATCCAACTCCTGGCTTCTCTTTCTCTGAAGCTTCCCATTGTCCCCGCTCCAGACTGTTCTAGAAAAGGCACTTCCTGCCCCCTTCGAAATACCTCCTAAACCCATCTTCACTGCACGGGTCAGAGTAGTCTTTATGAGCAACCACGACTATACCTTTGAAAACAGCGTTCCCACACGCGTGGCCTCTGCACTCACCCAATGCACTATCACATAAAGCAGAGTGGGTATAACCTAAGGTTCCTGCTTCCCCAGGGGGCTGTGTCACTTCTGATAACACTGTCATATTGGTCAGCTGAGGTTGGGGGTCAGGGCTGTCTCCTCCTCCAGGCTATACAGTTAGGATTATAATAGCTGTAGGAGAACCTGCATTCAGTCCCCAGAGCCCACATAAGAAAGTCAGGCACGGGAATACTGGGGGCGGAAAGGTTTATCTGAGGAGGGGACAGATGTGACTAGGGGGTGGGGGTAGGGGTGGGGAGTAACCAAAATGAGAGAGGTGTGAAAAAGCCATATGGGGACCTACTATCTTGGAACTCAATTAAAAAATAGGATTTATTAAAACTTTTTTAATTCTGGAGGGAGACATACTGCAGTGTGTGTCTGAAAAGGCTGCTCTATGTCTTACAGCCTTCATCATTCCAAAGGGTGCCTTGCTACCCAGGCTACTGGAAGAGAAAGAGCCTCAATTATGCTACCTAGCTGTGACCCCTATGAACTGTAAGACCGGGCAAGGTGTGTTCCTTGTGCAATAGTGGCACTATGATTATGGAGATAATCAACTAGTCTCTGATTGGATTTGAGGCCTGATCCACAGGGGTAGACACATACTTGTCCCTATAAACTTGACCAAAACCCCAAGGATGGGGAAATTCACAAGCCCCAGGAGGAAACTGAACACTGCTGTTTATCTAAATTGACATACTGTCAAATCACCTTCTAAATGTCTGTGTTTATACCCACAGATGAACGCTACCTTCAGCCTTGTTTAGAGAAGTCTCCTTGCAGTGAACAGTGGTGACTGCAGGGACTCGGGGCTGTGTGAGATGCTGAGAATGAGAGACTAAGGAGTGCTCAGCTCTGAATAAGACAGCTGTACCATCTCCTGGAAAGCTGGGGGAACACTGCAAAGGGGGAGCGGGAAGAACGTGGGAGCCACAGTGTAGGACCAAGGTTGTGAAATGCCATCTCCTAGCCTAGCCAGCCTTGCAACCATGAACTAGCAGCAGCTGTGGTTGCCTGTGCTGGGTCTGTATGGACGGGCTAGTCAACAGTCATGCATGGAGAGAGGAGGGGCTTAGGAGAGCCCTACCTCTCCCTGCTCAGCTAGTGCCTACTGATAGATTCTGGGAGGGGGGTGCATTAGTTACTTTTCTACTGATTAAACACCATGACCAATGCAACTTATAGAAGGAAAAGTTTACTTGGGTTTAGGGTTCTAGAGGGTTAGAGTCCATCATGACAGAGAAGCATGGCACCTAGATGAAGGCATGGCATGAGAGATTACTTATTTTTTAACCATAAGCAGAAAGGAGACAGAGAGAGAGAGAGAGAGAGAGAGAGAGAGAGAGAGAGAGAGAGAGAGAGAGAGAGAGAGAGAGAGAGAGAGGGAGGGAGGGAGGGAGAGGAAGGGAGGAAGGGAGGGAGGGAAGGAAGGAGGGAGGGAAGTGGGCCCATGCTATCAACTTTCAGATCCTGTTACCAATGACATACTGCTTCCAGCAAGGCCACACCTCCTAACCCCCTCAAATGTCACCACCAAGTGGGGACCAGGTGTTCAAATAATGAGCCTCTGGGAGACATTTCTCATTCAGTCCACCACAGGGAGTCATTATCTTCAGTTGTGTGCTCACCGATGACCCCAAGAGACTTCAATGACTAGCTCCCATCCAATGGTCACATTCTAGATGAGATAAAACTGAAAGTCATGAATCTGGATGAGGAACTAGTATGGATACTGGGGGGAGGCTTAATGGGAATGGGAGGGAGAGGAGAGGGTGGATGGAGAATAGGGGGGATGTATTATATACCCGTATGGTATGATACTGTCAGATAACAACAGTGCTTGGTGTGACAGCACACCTTGGGGAGGCAGGAGGATGCCTGGGATTCACTGGCCAGAGATCCTGTCTTAAAAAACAAGATGGAGGGTGTCCTGAGCAACATCTGAGCATGATCTTTGGTCGTCACACGCCCCACATCTGCATACATACACCCCACCCCCACCCACCCATGCACGCACAAACAAATAAATCTGTAGGAAATGGTATAGGGAACACACGCTGAACTGCAGCAGCATCGAACACATAGATTGTGGTATTTTATAATGGAATTTTACTGTCTGAACAGCTGCAAACGCCAGCAGCCATATTTCTTTGGTAATTACCATATCTTTGGGAACTTTCTGCACCATCAGTGAGAAAACAGAATTTGAAATTACCAAACAAAATCATGTTGAAAACCCAGCTTCTTCAACACCAGTAGCACAGGCAGTAAGACCAACAATTAATAAATGGGACCTACTGAAACTGAGAAGCTTCTGTAAGGCAAAGGACACAGTCAGCAAGACAAAAAGGCAGCCCACAGAATGGGAAAAAATATTCACTAATCCCACATCTGACAGAGGGTTGATCTCCAAAATTTACAAAGAACTCAAGAAGCAAGTCTCCAAAACACCAAAGGACCCTATTAAAAAGTGGGCTGCAGAACTAAATAGAGAGTTTTCAATAGAGGAGTCTAAAATGGCTGAGAGGCACTTGAGAAAGTGCTCAACATCCTTAGCCATCCGGGAAATGCAAATCAAAACAACTCTCAGATACCATCTCACCCCTGTCAGAATGGCTAAAATCAAAAACACCAATGACAATTTATGCTGGAGAGGATGTGGTGAAAGGGGGACACTCCTCCATTGCTGGTGGGAGTGCCAACTGGTTCAGCCACTTTGGAAATCAGTGTGGAGATTCCTCAGAAAAATGGGAATAAACCTACCACAAGACCCAGCAACTCCACTCTTAGGCATATATCCAAAAGATGCCCATTCATACAAGAAGGTTGTCTGTTCCACTATGTTCATAGCAGCTTTATTTGTAATTGCCAGAACGTGGAAGCAACCTAGATGTCCCTCACCCGAAGAGTGGATAGAGAAAATGTGGTACATCTACACAATGGAGTACTATTCAGCAGAAAAAAATAATGGAATCATGAGATTCGCAGGCAAATGGATGACACTAGAAGAAACCATCCTGAGTGAGGTAACCCAGTCACAAAAAGAGAAACATGGCATGTACTTTCTCATATATGGATTTTAGACATAGATCTGGGGAGTGCCAGCCTACAATCCTATGGCCAGAGAGTCTGGGAAACAGAAACTTTATTTAGTGGCTGATCGAAGAAGAGGCAGACTCCCTTGGTTAAGTACTGAGCTGAACTCAAGAAAGCCAGTAACAGAGAGGGAGGACTGATGATCAAAGGGATTAAGACTGGGCTGGTTTAACCCCCAGAAACAGCTGACCAGACAAAGGTTAACTCTTGAATCCCAGGCATTAGCCTGGGAAGCCAGCATGGGACTGATCAAGACCCCCTGAATCTGGGTGGCAGTGAAGAGGCCTAGGGAATCTATTGAGCCTTGGGCAGCAGATCAGTGCCCATCCCAAGTATACACACGGACTTTGGACTCCAATAGAACAATGTGAGGTGCACTCTCACCCAGAACTCTTGGGAAAGGGTCTAGGCCCTGCCCTATATGAAATGACACACTATGGACACCCCCATGGAGGGCCTCACCCTCCCTGGAGAAATGAGAGGATAACGGGGGGGGGGAGGGCACGGGAGGAAGGGAGGGAATGGGAGAGGGACCTGGAACTGACTTGTGAAGCAACCTTGATTCTTATCTAAATTTAAACTGGAAAATAAAATAAAAAAAAAAGAAAAGAAAACCCAGCTTCTTCAGAGCCAATTTGGTCTTCCCTGGGCCGGCCTGCTGATAAGAGGTGGCACATATGCCTGCCATAACAACAATGCACTTGGCCTCATCAGACTCCTTGGTGTGCTGCAAGAAATAAAAACCTCTCAGTTCCGAACTATAAACCCATTCTATCACATATCAGAGTCCACTCTATTGAAAACACAGTAGGACCTTGAGAAGAGTACCCAGAGTGCCGAGCACATCACGGAGTCTCCAGGCTGGTCCTGATGGCCCCTGGTTTTTTTTACACTGAGGTCACACAGAAGGACTCCTTGCCTTGGGCACACCATGGTCATGGTAAGTTCATTTGCTGTGAAGGCAACTCAGAAAGGCCTCTGCAAACATTCTTTTAAGTTTATTTTTGCCAGCTTGAGAATGGGTCTTAGGAACACACTCATGCCTGAGTTTCTGTGACATTTTCAATATGAGCCCTTTACATGGTACTTGGTCGTTTTCTGAGTGTGTAAAGGCCAAACCAACCTTGACGTCACCAAGACTGCTGCCGCCATGGAAGTGCTCAAACTCTTGACCTTCCTGTTGGCACATCCTCTTGTCAGGCTCCCATCATGCATTGTGCCCACCCAGGTAAAATGCCCTTCCCCGTCTCCTCAGAAAGTTCTGTCTCCCCCACACCCTCTGCTTCTTCCATGTGGACTACAATTCCTCCAAGTTGACACTCCCAAAATCCCTGGTGCTGCCTGTGTTCTGTACCAAGCCCCACATCACCACTCTGGGCCCTGCAAGTCCACAGGTGCCATGCACCATACTGTAACTACCAGTTCACCATTGGCAAGCCACAGAACTGAAACTCTAACAGGGACTCATCCATCTTCTTCACTATTGTGTCCTGATGTCTGGCAAACTGCCTACGCCTAACAGTGCTTTATAAATATTTAAAGAATGAACACATGACTAATTTGACAGTAAGCAAACTGTAAAAAGTGCTTATAACTGCCTTGTAATATGATTCTCAGTTCAGACTAAAACAGTATGAGAATAACGTCTCATGAAGTATTTTTAATATGAGATAATTGCAAAGTCAATCAGAATAGACCCTCTCTTGATTTAAGCCAAGTTTTTTTCTGTTGGTTTAATAGAGTTGGCTAAATAGAAGCTCACATAAGTGCTTATTAATTATACTAATCAGCAAATGGTTGTATTAAAATATATGAGCTTTGTGGAACCCAGTTATAGTTGGAAGTGTCAATATGTATATAGTAAGCACGTGAAGAGTGAGGGAGTGTCACAAAGAGGTAGTTTTTGTTGTAACCACCAGTTACTTGTGGGGGTCCCATGGTCAACATCCGGATACAGCAGCTTTTGGGGATATGAATGAGGAAGGGGGGATGATATGCTTTGGAGGATTTTTATTTTCTACTACTTAAAAATATTTGATTCATTTTTATTTTATGTGTATGAGTGTTTGCCTGCCTGCATGTGTGTACATTATGTGCTTGCAGTGCTTGCAGAGTCCAGAAGGGGCGCCAGATCCTCTGAAGCCTGAGTTACCGGTGGTTGTTAAGGACCAAGTGGGTGCTGGGAACAAAACCTGGGTTCTCTGCGAGAGCAGCAAGTACTTAGCCACTGAGCCATCTCTCCAGCCCTATTCTCCCCCTCTTAACAGTGTATAACGGAGAAGTGTTTGAGCTACCTCAAAACTGGGAGCAAGGAAGTTAAGTCTGAGATTAGCCTGGATTTTCCTGGAGACTTCAGCTGTGATCTTGATTTACCTAACCAGTGTGATGGTGTCTTCTGACCCAGAAATTACACTCTATGGTAGAAGAGGATCTGTGATGATGATCTGTGTTAGCTTACTAGACTCTATTGGTGGAGCTCCCTGATGAAGAAAGTCACAAGAGATCTTCTGATGTCTTCTTGGCATTCTATTTTAGTGTACAAAGAACTCTGTGTGCATTGTGTTCTTAGAGCATTTGTTTCAATAGTCCTGGAGTTTCATATTTCAGCTCCAAGGTTACTTCCATAAAAAAAAATTTCCCCAAACTCCTCAGTATCTGTAATGTCCTTCAACATTTGGGAAGAGGACTTGATGAATCTGGCAAATCCTTCCAACCTTTAGAACTCAAACTAAGGACGGGTGTTGTATCTTGTTATGTTCCTGTGCATCCATCCCCGGGGTCTGTTACATAAAAATGTAGAGAGGTTCTCAAAGACAACTAGCTACCCGGTAAATGCTCACTCTCCCCTCTCCTCCGCGTGCGTGGGTGCGTGCGTGCGTGCGTGTGTGTGTGTGTGTGTGTGTGTGTGTGTGTGTGTGTGTGTGTGTGTTTGAGACTGGGTCTTACTATGAGGCAAAGGCTACCCTGGTACTCACTTATGTAGACCAGGTCGGCTCCAAAACTTGAGATTCTCCTGCCTCAGTCTTCTAAGTGCTGGGACTACTGCTACTCACCTGGCTAGATGCCACTTCTCCCTCAGGAAAGCTGTGGAGTCTAGCAACTTCCTGCCTCTGCTGGATGGCTGGTCCTTCCAATAAAGTGACACTCAGTAGCTACACAGTCAAGGTGGGAAGTGGCCATCCCAGTGAGCAAGTTAAGTCTGAGATTAACCTGGGTTTTCCTGGAGGCTTCAGCTGCGATCTTGATTTACCTAACCAGTGTGATGGTATCTTCTGACCCAGCAATTACACTCCATGGTAGAAGAGAATCTGTGAAGACTAGCTATGTCAACTTGATCTAATCTAGAATTGGCTGGGAAGGGATTCTCCATGAGGGACTAGATCAGGTTGGCTTGAAGGTAAGTCTTTGGGGGAACTGTCTTCATTATCTTAATTAATGTGGGAAGACCCAGCCTAAAAATTTCCTGGGTTTGGATCCTGGACTGTATAAGTGTAGAGAGAGGGGTGAGCACATGCATGAATTTTGTCTGTGATATGACCAGTCGCTTGAATTTCCTGCCTTGACTTCCCTGCATTGATGGACTGATGTGAGACAAATAAACCTTAATCTCTTCAAGTGAAAGCATTTTATCACAGCAGCAGAGAGGAAACCAGGACAGGACCTGAATAATACATCATAAAGCGTGTGTAGCAGCACCAATCACAGCAGAAAGTGTGAACAACACAAACCAGATGACTATTGGCCAAGCAACACAGACTATCTACGTATGATACACGTTACTTTACCATACAAATAAATGAGGTGTTGACCACAGTTACAATGTGGATGAATGCCCAAATCGGATGCTTTATGGCAGAAATCAGACACAGACCCTCAAGTTTTATGATTCCTCCCTGAGCTGGGGATGCAGTGTGGTTGGCTGAGTAGACACCTGTACGATTCTGTTGATGTAAAATATCATGTATATAAGATATCATGGAGGTAAACAATACATTTTAGTTGTCAAGAATTTGGAAGCACAGGTGTTGTGTGATATTATTCCTGCGGAGATGTGGACAAACATCTACTTGCCTCAGACAAGTAACTAACAACAGACCAAAATAAGAATGCCACTAAAGTCTAACTGTGAACCAATGAGTTTTACTGGGTCACTTACAGAGGCAGAAACGACTCAAAGACAGCTGCATTACCAAGGCCCACTTCAGCACAAGTGACAACTTTCAAACCCGTGACCGGGAGCACACTGCACGGCCTGCAGGTACCTTGGATGGCCAGTGTCCTTTCCAGGTATCTCTGCTGGTCTCTGTCTGTTTCAGGCAGCTCAGCATGGGCATAGTGAATCTGGTCCATTTCTGGGACTTCCTGAGAGCTTAGTGAACTTCCCTCAGGATGGAATGTTTCACCTTATCTTAGAACATCCTGAATGATAAGGAGCTTTCCTACAAGATGGAGACTTATCTAGGGGGAATTTGCTACACAATAGAAGGGTGTTGGGGGTTTTGATATGATATGTCCACGCAGGCTCATGAGTTTGAACACTTGGTCCCCGGATGGTGGCCCTGTTTGGGAAAGTTGTGGAACCTTCAGGAGGTGGAGCTTTGCTGAAGTGGGATACTGGGGGCACGGTGGGGGGTGGGCCTTGAGGCCTTACAGCTGGGCTCCATTTCCTGTCTGGACACTGTGTCCTGACTATTGACACAATGGGAACAGCCGGTGCCACCCCATGACACACTGTATCGCTTTGAGCTGGAAGCCAGACTAAGTCCTTCCTTCCCTAAACCAGGTCTTGTCAGACCATGTGGAAAGTGAAGACAAGGGCAAGCACGATATCTGCCTCGGGTACTGGGTGGGGTTTTGCTGTGAGGAGAATGTTCTAGAAGTAGGTGCTAGCTGTTTAGCCTTGTTAAAGGGCAAAATTCGTGGGTTTGTTTTTCAGATATGAAACATATATCTCAATCTTTTAAAGTTCGTGGGATGCAGACTTACTGGCTTATTAGCATATGTCCTAATTGACTCGTTATTCTTACTGTAACTGCAAAAATGCTATACCTGTTAGTAAGTATATTTGCTTACTGTTCTTCTTGGTAAAGACATGCTTGATGATCCCTGAGAGAGGGCCAGTGAGATGGTCCAGTGGGCAAAGAGGCTTGCAGCCAAGTACTTGTTCCAAGTACAATCCCTGGAACCCATATAGTAGAAGAAGAGAACTGAATCTTGTAAGCAGTCCTCTGACCCTCACCTGTGCTATGCACACCCCTACATGCAAATAAGTAAAAATGTAAAAAAAAAAAAAAGAAAGAAAATATCTTCAAGAAGCATTTACTATGAAAACCCCCGAAGCAGATTTCACATGAGCTGGATCACTGGCCCCTCTGAAAGCTTCGTTTTCCTGTGTCTGAGCGAGCGCACGGGTGTACCACAATGGGCATGCAGGGGTTGAAGGCCAGTTCCAGGTTCCTTCCGCCTAGTTTGAGGCACCCTCCTGCTGTAGTCCCAGCACTCCCGTGGTGAGATGGGAGGTAGAAAGAGGAAAATCTCCCAGAATCCCAGGCCAGCTAACCCGGGCACAGCAGACCCTGCCTTAAACACGTGTGAGCCTCTGGGTTCAATGACAAACTAACCAAAAGCTTCTGTACTGATCCCAGCATGCACCAGGGTGGGAGCACCGGTCTGTAACAGTCAAACTAGGTCATTCTTGTCTATAAAGTAAACATGGCATTTTTGCTTGAAAAGTTGTTTTAATGAATTAGAAAAAGATACAGTGAGTTGAAAATATCAAATTTATTTATGAAGTACAAGAGACGGGAATGCACCTGAATTCTCTGAAAATCAACATAAAAACGTGCACCTCAGCCCACCTGCCTCAGCATCACTCCTGACTCAGTGGCAGCAGAGAGACTTCTGGCTCTTGATTTGAGGGGCCTCAGCTTGAAAGAGCATGCCACTAGGCAGCAGCTGAGTCAGCACTGTGGCTGGGGGCACCCACGGTTTCTCCTGGCTCACTTGCTTACCCCCAAAGCTCTCCAACAGCTATTTGCACCTTAAAGTCTCCCCCAACCTTCACTAAGGCTTACCCCTAGGGACAATGTACTGACACGTGAAGAATGAAAAAAAAATACTCTTCAGTTTTGAAGGAACTAATATCTAAACCCGAAATGATCAAAAGTGACTTCTTTCTCTTGAAAACAAAACAAACACAGCACCCAAATGTCTTTGTCTGTTTGAAAGATGTGCTAATAAACTTGAAAATGAAAAAATTAAGTCATTGCCTTTTTGTCCCCACAGCAATGGGGACCTCGAAAGCGCTAAAGCTCCCAGGTCTTTGGGCAGTGGCATCAGTTGTGCTCCAGCAAAATGACTAGGCTACTAGATAGGATCTGAGCTCCCCCTGGAAGACTGGGGGCTCTGCAGAGCCTCGCTGGCTGCTTGGCTGCTGCCACTCAGCTTGCCTAGGTAATTGTTGATGACACTAAGTTCCTGGATCACCAGGCTCAGGTCTTCATGAAGTCTGAGCACAGCACCCCTCACCTCAACTAGAAGCGTGCGGATAGAACCTGACTCGGGGGATTCCCTGGGCAAGCCTTCCCTTGTCTGCAAACTAGCCTGGGACACTGAGGGGAAGTAGGTCCTTGTTGGGGTGGAGAATGCTACCTGATGACAGCTGGGAAAGTGACCTGGCTTCTCCATAACCGAATTGGAGTTATCTGGAATACTGGGATATTCCTCGTCATCTGAAGATGCCGTGCTCCTGGGAACAAAGGGGTGGCGAACCCTGGCTGCCTCGTCTTTGTATGTGAAGGGGGCAGAAGATGGCTTTTGATGGGGCTGAATCCAGAAGGAAGGGCTGGTGAAAACCAGGGGAAAGTGATGGGCTGACTTCTTTGGATGGACCAAGTCAGGAGACGACACAGACAACGTAGAAAAAGAAGATGCGACCTCAGAGGCAGTGGAGACTAAAATAGAATGGAGAGAAAGGTATTTATATAACATACAAATAAGAGTAATACCTACAATAATCGTGTCAAGTAAATACCTATCTGGAAGGCCTCAATATAAACCAGTCTGATTTTTAAAAGTTAGAAATTCAAAACCTGAAAAACCTGACATAGGAAACAGGCAAATCTACAGATATATTATCTATCAATAATGCCATGGAAATGAACCTAAAATAAAATGATCAATATTCATCATGACTTCCAAATCCTGCCCAGCATATTTTACACTATTGTAGGTCTTGTCTATGGAGGAATGTCTTAACTCTTCTGCCTGCCAGTGTTTTATGTAGGCATTTAAAGTAGGAAGGCTGAGTAAGTCCTAACTCAGTCTTTCACCTTTTCCCACATACAGATATTATTGTAACAACATAAACTCCAGTGACTCCAGTATCATGAACTTTTTCCTCTCCTTGGTCAAATACAATTAAGACTAAGTCCCACCCAGATCAGATTCAGAGCACTGCAGCACACACAGACCCGATTGTCTCTCACAAAAAAAGCACTTGAAACCCATTTCTTAAAATTAAAGGCTTGAGAATAACTTCATTTCCTTTCAGGCAGAATCATATTGTCTTCTCCTATCTACTTCACTCTAGTTTTCCAAACTGTCATGGGTGTGTTCCTTAAGATATAGTAGATGCCTTTCCTGGATGGAGATGGAAGAGGAGGGGACGGGGGTGGGAGGGGGAATGGGGGAGAGGGACTGAGGGGGAGGATGTGGGGGGAGGCTGAGGCCGGGATGTAAAATAAATAGATGAATACATATAAATTAAGACAAAAGACAGCAGATGCTGGGGCTGGAGGGATGGCTCAGTGGTTAAGAGCACTGGCTGATCTTACAGAGGACCTGGATTGGGTTCCCAGCACCCACATGCAGCACCGGCAACAATCAGTAATTTTGGTTCCAGGTACCTGACACTCTCTTCTGACCTCTGTGAGCACCAGGCATACATGTGGTGCATGTACATACATGCAGGCAGAACACCTACACAAGTGAAATAAAGGAATCTTAAAAAACAAAGGAACAAAATAACAGGGATTCGGCCATGTAAGCCTGGTCGCTGCACATTTCCCTCCCATTAGGAGATTGATTGTGTGCACCAGCACATTTAAAGTGATGAGAAATCCACAGCACTTTCTTTGACAGGGTCTCATGTAGTCCAGGTTGGCCCCAAACTCACTATGGAGCCAAGGATGACCTTGAACTCCAGATCCTCATGCTGGGGTTACAGGTGTGTCACGACTCTAGGTTCATGCGGCACTGGATGAAATCAGGGCTTCATGCCTGCCAGGCAAGCCCTCTACCCACTGAGCTACCCCACCAACCCTAACATGTTTTATCCCAGTGTTTCCCATACTTTTTTGGACACAGGACTTTTTTTTTCTTTTGGAATACCTACTTGGATTTATTTTGGGATATACGGCACAAATTGGTGAGATCTAGTCCTTGGGTGTCTGATTCGCTCTGAACTTGTTACTTTAAAGATTTACTCGGCCAGGCACACAGCAGGGAAACTGAAGCCTGCCACTCAGCACTCAGGGTTTTGCTTTGTTGGTAGATTTTACTACATATTCATGTCCCTTCTGAACTAAACTGGAACTCATAAAATTGGCCAGGGCAAGTGGCCACACTCTATTTTTTGCCTCTAAGCTCTTCAGGGCCTATCTCCAGTTCTCAGGGAAAGTTCCAATCACAAAACTTGTCTTTGGATGCCAAGAGTACTCTCAGCTGGTGTGGCTACAGGAATGAAAGGAAAGCAGGGACTCAGCTGCGCATGGTCAAGGCCGAGGGAGCTCACTGGGAGAATCTGGGTCAGGCTAATCCGGTTGCTCCCTCTGTCCTGGGGCTGGGAGGGCGGTGCCATGTGGATGACAACAGCCATGTGCTCACACGCCCTGTGCTGGATCCCAGCTGTCATCTGCATCCTTCCTGTCCCATCCTGCGCTGGTTCTCTGCTCTCTAGCCTCCATGTCCCCCCTTCCTGTTTTGCTGCCATTCGGGAGTAGCGTAATCACCAGCAGGTCAATGACAGGGAGGCCCAAGATGTGAAGGCATTGGACTATCCATGTCTGAAAAAGTTCTTTCTACCCTCAGGTTTAGTGATAGTTTTCATGAAGAATTCTAGGTAGAAAGTCTTTTTCTTTGGACTTTAAAAAATATCTTAGTGTGTATACACACACACACACACACACACACACACACACACACACACACACACACACACACGAGGAAGTCAGAGGACAATGGGCATCGGTTCTCACCTTTCCACCTCATTTGAGGCAGGGTCCCTTGTTCACAGCTGTGTATACCAGGCTAGCCGGCCTGAGAGATTCTGGGGAGTCTCCTGTCTCTGCCCCTTATCAGATGCTCACTACCATGCCCGGCCTATGTGACTTCCGTGGATCCAAACACAGGTCTCCATGAAAGCATGGCATTTGCTTGACCAGTGAGTCTTGAAGACCATCTTCCACTACCTTCCTGTTTCCAGGATTATGAGTGCTAAGTCATAGCCATTCTACTTAAGAAAGAGAAAGATGCATTTATTTTCATCTTAAGTGCATGGGTGCTTTGCCTGTGTGCATGTCTGTGTCCCAGGTGCATACCTGGTGTCTGTGGAGGCCTGGAGACAGCATCCACCACTTGGAACTGGAGTTATGCATGGTTGGGAGCCACCATGTGGGTGCTGGGAATTAAACCCAGGTCCTCTGGAAGAGCAGCCAGTGCGCTGAACTGATGAGCCCTCTCCCCAGCCCTGCTGTTCTAATTCTTACTCATGGCACAGAGCCCGCTGCACCTCTGAGGTATTAGCAAATTTCCTCTTCATCCCCATGCTCTGGAATCCTCAATGCTGTTCACTGAAGCAGGGTAATTTTCACTGACTGAGGTGAAGTGAAAGCGAGTTTTAATCAGGCAACTCATTTCCTTCAGGTTCAAGCATTGTCTCAAGGCTTCCATCAGTGAGCTGTGGCCTCTGGTGTTCCTGCTCTCCTACCTTTATGTGGTTCAGGGACTTGACCTCTGGTTGTCAGATTTTCAGTGTCTACCCACTGAGCCACCTTGTTAGCTTCCTTCCTATTTTTCCTTCCCCTTTCTGTCACTAACCTTGTCTCTTTGTCCTACTTCTTGGAGGTTTCGTCAGCTTTAGCTTCCAATCCTTATGGTGAATTTCTTGTTTCTGCTGGCTGTTTTTAATTTTTGAAGAGGGTTCTGTTGTTCTCAGAAATTCTCAAAAACAGCCTGCTCTTGTTTTATGGGCACATCATATTTTCTTATCTTTTGGAGATCTTAAAGATACATTTTAAAAGTATTTTCTTTTCCCCTCACAGCATAATTACCTCCATGTGTTTCCACACTGTTCCATATGAGAGGCCCTTCCAGAAGGCTCTTATTCCGTGTCTGCTTGTGCTAAGAACAGAGGGTGAAAGCTGATGGGAGCTTTCAAAGTGAGCACGAGGCACCGACTTTGAGGCCCAGGGAATGGCCGCTGCCCGGACGAGTTGTTTGCCTGGAACTACAGACACCAGTGAAGCAGTTGCTCCTTCTGAGGCAGGCTGGCTGCTCCCATTTGCTGCCCTGGGAGGAGAGGCCTGGCTACCAGCCTTCAGCAGGCATCAGGGGAAGGGTGCCAGCATCTGGCTTGCTCTGCCCACTCACTCCTACATTTGTTCTGGCTACAGTCCACACAACCTGACTACCTCTTGGAGCTACCATTTCAGAGACCCACCAACTACTCTTTCCAGATTTCCAGACCCCGTCCCCACCCTGGGAGTTATAGGCAACTGATTACCTCAAGGTGAAATCCAAGGATAGAATTCATTTTTATTTTATTCTTTTATATGATGATGCTGATGCTGATAGTGGTGTTTTTGTTTATACTTTTTAAAGATAGAATTCATTTTATTTTATTCTTTTATATGACGATGATAGTGGTGTTTTTGTTTATACTTTTTAAAGATAGGGTCTCTCTATGCATCCCTGGCTATCCTGGAACTAACTATGTACATCAGACTGACCTCAAACTCACAGACATCTACCTGTGCTGTGGGTGCTGAGATGATTAGAACCCATTTTAAAATAGCTACTTCCTAGTTCTCTTTAGCACATGTCTTGGTTTACATGTGGTTTGTCCTCACATCTTCATGTGTTGGAAGTATGCTTCTCAATGTTTCCATGAGAGGTGGTGGCCTCTTTAAGAGGCTGGATCTGGTAGGAGGTAACCAGGTCATTGGGAATACTGCCCTTGGAAAGGACTGTTGACTTTCTTACAGAACTCAGGTTAGTGCCTGTGAAAGTGACTTATTATAAAGTGTAAGCCTGACCCTCAAATCCTTCTCTCGCTTATCATGTGATCTTTCTCTCTCATACCATGCTATCACTCACCAGATGTGGTCAGATGCTCTTAGACATTCAAAACTTTGAGCTAAGTAAGCCTCTTTTTATTTACTAAGTATCTAGCCTCCAGTATTGTGTTACAATAACAGAACATTGACTAATATACCACTTGATGTGGAATAGGTTTTATAACCTCATTTTAAACATGACAAAAAGGAATTCAGTGGCTAGAAATCTTACCCAGATCACAAAGTTAAAGAGAGCTTGGAGAGGGAGTCAAATTCAAGTAACTCTGATGTTACAGACATGAACTTAACCAGCACACCGAACTACCACACCACACCCCTGTGCTGGAACAAGTTTCACTCTATTACAGAGTTATGTTAAATTCTGGGTATAAAATTATAAAAAATAATCAACATGGTGAAGGGACATGGCATCCATAGGAATAGTTGACAGATATGCTGATCTTTTTTTTTTTTAGATTTAATTTATTATGTATGTATACAGTGCTCTGCCTGCAGGTCAGAAGAGGGCATCAGATCTCATTATAGATGGTTGTGAGACGTCATGTGGTTGCTGGGAGTTGAACTCAGGTCCTCTGGAAGAACAGCCAGTGCTCTTAACCAATGAGCCATCTCTCCAGCCCCCAGATATGCTAATCTTTGTCTAGAAGAGGCAATAAAGGAAGAAAGAAACTGTAATTCATTACTTGTGGATCTCATTTCTCTTGTGCATGAGTTAGAACTGAGGTCAGTATGTGAAAGTTATAGAAAAACCCAGTAGATAGCCCAGTCAGTGAAAAGGCTATTATGGTTTGAAGC
Organism: Mesocricetus auratus; assembly: GCF_017639785.1. NCBI lineage: Eukaryota > Metazoa > Chordata > Mammalia > Rodentia > Cricetidae > Mesocricetus > Mesocricetus auratus. The sequence goes on along the minus strand of NW_024429194.1, from coordinate 84,415,512 downwards.
TGAAAGGTCCCCCAGGCTCATGCTCTGAATGCTAACTCCCCTGGTAGTAGTGGTACTATTTTAGAAGGTGAGGCACCTTTTGGAGGTGGGGCCTTGCTGGCAGAGGTAGGCCACTAGGATGGGGCCCTGGGGGATGTTATCCCTGCCTGCTTCCTGTCTCATTATTTCCTAGACATCACGATGTGAGCCTCCTCCACAGGTCTCCACTCTCTGCTGAGCCGCCTTGCCACGCTTTCCTCCCCACCACAGCTGAATCTTCAGAAACCATGAGCCAGAATAAAAGTTTTCTCCCCTAAGATGGTTCTGGCAGGTTTTGTGGTCATGGCAATGCACCAGTAACCAATTAACAATTTACTATATCAGTGGTGTTTCATACAAGCTGGGCATTCCCGAGGAAATGGCGGGCTTCCTGACATTCGGGGAGCTTGCCAAAGAGGTTATGCGGCCGATGGCAGAAAAATATGTTCTTGATGAAATTTGGAGACTCTGGGGCCCAAAATGTAGTTGCTAGAGTTCTAAGAAACTCCTTCAGAAACAGTATTTGGCAGAAAGAGTGGAAGGGCCAGAGGTGGTGGGTGACTACACGGCAGCTTTGCAAACACGAGCTCACAGTGGTTGTGACAACACAGACAAGACCTGTGCCGGCCTAAGCCAGACCAAATCCCAGTGTGGAGAGGGGCGTTAGCATGAAGCTCCACTCCTAGCCAAGAGCTAATGGCAATCTTAGCTGCTGGGAGAGGGAGGGTCAGTTTTCTCTAAGAGCCGAGCTGTTGGTAAGTCAGCCACACCCCAGCCGAGGGCAAACACATTCAAGAAAATTTGGGCAGCACAAACTGACCTTGATGGGGGTGAGGGTAAGGAAGAATGAAGCATTGGGTGGGAAGGAAAGGGGGACTGAGGGTGAATATGGGAAAAAGGAAATAGAGTTTGAGCTTGCTCTGTTTAGAAAGAAGGCTCTCAGAGGAAACCCCTAAGGAGTCAAGAGGAAAAATGATTACGGGAATCAGACATTAATGGGCAGCCATTTCCACACAAGGGCACAGGTCTGTGCACACATACATGAGCCCACTAAAACCCCCATACCTAACTTTGTGTTCAAGGCAGCAACATTGGGGACTTGTTAGAGGGTGGTTCTTGGGCCTTCCCTGGACCTAGTGAACCAGAGGCAAGGCTGGGTCCAGAAAAGCTGAGTTTCCCGGGTTACAGGTATTTCTGAAGTAAGAATCAGCAAGCTCTACTCTATCTAGCCACCTTTGGCTTTGTGCCACCTCTGCGGAGTGACAGTGTCATGTGGGCTCCAGCTCTGATCTGCAGGCTCAGCGCCTGCGAAAAGCCACTCAGCGCTAATTGCCGCACACCAATTTCCTTTTGTTTCCAAACACTTGGCAGCTGTGCTGCACCCTTCAATCTGCTCCTGGGGCACTCCTCCACTGTCCCTTCTCTTCCCCTGCCCAGGCTCCCCACAGAAGTGATGCGGGCATCCTGCTGGCACTGATCCTCTTTGTGCTCTGAATACTGCAGTAAGATCCAGGAAGTGGCCGTGTTTTAAGACATTGTCGTGTGATACTCACGGGCCAGTTGTCAGCTGCTCAAGGACAGCACTGACAAATTCATTCCAAATGTTGATGTGTTATCTTTAACACTTATACTGCAAATGCAGAAGACCTGCTAATTAAGATACAATAGCATTCCATTTAAATGGCATTTAGAACTACGGTGCAAAGACGAAAAAAGTACATTTCCAGGGACATTAAAATCTTCCATTAGTGTACACGTGTTGTATCTGGAGCAGCAGGCCCCTGGATGGTTGAACACAGATTTCTCTTTTCACTCCCTAATTCATGTCTTTCAGTGCTCCCAGATGACATACAATGACTTCCAAATGAACAATACATACAAACTAAAGTACTGTCATTTCCCTGAGAAATGAAACATTTTATATAAATGGTTATAAAGGATTTATTTATAATGTTAAAAATAATGGTAATTTTGCTACTATTCGGAATCGTACTGTAAAATCGTACTATTATGAATCGTAATGTAAAAATCTGATATGCAGGGTATCTGCTATTCAATCCCCAAAAGGGTGGAGACCCCCAGGCTGAGAACCGCTGGCTTTTACGGTTCACAGTCTGCTGTGTCCATCTGGTTATTTCACCAGCAGGGAAGAACTGCACAGAACAGCCGTGGGCCAAAGATAGAAACACGCTGAGGCCACAGCACACACTGCTGTTCCCCATCAGAGGGGACGCAGGCTGCTCATCTCCACAAAGACACACCAGGCAGCAGTGACCTGCGAGCGGGAGTGAACACTGCCTGTTGTGGTGTCATACTAGTGCCTGTCGTCCTGGCACCCGCAGGTCCTGTCTGTTCAGTGTTCGAAGACACAGACAATGACAGAAAACAGTCTGAGCTACAGACAGTAACAAAAATCAAGCCGAGGTGAGGCAATGGGCTGCCCCTGGGTCATTCTTCAGTATCAAAGGTCAGAAGGAGCTGGCATTCAGGAGGCAATGAAGCTTGTAGGTGGCACCTCAACTCCATTCGAGGTCACTGAGACACACATGTGCGAGTGCGTTTGAATTTCCTCAGCTCATTACGCCAGTTCATGATGTTGGACCAGGAACCTTCATATAAACACTTTTTAAAAACCAAACTTAAAAAAAAAGTGTGGTTTTTTGAGACAGGGTTTCTGTAGCTTTGGAGGCTGTCCTGGAACTCGATCTGTAGAGCAGGCTGGCCTCGACAGAGATCCGCCTGCCTCTGCCTCCCGAGTGCTGAGATTAAAGGTGTGCACCACCACAGCTCGGCTTCATGTAAAGACTACTTAAAAGCAGAAGACCAGAGCTTCCTCATCCTCCATCATCCCTAGCGCCAGTCTGTAGAGACTGCAGTGCTCCCTTCTGTGCTCCCCCCAGTATCAACTCTGTCTCCGTTCTCACCAGATTCCTGCTGCCTCGCCTTTCCCATGCTGCGCCGCTGTGATGTTTTCCTCATCTGCCTACGCTGTCTCCTAGTCAGAAGCAGAGAGGGAGGCACACTGGTACTCTGCCCATGTTCTCCTTTGTATTCACCCGGGATCTGAAGCCCATGAAACGGTGCTGCCCACAATTAGAGTGGCTCTTCACACTTCAGTTACCCCAGACTAGAGACGTCCTCACAGACATGCCCAGAGCTTTGTCCCCTGGGTGATTCTAGATCCTATCAAGTTGTCAGTCACTGGCAATCATCTCCTTGGGTGCCCTGCCCCTCAGAAAGAAGCAATCAAGGCTGTGACTTTGGATGTGGGGCGCACAGAGGCTTGCTGCTTCAAGACAGCAAGCAGTCCTGCGAAACAGCCTCTGTCCTCCAAGAACTTTGTTTCTTGGGTTCTGGACTCAGGTCCACTCTCCCAGGGTCATGCCCCACCAGGACCCCTGGTCACCTCCCTGTGTGGTCTCTAGTCTCCCTGAATTGTCTGAGTGGGTATGCAGAACCTCCGTAACAGAGCAGTGGTTGAATGTGCTGAGTACCAAGTCCCACACGGAGGGCTTTGCTTCCGTGTCACAGAGCCACCCTCATCTGTCTCACAGACCAGGCACCAACATGCAGAGGCCAGGTGCCTCACCCAGTTGCCACGCTGTGGGTGACTTAAGAGCTGGGATCATAAACCCAGACACTCCTCTGACTCTAGAGCCTGTGCTGTCACAGGAATGCTGCTCAGCCAATTATGAGCCCTAATTAGGCTTCATGGTGAGGGTTAGGTGCTTGATTTATTCTCCAGTTTCTCTCCCTCACTAGGAACTCTGCCACCGCGCTCTGTCAGACTCACAGCATCTCTTCTGTTGGGGCTCTCTGGCTGTTGAGATGGCTCAGCGGGTAAGGCACTTGCTGCCAAGCCTGATGAGCTGAGTCCCATCCCTGGGACCCACACAGTGCAAGGAGAGAACGGACTCCTGTAGTCTGTCCTCTGACCTCCATATATGAGCTGTGGCACACACACATCTACATACATACACATATACAATAAATAAGTAAATAGATAAATACATGCAATAACTTGAAAGCAGTAACTAACACAAACAATTCAGTGCTTAGTAATGGAGAAGTTTTAACAATTTACAATAAGTGTAAAATCTATCATTGTCACATAAATATGTTATCTCTCTATCTATCATCTACCTATCTACCCATCTCTCCCTTCTATTAACAAAATTGGAAAGAGAAATTAAGGTCCAAATGAATTTTTAAAGAAATCAAATATAGACTATAACTAAGAATGAGGGTAAGGAATGGAGTAGGCAGATTAAGTACCTCGGTGTCAGCTGGAGGGAAAGATGAACTCTGTTATTCAGTCAGTCATGCTGACTGACAGCCCAGGGCCTCCCACCCAGGGCCAGCACTCCAACAGCTGTAGAAGTTTCAAACTATAAAGTTGCCACTCTGGTTCTCTCAAATGTGTGCACCTGGCACTCTGCTTCATGATGCATCTGCAATGCCCTACTTTCAAGGTTTAGGCTATTCTACATACTCTACATTTCCAATGGAGACTAATGGAAGATTCCACTGGACAACTTCTAAGACTCCGTTTACCAACAAAAAGCCGTCTGGGGCTGCAGGGAGTCAACAGTGACATAGAGAGAGAGAAAGCCCCTTCTCTTGCGTTTCTAACCTGCAGCCATAGAGCTCCTCTCCACTGCTCTCACAAACAGTCGCAGTTCTCAGGGCAGAGACTGCTTTAGTTTTCCTGAGATGTGGGGTCATGTCTCCCAGAGTAGGCCCCACTAAGCATCCGGGGAGGACCTGAGCTTCTGAGCTGTCTACACCTTCCAAGTGCAGGGCTTATAGGTGTGTGCTCCATGCCTGGTTTATGCGGTGCTCGGGATGGAACCCAGAGCCTCAGCTTCCTACATGCCAGACAAGCATGCTACCAACTGTGCTATTACTGTAAATGAGAAATGACACTATCCTTTCTTGTTTTGTTTTGTTTTTGAGACAGGGTTTCTCTGTGTAGTCTTGGCTGTCCTGGAACTTGCTCTGTTCCAGGCTGGCCTTGAAGCCACAGAGATCTGTCTGCCTCTGTGTCCTGAGTACTAGGATTAAAGGTGTACAACACTACTACCTCTTCTCTCTCTCTCTCTCTCTCTCTCTCTCTCTCTCTCTCTCTCTCTCTCTCTCTCCTCTCTCTCTCTCTCCTCTCTCTCTCTCTCTCTCTCTCTTCTGTCTGTCTCTCTCTCTCTCTCTCTCTCTCTCTCTCTCTCTCTCTCTCTCTCTCTCTCTCTCTCTCTCTCTCTCTCTCTCTCTCTCTCTCTCTCTCTCTCTCTCTCTCTCTCTCTCTCTCTCTCTCTCTCTCTCTCTCTCTCTCTCTCTCTCTCTCTCTCTCTCTCTCTCTCTCTCTCTCTCTCTCTCTCTCTCTCTCTCTCTCTCTCTCTCTCTCTCTCTCTCTCTCTCTCTCTCTCTCTCTCTCTCCAGTCCCTTTAACTTTAACCTCTAACCGCCCGTAGCTGTAAACAGTAATACAGTTTCTACTTTGTCTGGAGGCAGAACCTTGCTCTGTTGCCCAGGCTGGCCTTGAGCAGCACCTGGTTGTCAATCACTGACCTTGTATCCTGAACTCTTGCTAGACCTACCCATTGATCCCCCTATTGTTATTTTTTTGTCTTGTTTTTGTTTGGGTTAGTTTTAGTTTTTTTGGTGTCTGCGCGCATTTCCTACATAAAGAATCATGTTATTGAACAAAGGCAGCACTACCTTTTCCTTCCCGGTATCCACATCTTCTATCTTTTCCTATGGCCGATTTTGCCTGGCTGGGCCCTCTAACACACTGCTGAATAGAAGTGGTGCAGAAAGACGCGTGTCCCTCCTTGCTTGATCCAGTCAGAACAGCATTCGCTCTTTCATCATTAATTATGTCTGCAGTTGAATTTTAAAATATGCTCGTTATCAGCTTGAGGGAAGTTCCTCTTTATTCCTAATTTGCTTACATTTTTTATAATCATAATTAAATGTAGAATTGTATCAATTTTCTACATGAATCAAGATAATTATATCATTTTAAATCTTATTTTATTAATGTGGTGGATTGTAGAGATTTATTTTCAAACGTCAAGCCAGTGCTATTGCTCTGGGAAGAACCCCTGGGTCATGGCACATTGTCACTTCTCCATCTTGCTGGATTCGATTTGCTAACATATTAAGAATGTCTGCATCTGATGTTAATCTATGTTGTTCTCTAATTTACTTTTCTTGCATTGTATGTCAGGCCTGGGAAGAAGATTAGCCATCTTCATGAAATGATGGGGTAATGCTTTGTCAGTATTTGGAAAGAATGGTGGAAGCCTGAAACTTTTCCTTCCTTAGAATATACCAGTAAAACTACATGGGACTGAGGCATTGTTTGTAAGATGGTTCTGGTTATAAACTCAGATATTTATGTTTGTGTATGTATGCATTTCCATAATATATATGTATATACACATATATACATATGCTTTAACATACATGTGTGTATGCATATTTTATAACATACACTTTTGACACAGGAATGCATACATACATGTACACGGATCTATCTATGACTTTTGACAAACACAAAGGTTATCTCAGGTCAGTTCAGTAATTTACCAGCTTATCCATTTCAACTAAGGACTCATTAGATGTTCGTATTTATAGGGTCTGTAGCTATTCAGTGTTTTTCCTGGTGGTGCATGGAATTAAACCTGGGGCTTGTGCAGGCTGAGCAGTGCCCTTCCACTGTCTTCATTTTATCAGCCACTGTTGGAAATACTTCCTTATTTAACTTTTGGTTTCTTCTTTGCCATATATTATCTAGAAGTGTACCAGTAAGGGCCTAAAATTTAGGGTTCTTCTGAGTATTTTATTATCATTTTCTAACTTAATCCCATTGTAGCTGGAGAACATACACTTAAGGTTTTTAAAATTTATTGCTAGCTTATATATTTCCAGATTAGATAATTCCATCAGTTTATCTTCAAATTCACATACTCTTCCTTCCTTCCTTTCCAGTCTACTGCTGAATAACTCCAGGGAGTCTGTCATTTCAATTAGTTTTCATCTCTGCAATGTCCATTTTGCTCTTTTATAGTTTTGTATTCTGAGACTGTCCTCTCTGTTCATTCATTTGTCTACTTAAAGTCCTGGAATACATTTTTTGTTGATTGTTGAGATGGTATCCTACTGTGTATCCAAGGCTAGCCTCAAACTCACTATGTAGTCTAGACTAGCCTTGAACTCATTATCCTCTTGCCCCAGCCTCTTGAGTGCTACATATAAAAGTGTTCACCACCATGTCAGGCTAAGCTCTTGAAGACATTTTTAATGGCTGCTTCATGGACCCACCTGCTAATCACAATGTATCTGTCATCTAATGGACAGCTTCTATTAACTTCTTCCTTGTCTTCATTATGGTTCATGTATTCCTATTTCTTCAAATGTCTGGTATTTTATTTATTTATTCTTAATTGTCTGTGTGGGTTTATGCATATGAGTGAAGGTATCTGTGGGAGTCAAAAGGGGGCATTGGATTCCTTGGAGCTCGAGTTAAGGCCACGGTGAGGTGTCCAGTGTTGTTGCTGGGAATTGGCCTGGGTCCTCTACAAGAGCCTTACAGTCTCTTAAGCCCTCAGCAGAACCTCCAGCTCCATGTTGGGCATTGAAAAAATGCCACAGTACATGTTAGTGGAGCCCCTTGATTCTGTGGCTGTCCCTTGAAGACTGGTTTTCACTCCTGTGGGCAGATAACTTGTCTGACTCTTCAAACTGTCACCCGTGCAGTAGACAGAGGCTGAGGCCTTTTCTTTTTCTTTTTGTTTCCAGCAGGAATTGGGGAGGGGGGTGGTACTCATTGGGATCCTACTACAAGTTAGTTAGAGATCAGTCAAGGATTTGAGTAGATTTTATAGGATTCACCCTTTTGAGTCTCCCTCAAGATTTCCATCACCACCCCTGGTGTCTCTGTACACTGAGCTGTCCTCTGTTTCTCTCCTGGGGACGTCAGACATGTGGTCTAAGCTGCCCATGGCCACGCAGAGCTGAGGACATCTACGAATCCAGCCCAACACAAACCATGAAGTCACCTAACACGTGAGAGTTTTGTGAGGGTTTTTGTTGTTGTTGTTGTTGGTTTTTTGTGGCTCAAGCCTTGGTTCTTGAGTGTAAACTTTGCAGGTGACAGTGCCACTTGACAATGTCAAAGGCTGGGCATGCTGGCTAGGCCATTTGGACCAGGGTATGCTCAGGGGCTTCATTTCAGGACTGTATCTTTTCAGCTTTACACTGTCTACTCCGCCTTCATAGCATAGATAGTAATGGTCTAATGAAAGTCTAGCTTCTATTTGAAAGTACCTGCCTTTGTTATATGCCTTGTGACTCTGGGTTCTCGACATCTGTGACTCTGCTCTTGTGGTCAAATGCTTTTTGGTCAAATGCCTAAGTTTTTTTTCTGTGATTACAGTAGCTTTCACAAAAAGGTCTGTTTTCGAGGTGCTGGATGGAGGCTGAAGCAGCCACTGTGTTCTAGACTCTACATGGATTTTTCTGCCTATACAGATGGTGCTGTTTCTGATGTGTCCTTCCTAGAGTGTGGCTGAGTGGTACAGTCTGTCAGGTCCCCTGGGCCCAGCTGAATGAGAGGAGCATCCTCATTTGCTCCGTGTCCCCTGACATAAGACGTTACCAGTGGCTCTGCTTAGCTTGCTGGTCTCTCAGAAGCTCACCCGTTTTAGTTTCTTTCTGAGAACATACAGCTTTGCAACACACAGTTGCAGAGACAGAGAATTGCTTCCCTGTGGTTCCTCATTCTCTCACTGGCCCAGAGTCACTTTGGGCTTTGAGACACTTTGGAACACTCAAACTCAAGCTCCAAGGCCCAGTAAGACTGGGAACCCACTTCTGACCCACGGAGGGGATGACTGAGGTCAACTGAGACTCATCAAAATACTCTTCTCCCTGGGGTCCAGATCCACTGTGTTTCTCCCTTGGTGGTCTTCTGATAACTTACACCAACTTTCAGTAATTTTTCACCTTTAATACCATTGGAGGTGTGTCGGAAAACGATCCAAGAATGGAGTCCTGTGAGGAGACTTCTGAGTGTTTATGAAAAAACTCCAAGAAAACAAGACAAGAGTCTTATGACTTCAGTTTCTTCAAAACATGGACATGCTCTTGGAATTTTTTTGTGCTCCTCCCAGATGTAGTGGATAGGCTTATTTCAGATTATTCATTAGTGCTTGCTGTTGTTATTCAAGTACATGCCTCTATGGAAAACATGTGTTTGTCACATGTGGCAGGTCCTTGTGATTGTACATTTTACGCATGTGAGTTTTTTAGCCCTCAGAGTATAAATTGTCTGATGCTCTGAATAAAGTTGGCTATTTCATGAGACTTTAGCTGACCTTGTTTATTGGCTACATCCTGCCAGGTCCCACCTCTAGACTACTAAAAAGAGGTGGAATTAAATGGCCTGTCAACTTCATTATAACCATAGCAGCTTCCCAGAGCACAGCCATGCATAGAGGTCACCACAGCACAGTGTAGGCATCTTCCTTGGAAGGCAGTCTCAGCAAGGAAATTAATTTGATGGCAAAACAGTGATCCATCTGTCCATCTGTCTGTCCATGTGCCTGTGCACTTATGCCATGATGTGCATGAAAGTCCAAAGAAAACATGTAGTAGTAGGTGCTCTCCTTCCAGTGTGTGGGGTCCTGGGGATTGAACTCAGATCACCAGGTTTGGTACAAAGTGCCTTTACCTGCTGAGCCTCTTGGCAGTCTTAAGACTTAGCTTTACTACCTTAAGGCTATTCAATGCCAACATGTTTCAAACAGAGTAAACTTTGACACCTCTTTTTCAAAGAGGATCTTTTTATCATTCACCACCGAAACCAAGGTCAGTTCATTTAGCCCTGCCCTGCCCCATTCTTCTTATTCCTGCATATTTTTACATGCTGGCTTCCATTACTTTGTTTATATTCCTTTTTGATTTTCATTTGAAGCTGTTTAAAAGATTTATGCTGAAATCTTTGAATTTATATGAGTTGGTAAGCGTGATCATACAGAAGCACCAACAAAACCACCACTGGTTTAAAATTCATGTGCAAACAAACTATTCTTTCACTAATTAACTTTGAAAAAGAAAGCCTAATTTCATAATACAAGATTTAATCACTGACAGCCAAGAGTCAGGCTTGATTCTCTATCGCACAATCTAAATAATAGCACGGCCCATTTCACTCTGCTTTGTTTTATATAGGGGCTCATTATGCAGCCCTGCTCACCTTGAACTCAGTCTTCTTCCTCTGCTGAAGAGTGCTGGGATGACAGGTACATCTTGCTATGCCCAGCCCCTTCCTTGATGTTTTATAAAGACAGAGAAAGAACATGGTTACCTGCCCCTTTGGTGCAAATACTATAGTGCCTTAAAGAAAGCATACACAGCTGTGTACATATGTGCCTACACACAAAACAAACCACTTCTCTTGCACACAATCATGAGTTACCTACATGTTTAACTGGAAGCCTCAGTGAATGCCAGTAATGTCTAATTTGGTTTATATAGAGATTATTTATAATGAATGTTAATATATTCAACCAAGTACTTGCCTAAAGTATCTACTACTCATTTGCTAAAAAGGACACATGACCAGCCAAGAAGGCCTTCAGTGGTGTGTACATCCTGACAGAATTGGTGAAGAGTGAGCAGAGGAGACAAGAGAAGGGGAGAAGGCAGATGAGTCACAGAATACCACTGCAGAGCATTTTCACTCGCATTATTGCTTGTTTTGGGGTACACTCACCCCGCATGGCTAAGGGCTTGAGGCTCACATCTTTCATATCTTCCATCCAGCAGAGTCTGGATTTTTTAGGTGTCTGGAGGGCCTTACTGGATCTGGGCTCCTTCTCTGGGGTGTCAGTTTTGAACGAGGGTGAGACGTACAGTGTTTCCACCGAGGACCGGTTGGGGAACACGGATGCTGACTTGGACATCCTCAAACCCAGGCTGTTGAACTCGTCTTTACCTGGTGGCCTAAATGCCTGCAAAGGTGTCAGTGTTTCAAAGCTTTTTGTGGCTGTCTGCTTTTCCTGAGGCGTTTGTGGGGGACTTTCTGTGAGAGCATTTGTGATGGTTTTCTCCAGTCTCTTGCCTAAACTCATATTTGTCTGCATTGATGGTCTTTTTTCTGAAGGAGTAGACACAGCATCTGTAAAATAGCAAGTAGCCCAAATTAAAACTGAAACATTCCATTTAAAATCCATTTTAATAAATAGGATCTTTCTTATTTAGTCTTTTGCTTTCCTACTAGGCTGGTATATTCTATTTCAAGTACCTTCGAGCTATAACTGATGCCTTAGTCATTTGGTGACTGCCTTCTCCCTCTCTCAGAGGCACTAAAACACAAGGCACAGACAATTTCAAATAACTTCCCTTTAAATATTTCTCCCTCCACTCACTGATCTGTCTCTGAGCCACTATATTTTTAGTGCCTTCAAACCTGTATCCTTTATAAGATAAACTAGACAAAATATGCATCACTCTATCCTTATGGAACCCTTAATCTCTCCTAGAATGAAAGCTGTCTTCTCCCAGGAGGCACATTCAGGAGTACCCTAGGGCCAGCATCATTTTAATGAATCTTTTGTCAATGTGAAGGACAACACATTTTTTTTTGCAGAGCTGTTCTGATGGTTATTACAGTGAAAACTTTTGGTTCATCTTGTCACTAAATAGCCACTAATACACCAAAGCACCAGGAGATCCTGGGACAGGTCAGGGATCATGAACAGAAGGGGCTGAGGCAGTGTAAGAAACCAAAACCTCAGGTGAAGCTGGGTTGGGACTACTGCCTGGACCCACATATTTGGACTGAATTTCTAGATGGGACTGGATCCCAACCCTCAATGTGAGGGACTGTTCTCAGAGAATCTCATCCTAGCCTGGATATGGAAAGAAGAAATTGTTCCTTAAGAGATTGGGTTCTTGAAATTAGAGTCAAACACAGTGAAAGGGGTGTGTGTGTTCTCTGGCACTTCACTAGGGAGGAGGGTGTGGAGCCTGTGGAGTTCACTGTTAGGTGATTGCACACATTACAAAGTACATGTATGACACTTCACAGTGCACACAGACACAAGCTCTCAGCAGCTCCAAGGCTGGAGAAGAACTTCTGCTGTTTACCCACAACTATGAAGGTTAAGAACTTTATATTGGTTGCCTCAGTATTGCGATGTGGCTGGCTAGTTGAGGTTTGTGTGTGGTCACTCAGTAAAGATGCCTGAGGAAACCAAGACCCAAGACCAATTTTAGTTTTCCAGTTAATGACATGGATCATCAATATTTTCTATTTGAATGAAGAGATCTTTCTGAGGGACCTCATTTCAAATTCATTAGATGCTCTGGCTAAGATAAGAGATGAGAGTTTGACAGATCCTAATACACTATTCTGGGAAGGAGCTGCACATTAATCTCATTCCCAACAAACAAGATCAAACTGATAATACTAGAACTGGAATGGCCAAGGCTGACTTGATTATTGACCGTGACACTACTGCCCAGTCTGGCACCAAAGCCCTCATGGAGGCCTTGCAGATTGGCGCAGATATCTTTATGACTGGTCAGTTTGGTGTTGCTGTTAACTCTGTGTATCTGGTTGCTGGGAAAGTGACTGTGATCACCAAGCATGACGATGAGTCGTATGCCTGGGAGTCTTCAGCGGGCCGTCATTCCAGTGAGAACTGACACAATGAACCAATGGGCCGGGGAACAAAGGTCACCTTACATCTGAAGGAGGACTAAGCTGAGTATTGGAGGGAAGGAGAATGGAGGAAGTTGTGAGGAAGCACACTCAGCTCACTGGCTACTCTATTACTCTCGGAAGTCAGTGATGATGAGGCTGAAGAAAAAGTAGATAGAGAGGAAGAGAAAGAAAGAGAAGAAAAGGGATCCGATGTCAAAAGAAGATGCTGTTTCCAGTGAAGAAGAAAAGGATAGTGACGAGAAGAGGGAGGTTAAGGAAGAATTCATGGACCAACAAGAACTAAACTAAATGAAGCCTATTTGGTTACATAGAAATTATTCAGAACCAATGTTAATATATTCAATCAAGAACTTGCCTGAATTATCTGCTACTCATTTACTAAAAGGTCCCATGACCAGCTAAGGAGACCTTCAGTGGTGTATACATCCTGACAGAACTGGTGAAGAGTGAGCGTGGTAAGGAAGTCCCGGTGGGTGACACTGCTATGGAGACTATGGAGACTCTGAATTTCATTAGAGGGGCAGTGGATCCCAAGAAATGGTGCAGTAAAGCAAAAAATTGGAAGCTATCAGAAAGAGTAAGGTCAAGAAATGCTTGAACTATCCACCGAACTGGCAGAAGATGAAGAGAACTACAAAAAGTTTTATGAGCAGTTCTCAAAAAATATAAAGATCAGAGTCCATGAAGACTCTCAAAATTGGAAGAAGCTGTCGGAGATGTTGTGATGCCACACCACTTCTTCTCGGGACAAGGTGACTTCTTTCAAGGACTACTGCATCAGAACGAAGGAAAACCAGAAGCACATCCATTTTTATCGCAGCTGAAATCAAGGCCCAAGTAGCTAACTCAGTCTTTGTGGAATGTTTCTGACAGCATGACTTAAAAGTGATCTGTACAACTGAGCCCATCAATAATACAGCGTGTCACAGCTGAAGGAATCTGAGGGTAAGACCTTTGTACCAACTACCAAAGAAGGACTGGAACTTCCAGAAGAGAAAAGGAAAACAGGAGGAGACAGACAGTTTGAAAACATATACAAAATTATAAAAGACGTCGTAGAGGGAAAGGTTGAAAAGGTCAAAGTGATTGGTGAAATCTGAATGTGGTATTGTCACAGTACTTACGGGTGAACATCAAACACAGAGAGAATCATGAGCTCAGGCCCCCAAAGACAACTCAATGATAGGTGACACAGCAGCAGAGAAACACGTGGAGATAAACCCTGACCACTCCATTCTGAAACCTTAAGGCAAAAGGCAGCAGCTGACAAGAATGACAAGTTTGTGAAGGGTCAGTCTAGAAGATCCCCAGGTACAAGCTAACAGGATCTACAGGATGGTCAAGCTTGGTCTAGGAAATGATGAAGAGCATTCCACTTTGGGTGATACCAGTGCTGCTGTAACTGAGGGAAATGTCACCCCTCGAAGGGGATGGTGACACATCGCTCATGGAAGAAGCTTCTCGAGAACACATGCTCAGTGCTTCCTTCATTCCTTCTGATGATACAGTTCGAAGGATTTGGGTAACATTTAAAGTATCTGTGCAGCATGAAAACTAAGGGAAAGATAAAATATCTCTTTGCTTCTTAGACTGTTGTACTGTAGGCTTGTTTCGACAGGTTGGGAGAACAGTTGTTGCAAGCGATCCGAACTATTAAGTCATGGAGCTGGATTCCTTAGTAGACCAAATCACCTGTCACTCAAGTGTCCTGTGATATAGCTTCATGTGTAAAAGGGAAAAAAACTGTTAAGATGCCTTGAGTGTCAATCTCTGGAATCTACTTTGTAAGTTTTTCATCCCTGTAGTTAACTCTTAGAGGTAAGAACGCAAGCCGAAACAATTTAATAAGTCTCGTGTGGCTTGTTTTCCAAAGTGAAGTACCAAGAACAAAGCCCTAAGCTTCTCTAGGTCTTGTAACTCACCACGACTTGTGAATGAAGTATAGTACCCAGTCACACTCTGATTTAAAAGGTAAATACAGACCAACAGCCCCCGAAGCTCCACCCATAACCTGTAGAAAACTAAACTTCTCTGAAACCATTTATGTAGGCAAAATCGGCCACCCAAAGAAACACACCGTGAACAGAGCCAAAGAAACATACTTTGGCCCTAAAACCAGAGCCAAATCTGATCCTAACTCTGTGCAGAAAACCAATCAATTCTCGAGCAAGAGCTCTAGCCAATGGGAGCTCAGCATTGAAATCTGACCAATCCCCACCATGAAAGCCTTATATAAACCCTGTGTCTGTTCAGCTTGTGGCTGTTCGTGCTACCCGGCTGTCCTCTGCCACTTTCCTGGATTCTTCTCTCCCAATAAACCCCTTGGATGAATTTTGGGTGAAGATCTTCTTTTGTAGCAGCGGCGGAGCAGAGGCAACCCTGGGCAGAGCAGAGCGAGCAGGGCTGTAACACTTTTGCCAGGGAAACCTTCCCCTGACAGAGCGGAGTTGTCGGCTCTTCACTCTGGGGAAGCAGAGCTGAACTGTAGCAACTTCGCTAGGGAAACCTCCTGCTGGAGCAAAACTGCTACACTTGGCAAACATCCCCAGCTGGAAGACCCTCTCCTCCTGCTGGAGCAGAGCTATACACTGGGGAAGCCTTTTCTTGAGGCAGGGCTGTAAGCTGATATGCTTACTGTGGCCTGTGGTAGTCCTTGGCTCCCGAGCTCCAGGATACCTTTCTACCTGATCTGTGGAACATTCAGTATTTTGTGGCTCCTGAGTGCCAGAATACCTGTCCATCCTGATGCGCCCGAAATGCCTATAATCTACCCATCTCCTTCCAATCATTAAAGATCAGTTACTGATTCTGGTTTATGTGTTTTAAGATTTTCAGTTTTTCATAAAAGGTAGTTTGCTATGTTAAAGGACTACTAAAAGCCGTAACTGATACCTACACTCCTCCCCATCACCTACTGCTTCCTTGAACTGCTTTTCTTTAAATAGGAATTTGCAAAAATGTGTTTTCTGAGTGAGAATGTTATGTCAGATACAAGGGAGTTTTGTTTTGGCTTGTTTGTTTGTTTGCTGTTGTTTTAGAAGTAAGATCCTGATCATGACTAATTCTTTTCATAAACAAAAGGTAAATACAGAGTAGATACATACAGAGAAAGAAGAAATTTATTTTGCTTTCCACCAGGAATCACACTTTTTATAGCCGTCATATCTTTTCACTTTTAATTTTGGGGTTTTAAGGCAATGTCTCACTCTGTAGTTGGGGTTGGCCAGGAATTCAGGATTCTCTTGCCTCTGTCTCTGGAGTCCCAGCTTTCTACTGCTGTATGTGGGTGGCTTCTATCTCTGAAAACTAAACCCAATACCGCTTTCTCGATAATGCCTGCCCTGGCCCTTCTGTCTGTGCCTTGTTGTACTACGGCCTCTGCTACCAAATTCTGGAGCCTGACGAGCAACTGTAATGCTCATTAAGTCAAGTCTTGTCCCAGGATGGTAACAGTCACCTTGGGTTGCCTCTGTGTCTCATCACCCAACAGTGCCCGTCCTGGAGGATGTGCTCAATGTCTTTTCAATGGAAGGAAAAATCCAGACACAAGAACCAAAGAGAAGGTAATGCTTTAGTTTTTCTAAATTTAACATAGTTTAACAACTTATTAACAATAAAAGGAAACAGAAAATTGGTAGATGAAAATAACCTCCTCTGAAATATTACTAATTTGCATATGACCCAGTTATATTTAGTTGGCGAAAGGCTTTGTTAGAATCACTAATATCTTAGTAGAAAACCAGATTCATGGTATTTCAGAATGTATATGTATGCTATATTTGCTTTAAAGTGCTCCTTAAAGGGAATTTTTAGTTAAATATTCACCTTGATTCTACATTGTATTTGAGAAAAATATTTTGCTCTTTATGTAAAGAAATCACTTTAAAATTCAGTGATATGTAAAATAGGACAGCCCAGGATGACAATGGCTTTCCCATGAAAATATCCCAAGAACACTCACCCCAAGTATCTGTACTGCCATGGGTAAAGACTCTAGATGACATGGTAATACTTAGTACAAAAGCTTAAAATTAAACACAAGCTTAAGAATTCAATGAGATGACAGGGTCTGATGAGAGGAATTTAATGAGAGGCTTATGATGTAAATGCTGCCATTGCCTGGGAGGTGGAGGCAGGAAAATTCTACATGGAGAGTTCAAGGCCAGTCTGAGCTACGTGAAACACTATCTCATAGAACCAAAATACATAAACAAATATATTAAAAATTCAACAAAACAAGTTAGACTAAAGTCCTTCTATTTTTATCAACCTGTTTCCTGATAGTCTAGGGAGAATAAACTGAAAACGGGTTGTTTGGACTTTTATTAAAACTGGTAAGTCTTTTTTAACTGTGTCAGGAATTGAACTCATGTATCCCCAGTCCCAATGACAGGGCTGGGGATACAGCTCAGATGGTAGAGTGCTTGGGAAAAATGATTTCAAATGCATGGCACATTATCTTAAAAAGAAAAATGCTTACTTGAACAGAAAATGAAAGCATTCTGAAGATTCTAGAACAGAGCTGTTTTGGGTTTCTCTGCTGTCAGCCCAATTCCACACACACCCCATTATGTGCAATATGCCAAATTAATTCTCTGTAATCACTACTTTAGTTATTTATAGTTTGGATGTGGGAGTCCCCTCCTATGCCAGTGACCAACTCTGCACTCCACGGGTTCTGAAGGCTCTCCAGGGCTTACTTGTTACTGACCAAGAAATGACCCACAGCCAGGCTGTGCTGCGTTCTCAGGCTGACCCAGGGCTCCCAATCCCTGCATCTTCATCACCAGCCAACACCCTCCTGCTTCATTGGTTTAAATTCCACCAACCCCACAAGACCCATTTCAAACAATTATTGCTTCTAGAAGCTATTTCCAATAGATAACACTCCACTCTAACTCATGGCTTTTCTGAAATGATAAAACTCATTATTTTACTTAATTACATACAATATAGCACCAATCATATACAAAGTTCCTGCACTCTGATCTTACAGCCTACAGGATACTTTTGCATAGGACAGGAATGCAAGTGTCTGCTAAATTTAACAAGCCCTTAATGTGCCTCCTCCTGATATCAGTTTTATATGTTGGTCCTGAACATCAAAGCATGATGTATTTGAAACCTAAAATCAAGAATGATCAATCCCAAAGGGGTCAAGACCGGGGTGGGAAAACTCACAGAGACAGCTAACCTGAGCTAGTGGGAACTCACTGACTCTGGATTGACAGCTGGGGGGCCTGCATAGGACTGACCTAGACCCCCTGAATGTAGGTGACAGTAGGCGGCTTGGGCAGTTGGTGGGGCCATTGACAATGTGCATGAACTGGCATTTGGAGCCCATTTCCTATGGAGAGATACCTTGATCAGCCTAGACACAGCAGGAAGGGCATTGGTCCTGCCTCAATGTGGTGTTGGAATAGACTTCATTGACTCCCCATAGGAGGCCTTACCCTTTCTGAGGAGCAAAAGGGGGTGAGGGGAAGGTAGGGGGAACAGGAGAAGGGGAGAGAGAGGGAACTGGGATTAGTATGTGAAAAATAAAAAAAGTAATGGGTATAGACAGTCATAAAAGCTAGTTTTTAAAAATAGAATGCTCAGTCCAACAACTGCTGGGGCTGGGGTTCAGCTCAGCATCCGAGTGTTTGTCAGTATAAGGAAAGCTCTGTGCTTGATATTGAGTATCATGAAAAATAACAAGGAAACAAGTAGGGGAAAGAAAGGAGTGAGCAATGAAGGGAGAGAAAGGGCTGGCTAATTGATACCTACTATTTACTATGGCCTGTATAAAGGCTCTGGAGCGACATCCAGCATCATAAATACAGTAAAAAGTCAGAGCAGAGGAGGAAGGTGGAATGGAGCCTCAGCAAAGAAAGAAGGCTGGAACCAGCATCCATGTCGTATCAGCAGGACAGGCACAAGCCACTCAGTGTTACTAGTTTTTAGTATGTGGCAGAGAGGGGGAGGTGCTCCAGCAGAAAGCCAGGGAAAAGCCAGGGCTGTGGACCTCTTGACTATCGGGCAGGAGTTGGGAGGAAAGAAACAGAGATCATGGGACACTTTTGGAAGCTTGTTCCTTATAGCACCTTGATGGAACTCTGCTCTCCTGTTCTCCAGGCCACCTCGTCTTCTTCTCCAGCTCCTTTCCCTTGAAATGTCGCAGTATATCCTCAACGCTTCACTTTTCTGACCTATAATAAAGTATCGTTTACTTCTAGACTCAGCTAGAACTAGGATGGTTCGTTTGCAATCCAGTCACACAGGTTTAAACCTGGTCTCTGCTGAGTTCTGTCGCTCCTTTGGGGAGATGTCACCATTCCGACCTCCTGTCCTTGATCTCTACTTCTCTGCTGACATGGCCACCAACTTCCCCAGCACCTGGGTATTTTAGAAGCCTCTACCACAATCTCTGGATCTTCTGTCTGCCCCCTTGGTCCACTCCACACAGCCCACCAGAAGGACTGGTCCTCAAACTATCTAACACAGTTTATGGCTGTGAATGAATTTGCTTTTCTTGCTGAATCTCCATCGCTGCCCCTGTGACTGTGACCCAGCAATGCTTTCCTGTCCATACCCCTCCTGGTACTAATCCTGGGCCCAGCTGTTCCTTTAGCCTTAAATTCTCTCCCCTCCTTACATCTGGCCAAGGACTGCCACCTTCCAGGTTGGTACCCCTTACATGGGTCTATGCCTTTGCTCACCTGCATGCCTCAGCCTGTAGGATTCTTTCTGACTCTGACAGAGATGATTTTATTCTTCAAGCCCAATCCAATTTCTTGATGAAAAAAATTTTAACCTTCAAAGTTAAAATGAATCTGTTTTCCTTACTCATTATTGCATAATGAATGCCATATGAATAGTGACTTTTCTTTAGCCAATCTCATTATTTCAAATGAATCCATTCATTTGACAAACATGTATTAAATATGAGGATGTGTCCAACAGTATCTTAAGCTCAGGGATCACAGCACTAAACAAATGTATTGTTTCTAACTTGGTCTAATTTCTTGTCAGCTCTAGTATAGTGACACCCCGCTGAGCACAAACCCTATTGAACTGTTCAACCCACAAGAAACCGGCAGAGTGTCTGATAGTCATTGCTGTTCCAATGATCTGGTCACAAATTCATCTGTAGAGCCAGGAGAAGGAAGAGAGGATATTCTGATGCAATCCTTTGAGACACAAGGCACTGAGATACCCAGAGACCCAGGGCTTATTCGGGATCACATGGGATTCCAGGGCAGAGGAATAGATGCCAGACTGGTGAATTCAATAGTCTTCTGCATTGGGGAACTGAAGGATGGCAGACCCAGCTGTTCCTATAGGGTTGCTCTTCACTAACTATTCTGTGCCTGGGATGTGTGCTGTGCCCATAACTCAGTCTTGCCTCAGGACCACTTTGTCTGTCTGTGAGATGCAGGGCACGTGAGCAGGGTCAAGCTGGTCCATATGTCTGTGTGCCTGTGCATCATTTCCTGGGAAGCAGATTTCGGGGAAGAGGGTGGCTGAACACATGAAGAATGGACAGCATTCGTGGACGCTTTTCTAAAGCTCTCAGGAATGTGAGTGCTTTGATAAAGTATATCAGTGGGGCATCTTTCTATATTTAAACACAAATACGTGAATGCACACACTGCAAACACCAATGTGATTGTTCCAGAAGGCTTCCCAACCTTTTCCAGGAGACAATTTCTGTGAATTCCACTGAAAGAGCAGGGAGGAGTTCTGGGTGAATTAATTTGGTTGGCTGGCTTTATCTGGCTTCTCATTTTTTTTTCAATTTAAACCTGAATGTCAGAGCTTTCTCTTCAGCATCCATCCAGCCAACTACTCAATAGGAGGCTCAGTATTAAATCATGAGCCGGCTCCAGCTCGCCTTAGTCACCTGCCAATATACATGATTAATACAAAAATGGGACCCTGGGAGGCGGGCCGTCCTAGGCTTGAGAGTTATCCTCCAGGAAGCAGCATGTTCTCTGTGGAAGAAACCAGGCTGCGATTTCCACACAGATCAACATGAACATGCCTAAAGCCTGAAAACAGCAAGTAACCTCCATGCCAAAGAGACCCACCTGCTCAGTGGGTCAGGCGTGGTCTGGCTAGTTCACAAGGGTAAGATCACACTGACAGACTTCAGTTTGGTTCGGGGTGAAGCAACTTTGACGACACACAGGAATACCCCACGTGACTCCTCTTTTTCATTTTTTCAGCAATTCTGTGGGCTTGTTCTAGAGACTATAATCATTGGGTGTTATTATGTATTTGTTATTATAAATCTAATATTGGGCTTCTAGTCCAGCAGAGTCGGCACTGTGCCCCATTCTCTTGATGGTCTGACGCATAGGATCCAATTACAGCTACAAAAGAGAAAGCTGGCAGACATGACTGAAGATGGATGCCAAGATACGGCTTTCTGTAGTTTAAAAAGGCGAAACTGAAGGATTTTTTTTCTCTTTGAGTAATTAAGTTAATCAGAGGAAATAAGGATGTGAAGATTATAATGAGGTCATTTTGCTAAGAGGCCATGGTTACAAATTATTAACAAGGGAATGATTTAAATTGCTTACTAATATATTGGTTTAAAAAAGGCAGGCCATTAACCTAAAATGGATATTGGATGTAAAAAATTTTTAAATCATATGCACAACACACAAAAAATCAGTTTTTTTCTTGTGGTACATGTACAAAATCCCACATAATTATAAATCTGAATAGTTCCTTAGGGTCTGCGCTAAGTGTGGAATAGTTGCATGATCACATTCAGCTATGCTGCAACTATAACCAAGTATGAAGGGAGAATCACATTCAAAACTGTAGTCCAACATTCACAAACATGGACTTCTTCTTTCAGCATGAGTTGGCATAGAAGCTCCATTCTACCAGGAGGACAGAAGGAGGGACACAGAAAAGGACTTTGAAGAAACATCTTCGAGTAGAGCAGCTAACAGTGTTCACACCATGAAAACGGATTGCTGTCAGTGATGGATTACAAAATGGGCACAGAGCACTTGTTACTCAGTTTTATGTCTTAGCTAAGTTCCACTGTACCAAAAGTCCCACTTCCCTCCACTAGACTTCAGCTCTGGAAAGGGAGGATGCAAAGCCTTTGTGAGGCTGGCGATCACCGCTGCCCATCTCAGCATCTATGTCTCTATGGCTCTGGTGAAATGGAAGCTGGTATCTGCCATTTAAAGGTCACCCTGCGCCGCAAGCACACCTGGGCTCTGTGAGATAAGCAGGTGCACAAAGGCCTAAGGTAGTGACCTGCAGACATATAATGACAAGCAAACTCTGACTCCACAGGAGTGCAAAGTTAAGCCAAATCAGGTGAGGGGTTTAACTCCAACCAGAATTAAAATATTTCAAACTACAATATATCTTAACTGTGCCTGACCCAAGGGTCTCACTACCAGGTGCAGAGAGCTGTCATTAGGAGCCAACCAAAGCAATGAACCACAGAGTTCTTGCCACGGCTCTGCCTGGCAGTGATCATGGTGCAAGGCCTGTGCCCACTGGTTCTCAGCAGGTGGCATCTGAGACACAGAGGAGCAAAGTAAGACACAGAAGGATAGCTCTCCAACACTTTTCAAATGAAGCATGCACACCAATATTCACTTTTTTTTTTTTACTTCAACAGCAAACTTAGGTAGGTCCACAGCATAGCAACCAGCCTCTAAATGCTATTTACATTGTTCATGAAGAAGAAATGCTACTTCTTACGGAGAATAACTGTGTTTATTCACAATAAGCCAAGAAGAGTCCCATTAAGACCATCAACGTTATGCCGAGCTCATGTCCCTCTGGGGTCATGTTACTGATTTCCAGAGACAGTGCAAACCGGTCCCTTCCCCTAGACAGAGATGCTGCATGGTCCCTGCTCCTACAGCTTTCCGCTCACATTCCTTTTGAATGGCTTGCTGCACTGTTCTGTAACTTATCTATGTTTTGCTTATTCTGTCTCATTCCAGCACCCGCTACATATTTTCATTCACGAAATATCACTTTTCAGATAGATTGTGTGCTGAGGAGGCAAAAGCCAGAAAAGACTTCAGTCACTGGGATTGTTGAACATGGAAATAAAATACCAGATACACCGGCTAGGAAGAAAAAAACCTTTCTGAAAGATGAGTGAAAAGTAAGAGATTATAAACCTAAACTAAACAGATTTCATTAAAAAACCCAAATATAGTATCTAAAATTCTTTCAAAACTGGAAGAAATGTGAATGACTCAGTGGGTGGCAGGAGACAGAGCTGGGAGACAGAAGACATCTAGCAGCGAGTCTGAGAGAGACGCGGCAGGCAGGGCGGATCTAGCACCACTGACTGGCACTTTGCTCCTCCAGCCTCGTGGCCCTGACCTCGGCAGTTCGACCTCTCTCAGATCCCCACATACACCTGGGCCCTCACAACTAACGCCCTCCTTTCCCCACTCATCCTCAGGGCTGTTTGATCTCTTCTTATCCCTGTGTTCTGTCCTGTGGCGCTAGAACACAGAGAAAGAACAGAAGAGATAGTATGTGTCTCTTTCTCTCCTGGTCACTGTCACTGTCCCTCTGCTGCTGGTGGCTGCTTTGACCATTACGGCCCTGTGAGGGCTCCTCCCCAGGTTCTCTCTCTAGTGGCGTGAACCTGAGAGCCTTTAAGGTTCCCTTGGGAGCCTGCTCTAATTTCACAGGGGAGGCAATGATCTATTTGGCCTACACTTGTACATCACAGTCCATCCCTGAGGGAAGTCAAGGAAGGAACTCCGTTGGAAACAGGAACTGTGGAGCAATGCTAGCAACACTGCTTACAGGCTCACTGCAGAGTCATACTCACATGGTTTTCTCACAGAACCCATGACTATCTGCCCACAGTGGGTAGGGCCCTCCTACATCAATTAACATTCAGAGCCCCACCGACATGCCCACAGGTCAGTCTGATCTAGGCAACTCCGTCTTAGGTGACTCCAGGTTGTATCAACTTGACAGTTAAAGCTAATGAGGCCACCCTCTACTGTGGTTCCCTTGTATGGGACTCCAGGCCCAAGACAGTATCCTCCAACTCTCTGCACCTCCTGACTTGTAACCATTGTAGATTACCTTGAACCCAGACTTCTGCCTGAGCATAGCTGGAGGAAGCACATGGCTGGCTGTAACTTCATGGTCTGGAGTGGTCTGGAGCCTCGGGAGAGGCCCATCCTTTGGCCTCACTTCTGTCTTGGGCACCTCTGTCAGCCTGACCTTTCCCACTTGCGTTTTAGCAGTTCATCTTCTGCCCCGCACCAGGGGAAGACAGACTTTAAACTGATGCCCTCGTGCTAACCAGCTGAGCTGGGCTTGGGCAGTACCCAGCTCTCCCTTCAACCTCAGCCTCAGGAGCAATGCTCTCAGCCCACTCCTTGTCCCGTGCCTGCCGCCAAGACTCACTCTATTCAGCACGCCTTCCTGTCTTCAGCCTTGTATTAGCTGCTCCCAGCCCATGATGGTGCCCTGCCCCCGTGTCAGCATATCCACATTTATTAAGCAAGCAACGCTCAATACATGAGAACCGTGCATGTCTATGCTATATGATGAGATCCATTGTGAAGTTAAAAGAAGCTAATTAACAAGCCTACTACCTCACATACTAACGGTTTTGTAGACATCTCAGATCTCTTCCTTTAAACCCCCAAGCATTGCACCGTTGTTCATCCAGGCTCTAGGCTCGACAGTGGGTCATCAGAGCCTGTTTCCAGACGAAACGTCACCCTAGGGAGCACCGTTCTCCTCTCTGCTTTGAGTTCTGTTTTGGAAGACTCCACATGTGTTAAGTTTATTCTACGGTGCCTGGCCTATCCCGTTTCACACATTGCCCTTCAGGTTCGGCCAGACTGTTTCGGGGGATGAAACTGAGAGCATTCCATTGTGTACAGGAGCCACATTTCTGTATCCGTTCCTCCACGGAGGGACACTCTGGCTGCAGTGAGCATACAGTGATCTCACCGCCTTTGAAAAGGTTCCCCGAGGTGAGACTGCTGGGCCGTGTGAGAGTTCTGTTCTAGCTAGTCACTCCACTCAAACGCCTCCTCACAGGCCCTCCTGCCTTGTGCGTTGTCCCTCTCCAGCCACTCATCCACACAAATGGCAACAGTACATGTTTGCACTGAGTTCATTTCTTCCTTTGCTGTTTGGCGCTTCACAACACTAGCCTGGCTCCATCCCTCTCCCATGGAGCTGCCCCTGGGTGGCCGGCACTGGCCTGCTCATTGCTGAATCCAGTGGAAAATTTCAGTCCTGTCTCAGGACGTTTCTGTGGCATTTAAGATTGACGAGCCCCCCTCTTCCTGCTCCTTTCATTTCATATACTCATTCATTCAAATGATATTTATTAGGCGGCGTGTCACACACTATTCTAGGTACTAAAAATATGACCGTGCACAAAAAGATGAAGTCTGTACCCCCCTAGAGCTTATATTACATGGTGGGGGAGGGGAATGAATAATTAAACAAGGATTTATATTTAGCTAGTCAGACAGTGATAAATCCTATGGAGGAAAATAAAACCATTTGGGGCAGAGGCAGAACCAGGGAGTGAGCAGGCTGCTGGGGACCATCAGAGGGGCTGTGGTGGTAGGGTAGGTAACACTTGAGCAGCAAACCAACTGAGGTGAGAGAAGAGACCATGAGCACTAGAGAGGTCTGGAATGTTCCAGTGACAGGGAAGTCCCGACAGATGCTTGACACATTTCAGGAATACCTAAGATGATCCAAGATGACTGTGGCAGAGTGACCAAGGAGGACAGAGGGTAGAAGAAAGGCCACCGGGGAGAAGGCAGGTCACAAGGGAACACGTAGAGATCCCGGCGGTGGACGGGACCAGATGCCAGTGATGGGGTGACTCTAATACATTCCCCTTCGGAGGCAAAGGTGATATGAGGTGTCATGAGTCACAACTGACTCTGAGGCTTGAGTTTGACTACCTAACTGTGGGTGGCACCTCCCTCTCTGACCTCTGGTGTCTTTCTCTGCCCTCCATGACAAGACCCAAGGTAATCATTATTCCCACCCGGCCCCCACTCTCACATGGGTGTAGCCATGCTCTGACCCACCCTGGGGCACAGGCTAGTCCCATTCACCATGCCACAGAGGCTCACCACCACAGCTGACAGCTACCGCGTCTCTCTCCTGACTAAGTTGGGTCCTGACTATAACATCCAGCATGTATCAGGATCCTAGCCTTGGGGCCATCAACCCAAAGAACATTCCTCAAAGCCTCTCATAAGGTTGGGTCAGACAATGACCATCTTCCCACTGCTGATAGGAGTTTGGGATTATAATGAGGCTTGGGGTAGAGGCCACTATTTTAGGTGTCTCTTGGAGGAATGTCCTCTCAGACTTCTAGCACCCTTCTTCTGAGTTATCTGATTTCCAGGTAGACCCAACATGATGGCAATGATCAAGGGGAAGATGAGACTCAACCCCTTCCCAGGAAATCTTACCATGGCTTCCTCATTAGATTCTTCCTCTTCTACCACATTGTACCTCTTTAAACTCTCTCTCTCTCTCTCTCTCTCTCTCTCTCTCTCTTCTTTCTCTACCTCCCTCCATCCCTCTATTTCTCCCTCCTTGTGAAGTCTCCATATAGGGACTTGATATCTTAGTGTCTACTTTATTATTAGCATCTCAAGCAAAATCAGATATGCTGAAACATCCTAATATACATATTTAGGCAGGAGTGTCTAAAGTTTGAATATGAACCCATCTTCTGAGTCTTCAGGGTCCTGAAACAGTTGCATGCTACAGTTACCTGACAGATTACATCTCATTCTAACACCATAAATTAGGTGTTATAATTCTTTTTCAACTGATAAATTTTCTTTTTAATTACCTTAAGCCTTTTGATCATGTGACTTTTTAATTACCTTAAGCCTTTTGATCATGTGACTCACAGATGTGTGCTGAGTCTCTGAGTGGCAGAGGCAGTGCTAGCAAGCTTGTACACACACAAGTTATGTGGCCTGCCCCTCTGCCTTCTTCCTAATTCCAGGCAAGATGGTTTCTGCTCCATCGGAGGTATTTCCTGATTCTCCAAGTGCCCCAGCAGGGTCTCTCCTCCCAGGAAGATGCCTTTGCTCTTGCTGGTGTCCACGCTGGAGAACTCAGGGGTCTGGTCCATTTGCCTTCTTTTCCCACAACTCTTAACGAATCTCTCCTTGCCCTTCTCAACACCACTCTTTTCTGAAGTCACTTCCAGGCACACAGTGACCTCCTTGCTCAGCTCTCTCTAAGGCTGGCATTATTGTATGTAGGGAGAGATCTTATGTACCCGTAGGGCTGACCACGCCTATTTGGGCATGGTCACAGGTACGTAGAACATACAGGGGATAAAAGTGCTGGGGGAAAAGTGCTCTCTTTCGGTTCCGGGGAAGTCTTGGAGAGCAGCAAGCAGACCTTTGGTTCTCGGCTTTCTTGGCTTCTCATGTAAGTGACTTCTCCCTCAATAAAATATCATAGGGCATCCCTACTTTGTGTAGCTTAATATTTCCACGATATCTGGTGTAAGGAAGTAAGTTTATCCAGCCTACGTGTGGCCTACGACCCTGTGCGTCTTGGCAGCCTGGAGTCCCTCCTAAGTTACTAGGGTTTCCCAACTCAGTTCCATTCTCCTGTTCAGTGACTGTAAACAGTGTCTACACTTACCAACTCTTTATCAACTCCTAAGCTCACTACTGCTTCCTGCATCTCGGATCTTCCTTCTAGAGTAATCCCTTCTTTCTGAAATTTGGGGTGACACAGTCCTGAGGGTCTATGGGTAACACATTTTGTCCATTTCAAAGTCTTCTCTTCACACTTTAACACACCCCTCATCAATGACTGCACTTCTAGGGGAACAGGGTTTTTCTCTATGCCTGGAAGACACCAGGTCCAGCTTCTGTCATGGCTGCTGGGAAGTCTGCTCCTGGCCTAGCTGTTTTCTGCAGCTTCCACTCGGCTCTAGGGTCTCGGTCTTTTGTCTCCTACTCCCTGACATGTAAGTTAGCAGTTTTCTCTGTTATTTATCATCCTTGGTGTGTACTGCATTTCTGTGTCTTTCACCAATTCTGGAAACATCATCTGCAGCCATCTTACAATGTTGCCTCCCTTTCTGTGGTTCTCTCCTTGGCTGTGCTGAGCTTCATCATGTTTTAACTCTCCTTTCTCCCACCTTCTTGGCCTCTGGTGTATACTGGCTTCTTCCTGGTCTGCACATAAGCCTGCAATTCTCACTTGGTTTATGCTAACTGTTTCCTAGCCCTCCTAACCCGCTAAGTTTTCCTTTTTCCTCTCTGAAAGTTTTCCTTGGTTACTTTCAAGTCTCTTTGGACATTTCTCACTTACTGACTCCATCCTTTTGTATGCATGCATGTGTGGTACATGCATGTGCCCCTGTGTGTGCTTGCCAATGCATGTACATATGAGAGGTCAGAGCTGACGCCAGGTGTCTTTCTGATTTTTAATTGTTTACCACTTTCCACATTATTTTTGATACCGGTTTTCTCAGATAACCAGAAGCTTGCCACGTTGGGCTGACTGCAAATTCCCAGGATGCTCCTGTCTTGCCCGTTGCCCTTACTGTTCCCTGCTAGCACTGGACTTACAGGCACATACCACTCACCGTCCTGGCTTTTACATGAATGCTGGGAATCCAAACACAGGTCTCCCTGCCTGCACACCAAACAGTCCCCCACTGAGCCATCTCCCTAGCCCTTTGCCTGTATCTTTAAAAAACAAAACCACTACACACAGAGTTGCTTAACATCCTGCAGGAAGTAATCCACATCTGGAAAGTTCCTGGAGGCAAACCCATGGTTTATCTTTGAAGACTCTGGCTTACATAACCCAATTCCCTTTTCCGGTTGGTGGGCACTGACTATGACATCAGGTTGGGCTCAAGCTAGTCTGTAAGTTCAGGAGCTCTGAGTTATCTTGGGAACTGGGCATGTGGACCAACAGTCCCCTTGGGAGATCCAATGTAAGGCAATTTGAGGTCCAGCATCTGCCTTTGTTTCCGCCCAAGGTGTAGCTCTCTGGCTGTGATGGCGGCCGAGGGGAACCTGTCTTTTGATTTATGTACATTTGTAGTTAATGCTCCAATCATGGTGTGGCTCTCAGGTCTGCCTTTCTTCTGCTTCTCCCTCAGAATCTTCTTCTAGCCCCCAACCATGCACACATTTTCTCGCATCCAGGACCTTGCCTGGCTTCGTTCATTTGCTTGAATAGCGGGAAGACCTGCAGTGTCTGGTCCTCACTGCTGGGACTGTGAGAAGCCAGGAAGGCTCTTCTGAAGAGGGAGTGACAAGGTGATGGACAGATGTAAGCCTAGGGAGGGAGGCCATGAAAAGAGGCATTACAACAGTCCAGGAGGAGTGACCAGGCACCACAGACACAGGGAGATGTGATCTGCAGAGAACTGTTACATTCCACAACTGAGAATTTATGAAAGGACTAGCAACAGGCAGTAACTATGACAGACTCCTCTCCAAGTTTCTCCTTTCTGAGTTAAATGAATCAAATGCCTGCCTAGAAGCAAATCGCCTTTCTGATTCTTATTCACTTGAAACAGCTGACCTCGGCCAGAGCCACAGTCAAGCTCTGTTGTTGCTTATCAAGGTTTGTAATTACTGCAGCCCTCTGCTTATCACTTTGCCACACTGCATGCCTGTCCAGCAACACAAAGGAATCTGCTGCAGAACTCTCTAGATTTACCTAGAGAAGCGCTGGAGAGCCACAGGATGCCACTGCATTACCCACACACACTCTAGAAAGGAACAAACAAACAAAAACCACGCTTGCGTGAGTCTAGTCAACGTACCAGAGACCTGATCACTATGTGCGCAGCTTGGTTCTCTGCCATGGTGAGATGCTAAGTGTCTCCTGAAGACCCAGATGTTACGGATCTCAGACTGGAATTACTAAGAGGTGATGGGATCTTTAAGACGTGGAGCCTAGGAGACCTTCATTCACGGGCATAACTTGAAGGGGCATAACTCATTTGTTTCCTGACCATGGGAGTGAGAGATTGCGCTCCTCCACATGTTCCCACCAACAATGCCCAACTCACCAGAGGCCCGGCAGCAGCAGAATCCACTGACCACAAACTGAAACAGCTAAAGTTGTGATCCTAAGTAGGCCTTTCTCTTTATGAGCTGGTCTGGCAGGTGTCTGCTACAGAGACAGAAGGCTGACTGGACTCTCTAAAGACAGCTCACTCCACTGTGAGGAAGACAGCGATACCAAGATGAGTAAGCTAGGGACCACTCACACTTGCCAACACTGCCAGCTTGAAAAAAATGAAGCAACAGCTTGAACATGAACTGTAATCAGCAAGGACAGAGTCAACCCCTAGGGGGGTTTTCTCCCAGAACTTTATTAAAAGGCTAGGCATGTCTGGCTAGGGCCTGCATTCTGTGTAACGGAATGATCAGACTTCCTAAGTGCTCAGCAGACAGTCACCATCCAGGAAGCAGAGTTAGAAATTTTGAAAAGCACATTTCTCAGGGAAAGACAGCCTGACAGCAAACAGCCTACATCCTGGTCCAGATGTCCCAGTGCCTCAGTTATAGTCCGTCCTCCCAGAGAAGAGCGGCCTCTTAGAGATGTCTTCTGACAAAGCTAACACACTATCCACAGGTTCCCCTTCCCCCCCTCCCCTGCTGCCTCCTCCTCCCCCTCCTCTTCCTCCTCCTCCTCCTCCTCCCCAGTAAATGGCACTCACACCCTCCCTTCCCAAAGGCCACAAAACAAAATCCTGACAGCACATCTCCAGCCTGTCCCACCTTCTCCACAGCCGCTGCCTCTGTCCTACCACAACTGAAACTCTAGGCACAGGCTCTCCTCTGGGCCTCCGCCTCTGCTCTCCCACCACTCCACCCTCCCCCTGCACTCAGCAGTTGGTCCAGCCCCCACATACACACCTCCTGGGCTGAGGATTAAATCGTCTTGTCACACCACCTGCTTCCTGTGCTACATTCCAGCCCGTGGCTCCTCAAGGGAAAATTAATCTCCTCCACCTGGGCGTCCACACTTCCTGTTTTCCCGACTCAGAATGTGCCTCTCCAGGCCTCTCACCCTCCTACCTCAGCTCCTGTGGCCCTTCAGAGAAGCACTCCAATGCCAACACTGATATACAAAGCTCTGCATCTGTTTTCCTCGGTCCTCGAATCACAGTTATAAGTACTTTGTTTATTGGCTGCTACCTCAGCCAGACAGAAGGTCCTAGAGGACAGACAGGATCTGTCATACAGCCACACCCATCACAGCACCTGATGCATGACAGGAACACAATAACTATTTGTTGATTTAAAATGTAATTTCTTAATCTTTCCTTCTGGAACTTTACGTCTATTTTGCAACTGGTATCTAGTTGATAGCTATTGTAGTTTATGTTTACAGAAAGGTACAATCTCTGGTCTTCCACTTAGTGTATTAGCCTGAGCACAGCTCTTACCACATTGCCCATTGATAAATAGTATCTCAATAAGCTGTGTAGCTTCACTGAGCAGGGTTTAATGAGCCTGAACACACCTCTGAGTCCCAGTCTGCCTTAACCACTGGGTCATCCTCAAGCTTCTATTTCTCTCCTCATTAGTTCTGCACTCATCAGACAACAGGCTCTGGGAGTCTGGGGGCTTCGGGCTGGGGACTGGGAGTACACAGGCAGAAGAATGAGCAAGTGTGGTGACCTGAGGTAGTCTCTGTCCCCACAACTCCACATATCACTGAAATACTAAGGCAGTGTTTCTCAACCTGTGGGTCACCACCCCCTTTGGGGACACGTGTCAAACAACTCTTTCACAGTGGTTGACTATTAGATTCTTACATTACAATTTATAACAGTAGCAAAATTACAGTTATGAAATAGCAATGAAATAATTTCATGGTTGGGGTCACTACAACATGAGGAACTGTATTAAAGGGTCACAGAATAAACCAGGCACAGCCATCTGTATGACATCACCGCTGCCCAATCAGAACACATGGGTCTAGAGATGTAAGTCTTCAGTTACTAACAGACAGGGCTGGGGTTTGTAGTCCAGCAGCAGAACACTTAGCATGTGAAAGACTCTAGGTTCAATCCCAGCACTGTCACAAACAAACAAAACTAACACAAACCAGATTAACAACTGAGAAGGATCTGAGTAAGCCCACTGGCTTGGCTTCTGCAAAGCGTTCCCAACACTAAGCTCCTAACCTAGGTTGAGCTGCTAGGAAAGTCAGGCAGCCTAAATTGGGTGGGGTGGGGTGGGGTACGGAAAGCCTGTCCAGGGCAAAGCCAGGGAAGCCTGAGAGACCAGGAGGACCTAGTCAATTGGCACCTTTCATCCTATTAGCTAGCTACTTCTCTAGGTGAGCATTCAGCAGTGAACAATACTGAGAAATTCCATCCCATGCTGTTTTCATTCTGAAGGCAAAGAGGATTTTTGCCTGTTGTCCAGGTGCAGCCTGGACAGTGAGCTGTGCCCACCCTGGCCACCTGACAACAGAACAGGAACAAGCAGTAGAGAAGAAATGTCACTAGTGGAAGAGAGGCAAGAGGGAGCGTGGCATCTTAGCCACTCAGACTGCCATGTAAGACGTAGGAACAGCTCCAACAGCTTCTGCGATTGAAAAGTTAGCCTAGGGGGTAGCATAACTGACAGAGCCTCACAATGGGGCAAGGAGGAAATGGATCTGCACAAACTACCAACCTTCACCAGGCTGGTGGATGCCCACAGAGATGGGCAATGCCAAGAAATTTTGCTCACCATAGGCCACATTGAAAAATGCCCAGACACCAGGGGGCAGGTATTCCCCCTCTGTAAAGCCACAGTGCCAAGCCTCCTTGGAGAGGTAGAAGAGAGGCGGGGAATTGCTAAACTGATCTGAGTTAGAGTTGGGTATAAATAAACTCCCAGAATAATCAAGGAGACTTAAAGTTATCTTGAAATACAGACTAACACAGCTATCCCTATTGCATACTAACAGCCCAGCTTGAAAACACCATGCCTACAGCTCAAGCATGAGCAAGAGATGAGGGCCCCTGTCCCTGAGGGGCCTCTCCCTCTGCAAACTCCCCAGGAACACCGTACAGTCCTCCAGCTACTAGAGTGATGCTGTCCCTCCCTGACCTGCAGCCCTTCCAGCCCTGTTGGCTTGAGTGACCGCCCAGCATCTGGAAACTACCATGTTGGGAGTGTGGGGGAGAGATGGACACTAATGAAATATATCTGGGCACACTCCAAATCAGGGGCAGTCCCTGGGTTCAGAACAGACTGAAAGGAAGAGCTCAGTGTATGCAACCTGGGTCTGGCCAAGGCCCTGACACACGCTGTCGCTGTGCTCTGGACACTGTAATTCACTGTTTGTGCACTCCCTCCTTTCACACAGAACCTTAGCTAGCATAACAATCAAGTGTCAGTCAGAGATGGGGAAATTCTCTGGAACTTTAAAAAGCAACTCTGCAGGCAATGAACCCAGCCATGAACTCCAAGTGCGTCCATTGTGCTGCGCAGGCCACCTCCCTTTTAAAGCTGTGATGTACCTTCTTTGAAGATGCTTTTAAAGCATATGCAGAAAGCACAGGATGAAACCTCAAGGATGGCTGCATTCTACTTAGAGCATTTCAATGCCACTTACTCACCAAAAGCATTTAAGGGAGTACTCACTATGTGCTAAGCAAAGCGTACAGGCACAGTGTCTTGCTATGCAAGATGTGACCTAGCTCCCAGATTATGGGCTAGTGTGAGGAAACAGGGCCTGTGCCTGAGCCTGGGGAGGAGCAGTAGCAATCTGTGCCTTCTGCATGCCCAGGAGGGCTTCCTGAGAGGAGTGGCATCCTAGCTGAACCTAGACAAATAGGAGAGAGACAAATAGGTGTGGCAGAGAGGAACAAGGCCAGAGAATATAGTGTCTGGGAAGCAGTGCCCAAGCGGGACCACCATGTGGAACGAGGAGGAGGACGGTAGTGACAGGTGACTCTTCCCGGGGAGCAGAGGCCAGTGTAGGATGCAACCTGGAGCATATCCCACAGTGTAGATACCTGGTCTGTGGACCAGAAATAGCGGCCACACCCCTTTAGGTGTGGCTTCAGGCAGACAGAAGGGGAGAGGAGCTTGAGGTGTGGCTTTCCTTTGTGAGTTCCTTCTGGTGAGTCAGCGGATCCAGTAGGAAGAGCAGGGAAATGTTCCGGTGGTTCTTTGTATTTTTCTGTGTAAATGTCTCCAATAAGCGCCCATTTATCATTTATCTTGGGTCTAATGACATAGTTACATCCTCACCTTCAATTGGCGCCCAATGTGGGGCGAACCCACAACCCTGAGATTAAGAGTCTATGCTCTACCGACTGAGCTAGCCCGGCAGGTAAATTGAGGGGAAGAAAAACCGCTGTGACTCAAAGTGTTGGGCTAGTTTCCACAGGCACTGCCTGCAAATACAAGGCACTCAAAAGTCACAGCGAAGTACTGGCTTTTCCCTCTGACAGGCTGCAGAAACTGTGCAGCCAACTCAGCAGCCGGAGCAAAAAACGTAAAAGCCACGGGCTGCACAGCCAGTCATGAGTTGGTGAGGTGGTCGATTTACCCAAGCAAATGTTGGGCTTCCATCTGCCCGAAGCCACACCCAAAGGGGTGCGGCCGCCTTTTCAGGTCCACAGACCAGATACCTACACCATTGTTTGTCTAACTCACTAACTTCCCATCTTTGCTCTGCAATTCAGGAAGCCTTCTTCCAGCTCAAGCATCAGGCTGAATCCTGTCCCAGACTAAAGCACCCAAAAGCTCCACAGTGTGGAAAGTCCTCCATGTGGTTTATCAGAACACTGGGCATCCAAGCCATGTTGCCCAGAAATATCCATATTTATGGTTATCCTAGCTAACACTAAGGCCAAGATGATTATTCATTGTGTTCTTCACTGTCTGGAGTGTCCTAGTTTGGACACTGGCTCTCTTTTTCCAGGTCCCTGCTCCACTCTCTGGCTTTGCCTGGCACTCCTCCTGTTACTTTCTTAATCTTAGACCTCCCTAAGCTGCTTCCAGTTCCTCAGAGCTGCCAGCTCTCCCTGACCCTGCCCTTCTGCTCTGGCCTCTCACCTGCTAGGCCCCTGCCTGAGGCAGCCTCTCCAGCCGGCTCCAAATCTTGACCCTGACCTTGGTCAGGTTATTTAAACACTGAATTTTTCCTCATTTACCTCAGAAAATTGTTACACAGATGAAAAGCAGACATTTCAAAGTCTGCGGTGCATGCAATGCCTTGGTCGGCCAGTCTTTTGGTCATGGCCTACCCTTCTAGTTCTAGCTTCTCCAGAAAGCCTCTCTGATCTAACACAAGGCTGGGTGTCCTCCTGGCTACAACTGTGTCCCTCCCATTCTGATACCCATTTGCCCACTGTTATCTGACTAAGGCTGTCATCTCCCACGAGCCTGAAAGCCCCTGAAAAGCAAAGACCTTGTTTATTTTTGTTTCTTTGAGGCAGGACCTCAACATGTAACCTTGACTGGCCTAGAACTTGCTATACGGATCAGACCACCCTGCTGCTTTGCTGCTTCTGCTTCTCAGGGGCTAGATGACAGGTGTACGGTGCCACCCATCAGGACTCTGGCTAATCACAGGCTATTTAGCAGGTGTACAATGCCTGACACACAGCAGGTATTTGTAACTTTTGTGGGGTGGATAATCTACTCACTCTTGATAATAAACACACACCATGTGTTTCATTCAAATAAAGTCAACTTGGGACTTACATACCTGGGAGATCATGGTCATTTTGATAAAAAGCCTGTCAACTTAGTTTATATTAAACTTGATTCTCCCAGTTGGAACTGCCAATGGTGCTTGTATGACATTTTTCTAATATACACATTCAGCAAAATGATTTAGGTTGGATCACTTCTTGACCTAAAAATCCACAGTTTAGAAGTCAGCGTCCCTCAGAACTTTCTTAATCATCACAGTGATGAGGCGGCTGAATACTACATACACGATAAATGGAAACTGGTGCTTTAACAGAAATTTTGTTGTATATTCTCTGAATCCTACATACACGATAAATGGAAACTGGTGCTTTAACAGAAATTTTGTTGTAATTCTCTGGTGATTTCATACATGAATA
This sequence comes from Mesocricetus auratus, assembly GCF_017639785.1. Lineage (NCBI taxonomy): Eukaryota > Metazoa > Chordata > Mammalia > Rodentia > Cricetidae > Mesocricetus > Mesocricetus auratus. The sequence continues at coordinate 84,379,678 of NW_024429194.1, read as the reverse complement.
AGGTGTATTTGGATCATATCCACCCCTGCAAGTCCTCATTTGAAGCAGTTACGACCCTTATCTTGTTCTCAGGTGGTTGGGGTTTTCTTCTGCCCATTCACCCATTTCAATAAGAGCCTTTAGTCATTTAATTTATATTCACTTTATACAATAAGTCACCATTCACATATTTTTGAAGTAAAAAGGAAAGACAAGATTTACGTGGATTTAATTGGCTTTCTTAATACCAACCACATAACACAGTTACTATGTTGATAACTTCCATATTTCTACTTATGCTGATTTGACTATAAATGGCTTCCATAGGCCCAAAGGGAGTAGCATTATTAGGAGGTGTGGCCTTGCTGGAGTAGGTGTGGTACTGTTAGAGGAAGTATGTCATTGGGGATGGGCTTTGAGGTCTCAGATGATCAAGCCTGGCCAGTGTCACTGTCACTTCCTACTTCCTTCAGATCCAGATGTAGAACTGGATTCCTTGTACAGCACCATGTCTGCCTGCATGCTGCTATGCTTCCTGCCATGATGATAATGGACTAAACCTCTGAACTTTTAGCCAGCCCCAATTAAATGATTTCCTTTATAAGAGATGCCATGGTCATGGTAGCTCATCACAGCAATAGAAACCCTAACCTCAGTTCATAACCCCAGGCATGCATTGCTATGCTCTGATGACTGGCATAATGGCACTTTCAGGGAAGAGACGAGGGAACATAATGACTACCCTCAAACAAAAGGCATTGGGAAATGCACAGGGCCATGAGAAACGCATGCAAATTTCATACAGCTGCTTGGAAAAGCAACACACAGACTTAGACTTGCCTAAGAGCAGGGTTCAAACCTGGCACTGTACTAGTGGTAGGTAGGTTGATACCTAAGAGCCACGTGCCTTTACATGGACTAATAAGCAATCAGTGTGTCAGACGGTGAGAAGAGCTACAGAAAACACTCATGGGGGACAGAAAGGTGACACTAGTGGTGGGGAGGTGACTGGCAATATCCAGGAAGGGCTCCCTGCATCTGTGCATCACAGAAGGGTGAAAGTGTGAGACTGTGCTTCCTTCATGAGTAGGAGTAGGTACTAACATGAAATCCACATGCTTCCCATATCTTATTGTACACCAGCTCTGAAGGGACACTGGTTTCTGGAAACCCTGCCAGCCACAGGGGGATTTGCGGAAATCAGGTAGCATAGGAATCTTAGTCTGGGATCCACCTCACCACACCTGTTGTTGCACAGTCTCAGAACATGCAGGGAACATACATACATGCTTCATAATGGACAGACCTCTATGATGGCTCAGCTGCCCATGGAGGGCAGATTACTGTGGCTAGAGAGAACAAGAAGACACCTGTAATTACACCATCCCCATCTTTCTGGGGAAATTATAGAAATTACTGCAGACATCAAAGATGTAGAAGTTGTAGTGTCAAGTCTTACATATTCCAGCACAATGAGTCTATGCTGGGAAGCCAGTAGACTGGGGGGACAGCTGCTGCTCACTGATTGGGTTGTGCTGTCCGTCCAGCTCAGCTCATACAAGAGCAGACCTAGCCAGCCTTAGTTTTTACTGTTCAGCTGCTAGCATCCTGCTAAACACAGTATTAGCCTTCATGTGATGTAGACAATGACCATAATTTACTGTTTTGCCTCAGAGTCAAGTTAACTCTGCTGCCTTCTTTTTTCTTTGTTTCAACACAAGGTCTCACTCCACTGCCGATGCTGGCCTCATGGTAATCTACCTTTTCAGCCTCCTGGCTACTAGGATTATGGGGGCAGAGACACCACCCCCAGTTTCTGCCGGATCTTCTAAGGACTAAACTCCCTTCATTCCAAATCATGAGGCATCGTGCTGACCACTCCCCTGGTGGCATGATGTTAGCTCAGTGTGCGCAGCCAGTAGCGGGCACTCCTAGAGCTATATGCACTCAGGTTCAGGGCCTGCCGTGCCTGTGATGGGTTTAGAGTATTCAGTGGGCTGCACAAGGAGAAGACTGCCTCCCCCAGATGAGAGACAAACTGTGAGTGCCCTTGTGGTGATATCTTGTTCATACTCTAACAAATAAAGCTTGCCTGATGATCAGAGAGTGGAGCTAGCCACTAGCTAATCATAGAGGTCTGGAGGTCTGTGCAGACAGACAGGAAGTGATATGGCTGGGTGGAGAAAGTATAAAGAGGGAGGAGCCAGGAGCTCAGTCTCTTTTCAGCTGGGAAGTTGAGGAAGTGAGGTGTGGCTGTGGTTTGCTCCTTTATCTCTCTGATCTTTCAGCATTTAACCCCATATCTGACTCCCGGCCTTTATTCTTAAGACCTATTAGAACTCACGCTATACACCCTCATTTGCCCAACATAAAGAATCACACTATTCACAGCCTGTCTGGGTTCTGGATGGCATGGTGCACTGCCTGCACTCTGCAGCAGGTCCGCGCTACTAGACAAGCCACACTGATTGCTGAGCTGTGGAGCATAGTGGAGCCAGAGGGACTGCAAGTGCCAGAGGCAGACTGGCATGCTCTCTGGAACTTCTTCCTTCCCCTGGTAGGAAATCACAGGGCTAGCCTCTCTAGCACGGGTGCAAGGCCATGCCTCGTGTCTGTGATGACTGTGCACTTGAAAAACAACTCTTGGCTGGGGATGGGGTCCTGATAGAAGACTGAATGCCTGACTATAGAACAGCAAGCAGCTATGTCCCCTGACATGCTGTCATCCGATCTGCAGAGCATGAAGCTGGACCTATACAACAGCACTCTATTGCCAAAAGAGATCTGTTCGTATGGCACAAGGCGAAACCAGGTCAGAGGCTCCTGAAAAGTATCACAAGCAAGTGACAAAGATGCCATGCTACAGCTCCCATTCCTTCAGCTTACACCCAGGATTCACGGAGAGCTCCTCACTGCAGCTATGGGGAGGAACACGGTCAGGACTGCAAGGCACTGCTCAGAAGTGAAGGGGCCAAATTACCGCCCCATCCAGAATGCCACTGAACACCAGCAGGAAAAGCCTCTCTATAGACAGACTGCAGAGAGCAATCTTCATCTGCTACAAGGGAAAGGCAAGAAGCCTAAGAGAAATCAACAGGAATTCATGAGCAGTGGCTGCAGGGTCCTTGTCAGGGGCTTGGAAAGAATAAAATGAGAAGATTGGTGACAAGGAGGTAGGTACACAGAACTCTGAGGACATGTACTTGAAGCAAAGACACTCGTGACCCTATGATGCCTGCCAGAATAAATTTTCTGTGGAGAGGTACTTGGACATCAGCTGGGAAATGTTCTATTTAGTCAGATGCAGTGGTCACTCAGTGGGCTGTGACTGAGAAACAGGGATGTCATATGACACTGAATTGCCCAGCAGGGGAGGCTTCAGCAACAAGAACGTCCCTCATGATGGTGATCTCTTTACCATGAAGGGTTATCCCCTGACCATGGATGCCCAAACTGCTTGGAGTACAGGACAACGCTGCACCCCAAGAGAGGAAAAGAGTTAAATCACCTGGTGCCAGGGCTGATTCACTTGAACCCCTTCTGTTCCTTGTAAGGCAGGATCCACATCAGAATGCCACCCCCCCCAGTCCTGAGAACAAACCACACTGTCAGAGCTTGTACAGGTCTTCCCATGGGCCTCACAGCACCTGACCTGCAGCACTGCACAACTCCATCCAGAAGCTAAAAAGAAGCAAACACCTCCCAAGTCCTCTGCAGCAAAGTTTCAGTATCAAAACACAACAAGAGAAGATAATCTTAACACAATGTGTAACTCTGGAACAAAACACTGGTATACCAAATGCAGAAATAAGTAGAAAAGAGAATATACCAGGTCAATTGAGGTTTTTCAAGTGAATTCTAGGTTGTTTTAATATTTAGAAATCAATCATGTATAAAATTAATAGTCTAAAGGAGAGAAATCTATAGGTATCAATACAGATGCTAAGTGTAGAAACTTGGAAATGCAGTCTTGATAAAACTGCTAATAAATTAGTGATAGGAACCTGCAAAAGGCCACAGTGAATATATATCTCCTATTGGCTGGAGCTGACATCAACCTCTTGTAGATATGGACTTGGTCTCAGAAGCCCCTGGCCATGCTGTCCCCTAGCAGTGTGTGAAGCACAGGGCAGGGGTGGGAAGGAACCAAACACAAAGGATAAAGAAAGTTTTCCAGTGAAGAACTAAGTCTTTCATTATTCACAAATTATGTGGTTTTCAATATGAAAAACTCAGAAGAATCTGTACATAAATCAGGAAAATTGCTAAGGGTTCAGTAAGAGGCTAGTACAATAATCAATATACAAAAAATTAATTCCACTCATCTGCAGCATCAACAAACAGAAAATGAAATTTATCAAATGGAGCTTCTATGAGTACCATGAACACAGAGGCATGTCTCAAGACTTGAGGCAATTCCTCATGAGATAGACTTGATCAAACTACTGTAAATTGAAAATATAGCAAACTGACAACTCACTAACATGCCTAGTTTACCTGGCATCTTGGAACATGGTAGAGCACTAGGGATAGCCCCATGAGATAACAGGGCTCACTGGGGACTTGGGGGCCCAGGTGCTGGCCAGCACCACCACGAAGTATGTGGCAGACTGCTCTCCCAGAAGAGACTACAGTTCCAAACTGGAAGTGAAGTTTTACACTTCCTTAAATTGAAAGATCATAATTGCATAGACTTTACATTGAGAATACACACATATCAAGCACATAGGACCAAAACTACAAGACACCCGTATGTAAAAAATATAAATGCAGAAGGTGAGAATTAAGTGAATGGTATGATTTGCTGCTGTAAAGACTTCATTTCTCCAACTCCATTTAAAGATTCAATACTGTGCCAATCAAACCTCCAATGGAATTTTTACGGAACTTGTCAAGCTTTCGTGCAGGAGAGAAGCATGGGGATGGGGTGAAGGGAAGTCCACCACGAGCTGTTGGAAACGAAGCGTAATGAAAACCGTTGTAAAGGTGCGATCACATACCTGCTGGCTCAAAACAGAGCCCATGAACACACCTGTGTGCCCGTGAACACACCTGTGTGCCCGTGAAGGATGCTACTGTAGAATATGGGTGGCACTGCAGCTCACTGGGGAAGGACAGACAATTGGACTAGTGATTCCTGGACAGCTGTCCCTCTATGGAAAAAAGAAACTGGATTCCTACGTCAATCACACACCACCACCAATTGTGTATCAATGACTTAACTGTGGAAGGCAATTTTTTTTTTAAATTATAGAGTTATCTTCATGCTTTTGGGACAAGGAAGACATTTCCCAAATTAGAGGAGACACAAAAGCACAGATCATAAAGAATAAAGTTCTGCCTCATTAAAATTCAGAACTTCTGTTTTGCGAACCCTCCATCTGAAGTGTAAAGAGCACCGTGAGCTGCAGAACCACACGAGATGGTGCGCTCAGCTTCCCGCCCCGAGACAGACGCCTACAGATCAATTAGGAAACAGATAAACAACCAAGCAGAAAAATGGCCAAAAGATATGTGCAGACGCCTTACACAAGGAAACACGAGTGAGTCAGACTGTGGAATGTTTCTACACATGGAAATATGCTCAATTTCATTAAGAAAAAAAGTTTAGAACAAGTGAGAGACCATCTCACCCTCTACCTTGGCAGTTTTTCAAACACAACCAGATCAGGGACTGGCGCAGACTAGCGAAGACCTAGCAACTAGGTCTTCTGAAAATAACCTGGCATGCTAGGTTATTTCAAGGAGCTCGTATCTAACTGACAAATAATTGGCTCGGAGAACTTCTTGTCCATGAGGTCCAGGAGTCTTGGACAAGTTATGTGAGTTCATACAAGCCTCTGTGATTAAAAACAAAACAAGACAGAAAACAAGCAAACAAACAAACATGACACAGTGCCAATGACAGAGTGTACCTGCAGGGAAGTATTATTCAGCAGTGAAGGGAGATGATGGCCATGTATGCAGATGAATCCTGAGGGTCTAACACTAGGTGATAAAGAAAAGGAATAACCAGGACAAAAGGCAAGGAGAAAGGAACAGAATGGAAGGCCTGGCCAGAATAGCTTTCTTATTTTTGCCACGGGCTGAAGTTGCCAAAATCAGAACATGGAAATCAGAACCATCTGTTGACAGGATAAGTAAGTGAACTGGACAAAAAGAAACTCAGAATAAAGTGTTTTGAAATCTGCATCAAATCAAAGAAACAGAAATAAAAGCCTGCTTTGTTCGTGTGGGGAAATGGTGTTATTTCACCATCGTTTATATAATAGTGAAGTGCTGACATCATCCACGAGAGCATTAAGGGATTATTAAGGTGGTATTAGTTCAATCTTAACCATTGCACAGAGCGAGGAGGACTAGGAAGAGCAGTTTAGCTCACACATGTTACAGAACCATTTTAGAACAAGATCAGGGAGCTGGGGAAATGTTTGGTGTGCAACATGAGGACATGAGTCCAGATCCCAGTATTCACATAAAAACCAGGTGTCCCCATGTCTGTCTGTGACAGCATTATAGGTTAAGACGGGTGTGTTCCTGAGGCTCACTGGCCAGTCAGACTAGCCAAAATGGCAAGCTCCAAGTTAAGTGACAGACCTTGTCTCAAAAAAAAAAAGGTAGAGAACATAGAGAACACACCCAGTGTAGACCTCTGGACTCTTTGTGTGCATGCACAGACAAATACAAATGAGCATGTGAATGTGTGTGCACACACAGAACGAGTGGAAAGGACCAATCCACATCACTGTGACATAACCGGATGGACAAGCTGCTGTCTGCAATCACTCACAACACTTCAAATCAAGATGGACTACATAACTCAAGCCATGAAAATATAATGAGGTGAAAATATCCTATAAGCCTGGGGGAAACTGTCTTAGAGTGTGCATATTTAGTGTTGTGTATGTGTGTAGTGTGCACATGTTGGGCTCATGTCCTTGTGTGTGGAGGCTTTGGGTTGACATATAGTCTTTTCTCAATCTTTTGCCATCTTTGCTCTTACATTTTTTAATAACTTTTATGTTTAAAAATACAAGTGGGTGTGAGCATCCTGGCATGGATGCGGAGCTCAGAGGACAACTTGTGCAAGTCTATTCTCCCCTTCCACCACGTGGATTCCAGGATCAAACTCCAGGCTGTCAGGCTCGGCAGCAAGCACCTTTACCAGGCTAGCCTGGCTGGCCAATGAGCTTTAAGGATCTACCTGTCTCCACCCCCTTTCCCCAAGGCTAGGATTATAAGAATGCATGCACTGTACCAGGTTTTTTTCTACTAAATATTTAAGTTCTGAGATATAATTATATGTCTCTCTCCCCTTTCCTCCCTCCAAACTTGGCCATGTACCACCTCCCCCTCTCTTACTGTCTTTCAAATTCATGGCCTCTTTTCCTTTAATTATTGATATCTGTGTGTGTGTGTGTGTGTGTGTGTGTGTGTGTGTGTACACATTCCTAAATATACAAATACTACCTGCTCGTCTGTATAATGCTAGTTGTATGTACTTTTTCTGAGCTGACCATTTGACATTGGATAACCAATTGGTGTGCTCCTCTCACTACTAGTGAAAACTTTCTCCTGCTCTCAGCATTACTTAGTTCCTTGTCTACGGTTGGGCCTCATAAGGTTTCTACCTTCCATGTTAGCATGGCTATTGGAATTGTCCATGTTCAGGTCTTGTTTAGGCAGCATGTTCCTGAGACTTTATGGGTGTGGCTTCTGACATTTCTAGAAGACATCATCGCTCAGCAAACTTCCTGTTCCTCCAGCTCTTAAAATCTTTCTGACCTTTCATCTGTTATGATCCCTGAGCCTTAGGTATAAGAGTTGTGTTACAGATGTATCAGTTAGGACTGGGTTTCACAACTCTGCATTTTGATTGTTTGTGGTTTTCTGCAATGGTCTCCCTCTGTTGCAAAGAGAAGTTTCCTTGATGAGGTGTGAGAACTACACTTAGCTGTGGGTATGAAGATAAATATTTCTGATTTAGTTAGGGGTTATGCTGTTTTAGTAACCTTAAGTAGTTGACTAGGTTTCTAGATCCAGCTACAGTGTTCTTCTTGTTGAGTAGGCCTTAAGTCCAATTAGAGATATTGGTTACTGCCAAGGTATGCATGCCACTACTACACTCTTAGTATATCGTTCCACAATGGTTGTTGATGTTTTAAAGGCAGCATAGCTGGGCATCACTGTTTGTTGCTTCTCTGCTTTGGAAGATAAATGGTACCTTCTGGTACCATGAAAGCTAGTCCTCTGGGTGGAGGCTTTCATGTCAGATCTAGGTCAGGTTCTCTGAGCCCTATGACCAAAATGCATGGTGTCTTCACCAACAGGGACTTGCCTTCTACCTCTGGGGGCAACCAAGGGCAACAGCAATAGGCTGCATGTTTTGGGATTCTCTTGGAAAACCCTAACCAACAACTCAAAAGAGGGCTTCTCATGTGCTGTTGGGGGTTTTGTTAGGATTTTCACATGTTCTGGGGATCGGAACTCAGGCTTGTGTGGAGGCACTCTACTAAGTGAGTCACATCTACAACTGACAGCCGCTTTTCATCCTGTGAAACACACACTCACAAGTTACGAAGGAAAAAATATGATACGAAACCTAAAACTTCTTTGAACACATTAATGAGAAAGCTAAAGACAAGCCACAGCCTGGAAGAGATTTGCAACACAAATTACAGGCATAGCTTATACGTTCATATATATCTAAAGCTACAAAATCAATTAGGATGAACAACAAACAATACACAAGACAAATGGGTTAATTATATAAATAGGCAAACCACAGAGGAGGAGATAAAAACACCCAATCAATATGTGGAAATATTCCAATTATACTAGCTATGTAATACAACTTTCATCCAAGTGATAAAAATATAAGGCTTGAAACTATCAAGTGATAGTGAGGGTGTGAGGGGCTGGGTTCTTGTGTACTGCAAGCGTGGATTGGCCCTGATATTTGAAGAGCTAACTGACAGCAATAATGAAAACGAAAATGGGCAGACAATACAGCATAGGAAAGCCATTTCTAAAAATCCACTCTGAAGAATACTCACATATGTTTACAAGGTTATTCACCAAAGCCATAATTATGAATGAAAAATATAAAACACCAAAATGCTGACCATCAGGGCAATAAGCTATATCCCCAGATATTACAGAAGATTAGGAAAAATTTCTGCATAGTGACAAACATGGAAGGATAATCAAGCGGTATTCATGTTTGTTTTTAAGACTTGTGTGTGTGTGTGTGTGTGTGTGTGTGCGCGCGCGCACACACGCACGCGCGTGTGCATATGCTGAGCTCTGATCTGAAAGAACCACAAGTGCTCTAGACACTAAACAATCTTTCCAACCCTCCCACGCCCGGCCTCACCAGGTGGTGTTCTAACATGTCACATAGTTTCAGGAAAAATAAAGAATAACGATCTAAAACAAAATAAAGTTATCTGTATATGATTCGAAATATATGTGTGCAAATACCCAGAGAATGGCCTAGAAACTTCCCACCAACTGATTAGCTCTGTGGAGACAACTGTGTTGGATAAGGGACAGCTAGAATGTGGAGTGGCTTTAGTTCCAATGTTTTTAATGAGTATATTAACTTATTAACTCATGTAGTTATAAAGCAAGTATAATTTATACAGATTAAAACACAAACTTAAAAATCCTCCTATAGTAGAGATATTGGGAGAGCCATGTGAGACCGTATTGAAAGGAGAAATAACATATAGAAAGATTTTATAACAGTCATGACATTTTCACTGGGTCTTGCTATTTAAATAGGACTTTGTAAATATTTATAATGTGAAAGAAAGCTGGTAGACTTTTTCCGAACACACATACTGGCACATACATGCATGTACTAATCTGCATCCCACCCAGTGTTGTTTTCTTTTAATGTGGTATGACCCTCCATGGAGAGGTAGAGGTCTACCCTCCAGTCTCCTGAGCTTGCGCAGGACTTTGCAACTGCCTGAGTGAACAGAACATACTGGAAGCACGATGGCATGACTTTGGAGATTGATTATACAGCTCCTACTGGGTCTTTGTGCTCTGTTTGGACAGAATATGCTCACCCTGGGAACCCAGTCACCATGCTGTGAGGAAGCTCTCACTAGCCCATGTGAAAAGACCACTTAAAGAGGCTCATGTGGAGAGGAACTGAGGCCCCCAGTGGATAGCCAGCAGCAAGGGCCAGACACACAAGGGAGCAAGCCTTCAGAAGATTCCTGGCCTGGCCTTTGAGCTCCTCAGCCAAGGCCCAACCATCTATCCATCATGGAAGAGGCAAGCCATCCCCACTGTGCCTTGTCCTAATTCTTGTCGCAGAGAATCCATGACATAATAAATGGTATTTATGCCAGAAAATTTAGATCAGCATGGTACCCTGGAACAAAGACAGTCTAGAGAGAAGGGACTCCACATGCTATGTCACAGAGCCACGAGAGTACTGACTGTTTGGGGTGATGGGACCAGAAAGATTGGCTGGGATCAAACTATGGAAATTTCATATGACAATATGAAAAAAAATGAGATTTATCTCACTGGCAGCAGAGAGCTGTTGACAGTTGTGAAGCTGGGAAGTGAAATGCTAGGATCTGCATTTTAGCACGCCAGGGAAAGGCTGGAGAAAGGAAAGGCTTAAAAATAGGGAAAGAATCAGGGGAGACGGCTCAGAGGAGAAAGCGCTTGAGCACATATAACGGGGAAGGCATGGAGCCTGCCTATAACCCTAGCACTCGAGAGGTAGAGAGAGACAGGATCCCGGGGCAAGAGGGCTAACAAGCCTAGCAGGAATGGGTGAGCCCTGGGTTCAGTGAGAGACCCTGCTTCAGTAAACAAAGTTGACAGACATTGAGCTAGTACACCTGGTGCTAACTTCAAGCTTCTTCCACATATGGTGTGTGCATACACTTTCACATATGCACCCATAGGTGAACACACACACACACCACATACTTATACATTAAAAATAACAGGAAGAGCCCCTCTGGCTTAGATGGGTTCTGGCTAAGAGAAACAGTGGAGGCATTCCCTCGTGTAGCAGTTCTGTGGCTTCTCCTCTTCAGGGTGGCTTCTATTCTCACCTACACTCAACTTCACTCGTGTTAAAGCATCAGGGGAAAATATATATTAATTCAAAAGCCCACCTTGGCTGCTTACTTTTTGTATCCACAGAACCAAAAGCAACCAGAGTGTCCTATAGTGGGCAAATTAATAAGCTGATCTATCTTATTCTGCACTCAGGAGAAAGGAGTGATTCGGCCATGAGAAGAACGCTCAGTCAGGTCAGAGCCTCAAAGAAGCACTCTAAAGTGGTTATGTATGCATGAGTCCAGTGCTATTCTAAGAAAGGAAAACTATGAAGACAGTAAAAAGGACAGTGGCTGACAGCTGAGAGAGGCGGGGTGAACAGTGGAGCACAAGGGGACATGGGTCAAGGTCACACTGTATGGTGATAGTGTACATATGCCATTCACACTCACAGAATGTCCCACACCAAGAATGAACTGGGACAAAGCCACAGACTTAGAATGACCATCACATCGATACAAGTCTGACTGCGATATCTGCAGATAGCGACAAGCTGCATGTGTTTCGCACAGGAGCAGAGACATTCTGCACTTTCCACTGAGTTCTGCTGTGAATCTAAAACTGCTCTCAAAAAGAAAGTCTATATTTGAAATGCTAGGAGGAAAAAATGTTAGGCGATGTCAGAATACAAGAAAGTTTTCCTGACTGCTCTTCCTTCAAGCTTTTGGATTGGGGCTGTTTGCTGTAAAGGGTGTTAGAAGAATACTAAGCAAAGCAGATGAGATGGTGTTCTCCTTCAACCCCAGGACCCAGCAGGCAGAGGCAGGTGGATCTCTGTGAGTTATTTCTAGGACAGCCTGCTCCATATGGTGAGTTCCAGGCCAGTCAAGGCTATAAAGTGAGGAATTGTCTTAAAATACATTCATCAATTAAAAATTTAAAATCCCAAGCAAGCTGTCCCTGGGTTATAGCCATTTATAACAATTACCTGTACAAATGCCATCCCACACAAATATCACCATTACCTCAAGTTTTGTTGTGTTTATTAAAATATCTTTTTAAGTTCTTATAGGAGTTTAGAAGAACTATTTATAAATGAGTATTTGTAAGGAAACTAAGTCTATGCTAACACACTGTGGTCCAAGAACAGGGAGCAGAGAGAACCTAAACCATGAGGTACCACGTCTGTGAGACAGGAGAGGTTGACTGGGAGCTAGAAAAGCAAAGAGACAAGGCATGGGGGGTACATCTCATCCACATCTTGGTGAAGGATGGTGCACCCTATTTGCTGAGCAAACCTAGAGGAAAAGCCTATTGCAACCAGGATGTTCGGTGTGCACTTAGCATGCATGCAATGAGGCCAAAGCATATTGTAGATTGGGACTTCATGTAGAGCAGAGACAGGAGGCAGAGGTTCAACCAGAGCCAGACCGCAGCAGGTCCTGACAGCAGCAGAGCCCAGATGGGACCCAACATTGTTATTTATTGGAGATGACTTTGCTATCATTTTGTATAATTTTATCCTGTGCCCTCCTGGGGGGGGTTGAGATAGGGTCTTACACTGCAGTTCAGGTTGGCTTGGATGAGGCTGGCTTGGATGAGATATGATCCTCATATCTCCCCATCCTGAGTGGTGGGGTTGTGTTAGCCACCACATCCAGATTTACACTGTGACATTTCCTAATGTTAATTATTCAAAAGATGATTAAGTAAGCTGTGAAGTTGATGCTATGTGTTATGCTTATTCACATTTTCACTTAATGCCTGCTTTAGAAGGATCTCATTCATTAAATTTCATCAAAATAAGTTACATTCAAAAAACATACTAAAGCTGGCTACAGAGACGGCTCAGCAGTTAGGAGCACTGGCTGCTCTCACAGAGGACCCAGGCTCAAATACACAGCACCCACACGGTGGTTCATACCTGTCTATAACTCCAGTTCCAGGGAATCTGCCACCCTCTTCTGGCCTCCATCGCACAAAGGCACACAAGACAAATATGCATGCAAAACATACATATTAAAAATAATAAAAATGAATCTTTTTTTAAGAACAGAAAATTAGTCCTGCTCTTTAAAGCTTTCACAACAGGTTCAAGGCTTACATTTAATTTTTAGACAAAATGAAAAAGAAGTAAAAGAAAAAAAGTCAGTGAAGCAAGAGACTGACAAAATGGGAGTCTAAGGCCATGCCTGGGTTAGATTTATCATGCAGTCCTGTGCTGGACTATCAATGCTAAACAAGTCAACTGTTGCTTTACTTCAAAATCAAATCTTGTATTTGCGTAGACTTCCCTTCTAGTGCATCTTACTCATGTTTCTGGAGAAACTTCTGCCCACAACCAAATTACCTGTATCCCAGAGGTTGCAGACTTCTGCTTCCCCTTCTGACATCCAGGAAGTAGGAGAGGTGATGGAAGGAGGTATCTCAGGCAAAAGTTGCTTCGGACACTCGTCATGCAACAATGTTAGGTCCTGAGAGAAACAAGAAGGAATTCATGCACTGAGGAAGAAAAACTGCATGAGAGACACGGTTCAGCCTCTAAGAGTGTGCACCGTCCTGGGAAGGACTGGAGCTGGATCCCAGCGGGTACACCCAGCAGCTCCCAACTGCCTGTCACTCCAACTCCCGGAGATCTGATGCCTCTGACCTCAGAAGGCACTTGCACTTGCACTTGTGTGCACATACCCAGACACATGATCAAAAGAAAACCGTGTGTGTTGGCTAGTTTCATGTCAACTTGATACAAGTTACAGTCACTGGAGAGAATGGGGCCTCAACTGAGAAAACACTCCCATAAGATCAGGCTGTAGGCAACCCTGCAGGACATTTTCTTAATCAGTAATTGATGAGGGAGGGCCCAGCCCATTGTGGGTGGTGCCACCCCTGGGTTGGTGGTCCCGGGGTCTATAAGAAAGCAGGCTGAGCAAGCCATGGGGAGCAAGCCTGTAGGTAGCAGCCCCATGGCCTCTGCGTCAGCTCCTGCCTCCAGGTTCCTGCCCTCAGTGCTCTGATGATAATAACTATTATACGCAACTGTGAATGAAACAAACCCTTTCTTCTCCAAATTGTTTTTGGCCATGGTTTCATCATACCAATAGTAACCCTACCTAGGACATCATGTTTGGGATCTGACATGAATTCAGCCAGGAGATTAAGCATTTCTATCCCAGACTCCTACAGATCTGTCCAGCCTGTCTATAATTTTGACATTTAAAGTGTGTTATATAAATGGGACCACAGTCTGAAGTCCTTTAGGATCGACTCTTTTCATCCAGCACAGTTCCTAGAGATTCACCTAAGTTGTGCACACCGCAAGTTCCTTCCTCTTCCCTGATGAGGTGTGTGCCAGACACTGATGTTAAACCCACTCAAGCACTGCGTTCTTTTTATCTGGGCTGTTACAGATGAAATTGCTTGGTGCAGATGTTTATATGATGTAAGTAAATCTCCATAGATATGAGATAATGACTAGGGGTGTCATTGTTGGTGTATTTGGATGGATGTCATATTCAGGTTTTGTTGTTTTTGAGACAGGATCTTACTCTGTAGTCCAGGCTGGCCACGAACTCACAGAAATCCATCTGCCTCTGCCTCCTGAGTGTTGGGATTAACCATACCCAGTGCAGACACACACCCAGTCAGTTATGTTTTTACAGGTTTACTTATTTATTCATGTGTCTGTGTGCTTTGGCTGCATGTGCATCTATGTACCTTTGTATCCCTGGTGCCCATGGGGGCCAGAAGAAGGTACTGGATTCCTTGGACCTGGACTTATAGGTGGTTGTGAGTTGCCATGTGGGTGCTGAAAAATCAAACCTGGGTCCTCTACAAGAGCATGAAGTGTTTTTAATGATAAGCCCTGTCTCTGCCCCGTGTGTTCCATTTTATAAGCTACTGTCAAATTGTAGGGTGGCTTCACTTAAAATTCCTATACTCAAAACAGGAGTGGTCTGATCCCTCCACACCCCCATCCACATGTGGTTTCACTGCTTCTGTTTCAGCCATTCTGATATTTCACTGTGTGTGTCTTCAGGTTGACAACGCTGGCCATCTCTCCCAGCATCTCTTTACTATCCATATTTGCTGAAATACTACTCATATTGTTTGCCCACTATCTGGTTTCAAGTTTGCCAAGTTTTTCCATAAATGGGTGCTGGACCGTATGAGATACATTACTCTATCAAGTGAAATTATCTTATCATTTTTTTCTTTAGCTTGCTGATAAGACAAATTACATGAGCTCAAATTGCCATGTCACCAACGTAAGACTATGACAATCTCTTCTATCTTGTATCTGTATCTCCTTTTTTCCATGCTAAGGATATAAAAGATAATGCAAACAGAGTGTATCCATGGTTACCTGTTGGATTTTGCACACATTAAACTCATCATCTTAGAGCAAAAATGATAACATCGCAGAAGAAAAACCCCAAATGAATGCAGGGTACATTAATGTCATTTCATATTTTAGTAATTATGTTTTATAATGATACAAAGCTTTCCAGGTTCTCAACAACAAAAATCTATGTGTGTGTGAGCTTGAGTGCGTGCATGCATGCATGCAAGAGCACATGCCTATGCACAAACCCCTAAAGGTTGGAGGATCATGTGGGATGTCCTCTTTGACCGTATGCCTTATTCTCTTGAGACAAGGTCTCTTGACACCGAACCTTGAGCTCCCTGTGTCGTGTAGTAATGCTCCTGTCTCTGCCCTCCCATCCCTCCACACAGCACTGCAGCTGCCCGGGCTTGTAGTCACACACAGCTCTCTTTATGTGCTTCTCAGGCTCTGAACTCAGATCCTCATGCCTGCGCACCAAGCGCTCTCACCGACTGAGCCATCTCATCAGCCCCGCAAATAAAGTTCTTGGCAAAACAGAGCTTTCAAAAGTAGAGCAGGACTCACCAGAGTGTTGCTTTCAAAACGAAGGAAACCTTTTATGTTATAATTGACACTGGTCTGTTTTCTTCCTTCATATTCTCCAGAGTTTTTAATCATTAAGTTTGATAATAAGGTTATTTGTAGCTTTTACTACCTCAAAAACAAAAATTAAAACAAACAAACAAAAAAACCTTCTTTTCATGCCTGAGAAGACTGAAAAAAAAAAAACCACACAAGGTTGCAGATTTTTTTGGTTGCAGCTGTTTCCATAGCAACTGATAGGGATGTTGTGAAGTAGTTCACACAAAATTAAGGCTGACCAAAACCTTCTATGTCACTGTGAGTTGCTAAATCAATAGTGATGGATAATAAATGTCTGTTCTGCTGCTTCTGCTAAGTATTTTGTAAAATGAAGAATATACAAATTTTGCCCTTTGGTTTATTTCTGTGCAATTTGTCCTATTTGCAGAGATTTGCACTCATCAGAGTTGCTAGAGAAGTGGAAATTATACTTATTCTAATTATGTTTGCTCATCATTCCCATCTCTGCTGCATCACTGCTTCTGTTTAAAAGTCCATTTCAATGTCTATATTTGTGAATTATTATTTTTTATATTAGCAAATACTTACTGCAAAACACAAAACAACATGAATGGTAAAGAGTGAAGAACAATCAAAGGTGTTGCATTCCTCTACTGGGGCAACTAGGACTCAGTTTACTTTATGAGTTTGGGGGGAAATTTTCTGTGTCAACACATTTTTTTAAAGCTAAATGGAATCACCATATATATATATATATATATATATATATATATATATATATACATTGTGTATATACACACATATGCATGTATGTATATGTGCATACTCTAGCCTGCCCAGGACTAAGCAATCCACCTTGTTCATCTTTCTACATAATAAATGTAATCAGTCACTATGTGCTGTCCCCACATTGGCTTCTTTCACTGAAGTACACATTACAAACGTGCTTCTCTTAGTATAGAGCTAAGCTGTATTCCTGATGTGTAAATTAACTTAATCATCCCCTATTGGTAATCATTTCAGGATTTTTCTTGTTTCTATCTATTAAAATTGTTGCAATAAAAAGCTTCATACAGCCACCTTTTCAAGCTGCACGTTCACAGTGGCATCGCTGAGTGCTCACATGGGCTTGTTTTGAGTTTGAACGGTGCCAAATTGTGCTCTCAGAAGTCGCACCTGCTTGTATCCAGCAGTGTGTTGGAGTGACTCTTCCTCTCAGTGCAAATACAGGTTGGTAGCAATTACACATTTTTCCCTCAGTGTGAAAGGCACACAATTTTGTTTTACTAATTACATATGGGACTGAATAATATTCTGTGAGGTATTTCACCCTTGCACGTGTATATGTTTAGTGCTGTAGATCGGATCCAGGGCCTTAAGTACATAAAGGACTCTGCCGCTTAGCTGCAGCCCCAGCCCCCTCTTAAAGAAATCTATTATATTCATTTATTCATTTGGGAGCATATGCCATAGTTCATACATAGACATCAGAGCACAACTTGAGTGGGTTCTCTCCTTCCACCATGTGGGTCCCAGGGATTGAACTCAGGTCCTCAGGACTGGCAACAAGCACCTTCACCCACAGAGTCATCCTGATTGTCCTCTTCAACAGTTTCCAAAACTGCTGATCTATTGAAGAAGTATCTCATTTTCAGTTTATCGTCCATTTTCAGTTTTTGACTTCTTAAGAATTTTTAGACTATTTTTTTTGCCTTATGCAAGTCTTTAACTTTTATGTAGCCAAATCAACTTATCATTCCATTATTACTTGTGGAGTTGAAGTATTCTTAGGAATAGTTGTCTAACTCTAAGACTTTATAAAAAGTCTTTAAAAAGCAATATATTTCAGAGATACTTTGGGTTTACAGCAAAACTGAGGAGAAGGTACGACTTCCCTGTGCATCTGTCCATCTGACTGGCAGCGTTACTGTAGGCATGACCCCTGAAAGGTAGGGCTGCTGCAGCAGACTACAGACAGACACTCAGTCAGATCTGAAGTTAGCACTGGACACACCCCTGATGCCATTCATGCTCTGGATTTTGACAAAGGTCAAATAACATATGCTGGTCATTATTGTATAGAGTAGTTTCCTGAAAAGCCCTCTGAACTGCCTATAGACCCCTTCCTGTGCCCAGAGATATAACCCTTGTACTCTCCAGAGTTCTGTCCTTTCCAGACTCCTACTGTGGACTCCTGTGGTACAGACACTTTTGCTGGCCCCTTGCTCTTACTAATGGGCACTAAAGTTTCCTCCATGCCTTTATGGATTACTGGCTCATTTCTTTGTATTTTATTTTAATTTTCCCACTATTTTTTATTAGATTTAAGTTTACATAATGAGAACTAGTGAAAGATGAACAGCACCAAAATAAAAATGAAACTTGGGACTGGAGCAGTGATTCAGTCAGCAAGAGCACTCTCTGTACAGGCATGAGGACCTGAGTTCAAATCCCCAGCACCTGTGTTAAAAATAGGTGGGTGTGACCATGAGCATCAGCTGCTCTTCCAGATCAGAATTCAGTTCCCAGCATCCACATCTGTTGGCTCACAACTTCTGTAACTGCAGTTCCAGGGGAATCCAATGCCTCTGGTCTCCAAGGCATTGCACACATGAGACATTCACTCACGCAGTCATACACACCCATATAAATGAATCTTTTAAAATATACTTTTAAATAATTTTGTCTCCTTTAAGATAATTTTCTCCCAGTTGTAGAAAGAAAACAGTTAAAGAGGTTTGCTTCTATTTGAGATTTTTAAGAGATGTTTTAAAGCCACCTCATGCTGCCTGAGTCCTGGACAATGTCACTCCCTTCTGGCTCTGCACGAGGAAACAAGGAGATGGCTGATGGTGCGGATGAGCACCTTGCAGGCAGTTCACTGCAACAACAACAATTCACTGCAACAACCATCAGTTCACTGCAACGACAACAATTCACTGCAACAACCATCAGTTCACTGTAACAACCGTCAGTTCACTGCAACAACCATCAGTTAACTGTGACAACAACAGTTCACTGCAACAACAGTTCACTGTAACAACCATCAGTTCATTGTAACAACCATCAGTTCACTGTGACAACCATCAGTTCACTGTGACAACAACAGTTCACTGCAACAACCATCAGTTCACTGTGACAACAGTTCACTGCAACAACCATCAGTTCACTGCAACAACAACAGTTCACTGTAACAACCATCAGTTCACTGTAACAACCATCAGTTCACTGTAACAACCATCAGTTCACTGTGACAACCATCAGTTCACTGTGACAACAACAGTTCACTGCAACAACCATCAGTTCACTGTGACAACAACAGTTCACTGCAACAACCATCAGTTCACTGCAACAACAACAGTTCACTGTAACAACCATCAGTTCACTGTAACAACCATCAGTTCACTGTAACAACCATCAGATCACTGTGACAACAACCGTTCACTGCAAAAACAGTTCACTGTAACAACCATCAGTTCACTGCAACAACAACAGTTCACTGTGACAACCATCAGTTCACTGTAACAACCATCAGTTAACTGTGACAACAACAGTTCACTGCAACAACCATCAGTTCACTGCAACAACAACAGTTCACTGCAACAACAACAGTTCACTGTAACAACCATCAGTTCACTGTAACAACCATCAGTTCACTGTAACAACCATCAGTTCACTGTGACAACAACAGTTCACTGCGACAACCATCAGTTCACTGTAACAACCATCAGTTCACTGTAACAACAACAGTTCACTGTAACAACCTCAGTTCACTGCAACAACAGTTCACTGTAACAGCCATCAATTCACTGTAACAGCCATCAGTTCACTGTAACAACCATCAGTTCACTGTGACAACAGTTCACTCTGACAACCCATCAGTTCACTGTGACAACAACAGTTCACTGCAACAACCATCAGTTCACTGTAACAACAACAGTTCACTGTTGCTTGCTAGGATTTGTCTTCTGCTACAGGAACAGGCAGCTAGAGAAGACATATTGACTGCCCTGAATGTCCCTAGTGTGACAGGAGGTCATGCTTGTCAAGAGGGTGATGGGTTTCTGTTAACACGTAGTCATGCCTTCAAAGTGAAAACTCAGTCACTAGAGTACTCCAATTATCATTTTCTTACTGATATAAAATATGGTATTATGTAAGCCAGTAACTGAGGGCTCCTCTAAAACAAGGTGAAAATGTCAGGATTTAAAGAGTGATTCAAGAAATCGGGATATTCAAGTCGATTTTCTACTGAAAAGCTGTCAGCATCAAATAAATAGAAAATTTTAAAATCATTTGACCTCATGTCTTTTAAAATTACCTAGTTTTTTTCTTAATCTGTAAGTTGGTGTGCACTAAGGAATAGTAAAATAGACTGTTTGAACTCTTAGGAAAATCCCTTTCCAAACTCTTAGGAAAGCCCTTAAATCCAGCACCTAAGGGATGAGGAAAAGGATGGGTCAAGAAGTCAAAACCCCTTCCTAGGAAATGCAGTAGACGGTCAGGGAACAGCATTTGTGAATGGAAGGAAAAGCAGGCAGCACACTGGGAACTGGACCTCTAGTCTAAAGGAAGGAAGCAGGGACAGCCTGAGGGAGCATGCCACTGCGTAGGCGAGGGGACACACACTGCCCCCGCAGCTGACCACATGATGGGACACACACTTCCCCAGCGGCTGGACCCGCACACCCTGTGCTCTACAGACCAGACAGGCATTATCTCTGACTTCAGTGAAAGTGGGGACCTCAAGGTGCCAGCGTGAGTCATGCAGAAAGGCAGGACAGGAACGGGCAAATGAGGACCTGTTAATCAGGGAGGGTTAAGAGGGACGTCTTACCCACGCATGCAAGCACCCATGCACGCGTGCACATGAGACCTGTGCAAGAAAAGCTTATGATCCAATATTTCTAAAACCAAAAAAGTTCACCCTTGACAAAATGGAAATAAGCAAATCTAAAAAGTATGGAAATGAAATATGTGCAGATGCCTCAAAATGACAATGAAAGTCACTGAAGGAGAAGCAGGGGCCGCTGCTGTGTCTGCTATCCCAGCCTTCTCCTCCCTGAATGCTGGCCTTTTAACCTGAAGTCTGTCTCTGCCCTTCTCTCAAACCCAGAAAAACGCCTGAGTACTAACTACTCTTACCTTAAGGGAAAAGTAAACAAGAACAGAAGCAATCTGATGTCCCGGGAGTGAAGGCAGTCACTGAGTAAGAGCAACTCCCAGGACAGGGACAGCTCTAGGCACCAACCAATGAAAAGACACTTGGACTAGAAGACAGCCTGAAATGCAGCAGGAAGATGGAAGACAAAAAGTAACTGACAGATTAAATGTGTACCTAATAGATACTAAGCAGAAAGAATTCAAGAGCAATAGAAAAAAAAAAGTAGCATTTGAAGAGCCTCGTGTCAGAGCCAGAAATATGAGCTGGCACGTGCAAGCATAAGGAGAATAAGGTGTGGGTCTGAGGTCGGAGAACACGGAAGAAGGTACGCCGCAGCGCTGGCTCTGCTTCTGGGGCATCCCTTGCACAGTGGAGTACTGTGGAGAGGCGCTGGGTTCTTGTGAATGGATCTCTGTGTGCATGGATGCTGCAGCTGGCATGGGCCTTATGCCTAGCAGAAGGTGAGCGGCACAGTGGTGGGACAGAATGAGGAGGAAGCGGCCTCATCTGCTGACTGCCTTGGTGCCTGCTTCCATGCTTTAGACAGAAGCTGTACTCAGGAGGTCCTTCTGGCCAGAGCAGAAGCCCAGGGTAGTAGGGGGATGAGCATGCTCAGTGGTGAGGACCAGGCAGGCCTGGGAATATGCATTTCCCGGTTCCCGTTTCAACTCCTGCATAGACAGGTCTCCCTTTAAGGCTGCTGCCGCTTGGGGTGCTAAAACAAAGAATCGGTGTGAGGCTCAGTCCGGCAGGGGTGACCCTCCTCTCACACTGGGACAGAGAGACGAGTTCCCCACCCTACAATCCACCTTCCACCTCCATGTCTCCACTTACCCATGAGGCTCCCCTCTAGAGGGACTACTGGCAATTGTGGGGAGGAAGGGGGACACTGCTTTATCCAGTGATGCAACCGCAGACAGCTGCCCTTGCTCCACTAAATAACCTCTCACCTGTACTTGGGCAAGTAAATCTTCCTAAACTCAGTGGCCAAACAACAGAAAACACGAAAGTAGGAGGAATGGAGCCTTAGGAGCTCCTCCCCCACCCATAATGAAATGTTATCAAGGCCTAATCTTGTGCAGGACTTGCTGAGCAAAAGGGCTCCACGGGAGGAAGGAAAATGTGGAAGAAGATGTTTAAATTTCATTATCTGCCAACATAGGAGAAGCTGGGAGAAGGTCGCTTAAGACTACTGTTTTGTCATCTTCCTGTAAAGTTGTAGTAAAGGCTTTCGAAGGCTGGTTTGCCCAGCATGCACTGGGTTCCATGCCCAGCGTGCACTGGGTTCCATGCCTAGCAATACAAAACAAATAAATGAACAGCACAAACTATAATATGAAGGAAAACTCAACACAGTTTTACCTTGCTGATATTTAAAACCCTGAATAACATAAAACACAAATGGCAAGCACAGTTCGTCTTTCAGTTCATGAGCCAGGGAAGACGGACAGGTAGGCAGCCCTGCAGACACCTTCGACCTGCAGAGCTGCAAAGGAACACACTCAGATTGTAACGCACATGCTTGGTTACCTGGTACAGTGGTGAAGGGGACTGGAGCATCTCACCTCTGTTGATTTCCACGTCTTCATCCTGGGCGGAGGAGAGACCTTGGCCAGGGAGGATCCAGGAGGTGAGGGGCTGTCCTGGAACTGTTCCAGCCTCAGCCTTGCCTTGGAGGTGTTTTCTGTCAATAACAGAAAGCTAAGGCTTTACTTTGGAAAAAGATTATTATTTTTGGATTTGTATATAACTTTAATCACTTCTGAAGATTAATTCTGCCTACTAAATACACATCACACACCAGGCCCACCTCTGAGGATGCACTACTTACAACATTAGCAAGCCCAGAGGGATTCAAAAACTATAGTTTGAAGTCCTTGGTCCTGTCATATCTTAGCAATTCTGTTTTGTTTTATTATCTGAAGTATTTTAAAAATAATGTAAAATGTAGTGACAGCTATAGTGTACCACATGGTGTCATATAACAAACTAAAACCTCAAAAGGTAAAAACTATTCAAAGGGAATTTTAGCATTGCAAGAATGGTGAGCTAATTATTAGAATATTTATGGAATCTTAATCCTGCAAAGTGAATCTCATATGTTCTGTATGGGAGAAACAGACCAGAAAAGCATAGATTATATGAGAAGGCAAAGAAACCTTTAATGTAAAAACAAAAGTTTTAAGCATAAAAGAGAAAATACACTAATGGATATAAACTGGCATGTCTGTTTATGTTTATTACTTTTAACATTATTTTTCAGTTTTAAAATCCTTCACCTTCCTGGGTTAGTTATTGTTTATTATTAGTACCAGGTCTAAAGGTGAACCTTTAGGTCAGGATGCAGCTCGGTTGTACAGCATTTACCCAGCACACATGAGCACTAAAAAAAGAGATGCCTGAAAGTATCAATGCTACTCTATCCTGGCATGCTATGGTAGACAATAAGAGGTATAAGACAGCCATCTTCATATTGGTGTCTGCACACTTGTGGGCTAAGATCACACTGACTTTTTTAAAGGAATCAGTTTCCATCTCTGCAACATCTGCAGATCTTTCTGCCAAAAGCTCATCTGCCTGTGAGGGCTTATCCAGCTCTTTCCTCTTGGCCATTTATAACTCCAGCTACTTCACAAAGCAAAGACGTATCTTTCATCCACTTTGTGAATGGGTCTTCTTCTCCAAACATAAGGTACCAATAGTAGAATCAGCAAAACAAGCAAGCCACCTCAAGGAGACCTCCTTTAGTTAAGTCAGGGAAGACCCAGTATCTTGTCCCATACATAGTCTTTTGAAGGCAAAGTACTTACACTGGTCCATACCAGGACACCTGATATTCAGAAAAACCATATCATAGCAGGGAGCAGCAGGACAGGTGACCAATATCATTTAACATCCATGTGCTTTCCATTCCCAACTACAGTCAAAGAACACATCACTCCTAAGGAAGATTTCCCTGAGAGCAGAGTAATGAAAGCCTGACTGTGTGTGTGGCAGGGGAGGCATCTTTATGTTGTCAGTGCAACAGTTCATACGGCTCCAAGCCTGAGATAGGCACCTGGGGAAAGGGTTTAGGAGTCTCATGGCAGCATGGTGTCTCACACCTGAAATCCTAGCATTGAGGAGGCAGAGGCAGGAGGATCCTGAGTTCAGGGCAAGTGTCTGCTACATATAGATTCTAAGGCCAGACTGGGCTCCATGAGACACCCTCATGAAAAAGGCAGGCAAGATGGCTTAGTGGGTAAAGGTATCACAAGTTGTTCTCTGACCTCCCTTCACATGCTACGGCATGCATGGGCACACATTCACTTACACACCCAAAATAAGTAAATAAAAATATAATAATTGTAAAGGATGTAGAGATTTGAAGGTTGTCTTAGTTAGGGTTTCTATTGCTGTGAAGAGACACCATGACCACAGCAACTCTTATAAAGGAAAACATTTCATTGGGGCTGGCTTACAGTTAAAAGATTTAGCCATTTTCATCATGGTGGCATGTACATCTTGGTCCACAGGCAGCAGGAGATGATGTACCACACTGGTATATGAGACCTCAAAGCCTACCTCCACAGTGACACACTTCCTCCAGCAAGGTCACACCTACTCTAACACCTCCTAATAGTGCCACTCCCCATGGGCCAAGCATCCAAACACATGAGTCTATGGGGACCATTCCTATTTAAACCACCACAAAGGAAACAGAAGAAAATGCCTATACTTATGATAAATAAGACATTTCATGGAGAAAAAAAGGCCACTAGAAATCCAATTCAATTTATTGTTTTGACAACAAGGTTGTATTTGCAAAGTAGATTATATGGTAGATATTTTCCAAAATTTGTATAAGCCAAATCTGCTGTTTTGAAGAAATGAAAACATTTAGTATAAACTATAAAATCAGTTTCTGAAAAAATACATCATACTGACAGTTATAAGGCAGTTAGTATTTTCATTTCCCTGCATTTTTTATTATGCTAGGTTAGAAAACAAGTTTAATTAATGGTTGATAAATTTTAGTAGTGTTTTTGTATTATCCCCAGAAACTGAAAAAGTGAATTACTCCTAATCACTATTTAGAAAAATCTTTCCCCAAACAATGTGTTCCCAATTCTTTGCTTTCAAAAGTCTGGAAGAAAGATATTATCAAATTACAGTTGACAAGGGATAGGAAGTATTTCTATAATAAGTCACCAGGTAATTGCTGGCACATTACCTGGAAGGAATTCATAGGACTGATTGACAGTGCTACAATAAAGTACCTTCTAGTCCTGGCTATGATTTATGTGAACAAGTTTTATAGCACTTATATCTATAAAAATCATGAAATAAAACGGATGCTGTGTGTCGTGCTTACAGAGAACAATGAGTGGAATTCATATGTGGGTGAATGGTCCCTCTTAGCTCATAAAAGCATGTGTTTCCAATTAAGCTGGAATCTTTATGTGTGATAAGTACTAATAAGGATGTGCTACGAATTCAGTGGTTTTGATAGATTGTGTACTAAAAGACAGTCTAGCCTGGCATGATGGTGGCATGTCTGTAAACCTGCACTTGCGCAGAGACAGAAGAATGGCTAAGTTTGAAGTCAGCCTGGATATCTAGCCTGGGCTCTACAGTGAGATTCTGTCTCAAAAACACAATTTATGCATGTATTTGGTATTTTAAAAGGACTTTCAAGTATGAAAATACTACATATAAAGATAAGACTTTCTGGGCAATTGTGGTACATGCCTTTAATCCCAGCACTTAGGAGGTACAGCACTTTTATCCCAGAGGCAGGTGGATTTCTGTGAATTCGAGGCCACCCTGGTCTGCAATAGAGTTCCAGGACAGTCAAGTCTACACAGAGAAACTCTGTCACGCCCAACCTCGACCAGCAAGGAAGACGCAACGCCCAGGCTCTTCTTTAAGCAGTTTATTCAGGAACCTTGAACAATCTTCTTCTCCCGGGGAGCGCCAGGGAGCCCCAACCCGCAGCTTAAAAGCCCTTGGTCAGCCAACCCCAGTATGCCACGTGGAACATGCAGATAGGTCCACGTACACAGAAGCAAGCCTGATATCCAGCCTTAACCAAATACAGGTGTTGTTTATCATAGAGAGCATCTGCTGTCGGGCTAGCAGAAGGCAGAAGCCAGCACCATCTTAAGGGTGCGGCACTTTGCAGCTCTCTACAAAACTCTGTCTCAAAAACTAGCCCCACCCCCCCAAAAAAAAAGGCTCAGTGAGGGATGTGAATTCAAATCTGACATCACTGAGAAAAAGGAACAACACAAAGTTTCCATAGTTCAAGACTTGTGTTTTAAGTGAACAGTCGTGGGTCGCAATCCTGTGGTCCTTACATTCCTTAAGATGTTACAGGGAGTGGAAAGAGAAGTCCGTGGGTAAGCGCATGACTGCTATTGCAGAAGACCTGAATTTGGTGGCCAGCACCCACATCGGGTGGCACCCATTAGCCTGTAACTCCAGCTCCAGGAACTAAAGGCCTCTTCTGGTCACCACCAACACTCATGTGCACGAATCCACACAGAGACACACACAGACACATGAAATTAAAAATAAAAAACAGTGATGACATATATGTGCGCTCGCTCTCTCTCTCTCTCTCTCTCTCTCTCTCTCTCTCTCTCTCTCTCTCTCTCTCTCTCTCTCTCTGGTTTTTCAAGACAGGGTTTCTCTGTGTAGCCCTGGAAGTCCTGGAACTCACTCTGTAGACCAGGCTGGCCTCAAACTCACAGAGATCCTCCTGCCTCTGCCTCCCGAGTGCTGGGATTAAAGGTGTGCACCACCATTCCCCCATCCCCCCCCCACCCCGTACTGGAAATTGAACTGTGTATTATTGAAGCTTGGCAAGAGCTCTTTGCATTTTATTTTGAGACAGTTTCACTATGTCATTCAGGCTGGCCTTGAACTCATGAAGCCCTTGCCTCAGCCTCCTTAGTAGCTGGGATTTCAGGTGTCTTAGTTAGGGTGTCTATTGTGTGAAGAGACACCATGACCACAGCAACTCCTATAAAGGAAAACATTTCATTGGAGCTAGTTTACAGTTTCAGAGATTTAGTCCGTTGTCATCATGGCAGGACATGGTGCTGGAAAAGAAGCTAAGAGTTCTACATCTTCATCCACAGACAGCAGGAGTCTGTGTTCCACATTGGGCATAGCTTGAGCATGAGAGGCCTCAAAGCCCACCCCACAGTGACACATTTCCTCCAACAAGGCCATACCCACTCCAACAAAGCCACATTTCCTAATAATGCCACTCCCTGTTGGGGCCATTTTCTCTCAGACCTGCCATCATGCCAGGCTTGCTTTTCTTTTCTTCTTTTATGTCTATATTTATAACATGCCAGACTTTACAGTTGTTTACTTTTTAAAATTCCACAATCGAGGCCCCAAATTTGTGAGACGTATATGTCTGGGATCATACAAGAAAAATGCCTTAGAAGCAATAGGTCTGCATGAGACAGGCAGGCTCTGCCTTCAAGAAGTCCACAGCCTGACAAGAAGTTAAGCCCCACATAAAGAACTGACTTTCCTAACTAAGAACAGAGGAGCCTCAGGTAGGGGTGAGATTGGAAGGGGCTTTGGGGGTGGTAAGCATCCCAGTAAACACGGAAGACAGAGATCAATTCCGGCAGAAGGAACCTCTTGGGCAGAAGGCACAAGGACAGTAGGTGCCAGATCCTGAAGAAATAACGAGGACTTTTCATTTACACTTGTAGCTTTTCATTTTGTTGTAACCTTACATGAAAATGAGTAATTAAAAGGGACTTATTTTTGACTTGGAGATTTTCTAATTAATCCCGGCAAACAGTGGAGACTCGGAGCTTCCATCATCTGGCTGCTTTCCTTAGGTTTAATCAGAAACTATAATGATTGTTCCTTCATTATTCAGCAGCAAAATTATCTCTGAAATGACATGGGTCCAGACTCTCTGCAGCACAGGGGGAGACTAAAAAGCATTTCGAAAGGTCTCTTCTGAGGAAACTGTGAGAGAAGTCAAGCTGAGAACGACTCAAGAAGGGAAAACTTCATGCATGTTTTGAGATGACTTCTGGCCCAGAATCACCCCCCCCCATTTCACTTCTTTGCTATAACCTTGACAAGAAAGAAAGAGAAAAAGAAAGAGAGAGAGAAAGAAAGGGTTATCTGGCTCACAATTCCAGATCACAGCCCATCATTAAGGCAGGAAGTCAAGCAGCCACAGCCGAGAGCGGAGAAATGAAAGCACTCACACCACCTGCCTGTTTCTTGTACACAGTGAGCTTTTTTCACTTTTATACAGCTCAGAACCCAGCCTAGGCCATGGCATTGTCCACACAAGGGTGGGTCTCCCCACTTCAATTAACAAGCAAGGCAGCCCTCAGACAGGCCCACAGACTAACCTGATCACTGAGACTCTCTTTTCCTAGGAGATCCTAAGTCATGTCAAGTTGACAGTTAAAACCAGGCAGCACAAGGTTAAAATACTATGAAGCTCTCTTTGGAAGGAAGAAAATCGGCCAGGCCACAGAAAGCCCATGCACATTCACGATCGTCCTTCCTTGAATCACACAGCACACACCGGAAGTCAGGGGCACTCCCTTAGATTAGGTGACTACACAACATCTACTTCTGGATTTCCATTAAGTCAGGAAGGAGGTGTGTGCACACATTTAGTTCCTCATCAGAAATGAAGTCCCTTTGCTGTCATCACAAGCCAGCAATTAAGACCGCAAAAATGCCATAGGAAGTGATACCAGGAAGCCACGGGAAGATGCTGAGGCTGCAGAACTTTGTAGAGAGGATCTGGAGAGGCTGGAGATCCTGTTGAGCCTGCAGCACTCAGATAAAAAAAAATACCCCAAACAGAACGGGTGGGCCCCGTGACAGCTCTTAGACTAGATACGGAACTGAGAGACTACAAGACATTATCAGTGCAACTGTGACTCTGGACCTGAGAGGCCTTGTAAAGCAACAAATCCTATCTGTTCCCTCACGTTAACACACACTGTCATCATAGATCAGCAGGGTCCTCTCAGCTGTGATTTGAGTACACTTCCATCAGTCACTCTGAATTGTTCTTCAGAACCAGGATGGTGGCATATACTGTAGACCAAGAAGACTAGAGCATGAGGGCCAAGGCCCAGCTCTGGAGGCCATTCTGGGTAACACTGCGAGACCCCGTTTAACAAAAGGTTTTCATAAAAGACAGTATGCTCTATCTTAGAAAACACCCAGGTGCTGAAGAAATGGTTTGCTGGTAAAGTGCTTGCCATGGACACATGAGGCCCTGAGCTGGGATCTCCAGGGCCCACACAGAAAGCCAGGTCCAGTGGTGTGACTTAGGATTCCCAGTGTTAGGGAGAGAGATGGGAGGATCCCTGGAGTTCACTGGTCACCCAGCCTAACTGAATCAGTGAGATACCCAGTCGAAAAAATAAGGTAGAGAACAATTGAGAAAGACACCCAGAATTGACCTCTGACCTCTACATGCACACCTTCATACATACATGCACACACATGAACATGTACAAGAAAGAAAACAAAGGAAAGGGAAGCAAAGGATTCCATGAACCGCTGAGGAGTCGGAGATAGAAAGGCAGCTTCCTGGTGATGGAGTTTCTTTGAAACTTTGCAGTCTCTGCACTTAGTTCCAGTTCCTCTCACTGGGTGGTCCAGGCTGACTTCAAACTCACAGCAAATCTTCTGCCTCAGCCTCTTGCGCACAAGGATTACAGATGAGCCACCACACTCTTCTCAATTTCATCCTCTTGGAGCATTCTCATACTGGAATATCTTCAAGCAACTGATCTCTATTCTACTTGTTAAAGCTTCCATTTTCATCATAATTTTAAACTCACAGAAAAGGTTTAAGAATAACACAAGACACTCATGTGTTCACCACCCAAATCAGCAGCCAGCACCACTTCTTGGCATTAGTTTTCTCTTTTCTCTTTTACATTCACCTGTTATTACTGTCTTTCATTTTCCATCTAGAGAGAAAGCTACTGTTGAGTTCCCTCGAAGACACTCGTCTATGGGGGGGGGGGTTCCACCAGGAGGAGCTCTTAGGAACAAGGTCTGTGATGAGTGAAGGAGGCAGGACTGAACTAGAGCAAGAGAGGACTTGGCCGATCATTCTAGAAGCTGTCGAGCTATACTCTCCTCACAACTACTGCCACGAAGCAAGAGAGGGACCGAGACCCTGGGCAAGGAGGCTCTCTCCTGCTATCAGGAGTTTCTAGAGAAGGACGGGAGTGGGGACCTCAGCCAACAACTTCCCAGAAAAGGAAAAGTTCTAGAAGTCCCACTCCAGAGACACCTCTCTGTTGCTTTCTGACTACCTCTTGTTACCAGAGACAGTGTACACAAATATTGTATCTTTTCCTTGAAAGGTGAGTTTTTGGGGTTTGCTGAGGAGAGGCAAATTTTAAGGGTGAGGAGAATAAAAAACAAGAAAGTACAAACATTTTGAAAGGTTTTTTTAAAGAAAACTAAATGAAGTGGATTGATAAGATAAGAGGAAGGGCCCACTAGTATCAGTGGAGATCTTTAGAGAGGGAGTTAAGGCAATTTCATGTCAGCCTGTTGTCCATAAACACATGTGACTCAAGTCACAGGAACCAAGAGGTTTCAAGAATAATGGGAGAATTCACAAACAGTTAAATGCTCAACTCCAGGGACAGAGAAATAATCAGTCACACAAAAGGAGGTTTCCGAGTTTAGTGGCTGAGACAACTGAGTGAAACTGGGGGGGGGGGCAGGGGTGGAATCCTCGGTACCCAAGCTGGGGAAGTATCTCAGAGGTTGGATGCTTGTCTGACATGACAGAAGTTCAATCCTCAGTAAGTACACACTGACACACACACACACACACATGATTTCCACAACTCAACACACATCACTTGATGAGATATTTTTAAGACGAAACTAACTTTTAAAAGTAACAGAAAAAAACATCGATACCTAGTCTGTCATCAGAGAGGCTTCACCCAGCAACTGATGGGAACAGAGGCAGAGACCCACAGTCCCACATTAGGCAGATCTTAGGGAATCCTGTTGAGGGGAAGGAAGGATTATAGGACCCAGTGGTATCAAGGGCACCTCAAGAAAACCCACAGAACCAACTATCCTGGAATCATAGGGGCTCGTGGAGCATGAACCAACAACCAAGGAGCCTGCATGAGACTGACCTAGGCCCACCACATATATGTCACAATTGTGTAGCTTGGTCTTCGTGTAAAACTCCTAACAGTGGGATCATGGGCTGTCTCTGGCTGTGTTATCAGCTTTTGGGACCTATTCCTCCTACCAGATTGCCTCATCCAGCCTTAATAGAAGAGGGGGTGCGTAGTCTCACTGCTACTTGATATGCCATGGCAAATATCCATGTAAAGCCTGCTTGTGTCTGAAGAGAAACGGTGGAGGAGAAGTCGATTGGGGGGAGGGCTGGGAAGAGGGGAGGAAGGGGAAATTATGATTGGAATATAAAAACCAAAACAAACAAACAAAGTAACAAAAGCCTTATGTGGAAGCAGACATAACTAAAACTAACTAACTTTTAAAAGAAAGAAAATAAAATGGCTGATGGTCAAGAAAACAACCTAGGCCCAGAATGCCTCTCTTCCCCAGACCCTGTATGGCGAGATGCAACGTTGGAATCTTGTCAGCATGTGCATGTCTGGAACCTGGAAACTGAACAGACAATAAGAGTGCAACTAGCTGGAAATGTGTGAAGACAATGCCACAGTAGGAGTAGGAACAACCAGCTTCACACTGAGTCTGGCAGATCTAAAGTGCAAGGCTGTCTTCCCTGCCCTGGGGACCCAGGACACAAATCCCAAGCGGAAAAATGGGCAAAACCCTTTACAGGAGACCGAGAAGCAAAGCCGAGTCTGGATGTTCTACAGATGTACATGGCTTCAGCTCAGCTTTCCATCCTTCTTTCTGTAAAGAAAGATACAGTAGGAAATACCCCAAAACTCTAGCTTGGTGGAGAGAACAAGCTGGTCTCAGATGTGATGGGAAGAATGAAAAAGACCACACAGCCCGAGTTCATTGGGCTGTGGCTGTGTCAGCTCATCCTCTCATGCACCAACTCCACAAGAGTCTACATTATCTTCACTCCAGGAAGGTGAATCTGCCAGGGAAGGTCGTAAACAGTATATCCAAGATCACACCAAATCCAGGTCACATGTGTTAACGTGTTAATAGGCGTGTCTGACCAGTGGCCCGTGGGCCATGTGCATCCCAGAAATGATATGAATGTGGCCCAGTGCATTTGTAGATGACAATAGCATATCAAAATGTCAAAAGGTTGGCCATCCTTAACGACTGTAAGTAAATGCCAGGCAAGTAAACAAGTGCATTCACCACACAACAGGAAGTGAAAAGCTAGTGGAGAAGCTAGTGGAGAAGTGCCCAACTGCAGTATCGAAGAGGATGGCTCCATTGGCTCTGACGCTGTCGTAAATTACATCTCTCACAAAATCTCCTTTCATAGCTGTTGTTGCTATCATAATGCTGCATAGCTGACATCATGAAAAGTGCTCCTTGGCCTTACACATTTCCTCTGCTTCTCTAGAAAATTCTTCTGTGCCTACATTTCTGTCTGTCTCTCCCCCTTTACACTGATTAGTAGACATACTTTATGGACTCTGGATTTGAATCCCTTTTCAGTTATATGTGTTAGGAAATGTCCCATAATTTTTTTTCTACTTTCTATATGGTGGGTTTTGATCTCAAAATCTACTACAGAAAAATCCACAAAAACCAGTCAGAACAATTGGTGCTGGAACAAACCAGACATATAGATCCACGGATCAGAACAGACTGCTCAGAACTGAATCCACACACTTATGGTCAGCTGAGCACCAACAGTGCCAAGAACACACGGCGGGGAGAGGACAGACAGATGGGAGCTTCAGTAAGAGGGGCTGGGAAACCAGACATTCACAGGCAGAAGAGTGAAATAAGATCCTGCCTTTACTACAATTCAACACCAACACAAATCAGACTTAAACAGAAAAGCAGCAGGAAGAAAGCAACAGACACTTCCTCACACTGAACTGTTTCTGAGACTGAGGCCAAGATCAAGGTGTTAGCCCAGCAGAATTCCTGTCTGAAGACCGAGGAAGAATTATTTCCAGGTCATTCAGGTTTTGGTGGAATTAAGCTCCTCTCGGCTGAGGGCCCACTTCCTCAATAGCTGGTAAATTGGGTCCACTCACAGCTTCTAGAAGCCATTTATATCCCCACTCCTCCTCTTGAGGCAGCAGCACTGTGTTATGTCCTTCTCCAACTTGGAACTTCTCACTCTGTCCTCCGGCACGGCTGGAGAAAGCGCTATGCTTCCCAGAGTCCTGTGATTAGATTAAGCCCATCTAAATAACCTTCCACCATAGAATGCAGCAATTACAGGTAATTATCCACAGGGCACTGGGCTAACAACAGAATACTGACTATCACCCAGCACACTCACGAACTCCTTTGTTGTTTTATTTACAATCTGCACTGTTTCCAGGGCTTAGGGTATAGTTGAGAAGTGAGTGCTTGTGTAGCATAGATAGGGTCTGAAGTTCAAACCCCAGAATCACAGAAGAGGAAAAAAACAATAGTTCCTGTTTATCTGGATAGCTCAATGGATTGAGGCACATGCCACCAAGCCAAAGTACCTGAGTTCAACTCCAGGGACTCATGTAGGGGAAGTAAGAACCTATTCCCACTTTCTTTGTTATGACTAAAAGAGTATTTCTCTATCCTACTATTACAGAAAATACATTTTCCCAATTTTTCTTCTAAACATTTTAAAATTTTGCTTTTATCCTTTAAGTCCTATTTATCTACAATTATTGTGTGCATACAAGATTTGAGACAGAAATCTAATCTCATTTTCTTTAGTGTGTGAGTGATCTATTATTTATTGAGTAAGTCATCCTTCTTCCATAAATCTGAGATTACATCACTGTCCATTTATTAGGATTGCCCAGTTTCGCAGCTGTGTTCTGGGCACAGTGTTCTATCCTATTTGTACACACACCTGCCTGCCTCAATAGTGTGGTTACCATGTTTCTAGCCTTATTTAGGAAGGAAACCCTTCACCTTATTTTTCTTTGGGAATGTTCAGTTTTTCTTTTTTGAGACAGGGTCTCACTATAGGACTTCACTATGGGACTCACTATGGGATTCATGCCTCAATCTCCTAAGCATTGAAATTATAAATGTGATATGAACTACCATGAACCACAGTGTGTCTGGGCTATTCTTGGTGTGTGTGTGTGTGTGTGTGTGTGTGTGTGTGAGAGAGAGAGAGAGAGAGAGAGAGAGAGAGAGAGAGAGAGAGAGAGAGAGAGAGAGAGAGAGAGTTCGCTCAGGCACCCAGCATGTATTATTCTTGACTTTTTGATTTTTCCAAATACATTTTATTATCAGCCCATCACGTTCCGTTTTAAAAATCCCTCTGGAAATTTTGATTGTAATTGCACTGAATCGGTAGTTCTCAACTGGAGGCAATTTTGGCCTGCAGGGGACATCTGGCCATATCTGCAGATGTTTTTGATTCTCACAATAGTAAAGAATGTACCAATATCATCTGGGGGGGGCAAGGCCAGTACCTACAATGTATAACAGTCATAAAAGAATGAATCTGATCAAAACAACAGTGGTACCAAGACAGAAAAACCCTCACCAACTCTTCAATTTAGAGACAACTGACATACTTGCATTATTCCAATAAGTATGGCATATTTTCCTATTTACATAGGTCTTCCTTAATGTATTTCAATTGTGCATTATAATCCACAATGTACTGATCTCATACATTCTGTGATTTGTTCCTAAGTAATCATGATTTTTAAATTATAATCGGTATCTTTAAAATATGTGTATTGGGCCATTTGTAATAGCACCTGCCACCAAGATTGACAGCCTGAG
This sequence comes from Mesocricetus auratus, assembly GCF_017639785.1. Lineage (NCBI taxonomy): Eukaryota > Metazoa > Chordata > Mammalia > Rodentia > Cricetidae > Mesocricetus > Mesocricetus auratus. Next base: position 84,344,660 of record NW_024429194.1, on the reverse strand, counting down.
TTTAATTCCTGAAAAACACATGGTGAAAGGAAAAGAAAAACTGATCCCCAAAGACTGTCCTCTGTCTGACCTCCATGTGTACACCATGGCATCTGGATGCCCATACACACTGGGACTGGAAAGATGGCTCAGTGTTTAAGAGTACTAATGACTCTAACAGAGGACTGGGATTCAATTCCCAGTACTCACATGGCAGCTTACAAACATCTGTAACAACAGTTCCAGGGAATCTGCTGCCCTCTTCTGGCCTCTGTGAGAATTGGACAAATGTGGTACACACACACACACACACACACACACACACACACACACACACTCACAAATTTAAAAGAAACAACCGGGCGTTGGTGGCCAAGGCCTTTAATCCCAGCACTTGGGAGGCAGAGGCAGGTGGATCTCTGTGAGTTTGAGACCAGCCTGGTCTACAAGAGCTAGTTCCAGGACACCCTCCAAAGCCACAGAGAAACCCTGTCTCGAAAAACAAAAAAACAAAACAAAAAAATTCATCGTTCATGACTGGCTGGTAGAATATACTACATATGTTTTGTTTTTACTATTGTTTTGCTTGACATAATGTATATTTTGATGTTACAACTACCATCTTACCAAAGCTCTTATTTTTGTGTGTCTTCTGTAGACCTTATCTAGTTTTCTACTGGAACGGTTTGTTTCTTTTATGTATTTAACTTCTTGCATGCATATACATGTGTGCTTGTGTGTGTCACTCACCTATGAATGTGTGTGCACCACATGTATGCATGCATATGTATGTGGTGACTAGAGGTCTATGCTGAGTGTCTTCCTCAATCACTTTCCACCTTTTGAAGACAGGGCCTCTTGCTGACCCTGGAGCTCACTGAGTCAGCTACACAGGCTGCCTTGGAGCCACGAGAGGCCTCCTCGCCTGTCTCTGCCCTCAGTGGCAGGACTGCAGGCTTGTGGCAAGCACTCTACCCTCTCCAGCACTTGCTTTAACGTCAGTTGTTTACCGTGATGGCTGGACCCCCACCACAAAGCCAAGGAAGGTTGGGAGTTACTCTGCTCGATCTTAAACACTTTTACAGCAAATGTATGGAAAATTTCACATCTATTTTTTCTTGTATTCAAATTTAATTGCATTTTGGTCAGAAAAACTGGTTCGCATGATACAGTTTTCTTGAACTACCTGGTGCATTCCAGGAAATTGTCTACCATGACAGTAGGTTCAGTCTCCTTCTGCAGTGCCACCAAAGTTTGCTTCCCTTTCTTTGGCGTTACTTCACTGGGAATATTCACACTTTTTATCTTCCTGGGGAACTGAACATTTTTCTATTAGCTTTCTTACTCTGTTTGGTCCATCTTACTATAACTACTGATTTGGGGGCACTGCACGAATGTGGAGATGGAGATGAGAGACAACCTTCAGGAAGGTTCTCTCCTTCTACGTTGTAGGTTCCGGTTGCCAGGCTTGGTGACAGGCACTTTTTCTCATTGAGCCATCACTATCATTATTATTTTAGTTAGTTAATGATATCTTGTTCTATCCATCTGTTTTCACCCTCAATGTGAACTTAGACTCATAGCATATGTCTGGGTTTCTTTGCCTCCATCTGATAGTCCCTGTCTTCTAACAGGAGCCCCATCTGCTGATATCTGGCACAATTAATAGATCCAACCTCATTCATGTAAGTTTACTTTTTAAATTCCTACTTGACTTAATGTAAACTTCTTCCATTTGTGACGATTTTAACCTTTTCGTATTTCATTTCTTCCTTATGGGAGTTTGTGCATTCTATTTCTGTTTGGAGCTTGCCCTGGAAAACTCTTCATACGCATTCATTTGTGAAGGTTTGGAGTCAGATATTCTCAACACTCAGAACAATGCAAAGACCTTTAATGCCATCTACCTTCAACTTATGTGCCATAGCCACCCACTATTTCAGAATTTTTTTTTTGAGGCAGGTTCTCATCCAAACCCAGGCTGGTTTCAAACTTTTGGCAGTCTTCCTGCCTCAGTCTCCCAAGTGCTGGGACCGACTGTCATTTTTTGTTTTTGTTTTTGGTTTTTTTTTTTTTTTTTTTTTTTTGGTTTTTACGAGACAGGGTTTCTCTGTATTGTTTGGGAGGCTATCAGTCCAGCCCGGCCTCGAACTCACAGAGATCCGCCTGCCTCTGCCTCCCGAGTGCTGGGATTAAAGGCGTGCGCTACCACCGCCTGGCACCGACTGTCATTTTTAATCAAAAAGCTAAGCAATACTGTTTTATACTGAAAGTACTTAATTCTGTATACATTTATTCATCGTTCTCTTTTGTTCAACCTTGCTTCTAAAATAATTATTCTTCTTTTTGGACATATATTCTAATTTTCTAAAGTAGTTTTCTTTTTTAATTTTTCCAAGTTCTTTTCAAAAATTCACCCATTTAGTCCTTATAATTTCTTTAAAACTGATTGTATGTGATTCTATCCTTTATTTATATACATGTTTAAATACATGTCTGTACAATGCTCAGTATCTGACCATTCCTAGGGGACCAAAGTGACCCTCACTTACTGTGGTGATGCTGGCCTATGAGCTCACTGCTTGACTTCACATGGTGAAAATCCCAAGGACTCACTGGTGACCTGAAGTGGTTTCTCTCAGCAGAGAACTTACATTCAGGGCTCCTCACAGTCCTGAGAAGGCATCCAAGACTCTCCTTCTCCATGCCCAAGGCCCAGAGAACTCATTGTTTAGCCAATGACACCGATCAGTGAGTCGATCCTGAAGTGCCACTGGTACCAGCTCCCAGTCCTGCTGACGTCAGCTCACACATTCTCTCCCTTTATTGTTAACATTTGGAAGAAAAGTCCTTGGGGATCCTCACAGTTCTGTAGGGACAGTGAATTCTCACACATCCTTTATGACCACTGGTGATCATACAACAGAAGGGGCCCCTGGAGTTATTGCTAGAAGCAGGCATTTGAAAAACTTTTATCATAAATTAGCATATAATACATTGGGTTGGCGCACACTTGTAGTTTCAGAGCTTGGGAGCTGAGACAGGAGGACTGAGTTCAAGGTAAGATTGCACTACACAGTAAGACCCTGCTCCTCTCCTCCACAAAGGAAGGAAAAAAAGACACTCCTCTCAAGCTGTCCATAACTCTTGTTAGTCACATCTCTGTTCGTGTGTGTATTTCTAGAATTATGTTCATCAAGTGCTGATAACTACTTAGGATTGTCACTTAGAAGTGACCAGATCTTTACAATGTGCCTGTATCATTTTACAGGAACAAGGAACTTTCCCAAAATGAAGACCAAGGAAAGGCAGACTGGAAATCAGTATTCCTAGTAAAACCTGTTGGTTTGGGAAGGCTGGGATATCGATTATAGGGTTTATGTTTACTTTTAAAATGGCAAAGATCAACAGCAGGCCTCATCAGCTTAAGTGTTTCAGTGGCACCCAGAGTGTGTCATGAGCCCCCTCATCTGTTGTATCTGAGCAGAGGTGAGCAAGTCATCAAGGTTGTCAGTACAGACAGTGGCATCCATGGCTCTGGCTGTGACTGTACAGGCAGGATGATGACAGCCGTGTAACTGATCCCACAGCCATCACGTACTATTTGCACAGGAATGCTTTCAAGACACACAATGCTGTTCCTTTCCCAACGCCCTTTGAGTACAGAGAAAAACGCACTACAAAGATGGCACCTTCCGAGAGCACCAAGGAGTCAGCGTGGGTAAGCAATGCTTCTGGAGAGGGCCCTGCGTGACGCGCAGAGCCAGCGCTGGGCTGGAGATGCTCTCTGCAGCCTGCTGCTTGCCCCACATAGCAATTAGCCTTCAGTACACCGCTTCCTTCAAAATCAGAACCTTCCAAACAAAACCACCCAAGCAATTGACGAGAATTAAAACTAAGGGGAAATATCCGAGAGTAGGAATAAAAAACAAGACGTGGTGATGTGTAAAGGCTTCTCCAGAGTGCTCTTTTCCCTTGCTAATTTACCTCGAAGCAGTCAGAGCAGCTGTTTCAGCTCTAGGCTTTCTAGTGATGCTCTCAATTTCACATCTCGCTGTAACTAAATAAGGCAGTCGCATCTCTAAACTCCTATGGATGGAAATTTATCTGCACAATACCATCACCTACCTACCTCTCTTTCCTCTAACCCAGATGTGGAAGTCATTTTCAGTTTCTCCCTTTCTCTTCCGGTATGACATCCACTTTAGTCTGCTGTATCTCTTCATGGGTGCTGCCTTCAAATATGACTGTCCCCTCATCTCTCCCACCCAAAGCAGGTCCTGTGGCCAGACTGAAACAATTGTTCCTCACAGTCTCCCTACAACCCACACCTCCTTCATTTCCACATAGAGCGGTAAGAATTATCTCCCCCAAACAGCTGTTTTCTGTAATAGGAACGCAAAGTTCTGTGACTAAGCTAAACATCCCTCCTGTTCAAGGCCTGAACTGCTTCCTAGGTGCAAGTTCTAGCAAATTGAAATTTCCAAATACCGTTTATTATACCTTTTGTTAATTGCTCGGGAAACCTTCAAGTATCTTCCCACATTTCTCTGCATATTCAAATCCAGTTTCTATTCCATTTAGTACACAGCTGGTCTTAGAGATTCAATCCACCCTCTGCTTGTATTTGTCCCCACTCTGGGTGAGATTACTTTACTGTCTCCTCTAGTTATTCACCCCTCCTTCTTCTGACTTCTTTCCAAACAAACACAGTTGACACACAGCTATCCAATCTCCCTTGCACCTAGGAGGGTCCATGTGGCTCAGTGACAAGCAACATGTAAGCCAAAATGTTAACTGCGATTTAGCAGGATGAAGCATTTGTATCTTCAACACATCTTCCTTCCTACTGGCTAGAAAGAAGATGTGATGGTTGGCACTCCGGCAGCTATGCATCTTGAGCTTGGTATAGCAACCATACAGAAAGAAACTAAAGCTGTGGATATCACAGGAAACCACATCAGTCCTCAACCACCTTTTCTATGTTACTACAGAAGGAAAGGAACCCTGCTACAGTTAAGCCCATAGGATTTCCATGACTCCTCTTTTGCCTGAGTCTTGGGACTACCCACTTTACAGATATCTCTCCATTTGCCTGCTTCCATTTGCTACTTCCCTTGTCCCACTAAGGCGGCCCCTGCCCAATTAATTTTCTTTTCCTTATTCTTATTCCAAAATGTCTGCTTTATTTCTTTAAGTACATTTTGAGATCCAACACCTTCATGGAAATAATACTACAGCTAAACTTACTCAACCCAGTTGCTCCTTTCTAAACATAAATGCATACATACATCTATGTATCTAGTGCAGACATCTGTGTATCTAGTATAGACATCTATGTGTCTAGTGCAGACATCTGTGTATCTAGTACAGAAGCAAAGACAGTCTAATGGAGTTTCTATTAACAGGACTCCATCAGCTTCAGCATCTAGACACTTATTTCAAGCAGTACTTCCCACAGCCTCACTCCTGGAACCCATTGTAGTGAAGCTGACTTGAGAGCACTTCCACGACAGCCGAAACATGGGATTTGCCTACCATGCCTGGTGCAGTGCCTGGAAGAAGGCAGGCCATTCTTGACATAAGTATGCTACTAAAGACATTGTAACAAAGCTCCAGGATTTTTTTCCTTTGAGGTCAGGTCCAGCTGTGTGGCACAGGCTAGCCTCAAACTCTCAGTTCTCCTGACTGGGCTCCTGAGCACTGGGGTCTCAGCTGTGGGCCACTGTGCCTTGGGTTCATAACAACAACAACAAAAATCAAGTCATTCAGAGCTCTTCCTGGTAACTGAGATGTGTCATAACACTGGGAGATGCCACTTGGACTTAAAAACAACTTACTCTATGACTGTGAAGTAACGAACTGGAATTTCTTATGTGCCTCAAAAACATGACTCAGGGGTGAGTTACTTTTGAAGTGACTTAGGGACTCACTTTGTTAACTTGCTGTCACCGAAGCTGTGTCTGGTTCATAGCAGGAGCATGTGACCTTTCTGCTCCTTCACCGGGCCACCTCCTGCAGCACTGCAGCTAGGGCTCTATTTAGAAATATTCCCCTCCTCCCAAATGCTGCCCCATGCCACATCTGTCCCAAAATAAAGTCATCACTGTCACTCTGTCCCTGACTGGTTTCCTTTTGGTAAAGGATGGATTTCCATCTGACATGTGCATGTGTGCCCCTAGGCTGGCCTCTGTTACACAAGTTCCATGGTGAAGGGACCTTTGACTCCCACACCACTGTTGCTCCTAATTTCTTCTGGCCATTCAAATTTCAAGTGACGAAGCTTGAGAAGAAAGTGAATCAAGAAGTAGCAGAAAGGGCCGGGTGGTGGTGGCGCACGCCTTTAATCCCAGCACTTGGGAGGCAGAGGCAGGCGGATCTCTGTGAGTTCGAGGCCGGGCTGGACCGATAGCCTCCGAAACAATACAGAGAAACCCTGTCTCATAAAAACCAAAAAAAAAAAAAAAAAAAAAAAAAAAAAGAAGAAGTAGCAGAAAGGGCCTGGGAGATGGCTCCCCTGGGAAAGGGCCTGCCACGCAGACACGAGGACCTTCATAGTACATGTTACTTGAAGTAATCACCTCCACAGAGCTGGACAGAGGGCCAAATACCAACGGCCCTAAAGCTGGACTCAGTAGTCAGCACCTGGCTACTGAGCACGCAGAGCCCCAGAAGCCACGTGAGAGGCAGCTGCCACAGCACAATCTGAAATCCCAGCACCTTGTGGGGGAGGCTCAGTGAGCTACCCTGTCTCAAAAAACAAAACAAAACAAAACCCAACAAGGTGGAGCTTGATTGAGGAAGATACTGGCCTTCACCCCGGCCTCCATATTTACAAGTACTCCCAACATGCATACACCTACATGAACATGTATATACACCACACACACACACACACACACGCACGCACGCACGCACGCGCGCGTGCGCACACACACACACACACACACACACACACACACACACACACACACACACGCACGCACGAGCAAGAAAGTTGACAGGAAACAGTGAAAGGGGTAAAGAAACTCTAAAGAGTCTCAGCCTGGTGTTGTACTTAGTGTCTACTCTGGAGAATTTCTTCCAAAAGAAATGGCTCCTGTGGTGATATTTTTTGTGTGTGTGCTTTAACACATAAAGCTTGCCTGAAGATCAGAATGCGGAGCTGGCCAGGCAATGGTGGCACACACCTTTAATCCCAGCACTCCGGAGGAAGAGTCAGGCAGATCTCTGATTGAGTTCAAGGCCACCCTGGGCTATACAAGATTGATCCAGTCTAAAAGAAACAGAGCCAAGGTGGTGGTGACTCATACCTTTAATCCCAACACTTAGGAGTCACACACCTTTAATCCTAGCTCTAGGGAGGGCAATGGAGACAGGAGTGATATGTCTAGAACGAGAGAGGAATATAAGGAGGGAGGAGACAGGAGCTCAGGGCATTTAGTCTGAGGACTCATAGGGACAGGTTTGCCCCCTTTGTCTGAGGATTCAGTAGAGGTAAGACTAGCAGCTGGTTGCTCTGCTTCTCTGATCTTTCAGCATTAACCCCTATACCTAACTCAGGGCTTTTATTTTTAAGACCAATTAGAATTTGCACTACTGGATCCCCTGAAAAAAAATGTTCCACTACTTCTAGAAGCGTTTTGGTGTTTGCTGTTATAAGTACAGAACCCTTCTAATGCCTTTCTCCAGCAGTGGCACACAGGCACAAACTGAGTGAATATTTAAGAATGCTTGACAAAGACAGCAAAGGATGATTTTAGGATTGGTTTGTATTAATATTATTGCTGATATTTTCAAGCTTTGGTGTGTCACTGACAATTAGAATTCACTGCTCATGTTGAATCCCTGTAGCCCTTTGGGGTCTTGCTTAACGGTTATCTTTGTGAGTTGGGGCTGATAACACCACCACAGAGTGGGTGACTCAGAACAACAGAAATGGTTTCAAACAGCTCTGGAAGATGGGAAATCTGCAATCAGGGTGTCTGCAAGGTCAGGTCTTAAGGGGCCACCTCTTCCCATAGCAGCAGGAAGATGAAGAGAGCTCTCTAGGGTCTCAGGGCTCAAATCCTGTCTGCGGGTTCCACTCATCTCTCAGAGGCCCCACCTGCATCTGTCATCACATTGGGAATTACATGTCAACATGGGGGTGGGAGCAAGCTACCGTCGGTCCATTGCCATAAGCATAGATGCTGTGACTAAGAGGCAATCTCTGAAAACCTTCGGAAGCACTTTCAGCCCTGAGTTCAGTTGCTTTCCAGAAGCAACTAAGTCAGATTTCATCTGTGTTTTTCATCTCCTAACTGCCCATCTTTATGCACAGCTCATCAGTGGGTGCTGGGGAAGCTACGGCAAGATGCCATTCTTTGATGATTCAACAAGAGTAATAGGAAAGATCATTCTGTTTCCCTGATAACATTGTCTTTCCCCCCACACCCTTGTTTTTAAAGTTCAGTAATCCAGAACTAAGATTTGTGAAAGCCTTACATAGAATCATTCTAGAATATTTAACTTATGTTAGAATCTTCAAACACGTTTAAAGAAACATGCCCGAGTACCCAGGCCCCTAGTCTCAAAATGTAAACCTCCTTCATATTCCAGTTAAGAGAAAAAAAACTGAATAAAGATGCCAAATAGGATAGCCACTAGGCTAACAGTTTTAGCTGAAAATCATTTTATGTGAATTCAGAAGCAGTGTGTTCTGAAATCATCCATACAATTGTCTACTGACTATCCACCCTCCTTCATCTTTGGTCCCTGCGGTATGAAGTCTGATGGTGGGGCCGTCCTGCTGATTTGGTGTTGGTAATTCGGTATGAGCCTGGTGTTTTGTTTCTAGCTGTTCTCACTGGACACCCATCATGTTTTAGGCCACTGCTTATAGCACATACTCTTATTGCGCAGACTTGCAATTGTCAGGAGTGAATGCTTCTTCTCGGAGGCTAGGCTTTCAGGGATGAGGACGGAAGCACACGGTGCGGGTGAGCTCCCTGTGGCCGGTAATCTGGTGGGAAACGTCATGGAGTAGGAGGTCCGTTGTCTCGTCCAGCTTGCCACTTCCCTCTCTTTAAAAAGCAGCTGCTCATCCATCAGCAGAGTGATGATCTGCTTAGACTTCTCCCTGATATAGCGACCTGAAAAACAGCCAAGAACTTGCTTTAAAATGGATTAAAACACTAATTAATTTTATCCTAAATAAAATTAAGGCCAAGTTGAAATGTAGCAAAGTGAAAGGCAAATAGAAGACTGTTGGTGAACACATTCTTCTCAGTGTCCACTAAGCAAACAGATCATCAATATTGATGAAATTACATCTTATCTGGTATTACACTTTTCATTTTAAATGCATTATTGGATTTTTCTTTGGAAAGCCATCCATACTCTGCAATAAATCCACTAACACAGGCACACAAGAAAGATTTGAGCATGAAGTTAGGGAACGTTCTCAGGGGGTAAAATGCTTGCTGTGGGAGCATGAGACTCTGAGTTCAGATCCCTAGAAAGCACAAGAAGTCTAGAGGTGGCAGTGTGTGCTGTAACCCCAGGGCTGGGGGACCTAGAGAGAAGGGTCCAGAGACTCACTGACCAGCCAGTCTAAGCAGACTATCAAGCTCCAGGTTTCATGAGAGATGCTGTCTCCAAAAAGGAGGTGGGGAGGCAACTGAGGAAGGCGCCGTGACGTCAACCTCTGGCCCCACGCACAGCTACGCAGAAGGTGTGCAGAAAGGCTAGTTTCTCTGCTCTCATCTCGTCACCATTTCTACCTTTCACATTTCTTCTGTAACTGCTTCAAACCTTGTCTTAAACAACCTTAATTTCTGGTGGATACTCACAGGCCCTAACTGAAGAGGTCCACTTTGTGCTGAACCCACTCAGTGTCATATGAAAGGCACTGACTGGGACTTTAGCTCTTGGGGGTGATGTCAGGCACTACCTTTCCCTGGGAACAGGGCACAGTTTACATCTGTAGATGAGGAAACCACATCTCCCATTCTCAACTTCAGGAGATGGTCTTCTCTCCTTTCTCCTCCACGGTACCTTACCCTGCAGCCCCGAGCCTCTTGCCAACAACACAGAACTCTGCGCAGCTTCTTCCAGGAACTCTGCCTGGCTGGATCCCTGACTCATCTGGTATCCACCTCCTCAGAGCAGCTTTCCTCCTGCTGCCCTCTGAAGAAGCCCCGCCCAGTCATTCCTCATCCTGCTTTGCTCTGTGGCATCTGTCACTACTCTCACCGGGGCATGCGCTTGTTGTTTGTTTCCTCACCTAGAATATAAACCCCGTGAGAGAAGTCTCATTGCAGACACTGATGGCACATAACATATATTCAATAAATATTTACTGAGTGAATGAATCAAGAAAGAAACATCATCAAAAAGTTTCAAATGTTCTCCTTGCTATGGTGTAAATGAAGCAGATTGCTGGAAGATGCTGGGAGCCAATTTACAACTTAGCTGCCTGAGAAAGTTGCTTGGCTTAAAATAGCCTCCTGCAATACCCCCAATTAGAAACTAGAAATTATGGGCTAGATTTGGAACATTCTACTTGGAGTTTGCGGGGACTGGTGGGATGTGGGGGCAGCTAACTGGCTCCAAGTGGCAAGCAGGCACAGCAAGCAGAAAGCTAGTTGCACTGGTGGAAGCCGCCTCCTCAGAGCATCACAAGTAGCTTCAGAAAGACCAAGCCACTGCATTTTAGCCAAAATAAGGAAGAAATCACCCAGAAGTGGGCATCTCACTTAACTCTGCGTCCTTCCCCAGGCTCCCATTCTGCTGCCCCCTGTACCAGCCTGGCCACTCTAAAGCACCCCAGTGAGAAGGGAAAGAAGCAGGGAAGAGTCCTAAGTCTGTTTCAAGGAGGACAGAAACAACAGCCATAGCAGGGCAGCATCCATTCACTTCTAAGCACTGCGTTTCTAAAGACATGAAGGAGCACACAACATAAAACCAGAATATAAAAGCAGCAACAGCTTCATGTCTGAAACAAGAAAGAAATGGGGCAGGGTAGGAAACATGGGTTTTCTGAAATAAGATTCTCTCCATCTCTGCAACCTGAGGATTCCTTCTTCTTCCTCTAAACTGAAATAATCCATGAGAGTGACTGATTGATCCAGTTTGAAGCAGTCGAATGTGTTATTATTGACAGGGTGGGGGTTACAACCCCACAGCACAGGGCGGGGGAGACTGTTCAGTGGTTAGAAACACTGGCTGCTCTTGCAGAGGACCTGGGTTCAGTTCCCAGCATCCACATGGCAGCTCACACCATGATTAACCAGTTCCAGGGGATCCAGAACTCTCACACTGGCCTCTGTGAGCACCAGGCTTGCACATACATGCAAGCAAAACACTCACACACATATAGATAATAAATACTTTTAAAAGGAAAGTATAACATGTGACAAAAATAATAATAAATAAACACAAGATAATGAAGACCTAGAATGAGGGCAAGATCAATATGGCAGAAGGAGGGACAAACAGACGGTCACCTTGGGGCATCTTCTCAAACACAAGGTAAAGAGGAGAGACAGGATCACTAGGGTGTCTATGCAAGAGACCAGAGTCCAAACACATGGCTTCTGCAGTCATTTAACCATCTCTCAAACAGTTCAGGAAGTGTCTAAGCACCGAGGACACAAGCAAGAAAGAGAGACAAGTGTGCATGTGCACTCAGGTTCTGTTGGGTGAAACACCAAGGGAGTATTATCAGGGTGACTTCAAGCAGAGAAAGTTTTCTCAAGAAAGTATGGAAGGGTGAGATGCTAGACATGAATGTGGGGTGCAGTCACGGCAAGTCTTAGTGAGGAGGTTACACAGCCCTGGGCCTCGGACTTGGCAGGCCCTCCTTCCAGCCATGCCAAGAGCACCTTACACGTGTCCTTTGGAGCTCTGCCCATTTGATAGATGTTCTTTCCTCCATCAGACTCCAACATCCACAAAGTTCCCAGGACACTTGAGAAGTGTGTGAGATGGGTGAGCATGGAGGAAATGTTTCCCAAATGCTGGGGAAGGAGAGACTCAGAGGTCCTGGGCACTGAGGTCTGTTACTAGAAGAGTGTGTGATAAGAGCTATAGAAACACATGTCTGCCATAACAACACTTAGAAAACATGCTAACACTCCTGTCTCCTTCTTATCCAAATCTACTGAATTTTACTTCCACTCTGAGTGGGGAATATGAACATATAATGCCCCACCTCCCATGCAGTAACCAGGTCTACCAACCAAATCCATTAACTAAATTTATCCTTCCCCTGCCTTAGTTCAGATCATTTGTTGATTATGGTAGCTTAAATTATTTACCTATTCGAATGTCTTCCTTCCAATGTGCCTTCCAACAGGCCTCAAGTAGGCAGGGACAGGAAAACATGAGAAGCATCCGAACTTTAATATATGACCAGGTTATTTCTATTTAAAAACAAAATACCCTTCATCCAGGGGCTTGGAGGGTACCTCAAGTGGAGCACCTGCCTAGCATCTTTGGGGTCCACAGCACTGCAAAAACAAATAGACAAGACAAACCCCATCCATGGTGTTGACACAGTGAGGCCATGCTTCAAAGTGCTGCTCTGCTCTGCTGCAAATGCCAGCAGTAACAGCCACTGCCAGTCTAAAAAAAAAAGATAAAAAAGCTCCACAGAGAAATACAAATGAGAAAGCCACATGTGTGGCTGAAGCCACGGGGCTGCTGGGCTCTTGATCTGGCAGCTGGGGTTTCAGCAACTTAGGGGTCGGAGATCTAGACCTGATTTCCCTTTGATGTGAGGGGACCGTGTTTACTAAAAGATAGTGAGAGAGGGACATCACTCACCGCTCTCTGGGATGCATCCATCCATGGCTATTTATGTGGACCAGAAGCAGGGGCATACACATAGTCTTAACACATGGAAATAAGGTAAGGGTCAAGCCTGGGTCTGCAACACCTTAGTTTAACTGCAGGGCTCAAACTCCAGGCAACTTTGATAAGGTCTGTACTGGAGGCCAGGAAGGAACAGGGTAGAAGAAATGGAGCAGCTACCATGAAGGCAATGTGAGCATGCATAGCTACAGGAAGAGCCTCCCACTCAATGAGCATGAAGCCATCACTCTAAACCACATTAGAGAGTCAATAAGACTAATTCTACTCCAGATGAAATGTGTCTATAGGATCTTCTGCAGGATCAATATTCTACAGGATTTCACATTTTTCCTTAAAGATTTTTAAATAAAGCATTGAGAAATTAACATAGGGCAGGGAAGATGGATCAGCATGTATAAGTATTTCTTGCTCAAGCCTAGCACTTGAGTTTGATCCCTGGAACCCACATAAAAAACAAATATGGTGGCTCACATCTGTAATCCCAGCACTCCTACAGTGAGATGGGAAGAATCGAGAGAATTTCCAGAAGCTCATGGTCCAGCTAGCATAGAGTGGCAGAGGGACTGAAACAATAGAGACCCTTCTCAAACAAAGTGGGAAGAAGGAACTGAATCCCCAAAGTTGTCCTGACCTCACTAAACATGCATGCACATACGCACACACACACTTTCTTTTAAATGCAAGACTCATATATAAATAAGAACATGGAGCTATGAAACAAAACAAAAATGAGCATAAATGAGAACAAATGGATCTGATTGAATCAAATAAGCATCCCAGATATGGAACTACAGTCAAAATTGAGATTAAAAATAAAAACAAAAACACACTCAACATCTTAGACACAGTCGAAGAGAGACTTGATGGAGGTAAGCAGCACCAATGTACTCAAAGTACAGTAAAGAGGCCACAAGAAAAAGAGTAACTAAAACTCATAAAGGACAGATAGTAAGGCCCAAATTTTCATCCAGAAGTTTCAAACAAGATTTTTTAATATAAAAAAGGAGGATTCAGAAAAACAAATATTGGGGATTACATGTAAGTTACGATCTGCAGAACTGGCCAAGAATCCCTGGCTGGGGAGTTCACAGGCCCCAGGGAGAAGCTACCACTATTATTTTACTCAACTGACAAAAGCATCAAAATGCCTTCTAAATTTCTTTACCTATGCCCATAGATTAGTGCAGTTCTCAGACCTCATTGGAGAAGCTCCTCTACTCAGAGATGCACAAGTGAGCAAAGAGTAACTTTGGAGGGCTCAACCATAATGGGGCATCTGTATCACACCCTCTCCTCCCAAGGGCCATCATGGAAGAGAGGACCAGGAGAACAAAGCAATACCTTCTGAACAAACACAACAAGTAAACTCGTGAACTCACAATAGCTGTGACTGCCTGACCAAGGCCTGTGTAAGATCAAGCCAGTCAACATTCCAGCATGGAGATGGAAGAAACATAAGTCCTCACCCCACCTGAGGAGCTATGGACAGCTGATGGCTTCTGGGAGAGAGAGAGTCAGTTTTCTTTAAAGGTGTGTGGTCTCTTGTAGGTAGATGTTCTAATGTAGGACCCAACACCTAGCACAAACTGGAATTAGGAGGCTCTTGAAGGGGAAAAAGGAGAGACAGAGAGAGAGAGAGAGACAGAGAGAGAGAGAGCGCCGAAGTTGGGAAGGGAGTGACTGGAGGGGATGTGGGAGGAGTTAAGGGAAGGAGAAAAGGATGAATAAGATAAAAATACATTGTACCTATGTATGAAGTCCTCAAAAAATAATAAAATAGTACTTTAAAATTGTCTTCTCCCATGCATACTTGTTTTTATCTGTAATCCCAGCACATAGGAAGCTGAGGCAGGAGGATCACAAGCTCAAGACCAGCCAGGGGGACACAGGAGACTGTTACAGAGAATATGAGGTGGACTGGTGAGAAAGTTCAATGGGTAAAGGAACTTGCTGACAGCCTGGTTACCTGAGTTCCAGCCTCAGGATCCACATGGTGGAATGATAAAAATAACAAATTTATTATATGTATTTGGTGTGTGTATGTACATGCCCAAAGGCCATAGTATGAGTGTAGAGATCGGAGGACAACTTGTTGGAGTCAGTCTCTCCTCCCACCGGGTGGGATCTGGGGTTGGGCCCAGGTGATCAGGCTTGGAAGCAAGTGCTGTGACTCACTGAACCATTTCATTGTCACCACCCAAAAAATTTAATTAAAAATTTTCCAAACACTTATTGATAGTTTTTGCAGCAAGCATGAGGTCCTGGATTCCATTCCCTGCACTACAAAAGGAGAGTGGGGGAAATCAATCACCATGCAAAGCCAATAATAACAAATCTATACCTAGAGCCGCTGTAGAAAAATAGGAGATGCACAGTGTGGCGTCTAGGCAGGGAGAGAAAAGAAATGTAACCATCATTTGATTTTTAGGTTAAGTCAATAGCAGGCCTGTCTCTCTTAGCTGTAGGTAAGTGCTGCAGTATTGAATTAAGCCAAGGTCATTGATATCCTATATCTGGGCAGCATTTTCCTTATTAAGGAAACTATGAATTATGGGTCTGGAAAGATGGCTCAGCAGTTAAGAGCACTTACTCTTCCAGAGGATTAGGTCTGAGTTCTAGCACCCACGTGGTGGCTCACAACTGTCTGTAACTGCTGTTCAAGAGGATCTGATGCTCTATTCTGGCCTCTGTAGACACTGTACATGCATAATGCACATACATACATGCAGGCAAAACACCCACATACATACATAAATACTTTTAAAGGGAAATGTATTTTTTAACTTCTTTATTGACTCTTTAGGAGTTTCTTATCATGCACCCCAATTCTGCTCACCTCCTAGTTGCCCCATATTCTCCCCTCACCCCTGACATCCCCCCCACATAAGGTAACAAATCAAAGAAGCAAGCAAACAAAAGCAAAAACAACAACAGAAAAATCCCTTTGCTTCTCCTTCTTTCCTGCCTCTCCATCACCTCTTCATTCGTCCTGGTGGCTTTGGGGGCTTCGGTGTCATTCAGTACACCCTTTATCCCATCAGCTTTACTGGCACATGTTCATTGCAATGAGAACCAGAGGCACAGGTTCAAGGCCTCTGGTTTCTGGTTCACCATCCTCACTGGATCCTCCCCAGAACTCCTCTGGGATATCCTGTAGCTACCCTGAGTTATGGAGATCTGTGGGTATCATTCCACAGGACCAGTCCCTTACCAGCTCCAACAGGTCCTAGATGGGGTAGATGCTAGGATGGGTCAACCCAAGGCCTGGATGTGGGCCTGGGTGGTAGTCAGGCTGGTCAGTCTGGGCCTCTGGGGCCACCTACCTTGGTCAAGAAGTCAGAGTCAGCTCCCCCACATGCATGCCCCCAGGGTTAATTCACCCTTGCCTTTGGTAAAGGGTGGGGACCATCTCTCCAGTATACGGGAGCCAGCTCTCTTGCTTTAGTGTCCAGCAAGAGGCAAGGCCAGCTTTCCCAGGGCCAGAGAAGGGCATGGCTGGCTTAGCATGGCCCTCTGATTTCATCTCAATGGTTCCTAAGGCCTCATGAGATGATTCAGGCCACATACATCAACACAATACATCAAAACATGGACCCAGACACGGCCCTTAGCAGCAGCTTGGGCTGGGACAACATCCTGGCTCTGGTGGAAGGAATGTCTATTCAGATGGGAATGGTTCTGGCAGCCATATGGTTGCTGGACACCACTAAGGCCTCAGGTTGCAGCCCCAACCCTGGGCCTCTATGTGACCTTTGGTGGCAATGCAGGACCTAGACTTCAGCACAGACCCTAGCTGCAACAGGACCCCAACATGGTCCTCGGCAGCAGATGAGTCTGGATATCACCACTGCTCCAGTGACAGTATGGCACTGAGACACCATAGCCCTCGACCTCAGGTGTCTACATGGACTTTGAAGGTAACAGGAGCATCGGACATCAGCACAGACCCTGGTTGCAGTAGAGCCATGGACCCTGACACACTCCGCTGAACCTCTGGCCATGACATTGAGTAGCAGCACAGGTCACTCAGATCTGGATGCATCCTGGCCCTCAGACACTACCAACCTGGAATCAATCTGGCTGATCTGACCCTGGGCATCCTCACAGTGCTCAGTAGCAACAGGAGCCCCATATGTGCACACTGGCTGAGGTAGGTGGAGGCAGGAGGATCATGAATTCAAGGCTAGCCTGGGCTACACATTTTAGGACTGGAGGGATGGCTCAGAGGTTAAGAGCATTGGCTACTCTTCCCAATGACCCAGGTCTAAGTCCCAGTACCCACACTGTGGCTCACAACTAGTCTGTAACAGACTAGTTGTGAGGGCTCTGACACCCTCTTCTGGCTTCCATGGACACTGCATGCATGTGATATAGAAATACATTCAGACAAAAGGAAATTAATTAGTGAGAAATAGTTGTCCAAATAAAATCTTTCATGTTTAAGCCTACTGTCTGTGGAGTAAGACCTCTTAAACTGTTAAAAAACAAACCATACCAATCACTATAGTCTTTGGTTATCATTTCCTGTTTGTTGGGGAAGTCTTATGCCAATAAAGCACTGTCTGGCCAATAGGGAATCTAGATAGGAGGGGCTAGGAGTCCAGGAGGATTCTGGGAAGGAGAAACAGAGGAGAGTCAAGATGTAACGCCATTGGGGTAGGAAGCCCGGAAACCTCTCCGGTAAGAAACATACTTAGATTAACAATTATGAGGTAATTACTTAAAGCAGAGCTAGGAAGAAACAAGCAAGGCCAACAGCTTCATAATTAATAGAGCCTCCTGTGTGTTTATTTGGGACTGATGCGGATCTGGAACCAGGCGGGCGGGAAGGCTCCTCTCAAGGAAAAGGTTTCCCTTAACACCTGTTTGGTGTCTAAATCAATCAGATGACAAAAATTAACCTTTTGTTCTCTTGTCAAGGCCATTTGAGAACCTGGTCCTTGGAGTCACTTGGCTTGGGAAGAACATCTGGCTCCTCTAGTCTCTTTCACAATTGTTCATTCCTTTGAGAGTAACTCAAGCTTGACTGTGGCTTTGTTTGGGAACATGGACAAAATTACTCCTCTGTGTCAACCCTCCTCTTTACAGAATGGACACTGACTCAGTGGAGTCTCCATATTTAGGAAAAAGAGATTATCTTTAGAAGCTAACCATCCAATCACTTCTGGACTTGAGTCCTTGGATGCAGCTGTGGGGTGAGAGCTGGGATACCCTCTGCCTCCCTGACTCATCAATCCTTTCTGCTTGAATTGTAAGAAATACTAACTCCAATGACATTGTAGCATTTTTGGAGTTGATCTTATGGGGTCCAGAAGATGGACAGCAAAAACAAAATCAAACACGACTTTGTGTACTATTTTTCAGTAGGGTTGAGAAGTGCTCTCCACCAATAGGGAATAGGAATAATGTTTCTAGACAACATATCCAGATAATTTTGTGAGGGGATAATGGGAGCATTGTGATTCAGACCACACTAAGAAAAACGGGGCAATTTGAGCTAGTTCAGAATTATCATCAACCATCAAAACTGTGTTTCTGGGTGCAGCAATGGGAGTCCCATTAGAACATCTATCTGTCTTCTTGCTGAGAAAGGACCAAGGCAGTTGTCTCTTCTATAAATGAGAATAGTGGATTATAGGTGACAGATTACAATTCTATTAGTATTGTATTATAAAAAAAGAGTCAATGAAAAGGAGGAAAATAGGAGGGAAAGTAGGCCAAGCCCTGAACTGGCTGATACCCTTCCTTTACTTGGTAGAAACATAACCAGCTTTGGTTGTGAGTAAAACTTAAAGGCAGAGTCAAGTGGGGTCTGTCTAGCTCTACCTTGAAGAAGATTCTGGGGAGCAGTTACAGTGGATGTTCCTTGGAGGGGGAGGCAATGAAGGCGAGGGACTGCACTCAAAAAGAGGAGTTTGCTTAGGGCTACAGGCTCCAATAGCTCCTCCCTGATCAAATCATGGAGTTACATATCCTTGTGTCCTCGTGTGCCCTATCTGTCCTCCCTCATGTGCCCAGCTCACCAGGAAGGAGTCAGGGCCTGGGAAACTAGCAATTCCCTTCCAAGTCCTTTAGCACCTTAGCTCAAAGTCACCATGCAGCACTGTGCTGCTGAGCCGGCCTTCCTGCTTCACCAGCAGCCCTGGCCTCGGGCTTTCCAGAGCAGGTGGCAGAGCATAGGGTCAGGAGTGTGTGTGAGCCTACCAATCCAATTCAAGGAAAATAATGAAGGTTGTGGGGTCTCTTCATTCTCTCTTAGCCTTACACCCTTTAATTTTTTATCTCAGCCTCCAAAGAGTACTTGGTTTTGCTGTTTTGGTTTTGAGATGGGGTTTCACATAGTCCAAACAGAGTTGAAACGTGCTATGTAGCTGAGGCTAGCTTTGAACACCTGATCCTTCTGCTCCCACATCTCAATACTTTAGCTTTACAGTGTGCTCTCTGTACCAAGTTATATGGCTCATGACTATCATCCCTGTACCTACACCTCACTTTTTGAGATCAGGTCTTTTACTGAACTTAGAGCTCACTGACAAGGCTAGACTGGCTGGCCAGTGAGGCCCAGAAATTGTCCTCCTGTCTCCTCTTCAGTGCTGGGATTACAGCCATATGACACAAGGTCTGGCTTTTTTAGGTGGTATTAGGGATTGAACTCAAGTCCTCATGCTTGCACAGCAAGCACTCTCCTAAAAACACTATGTGACACTTTTACTAGGGCAAATGCACACATTTATTTACTTGAACATTGGAGAGAGGCTTTACTTGATACATCTCAGCTGTTTAATCTTTAAATCCCAAGACTTTGTCTGTGGCATCAATTGACCAGGTAGGCATAGGTGAGATTGTTTTACTAGCATTTCTTTTTGTGTACTGGGATCAAATCGAGGGCCTCGCACATACTGGGAAATACTCTGCTACCACCGAGACACATCCAGCCCCAGATGCACTTAACAATTATATTAGATAAATCTAAATTAAGTGAACCCCTAAATATTGTTGGCAGAATCTGAGAAGGAAGAATTAAGCAAATTTATAGAAGAAAAAATCACAAAGCAATAAAAACAGTCTCGGTCATTGGCACTAAATGATTAGCAAACACTGAAAAGAAGTCACCCCGCTCTGCCTCTTTGCTGCAGTTAATATATGGCCTGAGTTGTTCCCTGGGGACTAGTGTGTTGCCTAGACTTCTTCAGTCTGGCAGTGTAGATGTGGTAGATCTCTAAGAGGTGAGCCAAGTGGAGGACTTAAGTTAATGTGGGAACATGCCCTTGCAAGGGGCCCAGCAGTCTCTCTCTGGCTTACTGCTTTGAGATGGATTTCTCCTTTCCAGGCTTGTGACTCCAGCTTCCATGAAGTCGTCTCTAGGGATATTGATACCTTGCTTCCAAATCTCTAGAACTTCGAACTAACGAACCTCTTTTCTTTATAAAATTAATTGCCTTTGGTATTTTGTTGCAATGATAAAATGGAATTAATACTCCCTCCGTTTTTCTTTTTATTCTTTTTCACTATCATTATTTACAATGGTAATTTGAGATTATTATAAATAATGAAACAATTTTTAGAAAGTGACTTCCTCTATCCATCCACCATACACACTCCTGTGAGCCACCAGACCCTTCTTTGGGCCTGTAGTAAGGAGTATGATGGACATGGGGACGGGCCAGGGCTGGCAGAGGAGAACTGCATCCCTACCAGGACCACAGGCAAGGCCTTCCTAGTTAACACTTGCACTGAGTTGTTTCAGTGAGAGCTCATGTCCCAGGAAATGCAAATAATGAAAGATCCAGCCCTAATGGCATTAGACTGACGGCTTGCCATGTGGCCGACCCTCAAATACGTCTCTATCTGACTACCACTCTCTGAGCTCATTATGGGGTCTACTTTACAAAAGAGAACAGCACAGTTAAAGTGATGAAAGACCTTTGCCCAAAGTCAGAGCGCCAGTGAGTCAGAAAGCAGAGATGGGCTCTGCAAAAATGACAAGCTCACACCTCAATTTCTTTGATTGACCTTGGCATAGGATCCAATACTATTTTATTTGATGAGAATCCAAAGTGAGTAACTCTGTTGACACAGCACTGGCAACATTTGCTGCTTGCTCTCTCTTCTGTTTGCTTTCTCTGTCGTTGCTGGGCACAATAAATAAGGAGTACAGTGGGAAGACTAAGCAGTTGGGTGAAGGTCACATTTAACTTTAAAGGAATTCAAGTCTTGCTTCTTGCTCTCACAAAGGGAACAAAATGCTAAAACGTGACACTGTGTTAAGTAAAGGTACTTTGTTTAAATGCACAGTGGTATAACTTAAAGTCACAGGTTCATGATGACCTAAAACCTATAATGTGTTTGTTAAAGAAAATTATTTGTTCATAAAAATGCCTATTATAGGAAATCTCATAGCTGACCTATGTTATGAATGTACTCAGTGAGCCTGTGTTAATTAGCCCACCACCAGCACATATCTACAACTGCATTTATTAGTCTGCAAGCACATGTCAGGTGTATTCTGATTAAAGTTTTGACTAGTGCTGTCTGACAAGAGAAGGGGAAAAAAAGAAAACATTAAGCCTGATCCACTCTGAAGCTGGATTTTTTTTCCACCTACAGTGCTTAGTTGTTGCATCAAACTGGCTGGGAGTCATGTGGGAACTGTCAGCTTCCTGCAACCCAAAGTCTAGACTCCTCTGTAATAGGAGCAATACTCCCAAATTGCAGTTCTTTGATTTTATAGCCTTGACTTGGATAATCACATCTAAAGTAAACATTCCTGCATTTAAAAGACATTTTTCTTGCCTTTTTGGTAGTGCGCCTAGCCTTTAACAGCCAAGCCATCTTTCTGCTGTGCATAGGGGCACAGCACTAAGGAGGCAGAGGTAGGGGGAATCTGTGTGAGTTCAAGGCCAGCTGGGTGTACACAGTGAGTTTCAGAGCAGCCAGGGCTATGTAGAAAGACCCCTCTTAAAAGAAAAAAGGTAGCCAAGCAGTGGTGGCACACACTTTTAATCCCAGCACTCAGGAGGCAGAGGTAGGTGGATCTCTGTGAGTTTGAGGCAAGCCTGGTCTACAAAGTGAGTTCCAGGACAGGCAGGACTACACAGAGAAACACAGTCTCAAATAAACAAACAAAAACAACAAACGAAAAAGAAAGAAATAAAAATACTTCTTTTTCTTTCTTTCCTTGAACATTTTGTAAACAGCTCAGGTCTTTTGAGTTACTACACTTGCTTAGAAAGGACACAATCTTCGTTATGCGTTTCCCTCCTGCCCACGATGTGTTCCCTCTCTGTCTAAACCTTTCAGGAATCAAATACCTGGTATTTTCTTTCCTTCTATGGGATTCTAAACACAACCCAGACCCCAAGATATTTTGGTCATTTATAGCCTATGTGAATATAAATAAATGAATTATGCTTCTAGAATATTTGCTTCTACAGTTTAATGTATAGCTGCAAATGAGGGCTTAAAAGGCTTAGTGTGTTTAAAATCCAGTGGGCAACTAAGTAATTGATGTGGCCTCATCACTCTATTAGAAGACAGGACAGAGAAGCAGAAGCACCCTGTGCGTAAACCAGCCATGAATATGGATGTGATTTGCCTCATTTCCCAAGTAAGAGGTTAAGGATGGCCCTGGAAAACCAATATGGTAATGTTACCAAAGGATGCTACTTCCAGGAAAATGGTTTAACATAGCTTTCTAATGACACTGAAATTTTGTTCTGTTAAAATGTATCCCTTTTTGAAAATATGCCTTTCATTTAAATATGTAGATACATGCACAAAATGACCTATGTAAATAAAAGCAACTGCAATTTCACAACTCATTTAATCCAGAATAAAAAGGCTCTTATCAACCTATAATGAACATATTTCCTAAAATCTAGTTTTAGAAGAATACCATATTTGTATAAGCGTATGTTTGATAGTATGTCAACGTTTCACATTTCATTCAGCATTTCCAAATAGTTTTAATTAAGTTCATTCTAGAAATTCAATAACACCTTGTTATGGTATTTTACAGGCCCAGTTATGACAGGATTATTAGAAATTAACACAATATGACTAAATGGTATCAGGACATGTGAGTACTAATTGTGTTCAGTTGAATTGGTGTGCAGCCTTACCTAAGTAGCTTACATCCCACCAAGCTTTAGCTTATTTTCTCTGTGAGAGGTAATATTCCCAGAAGTCCCTCTTTTCCATGGGGAGATGTTCTAAGGTACCCCAAGATATGGGTAGTCCAAACACTGCAGACCTGATGCTTTTCCTACAAACATGCATTATGGCGGTGCTTAGTTATAAATCAGGCATGGGAAACCCAGCTCTCTCTGATAAAAAAAAGGCTGGGGTTAGAAGTAGTTTTTAAGTATACCAAGGTATTCTGTGTTTCTTAACAATCTCTGCCCTTAGAGAAATGTGTTATCTCGAGCTAATTTGATGGGATACGCTGATTCTCACCACCAATCTGGGAGAAGAGAAACACCCGAACTCGATCTACTCTAACCATCCACTGTACTGAAAAGGGGATGGGTGGGATAAATGAAAAGCAAATGTTAAATTCCCAGAGACACAGGCTCACTACAACACTGAGACCTCGCCATAAGACTAGAACATCTGTCGAGGTCCTCCCCTTACCACCACACCGCTGGAGAAAAGCCTACTTTCCACAGACCTGCCTACCTGTTCATCAAGTCCAGTGACTGCAGAAAAATTACAGGACAGACTTAAAGGCAACAATCATGGTCTGAAGAGACCGAGCAAGCATGAAAAGTACAGCCAGATCTGCAGGGATGAAGGAATCACCACGAGCAGAGGCAGCAATGATTGGGATGCTAAGGGCGCTAATGGCTAACAGAGTCACCGTGCCAATAAGAGATAAGCAGCATAGGCAAAGGGGTGGAAAAGCTGAGAGAACCAAAAAGAAAACATGAAGATTGAAAGCCACCAGAGAGAGTCTTTAACGGGCTGGCGTTAGACAGGATGTGGCTGAGAAAAGAGCCTTCAAGTTTCAGAACATCTCAGAAGAAACCTAAAGAGAAATGCATGAATAATAAACAGGCAGAGCATCTGCACCTCTGGGACAGCCATGAGGTAATGTAAGTCAGTGGGAATTAAAGAAAATGAGAGAAAGAAATTAACAGAAAAAACGTGTGAAGCAATAGCCACAGTAATGCCAGGGAAGCTAAGAAAACAACCGTAGGCATATCATTTTAAAACCCCCAGAAACATAACAATAAAGAAGCCAGAAGTTTTTTTCCTATAAGGGAACAAAGACAAGAATTATATTCACCATCTCTTCACAAGCCATGCAAGCAAAAAGAGAAATACCAAAACTGTTAAAGAAAAGCCACAAGGCTAGAATTTTGTGCCCCGTGAAATTGCCATTAAAGTGAGGAGAAATACCTTCTCCAACCAAAACGAAGAGATCTGCTATCAGAATTCCTGCCTTACAAGGAATGTTCAAAGAAATTTTTAAATAAGAAGTAAAACAGCAGAGGCTAGAAACAGATACTCATGAAAGAAGAAAGTGCCGGAGTTGATGTGAGTAAAGGTTAAAAAGATCTTTCTTTTTCTTATTCTGTATGTTTGTTCAAAATAATAACCGTAGGGCTAGGGTGTAGCTCAGTTGGCAGAGCACTTGCCTAACATGTAGGGAGCCTGGATACGAACCCTCGCACTTTGGAAATCAGGTCTGGTGGCCCATGCCTGTAATCCCAGAACTTGGGAGGTGGGAACAGAAGGATCAGAAGTCCAAAGTCATTCTTGGCTAGATGGTGAGTTCAAGGCAGCCTGAGCTATGTGGGACCCTCTTGTAATGATGGTAATCAGTGATGTATTTGGAATGCATATATTCCAAATGTACGGCTGCAAGATGAATGATGGCAATAATATAAGGAATGGGAAGGTAAATTAGGACTATTTTGTTATTATAAGATACTGGCATTACCCATGAGGTTGTGTAGCATGCATCAGTCAGCTCTCCCTAGCTGTAACAGATACCAACTCATAAAGAGGATAGGCTTACTTTGTGTCTCAATATTAGAAGCTTCAGGCATGATAAATGATTGGCCCTGGTGCTTTGGATCCTAGGATAAGGCAACATGTGGACCTCATGGCTAGGATGTGAAAGAGAATATGGAACTGGGATCCCATGATACCTTTCAAAGTCATGTCATCTATGACCAGAGACTTCCCTCTAGGTTCTACCTCTTGAGAGGGCCACCACCTACTCCCCAATAGTGCCACCATCAGGGGACCAATGACACTTTCAGACACTTAACCAAATCAAAACACAGTGTTATATAATAATGGGAACAGACTGGCTATAAACACACACTGAAAACTCGAAGGTACATGAAAATGAGGGGAAAGGATGTATAACTGATACACCAAAGAAGAAGAGAAAATGAGGTCATATAAAACTACCAATTCAATCACAAAGCGGCAAGTAGTTGATGTGCATGATGTCACATAGTCTAAGCACTAGTAAAAAGGGAGTGTGAGAACAAGGCCAACAAACTGAAAACAATGAGAAATATAGCAGCTATTAATCCAACAATCAGAAATCATTCTGAGTACCCATGAGTTAAATACACCTATTAAAGGACAGAAATGGTCCCAAGAAACAAGATCCACTTAAATTCTGTCTGCAAGAAGCTCACTTTAAATATAAGAACGCACTGAGAATTAAAAGTAAATGGAGGGTTGGGTGGTGGCACTACATGCTTTTAATCCCATCACTCAGGAGGCAGAGACAGGAGGATCTCTATGAGTTTGAGGACAGCCTGGTCTACAAAGCAAATTCCAGGAGAGCCAGGATTGTTACACAGAGAAACCATGTCTCGAAAAAGCAAAATAATAATAATAATATAAGCAGAGAATCTGGGTATAGTGGCATGCACTTGTAGTCATAGATACTGGGCAGACTAAGACAGGAGGACAAGTTTGAGTCTAGTCTGAGTACCAAAGCGAGACACACCCCTTGGTGGAAGAGGTTGATGAGCTAGGGCTGATATGGCTGCTCCTGAAGAAGTCTTACGTATGGTAGCTAGAGAGATTGCTCAGTGGTTATAGTTAAATAGGTGTATTTAACTCATAGACCAATTACTGAACAACCCCGAGGACCTGAGTTTAGACCTCAGCGTCCACATGACAAACTGGACACAGCCTCTCCCAAGCTTATAACCCAGCATGGTAGAGAACAGAGACTGAGGGGCTTGCTGGCTACTAGCCTAGCTGTAAAAACCAGAACTCCAGGTTCAGAGAGCCCCTGCTTCAAAGGAATACGGTAGAGACTGATAGAGGAGAACACCTGATACTTTCCCCCAACTCATCCCCACCCCACCTCACACACAGGAGGTGGTAAGAAAAACTGTTTTGTCTATGATGAATAGCCTCTTCAAAGACTCATGCCCATGATGAGAAAGAAAAAATAACAAAAATGTGTACCGCACTAACACTATTCAACAGCATGAGTAGCAGCTTTAGAAAGCATAATTGATCAGACATCAGACCAAGGAAATTTACCCATGGTGAGAAGGGCACTGAGTGACAATGTCGGTGGCAATTCTCCAAGCAAACAGCCCTTAGTGTCTACACATGGAATCAGAGCCTCAAAATCCAGAGTCAAAGCTAATGTAACCGACATTTATAGGCTACTTCATTTTCATCAAGCTCATGCAGAACATTGACCAAGACAGGCCACATCCCAAGCCAGGGCCCACATCAGTAAATTGGAAGAATATAAAAATCATACAGTATCTGTTTTCAGACCACAACAGAATTAAACTGGACACCAGCAAAACTATAGTTAGAAAAATCCAAAAAATATCTGGAAACTAAACAACTCACCTCTAACTAATACATGGGTTAAGGAATAAAGCAGGAAAGGTAAATTATTTTAATTGACGAAATGAAAATACAGATTATTAAACTTTGTGGGGTGCATCCAAAGTAGTGCTCGGAGGAAGTGGGGGGGGATTTCTGAAGAGACCTGACAGACAGAAGAGACTATGCAGGTTCCTGAAAAGGGAACAGGCCCTCCCTCCTACTGGCTGAGCAAAGAGAACAGCAAAATTAAGACCTAACCAAGAAAACCAAAAGTCTTTGTTTTTTTCCCCAGCAGAGTTCAGGCTCTTGATGATTTGTGTGTAGGACAGGCTTCCAGTACAAATGGCTTGGATCGCTAAATCGTGTTCTAGTACTTTCCCAGTGACATTACATGAAGCGCTTTTCTTCCCTAACCTAGCAGCAGCATCTTTATCCAGCAGTGTTTCCATGCTCACACAGCTTTTCTCAGGTCTCTCTTTTTTTTATGTGCCAAGGTCTGACTAACACATGGCATGTGCCCTCAGAATCTGGTTAAGGAAATTATATATACACATATATCACATATATACATACAATATGTCATAAAAGGCACCACACTGATATGAATAAAACAGTACATCAATTACTATTTCTCAGGGAGGGAAAAAAGAGTGTGCACACACAGGAAAAGGTCTCCAAGTTGGGATCTGAAGACTACATAGGAATTAAACAAACAGCAAGAAATGAATATTTTAGGGGGGAGGGAACTTAAGTACAGTACAAAGTAACATTAGCAATGCTAATTGCCAGAGCAGTCTATACTGAAGGCTAATGAGATAAAAACACAAAGACAGATTGGGGGCCAAACTCTCAACTAGACACCCATCAGTGACACCTTCCAGCACATCCACTATCCTCACAAGGCACATTTCAAAATAAACTGAATCAGGCCAAGAGCTACCCTTCTACAATACAACATTCATTGGGAAATAAACATAAAAGGGAGATGCGTATAAGGTAAAGTGATATCCCTCAGTGTAATTATCTTCATTCACTGGTAAATATTCAATTAATAAATGTGACATTAGCCAATGCAATCAATCAATGGCTGATGCCCCTTCCAAAAAGAACAGATAAATACACTATGTGGACGTGTCTGCTCTGATCAATGCTTTGCTTGCTATCTTAGAGGTAA
The DNA here is from genome assembly GCF_017639785.1 of Mesocricetus auratus. Lineage (NCBI taxonomy): Eukaryota > Metazoa > Chordata > Mammalia > Rodentia > Cricetidae > Mesocricetus > Mesocricetus auratus. The sequence goes on along the minus strand of NW_024429194.1, from coordinate 84,316,822 downwards.
CCAATCACTGAGAGACACCAATGACACTGCTCTGTACTTGGTTCATATATTTGGTCCTGAGCTCAAATGTTAGAGAACTGAAAAACCTTTATAAAGATGGATTTTAACATGCTCACACCTTACTCCTGGAAAAGCTATAATGAATGCATGTCTGTCTGAATATTTGTAATTCTATACCTTTCAACTCCCTTCTTCCGAATAGCTCATAGGCTCTTTAGAGCAGGGACTAACTAGCCTTCTGCTTTACAGAGTCATCCAAGTTCTCAGTCCGGTGATAAAATAGCTGCTCTGGAATTTTCAAGGGAAACCTGCACATTTTAATTAGCATTGTTTTACCTTGTAACAGTAAATTCATATCAGGACTAAGGAAGCAAAGGCAGGACAACTGTAGGCTTGAGGCCAGTTTGGACTATACAGTGAGATAGTGAGACCTCATCTAATGAACAAAAACTTAATCTTCATGAAAGTTGATTTATATAAAAATTTCTGAATGAATCAGCACAGCAGGATGAAAACTCAGGAAGAGTTCTCAAATTTCATCATTAAGCCCAAAACCTAATCTAAAATGAACACTTAAAAAGTAAGATGTGCACTATGATTAAATCTGATTTATGCTAGAAATGCAGAAAATCAAGGTCTTAGACCATATTCACAAGATAAAAGGATTTTTAAAACACATAATCAGCTCAATGGGAGCATAAAAAGCACTTGACAAAAGTCAACATGGTTTCTTAGTTTTAAAATACACACAAGGGGGAAAAATTGAAAAAAAATACACTCAAGGGGGGGATGGATCAGAGGTTGTAAAGGAGCCGTCCACCAAGCCTGATGACCCAAGCTTGATCCCCAGAACCTACATGGTGGAGGGAGAGAACTGACTCCTAAAAACTATCCTCAGACCTCCACATGTATGCTATGGCACATAAGCATTTGCTTTTACACACATGCACAAACGTGCACTCTATAGTAATAATAATAAATAATAATAATAATAATAATAATAATAATGATAATAATAATAAATTTGAAATACACTTAACACATCAGGAACAGATTAAAACCTCTTCGACCTGAGCAAATATAAAAATCCCACAGCTAACCAATATGGTGTTGTGACATGTAATCCTAGCATTGGGAGACTGAGGCAGGAGGATTGTGAGCTCCAGGTCAGCCTGAACTACATAGTGAGACCCTGTCTCAAAACAAAAAAAGAACTGAAGAAAAGAAAACCCATAGCTAACATCATTTTTAATGCCTAAAAACTTTCCTCCTAAAAGCAAGAACAAGGGAGGGCTGTCTACACTCACCACTATTGCTAGAGAAAATGCCATGACCAAGACAACTTACAGAAGGAAGGGCTTGTCTGTCTTATAGTTCCAGAGGGTAAGAGTCCACCATGATAGGTAAACATGGCAGCAGGCAGGCACAGTGGTCGGAGTTGGAAGCTGAGAGCTCACATCCTCAACCACAACCGGAAGCAGAGAAAGTCGACTGGAAAAGGGTGAGGCCTTAAGCTCTTAAAGCCTTCCCCCAGTGACACACTTCCTCCAGCAAGGTCACACCTCCTAAGCCTTCCCAAACAACACTACCCAGTACTCAGTCTCCTCTTGCTGCCTGTGGATCAAGATGTGAAACTCTTGATCCTTCTCCAGCACCATGCCTGTCTGCATGCCACAATGTTTCACACCATGACAACAATGGACTAAACCTCTGAAACCTTAATCAAGTCCAAGTTAAATGTTTCCTTTTATAAAAGTTGCCATGGTCACAGTGTCTTCCACAACAATAGAAACCCTAAGACAGCTCCTATCTTGTATACAGAAATATAAACTAAACAGAAATCCAAGATCTGAATAAAAGAATGTTCTGCTAGCTTTATGTCAATCTGACACAAGCTAGAGTTATCTGAAAGAGGGAACCTAAATTGAGAAAATGCCTTCAGAAGATCCAGCTATAAGGCATTTTCTTAATTAGGGATTGATGGAGGATGGCTCAGCCCACTGTGGGTGGTGCCTTCCCTGTGCTGGCAGCCCCAGGTTCTATAAGGAAGCAGGCTAATAAAAACCATGGGAAGCAAGCCAATAAGCAGCACTTCTCCATGGTCTCTGCATCAGCTCCTGCCTCCAGGTTCCTGCCCTGATTGAGTTCCTGTCCTGGCTTCCTTCAATGATAAACAGTGATATGAAAGTATAAGCCAAATAAACCCTTTTTCACCAACTTGCTTTTTGGTCACAGTGTTTTATCATAGCAATATATAAACACTAAGACAGAGAGTTAAAACTACAAAACTCTTAGAAGGAAATACAAATATAAACCTTTATGACCTTGTATTTGACAATAATTTGTTTTATATATGATATACAAAGTAAAGCAACCAAATGAAAAATACATTGGATTGCATCTAAAGTTAGAACTTTTAGACAGATAGTGGTACACACCTTTAATCTCAGCACCAAGGAGGCTGAGGAAGGTGGATCTCTATGAGTTCAAGACCAGCCTGGTCTACAGAGAAAAGTTCTAGGCCAACTAGGGCTACATAATAAGACTCTGTTTAAAAATAACAATCAACTCTTGTGCATCAGAGGATAGACACATCAAGAAAGCAAGGAGACAACCTACAGACTAGCAGAAGACACTTTTAAGCCACCTGTCTGGTAAGGGTCTTGTGCCCAGGATATATAAGGAATTTTCAAAACTCAACAATAAAAGAAGTCATTTGAAAACAGGCAAAGGACTTGAAACGACATTTCTAAAAGACAACAGCTGTATCTCCAGCAGGGACATGATGCTTGATATCATGATTCTTAAGGAAACATAAAAGAAAAGCACAGCAAGGTCCATATTTATATGAAGCAGGATTAACTATAGTTTAAAGATGGACAAAGTAACAAGTGTTAGCAAGGATACTGGAAAAGGGAAACCCTCTTGCACTGCTGATGGGATGTTCAGTCCCTCCGCAGGGTTCAGCAGTTCTTCAAAGGCTAAACACTGGCATTAGTACATGTTGTGGCAATTCTACTGTTCTGAATACACCTCAGAGAACTGAGAGCACAGACCTGGACTGACCCACCGATGCTCACTGCATCGTCATTCACACCTCATGAGTCTATCAGCAGATGAATACATTTGTTTAAAAGTGGTAAACACAGAAAATAAAAGGGTATTCAACCACAAAAGAATGGAGTTCTGATTCATCCTACCACATGGATGAGTCTTGAGGACCATTGGATAAGAGAAATAAGCCTGATGGTGAGGAAAAAAACACAGTAAAATCCCACTTATACTTGAGTGGACTTAACAGTCAAGTTAATCAAGACAGAAAGTAGAAGCTTAGTGGAATGGGAATGAGGAATTATTGCTTAATGTTGACAGTGTGACTTTTAAAAAAAGGTTTTAACAAGAGTGTCGATGACTTCACAACACAGCAAATGTAATTAACACCACCAAACTGCACACTTACAAATGTAAATATGTGCCTGGCACACACCACTAAGCCCAGCACTTGGGAGGTGGGGTAGGAAGATTAGAGTTCAAGGTCAACTCAGCTACTTAATAAACTCAAGTCCACATGAGATTGTGACTCAAAAAATTAATACAAATGAACACAAAAGGCAAGAGACACATGTGTTGTGCATATATATCTTTTAAAATATATATTACATTTTAAAACAACTTTTAATGTAATAAACAACCTTAAAATATATATTATATACTTTATATTTAAAAACTACATATTATGCATATATATGTATATATCCAAGTATGCAATATGTATGGTATGTGATTTATACCTCAAACTTTTTATAAAGAGGAAAGAACACAGGAACAAGCTCTCAATTTATGGAAGGATATAGAGGGACTTTGGTGTATACTGCCAGTGAAAGAACCAATCTAAAGAAGCTTTATGGCTGTAAGCTCTTGACATCTGGAAAAGGTAGAGCTTTAAAGACCAGTGGTACCCAGGGCCAAGAGGGTGAAGGTGGGTCATAATCACACTTAAGGAAGTAAAGGGACCCTGTTTAACACCGGGTGGTAGACATAGGACATCATGCCTTTCCAAAACCTACAGAGCTGTGTGACACATATCTATGAACATTATCAATGCTTGCTGCCACTTGTAGCAAATGTACTTCACTGATGTTAGCAATTAGAGAGATTTTTCATGTAGGTGGAGAAGGGTACATAGAAATTATTTTTGTATAATTTTTGAATTAAAAAATGTAGTTTTAAAATGCAGTAACCATAGAGTATAGTGACCTTTATTCTCTTCTCATGATTTAAATACTATCACTTTAAATATAAATTATAACTTCACATTTCTAATGCAAAAGAAAATAATGCTGGTTCTTCACCTTTGCAAATAATTTGGCACCAGTCCCCGTCAATATTCTATAGCCCTTTCCTATGTCATCTCCTCTCCACACCCAGAATTATTTTATGATCTGAGTTTCTGCACTTCTATTAAGTGCATTCATCTCAACAGCCTTTGAAGACTTCAGAGTCCCTAGAAACACTTCTCTTATTTATGACTAAGTTCCAATCTAATTATAATTATGAATTATGGTGACATCAATATACAACTGCCATGCCACCTACTTTCATTTGCTGTCTTTGTTTTTCTGTGAGGTGTCCCTGGATCTGTGTGTTTTGGACAAACGCACTGTTCTCCCAAGTGTCACTCAGAGGATGGAAATGAGAACCAGGCTGTCAAGAAGAGAGGTGGTGGGGACAGTTAAGGACAACTGTTCAAGCCCAATGTGATGGTGTCTGCCTGTTATCCTACCATGTGGGAGGCCAGAGCAGGAAGGCAAGCTCAGGACATTCTAGACTACATAACAAGACACCCTCAAAACCAAGAACCACCTTGCTCCAGTCCAGGGTTTCAAACAGTCTGCCCCGCACCCCTGTCTTCACGGACACACTGCCTCATCTTTTACAAACTGTTACCTTGGTCTTTTCCAGCTTCGTCTACGTGTTGAAAGTCTTTCAGCATTTGAAGGTTACACAAGCCCTCTCTACAACACTGAATAACTTTCTTGGAGCCATTCTTGATGAGGTAGTCCATCAGGGCAAGGCATTTGTACACGTGGCGCCAGTTCTTGCCGTGGTCACCGAGTCGTTGCCATATCATGTGCATGATCTCTGAGAGGGAGGCTGTGTTGAAAGTCATGTCACTGATAGCTAGCATCAGAGAGCTAGAGGGACCCCAGGGGTCATTGGAAGTTGCTTCCCTGACTTTTATTTCAGCCTCTGAGTAGTTTTTCATGAAGTTTTTCACTTGCCTTCTCAAAGACATAGCTACAGCTGAATCTGAAGGGAGGGGTGGTGAGAGCAATGGGACAGGGATGACTGGCCTACAGGGCTCCTCGCAGAAGATCTGTCCCGGGTTCTGCAGCTCTCAAACACAAATGATTCATCTCCACGTGACGATAAAGTATCGATTTCCTGCAAGGGAAGTGCAAAAACTATGTAAGTTCCTTAAAAAAAAAACCAAAAGTGTCTACAGGAGGCCAAGTTAGTCTGAAAAAAAATCTGTATTTAGTTTCCAAGTCAGTCTGTCTAGGGAGGAGAGGACTATATAGGTGTTCTTAGGATGAGCATAGAACAATCCCTCGCAAGGTTGAACTCCATTATCCAAAGAAATGTAGGTAGTCTATCTGTTCCTAAAAGTTCCTGCAGAAAATATAAAATGAGTATAAAGGCTTACATGGAGAGCAGACAAATTAGTATTTAAGGGAATTTGCACTCTGACATCGTTTAACATATTCTACCATTACACAAATACCGGGTCCTGAAATAATTTAAATGGTGGTGAAAATAATATGAGAACCTCCTAGTACCCTAACCCCTAACTTGTTCCCTCTAGAACTACAAAGCACTAAATCAAACTTACATAGATTCTACTTTCTTGTTCATCTAGGGAGCCAGCACCAAGACAAACACGTCTACCTCCTCGGATCTACAACTAATGCCCGGTACCCAAAACCAGTATTTTAGCCTAGACAAGGCTAGCAAACTAGAGAGAAAGGTTCCATTACTTTCTTTACTCATTTTCGTAAAAAAGGTATGGGATTTAAATTCAACAGTGTCAAAGTAATGAAATTCCCTAAAATCTAGAGTGATTAACATGTCTGTTAGCTTCCCAAATACACAGAAAAGGAAGGTATTTAGGGTAATATAAAAACACATTAAAACTTAAAAGAGGTATGCAGCCCCAAGAATCCACAGGATGCTTGTGAATTATCAGTTTATAATTTACATGACACTGGTCCCTTCCTCTTTTTCATCACTCTGCAGGAAGGTGAGTCACTTAGTTTGCAATTTCTCTAGTGATTCACCCCCCCCACGGCTATCAAGGCACTGTGCCAAATTGATTTTGAGCCCTGATGAGCATCCAGACCCAATGAAGCCTAAATGAACTATAATCAGATTTTACTATCGAAGCTGCACACATACAAAAGAAAAAATCAAATCCATAACGACTGTTTGTTATTTTTAGTTGTTTTCTTAGCCTCCTTGGCTCCTAGCTCATGCCTGATTAATTTGTGTGTTGAAGGAAGACATAATTTTCAGATGCATGGTAAATGAACTATAACCTTTTTGTAAAACAGGAGATCATTAGCCCTCTGTCCTGCCATTTTTTGATAAAAAACCAATGAACTCTCAAATAAATGAGATAGGAATATAATCAATTTAATTAATATTTCTCAGAAAGAGACCATATCCTTGAAGAAAAAGAGAAGTGTGTGTCTGTGACTTTCTGGTTGTCTCCTTTGCACCCTGAATACAAGCATTTTGTCTGACTTCCTCCTGTAGCAAAAACATGATTTATCATGTTTCAGTAAACTATTAAAAATTTCAATTTCTAGTGTCCTTTTTCCCCCTCCACCAAACTCACTCAATGCAGAGCTGCACTTTTAACACCAGCATAGATCAACAAATATTGATCTGTGTCTTCACCAATCTATTTTTAAAAACTGTCTTAGAATCATAGCTCGCTGGGATGGAACAGTTATTATAATCTTTTGTTTTTATATATTTTGGAAAGACTGTGTCCATTACTCAGTTTTCCTATATTCTCTAAACTATATCCTTAAAATCTTTGAAGTGTTTTCTTAGACAAATTTTCTGCCCCAGGGAAAAAAAATAAGAGCCTTCTAGCTCAAAACAGTAGTTTTAAATGCATGTGCCCAACACCATGCCAAAATTACTCTCCCAACTGTTACAAATGCCACAAAGAAAAAGTCTAGATAGGTAAATTAATATCACTAACTCACATATGGTGACAGGAACACAGAACGAGCCTCCATTCTACCATAAGGAAGTCAGTAATTGGTGTCAGTTCTAAATGATGTGAGCTTATTATGTTTTAGATACTTAACTATAGAGAAATGCTGTTTGCTCATACCCTGAGGAAACCTAGAGATTACATAATTAAAGTCATGTGCTGCACAGATGCTTCAGTCAAGGATGTCACACAATTGTGGTCATGCAAAAATGTATCACCTACTGACGTCATAGCCATCTCAGTCTGGGTAAGAACATCCTATGTTTCTGTAGACCTATTAGAGCGTATCTCAGAATGGGACTGTCATTAAGCACCATGTGACTCTATGGCATCTGAGACAAAATCAGTGGTAAGGAGGCAAGTCTCCACTCTTGACTCTGAGTTGCCTGGCTACCCACACCACCATCACATTGAGAAATAAGAGGGAAGAAGGCAATTCATGCCCCAGATTCATCATCCCTCTGACGTCTATCTCACTATGAAGGTCAGCCTCTTTCCAACACCCAACTGATTTCTTCCTTGGCACTGAGATTTCTTTCATGACATTTAAAATAATATGTACTTAACTGCTTGCTGTTTGACTGTGGCAAATAACACCAGACTAGATGTTCCTGAAGGGCAGAGACCTTGGCCTGACTATCTTACCACTGTAAATCTATACCTAAGGACTACCTAGCCATGGTGGGAGCCCAGGACACGTGTGAGGAGTGAAAGACTAAATGATCCCGTTTTGGGATAACCTGGAAATAATTCTATAACTTTCAATTTCAAGCATGACATTTAAAAAAAAAATCTAGCTCCTGTAATGTCACGTATGTAAAGCCTGGAATTTGAGCAAATATTGTCGAAGCAATCAGCAAATATCTCTTGAGAACCATTTATACAGTGTTGTGAAGAAACGTAAATCATGTTCCCTACGGTCATCTTCTGTCTTCAGTGATTTTCCCAAAGCTTATTACATGGCAACCTCCATCCTAGGCAAGGAGAGGGTAAGGGAAACAGATGCAGAAGGTCCCACCCTACCCCCCCCCCAAAAACGGCTACACCGCAGCTTTGACTGGTGTCGCCTCAATGTATTCAAGATCCAACGTCCAGGATTTGAGGTCCGTTCCCTAATCAATGACATCCCTGGGCCATGGTTTCCTCGGTAACAACATAAAGAACAACACTGCCTGGGGCTGTGGAGAGGAAGAAAGGCAGGGACTTGGGGACAATTCTGAAAAAATGGAGGGTAGAGACTGGATCGGCTTCCACTAGACAGGTCTCTCCTGGCACCCCTCTTTTGATTTTTCAACAGGGGGTTCAGAGCCAGGTCACTGGGTCACACAAGAGACCCAGTCTGACGACTGCGCAAAAATGGGCAGATTCCTCAGATGGGCAACTTCACTGAGGAAATTTCTGGAAGGTGGGAGGGGCAGCCTCAGGGCCCTTGGGCCTGCCGGTGCCTAGGCTGATTGGAGGCAACAGGAAAGTTAGGAAGTTAGGCGGGAAGGCCGCTGGCTTCCCACCCTCCGCTCTGCTCCACACTGGCGGTTACTACCCAGCGAGCCCTTCCAGTCACCTACCTGGGGCTCTCTTTCCCCATCAAAATCAATACCCCAGGCTCTTCTGCTGCCTCAAGAGACCCAAGCGCCCACACCGTTGCCCACTTCCGCTTCCTCACTTCCGGCCCCTGAGCGTCTGCCCTCTGCAGACCCTCTAGCCAGGTGTCTGCAGCCGGTTCGTTTCTCCAGGCCGGAGAGGATCAAGCCGATCGAAGGCAAACGTCCTTGTTATGCAGTCTCAGTCAGTGGCACTGCTATAGTTTCGCTGTCTAGATTTTTACGATTTGTGTTACTGTTATGAATGGCGCAGATTTAAATGCCGCCCTACGAGCACTGCCTGCCACCTCAGAGGTTAAAGCGGCTGATAGCCTAGCGTATGTAAAGCAGTGTATGTAATGGTCCCCGGTGAAGTGACTCAAGGAGAGCTTCAGGTCTCAACGAGGGCTAATCTTTGATAGAGTTAACCCATCGGCGGTGAGCACGCAGTTTGTACCAGGCGGGAAGGACCCCGAGATAAAGCACAGCCCTATGCTGCGTGCGTTTACAGATCAGTGGAGGTGACAGGTGCAGTCATCGAAGACTGTGGCAAGATATGTATCGCATAATGAGAGAGGAGACAGTGTCTAATTCTGCCAAGGAGTATTTAAGGGCAGCTTTCACGGAACACTTTACATCCGAATTAAATCTTGGAGGGTGACAGGAAGTTCACAGGGCAGACAAAGAAGAGGAGGACATCAGAGACAAAGGAGGTATCACGAGTAGAGAGACACAAAGGCAGAGAGCACCTATTATCTCAGTAAAACTACACGCCCTCTAGTCACCATTGACTGTAGAAAAATTATTAGCGGAGCAACAGTAGAAGATAAGCAACAGGCAAGCCCCAGAGAGGCCTGTCCCTGTGGACACGGACGGTATAATTGAGTTCATGTTTTAACACACGTTGGTGAATGAATGGAGATTTGACGAGGATGGAAACGCTTAGAAGGCAGGGAGATATTTCATAGTACAAAGTAAGGTCTGATTGTTTTTTACCCTCCGCAGCTTCAGTTATTGTAACAGCCAACATTATTGATACTGACATGCTGATAGGGAAGTAAATATAAAATCATGAAAGGTATGAAGGAAGTTGGTGTGCTTGAAATATTATTTAACTGGAAATAATATAATTAAGACATAGCCAGAAGCAGCCTGGCAAAACAGCCTGAAAAGGCAGCCTGGAAAACAGATTGTCTGGGGCCTTGAATGTCATTCGAAGATATTTAGATTTTCATTCAGTGAAGTGGTGAGGGAACAAATGAGTATTTTATACATTGCGTTATAATCTACATACATCTTATGTACATTTCAAAGATCCGCTAAAATTGGTCATTATCATCCTGCTTTACATATGAGGAACTGCATTCACTGTACATCATTAAGAATCTGCTGTGTGCTAGACACTATGTTACACCATGAAAATTGTAGTCTGAATAGTCACCCACATAAAAGGTTGCCATGACAAGGGCAGCCATAGAGTGCAATAGGAGCAAGAAAAGACTTCCAGGAGGAAGTGAGCTTGTAGGAATGCATGGGTGGTAAGACTTGTTTAGGATACCCAGTTAGCAAATGCTTTAACTGGACCCCTGGCCCTAATCACTGATGTCCAGCTCTGTCTTCACGCCCCCAATCTAAAGACAATCTTCCATCCTTGATTGTGAGCTCCACTGATATTTTCACTCACCATTCTACATGCTGTACTGTGAAGTCAGAGATTGCAATTTGCTGGTGGGGAGGTGGGGGGGGTGTTTCCAAGACAGGGTTTCTCTGCATTGTTTTGGAGGCTGTCCTGGAACTCGCTCTGTAGACCAGGCTGGCCTCAAACTCAGAGATCCTCCTTCGTCTTCCTCCCAAGTCCTGAGATTAAAATCATGTGACACCACTTCCCAGCTGAGATTTCGATTTCTAAAAACTATTCAATTTTCTTTCTAGAGTGTGTATTTTTTTCTGCGTGTGTTCAGAAGACCTGGAAGGACAAAATGCTGTAGCAAGTCTGGGAGTAAGTGAAGAAGGCCCTGAGACAGAAATCTAAGACCTCCTTCACCACAACTCCAAATCCAGGTTCAGTTACCCACAATAACTATAGCCTAGAGTTAGTAAGTGGATAATTCCTGAAAAAAAAATCAAAGTTTACATTCCATGCCATTTCCATAGCACAATCCCACCTGGGACCTGAAATGTATGTCTGTTTTATGCACTACCTCTCCGTTAGTCGTATAATGGCTACCAGATGGATTGTCGCATCATGGATATGCGTTGTTCAAGTAACCCACTAAGGTAGCCTAAACCTACTTTACAGTGTCTACTCCCCTAAGGCTACTGCACAACGCCTGCTCCTCTCACTTCCTGCCATCAAGTATTTTTTTTTAATTGAACCCAGTGCAGTAAGATACTCTTGAGAGGTCACCTCACTTAGTGTTTCACCTGCATGTGCGTCTATGCACCAAAGTGTGCCTGGTGCCCAAGGAGGTCAGAAGCAGGGATTGAATCCCTCATAACTGGAGTTCCAACCAGTTGTGAGCTGCCATGTGGGTGCTAGGAACCAAGCCTGGGTCCTCTGCAAATGCTCTTAACTGCCAAGCCATCTCTCCAGCCCCTTGTTTGGTTTTGCTTTCTGAGACAGCCTCACCATGTAGCTCAGCCTGACCTGGAACTTACTATGTACACTAGACTGGCCTCGAAACTCATGGAGATCCTCCTGCCTGTCTCCTGAGTGCTGGCATTAAACAGGGTTTGCCTGTTTAATCCATATAACACTGATTGTAACTTATGACCAATGTTCTTCATTATTCATCTCTTACCATATCTAATATGTAAGTTAAACAACGTCATAAATAAGTATGTCCAGGAAAAAGCCATAGTCCATAAAGGGTTTGGTGCACACACAGTGTGAAGCATCCCCTGAAGTCTGAGTGTTTTCTCCCGGTAGAGAACAACTGCAATGGGTGTGGTGTGCATCCTGTCCGGATTGTGCCAAAGCAACGAGCTCCTGGGCTTGACTCCAAACCATGTAGGCACGAGAGAAAGGGGTATGGAGTCTATGGTGATTCTCAAATTTCTTTTGGGGGTGACTATAAATGTCAGTTGCTCAAGATTAGGAAGATGATCTGAGATGGTCTAACAGGAAGAAATGATACATTCTGGCCTGTACATTTTTAATATGAGGGTCCTGTGAGTGGAAGTCCACTGGGAGACAGGCTAATGGAGAGAAATGGAACAAGGAGAAGGTTTGTAGCCAGCTGTGAAGCCTTAGGGTAGAAAACACACAGAGAGTGGTTGGTGAGGCAGATGGAAATAGATAAGGCATGCTGGAAGATTGCAGCCCCGTAAGCTGCAGAGGGGTTGTCTAGTCTCAGCAGAAGTGTGGAGTGGGCCCACGCTGGTGGAATTAGTGCTACAGATGTAATATTAGGTAAAGGGATCCTCTGTATCTGTTTCCATCCATTTGGAGTCACAATGTAATTGATTACTGTGCTATTCCCTGTCCCCCAGTACAAATGTCGTTCTTTGATAATGAGTTGATTGATGGGGTGTTTTGTTGTTGTTTTTAATTTCCTGAACTGGAAGTTTTACAAAGAAATCAACAACCTTTTCTCTGCTTGGCATCCAGGATTCTGACCTCAGCCCATTGCCACTAGCTCTCCAGTCTCAACTCTGGAGGCATCCTTTCTCCAAGTGGTTGTCTTCTCTGGCTAGACCCATGCCCCAGGAGGTAAGTGTTCAGTCTCACAGCTTTAAACCCCTTCTGCACCCATAACTTTCCAAGTTGCACTGGCAGCCCTGATCTCTCGTGACCTTCAAGATTCTCTATTAAGGGCTCTGGCCTCCCTGTTAAGATGTCTCACTAACATTTCAAAATAAGCATGTCCAAACCCTGACCCTTTCCTCCACACAGGCTCCCTCACCGTGCCTCCTGTCTCAGTGACACCGCCTTGTTCTCGTTTCTCAGGCTGGGAGCCTTGGGGTCCATTTGGAAACTTGTGTTTCACTTTATGTCATAATTATCAGATTCCTTTTGAAATACAAGATGGCTACTGAATAAATGGGTTATCGATGCTATATCCCAGTAGATAATACAGTAATATTAATAGGTTGGCCCTGAATTGAGACAGCAATCTACCTGCCTCTACCTCTAGAGTGCTAGGATTAAAGGTTACCACACCTGGCCGCTTCTTGTTTGTTTGTTTGTTTTTAGGGGCGATGAAGGGATGGTGTCTCCCATTGTGACCCAGCCTGGCCTAGAACTTACAATGTACCTTAAACTCGTGTCAGTCCTTCTGCCTTGGGCTTCTGAGTATTGGGGTTTTGGCCATACATGTCTGTTGTTAAACTTGATAATCTCTGTATGCAGAGTCCAGCCGTTCCCTGACACCTCTACTTCACTAAGCCACCATCACTCCCACAGTAACATCCTGGGAATGCCCAGCTTCTCTTCTTGGTCCCTTACAGCAGTGGTTCTCAACCTGTGGGCCATGACCCCATTAGCAAACCTCTAGCTCCAAAAGTATTTACATTAAAATTCATAACAGTAGCAAAATCGCAGTTATAAAATAGCAATTAAAATAATTTTATGGTTGGGGCCCATAAAAGCATGGGAACTGTATTAAAGGGTTGCAGCATTAGGAAGGTTGAGGACCACTGTCTTACAGCGTAGAGTTTATTGTATGAACCTTTCCTGGAAAAAGATAAACAAATATCTTCTTCCCCATACAGGGACCAACAACAGACAAAAGTAAATGTTCTGTCCAAGTTGAGCTTAGTGAACCAATTAGTTTTATTTATAGCAGTGGTTCTCAACCTTCCTAACACTGTGACCCTTTAATACAGTTCCTCATATTGTGGTGACCCCCAATCATGAAGCTATTTTCGTTGCTACTTCATAACTGTAATTTTGCTATTGTTATGAATCATAATGTAAATATCTGTGCTTTTTGATGGTCCTAGGTGACCCCTGTGAAAGGGTTGTTTGACTGTCCCCCAAGGGGTCTCAATCCACAGGTTGAGAACCGCTGGCTTATGAGTGAGGGGTTACTGGCAGGAACAAGATCATCCGCCCCACCCTCCCCCGCAACAGCCACATCACCATGACTTCCCCATAGCAGCTTAGATGGAGTTCCCCCTTTGATTAACCTCTCATCTTCTGAGACCACATGCAGCCGGGGCAGTTACATACCCCTAAAAGGAAGGGTGCAGGAAAAAAATGGCTGGAATCCCAGTCTAAGGGCCATCCCCTGCCCCTCATTAAGGCTATGGAGAAAGCCCAGTAATCCAGATTTTGAAGACTTTTGAAGCCTGCTTTCGTGTGATGGCAGCTGCTCTGTTTAAGATGGTAATGGATGTGAAGCTCAGTGGACAGTGTCCACAGGGCAGTCAGGAGGAATCCTTGAGGAATCTCAAACTCAAGTCAGCTCACATCACTCTCACTTCAGACTCTCTCATTGGCTCCCATCGCACTCAGAATAAAGTCTCAAGGCTTTGCCACAGCCAGCAGGGCTCTGCCTGGTGTCCTGCTCTCTTTGACCTCTGAACCCACTTCTCTGCCTCACTCACTGTGGCAAGTTCATTCTCATCCTAAGGCTTTGTACCCGTGAGTCCTTATTACCCCAGACCTCCACCAGGTTGACTTCCTTCACAGTGTTGTGGCCTTGTTTCTCCCTTTACCAGAACATAATGTCCAACAAAGTAGAGGCTACAATATATTCACCTGTAAATTCCTAGCCTGCCCCTAGAGCCATGCATACAGATGATGTCCAAACTCTGTTGAGTGACTGAACATCTGAATGCACTCTATTGAATCAGAAGTATATATTTTACTCAAAAATGAGATGGAGCACAATTGCACATAAGCTCTGTTACAAAAGATGACCCTTCAAAAGTTGTTGCTGGATTTCTTTTTTAAGCAAGTGTAGTTTCTAAGGAAATTTTCTCCATTGAGGCTAAGTGGAATTTTACACATTCCTGAATCCTCCTAATAACTTGGGCAAAGGCTGAAATGCAGACATCCTCTCATGGGGGTCTTTATTCCTAAACTGTGACTTTGTCCTCCTTTAGTCACAGAGCTGTGAAGTAAACCACCGAAGTGACTTCATCCCCTGCCTATGTGCTGACTATCATGTCTGCCAGTCAGCCAGTACTTGCTAGCAAGATTAATTCTCTTTGAGATTCTTCAGGTCTGCACTCTGCCCTTTACTTGGAAAGTAAGAGATTGTGTTCCCTAGGGAACAGTAGTGCCCTGTGGGAAAGTAGCTTCCACGTTAGACCCCTGGGAGATTCTGGATAGACCCCTAGGAGATTCTGGATTGAACCATTCGCCATTTTCCCTAGCCACACAAGCGCAGTTAACCACAACGTGCCTTTGGCTTGGGAACTACTGCTGAGGAAGGTGCTGGCCAGAGGCTCAGAAACTTGGCAGTGGAGCTGTTTAATGTAATGATGAGACCCAAGAAGGTCCTTAGATCACAAAGGTGGGACTCTGAAGTCAGTGTTGCTGTTGTGAAATCAGAGGCGAGTTACCTTTAAAACCTTGGCCATGTGGAAATAGTGAGTGGCGTGTTCACAATCAGCTTAGTTTTAAGAAAATTGTACAGACTTTCATTAATAAGGGAAGGGGCTGGAGACATGACCCGGCCGAGAAGACCACGCCTGACAGCTTACTGTGGCCTTGTTATCCCGGCTTGGCAGACCCAGCACTCTTCTGATCTCCATGGACACTATGTCCACATACACATGTCTACACACACATGCGCATAATTAAAATTCAATCTTTTAAAAATCCCATTACTAGAGAGTTGGGGGAAGTATTTCTAGACCATTTGATGTTTTATTGGGCACCTACTATGACCAAGGTAGCTTGCCAACTCAATACCAGACTTCTTTCCTTTTCAATTAAAATGTGTAAGTGAGCACCTATGGTAGCACACATCTATAATGCCAGCACCTGAGCAGGCTGGACCCAGGTCTTTAGGCTGTGACAAGAAGTTGGAGAGTTCCAGATATAGCATGGGCTATATCACACACACAAAAAAGTGAGCAATTATAATGAAAAGAAAAGGTTTTTAAAAGTAAAACCAGCAAAGTTTAAAGAAGCAATGAGATACCACCTCAAAAGGCAGGAATGAAGGATAAGTTAAAATCTTAGAACTTTAAATTGAGACAAATAGAGAAAAAAAACTTTCCAAGGATTAATGCCAGAGAAATCCGAAATATTTCCCTCCTCACCTTGGGTCCAACCTCCAGACTCTAAAGGTGTTGCTAAGCTGGTTGAAATATGTCTTATTTTTATGCAGATGTTACAAGAACAAAGAAAGGAAGACGCTGGCATAGCCTGCAGGTGGCTTGGGGTTGGGGGCACAGGGCAGCCTAGAATTGTGAAGATAAAGACCAGGGAAACTGAGGGACATGGTCAGAAGCCTTGGGTCCAGCTTGTTTAAAAGAATGCCAAATCCCATGGGTCTAAGGAAAGATCCTTGCTCATGAAAATGGCAAACCTAGGCTTAGAACTCTTAACTCACTGGCTGGCTAACTCGGTTGGTTAGTGGGTGCCGTTAACAGAACTCCCAGCTCTGAGAACCTCCCTCCCCCTTTCTTTCTTGGGTCAAGATTTTTATCACAAGCTAAGAGTTATGTGTCAGGCTGGATACACTTAGCAATCGGTTTCTCTGAGGTTTTAACATTGCGATTGACCAGGGTAACTTTAACTTTTTCCCAGTGGCCTTTGTGTTTCTCTAGATGGAGGCATGTGAAGCTAGGACTTCCTTGAAGCCAGCAGCCGCTTGCTAATGGACCATAATTCAGGTTATGTTTCTAATGTGAATATGGGAGTTGGGGGCAGGTGTGTATTGTTAAAACTGAAACATAAAGGGGCAGGCATGTTTCAGTGAACCTGGTGAGACTCTAGCAGCAAGAAAACAAAACCACATAATCTAAGGCTCACGCCCAACTCTGTGCAGCTGGGTGTCTGCTAGTTCCTGTGTGGTTTGCCTACAGACTGACTGGGGGTAGCTTGCGGGGAGAGCAACAGGCAGGGAGGAGGAAGCTGTATTGATGGATCTGGGGCTTGCACCCTGCTTCAGTGTGGTGCTCAGAAGCCATCCCAAGGCAGACCTATACACTGAAGCGCAGTCATCTTGACATCTGAATGCATCTTCCCACTGGCAAAAGGCGATTCTAATAACTCGTCGTCACAGCCGAGATACACACTCAACCTCTTCACTTCCAAAAGGTATGTCATGGTGCATGGGTGCAGACTGTTTAAAAATCGTGAGTGCTTTTAAGGGTCTGTTCTCTACGAACCAAATGAATCAAATAAGAGCTGGTCCTACTGGTTTTCTAAACTTTGCTGTTAATGCTTCATGCTATCAGCCCATGTCTCATCTAGGTGACTATGTTGGTAACAATAGGATTCAACTTCTGTCAAATGAACTAGAGAAAACGTGATCTTTACTTGGCTTGTAGCAAATAAAAACAAGTCTGGAAAAGACTCTGGATGTTGGAGTCACAGAAGTCAAATCTCCCTCCAATGGTGAAGGGCCAGCATTTAGTTCAAATTGAGGAGTGGGAGGTGGCAGAGGGCTGAGCATCAGCGGCTGGAGCCCGGAGTCTGAGGTCAGGAACCACCTCTTGCTCAATGCCTCCACCAGTTACAACTGCTAGTGCTGGTGGCATTTGCTCTCATTATAAATAACACTGGTTTGGGTTCCGTTAATAAAAGAAAACTTCATGTGGGAAGATGGGAGGAGAGGGTGTTGTCTGTCTTTGTCTCTTTATTAATAGTTTTGTGGCATCCTTAAGATCATCTCTAGTCTCTGCTCCTGTCCCCACCTGTTACAGAACATGAAGAAGGGATGCAAAGGCCAGGTTTTCACTAACCTAAAAATGACTGTATCTACTCACTCACACGCAGCCTCGTTAATGCGGCATATGCAACTATCTCCATATTATTAAAGTACATGTCCATAGTCAAATTAAGGGGGCTGCTGAGGATCTAAAACGACATAGGATAAAACAATATCCACAGTGTCAGAGGCTAGGAAACTTCAATGGAAGAGGCTTGCATGTGGGTACATTTACCACAAACTGTTGGTTCTTTAGTAAGTCCCTTTTCTTTATTTTTTTTCTTCATTTTTAATTTCAGAAAGAGCATTTAGTTTAATGTGGTCTCCGTTAGTGACTCGGCATGGCCTACAAGGTTTGATGTCCACAGGATAATTTTAGAGAGGCTCTCTTCAAAGAATAGCCACTATTTAGTAGTGTCTTTCCACTCCAAATTTTAAAACCTTCTGACCTGTGACATTTTTAAGAACTTTTGTGTGTGTTGTGATTTAGTTTTTGTAAAAAAGAGACAGCCCCACATCACTGAAGCAAACCACCCTATGAGACTCAACTCGGAGAGTCTCCCACATAGTAAATTGTAATCATGTTCTCCCTAAATTGCAATTGCTTTTATCTTTATAAATGGCTTTACTGAAGCAGAGGGGAAGGAGGTGATTGATCTATTCAATATGAAGAAATGTCCTTTGTTGCTAACAATAGCTTCCATGTCTTAGACCTTCAGTTGTTTTATAACTGCCTGATAAGGACACCATAAAAATAAAAGTTAACGTAAATACTATGTACCTCAGGGAAAGGCGCTACGAAAATGCATGATGGGAACATTATTATTTCTCTAAATCTTAATACTCCCTTCCTATCCCTTGTACAAAACATCTCTCTTGCTGCCCAGAGCCATCTCTTTTGGAACCATTGCCTTATAGAAGAGCTGCTAGTGATCCTGATTTCCATGTATTTATTGATTCCCAGAGAGTAACACCTGCTGATGTTGGCAGCTAAAGAGCTCATGCCTGAACTTGAGCAAAACTTGCCCCTTTTCCTGGAGATAGAAAAGTCTGTAATTGTTCACAGATATGTCATTAAGTGTGAGTCCTTTAGGCTTTCTTAAATAAGTCACAGTTGCTGCTGGGTTGAGTTGAGGGACAGAATCTTCAAACTCCCATTAAGCAAGCTTAAAATTTGTCAAAGGGGGTCAGCAAAGAGGCTCAGCAAGCAAAGATGCTTGCCACCAAATCTAACACCCTGATTCAGCCCTGGAACTCACATGGTAAAAGAAGAGAGCCCATTCCTACAAGTTGACCTCCAACTCTATATTCGTGCCGCAGCATGTGGTGAATGTGTAAGTAATAATAAACAAATATTTTTTAAAATTTCAAGACTAGTCATTTAGCATAGTTGTTTGAATCAAAAGGTAAAATAGTTTATCCCCATTTTGTTTAAAGTCTTTGTGCCTCATATCTCCTTATATAAATGGCATCTCAATCTCTTTTGTCTCTACTTTTTTCTTCATTATTATATTTTTATACTGTTTAAGAATTTTTAGGAAATCATAGCTTCATTCAACAAACATTTCACTAACATTTATTGAGCAATTGCTTTGTGTCAGTAACAGCACCACACCCTGCATTATGGGGCCAAGGTCTCTGACAAAGTTCACATTGGTTTTCAATAGACTTGAGCCAATAAGGCTTCAGTAAATAATGTTTATTTACTGAAGTCTTCTTTTTTAGTATATAAGCATAGTCCAAAATTTTAGAGAATTAAATGAAATCACAACAGCATACACAACAATAGGGACCTCCTTTGCTCTCCAAAGATGTTAGACACACGACTCATGAGAAAAGTGAATTTCCAAACAGATTTAAGCAAGGCATGGAGTCAAGTGCCTACAATCCCAGCACTTGGGAAGCAGAGGCAGGAGGATTGGTGCAAGTTCAAGGCCACCAAGCCAGCTAGAGTTACACAGCAAGACCCTATCAAAAAGAAAAATTTAATGAAAAGTTGAAATGCTAACCATGCCCCACTTAGGTTTACTAACATAACCTTTTCCACACCTGCTCTATCTGCCGTGTTTCTCTCTGAATTTCTTGTAAGTTGCAGATGAATGACAGTTCACTCCTGAATAATTCAGTTCACACCCAAAAGCAAGAACATTATCTTATGTAACCACAAATGCCTCACTACAAAAGTAGAAGTCCTTAATATGTAACACCTAAACACTATTAACCTTCCCCAATTTGCCCCCAGCTGTCACCTATACTATTATTTAAAAAAAATAAGAATCCAGAATCCAACCTTTATATCTCTCCACTCAACACTGGATTTTTTTTCCAAGGTAGGTCAGTGACCTTGTAGAAATGCCCCACATTGTGAATTGGCTGCTGCCTTGTGCCTCCTGTCACCATGCCTCTTGCTTACATTTACTTATTTACTTTGTGTGTATGTGTGTGGATATGAATGTAACAACACATGCATGAAAGTCAGAGGGTATTGATTTGCAGGAGTCAGATCTCTTCTACCATGTGGGATTCGGGGATCAAACTCAGGTTGCAAACAAGCAACTTTACCCACTCTCGACGGCGAATGTTGAGATTCTCTGATTTTTTTCATGAGGTGGCATGGGGTGCTCTGTATTGCGTTTTATCAGGAGGCACATCATTCTGGATTGTTCCACCACTCACAATGCCAAGCTTGATCCGGCTCTAGGCATTGGTTTTGCTCTGGGGATTTCTCTCTCTCTCTCTCTCTCTCTCTCTCTCTCTCTCTCTCTCTCTCTCTCTCTCTCTCTCTCTCTCTATCTCAAAGTACTTGTTCCCTCTTACAATCAACAAGGAATCAGAGAGGGTGACACTTTGGCACTATGCTAACACCCTGTTCCCAACTGCTTCCATCTGATTATTTTAGGTCCTAGTCTTTGCCTAAATCAGTATTCTATGGGTGCTCATATCTATTTTTAATATACTTTGAAGATGCATAAGACGCTCACCGTCACCACTAGTGACAGAGGCTGTAGGTATCTGAGGGCATAAATTCACATAGCAGTAACAATAGGTCACACTGACTGAGTACTTGCAGTGGAGCCAGACAGCCTAAATATGAGCCCAGCCCACCATTTGCTAGGTGAACTGAACAAAATTCAGTCCCTCCGTTCTTGTTTCTTGAGCTGTAAAGGGAGGGTAATGAGAGTGCTAGTGGGGTTGTCTGAGGGTTGAATAATTTATACACGTTTCCAAAACAGTGCATTGGGGTGCTGGTGCTGGTGCTGCCTTGTGACTAATCTGTTACTCTACCTCTCACAGTGCTTGTAAACTCCACCTCGGGCCTCGTGTGCCAATCTAAACCTTCGAAGGCATTAAATTGTTCACTTCTCTGGAGTAGCCAAGAAAGCACTAGCGATATCGTATCTTCACATATAAGAAAATTAAGGTGCAAAGAGGTCAAAGTACGCCATACAAGGTCACTTGCAGCAGAGTTATGAGACCTCAGAGCCTCAGGGCAGAACATGATATTTTGATAGAGTCGGGAGGAGGGAGTCCTTCTCATTTTTCACATTGCTGTACTGTAAAAGATTTTGCCACTAAAACACTGGTGTAGAAGACTTGTCCAATTCATAAAGGCCACGCTGGGTTTCCTTGTAGGAAGACAGATGTCTGCTGGTGGTAGTAATGCCGGTGGCTGGTTATCTCAGGCACTCAGACTTTACCTAAGTCAGTCTGTGACTTCAGAAACAGTTTTACCCAGCAAAAGCTTCCCCAGCTAGGGATTGGTCCCAGCCCTTCATTAGCATTACAAGCGGTTCCAGGACTGTGTCAGTCTTATCTGCCCCTTAATTGCCATTACAGAAGGCTCTCAAGTGTAATTTTCTAAAGAGAACTAAAAATAAGTGAGTAAAAGGAATCCAGCATTATTAATGCTTTTATGCAGTTCTAGGACCATCATTGCTAAGCTGCTTCTGCGTTTTCATGGTTTTTAATGAAAGCAGCCTAATTGATCAATTGGTCACGAAGAATACTTTTTTCATTTTTTTTGAGACTTCCCCCCCAGCCTCCCAGAACCACGGGTTTAATGTGTCAGCCTACAAATGGTTTATGATTTGAGTCTTTTGTCTAGTGCTGGATGGGAAAAATGTAGGCACGAACTGCTGAGAACTCTATGGGAACTTGGTCAATAATGAGTAGGTAGAGCTTTTGTTAAATATGAATATCAAGAAGAACCTAAATAAATAAGACATTATTGGGGGAGAACACAAAGGAGAGGGGTATCCCACTGAGAACAGATAGTAGACGATTCTTTTTGTTCTGTGAGACAAGACCCCTCAACCCCTCCCTGTAAGTCATGAGAGCTGTCATCTGTTTCTATCTTACTGGATTCCTTTGCAAGATCCAAATCTTATTAGGAACAATAAATATCAGTAGTGCCTTTGCAGGCCACTGCGTGTCATTCTGTCGGGTACCTCATTTGCTGCAGGGCTGTTTTCCAGCAATTATCTTCTGACCCCGTGCTCTGTAGCACACTATTTCATTATCCCTCATGGGCAGTTCAGAGTGCATCGTGAACATAAGTAATGTTGATGGACTTGTTTAGAGCTGATAGACCCTGTCCTCCTAAAGAGGTTGTTCCTTTGGAAGGACACAATGCCTTCCACATGATTTTTCATTAAGAATTATATCCTTGGGGCTGAGACGATGGCTCAGGTTCGGAAAGTGCTCACTATACAAGCCTAAGGACCTGAGCTTGGATCCCTAGGACCCACAGAAAAAAGGTTAAGTGTAGATGTGTGTGCCTATAATCCTGGTTCTGGGAAAAGAGAGAAAAAGAATTCATGGAGCTCACTGGTTCACTGGTTTTGCTGAATTAAGGCTCTATAGGCTCATTGAAAGATCCTGCCTCAAAAAATAAGGTGAAGAGCAACTGAGGAAGACATTGACATTGACCTCTGACCTACACACACACACACACACACACACACACACACACACACACACACACGCTCAAACCTGGACATGCTCATGCCACACACACACTCACATCCTTTACTATCTCTGAAATGGACTCAGCAGTTGGAGAATCATAAGCTCTCATCTCAAAAGCCCTGAGACCAAGGAAGGACACAGAGATCCCTTCCCCAAGGGCCTGTGGCACAGACTGGCTGGCTAGCCACAGAAGTGACTGCCTGTATTTGTGATTTGCCATTGATGGTGGGAAGCTGAGGTTGTGTTTCTCAGTTGCCCTGCTTTTTTAAGTTTGCAACTTGACTTTAGGCCTTGAGGTCACATCCACACCTTCCAAATAAACAGGTGTGGAGTGTGTACCCTGCAGGTCCTTGGGCTTCTGGAGATAACCCTGCACCCTACTATGAGAGTGATGGAACAGGAAAGTAGCGCCCTGCTGTGCCCTGTTCTCAACCTCTCAGAGGGCTCAGGGTGCCTCACCCCCCCCCCCCCCGTCCTTGAGCAAATCGACACTGTTCTTTAACACAGGAGATTCTGGGAGATTCATGCATGACCACCCCAAAAGCTCATATGTATCTTCTCTGGGCTGCAAAGCATGCAGCATCTCATTGGGAAAATGCCTTATATGTCACTTTCTTATTTAAACAAACGCATTGTGTGGCATTTTGATTTCTTACATCAATATTTATAAAGTGGCCACAATACATTTTATAAACCAAGGATCCACACAGCAATCGTTAGCACTGAGTACCCCACAAATACCCAAATAAATAAAGGCCAACCGTGAAGTGAAGGGCACCCCTAGCTAGAGGTGTGTCCCTGGTGCCTGCAAGGAAAGAGAGGCAGCTTTTAGACAGACTAGTTTTCCGCAGCCTGGATGAGAGCAGCTTGCATGTAAAAATGAAGACGTAAGGGAGCAGGATGCAAGCCACAGCCAGCTATGTCAGCTCACATTATATCATAAACGGAAGGGCTGATTCCACAGTTAGCATCAAGAGAGCAGCTGCAGAGCTTTGTCATGTAGATGTTGTAAAAGATTACCTGTCCAGGTACTTCAATTCATCTTTTGGCCGCTGTCTGCAGAAATTCCCTCGGTCTCTTGTTGATCGGGACCCGGATGAACTGAGAACATTTAGAAGGATAAACATCAAAGCCATTAAAGAGTTCTCCTCACTGGAGAACGAATAATCCCCAGGAAAGTAGGAGAAGTGGAAGAAACTGCTACCGTAGAGCGAAGTCCATGACAAGGAGACCACAGAGAAAATGGCTGGAGGTGGGGATTTTTAGAGAAGGCTTCTTGGCGGAGGCACACCTGAGGGCAAAAGGAGGCACAGATGTATCTAGAAGTGTGTGTGGGGGGGGTGTGAACATGTAGGTCAGAGGTTGACATTAGATGTCTTCCTCTGTTGCTCTTTACATTTTTAAAATTTTATTAATTATTTATATGGGTGTATATCTCTCTGGCTGTGCACACATGTATTCAGTGCCCACAGAAACCAGAAGAGGAGCCCTGGAGTTGGAGTTATAAGCACTTGTGAGCCACCCAACATGAGTGCTGGGAACAGAGCCCCAGTCCTCTGCAAGCACAGTGGCTAAGGCACTGAGATATCATCTCTGTGGCCTGCTTTACCTTACTTTTGGAGATAAGATCCCTCACCAAACTTGGAGCTCACTGACTAGCCTAGCTAGTTCCAAGGATCCACCTGTCTCCGTCACACCTCATGCTGGGATTACAGACTCTGTAGCTTTTGTGAGGATCTGAACTCAGATCATCATGCTTGAGAGACAAGCACTTTACTGACTGAGCCATTTTGCTGGCCCCACCCAGAACTTTTTATACATCAAGGAAATCATGAGGAAAATGGGGTGCAATTTGCTGAAAATGTTTGTTTTTGCAAGCAAAATATGACAAGGCCTTCATGAGGTATTTTGCACTGGGGATCCAGAAATTAAGTTTCCACACCTATAAACAACCTGGGGCTCTTTCCCAGAGAAGCTGTCACAGCCCTCCTGGGAGTCTTCTTCAAACAGAGATATCTGTGGTTCTTTTTACTCCTGGGATGCAGCTTTGCATGCTGCCATCATTTGAAGTAGCCCTCTCCAGAAGGATTCCACTTTAGAACCCTTCTTTAGCCAAGCTGTCCAAAATGGAACAGAGCTTTGAGAGGGCAAATACCACCGGGTAATTCTTCCCTGAGCCTTCTCCCTCTACTTCTATTAATACGGCCTACAACTGCATTAGCCTCGGGGGCAGTTATGTCACACTGCTGACTCATACTGAAGCTGTGGTCAGTTAGAACTCTTGAGTTCTCATGTGCTGCTGCTACTATGATCTTCCTTGTCCCCGTTCCCCACCTCCGTGTGTGTGTGTGTGTGTGTGTGTGTGTGTGTGTGTGTGTGTGTGTGTGTGTGAGAGAGAGAGAGAGAGAGATATCAGGCACAGAGGTTTACAAGTGACATTTAGCCTTATTACATTTGATCATAGTGATAGCAACCTGTCAGAATATTCCAGAACGAGCAGATTAGCTCTCCCTCCCTCGAGGGAGGAGAGTACTCACCAGCTCATGTAGTAGCACAGCTAAGCCCATGCTGATCCCTGGTCTCAAAGGTATTAGAACTGTGTTCTCTTTCTTATCTGTGATTCACCTGCAGCCCTGGAGAAATCTGTGTCTTTAGACTTGCTGGGACCTCACGTAAAACAGTAACAAATGTGAGTAGCCATTTCCTTCCTGAGGTTCCGCAAAGTATTAGGTGTGTACAAAACCCAAAGTCAATGTTAACTCAGGCAGTATGGTATGAGATCAGGAAAAATGGTGTATCAGGCTCTGGGCAACTTTCAGAAGATGTGTCTACCCTTATTACAGCATGTTAACAGCTAGTGGGCATTTTATTTATGCAACTATTTTAAAGATTTGACTGGTTATCTTATTTGGTGTTGTAATAACATTGTGTGAGATTAATATAATTTTTGAATAAAATTATTTGCTGCCTGACTAAATGCCATAAGGCCTTTCTTCTTTACAAGACTGATTGAAGGTGACTCTTGAATAGTATAGAGAGCACGTGAATCAGGAATGATATCTGTGTACCCAGGGCCAAAAACACAAGCTCTCTATACTTTAATTTCCATGATGAATTTCTTTGTCATGTTCCTGGAGACTCTCCAAAATGACTGAGGAACTATATATATATATAGTATATATAAATATATATATTATAGTACATATAAATGGCCAGCAGTTGGAAGGTAGAGGCATGCATGATCTACATAGCAAATTCTAGGTCGGTCACGGCTACATAGTGATACCCAGATGATAGGTTTTCTGCACCCTGATGTTAGGTTTCTCCACTGACACAGTAAGCCAAATGGAGCTGAATTAAAAAGTAAAAGACGCTGGTTGTGTTGGTGCACGCCGGTAGGATTTACTGAAGGAGGCAGAGGCAGGCGGATCTCTGTGAGTTCGAGGCCAGCCTGGTCTACGGAATGAGTTCCAGGACAGCCTCCAAAACAATACAGAGAAACTCTGTCTGGAAAAACCAAAAAAAAAAAAAGTAAAGGACCAGGTTTAATCTGAGCAAAGCAGCAAGCCCGGATGACTCTTGGGAAAAGGAACAGGAGAGAAATCACATGGATGATCTACAGCTGGGGCTTATATACCGTGTAGATGGCGGTCTTGAGCTTTGGGGGAGGAGCCTGGACTTTTGGCGGTTTTCTGAGGAGTGGGGCCTAGGCGGAGTTTCAGGCAGAATTTCCAGCTGAACACCTGTATTTTTAAAAAAATAAAGAAAGATGGGGTTGTTGTTGGATTGATGTGAGAAGTAAGAGAACTGCAATCTCTTTTGTGTGCGTGTGTGCACGGGTATACAGGTGTATACAGATGTGCGTGTGTTTGTGGAGGCCAGAGGTTGATGGCAGATGTCTTCCTAAGTTGTTTTCTCCACCTTAATTTTCAGCCAGTTTCTTGCTGAATCTGGAGCTTACCAATTTGGCTAGACTGGCTGGCCAGCAAGCTTCTGGGGTTCGTTAGTCTCTGCCTCCCTAGTGCCGGGGTTTCCGGCACGGGCCACCATGCCCAGACTTTTACATGGGTTCTGAGAGACCCAGCTCAGGTCCTTATTCTTATGCAGCAAGTGCTTCACAGGCTTGGTTCCAGCCTAGAACTGTGATACTTTACGCAATGAAACATCCAAACTTGAGCTAGAGGGAGGGCTCAGTAGACAAGAGGCTGCTCTGCCAGGGGACCAAGGTGCAATTCCCAGCACCCAGATGGCAGCTCACAGCCATCTGCAACTCCAGTGCCTTCTTCTGGCCTCTGTAGGCACTTGGCATACACATGATACACAGACACACGTGCAAACAAAACTCTCATACACATAAAATATGGACGCACACACCCATGTACGTATATATAATCTTCCTTTGGGTTAGGATGTGATTCGGTGGCAGAGCACCTCCCTGGCATGCTGTAGGCCCTAGGATTTCCATCCCCAGCACTGAGGTGGAAAAAGAAAAAGACATCCAAACTGCATTACAGAAAAATGACTTAAGTAATACAAACTTCAAATTGAGTAGCTCTCTTTACTCCTTCCCCTCTTGTCCCATCCAAACCCTGCCATCTTCTGTTAGTAGCAACACATGAATGACAAACACCTTGAGCTTTGGGGACTTTCAGACTCCTGGAAACTTCTGAAAGTATTAACAAACTAGGAATTTGAAGATTATCGTTTAAGGGTGAAACAGAGAGCTCGTGGGTAACTTATACAATATATAAATTCAAGCTAATGCAAGTGTCCATTGCAAAATGTCCCATGAACAGCTGGCTTTGTGGCAGAAAGGTACAGGGAACATTCCCACCTCTCTAGCCTGCCATCCTAAAACACATTTTAACCTTACTCTTGTGATCCTGAGGAGCTCAATGTTCTCACCTTAGCTCTATGAAATATCGGAACCTGGAGCCTCTGTGCTTGATCCAGCAACATGATCCAGGAGCAGTAGCATTAGCAACCTGTCAACCCAAGGGGAAAGATCTGAAGTCTGTTCCATCCAATGAACCAGAAAATAAATAGAAGAATAAAAAAAGAAAGAAAAGTTCTTGTCTCTTTCCTAAACCTCCTGAATCTGACTTTAAATTTCAAAAACCTTTTCTGGGTGTGTCCTATGCACAGTAGCATCTGGGAATGCCTGAAGTAGGGGGAAGAGATTTCACACAGGTTTGCCTACACTGTATCCTGACACAGCTTACCAGCACCCCTGTGGCACTTTTGAGAGTATAGAAAGTCATCAGTTACAACTTTACCAGATTGAAATGCTCCTAGTATACACAACCTTTTCTCAAGGTTTGTGTTACTGACTTTAAAATACCTTTGCCTTATTAGGTCTTTGCAAGTCACTGGTTCTCCACAATCCATCCCTAGAAGGGATGTTTGGCAATGCCAGGAGATAGTTCTGGTTGTCATCATCTGGACATGGGGTAGTGGTGGGTGGAAGCTGGAGATGCTGTGAAGCTGCACACGGCACAAAGTGGTCCCCACAGTTGCTGGCTTAGATGGCAATAAATAACAACAAGGTTGACAAACCCTTCTGTAGAGGTGGGTGGTTTGGGGGCAACTCATGGGTGCATGCCATGGGAAAATAGAGCCATGCATATGACCAAGCGAAGGAAAACAAACTGGCAGTGGCCAGGGTAATGTTGGGCACCTGGGGAGGGGCCAGAGAGTGGAGAATCCTACTCCAGGTAAGAGACATGTAGGACAGGTTGTACCCAGTGTTCTGTACACAATTAGTTTAGGCAGCAGGACTGGGATTCAGGGAGTAGATGCCAGATGATTGCTACAGAAGGCTGGGGATGGAGTGGACTGGAAAGATGGAGAAGGGGGACACTTTCTTATGAGCCCAACATCTTGTAAGGCCTGAAAAACAAGAGAGTGTGTTGAGCATTAGCAGGGAGGGATTTCAGGTAAATCCACTAAGAAGACACTTAGGGAGGAGGCAGAATCCACTGGCTAAAACTGGGCCACATCAAAGCCACACCAGAAGCAGAGAGTGACCTGTGGCAGGGCCAGCTGAGCGTTCAGCTCCAGTAAGTTTCTTAAATCCCTCCCCATCAAGGAGAGGCTTCTGCTGAGTTTGCAGTATGGTTGACTTGCAAGAAGGGGTCGAGTGCTCCCAGCTATAGAGAAAGGCATCCAAGAAGGAAGCTGAGCCCTGGCCCTGGCTACTGCAACACCACGGGCTAAGAGACCAGAGAGAAATGGAGAGGTCCCCTCAGGTCATTTCCCTCCAACAGGGAAGCTAAGACATTTCAGAAAGATTATCTGCCCTTCAGCTTTAAACTTTGCAAAGAAAGATTTCTCAAGGACCCGTGGGTTCCTTAGAATCCATCCAAGTCACCACGGTGCCCCCGTTCCTGACCCCCACATTCCCCTCACCAGAGCAGCTTTCTTTCATCTTTTCCAACACCACCCCCACTGCGCCCCCACTCAGCAGCCCCTACCCTTTTGTCCGGCTACAGGGTTACAGAATCGAAGTTCCATTTGCTTGCCGCCCAAGCATCTCTCACCAACCTTTGTACCCCATTGGGACCCCCTGGGTCCCCTCAGAGTTTTGCCTGTCCGCGAGTGTTAGCACTAGAACGTATGTATTGAATGTATCCTGTGTGCAGACTGCCCCTTTGGCCGTGGAAAGTGAAGAGAGAAGGGAAAAGAACATCCACAGCTTTGCTGGTTTTTGTTCTGTAGTCTTCCTCCAGGGAGTTGCGGACCTTGGCCGAGTTTATAGTCTAGCCGGTACAATCATCCTTAGGCTAAGTTTCACTGTAACATCTCAACTGTACTGCAGATTGTTTTCCCTGTGACCCTCCTCTAAGGACAGAATAGTTCGCTGTCATCGACAAAGGCTCTGATGTGAATTTCGCTGTAAATAAAACGAAGATCAATGCATTTGCTCAGGCACTGGAGACAGAACTCTACTGCCTTGTGGGTTTTGATGCAAATGAGCTGCAGAGGGATTTGTGCTGTTGAAATCACTCTACAGCAACTGGATTAATCTCATTTCATATCGTGTCTCTAAGTAGGAAAGTAAACTGATTTTCGGCAGACTAAATGGTATGTTGATGTTGCCAACATCCATCACATTTATCCTGGCTAAATTGCAACTATAACAGTGCCCTGATTGTTTTCCCTTCCACAAAGCAGTTGCCAAAGTGCACCACTTTAGGATGGGCTTTTTATGATAGATGGAATGTTCTGGAATGAAACAGAAGGCAGATATATCAAACAGATGAACACACCTCTCTGTGCAGGTCCTGAGGTCCACTTCTTGGACCCCTAACATGATTTTTTTAAAAAGTTGTTCTGTTTTAGAGTTGAGTGTGTCAGTACACGTCTGTAATTTCAGCACTTGGGAGGTACAGGTAAGGTGGATCAGGAGTTCAAGGCCAGCCTATGCTAGCAAGTTCACAGTCAACCAGGCTACATGTGACATTGTCTCAAAACTAAACCAATCAATCTCTCTGTCTCTGTTTCTGTCTCTCCTCCTCCTCTTCTTCCTCCTCTTCCTCCTTCTTCTTCTCTTCCTCTTTTCCTCCCCACTCTCTGCTCAAGCCCTACTGGTAGCTGAGGAGAGCTCTCAGTATGTGCCTACGATGACCCTGCACTCAACCGAGATTTGCTTTCTGCCTGCATTTGTCCCCTTCTGCATCTGTCTTTCCCAAAGCTACCATCTCAGCCTCCAGGGACTCCCAATGTCTGTCTGTATTGGGTCCCTCTCCTTCCATTCTCCTGAATTGTTGACTTCAACAGGTTTGTGCTTCTAGTACAACCCAGCTGCTGCAGAAAGTTCTGCTTTTTCTGGTGGGTACATTTATAACCAGCAGTTGCTGTCAAAGGGAAGAGCTCGTGGGGATGTGTCTGGGATGGCACAGGTCTGTCATATGGAGCAAATGTAATAATGGGTATAAAAAAGTAATTTGTAAGCTGCAACATGCTCTCCAAGAGAAATTATGACTATATTATATGACTTTAGGGTTTAGAAGGTCACTGGATAATATACAAAATCCAGCAAGGCTCCCTCCATAGCACAGTTGAAATAGAACATTATAGAATTTGGGACACTGACCTTTCCATCCATAAGCTGCAGGCTTCTCAGCACTTTTTACAGAGAAAGCACACCCATGGAGTTGAGAACACACACACAGTTCTGAGGAACTCGTCTGCTCACTACTCTGAAACAAAGGGCCTCTGCTCTTGCTTGAACTCCCCCAGAACTCCCACAATGCCTTCCAAAACCCTCACCAGCCTTCAAGGGCTTAGCCTCAAGCCCTCTTCCCATTGGTCCCCAAGATGGAAGGATTCTGTTTGTCCTGGGGGTCTTGTCAGTCTTACGCTACAGTTGAGTACATATGGACCACTTCTGATTCAACTGTGAATGGTTGATGGTCACAAAGGTCTCCAATCTACTACAGCTCTCAACTTGATTTTCAGCTTGAAAGTTCCCCAAATTCCCTTTGCCTCCCAGCGTGGCAGTGGTTTTTCTAACTGAACATTTCATCCCCTGGAATCATGGACTCTGAGGCTGCACTGCTCCTACTGAAAGGAACTTGTACAGAATGTGAAAGACAAAACAAAACACTTTACTTTTTAGCACATTTTTTAAAAAAATCGTGGTGCTAGAGAAATGGTTCAATAGTTAAAAACATGGACTGCTCTGCTCTTTCAGAGGATCCAAGTTCAGTTCCCAGCGCCCATATAAGGCATCTCAGAGTCACTAAATCCAGCTCCAGGGGATCTAACACTTCTGGCCTCTGAGGGCACCCTCTCCCTCCCTCCCCCCCCTCTCTTTCACACGTGCGCACATGCACACACTCGCATGCACACACCATACACACACATACCCCTTACCCAGGTGTCACAGCACAACCCTGTAGTCTCAGCACTTGAGAGGCAGAGTCAGGAAGACCACAAATCAAGGACAGCCTGGTCTAAATAACAAGATCGTCTCTCCACCCACACCTGAAAGTAAATCCCTTAGCTGGTTGTGAGTGTGTAAATGTGTATGTGTGAGTGTAAGGAGAGGCCAGAGGAGGACAGTGAGTGTCTTCCTCGGTTGCTCTCCACCTTATGTTCAAGGCAGACTCCTTCACTAAGCCTGGCACTAGCTGATTGGGCTAGCCTGGTGGGCCAGTAAGCCACAAGGAGCCTCCTGGATTTAAGATGGGTACTGAGCATTTGTGTAGCAAATGCTTTAGGGCCTAAGCCATCTCCCCAGTCCCTGTTTTGTTATTTTAATGCATTAGCAAAGCAGATGTTTTATTTTGGCCAGCTGACTTCTTAAGGAATCCTCTTTGAAAAGGTTAACTGTAGAGCAACTGCCAAGTACAATGCATGCGCTCAATACATGTGTACTCCCAAACAAAGGGTAACTCTGGTTATTTAAAACAGCCATCGGCGAGAATGGCTTCTGATTGCCTCTCTTTTGCTGCACATTAGAGATCATTTTCAGAAATGGGAAGTTGGATAAAAGATCCAGAAGTATTATAGTGCTGGCATTGTTGAGGACAGATTGTGATTGTGTTGGTAGTGATGGGGAGCATACTCCTGTAAGGGATTTATTGTTATACTGGATTGGAGATGTGCTGTTACTGTAATAAAGAATTGGCCCAGAGCCCTCACCCCAACTTCTGAAGCATGGCTCCTGCCCTTTCTGCAGCCTCCCCAGCCCTCAGTAACTCTGTGTAATACAGTCCTGGCACATACCCCTAACCTCAAACCCCAGCCAATTTTCCTAACAACATACCTTCTCCCCATCACCCCCAGCAGCTTCTTGTTCTCCGACACTCCCCCAAACTCCTCAAATCAGGGAGCTCTCAGTGTGCTGAAAAGGGAAATGGAGAATTGCCTGGTTTCTGTATTTTCCATGTCTTTGTCGACTTGGATCAGAACTCTTGAACAAAACCACTGGAAGTTGCTCCTGTGATAGGATAACTTTTTTTCCTCAGCATTCCAGCTATTCACCTCTAGGTGTATTTGGAGCTGTTATTGCCCTAGATAGTCTAAGCTATCATCGGCATTACCTGGAGGCTGTAGAGCCCACCTCCTGGGGTGGGATCTCATAGGATGCCACAAATCAAGCAGAACTCTGACGGCTCTGCCCGAAAAGGAACAGAAAAATTCACGGAACACCCTTGGCCTTAAGGGAGAAGTTCAGAAGGGTAGGTAGCTCCTCCCATGCTCATGGGTTTGGTGCACATGAGGGATTCAGACACAGAGGAGTTTGTGGTTCTCTTCAAAACCGAAAGCAATTCTGTTTTCTCAGAATTTGTGTGTGTGGCATGGCTGCTGTCCCAGCTCTAGGCAACTGAACCCCAATAATATCCTTTTTGTCTCAGGCTCCCACAGCATTTTAAGATGTCCATTTATATACACAACAACAAATTTCACAAAGAATGAATATTCTCCAGAAGGCAATTAACACATAAGGGGGACCTGGGGCCCAGGAGAGGTGCTATATATCACTCATGGGCTGTCCAGCCTTCCCTAACCAGCCCACATCTCTTAAACCCCTGTATATGATAGAATTTTCTTCCACTGGTGCTGGAAACTAGAATTAGGGCCTCACATGTACTAGCACATGTGAGAGATATTTGCTATGTATTCCCAGCCCACCCCCACTTTTTTTGAATCAGGGTTTCTCTGTGTAACTCTGGCTGTCTTGGAACTCGCTCTGTAGACCAGGCTGGCCTCGAACTCACAGAGATCCACCTGCCTCTGCCTCCTGAGTACTGGGATCAAAGGTGTGTGCCGCCGCCACCCAGCCCACCTCAACTATTTGAGACTAGGTCCATGCACCCCAGGCTAGCCTGGAACTCACTCACTATACAGCTGAAGATAACTTTGAGCTTGTGACTCTCCTGCCTTCCAAAGGCTAAGGTTACAGGTATGCACTACCACACACAGTTTATGATATTAAAGATCAAACCCAAGACTTCATGCCTGCCAGGCAAGCACTTTACCAACTCAGTTACATTCCCCAGGCCCAGGAGCATTTTATTTTGTGAGTGGAAAATGAATTCATGCTGCCACCTCAGTTATCAGAAATTCCTGCTAAGTTTGGAATCAACCACAACTCTTATGAAACCTTTTATGAATAATAACAAATGATAATAATGAAGTTCTTCTGGGATGCCCAAAAGTTATCTTTTTTAGTTCATTGCCAGGCACATTGGTGTTCCAACTGGGCTCTGAGTAATTGGCACCTCTGGGAAGAGCTTGCCCGGCCACCATTCACCTTGCTTGTTAGTCTATAATGTGTTTTAATGTGCAGAGTTGTGTTATATAAACAATAATTTTTCATTATTATAATACCATTTTCCCATAATTGCAAAAATATTTCTGACCTGAATTTATTCTTGTCATGGCTGTGTGAGCAAGCAGAGTCTTGTTTGCCTGTAAAATATATTAATAATATATTAATTAGCTTCCTGGAGCTGCCCAAACAAGAAACAGGAAAGATTTATCTAAATCATGAAAACTGAAATGAAGCCAACACCTTATTAATTATAGTTTAGGAACAGCCTCAGAATTTAAGTAGCACAGCAAAATTCAGACCTAGCTTTTGAGACAAGATAACAGAAAATACCACTCAATTAACAAAACACTTATTTAGCATCTATCGTGGAAAAATTCTAGAAGGTCAAAGAGGCTAAGACATAAAATTGGCCAATTTCATTTTATGGTCATAGTTAAAAGGCAGTAAAAAGACAAGGTCATATAAGTGTCTTGATTTAGTGTCAATTAACTTCAATGTATTGGGTTGAACTGTGTGAAATTGATAAAAATCTGACTAATTTTAACCCCCCACCCCAAACAACCATTTGCTAGGATTCGACCTTATACAAAAGTACTTTTGACATACTGTCCCAGTGCCAAAGGTGCGTTCTTTTCATTTTCCTTGTATATCTTTATACTAAATGGTTCATTATTGGTTGGAGACACCATTGAAAGAATGGCCACTTCCAGGAGGTGATTACAGGTCAGGGATTTGGCTCTTGTCTTTTTATATTTATTCAGCACTGAGTCACTAATAGCATACATTATGTAGTTTTAAAGTTTCTGATTACATTAGACCCATCTCTTTATTCTATTTAAGAGTTATTGCCCCTCCTGCCTGAATCTGTGTGGCACTCACCAACCTAACTCTCCAGTGACATTGCTGTTGTTGTTGCTGTCACACACAACCTTAGTCTCCCTTGCCCTTACTGGGCGGAGATGTTCTTCCCGAAATTCCTGTGGGGCGACTGTAGACTTAAGTGCCAAGCATCTGTTTTTAATAGGTTTGGGGATGCTCCCCTTAGCAAGTATTAGATTACCTCATTAAAAATGTATCCAGCCAGCTACTACAGCAACTCAGGAAGAATCAGTAAGTTGTGAATAAAGAAATCTGTTGTGTACCTTAGAAGGGGCAGGTTGTATGTAACAATTTCCATGAGATCTCCATGTGGGGAAAAAGTGCCTTGAGTCAGTCAGGGTCTCCTTCGCATCGTTTCCTGG
The DNA here is from genome assembly GCF_017639785.1 of Mesocricetus auratus. NCBI lineage: Eukaryota > Metazoa > Chordata > Mammalia > Rodentia > Cricetidae > Mesocricetus > Mesocricetus auratus. Next base: position 84,281,627 of record NW_024429194.1, on the reverse strand, counting down.
CATGTAGTCTGTGCCATGTGAAAGAAAACAGTCCACATTGGCCGGTGACAGTTCTAGAAAGTTAGATGAGCTGTGCTCACAATTTTTTGTTACATAATCTCTACCGTGCAAAGCAGTTCTATGCAAATAATGATCATGCAAATAAGGACAGGCTTGGCTGACTAAAGTTAAGCTCTGTTTGTGGACTTGGATCACTAGTTTTGTAGAGTCAGGTTCTGAATTTCCTAAGGATCATGACTATGATGACAACACCCTACTGGAGGAACAATTCCTTTTGTTCTAGGCTCTTGTCAACTGCCTTCCCTTCACAATATGTACATTAACATAAATACAAGCTTACTCTATCTACCAGATACCGTCCTTTCCATGCATTGATCTTAATCTTGCCCTACAGAATAGAGCCATTATTATGTCCATTTTAAGGAGAAGAAAACAACCGCTCAGGGCAGTGCACAACTTTAATCCCAGCACTCAGGAGGCAAAGGTAGGCAGATCTCTGTGAATTGAGGCCAACATGGGCTATATAATGAGAATCTGGAAAGAGAGACAGGACAGAGACACAGACAGACACACAGACAAACACACAGAAAAAAAATGAGGCCAGAGAAATTATGTGAACTCCTAAAACTCAAGGTTTTAAACAGGGTGTCAGTAATTCATCTCATTATCCTGGGAACTCAATGTTAAAAAAGCAAGTGTTTTCCCCAGAATATGAGGTCAAAGGGTAAATGAACGTTGCCTTCTGATGTACCAATGGGGATATATCAAAGGACACTTGCTCCAGGAACACTGTGTTTCCTCCCAAGAAGACCAGCTTGCCACTGCACCCCCAGCACACACAACGGACTCATGCATTGCTTGTACTATTCTTGCAAAGTCACATCTAACCCTCCATCTTATCATCACCCTGTTGAGGTCCAGACACTGTCAAGAAAGCAATCCCCCCTCTTCTTCCCGTTATGCCCAATATGCAAGTGCTGATGGTGTGACTTGGTTAAAAAAAATCTACAGAAGTTATCTCAGTCAACCTGAGAAGTCGGGTGACTCATTCACATCCTTCTTGAGGGGCTCCTGTGGGCTGCTGCAGTTCTCCTGAACTGGCCCCAGGCCTCTGCTACTCAGTGAAGCTCAGCGCTCCATCCCTCTGGCTTCCACCCGGCTGATGAATGCTGACTTTCTGGGCACAGACTTTAGAGTTGCCTTTGAGTTACGTGACAAGTTGTCCCCTGTTCTGTACTGACTGTGACCCCACTGTGCATATCCCCGAGGCAGGATAAACAAGGTTGCCTTGCAAATAAAAAAAAAGTAACAGGGAAGAAGATGCCAGCTCTTTGGCCCCTACAGCAAGAGCTATCTCTCTGGGGGTAAAGTCAGAATCACTAAATAGGACTCGATTGATGTCAGGTCTTATAAACACATGCACGCATGTGGATGCTGAAACATATAGGCCCTGACAGCCCAAAGCAAAACAAAAAAGCAACTTCAACTTCTGTCTTATTAGAAAAGTGAGAATTGGTAAGCCAACTCTCCAGGACAAAGAATGGGGAAAGGATCAGGTGCCATAGAGCCCGGTGAAGACAGCAGGCACATGCTTCTGCAGGTTTGGCCACTCAGAAGGCTAAGGCACTAAGGCAGGAGGACCACTTGAGCCCAGGAGTTTGATGTCAATGTATTATGACTCAGCAAAAAAGATATAGTAAAATGGATATTCTTATTTTTCTACACACACACACTAGTACAATGAATACCGAAAAGAGGTAGTTACTCTAGCAATGACAGACTCTTGGTATAACCAAGAATCTCCTTGGTTAAATTGAAGCTAAGTCAGCTGTTGTGGCACATGCTCACAATCCCAGCATTCATGAGGCCGAGGCAGCAGTATCTTTTTTTTGGGGGGGGGGATTTTTCTGTGACTTTGGAGACTGTCCTGGAACTAGCTCTTGTAGACCAGGCTGGTCTCGAACTCACAGAGATCCACCTGCCTCTGCCTCCCGAGTGCTGGGATTAAAGGCGTGGGCCAACACCACCACCCGGCTAGCAGCAGTATCTTGAGTCCAAGGCTAACCTGAGCTTCACTGCAGGTTTGAGGCCATCCTGGGCTACATGGTGAGATCCTAAATTTAAACAAGAACAAGGAGGAAAAAGAGAGAAGGAAGGTGAACTTAAAGCAGTCACATGGGACCGGGCGGTGGTAGCGCACGCCTTTAATCCCAGCACTCAGGAGGCAGAGGCAGGCAGATCTCTGTGAGTTCGAGGCCAGGTTGGACCGACAGCCTCCAAAACAATACAGAGAAACCCTGTCTCGTAAAAAAAAAAAAAAAAAAAAAAAAAAAGCAGTCACATGGGCTTACTGAGATTCCTGGAACCTTGGGTTCCCATCAGTGAAAGCCTGACATCATTTCAGCTTCTAGCAAGGCAGTAAGGAAAAACAAAGAACACCAATCGCAATCCCCCATTATGACTTGTCACCTGTGTGACCTGGGTAAGTTACTTCACCATCCCGGGCTTCCATTCATTTGCCTATGAAATGGAAATAACAAAATAAGAGGCACTGGCTTGGGCCCACTGATAAATCAGATGATGTAGTGGGGAAATGCTCAGGGCCGGTGTCTGATCTGCACACCCAGTGCAGTGAGGGTTATTTACTTAGTCAGCTGTTTTTATGTGTGTGTGTGTCACAGGGCGAGTGTGGAGGTCAGAGGACAGCTTACAGGAATCCGTCCTCTCCTACTGTGGGTTTCGGGGATTGAACTCAGGGCATCGGTCTTGGCAGCAAGTGCTTTTACTCACTGAGCTATCATTCACTGGCCCTATCTACCGATTTTTATTATATTTAAAATATGTTATTTGTGTATATATGTATTGCATGAATATAAGCAGAGAACGGCTTGTGAGAGTTGGGTCTCTCCTTCCACCATGTGGGTTCCAACGATTAAATTCAGGTCATCAAGCTTGGTGGCAAGTAGCTTTATCCACCAGGCCATATTGCTGACCCTGTGTGAGTAATTTATAATAGTAAGCTGAAATGGGCTACACAACCCAATAGGAAACCAATGAGAGATTATAATATATATATATATAAATGTGTGTATATATATATAATTTATTTTTATTTTATGTTCATTGGTGTTTTGCTCACATGTATGTCTGTGTAAGGGTGCCACAAACCTTGGAACAGGAGTTACAGACAGGTGTGAGCTGCCATGTCAGTGCTGGGAACTGAACCAGGGTCCTCTGTAAGAGTAGCCACTGCTCTTAACCACTGAGCCGTCTCTCCAGTGTCTGCTGTTTTGTTGTTGTTGTTTTGATTTGTTTTATTTTATTTTTAATTTGTGCCTTGCACGTACTTCAGTCTTGGCCTTCACTTTTGTCTTCATGGAGAGACTTAGCCATCCTTGGAGCACACTCTCTCCTCTCATTAACAACCATTATTAAGTCTCTTTGAGTTTCTCTTCTTCAGGAAATGATCCAGATTACTTAATGGGTCTGTTTTACATGTTCTAATCATTTATTTGAACTTCCCAACCGTCTCCAGATGCAGAGCACATAGAAACATTGTCAAGGAAAGCGTGGTCTTGAAATATCTTAATATGCAGCCCATTAGCTCTAGTGTCTAAAGCTCATTGTTCTTAAGGGCAAAGTTGAGTTCTTTGTTGCGCTGGCCATGGTTGTGTTGTCAAAGCCACCTGACTCACAAGTATGTAGGTCCGCAGCCAAGACAGAAGAGACCAGGTGGCTTATTCATTCAACGTTTATTGATCACCTACTGTGTGCTAGGCACTGTACTTATACTCTCAGGTCATAAATAATTTACTCTCTACTCAGAGGCACTCACAGGGGAGCCCCTTGTCAGGGAGACACTCAAGTGAACAAACATGACAAGGCCTGTCCATTAAACTGTTCCTGAGGTAAGAAGAGAAATCCAGGATTCTCTTGGGCCAAAGGGAGTATGGATTATGCTTTCTTAAGTAGGGAAGTGACCACTGGGTGGCTGAAAGGATGGAAGGAATTAAGGAGAAAGAAGAAAGTGTTAGAGGGAGAAAAGCCTAGGGTTGATGTGTATGACCTATGACCTTTATGTGTCCTTCTGTGACTGGGTCTGGTATGATTGGGGCCTCGGGTCTAGGAAGGGAGCAGAAGCACACAGCTGTTCAGCTCAGCTGGGTCTATGCCAAGAAGTATGAGCTTCATCCTGCAAGTGTGGAGCTACAGAAACACGGGGAGAAGAGGCCTGCAGAGCCGTGGCTTGATAAGATGTGTGCCTGGCATGAGTCACTCTGGAAGTGATGGCATGGCAAGACGGGAAGTACCACAGAGGAGGAGCGGGAGGCCAGGTTGTGGAGTCAGGGCCTTGGAGAGAGACAGCAGAAAGAATTGATTTAAAGTAGATTAAAGTCGGGCTTGGTGACATGGGCCTTTAATTCCAGCACTCGGGAGCCAGAGACAGGTAGATCTCTTTAAATTCAAGGCCAGCCTGGTCTACAGAGCTAGTTCCAGTCTGGGGATGTAGTCAGAGGTACAGTGCTTGCCCAGAATGCACAGATGCACGAGGCCTTTGGTCCAAATCCCTGAACAGGAGTCAGGGGTAGGGGACAGCGACTTCATAGTATTTAGTCACTAGCTTCTACAGACCCAGGAAGATGAAGTAGGAAGGGAGTTCAGTGACAATCGGGACTACCCAGTGAGTTCTAGCTTGCTGGCATAGAGATTCCCAACTAGGGGAGACAACCAACATAATCTACTCAGTGAGTTCTGAGCCAATGAGGGATCCTGTCTCAAAGTACAAGGTGGATGGCACCTGAGGAATAACACCTAAGGTTGACCTCAGACTTGAAACAAACAGGCACACAGAGAAAATAAATGCGGTGTTCTTTAGGGACCTGTTAGAGTTGAGTGCCAGATTTGGGCAACAGAAATAAAAGACAGACAAATCCAGAAGAAGTTCCAGACTTCCAATGTGAGTCATCCTGCCATATAGTGCCACAAGGGTAAAAAAGCACGAGTTGGCAAAAGCCCGTCTCCTTTTAGAGAGGCACAGCTCATGCTGGCAGTCAGGGCACACACAAGAGTAAGCTGTGTATCTACTAGCCATTCCTTTCAAGTACCCTTCACTATATGTCACATATATGAGCTGAGATAACCATATGCAGCCATGTTAATTTCCTGGAGCTGTGTTTTCAAATATGGTAAGATGTTAGCAGTACTTTGGTTGTCCGATGTCCTGTGTGGGATTTCCCATATAACCATGGAAATGCATACCCACTCTACAGCATGAACTTCCTAAAGTCAGAGACTTTTTTCTCTTGTTTCCATCTGCATTCCCAATACCTATAACCATAGAGGTGGGGGGGTGCTGTTTTTGGTTTTTTTAAGACAAGATCTCAAGATGAGGATGTAACTTAATTGATAGAGTGCTTGCCTAGCATACACAAAGCCTTGGACTTGATCTCCTGCACCACATAAAACCAGGCATGAAGGTACACGCGTACCCAAAATCCCACACAGGAGGTAGAGGCAAGAAGCTCAGAGGCTCAAGGTCATTCTTGGCTGCATAGCAAATTTGAGGCCAACCTAAGCTATTAGACTACCCCTCAAAAAAAAAAAAGAAAAGAAAAAAAGACAAGGTCTTCTTTGGTAGCCCACAGCTACCTCAAACTCACTACCCTGCTTCTGCTTCCCAAGTGCTAGATTCACACATGTGGTGCCATACCCCGATCTGAACCCACGTTTGACTTCTGATGGAAAAATCAATAGCATCTATTGGCAGATGAATGGATTTCTATGTGGTTGAAAAGAAGCAGGCATTTGCTTTGACCACCAGGGAAGACAATAGAAAACCAACAGCAACAAACATGAAAACAGTTTCACACACACACACAAGTGAAATGAAGCTATTCCCACCCCACCCCAAGCTCTTCTGGGAAAATCCCAGCTGCCACTTCAGACGGTGGTTTTAACTGCCCAGTTACAAATTCCACAGAGTTATAAGCCTTGGCAGACTGGCTTCCTTAAACATCTCCAGATCGCTAAAGAAACGCTGCTTTTCTTTATTGATTTCATGCCAGTTCCTCCTTGCGGAAAACCCTGGTATGCCACTCACCAGCACATGTGCCCGAGACCAGAGATTAAGTCACTCATGTTTCTGTCTAGCCACGTGCTACGAAACCATTTCTACTTTCAGGCTGGCATGTTCGATCACTCTCCCTTTAAACTTAGCAGCGTGACTATCCCCCATGGCGGGCTGCACATATGCTCCTTTTGATCTGTGAAATAGCTCATTCCTGAGAGGACTTGAAGCTCCCCAGAAACACGTGTAAAATACTGTTTATGATTCGTGGGAGGAATGTCTCATACTGTCATTACTCCAAAGTGGTTGCACCCAGCCACACTCTCTCCAAGCTTCCTTTTTCTCCAAGACGATGAAAAAGAATGCTAGGCTGCAACTCTATGACATTAAGAAAATGATAATTATCCCATTACAAACCAGTTCGGTGTCAACTATTTACCTCGAATAGGATACTGGGTAGGGCCATGACTATGGAGAGGGGTATGGCTTGGTTCCTGTCCTCTTATGAGTTGATGGGAGAAACAAAACAAACTCCAAAGTAAAGTGAACAGCTGTTCATTAACAACATGGTCAGTAAATGCAGCACCAGGCTCAGAAGTAGACGGCCTGGCGAGACGATAGTCCTAAGGGAAATAAATGGCCGTGAATCTGAGTCGGCTCTTCAGTGGAGGCACCCGGTGAGGCAGGCAGGATGGAGGGATCATTCATATCCATTTGGCTGGAGTAGACTGGTGTGACCTAGAACACCACTGCCACCGTAGGGACATTGAATGTAGGTCTATATGTAAACTGACTTTTTAGTAGAATGGGTGTGAGCTGAGCAGAGCCTCAGAGAGAGTAAATCTAACAGGGTTTATGAGTTGACTGTGGAGAATGTTACATAACTTGAGATCCCGACCTGGGCTGGGACCAGTGGAGTATCACTCTTATTTAGTACATCCCTGTGAATTTGCCTCAATGATTCACATAGGATTGTGCCTTGAAGTACCTATCTGACTGGGGAGATGGCTCTGTCGTTAGATCCTGGGTTTCATACCTAAAGCCCCAGGAAAATGCTAGGCACAACACTGTGTGCTGGACACAAGAGGATCTCAGGCTTTCTGGCAGCTGAACTAGTCTACCTGGTGAGCTCCAGGCCATCAAGAGAGCCTGCCTCAAAAAAAACACAAAAAAACAAAAAAAAAGAAAAAGAAAAAGAAAAGAAAGAAAAAAGAAAAAGAAGGCAAGGTATACTGCTCCTGAGAAACAACACTCAAAGTTATCCTCTGTACATATATACATGCGTAGCCAATAAGCACACACACCTGTGTGCATGTGCGTACATACACACACACAGACAAGAGCATATACACACACATATATGCACACACAAGATATCTCACTGCCTATTCCCTGTCATGCTGGGATACTGTGTGCTACTGGGGACTAGCCTCATTTTTTGAGCTTTGGACATAGCATGAGTCCCAGGATGAACTCTACACAGACCTCAGAGAAGCCAGGCAACTGGGACTGCAAATGCTCCATACTGTCTCGGGGCCCTGAACTCCATCTTCTTGATGAAGAAACCAGCCTATGCTCAGATGCATGTCACTTAGACTGACCCGAGGCATGACGTGGACCTCCTGTTTGTAATGCACATCCAAGCAGCTTCTCAGTGGTCTGTTCAAATCCTCCTGACCTAACAGAGGTAACTAAAGCCCCTCCCCTTTATCTCACCCTGGACTTCGCCGGTGATGGTTTGGCCTGAATCTCCCACTCCATCATGACAATTTCTTTCTTAACAGCTTTCTCAAAACACTTTTTTATTTTTTATGTCCTGCCCTGGATTGTGTTGTCTTCCTGGGAAGACTTCATGTCCCTGTTTTAAGCTTCACTGCCTCTAGATGACCCTCCATGGTCTCATCCTCCTTTTTAGGTAAACTGAGGTCTCCTTAGTTGGAGTTACAAGCTGCCCTGTACAGGGTGCTGTCATTGTGTCTCTATGATGTCTTTTATTGTTGTTTTGTGTGTTTTGGGCAAGGTCTCGTTATGTAGCCCAGGTTGGCTTCTAACTCACTGTGTAGTTGAGGCTGCTCTTGAGGAATGAGGCTGAGGCTAGCTTTGAACCCCTGATCCTCCTGCCTCCACTTCCCAAGTGCTAGGTAATTATTTTATTTTATCTTTTTTTTTAAGATAGGGTCTTACCGTGTAGCTCAAGCTAGCCCAGGATCTTTCTGCCTCAGCCTCCTAAGTGCTAGAATTCCAAGTACACCCCTGTGCCCAGATCCATCTGTAACAATAAAACAACAATTGCCTATTTATGTGTCTGCCTGCCATGCCTCAGCGATGAACCCTGAGGGGTGGGGCCCTGGACATGCCTGAATGAATTCTCAGCATCTACCATAGTGTTTGGCACATATTAAGCATTTAGTGTCTGGTGAATGAATGAATGAATGAATGAATGATGGCTGCCTGTTTATACCTCCTTGGTACAGTCATTCATTTCACGACTATGCATTGCATCATTACCTATGGCACTGTGAAGTTCCTCAAATGTCAAAATAAACCTAGGAACTCAGGTTCCAAATTATGCATGCATAAATTATGTATGCGGCGCATTAACAGGCACATGGAGCATGGAGCACAGAGCCACAGATACCAGAGCTAGCAAACACAGTATAGTGTGTACCAGATGTCCCTGAAATCTACAAAGACCCGAGAACCAAAAATGACAGCTCCGAAGCCCAGTAAAAGGGGGAGAAAAAAGAAAAAGACAAAGAACAAAAGAACCTCCAGCAAAAGAAGTTGCTCTGGGTTTGTTTTTCTATCCTAAGTGCACCAGCAGGAGGTGGGGGGTAGGATGGGGAGGTAGGTAGAGGGGGGTAGAGAGGGGGGAGTGGGGAGAGGTAGGATGAGGGGAGGTGGGGAGTCCATGTGACTTTGAGTTCCTCACAGGCTGGCTCTTAGGAGCTCTTTGGAAAATGCATCGCCATGCATGAGTCGGGGATTGCTTTTCATGCCTCTGGAAATTGTTAATGGGGACTGCGTTAGCGGCCCCTTAGTGCTCTGCCTGATAGAGAGACAGCAGGTTCACCCTAGCAATTCAGGAACCCTGATCACTGCCAATTAGGGTAGCATTGTCTGGCTGACATAATCAAGTGAGGATAAATATATTTATTGTGATTGGAATGGAGAAGGGAGAGTACAGAAAGATTGAGTTGAGGCTGCCACCCCTATGTCTGGCCCCAGCCAGATTCAAGCCCTGCCTGTCACCCACGGTTCAGCAAAGGTGGACACTGGCTTCCAGGGGTGGAAGCCACAGGGAGAATTCAAGACAAATAAATTGTTTTCGTCCCTTTTTCCTTTTTTTCTCCTTGTTGTTTCTATTTTCCTCCTTACACACCCTGCTCTCTCTCCCCTCATGCCCCCTCCCCTGTGAAAGCTGAAAAGGGAAGAGAAACAGATGCCAAGTTGAGTACATTTTCATTCTGCCCTGTTGGGCGGGCTCGCTGCTTCTTTAGCTTCTCTGCAGTTCAAAGAGCCAGTGCGGGAATGTGACCACCGTGCAGGAAGTCCCACCCCCTCTGCCACCATGTGGCCTTGAACTTCTGGCATTGCTGAAGACGTCCAGTGCTGTGGGGCTTCTGTGAGGATACCTCTGATGTGTCTCAGAGCTGGGGTTGAAAGACCCTGGTAAAAATAGTCCCCTGCAGTAGTCTAAATTCAGGAGGGATTTCCAGAATTTAAATGGCTCTTGAAAGGAGGTTCATTTTGTCACATCTGGTGGCGTTCCCATCAGCCTGGAAAGTGGGTTCTGGATAGGCCATGCCTTCCTCTCCCAACAAAAAGGTTGGGGTCAGATGCAAATGCCCAATTGCATTGCTGGGAAGGACAGCAGGGGTAACATTTTTTCTCACCCTTTGATTCAGCTATTTTCTCCACTTTTGTCCCGTGTGCATTGTTCTTTCTCTCTCTTTGATGGCTGATGATTCTCTGCAGTGGTACCACCCCATGTCACAGGCCGGTCACATTTGGCCTGCCTGCCTGAATTTATGTCCTCTGTGTAAGGACATCAATGGGAAGGTACAGGCACACCAAATAAATTGGCATTTGGTTCAGTTGGCAGAGTGCTCGCCTGTTTGGATGGAAAAACCACAGCTTTGCCTTACAAGAAACAAGAGGCAGTTTATTCTGGAGCCATTCCAAGTGACCATTCCTGGAAACACAGATTTAAGTCACCCCAAATTCCATGTTCTAACAAGGAAGCAGTTTCATGAAGTCTTATTGTTTTACAGAACAAGGAAAGCCACAAATCAAGGCAAATAAATATAAAACACATTGGTGGGTGTATCTGAGAGAGACGGGTATACAGATAGGGGGAAGCTTTTCTTTTGGCCCAAGATGCTAGCTGCGCTTTTGGGTTTGTGGAAGCTAGTGGTCTGCTAAGAGGTTTTTATCTGTTAGTCACAAGATTGAATGCAGAAGAGGGCATCAGATCTTATTAATATGATTGTGAGCTACCATGTGGTTGTAGGAAATTGAACTCAGGACCTTTGGAAGAACAGCCGGTGTTCTTAACTATTGAGCCATCTCTCCAGCCCCTAGACCTAAAACACTCTCCGTCACATCTGCGCCTGTGACCATGCCCAAATGGGCATGGTCAGCGCTACAGGTGCAGGTAGGGTGGATATCTCGCCACACAAGATGTTGGTTCTGACAGAGAGGTGAGCAAGGAATGAGCTATTGCAGAGGGCTAGAATTGGCCAAGATAAAGCAATGAGTCTCTGGGCCTGCAACATCCCAACCTCTCCACAGTACTGCTGTTCTAAACGGCCATTCAGTCTCTGCAGACAGCTTCTTTCCAAGTGTTCTAGCTCAGACCTAGCAGGCACAAAGCACTGGGTTTCATCCACAGCACCACATAAAACAGGCATGGTGGTGCATGCCTCTAATCCCAACACTTGAGAAATGGGGGCAGGGGGACCAGAAATTCAGGATCATCCCCGGCTACATGAGAAGTCTGGGACCAGCCTGGGCTCTATGAACTACTATCTCAAAAAACATAAGCAAAACCAAACAAACCCTTATTTAGGGGCTGGCAGGTGGCTCAGCAATTAGGAACACTTGCTGTTCTTGCCAGGGACCGAGGTTTTGTTCCTGATGCCTACATTAGGACGCTCAGGACTGTCTGTGACTCCAGCTCTTGGGGGGGTCTAACACCCTCTTCTGGTTTCTGGGGGGTACCATGTGGTGCATATACAGACAAGCAGGCACATATATACACATACAAAATAAATAAGGAAATATAAACCTAAAACCCATATTCAATCAGTCAATTTCAAATCTTAACAGGCAAAATACCTGGTCTGTTTGTTTCATACTTGCTGGTTTCTACTTCTTGCTAGGTATATTGGTTCTTGAGAACCAGAACTCATTTGTCTCCAAGGGAGAAAGAAAGTCATTCTCCATTTACCCATTAGCAAATTACCACTTAAAGGTGAAACACAGGGATCTCTCTCTCTCTCTCTCCCTCCCCCTCCCTCCCTCCCTCCCTCCCTCCCTCCCTCCATTAACAGTGGGTTATTTACCTTGGCTGAACCCTGGTGGATGGAAAGCCACTGTTACCAACAAGTTGGTGTCATTTTCTATGTTGGTATTTGTTTCCTAGAAGCAAAGGGATTTCTGCATACTAGCATTATATGATTCTGCTGTTGAGAAATGATCTGGCTGGAAATTGGTCTGATTCCATCCCTGGCATTTATGGAGGGTCTACTATTGGGGGTGGGGAGGAGAGGGCTGTATGTGTCCTTCCAAGTTAGATGGAGTCATCAATGGGAATAGCGACTCCTTCCTAACCTGTTCACTTTCTGTTGTGTTAGTCAGTGGCAGGAATGACCCATCACAAACGTAAGTCAGAAAGACCTGGGATGGTGCCTCCTTCTTCTGCTCCTTGCCTCCTAACTGGGACAGTGATGGGGACAGTAGAGCAGCCTGCACCCCTTCATCATTCACCCTGGCAAGGAGAAAGCCAAGTGAAGAGTGAAGAGCTTGGTCTTATCGCGAAATGTTGGTGCAGATGATATGTGGTCCAGGGTTTAGGGAACAGAAAGCCTCCTGAATACACACCAGACTCTTGACCCTTGAACCTTACAGGTTACAGCATTTCGTTAGTCATGATACTTCTGGCTGTCGAGGAACAAAAGAGCAGGCAGAAGCACAGAGGTGGTGAGCAGCCATGGCAGGTTTTTAGTTTGATGCTGCACTGTGTGGGTGAGATGTCAGATGTCACCGCTGGAAGAAGCTGGATGGAAAAGGACAGGTGTGTTCCTTACTGCTCTCCTTACCTGGCAAGAGCAGCTCAGGGAAGCGGTGGCGGGGGTGGGGAGGGGATTGTTGAAGATTGCAGTTATTGGGAATGAAGTTCTCCATGGCAGGGAAGGTACAGTAGCAGAAACCCCACTTACTCAGATTTTAACAACACTCATCTATCTTGGGATAATTCCCAAATTTCTAACTCTATACAGTCTGTTGTTGAGAAATGCACCTACCTGCCTAACCCTTGACTGGAGTCCCAGATCACTTTCTGTCTGTATTCTTTTCTGTTTTGTTTTTGTTTTTTCAAGACAGGGTTTCTCAAACAGGCTGGCCTCGAACTCCCAGAGATGCCTCTGCCTCTCTGCCTCTGCCTTGCTGTCTCTGTCTCTCTGCTTCTGCCTCTGCCTCTCTGCCTCTCTGTCTCTGACTCTCTGCCTCTGCCTCTGCCCCTGCCTTGTGCTGGGATTAAAGATGTGCACCGCCACTGCCCAGCTCCTGTCTGTGTTCTTGACATAGCGAATGTCAGGACCATCTACTGAAATGTCCCCATGGTGGTGTTGCTGTGTCACCATATCTAGGCACAATGGCTTGAATTCTTCATCTTCAAGTACCCTTGCCTTCCAATCTCTGTAACACCACCAGAGACATTAAATGGAATTTCAGTGTGTCTACTGCACATTTTCCATGAAGCCCAGAGCCCTTGAACACTAGATGAGATACTCTGTGGCCTCCACCCCAATCACTCATCCCGTCTTCTACCATTCCACAAGGACGGTAATGAAAAGACTTGGTCCCCATCCTGCCTTTGCTTACGGTACTCTGTGTCACACCCCTGGGCTCTCTACTCTGCCTACCTTCTGGTTTGCAAGACTAGGCTCAGCTGCCACTTGATTGAGGAAGCGTCTCCTTTGAACTTGACCACTTACAGTCTGGCTCCTGTATCAACATGACCCACGTCTATGGTTGACTAATCTATCCTTCCGACAGAGCTATGAGGCCCCCAAGTTCCAGCCCATTCTGAGTCTCCATGCTCAGCAGCGTGCCTGGCAGAGTAAGGCTTGGGAGAGGTTGTTGAATGGATGTGCAAGGTCATCGTTGAGTTAGATGCCCTGTGCTGGTCATGTAGCTTAGTGGGTAGGGGGACTGGCCTAGCAAACCAGAGACCCTGGGTCGTGATACCTAGCACCACCTAAAGGAAGGTGTGGAGGCACACAGGCCTGACTTCCCAGACACCCCAGAGTCAGATGTCCCTGCTAGGCCTGAGCATGCCTGTCTGTAATGAGAACACTTAGGATGCAGAGGCAGCAGAATAGCAAGTTTGAGGCCAGCCTGAGCTATAGTGAGTGCTGGGTGGGTGAGGGTGATTGTGAGACTTCAGTTAAACTTCCCCCAAAAAACAAAACCAAAATAATAATAATAATGATGATGGTGGTGATGATGATGATCTAGATGCCCAGAGACAGAAAGTGAGTGAGTTCAGTGAATCCAAAACACTGAAAATAACCTGAGAAAAGGTCACTTCCTGAAATGATGGGAACGAGTTAATGACAGGAGATTTGAAATGAGACTATAAAAAGGAGAATATCATGAGACAGGCGAGAGAGAAAGAGAGACAGAGACAGAGACAGAGACAGAGATTGAGAAACCAAGACAGAGAGACAGAGAATGAGACCGAGACAGAGGCAGAGACCGAGAGAGAGAGACCAGATGCACATTTGGGACTGTTGGTGGTTTTGCAGCTTCCTCTAAGATGGTTCCAGGAAGAAGTGAGGTTCTAGGAAGGCACGAGTCACATACAGAAAGGATGAGGTATCATCAGCCATTCAAGGAGTATTTGTCACCAGGACTACATACATGGATGACACAGGCAAATGGCAACCTGGGGGCTACGTGAAGGGATTACTAATGATTTCCTGGGGCTGGTGCCCAGGAATTTCGCACTGTGGTGCAAATGCCAAACAGGAAACTGTGTGACAAGTTATAGGTATGAGAAGGTAGGTAGTGACTCTGCAATCGAGATATGAAATGCCAGAATAATCATGGGGGAAGTCTCAGAGCACTGAAGAGGGCCTGGAGGATCCCTGCTCTGCCAGAGATGGGTTACGAAAGGAGTTGCTCAGAAAGTAGGAATTGTAACACATAAAACCTACCAATAACGGTGAGAGCTCAGCCGCCATTATTAGAAGGTATGACCTTCTGCGGCTCATAGGATGCATAAGTGAGAATATAAACATCTGCATACAACCTTCCCCACACACCCAGAGGTGTGGCTCAGTGGCGGACCATGTGCCTAGCATGCACAAGGCCCTGAGTTCTGTCCCAGGGACGCAGAGCATTTTATAATAAGAATTCTAAAGACTTCCCTCCACAGCTGCCAGTCTGATTGCTAGCTTTCTCCCCAGGCTTCGGGAGCAGACTTCATGTGAGGGGAGAACAGCAGGAAGTGGAGCTGAGAGGGAGACAGGAGCAAGGGGCTCCTGGCCATTATTCTCAGCGGGGCTCCAGTCTAACGCCAAAGAGGTTACTGTGGCCAAGTAAACACTGGCAATGTGTGCACACTAACAATTTATTTACCTGAAATTGAAGTGCAATTTCGCACTTTGTGTTTTACCTGGAAACCTGGGTAAAGGAGTTACGTTTTCATGCTCTTACCTCCTTATTAGCTGCTGAGAAAAATAACTTCGTTAACTAACACTCATTGGTTGAGATGAACATTTTATGTTCCATCATCCCTGTTGTTTTTTGTTTTCTTTCTTTTTGTTTTTAAGACTGTTACACTGCAACCCAGACTGGTCTAGAACTTTCTGGCTCAAACTCATGACAATCTTTCTGCCAAAGATTCTTAAATGCTGGTATTTCAGATGTGAGCCACTATGCCCGGCTTTAGCCACATCTTTAAGACAGAGAAACCTCCATGGCACACACGTGTGACCCACATGTTGAAAAACAAAGTCAGGAGGGTTGTGAATTTGAAGTCAGCTTGAACTACACAGCATTGCCCCACCAAGGAGGAGCCAGGATTCTGTGCATTTGGATAACTATCTTGGGGTCTTGGCGTCACATTACCCAGAGAGCTAGTGGAAGAGCCCTGGTTTTCACAGCATCAGACTAGGGACAGACACACCAGTCCCCACAGAAGAATCAGAGATACTGAGGCCACTGGATGTGACAGGGACAGGCCCGAAGTAAGATAGCTGATCTTATACCAGGAATCTTGAGACCCTTACAAAAATGTAGCCCTTTTTGTTTAACTTTCCAAAGACAGGGATTCTCTGTGTAGCTCTGGCTATCCTGGAACTCACTCTATAGACCAGACTGGCCTCTGAACTCATAGAGATCCACCCATCTCTGCCTCCTGAGTGCTGGGATTAAAGGTGTGCCGCCACCACCACCTAGCTAGAAAACAAACAGACAAACAAAAAACACTTAATACTAGACAGACACATTCACACCAGAACTTACGGCTTAATTAGAAGAGGAATGGACGGACTTTAGCCTCACTACAGTCTGAGTCTGGGGCCCATAGTGGTCTGAATTAAACCGCAGAAGGATGATGGAGCAGAGGCTTCTGGGTAGATAGGGTGCCTGGGGGATGAGAAGCCACTTGCCAAGACATGTCTGCTTCAGGCAGTTGGAATTCTGAAGTCAGTGTTGAAAGACGGGATGGGGAGAGACGGCTGAAGACCTGACATGATGATGAGAGAGGCGCAAGCGGCTAGGAGAGGTCACATGACCGTGTGACATTGACAGGTTCTGAATGGGAAAATGGTCCTAAGAAAGTGTCAGTGCACAGAGGCCTTTGGACCCTCTAGCCAGGAAAGTGGGATGTAGGACAATGGGAAACTGCAGCAGCCCTCCCCGAAGAGTAATCACAAGGGTTCGCAAAAAAGGCACAAAGACGGGGAGACAACACGCCACAATGAGGGACAGATGAGAAAGCAGATGAGCCTCTGCCATTCGGTGCCCCCCCCAAGTGTGGCCATGAAGAAGCTGGCCCTGCCTTCCTCCCAGGGGTCAGGGGTGCCACTGGCATAACAGAAAGGGCCATATGTGGTCTGCTTGGACTTTGGCGTTAGATTGCACTTTGTCACAAGATTCTAGAGGACAAAATGAAGATAAGCTTTATCGACGGCATGGGGAAGTATGAAGAAGTAGAGGGTATAGCTTGGTTGGCAGGGTGCTTATCTAGCATGCACCCTGGGTTTGGTTCTCGGTACCACAATATGATTGGGATTGGTCCACAAGAACACAGCCCACAGAATCAACTAAGCAGGGCTCATAGGGCTCGCAGTGACCAAAGTGACAATCATGGAGCCGGTATGGGTCTGAGCTAGGTCCTTTGCATCTATGTTATGGTTGTGCAGCTTGGTGTTCTTAAGGGGTTCCTCACAGTGAGAATGAGGCTGTTTCTGACTCTTTTCTTTTTTGCTCTTGGGACCTTTTTCCTCCTATTGGGATGCCTAATCCAGCCTTGGTATGAGGATTTGTGCTGAGTCTTAGTGTAACTTGTTATGCTGTGTTTTGTTGATTTTGGGTTTTTTTGTTTTTGTTTTTTCTAGACAGGGTTTCTCTGTATTGTTTTGGAGGCTGTCCTGGCACTCACTCTGTAGACCAGGCTGGCCTCAAACTCACAGAGATCCACCTGCCTCTGTCTCCCAAGTGCTGGGATTAAAGGCGTGCGCCACCAATGCCCGGCTGCTGTGTTTTGTTGATATCCCTGGGAGCCCTGCTCTTTTCTGAAGGGAAAGAGAGGAGGAGAGGATCTGGGGGAGAAAGGAGGTGGGAGGAACTGAGAACAGTGAAGGGAAGGCAAGTCTGGCTGGGATGGAACATATGAGAGAAGAATAAAATTTAAACAACAATAATAATAATAAAATTGAGTGTAGTAGTGTGCATGCCTCTAATACCAGCACTCAAGTGACAGAGCCAGGAGGATCAGAAGTTCAAGGTTATCCTTGGCTACATCATGAATTTGAGGCCATCCTAGGCTGCCTGAGAGCCTGTTAAGAGAGAGAGAGAGAGAATGAGAGAGCACTTTGTCTAGTATGTTTGTCCTTGATACTCAAGTAATATCAGTTCAGGGGTTCCTAGCAACAGAAGGTTTTTGGTAAGGAAACTGAGCTCAGGGATGGCCAGTTAGCTAAGGTCATACAACTGATAAAGGAAGGAGCCAGGACTTGAACCCCACTGAGCCTAGCTCCGAAGTCTACATCCATTTATTATGGATCATATCCATTTATTATAGAATAAAGACCCAGAGCCATGCAGTTCACTTAAGAAAAAGTTGGGCCTGGAGAGATGGCTAAGTAGATAAAGTGCTTGCCTTGCAAGTACAAGGACGTGAGTTCCCGGCCCTGGAATCTGCATTCAAAAGCGAAAGTCAAATGTGGTTGCATGTGCCTGTATGGGGCAACTGGAGATAGGCAGCTCCTTGGCTCGCTGGTCAACCAACCTACCTAATTAGTGTCCCCCAAGCCAGCAAAAGGGGGTGTCATAAAATGAGGTTCTGGGAAGAGGAGGGAGAGGAGAAAGAGCAGCTTGAAGGAAGCAACTAGAAAGAAATCAAGACGCCTGCATGCCAAATGGACTGGCAGTTGGCCAAAGGAGCTGAGAGAAACAAAATTTCAGGGGCCACGTGAAGCCCTGTATTCTGGTTCACAACCCCCACAACAGAGAGGCCTAGCTCCACCATCTTCCTGTTAAAAAAGGCCGAGTTCTTAGAGTGTTTTACCTCCTGAACAGCCAGCAGCAGTGTGTAACACAATTATCAAACGCTAGCAGGCAGAGAAAGTAATTTGATCTTCCTATTCCACACAGCCCTTGTTCAGGCCGCTTCCTGAACACTGAGTCGAGTGACCTATTCTGCAGCTAGTCGATGACAAATGCAGCCTTTGGAAAAGGACCAGGAGATCAAGGATGGGTGACAAAGGACCTGGGGAACAATCTCATTTAGGAGCCAGGATCTGGTGGTTTGGGTTTCTTTGCTTGAGCAATGTTTGGGATGAGGAGAGACATTGTCAATCAATGGACTGCCTAGTGTCTTACTCGTACTTTCCAGTCAGGCCACTTCCCTCGCACGCACACACTCACTGAGGAAAAACCCCCTAGCTTTGTGAACCGCTTCAAGGATTGAGGGGCCCTCCTTGATCAAAACTGGCTGAGTGTGGGGTTGTTCACCTGTAACCTCACCACTAGGGAGGTAGAGGCAGAGGGTCAGGAATTTGAGAACAGACTTGACAATGTATCCAGTTCAAGAGGTGTGACACCCTGTCAGAGAGGGGGGGGAGAGAATACCGTATTCTACAAGACAAACGCAGACATGGATTTCTTTAATCAAACTCAATTCAAAAAGACCTTAATTTTCCTAAAAATTAGAAAATTTTCATTATTTACTTCACAAGCAAAATTTAAAACATCATCCCTTAGTCTGGAGTTTTGCTTTATTTTTGCTTGTTTTGTTTTCTGATTTTTTTTTTGAGACAGAGACTCACTATATATTTCAAAGCAGCATCAAACTTGTGATCCCCCTGCCTCAGCCTTCAAAGTGTTGGGATTACAGGTATATGCCATCATCACACCCAATTAACATCATCCCTTTGATTGGTGACTTTATTACCTTTATTGGTTGAGCTGTTGTATGAAGCTGTCCGTACCTCTAGGTTTTCAGGGATAGACTTATGGACTGAAGGCAGGTAAGTGACTGTCTGAGTTAATGTCCACTTTTGCAAGCTTGGAAACCAGTGAGCTGAAAAATGGCCAGCATTCCGATGATAAAAGGGGATTTGATGACATAAGTAAAAATGACAAAAAGATTAAGGTAGTTGTGCTCATGGAGTCTTCTAAGCTACACGTTTGTATGTTGTTCAAATAAGATTGACAAGAGCTTCAGGCACAGATAGGGAGGGAAGAGAAAGGAGACAACACGGAGTGTATTTGTTACGTGTGTAAGCAATGTTACAGTCCTGGTGACCACAGAGCAAGAGGGTGGAGGCTTTCAAATACATGATAAATACGACGAACTTTCAGAGCCCAGATCAATAAAAGCAAACAGAAGTGAACAGATGGGAAGAAGAGAAAAGAGCATGAAGCCCCATAAAATCCTAGTGATGTATTAGACGGGACATCGTGATGTGAATAGGGAATGAGAGAGGAAGGATCAAAAGGCCTGGCTTTTGTAAAAATCTGTCTGTCCCTTTCTTGCCCTTTCCTCTCCCCCAGCTACTCCCCAGGCCCTTCTGACAAGGTTCACAAAATGATTTCAGGGTGGATTTTTGGGATGCCTCATTTCCATTTGGATTTGCCTGCAGCACTCATGGTGTGTCTGTAGACAATTGCTATGACTTTAGGAAACACTAAGGATAAAATGCACAGTTGGCCAGAGATGCATCAACCTTTCTCTAGTTGCCTTAAAGCCCAGGGTTGCTGGATCTGAAGTCAGCTTCCCAGTGGGGCTGTCAGAGACCGCTCTAGTGCAGCTGGTGGGCTCTTGGCATTTTGATGTTGTTGTTTCAAGGTTTTCATGGTGTTGTTTTGATAAAACAATAGGAGAAATTAAAAACATACATTCTAAGTGTAGCCATGGTCAGTGATTGATATTTAAAGGAGAAAGCGAATTTGAAAAGCCTTGACTATACTGCAGAGAGAGAATATATTGTAGGGAGTGGGAGGGAAAGGGGAGAAGAGAAAGAGGAGGAAAGGGGAAGGGGGTGGGAGATGGAAGGGGAAGGAGCTGCAGTTTGTGAATACGTGCAGTGATATGGTTCCCATTTCCAAAATTGCCTTAGATCCCATGATTGCCCATTCTGAGGTCAGCCCAGTTTATTGCAGTCATTGCCTCTTTGACCAAGAAGTAATGGGCTTGAATTTCCATGGTATGTGAGAATTGCTGCTGTCAATTTCTTAGCTGACAGACAGCCATCAGGTTCAGCAGACCTAAGCTAGTTAGCAATTACCCTGACCTGGTAGGAGGAGGGCCTGTGATTTTGCTAGTACCACTAGAGACCAAGAAACCAAGCAGAGAGAGCACACAGTCTTAGGAATCATCAGACACAGGCTCTGGTATCTCGCCTCCTTCTCCCATGTCTAGTCACTAACAATAATAATAAATGTTGAGCTGGGGATGGATCTCAGAGGTAGAGAGCTTGCCTAGAAGCCTGAAGCAGTAGGTTCAATTCCCATCACTGCCCCCTCCCCCAAGAGTGCAATGGTGAAACCCTTGGCAAGTCACCGACCACAGCATGCAATGGTAGCTTAGTCCTGGCCAGGTCTTGTCCCTAGGCGGTGGTGAAACTTGGGTAGTCTTTTCCCTCTCTGGCTGTCCTGGGGCAACACCACGATCTAGCTCTGGTAGTTGGGCAAACTGTAGAAGCCAAATCAGTTTCCCCCTTTCCACTTGGCTAGCTGGCCTTTTCTTCCTACCTACTGAGTGGTCTCCATCCCACGCCACGGCTGTATCTTTGGCTAACACCACAGCCAGGGCTCGTGGCCAGGAGAAAGAAGTTAGCACCTGCCCAGGGAAAATGAGGGGAAACGGAGGCTTCAAACGAGAGGGAAAAAAAGGAGCATATGTTTGGTGGATTTACACTTTTAAAAGCAGTTTTGACATTTGTTTTTCTCTATAAGAAATGTTGGTAGAATACTCAGATGCCAAAACGCTTTGGGGGAAAGATGGCATACAGGCAAATGCCAGGACTGAGCAGAGCTTTCTGCACTCGCTGTCCCTGGAAGGTAATGGAGTGAGGATTGTCATCTGAATTCTTGGGGAGGAAACTGAGGCATGGAGGAGTAACATTCCTCAGCCATCAAGTAAGCAACAGGGGTTTGAAGGCAGGGTTGTCGGAGCCCCTGCCCTGGTCCTCTGTGAGCCGCCTTTCTACTGAGACAGCCTCCCCTGACACTTTGACAGGGGAGGAAAACCGGGTGGGAGTTGTCTGCGTTTCATAGAACATGCGTGTTAACAGCTCGAGAGAAAAAAGAAAAGGGTATAGTTTTCTTCGATAAAGTTTGGGGGTGTATGCGATTTTATGTGATAAGCGTAAAAAATAGTTGATTATATAAGTCAGACTGAACGGATTAAAAAGAAGATGACGAGAGTCGATGATGAAACTGGGACTTTGAAAGAGGGGAGGGGACTTGCCTGGGGACAGTGTCCTTACATATTCCTCTTCTTCTTTTACTTCCTTCTCTTCCCACTCCTTCCTCGAAAACAAACAAAGAAAAATCTTGAGGGGAGTAAAAAAAGGAGCTAATTTTAAAAAAAAGAGAAATGCAGTAGCCCTGAGAGTGATCCACAGTGACAGGGACCTGCAGAACAGCGATTTGATTAAATAAGGATATCAGGGGTTTTAGGGACTCTCCCCCGTGTGTAAGTTTACCTGCAAGTCTGGGGAAAAAAGAAAAACCCTACTTATATACTTCCCACAAACCTGAACACCAAATACCTTCGAACCAGAGAAGCTTTCCATTTGAAAATTAGGAAATCACAAGAAAGCACCAACAAATCCGGGGGTGTGGGGGCCCTGGTAATAGGAAACAGCAAAATGGAGGTAAAGTCCGTGATGACCTCCCCGACCCCTCCCCCTCCCCTCCCCACCCCCTTCCCTGAGTTCCATGATGGTGGTGGGCAGAGCCCCAGGCTTCTCCAGATGAGGGGGAGAAAGCAGCAATGTCCCTGCCTGCCTGCTCAGCACCTCACTGAGGAACCAGCTGCCCCTTTGTCGCCTGTCATTAGAGACAGCTCTGTTGGTGGCTTCCTGTAAAAGAGAAGCAACGAGAAGATGAACTGTTATTCGGGGAACACACCTGCGCACAGGACAGAAATGGATGGGAGAAGGGGGGCGGGCCCGGAGACTTCTGTTTCATAAGCCACTTGCACTGGGTCTCCAAGACTGGCAGCGGTGGCACGGGGCTGATAAATGATTGTTCTCAGACAAGCTGCAGAGGGCCCCCTTGAGTTCCATGTGTTCACCCCTGCCAGTCATGATGGGGAATTTGTGCTTTCCTGGGGCATAGGAGGGAGGAAATAATGAGTCACCTGAGGGCAAGAGAAAAATAAGAATGTCCTGTGTGTACAGAGTCACTTTAGAAGGAGGGGGATCTCAGCCTCCTAGACAGAAGTGGTTTTGGTGGGATAGTACTTTGCTAGTCTTTGCTTTCTTCGGCTGCAGTAAAATCAGAAATGTTTATCTATTCCCTGGAGAGAGATCACCTGTCTCCACTGAGAAGGCTGTTTATTCTCCTAAAATCCTGAGCCAAAAAGAAACGATGGAGTCTCTCACTTAAGAGGATCAATATCTAGAGGAACCATTGCTGCAAATCTAATGAAGAGGACCCTGAGGGCCACCCTGAGATGCAGGGCCACTTACAGCCCGGATCTGATGGGGAAGGATGGGGAGAAGTACCAGGGAGCCCTCCATGAACTGGTTATAGCTGCTCCCATTCTACTTCCCACCCCACTCTCTGGACCTGGCCTCAGATTTAAATCTATGACGAAATAGAAGCAGGATCTTAGGAGAAAGGGATTCGTGGGTCACTGTTGTTTTAAAGGCTGCAGAGGATGTGTTAGAGACAATTCAAGAATGGACACAGTAAAGAAACATGTATGTCTTGTTAGACATTTGGCAAGCAGGTTAGCATTTCTGTTTTCTGAGAGCCCCAAATGTCGGGAAGCCTTCCACATCCCGCATGTCCTTCCAGAATAGACTGGTTTTGTCTCTTGGAAGATTATCGAAACAGAAGCTGACAGAGAGCTGAGAGGTCATTGTCCGTCTAGTGACTACAAATTTTCAGGAACCATTATGCCTTTTTGTTCTCCCCTGATATGGCTAATGCCCACTATGGCAGAATGGTTCCAGACACAGCTGTAGCAGTCAGAGTAAAGAAATCCACACAAAAGGAACTGGGGAGATGGCTCAGCAGAGAAGGCTCCAGTGAGGAACAGCTTGAGTCCCTGAACCCACTGAAAAGCCTGGTAGGCATCGCTGCTGCCTCTAAATCTAGGAAGGAAGTGATATATGCTCCCTGGGGAAGGCTTGCTGGCCCATAAGACTAGCCAGAACTGGTGAGCTCTGGAATCTGCAAGAGACTGCCTCAGTACATAGAGAGTAAGTAACATCCAGTGTTGTATTCAAACCTCCACGTGCACACAAATGTACCTAACTATCTATGAACATATGTGTGCGCTGTGCTCTCTCTCTCTCTCTCTCTCTCTCTCTCTCTCTCTCTCTCTCTCTCTCTCTCACACACACACACACACACACACACACACACACACACACACACACACACGGAAAAGAAGTGAGGAAATGAACAATATAGATTTCAACAACAAGGTCATTACCTTATACTCAAGAGCAGAATGAGAGTCAGGCATGCACCTGGAATCCTAGAATTCTGGAAGCTGCAGCAGGAGGGTTTTGCAAGTGTGAGGCCAGCTAGGAGTACAAAGTGAGATGCTGTCTCTGAGGGGCAGAAAGAAAAAAAGACAGAGCAGGGGGATCCTGAGATGAAAGGAACCATCTTGCTAGGGTGTTCAGAAGAAATTTAAACCCCAGAAAATGTGTGGGAGAAGATGACATCTAGTTCTCTCCCAAGCCTGTGTTTTATAGGTGCTAGACTCTGAAAGGGTAATGCTTATAAGGCTCAAACTCACAAGGGACAATGACGGCAGTCACCAGACCTGCCTGGATAAAGATTGTAAGGTCTTCGGAGGCAAAAGGAAAAAGGAAAAATTTAAAGTTACCAAGTACAAGACACAGTTTGGGGAGCACCATTGCCCTCTGTTGGATTAAATAAGGTAGACTTCTCATGTATGTATGTATGTATGTATGTATGTATGTATGTATGTATTGTCTTTGGCTAAGTTTGCTGAAAAGTCACAGCACCTTGGAGTGGGAAATGAATCGAGTCTTGTGAACTTACATACTTAGATCCCTTCCCTTGATGGAATCAAATGTAGTTGTAGTTCTAGTGGCAGGTCATTTGTTATGCTTTTGTGTGTGCTACAAACACTTATGAAATATCTACTAAGCATTTACTGGGGACTGTAAAGAATAACACTCATGGATAGTACTTATATGTTGGTTGGGGTCTGCACACAAAGGACCTGTGGTCACTGCAGTTTTGTAACTGAGACAACAGGACACCCATGAAGCAAATGGCATATTGCAGATTCCAGTTCATATCTATGAGTATAATCCTCATTCCATTAGTTCTAACTCCTCCCTTCAAGAAGTCTACACCCAAACCCATCGTGGCAGCACATGTCTGTAATAGCTGCACTCAGGAGATCCAAGCAGGAGAATCAGGAGTTCAAGGTCACCTTCATCTACCTAGGCAGTTTGAGACCAGCCTGGGATACATGAGCCCCTGTCTCAAAAACACAAGGAAAAGAAGTGAATGCCAGTGTTCATGAATAAAGTATGATGGAACACAACTATACCCATGCATTTGTCATCTGTGGCTGACCTAGAGGCTACAATAGTACAGCAGAGAAACCCTACTACCCACAAAGCCAAAAGTATTTATGACAGGTCCTTTCCAGAAAAGGCCTCCTGACCCCTGGGCTACACTCCAAGGTAGAATGTTCTGTATCTATTAGCCATTTTTTAAAGCACTTTCAGAGTTGAGCACAATGGAGACTAATATTTCCTTGGCCTCCAGTGTGGGGAGCTAGAGGTGATATACAGGTGTGTTCTTTTTAAGACTTAATGCCTACAAACTCAGACTTGAAAATGGATCAATTAAAAGGCAGTTATTTGCATAACAAAGTTTTCTTTTCATTTCATAAGGGCTTCTCCGCAGGGCTCCTTTGTAGAGTGAGTCTCTCTGATACATGCTAATACGATTCCATTTACAAATACTCTATTCAGAACAACTTTCCAAGAACCTTCCTATTGTGTACAGTGGGAATTAGCTGTAATCACCCCCAAGGCCCGCAGCAACATAAGGTTTCCTACTTCTGAAAAGTAATTGAGCTGACCTTTGAGTGTCTCCAAGAGGGTCTTTACCTGCTTTCACTGAGACTTCTACACGTAGTCCCAGCCCAACATAGCAAGACTTCAGTGACCCTATCTCAACATAATAACATCAGCAAATGTCAGTACTATGCAGCACGAAGTTATAATTTTATAGTTTTTCTAACCTTTTTTTTAAACCCTGAAACCAAAGTTCAAAATGGTAAACCTTATTTTACACTGTTCTCTTTTCCTACAGAAATAAATGAATAAAAATTACATTTGTGGCTAATGTTCTGATAAATATGTGATCAGCAGTATTTATAAAAGCAATCTCTCTATCTCTCTCTAATTGCAAGACATTATGCTGTGAATTACAACACAAACTGGGACAGGCATTCAGATTAGAGCTGTCCCCAGCAAAATAGGAAGTGGTATGGCTAATTCAATTTAGGACCGGCTTCCTCTTCTGTTGGGTCCTGAGCCTGAGTCTCGCTTAGCTTTGTGCTGTTATGCAATTGCTCCTTTTAAGAGAGACATAAAATGGAAACCTCGGCTATTCATAGACAATTTAGGAGGAGCTGAAATTGTTCAAGAAGTTTCTTGCCTGCTGCCATTTTGATGATAACTAGTTTTCTGAAACTGGCTTCTAGCTGGCATGGTGTTAAAGAACTGACTCGTGCCTTTTGTTTTCATCTTGTGGCGATGATGTCTTAAAAGTAGACAAACGTTCCTTATATATAACTTGAATATTCTCCAGGGTGATCTCCCCCCCCCCCAGTAAAAGTAAAAGCAGCTTACAAGGAAATTCAAGGGCAGAGAAGATCAGGCCAGGCCGGCAGGCATTCCTGTGTGGGTCACCCTGTGGTGAGGCTGATCTCTGTCTCGGGCTGCTAATGGATTATTCGTGAGAGAGCCGCAAAGGGCCTGTGGGAAGCAGACCTGGCATTAGAGCCCCACAAATGGCATCATCTGTGGGGTTCGGCTTGGAGGGAGGCTGCTGGAGGCGGCTGGCTGCCCCTGGAGGCTGCAGCTCCTCATGCTGTGAGGCAGGTGGCATTTCAGCCATTTCTAAAGCCGGTCCCTGGCAGGGAACGCATTGAGTCATCTGTGAGGATAGAGGAGTCTGGAAAAGGGTCTGTCTGTCTCTTTACCTCTCCCAGAGGTCAGGAGCACTGAAACTACAAACAACAGCATGAAGATTTTTTAAATTCAGGTCGTGATCTCCCCACCCCCTTCCCTTCCATCTCCCCTCATCCCCTTCATTGTCACTATCTAAGTTTTAATCTCCATCATGTATATAAATATATAGATATAAATTTGTTTCCCAGATGTAAAATGCAGTGATGACAGGTGCGGATTGTTAAACAAAATAAATAAATAAATAAAAACAAATCAATATTTATTGAATACGCTATATTGATAGTTCAATTTTCTTCTCCCCTAGTGGTCCCCTGTTAAACTTTTCCAAACTAACCAGCACTAATGAATATAAAAGAACCAAGATCTAAGGGTCTGAAGATGACATATTACTGTCCTCTCCTTCAAGAGGGATGGGAGGGTGTGCAGAGCCTGTTGACCCCAGTCAAAGCGCCCCTCCCCACCCTAAGCATCTCCCTCCTACCAAAGAGCAGCAACAGACTTTATCTCACAAATGGAAATGGGAGTGGATCTCACGAGGAACGGGCTGGTTTAATTGGCTTTTCAGAGCCAGAATTAATATTACAAGCTGGGGAGCTGTGTGATATGCTTGTACCTCTGGCTCCACCACCCTGGCAACCTTCCCTGGGGGAAGACAGAAAAGTGACACTATTCCGTAGCAATTTTACCTCTGTCTGGGCCTTCTCACCCAAGTGATTCACAGCTGCCGGGGCCCCAGCGCTCAGGCTAGATCTTCCGCAGCAGCTCAAGGTCACACCTGCAGCATGATTTTCTCACCTCTCACCCGCCGCAGTGACTTTCTAATGTATTCAGTATTTGCCTCCCCCCACCCCTTGTTTTCATTCTGCTTATTAAGATACATTTTCAAGGAACTGGGATCGTGGTTTTCAGGACCATTCACCTGACACCTGATCTCTTGAGGTGACCAGTGTCTACTGTGGATACCATGAGGGTGACCCACAAAAGTCCCATCCCCCTGCCAAGCAGAAGCAAGGCTTTAATTAGGAAAGGTTGAGTAGTGTGGTAATGGAGTCAATCCATGCGGCAAAAAAGCATTTAGCCTTAAGGAAGAAGGGCAGAGTACTCCTCCCTGCTCAGTGGGTTGACCTAGGCCACCAGTGTATCCGTGTTGCCACTGTGTGGCGATAAGTTGTGACTGGAAGGAGAGTGGAAGGCATTTTCCTTGGCTCCTGAGTGACAGTGACGCTCCTCCTCTCCCTCCCTCTCTGCCTTTGGAGATTGGTAACAGTCCCCTCACACACTGAGGGGGAAACAAAGCCGGTGTGAGAGCCAGCATCCCCAGCCCCTCCCTATCTATCACCCTGCCACGGTGGGCTCTAATCCGCCAAGGGCTCCCTGCTGTGCCCTGCCACCTGCTGCCACCTTCCATCTTGTTGAGGGGGATAGAAGCTTCTGAGGGAACTATTTGCAGCCCCAGTTTCCTGATCGCTGAAAGCCCACTAAGTCTGGGGGTTAACTTATTAACTCACCCAAAGGGCTTGAGAATTAGTGAAATTTTGCAACGTGTCAATGCCAAACCACAGCTTTCCAGACAGCTGCCCCGACAGTAAGCTGTCTTAGCGGAGGATCAGAGAGTGTGACAGTCCTGCTGATTAAGTTCCACCACAGTCAGTGAGAACAGTTTTCAGGAGACAGGCGACATTGTCTTTTTTTTTTTTTTTTTCTACTTCAGGCTGCCTCAGCTGGGGAGAGATTTGTCCCATAAAATTAGGATTATCATTATTATCTTGCTACAGATGCCATGTAGCCCAGGCTGGCCTCCAGTTCATTATGTAGCCAAGGATGACCTTGACCTTCTCATCCTCCTGCCTCTACCTCCTGAATTCCAGGAATACAGGGGTGCATTGCCATAGCTGGTTGGTTTATGTGATGCAGGGGATTCTTATGCATACTAGACAAGTACTCCATCAACTACCTCTCCAGCTAATAAAATTATTTTAAAACATACTCATGGGGCTGGAGAGGGGGCTCAGTGGTTAAGGGCACTGACTGCTCTTCCAGAGGACCCAGGTTCAATCTCCAGCACCCACATGGCAGTTTACAGCTGTCTGTAACTCCAGTTCCAGGGGATCCAACACTCTTACATGGACATACATACAGGGAAAACACCGATGCACATAAAATAAAAATAAATAAATCATTTAAAAACACAAATACTCTCTAGCTGTATTGTATATCATATTTGCAACTATTATTTCACAACTTGATTCACTGAATATTAAGATTTTTCATTGTAAAGATGAGGAAATGGATTCTGGGGGGAGTTAATTACTTAGCCAAGATCAAACTAACACACACACACACATACACACACCCGTTGGGTTATATCACACTGTTAAGATAAGCTATCAGACACGTGAGTTTCCCAGCTCAAAAAACGAAATGCATCCTACTGTCAAACTGGGCAGAAGGACGCTGAGTTCCCCATCGGCCAATACTGTCTAATTCTCTTAAATGATTCAGATGTAAAAGGGAAAATGGCATCTGTCTAATTAACACTGCCTGGTTAAATATAGCTGCCAAGGGACAGCCGAGGGACAGTGTTTACTGAGCGGTCTTTCTAGCCTCCTGGGCCTCAAGTTCCAGTTGATAGCAAGCCTTCTGTCCTTATCAGTGAGAAACAGAGATGCCCCCCAGAAGCAGCAGTGGCCACAGCAGGCCAAAGGGAGCTGGAGGGAGAGGGGCTGGGCTGTCGCTGGCTATAGTTCCTTCTCCTGGTGTCTAGAGACTCAGAGAATGGTTCTGGGAAACCGACCTGGAAGGCTGTAGCAGTTCTTGCTGCAAACATGAGCCCTGGCCCTACATGGGCCTCTCTGCTGCCTGAGCCTAGCTCTCCAGCCTGCAGACATCCACTGGGCCGCCCTCCTGCCCACTGCTGAGCCTGCCAGGCACTGCCATCTGCTTTGCAACCCATCTCTGGTGGAAAGGCACAATGACCACATTGTTTCTCTTCCAGCTTCTTGTCAAGACATGGAAGCTATTGCCAAGTTTGATTTCATGGCCTCGGGTGAGGATGAACTGAGCTTTCACACTGGTGACATTCTGAAGGTAGGTGATGTGGGGTCCCAGGGGAACTAACTGTAAGGGACTGAGGTTCTCTGAGCCTGGCCACTGAGGCCACTGAACAACCTATGCCTTGGTCTCTGAGAGAATGTGCACAGTTCTTTTTCTCTTTCTCTTTTTTCTCTTAATCGTTTCTTTAAAGAGAGTTTCAAAACCAGATGTGAGAGCATACCTGTAATCCTAGCACTCAGGAGGTAGAGGCAGGAGGATTAAGAATTTAAGGCCACATTGTGAGTTTGGGATCAGTCTGGGCTACTTGAGACCCTATCTCAAAACAAAAACAAAACGGAGAGAAAGAGAGGGAGAAGTCTCAAAGTGTATTTCTAGGGTCACCTACTCACCACCCATTTATAGACAAATGCTACAGCTTTTTAGCCAATTCCAAGCCTTATCCCACTAGTACTGCCTGGAAGACACAGAGTTGGGAGACATGTGTAGGGCCTTTGCCATAGAGGACATAAGTGTTATGTCCCTCATCACAATAGCATCCCAGATTCCTGCTGGGCAAACAAAAGAGTCATTGTGTATATGTGCATGTGTGCGCACGTGCGCGTGCGTGCGTGCGTGCGTGTGTGTGTGTGTGTGTGTGTGTGTGTGTGTGTGTAGGTGTAGGTGTGTATGTGTGCATGTACACTTATGTACATATACATGCACATGTATATGCTTGTCCATGTACATGTATGCACATAAGTATAGAGTCCAGGAGTTGACATCAGGTGTCTTTCTCATTTGTTCTCCACCTTAATTGTTTGAAGCAGGATCTCTCACTGAACCTGAAGCTCTCCTATTTGGCTGGGGCAAGCTGATCAGTGAGTTCCAGGGTTCCACCTATCTCTACCCTCCTGTACTGGGATTGTAGACACATGCCTCTGCACACAGACTTTTTTCATGGGGCCTAGAGATCTGAACTTAGGACCTTATGTTTGCACAGTGGGCTATTTACCACCTGAACCCTCTTCCAGCCCCAGGGCAGCCAGTCTTAAGACACCTTGCTTTTGAGTACAGCCCAGTACAGTTCCATAAAAAGGTAAGTTCACATCCCCACCAAGCATTCCTCCTGAGCACCTATGTGATAGACACTGGGTTAGGTGACAGGAATTCAGAGTTGGCATAAGTAGGTCACTCTCCTTCTCCCTTCATGCCTGTGGTATGGAGTGGGAAACCCAGGCATCTAACGGGCTATTGTAGATGCTGCCCGTTCAGTGCTCAGGAACACAGGTGGGCGACATGAGATTCCACCTTGAAGGGTAGATAGCGTGGAAGACCGGTGATGTAAACATCAGGAACCATCAAACCCAGAGAGACGAAGGCAGAGCCAGGCTTCAGATGAAAAGGGTGTGGGTGGAGGTAGCCAGGGAAAGCCTGCAGACCTGAGGTAGCTAGACAGAGGCCATCACACCCAGCCACTAAGAGGCTCCTTAAAACTTGTTTTCAAGCCCTGCTTGAGTTATAGTGGCCACTTGCAGAGCTGAAGTGACCTTGGACTTGCACTTCAGAAGCCCATCTACATACTCCCTTGTGGTTCCCAGGAGATCATAAGCCTGTCCACAGGATATTCGGGAGCATGTGGTGACAGTGGACCCCTGTCTGACCTCGGGTCACCCTCCAAGAGCATCCCTCAGCCCTTGTCCTCAGCTGCCCAGGTGGACCTCTCACGTGTCTGCTGTCACCACGGCCGCCGCTGTTTCTTGCCACAGAGAGTTATGGGCTATACAAAGGCCCCTGCTGGAGTGTTAGAGGACAGCTTGGAAAGTGTCCACAGAGCACACGCATCTAAATAGATGGCTTCATTTGTCACTTAAACCCCCTGCCTCCCACACCCAGCTTGAAAGATCTAGTGATGCGGTTGACCCTGTAGTGCACCAAGTTTGAAATTTTATAAGCTAAAATACATCTAGGCTACTTACTGATTGAGGAAAAGGTGACTTTTACTGGGGTCACGGAGACATTTGTCATGTGATGAAAAGTCCCTCCCTCCCTCCCTCCTCCCTCCCTCCCTCCTCCCTACCTTGTCTATGGGGCACTGTGACCATTCAGATGTCAACCACATCCGAGCACCCACTGCTCCCGCCCTTATGTTGCTCACACACAGAGCCCAAATGCCTGCTCAAGCTCCCCTATCATCTGTTATACAGAAGAGTGGAAGGAAAACCGGAAACAGCTCTCTGCACAGGGTGCCCTCCCCTCCCTCTCTTTGCTCCAAGGCCTTTGAAACCTGCCCCTCACTTTGCTGTGTCCTGTTTGCTTCCTGTTGCTGTGTTAAACACCACGACCAAAAACAACGTGGGGAGGAGGAGGTTTGTTTGCTCTTCCTTATCAAAGTCCATCAGTAGGTGAAGTCAGGGCAAGAACTCAAATTAGGAACTGAAACACAGACCATGGAGGAATACTACTTTGCTTGTTTGGGTTTTTTGTTTTGGTTTTTGATTTTGGTTTTTGTTTTGGTTGTTTTGTTTTTGGTTTTTTGTTTTTGAGACAGGTTTTCACTGTTAGCTCCAGCTGTCCTGGAACTTGCTTTGTGGACCAGGCTGGCCTCATCCACCTGTCTCTGCCTCCCCGGTGCTGGGATTAAAGGCATGTGCCATCACTACTTTCTGATTCATGGCTTCCTCAGTTACCTTTGTTATATAAGGTAACCCACCTGTCTGGGGATGGCACTGTCCCCATTGGGCTGGATCCCCCACATCAATCATTAACGACGAAAATGTCCCCACAGACTTGTGTATGGTCCAATCTGATGGAGAAGTTTTCTCAATTTACATTTCCTCTTCCCAGATGATGCTAACTTGTGTTATGTTACCAAAAAAAAAAACAAAAAACAAAAAACAACAACAACAAAAAAAACTACCCAGCCCATGCTGCGACTTCCTTCATGTGACCAGAATGTTCTTCCAAAACACCTATGGAATGAGATTCTACTGACTACCCCTCTCCTGGAGCTCATTCCTGTGCTCCGCGGCACTCCTGACTCACACTCCCTCTGCCTCCCCATCATCCTTCTCCTCAGCTCTCCTCCTCTCCTAAGTTCTCCTACAGGTCGTGTTGGTGAGCACTCTCATCCTCTCTCTAAGCTGATACGTTCACCTCCCTGAAGCTCTACGCTTGGCCCTCAGATTCTCTTTCTTGCTTTGAAGTAACTCACACCCCTCTCTAGCTCTGTGGTAAAGATCCTCCAGTCTGTACCTTGCTCCCTCACTGACCTCTGCCTTGAACCCCAGAACCAGTTGTCTGTAGACTCCAGCCCCTGACACCAGGCTCGCACAACCCCCTATACCCACCTCACCCCAACGTCCATTCCTCTGTGTGTGACCACATCAAGGGTCGGTCAGCAACTCCCTTGCCAAATGTGGGGTGGTCAGAACTGCCGCCAGCTGAGTTTCTGCTGCAAGCTAGGACTGACTGGCACAGGGGCTGCATGTACCACTGCAGCATCTCAGCAAAACTAGGGGATTGCTTTCTCCACTCTGTAAATGTGAAACTGAGGCTGAGGAATTAAACCACATGTCAAGGCCACACAGGTGGAAGTGACTGAGTCAGGGCCTGGGTGGAGCCCTGTCTATTCCCTATGCACTATCTCTGTTCTAAATACATTTCTTTCTCCAAGTCCCCCAAGGGAGCCTCCTCTCCATAGTTAAAAAAAAAAAAGGGTGATGCTGGGAAAAAGAACACAGGCTTTGTAACCACATAAATATGGGTTCAGTTCCCAGCCTGTGAGTGGTGTGGCTTGGACCTAGACACCTGCCAGTTAGAGCATCAGTGTTTGCCTCTATGGAGGCATTGCCTACCCTGCAGAGCCCAGGAAAGTAATTAAAGGTAATGGCCCAGCCCAAAGCAGATACTGAACGAGCAGTGGCCGTGTTATCGTCAGCGCATGCCTTCCCGCTCTGTCTGCCTGCTCAGATGATCGCACAGCCCCCTTGACTGACCTTATTGCCTCCTGTCTCTTCCTCATTCGATCATTCTACATACTGGTCCCAGAAGGACTTTTCTAGAAGGCAAAGCAGGTGGTATCATTTCCTTGTTCAAAAGGAACAGTAAGTTACTTCTTATTAACGTTTGATGAATGAGTGAATGAATGAATGAGTGAATGAATGAATGAGTGAGTGCTTCCATCAGTGAGCTCCCTGAGAGCAGAGAGACTCCGGCTCAGCTTTGTGGCTTCTCAGCATCTAGCAGGAGTCACAACCCCGAACAGAGACCCAGTGCAGGACCTGGGAAATAGCATCTATGTGGCCACTTAGAATTCCATCAGAAAGCCAACCCTACCCACCTTTTCAAATTCTGCCCGTTGCAGTTGTAGTGGTAAAGAACAAAACACAGAGAGCCAATGACAGAGCTCTCATTTTGAATGGTGACGATGTGGCCCTTAGTGACCATGTCAATCACTCCCATCCTGAGGCAGAAAACACACCCAGGGATTACTGCAAACCGTTTCAAGGCCAGCCCTTGAGGGTCCTAAAAATTCAGTTTGAGGTGCTCAAGCTTAGCCTTCAGAGCTTAAGACTAAACAGCCTTCTTCATTAGAGCTGGGGTACCGGCCAGCGGTTCTCTCTGGCTTTTTCTCTGCATTCCTGGCTAGTACAGGAGAAGCTTACTAAGTGCTGACCTCTGTGGAATGGGAGACAAGATGGTGGATCGGGAACCTCTGCCGAGTAGTTTGATCCATGTTCTCTCAGGAAATACGCAGTTGGAAAGAACATTGGGAATCACACTTTTCATGTTCGTACCTGTAGCTACACAGGGCACAGATCTTCACTGGAATCTGGAATTTGCCAGCAGTTTTGAAAATCGGCTTTTGGCCCAGTTTGTTCCTACCTGTTTCTGTAATGCGTCCAAGCCGACCCCATTTCTTCCTACCGAGAGAGGCCTGAAAGCACCAGCTTAATCCCACACAATTAACTTCCCCTGTGCTTCAGCCTTCCCCTGCGAGGCTGAGAGCTCTACTTCCGTCAAATTTTACATTTTTCCCCAGCTGTACTTTTGGCCTTTCTCTTCCCACATCTAGCTTATTCTCAGGCCATGTAACTTAGAAAATTATTCTCGTAGGGAACATTTTAAGAAAGACGATACAGCAATTTAAGTATAGAACTTCGCAGGTTTGGGCTGAACTCCTTGCTCAGGTTTACATGATAGGTACAAGAGATAGGGGAAACTGAATCGATGGAGAGATGAGAACAGGAAGCTTTGGGGTTCAGGGCCCATAGCAGCAGGGGAAAGCCACCGCCTCTCAAAAAAAAGAACACACGCACACACACACACACACACAAAACCACTTTTCTTTGTAGAAAATGAGATTAAAAAAAAAACTTCTGTACACCATAAAATGCCTGTAAATTCACCTCTCTGGAAACACAATCTCAGGCAGATCAAGCCCCAGGTGGTGGAGACAAATGGCTGGCTGGCTGTCAGAGACAATCTTTAGTTTCTAGAGGAGGTAGATGAGTACTAGGCATGATTACTCAGATTGTGGCTTGTTTCGGGTCAGAGAGTGAAGTACAGAGTGTGATTCGTACTGTGATAAGCCAATTTCCAAATGGCGTCTTTCACCTCACCCCTGCTCGCTTTGGATTTGACATTGGTTACCCTGTCCAAACCACCTCCCTACATACACGCACACACACACACACTCACACACACACACACTCCACCTCCTCCTCCAGGTCACTTGTGAAAGGAGAAACGAATTCCAAAGCTGTCAATTCAGGAGCAGTGCATGGAGGGAACCGTTCTCATGCTCATGCTTTTTTAAGTGGATAGAAGATGCCACTGCTGAGTTTCCTTGCATTCCCCTGACCTAGATTGTGTGCATGCCCGCCCCCTCACTCCCCCCAGCATACACAGACCCACACCCATCCTCAGCAAAGCCAAGAGCCATTTGATGTTAGAAAGTTTTCTGTTCTCAGCAATTCTCTAGCTCAAATATGGGACACGCTTTTACTGCTACAGAACAAATGATTGCAGAGCAAACATTCATGTACAGTGCTTGTGAGAATTCCAAACCCTTCCATGTCTTTCAGGACTGGAGTCCTCACTTTTTTTTAAAAGAATGTATACCAGCCTGGTGGTGGTGGCACACTCCTTTAATCCTAGGAATCAGGAGGCAGAGACAGGCAGATCTCTGTGAGTTTGAGACCAGCCTGGTCTACAGAGCAAGTTTCAGGGCAGTCAGGGCTACACAGAAAAACTCTGTCTTGAAACAAACAAACAAAAACAAAATAGCAACAAAAGAGCACATACCTTCAGAAGGGTGTTTATGTGCAGGAGATCTGTCTATGTTCACCTCAGCCTTGTGGGGCTCAAGTGGGTTGTTATTACCCCCCCCCCACTTTTCAAATGGCTGATTGGTTTGTCCTGTGTCACACAGAACTCAAGCTAAAAACCAGGTTTTCTTGTTCCAAACCTGAAAGCACTATCCCATTTCTTCCCTCTTAACAGGGATGTTAAAAGTAATGCCAGGCATGATGGTGCACACTTTTTAATCCCAGCTCTTGGGAGGCAAATGCAAGCTGACCTCTGTGAGTTCAAGACCAGCCTGGTCTCCATAGTAAACCCCAGGGCGCCCAGAGTGAGGCTGTGTCTCAAAAGAGGAAAATAAAATAAGTAGAACCTAGGCCTGAGGGTGGTGGAGAGTTTACCTAGCATGCAGGGAGCCCTGGAGACTGTTCCCAGAACAGCATAAGCATATGGTGTGGTGGTATTTGACTGTAATCTCAGAACTCCAAGGATAGAGGCAGGAAGATTAGGAATTCATGACCAGCTTCAGCTACATAGGGATTTGGAGGCCAGCCTAGGCTATATGAAACCCTGTCAACGGAAGAAAGGAAAGAAGGATTGGCTTTTGCCCTGGGAGAGAGAAATCCAAGGTCCCCAGGACTTCTACTCCTACCCCTTCTGGATGACTCTTGGAAACCCCAGTCACCAGTTCCTGGCTGTCTCCTTTGTCCAACATCCCCAGCCCACTGAGCTTTTCTTCTCAGTTGAAGAATTCAGCCAGAATTCACCCGCTACAAGCTGAAGCCCACGAGTCCCTCCTGCCCCTCCTTCTCCTCTCTATTTCAGTAAAGACATCAACACCCACTCAGTCTCCTAAGCTAGAAATCCAAAATTTTCCCAGAATCCCTTTCTCCCTCAGCTACCCCAATTTGTTACAAAATCATGCCTGATTTTGCTTCCTCGAATCCTCTGAAATAGGTCCTTGCCTCTTCTTAGCTCAGACCCCATTATCCCTGACCTGTTGGGTGACACCCATCTTCCTTATGTTCCTCCCGTGGTTTTACCTCACCCCCAGCTTGTCTTCAAAGCTCCTTCTAAACTCTCATTCTTACTGTCATTTCCTGGCTTAAAATCTTTTGGCGGTTCTCAATAAATCTGAAAATAAAACTCCAGAATCTTCAACCCCGGGGCCCCAAGGCCCTGTACTTCTAACTTCCCCAGCTAAACCCCAGCTAGAATGAAGCCCTTGAACTCCAAGGATGCACCACAGAGTCATGGCATTGTCTGGAGAGGTCTCCAGGTAGTTTTTCCTTCTGCTCTCTCTCCCCACCCTCTGCCTAGGCCCCAGCATCTCCACCCATGAAAGCATCGCATCTTCAGCTACCAGAAAGAGAAACAGCTACTTAAGCAATAGCAAAGAGTTCATATTCCTCCAAGCCCAGAAATGGGGGAGGGGTTGTTGGAAAGAGATTCCAGGGACGCCGTCACAGGTTTCCCAGTCTCTTATGTGGGCCACCTTTGGGTAGAGTCATTGTTACAATCGAGGCCCACATTGTTTAGAAACATTCTCAGTGGAGACAGCAAATACTCTCGAGGGTGTCTCGTTTTTTTCTGAAATCAATGGGTCCACGTGCAGTCATGTCTGCTGAGTAATAAGAAGAACCAATGCTGGTGACCACATATGGGTCGTAGCTGAGGAGGGTCACGTAGTAACGAAACAGAACTCCTGGTTCTGTTTAGGATCTGACTCTAAGTTTATAGATAACATCCCCAAAGTGTCTCTGGAGAGTGACACCCTTCCACTCAAGTTCTCCAACCGGCAGAAATCCTCCTGCGTCACCATCCTGAGTGTTGAGATGACATGTACAAGACACCAGACCTGTACTGTCATCCCAAGCAGTTTGAACCCTACCCAACCATTTTCAAAGTTCAAAATGGAATATAAACATTATAGTTTAGAAAGCTGGTCTTGCTAAAGTATCTGAGTTATAATCTCTGTGTTTAAAAATAAATATGTGGTCAGGCATAGTGGCCTACCTCTATAATCCATTACTTGGAAGGTAGGAGCAGGAAGATGAAGAGTTCAAAGCTGCTCTTCATGGTTAGTGCCAAGCCAGCTTGAGACCATGTGAGCTTGTCTCAAAATAAATTAACTAACACATTAAAGGCTGATGAGACAGCTCGGTAAGTGACTTTGACCCCTGGGACCCACAACCACCAAAAGTTGTCCTTGGACCTCCACTAGACATGTCTGTCCACGTGTGCACGCACATAAATAAATAAATGTAAAAACCTAAAATTGTAAGAAGGGATTCAGGGCATTGTCTGAGTGCTAGGTCTGAGTTGAGAAGGGGTGACATGAGCAGGTGACCTGAGTGGAGAGAAATAATGGTGTAAAAAGAAGCCGAACACCAGAGAGTTAAATTGTGTGCTCCCTTCTTCCCCACCAAGCCCTGGAGCTCATGGTCCATCCTCGGGCTCATTTCCTCTTTGCCCTACAGTCCTTCCTGCTGCGTGGTGTCCTCTCATCAGAGTCATTGTCCTCTGTTCTTTCCCCTAGATACTAAGCAATCAGGAGGAGTGGCTCAAGGCGGAGCTCGGAAGCCAAGAAGGATATGTGCCTAAGAATTTTATAGATATTGAGTTTCCTGAGTAAGTATTTCCAGCCTGCCAAGATGGGTCTACCCACACACGCTCCCCTTACTTTTTCAGTCATCACTAAAATTATCCATGCATACCCAAGGAACTGTCAGAAATGGCTGCCTCTGGAGATCTCCCTCCCAGCCTCCAGAACCTCACAGCGGAAGGCCAGGGTGGGAGGAAGATTCATTTGCACGGCATTACATTCCCTTCTGAAGTTTACACCATGTGCATGGATCACCTATTTAATTTTTTTATATATAAAAATGAGCTTGTAAGTTAAAATCACCTATAATGAATGCAGTTGCAGAATCTCCAAGAATTCCAAAGGGGGCGCTGTTGGACATCCCATTTCAAAAGCCATCCCTGCACAGCTCTTCTCCACCGCTGCCTGACATTGTGTTCCTCCCTAAGCAGGGATCCCAAACGGTCTCTACTTGCTCAACGTAGTCAGGGAGGGGGAAGGGAAATTCCCTCTAGAAAGAGGAAGTGAAATACTGAGATTGGGCTGTTTTTGTCTCAAGAATTGACCACAAGGGTTAGATAGAAATCTAATCTTGTCTCAGAGCCAGGGTCGAGCCCCAAGAGTATAGGCTTTAAAAAAAAACCAAAAGGTTGACCACCGACCCCCAATGGACCCGTAGTGCTGCTGTACTCTGCTAGGTGACCACCTCATGCTAGGTGACTGCCCCTCCTACCTCTCAGCTCTCTGTCCTCCCAGGCGTCTGGGGGGCCAGGGAAAGCACCAGAAGAGAAGCCTCTCGATTGCCTCCCCCACCCTCTGGCCACTTCCACTGGACCAGCGCCCCCTGCAGCCACATTCAGACACAGCTGTCAGTGCCTCCGCAGACGGCCCCTCCCCCCATCTATTTTCTGTCCTTCTGTTGGAGCACTCACTCCTGTCCGCTAACGGACTTGCGGCAATCATACACATCCTTGGCCAGATAAACGCCTGAGAAACAAAACCAAGAAACTGCCGGTTCCAACTCCTTCCAGTTTCCCTTTCATTTCTTCACAAGTGTTTGTGTTCCCTATTTCCAACCCCACCGGCTCATTCCCTGAGGAGCCCCCAGGACTACTGTCAACAAGGTCCCAGCCAGCTACAGATTGCCGCAGCACCTTCTCAGCCATCATCTCGGCGTGATAGGACCCCCTTCCCACCGGAACATGTCCTGTGACATCCACAATGCCTCTTGCTCTGGTCCCCTCCTCTTGGTCCCCAGTGCCCTAGCTGCTTCTCCTCGGTCTCCAATGCTAGGTTCTCCTCATACCTCCCCCCTCCTTCTCCAGGAAGTCTTTCTTATTACCATGTTTTTCAGTGTGTGTGTGTGTGTGTGTGTGTGTGTGTGTGTGTGTGTGTGTGTGTGTGTGATTATGGATGCATGCAGAGGCCAGAGGACAACCTCATGTGTCACCTGTAGGATTATCACCCACCTCCTTTGAGACAGGTTCTCTCTCTGGCCTGGTACAAGCCAATTAGGTTAGGCTGGCTAGCCTGTGAGCCCCAGGGATCTTCCTGTGTTGGCCTCCCCAGTCCTGAAATTACGGGGCTTTGACATGGATGCTGGGGACCAAACTCAGGCTGTCCTTGCTTTCAAAGCAAGTACTTTGCTGACAGAGCCTTGTCCCCTGACTTCCCAACCCAGAATTGTGTCCACATTGCTTCCATTTTCTCTCCTGGCTCACAATCCGCCAGCATGCCATTTTGATTATTCTGTTGTTTATCCTGTGTCTCCTGAGCCACCTAGAATGTCACTTCCCTGAGCGTTAAGTGGCTTGTCTCTTCTGTTCACCACTATTTTCTTAGAACCAAGAAAATGGTCCCATGAGTTCAGAGATGGTCAATTGAAAGCTCTCAGATCCAGCCAAGGTGGGAGCCATTTGTAATCCCAGCACTTGGAGTCAGAGGAAGGAAAATCAGAAGTTCAAGGCCAGCCTCTAATATATAGCAAGTTTGAAGTCAGTCTGGGCTACACGAAACCCTGTCTCAAAAACAAAGCAAAACAAACAAGTGTTCTGGGCACTCGGGAGGCAGAGTCAGGCAGAGCTCCGTGAGTTTGAAGCCAGCTTAGTCTACACAGTGAATTCCAGGATATCCAGGGTTGTATAGAGATACACTATTAATTAACTAATTCAAACAAGAATATCAAATAAGTGAAAGAGCTTTTGAATAAAAAGGAATTTTGAAACTCTGACCTCCTGTGTCTGATACAAAATGTATGGAAAATTTTGGAAGCCTTTAAAAAAAAATCTCATGCTCAAGTCTAGCTAGAGAGCATAGCTTTTAAAAATGTCCCCACCTGCGTGTTGCCTCTGGTAAACACTTCCTTTGCTCTATGGCCGCTGTGGCCACACAGCACTCCTACTCCTGTTGGGTTTTCCACCCGTGGCAATCAATCATTCACCCCGAAAGAGGTATAAGACACTAGAAAACCCAGGCTCCAGGTCCTCTGGCCACCACCAGGTCTGCCCAGGTCTGGAGTAGGAGTGTCCTCCTGTTACCTGAGTCTGGAGTGGAGCATCTCAGATTCTAGAAAGCACAAAGGAGTCGGAAGCTGGGGCCCACCATGCATCTGCCCTAAAGGGACTTGGACACTAAATAGACTCTGATGGCGGCAATTAGAACAAAGCCACCTAGAAGCAATGTGATAGGGTCCCGCCTCTGCCAGCTATGACAGAAACCTTGTTCTAGGCTGGAAAGGAGGTTGGGGTCTCCTACCAGAAGCTGCAGCCACAGTTACTCATACCTGGTGTGTGTGATTGTTTTTTCTGACATTCCAGCCACTACCACCCTGACTGTGCTCTGGGAGATTTGGTTTCTCTTCCATTTCTGTTTCCTCGGACTGTCCTGAACGCTCCTGGGGAGAATGTGCCCTGACGCTGACATCTCAGGAAAGGATGGGGGCCCAGGCCTTGTCTACCATCTTGGCCAGGACCCTGCCTCCATGCCCACAGCAGCCCTTTTCCGCCCCATACATTCTCTCCTCTGCTGTCCTTTCCTGGTGGCAGGTGGCTGCATCCCGCTGGGAATCACTCCCACATAGCCCTGTTTTGGTGCAGCAGCAGACTTCTGGGATTCAAGTTTCGCAAGCTAGAGAGAAATTTCTGGTGGGAAGGAACTAGGAGAGCAAGTCTAGAGGAGTGGTCGGTTGCTTCCCTGAAAACTGACGGGTGACATCACTTGGTTTTAGAATGCGTACCCCAAACTCCGACTCAGGGCCCCTGGCCTCCTCCCTCGAGTTGCCTCTTTTCCTCGTCCCTTCTCCCTCCCTCCCACCATCATCTGACTGAAAGAACTCTCTTGCCCTCTTGCTATATAGGTGGTTCCATGAAGGCCTCTCTCGACATCAAGCAGAGAACCTACTCATGGGCAAGGAAATTGGGTTCTTCATCATCAGGGCCAGCCAGAGCTCCCCAGGAGACTTCTCCATCTCTGTCAGGTACCGGCTACTCCCAAACCCACCTTGACCCTTCCTTCCTACCACTGCCGAAACTGGAAGGTTCCCCAGTGATCAGAAGCATGGTGACATCTCTCTAACTATGCTACTATTTCCTCCCAAGAACATGTGTCTTCAACTTCTCCATACATTGATTTCTGTTCAAAATGATGTGTGTAGTGGTGGTGCACACCTTTAATCGCAACACTTGGAAGCAGAGGCAAGTGAATCTCTGCAAGTTCAAGGCCAGCCTGGTCTACATAGTGAGTTCCAGGACAGCCTGGGCTACATAGTAAGAACCAGTTGGAGAAAAAAAAATCGTGTACTTATCTGCTTCCCTGTCTAACCCAGATATCTCTGGAAAGCAAGTTAATCTGTTTCATATTTGTGCTCTGAACATCCTGTAGGAGTATCTGTGGAAGGAGGGGAGGGAGAAGGAAAGGAAACTCCCACTTAACTGTATCTGTATGGAAGTTTAAACCTTAACCTTTGCTGTTCTGCCAATAGAGGGCTGAAGAGAGGCTAGAGACAAGCAGAAATCCCACATCACTGCTGAAGGAAGCTGCTGGACATAGTCAGGCTGCTTCCACCCAAGGAGAGCAGGGTAGAGTTGAGGGAGGTCCCTGGTTAAGGGGATCAGAAGGAACTTTGACACTGTAACTCTTGCTCTGCATCTTCCAGGAAGTGACTCAGTCCAGACAGGGACATGACACAGACCTAAACTGAGAAACCCCAGATCTGAATACAGTACGTGTGGTCAGCATGTCAAAGACTGCAAGTCAGACTTGGTGACCGCATAACTAAAGTACATGAAATGCAGCTCCTAGCAGAGGAGGAGGAGGCCAGAGCCTACACAGACACACCTCCTGCCTGGTGATTTGACAGGCAGGGCTGCCCCGCATTTGGTGATACATTTCAAAAGGTGTGAGGCTTTATTGCTTCCTCTGCAGAAATCTAATCCCTCTTGATAAACCGTAGCTGCTTTGTTATTTAGAAAGAAAAGGTCTTTAAAAACGTAGGTAGGAAGGACTAATAAATGATGGGCCAGCCATCTATAGGCACGTGTACTTCAAGCATGCTTGCAATTACCTGGGTCTCCTTAACATCACCAACCTTGACATCTTGCTAAAACATAAAAAACATATTTATTTAGTGTATGTGCATGTGCACGTATGTAGTGACTGAGGGGTTTATATGCATATGTGGAAGTCAGAAGTTTGGGGGGTTGAGGATCTCCTCCCATGTGGGTCCCAGGGACTGAACTCAGGGCATCAAACTTGATGGCAGGCATTTTTACCTGCTGTCTTAGTCACTGTTCTATTGCTGTGGAGAGACATCATGACCAAGGCAACTCTTATAAAGGAAAGCATTTAACTGGGGGCTGTGCTTGCAGTTTCAGAAGTTTAGTCCATTATCATCATGGCAGAAAGCATGGCAGCATGCAGGCATACATGGTGCTGGGGCAGTAGTTGAAAGCTACATCCTGATCTACAGGCAGAGAGAAAGAGAGACACTGGGCTTGGCATGGGCTTTTGAAACCTCAAAGCCTACCTCCAGACACACTTCCTCCGACAAGGCCATACCTCCTAATCCTATCAAATAGTGCCACCCACT
The DNA here is from genome assembly GCF_017639785.1 of Mesocricetus auratus. Lineage (NCBI taxonomy): Eukaryota > Metazoa > Chordata > Mammalia > Rodentia > Cricetidae > Mesocricetus > Mesocricetus auratus. The sequence continues at coordinate 84,238,164 of NW_024429194.1, read as the reverse complement.
GATGACCAAGCATTCATATATACGTGAGCCTGTGGGGACCACACTTATTCAGTCCACCACACCCACTGGGCCATGTCACTAGCTCTATACTCTGAATTCTCCTTAACTGAAACTTCTTCATATCTTGGGCAATCATAAATATTAGCTCAAACCAATATTATTTAATCTCAAATTCTAAGCTCAATGGATCTTCATTAATGAAATTTTGCCCTGTTAATAAACCTTATTAATCAAACCTACTTTATTTTTATTTTTTTCCTTTTTCTATAAAATTATGTATGTGCTGGTAGATGTTTTGTCAAGCAGCAACATGGTGCCCATTGTGACTGCTGAGAGGAACTGAGTGAATAGTTATTATACATAAGAAATACTTCTTCCCCTATGAGTTGAGAGACCAGCTCTTGAAGGAAAGCCATTATTAGTGCCCAGACTCTGGGGGAAGACCAGCAGTGATAGCCACGTGTCCGTTTCCACCCCAAATCAGTGGGTCAAGAAGTGACTGTACTACCTTTGGCTTCCCTTGGCTATGAGCAGAACCCAAATAAAAGATGAGAATAAAGGCCCAGAATTCCTGTTCCCCTCAAATGTAGACCCCTAAATCCACCCCTAAGAAGCCTCCACTAACCTTTAGATGAATCTCTACTCTCCAAAGCACTGTAACTCTTGACTTTTCTGCTGGAACCAGCCATTGGTAGCACTAATACACCTGCAACATGCAGGTCTGTTTGGGGAAAAAAACCCACCTTTATTTTATTTTTGTTGTTGTTGTAGTTGTTGTTTTGTTTTTGAGACAGAGTCTCTCTGTGTAGCCCTGGCTGTCCTGGAACTCACTCCATAGACCAGGCTGGCCTTGAACTCACAGAGATCCACCTGCCTCTGCCTCCTGAGTGCTGGGATTAAAGGCGTGTGCACCACCACCATAACCAAAACTTTATAACCAAGAAGGATGGCTTGACTGTGGAGTAAGACAAGAGCTGATGGTAAAACCTCCCCGTTTGTTTGCAGATGGCTAAAATCCAGTTTCTGCAAACCCAGTACAGATGTGCCTAGCCACCTGATCCAGAATGGTAGCCAAAGGCACTGATCTAAAAGCAATGAGCATGCTCATCCAGCCTAGCTGGAATCACACAGGGCGGGCATTCTTCCTCAGGTTTGCCGCTCATTCACACTGACCTTGACCAAGACCTTGGGCCTCTCTCAGTAACAGCATCCTTACCCGTAAAACTATCTCCAAGGTCTGTTCCAGTTAAAATCTGCAACTCCGTATAATGTATTTCCTCCCAAAGTACATTTTATACTATTATTTATATAAATCATAAGCTCAGACTAGATCAAGACCAGATGGGTCAAGACATTTCTGATATCATGAAAACAGCATGATATATATATATATATATATATATATATATATATATATATATATAACACCTCAGCTGCTAGTTCATAGCAGAGGACAGATTCTGATGTTGCCTTGCTTCATATAAACATTATGAAAGGTCCTTTATTGCTTAGACCTTACTGGGGATGGGTCTGGAGAGATGGCTCAGTGGTTAAGAGCATAGTACCCTCACAAAGGATCCAAGTTCAGTTCCCAGCACTCCCATCAGGAGGCTTACAATCACCTGTAACTCCAGCTTCAGGAAATCCAGTTGCTGGCTTCCACAGGCACCTGAACTCACATGGCATTTACTCACACAAAGATACACATCATTAAAAATAAAATAAAACAGATGTTTGGAACATTTTTCTTTTCTTGTCCAACCTTTTTACATTTATTTGTTTGTTTGTTTGGTGTGTGTGTGTGTGTGTGTGTGTGTGTGTGTGTGTGTGTGTGTACACAACTTAGGGGAGTTGGTTCTTTCCTTGCAATGCTTTTTTGGGGGATCAAACTGAGATCCTTAGGCTTGACAGTGAATTCCTTTAACCTGCTGAGCCATCTCACCAGCCCCACTTTCTCCTTTTAAATGTTTGTCCATCACCCAAGACAGATCCCAGCTCGTCTTGATCGCCTTCTGTTGACGGTCCCTCCCACAGACTAGAGCTTGGTTCAGGTTGCCCAAATCTATCTCTCCTGCTGCTGTAGAATGAACAGCTATTCTATGGCACAACATAGCAATGGTCCTCTTGAGCTTTCAACAGCTATGATCACCCACACGAGACCTACACAAGATGGATCTGATAATGTTCCAATATGGAATGGGGAGGGGATCACAAGGCCCATCCATCCCTGAGGATACGGATGCAGTTAATAGTGGCTGGAGAAAAGAGGCATTCTCTTCAGGGACACAGCTGCTTCTCTGTTGTCCACGGTACCATAAGCAGCCGTCATTAGCCTCACTGGTTTACCAAAGTAGACTAGAGTGTAATCTTTACTCTGTTCTGTCATTGGTGCCCTATCTGGGTGAAACAGATGTTTGTTTATGTCACCCCCTACCCCCAAGAAATGTTCATACAGTCACTCGGCAGTGGCGCATACCTTTAATCCCAGCACTCGAGAGGCAGAGGCAGGTGGATCTCTGTGAGTTTGAGGACAGCCTGGTCTACAGGGCAAGTTCCAGGACAGCCAGGGCTGTTACACAGAGAAACCCTGTTTCAAAAAAAGAAAACAAAAAGAAAAGAAATGTTCATACAATGCCTACTCAAGCAAAACTTCACCATCTCTGAGTACAAAAAACCACCCAGCAGGGACATGGTCTCCATTGAGTTTTCTTGATCCCTAGGCATGAGGATGATGTTCAGCACTTCAAAGTCATGCGAGACAACAAGGGCAATTACTTCCTATGGACTGAGAAGTTCCCATCCTTGAACAAGCTGGTGGACTACTACAGGACAACTTCCATCTCCAAACAGAAGCAGATCTTCCTTCGGGATGGAACCAGAGAGGATCAGGTATGCCTCATGTCCAGATAAACTCCAGGACAGGGATTTCAACAGCCTGAATTCCTGTGTCAGCCATCCCCCTAAAAAATGGTATTCTGATCCAAAGTCAGATCTCAAGTGTAATCCAAGCTGAACCAAGCTGAACCAAGCTGAACACTTCCTATTTGTGTGGCTTTGGAAGGCTCTCAGATTCTGTCTCTTCATCCCTTAACACAGCATAAAAAGTGGCTTGTGAGTGTAAGATAATCTAATGTTCCCTGATCTTTCCCATCACTCCTAATCACACTGCAAATGTATTATAAATGTTAGCACACTCACATTGAAAATGCTATTGTTCGGTTATTTGTGGATCTTACATCATTGCTTTCAGCCCATCTCAGGAGCTACTCAAGGGTCAGGGTGACAGACAGCAGTACTAGAGAGTGGCCTAGGGGCCAGGACTAAAGCACCAGACAGTTTCCTGACAGCCTCAGGGAGTACAGGGACTGCATGGCTTTAATCCTGCTTCATTGCTACCTACCCACGTCACCTAGTCAAGCTCAGAACTCTTTCCAAGCTCTGCAGATGTGGCTCGAGTTAAGCATACTTGCCTCATTTCTAGGGACCTCACAATCACTAACTCTTCAGGCCTCCTAGGGCACCTGCACACACGTGGCATACCTATACACAGGCATATACCCCTAATAAAATGCCTTTTTTTTCAAAGAGCATTTTATGAGCCTGGGTATGGTAACACATGACTGTACCCAAGTACTTGGGAGGTAGAAGCAGGAGGATTGCAAGTTTGAAGCCAGCCTGGACTACACACCAAGTGCCAGAACAGCTAGAGCAAGCAAGACACTATCCTCCCAACAATCAACGTATAAACAAGAAAAGATGCTTTCTGGATATGTGTTTCCTTATCTTAGCGTGGAAAGCACAATAGCTGCTCCCTCCCTGGGTCTTTGTGAAGACTGAGTGTGGCGCAGTCACAGTCCCTGCCTCGGAATCTGGTCTGTAGCAGGCAAGCACAAAAAAAGTGGTCCTCAGCCTCCTGCACGGGCATCACACACATGCGTGCACATGTGTGCACATACAAAGTGCAAACTGTATCTCAGGGAAAAGAACATGGTTGTAAGAGATAGATGTAATAACCGGGTGGTGGTGGTGCACGCCTTTAGTCCCAGGACACAGGAGGCAGAGGCAGGCCCATCTCTGTGAGTTCAAGGCCGGCCTGGTCTACAGAGTGAGTTCCAGGACAGCCAGGGCTGTCTTGAAACCCTGTCTTAAGGGGGGGGGGTGTGATGAAGAAGCATTCACTAGCATAGCTGGAACCCCAGGGGCAGATGATTGAAAAGGACACATGTGCTTTGGGGAAGTCAACCTCTCCTTCTAAGCCACCAGCTGTTTTCAAGGCTGGGACGCTGCAGTCATCAGAGAGGAGGGTGTTCCCACTCAGAGCACACAGAAGTTCAGAAAACAAAGGTCAACTGAGATCTTGAGGATTATTTTAACCAGGAAATGGACAGAAGTGTTAACTCACTAGGATCCAGGGCTCAGAGATAAGAGAGGCAGTATAAAGTTTTTGTTAAACTGGATTAAATGAGTTAATATTTGTACAGTACTAGTATACACTGAGTCCAAGTGTCTATGTAATTGTTTGTTAAATGAAAAAAAAGCCAACACAATAAAGTGTTTCTGATTCATGAGCTGTTGCCATATGAAGCAGAAAGGCCTTGGTCCTTCCTGGTACATGGGATACCAGGCCTGCCCTCCATGGCTCTGCCAGAATGCTGTCACCAGGCTGTAAATGACAGCTCCAGATGACACAACGTCAAAAGCAGAGCTATCTGGAGGGCAGCGCATCCAGCAGTTTGGCAACATGTGGATTGTTTATCTTGTGGATAAATAACTGAGCCACAGATCTCCATTGGCCTTTTTTTTTTCTGCACCTCCGTGTGCTCTGGGTGGGAACACCCTCCTCTCTGATGACTGTATCGTCCCAGCCTTGAAAACAGCTGGTGGCTTGGAAGGAAGGGTTGACTTCCCTAAAAGCACACAGATCCTTTCAAATCACCTGTCCCTTTCTGCCTGTAAAATAGAATATGTAAGCCTGATTACAGAAAGAATAACAGTCCCAGTAGGAACAGATTGCGTGGAGACCACATGGAAATAGTTATATTGTCAGAGGCCTGAACTCACAAACTAGGGAAGACTTGAGCATGCAGAGACCACTTTTGATAACATGGAGGTCCAAATCTTAGATTCCCTACCGCCACCACACAGTTACTGCCAGAAGAGGGACAGGAACAGGGACGTCTAGGGGAAGGATGAATCTGGAGCCCCTGTTTTCTTTCTCAGAGTCACCGGGGCAACAGCCTGGACAGGAAGTTCCAGGGAAGCCCTCAACCAAGTGGCAATGTAGGAGAAGAAACCCGACCTTTGATGAACCGGAAGCTGTCAGATAACCCTCCCACCCGTCCCCAACAGTACCACCAGCACCAGCAGCCACCTCCTCCGTTCCCACCAGGGCCACAGCACCCTCCACAGCGGTATCTGCAGCACCACCATTTTCACCAGGTATCTGCAGAGAAGGAAGGGACAGGGCAAGGAGGAAAACAGGACCTGCCTGCCCCATGGCCCAGGCCTGGACCAGCCTCCTGAAAGATCTGGGCCCCAAACCATACAACTCCCAGACTGAACACACACACACACACACACACACACACACACACACACACACACACACACACACCCCACCCTGAAGACTAATTCCCCTGTCAGTGGAATTCCAGTTCTTGCCCCTTAACCCATAAAAAGAAAAACGGATTAACACCTGCAACAGCATTGTCTATCTAGCCCTGCCTGTTCAGATGTGACTGCAGCTGGCTCATGGAGATGGACAATACAATAAGACAGCATTGGTCCTACATGCCTCCACAGAGCACGGAGTCCTTTGTGAGCTGCCTGTATCTACCTCCCCAGGTCCATACCCTGCTACCAACCCCCACTACCATGCCAACACATAATCCAGGAACCGGCACCACATTTCTCTCTTTTTGGCTCTTTATAAGCTATTCTGTCTGCCTGGTGGATCTTTCATGGTCAGTCTCGCTCCTCCTTCAAGCTGGAACCCAGGCATCACCTCTTCCAGACTCCTTCCCTGATCTACCCAGGCATGTGTGGGTACTTTTCCATCCGTTCACTTAGCACATTGCTAAATATGATTCTTCTTCTAAACTAGTAAAAGTTTCTGATTTTTTTTAACGAGGAAAAGAACCATACAAACTAGGTGTACTACAACCCCAACATTTGGAAGATTGAGGCAGGTGGATTAAGTGCCCAACTCTAGCCTGGGCTACGTAGTGAATTCAAAGTCAGTGTGAGTTACAAAGCAAGACCTTGTCTCAAGAGTAAAAGAAAAAGGGGGGGATGGCTTAAGGAGTAAAGTGTTTGCTAGGCAAACAAGAGGCCTGAAGTCAGATTCCCGCCCCCCACATAAATGCCAGCACATCTTTAACCTCACTGCTGAAGGGAGTGGGTAGAAACAGCATATCCCAGAGCTCATTGGTCTGTCAGTCTAGCTGAATCAGTGAGTCCCAGAGTCAGTAATGCCCCTTCCAGTGGATAGAGAGTGACAGAGGAAGATGCCCAATGTCAACCTCAGGCCTCTACACTCACACACATATACACACACACATGATGATGACGATTGATTTCATCCCCGAGGCATGGGTACAAGACTCCCCCAAATAACTCCTACTTAATTGGATAAAGGAAGCCCATCATCTTTGCCTTTATAAGCTCCCTTCAGATTACCTCCTGTCCATTTTCCAAGACGAGGGGTGATGGTCAGTGAGTTAGCCCTTGGGTATCAGTTCTGTAGACAGCACCCAAGCAAGGCAAATGGCTGGGGCAGGCTGAGAGAAATGAGCCCTGCTGGTAATGTAACAGCCCTCTGTTACACGTCTCTAGGACCGCCGTGGAGGCAGCCTGGACATAAATGACGGACATTGTGGCATTGGCGGTGAGATGAATGCCACCGTGATGCACCGGAGACACACAGACCCTGTGCAACTCCAGGTGGCAGGGGTGAGTGAGCAGAGAGCGCAAGGCAGCCTCTCTGGAAAGAGTTCAGCCTGGCTCATCCAGTCTGCTATTTTCAGTCTGACTGTTGAGCTTTGCCCTGTTCTCACTCTTCTGGCAGTGGGAAATGGGTGAGCTTTGTCCCTGTGACCCAGTGCATTTGGCCTCAGGACAGGCTCAGTGGTAGGACGCTTGCCTAACATATGTGAGGTTCCAGGTTCCACATAAGCAAACCAAGACCATATCAAGAACAAAGCTGCTGAGTGTCCCAGTACCTTAGTGCTCAGGGCTGAGCATACCAGGACTGCTTTAAATTACTTTGAGACCAGCCTTTTGGAAGAGCCCAGGGGACTCAGGATAGATCTAGAAACTCATGGTTTCCCTGAGTGACAGTTGCTCTGAAGACCAGCCTACTGAGAGCTCATCGGCCTGTCTCTTGTTTTCTCTCTAGCGAGTGCGCTGGGCCCGGGCACTGTATGACTTTGAGGCTCTGGAGGAGGATGAGCTGGGATTCCGAAGCGGAGAGGTGGTTGAAGTCCTGGACAGCTCCAACCCATCCTGGTGGACCGGCCGTCTACACAACAAACTGGGTCTCTTCCCTGCCAACTATGTGGCTCCCATGACGCGATGAGCACTGCCAGGGGGCCAGAGGCTTTTTGTCTGAAGTTGCCTGCAAGATAGAGACAAGGGGAAAAAGCTGGACTTTATAACTACACATGCATGCATGCAATGTACATGTGTGCCCGTGTGTACACAAAACATGTATATGTATGTGTGCCTGTGTCTACACACAGCATTTTATAATAGTAATTTATTGGCAGCTGGGTTGGGCTGGTTCATTGACAGGCATGAGAAGGAACTCTGAAGAGGGGGGCTCTTCTCTGTAAGAGGGCAGTAGGGAGCTGAGGGGGGCAGGGAAATGGACTTCTCTCCATCCTTGAACTTTCACGGCTTCTTTCCTGGCTTGGGACTTTCACAAGAGAGCAAGAAACTAAGCAGAGGTCACACCCCAGCGATGGACGCACAGGACGGGGCTGGGCTTGGCGAGGCATGTTTAAGTAGCTCACTTGGCCCTGTCCACCTACAGGGTAGCTTCCCTCCTGTTCTCCACAGGGCAGGCACTGCACCCTGAGAATTAAGGTGTAGCAGATCCAGGGCCACAGGCACCAAGCAAGTCTGAGCTGGTAATTTGGCAAGGGCGTGGTCAAGATTCTCAGCTTGGTGTGGGAGAGTACTTCAAGCCTCAGGCCTAGGCAATGCCCGGCTAAAACTTTTACTTTCCACCAGTGACTGTCCATATGGCAATCTTCTTCCCCTGTGTCTGAAAAGAGAGGGTGTTTCTAACGTGGAGATGCCACAGAGGCGAGCGCTAGGGAACACAGGGGTTCTCCACAGGCCCTTGTGGCTTGCTTGAGTATAACTTCTGTTTTCCCAGCTGCAAAGAAAGCTGTAGCCTAGATTCTGTGAGGTGCCTGGTGAAGCCCTGGCTGGGAATGTGGGGTGTGTCAGCAGGCTCATTTTGTGGTTACAAGGGTTGTCTCTGTGGAGTGCACTTGGATTTGGCTCCTGACTTTCTGTGGTTGAGGGTATCTTTGCCAGTGGACCAGAGGGAAGCCAAGAGCATTGACTGTAGATCGATAAATAAATTGGCTGATTGACTCTAACCCTGGACAGGAGCGTCATGACAATGAGTTTCCTCTTCCGTCTGCGTGCTGGTCCTCTGCGGGCCTCCCTCTACCTAGGAGGAGGAACCCCACTGCCACCGTCCCCTTCTTCACCTCAAACTGGAATTGTGTGTCCAGGTGCCCACCCTGGGGAATAAAGCACAGAGAAGGCTGGCTGAGGGGAGGGACACTGGAGAGGAAGCCTGGGGGCAAACATGTCACAACAGAAGGCACTTACAAGGGTGTCAAGAAGTCACAAGTACATGCGTTCTGAGATAGGAAAAAAAAGCGCTGGGGTGACAGCCATGGTGAGAGTAGGTGTTGAGGGGCCCTGTCCCCTGCTTGAGGGCGGGACTGGAGGGCATCTGCTACTGAAGGCAATAAAAGAACAGTCTGACTCACAAGTCACTGCAGTGTGGCATACACTATGTCCCCTGTGACTCTGATTCAGCAATCCTCTGGTCCCCAGGTTCCCTTTAGGGAAAGAGAGGAAGAGGGAAGAGACAATAGACAGGAAGCAGCAGGCACGGGGATCAGCTGCAGCCTCGGGAAGGGAAAGCAAGAGGAGGGGTCAGAAGACGGAGAGCAGATGAGTGGGGGGGGGGACGGGGGCTAGGGGGTCAAGTGGGACAGCCAGAGGAGGCTGGTGCAGAAGGGCAGCCCCTGCTGCGGTGGGCATAGGCGGCAGAGTGGGGCAGAGAGCAGAGGAGAATGGAGGCGAAGGCAAAGTGGGCTTGATCCGCAAGCTTGGTGGCGGGAGACGGGAAACACTACAGTAAATAAAAGCTGGGAGTGATGCTGCTTTTACAGTATTTGCAAACCATATGCTTTAAACAGCCCACAAACTTCATCCATTTGGCTGATTCCGTGGGAGGAGCAGCCCTGGCTGAGGCAGAGACAACTAGCTTAGTTCTGGTCTAGATACTATGCCTTGAAACACTCAACAAGAAGACAGTAACAGCTTTGCCCGTCTGTATCTGGTGTCTGTGTGGCCAGTCCTAGGAGGACGGGGTACCTACTCCCTCCCTGGGGGTGGCAGGGGTACTAGACCTGGAGAGACAAACCTCCTGAAACCCCCAGAATGGACATCCTGCTCCAGCAGCCATTGTGGGGGACGGTAACAGGACTTTTTAAAATTTCTATGATTAGCTTTATTACCAACCTACATTAAACGGGCATGAAAACCCAAGAGCCCCTCCCCAAAAAGCAAGGTGAATTAACATTTAACAAAAAGAGCCAATGCTAGGACAAGGTGGTGCATGAATTGTCCTCAAAGGAGTAAAAGAAAAAACTGAATGTTATGTGAAAAAAAAATCCCACAGGAATAGAAAAAAAGCCCATAATAGAATTATCATATAGCCTGACACTTTGGAGATTTAAAGCTACAAGTCCCAGGCCAGAAACAAAACATCCACAGCACAAAATCAGAACCCCCAAAACGTGCAAGATAGGAGAATGTGCTCCCCAGACAGATGCCAGATTTTTGCGCTGAGAGCTGAAGCATGACACACTCTCAGAATCAGGTGACTTGTCACTGTTGCTTTAATGCCTTGAAGAGAGACTGAGATTCTGCAAGGCTTCCAGTTTCAGGGAGCTCAGATTTGTTGTCTTGGGAAGACTCCAAAGGTCCTGCCCTCTTGCCCTTGCCAATCTTTTTTGCCTTTAGGAAGCAGCACTCATGGGATAGGAGCAAGAATGCTTATCCTTCTCTTTGCTCTTCGATTTAGCTGCTAACACCCTGTCACTGTGCTCCCCCGTCTTTCCCTGGGCCTCGGACAACTGCTTGTGCTTCTAATTCTTCTTGGTCTTAATGTCTATTTCTGCCAGTCTGAGACTGTTAGCCAAGTCCTGGGAAATTTTCCTCCTTAAATTGACTTCGTATCTTCTTAGCTCTTCCAACCTCTGTTCATCCAAGGAGGAGCTGATTGAGTACTGGAAACCCTCAAGGGTGTGCGTCTGGATGTCCCGCACATTATCAGGGCAACTTGAAGCATCTGGAAGCGGTGTCCGGGTGGTGCCGCATCATCAAGGAGTACAGAATGAGCCAAGTCTCAAATTGTCCCTCCTCTGTCTGGGCAGATTTGGTGGCCAGATCTCTTATAGCCTCGAGGTCTAGGTATGGCTCCTTCTTGACATGTTGTTCCAGTGGCCGTTGCTCTTTCCAAAAGGCCTCGTCGTCAGAGAACCAAGGCCTGGGGCGGGGGCAGAGAAGGCGGAGTTGCTCCCATCTCGTCATTAGCTTCAGGTGGTCTGAGAGCCGAGCGTTTTGGAGGATGTCTGGAACCAGCTCTTATAGTCCACGCTAGTCTCGAACTCAAAGAGACGCACCTGCCTTTGCAGCCCCAATGCCAGGGTTACAGGTGCGTACCACCACCTCCCAGCTAGAACATAGCTTTAAATACAGCTTAAACCCTGGTCCTAGGACCGGTAAGAGGACTTTTTATTGAGGTGCATTGCTGTGCCCATTAGCAGGGCTCAATTCAGAAGGGAACAGGGGAGTTACCCAAACCACTCAGGGAGAACAGGGACCCGTAGGACTCCAAGAAGACTAGGGTCAAAACTTCACTCAGGGCTCAAATCTCTTTGGCCCCTGCTGCTGCCTCCTGGGAGGCCGGAGAAGGGCTCGAGGAGACCTGCATCCCTCTCCCCTGTCTACTCTCCACATGCCAGCCTCTCAGAGCCAAGGAGGTGTATCTACCTAGTGCTTCTCACTGGCTGCACAGCCAGCAGCTAACACACGGTCTCTGATTTTGGCGCCACACCCTAGGTGACTTTGTGACATCTGAGCAGAGAACTTCCAGAGAAAAGCCAGTTCCTGTTGAACCAGTTGTGGTTTCCTCCCCACTTACTGGAAATTACTTCATTTCAAATATCCAGAAGCCGCCGTTGCCCACTCACTTTTAGATGGTCTCAGGGTGATTTGAGGAAACACTTCTCAAAATCTCAAGAATCTGAGCGTTGTCTAGGGACCATGTTAAAATGCGGGTTCTGACTCAGTCTTACATCTCTAACAAGCTCCCAGGTGCTTTTATCAGCAAGGGCATCAGCCACAGAAATCTAATTGGATTCTTTTTCTGGGGCTACTCAGTCACTGCTCTTTGTTGCTAACGAATAAGTCACCCTGGCTTTGGGATAGGCACGACTCATTACTGCCTGTTATGACATCATTTCTGTTCGGTGGCCCGGTGACTTATTGTTGCATCTTCATCAGGAATCAGAAAATTTCCAAGTGACAGGCATTTGGCTGGGACTTGAACAGGAATTCCCTAATAGAAACCACTTGAAACAGGAGCAGATGCTGTGGAAGGCGCAGGAGCTTTCTCAGGAAATCCTTGAAGAGAAAATCAATGTCCATCACTCTGGGCTATGGGCACGGCAGGGGCATCACTAGATCTCAACTAACAGCCCACACAGGGGACAGACTGGCTGGTCAAAATAATTGCAAGACGCTTTATCTAGTTTCAATGTGTCTATCTGTAAGACAGGAGTATGAGAAAAAATCTACCGTGGCAATTCTTTAAAACAATTTATTTTTGTTATTGTTTTTCAAGTCCTTCCACTTCATCTCCCTCCATGGTATCCTTCTGTCTCCCATAGCAACGGCAACATCCTCTGTACTTGTCACCCTGCATTCCCTCCTATCCCTGAGACACTCTCCACACTGGCACCAAGGCAGTCTTTGGACAAACAAATCCAGTCACACCACTTTTCTTTCCACTCGATCCTGCAAGATCTAGCCCCGGCAGGACCTCCTCTCTAACTTCCTCTTGTTTCCACGCCCCTTCTCCACTGTCCTTCTTTCAGCCCCCAGATGGCAAAGAACCGTTCCCAGAGTTTTCATGACTGTGGGTGCCCTGAGGAGTGCACAGCGTTTGTTTTCTGGCTGACGGCTGTTCAGATCTGGGTTTACAGGTCACTCCCTCTCAGACCCCTCTACTGAAATAATGTACCCCGTTAGATTACCTCATGAGTCCCATGTTTTTCCTGAACAGCATGCACACAGATGGGGACATTAGAGTGAGTGGTGTGACTGTTAGACTGTCTGCTCCTTGGGGCAGGGGTCATTGTGTTTTGCAGTCCCTTGTATGCCCAGCATCTCACACTGTTCTTGGTACATTGGGAGAACTGTCAATAAATATGTATCTAATGAATGATGTTGTGTTCCTCCAAGGTTCCTTCATCATGGAGGGAAACTCTTTCAGGTATAAGATGAGAAAAGTGATGTGAAACACTCTATCTTACAAGGAAACTCATTAAGACAGGAAGTAGAGGCTGGAGAGATGCCTCAGAGGCTAAGAATAACTGGCTGCTCTTCCAGAGGTCGTGAGTTCAATTCCCAGCAACCACATGGTGGCTCACAACCATATAAAATAAGATCTGATGCCCTCTTCTGGCATACATGCAAACATGCAGGTAGAACACTGTATATATAACAAATAAATAAAATTCTTTAAAAAAAAAAGACAAGAAGTAAACAACTCAAAATAACTTCAGGAAGTCCCTGAAACTGAGTAAATTAACTGGGCCCCTTTCTCCTCAATAGTATATAAGCAGTAAAGAATGCCCAGATGCTTAGAAGAGGCTCAAACAAAGCAGCCTGGGTTAAGCAAAGACCAGTCAAGCAGCCTGAAAAGAAGCAGAGACCAGTTGAACTGCCTGGAGGAGATTCAGACCAAGCGAGCCACCAGAAAGAACACTCCCCAACCTGGTGAGCTGCCTGCAGGTTGTGCAGTGAACTCTAGGTTTCTAGCTTTTTATGAGCTGTCACCCTTGCTGGGGTGGGCTTTGGTGATATAGCTGTCTGTGAGTCATCTGCTTCTGTAAGTTACCCCACCCAAACTCCTGTAGGTAACCTCAGTAAACTCATTGGTTTACCACCTTGGACCTCAGTGGCATCCATACTTTGGCCTGTCACTAGCTCCCTACCTAGGGTGAGGGGACATTTCTTCATGTCTTCCCAGGAATAGTCACACAATGATGAACAAGTTCCAGCTGCCCCATCTCGTCTGTTCACTCACCCCAGATGCCTCAAGCATTCCAGACCTACGGGAGTCAACAAGGGGATTTTTCTGTGTCGTTCACGAGACTGAAGCTTTGCCACTGTCCTCAGCCACTCCACTGGGCATTTCTGGCATCCTGCTCTGTCCACTCACGTCCATTGTGCCACACACCCTCCACTCACTGTGCTTTGGATGGCTCTGAATCACATGTGCCGGCGGATGAAATGATCCGATCCTTCAGGCTAAGGAATCTGCCCCATGATCCATGTGGTGAGAATGGGCTGGAGAAGGGCCTGCGGCCAGTGCTAAAAATGTGCCACCGCTGGGTCTAGGGTCTGTCACAGTCTGCCATGACCTCCGCTTGTAACTTCTCACCGGAGCTCTCTTTCAATCAGATGAAGTAGAAATGGCTGTCTTCCCCTCTGTCCATGTTGTTTCCTGTCTCCTTGATGCACAGTTCTTTTTCAGATGAAGAGAACAGCACTACACTGCTTTATTTGTGCAGTAAATAATACATAGGGACCATGCATGGCACACAGCTCTGTGATGGAGCACATGGGGACCATGCATGACACACAGCTGTGTGTTGGAGCACATGGGGACCATGCATGACACACAGCTCTGTGATGGAGCACATGGGGACCATGCATGGCACACAGCTCTGTGATGGAGCACATGGGGACCATGCATGACACACAGCTCTGTGTTGGAGCTTGGCTACAGTTAGGCCATTAAATCAGCAAGTGTTTACCTAGCATCTCTTAAGGGTCTGATAAGATCAGTCATGAGGTCCCCCGTGCACATCTCCCTGCTCTGTCCAGTCCTGCCTATACCACAGCTACTGCCTATTTTCACTTCTTTCCCGGTGACGGCACTGGTCTCTGCTTTGTTCCTTCGCTTCCTATCCGACGTAGGCCCCCTTTGATCCAGCCTCCAATGGCTGCCAAAAGATCTTATGAACATGTAAAGCAGATGACATTAGGCTCTTATCCAAATCCTGCAGGGGCTCCCATAGCTCTCAGTTTCAAGTCCTTAGCATTCCACTCAAGGTATTTGTGATCTGCCTGCTGCATGTTTGTTCAGTCATGTTCGTCCCCAGTTCTCCTCGCCCGAGCCTTCTCACTCGGCCCGTCTGGGGTCCCATAATGACTCATACTGTCTCCAGCCTCCAACTTCCCCACCGTAGCTCCTTTTGCTTGGAATGCCTTCCTCCCAACTTTGTTGTTACTGTTTTTGTTTTCTAGGCTAGAGTGATGTTAGATTAGTTCCACAACTGTTCTGTTCAGACCACTCACCATGAGTACCTATTAAATACTTGGTTATTACTTTTTTTTTCTTTTCTGATTCTCTGTGTAGCCCTGGCTATCCTGGAACTCACTCTGTAGACCAGGCTGGCCTCTAACTCAGACATCTGTCTGTTTCTGCCTCTCAAGTGCTGGGATTAAAGGTGTGCACCACCACCACCCAGCTTACATTTTTAAATTTTTATTTAATTGTCTGGAGAGTGTCTCATTGTAGCCATGGTCAGCCTTGAATTGGATATGCAGCAGAGGATGACCCTGATTCTGATTCTGATTCTCCATCTCTCAAGTACTAGGATTACACTGTGCTGTGCCATCACACCTAGCCTGCAACTGAATACGTGAAATGTGGCTAAAACAGAGTGATTTGTGTGTGGTTGGTGGCTACCTTACTAGGTAGCATGGGTTCAGACACTAACTCTTAGCTCAGAATTCAAGTTCCCACAGGAACAGCCTCATTGCTGTGGCTAATGTACATGCCCCCTCCTCTAAGTGCCTAAAGCACCATCGCACTGCTTCTGTCCCAATACTCAGAACACTGTGCTGTAGTGAGCGATTTGTTGATCTGCCTCCACACCTAGACTGGATAGCTCAAGGCAAACAGATCACTCAGCGTGCGGCTGATACATAAATGCAGGCTGTGCTGGTGAGGACGTAACAAGCGGCTCTGGGAGAAAAGCCCTGATTAGTGTTCTTTTCCACTTCTCTGATATAGACTCTGCATGTCAAAGGAATGAGAAGACAGGCCACAGCCTTCAAGAAAACATTTGCCCAAGACAAATCTTAGGGGAGCGAGACACAAGAAAAGTCAGTTAATATATTTATAATATTATATAAAATATCTCATATAAAATTTAATATTATATTTATATATACTATGAAAGCTAAAGGGGAAACTATGTGTGGGGAGGCAGGATGACCAGTAAGAGGGACATAGAGGGAAAAGGGAAGGAGTATGGAGAAGAGAATAAGAACAAAGCATAATGTGTGTGTGTGTGTGTGTGTGTGTGTGTGTGTGTATGAAGATGTCACAATGAAACCAATTTCTTTGTTAACCAAAAAAAATATGTTCATAAAAGGGGCAAATCTAGGCTGGGACTGAGGTTAAGCTGGTAGAGTGCTTGCCTAGCATGCATGAGCCCTGGGTTCAATCCCCAGCACCACATAAACCAGGTGTGGTGGGTGATACATGACTGTAATCCCAGCACTTGGGAAGTGGGAAGACAGGAAGATGGACCTTGGAAGGTTATCTTCAACTATGGTCAGTTTGTGGAGAGCCTGGGGCTGTATGAGGTCCTGTCTTGAAAAAGAGAGAGACAGAGAGAAAAAAGTTCTGATATGCCATTACTACACAATTTTTACCTAAGGGAGTTCAGTGCAGAGGCAGAATTGCCACTTTTAAATATAATTTTTAAAAAGTATTGTTTTGTCTACATGAGAGTTTTGCCTGCATGTATGTCCGTGTACCATGTGTGTGCCTGGTGTCCACGGAGGCCAGAAGAGGGCATTGGATCTCCTGGAACTGGAGTTAGAGGCAGTCGTGAGTCACCATCTGAGCACTGGAGATCAGACTAGAGTCCTCTGGAGAGCAGCCAGTGCTCTTAACCACTGATTCATCTCTCCAGTCCCCCGGATTGTCACTCTTGAAACTCAATGAGAGGAAATTAGCAACTTAGTTAAAAAATAGTCAAAAGACCTAGAGACATCACTGAGGACCGTGTACAGATTGCAACAAGCATCCTGTCAAGACAACCGGATCACATGCCTTTAGGGAGTTATAGGTTAAAACAGCAATGAGCTAACACTACCCAGCTATTAGAATGCCTAAAAACCCACTGTGGACAGCAATCCATGGTAAAGACAAGAGGTGGCAGGAGAGCCTGGCCACTCATTGCTGGTAGGAATGCTCCATGCAAGAACACATTCAAAGACACACTGGTGGCCTCTTATCGAGGGATCTAGCACCAACATTGCTTCTCATTCACCCAAAGGAGCTGAAAATTAGAAACCCCAAATCCTACACACTTATGTTTTAGCAGTTATTTTCAGGTCAGACTCGACAGTATGAAGCCCTGTCTTAAAATAAACAAACAAAATCACATGTATATTACCAAGGGGGGGACCTCTCTGAAAGGCTACCTACTGTCTGATCACAACCTTAACGCTTCAGAAAGATAAAAGGATGGAGAGAGTATAAAGATCAGGGTTGCCGGGCGGTGGTGGCACACACCTTTAATTCCAGCACTCGGGAGGTAGAGGCAGGCGGATCTCTGTGAGTTCGAGGCCGGGCTGGACCGACAGCCTCCAAAACAATACAGAGAAACCCTGTCTCCTAAAAAAAAAAAAAAAAAAAAAAAAAAAAGATCAGGGTCAAGTATGGCGCTATATGCATGTAAGTCCAGAGCTTGATAGGAAGATCATAAATTCAAGGCTAGCTAGGGCTACAAAGTATGACTGTACCTCAAAAGGAAGTTTTTATTGTTTCATTCGAGAAAGGGTCTTATGCCTTTTGGGTTGACCTCCAACTTAGAGTGTAGTGGATGATGACTTGAACTTCTGATCCTTCTGTTTCTACTCCCGAGTACTGGGATTGCAGGATTTAACTGCTGTGTTTCATTGATGGGGCACTGGGGCTAGGACCCAAGACTTTGGGCACACTGCAAGGACTCTACCAATTTAGCCACATCCTTATTCCCCCAAACAGCTTTTGTTTTGTTTTAAATTAAATAAAATGACTTGGGAGGCAGATGGGGGAGTAGATTGCTGCAGGTTTACTTAGGGTCACAGGGGATGGAGGATAGATAAAGCGAGGATACTGTTTAGGACAGGTCAGCTACTCTATGTGGTGCATACCCTGGGTACGTATCTGTTTCGTGAAACTATGGAGCACAGACGAACCCTGATGTAAGCTGTGGACTTCGGACAACAATGCTTCAGTATAGATTCATCAATCGTGGCAGACACACCACTCTGTCACAGGATGTTGACAGTAGGAGAGGTTATGCATGCCCTCTGGGGAGTTCTGTATCTCCTGTTTTGTTGTGAGCCTAAAATCGCTGAAAAGGAAGTGCTACTTAAAAATAAAAATAAAAAATAAAAAAATAATAACCGGACTGTCACCATGTCTGACTTCACTGAACTTGCAACAGAAAGAGACATGTGGTTGACTCTAGGGAACGAATGGGAACCCGCTCTGGGATGACCTCGTTCCTGTACAAATGGAGCGTGGGAAGGTATGGGAGGGTAGTCAGACCTGCAAGAGGCTGGGCATGCAGCTGCAGATAGACCATGATTGTAGCCTGGAGATAAAAGATTTGGGCGTCTGTCTGATCTTAGGTTTATTCAGAAAGAGGGATGTTTGGTATTTTTGTTGGAGGGGTTTTGTTTGTTTGTTTGTATTAAGACTTCACCCAGGCATCTACTGAGTAGCCCATTCCTCCGGAACCTGAGATGTGAACTTGGAGGCTTGATTAGAAATACCTTAAACACAGGGTGTCTTGGTCTACCAGAACAAGGAGTACAAACGTGGGCAATGCCTAGCTTGCTTCATGGGTGCAACACTGTCATCCCCTGACCCCCTGAGCATTGTCAGCGCATGCTCTCAGTGGTTGTTGAAATTCCCAACCTAACATGTAGACATGGCACTGTCTACGGAAGAAGAGTCGCCCCCTCCCAAGTTCAACTAGCGAAACAAACCTGCGCAGTTCTCAGCAGCCATCCGCACCCCAGATTCCACAGGTAGGACTGGATTGCGCGTCACTCCTTAACCTGCCACATCCAAAAGAATCAGCCAACCATCATTGGCTTAGCCCTTCTGGAGGAATCCTATGAGAGGCAGAACCGGGAAGGGGGGTGTGGGTTCCACAAGAAGGAGGAGATGTGGTGGGTGGGTGGAGAATGGCTGTTCAGACCAGGTCTACAGGGAATCTTAGGGGAAGAACCAGCTTGTATATGACCAGAAGGCCATTCCATAATCACTTATTGACATAATATAAAGGGACAAGAAGGAGACTGAGTGAATAACCCTCAGCTCCCTCGGCAAATGAAGTCTACATAGATGTGTGTGTGTAGCCTTCCACCAGCCTTTCTAGGTGACTCCCTCATCCACACCAAGTCATCAAGTCAATGAAGATGGGCTCCATTGCTATCCAAAATAATCAGCACTGCACACAGGGAGGAGGCGTTATGTTTGCTCTGTGGATGAAGGCCAGGCTAGCCCCGGACTGTGCCATAGTCTCAGCATTTTGCTAGTCCTACGGAGAAATTCCTATACCTAAGTGCTCCCAGTTAGGCCTCTGCGCAGGTCATTTGTGGCCATCCCATTTCTCTACATCTGAATTCCCCAGGGGAGGCAGAAGTGGTGTCTCATTCCCCAGCTCTGACCTGGTTATGGGGAGTTGCTAGGTAACTGCTTCCCACGCTGGAGAAGGCTTAGTTACCATGGCAAGTCCAGATGGGCTGGAAGGGGGGTGCAGAGGACCAGGAGGGGGATGCACAGCAGCCTTGACTGTCTTCACTCTCTCCAGAGCTACTGGAGTTCAGGGCAGTGCTGCGATCTCTCTGAACCTCAGTTTCCTCATCAGTAAACGGAAGGCATAGCTGGCTGTCTTCTTGCTCTAAACAATGCGTGCAGACAGCATATGTTCAGCGAACTAGTCCCCAGCCCCCTCTTAGGTGAGGCACAACTCGGGGTAGGTGCAGACAGGGAAAGAGGTGTGTCATTTTAAAAAGCAATAGAGGAATTAGCAAGTGTGTATCTCTATTAAGATAAATAGAACTTGTGGAAAGTCTGCCTTCTATAGGTAAACTTAACTTCTTGAGGTTGTTTGTTTGTTTGCTTGTTTGTTTGTTTGTTTTGAGACAGGGTCTCATCATGTAGCCCTGACTGGCTTGGAACTCTTTATGTAGACCAGGCTGTCCTCCAACTCTCAAAGAGATCCATGCCTCTGCCTTTCATGTACTAAGATTAAAGGGGTGCGCCACTGTGATCTGCTAACTTCGGGGACTTAAATTTATAAGACCTATGGCTCTCTAGTCCATTTCTGACACTAGGCTTTCTTTTTCCATTCTGTCTCCTTGTGCTGGGTATGGAACTCAGGGCCTCATGCACACTAGGCATGTGTTCTACCACTAAGCTACATCCTCAGCTACTTTACTGATTCTTTTGTTTGCTTTGAGACAGGTTTTCTCTGTGTAGCCCTGGCTGTCCTGGAACTCACTCTGTAGACCAGGCTGGCCCCAAACTCAGATGTGCCTGCCTGTGTCTCCTGAGTGCTGGGTTAAATGCATGAGCTACCACCGCCCACTGCTTCCCTGACTCTTGCACCCTCACCCCAGGACACCTTCCTCAACCCCACACCAGTGTATCATGGTGCCTATGAGGTCCCTTCAGATATCCCCTGGATCTCTGCAATATTCAATATTTCATTCCTAGAGGAACCTACTGACCTCTTTCCTGACCCGAGTATCTCCTCTCTACCATCTTTCCCTTCTCATAGTCACTGGGCCATAAAAGACTTTGTCTTGTTCCATTAAGTCCTACCCATTCCTGCTGCCACCACCCTGTCCTCACTTCCCTATCATTGCTATTGTGCATCGTGTCAAGAACTTCTTCACCAGTCTCCCGCTCCAGCCCCAATATCCGTGGCAATGGCTTACGCCATTCTGTTGGGCCTTGATGTCTTCCGAGTTCCCCACTTTCCTTGCTTGGGAGCTCCTCCTGTGAAGACACATTTCTCTCTTGTCTACTAGTGGCTCCCCAGGCCCACCTGTCCTCACCTAGTTGTCTTTTTCTCCAAAGTGTCTTTCCTGAGCCTCTAGCCCTGAGTTTGGTCCCTTCCTGCATACTCAGCCTGTGTTAGTGCTTGTGCTCAGCGGCCTGAAATTCTGTATCCCCAACAGCAAGGGGCAAGGTTCCTGACAGCCGAGGGGGCCGGGATGTGGCTCAGCACTAGAGTGCGTGCCCATCCTGATGAGGACATGGAAGGCAAACCACTCACCTAAGTTCCTGCCTTTCCAGCCATCCAGGTGAGCAGTGAGACTCTCTCTCTCTCTCTCTCTCTCTCTCTCTCTCTCTCTCTCTCTCTCTCTCTCTGTGTGTGTGTGTGTGTGTGCGTGTGCGCTCGAGTGGGCATGCGTGTGTGTGCCTACGCGTGCACATGTGCATTTAGGAAGGCTGCATTGTCAGGAATACCACACAGTGTTGATTTTCAATATTCTTTATAGAAAACAAGTGCTGAGCAGGTTAGCTCACCTCTGTAATCTTGGGAGAAAGAAAGAGAACGACCATGAGTTTAAGCCCAGGCAGGGTGATCTTGACTAAACCAAAACAAAAAGCAAAAAGAAAGAAAGGCAGCGAGTGTTTTGGAAAGCACAGAGCAAAAGAGGCCCTTCTTCCCACAAATGGAAAGAGGGACCAGGATCAGAAAAGGACAGAGGGCAGCCTTTCTACTTAGCCCCCGCCTCTGCCCCTCCCCCAGTCCTGCTCCAGTCATTTGTCAGAGTTAGCCCACCATGAACTCTTGAATGCAAGGCCCTAACTGAGGGTGGATTCCCTAAAAAGGGATAAGCTATTAACCTGAATTTCACCACCACCCCCTCTATC
The DNA here is from genome assembly GCF_017639785.1 of Mesocricetus auratus. Lineage (NCBI taxonomy): Eukaryota > Metazoa > Chordata > Mammalia > Rodentia > Cricetidae > Mesocricetus > Mesocricetus auratus. The sequence goes on along the minus strand of NW_024429194.1, from coordinate 84,216,650 downwards.
CTCCACCCCCCCCATCCCCGGCTTCAGGGCTTCTTGTCTGGGTACTCCTGCTGGCTCAGTATGGAGAGGGTTCCAGATGATGAACATGTAAATTGTCACAGAAAGTTTTTTTTTATTTAAATTAGAAACAAGCTTGCTTCACATCAATCCCAGCTCCCTCTCCCTCCCTTCCTCCCCTGCCCCCCCAACCTCCCTAACCTCCTACCCCATTCCCCCTCCCCTCCCCAGGAAGAATGAGGCCCTCCAGGGTGATCTCCAAAGTCTGTCATATCATCTGGGGAAGGGGCTAGGCCCTCCCCCATGTGTCCCGGCTGAGAGCATCTCTCCACATGGAATGGGCTCCCAAAGTCCATTTGTATGCCAGGGATAAATACTGATCTGCTACCTGAGGCCCCATAGATTGCCAAGGCCTCCTCACTGACACCCACATTCAGGGGGTCTGGATCAGTCCCATGCTGGCCTCTCAGCCATCAGACTTGGGTCCATGAGCTCCCCCTTGTTCAGGTCAACCGTCTCTGTAGGTTTCACCAGCCTGGTCTTGACACCTTTGCTCACCACTCCTCCCTCTCTGCAACTGGGTTCCAGGAGATCAGTTCAGTGTTTAGCTGTGGGTGTCTGCCTCTGCTTCCGTCAGCCACTGGATGAAGGCTCTAGGATGGCATATAAGGTAGTCATCAATCTCATTATCGGGCAAGGGCATTTAAGGTAGCCTCTCCACTATTGTTTAGATTGCCAATTGGTGTCATCCTTGTAGATCTCTGGAAATCTCACTAGTGCCAGATCTCTTCTCAGACCTATAATGGCTCCCTCTATTATGGTATCTCTCATCCTGCTCTCCTCTATTCTTCCCCGACTCAACCTTCCTCTCCCCTCCCCTTCTCCCACTCTCTTTCACCCTGCTCCCTCTCCCCTTCACGGGGTACCATGCATATCTCTCTTAGGATGCTTCCCTGTTTCCCAGGCTCTCTGGTGGTGGAGTTGTAGGCTAGCAATCCCCTGCTCCATGTCTAAAATCCATTTATGAGTGAGTACATACTATGTTTGTCTTTTTGTGACTGGGCTACTTCACTCAGGATGGTTTCTTCTAGTGCCACCCATTTGCCTGTGAATTTCAAGATTTCATTGTTTTTTTCCGCTGAGTAGTACTCCATTGTGTAAATGTACCACATTTTCTCCATCCACTCTTCAGCTGAGGGGCATCTAGGTTGCTTCCACATTCTGGCTATTACAAATAATGCTGCTATGAACATAGTTGAACTTATGTCCTTATTGTATGAATGTGCATCTTTTGGCTATATGCCTAAGAGTGGAATTGCTGGATCTTGTGGTAGACTGACTCCCACTTTCCCGAGAAATCTCCATATTGATTTCCAAAGAGGCTGTACAAGTTGGCACTCCCACCAGCAGTGGAGGAGTGTTCCCCTTTCTCCACATCCTCTCCAGCATAAACTGTCATTGGTGTTTTTGATTTTAGCCATGCTGACAGGAGTAAGATGGTGTCTCAGAGTTGTTTTGATTTGCATTTCCCTGATGGCTAAGGATGTTGAGCACTTTCTTAAGTGTCTCTAGGCTATTTTAGATTCCTCTATTGAGAATTCTCTATTTAGCTTTGTACCCCATTTTTTAATTGGATTATTTGGTGTTTTGGAGACTAGCTTCTTCAGTTCTTTGTAAGTTTTGAAGATCAGCCTTCTGTCAGATGTGGGGTTGTTGAATATATTTTCCCATTCTGTGGACTGCTGTTTTGTCTTGCTGACTGTGTGTTCTTTACCTTACAGAAGCTTCTCAGTTTCAGGAGGTCCCATTTATCAATTGTGAATCTCAGTGTCTGTGCTACTGGTGTTATGTTCAGGAAGCTGTCTCCTGTACCAATTCACTTAAGGGTACCTCCCACTTTCTCTTCTAAGAGGTTCAGTGTGACTGGATTTATGTTGAGGTCTTTGAGCCATTTGGACTTAAGTTTTGTGCATGGCGATAGACATGGATCTATCTGCAGTCTTCTACATGCCAGCATCCAGTTATGCCAGCACCATTTGCTGAAGATGTTTCTTTTTTTCATTGTATAGTTTTAGCTTCTTTGTCAAAGATCAGATATTCATAGGGGTGTGGGTTAACATGAGGGTCTTCAATTTGATTCCATTGGTCTACCTGTCTATATTTGTGCCAATAACAAGCTGTTTTCATTACTGTAGCTCTATAGCAGAGCTTGAAGTTAGGGATGGTGATGCCTCCTGAAGTTCCTTTATTGTACAGGGTTGTTTTGGCTATCCTGGGTCTTTTTTTTCCATATATAGTTAAGAATTGTCCTTTCAAGGTCTGTGGAGAATTGTGCTGGGATTGCATTGAATCTGTAGATTGCTTTTGGTAAGATTGTCATTTTTACTATGTTGATCCTACCTTTCCAAGAGCATGGGAAATCTTTCCGTTTCCTAGTATCTTCTTTAATTTATTATTATTTTTGTTAGTGACTCAAAGTTCTTGTCATACAAGTTTTTCACCTGTTTGGTTAGAGTTACCCCAAGATATTTTATGTTGTTTGTGGCTATTGTAAAAGGTGATGTATCTCTGGTTTCTTTCTCGGCACATTTATTGTCTATATATAGTAGGGCTACTTGGTTTTTTTGAGGTAATCTTGTATCTTGCCACTTTGTTGAAGGTGTTTATCAGCTGTAGGAGTTCCCTGGTAGAATTCTTCAGGTCACTTATGTAGACTATCCTATCATCTGCAAATAGTGAAAATTTTACTTCTACCTTTCCAATTTGTAGCCCCTTGATCTCCTTTTGTTGTCTTATTGCTGTAGCAAGAACTTCAAGTACAATATTGAAGGGATATGGAGAGAGTTAACAGCCTTGTCTTGTTCCTGATTTTAGAGGAATCGCCTTGAGTTTCTCTCCATTTAGTTTGATGTTGGCTATCGGTTTGCTGTATATTGCCTTTATTAGGAAACACTGACTGTTACAGAAACTCAGAAGAAGAGTCACCAGAGGCCTGGAAGCTGGGAAGGCTTTTCCAAGGAGGTGGACCTCAAGCTAGTCATTTCATTTATTTGTTTGTGGTTTTTTTTTCCAAGACAGGGTTCCTCTGTATAACCCTGCCTGCCCTTGGAACTCACTTTATAGATCAGGCTGGCCTCAAACTCAGAGATTTGTCTGCCTCCCAAGTGTTGGGACTAAAGGTGTGTGTGCTCTCCCACCAATTTTGACAGCCCCCACCCCCGCTCCTATCTCAAGTTAGTTCTTAAAGGACTTGGAGATTTGGAAAACAAGGACAGGGCATTCTAGAGGTAGCTGACGGTGAGGAAGCAGGGAACTTTTGCCCAGCTCCAAAAGACTGAATACCAAGAGGGTGCTGAATGGAAGAAATGAGTGAGCAAATGGAACTGTGCTCTACACCATCTAGTGCAGTTCGTGACATGTGTATGTGTATATAAAAGTAAATTTATGTGTTTGTATGCACATGTCTAAACAGGTACACTGTGGATTTCAAGGATAGTGAATGACAGACAGAAGAAATGGTCGAGAAAATTGTTTGGCCTCGTGGAAGTTTTTGCATTTAAATTGCAGACTGTTTGAATTCTGTTGACAATTGAGATCTAGGAACTGACTGGCAGGATAAAAATGGTGCTTGGAGGTGCTGGAGAGATGGCTCAACAGTTAGTACTTGCTGCTCTTCCAGAGGACCTGAGACTCACAATTGCCCATAACTCTACTCTAGCTGTGGGGAATTTGATAGCCTTTTCAGGTACCTATACACACACAGAGAGAGAGAGAGAGAGAGAGAGAGAGAGAGAGAGAGAGAGAGAGAGAGAGAGAGAGAGAGAGAGAGAGACAGAGACAGAGACAGAGAGAGAGAGAGACAGAGAGAGAGAGAGGTAATTCTTTTTAAATGGTGTGCTTGGAACTGGGTGCAGTAACACTTACCTTTAATCCCACGACTTGGGAAGTGAAGGCAGGAGACTCACTATAAGTTCAGGACCAGCCTGGTTTACATAGTAAGCCCAAAACAACAACAGCAATAGTGATGCTTAGGAACAGAAGCAGGGCGAGTCTAAGGTAGACTCCAGCAACTTCACTGGTACAAAAAGAGGGTGTCTCCCCTTCTGAGATTAGGGAGCAGTGGTTAGGAAGGAATTCCCAGGAGGGGAGGGGTCTTTTCTTCCCTCCTATAGGCAAGAACACAAAAACACAGGATTTAGGAAGAGGGAAGAGAGCATTGTCATAGGTGGAGACCAGCCTTTACCCGACCTCGCAGAGAGCTACTATCATGGAGTATCTCCCTCCCTGAAAGCTGGTGGCATTGTATCTGCACCCAGGAAGCAGAAAGAGATGAACACTACTGTTTCCTTCTCTCTCTCTCTCTCTCTCTCTCTCTCTCTCTCTCTCTCTCTCTCTCTCTCTCTCTCTGTCTGTCTGTCTTAATACACCAGGCCATTGGGTGGTGTCACCCACATCCAGAGAGGCTCTTCTCTGCTCAGTTAAACCTCTTTGGAAATGTCCTCACAAGCATGCCTAGAGATGAGATTCCTGGGTACAATGAAGATTAGCCATCACACCAATCAAAGAAACTATGCCAGAATGATTACTTCCTTGGTGCTTGTTGATCCCTGTCCTGGTGGCCTGGAACCTAGATGTCACATGGTAGAGGCCCTGAGTACACAACCTGTAGGTTAGGACCAGCAGAGTATGCTCTGGAAAGAGGTTCAGATAGAAGGGTTGCTCTAGTGTGAGGATGAAATCAAGAACGATTTTATGAGGCCTCGGGAGCTGGCTAGGATGTAGATGGAGGGAAATAGAAAGGAACACCACTTCCAGGTGGGGGGACCTGGGTCAACACAGTCACTAAAGAAGGGCAATACAGGGGCTGGAGAGATGGCTCAGCAGTTAAGAGCACTGACTGCTTTTCCAAAGAACCCAGGTTCAATTCCCAGCACCCACATGGCAGTTCACGACTGTCTGTAGCTCCAGTTCCAGGAAGTCTGGCACCCTCACATAGACATGCATGCAGGTAAAACACCAGTGCAAATGAAATAAAAATAAATAAATAAAGAGCGATACATGGCAAAATTCGGGAGTCAAGAGTCATCCTTATGACCTACCTTAATCCATCCCAGTCTCTAGAAGGAGGATGGAGTGGGTAATGGGGAAAGTTGTCTAGACAAGAAGGTGCCTGGTCTGGGGGGAGTGCTGTGTAAAGTCAGAGACCCAGGGGAAGTTACCTGTGACTCAGCATGGTGCTTTCCCTTTGAGAGTAATTCCTTGCTTGACATCTGCTAAAGAAAACAGCACACTAAGGAAGAATGTATTCACAGAGAAAAGTTTGGGAAGCAAAGATACATACTGGGGTAGAGGGATTGGTCTGAATTCCAAACAGACTGGGAAGGTGGGGACTTATAGACAGGGAGTACTGTATGGTGGGGGGTGAAACAACTCGGAGGAAAAGAGTTGCATGTGTGTGGGTTGGGCTGTCCTGGAGAAAACAGGTTTAGTGGTGCAGGAAGACCAAGTCATCACCGGAGGACTGTGACAAGACAAGGAAGCGGACCAGCATCTGGTATATGGGATTCTGGCTACATGGATTCATGTACACTCATACACATAAAAAAAACTCATCCCCCCCCCCAAATGAATAGCCAAGAGTTTTAGGGGCAGGTGAGAGTCACCATGTGTCTGTCTCTTAGAGCTGCAGAGAGAGGAGAAGGATACTCCACTGGGGTCCCAGGATCTGTGCTTCTCCAGATGCAAGTGAAACCTCTTCCCCTCATTCTCTCACCTTCTCTGGGAATGGCTGCAAGGAAAAATGTTACCAAGGTGTGAGTGAGTCCCCAAAGTTTTATAACAGCCGTTGGTGACACAAATTGCTACAGAGGAAAAAAAGTCACCCCTGGGAAACTTATCTAAGAATATATCATGAGATGGGTTATTTTGGGACTGAAATTACACAGGAGGGCCTAGGAAAATAGACATGCACAGGGCTGAACACAGCTACAATTAATGTTAACTATAAGGTGTCATATCTTTACAAAATGCAGAAAGCACAGCCCACAGCAAGTGCTGTGGAGGGCGAGAGGAAGGCAAAGCAGAGCCAAGCATCCAGGCAGGAGGGGGCTCATCCTCCAGCAGGAAGGGGCTTGTTAGGGATGCACAGTTCTCAGAAGACAGCAGTCACCTTGGGCAAGGTGACCTGAGGAGTTGGGAATGCAACCAGGGCAGATCCCACCTAACTCAGGGAAACTCAGACCCAGAACTAGAGAGACCAAGAGAGTGTGAGGGGTTTTCCCAGGGTGTCGCTGGGCTAGAGGTACCTAAGTTATACAACTTAATCTATAGGTACCTAAAGGATATCGGGGTATTTGTTTGTTTTATTTTTCTATGCAGTAATCTGCAGTGTTTAGCTATAGGGTAGGATGGAAGGTCTGCGGGTGAGGCCATAGGAAGAAGTGTCCCAACATTTCTAGTTGGTAGCAATGACCTTAAAGGGAACATCTCATTCCTAAAAATCAGAGGAGGGGACTGGGGGGTAAGGTGTTGTTGTTTTAGTTTTTTGAAACAGTGTTTTCTGTGTAGCCTTGGCTATCCTGGAACTCACTCTGTAGACCACTCTGGCCTCAGACTCAGAGATCCTCCTTCCTCTGCCTCCGGGTGATGGGACTAAAGTGTCACCACCACCTGGCTAGGAGTCTCAGTTTATTCACCACAGCATCTCATAGCAATCCCTTCCAGAACTGACTTTAATAGATTCATGGAGAATAGATCAAATGCAATTACATAATTGTACATTCTGCCTCCCTACCCACAGCCTCTCTGCCACTATGTCCCCTTATGGCCCTGCCTTATGAAGTCCAGTTCTGGGGTTAGAACTTGGGGCCTCTCAAATGCTGGGCAAGTGGTCTACCCCTGAGCTACAGTTACAGCTGTGAATATTTGACATCCATCTGAACTACATACAGGAGGCACCAGAGAAGCCACCTATGATGTCCCATTCATCTTTCCTATTCCCAGAGAGCATGTTGTCTGATACTTATTAACCTCTTTAAAGTGTAAACTGAATACATAAGTCTTTGGTATGTAAAGTGAGTGTTACTAAATAACCAGTGTGTTTCCCGTCAGCTGTAGGAAGACCTTTTCCCAATATGAACTGTTTCTAAAAGATTCTACTCTGCTTCTAACCTTCTGTCCAATCCCAAGTCCTGTCCCATAATATTTGTGCCCCCTGAGGTGGTGGGGGTGTGCATGTTTTAATCATTCTACCTCAATGTAAGTACCAGGTGAGCTTGGTTTGACTCATAGCCCCTTCCTTGTTCTAGGTGGAATAGGGCTTGATGAGCAGTAAGGCTCAACAAAGGGCAATAAGTGTCTGAATGGCTTCTAACTCTAAGCACAAAGCTAAGCCCTTAGCGAGTTTCTATTGAGTGGTTAAATCTCCAAACAAGGCAAACACTTCCTCTTTCTACTGTCATTTTCTTATATCTTCAACTAGGGCAGTATGGCAACCTGAGGAGGTGGGCAGGCTTTGAAGTCAAGCAGTCTGGGTTTGAATTCTGACCCTTTCCCTTACTAGGTGGATGGTCTGGAGTGAGTTCTAAACCTCTGTGTGTTTTGTTAATTCACATGGAAAATGAGGATAGGGATTTTTCCAATAGGATTTGCAGTTCATTTGAGGTAAACATCGAATGCTTAGCATGGGGCATAGCAATTGCTGCTATATTGCTATAACCCTATCAGTCTCAACCCTCAGTGGCCCCGCTGTAGCCAAGTCCCAGACAGATAGGTGGCTTACCTGTAACCCAATCAATCTGGAGGCTGAGTCAGGAGGATCTTGGGTTCAAGGCCAGCGAGGACCACTTAGCAAATCTCTGTCTCAAATGAATGAGTGAATGAATGAATCAAGCAAGCAAGCAAGCTGAGGTCTCCACTCCCAGGAACGTACTTCCTCCATCAAGGCTCTTTGTGTGGCTCGAGTGAGATGCCCCCCAAAGTCTTGGTCATTTGAAGACTTGATCCTTAGTTGATGGGTGCTGTTTGTGGAGGCTTAGGAGGTGTGGCCTTGCTGGAGGAATGCGGGCAGGCTTTGAAAGTTTGAAGACTGCCACCATTTCTAGCCTGCTTTCTGTTTCATGTTTTCAGTTAAAAAATGTAAGCCCTCAGCTTCCTGCTCCTGTTGCTACGCCTTTGCTCTGCCATCATGAGCACTAACGCTCTGGAACCGTAAGCTCAAATAAACTCTTCTACAAGTTGTCCTAGTCATAGTAGTTTTTTATCACAGCAACAGGAAAGAAACAATGTATCATACCTCCTAAAGGTTCCATAACCTCCCAAAACAGTGCCACCAGTTGAGGACCAAGTGTTTGAATACACACATACAGAGGATATTTCTCATCCAAACAATCATGGAAGTCCAAGATTTGTCTTCAATCCATAGCAATCTTCCTGCCTCAGCCTCCCAAGTGCTGAGGACACAGACATGAGCCACCATGCCCAGATCCCTAGTTCATTCTCTTAGGAAATACACACTGAGCATGGCATGGTGGCATATGCATATAATTTGAGTATTTGGGAGGTGAAGGCAGGAGGATCAGGAATCTACTTACAATGCATTTGAGGCCCTGGGCTATCTGAGACTCTGTCTCAAAAAAAAAAAAAAAGTGAGGGGCTGGAGAGACAGCTCAGTGGTTAAGATGACTGCTTTTCCAGAGGACCCAGGTTCAATTCCCAGAACCCACATGGCAGCTCACAACTGTCTGTAACTCCAATTCCAGGGGATCTGACACCCTCGCATGGAGGTGCCTGCAGGCAAAACACCAAGGCACATAAATAAAATAAAATGCTGAGTGTGAATTGTGCCAGATGCTTAGTAAGCACTGAGTAAATGTTTATTGAATCAATTTCTTCTTCAAGCATATGACCACTTTGTTGTGTTAGTGCTTTGCTTTTTGAACAAGGTCTTACTACATTGCCCAGGCTGACTGCTAACTCACCACCCTCCCACCTCAACTTCTCTGGTGATGGGGTGACAGGTGTGTGGCACCACACCCGGCTTGACTGCATTTATTAAAGAACATTTGGCATACTCATGCCCTTGTTCAGCCGCATTGTCCTTGACTGTTTGTCCCTCCCTGCTTCAAGCTCCTCCATATTCCCTAAGCAGAGGGTCTAGCATCTCACAGAGCCTAGCAGAGCAAACAAATGCTGCCCCAGCTAAAAGTAGACTGTGCCTATAGTACTTTCAGAGTGGGGTGCTACAAGGAGTAAAGTCTTCTGATTCTCAGGAGAAGAACAGGTGGGGTGACAGCCATCTTTGCTGCTCACTATCCCTGACCTTTGGGCTGACCTATGATGCCAGCAGTGACTCTGCAATCTTTTTAATTAAAAAATATTTTACATATAGGTGTTTTGCCTTCATTTATGCCTGTGCACTGCATGCATACCTGGTGCCTGCAGAAGAGGGTGTCAGATACCCTGGGACTGGAGTTATTGACAGTTGTGTGCACCAGGTGGGTGCTGGAAATTAAACCCAGGTCCTCTGGAAGAGCAACCAGTGCTCTTAACCATCTCCCCAGCCCTTGCAGACAATCTAATCACTCATTTTTTTTCCAGACTGTCAGTGGAGTGTAGCTCAATGAAAGAGCCTCTGGCTAGCTTGCCAAAGAGCTGAGTTTTATCCCAAGCACAGAGGAGAGGAGGAGGAAGTGAGGGAGAGAGAGAGAGAGAGAGAGAGAGAGAGAGAGAGAGAGAGAGAGAGAGAGAGAGAGAGAGAGAGAGAGAGAGAGATGGAGGGAGAGCGAGAGAGCCCTAGAAGTGGCTGCTGACCCCTTCACGCACACCCCAGGTTAAAACCAGGTCCTCAATAACCGGCATCCCTTCACAAGCACAGAAAGCAAAAGAGACCACGTGTAGGGAAAGGACCTTTTAGACTGCAGAGAGCCTAGTCGTTCCCCAGCTTAGCCTCCCTTTTCTCGGGAGATATAGAAAAGCATTTATTTCTAGGCCTCAATTTCCTCGTTTGTGAAATGAGGGGGTTGGACTCATTTCTAAAGCTCCTTCCAGCTCCGAGACGCTGTGCTACAAAATGAGAGAAATGTGAACCTTTGGTTGCTATGATCTGAAAATATTTTGAGTGTGGAGAATCAAAATTGTACAGCAGCACACGAACAAAATAATATGTTAATGACTAAGAAGATTGTATTTAATCCAATAGGAAACAGTAGAGCCTGTGGCGGTGGTGTGCACGCGTGTGTCTGTGCTCAGCTTCCTTCCCTGAGCTCAAACATATACTTTGAATCGCTAATATAGTAATCAGGCCTCTGGCAGCCTATCGGGCCCAAACACACGCACACACCACTTCAAATTAAAATGAGGGGCAAATGCACTGCTGCCTGCTTACATCGTTTGTTTGGGTGGTTCTTTTAGAAGAAAAATTTTGTAGTGATGGTGTTGAGCTGACAGCCCCTGGAGGCCTCTGGTCTCAGAACTGGGACGCGTGGGCGGCGAAACTAGGGATTTCATTAGCATCTTTACTTTCCCGCACCAACTGCCCATTACACGGTTCGACACAATTTCCCTCTGAAGGTCGGAGGGGTCAGATTGCTAAAGCCCCGCAGGCACCAGGGCCAGAACATGCTCTCTGGGCCCTGCCTGCGGGAAGGTGAGCCTGGACCCGCGGGGCCGAGTCCGGAGGGTGCTGGATGTATAAAGGGTCAAGTCGCCGACCTTTCTTGCACCTAGGGGTCGCAGCTGGAAGGCGGGCGTGGCTCAAAGGTCGCATGTGGCTCTGACTACAGCCCGGCTCCGAGTTCACTTCCACTCCGGGGCTCGGTGCCCCAGCCGGGCTAGGCAGGCCAGAGTCGTCGCACGGTGGCGTCGGTGGGGCTGCCCCGAGGTCCCGGCAAACCAAGCAGAGGCGGCGGGTCTTCTCCGCCCGACGGCCGCGCCTGCACCGGGGCCCGAGCGGATTGGCCGGCTAGCGATCGCTGGGCGGGCCGAGGCGGACCTCGCGGCCAGGTGAGGCGCCCCGCCCCTCGACCGCTCCAGGTGCAGAGGTGGGGACGGCAGGGTCCAAGCCCCGGGTCCCCTGACAGGGCTGGGGCACCATGGCCGAGTCCCAGCTCAGCTGCCTAGACGAGGCGCACGTAAACGAGAGGGTGACCGAGGCGCAGGCCGCCTTCTACTACTGCGAGCGGCGGCGGGCCGCGCTGGAAGCGCTGCTGGGTGGAGGCGAGCAGGCCTACCGCGAGCAGGTCAAGAAGGAGCGGCTGCGGGACTTCCTCTCCAGCCAGGAGCGCCTGGCCCTCCGCGCCTCCTGGAGCCCCTACGAGGAGGCCGTCTCCAACGCTGGAAGCAAAACCAAGGCCAAAGCCCCAGCTGAGCCCAACGAGTCCCTGGCCTATTGGCCAGACCGCTCGGACACCGAAGTGCCCCCGCTGGACCTGGGGTGGACGGACTCCGGCTTCTACCGCGGTGTAAGCCGTGTCACGCTCTTCACCCACCCTCCCAAGGAAGAGACGGCGCCGCACCTGAAGCAGGTGGTCAGACAGATGATCCAGCAGGCCCAGAAGGTAGGCCTTGGCCCTAATCCTGCACCAGTGGAACCCTCCCACTCCCCACCCCCCCACCCCCACCTGGTCTCACTTCCCGGGCCACTCTTACCATCCTCTGGGAAATGGTCCCCAGCTCACCCTCACCTCGTGGAGCTGTGGTGAGAGACCTTTGGAAGATGGATATGGACGTTTGTTGCAAATCACAAAGCACTGGACGATGTTAGTCATTCTCATCCTGTGTCCGGAGGCACCGGCGTTTTGTTCGTACGCCTCCGTCACATCTTTCTCTCTTGGGCAGTGTGGTGGTTGCAAGTCCCTGGGCTAAACTGGTCTCTGAAAGGGCTTGATCATGACCTGTGCCCAGGGATTTATTTACAAGGTGTGTCCTTGGCCATTTCCCTATTTGATCTTACCAACCTCACAAAGTGGGTGTTTGGTGGTGACCTCCCTTAACCTCCACGCCAGGTGAACTTTTCTTGGAAGCTCCTCTCCCCACAACGACCCCATTCTTAACATTCATGCCCTTTCCTGGGCTTGGTACTAGAGCCCAGGCAGGATCCAATGGATGAGAGATGCTATTTTGAGCTCTAGCTGTCGCTTGGCCCAGTGCTCGGCGCTCCCACAAGGCAGACACTGGACTCAGGTGCGCAGGAAGAGGCTCCCATTTAGCCCATTTGCTCAGCCTGGGTGTTAAGATGTTTCCAAGGAGCCTGGTTAGCATTCCAGTTGGACGGCTGGCTGTGGGGTAGGTGAAAGACTAGTCTTTTCCTCTGGTGATTTCCAGATAAAATGTGGGCTATCGCATTAAATCTGAACTTCAGTTAGTTCTACAGTATCAATTTATCCCAAATACTGCATGGGATACATTGATGCTGAAAGTGACCTTTTGTTTACCTGAATTCAGATTTAATGGGACAGCCTAATATTTTTTTACTTGCCAAACACTGAGAGGTGATACACTTTTATCATGTGCTTATTGTGTTTGGGTTATCCTGGCACATAGGAATGTCCTGGCCCATAGGGGAGTTGGTTCTCTCCTTCTACCATGTGGGTTCTAGAAGTTGGATTCAGATAGCCAGGCTTGGTGGCAAGCCCTTTCGCCCATGAGCCCGGCTAGTCAGCCCTCCCATGGGATTTATTAGCCACACCAACAGTCTCAGTGTCCAGAGGCTTGGGTTCGCTGTCCCATTTAACTTGGTAAGTGTATTTAGAGGCACTTTTTTCCTGAAGGCCAAACAGGACCAAAGATGCTAGAAGAGCAGCAGTGAGAGGCTCTTCTCTCTGAGCGCTGTGGCCTAGGCTGTGGCCTAGGCGAGTTGCTGGAGAAGTAGGTAACTCTTCACTGCCCAGACGTCCACCTTCCTTCTAGAATAATTGTTTCTTGTCTAACCAGGCTTTCTTTGTGTACTACACTCAACTGAAGAAAAAGGCAAGGCTGGATGCAAAAAAAAAAAAAAAAAAGCGGAAAAGGAAGTGGGTGGCAGTAATGGGCAGCAGACTGTAGCCGGGGTCAAGGGTCAGGACTCATGATGTCATATTCTGTAATATTCCCTAAACCTCGATTTACTTAGTGCTTATGACATGTGACCCACTCTGTTAGTGACTTTCTTATTTGCTGGAAATTTTTACATTTATTATTTGTGTGTGTGTGTGTGTGTGTGTGTGTGTGTGAGAGAGAGAGAGAGAGAGAGAGAGAGAGAGAGAATAAATTGCAAAAATTTGTCTCTCCTTCCTCTCTGTGGGAGGTTAGTTGTAGGTTTGGAATGGCAGAGAGAAAAAAAAAAACCTAGAATGGGCAGTCTCTTAGTTAGAGACTACTGAGCAGAAAGTGAGAGGTGTCTATTGCTCCAAATGCAAAGAAGTTTGAGTGTTGGGAGCTGAGGACTCTGAGGCTTAGTAGGCTTGTGCACAGCACCTTGTTTCACAGTAAGGAAACTGAGGCACAGAGCAAGGGTAGCACTTAGGTTGTCAGATGTGGCAGCAAACACCTTTTCCTCCTAAGCCGTCTCATGCGTTAGCCCCCTGTTTTTCATGACCCCCAGGTGAGACAGATGTTTTCTTTATCTTTGGAGAAAAAGGAACCAAGATGCAGGACCATTAAGATACTTGCCTAACTTAGTAAATGGCTGAGCTGGAATCCATACACCAAAGCCCTTGCTCTGAACCAGTGTGCCTCTCTGATGTCCTTTGTCATGGTGTGGTGGGGTGCTGCAAGGGACTTGAATGGGTCTAATATGGTGACAAGTTATGGTATTCCTCATGTACCCTTGTAAGAAGAAGGCAGAGGTGAAGCCCTCCCTGCTCCACTGCAACTTCTATGACAGGTCTGTCCAGTGTTGTGGGGTTTCCTTTACTCCTAGAATAAATACTCGGCAGAATCTTTCACGGTTGCAGACTGCGCTGGTACTTATGTCCAGGACGTCTGCTGTGTGCCAGGCACTAGCCATAAAGATCCAAGCTGTGGACTTTGCCCTTCCAGCGTTTGCTTAAATGCCCAGGCTGTGCTAGAAGGGAAAAAAAAGGAGATTTGAGGCTGTACTTGGAAGGCTCCTGGGGGAAGTGGGTCCAAGGCTTGGAGGGGGATAGTGATGGGCAGTCTCTCAGAGACTACTGAGCCGGAAGTGAGAGGTTACTTTTGCTTTAATGCAAAGAAGTTTGATTGGATGGGGCTGAGTAGTCTGTGAGGCTTGGTAGGGCTTGAGGCTTGGTGTCTGCAGCACCCTATTTTACAGGTAAGGAAACTGAGGCACAGAACAAAAAAGTTTGCCTAAAGGTCACTTGTGAGGTTATAGAAAGACCAAGATCTCTACTGTATACTCGAGATACAGCATGTCCTGGCCAATGCCTGGCCCTGCCTCTTGCTCATCCAGCTGGCGAGCATATTTACTTGGCAATCAGATGAGATCCTCCTCCCTGTTCACCCTGAAGGAGGGAGTTTCCCATGTTTCCAGGGAGTGTCTGGCTGCCTTGAGGCTGGGTTAGACTGCAGAGATCCCATGGCCTTGGAGGGAAGGCAATCCACCTGGATGCCAGGGATTTGGGGTTTTATTTCTTTAATCCTCAGAATAATCTTATAAGATGCTATTGTTTTTGTTTCTGAAAGACAAATAGGAACAAGGGAGCTGCTGTGACTTGGCTATGCAAGGGATTCTTCTGTTCCATATCTGATCTTCAGGGAAAGAGAAGGAGCCTAATTAGGGGATGCTTTGTAAACACAATTTTGACTTGGGGAGGAAAGCCCAGGTGTGGAAACCAATGAGGACATGGGTCAGTATGGAGGTGGTCCTTGGTCATGGGAAAAAAAGTCTCTGAGGAGTTAGGTTCAAGTAGCTGCTTTGTAAACCTCTACAAATGGCAGAAAAGCCTTCCCAAGCTATGCTGGCACCCAACATTCAAAGATCCAGCTGTGTTTACTTGTGGGGTGGGGTTTTCTGTTATTGTTTTTCCACCTCGACAGATCTGCTTATTTTAATGTAGTTAGTGATTTCCTTTGTCTATTGAACTCCCAGCCTTTTAGAAACCATGGCCTGTGCCACGCTAACAAGAAAGACCAGGGCAAGATGCTGCTGCTCAGACCTTTAGAACCACCAGGGAGTATCTGACAGCAAGAACTCTTAGAAAACTGAGAAGCCAGAGTAAGAGGAAGAAGCAACCTTAGTCCCACTGGGCTTGCATCGTTCTGGTCATAGAGGTCTCCTGCGTGCTAAGCGTGCATTAGTGGAAAAGAGATGGCTGAGACACACCCCCACTCTTCAGTAGCCTAATAGTCTGCTAATCCATCCTTATAATTCCCTGTGACAAATGCAGGAGAGACACTAGTCCCACCCATAAGCCAGGTTAGGGAAGACTCTTTGAAGCTGTCTGAACACCTGACCTAGCAAGAAGAGTGAGAAGGTACCAAGCCTCTGCCTGTCCTTTTGACCAGTGACATCCATTTGACTCATGACCCAGCTCTTCCTCTTCTCCATGAACTGCTTGGTTCCCTTGGCACTGTAAGGCAGGCCATTGTCCTCATGTCACAGAGGAACCCTAAGGTCCCAAAGAATGAAGTAACATTTTTAGACCAAGGCCAAGGAGATTTGGAGAGAGGCTCCAAAGTACAAGGTGTGGTAGATAAAGCAGCTTTGGCCAGACATCTGGGCGAGAGGTAGGAGGCAAGGATGAACCACTGGGTTGCAGTGTCCAGGAATTATAGCAAAGTCTTGGAGTCACCAATTCATGTCACCAAGAGACATGTTTTTTTCAGGTGACAGTCTTTACTCTAACGATCCCCATCTTTTCCCATAAACATCAGTGACCAGCCACATTCAGTATGCCAAGTCAAGTGCCTTCTCTGTATCAGGCCTTGTGCTAGCCGTTGACATGCAGAGTAGATACATTCACTCCCTTGTGGAGTTATAACTGTGGTTAAAGCACTTGCCAGCAATTATGAGGGCCAGAGTTCAGATCCCCAGAACCCATGTGAATGCTGGATGGCTGTGATGACCTACCTATAATTTCAACCAAAGAAGGCAAAGAGCGGGTAATCCCCAGAATGAGCTGATTAGCAAGACTAGCCTATTGACAAGCTCTGGGTTCATTTGAGAGACTTTGCCTTAATAAGGTAGAAGAGCTGTCAAGAATGATTCCCAGCATCAGCTTCCACATGCATGGTCACCCATACACATGTGTCAATATACAAAAACATCACACCATATTCCTAAAGTGGGGGGAGGCCTACATACTGTTTTTAAATCTTACTGGTTTGTAGAATTATAGAATCAGATAATATTCTCACTTATACCATACCCATCTTGTTGAAAAGATGGTCTTTTTTCTAGATCCCTTTGTCTCATTCTTTTTCCCTTCCACCTCAGCAGGGCAGTTGATAAGGAGAGTCTGAGCCGTTCCTTCTCTCCACCCTACCCCTTTCAAGACAACCGGGTCTCTCTCTGTAGCTCGGCTTGGCCTGGAATTACTACATAGTACAAGCTGGCCTTGAACCTGCAAGGTTCCCCCCCCCTAGGTACTAGGATTACAGGCATGTGCCACCATGCCCCAGCTTAAGTTGCTCTTCGAAGCTAAGCTAAATGCAAGAGTCAGTGAGGACCTCTGAGAAGCTCAGGGTCTGCAAGGTTTACATATTGTCCCGACTCTCAGCTCTTCCGCCCTTCCACAGGTGACTATTCAACACACATGGTGGTTCTGGGGTCCTTGCCCCATGAGGGCTGGTGCCCAGTGGCCCAGCTGCAGCTCCAGTCCTGGCTCCACAGCCCTGCTGGTTCTTGCCCCAGCTTGTCTGGGCTTCCCCTGTGATCTCTTGGGCTTTGGCTGTGGAGTTCTAAGTCTGTCTTTCTGCTCAGTCATTGTTCCTGAGAACTGAGATCTCTGAGTAATGAAGACTCAACTTCCGTGACAGTGACAGAAGCCAGGCTTTGGAGTTGAAGGGTCTTAGCTTCTGTCTTGATCCACTCTTCCTTTTCTGAGCTGGGCTCCTTTGAACCAATCTCTTCCCACTTGAGTCTGCTGACTGATAAAATAGAGGGGACGACAATGTCTTTAGATGCTTCAGAAATGGAGGGCTTGTCTGTAGAAACTAGGGTTAGTAGAAACAGAAATGTTAATTGTTCTGGGACACAGCTGCTGTTTTCTCTGAATAGGAAGGGAAACTGCAGTTAGAGCTGGGAGACTCAGGGCCTGGGGCTCCGGAATGTATGTTTCCTGTTCCTTATAGAGAGCTACTCACATCCCCCATTTAGTTCATCTGTTGGCCTTGCTTTGATGGATGTAGGGAAAGTTGGCAGTTTACCTGGCCCCAACCTGATTGCCTGTGGCACCTAAACCCTTAGGCTGGGATCCCTTTGGACTCTGCTATGGGCAGGGAGGAATAAGACTGAAAAGCATGGAAACACCTCCTCACTCCCCTTCCTAAACTGGGAGGGGAAGGCACACTTGAGAATGGTCCCTGGAAGGCCTAGCTACCTGCATGGGCGCAGTCCCTCTGCTGTCTTGAAACATCCCCCACATCCTTTGACTGTAGACCTAGAGTCTCCGTGGGAGAGGAGTCACCAGCCAAGAGTGAGCTAGGCTTCTGGGCTGAGTGCAGCTTTAAACCATTTCTTTCTTTGTTGGTGGGGGAGGGGAGGGGAGGCTCAGAAATCTTTTGGTATGGGTTCCTGAAATTCTGACAGAGGTGTATCCCTCTGCTAACCCCGGAATAGGACACAGGAAGTGGGGCCTTGGTAAACATGTTCATGATCTTCTCTGGGATTCGTGGTTGTAAGGCAGGATCTGTTGGGCAGAAAGATCTCAGATGATCCAAGCTCTTACCAGAGAAAGGCATCCAAAGCTGGAAGCCAGGATTGGAAGACCTCATTCTTGCTCACTTCTTTTCCTTGCTTACTGGTTGTCCCTGGGCAAATTGTTTGACTTCACTGGGCTCCTGTTTCTGCATCTGTAATATGGGGGTGTTTTGGTGCATTGCTTACAGTTACACGATGGTGCTAGGAATCACAAGGACTGTGCCTTGAAAAGAGTGAGCAACACAGGCAGACAAAAGGATTTCTGTGAGGCTGGGTTAAAATTGTTGAGAAAGGAGAGGGGGGCTGTTTCCTTTAACATAGGGCTCATAGGTATGATGGCTTTCTAGGACTTAGGAAAGACTGACTGAAATCCCACCCAGATCAGACTCAAGACTGTGTATGTTGTCCTTGGGAATTGTACTTTGGGGCCATCTCTTCCCTCTGAAACTTCCAGAAATATTCAAAATGTATTTGTCATCAGTATACTTTGCCAGTCTAACCCTGGAGGCTTGTAAGCTGGCTTTGGAGACAAGTCCATGGCTGTTAGCTGCCCTGATCTGGGCTGAGTCAGGGAGAGAAGGCGGTGTTGGGGCAGGTAACACAGGCATAAGGGGGAGGGGTAGATTCCCTAGATTGCCTTCTTTGGGCCATAGCCCCTGGACTTGTGTTTTTCCTAAAAGGTGAGGACCCTTTTAGGGATTACCACACTAACAGCCTTCCCTCAATGTTCTCGTCCCTCATGATGTGCCTCCCTTTGGTTGCTGGCCAGCTCTGCCACCCTCATAGGACATACAAAGCACAGCCTTGTTCTGGGGCCAGCCACCAATCTGAGCTTGGAGGAAGCAGGGCTGAGAACAGAGGTCTTGCAGGGCTGCCTGCCTGCCCTGGCTCCTGGCACTAACTGGCACATAGGTACCCCCTCCCCTCCCCAGGTGCTCTGAGCAGCCAACCCAAGCCAGAGCTCCTGCTTCCTCCAGATTTCTCTTTCCTCCCCCCAAATCCATGGAGTTGACTCTTGCTAATGATACCAGAATCTTAGCCTTGGAAGAGAGCCGATGGCTTTCTAATGATTAGTCTCTGGCCCAGCTTCCTGATGATTTGTACTCATCCTGGGTACAGTTTGTAGGCTGGTCATCATTGTGCTGGGCATGTGGGAGGCTCTGGGAAAGCATTCTCTCTCTCTCTCTCTCTCTCTCTCTCTCTCTCTCTCTCTCTCTCTCCCTCCCTCCCTCCCTCCCTCCCTCCCTCCTTCTCCCTTGTTCTTTCTTCTTAAAATAATGAATCAGGAGGTGGTGGGTTGGAGGTAAAGACCAGGACTCTTCCTTTCTGTGGCTCCTGAAGGCAGACTGTGAAAGACCTTAACTTCTCCTCCCAAGGGATTTTCAAACTGCCCAGAGAATCCCCCATCTGCACGGTCACTCAGCCTGTCTTACTGAGAACGTACTACACACCAGCTACCAGAAATTAACATGTGAATTAAATGTGAACCTTGCCTAGATCTAATGGGTGAGGCAAAAAGAAAATGCATTTCAGTACAGCGAGGAATGGGATATGGTATCGGTAGCTATCAGCTATTGGGTACTTAAGCTAATTTGTTTTTTGTAGTACTGTAGGTACAACCAAGACTGTGTGTCCTAGAGAAGTGCTTCACTGACTGAGGTACATCTCCAGACCCAACAGCCCCTGAGACTGTGTAATACCACAGCAGCTTATGATTTTGTAGATGAGGTCAGCAGGAGTGAAGTCACTGCTGGTCAGCAGTGGGGCTGGGTGGAGCTGAGAAGAGCCAGAGACCTGAGCTTGCGCTTGTGTGCTGAGCCCCCAAGGATCCCAGCACAGGGCAGACACTGGATGCTCTGTGTGTAAGACTGAGGCCTGAGCACTGTGAGTTCATAATTCCCCTCCCCCACCAGCCCCTCCCTGAACCTAACCCCCTTACTCCAGTCAGACACATCCCTTCACACACACCCCACCCCTCTGGGGAAACCCTCCCAAAGCCATATATCACCTGACGATGGCCTCAGTCACTCCTGCTGCTTCTCAGAATCTTCCAGGCGAGCTGCCAGCTTGTCGTCCCACTCAGGCAGGCCCCTCAGGAAACACCTAATCAAGCATTTCTCGAGACCCGCCTTACTCCGAGGGGCCTTGCATAGAGCCTGGGGTGCAAGTACATAACTCAAACTAGTGGATGATCTAAGAGCACATTTGTGTATCTGCATTGGATTTTTTAAGTAGCTGATTTATCTTCCTAATTATGTTTGGCTTTAAGCTAATGTTAAAATGAACTTGCATTAGATAATTTTCACTAATTAACACCAACTTAGTGCAGGGGAAGTCATCCCAGAAGCATGTCTTGGGGCAGAGAAAAGCTGGTCTAGGATCTTAAAAAATTTGTTGTGCCACGTGGTGGTAGCACATACCTTTAATTCTAGTACTCTGGAGGCAGAGACAGGCAGATCCCTGTGAGTTCAAGGCCAGCTTGGTCTCCGAGTGAGTTTCAGGACAGCCAGGGATACTCAGAGAAACCGTGGGGGACGGGGGGGGGGTGTAATTGCCGTGCTTACTCCCCAGGTCATGTATGTTTCTTGATGGTTGAATGAGTTGATTTTGCTCATGTGAGTATATATGTCCTCTCTCTCTGGAGAGTCAGTTTAGGTTAGGTCTCCCGTGTGTGTGTGTGTGTGTGTGTGTGTGTGTGTGTGTGTGTGTGTGTGTGTGTGTGTATGTGTGTATGTATGTGTGTGTATGTGTGTGTGTGTGTGTGTGTGTGTGTGTGTGTCCCCGCATTCAGCCTTGTATCAGTACAGATGCCACAGGATCAGATCAGTAGGAAGTGATCTCCAGTATACAGCAGTGAGCCCTGCCCTGCAGGATCAGAGAAAGGGCTCTGAACTGAAGCTGAGGCAGCTGGAGAGGAAGTAACCTGCCTGGGCACAGTTGGCTTTCAGTGGCTGCCAGTGCAATGAGGGAGCCTCGTGTTTAATGATGTCTAATTAGTGAGCCCAAAGCAATGTAACATGGCTCCAAACAGCTGGGAAGGTAAGGCTGACAAAGCTAGGATGTCCCACCGGTGGGGTGGTGGCAGCCTGGCAGCCACACAGGGAATGAGACCTTGTTGAAACCCTGGATTTGCTTCTGCCTTCTTAGTGGGCAGAATTCACACCCAGACCACATCACTGGCTCCAGAGGGAACCCTGCTTAGGGCATTCACTGTGTGCACATGGAGAGACACTAGCATGGGCCTGAAGGGTAGGCCTGAGCAGATATGAGGGTGCATACTGCACTGGAGACTGGGGCCAGAGAATGATCCTAAATCAGCCTCTGTAAAGATGAAACCAGGACCTAAATGGACCTTACCACGCGGGCTGGGTGCTGACAGTTGAAGTGTAGCCTGCTCTAGTGTTTAGAGGGCAGATCATCTCTGGGAATTCATTGTTAGAGGGGGAAGTAGAAGAAAAAGCTTTGAGTTTCAGGGAATTTGGAACACCTTCAGCTAGTCTGGGGTGCTGTGGCTTGCTTCTGTAGGTAGTTAGGAGTCATGGAGTATTTGGGTAGAGATGGGGCATACTTAGGGTTGTGTTATGAGATTCATATGCAGAAAGAGAGAATGACTAGGACAGGGTAGACTGGTAACTAGTTAGTGCTGAGAACTATGTATGCCATACCCCACCACAGAGGAAGGGTACAGGGAGGTCCTCTGTGGCAGACCATACACAGTTCTGTTCAGGTATGATTGCATTTCCCTTCTAAAGATCATAAAATAGCCACCTTTTCCAAACGGACATCAGAGAAGTAAAGCAACTTGTCTCTATCTCATGGCCAACAAAGAACTCCCAGTTTCAAAGTCTGCTTTCCCTACTATGCTTTTGGACTATGGAGATTTAGGCCAGGGTGGAAGCAAGCAAAAGAGGTTGTGGTTCGGATCAGGGAGTGAGTGCTCTTTGTGTGGTCCTGCAATTTGAGTCCCTCCCTGGAGGGCTGTCTTCATCTGTTTTACCACTCTTATACCAGACTGCCCTGGGTTACGTAAACTGGAAATTTAAAGTGTCAAAACTACTCATCATTCAGATGAGGCCTGTTGCAGTGTTGATAACAAAGGAAGTCCTTGCTATGTACCCAGAGTGCTTTCCACTTCCAAGAGAGTCAGTTTCATACGCTGAAGGTTTCCTAAACTGGGCAGTGAGCTTGCCAGGTTATGGGCACACTCATGTGCCACTCACATACCAGAAGAGCCCTGGGAAGATGTCCCTTTCCCCATAAATGGCCCAAAGCCACACAAGCAGAAAGGCCTTCTGCCTTCAGGCTATATATTCTTTTCCAAACACTAGCCTTCACTCAAGGTGACCAGCCTGCTCTGCACTCTGACCACCTGGGGAAGATAGGCGTGGTGATCCATGGCCCTTTCCAGGACCCAGGTATCAGAATCTCTGGGCTGCGGAACCTACATTCTGGATAGCCTCTCCCCACCCAACCCTCCCACCCCACACCTTGCGTGGCTCCTGGTGATTCTTTACACACTAAAAGCTGATAACTGTGAGTGCTGCCCTGCAAACCTTGACTTCTCAGGGAATAGCAGAGAATGATATTCCACAGTCAGGGGTGTTTGAGTACAGACTATTTGATCAGACCCAGCCTGCATGGCCCTCAGCAGTGGGAAGGGCAGGGCTGCTCTGTGAACCCAGGCAAACCAACCTTCCACTTTATGTTGAATAACCAGATTGGTGGCTATTCTGGGAGGCAGCAGCTGGACCTGTTTGCCCAGCTTCTGCCTCTCTTAACCAGAAGACTAAAGGTGTGGGGAGTTAGCTTTTTAGCAGGTGAATTTAATGATTCCTCATAACTGCACAGGTGATCTTGGGATGTCACAGTCATGACCTTATCCAAACCTCTCAACAGCGCTGCAAGGCACAGACTGAAAGTTGTTCCCAGGCTTAATTAAATAGGGAGCTGGTGGCAAAGCGCACAACCCCCCCTCCTCCCCTTCCTCAACCAAGAGAAGTGGCTTTCACCAGCATACATCTGAGGTCAGCAGGCTGGTCCCATGGCCTTTGGCTTTCCTTCCATAGAGAAGTGGTGAAGATTGTGATCTTACAGGCCCCACAGCCATTTCTGCCCACAGAGCCTTTAGTTCCATGTCATGTTGGCTGGGGAGGCTTGTGGGGAGAATTGTCGGTCTCTACACACCGTCTTCATTGGCATCCTGGTTTTGTGTGCTCTCAGGTGTCCTAGGATTCTGTGGCTTGTTATGTCCATATTTCCTGGGGAGACTGAAGCCCAGTCCTAGAGTCAGAACCCTGAGCTTTAGTCCTAGTTGTCCTGGGACCCCACTGGATGACCTGAATGTGGAAACTAGGCTAATTGCTATCCAAGTCTCTCTCTGACTCTGAGAGATTCTTGAGTTTGAAATATTTCTGAACGTAGGGGCTGAGTACAGTGGCAGCCTGTGTGTGGACATGGTCAAGCAGCCTTGTGGGGGCTGATGTATGGATGCTCTCTGCTCTTTGACTTTGCACTCCGTCAGAGGGAGAAGGCTGCCATTTTATAGTTGCACAAAGGCACTTGCTGTGTGTGCTGGGGAAGGCCCTGCATTCTGTCCTGGTTTCCTCAGTGGCAGAGCTCTCCCCCTTGGTTAAGTATTGTTCTCAGTCAGGGCTGGCTGCTCCTTCAGGATCTTCAGTAAGCAGACTGAAAGCAGAGCCACAGACTTGTGAGCTGTCGCTTAGGCAACAGCACCATTCTCTATGCCCTTGAGGAAGAACTTCAACTCTGTCTTCTAGCAAAACCACCCCACCAAAAATCTTACTCTAAATCTGTTTCCTCTCTTAACCCTGTGAAATAAAGGAAACTGCAAAACCGTAGCCATCTACAGCAAACACAACAGACACACATGTCTCCATTTAGATACGGATAATGCCTTCTTCTGAGCTCTTTGCCAAGTGTGGAGCTTCTGAAAGAAATCTTCCCATGTCCACGTCAGAAGCCCAGCCTGGGAGAGGAGGCGATGACGAGCAGACATTATGCTGGAGTGCCCCGAGCCTTTGTTGTTTGCTTACAATACAGCTGGGCAAGAAGCAGAGTGTGGTTAATATTTCTAAAAGAAGGGACTCGGGAAATTCTCAGGGTTTTAAAAGCTGCAGAGATGCTTCATCAGGTTATGGAAGGTTCAGAAACAGCTTCTGAGCCATACAATATTACACACTCAAGGAGACACTTGTTTGTATCTAGCAATAC
The DNA here is from genome assembly GCF_017639785.1 of Mesocricetus auratus. Classification (NCBI taxonomy): domain Eukaryota; kingdom Metazoa; phylum Chordata; class Mammalia; order Rodentia; family Cricetidae; genus Mesocricetus; species Mesocricetus auratus. The sequence goes on along the minus strand of NW_024429194.1, from coordinate 84,192,604 downwards.
TTGGTCTTGGTTGTCATTCCTGGGGGGTGATGCTGCTTGTACCTAGTGAGAAGAGGCCCAGATGCTGTTAAATCACCTACAGTGGCACAATGAAGTGCTCCAACTCCAGAGGTCACTAGTGCTTCAACAGAGAGGTCCAGGGTTCGGGTTATTGTAGGTGGTTCTGAATGACCCACAACAAGAGGCAGAGGTGAGGCTTGCCCCACTGATGGGCCCTACCCATGTCAGGTCTCCAAGAGTTTGGACCGCTTTGAGGGTCATGAAACCAACTGATTCATCAACTTTGTTTTAGGCTATGGAGAAGAAATCAGAGGTCAGAAGGGACAGGAGAGACCAACAAAGCTATTCCAGAAGTTAAACAAAAGACAGGGAGTCCTGTGCTAGGGTGACAGTATTCATGGGAACAGCAAGGGATAATGACCCAGAGAGGGTTCATGGGGTACAATGATGGGTGAGGACTGATAAGATTTCTTGATTGAGGAGGAAAAGCCAACAGACTCTGACTTTGTCTGTGACTAGAACGATGTTGAATTTGGACGTTCCTGTGAAGAAGGCTAGGGGATACATCCCAGCAGCCAGCAGCTCTGTGGGTGTGGACATCTGTCAGAGCCTTTTGTAGTCTGGGTCATCTAAACATACAGGGTCTGCAGGGCAAGGCAGAGCCCTCCTCATCTCTGTTCTCTAATGGCAATTAAGGAAAGGAGCTGGAAAGCTAGAAGAGTCATTAAAGTTGAATGGCAGATAGGGCATTCTAGGGCTTCCAAACACCCTCCTTCTACTTTCCCGCCCCTGCTACCTGGGCAGGCTATCAAAGGAGGAGATGATGAGCTGAGGAAACACCCCATGAGGAGTCCTGCAGCATCAGAGCCTCTTTGCCAGTGTGCCTGCTACAGCTTCTAAACAACTGCCAGCTCGAATTAACCTCTCTCTGTGTCGCGCCTCAGTAGGTAACCAGGTGAAGGATGCTGGGTGCAGAGCTACCCAGAAGGGGCTGTTTCCCTGGATTTTGCGCCTGTAAAGTCTTACTTTATTTTTCCTTCTTTTTTTTATCTTTTTAATTTATTTGTTTGTAAGCCTCAAACCTCCATCTTCACCAGAAGCCTTGAAGTTAGACTTAGCATGGAGACTAGTGGGCACACTCAGTGCTTCAGCAAAGGGTATGGAGCTGGTTTTCCTGGGCCTGATGCTGAGGATGAGTGTCAAGCAGGAGTCCTCCGAGACCAAAGCACAGGGTACTTATCACCTCTCTACAACTAGATTGCAAGAGCCAGTGCATGATTGATTTTTTTTCTCCCTACAACAAATATTCCATTGTTTAACTGGTAGTGACACACATGGCTGACTCTCACCAGGGTGTCTAAGACCCAGCCTCCTGCAAGCTTGTCCTGGGAACTTTCCATCTCTTTCATTCTTAGGTAGGGGCCAGGGTAAGTCTTAACTTCCCTGCTTGCTTTTCCAGCTACAGAAAAAGTAAAAGTGGGGATCCAAGAAGTCAGCTGGGAACTGGCCAGACTGTCCTAGATGGTGTTCGATGAGTCTGAGCTGGACACTGGGTAGAGTTTAGAAATGAGAGGGGGCAGTGGACTGTGGCCTCAGGCAGTATGGGATGAGAAGGTGGTTAGTTATGGCATGGATGTGGAGGTCCAGTGTTTACGTGTCAATCTCTACATGGGTTCTGGGGATCAAGCTCGGGTCATCAAGCTTGTATCTCCCTGGAATGAAGAGTACTCTCTGTAGGACCATGACACCATGTACCTCCTCCCCCAAAGCCACTGTACCCTTCCCATACCTACAGTGAACTGTGACAGCCCCACTGGAGGACTTGAGCATGTTTTGTTTGATTGGTTGGCCTCAAGTACAAAAGAGCTAATGTAGTCATAGTTCACAGTCCACTGCTATCATCAGGCCACCCAAGGACCTCTCTCATTTTCTCTTTCTCATTTTCCCATTCCTTTCTCCTGTGCTCAGTGTAAGTCCTTGGACATGTTTGTATCCTAGGAAAATATACAGTGTCATAAATAGTATTTGACTATAGAGTTCACTACAACATCATCACACACACACACACACACACACACACACACACACACACACACGCATATTGAGACAGGGCCTCTGGTAGGCTAGGCTGGCCTGGGACTTGCTTTGTAGCCAAAAATGACCTTGAACTTCTAATCCTCCTTCTGTACACCATAATGCTGGGATTACAAAATCAAGCCACCACACTTTTAAGAAGAATATCTGAAAGGATGACTCAGCAGTTAAGAGCACTTGCTGCTCTTGCAGAGGCCCTGGGTCTTGTTCTCAGCACCTACAACAGGCAACTCACAACTACCTGAGGAGATCCTGTGCCCTCTCTGGCCTCTCAGCACTTGCAGGTTTCAATCCACATATATACAAATAAAATAAGTCTTAGGAAAGATCTAAGAACTGATCATGGGACTCATTCATTGCTTACATCAGCTACGGCGCATCCTCTCCTCTACCGTTTCCTTACCTTGTCTTCTAGAGAAAGATAATGAAATTGTTGCCAAGTCTTTGTTTTCCCAAGGAAAGCTGCTGAGTATTTCTTTCCCTCTTCTCTTGTAGACCTGTGCCAAGATCCAGGCAGTTCCCTGGGTACTTGGCCAGGTATGTACGATTCTGCTATCTCATAGCACACACTTGAATCACACTTACTATAGTAAGTTCCACTACTATACCTAGTTCATATTTTACTATTTCTTAAATGTATACTGCACCTGAAATTATCTCTCCTTTTCATCCTACATTTTGTTTGTATCTCCTCTTTCTGTCAGTCTCTCTAGATATTTGTCTGATTTTAGTCCTTTCCAAGAATGGGCTTTTCGATTTGATGTTTCTAAAATATCATGTAGCAGTGAAATGTGTTCTTAGGTCAAGTGTACCTATTTCTTGTTTCGCCGTGTACTAGCTATGTGATCTTGGACACATTGCTTGGCCCCTGTGTATTTACTTCCTCAGTTGTGAAATGGGAATAACAGTCCTTCCCAGTAGAGCAAATGTGAAAAATCAGATTAGAAAAGTTACCCAAAGTACATGAGTTCTTGGGGATTCTTTAGTGAATGTTCACTCCCATCCTCAGCCTACAACTAGTCAGGGTACCCTGGAGAAACAGAGTCAACAGTGTGTGTGTGTGTGTGTGTGTGTGTGTGTGTGTGTGTGTGTGTGTACAGTGATGGGAGAAAAGGAAGAAAAACTTGATCTTCTTGGCTTTTGGTAGTTTTGTTGAATGATGATGTTGATGATGATGACAGGTTATGTCATGAGCTTTCTGTACAAACAAAGATGTCCATGAACTCCTGCTTCTCTTGCCTCTGCCTTCTTAATGCTAGGATTACAGGTGTGCACCACCACACTTGACTAGAGAGATGAAAGTCTAAAACCTCAGGGTAAACCAGCAGACTAGAGACCTAGGGGAGAGTTGTAGTCCAAGTTCAAAGGCATATGGCTTGTAGAATTTCTTCTTGTCTTTGTCAATGAAGGCCTTGACTGGAGAAGCCTCCACACACATACACACAATATAAGGGAGTCTTCTTTATGTGAAGCCCAAGTTATACCTTCACAGAAACATCCAGAATGGTATTTCACTAACTATCGAGACTCTGTGGCCCAGCCAAGTTAATGTGAAATTAAGAACTATAGTGCCTCAGAGTCTTTGCTGGAGCGGTGCCTTCTATCAGAAATGTTCACTTTGTAGGTCTCTCAAAGCAAGGAAGGCACAGTCACCCTGTTTCAGCCTGGTGCTCCTGGCCAGGGCACACTCACACATAGCAGCCCAGGTAAGTTCCCTGCTCAGTTCTCACCCTGATCCTTTCTTTTCCCTATTCCTTCCTGACATCACCCAAGGACACCCTGTTCGCTGTAAAGCTTATTTTATTCTTCTCCTTCCCTGGTTACAAGCAGCGCTCGCCTGTCTCTCACTGCACATCACATGTCACTTGTGTAACTCTTAAGACGTTTATCTCTTTCACCTTATGCCTTAGTTATTTTGTGTAAGTGGCTTATCTTTGTGGCAGTGGTAACTTATCTGTCTTTAGATCATCACTGTGCCTATGGGGGCCCAGTGATCATTATGTGGGTGTTAATGATTCTCGAATGGAAGAGATAGAAAGCTGGGTGATGGTGGTACACACTTTAATCCAGTGTACACCTTTAATTCCAGTACTTAGGAGGCTGAGGAGGCAGATGTAGGTGGATCTCTGTGAGTCTGAGGCCAGCCTGGTCTGCAGAGTGAGTTCCAGGACAGCCAAGGCTACACAGAGAAACCTTGTCTTCAAAAACAAACAAAGCTGGGAAGTGGTGACACACGCCTTTAATCCCAGCACTCAGTAGGCAGAAGCAGGCGAATCTCTGGTCTATAAGAGCTAGTTCCAGGACAGTCTCCAAAGCTACACAGAGAAACCTTGTCTGAAAAAACAAAAAACAAAAAGAAAGAAAAAAAAGGAAGAAAGAGTTAGAGAAAGCAGGAACACTGTAGGAAGTGAGGGAATAGAGAGACCTCAGAGGCTTTAATTATGGTAAAGTATAGTGTAGTGTGAAGATGATGAGGGAATTCCAGGACAGGCTCTAAAGCAATACAGAGAAACCCTGTCTCGAAAAACAAAAACAAAACAAACAAACAAAAGAAGATGCAAGACTGGGCATAAATCCTCATATCAAGGTTGGACAAGGCAACCCAATAGGAGGAAAAGGGCCCCAAGTACAGGTAAAAGAGTCAGAGATGAGCCCCCCGCATTGTTGGGAGTCCCACAGGGACACCAAGCTATATAATCATAAGGTATATGCAGAGGACCTAGCTCAGATGCATACAGGGTCCATGTTTGTCACTGGTTTCTGTGAGCCCTTATTGCTTTAGAGCCTGTCCTGGAATTCCCTCTGAAGACCAGGCTGGCCTCGAATTCACAGAGATCCACCTGCCTCTGCCTCCCAAGTGCTGGGATTAAAAGTGTGCACCACCAATGCCCAGCTCCAGTCTTGTATCTGGTTAGGCCATGCTGTTTGATGGATATCCTGGGGAGACTTGCTCTTTTTTTTTTTTTAAGGGAAACAGAGGAGGCGTAAGTCTGGGGGAGAGGGAAGGTGAAGGAGGAACTGGGAGGAGTGGAGGGAAGGGAAATTGCAGTCTGAATGTAATATGTAAGAAAAGAATAGATGTTTAAGAAAAGGAAAGCTGGGGAACTGGAGAGACGGCTCAGCAGTTAAGAGCACTGGCTGCTCTTCCAGAGGTTCTGAGTTCAATTCCCAGCAACCACGTGGTGGCTCACAACCATCTATAGTAGGATCTGGTGGCCTCTTTTGGCATAAAGTTGTATGTGCAGGTAGAGCACTCATATTCATAAAGTAAATAAAACTTTAAAAAAACAACCCTGGGGTGAAAAAGGTCCCTGCTTCTAAGGAAACACAATCAGGGCTTGTTTTTGTATGTGAGGGCTATTGAGCACTGTTTCTTATTCGATGATGGGGGTGGGGGAAGCCTGAGCATCAGAGGTCAGGGATACCTGGCCAGCTCTAGCTCTGTCAGCATCAGTACCAGGGCTGTGCAGGACTTTGCATAGCTACAGGGAGATAGAGTGCCCAGATCTGCTGAGAAAGTGATGTTCATGCCAATCTGTGGCTGATGGAAATGAGCCCTTCCCTTACACCTTTGCCATAACACCTCACATCTGCTCTTTCCATGGGGCAGCAGGGGCAGCTCTCTCCAGGCTCCCATCCCTCTCCTGACATGACTTCTGCAGAGTTCTGGAAATTTCCAGAACAGGCTGGAATTTATCCAGGATGAAGTACCAGCAACAGAGTCTGTACCATTGGGCCCCTCACTTGAATTCAGTGTGCTCTAAAATGTGGGTACTTGAAGAACCCAGGAGTGGTGGCAGGTAGGGTTTTTTACTTTTGGCCATCAGTTGCCCCAAAGCAAGGTGATCCTCTCTGGGCAGGTGTGTCCCAGAACATGTATCAGTTACAAGATGTCTCAGCAGTACCTTCTCTGTCCAGGTCATTGCTGTCGTCATGGACCTTTTTACTGATGGGGATATATTCCAAGACATTGTAGATGCTGCCTCTAAGCGACGGGTCCCCGTATACATTATCTTGGATGAGACAGGTGTGAAGTACTTTCTGGAGATGTGTCAGGGTTTGGAGCTTGCTGATTTCCGCATTCGGGTGAGTTGCACTACTGGGACAGGTTGTGGTCCTGAGACTCCTTCTGCCATTCCTCTGCCTCTTCCCCATTCCTCCTCCCAAGCTCGGGGACTCAGATTGAAGTTCAGGATCCTAATAATATATTTCCTTTTAGGTAAAGCCATGACTCAGGAACTTGTAACTGCTTGCTTATATATCCTTAATACTTTTTTGTTGTCCTAGAGCTGCCAAGGCTGAAGGAGGCAGCTCTCACCCAGTCTTAGCTGTTAAGTCTGTGGTTCTTCACTGTCAGACTCAGCAGAGGGCTGTAGTTCTCTGATCGGGAACTTTGAGCTTGCTGAAAGTAAAACATTTAAGGCTGAAGGAAGCAGAGAATTTTGGAAACACTTGGGCCACTGTCAGGGTCTGTGGACCTCTCCCAAAGCAAGACCTTGGTGCAGAGCCTCGAGGCCTCCCCAGAGAGGGCAATGGTATCTCTCTCTTCTCCTCAGAACATCCGTGTCCGCTCTGTGACAGGAGTTGGCTTCTACATGCCCATGGGGAAGATCAAGGGGACTCTCTCATCGAGGTTCCTGATGGTGGATGGGGACAAAGTGGCCACTGGATCTTACAGGTGTGTTGGACCAGGACAGGGGAAGGCCCAGGAAATCTGTATCCATGGTAATTGTGGAATGTGCTATCCTAGATCTTCTGCAGTCATGGTTGTTGGGGATTTTTCTTTTTTATGTACTTTTTTAAAAGTATGAGTGCTCTGTCTGCATGTATCCCTGCAGGCTAAAAGAGGGCATCAGATCCCATTTTAGATAGTTGTGCACTACCATGTGGTTGCTGGGAATTGAACTCAGTACTCTTTAACCACTTTAACCACTGAGCCATCTCTCTAGCCCCTACAGTTATGGTTTTAAGAGGCATTGTGTGTCCTGGTCAAAAACAGCCTCCTGTCCAGGTCCTTTCTGTTGACAGATTGATTATTCCAGAAAGAAGACCAACTCTTCCTAGGCAGTAAGCATTGCCTGCTTGACATGGTCCTCAGCAGAAGTTGTATCTTGAGGCTGGTTTGGGGGTGGGATAAGCAGGAAATAAAAGGTACAAGATCCGGGGAAGCAATGTGAGGTGTTGTCTGAGTTACTGTTGTATTCCTGTGGCAAAACGCCATGACCAAGGTAACTTATAAAAGAAAGCATTTCATTTGGGTATGGAGGGTTAGAGTCCATGACCATCGTGGTAAGGAGCATGGCAGCAGGCAGGCATGGTGCTGGAGCAGTAGCTGAGAGCGCACGTCTTATCCTCAAGCACAAGGCAAAGAGAGCTACCTGGGAATGACATGGATTTTGGAAACCTCAGAGCCCACTCCCAGTGACACCCCCCCCAATCCCGAACAAGACCATACTGCTAACCCTTACAAACAGATCTAGCAACTGGACACCAAGCATTCAAATATATGAGCCTGTGGGGGCCATTCTCATTCAAACCGCCACAGATGTGGCACAGAAAGATGACTCCAGAATTTGAATTGAAAGCAAAGTACCAAGTACATGAGAACCTGCATGTGAACCATCTCTTTTCCTCTGAAAAAGTAAAAATCTAAGTGAGACTTGAGCACATGTAACAATAAATGGTCTGAGTCCTCTTCTGCAGTTAAAGTGTGGGTTTTTGCAGATGCTGTGCATTCTGGGAAGGATCAGTAGGGATGGAACACTGCTAGCAATGGCACAGCTTAGTTCCTATGTATTGCATGTGTTTGTGCCAGGTATTGTGCTGGGTATTTCATTTAAGCCTCCAAGCTTTGAGTCAGGGACCTGCCATCTCCCTATGGCATGTTCTACCTTAGGCCCTGTAAGCCGCATTGTGCTAGACACTCAGGAGGAATAGATGTGGATCCAGGTTTGATTCTCAAATCCCATGGGAAGGAAGTGGGGGCAGAATCTGGCCCGGTGAAAGGAGAGCACACTGTGAGGGCAAGAGGCACTTTTCACCAGGCATCAGGCGGTGTGGCCACAGTGACAGAACAGGTTGAAGTGGGTTGAAGGGAGGAGCTACTGGCAGGACACTGAGGAGGTCTGAGCCCACCCATGTCTCTGCTTTCTGTCCCCAGCTTTACCTGGAGCTCCTCCTATGTGGACAGGAACCTTCTCTTGCTCCTGACAGGGCAGAATGTGGAACCCTTTGACGTAGAGTTCCGGGAGCTCTATGCCATCTCTGAGGAGGTGAACTTGTACCAGCACCTGGGTCTGGCAGGCAGGCTTGGCCTCAACTACTCCTCCACTGTAGCTCGAAAACTTATCAATCCCAAGTATGCCTTAGTGGCAAGCAGCCGCCCTCCTCCAGGAGAGATGATGCGCTGGGCGGCCCGGCAGCAGCGGGAGGCTGATAGCAATGCAGAGGGACAGGAGTGCAATGGCGGTGGTGAGTCTGCCCGGCGTCTGGAGAGCTTTCTGAATGATCTGGTTACAGTAGAACAGGTATTGCCCACAGTGGAGCCCCTCCCCTCAAGATTGCTGAGACCAAAGGATGGCAGGACTGTCTCTCAGGTGCACACAGACCTGAGGCACAAATCCCGAGAGGCACTCCCCCAGAATGGCAAGGGAGAAGCTGCCAATGGAGAGGCCACCCCAGCCAAGGAGAGCAGACGCTTCAGCAGCAGGATCTTCAGCCGAAGAGTGAAGAGGTCTGAGAGGTCTGCAGTGCTGAACAACATGGCGCCCTCCACTGAGACTCTCGCTGATGTGGAGTATCCTCTGGGGAAGAGGCCCAACGAGGGTTCCAGTGCCAACATATCAGGTGAGCTCATGCCATTGAACCTGGTGACCCTTGGCAAGTCACTGCAGGTCCAAGTTTCAGATCCCTCGTCTCTGAGGGAAGAGTGGTACATGCCTTGCTTGGTGTTTAGCACAGCAGTGGGCATGGGAAGGTCTGGGAGGACTCTTTTACTCCTCCATGGTATTCAGATCACCTTCATAGTAGCTTCAGTAAGAGAAGGAAGTGTGACAAGTTTTCCTCTTATGAATGAAAAAACAGTGCACAGCATTGGCTGAGAGTCTAGGGCTCCTTCTAGCCACACCGCTCCTTGCTGTCATCAGACATACCCAATCCCACTGATGCCCTGTTCAGCCTCTTGGTTTCCATGATAATAGTTAGAGCCATTTCCCCCATGTCTGTTTGCAAAGTGGGTTTGCCCTCTGGGAGAGATTGATGGTGTGGAGCAGTGGCATCTCTTCTAACATCTCTCGGGGATCTCCCTGAAGCCCTGCCTTTTTTCTCTTTCTCCAGAGCAGTCTCTGACATGACTTCCAGTAGTCTGGTAGTGACGGAGAGGCTGCTGTGGGGCCTTCCTTCTCCTCCCTGCTTCCCTGAGTTGGAAGGACTTCTGTGCTGGAATTTTTCCTCCTGTGGCTGCAGGGCTTTGCAGTGATGAGAACTGAGCTTCCTGGCTGGCTTACTACATGAAAACTAATTGTGAAGTCTCTGTCCTGGGCACCCCAGGGGCTCCCAGGACTCAGGTATCCCATAGAGCTGGCTTTGACTCCATCAGTGACCTAGGGCAAGGAAGACACCACTTTTCTCCTGACTAGAAGCATGTTGTGTCCTGTTGAACCCAGGGATGTAGCTCCCCCTTAGAATAGGTCCAGGGGTGTCTGCATGTGGCGCAGTATGAGCACTAGGGCCACCCCCCACCCCGAGCCCCCGCTGCCTCCGGTGGGCCCACACTGCTTGAGCAGCTGACAGGCCAGGTTCCACACACCTCATCATCGATGCCCACGTGAGTCCAGATGCAGGTGAACTCTGGGAGAAGTGCGTTAAGTGCAGGTCATGGAAAGTGACTGTAAACATGGGTCAAAGCCAGGCCTGGACCTTGTCCTACAAGAAGAGAAGAGTGGCTGTTTCCCCATCTCCATTCCCCTTAGGCTTCCCTGGCTCCCAGCACCAGATGCTGATGCTCTCTGTGCCTCTTGTTTGGAAGGAAGGTTGCCATGGTGAACACCTGGCAAGGAAGAGGAGGGGGCGAGCCCAACCACAACAGGGCTGTTTCCCAACTCCTGACTGGAAGTGAGGTAGAAGCCTTCTCTCTTCTCATGCCCCTCACCTTTAGGTGCTGTTTCCATAGAAACACAAAGCCCATTGTCTTGTCCCTTCCTGCTGCCTCTGGTGTCAGATTCCCCTGCTTAGATGACTGGGCAGTTAGTGTTTGCTATCCCTGCCTGTCTCCAAGCCAACTAGCAGGTCCCATTGTGCCTTTGGGAGCTCTTGCTCCGGAGCACGCAGCCCCCTAAGCAGACCAGAAGAAGGGCTGGGTAAGAGTGGCTAATCCATGGGAAAGTCTGAAGTGTGTTGTCCCCGCCTCCAGCCTGGGGAAGAACATAGAGGTAGCAACACACACACACACACACACACACACACACACACACACACACACACACACACACACGCTCTTCCACCCTACCAAGGCCGATATCTAGCTCTCTACTGAGACCCTGCTTCTTTCTTACTCAAAGGCAGAGTTGAGAAGCTGTGTTTCCCCTCCCAAAGGCTCTTCCTATACCTCCCAAGCCCTAGGCTCAGGAACCTCTGGCGTCTTCCCTCAAGGTGGCAGCCGCTGAGTAGCTGACTACACACCTAAAAACGTAGCATGGCCGCCATCCTGGGACACCTGGAGCTTGAGCTGGATTGCAACCATGTGAGCTGCTTCCTCAGAGAAGGAACCCACCCAGGGAAGGAGTCCTCTTCCCACAGGGAGCATGCAAGCTGCCAGATAGTGGCCGTGTGATCTTAGCTCTTGACACATTGCCTTCCCTCTCCAGGGCTGTCTCCTCTTCTAGAGAAGGGGTAAACTGGGGAGGGCTTCTGAGGTCCCTGTTAGTTGGTGCTGACTGTCCTATCTGTCTCTGTACCCTCTTGTCAGAGAGAACGTGGGTGGATGACAGGGTGGGTGAGAGAAAGATAGGAAAGCTGACAGCCTGTAAAATGACTTGATAAGAAGTATATAGTTGTCAAACAGCATGCAAATTTTTGCAAACCCAGGTGTGGCCCTGGGGAGAATCTCACAGAATCTCCTCCTTTGGGGCTGGGGGGTGGGGGGAGGGGTTCCACAATGGCTTCAGCATGGCAGTTTGAAGACCCAGAGCGCCCTCTAGTGGCTGAAGCTGGGTGTCCTTTGCTGTTTGCTTTTCCACTAACTAAACCATGTCCTCACCCCTCACCGGGTTATGAGCTCCTGCCTTCCTGGCCACTTCCTGGCACCCGTACAGGATCTCTGGGCAGGCTCTCTGGGAACAGAGATTTCCCAGTCTCAGGAAAGCACAGCCGGGTATCCTGTTTTAAAAATCTTGTGAATAGAGTCTACACTGCTGGGTTGGATTCAGAAATCTGCGTTTTTAAAAACCACTATGAAACAGGATTTAGTCAACTAAATGTATCATTCTCTGGATGGCATTCACCATATTGGTAAAGACTAAGGAATCGATGACGTTCAGAAAAATGTGGAATGCTAGCGGTGCTGACAGTAAAAAAAAACAAAAAACAAAAAAAAAACCACTTTGGAAACCAAAGCTTTTATCACAGCTGTTGCCATGAAGATCCATTTCATCTTTTAACCAATCCCCACTGCCAAGAATTTAAAATTAAACACTAAATTAAATCAGAAGCATAACACAGGGATGCCAGCATCAACGAAACTCATGTAACAAAATAGTGGATTTCAGGATCTGCAACACATGAACACACTCACTCCTGTTGAGCTGGAGCATGACAGCTGCCCTGACCCAACGAAGAAGAGCTGCCTTTTCCTGTTTGCTCCATAGGACACATGGCAGCAGGTACATTAGCAGGTCATGAAGCTCTGAAGGTAGGTATCTCTATTTTGAACAAGAGCATTGGTTTCCCACAAAGCTCTCCAATGCAGAAGGGTCTTCAAACGAGCACCAATGTAGTTAGTTACAGGAGACTCAGGCAAATCTATGTCCTTGGGGAGTCACTAGGCTAGACAGGGAGGTCCTAGGGGATCATCGAAAAACGGACAATGGTTTTCAAGTGTTAAAGGGGACATAGAGTGAAATGCTGTCACTCAGAGGTCAGTAAGCATCATGACTCTGTTATCCAGGGTACCCAGAGAAGGCATCATTGATTAAGGAGACTGGAGCAGAGCCTCAGATTGATACATGGACATCAGGGAAAGAATGTTCCAGATAAAAAGATGTGAAGCCCTATAAGCTGTAGGAAGAGGGGACTTACTATCGCCGCAGTCCTGTAGTGACTTTCCATATCGTCCCCCATCTCCCTTCTCTTTTTCTCCTCCCCTTCTCTTGAAGCATCTCGCCTGCTAGCTGCGGCCCCACACCTCCCGCATTGTGCCGCTCTCCTGCATGCCATGGGACATTCCTACTGCCTCATTCCTGTTCCAGTCTGCAGTGCTAGTCCTCTTTGCAGTTGGCAGGACATAAGTCGTCTTTGGGCCACTCACTTCCCTGCCGCACATGCTTTATAAAAAGAAATTGTTTGGGTGGTTGGCATAATTCTTCCACATTAATCTGAATGGGTCCAAGGCATCTGCCCCTGGCAGTTTTCTGGTAAATGAACATGGAAGGAATGGTGGAACACAGTGAATTTTCCTTCCAGCCTGTTTCTCTGTCAAAGCCCTAGAAATGAATCCTGATGATAAGGGATGTCTCCAGGCTGGCATCCAACCCTGCAAATGGCAGGCCACAGCCTGCTGAAGACCACTTTCTCTGGGAAGGAGCTGGCAGGGCGCAGGCTCGGGGATGCTCCCGTGCTCTCAGCACACTCCTGCCCTGCTTCTGGACCAAGAGGTTGATTTTGCTTACCTGCCTCCAACATGCTGCTGCCTCTGAGGAAGCACTGGGTACCCACTTAGCAGGCCAAGCAAACAGAAAAGGCCCATGAGGCGAGGAAGTAAGAGCCATGCAGACCCTCTTGCTGCAGCAGCAAGGGCTCCAGCATGGTAGATTTAATGAGCTTCACAGAGCCACACCAGACACAGCCCTCAGCACCACCATGGGAGGCCACAGGTTTCCCGTCTTACCTCCGCCTAGGCAGTTGTCTGCTTGAGTGCAGGGGACACCCAGGAGGGGTTTGGCTGGTTTTGCAGTAAATCCTGAGGAGTCAATCAGTTGTAGCCAGAGTGAGGCAGTGCCTAGTAGAGCAGGGACAGTGGGCCTAGGCCGTGTGGCCTTCAACAGGCATGGGGACTCACGAAGGGGCTGCAGCACCAGAGTTCTAGTCTAGCCCTGCCCAGTGCCTCTCCCGCTACTACAATTCACAGGAGGCAGTCTTCACCTTAATTAAGTTCACAGCTGAAGTGATGTGGACGGCGGTGTGAGCACTAGGGAGATTGTCTTTACTGTATAAAGGAAACTAGGCGGGAAGTAACACCGTGGCTTCCATCTGGGAAAAGCAGCCAGCAGGCTTTCTGAGGATGCGGGCTCCGCCTTCAACTGTGCAATGCCTCCAGGCCCAGCCAGAGGAGTCAGGTCAGCCTCGCGCTCCCCTCCCCCACCCCAGAGTCCACAGCAGTGTGACCACACTGCTCACCGTGGCAGCTGGCCCTCCACAGGCATAGCTTTCCTCCTCTAACTCAGCCACCTGAGTGGCAGAAGGAGCTGAGACTGGACAGGAAGGCCAGGTCCTGGCACTGTCACTGACCACTCCAGGGGCAGGGTTACTGCATCAGCTCTGCAGTAAGGCAAGTGGTTCGGGCTCTCATCGTTGCTTCCCCTATGCCCTCCAGTTAGGATCCCTGAGAGTGCCCTTGATTTCATGAGTGCTTGAAGCTGCCTACAATACTTAGCTGCTAGTGATAGGACTCTAAGTCACTGGTTGCTGACTCCAGAGTCCCTGTCATCATTGGTCAGGAGACACAGACCACTTGATGTCTCCAGTCATGGGGATCCTCCAAATATGGTGAGGCTTCTGAAACAGACAGTAAGTACCTTTGCTTTCCTGAGCGCCCTGTTGACCTGGATCCTGGACAGCAGCTTGGAAGAGAGACATTAGTCTTGCTTATGTGGGTGATTCAAGGTTGGGCTTGTGGCAAACTCACTGAGCTTGTTACTTACAGCCTCCACATCTGTGCCCTGTCTCCACAGGTAAAGGGAGTTCCAGGATCACCAAGCCCAGCAACTGTGCCATCTCCTGAGCTTCAGGGTAGTAGTGGGCAAGATCTGCAGATGCCCACCCATCCTGTCCTGTGCTGCGGAGAGCATGGCCTACACCCTGCACTTGTTTACACATCAGACCCTAACCAGACCTCCTACCCTGCAGCCTCCATCCTGGTCTTAAGGCCTGAATCCTAGCTGGCAGGATCTGAAGCATCTCAGCTATCACTGCCTCCAGCAGACTGCACGACTGGACAAGGACACTACCTTGTTGCACCAAAGAAGCCTGGCTGGTGTCTGCTCTGCTCTATGCCAGCCCTCCTCCACTGGGCCAGCCCTGTCCTACAGGTCCTCTGGTGGGAGAAAGGCCATTCCTTCTGCCTTGCTAGGACAGGATTCCAAGGCAGCCCCAGCCACTTGGCTTTTCCTCGTACTTCTGGTGATGTCTAGTTCCCCGTACCCCCAGAGGTTGGTGGGGAAAACGGGGAAGAAGATAGGACTCAGAGCCAATCTTGCTCCAGCCTTGAAACTCCAGGTGAGAGATAGAGCTGGAATAGCAGGGCCACTGGCTATTGTAACCTTAGGGACACCCATTCCTGCTGACGCCTGAACTAGTCTCCGAGTGGAATGGGGTGGGGATGGGGATACTTCGGCCTCCTTCCAGCTAGTGGCAGGATCCGACAGTGGTGGTGAAGAGCCCCCTTCCCTCCTGCACTGTCGTAGCAAGCCTGGCCTGAAGGCCCTGGGGCTCTGCAGAGTGCCTTCCCCAATGCCTGCTCTTTTCAGTATGGTTTCCTTTACAGCTCTGTGGAGGATGGGGCTGCAGGGGAGGAGGCTGGGCCCAGGGGACAAGAGCATTTGTGTTTCCTCCCTGCCGGTTCCTCCCTGAGCATTTAGGTGGCCTTCTTTGTACACTAGGTCATCCTCAGTGAAATTTCAGCCAACGACCAGCCTGAACCACCTGCAAAATGTCAGGCTGTTCTTAAATGCCTCAGTTTCTCTCCAACTGTGGCCTAATTACCACAGTAGTACTGCCAAGATGACCAGCCCCACTGTCACCTCTCTACACAGTGAACTGTGCAGGCTGAGGGAAAGTGACCATTGACACGGGAGACATTGTCTAACTGCAGACAATGACACAGGGGCAAAGGGCCTCTAAACCAAGCCCTTGTCCCCTTTTCTTTCTGAAAGGCCCTTGGGTACCCCTAGTCCTGGGAGGGACACAGGCATCTGCAAAGGCAGCTGGTGAGAGGCAGGGAGGGGGCGCTGTAAGCTGCAGAAGCACATGGTGGCCTGTGCCTGTGTCTGCCTCCTGGCTGATGGGGAATAAGAGGGGAAATTAGGAATGGCCTCAGCCCAGAGTCCCCTGTGTCCTCCCTGAGGTTAGGCTCCGGGAGGGGGCAAGGTTCCCCTGTGGCTTCCCAAGCCTTTGTAAGAATTAAACACTTCCGGTAAGTGCTTCCTGATACAAGACTGTAAGTGTGGCATGTGCTTATTCTGGAGGAAATTGGGAGGCCCAGGCGACATGGGAAGTGGCCTGTTACATCTCTGCTGCACTGGTCACCTTGGAGATGTGGGATACAGGATACCTAAACTACAGTGGGGGAAACAATGACCTTGTGGAGAGTGGTCGCCTGCCACCAGGAAAGAGACCTCTCCTAAGCAATTCTGCTTAGGCCATCGTGTCTCTTCCCAGCGAGGGAAAGCTACCCTGGGTCAGCTCTGGACAGGCAGCCAGAGGGAGAGTGCTCTTCTCTGCCCTGCCACTTTCCTCTCACTGAGCAGCTCACCACATGCTTCGGTCATGAAACTTACGAAGACCAGCTCAAGTAAGAATCTGCCATGCGGGCACAGGCTTGCCGCCACCCCCAAGTCCACATCACAAACATGCTATGCCCGACACTGCAAAATCTGTTGGGGGCGGAGGAGGCACTGTGCCTCCTGGGATGTGGCCCAGGCTGACCTCCAGCAGTCGCTTCAGTTCTCCTGAATGCTGGGGTTACAGGTGTGCTCCACCACACCCAGCTTTACCTTGTGTGGCTTTGGCGTAGAGCTTTGGCTCTGAGGTTGCTGACTTGCCTGAGATTTTCCACTCGGCGGCATCTTCCACCTTTGTCCTAGTTACCCTGTTTAGCACTTCACTGCCTTATTCTCCCCAGGACAGGTGTGTTTGTGTGCACACATCTGCCTTTCAGTCAGCTCTGTCACATTTCCTCCCAATCTGTTCCCCTTTCTTCAGTCCCAGCCATGGTAAGCACCATGGGACATACCTGTGTGTGCCCAGGAGTGGTCCCCTCCAAAAAGCAAAAGACCCTCCAGACTCAAGTGAGGCGGACAGTCTGAGGAAACATCACACAGCCCCGGTCTGCAGCTAATGAGCCCTACCTGTGCCAAGGCTGCCGTTTCTCGCCCGGCACTTCCCCACGCATGCCGTCTTCTCCTCAGAGCCCAGTGGCTGCCCCGAACCATCTGTCCTGCTTTCCCAAAGGCACAAGATTTGCTTCAGGGTGGCAGCCTAGGCTCAGTGAGTGGAACTTGAGCAAGGTAAGAAGAATGCACATTAGAGAGAAGCAAGAGGTGGCGGGTGCAGACCAGCAAGTGTTCATAGGCTGAGTCATGGAGAGGCAGACCCAAACCTCACAGGGTTAGCCTCAGACTTCCCACCACTCTTCTCAATGGTTTTGCTTGCCCAGCTGTGGCGCAGGGAAGGCGCTGCTTCCAGATAACACTCCTTGGCCAGGCTCTGGGCACAAAGGCCACATCTGTCTATCTCAATGCCATGAGCATAGTATCTTAATATCTGTTGGTTAAATGCTTGAAAATTTGGCTGGCCATGGCCAGCAAGATTGATCAGCAGATAAAAGCACTTGCTGTACAAGCATAGTGATCTACGTTCAATTCCCAGAACTAAGGGTGGTTAGAAAAGAACCAGCTCCCAAAAGTTGTTCTCAAGCCTCCATATGTACATGATGGCACAGGTGTTTCATCGTCATTCATATATACATATCTGAGTCCTTACAGAGGGAAGCCTAGAACGACCTTGGGATTGGCAAGTTAGTCCAAAGTTACCCACATGTCACGGGAAGAGTGGAGTCCAGCTATGGTAACATCCTAGCGCACCATCCACATGCCTTTCCATGACAGCTATTCAGAAACAAGTTTTTAATCCAGGAAAGTGGTTAGATGCTAGGGCAGTCACCGGGCAGTGGAGGCACACACCTTTAGTCCCAGCACTTGGGAGACAGAGGCAGGCAGATCTCTGTGAGTTTGAGGCCAGCCTGATCTACAGAGCGAGTTCCAGGACAGGCTCCAAAACTACACAAAGAAACCCTATCTCAAAAAAAAAAAAAAAAAAAAAAGAAACTAGGACAGTCTGAAGACACCCAAAAGCAGCTTCAGGAACAGGTGCCTATGTCACAGGAGATGAGCTCAGACCTGCCATGAAAGCTGCCAAGCATATGGGAGCCTGAAGGAGGAAAAGCACAAAACACAGGAACAGGAGCCACGCCCACAGTGCCCATGGCCCTAAAGGAAAGTCCACTCTATGCCCAAAAGCTTGCTTTGTTGTTTACATGGTTTGAAAGCAGAGTGGATGAAGCCAAGAAGAGATGATGGTATGCGCCTTTAATCCAGCATCCCGGAGGCAGAAGCAGGTGAATCTCTGTGAGTTTGAGGGCCAGCCTGATCTACAGTTTGAGTTCCAGAACAGCTAGAGCTACATAGTGAGAACCTCTCTTGAAAAACAACAAAAACCACAAGAAAGAGTGGATCCATGCTGCTTTCGGAGGCTTTCATGAGGCATGAAGTAGAGTGGGTTTGCCCAGGCACAATCCTGGCTCTTCTGCCATATGGATAGGTACCCAGCAGACTTACTTCTAGAGTTTGGGTTTCCTTATATGTCATTTGGAGGAGACCCACCTGAGGCAAAGCGTCTGGCAGGAGAAGGTTCAGGCTTGGAGCTTCCAGAAGCATTTTTATGACATCCTTCTGGGCATCCAGCCTGACAAACAGTCAAGTGTAGGGGGCTTGGTTGGCACACCGGGCTGAGTACTAGTTAACCTGGAGGAAGTTTCCAAGGTGGGGAAAACTGCCAAACTTCTGTGTGTGAGTCACTGTTGGACAGGGACCCGTGTGGACCACGTCACCACCTCAGAAGGCAGCCGGGTTCATGAAAATCTCACTTCTCTTGACTAATAGTTTTGGGTGAAACAGACAATTTTAGCTTGTCTGGAGAATTCTGTGAATATACAAAATACAGGTAAAGCTTGAACCAAAGACAGTATTCGGTACTCAAAAAACCAGTCAACTCTGTACCACACCAGCCCTGTTCTTTTTGCCCCATAAACTCCCAACTCCCAGGCGTTTGCCTAGCTTCCCCCCACACCTGAGGGGAGGAGCCTCCAGCCTTCTGGAGCACTAGGTGCCCTGTGGATGGAAGCAGTGGTAGAGAACGGCTGCCACCTTGTGGCCAGCAGGCAGTTTGCATCCTACAGCTCAGATGGCCAGCCCTGGGGTGGGCAAGCTCTTCCTGTAAAGGGTCACAGTAAATAATCTGGGCTTAGACTGAGCCTGATGGCACACATTTCTGACCCCAGCACCCATAAGGCTCAGGCATCGAGGATCGCTGCAAGTTCTAAACAAGCCTAGCCTGCATAGTGAGACTGTGCCCCACCTCGCACACAAAGCTTCAGGCTTTTCAGACGTGGTGCCTGCAGTGACTGCAGAGTATCACTGAAGCAGCTGCACACCATGCATAAACAAGTGGGCACAACTGAGGTTCTGTAAAACTATGGTGCTGGCATAACTGGATGCTGGCTTGTAGAAGATGGCAGATAGATCCATGTCTATCGCCATGCACAAAACTTAAGTCCAAATGGATCAAAGACCTCAACATAAATCCAGTTACACTGAACCTCTTAGGAGAGAAAGTGGGAGGCACCCTTAAATTAATTGGTACAGGAGACCGCTTCCTGAATGTAACACCAGTAGCACAGACATGGAGATAGACAATTAATAAATGGGACCTCCTCAAACTGAGAAGCTCTGTAAGGCAAAGGACACAATCAACAAGACAAAATGGCAGTCTGCAGAATGGGAAAAGATCTTCACCAACCCCACGTCTGACAGAGGGCTGATTTTCAAAACTCACAAAGAACTCAAGAAGCTAGCCACCAAAACACCAAATAATCCAATTTACAACTGGGGTGCAGAACTAAATAAAGAATTCTCAATAGAGGAATCTAAAATGCCTGAAAGGCACTTAAATTGTTCAGCATTTTTAGCTGCTAGGGAAATGCAAATCAAAACAACTCTGAGACACCATCTTACACCTGTAAGAATGACTAAAATCAAAGACACCAATAATAGTTTATGCTGGTGAGGATGTGGAGAAAGGGGAACACTCCTCCACTGCTGGTGGGACTGCAAACTTGTACAGCCACTTTGGAAACCAATATGGCAGTTTCTCAGAAAAATGGCAATGAGTCTACCTCAAGACCCAGCCATTTCACTCTTAGACATATACCCAAAGGATGCACATTCATACAACAAGGACGTCTGTGCGACTGTGTTCATAGCAGCTGTTTGTAATAGCCAGAACCTGGAAGCAGCCTAGATGCCCCTCAACCGGAGAATGGATAAAGAAAACGTGGAGTACTACTCATTGGAAAAACAAAACAATGGAATCTTGAAATTCACAGGCAAGTGAATGGAACTAGAAGAAACCATCCTGAGTGAGGTAGCCCAGAAAGAAAAACATGGTATGTACTCACAAGTGGATATTAGACGTAGAGCAAAGGATAAACAGCCTACAATTCACAACCCCAGAGAAGCTAGGAAGCAAGGAGAACCCTAAGAGAGACCTACATCAACGCCTGGAGAAGGGGAAAGAGACAAGATCTCCTGAGCAAATGCGGGGGTGGGGAGTAGGAGGAAGGGAAGGGGCGGAGGACATGAGGGAAGATGGAGGCAAGGGAATAGAGGAGAGCAAGAAAAGAGACACCTGAATAGAGGGAGCCATTATAGGTGTAAAGAGAAATCTGGCACTAGGGAAATGTCCAGAGATATGCAAGGATTACCCCTAGTAACAATAAGCAATAATGTCCTTCCCAACAATGAGATTGATGGCTACCTTAAATACCATCCTAGAGCCTTCATCCAGTGGCTGATGGAAGCAGAGGCAAGACACCCACCGATAAACACTGAACTGAACTCCTGGGATCCAGTTGTAGAGAGGGAGGAGAGATGAGCAAAGGGTTCAAGACCATGCTGGGGAAACCCCCAGAAACAGCTGACTTGAGCAAGTGGGAACTCACAGACCCCAGTCTGACAGCTGGGGAACCAGCATAGATCTGAACCAGGCCCCCTGAACATGGATATCAGTTGGAGGCCAGGGCAGTCTATGGAACCTCTGGCAGTGGAACCAGTATTTATCCTTAGTGAATGAATGGGTTTTAGGAGCCCATTCCCTATGTAGGGATACTCTCTCAGCCTAGATACATGGGGGAGTGCCTATGCCCTGCCCCAAATGATGTGATAAACTTTGATGACCCCCCATAGGAGGCCTCACCCTCCCTAGGGAGTGGATGGAGGGTGAGATGGGGGGTTGGTGGGGAGCATGGGAGGATGGGAAGGAGACAGAATTGGGATCGGTATGTAAAATGAGATTACTTTTAATTTAAATTTAAAAATGAAAAAAACTATGGGAACTGAAAATGTCAAACATACAATTGTCATGTATCATAAAATATATTATTACTGTATTTTTTTTTGTCTTTTGGTTTTTTGAGATAGAGTTTCTCTGTGTAACAACCCTGGCTGTCCTGAAACTTGCTTTGTAGACCAGGCTAGCCTTGAACTCACAGAGATCCACCTGCTTTTGCCTCCCAAGTGCTGGGATTAAAGCCTTGTGCCCCCACTGCCGGGCTGTAATTCTTTTAATCATTTAAAAACGTAAAACCTCGGGGCTGAAGAGGTGGCTCATTGGTTCAGAGCACTTACTGATCTTCCAGAGGAATCAAAGTTGAGTCCTAGCACCCACATCAGGCAACTAGCTCATAGTTCCAGGGGACCTGACCCCTTCCTCTGACATCTGCAGGCACCTGCACACACGTGCACATATATGTAATTAAAAATAAAAATGTTTAATAAAAACGTAAAATTCAAACTGAGGATATAAAACTAAGTTGTAGACCATGAGCCTAGCATTCTACAGGTCCTGGGTCCAATTCCCACACCAGAAATATAATTAAAATGCAAAAGCCATTCTGACCTCATAGGCTGTGGTGACAGGTGGCAGCCTGGATTGGGACCACAGACGCTACTTTGCTGGCACCTAGCCCAGGACACCTGTGTTCCTGTTGACTCTCAGTCATCACATTTGATGTCTGTGTCGTTGTTCTGTTGAGAGGAACCCCCTAGTCTCCTCAAAGAAAGCTCAGGAGCTGCCATTGCCATTGTCTTTCCTTCGTTTCCTATTTTATGTTTATGAAATGCTCATTAGTCCTGTGCTAAGGCGGATGCAAAAGCCTAGAGTTTTTTTTTTGAGACAGGGTTTCTCTGTAGCTTTGGAGGCTGTCCTGGAACTCACTTTGTAGACCAGGCTGGCCTCTAACTCACAGAGATCCGCCTGCCTCTGCCTCCCGAGTGCTGGGATTAAAGGCGTGCGCCACCAATGCCCGGCAAGCCTAGAGTTTTAATATCTACTTTTATTTGTTAAAAAAAAAACCAGACAACTCACTGAGAACTCATTGTATTCCATGTAGTATGTTAAAACAGAACTGGTCTGTACCCCAAGGACAAAGGGGGACAAGTGTTATGATAGGGAAACTGAAGGAGCATGGAAGCCCAGAGGGGGCATTTGACCTGGGCGGGCGAGTTCAGAGAAGAATCGGTTAAAGATGTGGTGGTTCCTGAACTACCACCCAGGAAACTGTGAAAAGCCTAGAGAAAATCTTTTAGAATTGGAAACATTGACGATCGAACAATTAAGGACATATTTGAAGACTCAGACACAAATATCTCTCCCAAAGACCTCCCTGCTTTGGATTTGTGGGAGGGATATGAAGTTACATCCCCTTCAAGCCTTGTGGGATTGCCTCAATTGGCCAATGACAGCTGAGTGCTTTTTTGGGTCTATCTAACCCATGGCCAGCCTGTGGGTAGGGTTGCTTCCACCCAGAGCTACAAAGAATGTGCAAGGCAAAGCTGGAGTGAGTGTCTTAAGCCCCTTAAAATGGCGGGGAGTGGGGAGTTTAGACACAACTTTAAGAAAGTCCGGATTTTGGGGGCAGTGGTGGCGCACACCTTTAATCCAGGAACTCGGGAGGAAGAGGCAGGTGGATCTCTATGAGTTCCATGACAGGTTCCAAAGCTACACAGAGAAACCCTGCCATGAAAAACAAGAAGAGAAAGGGGAAGGGAGAAGAAGGTAAGGAGGAGGAGGAGGAAGAAGAAGGAGGAGGAGGAGGAGGAGGAGGAGGAGGAGGAGGAGGATTCCAGACTCACAGGATCAAGGAGGACAGAGCATGATGAACTACAGAGAAAACACGGATGACCCAATAGAGGATGGGATGTCATGACCAGGCTGAGGGCTTCTGGAGAGGGAGGCATAACCCACAGCATGTTAAGTTTGCTCTGTTTTGGTGGTGGTTGTTGCTATTTTTCTACCTTCATTAATTAAAAGCAGTGTGTCTTTTGGCAATTACTTAATCTCCCTCTGTTGTCTTACTTTCCTCACATGGACAAATAAACTCATGTGTGTAAAATGCTTAGAACCATGCATGTCATGATGGCCAGCTTTATGTCCCACACAGCCACACACTCAGGACACGATGTGTCCGTATTTAAATTCTACCATTAGCATCTTTAAAATACTAATAATTTTCAAAAATCCTTGAGTTTTCGTTATAGATTATGAAATTGTAAGTTATGCCATTTCCTTATAAATGATCTAGGCAGACCTGCCTGGCAAAATATTTGTTTTCAGATGCTAGCTATGTTTGGGGCTGGAGATGGAGCTTGGTGAACTGCTTGCCTAGCATGCATGAAGCCTTGGGCTTGATCCCTGGCACTGTGTAAACTGGACATGATGGCTGTCACCTATAATGTCAGCACTCAGGAAATAGACAGGAAGATCAACAGTTCAAGGTCATTCTTAGTTAACTACATAAGGAATCAGAGGGCAGCTTGGGATACATGAGACCCTGTATTTAAAAGTTTTTTTTTAAAGTTAAGTCGTGTCATTATCTTAGAGTCAAGAATAACAAATCAGATTTAATATATCCCTGCACAAGGAGGCTAGTGACCTTAGAGGTGAAGGCAGGATAAGAACCAGGCACTTACCCACATAAAGCCTGAAGAACATGCAGATCCTTTGAAAAAACCCTACAGAAAAGATGGCAGGAAAAAAAGAGCATGAACAGTTGTAGAGGTAGGAGGAAAGCTGGCTATTTTGGGAAGTGAAGAAAGAGCGAATTCTCAGAGTAAAACATAGTGGTGAAGCCATGGAAACGGAACTGGGAAAGTCTCTTGGATCTCAGCCACAAAACAGGCTATAGATGAGCTTAGAGAAACCGACTTGGGTAGAGTTAGGGAAAGCCAGGGTTAGAAAAGGAAGGAACAGTAATGGAGGTGGAGAGGACCACGAGCTACCATCAAAGAAGATGGAATGAGGTCACACAGAGGAGGAAGGAAGGGAGGGCCTTTGAAGAGGAAAGCCAGGTCCCAGTTGGAATTCACGAAAAGGTCGCCAGAGGGCGTAACTTAGCCAGGAAGAGGCATGCCTATAGGGAAACACGGTGGCTGAGAGTTGGGGCGGGGTGGTGGCGGTGGCGGTGACTATTCTAGTAGGGACTTAATCTCTCCAACTACACTGTAAATTTTCAGGTCACCATAGCATTATGGGAAAGAGCTCTCTCATTTGAGTCAGACAGCCTGGCTTCAGCTCCTACTTGTGGTTACCTAGAACAAGTTAGCCCTCCAGTGCCTCTGTTTTCCTATCTGGAAAATGAGAACTAGCATTGTGGGGAAGATTAACTGCTGTAATCCAAGTAAAGCCCTCATACAGTGCTTAACTCACAGCATGTATCAGGGATGGGGGTGTTATGAATAACCACATCCTCAGGTCTCTGTGAACGCCTCCTGTGTGTCCAGTATCGATCAACACACCCGGAGGGTTCAGTGTCCGCTGCTTAGCTGAGCAGCTTTTCAGGAAATGCAGCCATTTTAAAACCTACAGGTGATTTGGCGTCTATCTTGAGGGCTTTTGTTGCATAATAAATGCTACCAGGCATGTAATAAATACCTGTGAGCTTGTCCTCTGTCATCTACACCCTCTAGCATGTTCCCCTCCCCCACTGCTCCTGGTTATTGGTTACCAACACACCAGTGCTCCAGGAATCGGCATCAGCAGTCAGCTGTCCCCTTGACTTCTGGATTAGGTTCCTTTACGGAGATCACCTCATTGTTATTAGCTTTGAGAATTGGGAATGCTTTGCAAACCTTGCCAAATGTCTCAGAGCATTGAAAGGCCAAAGTATTGTAGGATGTTTGCCTGTGCCGCAGAAGTCAGTACTGGAGTACATCCAGCTGGCTATAACTGTCCCAAGCCTGTGGGTCATTGCAGAAGTATTTGCAAAAGTTCCTATTGGCTTGGATCTTGTCCAGGTTCAGGGCAGAGACCACAGCACAGTCTCTCAAGGGACATAAAGGAAGTCTGTTTCTTGGGATGGCTAGGAATGCTTTTGGTAACCATCCAAGGAAACTATCACTCATTAAATCTGCCTTCTCCTCCAGCAGAAAGCCAACTTATAGAAAACCATATACAAAGCTCCCAGAATAGTACAGGGCTCCAAGAACACAGTGCACGTGGCCAGCATACAAATGTGCAGGGGCTAAGGATTCTTTTTGCTTTCAAATCTGGGTGGATTGGAACTAACAAAAAATATTTTCTCCAAGTGGCATGCTGAGAGGAAATGAAGAGAACATAGAATATGCTAGCCTGGGCTGCCTTTCTGGGCTCCAGTTGATTCCACAGCCACCAAAGCATGCTGGGAAGCCCTCTGGCAATGACAGTGAGCTCAGGAAACACCTTGGACCAATTCCTTAACTCTACCTTCACACCAGGCTTAGCAAGGCCAAAAATCCTGATACTGACTCCCGCAGGGATTTGAAACCCTCATCTTCCACCATAAACATTTTATTGGTTTATTTGCTTCCTTCCTATCTGTATAGAAAGTGAGGGCAAATCCTGCCCAAAGCTGTAGTTTGAAGGAAATAAGGGATCTCAGCACCTAGACAAGACTGCTGTGTTTGCTCAAAGAGAGCCTATGTGAGCCTCTGTTCTTGAAAGGCCACAGGAAGGGATGCTCCGCTGGGGGGGAGCTATGGGATAGCATTATGGGAAGTGGGCTTTTTTTCCTACTTTAAAACATTTTGTATTGTTGGGTTGATCAAATGTTCCATTTATTCAGCACCACTTTTTAGATTTTTTTTTGAGACAAGAGTCTTACTATGTAGCCTAGGCTGTCCTTGAACCCGCCACCCTCCAGCCTCAACCTTCCAAATGCTGGGATTACAGGTCTTTGCCCTTTTACTCAGCTTTTCAACATTAATTGTATAATCAGAAAACAATCTTATTTGGAAATTGTAGTGATTTTACTCTTTTGGCTCTTTTTGGCCTTTTTTGGGGGGGAGGTGCCACCCTGCTCATAAGTAAATCACACACAGTTTGATTTCTTATGAATGTCCGGCTTGTTTCTAGCCATCTTTTCTTTTCTTAAATTACCCCAACTAACTTTTCCCTCTGGGCTTTTAACTTTCTCTTCTGTAAATCTTACTTTCTAACTCCACGGCTGGTTGGATGGCTGGATGGCTATCCCCTGAAGTCCTCCTCTCCTTGTTCTCTCCTTCTCCTCCTCCTCATGTCTCCTTCTATTTAGTCTTTCTGCCTGCCAGCCCCACCCATCCTTGTTCCTGCCTCCCTGTTGGGCATTCCACTTTTTATTAGACCATCGGGTGTTTTAGACAGGCAAAAAAAAAATCACAGCTTCACAGAGTTAAACAAACGCAGCACAAACAAAAGTCACACACCTTAAAATACCACAGGAAACGGCAAAAGACAAAGATTATAGAAGATCAGATTTGGGCCACTCCTGATCGTTTCTATAGTTCTCTTTACTCTCCCTCCCCTTCCCCATGCATATATAGCAGGTCACTACCTATCACCAGTCTCTTCCTGGCTAATCACGTTTGTCCTGTAGTTCTCATAGATGTCGCTTCTACTTAGAAGTCAAGAGCCCTATCCTTCCAAGACTGGGTCCCCAGTCCTTCCCGTGTCCTTTCAGGGCACTGTGTCACAGCCCTACACTGTGTTTTTCTGCTATCCACTCTGACAGCAAAAAGGTGTTTTTATCTCCAGAACAGCCCGTGGGCCTTAGGATAGTTCTTAGCAAGCTGACAGTTAATTACCAAATAATAATTTATTGGGGGATCTTTTATAGACAGATCAATATAAGGGGTAAAAAGATGAAAACTATTTCAAGGAACTTATAACTGGGGTTTGACCAATAATTCATATAAACCAAGCATTATCTTGAGGGTTAAGACAGCGGTTCAGGGCATGGAGACAGTGGTTAAAAACATCTATGGGTTTTCCAGAGGACCTGATTTTGATGCCCAGCACCAATGTTGGGGGCAGCTCATAGTGAACTCTAACTCCAGTACCAGGGGACCTGGAGTCCTATTCTGGTCTCCATGGGCAATGCACACATGAATGACATACTCTCACACAGACACAGATGTACATACATGTAAATAAATAGAAGTAAATATTTTATTCACTTTATGTGTATCTGCATTTTGCCTGCATATATCTGTACTCCACATGCATAAGTTACAGACAGGTGTGAGCTGCCTTGTGGGTGCTGAGATCTGAACTGGGTCCTCTGGAAGAACAGTTGGTGACCACAACCACCAAGCCATCTTTCCAGCCCCTAGAAATAAATATATTAAGTGATACAAAAACAATCAACTTTGAGGGCTTGGAAGGTTCTGAATCCGTGACATTTTTCATTGTGTTTTCTGGTTCCTACTCCCCATTTTGAATGCTAGTATGAGCTATGTGCATGGAATTATCAGGGTTCATATCTTTAGGTCCTTTTTTAGAATTTGACTTGTGGTCTCCCTCCTGCCCTTGGATTGTCCTAGGAATATCTACCATTTACTCTTAATTGGTGTTTGTCAAATACCTTCTCTCTCTCTGCTGAAAGGCTCTGCTGAACTTGTCACTGTGTTACAATGGCTGCTTTATTGTCAAACAGTGCCAATGGGATTACACAACAGCTTGGGGAAGGGAAACAAGGGCTATGATCCCCTTCAGCTACAAGGGACAGGGATTTGGAATGGTAAAATGTTAATTACCCGAGAAGAGATGTGGGCTAGAGTCCAGCAGTGTGCTCCTGGAGATCATTTCAGTCCCAGAGGCGTGGGGCTGGCACTCTGGTCGTGGGTCCTAAGCATTCTGCCCTCCCCTGGTTGCAGTGTGGATTCACTCCCATAAAAGCTGTCACAGAGAAAGAATCCGGTGGCCAGAAGCCAGGAGTACACACATGGCTTGCTCGACATCAGCAACTCTGGAAGCTTTCCAGGAGCCAGAGGACTGTTCCATTTGCATGCAATCAATTATTTCTAAGGGGATTTATTCTTTATCTCACTCGACTTAATTTCTCATCATTTCCAACTCTTGGATATTCTTGCAAAGGAGCAGGCTAAAGGTGGTCAACGATGGGTATGAGAATTGCTATGGCACATGAGGGTGGTAAAAATAGTCATTTACAAAGCCAAAGAAACTGAAAATATATTTATATGTGCTTCTTGTCGGGAAATATTTGTTTAACTTAGAATGGGGAAGAATGGATCCTAGGAGGAAGATGTCATGGAGAAAATGACAGTTTCTCCGAAGTTAGTCTCCAATAATGTTTATGACAATCGTTCCCTTGTTAGTCTACAATAATGTTATTGCCGGAAACTAAATACGGAACTTGGGTTTTGAAAGAAACAGTTTTGTGATGTTGGGTTGACTAGCAGGTATTATTCAGAGGCACTAATGCAGGGTTAAACGAGTGCAGACTGTTGAGTCAGGCCTACGAATCAATGTATGGCCCAACAACTTTCTAAATGGGTGACCTTGAGTAAGTTCCTTAACCTCTTTTAGCCCTGCTTTCTGTAAAAATTTGGATTTAATCAAATAGTTTCTGTAAAGAATTCAGCACCGTTTCTTGGCATAAAATACACCCACAATAAATGATAGTAGTTATTACTGTCGATTACCAAGGACCAAAGACACCCCTCTCCTCAGCTAAACTGTAGAGCGGCGAATCCGGATCTGATGGACAGCACCGAAGCGCCCAATAAGAAACCAGGAAAAAAACAAACAAACAGTGGAATCAAACCAATGGCACGGGCCCTTGTTGTTGGCCGCTTGTTGGCTGTTCCACCAATGGTTTAAGGATGTGACTCGCGAGCGACATCCTGACAGTCCAATGACGCACAAGCAACCCACAGTCTGCTCTTCGGAGGGGATAAATCCAGGAGCCGGCACGTATAGATTCCGTTATTAGGGCAGACTCGAATGGAGAAAGGGACTTGCGAGAAACAGCGCCTGAGAGAGGCACTAATGAGCTAAAAAGAAAAAAGTAGGGAAAAGATGATGACTGCGCTGGGCGAGCTCGGCCGCCATCATGCTCTAATTTCCCCTTCGTCTCTCTGGGTCCGCGACCGAGGAAGCGGCCTCTGGGATGCTGAGGGGGTGTGTCCCCTCATGATTGGCGCAGGCCGCTCAGCCAATCCCAGCTCAGCAAACGGGAAGCACTTAGCCAATGAGGGGAGACGACAGCGGCGAGGACTTAAGAGAGGAGGAACAGCATCTTGACGGGCACGAAAGCTAGCCAGTGAAATCTAGGGGCACCCTGCCCTCGGCCAATGAGATGGAGCTGTGGGCGGGCCGCCGAGTGTTTGTGTTGTGGTTTTGGGGGAGGGAGGCGGAGGGGAAAGTTTGTTTATTTTGTTTTTAGTTTCTGGGGTCCCCGAGCTTCGGGAAGGTGAAGCGAGCGACAGTGACACCCCTCGCCTTTCAGCCTCCCCGCGACGTCGCCTCCACAGCTTGCGGAGAAGCGGGGACCGCGGTCACCGCTGGGCTCCACAGCGGAACGACGCGCACTCGGAGCCGGCGCGGCTCAGCGGTGAGTGAGGACTGTGGGCCTCGCGGGCCTTCCTCTTCCTCGCCAGCCGCCGGGCCTCGCGGGGCGGCCCAGGGTGGGCGCCTGAGGACGCCCTCGGGAGCGCGCGCCGCGGCCCGCCGAGGCGCCGCGTGTGTGTGTGTCCTCCGCGAGCGCGCGCGCGCCGGGAGCGAGCCGGGCGGGGTGGGTGGGCGGGTGGGGCGGGAGCGCGCGGGGCCGGGGTGGGCCGCGGCGGGCCAGGGAGCTCGGGCCCCGGGCGCGCTCTGGGATCGCGGTGTGTGTAGACGCGGGGCGGGGGAGGGGTGTGTGAGGGGCGCGCGGTCACGCCGGTCGCGAGGGCCTGGGCGTTCTGAGTCGTGAGTGCGGCGGCGACAGACCGGCGTCACGCGCCGGCAGGTGTGAGCCGAGGAAGGGCTTCCGGGTGGGCCAGCGGCAGTCCGAGCGCTTCGCGTCGCCTGGGGCCTTCGGGGCTGCGAGGCCCTCGGAGCTGAGTCTGCCTGGCGGCGGGGCGCGAGCATCCGGTGTCCCCGCGCGGCGGGCGCGCAGGCTTGTGTGCAGGAGCTGATGGCAGGGTTTCCACGGCCTTCCCTCGAGAGCTGCGTGAGGGGCTACCATTGCACACTTTGGACGAGGAAACAAACGGGGGCGGAGGGGTGGCAGGGTTGGAAACAGCCCGGGGGGAGGGTTTGCCACCTTCCGCTGGTCCGGCGCCCTTTAATTTCAAACTAACGGATTTCTTAGTCCACAGAGGCTAAATATCTGGTCCAGCGAAATTCACTACAGTGGCTAACGACACCAAGTAACAGCAGCCATAAGTCTTGGGCACAGGTCACCCATCTGGGACTTTTAGCTCCATGCTTTCTCATGTGTCTTTTGGCTGTTTTATTCTTTTGACTCGGTGAATAAAAAGGACCAACCAAAACCCCATGAACAAAACATCATTTGTATGTCCTTAATAGTTATACGTAGCAATAAGCAAAAATCACACACCCTAAGCCTTTTGTGAAGGTTTAATGCTGTTTCTCTTCGTTTGTGGGACATGTCAGTTCTTTAAAACTGTATGTGTTTGCGGTGGGTTGTAAACGCTCCTTAAAGATCGTGGATGTGGACGGTGGACAAGGTCTTGCACTTGCAGTGTGAGGTATCGCTGCAGTGAGTGGGAGGGTTATCAGTGTAGTTGTCCCTACAGGTAGGCAGGCGCATTCACCGGTATCCAGAATTCAGCTCAGTCTGGCTTGTCCTACTTGGATGCAGGGATGAGGTTTATGATGTCTGTCTCTTTTCTTTGGTTTTTTTTTTGAGACAAGGTTTCACTGTGTAGTTTTGACTGGCCTGGAACTCATAGAAATCTGCCTACCTCTGCCACCTGTGTGTTGGATTATAGAGGCCCAGCTTAGTTCTGGACTGTCTTTAAGGGATGTCCTAAACTTAATTATTTGAGCAGTGCAGTTTCTTATGGGACTTAGAGGAGTGAGGAAACAGTCCATGCTGCATGTCTGTTAACCCATCATACCCTTGAAATCTTCCCCTCAAATAGCTCTAACCTGTTTAAAATCAAAACAATACTTTTGTTCAAATGTCAGGATTGGCTTTATGTTTGTTGTGTGTTTACAATGTGCCAGCCTCTCTATGTTACTTTTTAAATCTTTACCTCAAACCTATGGGGCAGAAACTTTCACTGTTATAGGAATGAGGACAAGGGCTCCCAAGAGCCATACAGCTAGGTTTAATCTTTGGCCTGTTTGGTTTCTTACCCTTTTACTTGTTTTATTTTCGCCTCCTAAACAGGAGGCAGCAGGAATACTGAGAAGCAGAGCGAGGTAGGAAAGGAGAATCCACTGGTAATATTAGGTTGCCTGCACCCAGGTTAAGAATTTAAATGTTAAATTGAAACTATTCCTGTTTTATAATTAAGCACCTTAAAAAAACTCAAATACATCCAACCTTTGTTTTTTAATTGACGTATTCATTGTATGTAGTACTCCAAAGCTGTTTTTGTTTGCTTTTTTTAAATTTATTTATTCCTTAGGTCTTGCTATGTGGTTTTACTGGCCTCAGACTCATGATCCTCCTGTCTCAACTTCCCCAGCGCAGGGATTACATACCTTTGCCACCATGCCTCGAGAGTCAGTCCATCTCCCTCTCTCTTTTTGTGTTGTGTTTGGTGTTTTGTTTTTAGTATCTTTCTCTAGCTCAGGATGCCCTGGAGTTCACTGTGTTGCCCAGGCTTATTTTGAACTCTTGGCCATGGTTCTGCCTTAGCCTCCTGAATGCTGGGATTACAGGTATAAGCCACCAAGACCAGTTCTGAAGACCTTTTCCTGTCTCTGTCCACTGATTCCTTATTCCTGCTCAGGTCTCTTAGAACTCCTGTTCATTTTTGTTATTATCAGTTTGTGATTCAGGTCCACGTCTGCTTTGTTTGCCACACCACTAGAGCCTGTACAAGTGTTAGGCATCCCAGAAAATAGTTCTTGGTTATGTTATGAATTTGACTTTTAGTCTTACTATTCATTGCTATTTTTAAATTTCTTGTAGCCTTGTCTGCATATCTTCTCTTTGTAGTGTCTGAGATTTGATGCCACTCTTTTTTATTTTTTCAAGATAAGAGTTTCTCTGTGTAGCCCTGGCTGTCCTGGAACTCACTCTGTAGACCAGGCTGACCTCGTACTCAGAGATCCGCCTGCCTCTGCTGCTTTAATCTGTTGGGATTAAAGGTGTGTTTCACCACTGCCTCGCTTGATGCCACTCTTAAGAGAGCTTGCCATGGGGGCTGGAGAGATGGCTCAGCGGTTAAGAGCACTGGCAGCTCTTCCAAAGGACCAGGGATCAATTCCCACCATCCACATGGCAGCTCACAACTGTCTGTAACTCCAGTTCCAAGGGATCCGACACCTTTACTCCAATGCACATGAAGTAAAGTTAAATAAATTGTTTTTTTTTAAAGAGCTTGCCACATAAAGATAGACCTGAAGTTACTCTGTTGAGCTTGCTGAGTTGAATGAGCAGTGCACCCTGGTTATTCAGGCTGGGTCAGCTTTGCACCTGTTACTCTTCCCTGGTCTCAGCTGCTCTTGATTTCTTCCTCCTCTTTTCAGCATGTTGCTTCCACAGATCTTCGAGCAGCCTGCTTGTCCTTTGACATTTGCTGCCTTTGACACTGACACCTGCCTCTAGTGTTTTTCCCCTGCATGTTGCCCCCACACTAATTTTCCTGAGATTGCTTTATGATTTCTGCTCCTTCCCAAATCTACCACAAATACTTAGGTTGGAAATCCTCAATGGTGTTTGATTGCCTGAAGGGTTTAAGTGCTTTAGCCTGTTATTTACAGATCTCTGGATTAGGAGTGTCCAATAGAAATAGAAAGCAAGCCACAAATGTAGACCACATACGTAATTTAAATTTTTCTAGTAGCCACATTAAAAAGTAAAAAAGGGTAAAATTGATTTTTGTAACATTTTATTCACTTCAAAACATACAAAATCTTAGTTTTTAAATATATAATTACAAAAAAATCTATTACTGGGATATTTTAACAACCTTTTTTCCGTGTTTAATGTTTGGAATCAAGAATGTACTTTTCACTTATTACATCTCAATTCACACTAATCACATTTCAGGTGCTCTGTAGCCGTGTGTTGTTAGTGGATGCCTTACTGGACAGAATAGATCTAAACTGTGTCTTCAGCATAGTAGAAGAACCAGACCTAGGTAATTCCAGCCACTGTCCTTTGCATAACTCAGTTCCCTTCACCTAGAAACAGCTTCATTATCCAAACATGCTAAATTTCCTTGCTGAGAAACACAGGGGAACCTGAGAGCTCTAATCTTTAATTCTTATCAACTCTGGACCTATGTGTATGTGTATGTATGTAGTATGTGCCCACAGAGGCCAAAGGAGAGCATTGAAGCCCTGGGGAGCTAGACATAAGTGGTTGTGAACCATCCACATGGAGTGCTGGGATCTGAACTCTGAGAAGACTGGAAGTGTTCTTAATCTCTCTTGCCCTTTCTGTGAAAAATTTTAACATTATTGTTTTTCTTTTTTGAGATGAGGTCTCCTTTGTTGTCCAGGCTGCCCTGGAACACCTGGGCTCAAGTGATTCTCCTCTCTCAGCCTGCTGAATAGCTAGGACTACAGGTAACACCACCATATCTGATTTAATGTCGGTTTCTTTCCATATTATCTTTACAATGTACCTGTATACAATCAATTCGTGTAACAATAACAGGTGATAAGCTTAGCAAAGCACTGATTGGTGATTTCTTGATGAATTAGAACCAGTGCCGACAGTACATAGCCTTCCTGTCCTCATCCCTGTGTGCCTGCTAAGTAGCAGCTTGATTGTCCTGGACTGTGTGTGTGTGTGTTGACATCTTCTCCCTTGCATGTCTTGAGAACTGAGTTTTGCCTTCCTCATTTTTGCTCCTTACATGGTCTGTGCTAGGAAATCTAAATATTTTGAATAAATGAATAAATGCTACCTTATTAATTCTTTTTTTTTAAAGACAGGGTCTCTCTGGGTAGACCTGGTTGTCCTGGAACTCTCTACATAGAACAGGCTGCCTCAGACTTACAGAGATCCATCTGCTTCAGCTTCTCACTATGCCTGATCTACATGTACTTTTTAAATCTTTCTAGCTGGTAATAGTTAATACTATGTCCTTTGAAGACAACAGATCATCAGTTGTGAAGGAAAATATGGATTTGGAGGACAGTGCTAATGGTTGATTGAATATGGGGCTTTGTAAATGCTGACCACTGGCATTCTACCATTGAGCTAAAGTTTCAGCTCTCTGCCATATTTTTGTATATCTCCTTTTTTTTGAGTGTACATTTTTGTATTTTTCCCTCTATTGACATTCAAAAAGCTAGGGTATTTAATGTATGCGACTTGGTATATTTGAAGTAGATTTACTTCTTTTAAAGTTCATATTGGGCTTGGTGATAGATGCCTTTAATCCTAGTACTCAGGAGACAGAGGCAAGCAGATCTTCTATGAGTTTGAGGCCAGCCTGGTCTACATAGTGAGTTCTAGTACATCTGGGATATACTGTGGGACCTTGTCTCAAAAAAAATTAAGATTAAAAATAGCTCAGTCAAGCATAGTGGCTCACATCTTTAATCCCAGCACTTGGGAGGTAGAGGCAGGTGGATCTCTGAGTTCGACAAGTTCCAGGACAACAGCCAGGGTTACACAGAGAAACCTTGTCTCAGAAAACCAAACCAAACAAAAACATCAACCAATCAACCAACCAAACAAACCAAAAACTGTGCAGGGCTGGGGAGATGGCTCATTTAGTAAGATGTCTGCTTTACAAGCATAAGAACCTGGGGTGGGATCCCAGAGCCCACGTAAAAAGTTGGACTTGGCTGTGCATGCCTATAATGCCAGCCATGGAGGGAAGTCGAGAAGAGGGATCACTGAAACTCATTGGCCAGCCAGCCAAGTTACCTGAATGAGTGACCTGCAGGTGGAGAGCAAGAGAAGAAAGGTGCCTGACATTAACCTTATGTCTGCGCGCGCGCGTGCGCGCGCACACGCACGCACGCACGCACGCAGGCACTCACACACACACACACACACACACACACACACACTCACAGTCGATACGTACATACCATACATATATACCACATGTATACCCAGTTCCCTCACACAAAATATGCTTATATGTTAACGGTTTTCAGGTTGACCAGAAATTGATGCGGAGGATTACCATACACAGGATAGGGATGTCCTATGCTATTTTATTAGGGAGAAATCACTTACTGTTAAGAGAAGCTTTTTCTTTTGCTAGCCGCTTTGGTTTATCCCCCGCCAGTCGCCTGGGCTCTGCCGCGCCAGCCTGGTTCTAGATCTGCATGAGTCCCAAATAAACACACAGGAGGCTATATTAATTATGAAGCTGTTGGCCTTGTTTGTCTCTTACTGGCTAGCTCTGCCTTAAGTAATTACCCCATAATTGTTAATCTAAGTATGTTTCTTACCGGAGAATAGTTCCCGGCGTCCTACCCCCATGGCGTCACATGTTGACTCTCTTGTGTTTCCCCTTCCCAGAATCCTCCTCGACTCCTAGTCCCTCCTATCTAGGTTTTCTATTGGCCAGACAGTACTTTATTGACAAATGCACAGGCAAATAACAGGTTACATCAGAAGCCGAGAACTGAGGTCAGTGCTCTGTTGGTCTCCGACCTCCACCAGGACCCCAAGAGAGAAAACGACCCCCCCTTCCTTTATCTCTGCCTTCCCCCACAGACCTGTGACCATGCCCAAAGGGGCGTGGTCAGTGCTTCGGGTGCATGAGATCTCTACCTACAAGAAGTAAAATTTGCAGGTGGGTTCTAGGTCAGCTTGGTTTACCTAGCAAGTTCCAGTCTAACCATAAATTAATCAATCAATGATAAAGTAGTAGTAGTTGTTGTTTGCATCCTGACTTGATCTACATCTATAATCTCAGCACTCTGAGGTATAGGCAGGAGGGTTACAAGTTGCTCTGGGCCATATAATGAGGCCTTGTCTCAACTCCCTACCCTCGTAAAAAAGATGTTTAACTTTCATGAGACTTGGTTCCCTTGTGGTTTGTAAACTGGCTGTGAAATTGGCTTCAGAAGCAGAGCTCCAGAGCAGTTCCATGAGTATTGGCATCCTGCACATGTCCATCCAGAGCCACAGCCAAGATGCAAAGTCTGAACCAGAAGTCAGAAGTCCTGGGTTTGTTTGTGGTGCTAATACTTGCTTGATTGCCAGCTGGATTCTGGGCACAGAAAGGACAGAATTCAAAAACTAGAGTGAAAAAAGGTTAAAAAGTCTTTTAAAAGCCCTCACAGAGGTGAAACGATACATTCTTCCTAGGAGGATTTCATTTCTTGCTGTTCCTCTATACTTTCTTTACTTGTTTATGCCTTAGGGCATATCATACCATGTTTTTGTGTCTGCTCTACTATATTGTAAGCACTAAATATAAAAAAAGCTTATTGTGTGTTTATGGGTTTGCCTTTCCCATAGCATTCAAGTGGAGGGCTCCAGGGGTTGCACTCAGGTTGTCCAGGCTTGTACAGCAAGCACTTTTACTCACTGTCCCATCATACCAGCCCAGAATCTAAGCTTCTGAAGACCAAAACCGTTTTTCTCTGTATTTCCAAGTCCACATTGCACTGTGTCTGCCATTGTACAGACATTCAGAGATCTAGTGAATTCCTTAAACAAATTACTTAGTTTGAGGGCTTAGCTTAGTTGGTAGGGTGCTTGCCTAGCATATACAAAACCCTGGGTTTAATTCTTTTTTTTTAAAGATTTATTTATTTATTACATATACACCAGATTGAATTGTAGATGGTTGTGAGCCACCATGTGGTTGCTGGGAATTGAACTCAAGACCTCTGGAAGAGCAGTCAGTGCTCTTAACCTCTGAGCCATCTCTCCAGCCCCATGGGTTTAATTCTTAGGAGTTCCTTGAACCAGGTATGGAGTCTGGAGAGATGGCACAGTGATTAAGAGTACTGGTTGCACTTCTGGAGGATCTGAGTTCAATTTCCAACACCAACATGGTGGCTCATAGCTGTGTGTAACTCCTTTTTCATAGGATCAAACATGGCCTTCTTGCCTCTGTGGGCTGTGCATATGTATGTCCAAACCCACACAGACATACATACAAATTAAAACAATTCACAGCCATGTGTGGTGGTTTATACTTGTAACCCTAGCACTCAGAGGTGGAGGCAGAAAGATGAGAAGTTCAAAGTCATCCTTAGCTATGTAGTAAGTTTAAGATTAGCCTAGGAAACATGGAGACCCTATTTCAAAAGCAAAACCAATAACCAATTACTTAGTTTTATAGTACCCTCGTTATTTTTTTTGCACCAGCTAGAGAATTTTGTGCCTATGAGAACTAGGGAATTGTAGTGAGATGATCTTTTAAAACTACAGATCTATTCTGTATATGTTTTACCACAACAGAAAACATTTACTTAGAAAAACAAGTATGCATGCTTGTATGACAAAATTTTCCTGGGGGAAATGCAACACACACGTCTACTCACCCCAGATAAAGATCCCGCCACAGACAAAGCATGGATGCTACCCAAATTCAACTTGGTGAACCAGTGAATTTTACTGGGTTTATAGGAGCAGAAATGACTTAAGTACGTCCGCATCACAAAGACTCACCCAGCATGGGTGGCAGCTCACAAAAGCTGGAAAACCTGGAGCACACTGTACAACCTGTTGACACTTCCACAGATTGGAGAGTGTCCTTTCTGAATAACTCTGGTCTAAACCTCTTCCAGACAGCTCAACTGGTTTCTGCTGCTTTCAGGCAACTGGGGGGACTTACCATGTTGGTTGGTTTTCTCTTCCTTCCTTCCTTCCTTCCTTCCTTCCTTCCTTCCTTCCTTCCTTCCTTCCTTCCTTCCTCTCTCTCTCTCTCTCTCTCTCTCTCTCTCTCTCTCTCTCTCTCTCTTTCTTCCTTCCTTTCTTACATTTTAATTAATTACATTTATAACTTTTTGATATTGATACATGTGGAAGTCAAAGGACAACCTGTAGGAGTTGGTTTCTCTTCTTCCACCATGTGGGTCCCAGAGATGGAACTCAGGTTGTGGGGGTTGGTGGGAAGGGCCTTCACCTGTTGAGGCATCTCTAACTCCTCTTTGTTTTTGAGCAGGGCCTGACTACATAGCCCAGGCCAGCTTCAAACTGGTAACCTTCCTGCTTTTGCCTTCCAAATGTTGGGATTATAGACATGGGCCACCACACCGAGGTCCCAGGTTCTTTTATTATTATTACTTTTTAAATAAACTTTAAAGATTTATTTATGTGTATGAATGACTCACCTACATGTATGTTTGTACTCCCTGTACATGGGTGCTTACGGAGGTCAGCTGAAGGCATCAGACATCCTGGAACTGAATTATAGGTGCTTATGAGCCACCATGTGGGTGCTGGGAACTGAACCTAAGTCCTTTGCAAAAGCAACAAGTACTCTTAACCACTGAACCATTCCCTTTATTGCTTCTTTAATGCTGGAATCAAACCCAGCATGTTATCCTTGCAAAACAAGCCTCTACCACTAATCTTTACCCAATCAGTCTTTATCTTTTTTAAAAAAATATTTGACCAGGCAGTAGTGGTGCACACCTTTAATCCCAGCACTCAAGAGGCAAAGGCAGGTGACTCTCTGAGAAGCTAGTTTGGTCTACAGAGTGAGATCCAGAACAGACAGAGCTACATAGAGAAACATTGTCTCAACAAACAAATTATATATATATTATTTTTATTTATATATGTGTACTATGTGCTTATGAATGTGGGAGCCCATGGAGGCCAGAAGAGGTGTTAGATCCCTTGTAGCTGGAGTTATAGGCAATTGTGAGCCGCTTGATGTGGATGTTGGAACCTGAGCTAGGTCTTCCATAGAAGCAGCAAGTGCTGACTGCTGATCCATCTCTCTAGCCCTCTTCCCCATATTCAAATGCTTATAAAGACACTCTGAAGTCCTCTCCAAGGAGGATGATCATCACACATCAGAATGGTGCTTGTCTCTTCTGGTTAATGCCCTCGTTTGAGTAGAGTACCTGTAAGGCATGCAGGCTGTCAGGTGGAATTAGAAAGTGGTGATTCATATCAGCTTATCTTCAGGAGCTGTGCTACAGAAGTGACCTCTAGGTCACCTGTGTGAGTGCTGATGCCATCTCTGAAGGGCTGGACACTGAAACAGTGTGAGGTTGAACAGGAAGGACTACCCAGAAGGCACATGTCTTGGGGAAGATGCTTCCTGAAGCTTGAAGGTGTTTGCATATCTCCTACATCTCCCAAGCTAGTATTAGTCCGTTTGATTCCCAAGCAGAGTTGAAGAAAGGGAGATAATACTAGTTCATTTTCCTTCAGTTGCTCCTTTTTAATTTCATCACTTTTCTTTCCTGGTCCTCTTTTGTGTTGGTCAGCTTTAAATTACTGTAACAAATTGACTCAGCAATAGTCAAAGATTGGAGATAAGTCACCTTTAAAAAAAACAAAAGGAAAGGTTTGGACTGGGTAAAGTACTGGGTTAGTTAATAGAGTATTAAAGGAAAATTAAATGTTTATTATATCTCAGAATCTCATAGTATGGGTGGTTTTGGTCCATAATCAGTTATCTTGATGCTTTTGGCCTGAGATAAAGCTGCACATTATGGAGGGAGCATATGGCAGAAGAAGCCTTCACCAAATGAGGGCTGAGAGCAGCAAGTAGAGGATGAAGAGGGGCAGGGCCACAGAGTACCCACCTACCCTTTCAGGGGACATTCCCCATGACCTAAGTTACTTCCACACCTGTTAATAGTGTTGTGAGTTAGGAACAGCCCCCAACAAGTCCTCTCCTGCTGGGCTTAAATACCACTCCCTCCCCAACCACACTACCTTTTGCTTCTTTTGTCCTATAATCACTCACTTTTTTAAAGGACCAACCATGGTGTGGGATGTGGTGTACACATGTGTAATCTCAGC
The DNA here is from genome assembly GCF_017639785.1 of Mesocricetus auratus. Lineage (NCBI taxonomy): Eukaryota > Metazoa > Chordata > Mammalia > Rodentia > Cricetidae > Mesocricetus > Mesocricetus auratus. Next base: position 84,152,613 of record NW_024429194.1, on the reverse strand, counting down.
ATTTGTGGGATAACAATTGTTTTCAGAGTGGTAGGTGACTAAGCACTGGGAGTGCTGATTACACTCAAAAGACGATAGTGACTGACATTAATGTAAATATCTATGTGGTCTGTGTACTCACTGACCTGGATTGAAAAGGACTGAGGAGATACTAGGTAAGGAGAGTATTAACACTGAGTGTAACTGTTCTGGAGTATCTTTATTAAAAATATACATAATATGGGAACTTAAAAATAATAAGTGGGGCTTTAGAGATGTCTCAATAGGCAAAGTGCTTGCTGTGCAGTCATGAGGACCTGAGTTCAGATAACCAGCACCCACGTAAGAGCAAGCCTGATAGCATGCTCCTCCAACCCAGAACTGGGAGGAGGAAACAGGAGGATCCCAGGGGCTCACTGCCAGCCAATCTAACCAAAAGAGTGGACAAAACCAGTGAGAGCCTTACCGGCAAATAAGGTGGAGTGTGGTAGAGGAGGGCACCATAGTTGACCTTTGACCTCCATCCTGCATGTGCACCCTTCACACGTGTGCACGCATGCACATGCACTGCTGTCATACAAAGTAGAAAGTGACCCTTGGCTACCTGGCATTCACAGTAGATTAGGAAACATGTCTAAAGCAGCTGCAAGGCACAGAGTTCTCACCTGGAGGAAGAAATCCAAGTCAGAAATGAGACTGCTGTCCTGAAAGAACCTCCTCTCTCCTGTACAAATCCTGTTGATGGTGCATCAGGCTCAATGATATCCTTTTCATGAGATGTTTTACTCAGGGGTATGTCTCTGTCGAATTTCTAAATATAGTCTCTGGTTAGATGAACATGAACTACACACTTTAAAATACTCTTTCACCACCTACACTTTCGCGTTTCACTCCAAAAGTTTTGTATTTTTACAGCAATATGCTTAACATTTATGATGTTTTATTTGCATTTTGGCTCAGTCCCCTTAAAAAAACAGTACACTCATTATTACATTTAAACAGTGTGGGGAGCTGAGAACCACAAGTCACTATAGAGAGGAGGAGGTCTGTGTTTATTACATGTACCTAATACATGGGTGGCTAACTGGTGATGGGGACATGCTACTTGTAAAAGACACACACACACACACACACACACACACACACACACCTCCCTCCCTCCTTTCCTCCTTCCCTCCCTCCCTCTCTTCCTCCCCCCTCCCCAAAACACAGTGAAAGGCTCTTTGTAGGACTAACAAAAACAAAACAAGAATGAAAATGTGAAACACATCACATTTCAAACCAGTGAGGACTGGTTTGAAATGTTTAAACAGGGGACCCTGTGCGCCCTGCATGGATTGTGACTCTGCCTCAGCACTTTGTGCCAGCAGGGCCTGCACTGATGCCATGTTTGCTTTGGAAGCTGATGCGTTCAGCTTATTTACTGCAGTGAGGAATGTGGATGGCACTTCCATGTCTGCCTTTAACTCATTCAGCTTGCTTCCCAGAAAGGTAACTCCAGAAGCTAGATTGCGTCCTCTGCCTTACTGTACTGCAAATGGTTGACTCTCATAGGTCCCCCTCACTGGTCAACAATCTCTAAGTACCAGAATCCTGAAAAATGGCGATACTGATCTTGAGATGATGTCCTGTCCTTTAGTTCTTTGTCCTATGGCTTTGGGTTCTTTTTGTGTTTGTTTTGCTTTGTTTTTTGAGAGTGGGTTTCACTGTGTTTCCAAGGTTGGCTCTGTACTTGAGGTTTTCCTGCCTCAGCATCAAAGGTGGCTAGGATTCCCTTCTAGCAGCTTTGGTGTGGACCCCTGGTTTCTGTTTTCAAGCCATCATCCCAGGCTCTGTCTATATTATGCCTGTTGTCCCATTCCTTTTTGCTCATAAAACATTTCCTACCCACTATTTTCTCTCTCATTGAAAACTGTGTTACTTTTTCACTCTAGGAAATCAACACCTATTTGAGCCACATGCCTTTACTTTTCCAAATATACCAACTCTCATTCCTGGTTTTCCATCTCTGACTTCTCTGGTACAGTCTTTGCTTTATCTTTCCATATGATTTTTTTCCCTTTTGGCTTTGTCTTTCTTTTGAAGGCTTGATTTATGTAAAATATCCTCTCTGCATCTGGCTACCAGTCTCTTTTTTTCTCTCACTCTCAAGTTTTCCTGGACTGGAAAAATGATGGCTCAGTGGGTAGAGCACCTGAGGACCGGGGTTCAGCTGTGTAGCATATGTCTGTAGCTGCAGGACTGAGCAGTCAGGGACAGGCAGGTCCTAGGGCTAATGAGCCAACCAATCTAGCAGAAACAGCAAACTCTAGGTTCAGTGAGAGAGTCTGTCTCAAAAAGGACAGTGGAGAGCAGTGGAGGAAGATAGTAAGGGTCCATCTCTGGCCTTTGCATGTGCACATATGGGCTAGTGTAAACATGTACACACACACAAAGTTTTCTGTAAACTGTCTTCTTTAAAATATTTCTTTGGTTTTTTGAAACAGGGTTTCTCTACATAGCTCTGGCTGTCCTTGAACTGGCTCTGTAGACCAGGCTGGTCTTGAAATCAGAGATCCACCTGCCTCTACCTCCTGAGTGCTGGGATTAAAGATGTATGCTCCTACCTCCCGGCTTGAAATATTTCTTAATCAAAGACCTTTTTCATTTTGCATCTGGAGGCACTTTTTTTGTTTTGCAAAATAGGTGCAGTTTATTATTACATATATGTGCAAAAATACAATGTATAAGATAATACAAAGTGATATATATTATATGTTGTGGTCACTATTAGAGGTTACAATTAGACACCCATATAAAGAGCCTAATTGATGTCAAGATGGAAAGACAGTTTAGGCACTCCAAAGAATAGTGAAAAAAGAAAAAAGAAATGAGCATGTGACAGAACAGTTTTGCTCAGAATTGAGTATTTGAATTCTAATCTTTTTCTGTGGTACCAAGGATTGAACCCAAGGTTTACCACAGCAAGGACTCTATGCTGAGTTGTATCCAGAGGCTTTTTAAAAAGACTGTGTGTGTGTGTGTGTGTGTGTGTGTGTGTGTGTGTGTGTGTACATTGCATTCAGTGTCTGGTGGAGACCAAAAGATGGTGTTGTGAGCTGCCCTAGGTGAATACCTAAAACTAAACTTGGTTCTCTGCAAGAGTATTATGGGCTCGTAACTGCTGAGCCATTATTCTAGGTTTTTTGTTTGTTTTTAAAGCGACAAAATTAGAGTATAATGAACTATGGAAACTCTTAATTTCATTCATTGATTCTAGTGACACTTTTACATAATATATATTTAAAAGATACATTTTAATGTGTATTTGTGAGTGCCTGCATATATGTCTGTGTGCCTCATACAGGGTTACAGATGGTTGTGAGCTGTGCCATGTGGGTCCTGGGAATCAAACATGGGTTATCTGGAAGAGTAACCCTGCGCATTTAACCAAGAAGCCATCTCCCCAACCCCTACATGGTTTTTGTTTTTGTTTTTTCGAGACAGGGTTTCTCTGTGTTGTTTTGGAGCCTGTCCTGGAACCCACTCTGTAGACCAGGATGGTCTCGAACTCACAGAGGTCCGCCTGCCTCTGCCTCCCAAGTGCTGGGATTAAAGGCGTGCGCCACCAACGCCCGGCTCCCCTACATGTTTTATACTTACAAATATGAATATTGGGCTAGCAAGATGGTAGGTAAAAGCACCCATCAAGCTGGATGATCTCAAGCAGTCTCTGAATCACACATGATGGAAGGAGAACATCAAATCCCAGTTTGCCCTCCACACAGGTACCCAATATAATAAATGTAATAAAAATTTAAAAATACAAATGCATCATTATAAAGGAAGGTATTTTTATTTTCCATTCTTCATGTCTGATTCCATTTCTTATTATACTAGTTTAGACTTGAGTTACTTTGTTGAGCAGAAGTGGTGAGATTGAGTATTCTTCCTCAGTCTTTGGTGAAGAGCATTTAGTCTTGTACTACTAAATCCTTCAGGTCACAATTTACTCATCCATTTATTCATTTTTAAGAAAGAATTTCATGCATAGCTCAGGCTGTCCTTGAACCCACTGTGTTGGGCTGGACCTGAGGTCTTCTTGCCTGACTTCCCCTTGCCACCACTGCCTGATTGCTAGGAGTAAAGGCACTGGCCACTATGCCCCACAGAATTAATTAACCCCTCCCTCCCCAAGTCATTCCTTCTGCCTCTTTCTCTAACATTCTTTAATTCTGTCTCTATTTTTCTTAGGTTTTTGGGAGATTCCCCAGTAAGACCATCTTGACATGTGGTTTCTTTGTGGGAATGCTTTGGTACCAAATTAGATTATCTAGCAATTATAGTAGCCGGGCGGTGGTGGCGCGCGCCTTTAATCCCAGCACTCGGGAGGCAGAGGCAGGAGGATCTCTGTGAGTTCGAGGCCGGGCTGGACCGATAGCCTCCAAAACAATACAGAGAAACCCTGTCTCATAAAAACCAAAAAAAAAAAAATATATATATATATATATATAGTAGTGTTCAGCTTTTCCATCTTCAGTGAGCCTTAGTATTTCTTCATTTTACTTAAGTTGTCAAGTTCATTGGTATGACACTTTATAATATTCTCTTAACGAGTATTCTTTTTTTCTTTGAGGTTTATTTTATTTATAATTGTGTGTGGTTTTTTGCATTTGAGTGCAGGTACTCACAGAGTCCAGAAGAGAACATCAGATCCCTTGGAGCTAGAGTTACAGGCAGTTGTGGGCCACTCAACCTGGGTGCTAGAAACTGAATTCAGGTCCTCTGTAAACACAGTATGCTCTCTTTATTTATTATGTATATCATGTTCTGCCTGATGTATGCCTGCATGCCAGTAGAAGGCACCAGATGTCATTATTGATGGTTGCAAGCCACCATGTGGGTGGTGGGAGTTGAACTCAGGACCTGTGGAAGAGCAGCTAGTGCTCCTAACCTCTGAGCCATCTTTCCAGCCCCCACAGTATGCTCTCTTAACTGCAGATCCATCTCTCTAGAACTCCTTACCAGTCTTTTAATATATCAGCAGTTTGTACAGGCGTGGCACCCTTTATTCTTATTTTGGTAATTTACATTTCTGTATTTTTGCCTTTGTTTAACTGGACTGCATTAATTTTATTGCTCTTTACAAAGAACCATATTTTGTTTTCATTGATTTAAATTATTAAATGTTTATTTAGTTAGTTTTGTTTTTTGTGAAACAGGTCCTTACTGTATAGTCTAGTTGAGCCTTGAAGCAACACTCTACTGCCTCTACCTCTGGGGGTGCACCACCACACATGGTTAAATTTTTTATTTGACCAAAGGTTTAATACGAAAACGTACATGACCTGAGTTTTATATCATAGTAAACCAGATGCACTGAGGAGAGGACATGTGGAAGCAATTGATGTTTCTGCTGAATACAGCCATTTCTAGTCTCATTCCAAGATCCAGTGTGCTACTATTTCCTCATTCCATTCCAGTAGTATTCTGCTGCCCATAGCTGTCATCTCCATGCAGTCATACACCAAAGAGTTCAAACAGAACAGATCTTTGCAATATTCATTGAGGATTTCTGCCACTATTTAATTTCAACGATAATTTTTTTCTCATCACTTGATTTTATTTGTATTGGGGACTGAACCTAGAGCTGTGTGTGCATGACAAGTACTCTAAGTTAGACTTCCAGCCTTTTATATTTTATTAAGATTTTGTTATTGCCAGGTGGTGGTGGCCAGGTCTTCCCACTCAAATACATTAATATTTGGCAGTCACAGTGTAGCTTTTCTTAATAACCTGGGTACACTATAAATAGTCTCATGTCAGTTCAGGTCAGATTATGCTGCTAGTCAAATTCACATTGAGTTTTGCCAACAAGTGAATTTACAGAAAACTTTTGGCTTCTACAGGTTTTTAGAGTTGAGGATTGTGAATAAAAGGGAGAGTATGTGAACTATGTTTACCTTCTTAACTCTCATGTTTGATTACTTTTGTCATCTTCAGAAAGTGAAGCTTGCATCTCTTTTTTATTCAGTAGAATATGAGACTAAATCTGTTCTCTACAGTCCAGTTAATAGGAATTAGGATACTTCTCCACAAAACTTGATCCTTAGGCAGCTGTGACACCTTCCCAGCTTCCCAGCTCCTTCCTGTACATGACTGACTTAAGCAAGGACTCCTGGTTCACTCTTCTACAGAGTCCTTTTAGAGGTGCTCTGCAATAATACACAGTAGGAAACAAAGATTTTAAACACCCACACATCACCTAGTAGGCTTCCTTTCTAAAGCAGGAGCTGCCGACTTTCTCTAGACTTACCCTTCCTATTGTCAGTCTATGTAGTAGCTTAAAAATACGTCTTTGTAGACTCTGGGTGTAGCTTTCTGGTACAGTGCTTGTCTAGCATGTAAGAGGCCCATGATTAACTGTGGCACCGTAAATAAACAAATGTTTATAAAAGAAATTCACACAGGGGTAAAATTCTAAGTAGTGTAGAAGTATAATAAAAATCCTATAATTTTTTGTTTGTTTTTCAAGATCTCTGTGTAGTCCTGGCTGTCCTGGAACTCAGAGATCTGCCTGCTTCTGCCTCCTGAGTGCTGAGAGTAAAGGCATGTGTCACCACGACTGACTTCACCCAGTTCATTTTGACCAATTTTTTTGAATAAATTCTTTCTTCTTTTGTTCAGACTTTGTATGGGACAGTTTGAGGCAAAAAAACAAAAGGACTTTAAAAAAATATTTATCTATCTTATGTGTATAATTGTTTTGCCTGCATGTATGTATGTGTACCATGTGTGTGCCTAGTGTCTGTGGAGGTCAGAAGAGTACGTAAGATTTCCTGGGATTGGAGTTACAGATGATTGTTAGCTACCATGTTGGTGCTGGGAACCAAACCTGGGTCCACTTCATGAGCAACAAATGTCTTAATTGCTGGGTCAGTTTTTCAGCCTCCAATAAAGTTTTTATTTTTTGTTTTTTTGGTGTTTTTTTTGTTTTTGTTTTTGTTTTTTGACACAGGGTTTCTCTATGTAACAGCCCTGGCTGTCCTGTCACTCACTCTGTAGACCAGGCTGGCCTTGAACTCACAGAGATCTGCCTGCCTATGCCTCCTGAGTGCTGGGATTAAAGGCGTGCACCCCCATCCTAGATAAATATTTTTGGTGTTGTAGAACCCAGGAACTTATTACATGCTAAACATATGCCCTACAACTGAGCTACACCCTCAGCTAAAATTAATTTAGTAGAAATAAAACTATGTAGTGAGACTAACATAAAAACAGTGTATCTGTCTCCTTTCTACTGTTCTGTCTCATACCTAAGGCTGGTTCTTGAAAAAGAAAAGGTCAAGCATAGTGCTTGACTGTGATCTCTGCACACTTGGGTAGAGGACTACATAATAGAGTTCCAGGCTAGTCTGAACTATTCGAGACTTCCCTTTATAAAAATGACTTAAGAGTGTCAGAGCATGTAGGTGAGAGAGAACACAGTGAGACTGAAGGTCAGAGAGGCAGGAAGAGTCAATAAGGACCTCCCACTAAGTCTACCTCTTATAAAACTTAAATTACACATTACTATTATTATTTGTGGAGGCATGCTAAGGGTAAATGTTATTTAACATTCTGAGTTTTAGTCAACAGGAACTGATTCAATTTGTTACATTTGTTGGGCTACTGAAGTTTTTGTTACTTTTATTTTATACAGTAAGACTTGAATACTAAAAACACTTCATTTGTACAAGCCATACATATTTTATCATTGACACATTGCCCTTGACTATTCCTGCTCTGCTAATGTGACCATGCTTAAGATTTCAGTGATTGTTCTGGCGTAGAACTCAGAGATCCACCTGCCTCTGCCTCCCCAGTGCTGGGATTAAAGGTGTGTGCACCACCATCCAACTGGTGCATACCATACTAATGTTATAGTTTTGACATGTATTTATTAAGGAGTCATGCCCCTTTCCAATGTAAACAGTTTCAACATTAAATCTAAATTTCATAAAATAACATGATATTTGATATTAAGACATTGAAGATCATATCTGTACTCAGCTGCTAGTCTTATTTTTTGCTGTCTGCTGTAACTCACCCCTCTATGTCTGTAAGAGCTGAATAAGATGGAAAGGATGCCTCTAAGAGTCAGCAGTACCAGATTCCAAAACTTGTAGTTCCCTGGTGTTCTTTCCCTTTATGCAAATCATCCCCTTGTATGCATCTCTTTCTAATGTGGTTAGTTTGTCCTTCAGGATCCAGAGTAGACTCAGCTGTTCTGTGAAACCTTATCTGACAACACACGCATGCATGAGCTTTGTGCCTCTGAGGGCCTCATACCTAATTTCCTCATGATATCCTTATCTTTTGTCCTGTGTCCAGCTCCTGACATGGTGTTATTCATTACTCAGTTTTGGGGACTTGTGGGTTGAGGCGAGCTCCTATGATGTAGCTCAGGTTGGCCTGGAACTCACATTGATACTGCCTCAGGCTTTCCAGTGTCGGGATTGATTACAGGAAGTGTGCAGCCATGCTTACTTTTCAGAACTTAGGGTGAAGGACAGGAGAGATGGCTCAGCAGTTTTTCTCTTCCAGACAGCCTGGATTTCATTCCTAGCACCCGCATCGTGTCTCACAACTGTAACACTAGTTTCAGGGTGTGTGGTGCCGTCTTCTGCCTCCACAGGCATCAGGATGCACGCGATGCACAGATGTACATGCAGGCAGAACACACATACACATAAAATAATAAACTAAGATAAATATTAGGCTGGGATAGTTCTAAGTGCCTGGGCATCTGATCCTCCTTCAGTGCCTGAATTCTGTTTTGCACATACTGTTTCCCTGTAATAACTTTCAGAAGGCTCAACTCCAGGGTACCCTGTTGTAGCATGAATAATAAAAACCCAGAGACAGATATTAGGATTCAAGCTGAAGATCAGAAAAGCAAAGTATCCAAGCCACTAGAGAGTTCTTACTTCTACCAAATCTAAGACCAGAGAGGAGTGATCCTGTCCTCGGTGTGACTATAGACTGCAGTGCTCTCCACCAAAGCTCAGACTGCACTGCGCTCCTGCCTTATATTCCTCTCTAGTGCTGGGATTAAAGGTGTGTCATCCCAAGTGCTGGGATCAAAGGTGTGAGCTGTTTCTTTTTAGGTCGATTCACTCTCATGTAGGCCCAGGGTGGCCTTGAACTCACAGAAATCCATCTGTCTCTGTCTCATGAGTGCTGGGATTAAAGGTGTGGCCACCACTGCCTATCCTCTTTGGCTAACTAGTGGTGCTGTGTGTGTGTGTGCGTTTGTGTGTGTGTGTCTAATTGGTGTCTTAGCCCTACATTCTGATCTTCAGACAAGCTATATTTGTTAGATTACAAACAATGTATCACTACACCCTGTAGAGGAGCCTTGCCTTTCCTCCTTAGGTCTCCTCATTAGACTTCCCTGCTTCTTCCCCTGTGTGTGCTCATGGTAGTGCAGTTTCCACAGTTGTCTGCAGAACAGTGTACAGTGTACATCTGGAAGTACAGATGCCTTATGGCTTGGTGTTCAAATTACATTACCCAAGTGCTCAATCTGGCTTTATTTCATTACACTTTGTGATCTGCAACCATTATTTAACATTTTTGAGCCTCAAGTTTCCATAGGTATAAAATGGGGATAATAATTGTGGTTCCCTCTTTATAAGGTTATTGTGAGAACTAATGAGACAGGACCTCTGAAATGTTTAGCCCCTTTTCAACACACAGGTGGCCCTCAATAAGCTCTGAATATTAATTATATCTGTCGCCACTAGACTTTGTATAAGACTTGCTTTTATTTATCTTTGAAACTTAATCCTTCACCCAGAGTCTGGCAGGGAGCAGACTGATGAATAAATTACCAGTTGTCCTCAAAACTCTTCCCGTCCTGTTTCACTTTCTTGGTGGTACCATCCTTCTTTTCAGCGCCATCCTTGATTTTTCTTCGTATCCAAAACAAAAATTTAATGTTTATCATGAACCAGGCACTGTGCAAGGCTCTGGCTCTGTAAAGAAAAACATATATTCACTACACATTGGAACTTGCAGTAGAACGGGGAAAGTCATTTAAAAAGAAAGTGGGAATAATCCCGACTCTACTTCTATGTATATATGTACATTCTCAAACTAAGTTTTAAGCAAGCACTTAGAAAATATTATATGTTGTGACAGAAATAAATGAAGCCTGTGTTTGGAGTTATCAGGAAGTCACATCAGAGAGTGGCCAGGGAAACTGAGTTTACCTTTAAGCTCAGACTGGAAATTGAGAAGCAGCAACCATAGGAGAGGGTGTTTCTGATAGAGGGAGTAGCAAGTACCATGCCATGGGAGAAAGCCTTGGCTGAATCAAGAAAATGCAATGTTGTGTGGCTCTTGGAAGTGAAGAAGGATAGAAAATTGCTTCTGAAGAATAGGTAAGTGGCATCTGTGACCCTCGGGACCTGGAAGACAAGAGAAAGGGCAAGGAAAAGACGAGACTGAGTGATTCAGTTCCAGGATGCTAGAAGATTTCTTCTGCTTTCTTTGGGTCTTAGGAATGGAACCCAGGTCCTTGAGCATGTTAAGAGCTTGGTGTGTGTACCACAGAACTATACCCCAATTCTGTTGAAGAATTTTAAGTAAGAGTAAGTCAGTCTCTAGTTTTTAAAAGTATGTATCCAAAAGACTAGGGGGATAAAGGTGGAAATGAGTGGCCAGTGAGAAACCATTAGAGTAGTTTGGCAGAAGAAATGATAATACTGAGAGAGATGAACAAATATTCTGGGAATAGACTCAGTGAGACTTACTGATAGATTGAAAGAAAGAGAAGAGGGAATAGGAATAAAGTATCTTGCCTGAAAGTCTTGTCTGGTGAGGTGTGCCCATAATCACAGGTGAAGGCAAGATTATCAGGATTTCAAGGTCTTCCTTGATTATATAGTGGATTCAAGGCCAGTCTATGCCATAGCAGACCCTTCCTTAAACCCACAGACAAATAATCAAGATTTCTGGCTTGGAAAGCTGAATATTGCATTATTTACTGAGATTAGTAAAGCAGATAGTTTGAGAGGAAAATCAGAATTAAAATTTGATCATGTTAAGTCTGAGATACTCTAAGGCACCTGGCGAAAATGTCAGATAAGTAATTGAGCATAGGAGAACTGAAGTTCCAAAGTTCCCAGCTACAGATACAAATGTGAAGGTTTTCAGTGTGGAAAAAGCACAATAATTAAACCACAGGAGAAAATGATGCCATGAAATGAAAAAGTAAGTAAAGAGGGGCTTGATCCTGAATTCTGAATTATTGTTAAAGTTTAGGGATGAGGTCAGAGGAGAATGAAAGAGAAGAGAAATAAAAACATGACAAAGAATCAGGAGAATGAAGGATCCCAGAAGCCACTGCATTTCCAGCCAGTGCCTGGAGCAGTGCCTGGCCAAGGCTGTTGTGAGTTCTTTTTAATTGAATGAATTAAAGAGTGAATTAAAGAAAAGGGAACAGTACACAGAATATAATGCTACTAGATGAGGGCATGCACTAGTCGTTGGATTGAAAGCTTGTGTGTTGCTAGAGATGGAGGCAGAATTCTTGCTAGAATGCAGTGAACATAGTGTGCATGGGAGGTGAGAAAGTGCAGATAGCAGCAGACTTCTAATGTGACAGTTTAGCTGTGAAGGAGCAGAAACGCGTTGTAGCTGAAGGTGATATCGGGTCAAAGAATTTTTCTCCATTCTCATTAATTCATAGTCACTCCTCTCTATTATAGATAGCTCTCTTCCTTTCTTTTTCCTTTTGTACCCTCCCCCAAGCTTCTTTTTCTTGACAGGATTTAACATTGTAGCCCAGTCTGACCTCAAGCTCTCAATCCTGCTACTGCCTCCTGACTGCTTGGATTACAGGTATGTGACACCATAGCTGTCTAGCAGAGACACTCTTGGGCTTCTGAGTTGCGGAGGAAGATGTTGTAAGACAGTGAGTGCTGGTTGATTGCAAGAGTGGAGTTCAGGAGAAGAAGGATAAAAAGAGAAGGAAGGGCACATATTCAGTCAGCTTTATAAAACTGGCCAGGAGTAGAAGGCAGGCCACTAGTTGTGTTATGGCTTTTTAGTTCTCAGTGAAAGATTGAGAATATTAGCTGAAAGAACAAGGAGGGTAGTATGGTACAGGAAGCGGGAAATACCTTTCTGGAAGAATGAGGAATTAGAAATCCATCTTGCTAGAGAAATTTGATAAGACTACAAATTAAGACAGTGTCCTTGTAATAATATTGAATATATAATAAACACTGAATTATACAGTAAAGTATATAGCAACTGTGCTGAATCGAGTGCTCATCACTGCCCTTAGCATGGGGTTGTATGGCTAGGGATGTAGCATAGCAGAGTACTTGCTAGCATGTTTGAGATTCTGGGTTTGATCTCAGCATTGAGACAGAAAAGAAAAAGTAACCCTACTTTGCTAAGTCCAGAATTGTGATATTTGATAGGAAGAACCCTTGAAGAGAGTTGAGAGTTTCTTCATGGGAATGGTTATTTGGTTAACTGTGAAATATAAGTTTAAGAAAAAAGTTAAGTGAAGGAAGAGAAAATGGAGCCAAGGAAAAGCCAGTGTCATAGCTATTACGAAGTTGTTTTCAAGGGGCACTTGAGTAAGTAAGCTAGAAAGTCTAAACAGCAGACTATGTTTGGAGGTAAAAAGGGGGATTAAACAACAGCTTTCCCTTTATTGAGTTAAAATTTCCCAGCCACTGTTACATAAAGTCTTCTTTACAATATCACATTTGAAGATGCTGGGATAAAGTGTTTTGTGTACAAGCTTAAGGAGCCAAAAATCAGGTTCTTAGTACCCATATAAAAGCCAGGTGTGGCCATATGCATCTGTAACTTCAGTGTTTGGGTACATGGGGGAGACAGGTGGATTCTGGAGAGGCTCGCTATCCAGTCAATTAGGCTGAGTCAGTGAGCTCCAGGATCCGTGATAGATGTTGTCTTAAAAAATATGGTGGAGAGTGATAGAGGAAGCTGGACCTCCAGCTTTCATCCACTTGCATCAATACATACAACACTGAAAAAAATGTAAAACAAACATCCAAAACATTACATTAAAAAGTAGCTCGTGCAAAGCCAGATGGTGAACGTGGGATATAATTGATAAGACGGAAGTTTAATGTGCAGTCAGAATAGCTGCCTTCTGCAGGTGCGTTCTGAAATGCTTCCCATTTTCCTTCTCACTCAGTTTTGATTACTACTTCCAGTAAAGAAATTTTTGCTAACTTTAGTGAGCATGGATGTTGATCTATTTTAGTTGGTCTTATTGCTGATGATATTGAAATATGTATTGGAGTATATAAGTATAAACACTCTTTCCAAACATTTTGATTTGGTTAGATAGAACATCTTAAATCATTTCAGAGCTGCTAGCTAGGGTGTTGTCAGTTAATGATATCATATACTTCAAAAGTCCTTACTGCTTCCACTACCACAAAAGCAGATGACCACTGTGTTGTTAATGAAAGAAGAAATGTTCTTTGGCTTATTACAACAGCTTCAAATGCTTGCTTTTTCCTCACTCCCATGTGCCTTTACTAAGGAGGAATAAATTAGACAATTTATAATGAAAAATATAACTTTGCTTTAGCCTAATTGAGTTTATTTTCTCTTGCACATGAGAAAACCGAGAGGTGAATAGTAAAGGGAAGGCCGATGTAGAAACGCCACAGCTTGTTGCTACGTCTGCTCCTTTAATTCATCCTTGACTGTACATCTCTTGATGGTGGCAAGGCCATTTCTCTCCTTCTCTCAATCACATACACACACAAGAAAGACAGACAGACAGACAGACAATGAATACTAGTGGGTTTTGACAACTCAAGAATAGATGAGTAGTCCAAAGGGAGGAAACAGGTCAGGTGTTTGCTAAATTTGAAAGAAGTGAGATTACACTTCTTTTATGCTGTCTCTGCTTTGAGGAATCTAAGTAAATCTAAAGTGAGATTTGTTTGAATAAAATACAGCTGACAGTTGACACCAACCAGTATAGTTTCACTTGTTTTGTCCAAGTCAAGCTTCATGACAGGTAACTTTCAAGTCCATCTCTGTCTTACCAAATATTTTGATGGTTTGGTAGGTAACCCACTTTAAGCAGTATCTAGTTTAGTAATTCCAGTTGAGCTACTAGTTCATGTCTGATTCTGTAGTCACATAAATGGGATTATATAATATGTAATATTTCAAGTCTACTTTTTTTGGAGATAGGGTTTCTCTGTGTAGCCTTCCTTAGCTGTCCTGGAACTCGCTCTGTAGACCAGGCTGACCTCGAACTCACAGAGATACGCCTGCCTCTGCCTCCCGAGTGCTGGGATTAAAGGCGTGTGCCACCACTGCCTGGCTCAAGCCTACTTCCTTTACTCAGCTTATTTTTAAGGTTTATATGTGGGAGTTTGTGTCAGTAGTAGCTTGCATACTGCTCAGTATTTGTCCATTCATCAGTTGATAGACTTTTAGATTGATTACTTTCCTAAACTGTCATGAATAATATTGTTGTGAACTTTAATGGATATATAAGGATTTGTATAACATTATATAATCACTAATTGGCCAAATGAGAAATGTCTAAAAGTAAAAATTAGAAATTTTCATGGTAAGACATTTTTAACCAAAACTGTCTTATCTTAGATATCAGGTAGAAATTTTAGATTATATTCTTCTTAAATTTTTTTGAGATTATATTTATTTTTATTTTATGTATTACGGGTATTTTGCCTGCATGTGTGTCTGTGTACGTTTTTCATGCAGTGCCCCAGAAGCCATAAGAGGATGTTGGAATCTCTGAAACTGGAGTTACAGTTATGAGCCATATAGTGAGACACTATCCCAAAAAACAAAACCAAAATAGTCAGTACCTAAGTCTAGCTTAGTGAACAAGCTAGTTTATTGGGTTTGCTCTTAAGAGCATAGATGGCTTTCCAGAACAGCTCCATCACCAAAAAGTCTCACCCCAATGAAGATAACAACTTCCCCACAGTTGCATAGATTGAGCACTTCCTCAATTAACCTTCAACCCACTATACCCTAGCATATCCCGAGACCAGGGATCACTGGGGCAGATTGACATACAGTTGGCATCAGGGCACAGAACTGGTGGCTGGAATCTCTGCTGAGGGTCTCTTGTAGGTGATCACAGTTGCTCTGATTAAGATGAAAGTGACTTATGCTTGGAGGATAGGGTTCCATAACACCCAGGTGTTTTCTCTGACCTAGGTGCAGTTCAAGGACTTATATTTACGTGTTTAACCTTCATTACTACTCCTTTCTTTCCTTTGTGTCATCCCCACTCCCAGCTCCTTCGTTATTTTTTGAGATCTCAGAGTTTCTCTGTGTAGCCCCCTGTCTGTTCTTGAACTTGATTTGTAGACCAGGCTAGCCTTGAACTTAGAGATCTGCCTACTTCTGCCTCCTGAGTGTTGGGACTAAAGGCTTCCACCACCATGCCCTTTACCATAGTCACACAGCAAAAAAAAAAAAAAAAAAAAAAAAATGGCAGATCTGGAATTTGGACAAGGTAGTCTGATTCAGTCCCCCCTAAAAGATTTCCAGTAGGAAAGACACTGCCTGGAGCATGCTAGCTAGCTAGGCCTACATGGTTTTCTATCGTGACTGAAAGTGAAGAAGCATATGGATGGGGGTGGGGGTGGCAAAGGTCTGGGCACCTGAAGGAAGAGCTCAGCCAGTTATTGGGAGAATTGGGGTTCTGTGATCTAATTTGTAAAGTTTTTACCACACATCCCACTTAACCTTCATTTGTTTGTTTCTGGTTTGAGGCCGGTTGCCCAGGCAGTCCTTAAACTTGTCATGCATCTGCCTCAGGCTTCAAGAAGTGCATTCTGTTTTGCTTTGAATCGTTTTTATTATTGTAAAGTATATCACACAATCAGAAATTACAAAAGGGCTCAGTGGTAGAGGGCTTTCATGGTATGCAGGGGGCACCCGGTTAAATCCCTAGAACCCTCCACCCAAAGTGTGTAAAATGAAAATGTCAAATTTAATGAATTATTTTAAAACAACCACTTTTCTTGACAATAATGTAACCTAGCAGCTCCCTTCTAACCTTTGTCATAGTGTCTGCCCTCCTTCTTACAGGTTAGCTCTTCTGTTTTATTTTCCTTTCTAATCACCTATGCCTCCTCACAAACACTTCTGATTTGAACACGTGGAGCCATGTGCTATGCATCCTTTTACCTGCGCTTTCAAGATTCACCAATGTTGTATGACCTGCACTTTATGTCCATGGTGTGAACACTCCACAGTGTCTTTACTGTTCTGCTGTTGTGAATATCCAGGATAGTCACAGCTGGGAGTGTCAGGGGACAAAAAACACTTAGTTTAGTAAAAAGTTAATAATAAGCTGTATTGTATTTTTCCTTTTTAATTTCTCTTTGATGCTAAGAATGTAGTCCAGAGCTTCATGTATCTTAGGTAAGTTACACCCTCAGTACAACTGCTCTGTATTTCCAGTCTGTATCTGTTTTCAATAATCAGTGGCTTTTGTTTTGAAAATTCCTTTTCTATCTGTGGATTTAAAAACCATAATACCTCCTGAAAACATTATTATATTTCATATTTGAGTATGTAGCGTATCTAGAATTGGTTTTTAAGTTTTCTTTTTATTACTTTTACATTACGTGTGTGTGTGTGTGTGTGTGTGTATGTGCCATGAATGCAGATGCCCATGAAGTTCAGAAGAGAATGTTGGATCCTTGGGGCTGGAGTTACAGACTGCTGTGAGCTGCCTGATATGGGTGCTGGGAACCTAACATGAGTTCTCCCCAAGAGCAGAGTGTGCTCTTAATGACCGAGCCATCTCCAGCTCCTGAAACTGGCTTCTATATTTGGTAATTCTTGACTGATTTATTAGTGCTTCTCTAATTTCAGGGCTGTTTATGTTTTATTCAGATTTTCTGACTGTCCTTAGCAGGGCAGTTGGTCTGAATCATCTAGTTTACATTCCCAGTATCAAAAATATCTTTTGAAGTTTTGGTTTCATTTTGACTTAAAAATGATTTGTTCTTGTGCAAGGCCCTGGGCTCACTCTGAAGCAAATACAGAAAACAAAAATCTTCTTCTCTGTCTAGTTAGGGAGCCTCACTGAATATATTTACTAAAAAGTTTTTAAAGGCCCAAAAAACTGTGCTTTATATATTGATGACAGTTCCTATTTTTGTATATTACTTTTTCATTTAAACCAATAGAGGCTTCTGTTTCTTCAGAACTTCTGGGTGTAAAATTCTGTTTAACCTGCTTTATTAACTGAACAGGACTTTATTTATGGTAGATAATTTCAGAACTCTAATCGATGGAAATTGAAACACATACTCCCAAACTTGTACTTGCTAGTACAGCAGTTTAACCTTTACAGTAGCCACAGTGGTCAACCCCCCTTTCTCTGTTTATCTGGAATTTAAACTTTTCTTTTGGACATAGATGGACTGTATGAAAACCACAACCAGAATGATTTTAGTTTGTACCATAAAATATGAAGATAATGTTTTTGGTTGATGGCAACTAGATCAGTGACATACGATGCTCCAGGAACTGTTTTTACAGCATTCAAGATGCATGGGGACAGAATAGCAAAACTCACATGATCCATTGGCAAGGAAAAACTGGCTACGTGGCTGATGTTAAGTTTGCTTTTGAAGGCAGTCAGATCAAGAAATGTCTGAAGACTCTGAGACTGCAGCAGGGAAAGGATTTTGCAGTTAGTAAACAGCAGCAGGAAGCTGTGGCAAGGCAGTTTGCTGGTAAGCCATTTGCAGCTTCTAGCTGCAGAACAGAGACTCTACAGAGAAAAATCTGATGTGGCCTTCAGGGAATTCTGCTCAAGGCAGTGAAGACACTAGGCTGCCATGCCAGAGTCTTGATGTCCCATGGTGCTGTCAGTGTGACTTTGCCTTGCCCTGGCGTTCTAAGGGCTGTGAGATTTAGCAGGGACTGAGTTAGCTTTGTTGATGTTTTGCTGCCCTTTTATGTTAGACGGGCCACATACTTCCTTCTCGCTCCTCTGCTTAGATTATACTCAGTACCTTTTATATGATTCTTAAAGTGTGGCCCAGGGATGTCCCCTTGCTTAATGTCTCAGTTAGGGTTCCTGCTACTGTGGTAAATACCACAACCAAAAGCAACCTTGAGAGGAGAGTTTATAACATTTTATAGCTTGTAATCCCCATCTTCTAGGGGAGTGACGACTTGAGGCAGGAACTGAAGCAGAGGCCGTGGAGGAATGCTGTCATTGGCCTTCTCCTCATGATTTTCTCAGCCTGCTTTCTTATATCCCATAGTACCACCTAACAAGGGTGGCGTATCCTACAATAGACTGGGCTCCCACATCAATCACTAAGTAAATAGACCACTGGCTTGTCCTCGGGCTAATCTAGTATGGGCATTTTCTCATTTGACATTCTCTCTTCCCAAATGACTCTGGTTTAATATCAAGTTGACATAAAACTAGCCAGCATACTTAACATCAGTCTTTCAAGGAATTCTCTAAGTCTCAACTAATTTATTTTCTACTGGGCTTCAGTGGGCCTTTTTGAGTCATTCTCTCCTGGGAGCACAGAATTTTCCCAGAGGATCCAGGACATTTGCTAAGACCAAGAGTAAAAGCACACATTAGTGCTCAGCTGTTGTCTCTTAAACTAGGCTTTAAAGAAACTTACCAAAACATAAGACACTGGTTCTTCCTCATATTACTTTGAGATATAATTTGAATTTTGAAAATGTTATGACTTTTGTTGGTAGTTTTCTTTTTACTTTCCTTCTTTTTTTTGAGACAATCTCAAAATATAGCCCTGGCTGGAACTCACTGTGACTTAGAATTTACAGAGATCTGCCTGCCTCTGCCTCCTGAGTGCTGGAATCAAAGATGCAAACTAAACACCTGGCCTTGTTTGTAACTTAATAAACAAATACGGTTTCATACTTTTAGCCGTTTAGTGTGATAATTGTAGTAACATAAGACCACTTTGGAGTCCTCTGTAGTTTTTTGGCTGAAATGAGATCCTGAGATGAATAGGTTTGAGGACTATTTTTTAAAAAATTTATTTAAAAGATTTATTTATTATATAAACAGTTTTTTACCCACAGGCCAAAAGAGGGTACCAGATCACATTATGGTGGCTGTGAGCCACCATGTGGTTCCTAGGAATTGAAAGTGCTCTTTACCGCTGAGCCATCGTTCCAGCCCCAGGACCATTGTTTTAAAATCTATCAACTTCATTTGGAATCACAGTTTCTCTTCCTGAAGGAGGCATGGATTTCCTCTTGTAGTGGTATGAATAGATATGAACTCCATAAACTCATGTGTTTGAATGCTTGACCTGTAAGTAGGGGCACCATTAGGGGATGTGGTCTTGTTAAAGTAGATGTGGCTTTGTTAGAGGAAGTGTGTCACTGTGGAGGTGGGCCTTGAGGTCTCAGATGTTCAAGCTACACCCAGTGTGGCACCCAGTCTCCTTCTGTTGCCTTCATTTCAAGATGTAAAACTTTCAGCTCTGCCAGGTGGTGGTGACGTACACCTTTAATCCCAGCACTTGGGAGGCAGAGGCAGGTGAATCCAAGTGAATTTGAGGCCAGCCTGGTCTACAAAGTGAGTTCCAGGAAAGCCAGAGCTGCTATACAGAGGAAACCCTGTCTTGAAAAAAATCAAGCCAAAACAAAGAAACAAACAAAGCCCCTCTCAACTCCTTTTCCAGCACTATGTCTGCCTACATGCCACCATGTTTCCCACCATGATGAAAATGACTAAACCTCTGAAACTGTAAGCCAGCCCTAACTAAATGTTTTCTTATAAGAGTTGCTGTGGTCATAGTGTTTCTCCACAGCAATAGAAACACTAAGACATTCTCCACTTTCTATGCATTCTGTAAACTTTTGTGCCACACAGCTCGGTGCTTAGTTTCTTTTTTTAGGGGAGGGGCTTTTTTTGGTTTGTTTGTTTTGAGACAGGGTTTCTCTGTGTAGCTTTTGGAGCCTATCCTGACACTCTCTCTGTAGACCAGGATGACCTTGAACTCACAGAGATCTGACAGCCTCTGCCTTCCCAGTGCTGGGATTAAAGGCCTGCGCCACCAACGCCTGGCTAGTGCTTGGTTTCTTTATGTATGATGTGAGTGACAGGTTATGCATTAGGTGAGATTTCTTCAAGACTTTGAGGGTACACTATGCCCAGTGTAGTATAAACCTATGTTCACAATTATTTGCATCACTGTTGTTATCCATATCAATATCTAACTCATTGGTTTATCTAAGAAGCGGTGTACATCTAAAAACTTGGCAACAGTTGAGCATGATGGCATAACCTACAATCCAAGTACTCTGGAGGGTGAGGCAGGAGGACCATCATGTAGCCCAGTTAGGAGAGTGTCTACCAATCATGAACAGAGCCCTAGGTTTCATCCCCTGCACCCCACCCCACCCAAAAAGGCTGGTGTGATAGTTTATGCCTTCATCTCAGCATTGGAAAGCAATGGTAAGAGAATACTGTGACCTTGAAGGTCATCGTGGTCCACATAGCAAACCTTGCCTCAAGGAACTCAAGTAAACAGAATTAATGTGCAGTATAGGAGAATAAAGACTTTTCTTTACTCATTATAATTGGGTTACAAAAAAAAAACCCATTCTGCCGAGTCAGATATGGGTGTAGACACCTGTAATCAACAGTTGGGAAACTAAGGCAAGAGGATTGCCAGTTCTAGGCCAGCCTGGGCTATACGGTTTGAGGTTAGAGATTAGGGTATCTAGTGAGACTCTGTTCCTCCAAACAAAAAATAAAACATAAAAAATATCAGAGCTGGAGAAATGCTCAGTCAGTAAAGTCCTTGCAAGAAGTCCTGAGTTCAGTCCCTAGAAACTAGGCTGGGTGTGGTGGTATGTTCTTGTAATTCCAGCACTAAGAGGTAGAAGACAGAAAATACCCGAGGCTCACTGTCCAGGTAGTCTAGGTTAACTGATGAGCTCCAGGCTCTCAAGAGAAGTAGACCTACACACACACACACACACACCACGTACATACATACATGCATTCTCCCCCAGAACAGGCATGACAATCAATGAAATAAAACATTTTTATGTGATCAGCAGTTATAGTGAAACCTGACTTCAGCCATTCTCAGAAAGCTTGATGAGCACAGTATGCTGTACTTCACAAACATTCTGAAAAGCTGGTTGAGTTGAATTAACTACTGTTCCTTATGTGTAGTACTTATTCCCCCACCAATGCTACCCCAACTTCCAAGAGACAGTAACTTGTGTTCAGGTTTTCAGAAGGCAGTCATTTTCTCAAGCCTTTTTGTTAAAGAATTGACAATTTGTCCTGGATGCAAGCTGGAGGACCTAACAATTGAACAAACTGGCTTAGTAGCCCAGGGTGAGATACCTATCTTTCTCATTATTCCTGGTTCAGACTGCCCTCCTACACCAGGCAGCCTTCCCTGATTTTCCAGATAGAAGAGTAAATTTGACACTTTAAAGTCATAATTTTACATCCAGGTATGGAAGGCCAAAGCAGTTGGATCTATGTGAGTCTAGGACAGCTTGATCTACATAGTAAGTTCTAGGTTTCTGCCAAACCAGTTCCAAGGCTTCCTCTACTGCTGAAAGTAGCATGTGCCCTCTGTACAGTGCTTTTCAAAAGAGATGAGTAAGTTGTAATATGGTATTGAGTTGACTTTATTTTTCCTAAAAATGTGTGCTAGTCCCACAAAGGGTTTCTTGAGAATGTCTCTTGAGCTGGCACTGTATTAATGATACTGATGAAGTGTTAAGTGGCCCCTCTGATGCAGACTGTCTTAGTGTTCTGTTTCTGTGAAGACAAACCATGACCAGGAAAACTCTTAAAAAACAAAGCATTTAACTGCAGTATAGGTAGAGTTTTCCTGTATCTTGGCAGTCACTTCCCAAATAACCATTCAGAGACTTAATGTAAAATATAAATGGTTGGCCAATAGCTAAGACTTGTTAATAGTTAACTCTTGCATTTTAAATTAACCCATATTTTTAATCTATGCTTTGCCAGTACAGCTTGCCCATCTTGCTTCTCTCTGCATCTGTTTGTGACTCCTGACTCTGCCCCTCTTCTTCCCAGCATTCTGTTTGACTCTCCCCCTAACCTTATGCTGTCCAGCTACTGGCCAGTCAGCTTCTCTATTAAACCAACCACAGCGACATATATCCACACAGTGTAAAGTAATTTTCCACATTGGCGTTTGCTTACAGTTTCAGAGGTTTACTCCATTATCATGGCAGGGAGCATAGTGGTACACAGGCAGACATGGTGTGGAAAGGTAGTTGAGAGCTCTACATCTAGATCTGCAGGAAGCAGAGGAGAGCTACGCTGGGCCTGGCTTGGGTTTTTGAAACCTCAGAGCCCATCCCCAGTAACACACCTGCAAGGTCACACTTACTCCAACAAGGCCACACTTCCTAACCCTTCTCAACAAGTGCTACTCCCTGATGACTAAGCATCCAAATATGTGAACCAGGAACCATTCTTATTCAAACCACCACACAGAACATACCTTCAGGAAGCTTCTAACCTTGTAGCCCACATATAAACAAGCCTAGGGAGTATTGCCTTTACAGTTACCAACACAGAGGAAGGGCACATTCAGATTGTCTATGAGATGAGATGGTGTCAAAGATCTCACAGAAAAGATTGCCTAAACCTGTGTCTGTCTGCAAATTGAGAAGTTTGGCCTGTGGGTGCCTCTAACAGGAAATAGCTTGTACACAGGCACATGAAACCATGGGTGCTCTAGGGAAACGGAATTCAAAGTAGCTTTGTAAGATGAAGCCAGAGAGGCAAGCAGGTACTGGACCTGGTATAACATGGAGTAGAAATTATATTTTCTTAGTCAAGATTTTGCTCTTTCGGAATGTCATTCTAATGTTGGAGGTAGGTGGGTATTGAGGATAAGAAAACCATTTGTTTTGTTTTTTAAGACAGCTTTGGAGTCTTCCTGGCACTCACTCTGTAGACCAGGCTGGCCTCAAACTCACAGATATCTGCCTGCGTCTGCCTCTTGAGTACTGGGATTAAAGGCTTGTACTCCCACAGCCTGGCAAGAAAACCAATTTTTAAAGAAAGGACTAAAACTAGTAAAAACAGACGAAGTCAGTGAAATAGACACAGGTAAGAAAAATCACACTGGAATGTTAGAGGTTAGAATTTGGTGCTAGGAAGGAGCTGATGACATGGTTAGAGGTCTGATTTAATGAGGCAGAGGGAGGACACTTGTTGGAGACAGGCTGTTTGAGTTGTAGTTGTGCTGAGTTTAAGGACCTGTGACACAGGAGGTAGAGAAGTCTATTGGCAATAGGCAGTAATGTATCTGGTTCTAGAGGTTGGGGGTTACATTTAAAAAAAAAAAAGGTAAGAACATTGCAACTACAAACACAAGCTGGTTTTTCAGAGCTGGGCTTAGTGGTGCACACTTGCATCAGGAAGTTGAGGCAGGAGGAGCATGAGTTCAAGGCCAGCTTAGATTATATAGTGAGACTCTCACTTAAAATAAAAGGAAAAAACTTTTTTCAGCAAATATGAGTAGCAAAGGAAAAAGGAACACCAGCACAGAATTTAGGATTAAAAGGATATGTGTAGTTGTGGGTTTTGTTTGTTTTTTACTCTTTGCCCTTTACTCATATGGGGACCCACCATCCAGCTCCCAAGTAAATACATGGAGTCTCATTCTTGCTTATGAATGTCTGGCATTAGCTTGGCTTTTTTTCTAGCCGGCTTTTCTTAAACTATCCCCATGCACCTTTTGCCTCTGGGCTTTTTGTTAGTTTTCAAATATCTGTACTGGCCTGTCCCTGGTGTTCTGACAGGATATGTCTTTGGCTGCAGCCACCAAGAGCACCACCTGTGCACATTCACTACATTCCCTTTCAAAAGGGTTCTGCCCACCTCCCATCCTTCTCTCTTTCCCTTTCTGTCTGCCCCCCCACCTGTCTCTCTGTCTTGTGCTCTCCCCCTTCTTTTTCTCTTCTACTGCTCCTGTTCCCCAGAGGCCAGTCTCCCCTCTTCCCTTCCCTCTTTCCCATTCCCCTTCCCTAAGTAAAAACAAAACAAAACAAAAAAAACCTCCATGTGAGCTCTGTTCCATGGTGTCTGTGCCATTTTTTAAATTACAATGCTTTTACCTTTCTCTATTTCTTTATATCTTTTCTTTCCTTCTTATTCCATGTCTGGCTGGTGGCTGGGTGGCTGACCCCTGGCATCATCTTCCTCTCCTTTACTCACTCCTCTCTCTTCACTTTTTCTCCTTTTATTTATTCCCTCTGCCTGGCAGCCCAGCCTATCCCTCTAGTGCCTAGCTATTGGCCGTTCAGTCCTCTATTAAGCCAATCAGGTGTTTTAGATGGGCAAAGTTACACAGCTTCACAGAGTTAAACAAATGCACCATAAAAGAATGCAATACATCTTTGCATCGTTAAACAAGTCTTCCATAGCACAAACAAATGTAACACATCTTCAATATTCCATAACAGATGTGTATTTAGGAACAGGCAGACATGAACATTTCTAAAATATTGACCTAAATTGAAGCTGTGAAGGTAGCATTTCCAAATATTGGGGCAAAGTAAACCCTGTGTTTTGTTGGTTAAACACTCTTGCCTGCTTGCATCTGTGTTCCTAGGCTTCTGCTCTTAGTTACGGAATTTAACCTTTTTTTTTCTACTTGGGCTAGCTGTCCCCTTACAGAACTGGCTTAGAAAGACCTTTCCACTCTCTTTGCTGGTATTCTGTACTTCTCTTACATGTACAGCTTCACTTACGTTACCACCCTTGGACATCTTTTTTGTTTTTTGTTTTTTGTTTTTGTTTTATTCAAGATGAAGTTTCTCTGTGTAGCTCTGGCAGCCCTGGAACTCACTCTGTATACCAGGCTGAACTTGAACTACAGAGATCCGTCTGCCTCTGCCTCCCTGGTGCTGGGGTCAAAGGCGAGTACCACCACCACTGAACAAGTTGGTAAATTTTTCAGAGAATAGAGCTAAACGATGTCTTCTGGACATGACAGGACCACCACACTCATGAATTTATAGCAGCTGTGGCTGCCTGTATAAGACCTGTTCTAGATCAAGCCTTTGCCTCCCAAGTGCTGGGATTAAAGGCATATGAAGCCACAACCTGGTCCCCTGGACAGCTTGATAGCAGTTGCCATCAGTGTACACAGTCATTAGTTTTCAGTGTTCGTTTGTGTCTCATTTAAAGTGTTTAATTTCATAGGCCTATCATCCTGGTAATTGGAAGGATGAAGCAAGGATATTTGAGGTTAGCCTGAGCTACGTAGGAAGACCCTATATCTCACACTCCTACCCCTGCAAAAACAAAACAAAAACCCCAAAACAACAGTGACCAAAAAAAATCCACAAAAGTAAGGCATTGCTTGTCTAGTATGCACAAAGTTCTGAAATCAGCTGGGGTGCAAACCTTTAATCCCAGTGCTTGGGAAGCAGAGGCAGGGATCTCTCAGTTTGAGGCCAGCCTGATCTACATAGCAAGTTCCAGGACAGCCAAGGCTACACAGGGAAACTTTCAGAAAACAAAGACAAAGTCTTAGGTTCGATCCCTAGTACTTTAGAAGTAGCAGGGAGATCAGAAATTCAAGTCTTTCTCCCCTATAGAGGGAGGTGGGGCCAGCCTGAGGTATATGAGATCCTGTCTCAGAAAACAAATCAATAAAAATATGCAGTAACAAAAATATGGCCAGGTGGTGGTAACACACACCTTTGATCCTAGCACTCGGGAGGCAGAGGCAGGTGGATCTCTGTGAGTCTGAGGACAGCCTGATCTACAGCATGAGTTCCAGGACAGGCTCCAAAGCTAAACAGAGAAGCCCTGTCTTGCAAAAACAAAACAAACAAACAAAAAAGTGTAGTGTTTTATTTTGGTGTTTTTGTTTGGGTGCTTTTTATTTCTTTGTTTTTACTGTGCTGGAGTATAGCATATTCCTTAACAGTCTGCATTTCAAGAACACACACACACACACACACACACACACACACACACACACACATATATGCTGATTACAGCAGTGAGAACTAGGAAGGATGGTGAGGGGAGAGACTGAGTGATGAAGGGCTTTTTCTGTGCTGCTTGAATTTTTTAAATGAGAATTAAATTGAATCACACTGAATAGTTAAGTTTGAAAATTAAAAGCCTGTCATATCAGAGGTGATACTAGAAAAGTAAGTGTCATTTGTTGAATATATATGTCTTTTACTTTGCCATATTCTCTAGGAAACTCTCATCTGTAATTATATCCTGTGAGTTCAGTTAAATGCCCAACTGTAGTCTATTTCAGTTTAGCAATACCTGGGGATGGATGAGTCGGAGGTCTGCAGATTCTCTCGCTTCTCCTTAAGAAATTACAGGAAACTGGAGTAGTTGGTAGCTTACCACCACGACATCTCTTATAAGGGAAATACTACCGTGGATAACTTAAACTGTTAGTTTTAGAATCAGTGTTTATGCTTCTCTTCGATATGGATGTACTTGGTACAGATAAGTCAAGAAGCTTTTGAGAAGCCCAGTTTGAGAATACCTAGAATCCAGGCATGGCAGAGCACACAGATAATCTCAGCTACTTGAGAGACTGAGGTGGCACAGTCACTTGAGCCCAGGAGTGCAAAGATGCCCTGTCCCTTATAAGGAAAAGAAAACACCTTGCTCATCTGTTCCTGTCACAGTGTCCTTTTGCCCTCGATAATGTCAGTCAGTTTCCAAGATGACAGTGAAACAGGCAAAGGACCTTGTCAGTTACCATCTCCACCTAAAGTTGTCTGTCAAGAGCTTATGTAATAATGAGCTGCATTGTGACATTGGTGTAGAGTTTGGACTGATTATAGATCTAGAGAGAAGTTATGGGTCAGTCTGGACAGAAACTTTAATCAGAACAGAGAGCTAAAATGAGACAGTGTTGTTCTCTTGATAATCAGAGGCTGACAACAAACTTCAGAATCTGGCCCTTCTCTGAAGTGCCAAGAGTCACATGTAACTATATAGCATTGAGTTTTCCAGGAGGAGCAGATCCGTCTGGGGAGGTGCAGCCATCCCCTTTAACTTTCTTCAGTGCCATTTGATGGGGAACTGCCAACATTATTGCATTAAATTCCAGGGATGCAGTTGGAGTTCACTTCAGCACATTTGATGGACATCTGCTCACCAAATGAAAGATGTGCAAAACTTAATCTTTGCTGTCAGGGGGCTCATGTTGGGAAAAGAAGACAGACACATGTATATTTCCAATATAACACAATATATCTCAGAGGAAGATCTGGAAAAGTTCTGGAGGGGACACCAGCGGCAAAGGAGAGGAAGGGAATCAACAAAGAGCCTCTAGCAGCAATTAGCTCATGTGTGGTGGACAAGGAGACTAGATGCCAAGTCAGAATGCATAGTGGAGAAATGGGTCTGGCAAGTTCTTTTTTAAAAACCTGCACTAAAGGAAATGGATACTTACTCATTTTTTTTTGGTTTTTTGACACAGGGTTTCTCTGTATTGTTTTGGAGGCTGTCCTGGAACTTGCTCTGTAGACCAGGCTGGCCTCGAACTCACAGAGATCCGCCTGCCTCTGCCTCCCGAGTGCTGGGGTTAAAGGCGTGCACCACCAACACCCATCTTACTTACTCATTTTAAGTCACAGCATGCATAAAGGTCACATTTGCTTTTGAGATTGTTTTAACAACAGTGTGTATAGCAGAAGCATGAGAGAGTAATTAAGATAGTTCTAATTCTGCTTGTAATACCATTGGTGTATTGATTCGAACAGTGTTAGGTATGGAAGCAGAAGTGGTGGTAGATATGGTCATTCAGTAAAGTACCATTTCAACCATTGTGACATACTGGGGACCTAAAGCTATTCCTTATAGTGTATAGCCACTATAAGCATGGGAAATGGCATGTCCTCTCATAGACAAAACATGAGGTTGGTTGTGAAACAAAAACTAGAGACAGTTTTCTGACAGCCTGGACTGGTCCTTGTTTTTGCCCATCTCTGCACACAATAGGTGCATTCTGAGTAGGAGAGAGACTTGTCATTAGACAATAAAGTCACCAGTGCATTTACTAGCTGCTGGTAATGAGCTGAATTAAAGAGATCATGCCAACTGTTATTTGGCAGTGGGTTGAGGAGGAGCAAGAGTGGAACAGAGCCTTCAAGGGGAAGAGATAATGACAGTGAAGATGAAGATCTGAGGTGCAAAAATTGAAAGCATACTGATACACTTATGAAAAGGTTGGGGAAGGTGAGATTACTTGAGATGAACTTAAGTTCTGATCAGGGCCTTGGTATAGAGAGTGAAGAAGGAGAGGACTAGTCTAGGCAGGGTGAAGGTAGAGTTTGGGTCAAGCTGAGTCTGGCGATTATGATGGAGACATTGAAAGGGCAATTTGGTATTTTTGAGGTAGATAGAACAAATAAAATAAATAGTAAAGATTAGTTTGTTGCCAGGCAGTGGTGGCTTATGGTTTTAATCCTAGCACTTGGGAGGCAGAGGCAGGTGGATCTCTGTGAGTTTGAGACCAGCCTAGTCTACACAGTGAGTGCCAGGAAAGCCAGGACTGTTTCACAGAGAAACCCTGTCTCAACAACAACAACAACAAAAAAATGTTTGTGCATTGTGGCGTGCCTATAATCGTAGCACTAGGGAGAGTTAAGCAGGAGGATTGTAAATTCTTTGTTGTTGTTTTGGTTTTTTGAGACAGGGTTTCTCTGTAGCTTTGGAGGCTGTCCTGGAAATCAGTAGACCAGGCTGGCCTTGAACTCACAGAGATCTGCCTGTCTCTGTCTCCTGAGTTCTGGGTTTAAAGACTTACGCCACCATCGCCCAGGAAGGATTGCGAATTCTTGACCAGTTTGGGCTACATAGGGAGACACTATTTTTTAAAACATACTTTTCATCCTTTGAAATTATAACATAATTCCTCTTTTTTCCCCATCAATCTCTCAATCTCTTCTATACATGGGCTCCTGCTCTCAAATTCATGGCTTCTTTGTCTTTAATTATTGCTAGGGTGTGTGTGTGTGTGTGTGTGTGTGTTCCTAAATACATAAATACAACCTGCTCAGTACATATAATGTTATCTGCATATGTGTGTGATCTCAGGGTGGTTCACTTGGTATTGTATGAAGTTCTTCCCAGGGAAAGATTATTTTTCCTACTCTCAGCATTCCCCAGTTGCCCATAGGTCTCTGTCTAGGGTTGAGACTCCCCACTCCCTGTTGGTATGATCATTGTTGTGTGCAGATCTTGTTTAGGCATTCATGTTGATGATACTTAAGGGATGTAGCCTTTCTGACATTTCTAGGAGAAACTTCCTGTTCCTTTGACTCATATAATTTTCCTAGCCCCTCTTCTGAAATGAGCCCTGAGCCTTAGGTATAAGAATTGTGTTGCAGCTGTATCACTTGGAAATGGGCATCACATAATGTCTTGTTCTCTACAGTTTGATTAGTTACCTTTACACAAACACACACACACACACAAACACACTCACACACAAAATGGTCTCCATCAGTTTCAAAGAAAAGTTTCTTTGATGAGGAGTGAGGGGTACACTTACTTGTGGGAATAGGAAAAATATTTAGAATGTAGTTAGGGATTATGCTGGTTTAGTAAAGTGGCAATTGTAGGTTCTCCTCCAAGATCAATGGCTTCATTAGCGCCAGATAGTTGGCCAGGTTTTCAGGACCAGGCATGATTTTTTTCTTTGGTTGAGCAGGCCTTAAGATCATTTGAAGGCTATTGGTGTACATGCCACTGTTGAACCTTTAGGGCTATTGTGCCATGCTAGTCATTGTTGTGGGTCATATGGGGAGACATTATCACTAAACAAACAAACAAAACAGAGATGCTCAGGACATAAAGGTGCTTGTTTAACAACCTGAGTTTAATCTGGAACCCACATCAAGGTGGAATGAGAGAACTGACTTCTAAAAGCGGTCTTTTCACCTCATCATGAACATTGTTGTATGCTTTTTATCATTCACACATACACGTTATGCACACAGTAATTTAAAAAAAACCTCAATCTGTTTAAAAAGAAAGTAGTGAAGATTAAACAGATTTTAATGCCACTTTAGAAACTGTCCAATTTTTCATGTGTTACTAGAGCCCCTACTTTTTTAACTACAACCTGACCTTTATTGAATGGATGTTCAACTCCTTGTGTTAGAAGTACCTTTTACTTTTTTTCACTTAACTTTGAAAGAACCCCTGAGTAAGAGGTTTTCAGAGTTAGACCACTGTACACAAACTCTAAACGAAAGAGTGAATTCAAATGAAATTGCCTCCTCAGCTGATTCTCTGGGCAGCTTACATTGTCTGCGTGGTTCATTTTCACTTTTTTTTTTCAGGGTTTTGGCTTTTTGCACTGAATGTAACCTAGACTGATCGTCTCAGGCTTGTGTTGCCCCAGGATACTGTCAAAGGTAATAAGTTTTTTTTTTTCAATCATCAGCAGTAAATCAAGGGTCTTCATTTTAAAAAAGAAGGAAAGTTTATGGGAAGGCTTCTTTCTTGCATTCCTTTAAAAAAAAAGATTTATTTAGGGGCTGGAGAGATGGTTCAACATTTAAGAGCACTGGCTGCTCTTTCAGAAGACCTGGCTTCAATTCCTTGTACCTACAGTGTGGCCCACAACTGTCTGTAACTCTAATTCCAGGGAACTTGATTCCCTCTTCTGATCTCCTTTGGCACTAGGCACACATGTGGTACAGAAATGAGTATGTAGGCAAACACTCTTACGGATGGATGGGTGTTTTAAAAATAAAGGAATTGTGTAATTTGGGATTTCATTTCTTTTGAAAAAAGACTTATGTTTTGTCTGATGAGGGAGGTCAACACAATATAGAAATTAATATATTTGTTTACCAGAGAAAGGACTTACACACAAGCTGGATGATCAGAAGTGTGGCAGGCTTCCGAAGAGAGAGTACGTTTACTTTTCGTTTCCTTAAATATCTCACCTGTGCCCATCTCCCTGTCCCCAACCTTTTGGGTGTGGACAGTGTTGTGGGCTCACCCCCTACAATTCCCCTTTTAGTCTAAATAGAAGATTTAAATTTGATACAACTTTCAAACTATACAACATATATACATAGAAGGTGATAAGTAAGTTATAATCTGCTTATATCCTAAGCTAAACATATCTATCCTATCTAAATTCTAAACTTATCTGAAAGGGATGCCCAAGTCTGAACACCTCCTTCCAATCCCAACCCTAAAATAATTGAAAACTAACATAAATAGGTGTAAACTATCCTGTAATATCAACAGTAGGGAAAGAGGGCATGGAATTCTCAAAATTACTTCCTGCTGAAATGGGACAATGACACTCTCGTGGGGACCTGTGGGAAGAAAATGTTAGTGTAACAAAAGTCTTAAGTAGGTTAGATAGTCTGTTTGGCAGGGGATGCTTGATTGAAGTTCTTGACTGAAGTTTTACTGGTGATTAAAGCACTTGTCTGAAGCTCTGGCCAGATTGTAGAAGGTGCACTGTATCAGTTCCTTGTTCTGGAGTTGTGTTGAGTGATGTAGTCCCAAACTGGTTTCAGGATGGTACTTGTCCGGTAGAGTCGATGAAGTAGGGCCCCATTTTCTTTCTGAAGTGTTTGAAGATTGCTATCGGGAAAGTCCTTGTTCTCTGGAAAACGCAAACATTAATGTTAACAAAGAAATTTTTAACTTTTATAGGTATGCATACTGGGAAAGGCAACAATAAGGAAGAGAGTAAACATGAAGGAGATTAGACTTTCAGAAAAGGAACCAAGTATACACAGATGACAGTCCCTAATTTTGTTTTCTTCTGTCTTATATTAATGGCTCTTTGATATGATACAGAAACTCTGAATTTTATGTTAACAATACGTTTGGATTTGAAGTAGGAGAGCCAGTCCAACTCCAAAGCCAGCTTCAGTTAAATGAATTGGGACTAAAGCATATTAAAAAGCAAAGAGAAATAGATATTATAATAACAAGATAGAGAGATTCAGACATTGATACCACACATTGTATTATTATATGTTTGATGGTCCTCTGGGTAGCTATTCTTTCTTCTTCAGGTACTTTTTTGCTGTTTGTAGCTGAGTTTTCCTGTAAAGACAAAAACAAAACACTTCTCTTTCCTTTTATGAGGTTTCCTTACATATAGTAAAATATGGCCTTTTAGATGAGCTGTTATCTTTCCTCCTCCTGAGGTTCAAATCTTGATTAATTTTGATGGAACTCAAAGTTTTTCTTCTCCTGTGGAAACAAAGGCAAAACCCCTTCCCTAGTATAACACATATCCTGTTTTCCAGACTGAGGTCATAACATACACCGGTTGGTTCAGCTCAGAAGTTTTCTCTGTAGTCCAGTGTCTTTCTGCAGCTGTTTGTCTTTTCTCATTAGCATTAAGAAAGTTAAGCATTAGCAAAGCATTATGTAATCTGTGTTTGGGGGTCTTTGTTGTTTATGAAGCATTTCTTTTAAGGTGCGGTTAGATCTCTCAACCACTGTTTGCCTGCATTTATGTCTATGCCCATGTATGTATGCTCATGGGGGCTATCTAATCCTCTGTAACTGGAGGTACAGATGGCTGCCAGCTGCCATGTGGGTGCTGAAGACCAAACCTGTGTCCTCTATAAGAGCAAAAAATGCTATTAACTACTGAGCCATCTCTCCAGCTCAATATTTTCTGCATCCTTTTAGAGAGGCAAAATATGTCCATAGTATCAGCTTTTTGCATTCTTGTTGTAGCTATTTCCTTTAAAATGCACTGGTATTGAGACTGGGGATATAGCTCAGTTGTAGAGTGCTTGCCTACAATGCCTGATGTCTGGGTTGGTCCCCAACACCACATATGCATACACTCAGAAAATGCACTGGCATTCATATTGATAATGAGATTGATTCTTTGTTCCATACTAAGAAGTTAGTTGTTAGGATTAGCAATTACAGATTTAAGTGGGCAGTCTTTTCTGCTCTAGCCCACATTTGCTTTCTAAAGGAGATTTAACAAGTCGCTGTTCTTCTGTGGCATCTTGGGGCCTATAGACCCCTTCAAAACTTAATTTCAGTCTTGTTGAGTCTGCATTGTTTAATAGAGAATCCATATCTGTAAGTTTTGAGTTGTCTTACTTGGTGGTGCTGACATCAATCCCAAGGCTTTGCATATGCTAGGCAAATTCTGACCCCTGTTGTCCCTATTCTTCTGTTTATTGTTTCCTAGATAAACTGTGGCTCTTTTTTGTGGTTTTGTGTCTTGGTTGCTGATTTTTTTTTCCTTCTTTCAGCATTTAGAAGAGGAAGGAGACACGGTTGCTTTACCTCTCCTGCTGTCCTTTCTTTCTGAGTTGAAAAAGCCTGTTGTTATTGCACTAGTAGTTATCCATTGTTTTACATTGATGTTATTCAGCATCTATAGTCTTGCCTATAAACTTATTAAAGATTTTGAAGGTTTTTTAAAACAGATATATAAAAATAGAAAAATCTATTTTGATGGCGCATGCCTTTAGTCCCAACACTCAGGAGGCAGAGGCAGGTAGCTCTACAGGAGTTCGAGGCCAGCCTGGTCTACAAAGCGAGTTCCAGGACAGCTAGGACTGTTACATGGAGAAACTCTGTCTCTCAAAACAAAACAAAACAAAAAAAGAAAAGAAAAACCATGCATACACAGTCTGGCATATTGGTGAAGCAGGAAAGAGATCACTATGCTTGGAACAAAGCAAGTGGGAAAGGCTGGAAAGAGAGGAGGCTAGAGCCTAGAAGGCTTTGAAAGCTCTAGCATGCTTACCTATTCTTATAGAAGACATTCACACAGTGTGTATGACATTACTTACATGGTAATTAACAGTTACTAAGTTACTGTCCTGTGAGTGCTGAGCACAGTGCCAGTTCAAGACTATCCATCATTTAAATGTATGATAAAATGATGGAATGTTCTGAAACACATGGAACAAACACCACACTTCTTGGGACAGCTTTGCTACCTCTGGTTACTCTTTCCAGTGAATTTTTATGCTGACTTGTCAACACTTTTCTAACGCTAACACCTTAAACAGCCTTCAGTAGTCCCCAAGTGATATCCCTAATTCACTATGGATTTAAGTATTGCCTATTTTATGTTTCTCTTTTGTCAAAATGATGGTAGAACTGACTTGGATGCTTAAAATGATTATAAGTTGTGGGTGAGATGTGAGGAGGAAGGGCAGGGATATTGGAAGGAAAGGATGTGGGTAAATGCAAGGGATTTCTAGTGAGGTATTGTTAGTTTTCTGTCACCATACAAATACATAAGGTAATTGACATATAAAGAAAAAAGATTTGGTTTTGATGCAGGGTTTTTGAGGTTTTAGCCCATGACTTGTAAGGCAGACTATATTATGGTGCTATCTTATGTCAGAACAAAACTGTTTACTTTATGTTAATAAAAGGAAGAGATGAGCATCCCCCATTCTGCTCCAAGAACATGTTTTCAAAGACCCAAAGATTTCTAGACTCAAAAACCTTCCAGGTCAGTCTCTGGGAACCAGGCTGTTCCTACACAGACTCCTGGAGACATGTAAGATCCAAACTATAGCAGGTATGACCTGGGGATGTACAGAGAGATAGGGTGTTATGTGTACAGAATAGGGAAATTTGCTGTGTGATTGCAGGAAAAGACATGTATGGGAAGAAACAAGATAAATGGAGAGTTTGGGAAGGAAAGGTTTGCTACTAGTACCATGGGAATAGGAATGTGGGGTAGGGCAGGCTGTTACAGAATTGTAGCACATATAATAAAAACCCAGAAACAGGAGCCTGGCAGTGGTGGTGCATGCCTTTAATCCCAACATTCGGGAGGCAAAGGCAAATGGATCTCTGTGAGTTCAGGCCAGCCTGGTCTACAGAGCACGTTCCAGGACAGGCTCTAAAGCTGCCGAGAAACTCTGTTTCAAAAA
The DNA here is from genome assembly GCF_017639785.1 of Mesocricetus auratus. Taxonomy (NCBI): domain Eukaryota; kingdom Metazoa; phylum Chordata; class Mammalia; order Rodentia; family Cricetidae; genus Mesocricetus; species Mesocricetus auratus. The sequence goes on along the minus strand of NW_024429194.1, from coordinate 84,117,681 downwards.
CCAAAAAATAATTAAAAATAAAAAAAATCCTAGAACCTTCATCCTGTGACTGATGGAAGTAGAGACAGATATTCACAGCTAAACACTGAACTGACCCCCTGGAACCCAGTGACAGAGATAGAGGAGTGATGAACAAGGTGGTCAAGACCGTGATGGTGAAACCCACAAAGACAGCAGACTGGACAAGGGAGAGCTCTTGAACCCCAGACTGATGACTAAGAGGCCAACAAGGGACTGATCCAGACTCCATGAATGTAGTGTCAGTGAGGAGGCCTCAGAAATCTCTGGGGCCTTGGGTAGTAGACTAGTGTTCACCATGGCATACAAATGAACTTTGGGAGCCCATTCCACATGGAGGTATGCTCTCTTAGCCTGGATATATGGAGAAGGGCCTAGGTCCTGCCCTGGATGAAATGACAGACTCTGGAGATCCCCCCAAGGAGGGCCTCACCCTCCCTGGAGAATGATGTGGGGATTGGGCTGGGGTGGGGGGTTGGGAGTGGGGCTGGTAGAGGGAGAAGGGGGGGAGCCAGAATTGACATTTGAAGCATGCATGTTTCAATAAAACCCAGAGACAGATGTTGGGGTTAAACCTGAAGGTCAGAAAAGCAAAATAGCCAGCCACTAGCTTTTACCTCTACCTCAGATTGTAAGAGTGATCCTATTTCCTTGAATCCTCAGAATTCTTCTGCCTAGATTGCACTGAGCTCCTGCTTCATATTTTCTGTAGTGCTAGGATTAAAGGTGTGTCATCCCAAGTGCTGGGATCAAAGGTGTGAGCTCTGTTTCTCTTTTAGACTGATTCACTCTCATGTAGCCCAGGGTGGCCTTGAACTCACAGAGATATATCTGCTCTGTCTTCTTGAGTGCTGGGATTAAAGGTGTGACCACCAGTGCCTGTTCTCTATAGCTAACTAGGGCCTTAGCTCTTAACTAGCTAGGTGTGTGGCTGACTAGTGGCTTAGCTCTGTGTTCTGATCTTCAGGCAAACTTTGTTAGATTACAAATAAAATATCTCTACACAGAATAGTGAACTTAATTTGGAAAATAAATTTTACATAAGTTGGGACAGAAGAGGACCCAATAAATAATACTTCCCCTACCAAGTCCTGAATTAACAGAGGCATAGGGCAAAGGAGTGAAGCAAGTAGAGATCACAATTTCTCTTCCATTATGAGTATAGTTGACTTTAGAGAACTGGCTTCTGTCCGAGGGCAAGTAGGCCTCTTATTCTGAACTCTAGGACCTAACAGGTATATTGAGATGGCAGCCCTAGTCAGAGATAAGCCTGCCTCTTCAAAGAGTGGGGAATAGAGCAGAATGAATCTCTGCAAGGTAAAGCAGCAGTGGAGGATCTGGATGGTGCAAGTCCAGGTTGAGTTTCCTCTAGACACACTAATCATATAAGTACTTCACCCTGACAACATGAGTCAGGATTTACATCTCTAATATTAAAACACTGATACTGTATTGTGAGGAAGAAAGTATCAAGAGTATCAGGGGATGGGCTTTCTTTCTCTAGCATGCCCTTTTGTCTCTTAGAGCACTGGTGTTAACCAGTAGGTATGGGTCTGCCAGGGTATGCCCAGACCCTTCCTTCCTTTCTCACATGAGTTACAGTCAGAAACCTCTTCCTTTCCATTTCCTCTGTGAAACACCTACGTATGTCTAGCACAAACAATTTAAACAAAGAACTTTGCTGGCTTTGTAATGCCTGTGCTGTTTGAAGTTCAGCTGCCTTGTAACTTATAGGCAGCTAATAACTGTCTCACTCGGATGTCTAAAAGGTGTGTGTGAAGGAAGTCTCTTGTCCACCATTTAATCTTTGCCTCAGCCATGCTGGTTTAGGAAAAGCAGCAATCTCTCTACACTGAAGCCTCCCAAGCCTGCTAATGCTCTGTTCTTTTTGCTGAGACCAGCACAGCTGGCATTTGCTTGCTAGGCCAGAGTGGTCAGTGTATGCTAAGGCTATCTGCACAGCTGACATTTAGTTTACATGAGCTTTCAGTACCACCAACCACTGTAACAAGCTGTGGCTTATTCTTGGTGAGACCTACAAACCCCTAAGCTTTTGCTAAAGCTTTGAGCCTAATGCATGCAGCCTTGTCTCTATAGAAACAGCCACTTACCTAACGACAAAGTTGCCATAACTACAGTCATTGCTGAGGTCAAAATGCTGGGTGGCCTCTAGTTTATAAGACTCAGTAGCTAAAAGCTAGTGTACCGCTGTAAACACTCACTTGGCCTAATGTACAAGAAAACACTTTGTCACTCCCTAAGCCCAGCTTAACAGAAACCTCAAAAATCCCACATACAAAATGCCCTAAACTTTTAATTCATGTCTTTTTATCAAGATTTTAGTCTCAGAGCTGGGAAGTTGGCTCAGTGCTTAAGACATTTGTTGTTCTTGCAGAGGACTCAGGTTTGACTCTCAGCACTCATGTGGCCATTTATAACCATCTATAACTCCGGTCTCAGGGGATCTGATGCTCTCTCCTGACCTCTGAGGACACCAGACAAAAAATAAAAATGAAAATAAATTTCAGTTCAATACACCAGAGGCTAGGGTTGTTGAGACACAGAAATGGCACTGTCCTTCTCCTGGTAGAAAACAAGATAAAATATGCCATTCAATGGGCATAATGACACTTCTGTTACTAAACCTATATGTGGAGTAGAGAGTTTCTCAGTACTAAACCACAGAGCTCAACAGACTTGGTAGGTGTGTTGGTGTATGCCTATAGTCCCAGCACTTTGGGGAGATGAAGGCAAGAGGATCAGGAGTTCAAGACCAGCCTCAACTACATAGTTAAAAAACAAAACAAAACTCAGTTGACTTTGCCTTCTGTGGGAAATTGTGAAGGTGTCTCACATTTATGAGGAACCAAGGAAAATGTCTGCTTCCTGGGCAGTTGCTACTTGAAGAAAAAGGATAAGGGCCACATATCTTGTCTTTCAGAGCTCTCAGGCAAGCTTCTATACCTGTTCTGGGGCAGGTATAGAAGTGAAGTGGGACAGAAAGATGAGGAAGGCTTCCTCTCCAGGTGCAGTCACAGCGAAAGGGCCAAGAGGTAACTGAGAACGTGAGTCTGTGGGAAAGTGGGAATTCAGATACAGGGCCTTCCTGAATGGCCATCAATGCCATGTACCAAGTAGAAATGTATTGCCACTAATTCTCAGAAAAATGATTCTTCCCAAGTTTCCTTAGGGTCATCAAGCCTGAGACAAGTAGTCGTTTTCTCAAGGTCACACATAAATGAGCATTAGTGTTTGAGTCTGTGGTTATATGCACAGCTATCTCTGCATGTTTGTCACTTACTCTTGCCCCTTTTGTGCTTAGTAACAGTAAGGTTGTCGGCTGCTGCCAGCTTCTGGATAGTTCAGTATTCTTTGTTAGTCTGCATTAGCCATTTCTATTCTAACAAGTTAGAAAACTGAGGGCTGGAACAGAACAAACCAGACCCAGTTGGGCTGTGATGAATGGGCAAGAGCTTGTAAAGAGATAATGGATTGAGAAGTGAGTATAGGGGCATTAGGGTTAAAGCCTTGAGGGTAGAGGGTAGTAGGAAGGGTGGAAGACAGATGAGTGTGTGTTTCTGGGGATGGGGAAGAGGAATAATTGAAGGGGAAGTGTTAAGTGAAGCTTTTTCCTTGAGAAGGAGCCGTTCCGCCAGCCTGGTTCTAGAGCCGCTTTCCCGCCAGCCTGGTTCTAGAGCCGCTTTCCCGCCAGCCTGGTTCTAGAGCCGTATCAGTCCCAAATAAACACACAGGAGGCTATATGAATTATGAAGCTGTTGGCCTTGCTTGTTTCTTACTGGCTAGCTCTGACTTAAGTAATTACCCCATAATTGTTAATCTAAGTATGTCTCTTACCGGAGAGGTTTCCGGGCTTCCTACCCCAATGGCGTTACATCTCGAACTCTCTTGTGTTTCTCCTTCCCAGAATCCTCCTGGACTCCTAGCCCCACCTATCTAGATTCCTATAGGCTCAACAGTACTTTATTGACAAATAACAGGACTTCCTCCAACAGGGAAGAGCAGTGACTGACAGAGTAGGGAACTGATAGAGTCAAGCAAGTCAAGCCAGAACAAGATATTAAAAAAAAAAAAACAAGTAGGCAGATCCAAAGGGTTAAGGTAGTAAAGCTGTAGCTGAAGTTTACCTGATAAGAACGAGTAGTCTGTAATAGAACAGCTGCTCAGTCACTGCCAGTCTCCCTGTCTACTGTCAGTGAGCATCACATGAGCCTAGTCAGTGGCCAGCAGATAAGAGGGTCCAGGGAGGGGCTAAGGAGATGGCTCAGTGGTTAAGAGCACTGCAGGGGACCTACATAGTGGCTCATAACTATCCATAAGCCCATTTCCAGGGACTACAACAGTTACTCATGTGGTGCATATACATACATTCAGGAAAAAATATTTATACACAAAGCAAGATAAAATAATCTTTTAAAAAAGAGGTGAAGAGCTCAGTGGCGGCACCCACCTTTAATCTCAGCACTAGGGAGGCAGTGGTGGGCAGATCTCTTGAGTTGGAAGCCAGCCTGGTCTACAGAGGGATTTCTGGGGCCGTCAAAGTTACATACAGAAACCCTGTGTGTGTGTGGCGGGGCAGGTGAAGCTAATACCTCCTAGATGGGGCTGGAGAGATAGCTCAGCAGTTAAGAATATTTGCTTCTCTTTTCAGAGGACCAGGGTTCAATTCTCAGCACCCACATGGCAGCTCATAACCATCTATAATTCTAATTCTAGGGAATTTGATAGACCAGACACACACATGTTGCATTGGCATATGGAAGCAAAATACCCATACATGTTGTACATTTTGTAAAAGAAAGGCCAAAGATAGAGCCCCTTGCTGAGGAAGCTGGGGTCTATAGGCTGTTGGGGAGAAAACAGCATGATCTGTGAGCCACAGAGGCCTGGAAACCCGAGCACTGTCTGAGTTATGCTGATGGTACATGGTTTATGACTGTGATCTTCACTTTAACCGAGAGGGAGACAGTTGTGAAGCACTGTGCATGCCACATCTTTCTGGATAGGTTGTTAAAATTTTCCAGGGTTGCCAACTTTTTCTTCTCTTCCTCCTCCCTTCTCTTTTGCTTTTGAGGCAGGGCCTTTCCCTGTCTCTCAGTTTGACTTCAAATTTAAAGCATCCTCCTGCTCAGTCTTTGAAGTGCTTACGTTTTATAGGTATGCACACTACATCTAATTTTATAGAGTACTAGGATCAAACTCGGCCTCAAAAATGCTAGGCAAGCATTGTACCAACTGAGCTGAATCCTCAGCTCCACAAACTTAATTTTCATAGAAAGAACAATTGTATTTATGCATAACTGCCATAAAAAATGAAGGACATGATCAACTCTAGGAAGCTTATTTCACTTGTGAGCACAGACAGTTCATCTGGGCCTGAGTGAATAGAGGTTGAGTGATAGCTACTACTATGCCAGTTTTGCATTTCTCATTACATAAATATACATTTGTTCCTTAAAAATTTAATTGGTGAGCACAGTAGAATTTTGATGCCTCTTTGCCACATAACCAATGTTGAAATGTAGAAGTCCCTTCTTGGCGTCAGGTCTTATGACTTGGCTATAGAGAGGCCTGCACCAGAGTAGATATCAAGGGCTGAGTACATTCCCAAAGACTTTCTCTGCACAGAAACTTGCATTATGAGCATCTTTTTAGCTGTTATTTAGTGGTCACTGTGCTGATCAGTTGTGTCCACTGTGATAGTCAGTCATAAAATAAGAGTCATGGGTATTTTGCTGGTCAATTGTAGTGTTCACTGTGGTGGTCAGTGTAGTAGTCAGTGATAGTGTCCACTGCTGATGGTTAGTCATAGTGGACACTGATGGTCATTGATGTGGTCAGCTGTAATTGGTCACTGCCATAGGCACTGTGGTGGTCAGTTGTAGTGTTCACTCTGGGGTCAGTCATAGTGGTCACTGTGGTATTCACTGTTATGGTCAGCCATGATGGTAACTGTGGTGGTCAGTTATAGCGTTTCCTGTAATGGCCAGCAGTCACAGTGATCACTGTGGTGATCATTGGTATGGTCAGCTGTAGCCACTGTCATCACTGCGATTACTCACATTTTTCACTGTGATGGTCATCTTAGTGCTTACTGTGGTGGCTAGTTGTAGTACTCAGTGTGGTGATCATTGATGTGGTCAACTATATTGGTCATTGCTGTATTCACTGTGTTGATCAATTGTAGTGTTGTAATTGTCGGTTGTAGTGGTCACTGTTGTGGTCAGTGTAGTGGTCACTTAGATCTGTTGTAATGGTCAGTCACAGTGGCTCCTTTTGGTTGGTTTGACTAATTATTTCTTAATAATAACATATTTGTATCCATTAAAATATAAGCCAGATTTTAAGATAAATGTTGCATATATTCTTTCATATGGGAACTCTGGGTTTAAAAAAAAAGACTAAGCAGTGAGCAGCGGTGGCATATGTCATAGCAGAGGTGGGCGGATCTTTGTGAGTTCAAGGTTAGCCTGGTCTACACAGCTAGTTCTAAGATAGTTAGGGCTGTTACACAGAGAAACCCTGTGTCAAACAAATAAATTAAGAAAAATGTAGCTAAGGTGAATGACAGTTTTGAGAAAATTGCAAAAATAGAAAGTGTCAAAAGGAAACTTTAAAAGTTAGTTTTGAGGGCTTGAGCAATGACTCAGCAGTGAAGAGTACTTATTGCTCTTACAGGGACCCAGGTTCTGCTCCCAGCACATTCATGACAGTCCATGTCTCTAGCCTTAGCTCTTACTATTAGAGGAAACTTATAGACTACTTTTATTGTATTTGTAAGAAACAAATGACTTTTATTGTATTTTTAGATAGCCAATTTGTGTAAAAATAAATGAGCCTGACATTTAGCTTCTTAGGCATATTTCCTTTAGAAGGTACACTGACTGCTAGAGTACATCCATTAGAAAAGCCTAGGATGCTCAACATAGCTATAACCCAAGAAAGACAGCCAGTTTCAGTAGCATAATACTCAGGAAGGGAAACCCAGCTCATTGGCATCCTTTCTGGCAGGTGTCTATTTTAAGAGTCATTGAAGATTTCTATATCACCTTTACCAGAAGCCAAACAAATAGGTCAAGAAATATAAAGCTATTAATAACCCATGTCTTGAACCTTTTCCAACTGTCCTTCAAGATGGAAGATCTCCACTCAACCTCTCCTCAAAGAGGATATCTCACCATGCATATGTTCATACTGAGAAGTACCCTTGATTAAAGTCATTGCTTCACATCATCCAGGATCTCCATGACAGATTTCCATCTAAATATTTGAAAAAGCAAATTTTTTTTCAAGACAGGGTTTCTCTGTATTGTTTTGGAGGCTGTCCTAGAATTCGCTCTGTATACTAGGCTGGCCTCAAACTCACAGAGATTCGCCTATTTCTGCCTCCTGAGTGCTGGGATTAAAGGTGTGCGCCACCAACGCCTGGCTGAAAAAGCAAACTGTTACGTTGAAGTCTTTACATGTGTTTTTCTCTTTTTCCCTTCCAGGCAGTGTCTGTTTCTGCAGAGTTTTGCACAGAGTCTGTTCCCATGCAAACCAATGAGGGAGAAGTAGAGGAAGAAAGCTGTTCCAAGGTCAGTACATCACTCAACAGAAGAACAGCTGGAGTAGAAATTAAACAGTTAGTGGCAGTGGCTGGACTCAGTGGGTGTTTGTTGCTGGTGAATTTAGATATTAGATTGATGAACTCTTTCTTCTTAGTATATGTCTTTATTATGCTGCATGACAATTTAAAAACATTTTACCGAATTGATTGATTGATTGGTTGATTGACTGCGTGCATTCGTGCATGCTCTGTGTATGGGGGGGGGGCTTCTATGGACTAAACTCAAGGCCTGAATGATGTTAGGCAAGTACTCTGCCTCTGAGCTATATTCCTATTCCTTTTTACAGTTTTATTTTGAGGCAGTCTAGGCTTGCCTTGGACTTACTTGGCAGTCTAGACAAGCCTTGAATTTGTGATCCTAAAAACTTAGCCTCCTACATGAGGTTGGGTGATGGTTGTGATTCATTCTTAGAATACTAGTATTGTATTGTAAATTTTGTTATGAAAGTTGTATATACTTGTGAAATTTGAAACAAACCAGAAATATAGGAGGCAAGTTCTGTTTTGTGCGATGGAAGGAAAGATTGACTTTCTTGGTTTTTAGTTATTTAAGGAGTTCAAAATCAGCTAGCTAAAAATAAGAGAACAAAGCTGGGCATATCGACACATGCTTGTAATCTATTTAGGATGCTGATACAGGAGGAGTGCCTGGGCTATCAAGTAAACAACAAGCCCTGCAGGCCTACATAGCAAACCCTTTCCTTTAACAAAAAAAGAAATTGGATTTTAATTCCATCTTCCACAGTCTTTTCAATTAAAAAATTTATCTCCCTGTCTTGCTTTTTTTATATAAAGTCTTATATTTGTAATGATGTTTTTGTTAATTTAGGACTTTGTCACAGTACTATGTTAACTTAATTTGTGAATATCTGTGAATAGAAAGCAGGTTCTGAGGATAAGTAGAACATTTTCTGTAAAATGTGGTTTGAGCTAAATCTATTTATTTTGTTGTTTTGGTTTGGTTTTTTTGAGAAAGGGTTTCTCTGTGTAGCTCTGGCTATCCTAGAACTCTCTCTGTAGACCAGACTGGCCTCAAATTCACAGAGATCTGCCCACCTCTGTCTCCCAAATGCTGAGATTAAAGGTGTAACCCACCACTACCTAGTTTCTATTTCTTTTTTTAATAATTATACTTTTAATGTTTTGCCTGCATGCGTGTATGTGCACCCCTCGTGTGCCTGGTATTTAAGCAGGTCAGAAGAGGGTGTAAGGCCTCCTGGAACCGGAACTGGACCTGGTTGTGAACCACCATGTGAGTGCTAGGAACCAATCTTGAGTTCTCTGCAAGAGTAGTGAGTGCTCTTAACCACTGAGCCACCTCTCCTGCCCCTCAATAAATAATTTTTAGTCATTTGTTAAAAGGTGATATAGCAGAGAGTGGTTATTCTCAAGATGGCCACTTTCTAAAGAGAGGTAAATAAATACAAAGATAGTAATTATAACTACTGCAAGTACTGTAAAAAATGGAAAATAAAGCATAGATTAAAGGGGACTAGGATAGGAGCTTTGGCTATTGAGGAAGGCCTCTGAGACAGGAGGCCAGCTACATGAAAAGTGAGGAGAGCAGTGTTCTAGACAGAAGAAAGGAATGCAGATGCCCCCAGCCTGTTCCAGGAACTATCAGATGCCCAGGTGGCCCGGTGTGATAGCAGATTAGAAAAGGGTGTAGAAACTGCTCCTCAAAGGCTGCATGTGGACCGATTCTCTGAACAGGGCAGCCTTATAAATTGTCCCCTCTAGCAGGACTAATCTACCACGAATATTTGAAAGGTCAGTCTAATTACCTGGAGACTGCTGGAGAGCCATGATTCTCTCGTCTACAAACCTTTTTTTTATGTGCTGGGATTGTAGGCACATTTGGTTTCTGTGGTACTGGAAATAAAACCCAGAGCTTCCTTCATGCTAGGCAGGCACCCTACAAATTGAGCTACATCTCCAGTCCTGGATGTTTTTTTTAAAGAAGTAATACAAGCTAGTATGGTGGTTTACACCTGTAATCCCAGCACTTAAGAGGCTGAGGTAGGATTGTGAGTTTGACACCAACCTGAACTGCGTAGAAGTTTCTTGTTAATCTCAGCTACATACCAAGACTTTGTCTCAGAAGACAAACAAAAATAGTGATAGGGCACATTACTGTGGAAGATGCCTGTAGTCTCAGCCTGTAATCCTAGCACTGAAGAGTCTGAGAGTCTGATTACTTGAGTCCAGAACTTTTGAGGACAGCCTAGCAGAACTCATCTATTAAAACAATAATAAAAGACATATTAAAGGAAAAAGACAAGAGAAACCTACAAGAAATGATGGAGATGCTCTGTGTTTGATAGAGTGGTGTAATTTACAATGATAATAAAAATTACAAATATGATAGAGATCAATTTTATCCAATAAAATTGTAAAGTTATAGTTATTGAAGCTAGGCAGTGGTGGTGCATGCCTTTAATCCCAGCACTTGGGAATCAGAAGCAGGCAGATCTCTAGAGTTTGAAGCCAGCTTGGTCTACATAGTGAGTTCTAAGACAGCCAAGGTAACACAGAGAAACCCTGTCTCAAAACAAAACAAAAACAAAAACAAAACAACCCCCCAAAAAGTCATTAAATATGGTGAGAGGTGAGTTGAGGTAGACTGTGGACAGCTGTTGGAGCTTGAGGATGGCTGTGTAGAGGTTCATTCACATTTACTTTATACACATATAAAAATTCCTGTAACAAAAGTTGTAAAACTTTTAAAATGCTTTAAAAGTTTTTGATAGGTTTTGTTTCTTCTGTCTCTTTCTCCCTCTTCCCTCATCCCTCTCCCCTTCCCCCTCCCCCTCTCGTTTTTGTTTTTGTTTTTCAAGACAGGTTTTCTGTGTGTACGCTCTGTTTTGGAACTCACTGTGCAGACCAGGCTGTGTAGAACCCAGTGAGCAACCTGCCTTTGCTCCCCAAGCACTGGGACTAAAGGCATGTGCCAACACCATTCAACTCTTTTTGTTTCTTAAAACAGGGTCTCTCTATGTAGTCCTGGCTGTCCTGGAACTCGCTCTGTAGACCAGGCTGGCCTTAAACTCAGAGATCCACCTGCCTCTACCTTAGATTGTTGGGATTAAAGGTGTGCACTACCATGCCCAGCTTAAAACCATTTTTATTAAAGACTGGAGAAGACTGTGTTTGCTTGTGAAAAGAAAAGAATTAGTGGAAGGAACAGTGGAACTGTAAAAGGGCCATCAGATTTGCAAGTTTGATTGAAGCTAAGAATCAGTGTGCTGTTATATCTGAGCTCAGGCTAGATCCTGCTCATGCTAGGTGGGGGTGGGGTGGGGTGGGAAGACAAATATTTAGAGGAAAGCAAGTGATTTTAGGTTTTCTTTGTATTGCCTTGGAAATTGAATCACTGACACAAAGAGTGGAATGCGTAGTTGAGGACTTGAAATGACAAGATTTCTTGAGAGGAGAGGTTTGGAGTTGAAATTATGGAGCAAATGTTAAGAGTTGTTTTATATACAAATGTGATGGCTAAATACATTTACAGGATATCAAGAGCATTTGCAAATGGAAAACAAAGATGCTTTATGGTGGACCTAGGGAAGGGACGGCCTCTTGGAGCATGGTATTCCTCATGAGGAAAGTCTCTAGAACTGTGTTTTCTGGGTATCATTTCTGAAGAGATGCTTATATTCAGAGACTATATATTCCAGAGTTGGGAACTGCAGATTTTTCTTTTTTCCTGCCAAAAAGAGATAAAGCAGGCAGTAGGTAAATCATAGATAATTCCTAAGTTATGGAAATGTGTTCTCTCCATTATTGCTTGCTGTATTATTTTTAAATTTTTAAAAATTAGTCACACACATATGTGTGTGTATGTGGACACATGGCACAACACATTTGTGGAGGTCAGAGCACAGCTTTAAAGAGTCCACTTTTTTGTGGGTTCCTGGGCTTGAAGTCAGGTCACCAAATGTACTTTTTACCTGCTGACCTCTTTTAACCAACACTATTACTACCTGTTTTTAAAGGCACTATCTTGCTATTGTAGTCAGGCTATTTTAAACTCACTGTCTAGTTTGGCCTCAAACTCAGTTCTCATTTCTCAGTCTCCAAATGATAGAATCATAGGCACATGTCACACCTGTCTTATTGCTTATTTTTCTTTACTCCTCCTCTGTCTCTCGTTAATTCAGCAAATATTTACTAATCTTCTGTTGTGTGCCAGGAACTGTCCTGGGTGCTGACACACAGAGTTAACTATTAAATTGTGACATAGATAGATATAGTGATATTATTTATTTATCTATCTATCTGTTTGTTTGTTTTGGGTGCTTCAAGGCTGGGTTTCTTGTGTGTAGCCCTGACTGTCCTGGAACTAGCTCTGTAGACCAGGCTGGCCTTGAACTCACAAGAGATACACATCCTTCTGCCTCCTAAGTAATGGGATCAAATGCATGCACTGCCATCACCACCTGGCATGCTTTGTTCTGTAGTGATTAGTGTGCTAGTGTTTTAAGTGGAAACAAGAATATCAGTTTCACATTAGTTTATGACTATTGCCTATCTTTATTTACCTTGTATGGTCACTGGTTCATAATTTTATATGGCCAACAACAGTCTTGGAATCATGCTTTTTTGGTGAAAGTGTCTATTATAAACACTAAAAGCATACACATCAACAGAGTTGTCATAGTAGAACACTAGAAGCCCCTAAATATTTTTTTCAGAGACATAGTGACTATTCTTTACATTTTCCCCAAATACCATTTCTTTTGGGGGGGGGGTTGAGGCAGGGTTTCTTTGTGGCTTTGGAGGCTGTCCTAGAATTGGCTCTGTTGACCAGACTGGTCTTGAACTCAGAGATCTACCTGCCTCTGCTTCCCGAGTGCTGGGATTAAAGGCGTGGGTCACCACTGCCCGGCCCAAGGAACGTTTCTTTAGTGAATTTCCCTGCTGTGTACAAGAGAGAACAGTGAGTACAGCTAACAGTTACCATGAGTCAGTCTTTTGTTCCATACTTGCAGAGGTTAAGTATGAGAATTAGTTCTATAACATTTTTAAAGGCACATCAAAAAATGTAAAGGTAGGAGGTATGCACTTGATTCCTTGTTCTCAAAGAGGCTCATTTGACATGTATGTGCCTGTTGACTTGAAAAAATATTTTTCTGTCATATTATAGCTCTTACTCATGGAATGTGATGATCTTTCTTCTGGTGCCTTGTTCAGCTACAACAGAGTGGAACTGTGTATTAACAAAGGTTTAGCTCTGTTGTAGATTTTCTCACATATCTTGAACCTTACTTGTTTGGTGTTATCCCTCCTTTCATTGAGATATTATCAAAAATGATGAACTTTTATAGGGACTTATTGGAAGTACTTATTGGATACTTACTATTTGCTATGCCAAGTTATGTAAGACATGGTGTTTGCATGCTGAGAACTCTTAGTCTTCTTGAGACTCATGCATAAGCAGTAGCACTGTTATTAAATGTGTATCTATCATAAGGCATTCAGTTCTTCCTGGAAGGAAGCTCCACAGTGAAGAGTGGACACTTGGACTGGGCTTTTGGGGAAGAATAAACGGATTTCGTTTTACTGGTTTGTGTGTAGGTGAGTAGAGGCAGAGCAGTGTTGTAAGTAGACAGAATTGAGTGGCACATAACTAGTAAAATATGGCAGAAGGTGCTGAATAGATTTGAGTGTGTTTCAGATATCCTACTATGTGCTGAATATACATCAGAACTTATTAAGTCAATTCAGTCTCCAGAACACAAGGATCCTAAACGATTTATGTAGATACTCCATTTTGAAGGATGTGGATAGTTGCTTCCCACTCTTTTAATGTGACTTCACATAATGGAGAAACCTGACAAACATCCATCAGCCAGCTCAAGTTCAACATCGTCAGTGATGTCATTTTTCCATTCTTGAAGGAGTGTGAAGTAGCCCTTCTGCCTTTAAACTTGTTGCCCTCCTCTACTCAGAAAAATACAAGATCCCATTGTAAGGATGTTCTACAAAATACCTGACCACAGTTATCAAGGTAAAGGAAAATGTCTAAGAAACAGCCAAAAGGAGTCTAAGGAGACACAATGATTACATGCAGTAAGTGTCCTAAGTAAGATCTAGGAAAGTGTGTAATTACTAATGAGATCTAAGTGAAATGTGCACTCTAGTAAATGATAATGTGTCATTATGGTACTATAACTATGACAAATGGACCAGGTTAGGACCAGAGTAATAATGAACATAGACTGGGTTCAGAATTTATATAGGAATACTCTGTCTTTGCAATTTTCTTGTAACTCTTTTTTTTTTTTTTTTTTGGTTTTTCGAGACAGGGTTTCTCTGTATTGTCTTGGAGGCTGTCCTGGAACTCGCTTTGTAGACCAGGTTGGCCTGGGACTCACAGAGATCCACCTGCCTCTGCCTCCCGAGTGCTGGGATTAAAGGCATGCACCACCAACGCCCGGCACAATTTTCTTGTAACTCTTAATTTGCCCTAAAAAAGGTGAAGTTTCTTTGCATGTTTTTAAACTCTAGTACAACAGCCATGCTGTCTTTAAAGACTTGGTGGTTGACTGTGCTGAGTAGGGCAGTTCTTCTGCTCCATGTTGTATTGGCTGGCTCTGCAATCAACTGGATGCCCAGTTGTCCAGAAATGTTCAGAACAACTCAACCTATGGCTGGCAGCCAGTGTCAGCTGCTAGCTGGGAGCTGAGCTTGAAGTTGTTGACTAAGCTTTGAGGTGCATCTCCATGTGACCTCTCTACTTGCCTTAGGGTGGCTGGGCTCCACCAGCGTCTGTTCCAAGAATACAGAAGCCACAGATACCTTAAGGCCCAGCCTCGTAAGTCCTCCATGGTCTCAAATTAAACCGTGTCATAGAATGACTCCAGATTTAAAGGGCAAGGGCAGCATTATTACCTCTCAGTGAGAAGTTGGCAAATACTCAAGGCTGTCTTTACTCCACAGTGGTTAGAGTGCTAGATGCCAAATTGAAGAAGAGGGATGACAAAAGAATGGATTAGTTTAGACTGCAAAGTTTCCAGAATAGGCAGCAGGTTATGAAAAGGGAAATCCTTATTTTACTTGATGGTTTGCTTTGACTAGTCTTGATGGAGGAGATAGACTAAAATATTTGTATCTTGACCTTGAGGTTTTCAAAGAAAGAGAATCTGAGCCCCACATGGTAGCACATAACCATAATCCTAGCAAGCAGGCTGAGACAGAATTGTAAATTCAAGATTAACCTGGGCAACACAGTAAGACCCTGTTTCAGAAAAAAAAAAACACAGGGAGTAAGGGAGAATAACTAACCCAACCCAACATGTATGCCGAGTTCCTTCGGATCTTGAACTTTCAAAGAGGTCCTAATATGAGGTATGAGGAGGGTACACATGATTAGAAAGCAGCTACCACCTTTCTTGGGGTACTCTCCTGTGTGTGTGTGTGTGTGTGCGCGTGCCTGTCTGCCTGCCTGCCTGTGTGTGTCTGCCGTAGTCTCCTGGTATGTGTGTGTCTGTGTATGCTCTATAGCATGTTGTGGAGGTCAGAGGGCACCTTACCAGAGTTATTTCTCTCCTTCAGCCACCCATGTTCCAGGGATAGAACTCAGGTCATGAGGTTAAGGTTGAAAATGCCCTTACTAGCTGAACCATCTCACCAGCCCTATAACCACCCCCACCCCCACCCCTGGCTTTTTGAGACAGGGTTTCTCTGTGTAGCCCTGGCTGTCCTGGAATTCTCCCTCTCCACCAGGC
This sequence comes from Mesocricetus auratus, assembly GCF_017639785.1. Classification (NCBI taxonomy): domain Eukaryota; kingdom Metazoa; phylum Chordata; class Mammalia; order Rodentia; family Cricetidae; genus Mesocricetus; species Mesocricetus auratus. Next base: position 84,102,306 of record NW_024429194.1, on the reverse strand, counting down.
TGGCCTGAAACTGCCTCTGCCTTCCAAGTGCTGGGATTAAAGGCATGTATCACCAAACCTGGCCTTTTTTGTTTAGAGTAGAGGTGTTGATACACTGCTCAGGCTGGCCTAGAATTCCTGAGTGCAAGTTGTGCTCCTGTTTCAGCCTCCTGAGTAACTAGTACTACAGGACTTCACTGTGCTCTTTTTTACTTAATTATTTTTGAGAAACGGCTTCACTACATAGCTTTGGCTGGTCTAGAACTCACTATGTAAATCAGACTGATCTTGCACACCTGCCTCTGCTTCTTGAGTGCTGGGATTAAAGGTGTGTGCTACCATGCTTGCCTCCTCCTTATGTTTCTTATGAAGAATGGACTTTGGTAATCATTTTCAACTCCATGGCTATTTCTTTTTTTCTAAATCATATTTTCCTCTCATATTAGAGAATGGAAACCTGGACCTCATGCATGCCAGACAAACACTGAGTTATATCCCCAGACCTCTTACTTTTTATTTTGAGACAGTCTCATAGTTAACCAGACAGACCTTGAATTTGCAATCCTCCTGCCATAGTAGTTTGCCTTCAGCCTCCCAAGTGCATGGTCACAGGCTTATGCCACCAGGCCCGACCTCCATTTCTTATTTAAGTTTAATGTAATTTAGGTTAGTATTCTAAATGTGTTGGTATTATCTTAGTGGTTATAAAAAGTATATCTGTAGTTGGGAATGTTGGTTTGTTTGAAATCTAGATTATAGTAAAAAATCACCATAGCACTGAGTAGTTATGTCTGTGATAGTATTCTCTGATTTTTTTGATGTTGTTGCTTGTTTGTTTTTGTTTTTGGACACAGGGGTTCTCCGTAGCTTTGGAGCCTGTCCTGGAATTTGCTCTGTTGACGGCTTGCCTCAAACTCACAGAGATCCACCTACCCTCTGCTGGGACTAAAGGGGTGTGCTACCCCAGCTAATATTCTCTATTTTTTTCTTAAATATTTATAGTAAAACAGTGAAAATAAAACTAAAAGTTACAAGTATAACTTAAGTAGTCATGCATCTCACTATTTACTACAAATAAAAAATGTTTAGCCTCATGTATGTTGACTTACAACCTTTAATCCCAGCATTCAAGAGGCAGAGGCAGGTCAATCTCTGTGAGTTCAAGGCCATCCTGGTCTATTTATAGAGTTCCAAAGTAAATTTAGTCTTTTTCTACAGTGAATATAGTGAGCTATTGATTTACTTATCATTAAGTAATTTACTTGACATTAAGCAAGATGATTTGGACATAAATACACATTAGTATTTTTTCTTTAAAAGAGTTCAGACACCTTAATAGAACTCTTTTGCTTTTTATAAGTTTGGATGTCTCTGCCTTAGACTGAGTCTGCTTTAGCACATCATAACAAGGTTTCATGGGTCTTGAAATCAGGGGATAATGGTGGGTCTAAAGAGTGGGGGACTCACAGAAACATGTTCAGGAGAAGGATGGGAGCAGCTGAGACAAACATGGGAAGAGTGACTTGATGGTAAGAAGTAGTAGAGAAGAGGAAGACTTTGGAGCTGTTGTTGTTCTTGTTATTACTGTGCTTTGGGTTTGTTTGTTTCTTTTTGTGATTCTGGGATCGAACCCAGGCCTTCTGTATGTTAGTCAAAGTGGCTGCCACTGAGTTGTAGCACTATCTCTTGTTTTTTTTTTTTTTTTAAAAACTGTGTATGGGTAGGTTATGAATTTCAAGTATTAGGGTGCTTGAAGGCACCTCAGAGAAAATATTTGGGGAATTCTAGGTCAAGAAGAGACCTAGGTAGGAAAGCACACTATTGCCAAGAGTTATCTTGTGTGTCTTTCTTTACTTTTTCAAGCAGCTTTATTGAAGACTATTTCATAAGCCATTAAGCTTACGCACTTGCTGAGACTATAGTTCAGTGGTAAATCTGTATTTACCATGTGTAAAGAAAGCCCTGAGTTCAGTACTCATTGCATGTCAGTTCACAGATACACATACAAACCTCATCCATTTAAAAGTATTAGTTTAGCAGGGTGGTGGCACACATCTTTAGTCCCAGCACTCAGGAGGTAGAGTCAGGTGAATCTCTATGAGTTCAAGGCCAGCCTGGTCTACCGAGCGAGTTCCAGGACAGCTAGGGCTGTTACACAGAGAAACCCAGTCTCAAAAAGCATAGAAAAAAAAAAAAAAGAAAGAAAAACTAACCATGAAATTAAATAATATATTTTTAAAAGAAGAAAAAAGCACAATAAAAAAAAACTAACCAAGGCAATTAACTAGTCCAATTTCAAAACATTTTTATTACTTGCAAAAGAAATTCTAGCCAGATGGTGGTGGTTGAGCCAGTACGGTTACACAGAAAAACTCCCATCTCAAAAAACCAAAAAAAGAAAAAAAATCTAGGGCCATTAGCCATCACTCCCCATTCATTTCCTTTTGTCTATTTATCAACTTCTTACCTAAATGGAATTGTGCGTTCTGGATATATTTTTTTCTGAGACAGTACTTTTCTGAGTATCCTTGACTGTCCTGGAACTCACTCTCTGGACCAGGATAGCCTCAAACTTACCAAGATCCACTTTCCTCTGCCTCCCAAGTGCTAGGATTAAAGGTGTGCACCACCACCACCTGACTGAATATTTATACACATAAAATCATTACACATAAAAATCATATGTTTTTTCTCTGGGTGAAACTTCTTTCATTTAGTATAATGTTTTCAGTAGACCTTCATATTGTGGCATATTTTTTGTATTTTATTACTGTTTTTGCTTGAATAATTTACACATATAACTATGTATTAATCAAATGATAGACATTTGGGTTTTTCCTACTTTGTTACTATTATGAATAATGTTTCAGTGAACATTTGTGTACAGGCTTTTATGTATACATGTATTTCTTTTACCGCAATTATATATTTAGAAGTATAATCATTAGCTGTATGGCTTATATTTAGCTTTTTTAGGAATTGCCAAACTATCTTCTAAGTTGATTATATAATTTTATATTCTACTAAAAATGTGTGAGGGTAATTTTGATTTGCACTTTGCATACACGTGAATACACACACGTCATGGGATATGTTTAGAGGTCAGAGGACAACCTCCATTGTCAGTCCCTGCCTACTAACTTATTTGAGAAATATTCTCTTGTTGTTCAGCACTGAGAATGCCAGCCTTGCTGGTCAATACACTTTTAGAAATTCTCCTGTCTAAACCTTTATTTTGCTATAGGCATGCTGGGATTACAACAGCTTTACCTTGGTTTCATATTCTAGCCCTCATACTTACTCTGCAAGTGCTTTAACCATTCAGCCATTTCTACAGCTCTAAGAGTGTTAATTTATTTTTTTAATGAAGGTGAGTGTGTGTCATCTGGAATTTAACAGAAATATGATTTTAAGAGGTAGGATTCTGGAATCAATATTTTCTTTATAAGCACCCCATGCAATTACCACGCAAGTTATAGGTAAACTACAGTTGAACAAGGGAAGAAGAAAAGTAAGTTTGTTGTTGTGACTTCCTGGGGAAACGTGACCAGACCTCTGTTTACCATAAACAGGCCACAAGCAACAGACCAAAAACATGATCCCACCCAAGTCTTTCCTAGTGAACCATTAGTTTATTGGGGTTGTTTACAAGAACATGGGTGACTCGCTGGTCCCAGTGTCACCAAAAAACCAAGCCTGAGTGACAGCTCCTGAAACCTGCATCCCTGTACCCCCTTGGCAGGGTGCAGGTAGTTTCTATGTAAGTGTCTTCTCCAGCAGTTACTACTTACATGATCATGGGAATGAATGGCCTTGTAGACAGTATACATTCCAGGAGCCTCCTGAAAAGCTCAAGGTTAATTTCCTTTACTTCATAAGTATTAGAAGCTTCTCTCTCTAAGAAGAGATGTCAAAGTGATCTTAAATGGCTATTTCACTGAAATTTGCTTCTTTGGTTGGGATATAGCTTAGGGATAAAACATGAGCCAAGCATTTAAAAGACCTCCTTCCCATTTATTTCCTGCACTGAGAAACACGAAAAGTAATTGTCTTAGTCAGTGTTCTAATGCTGTAACAAGAGACACTATGGGAAAGCCAGCTCTTAAAAAAAGAAAGTGTTTAATTAGGGACTTGCTTACAGTTTCAGAGGCTATTCCACTATCATCATGGTAGGAAACATGATGGCATACTTGGCTCTGAAGAAGTATCTGAGAACTTCACCTTCTGGTCCACAAAGAGAGGGAGAGGGAGGAGAGTGGCTTATTGAGGACTGGTAGCAGAGCCTCACTTACTACGTTGTCAAGGCCCTAGCTCTGGTCCTAATCCGCCAAGAGAAAATCAAGTTTGGAAATGAAGAGGATGAATGATGTTTCTCACATGGGATTTGAGATGCCGTATACTATCCTTATCGCTGAATCTGTCCTCCACGTAAAGATACATGACTGAAAGACAGGACGATTGGATGTAAGACAGAATTGGAAATCACCCAAATGCAATAGTTGAATTTGTTAAATTAGATTAAATTGCTGTGGTAGAATGTGGAGAGAAAAGTTCAAGGACAGATGCTGGGAGAAATGCATACTTAGGGAATAGGGAAACAAGAAATAGAATTCAGTCAGCATAGCTTTATCAGATATCTTATTTGTGCCGGGCTTACAATGAAGAAGACATTCAGACTGTCTGACTCAAGAATTTGCATTGTTGATGCATAACCAGACAACAAAACACAAGAACAAGTAAGAAGTCCTTCTGTGCTACTTAAGAGAGTGACTGAATATAGAAGGTACTTCAACTTCTGTCAAAGAGATGGCACTGGAGTGGATGTCTAAATGATGGAAAGAAAGCTTTCATGTAACAATATTGGAGAAAAAGCATTCCCAGTCTAAGCAATGAATCCTCAGGCCCCAATATTGGGTGAGGGAGAGAAAAGGAAGTAGAATGGAAATCTATAGGGGAGTACAAGGCAGAAAAGAATTTCAAAAAGGTGGTGACTCCTCCGTTATGTCTTAGGAGAAGTCGGGGAATAATAGAGTAATAAAAATTCACTGGAGAGCCGGGTGGTAGTGGCGCACGCCTTTAATCCCAGCACTCGGGAGGTAGAGGCAGGCAGATCTCTGTGAGTTCGAGGCCGGGCTGGACCGATAGCCTCCAAAATAATACAGAGAAACCCTGTCTCGTAAAAACCAAAAAAAAAAAAAAAAAAAAAAAATCACTGGAGAGCCAGTAGATGGCTCAGTGGTAATGGTGCTTCCACCATAGCTGGTAACCCACATAACGGTAGAAACAAAGAACTGATTCCACAGAGTAGTCTATGGCCTGTACATAGGTGCATGCATGTGCGCACACACACTCACACAAAGTAATTATTATCATAAATTTATTGAGAATTTTAAAAAGGGATGCAAACAAATATTTGTCAACCTGTGTATGTAACAGCATCATTCATAAGGTCCAAAAGATGGAAAGCAATCAAAATGTTTATTAATGGGTGAATGAATAAAAATCTGGCACATACATATGGAACATGATTTATCCTCAAAAAGGAAGAAAATCCCAACACAGTCTGCAACATAGATGAATTTGGTGATGCTATGCTAAGTGAAATAAGCAGTTACAAAAAGACAAATGCATCATCCCACTTAACCTGGACTTGTCACATCCATAGAGACAATGATGGGGGAATAAAGACCTGTTGTTAAATAATACTGGATTTCAGATGAGAAACATTTGTTTGTTTGGTTGGTTTTTTTGAGACAGGGTTTCTCTGTAACTTTGTAACCTGTCCTGGAACTCACTCTGTAGACCAGGCTGGCCTTGAACTCACAGAGATCCACCTGCTTCTTCCTCCTGAGTTCTGGGATTAAAGATGTGTGCCACTATCCCTCAGAGAAACATTTTTTTTAAAGTTCTGGTGATAGAGAGTAATGGTGGTTCCACAGCAATGTGAATATGCTTAATGACAATCAACTGTACAGTTGATGGTTATGAGGGCTAAGAGTGCACTGCCACAGTAATGGAGCACCTATCTAGCATGTATCCTTTTCTGGACTCCTTCTCCAGTACCACATAAAAATATACATTTATACTGTGTGTTGGGAGATAAAGTTAGGAGAATTCCTCACAAAGAAAGATGAAAAATAATGGCAAGATATACATGGAGAAGTAAAAAGAAAGTGGTCAACACCAAAACTGAACACTGAATAACAGGACTTCTAAGAGAAGAAAACAGAAATTGGAGGGGAGGAAATTGTCAAGCAGAGGAAATGTCCTGCACCTGAAGGAGCTGGGTTCTAGATTGCAGTACCTGCCCAGTTCTAATTCAGTCAGTGAAGAGAGGTGTACTTAGTCGTTTGCATTTAAAGAAAACTAGGCATAATAAAAAATTGCAGAAGGCTTTAGAAAAGCAACAGGGTACCCCCAAATTTAGAATTTAGAATGACATGTAACTTCTGGGTAGCAACTGTGGGAGCATGCAAGCTCTTTCTGTTGCTTCTAGGGAGGGAGGCTTGTACCAAAAAATATTTGAGTTATCCCATTCCATGTGACTTAGCTGTATGTATTACTATTAGCAATGTTTGAAGTGAATACTGATTTAAAGAAAAATCATGACTTACTTACATTGGGAAGACAGAAAACAAAAGGAGTTAAATAATTGGGAGGAGGTGTTATTTGATATTTAAAAACATGTATGTAAAAGTTGGGGTGTAGCTAAGTGGTAGAGCACTTGCCTAGCATTGTAGAAATCAATCAGGCAGTCAAACAATCTTCATTGCTAATTTAAATAATTTTTTAAATCTTACTGAAAGCAATATACAGATTTAATGTAATCCCCATTAAAATCCTAGCACAATTCTTCACAGACCTTGAAAGAACAATTCTCAACTTTATATGGAAAAACTAAAGACCCAGATAGCCAAAACAATCCTGTTCAACAAGGCAACATCCGGAGGTATCACCATCCCTGACTTCAAGCTGTATTACAGAACTATAGTCCTGTAAACAACTTGGTATTGGCACAAAAATAGACAGATAGACCAATGGAATCGAATTGAACACCCCTACATTAACCCATATGGACACCTGATCTTTGACAAAGAAGCTAAAATTATACAATGGAAAAAAGAAAGCATCTTTAACAAATGGTGCTGGTATAACTGGAGGCTGACATGTAGAAGACTGCAGATAGATGCATATCTGTCTCCATGCATAAAACTTAAATCTAAATGGATTAAAAAACTCAACATAAATCCAGCCACACTGAACCTCTTAGAAGAGAAAGTGGGAGGTACCCTTGAACGAATTAGTACAGGAAACCACTTCCTGAATGTAACTCCAGTAGCACAGACACTAAGATCGACAATTAATAAATGGGACCTCCTGAAACTGAGAAGCTTCTGTAAGGCAAAGGGCACAGTCAGCAAGACAAAAAGGCAACCCACAGATTGGGAAAAGATATTCATTCACTAACCCCACATCTGACAGAGGGCTGATCTCCAAAATTTACAAAGAACTCAAGAAGCAAGTGTCCAAAACACCAAAGGATTCAATTAAAAAGTGGGCTACAGAACTAAATAGAGAATTCTCAATAGAGGAGTCTAAAATGGCTGAGAGACACTTGAGAAAGTGCTCAACATCCCTACCCATCCAGGAAATGCAAATCAAAACAACTCTGAGATACCATCTTACTCCTGTCAGAATGGCTAAAATCAAAAACTCCAATGACAGTTTATGCTGGAGAGGATGTGGAAAAAGGGGAACATTCCTTCACTGCTGGTGGGAGTGCCGACTCATACAGCCACTTTGGAAATCAGTATGGAGATTCCTCAGGAAAATGGAAATCAGTCTACCACAAGACCCAGAAATTCCACTCTTAGGCATATACCCAAAAGATGCACATTCATACAACAAGGACATATTTTCCACTATGTTCATAGCAGCATTATTTGTAATAGCCAGAACCTGGAAGCAGATGCTCCTCAACTGAAGAGTGGATAGAGAAAATGTGGCACATTTATACAATGGAGTACTATTCAGTGGAAAAAAAACAATGGAATCTTGAAATTTGCAGGCAAATGGATGGCACTAGAAGAAACCATCCTGAGTGAAGTAACCCAGTCACAAAAAGAGAAACATGGTATGTACTCACTTATATATGGATTTTAGAAATGAATCAGGGGGAATGCCAGCATACAATCCCACCGCCAGAGAGTCTGGGAAACAGAACCTTCATCCAACAACTGATGGAAGCAGAGACTGACACCCACAGCTAAAAATTGAACTGAACTCCTGGAATCCAGTGTCAGAAAGGAAGAACTGATGAGCAAAGGAGTTAATACTGGGCTGGTTTAACCCACAAAAACAGTTAACTGAATAAGGGGGCTCTTGGACCCCAGATTGATTGCTGTGTGGAAAGCATGGAACTGCCCCAGACCCCCCTGAATGTGGGTGTCAGTGAGGAGGCCTAGGTAATCTATGGTGCCTTGGGTAGTATTTATCCCTGGCGTACAAATAGACTTTGGGTGCCCATCTCACAATGAAGGATGATCTCTCAGCCTGGACTCCTATGGGAGGGCCTAGGCCTGCCCTGGATGAAATGACAGACTCTAGAGATCCACCATGGAGGACCTCACCTTCCTTGGGGATAGGAGTATAGATTGCGTGGGGGACTGGGGGGCCTGGTGGGGAGGGTGGAGGAGGAGGGGAAGGATAGGGAGCTGGGATTGACATGTGAAACAAGCTTGTTTCTAATTTAAATTTTAAAAAATCAGGTTACTACTAAGAAATGGAAATACTGACTCTAGTATTGCAGATTTGGACAGTTAGAAGCAGGAATGGGCCTAGAGAGATGGCTCAGCAGTTGCATTTGGTTCCCAGCACTCTGGCAGCTCACAGCTGACTGACTAACTCCAGTTCCAGAGGCTCCCTCTTCTGACTGCTGCAGGCACTTCATGCTAGGGTTATATGAACAAAACAGTCGCACACATAAAAATACATCTTTTTGTTTTGTTTTGTTTTTTTGAAACAGGGTTTCTCTGTGTAGCCCTGGCTGTCCTGGAACCCACTCTGTAAATCAGGATGGCCTCAAACTCACAGAGATCCACCTGCCTCTGCCCCTAAGTGCTGAAATTAAAGGTAAATAAATATTTTAAAAAATGGAGGAGGAGGAGGAGGAGGAGGAAGAGGAGGAGGAGGAAGAGGAGGAGGAGGAAGACAACGACAACGAAGACCTGGCTGCATAACACATACCTGTAATCCCAGCACTTAGGAGGCCGGAAACTTTTCAGTTTCAGGAGGTAAAAGATGGGATAGTTTGTTTAAAAAAATTAATACGAGATATTTGAGGCATCACAAGGCCAAAAGTAAACTTTTAGATTAAGAAAGATTGCAAAATACGTGTTAACTGAAGAGACAGACTTACTGAAAATGTGGGATGGGTGCAAGAGAAAGAAGAGTTCATTATCTGGGAAGGAAGACCCAAAGAAAGTGGAGAAGTTAGGATAGATCAAGAGTTTAGGATACAGGGAATGAAGCTGGCCTGGCAGAGCAGTAGAGGAGGGGGAAGGGGGTGAGCAAAAGACACAGAAGAATAAAAGAGCCATTCATGCTTTGTGGAATAGGAATAGAGGATGGGAATTATAGAAAAAGTACTGTGTAGAAGAGGTTATATAGATGGGACATGCATTCATTCCTTCAACCCAGTGTCTACCTTTTGGAAAAGGGGCTTTGGAAAGTATATTGAATGAATGAATGTCCATGTTGGAGGACTGTTTTCTGTTCACAAAGATTACATTGTTTCTGTTTATCCCAACTTGCAAAGGGGAACTGCAACAAAGGGTCATAGAAGGCACTTCAGGAGGCTCTGCAGGGTAGAGGTGTAGGAGCAGGTGAAGGACAGAGAAAGAAGTGCTAGATGTCAGCAGCCACTTCCTAGAAAATAAAAACAGTAAGTGAGTAGGCTCCAGAGAGGAACAGCAACCCTCCAGACAGCACCAAAATGGGAGGAGCGAGAAGTAACTTACATTCCCCTGGTAAGGGACCAGCTTTATCACTTTCTACAGCAATGCTCTACAACCCAGGGGCAGATGTTGTCGGGGAAACAAGGGGATTGGCAAGACAGGAAATATCCTAAGAGCAAGCCAAGTGCGGGGCTAGTTTGGGATAGTGAGAAGGAAATGTTCTGTGTTCCTGTGATACAAAGGGTCTTTGGAAAAGAGCACCCTAAAAACAGAAGTTATGAAGATTTCTTGCAGGTTTCAACAGAAGGGAGAAGTAAGGGAATTTTTGTGGACACGGGCAAACTTTAGAATTCTTTTTTATTTTCAGAGTGGATGTTGGAGTGAAGCAATATGGATTGTTGGTGAGGCTTAGAGCCCAGGCTGCCTGTTTCCTAGCTGAAGTAAAAAAGAGATAGGCCACCTGTTTGAGACATGTCGACAATGTGAGGGTTGTGAAAATTTGACAACAATAACAGGATTTTTGAACATGTATCAAAACTTGATGCAGAGTCAAATGTCTAATGAACACAAGGTGTTTGGGCAGTGCTTGCACTGTTAGGTCGCGCAACTCTGGTGCAGCCTTGATTCTGACACACACCGTGCTTGCTTTGCATTGCAGATACTGTCACACCATGCAACACCAACGGTTGCTGACAGAAATACTTTACCTGAGATGGAAACTGTTGTATTATGCATTGCAGTGTCTTGCTTTTGTGTGTGCAGGTATCTGTGTGTGAGCACATATGGCCACTCTTCAGATGACAACCTTTTGTTGTTTTTGTGCATGTGTGTGGTGTATGCATGTGCATGTGTTCCTGTATGTACATCTCAGCCTGCCCATTGCTCAGCTCTGCCTTTTGTTCAGCTTCAAACATCTGGCTACTCCTGGCTCCTCTACTCTGCATTCCAGCTGTCCTGCTGTTGCTGTCCCTCTACTGCCTCTCTCACTGCCTCACTGTCGGTCTTTTTCTCATTTCCAGCTGAGCTGGAAAAGATAAAGGAAACTGCTTAAGAAAAGCCTTTATGAGTACAATTTACAACCAAGCCTGCTTGCTTATGTAGCCAGAGAAGGGGTATTTGTACCCATCATAGCAAACATCTTGTGCAAATGAGGGTTTGTGTTTGCACTGGTCAGCAGTGTTCCTTTTCCACCAATCACAGATTCCCTCTAGTAGACCACTAGGGAAAGTGCACCTTCTCTGGCTACAGAGTCACCTCCAGTTCCCTGAGGTTTCTGATAGCAAAACATCTGGTACAAACTGTTTGAAACAGTCCTCGCTGGGCCTTGTATTTTTAGGAGCCAAAGCAAGCAGCTGGATCATCATGTGCTTTCCTGAATGTGTCAGAGGAGTGTTTAAAACAGCTGGTGCTAGAGTAAGAACAGGCATCTGGCTGTTTGACTGACAGTCCTTTTGCTCAAGGAAGATGGAGCAGCAAGGGAGACTACAGTAGCTCAACAGTAGTGAGTTAACACAACCCGTCCTCCCCCAGTATTTTCTTACTTACAAGAAAATGAACTTCAGATGGAGTGGTTATGAGGAGAATGTAAAGAACTTACCAGCCCTAATAATGATTTTAACAGTTTTTTAAAAGTACTTTGACAATGCGCCTGCTCAGTGCCCCAGGGCAGGTAAATCTTGGAGTCTCATTGAATGTGAGATTAAGGAAGAGAAATTAAGGACCTCATATAATTACAGATTTCTTGTTAAGGGATCTTAGTAAATTGTGATACTACTCTGTAAGAATAAGGAACTTAGGAGGCTAGGGAGATGGTTCAGTAGTTCAAGTGCTCGCAAGCATAAGGACAGCAGTTTGAATTCCCAGAACACACATAAATGCCAGGTGGGTATGGTAGTCCACTTATAATTCCAGACTGGGAAGATAGACACAGAGGATCCTCGTAGAAAGCTGACAAGTAAGACTAATCATATCAACAGATTCTGGGATTCATTGAGAGAAAGGTGGAAGAGCGATCAGGGATGATTCTTGACATTAACCTAAGGGCCTCATAACATTGCATATGTGTACCCACACATGCAAATATTACTCTTGTATATACACTATACACATGAAAGCTTGCAAAGATGGACAAAGGAAAAAATTGGAGGATTTAAATAGGAGAAGAAATTTTAGGAACTAAGGTAATGTTTCATCTTGAATCTGTTGGGCCAACCAGTTTGAACATGAGGGCTGGAAATGAAGATCTGGAGTTGATACAGAGGGTTTTATGAGATTTTCCTTTATTTCTGCTTAGCATCATTATGATATTATAGTATTGATTAGCAGTAAAACACCTTTTCCACCTGACTAAAAGATGACGTTTGTATGGTTAAATGCACAAAATACGCAGCTTAGTGCTTTTTGTTTGTTTTTTTTGAGATAAGGTCTTGCAGTATAGCCATGGCTGACTTGGAATTCATTGTGTAGTCAAACTAGCCTTGAACTTGGAGTGGCACTCTGCATTTGTATCATGATAACACATGAGCCACCATACCTGGCTAGTGATTTGTAAAAGCATTTGAGTTTATTTTGTTTTTTATGTAGTGTGTGGTGTGGTTATATGCATATCACAGTGTGAAAATCAGAGGACAACTTGCTGAAGTCAGTTGATCAAACTCATATTGTCAGGCTTGGTGGCATGTACCTGACCCTGAGAACCCCATAATACTTGTCTGTCTTCCACATTACTAGGTCCCATAAGAAATGAATTTTATTTTTCTAAATTGGGAGTGACCATCTCTGTTTGTTTTTAAAGATTTATTTTTATTTTGTATATGACTGTTTTGCCTCAATGTCTGTCTACATGTATACCGTGTGAGTTCCTTGTGCTTGCAGAGGCCAGAAAAGTGTATCAGATACTCTAGAATAGTTGTGAGCTATCATATAGGTACTTGGGAACAAAGCCAGATCCTCTATGGAAACAGTAAGAGCTCTTAACTACTGAGCCATCACCCCATTCCTTAGTTTTGTTTTTGTTTCTGTTGTTTTTAAATTATGCCTTTGAGAGGTAGTTTTCACAGGACTGATAAGCTCATTAATAGAGGTATCTCTATCTCTGTTACTTTCTTTGTTGAGCAGTAAACATCTGGAGCAGTAAAGATGCCTGCTACAGATGTTTACTGGAAGTAAAAATTCTTTTTAAATGTATATAAACTATATGTTAAGTATATATAAACATATACAGTTAAAAGAATAATGATGAATAGCCTGCCCTCCCCCAAGTAGCATAGTTCTGACTGACCTCAAACTCAGAATTGCTTGACTGATTCCTGAGTGCTAGGATTAAACCAAGAAATAGAAGATAATCATACCCTAGACAGCTCATGTGTCCTCCCTGAATGAATCCTCTCCTTGATCATACTTTCTCCCTTGCTCAAATAGCCACTACCCTAGATTTCATATTAATCTTTATTAATAGTCAATGCTTTATGTAGATATAGCTACATTCATACAGGTTGAATTTCCTTTTATCTTTAAATGATCAGGTCCAGAAGTATTTCAGATTTTGAACTTTTGGGTTTTGAGATATGCGTATAGCATTTACAGATCATCCATCCCAATCTAGAAATTCGAACCACTTTCAGCACTGAAACTTCAAGCTTCAGCAAAATAAAATCTTCAGATTGGGAGTGCTCAAACTTTCAGTGACTAAAACTGTATATAACAGTACTGGAGAAATGTCTTAGAGGTTATACTCACTGACTACTCTTCCAGAGAACCCAGGTTTGATTCCAAACACACACATGACAACTTACAACCATCTGTAACTCCAGTTCCAGGGAATTCAATGCCTCTAGCCTCCATGAGCACCAGGCACATATGAGGTGCACAGACATAATGTAGGCACAGCACCCATATACATAAAATGTAAATAAATCTTTGAATAAATAGTTTTAAATAGGCTGAGGAAGTAGGTTTATGGGTTTGAAGCCAGTCTGGGCTATATATAACAAGAGTTTGTATATACATATGTGTTTGTACATAGTAAATAGTCATATCATATTTGTTTATAGACCATTCTCCCTGTATGAGTTCCTCATTCAAAACACTCAGCCACTTACAGTCAAAAAAATTCTTGGGGTCAGGGGCAATAGGTAGGAACGCCAGCTCAGTGATAGAATTCTTGCCTACCATACATGAGGCGCTGGGTTCTACTCTCTGTACTAACTAACATTCATAGAAAAGATCATACTTACACTGAGATGTACAGCTGTTTTTGTTGTTTTGTAAACAGTGACTATGACACCTCTTCACAGCATTCATTTTGTATCAGGTGCTAAAAGAAATCTAGAACTGGGCATCATGTTCTCCCAGCATTTGAGATGGAGGCAGGAGAATTAGAAGTTCAAGGCTAGCCTCAGGTCCATAGCATGTTCAATTATAGCCAGGACTACGTGAGATCCTATTCTAAACAAAAAGAACAAAAATATCTTGGTCTGATGAGAAGACACAGTGGGTAAAAACTCTTGCTGCCAAGCCTGAGTCCATTCCCCAGGGCCCACATGGTAGAAGGAGATAACCAACTCCTACAGTTTGTCCTCTGACTTTCCCATGTGTATGTACATACACAATACACAAACAAATAATAAAATTTTAAAATAAAAAATCTTTCTGGAGTCAGGCATTGGTGGTGCATGCCTTTAGTCCCAGTACTCAGGAGGCAGAGGCAGATGGATGGATCTCTGTGAGTTTGAGGCCAATACAGAGAAACCCTGTCTCAAAAGAAAAAAAAACTTTTTGGACCAAATGGTATATATATATTGTGTTATCTTAGCATAGGTTGTATTCAAATTCTGTACCACTTTGCACTGAGCCCCCTTGAATTTTGGAATCCTTGATAATCCTGGAACCAGTCCTCCAAGGGATAAAGGTACTCTTATGATTTGCTTCTCTCAACAAAGGTTAGATTTTTGTAGCTTAGCTGGGTTGAATATGTAGCTAAAAATGTCATAACCTATTTTATTGTCAGTGAATATTTATTGTTGCATTTTCTTCTGTTAAAAATGTTACACCTAGCTGGGTGTTGGTGGTGCATGCCTTTAATTCTAGCACTCAGGAGGTAGTGGCAGGTGGATCTCTGTGAGTTCAAGTCCACCCTGGTCTCCAGAGCAAGTTCCAGGACAGCCTCCAAAGCAATACAGAGAAACCCTGTCTCAAAAAAGCCAAAAAAAAACAAAAAAACAAAAACAAAAACAAAATGTTACTGCCTGCTGGGCATGCCTTTAATTCTAGCATTTGGGAGGCAGAGGCATGTGGTCCTTTGTGAGTTCAAGGCCAGCCTGTTCTACATAGAGAAAACCCTGTCAGAGAGAGACTGAGGGGTGGGGGGCAGAGAATATAATATCAAATAAATACTTGTGTATATGTATAAAAGATCCTTTAGAGCACATATCTAGACATGTATTTGAAGTTTGTATGATGAGTGTGTAGTTAAATGTACCAAATAAGGGCAAACTTTCTCAAAGTGGTTGTACCAGTTTTCCCTCCCACTAGGAGTGCAGAGTTGCCATGCTCCTCACCTCTGCTAACACTCCGTGCTGCTGGGCTTTGTCATTTTACCCAATCTGTCAGTTGTGAAATGGTATCTCTTTGTGGTTTTTCATGTTTTCAGGGACCATTTGTTGTAATCCAGGCAGACCTGGCCCTTCCTCTCACCCATCTGCACATGGCAGGTGTGTATACCCTGGCTCTTTAAAAGAAAGACTCCACCTACTTCCATTCTCTCTTTCCCTGAAGAGGCAGACAGGACTTTTCCTTTCTCCCTCGTCTCTTCTCTGTCTCTGTGTCCCTTTACCTCTTTTCTCTTTCCTTCCCCCCTCCCTTCCCTTTCTAATAAAACTTCTCACTTTAGCTCTGTCTGGCATATTTGTCCCTCACCTGCCTTGGAATCCATCATAGTCCCCCACGTGCTTTATTATAAAACCATTTATGTGTTCTCTTCTGTGAAATTCCCACCCAGTCGTTTGGGCTGATATTTTCTCATTGACTCTTAGTCTTTTATGTTCCTTTGTCACAGTTGCGTGAGTTACTGATCAACCCTCTTCCTTTTTCATCTGCAAATCTATTCACCCAAGGAGAAGCACTGTGAGCACACCTGGACAATGAAAGTCTTAGGCCCTCACTTCTGTTCTAGACCACTGTAGTGACATGGCCCTGTGGGTGTGCACAGAGCTGAGCCTGGCGCTGGGAATAAGTCCCATCACAGTACTGACTGCTGCTGACCCATGGTGCTTGCCTTTGCAGGTGGAACAGGAGGATTTTGTAATGGAAGGGCATGGCAAGACTCCACCTCCTGGAGAAGAAAGCAAACAGTGAGTCACCGTTTATTAAAAGGGTCCTATTACAGATCCTCAGAAGAACTTGGTTCAGTGTTCGGAGAGCAAGTTTGCTGGGCTGTGTATACGTCGGAGATAACAGTAGTGCATACCAGTTGCTTTGTTGATACCTTCCTTCTATTTATATGCTAACTAGAGGGACAAGAAAGTTGGCTTTGTTGTTTTTCACACTTGGCTAATCAAAATTTATGTTATGCTTAAGCAAAGGCTTTAAGGCTCAGGATGTTCTAAATTGAACTAATTAAGTTTGGGTGTTTTCCAAAGTATGAAATGGTGCTTTCTTAGCAATGTCTTCCTGAAGGAGGCTCAATTACTAGGTTGTCTGCACACGCCAAGTGTGTACATAGTACCTCTGAAATTCAATTCCAGTGATAATTGAAACTTCTGACCATTATTTAAGTATCAAAGTTTTTATCTGATGAAACAAGGCCTTAAATACCATAACTTACCCAACATTATCGGGATTTCAGGATTTATCTCCTCCAACTTCTGCAAAGGTAGCTGGTTTTAAACTTCAATTTGGCACGTTTGTTGTGGCTTTTTAGTGGTGGTGAATAGATTTTATTTTCCCTCATCTATCATAGGATTTAGAAAATTGTGTTTCAAAGCAGACTGGTTTTTCATATGCCCTTTTAAAGAAAAAACACTTAAGATGGGCTTAAAGCACTGACATAACTCCAAGTTTTATTTAGACAGTAGTTTCCTAAATTGAATGGGATGGTGATTCATAGGATTTACCAAAAATCTGTAAATAAAAACTCCTCTTCTTTGTCTTTCTCCCTCTTTTTTTTCCTAGAAAATAGTTTATTTTGGTGTATCTTAAGAAAATGATGTTTCCTAAACCCTTAGGAATGAATTATGCAGAATAGACTGTGCTGCCAGGAGGCCAGACTCATTAAAGGAGAGTGCCTTGTCTTGTGCTTGTTGTGAATGGAAACTAGTAGATCTTCACAGCCCTTTAATTTGCTAAGCTGGCAGTTTTAAAAATAGCTCATAGTATAAATCCTAATTTTGCTCTGATCTGTCTAATACACTTTCATTTTAGATGGGTTGATGGTATCCATCCCTCTTTAGGGAATTAGAATGCTAAACATCTATTTGGTCTCAGTGAGAGGCAGGAGAAGTACTTCCAGTGATTTTCTCCATGGCTCCCACCCACTCTCCTAACCCACAATCTTGTCCTATAAAAATCACAATTTTGCAGCCGGGGCTTTAGTGGTACACGCCTTTCCTCCAAGCACTGGGAGGCAGAGGCAGGCAGATCTCTGTGAGTTCAAGACCAGCCTGGTCTACAAGAGCTACTTCCAGGACAGGCTACGCAGGGAAACCCTGTCTTGAAAAACAAAACAAACAAACAAAAATATCACAATTTCATTTGTCAAGGGCTTTCGGTATTCAAGGTAGGTACATGCCATTACTGCTTTTTTTTTTTTAAAGGTCTGTTTATTTTTACTTTATGTGTATGGGTGTTTTGTCTGCATGTATGTCCATGCACCACATGCATGCCTGATTCCCATGACCACCAGAAGAAGTCATCAGATCCTTTGGAACTGAAGTTACAGATGGTTGGGAACTGCTTTGGGAATGCTGGAAATCAATCCTTGGTCCTCTGGAAGAGCAATCGACTTTTTACCATGGAGCCATCTCTTCAGCCCCAGTGCTTAGAGATCAGCCATGTCAGTAGAACTCAGAGTTTAATATTTGATCCCAAATCTTGCTGATTTAAAGTGCTTATAGTATTATTCTGTCCATTCTTTTGCTATCTCTGAGCAGTGCTCCTGAAAGGGAGTATGGTTTACACAGAGACAGAAGTCAAGGTCAAAGTCTCAAGAGTAATAGGAAGTTGGGGAAAACAATGAAAGGGCTTTAAGAATATTTCCTAGACACCAATGAAAGTTCTGCTCTTTAGAGGGCACCCATTTCCTAAACAAACCTGTTTTTATCTTCAGAGGTCTTCTCTGGTAATACCTGCGATGAGTTGGCTTCTTCTAGAGCTCAGAAATCCAGTGGTAGGGGCAGATTCTACACGTTGTGTGTTCTGCTTTTAGATAGTTTCATAAATTTGAATGTCTTGTGTGATATCCTTACTGTTCTCTAGAAGCCCCCTAAACCTGAGGTTTTGTTGTGGTGGATTGGTTTGGCCCTAAGGATGGAATTGAGGGTCTTACAAATAGTCCCATCCTTCATTTGTTTGTTTTTGTTCATCCATTCATTAGTTGATTCATTTATTCTGGGTCTGTTCTATTACCCTATATTGAAGTAATTAAGCAAAGACGTATCTTCTCTTCCTGAATATCTGTTTACCCTTTGTGAGAGTCAGGAACAAATAAAGTTTTCATTCGTTTGTTTGTTTTGTGACTTCTATGTCATATCTCCTCCCACACCCCCATGGTACTGGTGATTGGACCCTGGCAAATGCTTTGCCGCTATAGTCTATATTCAGCTCCTAGACAGACTCTAACTTAACATTTTTCCAGATTTGTTTGGAATTTGCTCCCAAATTGCTCATTTATTGGTAAATAAATACCCTGCTACTTACGGAAGGAGAGTAGATGAAGCACAAGGGTTATAAACTTAAGATCACTGAGAAAATTCTTGTAAGAATTAAGACTAGGGCTGGAGAGACGGCTCAGAGGTTAAGAGCACTGGCTGCTCTTCCAGAGGTCCTGAGTTCAGTTCCCGGCAACCACATGGTGGCTCACAACCATCCCTAATGAGATCTGGCTCCCTCTTCTAGCCTGAAGGATACAGGGCAGACAGAACAATGTGCATATAATAAATAAATAAATCTAAAAAAAGAATCCGTCAAAAAAAAAAAAGAATTAAGACCAAACTTATTTTGTTTAGCTGGTCTATTCTTTCTTTGTTTCCCATTTAATTTATTGATCACAACAATTACTCAACACAGCATTATATTCTATTTTATTAACAGGAAGACTTAGGTTTCTGTACACTTTGTTAAGAATAATGGACTCTGGTACTGGGATTGTAGTTTAGTGGTAGGTTTTTGCCTATTGTGTGTAAGGCCCTGGGTTTGAGTTCCCCAGGGCTGCAAGAATGAAAAAAATGGACTTTGAGTGTGATGACTCATGCCTATAATCCCAACACTTAAGAGATGGAGGCAGGAGAACCATTCAAGGTTACCTTCAGCTACATAGTAAGGTCTATTCAAGCCTGTGTTACTTGAAATCTTGTCTCAAAACAACAACAAAAACACCCCAAACACCGCAAACAAAGAAAAAAAGAGACTTCTGATATTGAGAAATTACTATGCTAAACGACTATTAGCTTATTATTAAATATTTATAAATTATTATTTTATTATTGTGTATTTATAAGCATATAAATATTTAGAATGGACACTTATATTAATTCTGATACTGCTTTTTAAAAATTTGTTTGACTTTTAATTATATATGTGTCTGCATGTTTGTATGCCACATGTCTGTGAATATCTAGAGGCCAGAAGAGAACATCAGATTCCCTGGAGCCAGAGTTAGAGATGGTTATGAGCTACCTGATGTAGGTGCTGGGAATCAAGCTCAAGTATTCTAACCACTGTGCCATCTCTCCATCCATTTCCAGTGGAGTTTTGTTATTAGTATGCCTAGTATAATTGTTTTTTGAGGATATCTACGTTAAGAGAGTTTCTATAGCTAATCAGATAAACTAAGTTTATTGCCTTATTTACTACATTTACATCACACAACTTTAATTGCATGATGTGTTTAATGGGTGAGTAAAAGCCATGGGGGCTGGAGAGATGGCTCAGTGGCTAAGAGCATTGGCTGCTTTCAGAGGTCCTGAGTTCAATTCCCAGCAATGACATGGAGGCTCACAACCATCTATAATGGGATCTGATGCCCTCTTCTGGCATAAAGTTGTACATGTGTATAGAGCAGGCATATACATAAATTAAAAAATAATAAAAGAGGTTTTCTTTTGTTTGTTTTGTTTTTTGAGACAGGATTTTTCTGTGTAGTCCTGGCTGTCCTGAAACTCACTCTGTAGACCAGGCTGGCCTCAAACTCAGGATCCCCTGTCTCTGCTGGGATCGGAAGTATGCACCACCATGCCCTGCGTGATAACTTTAAAACACAGCGTAAGCAGATTGTTCAGATATTGTGATGTATCGTGTGTAGTAGTTACTTTTCCTACTGCTGTGATGAAGTGCCTGGCAAAAGCAACTTAAGGATGTTAGGATTTACTTAAGCTCATAGTTTGAGGGACTCCATCATGGTGTGTGGTGGGAGAGTGTGAGGCAGCTGGTCACATTGTGTCACATTCAGTAAGCAGAAAGATGAATGCCAGTACTCACGTTGTGACTCGTTTTCATTTTTATTTAGTGTAAGAGCCTAGCCCATGGGATAACACTACCCACATTCAGCGTGGGTTTTCCCTCAGTTAAACATCTCTGGAAACACCTTAACTACTCTCAGAAATGTGTCTCCTAGGTAATGATAAATCCAGTCAAGCTGATGAAGCTTCAGTATTCCATGCTTTTGGAGAGCTCAGTCTCAATCATGGAAAGGGAGAAAAAGATTCTTTTTGCTGTGGTGTTCCTTGTTTTATATCTGGCCACTCTATTTCACACTGTGTCTTTTTTATTTCTTTTGATTGTTTCTTTTTTTTAACCTACAGTACTAGGGATGACCCTAGGGCCTCACACAAGCTAGCCATGCACTCTGTCACCAAACCTGTTTGTGCAGTGGTCTTCTTACTTTTTAAATATTGACACTCACTAAATTGCATGAGCCTATCTTTGAGCCTATCTTGAACTTACTGTGTGGCCTAGGATGGCCTTGAATTTGTGATCCTCCTGCTTTAGGCTCTGGAGTAGCTCCAGTCGAAGGTCTGTGTAGACCCTGCAACACTGCTTTTTAGAATTACTGTTTTGATGGTTGTTTAAAAACCTTGAACATCTCTGTGGCATCTCCTATATTCAGAAACAATGAAAATATTCTCAAATCACAAAATTTACGGTTAACTCATCTTCAATTGCTAAACTTGTTAGTTGGTCATAGGGAGTTCTTTTTTATTTTTGTTTGGTTTTGATCTTTATTTTGATGACAAGGTCATACTATGTCACCCTGGCTGGCCTGGAACTCAGAGAGATCCACCTGCCTCTGCTGAGGTTAAAGGTGTATACTGTTAACATAGCTTTTTAAAATTTTTTTACTTATCATCTTATATGTATGTGTGTTTGCTTACAGAAGAATCATGAATGCATATGCATCATGTATGTGCTTGGTGCCTGCAGAAGACAGAAGAGACCATCAGCTTCCCCCAAAACTGGAGTTATTGGCAGTTGCAAAGAATTGTGTGGGTGCTGGGAACTGAACCCAAGTTCTCTAGTTCTCTAGCAACAAGTGTTCTTAACTGCTGAGCTAACTCTCCAGCCCCCATAGGGAGGGGTTTTTTGTTTGTTTGTTTAAATTTTAATTTCTTGTTTGTTTGTTTGCTTGCTTGCTTGCTTGAAATGGGGTCGCACTGTGTCTGTCTGACCTGGAACTAATTATCTAGAATAGCCTTGCCTCCAACTCAGAGCAATCTGCCTACCTCTATGCCTCCCAAGTGATAGGATTAAAGGATGTGCCACCAATCCAGGCTTATTTTGTGTATTGTATAACCAGGTTTTGTTGCTTCTACCTCTGCCTCTGCTTTCCCTTCTTTGCTCTCACTATTTCCCTCTTCTTTGAGTCATTAGGACATGAGAATGTTGAAATAAATGTGTTAAGAATTACTAAATTGAGAGGCTGGAGAGTTACGCTCAGCAGTTAAAGAGCACTGGCTGCTCTTCCAGAGGACCCAGGCTCAATTCCCAGCACCCACATGGAGGCTCACAACTGTCTGTGACTCCAGTTCCAGGGGATCTGACACCCTTACACACACATACATGCAGGCAGAACACCAATGCACATAAAATAAAATAAATTTTAATAAAAGAAATACTAAGTTTAACTGTCTGCAAACTTAGTAATTACCCAGGAAGCTGAACATCAAGAGAGTACTGTGCTTTTTTTATATAATATTTTCAGATTTGTGGGAAAGAGAAGTTATGAATTTTGTTTTCAAGTTAATTGATATTTTTTAAGTGCCATAGTGGCTTAATAGATATTTTATGCTCATGAAAGTTTTGCTTTTAAAAATTTGAGTGAAACCATCAATACTTGTATACTATCAGTGGGAAACTTTCTGATGCTAATAAAATTTCCAATTTGCATTGAAGTTGCTTAAAAGAATTACTTCTCAGGCTGGAAAGATGGCTCAGTGGTTAAGAGCACTGGCTGTTCTTCCAAAGGTCCTGAGTTCAATTCCCAGCAACCACATGTTGACTCACAACCATCTGTAATGAGATCTGTGCCTTCCTCTGGCCTGTAGGCAACATGCAGGCAGAACACTGTACATTAAATAAATAAATAAATAAATAAATAAATAAATAAATAAATGTTAAAAAAAGTATTACTTCTCAGAAAAATGTGTTTTTGTCTCTCAAGTGTCTCTTAATAATGAGTAAGCTCTGGATCCTGTTTTGTAAGTTTCTCCTCGGATACCTGTGAGACTGGTCTTCTCTTGTAAGTGACATTAACCAACAATAATAGGTAGGATGGCTCACATAGCTCATAGAGAATTTGGATTAATTCATTAGAAATCTTATTTTAATTTGCCTTTTTGAGACAGGGTCACACCATATAGTCAGGGATAGCCTTAAATTCCCTGTGTAGACCAGGCTGACTTTAAACACATAGAGCTAGATCCTCCTGCCTCTGCCTCTCAAGTGCACCAAGCTGGTGGTGCATGTTTTGATTATTTCATGGGGTGAATACCCACTTCTTCCCTCAGCACTTTTCTTGGATTCCTCTCCCCACCCAGAATCTGTAGATATGTACGGGTGCAAGGAAGGTTCAGCCTGAGGATACACAGCCTAAAGACCTGGGTCAGCGAGGCTTTCTGCTAAACCCCAGCTCTGCAAGCACAGATGGAGATTTTGATTGTCTTGGTCTCTACCTAAGAAGTACCTACTGGACTAAAAGCACCAATAAATACATGCTGAATAGATGAAGAGGGCCCTAAATTCCCATCCCTGTTCCACAAATACACTTTGAAAATCTGAAATGGGAAGTTGTCAAGAACCTTGACATTTTAAGATGTTTTGTTTTGTTTGTGTTTTTCCAGACAGGGTTCCTCTGTAGCTTTGGCCTGTCCTGGAACTTGATCTGTAGACCAGGCTGGCCTCCAACTCACAGAGATCTGCCTGCCTCTACCTCCTGAGTGCTGGGATTAAAGGTGTACTCCAACACTAACCAACTGACATTATTTGTTAAAAGCAAAAGAAAAGTGGCTGATAACATGTTGTTTGACTTTATATTCAGAGCTTACTTTCCTTTTTGGTTTTGTTTTCAAGATGATAATTTCTCCATGAAGCCCTGGCTATCCTAGAAATCACTTTGTAGACCAGGCTGGCCTCTAACTCAGAGCTCACCTGCCTCTGCCTCCCAAGCACCGGCATCAAAGGTGTGCACCACTTTCACCCTGGTATTTGATATCTAGAGTTTTCTCTACTATCCCAGCAGATAGCTTAGCTCAGTGCTGCTCTTTTCAAGTGTCCCTACTGGTAAGCCCATCTTGCTTATTGTTTACTGCAGAAAATGTCTTTTTAGCCTCTTGGCTGCCTTTTTTTCCTTTTTTAAGGGATTATTTCCTTATTTCTTGGTTTCTGATGACCTCTATCAGACACTTCTAGCCTGCCCACAGATCTGCGCTGCCCTTGCACAACTGATCCATACCCATTGCCTCTGCTCAGGCAAAACCATGATGCTTTCTTGCCAATAAGAAGTCAGGTTTATAAAGATGCTTTTTAAGAAAAAAGATAATTAGTTTCAAATAAATAATTGGGTTCAAAAGTGAAATGTTTAATTTAAAATTGGTATATTTAAGCCAGGCGGTGGTGGCGAATGCCTTTAATCCCAGCACTCAGGAGGCCGAGGGAGGTGGATCTCTGTGAATTCAAGACCAGCCTGGTCTACAAGAGCTAGTTCCAGGACAGCCTCCAAAGCCACAGAGAAACCCTGTCTTGAAAAACAAGACAAAAAAATTGTATATTTAGGGGCGATGTTTTGATGTATGTATACATTATGTAATGATCAAATCATGGTAATTAACATACTTATCACCTTAGTCATTTATTTTATTATTGTTGTTAAAAGACCATTAAATATCATTTCTTTTAGACATTTGAAACATAAAGCACAGGACATGATATATGTCTATAATAACAGCACTCTAGAGTCTGAAACTGGATGATCCAAAATTCAAAGTCTCCAGGCATGGTGGTGCATGCCTTTAATCCCAACATTTTGAAGACAGAGGCAAGAGGATCTCTGAGTTTGAGCTTAGTCTAGTCTACACAGAGAGAGAGTTATCTGTTAAAGACAGAGAAAGCCTATCTTGAAATACTGAGGGGATGCAGAGTAAGTGTATCTAAAAACCAAGCTCTGGGGATACTTAGTGGTAGAGAACTTGGTATGTGCAAGGTCCTAGATTTGATTGCCAGCATTGACATTGTATATATATTACTATTGTGTCTATAGTTAAACTACTGTACAGTGGAACCCCAGATTTTTTTTTCGAGACAGGGTTTCTCTGTATTGTTTTGGAGGCTGTCCTGGAACTTGCTCTGTGACCAGGCTGGCCTTGAACTCACAATGATCCACTTGCCTCTGCCCCCCCCCTCCAATGCTGGGATTAAAGGTGTGTGCCACCAATGCCTGGCTCCAGAAGTATTCTTAAGTAACTGGAAACAGTACTTGTTGGCTAGCTTCTCCCCATCTCCCATGCCCTGATGTTCTTCTAGCCTCTGGTGATTGCTGTTCTGCTCCAAACAGTTTTTTTACATTCAACCGTTGAGTGTGATTGGTATTTCCTCCTTTCTGTGCCTGGCTGTCTTAGTTCCTTTTTTATTGCCATGAAAAGATGCCATGACCAAGAAAACTTTTAGAGGGCAGACCTTATCAGGGCTTAGAGTTCCAGAGGGTTAGAGTTCATGACCATTATGGTGGGGAGCATGGCAGCTGACAGGCAGAAATAGTGCTAGAACAGTAGCTGAGAGCTTACATCCGTATCACCAAGTAAGAAGTGTGAGCTAACTGCAAATGGCATGAGCTTTTGAAACCTGAAAGCTCACCGCGGTGACACATCTCCTCCAACAAGGCCACACCTCCTAATCCTTACCAAACAGTTCTACCAACTTTGAACCAACCATTTAACTTTGTGAGCTTATAGTGGCCATTCTCATTTAAACTACCTCATTGGCTTACTTAATTTCATATGGCTTCCAAGGTTTACCAATGTTAAAAATGGCAAGATTTCCCAGCAGTCAGGAGGCAGAGGTAGGCGGATCTCTGTGAGTTCGAGAACAAGATTGGTCTACAAGAGCTAATACCAGGGCAGCCTCCAAAGCCACAGAGAAACCTTGTCTCGAAAAACAAAACCCCCCCAAAAAAAAAGAAAAAAAGAAAGATTTTGTATTTTTATGGTGTGCATACCAATGAATATGTATTTAAGTTGAGGAAATAAATCAAACAATGGCAACTTACTTAAAAGATGACAAACTGAGCTTCTTAGTGTACTCAAGTAATCCCAGCTCTTGATAGTTTAAGACCAGAGGATTGTGAGTTTGGGCCTAGCCTAGGCTTCATAGCAAGGAAAAACAAAACCAAAAAAGTTGACAAATACCACAATGTGGGTTTGAACATACTGCTGTGGAGGTTTTTATGTGGTACCATGGAAATAGAGGAAAGTATTGGAATTTAACTTTTGAGATTTGGATCTGAAGAATTTGAGGGTTTTTTTTTTTAAGGGTGGTCCATTAAAAAATGGTTCAGCAGTTAAAACCATCTGCTGCTCTTCCAGAGAAAACAGGTTTGATTTCCAGTAACCACTTGGCAGCCCAAAACTGTTTATAACTCCAACTACAGGAGATATGACATCCTTTCCTGGCTTCTGAGGGCACAGGCACAGACATGGCACACAGACATACATGCAAGAACAACACCCATACAACATAATTTTTTAAAAATGTGTATACAAATTTTATTTTTTAAATAACGTTTGGGCTAGGGAGATAACTTATCCAGTAAAGTGCTTGGGGATCTGAGTTATGTTCCCATAATGTAGGTATAAAATCCTGGTCTTGGTGGTATGTCCTTGTAATCTTAGCACTGTTAAGGTGGAGCAGGTGGATCCCTGGGCCCACTGGCTAACCAGACTAGCCTGTGTGGTGGATTTTAGGTCAAAAGGAGACCTACGTAGGAGAGCACTCTATTGTTAGGATGCATTTGCAGCCCCAGAATTGGAGGTGGGTGTTTGGTTGTTTAAAAAACTTTTTTCCTGACAAATGAGGTGATGTGAGCTTGGTTTATTTTTTAATGATTTATTTATAATGTGCATTGGTGTTTTGCCTACATGTATGTCTGTGTAAGGGTGTCAGATCCATTACAAAGAAGGGCTGGGACTGGAGAGATGACTCAGTGGCTAAGAGCACTTGTTGCTCTTGTAGAAGATTTTGGCCAACTTGTAACTGTTGTTTATGCCTGTCGTACCACTCTAGGGGATCCAGTGACCACTTTTGGCGTCTTTGGACAACCATACAAATGTGTGTACAGACAGACAAAATAATAATAATGGAGTTGATCGTGGTGGTGCATGCCTTTAATCCCAGCACTTGGGAAGTAGAAACCAGAAGATCTGAGTTTGAGGCCAGCCTGGTCTGCATACTAAGTAAGTTACAGGACAGCCAGAGCTATAAGAGATCCTTTTTCAGAGGGGGGTGGGAGAAAAGGAGGAGGAGGAAAGAAAGAAAGAAAAAGTAAGGAATGTGGGGTGGTGGTGATGCATACCTTTAATCCCAGCACTTGGGAGGCAGAGACAGGCAAAAACAAACAAACAAAAAAACAAAGGAAAGAATAATAAAATAAACCTCTTTAAAATTCTAATTCATAAATATAATAGAGTATAATAGTAGTAGCATTCTAATTTCTAACAACAATCTGGAGATTATTGTATCCAAGTTGTATTGGGGATTCCTAGGTAGTTTGGGGTACTATTTCTGTCTTCTGACTATGTTGATAGTAAGATCATAGAAACAAAACTCACAGTTATGTTTTTTTTTCCATCCTTAGTAGCACTATTTGGAAGTACTGAAGTTAGTAAAATTTAGAAAAGCTTTTGCCTCTTCAGTTTCTCTACCTGACAAAATGGCAAACATCTTCCTGTAGGACTCAGTTTAAGGGACTGGAGTCATAGCTAAATTGGAAGAGCTTCTATCTACCATATGCAAAGCACCAGGTTCCATCTCCTGCACCTAGTAAAACTGAGCTTGGTGGCTTGCCTCTAACTCCAGCACTCAGGAGACAGATGCAGCAAGCCTGGGATAACAGAAGAGAACGAGAGTGAAGAGTGAAGGAGAAAAAAGAGAAAGGAAGGAAAAGAAAGAGACAGGGTTTCTCAAGACAGGGTTTCTCTGTGTAGACCTAGCTATCCTGGAACTCTCTGTAGACCAGGCTGGCCTTGAACTCAGAGATCTGTCTGCCTCTGCCTCCCCAGTGCTGTGATTAAAGGCATGGGCTACCACTGCCCTCAGTTCAGAATTTTAAATCTCACCTCTGCTGTGAAATTTTTTGTCTCATTTTCATTATGACACTTACCATGATTGATTGATTGAATGATTTTGTAGTCCTAGAGATTGAAATCAGGGCCTCACACACATCAGGCCAGCATTTGATCACTCTCTTTCCAGATGATGATAATTTTACAGCCTCCTGGACCTGGTTCTTTGTAAAATACCTGCTACACAGTAGGTACTCAAGTAATGACTCTCGAGTCCAGATCCCAAAGCCTGCCTTTCTGTATGGTTTCAGCCTTGTGTGTGTGGAAGGTGGGGATGGGGGGGGGGAGAAAGATATGTTTAACTTTCTTTAAATATTATACAATGTTTACATGCAATGAAGCATATGTAAATGTGTAATTTTTACGTTTTGTGTAACAAGAAAATTAATGTATGAGATTTTCTCTGAGCTTCAGGGGGAGGCTATATTGTGTAGACATTCTATTTATGGCTGAAAACTCTACAGACACATATTCTTTGCACTTTATCCAGGTATAAGTTTCCAAATTGAATGCTGTCACCACACAAATAAGCTTCCTTGATGAGGGCTGAGAACTATACTAATCTATGAGAAAAGATGCAGGTCTTTAGAGAGCAATTTGATACCATGTCAGTTTAGCAAAATGGTAATAGTAGGTTACCCCCATAGAGCAAATGGTTTGTCTACTCAGCCATGGGTTCTTGATCAGCTTACAGTATCAGGTATGTGTTTCCTCTCATGGAGTTATAAGCCTTAAATCCAATCAGAAAACAGTTGGTTACTTATTGCACCAATTGGCATATCTTGCCAGTCTGTCCCTATTGTAGCTTGCAGGATTCATAGCTGGATAAGACTATTGATGACAGTTCCCTTACATAGTACCGTCCAGTACTATGAAAGCTATCCTGTCAGTATCAACTTGATTTCTTCATGTTCTGTGACCAAAGTGTGTGGTGTCTTGAGCAATAGGGTTTTACCATAAAGATCTTGTGGCAATCAAGAGCAATGCCAATAGCTTTTATTGCTTTGGGGGGTCCCCAGGATAACCCTGACCAGCACTCCAGGGGACAGATGTCTTACATAGAACTAGACATTTTTTGTTTGTTTTGTGAGACAGGATTTTTCTGGGTAACCCTGGCTGCCCTGAAACTTGCTTTGTTGAGTAGGCTGGCCTTGAACTCAGAGATTTACCTGCCTCTGCCTCCCAAGTGCTAGGATCAAAGATTTATACCAACGGCAGCACTAGACTTTTATTTGGCAGTCTATGGCTTCTGGGAAGAGCGTTATCCTCTGTGTAGGGTAATTTTAATCACACACACACAGAGACACACACACACAGACACATACACACAGATACACATACACAAAGTCCATTTATGAAGCAGTAAGTTCCCATATGGGTTTTTTCTTGTTTTAGATTTATTTTTATTTTATGTGTATGAGCATTTGCATGCAGGTACCATGTATGTACCTAGTTCCTTCAGAGGCTAGGAAGGGGTGTCAGATCCCTTTGAACTGGAGTTACAGACAGTTATCAGCTGGAAAATGAACCCAGATCTTCTGCCAGAGCAGCCAATGCTCTAAACCACTGAATCTCTTCAGGCCTATGGTTTTTTCAGTGTTAGTTATCCTTTCCTCTGCCTTACCTTCCCACTCCTCCCTCACTTAATCCTTGTTCCCATTCTTCTCTTTCACATGTGTTCTACTGTCCCTTCCCTGTTGAGATCTTCCCTCCCCTCTCCTCAGTGTGGTCCCTTTCTCGTTTCTGCAGGTACTCTAGGTTAGACTACTAATCTAAAGATTTGACACTGAGAAGACTGAGCCCAGGATCTCAAGCATGCTAAGCAAATGCTTTGCCAATGAACTGTGTACCCAGCCTAGAAGTCCTAGTTTTGGATGGGCTGACTGACTTGACTTTAATGGTCATAGATACATTTTTATTTCTCTCTGCTGCAAGTGTGTTCCATAGGTAATGGTTATTGAACCCAGGGTATTATATGATAGATCCCAGCTTTTTAAAATTATTATTATGTTACTTTTCATACATGTGGGTGTTTTGCTTCCATGTACATCTGTGTACCGCATGCATGCTTGGTACCTGTGGAAGCCAGAAGAGGTTGTGGGAGCATCTGGAACTGGAATTACAAAGGTAGTGAGCTGTCATGTGGGTGCTAGGAATCAAACCTAGGTGCTCTGGAAGAGCAGCAACTACTCTTAACTGCCTAGCCATTTCTTCAGCCCCAAGCCCTAGCTCCTTAAAATTGTGGGTTGTGAGCTTATATGGGATTATATAACTGAATTGGGGGGGTTGCAAAAATATTGGACAGTAGTAAAACGTTTCTAAATGCATAATGACTGAAAATTGATTCAAAAATCTTACATTGTGGAACTTCACTGTAGCCTTGCTTCTGTGCATACAGTACATGCACTTTGCACTGCACATGCTTTCACACAGTGCAGTGCCTGCAGATGCTGCCCAGACTCCAGACTATTGTATGTTCTGGTTGCAGTGTTCTGCATTTTATACAAACTGTTCTAATCTTATAGGAACATAATTTAATTATGGAAAACAAAGATTTAATATATTTTCTATTGTCATTCTTCAGCAGTGAGTATAAATTGGTATATCTCTGAATTGTATGTATTGCTGTATTAGAATGTTTGATTTTTAAATATTGCTGTTTAAATTGCTGTTGATAATATGTATCTTTGGATGAATTTTGACTATGGATTAGGAGAAAATTCTAAGAATTTTTGAAATGGCCCTAAATATAGTTCTGCCACTTTGTACTATGTATTTATGTGAAGTGCTATTCTCAGAGTTCATGATTATAAAATCAAAATATTGATCAGCTCTGAAAATGTTAGTGATTCCCCATGCCCTGAAGCATCAAATATTTGGTCAGGATTTAATTCATGTAAAAATAAGCACATCTACTCATCAGTGTATTTCTTTTGGTCTTTCATAAATGGTGATAATACAAATATACCACAGAGTTACTTTAAAATATTTCTCATGATTTATTATCGATAAATATTTTATTTGCATACCTATTTTATTTCTTGTATGTGTTCACATGTGTGCCAGTGCCCTCACACATGTGAGGGCAGAGGTCACCCTCTGGTGCTCAGTGCTTTTTTCCAAGGGGCGATTGAACTTGCTTTCTTAGGTTTACATGGCAGATGCTTTACTGACAGAACTCTCTTCACAGCCCACTTTTGATTTTTTTAAAGAAAGAGTCTCGTGTAACTCGGGTTGGTATCAAATTCACCTTATTGCCTGAGGCTGGCCTTGAACTCCTGAATGTTGGAATTATAGGTTTTATATAACTATATACCTATAGACCTGGGTTGTATAAAAATTGGTCAGGTGGCCGGGCAGTGGTGGCGCACACCTTTAATCCTAGCACTCAGGAGGCAGAGGCAGGCAGTTCGAGACCAGCCTGGTCTACAAGAGCTAGTTCCAGGACAGCCTCCAAAGCCTGTCTGGAAAAAAAAATGGTCAGATGAAGAAAGGTTATTAGTGGAAAAGTAGAAGCTCTGTGTAGTCCTGAATAAAACAGGAAATAGATTTAAGCATCTTTACAATAACACTGTGCCTCAGAGAATAGAGACAGCAGAATAAAAATTTCGAACATCACAAATTGAAAAAAGGTGGCTGGATAGTCAGTCTCCACACATTTTCACATACTGAGCGTCCTCCACATAAGGTTTTCATAACTCATCTGGAAGGTATTGGAAGGATAAAAATAGATTAATGTTCAGAATTTCCAGCCTAGGAGTTTCCTGCTTTTGCCTACATTTCAATTGTCAGTTCAGGGTTTGGCCCTTCTTGGTGCAGTGCAGTGGAAGTGTTTTACTCCAGAGTATCAGGGCGGCCACATTGATAGGACAGTGGCCTCTGCTGCCCGAAGCAGCTCCTTGCCTGTCCTTTTCTAAGTGGAAAATCGGAGGGAGACAGTATGAAGGCCTAGAAAGCCAGAAAAACCAACATGTAGGGCTTAGACAGAATTAGCAGGTTCTTTTGGAAAGTAAGCCCACACAGCCTTCAGAGTCCTTGGTTCTCCACTGACCAGTTCATTTGGGAAAAGCACCTTAGCCAGCCTTCTGTTTCTTTATGTCCTTAAAGAATACTTAAAGCTGGGCAGTGTTGGTGCACACCTTTAATCCCAGCACTCGGGAGGCAGAGACAGGCGGATCTTTGTGAGTTCGAGACCAGCCTGATCTACAAGAGCTAGTTCCAGGACAGCCTCCAAAGGCACAGAGAAACCCTGTCTCGAAAAACCAAAAAAACCAAAACAAAACTGAACAACAACAACAAAAAAGAATCCTTAAAATACAGCCAGGACTACACAGTGAAACTCTGTCTCGAAAAGCAAACAAACAAAAAGAATCCTTAAAATAGAATCCATGGAGGTTTCTGGAGCTTGTTTGTTTGTAACCTTCTATTTAGCCCAGACCTTCTGAACAGAACTCCAGGTAATTTGGTTGATAGATTGATTCATTCATTCAACTGCAGTTTGGAGTTCAGTGTGACACCTCAATGATGATGAGGAAGATGGTAGTGTTTTCCTACAGTTGACAGCTACAGGGAAAGAGCAACATTAAGCAGTGTCTGTCATAAAACTAAGCAACTCTGAAGTAGTCAAGTGTGTCCTAGGAGTGCCAGGATTGGACTAGGAGGCTCAAGATGCTTGCTTTGGGTAGTGACTGACTTTTTGAGAGCAGGTCACACTGCATCTCTGGCTGGTCTGGAACTTGCTGTGTATATGTGGAGCAGGATCCACCTGCCTCTGCAGGGTTAGTGACATGCACCACCTCTCCTGGCCTGTGACTAACTTGACCAGGATAAAGTGAATAGAGTCACTAAGAGAAGGAAACTAGGGACAGGAGAGATAGCTCAGTAGTAGAAGCACTGGCTACTTTTGCAGAGGACTTGGTTCACTTCCACATGGCAGCTCACAACTGTCTGTAACTCCAGTTCCAAGGATCTGGCACCCTCAACCAGACATACATGCAGGCAAAACACCAAAATAAATTAAATGCACATAAAATAAAAATAAATAAATCAAAAGAAAGGAGGGGGGAGGAGAGGAGAGAGATACACTAAGGTGGAGTCCCAGGGAAGCAAGGGATGGACTTTTACTTAAGCCCAGAGTGGGTTTTCTAGGCAGGAGGAGTCAAGATGTCCTGAGGAGGAGGGACTGGGGCTGCAAGAAAGCTAAGTAGTCTTTAATTGAGTGCCTAGACTCAGCTACTTCCTGGGTGTGGGGATGGGGGATGTTAAAGATGACTCAGTGCTGCCCAGCCTGGAGGGATCCGTTTGTGAAGCCCTAGCTTAGGTTTCGCTTAGGTTTGGGTGAGAGGCTACTGAGTCTGTGCTCACACAATAGGCACCAAGTTCAAGGACAGAAAGCAGCCCTGTTCTGTCCCTGTTGAGCTGTGTGATTTGGGGTGCTACTTAACCTCTCTGAATTACCACTCAGTTTACTAGTGGTTATGATGACTTTCTGTCTTTTTGTATATTTCAGAGTTGTCTAGAAATCGGTTGTGTCCTGTATTTCATCTTAATCAAAAAACTAAATTCTCTTTTTGTTTAGGTAAAGCTTTGTTTAAGCCCCCTTTTAAAGAGCAGTTTGCCAGTCTGTTCTTGCCCAAACATCTAGAGAATAACTAGCAAGGCAGCCAAGATCAGATCCAGGATCTGCAAGCATCGTTAGCAACTGAGCATATTTCTATAAACCAATAAAGGTTTTTCTATTTTGTTCATCTGTTACCCTTATGGTGTTGCCACTTTCACATGCAGTATCTGTAGGCGGGAGTATGAGATAACAGCATTGCACAAATGAAAGCCGGTGGAAAAAGGCTGCTTTCCCTTTAAGGCAGCTTCAACTCCAGCGCCCTCCCCCTTTCCTGATTGACAAACCTACCCGAAGTCACGTGATCCGCCTCTATTTGAAGGTCACAAAAAGCTGCTTCCTTTAGAGACAGAGGGGGAGAGAGAGAGCAGGAGGGAGAGTGAGTGAGAGAGTTAGTTCAAGCCAAAATGGCCGACAGAGTCTCTGCTGGTTTCTGAATATTTAAAATACAAAATACAGATAGACAAAAAGAATTCAGTTTTTGGACCTTTTTTCATTTCTATTTCTACCTTGTATGCCTCAATTTGCTGGATTTAAGCACTGCTGCACTTTATGAGGTTGGTAAATATTTTCGATTTTTAAAAACCAATTGATTTATATGGATCGTGTCTAACCGTTTTCACTAGTGGTGTTGCAAATCGACATTTCTCTAGCATGGAGACTGGCTTCAGACATTTCGCGAATCTGTAAATCAGACCTGTGATGTACTTTTGGTTCAGCGTTTTAGAAATGGAAAAAGACCTGGTAAAAATATTTAAATTTTGAAGTTATTTAATTGCACTTTTAGTTTATATGTAGCTTTTCATCATTTCTATCATGCAAATAAACAAAGCTGTGAGTAATTGGAATTTGATATTTAGGAAGAGGTTTTTTAAAAAACACAAACCTCTCCCTCCCCCCCTTAAATCTGCTGCAAAAATTTGCATAAATATAAATGGGTTTGCATTCTTTCGGCTGCTAAGGCCGACAAAGGATCCGGGAGGACTAGCCCTAGAATGGGAAACCTTTTTTCCTCTCTCTCTTAGGTCGGCTATGCTTCCTAGCAATGTGTAGAACCTAAAGTGAGACTAGATACATTTTAAACTAGGTCCAGGGGGTGACTGAATATACCAGGTTTGGGGTTATAGATTCCCCTGCTTGAAATGCAAGCAAAATGTGGCTCACCCTCTCCTCTGCGCGCGCTCCTTTGCACTGGGTCCCAGTGTGTGTTCTCAAATGTTCAGCCAGATGCGCTTTTATTTTGATCGTGGCTTCAACCAAATGGTGGAACTGTCTTGTAAACAAGATTATTTTAAAGATATAAATGACTCTTTACTCCGTTTAGAAATTGTTTCTTTACCAGTTCTCAGTGTATGTATATTGGTCTCCATTTCACATGAAATAAAATATTTTGTTTAATGTTAGATTTTCGACGCCAATTGAGTATGTGTGATGTGTGTCTTTTCGGACATGTATTTGTTGTAATTTAGGATCATATAAATGAGTGTCTGAGTTTGTTAGTAACCTTGAAAGTGCGGCTCCTCAAGTTAAATTCCATTACTCCTAATGCAGGATTCTAGAAGCCTGAGGAGGCTGGAAAGAAAGCCGAAAACTTGCTTTCTCCGGGTCACCTCCCCCTATCATTGTGAGAGTGTGATGTAATGCTCTGGGTCTGGTGTGCTGAAAGGGCTGTAGTTTGTGATGTGGCGGGCAAATTACCTCCACCCCTGACAAAATCCCTCCCTCCTCCCCCAGCACATCCTTGGCTCTGAGAAGCCTTGCTTTCTTGCCTCTTTTCTCCTAATTTGTGTTCTCTTGATTTGTGCTGTTGCATATTGGCAAGAGAAAGATACTGTTCTTCTAAATCTGCTACATGGTTTAGAAAAGACATTTAAAATATGCAAATGATTGAATTGTCCATATCCCATCATTAAATATGTAGACTTGGATTAAAGCTAATTAAGCATAAATGGAATAATTTTGATCAGAAGGGAGCAGAGGGTTTTTTTTGTTGCTGTTTTGGTTGTATCATTTTTAATTAATCTAATTATGAGATGCTAACCAGCTGGGCCTTAAAGTGTTAAAAAAATAAAATGGGGAAACTACTGGACCATTTTGAAAATTTGACAGTGTGGAAGAGGGTGTGTAGTGCTTTCAAAAGCTTTTTATTCACTGTTAAAATGGGTTGGCCTCTCGTGCTGAAAATGGCCTGTTTCTTTGGGCCAATTGTGTGTAGATGAAGGGACTTTTCACGCTAATTTAACAAAAAGACTTTCCATTTGAATATGTAAGGATAATTAGTATTCTGTCTCTGAAGAGCCATCATATTACTATTTTTTAAAGTAATGTTGTTGTTATATTAGTAATGGCTCTAAGCAGAGAAGTGCCTGAAGTGCTAAAGGCATCCATGTAAATTTTATGGTGATATAAATTCAGCTTTTGTGTGAGAGGAATTGGAAGCATTACATTAAAGAGGGAAACACATTTGACTTTGAATTATCTTTACAGTTTGGATTAATACAAATTACTTCAATGATGGAAAGGATTGCATTGTCCTAGTCTGAGGAGAATTAGAGCTGGTTTTTGTTGTTGTTTTCTCTGAAAATGAAAGCGATTATTTGGAGCTTCACTTGTTGGTTGATTCATTTTACTTCTGTTTCCTAAGTTGTCGCTGAAGATGAGAGAGAAAAAAGACCCAGCTTTCCATGTTTTGCCTCCAGCTTGTTTTTGTGGACTGTAAACCTGTGAATGGCAGGGTTATTCTGCTTGCAGAGAGGAACCAGAGCAGTGCTGGGTCGCCTGGGCAGAAAGGAGAATAGTACTAAGCACATTAGCAGAGTGCCATCAGGGTCCCTGGCATGTTTTTAGAAGTCCTCTTTCCCAGAGACAGTGAGGAGTGAGATGATAAAGACCTTGTCTCATGAATGGCAAGCAGATGGCTCTGCAGAGGTTTTGAAGCTCAGCTGCCATTTTGGGTCTAAGTTCCTGTAGAGCCAATTCTTATTCTCACCAAAGTGTGATGATTCAGAGCAAATGAAAAAGAGCAGCACATCCAGTGTACAGACGAATAGTATGTAACAGTGTCTTGTTTAAGGTCTTCTGTTTGTAGTGTGAACTGTTGGCTTAAAAACTCTAAAGATGCGGTTGGTGCTACAAGGAACAAACATTCAAGTTTGTTGTGGTTTTATGTTTTAAAATGACAGTGTATGCAGAGGAAGTGTCTTACTGGAGAGAGTAAACATAATCCTTAAGCCGCAGCCCCCATTTCTTTTTTCCTTATGCTACTTGTGGCTTGGAGCTGTAAGTTGTCATCCTCAGCACTGCTCGCTCTCTCAGAAAGAGATGTCTTGGGTTCACCACTGAACCATCATCCCAGCACTTGATAATATTATCAGAGGTTTCTCTGGCCTTCCATCTGGTCTGCACAAAGCATTGGCATCGTTGATAGATGGTACAAACACAACGCTGCCGCTCAGCTCTGAGTGGCCTCCTGTTATTTGCTGTCACTGCTAGGGCAGTCCTTTAAAAAGAAACTGCTGAAAATTGAAGCAGAGACTTCTCCAACTCTTGGACTTTACCAGACTGAAACATGAGCCGCTCAGGGCTTACAGAGCAGGCTGAGCAGTAACAGGACTGAAAAGTTGAGGGAAATTTATTTTTTATAAGAGTTTAATTTGTTCTGGTTAAGTGATGTGGTTCATATATAGAATATACTTGGTCTGTCTCCACCAGCAAGGTTATTAAAGCATCTCAACTTGGTTATGTGTGTGCGTCATTCAGAACAAGTACGTGACAACAGAAGTGTCCTGAGTATTTTTACTGAAAGCCTTTATTTGGAGAACTCAAATAATTGTCCCTTTGGTCATTTTTATTCATCATTTAGATATTAGACTTTAAGTGGAACTTGCTATTTAAAGATGGGGTCTTTGAGTGTTGCCTGGAGAGGTAACACCATATGCTAATTGCTTCCCAGTATAGAATTGTTCCTGGATTTATCCTAATCCCCCTTGTCTCACCTGCTTCTTACGATTAAGACCACAGAGTGGCTGGAATGAATTGAAGTCACTTGTCCTAAGAAAGGATTTAACCCATGAGGGTTAAATATGATTTTCCTTCCTTTATATATTTCTTTAGCTATCATTCACTATATCCTGATATACATGCTGAGAGAATCTATGAATTTCAACCCACCATTCACCCTGAACAACCAGCCTCTTGGTTCCTGGAGAAATACTCAGTATCAGTCAACTATAGTAACTAATAGCCTTAGGTTGTGTGTAGGATAAAATTCTGTAATTTCCTTTACTGATAAGCTGGACATGAATGGCAATTTTTGTTTCTGGTAGTTCTATAGCAGTGGTTCTCAACCTTCCTACTGCTTTGAACCTCAGTTGTGATGACCTCCAACCATAAAAGTATTTTTGTTCCTATCTCAACTACAATTTTGCTACTGTTGTGAGTCATAATGTAACTATGTCTGTTTTCTGATGGTCCTAGGTGATCCCTGTGAAAGGGTCACTCGACCCCCCTCCCCCATGGGGGGGTTTCAACCCACAGGTTAAGAACCACTGTTCTTTGAATTTAAGGTTTGTTATGATCATTCCACTTTTTTTCTATAGCTCTGGAAAGTTTTGAGAACCTGAGAACCTTTTGACCTCAGTTGCCTTCCTAGTTACTTTGTAACATCCCTCTTACTTTTTAAATTCCCCTTAATCATTACATTTGGTGAAACTATATACTACTTGTGTATGGAACACTCTCTACACAAAATAACCTTTTCCAGAACAGTAAGTAGAACTATTACCTGCCTACTATTCTGTTCTCAGGGCCTAGATCATGAGGAAGTGCTCATGATTAAACTTATTTGGTGTTTATGATTTCAGCACCCCAGGGATAAGGCAGGAGGGTTCCAAGTTCAGAGGCAGCTGAAGCTTCTTAGGTAGACTCTGGTTTGGTTTGTGTTTGTTTGTTTGTGTGTTGTTGTAATTATTTGAGTTTGACTTAACTTGGATACGAGTGTACCTCCTCTTGCATAAACATGGGAAAAAGCAGTTGTTGTGAAAGTACAGGAAAATGTTGTGTGACATACCAAGTCTTGTTCCTTTCCCCTTCACGGAGTCTTGTTTTGTTGAGAAGCCAGGAAGGCTTTTTTTATAAAAACAGGGTAACAATCTGTAGCCCAGGCTGACCTGGAACTTGTGACTATCTTCCAGCCATGGCCTCCACAGTGTGAGGATTACAGGTGTGAGATACCATGCCCCCAAATAAACCAAGAAGACTCTTATGGCCTGCCGAAGGCTTGTGTCGTTGAGCTTGTTCAGGGTGTAGACAAAGTCAAGAATGGGCTGGCACCTTTTCTTTTTAATAAAGTCCCCACGTCCCCATGTTTTGATGTTATTTCCTCCTCTTAAGGTAATGTTATTTATGTCTTGTTGATTGTTGTATTTATATATTTAGAGACATGTCTCACTATGTACCTCTGACTGACCTAAAACTTGAACTCAGATCTGCCTTCCTCTTCATGATTGCTGGGATTACAGGTGTGTGCCATCATACCTGGCTGATGCAGTCTTCATACTCCTTTTCTTCCAGCTTTGGCCCGTAAATATTTTCTTGACTGCTTTTCATATGTTCTGTTTTTATCAAGTTTCTAGGTAATTTTACATGAGTTATTATTGGAGTTGACAAGACAAAGGAGAATGTACAGTATTTCATCTCATTTTTAATGTTCTGAGCCCATATGTATTAATTACGTTTGGTCAAATTATTACTTTTTTTTTAACTCAAAGGATGTATTAAAAGATGTGTTAAATACAGGTCAATTGTTCACTATACAAAAAAACTGTTAAATTTATACAAATGACATAGAAATGTCTTTCACTCTTTGATCTTGGATTTTTTAAACGTTAATACAGCAAACTAGTGGGTACATGCCAAGTATTAAATATTAGCATCATAGAATGTATGGGATAAGCAGTTGCTTTCTGATTGATTTGATGTCTGCTGTGGTCCTTGGGGTGGGATTCATATCTGATCCCATAAACTTGGTCAAAAGAATGTGGTTGGGGAGGTCAGAGCCACTGCTGTTGCTTGCTGTATGGACATGGTATGCCTATCAAACTGCCTTCTGACTGTACTTCTTCTCATAGATGAGTGCTGCTGTCAGCTCTGGTAGGGAAGCTAGCTGCCTTTGTGCAGTGGCCTGTAGTGACTGCAGAAACTCGTAACAGGTCAGTCCTGAGAAGGCATGGCTACTAATTGTAGTGTAGGGAGTATCTTGGAAAGGGGGCAAAAGAGTATACATGGAAGCAGGCTGTGGAATGCTGACTTTGTTGAACTCACAGAGTGTATGAAGGTAAGATACCTGTACCAAATTGGATCTGAGGACATCCACACATGGAACGGGGAGAGGCTTTTGGGAGCTCTACCCCTCCCTGAAGACTTATGTGCATGCACATCCATATTCAGTGTATATATGTGCACATGTGTGAGTATGTATGTGGGGGGGTATAGCCACTGGTAACCTGCCCATACTCCTGTAAACAAACCCTCACACATGCTCTTATGAGCAATCCAAATCCAATTCATTGAGTCTCAAAGTAGAACAACCCATGAAAGTAGATAGATGGAGAGATGGTTGGGAAAAGGAAGAAAATTATGTCTGGAGTGAGAGCAAGATGAGGGGGTGGTAAATATCAATGATACATTATGAACATATATGAAAATGTCATTATGAGACTCATTAGTTTACATAATAGTATGTGCTGATAAAAAGAAAAGAAAGTAATATGAAATTTTCCTCTAGGCACTGTTGCTGATTTAGAAAGACTTTAAATGTGAGGAGGCTGGCAGATTCAGGATGTCGCTTGATTCAAAGGACAATCACCTAACTCAAATGGAAGTAAGCTTGTACACAGAGGCCTTGCATGCATGATCTAGATGACAGGCAGATGTAGGTTGAGGTCAGGAGTTTAGTTTTGGAGTTAATGAATTTTGCAATTTTAAAGATCTGCAGAAGTTAAGAGATCTAGTCTGAGATAAAGATTTAAGAATCCTTTGTAGTTTCAAGTTTTCAGAATTCTCCTTAAATTGGTTTCCATGGTAAACTATCCAAAGATGGAATGGCCATAATAGGTATGCAGTGTAAGGGACAGTGGTAGTGGGAGACATTGTTTTGTAAAGAAGATGAAAAGTCAGCTGGGCCATGGTGATGCACCTTTAATCCCACGACTTGGGAGTTAGAAGCAAGTGGATCTCTGAGTTTGAGGCCAGCCTGGTCTAAAGATGGAGTTCTAGGACAGCCATGCCAGGGCTACATACAGAAACCCTGTCTTGAAAAACCAAAAGTTCTATAGTTTTCTTACTATCACAGTGCTAATAGTAATACCAAGTTTTTTGTTTGTTTGTATTTGTACTTTTGTTTGCTTATTTTGGTTTTTCAAGACCGAGTTTCTCTGTGTATCCCTGGCTGTCCTGGAACTCATTTTGTAGAGCAGACTGGCCTTGAACTCAGAGATCTTTGAACCCTTTGCCTCCCAGTGCTGGGATCAAAGTCTTGGCATCACATCCAGCACCCAAGGTCATTTGAGAGAGGAGAAACTAGTTTGAGCTAGATTCATCAGGGACTGCATTGTGAGGACTTTGCATATGAACAGAGTCTTTAGATTGGGCAGAATTGGGCTCAGGGGAACTCAGAGCAGGCCATTCTAGCTTGAGGTAGTGGTCTACAGAGCAAGTTCCAGATGGCCTGGGCTACACAGAGAACCCCTGTCTGTGGGGATGAGGGGTGGTGTGGGGGGAGGGGTTTGGTGAAAGGACTGTGGTGAAAAGACCTTCTTGCTCTGAGTGAGACTGGCTGTGGGACCACAAAAGGGCAAGCTCCAGGTTTTCCAAGTGGATGATGGAGTCCTCTGTACAGTGAATTCCTCCTCAGACACATGGAGTTGAAGAAGTGGGACTGCAGCCTGGGAATGAGGTCAGAATGGAGATGAGTTGGATAACCTCCATGTTGAAGTGATAGTGGATGCCTAGGAATGGATGAGGTCACCCTGGGAGTCTAAAGAGTAGAAAATGAGAATGGGGACAGGAAGAGAAAGAGGACCTGGGAAGAATTAAAAGAAAGGTAGACAGTCAGTTACAGGTGCCAAGGACGAGGGAAGAACTTTTCAATTCATTGCAGGTATGGCCAGCAGTTTCAGATGCTGGAGCAGAAAGAAGGTATCTATCGGGTCGTGGCACTGTTCCCAAACTGGTGTTGAGAGATGCTCCGGCATGAACAGTTGGAGAATCATTAGATAATGCCAGCACAGTTCAGGGGAAATAGAAAACAAACCATCTAAGGGTAAAATTAGTTTAGATGCTGTTTTATTTAACCCAGTATGTGTAGATTATCAAGTTTAATGTGTAATTGATCTAAAGCTGATGGAATGTTTTCCTTTCTTCCATACTGAGTCTGAAATCTGAAGTGTGTTTTACAGTTAGAACACATTGCAATTCAAACATAACATTTTCATTGGAAATATTTGGTCTGTATTTAAATTCTGTAA
The DNA here is from genome assembly GCF_017639785.1 of Mesocricetus auratus. Classification (NCBI taxonomy): domain Eukaryota; kingdom Metazoa; phylum Chordata; class Mammalia; order Rodentia; family Cricetidae; genus Mesocricetus; species Mesocricetus auratus. The sequence goes on along the minus strand of NW_024429194.1, from coordinate 84,060,188 downwards.
AATTTACTACTTTCTCATGAAAAAGTAAATTCACGTGCCCAAGTCTTTTCCAAGTATATGAAGTTTTTCCAGTAATGTAGATAACTGTCAGTGTTTAAATACTAAATTAAATTTGAGTGACACTAGCCACATGTTTGTTACTACTGCCATGGATGCCATAGTAGTTACTTCGGGGTTATGCAGAGTAAACCGAGGTTGTTTGTGGCAGTGGGCACTTTGCAAATATCCAAAATGGCTTCACTGGGCAGATAGCCTTTCGTAGGGTAAGCACTACCTATCAGAGACTTGGAAATGAAGGATCCAATCTTTTAATTTTACATGTGAAAAAGCAAACTTTTTACCAGAATACATAAATTTACCATTTAAAAATGCTGTTTTAGTTAAGGTCAACAAGATATTGATAGAGGTGCCTAAACAAACCAGTGTGGGTGGTAGTTTTGAAATTCCCATGCCTACATTTTAAAACAAATTTGGGGAAGGGTGGGAACAGCCCCATTCTGTGAGCTTCCTTTGAACCTGGTGGCTGCATGTGGGGAAAGAGTCATGAACAGATGTTCTCCAAGCTGTGAGCAGTTGTGTATGGGGGAGGAAGGTGCACGGGGTGATCTGTGCTGTGCCTCACTTTCCATGAGTAACATGCAGATGTGTTTTGTGTTCTTTGCCCACCTGCATCAGTACATCTGTTATTGACTGGGGATGGTGGTTCTTAAGAGTTTATAGAATGCAGATTCAGAGGCCACGTTCATCATCTGTTGACTTAGGCTGCTTTGTAGTCATTAACTGTGGAGAGCTCTAAGTAATGATCAGTGAGGGCAGAAATGGCCATGAATTCTGCTTGGAACTGTTCACATTGGAAAGTTATTGTTCCTTGGTTACTCTTCACAATTTAGTTAAGGCTGATAGTCATGTAGGTAGAGGTGCTGCTCTCGTGTGTGTGTGTGTGTGTGTGTGTGTGTGTGTGTGTGTGTGTGTGTTGTTGTTGTTGTTGTAATTTTTTTGTTTGTTTGTTTGAGACATGGGGAGAGGGTGCCTTTATGTAGCCCTAGATATCCTAGAACTCCCTGTGTAGACAAGGCCACTCAACAGAGGTTCTGCCTCTGCCTCCTGAGTTCTGGGATTAAAGACATGTTCCACCATGCCTAGTGGTGCAGAAATTTCTTATCAGTTGACACAAAAGAGCTTATTTTTCTACCAAGTACCCTGTAAAAGTTTGGAGTATCAGCTATTAAATACTGTTTTTGTTTTTTTTTTCTCTTAAAAGACAGAATCTCCTCCTGTTGTTCATGTTGACCTTGAACTCCTGGGCATAAGATACCCAGTTACCTTAACCTTTAGGTGCCTGATACAAGCAAGAGCTCCTATGCCCAGCCATCCATTTATGCCTTTGTTAAGATTGTATAGTGGTGGGCTTAAATAAAGCCTTCTGCCATGAGACTGGAGAGGTACCAAATGATTGCTACCTTCCAGGAGTCCAGAGCAGTGGACTTAATAGTTGCCTCTCCATGCTATTGTTTCTTTGTTTTGCTTACAGAAATAATTGTTCTTTTTCTGCCATGGTGTGCCTATTTATAAGTTGAAGTTAGATAACTGGGTAACTTAGAATAGTAGCTTTTAAATTTTTTGGTTGGATGCACTGTAAGATGACACAGTTTGCATTGAGACTCTAGAAATGAATATATATATGTGTGTGTATATCTATACATATATATGTGTATATATATATATATATATATATATTTCTAATGCCTGGTGACACACATCTGAAATCCCCATGAGAGATAGGGAGGTTGCCAAAAGTTCAAGGCCAACCTAGTCTACATAGTGAGTTCCTGGCCAGCCTGGGCCATATAGAAAGACCCTATCTAGCTGGTCATAGTGGAATCTTCCACCTTTAATTCCAGCACTTGGAAACAGAGAAAGGTGGATCTCTAAGTTCAAAGCCAAGCATGGTCTACAGAGTGAATTTCAGGGCAGCCAGGACTACACAGAGAAACTCTGTCTTGAAAAAACATAAAAAAGAAGACTGTCTGGAAAACACCCCCCTCCAAGACAGCAGGAGGTATTTACTCTTAAATATAATGTACTTAGGTATATTATACAAGAACAGTTTGTAAAATAAAAACCAGAAGCCCCTTCCTATCAAATTGACTATTAATAATTAATCATCTGTTGAGTTACTGCTGTTTGAAAAAGTTTTTTGGGGGACCATTATTTGGTTACCATCTTCCAGTGTAACATCCCTGTACTTGCTATTCTAGAGAATCGGATTTATTAGTCCACTCAGTTATCACACCAACCAAATTCATAAGTAACTTTTCAAAAGGTGTTAATTTTTTTACCTCAACTTGTGGGAGATAGATATACTTGATGACCAGAATGTTGTGTTTTGTGTCCAGGTCAGGGATATCAAATAATTGTTTTTCCTATATTGAGGTGAATAGTCACACAAACATGTTAATAGAGTCAGGGTAGAGCCAGTGTTGTAATGGCCCTCAAAAGCCAGGTTTGGTCACCTGTCCTCAATAAGCCACTTGAAAGAGTCAAATTAATACTGAAAAGCAAAACCAGTAGATACATTCAGTGTGCACACATTGAAAAGAGGGACAGAAAGATCCAGTAACCTCTCCCATCCTCAGCCCACTTCTGGGGCCTGGCATGAAGTTTAGGTCTAGGTAGAAGGCCAGAGGCATGTATAGCTAAGCAGCTCTGGCCAGGGTGTGACCACACTCATCATCTCAATGTCTGCTGTGAGGTTGTCTGGCAAGTGTTGTGTGAAATCCCCTTCTAGACATGTTCCTCATCTGGTGGGCACCAGGCTTTAACTTTCTCCTTCTCTCAATATGAGGTTTCTGGTGGAAGCCTCAATTCCTTGGAGTGCCTCTTTTTTAATAGTTTGAAGGAATAGTTGAAGGGAAGGTCACAAGTGTCTCTAAAATATCATCATCATTCTTGCCAGACAGGTTAGTTACACACACACACACACACACACACACAACACACACTGAAACATGTAGATAGTCCCTCTGGAGCTGTGGACCCCACACCTTTGGATCCAGTGATCTGTGCATGAAAAATAATTTTTAAAAGAAATTACATTTAAGCAAGTTTGTAATTTAGAGGTGATTTGCAGAATGTGTGAGCATGTATCAGAGTATATACAAATACATCATTATGTATGTGTTAGCATTGAATATCCAATGATTTTTGATAGCTGAAAGGGATCCTGTATCTCCCAGCCCTATTTTTAAAGACGTTTAGGTAAGAAACACTTCTTAAATCCCTGCTTACATATTTTCTTGGAAAACCTCGAAGAAAGCACTGCCATGGTTTGGGAAAAGAGAAGACAGTGTTGCTTCCTTCCCCAGACTTCATGGGAACTCATCACTCTGAAGACAGTTTGTCTTCAGATACGTTCAGAATGACCTTCATTTCTCTCCACTAGTTTATTTCTGTTGTTGTTGCTACTAATAGGTCTATTGTGCTTTCCCCAAAGAGGGGGCTCTAAGTTAAGCTGAGTTAAACTAGCCTATGCTTGCTTCAGGTTGTTGGTGTTTAAAATGACAGTGTATAGACAATGTGGTGGTTTTTAAAGCACTCAAAGTTTTTGCTTCTTTGGAAACTGCAGGATGGGGGCTTAGATAGAAAAAGGTGTGACTGACATTCTATTTTTTTTAAGTTTTATGTACATGTATGTGTGACTCTTCATGAATCTATGTGTACCACATGTATGCAGGAGCTTTTGGAGGCCAGAAAAAGGCATTGAATCCCTGGAACTGAAGTTACAAATGATTGTGAGCTGCCCTGTTGGTACTGGAACCAAACTCAGGTCCTCGGCAAGAGCAGTAGTGCTCTTAACCACTGAGCCATCTCCAGTCCTTAGCATTCTATTTCTAGTATTCTTTTCTAAAATTACATTGTTCTGAAACAAGCTGCATTTGGCAGTTCCTTTTTTTTTTTTTTTTTGGTTTTTCGAGACAGGGTTTCTCTGTGGCTTTGGAGGCTGTCTTGGAACTCGCTCTGTAGACCAGGCTGGCCTCGAACTCACAGAGATCCGCCTGCCTCTGCCTCCCGAGTGCTGGGATTAAAGACGTGCACCACCAATACCTGGCCCTACCCTAAATATTTTAATATGATAGGCCCCAGCTTTAGGTGTCCTTGAACTGAATTTTGTTGTTTGCTTGGTTTGGTTTTTCAAGACAGGGTTTCTCTATGTAGCTCTGGCTGTCCTAGAACTACTCTGTAGACTAGGCTGGTCTCAAACTCAGAGATGTGCCTACCTCTGCCTCCTGAATGAGATAAAAGGAGTATACCACCACTGACCTGGCCTTGAACTGGAATTTTAAATAAAGTAATTTTGGAGCCTTCATGCTTGTAATGCTAGCACTCCAGAGGCTGAGGCAGGAGTATTGCAAGAGTAAGACCTTGTCTCAAAATGAGGAAAAAGGGTGAAGGTAAAAGGCAATGCTAAACTCCAGCATGAGTCACTGGCATTAAATTTTCCAAGTGAAACTATTATTACCATCATCTCAAAGTAAAGAATAACAACAAAAGAGTACAGATAATATCAGAATAAGAAGCATATCATTAAATTGAAAATAGCTTTGTGATATAGCAGTGTAAAGAAATCTTTACGCTGTTTTGTTTTTTTCTTCTCCTTTTCCTCTATTGATCAGCATAGTAAAGTTCAGTATTTGGAAACTGCATCATAATCACAAATAATCTCAAGGTATATCACACTTAACTATGTGCTTGATGGTTTTATTAGCCTCACTCATAGGAATAAATCTTCAAGTTCTAGGACTACCTTCCTTCTTTTTTTTTCTTTTTTGAGGCAGAGTTTGTAGTATGAATGCCTGGCCCACTTAGGGAGTGGTACTTTTAGGAGGTGTGGCCTTGTTGGAGGATGTGTGTCACTTTGGTGACTGGCTTTAAGGTCTCATATGTTCAAGCTACGCCCAGTGTGGGGTGCATTCAGTCTTTACTTCTGCTACCTGCAGATCAAGATGCAGAACATGCAGCTACTCCTCTAGCATCATGTATGCTTGAATGCCATGCTTCTGGCCTTGATGGTAATGGGCTAAACCTCTGAAACTGTAAGCCAGTTTCAGAACTGTTTTCCTTTAGTATGTGCATACAGGCAAACATATGCAGGCCCTTTCAGGGGTCAGCTCTCATCTTCCATCTTACTGGTTCTGGGGATCTAGCTTAGTCAGTGAGGCTTGACTGCAAGTGCCTTTAGCTGCCAAGTCTTTTCACTGATTAAGGTTTTTGTTCTTTGCTTTTTGAGATAGGATCTCTCTGTATATCCCAGGCTGGCCTCTGAGTTTCCTCCTGCCTCAGCTTCCTGAGTGTTAGCTTGAAAGACTGTATCTTATGTGCATTTTAGCTAGTCTGTTTGTCATCTCTGAATGAGTATGGATAATGGCACAGCAGAGTTTCTAATGTATTACATTTTAATTTTCCTTCTCCACTGTTGCATTTTAAATGACAAAGACCTTAATTCTGGCAAGTCCACATCAGTTGTCACTGTATCCCTCTAAGGATAAAATGTTTCTTAGATGCACTTCACCTCAATAACTGAGGCCCTAGCCAGCAGCTCACTGGCCTGACCTGCCATGCTGATAGTGTCAGCTGTTTGGGTGGGGAGTTGCTTCTCAAGCAAGGCCTTAAATTACAATCCTCCTGCCTCAGCCTTTCCAGTAGTTGAGCTGAAATGAGTTCTGAAGTCAGGGTTGCTGTATGTACAGTCACGTTGCTGCCTGTCTCAGCTTTCTTGAGGTCAGTAATACCTTCCTCGGGAAGTTGCTCTGGGGGTTGCATAAGAAGAGTTTGTTTTTAAGTGCTTAACACGTTGTTGGCTCTCATTTTCTGTTTCTTGTTAGCATTTCAGGCAGAGAAAGTACTATCAACAAGGAAAGGAGTTAAGGAAGTAAGTGGGGAATAGTAAGCTTTGTGGGGGAGCATTGGCTATCTGGAGGAGTGGCAAAAGAATTTAGAGTTGTGTTTCTCTTCTCTGCCCCCATTTGTTTTTTTTTTTTTTGTTTTGTTTTGGGTTTTTTTTTTCTTTTTTTTTTTTGGTTTTTACGAGACAGGGTTTCTCTGTATTGTTTTTGAGGCTGTCGGTCCAGCCCAGCCTCGAACTCACAGAGATCCGCCTGCCTCTGCCTCCCGAGTGCTGGGATTAAAGGCATGCGCCACCACCGCCCGGCCCCCATTTGTTTTTTTGAGACAGGGTCCTGACACTATGGCCCAGGCTGCCCTCGCTAGCTAGAATTTGTAAGTGACTCTTCTGAGTACTGAGGTTGGAAGCATAGACCACCCCATCCAACTAGTATTGTGTCTTGATATGTATTATCATTGGAAAAAAACAAAACAAAACTATAGTTTAAAGAAAGCAAGTTTTTGCCAGGAGATGGTGGCACACACCTTTAATTCCAGCACTTGGGAGGCAGAGGCAGGTGAATTCAAGGTCAGCCTGGTCTGTAAAGTGAGTTCCAGGACAACCAGGCCTGTTACACAGGCCTGCCTCAAAACAAACAAACAAATAAATAAAGTGGATTTTTTTTTTAATTAGCTTGCCTAAACTGATGTCCATGTTGGGACTCTGACAGGGGAGGGATTATGGAAAGACAAATGAGAAAGCTAGAGGAGTGACTGGCAGGGGCTAGAGAGATGGAAAGACCAACTTCTAGAGGCTCTTGTGAAGTGTGCTCTGTAGGGTAGAGTGAGGACAAGGGTAGGGTGTGCATCTGCCAGCCCAAGGAAGGAATCAACTTCTCATCTTGGGGAAAAAGTAGATTGTGCTTTAGACATGTTGTTACATTTATTTGCTAGATGGTTAGTGTAGCAGGGAGTCTAAGGAAGAGGCTGGAGCAAGTTTGGGAGCTCCAGTTTAGGTGAGACAGATAGATGGGAACAGGAAAAAGACTGGTATAAGAGAAGCCCAGGCAGGAAGATGTTTAAGGAAGTAAAGGATAGCATGAAGGCCTAGGAATAGGACAAAGTGAGCTCAACAGACCCAATAGACCCACTACATTGCTTATCATGCTTGCTGATTGTCTATCCTATCATACTCTGATCTCTTCCTTGCCATTACTTTGAGCAAATTCAGAACCAGAACTTGTTCTGTTACCTAGCACCTATTCAGCCTTGGACACCCAGTAAGTTCTCAGTTGTTAAGTGGGTAAGCAAATCAAGAATGACTTACACTCATCAGTGTTTGTTACATGTATTTCAGGAGCTATGCTAGCATCTAAGGATAATGCAGTGGGCAAAAAATAGTTTCTTAAAAATCCCTGCCCAAGTCAGGTATGGAGGCGCATGCCTTTAGTCCCAGCACTCAGGAGTCAGAGGCAGGCAGATCTCTGTGAGTTCCAGGCCAGCCTGGTCTACAGAATGAGTTCTGGGACAGTCAGGACTGTTACACAGAGAAACCCTGTCTCAAAAATCAAACAACAAAAATTCCTGCCCTGTAGGACTTTCATCAGCTGTCAGAAAAGAAGTAAACAGGCGCCAAAAGAAAGTCTGAAGCACCGAAGGTCTGTGTTCATCCGTGAACTGGACCTGCACCCCAAAAGACACTTGTCAAAGTTACTGATCTGGAGCTGAAGAGATGATCTAGCAGTTAAGAAGGCTTCCTACTCTTCTAGAGGATTTGAGTTCAGTTCCCAGCACTCACATTGGGTGGTTCTGATGCCTGGATTCATTCTCTCTCTCTCTCTCTCTCTCTCTCTCTCTCTCTCTCTCTCTCTCTCTCTCTCTCTCTCTCTCTCTCTCTCTCAGACACACACACACACACACACACACAGTGTTCACATTAAAAATGAGAGTAAAGATATTAACCTGTGGATAGGAGAGATTGAGTTGGGAGAGACCTAGTGCTAGAAAAGAATGTAAATTTGGAACCAGGGAAAGATTACTGAAGGGAGCTCCTCCAGGGAGCATTCACTAACTCTGTTAAATAGGAGGTGACATATTCAGTGGAATAGGGAGGCAGAGGGAAGATGGCATTTAGAACAGCCCCTCTCCCTGCCAAGAAAAAGAGTACAGTAAGACTAATCTGTCAGCTCCAAAGCCCCACTGAGGAGGGGACTACTGGTAATTGCTGTGGACATGTAGGGTGGTTCTCTGCTGATGTGTCAAGGTGAAAAACACTTGGGGTTATCTGAGTCCCAGTGAAGATCTGCTTGGAAAGGTAGCATAGGCAACTGGGGTGTGTGGGTGTGTTCATGGGTTCTTAGGCCAATTTTGGAATAAACTAGAAACCAGGAGTAGGCAATAACTTGCAGAACTGAAAAAGGAGGCTGGGCTGCGAAGAGGTGGAACTTCATATATGGAAGGGTAGGCTCAAGAGCCTCCCCCGTGATTGCTCTGTGAACCCAGCAAACTGTTTCTAACAGGAAATCTGATGAACTGCACTTTTTTTTTTTCTTTTTGGTTTTTCAGGACAGGATTTCTCTGTAGTTTTGGAGCCTGGCCTGGAACTTGCTCTGTAGACCAGGCTGTTCTCGAACTCACAGAGATCCGCCTGCCTCTGCCTCACTAGTGCTGAGATTAAAGGCTAAAGGTGTGCACCACCAATGCCCGTCAATGAACTGCACTTCTAAGCCTTAGCTGTTGAGTTTGGGTGCTTAAGCATTGATATTCTGTGATGGAGGAAGACAGTTGGAGAGGACTATCCCAGGCTATATCCCAGTGTCTTCTTAAATTTCTGGGCCATCTTTTCTTTTAAAAGAAATATTTAAAAGGATGTGGAAGGGGACCGTAGGCTGTTCCCCCTCTGTATTTTTTGTTTTGTTTTTTTCTAAAAAATGTGTAGCCCATGCTGGCCTCAAACTCATGATCTTCCTGCCTCCACCTCCTTCAGCAAATCATACTGGCATGGACCACCACAAATGGCTCTGTATTTTAAAATATGCATCAATACCTTTTTTTTTTTTTTTTTGAGACATAGTCTATAGTGTGTATGTAGCCTTGGCTGGACTGGAACTCGTTATGTAGACCATGCTGGCCTCAAACTCAGAGATAGGCCTGCCTCAGCCTCTGGAGTACTAGGATTTTAAAGGCGTGCACTGACACTCCCGGCTCAGCATCTGCACTTTAGACAACAGTGCATATTTGGCCCTAAACTTAGCTGTGAAAAATAAGTTGTATTGGACATGTGCAGAACTTTTTGTTCTTTATCAGATTCCTAAACAATGTGGTATAATAACTATTCTTCGTTTACATAATAGTTACATTGTGTCAGGTATTGTAAATAATCTAGAGATGATTTGAAGCATGTTAGGAAGGAAGATCTACTGAGCATAGGTTATGTGCAAGTACTACTCCATATGTTACACACAAATACTACATCATTTTCAGGTTTGAGTGCCCTTGGCTTTGGTGCAGGAACCAATCCTCATAGATACCAATAGCTAACAATGGATATTCTTGGTACCTCTGTATTTTGTTTGCATTCTTTGTTGTTGTCGTTCCCCCCATTGCGTGTGTCACCTCTCTCTTCCCCACAGGGTTTCTCTGTGTAACAGTTCTGGCACTGCCTCCCAGAGTGCTGGGATTAAAAGTGTGGGCCACCACTGCCCTGCTGTTTGCATTCTTTTAATAGTTGGGTTTACTCTTGTGACAATTTTGAAGAAATGTCACTCTTCTGTCTTTTCAACATAAAAGTTTTACATGTGTGTTGCTCCCTTTTCTGGGTACTGGGTCTTCTGTTGCTGCATATCATTGGCTGGCCCAGAACTTCCCTTGTAGACCACACTAGCCTTGAATTTGGAACTATCATACTGTCTCTACCTCCTAGAGATTGCAGGCATGAGCCACCGTGTCTGACTACATGGCTTTAAAAGAAACAATAAACAGGAACTACATAATGTCTTACCTTTTCCAAGAAACTTTAAATATTGAAAATATAGTGCAAACAGATCATGTAGCATTATTTTCTAACAATTTTTAGATACATTCAGATTCTAGTGTTTCCTAGTGAGATCATCCGCTTTAAATCCCTAGCTGCTTGGGCTGTCCCTGTCCTGCTTGGTGGTTTTTTGTTTTTAGGGATAGGGTTTCTCTGTGTAGTCCTGACTGTCGTGGAACTCACTCTGTAGATCAGGCTGGCCTCAAATTCACAGAGATCCATCTGCCTCTGCCTCCTGAGTGCTGGAATTAAAGGTTACCACCCAGATGTTTTTATTGTTTTAATCAGTTATTTTTGCTTTTTGAGATGGGTTATCACTCCATAGCCCACGCTGGCCCCAAACTTGTAGTAATCATACTGCCTGTCTCACAAATGCTAAGATTATAGTCATGAACCTCCATGTTTGACGGTTCTTGAATGGTTTGTGGTGCATTACATTCTTAATACTTTTGACTTTTAAATTGCTTGCCTTTGATGGGTTTTTAAAAATGTGATCTCTGGCAGATAAAAATTCTAATTTTTTCCACTAGAAGTTGAAGAGTTAATAGTTAAAAACACAGATAACCATCCCTGAGATTGTATCAGGTGGTCTGGAGGCTCTTGAGCTGAGATTCATTGGGTCTCTGGGACTTGGGGGATCTCCATGTGAAAGTCAAGGTAGATAGTATAACCTGTTTATTGCTTATTTCTCCCTCACCCACAGTACTGATGCTGTTCTCTTGGATCATTTTAGGTCATGGAACTTTTATTGGCATTTTCTCTCTCTCCTTACCTTTCCATAGTGATGAGGGGTGATACTGGTAGTTATGGGCTGTTTCTCCATTTCTGAATCAAGCTGTTTTCAAGAAGCTATGTAGGGGAAAGGACACTGAGTAATACTAATTATTCATTCATAGAACAGGTACTTTCCCTTACCTCTTAAGAACTGAGAACCTTTTAGGGAGATTTCATCTTCCTAAGGAAAATGGAGTGCTGAAGCCTAGTATTTGGGCTGAAACCCCACAAACAAGGAAACGGGGAAACTGGGTGCTGTAACTCCAAGGTATACACTTCTTCCAAGCCTGTCCTGCTTTGTAAAATGGAAGATCTTAGATAAAATAAGGGTGCAGTGGTAGGAACCAATAAGCCTTCTGGGTGCTGGTGCTTTATGGGTGTCCAGTGTTCACTGTGTGCTGCTGGTATGTAAAAGAGGTCTCAGATGTAGTCCTAGGTGGTCACTGATCTCTTTTCTTCCTTTTTTTCCCCTGCATGTCAGGTTACCTAAAAAAAGAGAACTCACTGGTGGATTAAAAAAAAAAAAACCCAAAACTTGATCTTAGAGGATTAATCATAAAACCAAACTGGTTAATGTACATTTTTTAACAGTATTGGGCATAAGTTGCCACTCTTAAAATGTAATCAAATAGAATTTATCAAAGCTATAATGAAGAAAATAGGAATAATTTGTAATTAGATAATAATTAAAGGCCAGTACATGCCCAGTGGTTTTTCAAGTCCTTGAAAAACAATTAGTTTCCTTAAGTAGGTTAAACATCTGGGTTACAAGCTTGTTTATGCTGTTAATTTACTTAGCAAACCTGTTTTTCAAGATGATGCAAAAGTGAACTTCAGCTTGGCTCTATAAATGATCACAGGTTTAAGTTTAATGGTGTCCTTTTTTTTCTTTTGTGTTATTAGTAAGTTTTTCTTTTAATTCTAAAAGTGTTCTTCTCTTCCTTTTTTCCCTCCTGGGTAGTTCAGTCCTAATGCTAGTAAGAAAGAAGAGCAAGAAATAGGCGGCCTAATCAGAGCTCAGGCAGATAAGGAGGCCTTCACATAGAAGAGTGTGGCGTGGCATATCTGAACCCAAGAGAGGTGGGGACTGTGCTGGTGGTGGCAGCAGTGAGAGACTGGTTAAATACAAGTTAACATGAGCCAGCAGCTCTCGCTGTGGAGAAGGGTATTTCAGAAACCACTGAGGAGACAATTCTAATGGACCCTGCAATGTTAAATAGCAATCAGAAATATCTGTATGGAGGAATGGGGATGAAACTTGGAGGTAGAGCATTTGCCTTTCATGCACAAGACCCTAAGTTTGATCCTTAGTAACAAGAAAAAACTGGTGTGGGTTCATGGTTTTAATAAGCATCAATAAAGACAGTAATATCAGTGTGAATGTGCGTCTCTGGTGGATATTTTTGTGTGTGCACACATATACACCTATATCTGTGTTCTGGTCCTGTCTGTCATCAGAGGGCAGGAGAGCTTCCTAAAAACAGCAGTCCCCTAGTAGCAGTGAGAATCTTGGCTTCTGGGAGAAATGGTTGATTGTGGGTTTGTGATTATGTTTAAAGTGAATCTGGGACATCCTACACTAAAAAGCAAGGAAATCTTTGTGAAGAGTACTAGGAACTTGGCAGGAGAACGTAGGTTCCAGTTTGAAGGTGCTCCCAATAGTCAATTTTGATATAACTTGATTTGCAAAACTTAAGAAATGACAGTTATGAATTAAAACCTGTAAGCTAGGCATTGGTGGTGCACGCCTTTAATTCCAGCACCCGGGAGGCAGAGGCAGGCGGATCTCTGTGAGTTCGAGGCCAGCCTGGTTTACAGAGTGAGTTCCAGGACAGCCTCCAAAACAATACAGAGAAACCCTGTCTCGAAAAAACAAAATAAAACAACAAACAAACAAACAAAAACCTGTTTAATAAGAAAAAACTATGAGTTCTCATACAGTATCACATATATATTTGTACGAAATCTTTTTGTTTTGCTTTATTTTTCGAGACAGGGTTTCTCTGTAACTTTAGAACCTGTCCTGGAACTCAGTCTCTAGACCAGGCTGGTCTCCTGAGGGCGGGGATCAAAGGCATGCGGCAGCGTTTTTGTAAGAAATCTTATGTGTGAATTTAGAAATAAACTCAGTTTGAAGAATAGATTTCAAGTTCAAAGTACCTTTCCACTGAGTACCTACTGGTCACCAAGGGGGAAGAGTCTCTTTACTGTGGAGACATTATCTGGCAGAAGCCAGATCACCAACAAGGGAACCATGTCACCTGCTAGAATGCAAAGATAGGCAACATTACTTCTGTGATATTTCTGCCAAGGTGCATGACCTGAACCAGATCCATGAAGAAACCGTAGTTTGAGGGTTATTGTGCAATAACTGAGTATAATCTCTAAAAGTATTTCTAGACTGCGAATGTCAAAGCAAGTCTGGGGAACTGTTCTGAACTAAAGAGATAATGAAATGTAATACAGGAATCTGACCCAGGGCTTTAGTATGAGGGCCACATCTGAAAAAAAGTAGCAAAAATTGAATGGAACTTGAAGAATAAATGGTAGAAATGTATGTTGATTTCTGAGCCTGACAGATGTATTGCAAGTCATATAGGACAGTGGGAAACATATATTAAAATATTTGGAAAGAAAAGGTATCAACTGACAATTTACCATAGCAGTATGCAAAAGTTTTTGTTGTTGTTGTTGTACTGTTCTTGCAACTTTTATATAAATTTGTGATTATTAAAGTAGCTTTTTAATTTTTTTTTATTTTAGAGAGAGAGGATCTCATTATGTAGCACTGGCTAGTCCAGAACTTTGACTTCTGAATGCTGGGAATAACGGTGTGCATCAATACATCCAACCTCTAAAGTAGCTAAAAGTTCGATCACAAGAAGTACAAGGTAGCCTGAGCTACATGAGACCCTATCTCAAAATCACAAATGACCAACTCTTTATTTTTGAGCTTTTAGCAAGAATGTTGCCTCTTACTGCCTTTTACATTTAAAAAAAAACTTATTTTAGGGTATTATAATTACAGATAGACTGCTTTCCCTGTACCCAGTGGAGAATTGTAAGTAAACCATTGCACTATCTGTGACTATGTAAGACACTCATGTGCAATAGGAGGTGTACCTGAAAACCATGAGGTAAAGAAGTCTGTCAAAGAAAGAAGCCATTTCTTTTGGTTGGGTCTGATTGAGGTATTTCATCAAGGTAATGAATGACATATCTTAGCCCATTGTAAAATAATAACTCTTGTAGCTTTGTAAAAAACAAAATGTTTTCTTCATATTCTTGGCTCATATGACCTCTTGAGTGCTAAAGTAGGAACAGGAGGCCTGAATGAAGAGGGTAATTGCAGGTGTATGAGAACCTTGGCCTAATCACGGGTCTGAGAATCTACCGTGTGTCTGAAAAATCATAGCCCGTAACAAGCTTCCATCCACCGTTCCCCCATAGTTAGTCTTTTGGTGAGGACTTAGACTGTGGCTTCAGCTTTGAGGCTGTCACTGACTTACAACTTGTTAAAAAAAAAATGTTCTGCTAGGCTGAGACTAAACCTCAGGTGGTAGTAGAGTGCTTGCCCAGCATGGATGAAGCCCTGGGTTTGATTCCTAGAACTGTATAAATGAAGCATGTTGGTTCATGCCTGCTGTAGCATTCGGGAAGGTAGAGGTAGGAGGATCAGAAATTCATGGTTACCTTTGGATGTATATGAAGTTGGAGGCCAGTCTAGGATAAATGAGACCATGTTTCATAAACATACCAAAAGGACCAGTGAAATGTTCACTGGGTAATAGCATTTGCCACCATGCTTGCCTGTCTTAGTTCAATCCCCAGTGTTCATATGGTAGGAGAAGGGGTGAGTTTCACAAATTATCCCTTGACCTCTAAGTCCTCACATTTCTCACACAATAAATAAATGAATGTAAACACTTTTTTTTTTCTAATCCAGCTAGGCTCAAAACAAAATACATTATCAGCCCTGAGCTATTGATGCTCTTGAGCCAGGTACCCAGGCACTCTGGTACATCACAAAGACCTCACATGTCACACAGCATGCCAGATTTCTCACCCACCCAGTGTCTGACTTGCCCCTTAATGGATTCCCACCAGGGTCCTCTGGCTGTATGACGCAACTTCCTCTTTGCTCCATCCATGTCTTACCATTTGTCCTTCAAGGTATGTCATGGAAATGCAAACATGTACAGTTGTTTGGGAAAATAGAATTGGGAAAATGGTCTCTGATTACTTTAACAAATCCCACTTATGGCACCCCTTTGCAGCTCTAGCAGTCCTTTGTTTTTTTTCCTTGGCTTTTCAATTTTGTTTTTCTTGGTTTTGGAAGTTAAGAATGAACCTGGCTGAAACATGCAGTCGATGTATCACTGAGCCATATTCCCTGAGCCACATCACTGGCCTTCAGTTACATGAAGTTCCATAGTTAAGAAATTTTGAGACTCAGTCTCTAGGTTTTTCAGCCTTAGGTTCAGTCAGCAGATCGGCTTATGCTATGAGGTCTTCTGCTGATGTTTTGCTTTATTTTGATTTCTTCCCACGTGGCAAGAGCAGCTGAGAAGTACAATTAGAGATTGCTGAAAATTCCAGCCTTGCTTGTCTATCTTTGTGTGGGTTTGGTGATCTAGACTCCAGAAGGGCCATTAGTCACAGGGTGGAAGGATAGTAACTACATCACCTTCAGCCACAAGCTTTTCTTTTACCGCTCTTTGTACATCTCTTGTTTTCCTCTTTTCCTTCCTCAGGTTTGCTTTCTAGCTTTCTATCTAGAGTTCTTGTCTCTAACATCATCATCTTTAGCCTTCTACTTCTCATCTCTATTTGCCTCTCTATAAATAAAGGAGAACCTAAAGGAAGTAACAGAGAAAAGAGGGTAAACTTGACTTACTTTTGGAGACGGGGCCTTGCTATAGTGGTCTCAAGTTCAAGGTCCTCCTACCTCAGCCTCCCAAGTGCTACTATAGTGTCTCAAAATTCTTGAATATTTGCTCTCATATTTCATAAGCCATCGACTGTGTTGACTTTGTTTTTTAATTAAACGAAGTAGATAAAGGGACAGGAACTTTTATATGCAAGCTTTACTTGCAAATCCAGTCAATCTTATGAAATGTTGCCATCTACTATTTATTCATGGGCCACTAGGTATACAAGTTGAAACGCCCACCCCCCAACACACACACACACACACACACACGAGGATGCTGTGGCCAGTAGCCAAGCCAGTCAATCCATAGCCACATTACTTTCCAGAGATTAGCAGTGTGTTTTCCTGGCTCAACCAGGTGTATAATAATATGTTATTTATGACTTATTAAAGCTTGCCTGAGGATTCAGAAAGCAAAGTCAGCCACAAGCCATAGAAGCCAGGCATACACCTTTAATCCCAGCAGCCAGAAACTAGGAGGTGGTGGCACCCACCTTTAATTCTAGGACTCAGGATTAAGAGGTAGATGGATCTCTGAGTTCAAGGTCACCCAGATCTAAGCAAGAGTGAATCAGTCATAAAGAGAATTATAGCTCATGCCTTTAATCCCAGCACTAGAGTGATATAAAAGACAGAAGCAAGGAGTCAGTAGGAGGCATTCATTCTCCAACCACACTGAGGAGAGGCAGTAGTTTGAGACTTGGTGAAGAGCTCGTTCCTTTCAGTCTGAGCTTGAGATGAGAGCTAGTGGCCATCTGCTTTGCTTCCCTGATCTTTAGGTTCTTTTATTTTTTGTGTTACGTAGGTATTTTAATTCCTGTACCTTGCTGCATTCAAAAGGTGCTAGAAGTGACTAGCTAGAGTGGATATTCTGTGTTGCAGAGCTTAGTTGGTTTTCTCAGTCTTTGGAGGCCCTCCATCCAGCTCCCAAATAAATACATGGAGACTTATTCTTACTTATGAATGCCCTGCCTTAGCTTGGCTTGTTTCTAGCCAGCTTTTTAAATTTATTCTTTTTTTAACTATGTTTTGCCTCTGGACTATTTGCCTTTATTTATTCTATATATCTTTCCTTCTTACTCCGTGGCTGGTTGGGTGACTGAGCTCTGGCATCCTTTCCTCCCTTTCTTTTCCTTGATTTTCTTTTGAGCATAGATTTCTCCTCCTATTTATTCTCTCTGCTGGCAGCCTAGTTATTGGCCATTCAGCTCTTTATTAGACCAGTTGGGTGTTTGGGCAGGCACATTAACACAACTTCATAGAGTTAAACAGATGCAACACATCTTTGCATTATTAAACAATATTCCACAGGATAAATGAATGCAACACATCTTCAACTAATATTCCACAACACAGAGCCATTTGTGGAACTTGGGTTTTAATGTTTGCAACAGTGTTTGTAAGCACATTTCTCTCTAGAGCAGTGGTTCTCAACCTTCTTAATACTACAACCCTTCCTCATGTTGTGTTGATTCCCAGCCATAAAATTATTTTCATTGCTACTTCATAACTGTGATTTTGCTGTTATGAATCTTAATGTAAATACCTGTTTTCCAATGGTCTTAGGTTACCTGTCTGTATAAAAGGGTTGTTCGACTCCCAAAGGGATTGTAACCCACAGGTTAAGAAACACTGCTCTAGGTGTGTAATGTGGGGGAGGGTGACTGGGACTACAGGACTTTGATACTCTTCTGTGAGAATAATTGACTTTGGTGACTTCAGTGTTGCTTGCAGCTTTCAAGAAGCTCAGCCACACTGACACTACCTGCTATTGTTCCCAGTCATTGATGGCTGCTGCTGCTTTTTCTATTTTGCCAATTACTTGTTTCCTATAGTGATGCAAGTAGTTCACTGAAATACAGGAAAAACATGATTGGTTCCTAACCCTTGTTCTCATTTACCAGTGTGGTTAACATAAAAGATTCTCAACAATTATTATTTTGAAAGTCTGATACATTTTTATCTCACTAAACAGCAGTATTGGATTTATTGCATTCTTTTCACTTCAGCACTATTTAAGAACTTTTAGTTAGCATACAAAGTAGGAGGTTTTTTTTGTTTTGTTTTGGTTTTGGTTTTTATGAGACAGGGTTTCTCTGTATTGTTTTTGAGGCTGTCGGTCCAGCCCGGCCTCGAACTCACAGAGATCCGCCTGCCTCTGCCTCCCGAGTGCTGGGATTAAAGGCATGCGCCACCACCACCCGGCCAAAGTAATGGAGTTTCTTTTTTTTAATGTTATGTATGTATTTTATGTATGAGTGTTCTATCTGCATTGATGCTTGCATGCCAAGAAGAGGGTAGCAGACCCCTTTATAGATTGTGAGCTGCCATGTGGTTGCTGGGAATTGAACTCAGGACCTCTGGAAGAGCAGCCAGTGCTCTTAACTACTGAGCCATCTCTCCAGCCCAAAATAATGGGTTTCATTATGACTTTTTGGTGTTTTGAGACAGGGTTTCTCTCTGTAGCCCTGGCTGCCCTGGAACTCACACTGAGACGAGGCTGGACTTGAACACACAAAGATCGCCTGCCTGTAACTTCTGAGTGCTGGTATTAAAGGCATGTGCCACCACCACCCACCTCATTATGACATTTTCATACGTTGTATTCTTTACTCTTACTACCCCCCTTGACTGTCCTCTCCACCTCCCAACCTCCCTAAAGTCCCCTTTTGGCTTTCATGTGTATATATGAAGTATATATGTATACATACAATATTTATGTCTGTATGTTTGTCTATAGTCAAATCTAGATTCCACATGTGAAACAGAACATGCAGTATTTTGTTTGCCCCTTTCCTTGCTTTTTCCTTCCTTTTAGACCAGCTCTTCTCCACTCAGTCCCCATTTTACCTTCATGTCACATATATGTATGTACATCTGTAGATATATTCATATTTAAATCTATGAGAAAATTTTATCTAGTTCTATTTTCATTACCAATTTGAAAGGATCATTAAAATGTGTAGTTAAGAGTATTGCTCACCAGGAAGGAAGGTGCCATCTCTTGCTTCTCCAGCATTGGGAATTAGAGACAGGTGCCCCTGTGCCCGGTTTTTACATGGGTGCTGAGGGTCCAAATGCAGGTCTTCATGTTTACATGACAGGCAATTTACCAGCTGAGCCAGGTCCCCAGCCTCTTCATATGTTTTAACAGTGATGTTAACTTCAGACATCCTCCTTGCGTAGGCTGGCTGTTTTGACCACTGAGTCCCTATTTCCTCCATTGCTTGGCGTTTTGTTGTAAGATTCATTGTCAGAATTTAACTGTTTTGTTCATTCATGTGTACATGTCCCTAATGGTAATGTAGGGTTTATAATGTTGTAACACAGGCAAACAAATGCACTTAGTGTCTGTGAATAGTCCACAGTTTTGTACCAGTTTGTACCAAATATGGAAGAGGGTTGCTTGATACTGATTAAAAGGCAGTTTCTAGTACTCCGTGTGTTACATAGAGTGGAGAGTGCAGTAGTATAATCACAAAGAGATCACAGCACAATCAAGTGATAGTTCCTCATAAAAGAAGCCATGCCATCAGCCTGGGAGCCTAAGACTTGGTAAGCTCTGTTAGAGAATCATTAGTCCAAAATTAATAGCTAAGCATTGATGTTTTATTTTGTTTTGTTGTTTGTCGAGACAGGGTTTCTCTGTGTAGCCCTGACTGTCCAGGAACTCACTCTGTAGATCTTCCTGCCTCTGCCTCTTGAGTGCATATATTAAAGGTGTGTACCACTACTGTCCCACAAAAAGTAATTTTTAAAAAAATTAATTGTAGAAACTGATGTCTGTATAATAATTGTGTAAAAATTATCAAGATACATGTCTGCCAAATATTGCTGACTTTTCTTACTATGATTTTGTTTGTATTGATTTTCGTGTTTATGTTTCTGTGGGGATACTTTTATATGGGAAGACAGATAAAATAATGTTTATATCTCTGGGAAAGAAATTAATTGTAGATGATTTGAAAGCAATCATTATTAGAAACAAATTTTTTGTTTGTTTTGTGGTACGTGTAGGCACATACTCTACCATGGAACTATACCCCAAGCTCAGAAATACTAGTCTTGAGACAATCTTCATTTACTTTATTATCACATTTTTTAAATGTAATTATTGGGACTGGAGACATGTCTCAGCAGTCCTTCTGGAGGTCAGTTCCTAGCATCCATGTCAAGAGTCTGGCTAGAAATACTTACTGCTCATTCAGAGGTAACTGGAATTTAGAGGCCAGTACCTATTGAATGGCTCACAACCCCCCACACACACACACAGACACACGCACAAACGCACACCATGGCATATGCATAGCTGCACAGATACAATAATAGTGAATAAAAACTTACAAAATAATATTCTGAGCGATCTGAGAAGTACATTTGGGGTTAAATTTAATTGAACATCCATGGAGAATGTGTAAAAAGATGAGAAAGTACTAAATTTAGACCTAAATAGTACTAGAATTCTAACAGCTCGTGAATAAAGAAGAATCAATGACTTAAAGATAACACTTTTCCTTGAAATGGTGCATAAACTCAAGTCCATTTCAATAATTCCAGTAACCTTTTTGAAACTTGATTTAAAATTAACATGGAAGGAAAAGAGAAAGGAAAGGAATGAAGGTAGAATGCTGAGTCCACTGTGTGTTAAAACCTTTAGTGAAGAAGGCAGTAGTAGATCAGTGTAGACTCTGAACCCCATATGTGTGTGGAATCTTGCTCCAGGACAGAACTACCCCTGTTGTTCCCCAGGAAAAGGTGACAGTTGACTACAAAGATTAGGGAGCAAAGGAACAACAGACTTTCCCACAAATGATAGAAATACTGACTATGGGTTTGTTGCATTATTCCCTCAGGACTGTCTTACAACATACCACAAAGTGGGTGGCTTAAAGCATCAAAGTTTACATTCTCACAGTTTTGCAGGTTAGCAGTCCAAAATTCTGCTCACTATGAACTCCAGGAGAGAATTGGTCCTCTTTTCTTCCTGGTGTCTAGTCTTTGCCTGGTACTTCTGGTGTCCTTGAAGTAAAACTGCATCACTTCAGTTTCTGCCGCCAATGACAGGAGTGCTTTCTTCTCTGTGTACGGATCAAGTCAGGCACCATATACAAAGCAAATGCCAACTAGATGGAGGTAATTAGGAAAAGTTTTGTTAGTCCTAAGAAATGAATATGGAAGGGATATTTACAATTTGGATCATGAATTATTTAAATACAGTAACAAGCAGTGAAAAGGTGATTCATTTATGCTTGTTACAATTAAGACTTATAGTCACTAAATGACATTGAAAGTGATAAATTAGGAAATACTTTCAGCACATATGGTCAACAAAGGGTTTGTATCTGTGTATCTATATACAGTAAACTCCAAATTGATGGTTAAAAAGAGCTAGTAGGAAACACAAAGTTAAGCAAATGGCCAAAATAAACTGAGGGTTAGGGGAAGTCAACTTAATTAGTAACCAAAGAATTATAAACTAAACCACAATGAATGCCTTTATACCCACCAATCTAGCAAAAAATTGAAAAGTGTTAAAATAACAAGTTTCGTTTGAGCCTGTGAAACAGTGAATACTCTGACCAGAGTATAAATCATGACCACTTTGGAAAATGGTGTAGGGTGTATTAGATAGGAAGCAAGTTGGACAGTGTGGGTACCTTGTGTCCAGCTTTTTACTTGTGGACATGTATGTGTATCCCAGGAGATGAACTTCCCTGCACATACATACAAATGATATGAACTTAGTTGTTCATGACAACACGGCTTATAGTGGTAAAAACTGAAAACCTAGATGCCCATCAATGGAATGAGACAGGCAGGGGGTCTCATATTGTAATGCTGAAGTAGCTATGTAGCCAAGAATGACCTTGAACAGTTGATACTTCTGACTCGACTCTATCTGCTAAGTATTAGGATTACAGATACACACCTCCACACTCACCTACACAGTGGTATCCTTATTGTAACAGTTTCATGAATTATCTAGAGCTGATCGAGAAGAACTAAGTTTGTAGAAGAATAAAGTCATATAATTCCATTTATAACACAAGGGGGGGTCTAGGCCCTGCTCCAAATGATATGACAGATTTTGAAGATCCCCCATGGAAGGCCTCACCCTCCCTGGGGAGCAGAAAGGGGGGATGGGATAGGAGGCTAGTGGGGTGCAGGGGATGGAGAGGGAACTGGGATTAACATGTAAAACAAGCGTGTTTCTAATTTAAATTTTAAAAAGTGAAAGCAGCATCAGTCTATATGAGAGAAAGAATCATTACAGAGTGAATACATAATAATTATCATTGTAAAATCCCGGTGAAAAACAACAACAACAACAAAAAGCCAGTGGTGGTGGCGGCAGCAGCAGTGAACGCCTTAATCCCAGCACTCAGGAGGCAGAGGCAGGTGGATCTCTGTGAGTTCAAGGCCAGCCTGGTCTACAAAGCTACACAGAGAAACTCTGTCTCAAAGAGAAGAAAAAAAAAGTCATTGTAATTCTAAATCATTTACAGTAAGATTTTGTCACTTTTGTAAGTACTGGAAGCGTTGGGAGCCTAACATGTTTACATATTTTTTTTATTATTATTATTTTTTTTTTGGTTTTTACGAGACAGGGTTTCTCTGTATTGTTTTGGAGGCTATCGGTCCAGCCCAGCCTCGAACTCACAGAGATCCGCCTGCCTCTGCCTCCCGAGTGCTGGGATTAAAGGCGTGCGCCACCACCGCCCGGCTTACATATTTTTTTTTAAAAAGGGAGGGGAGACATAGCCAGAAGTTGGAACATAGTTCTTTAGAAATTTAAAGGGTCTCTCTCAGATTGAAACTTAAGGATCAGATGCCATGGAGTGGGGTGGTAACATGCTTTCACAGTATATCTGTTACATGGACACTTCTTTATGATTGCTAGATGGCATGACCACGCTTGCCCTAACACCAAACCTTAATTATTTGTGTTCAGTTATGTATTTTTAGTGGTGAGCACTCTGATACCTATGTGCTTAAACTGCCCATCCTCACATTATAGTTTTCACTCTGAAAGTTCTTTGATCAATAATATCCCAGGTTCTCTGAGCCATATATCCAAGGTTTCTCTTACCTAAGAAGTCAAGAAAAAGAAACAGCACAGATGGAGTTAGAATTCTTGGGAATTCTGAAAGGCTAGCTAGATCTTACTCCCTGCAGGGGTAACCCCAAGGAATACCTTTCCAAAGGTAGTCACAGCATTAACAGTCCTTCAAATTCCATCTGCACAGGCTGCTCTGTGCCTTCTTCAAGGTCAAGTGAATGCTGCATTTCAAAGAGAAAGAGGCTTTTTCTACTCTCAGGACTCCATGAGGGGAGTTCATACAAGAGTCAGTGCACCACCACTCCCTTGTGGTCCTTAAGGGGTTTTGGGAGTTATTGACATTGTCCTTTCTCTCTCCTTGTCAGTCACCAGAACTAGCAAAAGACAAGATTAAGCTTTGATGAGATGGTGGTGGTGGCTGTACACTAATTTCAGCACTTGGAAGGTTGAAGTAGAAGAGTGATTTGAGACTAGCTTGGGCACTACATAGCAAGACCCTAATTGGAAGAGACAAGAAAGAGCAACTGCCTCAAATTTAAAGATCGTGGTTAGCTTGCTTTTATTTGTGACTCTAGAATCAGCAGTACCTTGTTCCATCAAATAGAATGTGTCTGATGAGCTGTGCAGAGGTTGATTCATAATCTGAAGGCAGAAGTAGAGCAAGAAGCACACTGGTTGTTTCAAAGTTACATTCCCGTAAAGGTTAAATTGGAAGGACAGGAGGCTGAGGCATGAGGATTGCTGGGTGTCAGAGGACAGTCTGATCTATACAGTGAGTTCCAGACCAGCCTGGACAACAGTGAGGCCTTGTCTCCAAAAATAGAACAAAGTAGAAGAAATCTCCTATCATGCTAGCCATTACTAGCTTATTTAGAGATTTGACTACTAACCTCTTACTCTCTCACTTCTCAGGTCCAATTATTAGGACTTATTAGGGTTTTTAACTGTCAAAAAACTGAAACTGACTTCATGTTGCATTGGTCAGGTGGTCTAAGTACTGAACTCAAGCCAAACCAACAGCCTGTTGTAAAGTTTACTTAGGTTGTGCTCAATATGATTTGCTCCAAGCCTGCTTTTCCTTACCTGCCATTCATCCTAGAAAGGACCACAGGAGGATGCACCAGAACCCACCCATTTTACATGTAAGGAGCTAAGGCTCTTAGACGGGGATCCTGTGCTGGGTTATATTAGGATGAATGGAGTAGATGCTGACTCCAAAGTCTAAATTCTTTCCATTGCTGTCTCTTCCTTTTTAAGTTTCCTCTTTTGCCACATAGCTTTTCTTCACTTTCTAAAGTGTAAATTGGATTGTGTAATTACTTTTTTTAGTAGATTTTGTTTCCTACCCAAGATAAAGTTCAAATTCAGCCTGAAAGAAATGACTCTTGATGGCTTTGACGTATATACTGAAATAGTTAAAGTGATAAAGTTTTTGTCTTATATTTTGTCACAGTGGGGGTGTGTACAAGTGGTGAGGGGACGAAGCCTGTGGTGAAAGGCCATCAAACAAGCTTTTTTGGAGGAGGCAGTATCCTGAGTCTCGTAGTAATCAGGAAACACCCAGGAAAACAGGTAGTGTATCGATTTCTGGGTTGGGCCTGAGGGGACCCCAGAGTAGGCATGAAAGTGCCAAGCCATGAAGGCCCTGCTTATAGCAGGCCAAATGCAGACTTGGTAGGGAAAGCCTTGAAAGGCCATAAAGGATCTTAAGTAAGCACATTACTTCATTTTATAAAGGTCACTGGCTACTCTGTGGAAAATCTGTCAGGTGATGGCTTCTCAGGAACAGGACAGACAGAATACGTCACAGTGATAACAGCAGCAGCTACCATGCAGAGCTCCACTCATGAGGAAATACGGGGCTCAGTGAGATTTCCTCATTTGGAGAAATGTTTCCATTGCATTGCAGTGCTACATAGAGATAGTTATCCCCAAAGCTAAGTAAGATGCCTTGGTCATTAATCACTGTTTATATTGAGAAGGGGATCCTGGGGTCCATATGACAATGGCAGAATAAGGTAAACTCTTCCTGGAAAAAGAAAAAAAAAGATGGGCAGGTATTGGAAAGAGGTGACTGTGGTGTGAACAGCATGTGAGGAAACTTCTCGGTGACTGCATATGTGAGTGTGAACAGGAGAACTTGTGTAGAGTGCAGCACACAAGAACAGCACACAGCGCGCGTGTACATACCAAATCTGAACACTGCTGCATTTCGATCAACTCTGGTATTTTGGCTGTGATGCTGTATTCTAAGATGTAACCTTTGGGAGATACTAGGCAAAGTCATTCTGGTGCTCGGCTCCTGGTATTTCTTGAAATAGTAAGTGCATACCAGTTTTCCCAAAATAAAAAGTTTAACAAAAGAATTTTATTTGAAGCTCCTATTTTTAAATATTTTCTTCCTTTTTGTTTTTCTGCTGGGGGTTGAACCTCACACGTGCTAATTAGTTAGCTGGGAGTGATACACTCCTTTCAAGTTATTTTTCTCCCTCCTGTTTAATAGAATTTTACATAGAAAGTGTGATGAGTTTTTTTATTTGGTTGTTAAGAAGGGTCTCACATATCATGGGCTGGCCTTTGACCCACTATGTAGCTGAGGATGACCTTACACCTCTGGTCTTCTGTTATTCAGCTGGAAGTTTATGTGGTACTGGGTATGCAACTCATGACATGTGTATGCTAAGCATTCACTCTGCTGACAGCTACATCCCTAGTTCCAGAAATTATGTTTTGTTTGCTATTTTGTTGTGACTGTGTAGTCCTTTAACCTTTCAGCGTTTTTGAATGGGATATACCTTACAGTTCTTGGAGATATAGCATTAAGTCAGTGTAATTGGTGTCATTTTATTTCCTCAGTGAAGTGTAAAATACTGAGTCTCACTATCTTTGGTTTCCTAGACTTGATGACCTTGCTGTGATACATTTGGTTAATGAATTGTTGGTTCCATTGGAAGAGAAGAGTAGATGGCAAAAAGCGTGTTAGACAATGCTTTCTGGTTTGCCAGTTACCAGGAGTTGACTTCTCTGCTCCAGACCCATCTCTGTCTACTCCATCAGGTGATGCTGAATCTGGGCTCCTGTCCAGTTTGTCACCTGGCTCTTGGCTGTGCAGGATCAGTACCATAGCACCCTCTGTGGTGATGACACTGAACCAAAGTCCCCTGCTCAAAGGTACATGGGCTTTCCTCATGTGTGTCCCCCCCCCAATCAATGCACCCTGGGAAGTTCTGACTTATCTCTCCCCACCCCTGTCCTTGACTAGTTAATAACTTTGTCTCGTTATAAATTCTTTATATTACCCCTTATGTTAAAATTTCTCTGCTAAAATAATGAGTGTGGTTTCTGTCTCCTGGGTGAACAGCTACTCCATGGGCCCACCAGTTTGAACATGCTTTACATCTGCACATCTCTCACAGTACTCTGTTCCCTGCTGCCTGTGACCTTTTGAAATGTAAACGTGAGATTCACCCAGTTAACTCTCAGTAGGTTCCCATGCTGACAGTAAAAGAACATTATTAATGAGGCTCACAGAGCCATGAGTTGTTCAGTCCCATCTGCTAGATCTACTGGACCTGCCTTTATCTAGTAGTTGGCTGAGAATGAAATCATGAGAAAGAGACCACTTATTAAGGAAGTCATGATATGCCAGCTTGCTGCCTTCTGTATTAGCTAAGTGAAAAGAACTATAAAATTGTACATACCATTTGAAGCTGTGTTTCTACCTTCTTTAAATAATACTTGTTTCTTTGGAGTTGTCATTAGTCCTAAATGCAACATTTGACTGCATCACAAACACAGTGTACAGGTCCTTGTTTCTCCAGAACTTTTAATCCTGTTGTAGTACAATGCCTGGAGCAGCTATGGCTTCCCTTCCTTTCGGACTTTCACGTGTGCTCAAGAGCACTGTTCCCTGTCCTCTAAGCAGAGATAGCATATATCTTAGTTAGCTTGGAGAAAGCTTTGAAGGCCCAGCACAGGTGAATGACTTGTCTGGATCCTGTGGGGGTGTCTAAGCAGAGCCAGAGATGGCAACACCCGCCTTGTGTTTTTTGATGACCACAAACCCATCATGTGTCAGGCAGTGCTAAGAGAGGATGCGTGTGACTTGTGTAAGTTAATTTCTTTCTAGATCTGAGTTCTAGACCTTGAACTTACCCTCCCCACTTCCAGATGACTAAAAAGGATGTCTTAGCACTGTGTAGTCTTACATTGGTGGGAAGGTCCAGGAACTGAGCCAGAAAAATGTTGCAGGAGTATGCTTGCAAGACAATAGGAAGAAACCAGACTTGACTGAATAAATTCTGCTATAGTTACTGTAGTATGAACACTTAACAGGAGTTTCCTCCCAGCCAGAGTTTAATATGCAGTGCATTAACAGATCTCTAGAACTTACCTCACCTACACTCCTACCCCAGTTTCTGGCAACCACCATCTCACTTTGGTGGTTGGCATAGATTTGCCTATGACACTGGAATCATGCCATGTGTTCTTCTGTGTTGAGCTTATTTCACTTAGCACTATGTCTGCAAGTTTTACCCAAGTTATTGCCTGCTGCATATTTTAATAGTTATTTCTGTATACTTTATAGAATAAAGCTGTTTTGAGGCTGCTTGTAATATTCCTAGACAGTGACTTAATACACTTGAACCTCCACTGCTATCACTACCATCTGCCCTGGGGATCAAACTTGGGACCATGGGCATGTTAAGCAAGTATTTTACTGTTGAGACACACCCTAACCCTAGAAATTTTTAGCTCCTGTAACACAGAACCTTACTGATTCTAAATGGTAGTGATGTAGAGAAGAAGTATTACTGGTGAGCATTGTAGGTGAGAGACTTATATTCCAAGAACACCTGTGTAGTTGGTCGTTATTTACTCTTAGCTCTTTTGCGGGCCCCACCACCCAGCTCCCAAATAAATACACACACGGAGTCTTTACTCTTTCTTATGAATGCCCTCCTTAGTTTGGCTTGTTTCTTGCCAACTTTTCTTAAATTATCCCGACTACCTTTTGCTTCTGGCTTTTCCTTTTCTTCTGTATATCTTACTTCCACTCTTATTCTGTAGTTGGCCACGTGGCTGGATGAATGGCCCTTGATGTCCTCCTCCTCTCTTGCTTTCCCTCGTTTCTCCTACTATTTATACTCTCTGCCTGCCAACCACACCTACCCTTGCTCCTGCCTCGCTATTGGCCGTTCAGCTTCTTATTAAACCATCAGGTGTTTTAGAAAAGCAGAGAATCACAGCTTCACAGAGTTAAACAAATGCAGCATAAACAAAAGTCACACACCTTAAAATAATACTCTACAACACGCCTGGATGGACAGTACCCTTTTTTCTTTTGGTTTAAGAAGCAAAGGTATCTATTAAGTACCTTTCCTGACTTCAGTTTGCAAGTGGAAGAGGGTAGGAAATTATAGTTGAGTTTTGATAATAGTAGTTGAAGGTCTAGTTGGGGAGACATGGTAGAGGAGATGGGGGTTTAAGTTAGAAGCCACATGAGTGACGGGCTTTCAGGAGCTGGGCTTGGGAGTAGAGACAATGTTAACTGTCTACCCATAGATGTTTTGGAGGAGCCACAGACATAAATCTGATCTTGGAAGGCATTCTGGGAAGAAGTCCAGCCTGCCTTTTGATTCTTCAGGTTGGTCTGAGCAGGTGACATCAGGCTGGAGTGAAGTTGCTGCCAAAAGCAATTATCTGGTGAAAAATCAATGCACCTCTGCTGTTAGGGTCACCAGACGTAGAGATGTGTTTGGTTGCCTGTCCTTCCAGGGAGTCCCGGCTGAGCTTCTTAAAGACAGGCTGTGTCTGGTTCAGCTCTCTATCCCAAGACCGTGGAAAATACCTGGCATTTAGTAGGTAGGCATGTACTATTTTCTTAAAAGAGGAGTAAGCAGTCTGGTGCCCGGGTACAGTTTTTGAAAAGCAGGTGTGGATGGGAGGAACTCCAGCAAAGAGGGCTGAGGAATAAGGATGGAGTAGTCCAGCAGGAGGCCAGAGACTTCTTCCACTGTTGCTCCAGAAAAGTAAAAATCCTCAAAATGATGACAGGAGCTTACTTTTACCCTTTTGTACTGTTTAGGCATGACTGTGACCTCCCACACCACTAACTTCTCTAACCAGACTTAGGCTGGGAAAGCTGATGTCACCAACAGCCACCCAGACCTGCCCTCTGTGCCCGTGGGCTGGTTATTCCTTCTTCCTGTCCTTGTGTTTCTGCTCTCATATGGGCCTCCACCAGAGCCCTCCTTACTCTTACCTGAAAAGATTTCTGCCTTGCCTTCATTCTACCTTGCTAAGCCCTGGTGTATTTGTCCACGATATTGATTGATGCCTGCTGAAATCACCAGGTTTGCCTGTTTTCTTTTTCTGGAATGTAAGCCCCAGTTTGTGTCATGTTCTACTCTACGTACAAGTTGTGGCCTGTAAGCTATAGGAGGCTTGAGAGTGTCAGGGTGGGAGATAGTGACTAAACAATTGCTATCTTTGTTTTAAGCACTTCTTTTGTAAACGTGAGGAACCTTCTGAACAACATATTAAAATCCTCTTCACAACTGATATCCTTGAGGACTGCTGTAGCAAACAAGGGATCTTTCTAAACTGTGGGGTCATGACCCCTTAAAGGATTCATATAACTGAATGTGTGTGTTATGAAAAACTTGGCAACAGTAAGGTTTCCGAAGATGCAGTGACCAGAAATTAGCTCAAAATCAAACACATAACACATTTCAAGTGTTTCTGGCAGTGTTCGCCAATGTTTCATTTATGCAGCTTGGCTGCAGACAGCAACCTTGGTTCTGAACACACACTGTGTGTGCTTTGCACTGGGCATGCCCACACACCTCCAGATGCTGCCTAAAACATCTCAGCTCTTAAGACTCTGTTATAAATTACAGTATTTTTACTGTGTAGACAGTTTTCCTGCTCTTACAGAAACATATGGTTTAATTCCAGAAAACAATGGCTTTTAATATTTTCTTTACCATCATCTCTCAGTAAATGTCAAATTAGTATACCTTTGAATTGCAATATTTTAGAGTATTTGTTTTTAAAAATTGTTGTTTGAAAGCTGCAAGGGAGTTTACAACTGTAATCCCAGCACTTTGAAGGCTAAGGCAAGAGCCAGGGATACAGAGTAAGCCCGATTTCAATCCCTCTCCTCCCCCAAATTGCCGCCTGAGTCTCTAACCATGGTTTTATAAGAACTGATTAAATGAGGGTCTGGGAAGATAGCTCTCTGTGTAAGCATGAGGACTTGGTTGAGTCCCTAGCATCATGCAAAATGCATGGCCACACATACTAAAAATGAGGATAGTCAGAATTACTGTTGCTTGTTGACCTGACAGGTTAGCTCTAGGCTCAGTGACAGACCCTGTCTCAGTGGAAGAAGGTAGAGAGTGACAGAGTGGGACACGTGATGTCCTCATCTGGCCTCTTGAGTGTGTATGTGGACATGCATATCCACACATGCACCATATATAATACACCACACTCATACACAAACTGTATCACTAAGTGAATTTTGTCTTGTGACAAAGATAGCCTCCTATAGTTTCTAAAATGACCCTAAGTATACTATCCTTTGCCATTTTGTTTTTGTTTTTTTTTTTTTGTGGGGGGGCAGGTTTCAAGGTTGGGTTTCTCTGTCAATTTGGAGGATGTCCTGGAACTAGCTCTTGTAAACCAGGTTGGTCTCCAACTCACAGGAGATCCACCTGCTTGAGCCTCCCAACTGCTAGGATTAAAAGTGTGAGCCACCACCACCCGGCCTCTGCCATTTTGAATGTGTATTTATGCCAGGCAGCATTCTCAGCATTACTGATTATAAAATCAAGATGTGAGTCAGGGCTGAAAAACATTGAAGATGCTCTATGTTCTGCATCATCAAATACAGCCAAGATTTAATTCATTTTGTAAAAATAAATATGCACATCCATCTCTTAAGTATGCAATTTTGTTTTCCATCTTTAAAAAATACTACAAAGGGCCAGAGAGATTGTTCTTTGGATAAAGGTGCATGCCACCAGGGTTGCCTGATACAAGACTCGGGCAAAAAGATACCACAAATAGAAAGGATTTTAAAGAATTTCTGCCTTAACTGGCCACCTAACCCCTGAGCTTTCTAGAACTGTGAGGGTCATGGTGTTTCTAGTTGGGGTGCTCACTGAAGGATCCCCATTGTTGGTGGTTACACATGGGTTGCCATCTGAACCGTGGTCCAAAATAACAGTGTGACCTGGAGCTAGGGTTGAAGGCACACCATTGAGTGTGTCAGGTATAGTTTCTGCTTGGGGTTGAGGGACATTGTGTTTTTATGCTCTCTCCACCTCCCACCCTCATCGAGAAGCCTGTGTCACTGTTGTCAGTTTGGAAGTGGGAAGGCTGGTGGGGGCTGGGAGGAGGTCTCTTTAACTCTGCTCAGCTGGAGACAGTAAATAGTGTGAATGCTCTACACTCTGTCTTAGAAATTGCTTAGCCTTTTTTATTGTCCCTTTATGGCTTGGTTTTAGTACTTTGTGCCAAATTTCTTGTTTCCATTCTTTTTTTCAAATTTAACAATTTCTATAAATAGCAAAAAATGCACACATAGAAGTGGAGAGCAGTATTGTGGGAACCCTAAGTTGGCCAGAATTGGTAGGCCAAACACCCCTTTCTTTACATTCCCTTCCCTTTTAAAGCCTTTGTTTTAGGAAAAAGGAAATTGGTGTATTTGGAGAGTGATTGTTGGCTTTTCATGACAAGACTTGTCAGTCTAACTTGGTAAGGGCCTAGAGCTGCAAATAGAATGAATAGAAAAGATAGAGCGGAAGCAGGCATGCTGGGGCCAAAACAAACCCTGGATATTCAGCCCTTCTTATGGGCCACCAGTGAAAGCTTTCTGGAAGGCCCTACGTTAGCTGATGAGCAACCTCCAAGTGTCTGGGACCCTCCCACTCCCCCATTCTACCAGAACTCAGGCCAGGCTAACATGTGGAAAACACTAGTTCTTTTGTTTTCTGTGGTGCAGCATGACAAGACTTTCAGTTTTGACAGAGACCCTTTTTACTTCTTGTCTAGTATACACCTAGTCTCCCTCCTAAGATAAACTTTAATTGTCCAGTGTGGGGTCCAGCTGGTGTTTCAGGATCGGTGTTCTGCCTCAGCAGAGCACTAAGAAGCAGACTTACTTTTTTAGACTTCTTTCTTGAAGCTGGTTCAGGCACCTATAGGAAGGAAAGGAGGTGGCTGCCTTGGAGTTACTATTCTCTCTGTCTCTGTCTCCTCCACCCCCTTCTGCTATCCTCTACTCAAAGAATCCCACTGGGTGATCCGCTTGTGCGTCCTTAGCCCAGGTGTACTGGGTTTGAGAATTAGATGTTGCTTGGTAGGTAGGATGGCCTTTCATGGGCTGGTTTAATTGAAGAATCTTAATAGTGTCCTGATGTGAAGGTGTCCTGGCCCACCCAACTCTTTCCATTTTACAGTATATTTAGGAGGCCGGTGATTCATGCACTTTTTCCCTGGGAAGAGTAGAGACAGCAGCAGAGTCTTGCTCTTAGGAGACGCCTTCAACCTCTGTCTGCCTCTTGTGGGGTGTTCCATTCTTACACTTCCTCATAACCTCTCCTGGTGGTCATTTTAGGGAGTCACTGGAACATCTTTGTGTTGGCAGCTTGTTGCAAAAGCGGATTTGATTCTTGAGGCTGATTGGGTGAGCAGTGTGCATTTTCATCCTTGAAGCACTTTCAGTTACCCCTGTGGATTAATCACTAAGAAGAGTGCTGAGCTGTGGGCAGATGAATGGAACTGTCTTAGTTACTTGATACTTTTGACTGTATGAGAATAAAGGAGGAATAAAATTTCCTGGGTGGCGTCTACATGAGCCAAGAGAGTTCAAGAGGTACCGGGATTGAATAGGGCATAGACCTGTCACCTCAGGAACTTTATTTAGGTCTTCTGTAGTGGTAAAACCTCAGAGGTCTTATGAACATGGAGTTTCTATCCTGACCATTCCTTTGACTTTGCCCCAGCTTTTGTGTTAATTTAACTTGAATAAAATAATTATCTTTGTCTAGATTTTTATTTTAAGAGAAGTGTATGCTTGCATGTAGTGATAAGTATCTTATGTACCTTTTACCCAGTGTCTCTAGTGGTACCTTCTTTTAATTTATCTTTTTAAAACTTGAACTTGGGTTGGCAAAATGACAGTAATAAAAGCTCCTACTGGTGACCTGAGTTCAGTCTATAGGGCCTGTGTGGTGGAGGGAGAGAAATGGAGTCCTGCAAGTTGTCCTGCAGCCTCTGTCCTCTGATATTTAATATTTAAGAGGCTGGAGAGATGATGGCTCAGATGGTTAGTTAAGAACACTGGCTGCCCTTGCAGAGGACATGGGTTCAATTCCCAGCACCCAGCATGATGGCTCACAGGTACCAGGCACATAGATGGTGCACATGCATAAATGCAAACAAAGTGCACATAAATGTAAAATAAAAATATTTTAATCTGAGAGAAATATTTTTAAAATAATTTGTAAAAGTAAAAATTGAACATACCAGCTATAAAAAGGTACAGACGGGCACTGACAATATGCTCTTGTGGTAGAGGAACTTTCATACAAGCCTGATGATGAGCTGAGCTGGACCCCTGGGTCCCACAGATGACAGAAGAGGTCTGACTCTGGAGACTTGGCCTTTGACCCCCATATATATGCTCTGGCACACACATGCCTCAGCATTCACACAAACTTTCTAAGGCTATACAGTTGTTTACAGTAGTAGCAGTAGCTGAACAGCAGTCATTTTTTCCTTCCAAAGGTATCGACTCCCTTTTACTTACATATACTACAACATGAACTGTGTTTTGCATCTTGCCTTTTAAATTGAGCAATAAATCCTAGAGACTTAGTTTTGTTAGTGCAGAAAGAGCTTCTTTATACAATTACATAGTAATCCCTGAGTAGATAAGATATTTAACTAGTCCCCTAATCTTTGTCATTACATACATTGTTGGAATGTGTATTCTTTACACATCCCCTACATGTGTAATTATGAGTAATTATTTTCCTGTGATAAATTCCAAAAAAAGAGATAGCTGGGTCAAAGAGTATTTTAATTTTGATAAATAACTGCCAGGTTGTTTTGCATAGAGATTTTACCAGGCTAAATGCTCACTACCAGTGTTGTCTATGGGTGCCTGCTTTCACTGTTGACAGCACCGCTGTCCCATATGTTTCGATTCTTGGGTATCCACCTCTTCATTTCCCCACTGGGTTAGCTCCTCCTTGATGTGTAGGAGCTCATGGAATGTGGAATTTAGCTCGTGGCAATATAAAGTGCTGGTGTTGTTTTCTCACAACACTGACTTTGTTCACAGAATTTTATAGCTGATAATTATATTAACATTTTCCTATAGTTAGATATGTTGTTATTTGTTATGGCTTCTGAGTTTGTATGTGATGTTTCCTAATGTGATTCCCTCCCTCCTTTTCCTTTTTTCCTCTTCCTTCTTTACCCATATGGAGTTTATTCTTTGGTGTAAAGAGTGAGATCAATAGATCTCATTTTATAGAGATAAGTGCTTTCTTGGGAGTGGAGTACCTCATACCCATAGCTGTTTCTCTGATTTCTGCAGGTAAGTGTGTGATGTGGGAGAGGCGGAAGCAGGAGCTCCTGTGCTAGGTGGTATTAGCTTATTGCACAGCTGTTTTCACAATCAGTACTTGGAATCTCCCATAGTAGATCAAAACTGATTTAAAGGTTGGATAATTTGGAGCTGGAAAGATGGCTCAAAGGTTAAGAGCACTGACTGCTCTTCCAGAGGTCCTGAGTTCAATTCCCAGCAACCACATGGCAGCTCACAACCATCTATAATGAGATCTGGTGCCCTCTTCAGGCAGAAAGGCATGCATGCAGAGAGAACACTGCATATATAATAAACAAATAAATCTTTTAAGGAAAAAGTTGGCTGGAGAGATGGCTCAGCGGTTAAGAGCACTGACTGCTCTTCCAGAGGTCCTGAGTTCAATTCCCAGCAACCACATGGTGGCTCACAACCATCCGTAATGAGATCTGGTGCCCTCTCCTGGCGTGCAGACATATGTAGAGGCAGGATGTTGCATTCATAATAAATAAATAAAATCTTAAAAAAAAGAAAAAAGTTGGATAATTTGCCAGAATTCTTGCCATTAATATCCAAAACACATTTTAATCTTTTATATCATATTTCATTTGTTTAGTTATCCATTTATTATTTCTGGAGTGTGTGTATTTACAATGTCATGGCACATGTCATAGGACAGCTTGTGGGAGTTGGTTCTCCTTTCCTTTAGTGTGGGTCCTGAGGTTAAATGCAGATCATCAGCCTTGGCATAGGCACATCTACCCACTGAGCCATCTCTCATGCCCTACAATGTGAGTTTTCTTTTTAAAAGATTTATGTGTATGAGCATTTTGCTTACATGTATGCCTGTGTGCCGTATGCATTCCTGGTGCCCTAGGAAGTCAGAAGAGGCGGTTGAATTCCCTGAACTGAAATTATGGATAGCTATGAGCCATATGGGTACTGGGATCAAACCCAGGTCCTCAGCAAAAACAATTGCTCTTAGCTACCAAGCCCCCTACAGTGTGATATTAAACCTAGTTTCTCCTTATCCCTGACTGCAGTGTAGAAGAGGGGAGGGCACCTGGGAGAAGAAATTCCTGTCATGATTAGCTGTGATTAGCTATAGGGTTGTGAGACAGAAATTCAAGAGAACTTAGAAGATCCTTGGAGTACTGAAACACTTCAGAATTAAAAAAGTACTGTGTGAAGCCGGGCATTGGTGGCGCACGCCTTTAATCCCAGCACTCGGGAGGCAGAGGCAGGCAGATCTCTGTGAGTTCGAGGCCAGCCTGGTCTACAAAGTGAGTTCCAGGACAGCCTCCAAAGCCACAGAGAAACCCTGTCTCGAAAAACCAAAAAAAAAAAAAAGTACTGTGTGTATTAATTAATAAACATGTGTATTCATTAATAGACATATCCCCTCCCCATGTAATTTTAGTTGAAGAACTGGGTCATATGAGTTCACAAGTCAGCCTTATTCTGTAGTTCATTACTTATTACTATTAAACATGCTTATCTTTCAGAAATATACATTTCCTTCATAGTAATTCAATTACTCAGCTTTCTAAATTTACATAACAACTACTGGCACACAAGAACATGACTTTCCATTTTTACCATTCTGAAAATAGAGTACAAATTATAAGCATTGAGAAGTAGGGTACAACTGTCACCTGTGGAATCTTGAATTCAGGGTTGCTTTTCTTCTGTGCTAATTTTTTTTTGTCATACCAAGATAAGTGTCACAAATAGCACCCTTTCTTGTAGCATTTCCTGAATTAGAATGGCAGATACAAACCAAATGGGAATGGTGCAGTACCACCAGGAAATGAGCTGTGACTGAGATTGTCTTTGGAAATTAGGTAGATAGAAAAAGGGTAGACAGATGATTCACAAAACATTTTCCTGGGTTACCAAAGAAGTTTGTTTTCTATCATGTGTCTGCCTGGCTCACTTGCTATAAACCTTCGTAGATAAAGTCCAGTTGTTTCTCCTTAAGGCCCAAACCTAGAGGAATGTGTATATTACTTTAAGAGCCAAATATAACTGGACTCTTCTGATCCTCCCTGTGTCTGTTCCATGGTACCTGTCAGGGCTACATTGAGAACTTACGATCAGAGAGGAATGCAGTGTACTGTTTGAGTTCATTTTCTTCACATGGATTCCATAAACTTTAATGTTGCTTTAAAGTAACCTTAGGGCATCATTAACCCTCATTTCTTCTGTGTGCAAGTATAGCCCATGGGAGGGGGTAGCTTAGTGGTAGAAGAGGGCCAGAGCTCCTGATGCTGTTGGCAAGAAGTGCCCTAGGACCACAGACCTCTTTTCCCCTTGGGAGTGCTCAGCTCCTCGCTTCCAGTCAACACCTGAAGAGAAGAGGCCCTGGTGTGTGTGGCCGTGATGAAGACTCCTTTTTCCAGATCTTGATCACTGATGCTGTTGGATACCATGAAGTTAGTCAGACCCCATACTTCAGTTCCTTTACAGTTACCACGGAGTGGAGTTTCAACTAATAGTCTTAATGTATTTCAGAAGTTAATTATCACTGCTGATGTTATTTGAAGTGAAGTCTTACTTTGTGGCCCAGGCTAGCTTTGAACTCGGGGCAGTCTTCCTTAGTCAGCCTCCTAAGTGATGGGCTTACAAGCGTGAGTCATTACACCCGGCTATTTAATCTTTTTTAAATTAATTGTTTTGCTACTGTGTCTGTAAGCATGTAGGTGCCACATAATGGATTTGGAAGTCAGGAGAAAGCTTTTGGGAGCCTGTCTTTCCTCTCACTGTAATATGGGTTAATCACCTGCTAAGTCACCTCACCAGCCATTTATTCTTTTAATATAAAATAAAAAGTGCACCGGGCCATGCCCAGAGGCAACAGACAGCACAAAATGACCACATCTTAGTGTTTGTGACTGCATCCCCATCTACTGTTAATGTGTTCAGGTTCTTTTAGGTATGTGTGCCTTGGTGCAGTGGGTTTTAAGTGACTTGCATGGGTAGGAACATAGTTATTACTCTTGTAGTAAGTAGTTCTTCTCAAAGCTTCCTTTTCAGTTTCTTGCTATCAAATATGGAGGGTAAAGTGTTTCTCTGAATTGTGGGGGTTTGTTGTGAGTTTTTGTTTGTGGATTTTTCTGGTCTCTGAGTTTTAAACAGTTCTTAGTGGCTCCAGATTTGAAATACTAGAGTATGTGGTATAGCCGTTATCACAGTACTTAGCCTGCTTGGGTATCAGTAACATTACTACTATTAGACTGCCTTTAGGAACCTGTCATATTCATTATGTATAGGAAAGAACTTTGGGGAATAAAATGGGAGATAATGTTAGCAGAGTTTCATTTACCAAAATTTACCTTAAAACCTAAGGTAAGGTCACCCCCCCCCCATGTTTCTGTCTCTCTCTCCAACCTTCCTTTCTCTTCTCCCTCCCAACACCCTTTTCCTGGCTAACCCAGAACTTGCTATGTCTCTAGATCAGGCTGGCCTTGAACTCCTAGAGATCTGGGCCTCTGTCTCCCATGAGTGCTGGAATTAAAGATATGTGCCACCACACCTGTCATAAGGGGTCTTTTGAATTTGAAGAACCTTTGTATTTTAAGACAGTCAAATCCACAAGAATGAAAAATAAACAGCTTTGGTATACTTCATATAGGCATTGCTGATTGAATGCAAGAATCCGGAGGGGTTAAAGTAACAAGATAGGAAGGTAAAGATGAGGAAGGAGAGGTCATTGTGTTGAAAGATGGAAATTTATATCTATCAGAGGGGTGTGCTGCTAGTGCAGAAACTCCATGTTAAAAGTCTGTGTGATCTTGACAAAGAGTGTTCACACTGAAGATGGAATCTCACTTGATAAAATGAGAACTTGTTTATACAACTAGAGGAGTTATTGTTCCATCATGAAAGCAGACGCCATTTAGGAATTTCATCTAGAACTTTTTTTAAAGGACCTTTTGTTGTTCTTGTATTTAAGATAAATTGACATATAATAAACTGCTTGTATTTAAACTGTACAATTTGATACATCTTGATATGTAATAAATATGATCTTTGCCACCAAAGTGTCCTTTGCCTACTTTCATCCCCCCTGCCCATCTGTTCTCACCTTTCCCCAAACCTGTTAGCCTGTCTGTCTACCTTCTATCACAATAGATTAATTTGCATTTCCTGATATTTTTAGGCAAATGGAATAATTCAGCTGCTCCTCTGGTCTGGCCTCTTTTACCCATCATCATTATTTTGAGGTTTATTTGTATTGTATTTATCAGTACTTCATTCCTTTTATTGCTGAGTAGCAGCAGTCTGTTGTATTCTATGTCTTAATTTAACCATTCACTTTTTGAAGTATATTTAAGCATTTCTATTTTTCAGCAATTACAAAGAAAGCTGTCATGAATGTTTATTTGAAAGTCTTTGTTGGAGGCACATGCTTTGTGAGTGCAATGACTGGGTCATTGGCAAATGTATATTTCACTCCTTCAGAGCTTGACAAACTGCTTTGCGTAGTGATCATATCATTCCACAGCCCCACTCTGGGATAGTCCAGTGGCTAATGCCAAGCACGATCAGAGTGTATTATTAGTGAAGTGCTGCTGTTTGATGTTTTGATACATGTAACATTGTATATTATTTTACACAGTTCCCAAAGGAAGCTTGAAGATGTTGTATGTTACTGACATATTGCCTATCATGTCACAAAGATGCAACTGAAGGCAGGAGAAATGTCTGTACCCTTCTGGAATAAAGAGGAATGCATTACTAAAGTTTTGTAGTTGTAATGTTATGTTTTCTTCCTGTGAGCCACCCAGTCTCAAAATGATTTCTATCTCCTAGAAGTGTTTGGCCGTGTCTTCTAATTTAATATCATGTACAAATTACATTAGCATCGCATTAAGTTCCCTCAGTCAGATCCAACAAATGAAAAAAATGTTAAGAACAAATCCAACACAGATATTTGGAGTACCCTACTATATAATTTCCTCTGCCTAAATGGATGTATTCCAACAGGCTCCCTTTCTTGTGCATTTGAAATTAAAAACACTTTCAATGAGTAGTTGGGAGCACTCTGTTTAACTCTTTTCACTGCACTCCTTTTGTTACTTTTTCTCTTCCCAAATACTCATGTGGTATCATTAATCCTTAATTGGTTTTGATTGGTAATGGTTTGTGCCTAGTCATTTTCTTTCTGTTTTATAAATTGCAAGGAATACCTTTTGTCTTTTAAGGACATACATACTTGACAAATCACAGGTATTAGATGTCATTTGAAAAATTCTGTTTAAATCTGTTGAGGAGAGTTCTCGGTGGGCAGATACCGAGTTGCATGCTCGCCTTTGATGGGCAGAGATAATTAATGGTGATGCCATCTCAGGGGTCCTTGAGGATCTGAAAGCAAGGCTCCAGGGAGCTTCTTTCTCTCTTATACAGTCAGGAAACTGCTGTGACATTTGTAAGCTTCAGGACCACATCATCCCTGTCCTGCTCTATGACAGGATGTGAACCTGTGTGTTCCCCATTGAAGTTGCACATAGGTGCTCTTTATGGCAACATAAAGGACTTTGTCTTTGGTCATAAGGAAGTCTGGGGAATAGACCAGAAGGGACTTGGAACAGAGCTGAGTTACGAACCACCACAGAATGGAATAACAGCTAAAAGAATGACTGTAGCAGGGTGGGAGAGAAGCATTCTGAATGACCTTGTGGCATCTTTTGTGCTTAAGACAGGAAACACTTGCTTAGCAGAAAACTATAACAAATGGAATGTGGCAGGGTGAAGTGTAGATTCTAGAATATTTTTGGGATTGAGTGTTTAGGGCTGTCAACTAAAAATTTTCTAAAGTTCTCAGACATGACTTTTCAAAATAGTTTAAAGTATGGGTCCTGGGGCTGGAGAGATGGCATTTGTTGCTCATGCAGAGGACAGGGTTCAATTCCCAGCACCCATATAATGTTTCACAACTATCTGTAACTCCAGTTCCATGAGATCCAATGCCCTCTTTGGATCTTTGTGGGCACCAAGCATACCCATGGTACATATATATATATATATATATATATATATATATATATATATATATGCTTATAAAACACTACACACCAAAAAAAGTGAGTTAAAAATTTAAGTATAGGTCTTTGGAGAGTGTTAATTAGGAGAACAAAAAATGAGGTAGTAGTTGAAGCTTTTTTTTAACTGAATATTTGTGGTGATAATTGTAGATTTCATGTGCAGTTGTAAGAAATGGTACAAAAGAATTTTGTATACTCTTTAACCCAATTTCCACCAGTGGTAACTGCTTGTAAAACTATAGTACAGTATCACAGCCAAGATTATGACATGAGTACAACCCATGGATCTTACAGGTTTTTTTTAAACTTCTATTTAAGTATGTATGCGCATAAATAGTTCTGCACAGTTTTGTCACATCTCTATCACTATGAAGACAAGGCGCCTTTATAACTGCCTCTGCCTTGCCCTCACCTGCAGCCTATGGCAGCCAACCACTTGTCCTTTCAGAAATGTTACATAAATGCCATAAGACAGTACATGATTTGGCCTCTTTCGCTTGGCTGGACCCCTTGGATACACACTAATAGCAGTTTGCTTCGGGTACGTTAACCATGTTGGGTGTGTGACTGTATCTATCTGTTCAGGTCTGTCCACTAGTCTATGGAGTTGTTTTTAAACTCTGGCACTATAAGAGCTGCCACTTAGACAGCCAAGATGTCAGGATGGTCTTGGAAGCTACTGATAGCCAATTATCCAGCCCTTTAAGAAAGGGAAGATTCTCCTGAATAACTGCAGCCATTTCCTGTCCAGTTGAGCCTCAGTCATTTAGTTTAAACTGATTTTTTGTTTTACTCTAGTTACTGTACTAGCCAAGATGCTGACAGTCCTTCCTCTCCTGTTCTTCATGGGTGACCTTTTAACTGGATTAATGCATTGTGACTGCATATGTGCCATCATACGGTACACAGCCTTTGGCATTGGCTCTGTCACTCAGCATAACTCCCTGGCAATTTTATCTAGGTGGTGGTATAGTTTCTGCTCATGCTTTGAAACACCAAAGGCACTGCAAGCTCTCCTCAGAGTGCTCAGGAGTGCATGGAGATGGAGAACTGAACACTAAGGACATAGGTTCCTCCCCTTTGTTGGAGGCCAGATGCACTGGCCCTCTTTGCTGTTCAACTCTTGGCCTCTGCATAATACTCAGCATCAAGCAGGTACCATAGGAATAAATGAATGAGGCAGAAGAGGGTATTTTCAATGCCAGTCTGGGGCTTTTGGAGTGTCACATGGTAAGCATAGGAAAGTGAGAGGATCAGTAGGAGGCTGACTGTGGCTCTCTGCCTCCCTCCAACAAAGTAAGCCCCTAAACAAACACAGGCTCTTTACTAGTCTTGATCTTGTCATCTCTTCTCCCCTCTCCTTTTCTTCCTTCTCTACTTCCCTTTCTCCCTCCCTCTGAAGCTCACACTGTTGCCCAACAGCTCCTCAAACTCCTGGACTCCAATGTGCTCCTGCCCTGGAGTCCCCAAATGGTTAGACAGCTGGCACATAGAATGTGCTGTCTCATAGGAGTTTTCTCCATTTAGATCTCTATCCAGGTGCCACCATCTCAATAGTAGCAGCAAATGGCTTACATTGCCTGTCTCTTCAGTCAGGCTGATACCCCCTGCATATGCATCCATGTATTGAAGTGAACAGGATGCTCTGGATAAGGCCTGCTATAGTAGATCTCAATATTGATACCCACTGGAAGAGGTAGCCTTTTGGTTGGGGGTGGAGTTACTACAGAGTTTTGTGAGTCTGATTCTGTGTCCAATGTAGGAAGATGTCTGCCATCTGATTTTAAAATGCCTTTATTCTGAGAGCACTCCTGCCTTACCTTGCCCCTTGATACTTGTCATTCCATGTGTAGAATGCACTCTTGCTGTCCACAGGGACCAGTGAATACCTTGCCTCAATGATCTCCATTGCTAGGCCATCTTACCAAAAGCCTTTCCCAGCCATGTCAGGTAAGGCAGTACCCATTTCTGCCATTCTCCGTCAGTTCACCCTGCCCTGTCACCACCTGAAGCATATATTTTAGGCACATATTTTGTTGCATGCCCTGTTTATTCCCTGTTCCTCAGCGAGCTGAAGCTTGGCTTTGCTTTTGCCTTGTCCCAGAACTTGGGAAAGTGCCTGGTTCATGTTAAGACACATAGTGTTTGTTAAAGAACAAAATCCATTTCCAGGTCTCCTGGTAAAAAGAGAGGATTGTGTAAAACACAGAGGTATCTCTAAGCCACATCCCTAACAAGACCAGGTACACTACTGAAGGCCATTTTATTGACTTTAAGGCTGATGATATGATGTCTGCCTTAACACCTGCAGGATAGCAGTTGTCTTGTGTACAGAAGAGGGCAAATTTCTTTGGAATTTGAGTTGGTAAGGAAGATTTCATTGAAGCAGGTGGGTGGGAGAGCTAGAATTTGATAATAGACAATAAAGGGACTTTTTGGTGGTGGTGGTGGTGGTGGTGGGTGTGCAGAATGAATGAGTAGGGGAAGTGGAGATTATATTTGCACCCTGAGTGCCCACACTGGGGAATTGTAATCCAGATCAACTGTTCTTAGTCTTCCTCTGCTTGGTGTCAAGCTGCAGGAGTTTTTGGACAGATTTCAGGAATGTCTGCTCCATTGTTCTTCAGTATTGTGAACTTGCATGAAGAGCAGGATTCTTTTGTACTACAACTAAGGCATTATTGAATGTTATTCACGTACTGACTTTCTCGTGTGTATGTGTGTGTGTGTGTGTGTGTGTGTCTGTGTGTGTCTGTGTGTGTCTGTGTGTGCCTGTGTGTGCGTGTGTACAGGTGTACTCTAATTCAGAAGCCAGAGGTCAGCCTTGAGTCGTTTCTCAGTAACCATCCAATTTAGTTTTGAGACAGTCTCTCTTTGAAACCTTGAACTTGTAAATTAAGCACATGTCACCACACTCAACC
Organism: Mesocricetus auratus; assembly: GCF_017639785.1. NCBI lineage: Eukaryota > Metazoa > Chordata > Mammalia > Rodentia > Cricetidae > Mesocricetus > Mesocricetus auratus. The sequence continues at coordinate 84,016,935 of NW_024429194.1, read as the reverse complement.
CTTTTATTTTATTTTTTTCCCTTTATGACAGTGTTTCTCTATAGTCCTGGCTGTCCTGGAACTAACTTTGTAGACCAGGGTGGCCTTGAACTCACAAGAGATCTGCCTGCCTCTGCCTATTGAGTGCTAGGATTCAAGGTATGCACCGCCATTCCCAGCCTTGTTAGTATTTTTTTAAATAAATAACACATTTTATTTTGTGTGTTTGTGTGCAGAAGTATGTAGGTTAAAGGACAGCTTGCAAGGGCTGAGGGCTGTATTTTTGCCATGTGTCCCCAGGGATCACTTTCAACTTGTCACATTTGACAGCTGTGCCTTTTACACACTAAGATATCTTACCGGCCAGAATTGCCTTTCTCAAAAGTTTTATTTCAACTGATAACTATTACAAAAACAATGAGCAAATGCTAGTTTTCCCTTTGGGGGCTCTTTGTAGTTTGGGGCTATAGATGTAACTCAGTATAGAACCTGTGCTTAGCCTACAGGAGGAGGCCTTGCATGACAAAAGGGGCCAGTGGGAGCATAGTTTGGCTTCTTTTCTTTCTAGATTTATTCTAGATTGTAATGTCTGTCTCAGAGAACACAGATTTGCCTCCCACAGAGGCAAATGCTGGTACAGGGTAGTAAACCTAGCTCCTACACAATGCCCCTTCACCTTTTATGTCCAGACCCACATGAAACAGATGTCTGCAGAACACTGGGGTAAGCAAATGGGCTGCCCTGGTGTGTCAGCCCCAGTTCCTAGCCAGGAAGGAGTCCCTGGGGATTGTGAGGGATTTGAGGAGTCCTCAGTTCCATTCATATTTGGAAACTCAGTCCACCTGGGGACAATATTGCCTGGCAGGTAGGAACTCGGTAAATACTTACAGTATGTGCTGAATTGACTCAGTAGCAGTTTGAAAGGGAAGAGGTAGGTATATTACTATTTTTTAATGTCCATTGGTATTTTGCCTGCATTTATACCTGTGTAAGAGTGTCAGATTCCCTGGAACTAGAGTTACAGACAGTTGTGAGTTGCCATGTCAGTCCTGGAAATTGAACCCAGGTCCACTGGAAGAGCAACCAGTGCTCTTAACTGCTGAGCCGTCTCTCCAGCCCCAATGTTTGGTAAAGTTTTAATATGTAAATTTTAAGGAATATATTTGTATCAGCAGTTTTTAAGCCTAGTTACATGTTAGAACACTTAGGAGGAGGAGTTTTAAAAATCCCAAATGATTCTTATGTCACCAAACTGGAATGCTGCCTGGGTGATAGTTTTGTGTTTGTTGTTTAGGGAAACAAATCTTGGATTTAGAGTTCAAATTGGTATGCTTTTGAAACATCCCTTTTTTGCTTGTTTCCTGAATTGCTCTGAGAATGAGCCGCTGAGCTAGTGCCCAGGCAGGCACATGCAGCCCTATCTCCAATGCTGTAGTGTTTTTTGACAGACAGAACATTCATTCTCCTGTACTCCTGAAATGTGACCACCAGAAGCAAAGATCTAACCCTGCACAGTGGTTCTCCAGAGGTTAAGACAGGAGAGTCTTGAGGCCAGTCTGAACTACACAGCGAGTCTAAGACAGCCTGGGCTGCCACAGTGAGACCCTGCCTCAAAATAAACCAAAACAAAATAGAGTCAATATTGGTTCCTTACTGCCACTGACTCTTCAGGCCCCACTGAAGGCATCTTCATCCCACTATTGTCTCCTAGTTGCAACTTTTTGAGCCTTTGTAGCAGAAAGACTACCTGGTGGTTTTGGGGCCATCTCCTTAGTTTCCCCTTTACTCACAGCAGGTTTTCAAGCTTTCCCTGACTTTGACCTGGGAAGCTTTCAAACCATTTATTTTGTAGTTTGCCTCTTACCTTTCATGGTACAATTGTCTGATAGGTCCCCAGTAAATCCTCATGATGACAACAGAAGATAGATTACTTGATTGAGGGGCTCTTCCCCTTCAAAATGAAAAGTTGTTTTTTGTTTTTCAAGACAGGGTTTCTCTGTAGACCAGGGTGGCCTTGAACTCACAGAGATCCGCCTGCCTCTGCCTCCCTAGTACTGATTAAGGTGTGTGCCACCACAGCACACAGTATTTTGTGTGTAAGTTTTAAAAACTCTTTGAATGTTCCATTTCCCTCTCTCATAATTTATTCATTTCTTATTTCTCCTTTTGGCCTTTGTGTTTTACTAATTTATATAATGATTTATAGCCTCATCTAGCAATATTTACAATGATCTTATGTCACCCCAGATAGTAGAGTCCCCTTCAGACTGTCTTCTAATTTAAAAACTCCTACTTTGTGGCATGCAGTCTGTTTTCATATTTAACTTTACTGGACTGATCCCCTCAATTAGTGTTTTGGTCCCCTCCTCCCAAATAACTGATTCTTTTAGTAAAGAATGGTAATTAAAAGCTGCAAGTCTGTATGCTAAATTGGGTTTGATTGCTGCTAGCTTAGCTCTAGTTTCAATAGGATTCATTGTCACAGGAAATAAGGTGGATCGTGACCATCTGAATACCCAAAGCCTTCCTCTGGCCTGCACACATGCTAGCTAGATAGGCTGTTAGTATTTGAGTATTGCACAGTTACAGATATGGGAAGGGAGAGAGACTAAGCACATAGGCAGTTTCATGTATATGTTATGTCTGTGTTTATTGAAATAGTGAGTGCTTGTTGGTTACCAATTTAAATCCAACTCCATGTGTTTGTTTTTTTTTTCTCCTTTGCATTTTTCTAGCTCCTTTTTTTGAGGTTTGAGAAACCTGGATGCTGTGATCCTACTACCCTACTTTCTTGTCACCCTTCTGTGTGCTAGTGCCTTCCCATTGCCATTGGAGTGGGTGTCCTCCTTGCTCTCCTTGGGCTCTGAGTCAGCACAGGGATCTTTAGAGCTCCCCAAATGATATTTCTTATAGATAGTGAACAACTGAATTAAGAGGCGAGTCCCACGGGGTTTGGTTCAAGCAAGTCAGTGGTGGCCTTTTAAATATAGTTTGGCAAAGTAAAAATTCCCTAAGAAGGTAAAAGGTAAGGAGAAGACTTAAATTCTACCAAGATGCTGTTGAAAAACAAAAAGTCAGGGAGAAAGCAAAGCTTGCCTCCTAGAAAGCTTTGAAAAGTATTTGCTTTGGAAAGAAGTATCCTTTAGTGTGCATGAATTTCATTCTCTTCCCTGAATTACTTGTTTATAGGAAAGAAATTGAAAACGTTAGTTGTTTCTTGAGAATGTATCTTGTTAAAAACCTTTTTTGGTGTGACATTTTTAATATAAATTTAATTTTGGAAATTTTAGACTTAGAAAAAACTGACAACTTGCTTTTTAAGCAGGAGATGTTTGAACCGTGTTCCTCTTCTGTAAGCAGTTTCATTATACAATGTGGGAATTAAGTTGTAGTAACAAAGACTCTCATCCTCTCCTGCTCCATGAGAGGCAGCACAGCATCCCTAAAGTTGACTGTGGTCAACCCCTTTAGATGGCCAACACCCATCTGTCCCACTTTGTTTTCCTTTTAAGAAACTTACTATAATCTGATGCACATAGATGCCTTTTCTGCATATATGTCTGTGCATTATGTGAGTGCCTGGTGTCCATGAAGGCCAGAAAAGGGCATTGGTTATGACCTGTCATATGGGTGCTCATGTCCTCTGTGAAAAGCAACTAGTGCTTTTAACCTCTGAATGGTCCTCTCTCCAGCCCTAGCCAAATTGTGCTGCTGCAAACTTACATGCATAGTACATATGCTCCCAGTTAGGGAAGACCATCATTGGACCTAAGGGAGCTCAAAAGAAGTTTGCCTTTGATTGCATTTTCATATGAAAGTTACATTTGAAGTTTGAGTTTTGCATATAAAACTTTTGTGCATTTATGCCCAGGAGTGTAGGAGAAAAAAGTCTGATAATTTGTATATGTGGATTCAGTGGCAGTTTAACAGGAAAGTAAATGATTTTTTAAATAATGTTTTGTGGATTTTTTGTTTGTTTTTGACAAAGCGTCCCTGTTTAGCCGTTGCTAGTTTATAACTCAGCAATCCTCCTCACTCTTTCCCAGAGTATCCCACATGCTGGAGTTGCCCACTGCCATGTCTGGTGTAGGAAATTCTTGTTTTCTTTGGGAAAATACTGATTGTCTGTTCATAAGTGGCCATGTTAGTTCTTGCCCATTTGCTTTGTGTAGCTGAGTGTTTTTGACTAGATCCACTGTCTTCCCTAGACCCTAGTCCCTCTGGAACCATTTTATGGGTTTACCACTTGCAACACTATTAGTTCCTTGTTTCTTAGTCTAGATGATGTCTGTGAAGCCATCATCTGAGTTAATGTGTTATTATTTAAAATCCTAACTGCCATAGGCTGTGTCTGTTCCCTGCTGTGGGGAACTCCCCACAGCCAGATCTTTCCCCACCAAGGTTCAATAAGCTGTCTAGGGCTTGTTGCCCAGTGGGAACTCTCTAGTTGAGGTTATCTTCTTGGTGTGTTGGCCTTTTTTTCTCAGTAGATACATAGAATGAAAGCTGTTGGGGATTAGAATAAATGTTACATTTCAAAGTTACTTTGGATTTGCAATATAAATTGTATAGTCTTAAGATTTAGCACAATTCCTCAACTGGAGGTGTATTAGTATGCATTTTGTTTGTTGTTTGTTTTTCTGCTGATTGGAACAGATTCACTTGATTTGTGTTCATAGGAAAATGATACAGCTATCAACCCACTTTGATTTCTAGGACTCTTAGAAACGCATATAGTGAGATGTGATCTGAACTCCCCAGCACTTATGTTTTCTTTTGGTGTTGGGGGGGGGTGTTGACACAGGGTTTTTCTATGTAGCTCTGGGTATCCTGGAACTCACTCTATAGACGTCGAACTCACAGAGATCTGCCTCCCAAATGCTGGGATTAAAGGCATGTATGTGCCACTGCTGCCGCCACCACCCTATCCATTTATGTTTTAGGAAAGAAATTTAAAAAAAAAACAGGCAAGTGGTGCATACCTGTAATCCCAACTCTAGGGCAGGGGATTAGGGTTCAGAGGTCAGTAGATTCCTAGAACTTGTCAGCCACCCAGTCTACTAAAAATAGCAAGCTCTAGGTTCAGTGAGGTGGAGGGGCTAGATGGATGGCTCAGAGTACTTGCTGCTCTTCCAGAGGACCCAGGTCAATTCCTAGCACTCAGTGGTGGTTCACAGCCTTCTGTAACTCCTGAGATCCCATGCCCTCTTCTGGCCTCCTCAGGTACCAGCACACATATAGTATAGACAAAACACCCATAGCCCTAAAATTAAATGAAATGAAAACAAAACAAAACAAAAAGGTAGAGTGATGGAGGAAGAAACCCAAAATCTATTATAAGCCATCTATGTATTATATTTAAAACAAACCCACTACTAAGTAAAAGCACATTAATATACTATATATGTTATAGTATATTAATATATGTATATGTGTCTGTATATACAGATACTATAGAAATGCTTGTAGGCCTCTCTGAAACCAAGCCTAATATAATGGATGTTTTATGAAAGGGATAGCAAGCCATGACATGGGGATACCCAAAGGGTATGAGTTTTATGTGTCCTTTTGGTTTAGTAAGGTATTAGTACTATGATCTTTGCTACAGAAGTGGTATGTAGATGTGCCTTTACAATGTATTACTTCTTTTACAGAGAGAAGGAGCAAGAAAGGGAAGAACAGTTAATGGAAGACAAGAAAAGGAAGAAAGAGGATAAAAAGAAAAAAGAAGCCACCCAGAAGGTGAGTTGGACATTTAGGTCTGTCTTTATATTTGCCGAGCATCCATAATTAGTGACCTCCTTACTTGAATACTTGATACTATAATGCTGCCAAGACATTAGTTTGTTTGAAAGTTTAAAAATTTGAAAGTAGAAAAATGTTTGAGGCTTATACATATTACTATGTAGTGGGTGATAAATAATACTGCAGCTTACTGTATGAAACATTAGTAAACAATATTAAAGTCTCAACTTGTGTTTCATTAGCTGAATCATAATTTAGCATCCATCTTCTCTCCAGGATTATAAACACTTTTTTTGTTGTTGTTTTTTGAGACAGGGTTCTGCCTCTGTCTCCTGAGTGCTGGAACTAAAGGTGTGCACCACCACCACCCAGCTAGACAAACTTTTTAAAACTTGCATGAGTATGCCCTAATTTATTTATTTGTTATTTTTGCCTACCAGTGGCACTGTAGTTTAAGAAAATTTGCTTTATAATGATGATGTCAGTAAACTGCCCTTAGATTTTAGTAGGTCAGGCATGGGGCATATTGGGGGACAGGAAGATGCTCAATTTGAGCTTGTCCTGGGCTACATAGCAAGTTCTAGATCAGCCTGAGCTGAGATAAACGGTATCTTGCACAGTGCCTTGAGGGACAGAGCATTACATAGCTATGAGGAATGTGCTTGGAGAAAAAAGAGATACTAAGTGAAAAGGCAGAGCTGACGGCTGTCAGGTCTCTGAAAACTGTTTGTCTGATGGACCTGTTGGGAGCAGAGAATAGTTAGAATGCCTTGACAGCCACAGCCATTTACTTCAGAGCATTGCTCCTGTCTTTGCCTGGCCAGCTTTTCCCTGCTTCCCTGTTCCTGAAGTACCGTGTAACGTGGGCTCTACCTCTGCAGGGTTGCTGTGGTGCTTTTTCTGGAGACAAGATTTACTGGCTCTTGTATGGTTACGTGGAGATTTGGGAAGCAGGGCCTTCTTGCAGTCAGGCAGCACTGGCTTTCAAGCTAAGTTTGTGGAGGTATAAACTGTTAGAGGTTCAGAGAGAACTAGTTCAGCAGTAAAGGCCGTCAGACCTACTGTGAAGCAGAAGGGCCACACCGCAGGTTTTCCCAGCATCGCTTAATATGTGTGCCCTACCATTTCATTATTTAAAGTAATATTTAAAAGAACAGTCTATTATTTAGTGCTGTATCGGATTGCTGTGATTTAAATTTTTGTCAGCTTTTAATGGTATTTCTGTCATGTTGATAGTGGTGCGTCTTCTGTCGTGTCTTTATGCTCTCAGAGTACTTACTTCCAGTCTTAGCCTATTAGAGTTGCCTGCAGTTCTAGAATATAAATTAAAAAGGCAGATAATGAGCCTGGTGTGATAATGTACACCTATAATCCCACCATTTAGAAGGTGGAGGCAAAATGATTAGAAATTGAAGGTTTTCTTCAGCTACATGATGAGTTAGTTCTATGTCAAGTGGTCTACCTAAAACTATCTCACAAAAGAGGGAGGGAAGTAGGCCTTTTTATTTCCCTGTCTGTGCACTAGAGCTAGCATATTGGTCCTGCTGCCCCACGGCCTTTGAGCTCCTGCCCTGTGCCTCGCTGACACCTCCCCCCAAAAAGACCATAAACAAACAAACCTCAAGTAGAATAATGAGAGACTGAACTTAGAACTTTTCCTTTCAGGTCTCACATTTCATCTACTAAATTGGTATACAGATTCACAGTCTATGGGAATGGAGTTAATAGGCTGAACACCAAGGGCCTGAGCAGGGGTTATTGATTAGATGACAAGTAAAGAGTGACTGTTCCAGACAGAATGTAGTCCATCTTCATTCTTAATATAGACTAGGCTTTGTTGCATTAAAAATATTAATGTCTCAGACTGGGGAGATGTATCAACTGTTAAGAGCACTGGCTGTTTTTCCAAAGGACCCAGGTTCAATTCCCAGCACCCACATGGCAGGTCACAACTGTCTGTAACTCCAGTTCCAGGGGATCTAACACCCTCATAGAGAGATACATGCAGGCAATAAAACACTAGGTGGGAAAGAAACTCTACACACATGAAATGAAAATAAATAAAAATATTAATGTCTCATGTCTGTAAATCAAATATGCCTCTGCAGACTTTTACTATGTGTTCTACAAATAGGAAATAAAGGAGAATCTGGCTACAATGGAAAGTGAGTTAGGATTGTTTGTGCAAAGTATGTAGTTTATACAGCCAAACAATCTTCCCCAAGTGCCTGCATCTGCATTGGAGACTGATTATGAAATATTGATGGGTTGGAGAGATGGCTAAGTGGTTAGGAACACTGCTGTTCTTCCAAAGGACGCAGGTTCAATTCCCAGCACCCATATGGCAGCTCACAACTGTCTGTAACTCCTGTTTCAGGAGGTCTGATGCCCTCATACAGACATACTTACAAGCAAAATACCAATGTATATAAAACAAAAATAAAGAAATAATGACAAAAAGAGTAATCAGCTTAAATTTTCAAGGGATTAATTTATGACTAATATATAAGTTCAGTCATTTTTGTTGGTCATGATGATGCCTGCCTATATATAATCCCAATTTTTGGGTGTGGACAAGAGGATTGGAAAGAAGTTCAAGGTCAGCCAAGGATGCAAAAAAAGTAAAAGGAAAGAAAAGACAGTTTTCTGTTCAGAAACATTCTAGATTAGCTTAGATTAGCTAACGAAGTCTAGGCTGACACTGGATGGTACTTTGTCTTTTACAACGTTTTGTTATGCTTGAGCCACTGTATAATTTTAGAATTAAATTCCAATTTATCAATTTCAAAGAAAGAACACAAATTTTACCATGTAATTGTCTTAGTGGACCCAGCATTATTATAAAGACAGCTAGAAGGCATAAAATGTACTGTGGTAGAAAGAGTTGTAGAGAATGTACCAGAAGTTCTGTTCTTGTTTTCTTCATTGTTGTGTAACCACCTCTTTGTGTCTGTCTTCCCCATTAAGCTGGGAAATCAACAGCATCCATGTTTGTTGAGTGAGTGAAGGCTCATGAATGGATGATGGTGGGCTGACTGTCTAACTTGGTGAAAGAGTGTTCTGAGTCCAGTCCTCAGCACTGGAGGGAGAAAAAGAAAGAGTGATGCCAGTGTAACTTTATTAAAACATTGACTTTCATTTAGGGCTAAAATTAAATTTCTTCCACACAGAAATTAAACATGAACCCCTTTCCACTGTATTCAGTGGCAGTTTACTCTTTCCAGAACCATCCCTGAGTAAACCATATTAAATTGCCATTCATGAGAGAGGTGTAAAGAAGGACTCCATTCATTCATTAGGCTGACACTGCAAAAGAAGCATTGTGTAATGTTGGCAGGACTTGGATTCTGACTGTCCAGCTTTTTACCATCTGAGAATTGGCTGTTGTAGCAGCACCCACATTATAAGACATTCAACATGATTTAGATTTGTTACTTATAATTGGGGAAAGTATTGACTTTTATACAACTGATCTTCAAAGTGGCATTCTAAGAAATAGTTACTGCAATGGAGTAAAACCTAAATTGCTGTCAGGAGTTGGTATGTAGATCAAACCCATTCATTCTTGAGTGACTGGGGACTATAGAAAAATGTACAAGGGCTTTTCACTAGAGTGGAGCCTGAGCAATTAGCAGTGGGGAGCAGGTTCATTTTAAGGCACTTTTCCACAGAGTTCAGTATAGTGCAGTTAGCCTATCCTTTAATGCAACAATGTAAGAAGCACTCTAGGGAGTCCTAAGAATAGATTGCTTAGGTCAGACTCAGAGTCTAAGTGTGCTAGGATCTGTTTTGAGGACTACTTACCTACAGAACATGCACTCCACAGATAACCATGTTTTCACAAATGGCAGTAATCCAGAATGATTACCACACATGTCTTTTGAAAATAATGATAGCATTCATTTAATTACATTTTGGATAATATATTGAAAGTATATAAAACAATGGCTATATAAAAGGCTGTGTGTGTGTGTGTGTGTATGTATGTGTGTGTGTGTATTTGTTTCAAGACAGGGTTTCTCTATATTGCTTTGGAATTCATTCTGTAGACTAGGCTGGCCTCTAACTCACAGAGATCTATCTGCCTCTGGTGGGATTAAAGGTGTGTGCCACCAACACCCAGCTATAAAAAGGCGCTTTTATATATGAGTTTATTTCTCAACATATTTTTGTTCATATTTTTATTGTTTTGTGAATTACATACATACATATACACACATACAAACAATATATATTTGACTATATTTACTCCTCCCATTCCTCCCCCAACTCCTCAGATTCACCCCACTGCCAATTCCCAATATCCTATCTTCATTTTTTTATATACACAAGATTGTAATTTGTGCTGCTCATATAGTCAAGGGTGTGGGACCATCTACTTCTGTGCCCAGGAAAGCCATCCCAAGGGCCTCACCTTTAACGTTACTCTGCCTCAGAAGCCATCAATTGGCAGTAGGTCCTCAGCTAGAGGTGTGGCTTCCAAAACCCCTCCCCCCTTCATGCTAGATTGTTAACTGGGTTGATTTTGTGTGAGTCTTTTCTAACTGCTGTGAATTCATAAGTGCAGTGGTTCTGTCAGGTCCAGAACTGTTTTGTTCCTCCCATCTTCTAGTTTACTGTCTTTCTGCTCCCTCTTCCTCTGTGGTTCCTGAGTCTTGGGGCATAGCATTCATTTTTAATAACTCTTCCTACAAAGTCTGATGGTCAATGTAAAAGTGCTTTAGCAGATTGACAGTTTGGAAAAGTGGGTCAGATATTGTCTTAACAATGTAACAGATCTATGGCTAGGAATCCTGCCTACTTGCTTTGGAATGCTTTTCTTTTGTGGTTTTGCTTTTATATTATAGGGAGTATATGATGAGTGTCCCTGTGTCATTGCACCCTGTAGCAATATCAGAAGCAGTTTCCATCTGTCTTCTAAAGATTTTCACACACACATATCCCTAAGCCCATTACTGTATTTAGCTACCCATCAATTTAGGCTTTTTCATCGAGTTTTATTACTTAAAGTACTTTTAACAAAGCATTCATAGAATTTTGTTCAAAATTTGCACAATTCAGCCTTATATTCTGCTTTATAACTTGTATGATGGTAGCAGATATCAACTGAACATTGGCATGGCTATCTGATATAACCCTTTACCAAAACCCTGAATGGGGGCGGGCGGGGGTAGGGGTGATGATTGTATTTAAACCAGATAAATGGGTAATGGAGATTATGTAGCTTGGTTTTCAAATCTTCCTTTGCAACCATGATTCCTGCTTTCAGGATGAGCACCTCATGCTTTTTCAGTTTGAGCTCAAAGTATTTGAGTTCATACTCAGGAGGGAATTTTTTTTGTGAGTTTAGTTTCTGGCCATAGCTGTTTGATTTTCTGAAATTAGAGGAATCAGAATGGCTAACTATTCCCAATACAGAGACTATATCATTTAGTAGATAGAATGTTTTGTTTGTTTTTTTTTCAAGTTGGATTTTGTTTTTGTTTGTTTGTTTTTTGTTGTTTGTTTGTTTTTGTTTTTCGAGACAAGGTTTCTCTGTATTGTTTGGAGACTGTCCTGGAACTCGCTCTGTAGACCAGGCTGGCTTCAAACTCAGAGATCTGCCTGCCTCTGCCTCCCGAGTGCTGGGGGATTACAGGCGTGTGCCACCAACGCCCGGCTAGTTTTTTTGCTTTTTGATTTTTTAGTGTGTTTGTTTGTTTTAAATTTAGATTTCTTCCTAATCTTAGTTGTGTGAGTACGGCTAGACATATGAACATAACTTCTAGACAGATGTCCAAATTGACTCACAGCTGTTTTGGATTTCAAGTAAGCCTGGGTACTGTGTATCCTGACAACTTGAATTGCCTGAGTTAATGGAATTAAAATGTTCGTATAATATAGTACTGAATTTAAAAGCAAATTTTATTTACTTACATCTGTTATTGGTTTTGCAGGTCACGGAACAAAAAACCAAAGGTAAGATTTTTATCCTCTTTTTGTGTTTAGGTTTCACAGAACTGCTGACTCAGCCTGCAGTGCATTCAGCAGAGAGTGGGTGCACAGTAATTAAGGTGGGTTGTTTGCAGCCACTGAAGAGAACAGTAATGACAAATTAAAAACACTTAGAATTGTGTTTTTAGTTGGCCTTACATTTTTAGGAAGCAGAAGAGTAAATAACTTTGTTTTAAAACTGTGTGAATCATGATTTTGAACTGAACTCTTTCAGAACTTTTAGTAGAACAGTAACAAACTGCCAACTCCTAGTTTCAGATGGGAATTGCAGAGTGTACTTACTCATCTTGGTACATGGAATGCATCAAGTCTGAAACTGGAATGTCAAATCTAAAATGTTCACAGCCTTCTGAACTGGGGTCTGGACTGTGTTTTTTGTATGTTTGTTTGTTTGTTTTTTGATATCAAATTTTGAGTAAGTTAACTTTGCTCTAAAAAACTGATGTGTTGCAAACAGAAGGAAGTGACCCTTAGGTCATTCTCAGTCCAATACTGTCCTTTTCTGTGTTTTTTTTTTCTGCTTTCCTACTTGTAATTATGTAGGCTTTTTGTTTGTTTGTTTTATTGTTTTTTGATGGACTGTGAATTAGCAGGCCTTAAGAGTGGGAGAGAAAATTCCTTGAGATAATGCTTACTTTTGAGCACTTAAACATGTGCTTCTCAATTGGGTGTGCATTAGAATAGTTTACAGAGTCATCAAAATATAAGCATCTAGGCTGCTGCCAGATGTTGGCATATCTAGGCTGGAGCCCTTGTAGATGTACCTTGAAGTGTCCATGAAGCCTCAGAACATGGAAACCATTGCCTTGAATTAAAAAAAAAAAAATCAGGTAAAGGGTTTGATGAGAGTGCCTTAAGTGAAAGGCGGTTTGGGTGATTTGGTTTGATTTGGCTGGTTTTGTGACTAACAGGCCAAAGCGTGTCATTTGGTGATGGAAGGACAAATAAAAGTGGTCCATCTTCATAGGTGTTTTATCTAAATATGGCTTTCTTGGAAACCTAATTATGAAAAATAAATTCTCAAATAAGTACATATTAATGTATTATATTTCTCTTTTTTTTTTTTTTTTTTTTTTTTTTTTTGGTTTTACGAGACAGGGTTTCTCTGTTTTGGAGGCTGTCGGTCCAGCCTGGCCTCGAACTCACAGAGATCCGCCTGCCTCTGCCTCCCGAGTGCTGGGATTAAAGGTGTGTGCCACCAACACCCAGCTTAATGTATTATATTTCTAATCAAAGGTTTATCAAAGAAGACTGTCCTGGGACTTTATACTGATTTAGAAAGTAAATTGTGAAAAACTGTTGTTATAATTATCTTAATTGGTTAAGGATAATGTTCTTCCCCTTGTCTAATTCAGCCAGTACCCAAACCACAAATAGGCTTTCTTCTAGAAAAATCCATCAAATAATTTTTCCCTAAGCCTATTTAGAAGTATACTTTGTGAATGGACTTGGGAAACTAAATATTTATCAGACTTGGGGGTGGATCCACTATATATCTATAGCTAATCTGGCTCTCGTGGTGTTGATCAAGCTGGCCTTAACCTTACAATGATCCTCCTGCCTCTGCCTCCTGAGTGCTAGGATTATAAGCGCATGCTACTGGCCTACTAAAGGACTTTTGCAGTGGGCATTGGGTGAGAATATTGGTGTTTCTTAAGCCAGGCTCTGTGTTGGTAAAATGTAAAGAATATGGTAGAACTTGGGTTCCTAAGCCGGGCCACTTAAGCCAGCTTCTGCTTCTAGTCTATAGAAAACAAAGCCCACAGGCAGTTTTTCTCCAGATGGTAATAACAATACCAGGTCTGTTCACGTGCGTGCACGCGCACACGCACACAGACACACACACAGTTCTCTCTTCTGCCAAAGGTTTTTTTTTTTTTCTCGGTTTTTCGGTATTGTTTTAGAGGCTGTCCTGGAACTCATTCTGTAGACCAGGCTGGCCTCAAACTCACAGAGATCTGCCTGCCTCTGCCTCCCGAGTGCTGGGATTAAAGGCATGCACCACCAATACCCGGCTCTGCCAACGTTTTAAAAATCAAACTTTCTTTCCTGCCTATGTCCTTCTCCTTGGGTCTTTTTCATACCTACTATAGATGAAACATACTTCCCTGTCTCCTTATTCTTCCTACTCCCTCAATCAGAAAATCACATTATCCTAAAGGGAGGGAGATGAGGCCAACTTGGGTCTCTAAGGGATTTAATTGTTGGAACCAGGGAAAAGACAGGAAGTTTTAAAAGGCACATACATACGTACATACGTACGTACATTTCTATTTCTATTTGAGGTATGTCAGACTCACCAGCCTTGCTAGGTTTGTTCCAGTTCATGGTCAAGTCTTTGTCTTCATTGGACATTCTCCACCTCGTTCTTTTCCCTGAGCTGACATTTCTGGTTCCTGTTCCTCTCCCCACTGACATTCATCTTCTTAACTGATCTGCCCTTAACTATGAATCTACTCTTCCCCAGCAGAGAAAAAAGAAAAGACTGTGTTGGTGCCAAGTCTTGAGTTGTACAAGGACTGAAGTAAGATTTTTCTGTATTTCAGAAAAACAGTGGATTGGTTATATGTTCTTCCTTTATCTTCTACTGTGAGAATCCCAGAGAGGAGAGTAGGACAGGGACTTCAGTTAGTTCTCTGAGGGCACGAGCCAGCTGTGCCTACTTAGCTAAAAGGAAGAAAAAGCACTTAGGCAAAAATTTAGTTTCTCTTTTGTAGATATTAGACAGAAGCAAAACAGTTCCTAAAATTAGGCACTAGGTCAGATTTAACTAGATGAAATTTAACAGGAAAAAGGGTAAGGCTAGGGTTAAAAGCCCAATTGCACGAACTACATAATGGCAGAATTTGGCCATAACAATTTAACCTTCTTAAAGGGTGTTAGAGGATGATGATTGCATTAATGAGAGCTATCAGTATGGAATGAAATGGCTGGTTTGTAAAAACTAGCATGACCTTTAGCTGCTACAAAGTATCCAGAGTGGGAATTGCAGGTCTATAGACATCAGTATGGAAGGGGAAGCCTCCATGGGCCATGTACAGTTTGGCCAAGAAAATGATCACTTCATACAGATTTGATTATGTGTGGTTGTTTAGCTCTCATGTCTTCCTAACTGGGAACCCTCAGGTAGGGCTCTGGTGGCTAGAATGGAACATATCCATAGTAAATATCGAGGTTTATTTTGACCCCAGAAATACTAAGCATGAGTCAAAGAAGTGGGAGCAAGCTTCATGCTCAGTGTGCCAGTTTTTAGATACTGTGGTTCAAAGCATTAAATCATAACCTTAACCTTGCCCCATACCCCCACTGACACACATCTTAAGGGAAGCGTTTCCCATGATCATATCTTGGCTGTGTGTCATTTACTACACTGGCTTCTGAGTTTGTTTCCAGGAAGCATGGTACAGTGAGTGCATGGCAGTGGTTCAGATATACTACCTACAAGGCCCCCAGGCTGTAGAGGTCTATAGACATACATGTTTGTGTATTCTAATAGGTGGGAGCATTTGGTTAGAAATGGAACTAGGGCCAGTGAGATGAATCATTGGGTGAAAGTATTTGTCATTCAAGCCTGATGATCAAGGTTCAATCCCTGGGTTGGTAGTGGAAGAAGAAAACAAACTCTCAGAAATCTTCCTCTGACCTCTATACATGTTTGTAGCATGTACACACCTGCATTATCTCTCACACATAAATATGCTCACACTAATAGACAAATAGGGAGGAGCTGTTATAAAACATGCACTTGAATAAGTATGCACCATATTCTCAGGTGGGAGGGAATGAGGATGGACAGTGCCTGGATAAAACAGTGGTGATAAAAAAGGAAGGAAGTAGAGTTGAGCTTTGGGTTCCTACGGAAGGGTGTGTTTTGTGTGAGAACAGACTGAATCTTAAACACATCTAGGCTGAAGCGCAAGTTTGGTGATGACGTCACGGTTTTAGGAGATAATGGAGCTTAGGGCTGGGGAACAAGTTGTTCTCAAACAGCTCAGTGTGAGAAATAGGCAGTCCCACCTGTTTGTATGGGTAGATGGAGACAACTGACTATCACAAGTGTCCTCAGGTCTCTCTCTCTCTGTCTCTGTCTCTCTCCCCCCCCGTCTCTCCCTCCCTCCCTCTCCTCTCTCTCTCTCTCTCTCTCTCTCTCTCTCTCTCTCTCTCTCTCAGGTCGCTCTCTCTCTCTCACACACACACACACTCAAATATATGTGATTTATTTTTAAAAACTTATATTTTTGGTTGTGAGCCTAGCCTTTAACGGCTGAGCCATCTCTCCAGCCCCCCCCAACAAAAAAAAAAACCTTAAAGATGTAAACTCAGTGCTCAGTGTGGTGACTTGTAACTGTTGTCCCACCCAAACTTGAGAGACAGGCAGGAAGATCATCAGGGGCTGGAGGCTCATTTGAATAAAACTACAGAATAAAGCCTGTTGTGTGTCTGTGCATGCACACATAGCTAATGGCCAAACCATCTGCCCTTTTGGAGTTATAATTAAAAAGATGTTCAAAATCAGGGGCCACTACTGTGTCCTACAAGCCAAGTCTGCCCTACTGCTTACTTTTATACTGCCTTTGAGCAAAATGAGTTCTTTATAATCTGCAGTTGTTTCAAAGAATGGTGTCGGTGAGAATATACAATTCGTGGCTCCCGTCCCTGAATGAAGTCTTATTGAAGCACAGCCACAGTACACGGCTGCCTCCACTCTTCCAGCACTCATTGAGTTGCTGGAGCTGGAACCTTACACAGTGAAGGCTAGATATCTACCATGTGACCCTTGCTCCACAGTGTGGAGGACCCCACAGGAAAATGGGGAAGCATGGAAGAGCTATCCACAGTAAATTCAAAAGAGCCAGTAGTCAGGAGCTGCAGGCATGGCGACAAGTGACCAGTGCCTGCTAGACTGCAATGAAGACTCTGGTGACTGGAGGAGGAAGGTGTTGAGTCCAGAAGCCTATGTGTGTGAGTGGAAAGTAAAGAATTAGAGATAGATAGTGGGGAGGTCACTGAAAATCACCGCGTGGGTGGTCAGCCTTTGAGATTTTTTGTTTGTTTAGTTTTCATTTTGTTTTTGTTTTATTGGGGATTGAATCTAGAGTCTCTTGCTCACCACAGAACTACATCCCTATCCCTTTCACAAACATTTCTAGATGAAGTTTGTGTGTGTATTTGGTCCTATCAAGATGAAGGAAGTGATGGTAGCTTATATTGGTTCTGTGCACTTGTTGGTTCTGTTGTGCAAATATACAATTCATGGAAAAATGGCACCTTGCTGATGCTTTCAGAAATGATGACAAGTAGAAGCTGAAACTGCAAAAAAAAAGAATGTGTAAGTTAAGAGAATAGGAAGGAGGACAATTCAGTCAATAGAGTATGTAGTTTTTAGAGTATACAAGTAGAAATTAGGAAAATAGGACACAGTATTGTACAGTGTTTTATTTCCTGTGAGACAGAGACTATATTTATTTGAAGCATAGACTTTGGTTTGGTTGTTGTTTTGGTTCGGTGGAATTGAACCAGAGTTGGGCTAGGTAGCCGCATCAGCCCCTAAAGCATTAGGCTTTCCCTGGCAAAGAAACTAAGACCTTGAGGCTTTTGAATCCCAACACCTATGTGGTTCAGTGGCTAGAGTAGCTCATTTTCAAACTATTTATGCTTGCCATTGAGAAGAGAGGCCCAACAGGCAACACATTAAGACTTGGTACTCTCCATCTGATACCTGACACTGCGGTACATTAATTCTGATGTCTTAACTTTGAACTTGAGAAATCAGTAAAAATGTGTCTGCTCCTGCCTAACAGTTCCTCCAGTAGATATCAAGGGTTTTGCTTGTCTTTATAATGTTGCAGACTGAATTTATTTATTGTGTGTGCATGTGTGGTCAGAGGACAACTTGCAGGAGCCATCTCAATCATTCTAGCATATGGATTCTAGGTGTTTTAGACTTGGTTGCAAGCACCCCTACCCACTAAGTCATTTTGCTATCCCTCATTTGTTTACGTTCATAAAGAAGTATAATGAAGAAAACAATCAGCCAGGTGGTGGTAGCGCACACCTTGAATCCCAGCACTCAGGAGGCAGAGGCAGGTGGATCTCTGAGTTTGAGGCCAGCCTGATCTACAGAGCTACTTCCAGGACAGCCAGAGCTATTATACAAAGAAGCCCTGTCTTGGAAAAGAGAAGGAGGGAGGGTGGGAGGGAAGAAAGAGAGAGAAGAGGAGGAAAGGAGGGGAGAGGAGAGGAGCAATCTGGCCATGCCCTCCAGCATAGTTTGCTTTTCAAACTAAGTCCTGGAATCATCCACTGGGCTCCAGAGATAGCACCATGCCAGAGGAAAGATAGTGGAACGGTGTTCTCATTATCACATCTGTCCTGTCTTTGATATGATTGATTGAAAATGCCATATGGAGGTTGTACAAGGACCTTTGTACAATGTATAGCACCCACTAGGGTTTGGGATTCAAGCAGCCGTGTATAATATAAAGTTAGTCAGCCCCTTCTCACCCAAGGCTGCTCTGTCATTGTCTTATTTACGAGATTGAGCTAATCTTAGCATGTGGGCAACCTAACACACCTGTAGAAGGGCAACCTCACAGACTAGCTAGGAAGAATTGACCTAACTTTCCAGAAACAAATGTTTCATTTAACAGTTATTTGTTCATCATCTGCTATAGGTTCTGCAGAGGGCACTATGTTAATATTAGATGACCGGCTTAAGTTTTTATTCTGCTCATCACATTACAGCTACCTCCCTTTCACTGGGAAACCAGGACTATATTGTGATTGGCCAAGAATAGACATGAGTTGCCTGGAACTTACTTCAGCTAACTAACTATTCTTTTCTCCTGTCACTCATAGTATTCAGTAATGTCCAGGGATGGCTAGTCTGGGCCCCTGTTTTCTGATGATGTATCTTTCTCCTCATAAAGGAGCCGGCCAAATGGCAACATGCTGGCCCAGCATCATTTCAGCAGTCAAAGCAATACTACTACCAGAGCTGGCTGGCAGGGGTTGGGCCTCAGATTATTTCTGTAGTACTGCCAGCCTCTGTGTGCTGGATAGATTTTCTTGCAGAAGTGGATGATCTTTTTTCAGGAAAGTATTTAAAAATATTTTTCAAGAATAAGCACTGAGTTCATAAAAGAAAAGAAATGTAGAGTTGTGGTATTGCTAGGATAAAGACAGAAGCGGAGCTAGGAACCTCTGTAAGCATGGTTGAAGTAGGTCCAGCAGGGTGTAGTAATTCATGGTTACTG
Organism: Mesocricetus auratus; assembly: GCF_017639785.1. NCBI lineage: Eukaryota > Metazoa > Chordata > Mammalia > Rodentia > Cricetidae > Mesocricetus > Mesocricetus auratus. Next base: position 83,997,961 of record NW_024429194.1, on the reverse strand, counting down.
TGCACACTTCTATGCTCTTTGGCATTTTATATCAATGAAAAGTCTAAAATGGATTTTCTAAAATAAAGCTAAAAACTTTCTAATGTCTCTGTTATGTAAACTGTCCCTGATAAGCCTTTGCATCCAGGTGGCTGGAGCAACCAAAGCCAAGTGGAGTTTTGTGATTCTCTAGGTCTGTAGCCCTCGATAGGTGCCAACTCTGTATCTGCCTTACAGGGAGGAAAGTGAAAGATGGTCTCTGCTCTTGAGGGACTTTTGGCCAGTGAGAGAGAGGTCTATAAGTAGAGATTTCACATGTAATTCACTATGTTGCAGGAACATGGAAAAGCGTTCTCTGCTTGCCTAGTCAGGACTTCAGAAAAGTTCACAGAGGTCTTCAAAGATGTGGGGTGGTTGTCTACAGGTTAGCTCAGGGTGTTGCTAACAAGCCTGACAACCTGAGTTCCAGCTCCAGGACCCACCTCCCTCAAATTGTCCTTTGGCTTCCATGTGCTTACACAGCATGTGTACACACAGAATAAGTAAATGTAAATAATAATTTTTTCCTTAAGAACTTAGAGGATAGGAAGGTCCCTTGGGCTACTAAGGACTTGGGCACAACTATTTCTACCTTCCAGGATTTGGTGAAGTGAGTAGTGATTGCTTTCATTCCCCACTTAATTGACCAAAGGTGCTATTTTGATTCTTTTTTACTGTCATCTGCTATTACCACTCCTACCTTAATAAGGTGAACATCCTGGCAGGATTTGCAAAGGCTGTTCATGAGAACAGAACAAAAGATTTATTTTGTTAGAATGGTCTCGTGTGTGCTTTCCTAAAAAAAGGTTTTAGAAAAATATATTTAATTTCAAAGACTTTCCTAACTCCTGTCTTTCAGTGCCCGAAGTGACGAAACCAAGTTTAAGCCAACCAACGGCCGCCAGCCCAATTGGCAGCTCTCCATCGCCACCAGTCAATGGTGGCAACAATGCCAAAAGGGTGGCAGTGCCGAACGGACAACCGCCAAGCGCCGCCCGCTACATGCCTCGGGAGGTGCCGCCGCGATTCCGTTGCCAGCAGGACCATAAAGTGTTACTAAAGCGTGGGCAGCCCCCTCCGCCGTCCTGCATGCTCCTCGGGGGTGGGGCAGGGCCTCCTCCCTGCACAGCACCTGGAGCAAACCCAAACAACAACGCACAAGTGACAGGAACGCTGCTGCAGAACGAGAGTGGGACTGCACCAGGTAAGACTTCGGGTGCCAGCTTCAGAGGGGGGGAGAACGCTTCCCTTGTTTATTTCCTGATGGCAATTCCACGAAAACCATTGCTAATATACAGCGGTAGTGTTGTGCAAATAGGAGAGGATCCCAGCATAAAAGCTGGGTTATGGTGTCTTGACATGAAAGGCTAATCCTAGGTTCTGTGGTTCCTCAGCTGTGTTCAGGAAGTGAGATTTACATGGGGCTTTTTCTAAATCTTCTAGAATCCAGTGTTTCCAGAATGATCACATAGGTTGTTGTATAGAATCTGAAGAGAACACCAGATAATACTATTCTATAGTTTTTAACTGGGTTACTTTTTTCTCCTTTTAAATTAGTGTTTAGTTTTTAGTCCTGGATTTTTATTTATTTGTTTTGTTTATTGGTTTTGGTTTTTCGAAACAGGGTTTCTCTGTAGTTTTGGAGCCTGTCCTGGAATTCCCTCTGTAGAGCATGCTAGCCTCGAACTCACAGAGATCTGCCTGCCTCTGCCTCCCAAGTTCTGGGTTTAAAGGTGTGTGCCACCCCTGCCCAGCACAACCTGGAATTTTGAGCTTTGTTAAGGCACTATAATATAAACATAAGAGTTCTTTCTGTCTTTTGAAACAGGATCTCCATTATAGCCCAGTTTGGTGTCAGACTCATGATCCTCCTGTCTCAACTTCATGAAAGTGTGTGTCACTAGTAGTTTTTAATAAGAGTTACATCAATAAATAGCAAAGAGTTTCCAGTCCCTTTAAAAAAATTAATGTGCCCTTTTAGGCTATATTAAAATTTAGATCTGTGTAGTAGAAGGAACTGACTCCCAAAAGTTGTCCTGACCTCCAAATGTGCGTCACAGCATACATACAAATGAATAAGCAAAGGTAATCCTAAAAATAAATTTTGAAGAAAAACTAGACTTTGAATATCACTAAACATAGGCAAGACCAGTAGTCTCAAGGTGTTAAGACTTGTGCTTCCTCATATATATGTATTGACAGGGTTTCTCTGTAGCACTGACTATCCTGGAATTCACTTTGTAGTAGACCAAGCCACCTGTTTCTGAGTCCTGGGATCAAAGGTGTGCACCACCACCGGGTGCTCCCCCCATCCTCGCTAATATATATATTTTTTTAATATTTTATTTACTATGTAACATTGTTCTACCTGCATATTTGCCTGCAGAAAGCATCAGATCTCATTACGGATGGTTGTGAGCTTACCATGTGGTTGCTGGGAATTGAACTCATGACCTCTGGAAAAGCAGCTAGTGCTCTTATCCTCTGAGCCATCTCTCCAGCCCCCTATTTTATGTAATGTTATTTTTAACTCATATTAACTGAAAACTGCTTGGTTAATGGATGAATTAGTTTAGAAAAAAACATTAAAAACGTTATCATTCCCCCACATAAAAAATGGTACATTCTACTGAAATATGTACTGAACAGTACTAATTTATCAGCTTAATCTCCTTAGGAGTCTGAACCTATCTGATCCGGACTCATGTATCTCGGCAGCTAGCTCAGAGACAGTCATCATTCAGCAGAGGCTTATAGAGCAGAATGAACAGGCCACTGTGTGGAATTCACACGTTAGCAGATAGGCTCTAATGAAAAGATCAGTGCGGGAAAGCAAGGATGTGAACAGAGGGTGACCACACTGAGGAGAGTGGATCTTGCTGAAGAAAAATGATTTTCAGGTAACAAGCCCAGGAGTGGCTCCATAGATGAAATGACACTTGACTATGTCCATAAAGGTGAATAAATCTCACTGTTTGGATTTGGGAGGAAAAAACAGTAGATCCAAGTGTAGAGTGGTGCCAGGGTCAAGAGGTGTGTTTATGTTTATGGACTGTAGGTATCTTTGTGGAAAGTTGTATAGGATACACTGGGAAGACTGGTTGGCATTAAAACATCTTGGTGAAACCAACCAAGGGGTTTTGCTTTTCTATACATTAAGGAAATCTTGAAAGCTCTCAGAACAATGATAGAACCAAAAGCATATTTTAGGAAAACCACTCTAACCACAAAATGTTAGACTAGCTTAAAGAAACGTAGCACGTTTAAGGTTTATTGCATTTTCTCAGGATACAAGAAGGTCCTTCTGTGTCAGCAGGAGTGGCAAGTAGGTAACTTTGAAAGCTGGTATGGAGCCAGGTGGTGGTGGCGGCACGTGTCTTTAATCCCAACACTCGGGAGGCAAAAGTTCCAGGCCACCCTGGTCAGGACAGTTAGGGCTGTTACACAAAGAAACCCTGTCTCGAAAAACCAAAAAAAAAGAAAGAAAGAAAGCTAGCTATGGACTTAGTACATACAACAGTAGCCAATGACAAAGGAAACATATAATGACCTGATGACATGAATACAGTCCTTAGGACCCACATGGTATAAAGAGAAAACCAACCCTAGCTAATTATCCTCTAATCTCCACACTGGTTCCATGGCATGCTCACATATTATGCACACGCACGCACACATACTTAGATAAAGAGGTGACGTTAGACACTCCCACAGGAAGATGGACCAGGTAGACAAGCCAGTCTAGGAAAGATGCAGTGAGCTCTGCTGGTATAGATGACGATGTATGTGCAGCTATGACTGACAGATGATCTCTTTTCCAGAGTCAACCCTTGGAGGTGCTGCTGCTTCAAATTATGCAAATTCCACTTGGGGCCCGGGAGCCTCCTCCAACAACGGCACCTCCCCCAACCCAATTCACATCTGGGACAAGGTGATTGTAGACGGGTCTGATATGGAAGAGTGGCCTTGCATTGCCAGCAAAGACACTGAATCTTCTTCCGAAAATACCACCGATAACAACAGTGCCTCGAACCCTGGCTCTGAGAAGAGCACTCTGCCAGGAAGCACCACTAGCAACAAAGGCAAAGGGAGCCAGTGCCAGTCTGCAAGTTCTGGGAACGAATGTAATCTTGGGGTCTGGAAGTCTGACCCTAAGGCTAAATCTGTTCAATCTTCCAACTCTACTTCAGACAGCAACAATGGACTAGGAAATTGGAGGAATGTGAGTGGTCAAGACAGAATTGGACCTGGCTCTAGCTTCAGCAACTTTAACCCAAATAGCAACCCATCTGCCTGGCCAGCATTGGTCCAAGAAGGAACTTCTAGGAAAGGGGTGTTAGAAACAGAAAATAGTAATTCCGGTGCACAAGTAGGCACAGTAGGTCAGGCATCCAGGGAACAGCAGTCAAAGATGGAAAATGCGGGTGTTAATTTTGTTGTCTCTGGCAGAGAACAGGCTCAAATTCATAACACTGATGGACCAAAAAATGGAAACACTAACTCCTTGAACTTAAGTTCACCAAGCCCCATGGAAAATAAGGGAATGCCCTTTGGGATGGGCTTGGGGAACACCTCCAGGAGCACTGATGCCCCTTCACAAAGCACTGGAGATCGAAAGACTGGGAGTGTTGGGTCTTGGGGTGCAGCTAGGGGGCCTTCTGGAACTGACACAGTCTCTGGACAAAGCAATTCTGGAAATAATGGGAACAATGGAAAAGACAGAGAGGACTCCTGGAAAGGAGCTCCTGTTCCAAAATCAACTGGGTCAAAAAATGACTCTTGGGACAACAATAACAGGTCTACGGGTGGGTCCTGGAACTTTGGCCCTCAGGACTCTAATGACAACAAATGGGGTGATGGGAACAAAATGACATCTGGGGTCTCTCAGGGAGAATGGAAACAGCCGACTGGGTCTGATGAATTGAAAATTGGAGAATGGAGTGGTCCAAACCAACCAAATTCTAGCACTGGAGCATGGGACAATCAAAAGGGCCACCCCCTCCCTGAAAACCAAGGCAATGCCCAGGCTCCCTGTTGGGGAAGGTCTTCCAGCTCCGCAGGAAGTGAAGTTGGAGGTCAAAGCACTGGAAGCAACCACAAAGCAGGAAGTAGCGACAGTCATAATTCTGGCCGTCGGTCCTACAGGCCCACACATCCTGATTGCCAGGCTGTCTTGCAGACTCTTTTGAGCCGAACTGATTTGGACCCCAGGGTGCTCTCAAACACTGGCTGGGGCCAAACTCAAATTAAGCAGGACACAGTGTGGGATATTGAAGAGGTGCCAAGGCCTGAAGGGAAATCTGACAAAGGAACTGAGGGGTGGGAGAGCGCTGCCACACAGACTAAGAACTCAGGGGGCTGGGGAGATGCACCTAGCCAAAGCAATCAAATGAAGTCTGGATGGGGGGAGCTCTCAGCCTCAACCGAGTGGAAGGACCCCAAGAGCACAGGAGGCTGGAACGACTATAAGAACAACAACTCTTCTAACTGGGGAGGACGAGCTGATGAAAAGACACCTTCCTCTTGGAATGAGAGTTCCTGCAAGGACCAGGGGTGGGGAGGTGGGCGCCAGCCCAGCCAAGGATGGACTTCCGGGAAGAATGGTTGGGGCGAGGAGGTTGATCAAGTAAAAAGTAACAATTGGGAAAGTTCTGCAAATAAGCCTGTGTCTGGGTGGGGAGAAGGAGGGCAGAATGAAATTGGAACTTGGGGTAATGGTGGGAATGCAAACCTAGCTTCAAAAGGTGGGTGGGAAGATTGCAAAAGATCCCCTGCATGGAATGAGACAGGCAGACAGCCCAATTCCTGGAATAAACACCAACAGCAGCAGCAGCCGCCGCCACCACAGCCAGAGGCTTCTGGTTCATGGGGAGGCCCACCCCCACCACCTCCAGGCAATGTTCGACCTTCTAATTCCAACTGGAGCAGTGGGCCCCAGCCTACAACCCCCAAGGATGATGAACCCAGTGGTTGGGAGGAGCCATCCCCACAGTCAATTAGTAGAAAAATGGACATCGATGATGGCACTTCTGCTTGGGGAGACCCTAACAGTTATAACTACAAGAATGTGAACCTATGGGATAAGAATTCCCAAGGGGGCCCACCGCCTCGAGAACCAAACTTGCCTACCCCAATGACCGGAAAATCAGCATCAGGTAGGCACTCATCCACTCTTTTTTCATAGGTTTTACTAATGAAAAGAAGTCCTAGGCTGGAGAGATGGCAGAGATTAAGAGCACTGACTGCTCTTCCAGAGGTCCTGAGTTCAGTTCCCAGCAACCACATGGTGGCTCACGACCATCCGTAATGAGATATGGTGTCCTCTTCTGACATACATACATGTAGGCAGAACACTGTATACATAATAAGTAATAATAAATCTTTAAAAAGAAAGAAAAGAAATCCTAGTCCAAGCCCTATCTGTTAAGGTGCATCTGTTTAACTTAATCTGAGGATGGTTCCTCCAGTTCCAGCTTTGTTGCCCTGATGACTTCTTTCTGTAAAGCACTAGAGATGGTATCTTCTCTAGTACATTACAGTGGTCTTTCTTAGTACAGTACTCTTGGTCCCCAGAATTACTACTACTACTGCCACTACTACTATTATTATTATTAATGGTTTTTCCAAGACAAAGTTTTTCTGTGTAGCTTGGCTGTTCTGGAACTCACTCTATAGACCAGGCTCTTCCCCCCACCAGATCCCCCTGCCTCTGCCTCCCGAGTGCTGAAATTAAAGTCTTGTACTACCACCACCAGGCTAGGTCTCCAGATTTATTTTTCTGCAATTATATTGGTCTGTATAATTTTTAAAAAGCAACCACAAAACAGCTTATTCTTGCCAAACAAACTACTCTTAGTTTAAGAACTAAAGAAGAAAGAGATCGACTTTCTTTCCTTCTTGGCTCTCTCTACCTGTAAACCCGCCCTCTGTGCTTTCCCCCAGCAAAGGAGAGCACTCTGGTGTTCTTTCAGAGGCTATCACAATGCGGTATCATAGCTGGTATCTGGACAGTTTGGGTCTCCAAATTTATTAATTTTTATGGTTCTGGTGCTCAAACTGAGAGACTTGTGCATACTAAGTAAGCACTCCATATTCCCAGTTCCTTCCAAGTGACTTAATGGTTGGCTGTAGAAAGGAATATACTTAAAAGATGATCTCAGGACAGTCAGATATTAAACTGTTCCAATAGCTCTTAATTCTATTCTCAGTTTGGCCAGAATGTCCCTGTAAAACTCACCAATTTAGAAAATGCACCTTTCGGGGTAGTTTTTGGTTTTAGTTAAAATTAATCATAATGTTAAGTTTCCCAGTATTTAAAGTGAATCTAGTTTTCAAGTAAATGTAATTAGGAACACTAATTATCGTGCATAGTGTTTTTAACTAGCTCTTTTTTTAAAAACTAAAAAAAAGAATGAGGACAGAAATAGAGACTACTCTTTAACTTCTTATCTAGAATCACACTTGCTAATGCTTTGAAATCTTGTGTTCACATAATAAAACTCTTCAAACTGCACAGAAAAGCAAAAGATAATAAATGAGAGAATCTTAGCCTCTTGGGTTTCTCACCGTAATCTCTTAGAATTTCTTTCATTCATAAATCTTGCTCTTTTATCTATTACAAATATACCTTTGATTGATTGATTTGATGGAAAATGTTATATTTCTGTAGTGTTCATCTTGTTTTTTTGTGGACTTTGGAGGAAAGAGACAGGAATCCTGAGACTGGATCCCAGGGCCTTTCCCTGGTAGGCTGGCAATATTCCTTAGCTATGTCCTATGTTTAAGCTTTTTGTAGCACATAACAGTTCTTTTCTTCATTGTTTCATATGTAATGTTCATTTTATGGGCCCAATATTTGTCTAACTGTCCTCTCTGGTAGATACTTAAGTTGCACTTTACCCACACTTGATATAACTTATCTCCTTCTGATATTTACAATGCTTCTGATTTTTGTATATATAATTTCATCACTTTACTACATATGCGTAGGGTAAACTTTCCTGGCAGTGGAATTACTGGGTCAGAAATCATCTACATTGGACCTTTGAAAAGTCACCTTGCCAGATACCCTCAATGAAAGTTGAATTTGTTTCTGCTAAGATAATATAATTGTATCTTCCCCCTTTGCTTCCACTGGGTGTTAAGTGTTCAATAGATCCTTAGAGACACACTTTTTTTTTCCAGTCTGGAGCAAAAGCACACCACCTGCTCCAGATAACGGGACTTCAGCCTGGGGTGAGCCTAATGAAAGCAGTCCTGGGTGGGGTGAAATGGATGATGCTGGAGCATCGACCACGGGCTGGGGAAACGCACCTGCCAGCGCTCCCAATGCCATGAAACCCAGTAAGTGGACTTGGTCTTTAATTTGAAGAATTCCTTGTTAATTAGAAAATAAGGCGTTTTGGTGAGGGCTCTTTTATTTAAAGTGCTAAGTCAATGCAATTCATAACCTGAAACATTAAATAGCAGAAAATGACACTGAATGTTGCTGGCATGTATTCAGATGTTTATTGTGACCTAAAAGTTATTTATATTGCTGATTTAAAAACAAATGAATGGCCAAGCATTGTGTCACACATCATTAATCCTAGCACTAGGAAGGCTAAAGCCCACAGGTTGGTTTCTGTGAGTTCAAGGCCAGCCTGGTCTATGTAGTGAGTCCCAGAACAGCCAGGGCTCATGGTGATACCCTGTCTCAAAAAATAAAATAAAATATAACAAATAAAAACAAATGCAGGCTTCTCCAGCACTTGTCCTCACACGTTACTGAGTTTTTTCCTCAAATTCACATTGTAAAAGAGACCAACTTGAGCAAGTAGTTCTTTAACAACATCCACGCACATGACCCACAAGCAGTAAATGAATGTAAGGAAAAAGAAACAAACTAGATTTAGTATCTATCCAGAACTGTAATATGAATATTGTGCATTTTTACCCAGAAATGTAAATATGTTCATTGTAACTACTTTATTTCTCCTCCTTTTTTTCATATAATTAAGACATGATTTCTCAGTCATCTACTCACATAAGAAAATTTTAGGTGTGTGGGGGTTGTTTGGTTGGTTTGGGGTTTTTTTTGTGTGTGTGGGATTTTTTGTTTGTTTTTTTGTTTTTGTCTGACAAAGATGTCTTTAAGTTCTTAAATGAAGAATAAGCTACATTTGATGTAACTGGCCATTTGTAGTCACTGTAATGTACAAACTATTACTTGATTAAATTGAGAATTTAGTATCAGGTGCACATTTCTACTTCACTAACTTTCTCAAACATGTTACAACATCTCTGTTTCCTACTCAAGCAGACTTAGGGGTTAAGATTTTTTGGTTAGGCCAGGCAGTGGTGGTACATGCCCTTAATCCCAGCACTTGGGAGCAGAGGCAGGTGGATCTCAGTGATTTTTGAGGCCAGCCTGGTTTACAAAGTGAGTTCCAGGACAACCAGAACTGTTACACAGAGAAACCCTGTCTCAAAAAAACAAAAATAAATAAATTTATGAAATTCTCAAAACTTTATATAAGAAAAAGGATTACTTGTATCCCGTGATATTCAGGACTTTGTGAGGAATATATTAGATTTAATCTAGAATTCACAACCATGCCTATGAGGCTTTGTTATATTTTAAAAGTCTTTATCCATTCCTCCACTTCATAGACTTATGGAATTTTCTGAAGACCTTGTTCTCATGATTTCCTTGTAAAGTCAATTGTGTTATCTTGGGAAATAGGATCTAGTTAACTTGAAATAGATCCAGATTGCTAAGGAGGCATGACACAGATTGTTTAGCAGGACTGTAGGATTTTCATGGGCCTTTCTCAGCTTCAGAATCACCTTTCTACCACAAATCCGTCATTTTCTCTCCTGTGCTCTGTAATATGTTTTGTTGGTCAAGGTCATTTGTAGTTGTGGCTCGTGTCTTTTCTCAGGGTGATTTGAATGTCTAATGCTCAGAAGAAGGAATAAATCATTTAACTAATAACTGTCAAGGTGTGATCTTCCATAGCCAAAATGCTTTATGTTTGATATTGAGTCCTATGATTAAAATCAGATACTTAGTCAGACATGTGGTGGCACATAGCTCTAACCCCAGCACTCAGGAGGCAGAGGCCAGCCTGGTCTACAGAATGAGTTCCGGGACAGCCAGGGCTACACAGAGAAATCCTCAACAAATGCAGATGCTTTTCTGTTGAGTATTAATTCAGAGCCTAGTGCTAGGCAAGTGCACTGCCACTGAGCTTGTAGCCTCAGACCCGCTCTTGAGAGGTGGGGTGGGGGAGAGGGGAGAAGAAAGAGAGAGGGTTAGTTGGAAGTCAGAGGACAGTTTTTTGGAGTTGATTCCAGGGAAGCACCTTTAACTACTGGGCTGTCTTACTGCCCCAACCCCCCTTTATGACTTATTTTATGTGTACACATGTTTTGCCTGCTTGTATGTTTGTGCATCATCACATGCATGCAGTGCCCTCAGAGGCAATGGACTCCCTGGGACTGGAGTGATACACAGTTGTGAGCTGCCATGTGGTGTTGGGAACTGAACCTGGGTCATCTGCAATAGCAGTTAGTGCCATCTCTCCCAACCCATTTTTATAAAGAGATCAGTATGATATATATACTTGGTTTTAAATTCTTTTTGTTTGTCAGTACAGTAGGTTATATAAATCCTATGCCTATACAATATACATATAATGCAGGTTATATAAAATTGTAATCTCTCATACCATCTGTCTGTCAATACTTGGATTAACAGTCCTGCCTATTGCTTTTCTACCATAAAGTCCCTTTGTGTGGCTAGGATGAACTCCATGGGAGAGTCGTGGCATTCACTTAGACCTGCTATAGTGTGGGATGCCACAGTTAGAAGAGCTTTGCAAGTGGAAACTTATTTGGCTCTCATAGGCCTGGTCTCAAGGATGGCAGCTGTCACTGGAAGTAGTACAGAGAAGAGCCATTTCCCAGCTCCCCACTCCATTTGAAGAAGGCAAATCCAGTTCTGTACAATGTTTTCTTACAAGCTTAATATTAACAATATTTGTTTAAAGGGTATGTTAGAACAGACTGTCCAGTGTCCACCCCCGGCTGTCCCATCTTTCTTTTCTTCTCCCATTCTGTCTTCTATATTTTCTCCTTTCTTACTGAAGACACATCTAGGATTCTCCTTAGCTGATGTATTGTAGATATGTTTATGGACATAATAAGCCTCAGCTTTCCATTGCCTTGTGTTTTTTATTTCCATTCTTATTTTAGCCTCATCCCAAACAAGGTAGACAGCTGGTTTTTTGGCTATACCTATTTGGTAGTGTAAAACAAAGACTTCGCTTCAGCAGCCATGCTCATTAAGAGAAACCAGTTTCTTCTCAATGAAATGTGAAATGTATATTCACTCTCCCACACATACACACTTTTTGCTGATAGTGTGATTGTTTGGGATTGTATCTGAAGTAGTCCATGGTGGCCTCAAACTCCTGGTAATACTCCTGCCTCAGCTTCCCAAGTGGTAGGATTGCAAGTATGCACCACCACCCAGTTCTGAAATTTCTTATAGTAGTGATGCATTCTTTTTAGTTTTGAAATTACTATCTGCTTGGTTCCAAGAAGAACCATAGAAGTTGTCAAAAGATCTTGATTGTGTGGTCTGTTGTCTGCTCTCTTTAAGTATAATTCATTTGCCTTACCATGTGGCTAGAGCAGGCAGAACTGCAAAGTTACTAAAATGCTGCTTTGGCAAGGAATGTCTCTAGTTTTGTTATATGTACTTACTGCAAAGAACTGATTCACTCTTTCCTTAAAGATTCCAAATCTATGCAAGACGGCTGGGGGGAGAGTGACGGACCGGTCACAGGAACTCGCCATCCTAGCTGGGAAGAGGAGGATGATGGAGGAGTCTGGAACACTGCCGGCTCTCAGGGAAGCACTTCCTCCCACAACTCAGCCAGCTGGGGACAAGGAGGAAAGAAACAAATGAAGGTAGTGCTTCAGAAATGCTGCAGCTTGCTTATTCATTCCTAGAAGACAGAGCTGAGAATGTACCCGTGGAAGGAATGAGGCAGCTGAGTCGCTGAGATCCTAAGTCAAGGGAAAATTATTTTTTGTTTTGTTTTGTTTTGGTTTTTGTTGTTTGTTTTTTGTTTTTGTTGTTGTTCGGCACAGGGTTTTTCTGTGTCCTGGAACTCACTTGTACACTAGGCTGGCCTCGAACTCAGAGATCTGCTTGCCTCTGCCTCCCCAGTGCTGGGATTAAAGACACGTACCACCACTGCCTGGCAGTATTTTCTTATAAATTAATAACTACTTCCCTCCTTTCCCTTCATCTTCCTATCCCATGATGTTGAAATCTTGAATTAATAGAAGTAGCACTGTGGGTAAAATGTAATTGGTAAGGTAGAGATAGTTGAGTTTCAGTTTCCGTGTTATAATTTTTTTTAAGTCCCTGAGGCCTGCTTTAAAAATTCCTTATGTTTTTGCATTTGAAAACAAAGAAGTTCTATGGGCAAATCATTGTGAAATGTAGAAAAGAAACCAAAGGAAGTTAATACTGGCTTTCCAGTGGTGATCAATGGGTCTTGATTTTACCTGATTCATCCCAAGGCCCAGAGTCCTTCTCCCAGTAAAATGAAAACCAACCCAGTTTTTAGCGCTGCCATAACTAAATGCTGTCCTCACATCCTATGCCAGACTGTGCCTTCCATACCCCCCTTTCCTTATAACAACCAAGTTTCCTCTTGGATTATCATTTTATTACTTATATTACTTACCTCATAGTCCTGAGGATGGAGCCCAGAGCCCTGTGAATGCTAGAAAAGCACTCCACTGTTGCTTTTGCATAGGGTTCTGGTATTTCATCTACAGCCATGATCTTTGCACTTCAACAACTGTCTTAACAGGTGCTTCTTTTCACTCTAGTTTTCTCTTTTATACACACACACACACACACACACACACACACACACAGACAGACAGACAGACAGACAGACAGACAGACAGACAGACAGACAGGAGAGAGAATAAGGAACACACCACCCATATGTCTTAATTTCACCCTGAAACCCCTGCTCCCTTGTGAAATACTTCCTAGCCAATATCCTCCTGGGCTTCAGATCCCCATACTGTCTAGTGAGACCTTCACTTAGTCTTCACCCCCTTGGCTGTGGGTTTCAGTACCCTGACTTTCTTCTGTAGCATTAGAGGCATTGGTTGAAACAGTTCTTCCTGGACTTCCTTTTCCTAAGGACTTGACTGTCCTTACTTGAGTCACTAAAGAGATTGCACTGTGCTGCTCAGCATCTTGGTGCTTTCATGTTGTCTGCTCTGCTTTGGCAGTCTTTTGATCGTCTACAAATTAGCAGTGGATCCAAAAAGATCCTAATTGAAGCCCCCTGGTCAGGTGGCAACCAAGATTTACTTAATTGGGAATTGAATGTTTCTACTCTAACACCAGTGATTCTGACCTTCAGTACTAAGACCTGTTTTTTGTTTTTTTAATGTGATAAAATACACATAATGTAAAAATTGTCATCTTAACCATTTTTAAGTATGCAGTTCAGTGGCAATAAGTATGTTCACACACAATTGTGTTCTTCTTAAAGCTGAAAGCTCTGTGCTAGTAGACTCGCTATCTCTGCTTCCTTCAGGACTTTCTTTTATATCTTAACTAAATATAAGTATCCCATTACTTAGAAAAAAACATATGTCTTGAGCCAGGTGTGGTGGCACAACTGGACATCTCTCTCTGTGGGGGCAAAGTAGAACACATTCAGAGTCCTTGAAGACAGATACTGGAGGATGGGGAGTTCAAGGTTATCCTGAGTTATATAGTGAGTTTGAGGACATCCTGTCTCAAATAACAACAACAATAATAACAATTATGATGTATCATACATAACACATGGAGTTTTTAATCTGTAGGATGCACAGCTGCACAAAGCCCAACCCCATCCCACAAATCCCTGCCTCCACGAGAACAGGAATGGAGCAGATGAAGAAACCAGAGCACCCTAAGAGTCATAGACCTACCCTGCTCTCTTGTCCCTGGAGGGCAAGTATAGTGTCTTCTTCCAGGACTCTTGCCCACTGAGAATGAACCAGATGAAGAGCTCCCTGGATGTGTTCTACTTTGCCCCCACAGAGAGAGATGTCCAGTTGAAACAGGCTCCTTCCTAAACAACACTCACCAGTAGCAGTTCTTTCCCTCATAGAATCCTGCTGGTGTCACAGGAGAGCGTCTTACTGGGGATGGCCATGGTAGCATGCACAAAGTTACCATTTACACAATCTGTTACTGACTTCTTTCCATGTAAAAAGTAGAAGAACCTCATTTTCCAGTTCACTGTGATGAGTAGGAGTAGAAGCATGGCTGAACCTAGGGCTTATTAACCATTATAAAGTAACAGGTAAAGTATCAAAATGACAAGCTATTAAGTTCAGAAAAGTTAACTCTCAGCTCTGCATTGTCAATGTAGTTTGTAGCTTGGGGAACTGTGATAAGCTCTGTGACTGAGATTACACATTTCATTTTTGTAGTGCTCACTAAAAGGAGGAAATAATGATTCATGGATGAATCCTCTTGCCAAACAGTTTTCAAATATGGGATTGCTGGTAAGTTTTATTGTTCTCATGTGTAAACATCCCAAATTTCAGGCTTAGTACAATTTTAAGGACCACTGCCATGTACAATATAAAATTGCAGATTTAAGTACAGGGTAGCTCTTAGAGCTAAGCAATATTTTTTTATTTATTAAGTGATATATATCAATATTAAAAGTGAATTATCTTTGTGTCCTTTTCCTTGGAAAGGAGGAGACAAAAGAGACACTTAAATTGACATATGTACGCATGTTTTCATCATTGTTTTAAAAAAAGAAAATAACTGTAAAAACTATGGTGGGATTCATTATCTAGAGTATAATTTTTGCAGAATTTCTAATTTCCTTATCTCTTGGGAACGCTGTTGGGACATCCTGTCCTAGTTGCCAAAAGACAAATGATTTAGTTTGGTTGCACAGTTCAAGATTTGATGACTTGGCAAGTCACAAGAAGAAGTTGTCATCATTTGGCTACCACTTGTGGAATTTGATCCTGCACACTTAAGAATGAGTATTTCTCCAAGCAGATGTTGAACTAGTCCTCTTTCCATAACTGTACTGAGGTTGACTACATGTGAAATTGAATGTTAGACATTTAATTAAGCATGGATGACCATCAAAATGTGATAGCAAAAATGTTACAGTCTTCACTCCAGTTTACAGTTCACTACAGAGGGTCTTGTGGGGTACTTATGGTAAGATGTGGCTTTCACATGAAAAATGGCACCTTTTCTCTAATTGAAAATGTGTATAATTGTTTCTCACTTGTGTTTGCTTTGTTTTGTTCAGAGTCAAACAGAAGATAACCCAAGCAGCAAAATGGATTTGTCTGTCGGTATGTATCAGTCCACAAATAGAATTGGGGTGTATTCATGGCCATGACAGGCCCTTGGAATCTCCTGCCCTGCTTGAGTTGAGGCAATCAGATCAATAGATACTTACTGAATGCTTTTCTCTGTATAAAATTTCATGCAAGAACAGTATAAAGGTTGAAAATTCAAATGCCCAAAGAGCCAGGAAAGAATGTAAAGGAATGTTGTGCGCCAGGTAAATTGGTTAACTGTGAAGAAGGCGTTTGCCTCAAAAGCCAGCCTTGCTTTACCTGAGGTAGTTTTTACATGAAAGATGCAAGCTTGACTGGACCATGCCTTATTAGCATCCAGATTTTTTTCACTCTGTTTTTTGTTTTGTTTGTTTTATTTTATTTTTTTCCTGAGACAGGGTTTCTCTGTGTATCCCTGGCTGTCCTGGAACTTACTCTGTAGAACAGGCTAGACCCAAACTCAAGTGATCCACCTGCCTCTGCTTCCCAAGTATTGGAATTAAAGACATGCTACCAGCACCTGGCTCAGATTTTTTTTTCCCCTTTTGAGTACTGGAAGCTAAATTCAGATTTTTTAAATTTATATGTGGTACTGCTAGACTAGACCCTTAAGTTGATGCTCTGTACCCCAGGGTATTTCATCATTGACATATTTCTCCATTGTGACTAGGGCAAATGGAGGGACAGCCCTTCATCTGTGGGAATTTTCCCAGTAATGCTTCTGCTCACCCCAGGGAACATAAAAAGAATCCTGGGTAGCAGTGGTAAATAGTGTTTGAGCTGTAACCCGATGATGTTCTCATACAACAGAATTAGACCTGAGAAAGAGAGGAGACAGTCATTGCACGAGCAGACCTGGCAGAGCAGGCACAGTTGACATGGTCGATTGAGCTAAATTCTTAAGCTTTGAATTTTAGGACAACGGGTGTGCCTCTGTGGTCTTTATATCCCCCTAAGTTCTTTTAAACCGCAACTGTGTATCTAGCTGGTGCTGACAAGGAAAACAAGTAATGTCTCTCACTGAGAACATTTGACTTCATGAGTAAGATGTATACATCCAACACATCAATTGTGATCTTTATATTGTTTAGTCAGTTTTGCCTCAAGGCTCTCCTTCCATGGTAGATAGGCTGTAGCAGGTGTGTATTTAACGTCTACAAGTGGGACCATAGGTATTCCAGGGATAGAACAAGCCCTGAATCAATGAGAACTCTGCTGGTCTCATTCAAAGCATAGAGAAGATTTGTTCCTTAGGACCCCAGAGAGCTGGTGGGCCAGGTTACTTGTAGGTCTTGAGGGAGATGTGTTTTTTTTTTTTCTTTTTTTTTTTTTTTTTTAAGCCATTGACTCTTGAAGTTTTTATTTATGTCCTTTCAGATAAGAAATTTGATGTGGACAAGCGAACAATGAAT
The DNA here is from genome assembly GCF_017639785.1 of Mesocricetus auratus. Lineage (NCBI taxonomy): Eukaryota > Metazoa > Chordata > Mammalia > Rodentia > Cricetidae > Mesocricetus > Mesocricetus auratus. The sequence goes on along the minus strand of NW_024429194.1, from coordinate 83,981,135 downwards.
CTCGGGGATTTTAATGATATCATGAGGAAGGATCGACCTGGGTTCCGTCCACCTAATTCCAAAGACTTGGGAACCGCCGACAGTGGGCCTTACTTTGAGAAGGTGAGTTGCATGCTTTGTTTAAGTTATGTGTTCTTACTTGTCTTCTGATAGTCAGTTCTAGAGAAAGCATAAACTTACTGAACTCAGCAAGTAGAACATGAATGTCACCAGCATTAATGTTGCGACATGAAAATAGCTGATGTCAATGAGCGAGCCATCTGTCCTTACGATTTTTGTGATGGAGCTCTGAGTTTTGAGATATTCATGGAGTTTGGAGGAGGCCTTATAGGCATTGAGAGATAAGCTTACTCTGCCTTCTTGATCCTGCTGCTGTGCCAGCAACACATGAAATCTGGGCTTTTTGAAAAATATGTATCTCTTATGAGCTTGGATTAGGTCTGGAAAAGCTCTCCATCTTTCTCACTTCCCTAGTGGCTTGTGTTTAGGTAAATGGTATATTCTTCAAATTCTCACTCCTTATTGAAGCAAGTAAGTTTTACACACTTGTTCTGATTTTTAACATTTCTAATGAAATTGTTCCTTGATTCAGAATACTGTTTTATAGTGCTCCTAGTTCCCATAAGACATTTAAAACCAAAACATGGAGATTTGGGCCCATAGCATTGTTGCCAGTCTAGGTGACACCATATTCACAGGGAGATTGCTTGGTTTCTGCTTCAGGAGCCATACTACCAGAGTAATAAGTATTAGACTTGTAAAAACAAAGTGTCTGGCAACCCTTGTCCTGGTGCAGTGGGCCAACTTAGAGGAAGAGGAAGTCTCTGTGAAGGGGATGACAGATTTATTGGGCAAAATGTGACGATTATTATCAGATCCAAATTTCATCCTGGGTTATTGCTAATCCACTCTTTGTTTATTCCTAGTGTGTCTCTCTTTCCCTTCTTGCATTCTGTTGCTTCACTAACCAACACTCATTGTGATTGGCTAACTCCTACTACCTTTCAGCTGACTTTGCCTTTCTCCAATCAAGATGGGTGCCTTGGGGATGAGGCTCCCTGCTCTCCCTTCTCCCCTTCTCCCAGCTACAAGCTGTCTCCCTCTGGTTCCACACTACCCAACGTCAGCCTTGGAGCAATCGGCACAGGGCTCAACCCCCAAAACTTCGCTGCTAGACAAGTAAGGAGGCCTCTCAGATTTGAAATTGCTTGGCTGTGGCCTCACCTTGGCCCTGTCTTCAGTTTATTGCATCATTTGTCTGTCTTGGGAAACTTGTTGATTACTGAATGCACAGAATGATACTAAGTGTAGGTTTTACATCTTTTAGCCCATAGAACCCATCTCTCTTCATGTTTCTCAACATGGATTTTATTTTAAATCTGTTTCTTTTATTTCTTCATTTTTGGTTATAACTAATTTAGGAAAATATGAATGAGACTTTATAGGTGCCTTATATAATCTACTGATACATTTGCCACTTTTTAATATAGATTATATATTTGCCTGGAGAGGTGGCACAGAAGTTAAGAACACTTGCTGTTCTTGTAGAGGATCTGGGTTTTGTTCCCAGCACCCATATGGCAGCTCACAACCTCCTATAATTCCTGTTCCAGGGGATCAGATTCTAGATTCTGCACTCACCAGGCATATACACGATGCACAGATAAACATGCAGGCAAAATACTCATACATAAAATAAAAATAAATATTTTTAAAAGTCATTAGACTATATGATAAGTAGTATTCCTAGGGTCTCTTGGTTAGTATATGTACTAACCAAACATTAGTAGCAAAACTATTAAGATTAAGAGTAAATATTTGGGAGGCAGGAGAGATGGCTCAGAGGTTAAGAGAGGACCTGGGTTTGATTCCCAGCACCTACATGGCCACTCACAACTGTCTGTAACTCCCAAGATTTGACAGCCTCCCATAGACATACATGCAGGTAAAGCACCAATGCACATAAAATAAAAATAAATAAAAAGTTTTTTTAAAAAAAAGAGTAACTATTTGAGGATTACAGCATCTTTTTTTAAAAAATCTAGCTTCTTGGAACTGGGGTTTGACTATCATCTTTAGAATTTAAACCACAGTTGCTGGACGGTAGTGATGCATACCTTTAATCTCAGCACTTTGGAAGCAGAGGCAGATGGGTCTCTGAGTTCAAGGCCAGCCTGGTCTACAGAGTGAGTTCCAGGACAGCCAGGGCTACACAGAGAAACCCTGTCTTAAAAAACAAACAAGCAAACTAACAAATGTAAAGGACGGGACAGTACTTACATAGAGAAGGAGAACCTTAATAGTGAAGCTTTAGAGTGGTTACTGCTCAAGCATTGGCAATTGCTTAGTCCAAGGGCCATACATTAGCATCACAACTGGCAGGGCCCATCAGTGATGATTCGTAGTTTCTCTCATAGGCCTGAGGGGACACAGCAAGGCTCCAGAGTCTGTTGTAGTTTTATGGAGAAAACCATAAATCTGGGGCTACCAATGCTGTTATGGCAACATCTCCCAACAGTGGTGTTTCCCTAGCTCTAGTTCTGTGATTCCACACTGGCCACAGTGCCTTTCATCTCAGGATGAACCTGAGTATAAATTATACAGTGTGTGGTTCAATCCACTTTGTTTCATGTGATGACTTTTACATGAACATTAAAGGCTAAGGTAAAGCAGGACTGCTTACACCATAGTCAAATTGTGCACAGCTTATCATGTGCAGATTTAAAGTAGACTGTGCTGTGTGCATGTATTCAGATTAGTTATCTTTGGATTGGGAGGACCATAGACTGCTTTTCTATTTCCTTTAATCCCAGTGTTTTTATCTTTGTTTGTTTGCTTATTTTACATTTCCTAAAAGGCATGACTATATGTAGCTTACTTGAACAGAGAAAAACAATGTTTTAAGGATGCTTATTTTATATTGAGATATAGAAAATACAAAATAACAAATGTAGTTCAAAGCTCACATAAATACCTAATGCTATTAGTAGGTAAATTCAGGTTTAATAGACCAGCCACCTGCTTGGCATTGAACTTTAAAAAAAAATTCATTGTCTTGAGTGGATTACTGCAAAGTCCATCAGTATCTGGTGGTGCATATGTCCTACCCAAAATACAGTTCTGTTTCAAACTACTTTCCTATGAAATTTGTTACATTTACTTCATAATTAACAATAAAGTGTAAACCAGGCATGGTAGCACACTTTTAATCCCAGTACTTGGGAGGAAGGACTCTGAAGCCAGCTTGTGCTATAGTGTAAGATTCTGTCTCTAATAATATTTTTCCTAAATCACATAACATTCAACTCAGTTTGCTAGTTTTATTTTAAATTATATAAATTTCTGAATTAAACCCTGGGTTGAGGCAAATAACCCCAGTAATATGGAGGACATAGACATAGTCATTTTAGAACTTCCACATATACCAGAAAAGCTTGAGAAGTACTCAGATAAACCACCTTTGAATTACTATCTTCTTAATTGCTAAATCTACTGTTTTTGAAGGCCTTATATATTTGTTTGTCCTCAGCAAATCCCTGAAAATCAGCAAATCTGAGCCAAGAAAATGAGCTACAGTGCCATATTAAGATAGCAGGAAAGCAGCCGGGCGTTGGTGGTGCACGCCTTTACTCCCAGCACTCGGGAGGCAGAGACAGGCAGATCTTTGTGAGTTCGAGACCAGCCTGGTCTACAAGACCTAGTTCCAGGACAGCCTCCAAAGCCACAGAGAAACCCTTTCTCGAAAAACCAAAAAAAAAAAAAAAAAAAAAAAGATAGCAGGAAAGCATTTTTATAGACCACTGTTGACTTGCTTGTACCCACTTCAAAAACATCAGAACACTGTGTGTGACATCAGCCATCCTTCAATTTTGACAAGAAGCTGAGAATCTTCTTAGGAAAGGAAAGGCTGAAATTTAAAATGACTCTAGCTGGGCGTGGTGACTATCACCTTTAATCCCAGCACTGAGGAGACAGAGGTAGGCTGATCTCTGAGTTTGAGGCCAGCCTGGTCTACAGAAGTTCTAGGATAGCCAGGGCTACACAAACAAACAAAAAACTAAGATAAAACAACTTTAAACTGGGTGCAGTGATGTGAGTTAAACAACCCTTGGGAAAATAAAATTTGTGGTCGATCTTTGATCTTTTTATGATATATACAGATTTTAAATGCCATTTCTACTTTATGTTTGTAATCATTTTTAGTTTTAGTGCTTTTTAAGTCCCTTTATTTGCCTGTAGCAATCTCTTAATCTAATTTTGAATCATTAAAGCCATCACAGTATCTTTAGTATACTGGAACTTAAAGATGCTACTTTAATTCTTTAAGATTATGTTATCCCTGTGTTAAACTGAAAATTATGACCTCACTTTACAAATGCATTATTAGCTGCCTTTTCTGAAGATGTTAAGTGGGGTGTTTTCAAATGAGTGGTTGGTGGGTCATGGATATTTGCAAATGATTTGTGTATCCTATAGACCAAAACTTTATGAAGTTGTGAGGATGCCAAAAGGAAGGATTAAACTGGTACAGAAAAAAAAAAAAAGAAAAATGACTGTATCGTGGTTTTAGTAGACATCATGAGAGAGTTCCAGTGTTTTGTTAGCACAGAGAGAAATTCATTTTACCTTGTTCTTGGAATGAGAAAGGAGGCTTTGGGCAAGATACCCTTAGTGGGCCCTTTAACTCAGGCTTGAACAGGCCAGGAGTACATGATGTAGAGACTCTCAGGAGGCCAGGTGTGGTGGATGGTGCATGTCTCATTCCCCGCCTGAGCTGCTTAGGGAAACACAGTGGGGGTGGGGATGGAGTGGGAGCAATCCTCAGACAGAAGGAGCAGTGACAAGTCATTAAGTGCAGTTTCTTTCCTGAAGAACTTTCCTTAGAAACAAATAAGAAAGGCAAGGCCTCGAGAGCCCAGCTTCCCCCTGCTCTTGTTGGAAGAGTAAAAAGGAGCTCAGAGCCAAGCGTTGGTGGCTCACACCTTTAATCCCAGCACTCAGGAGGCAGAGGCAGGTGGACCTCTGAGTTCGAGGCCAGCCAGTTCTACAGAACGAGTTCCAGGATAGCCTCCAAAGCAATACAGAGAAACCCTGTTTTGTTTTGTTTTGTTTTGTTTTAAGGCGGAAAAAAAGAGGGGGAGCTCAGTGAAGTGGTTCATTGGGAATCATGGAATTGAACTGCTTTTTTTTTTTTTTTTTTTTTTCCCCAAGACAGGGTTTCTCTGTATGGCTTCAGAGGCTGTCCTGGAACTCACTCTGTAGACCAGGTTGGCTCGAACTCATAGAGATCCACCTGCCTCTGCCTCCCGAATGCTGGGATTAAAGGCGTGTGCCACCAACGCCCAGCTTTTTTTTTCTTTTCTTTTTTTTTTTTAATTAGGCTGATATTTATGCTTTTGAATGAAAAGTTACAGGTGAGTAATGTTTATTTCCATGACCTAGAATGATATTGAATATATCCTTTTCTTATCTTGATGTAAGATTGATGAGCATTTAGCATGTGGCAAAGAAAGCCAACAGATTCAGAACAGGGAAGTGTGCTTAGAGCTAGAGTCGGGGGGTCCCTGTGGATGTATGGTTGTGATTGGTTAAGCCAACTGATTGAGGGAAGTGATGCCGGAGTGTTACTGTACAACTGATACTTGCTTAAGGTGTATATTTTTACCTAGGTACCTTTTAAGATGGGTCTCAGATTATCAAGTTTGATAATTAAATTTAAACCCAGGCCTTTGTGGTGGTACACACTTGTGATACCAACACTTAGGAGGCTCACCTTGGCTTTGAGCCCAGACTGACTAGAATGAGACCCTGTCTCAAAGTCATCTTGAAGTTTTGCACACCCTGTTCCTTTCAAGCACAAAGAATGTAGTGCTACTTCTGTATTTGACTAAATTTAACCTCTTCAATTTATAGAATTTATCAGACCACCTATGGTGAACAACAGGCCTATGACTCAGTTTGAGTAACTGTCCCCCAACATGAAGATTCCCTCAGTTCTAAAATGAATACTGTCGTTCCTTCTTGATTCTTCTTAGGAGCTAGAACTGCTGCTTGGCTGTTTCCTTGAACTGACAAAACGTCCTGACTGTACTGTTCCCTCTGCAGGGCGGCAATCACGGTTTGTTTGGAAACAGCACAGCACAATCGAGAGGCCTGCACACTCCAGTGCAGCCACTGAGTTCTTCTCCTGGTCTCCGGGCGCAAGTGCCTCCCCAGTTTATCTCCCCCCAGGTAAGCTGGAGTTAGAGAACATGGAACTAGTGGTCCATTGTTACTGCCTGGTTGGTGTGCATGAAAGGGACAGCTGGACGTTTGGCAAATCCAGATGCCAAGTGCAAGATTGTTGGAACAGAATATCAGCCCCCTTTTTAAATTGAATCATGCATGCAAAGTAGATGCTTTGCAACTACTAATTGTCTAATACTGTATTGGTTTGGTTTTGGTTTTGTTCTTAATTAAAAGCAGTTCATAGCCAGGCAGTGATGGTTCGCACCTTTAATCACAGCAGGTAGATCTCAGTGAGTTCAAGGCCAGCCTGGTCTACTAAGCGAGTTCCAGGACAGTTACACAGAGAAACCCTGTCTTGAAGGAAAAAAAAAAAAATACAGCAACCCCCCAAAAAAAGTTTATAAGGTAACTGTGTTCAAAAACAGATTGCCCTCAGGGATTTGCCTGAAGATAAACAGAATTATGAGATTCTTAGTTTTTCTGTAGAACTCTAAGAAGCTGTATGCTAAAATTCTGACTTCCTACTCAGAGAGGCCTAGAGCAGCTGAAGGGGCCAGTTTGACAGGACTGTGCAGAGGCAGCAGTTAGTGTGATAAATGTTATAGATGGTCAGCAAAGTTTGGGGGCCAGGGTGGTACTTCACCTGATTAAATGTTCCTAGCATCACTAGCAGTGACATTTAAACTGAACCCTGAAGTTCAAAATTCTAGGTTTAGCCACATTAAAGAGACTTTTCCAACCACAGAAGTTTCGTGCCAGTGCATGGTAGCTGGAGTTGGTATGTGAAGGAAAGGCAGTTGGCTTGAATGATTTGTGTGAACAGGTAGATAGAAATGCATGCATTCCTCAGTGGGATGGGAAGAAACTAGACAGGGAATTAGGGACAGAATATGGCAAAACTATGCTTCCTTAACACAGAGAAATTCTTATACAAAAACCTTCATCCATACTAGTTTCATTCTGTGTAGTGCAGACTGGTCTTGAACTCATGATCCTCCTACCTTAACCTCCCTAGTGCTAGGATCGTAGGCTTGGGCCTACATTTCTTCTAAACTTTGTTATCCAGAATGCAGCTTTTGAGGGTTTGTTTGTTTGTTTTATTAAGCAGAGACACTGAAAGTTAACATTTAACATTTATTACAAGGCTAGGAATGTTGTTCAGTGGTAGGAAGTAGTTCACACAGCATGTGTGAGACCCCAGGTTCTTTCCCAGCTTGGAGGGGTGGGTTGTTAGAGCATTTGTTTCTACAGTTGTGTTTCCCTCCATCACTGGGGTATTTGGAAAGTAGCATTCTGGTGGCTTTTGACGTGCCTTTACATTTCTGCCATATTGATTACAGGGAGATCTTCACTTTCTCCAGCCCAGCTGGAGACTGAGGACTTTTAAGCCAGCATAATTAACTCCCCACAATGGAAATATGCAAACCTTCACGTTAATTATTTTGCATCCTAGGTTTGAGCAGTCATATTTTCCAAGAGCATAATGGTGATGCTTTCTGGTCCTTTTGTAATTCTTAGGAGACACTGTATCTGCAACCTACAGAGGCAAGGGTAAATAGCAAGACCTCCTGAGTATAACTCGTAAAGTCTAAAACTTAAGAAGCAGTTACAGAGGTGTAATGTAAATATAATAATGCCTTATGTTGGTGTGCTTTTCTATATCTGGCCATCTTTATATAGTGTGTTATTAATTTGGCCCTTTTTTATTTTAGGCAATGAAACCATATAGTATATATAAAAGACTATACAAAACCAGGCAGTAATGGCACTTGCCTTTAATCCCAGCACTCAGGCAGGCAGAGGTAGGTGGATCTCTGAGTCCAAGGCTAACCTGGTCTGTAGATCAAGTTCTAGGATGGCCAGGGCTACAGGGCTCTCTTGGGAGAAAACAAAAGAAAGTATATACTCTATGAAGTATGTGTGTTCTACTTACTTGTCATAAGACTGGGATGGGAGCCAGACCCCACAGTCGTGGTATGCTCATATTGTGCTGTGAATTCAGCAGTTCAAAGAGAGATCAAGTAAGTTTTTAAGATGGATAATACTCAGTATCACCATTGTCTCTTAGGAGATAGAGAGCAAGTAAACAACCTCATAGTAGAGTTGGTTGGATCACCAGGTGTGACTGAGATCATGGGAAGAAAATGAGTTGATAGGCTAGATATATAGCAAGTCTGAATTTGATCAGATATTTTTAGACTAGAAAAGATAGTCGTGCATTCTTAAGGATATTTAGGGGTGGTGACTTGAAATTAATAGGGGACTTCCAGGTGTGGTAGCACATGCCTTTAATCCTAGCACTCGGGGCAGAGATGGGCAGATCTTCAGCATGGTCTACATAGTGAGTTCCAGGACAACCAGGGCTGTGAATGATTACTTGAAACTGGCTACAGGACAGGGCAGGACAGAAATACCTATGTGACAGCTTAGTAAGTAGTGGGCTCTTTTTTTTTCTTTTTCTTTTTTTGGTTTTTCGAGACAGGGTTTCTCTGTATTGTTTTGGAGGCTGTCCAGGAACTAGCTCTGTAGACCAGGCTGGCCTCGAACTCACAGAGATCCGCCTGCCTCTGCCTCCCGAATGCTGGGATTAAAGGCGTGTGCCACCAACGCCCGGTTCATAGTGGGCTCTTTTCAAGCTGATCAATTTCAGGCTGGGCAAAAGTTCTGCTTGCATCCTCCTAATTATCCTCAGCTCTACCTAGCTGGTTCTACGTTTTCATCCATGGTCCCCATGGGGCAGCAGAGTGCTAATAAGTAGACAAAATTATTTGAAAATAACTTGGTGTTTTACTCTTACTTAGTATAATGGCAGTGTGCTCATTTAATAAGCACTTATAGAATATCTACATAAAGATAAATGCATTAAAAAATTAGAGACCTATTTTCATGGGTTCAGTATTACGTTGTGAGGGTGGAGCTAGGACTGTGGCTCCATGATAGAGTGCTTGCCTGTCACTGATTCAGGCCTTGGGTTTACTCCTCATCACTGCAAAAGTAAAGAGAACTCTGGGAAGCAAACATTCCAAATACTGTTGGTTGTGATTGGTATGGAGCTTCCGGGTGAATAGAGAGTTAGGATGTGATCACTAGAGAAACATACCTGAGGCTGTGTTAGAGAAAGTCCGGCTTTGCAAAGTGCTTAGGGGTGGCCACATCTACTTGGTGTTAGACTGTACCTAGAAAATGACTTTCTGTTCTTGGTTCTGCATGAGAAACAGAGGTGAAAGAAGCAAGTTTGTTAGCTGAGAGTGAGGAACTGAGGAACCATTCTGTGACATAAGAACAGATACTTACAAAGTACATTTCTAAGTCTTTGGCATAGAGCAACTCAGATATCTCAAACAACACATCAAGGTTTTTATTGGTTGGTTTAGTTGGTTAATTACTTTATTCCTGTTTTGGATGTAGGCAAATAAAATTCAAAAAAGGTTAAATAAGGTGCTTGTTCTGAGTTACACAGCTTAGAAATGATAGAGACTGGGATATGTACCTAACAGCCTGTCTCAAGCCCTAAAATCAGTTTGTCTTTCCTTCCCCTCCCCTCCCTTACTTATTTACTTAGAGTTTTATTTAGATATTTATTTGGTTTTTCTAGGCAGGGTTTCTCTGCAGCCCTGGCTATCCTGGAACTCTTGCTCTGTAGACCAGAGTGCCCTCGAGCTCAGTGATCTGCCTGCCTCTACCTCCCAAGTGCTGAGGTTAAAGGCATGTGCCACCACCGCCTGGCTTTTTTATTATTTTTAATGGATCTCTACACATTGTCAGAATGACCCAGAATTCCAGGGATCGAGAGATACATCTGCTTCCCAAGGAGTTGTGACAGCAAGGCATATACTGCCTTACCCCATTAACCCTGAGTAAGCTCTTAGCCCCTGTGCTGTGTGGAGGGTTAGGGCTCTTCTCTATGGACCGACTGACAGTGGTTCCAAGGATAAAAGTATAGGGAGGCCTTTCATCCCAGCGCTCGGGAGGCGGAGGCAGGTGAACCACCACAGCTTCTGGTAAGCATGTATTAGCTCTAAGCAGTTTAGCACATTTGGTTATATAGCATGTTTCCAATACTAATTTCTCAATTAGAGAAAAGCCATATTGTCATTATTTTTTTTCTTAAAGATTTCTTTTCCTGATTTAGATTTTGATCATTTTTACTGCAGGAAATTAGAAAGTTCTAGGTAAGAATTAGAAGGTTCTTAACAACCTCACAGCCCAGAGATAGATAACCATTGTTAATACTGTGGAGTATCCTGCAGAGAGTTTTCAAGAAAATAACAGTGCTTGCTTTAGAGCTATCAAGTCTTCTTTACAGAGGCAACGATGACAAAAGAAAAAAGATCTTTTATTTTGATAAATTCTAAGGACTTTTTTTCCTGTCTGCTGGCTAGGTTTCTGCCTCAATGCTCAAGCAGTTCCCCAACAGTGGCCTGAATCCAGGTCTCTTTAACGTGGGGCCTCAGTTGTCTCCTCAACAAATCGCCATGCTGAGCCAGCTCCCACAGATTCCCCAGTTTCAGTTGGTAAGTAGCATGCTTTGCTCCTGTTGCTAAAAGTGTGATTTGCTTCTCTTTTTGCTTTACATTATTTTCCTTCTCTTTATCACTTTATGTTCAAACTTTTATCCATATTAATTATGGTTAAAATTTGATATATCCATTTACCTGAAGATAGCCTTTAATATAGACTGAGAACTTGGTTGTGGGTGCTCTGCATGTAGACACTCCATGTCAGTCTGAAGATGCTGTGGTTCCCTCCTCATTGTTTTGTAGGCATGCCAGCTTCTCCTGCAGCAGCAGCAGCAGCAGCAGTTGCTACAGAACCAGAGAAAGATTTCTCAAGCAGTGCGCCAACAGCAAGAACAGCAGGTATGTGGGTGGGGAGGTCCCCTAGTGCTCTGGGTAAGGAACGCCTTTGACTTAACAGCTACTTTGGGATACTGGCTTATCTGTCCATTTCTCTTGGGTCCTTCCTTAATGGATGCTGATCCTGCAGCTGGCAAGGATGGTGAGTGCTCTTCAGCAGCAGCAGCAGCAACAGCAACAGCAGCAGCAACGGCAGCCTAGCATGAAGCATTCGCCATCTCATCCTGTTGGACCTAAGCCACATTTGGACAACATGGTACCCAACACACTGAATGTGGGGCTCCCAGATCTTCAGAACAAAGGGCCAATACCTGGATATGGTTCTGGTATGTTCTGTGTTGTGGAAAGTACTTAGTATAAAATCTACCTATCCAGTGCTGTAGTAGCAGGTGACATTACCCTCCCTTTGCCTTTTTTTTTTTTAATGTTATTTATTTTCTTTGAAAAAAAATTTTTGAGCCGGGTGATGGTAGTGCAAACCTTTAACCCCAGGACTCAAGAGGCAGAGGCAGTCAGATCTCTGTGAGTTTGAGGCCAACCTGGTCTACAGAGTGAGTTCCAGGACAGCCAGGGCTACACAGTGAAACTGTCTTGGGGGGGTGAGATTTATTTTTCATGTGTTTTGTTTGCATGTGTGTCTGTGCACCACACATATGCAATGCCGTCAGAGGCTAGTAAAGGGTGTTGGATCCCTTAGAACTAGTGTTATAGGTGGTTGTTAGCTGTCGCGTGGGTACTCAAACCTTGTTCCTCTGGTAGAGCAGTCAGGGCTGAGCCATCTCTCCAGCTCCCTTCTGTTTTTACAGTAGATAATGGCATGCTGTAATCACAGCACTGAAATGTGGTAACAGCCCTTGGCACCCAGTGGCCACCTAGTGTAACATAATCTGTGCAGTCCAAGCCAATGAGAGACCCTATCATTAAAAAAAAAAAAAGTGGGCATCTCCTGAGGAACACACCAAAGATTGACACAACACACACACACACACACGTTAGCACACGCATGAACGTCCATATGATCATACATGGAATGCACACATGAACATATACAAGCCAATTAAGTATTTCTATATCCTCTGCATGCTGCTCATGGCTGAGGTTGTATCTATGAAAGCATGTACAAATTTTAAGTGTTTCACTTTACTGATAGGGCAGTTTTTTAAAAGGTGGGATATGGCACAAACAAGGCTAATTTCTTACATTAATTGAGTATTTCATCTCTTTAGAGATGGGGAAGCATGCTGTAAGCAGGGTCCATTCAGTGAGACAACACTGATTTAAAAATAAAATTAATGGCTATGAATTGTGGCACATGTCTGTTAATCTCAGTGGTTGGGAAACTAAGCCAAGATTATTTCAAGTTCAAGGCCAGCCTGAGCTACATGGCAAGTTGTTAGGTTTTTTTGTTTCTTTCTTTAATGGCATTTAGAATTTATTTTGGTAAAGAAGATACCAATCTATGTAAAAGGGGGAAAAAGAGTGAGAAGACCTGAAACCTGTTCCTGGATCAACCCCTGACTGGACAGATGGCTGCTTTCTGCCCTGACCTACTAGGATTTCTAGCTCAAGCTAGGAAGTAGTAAAGACTAGGGTGTCTTTGACCCTGGGAGTCTCGGCTTTCACAGCTGTCTTCTTCAGGTGATCTGAGAAATGACTTAAACTCAGAATAGCCTATCTGAGGCTACAAGTAGTAGAGTAAATACTTAATAAGCACAAAGCCTAGCTTCTGTTCACTGTTCTGGGAGGAAAAATACCTTTCTTCCACTTGACATAGGACAGGCCCTTTCCTATGCTACCATCTGTGCTACCATCTTCTCTGGGCTATGGGAGGTCAGTGTGGCCAGTAGAGAGAGCCTTCCTTAATGACTCTGGAAAGTACAGTGGTGACTTTGTTACCTTCTCAGTCCTGTTTTCTGTAAAGGGTGAGCTTGAAGGAAGAGGCCAGTTACTATAGATGTGGAGGTGCTTCTGGCTGTATTCTTCAGACACAGCATATGAACACAAAACAGGACATCTTATCTGTAGTCAGTCAGACTTTTTTCTGGGCTGTCAGCTCACAAATAATGACACAGACTTAATATTAATTATTGAAGGTTGGCCTTTAGCTTATGCTTTTCCCTGCTAGCTCTTATAACTTAACTAACCTGCTTTTATTAATCTACATTTTGCCGTGTGCTGTTAACTCTCTGTACCATATGTCCAACTTGCTCTGTGTCTCACTGGTGTCTCCAACTCATCTACAATCCTCTTCCTCCTCTCTCCAGAAATCATGCCTAGCCTCTCCTACCTAGGTACTGGCCACTCAGCTCTTTATTTTATTTACTTACTTACTTACTTACTTATTTTTGGTGGCTTTTCGAGACAGGGTTTCTCTGTATTGTTCCTGGAGCCTGTCCTGGAACTCACTCTGTAGTCCAGGCTGGCCTCGAACTCACAGAGATCTGCCTGCCTCTGCCTCCCAAGTGCTAGAATTAAAGGCATGCGTTACCAATGCCCGGCCGGCTCCACTCAGCTCTGTATTAAATCAATCGGAAGGTGCCTTGGCAAAGACACATGGCAAGTCACAGTGTACAAAAAATTATCCCACACTATTTCTCCCTTTTGTCTAAATAAAAAGGAAAGGTTTTAGCTCTGACATAGTAAAACTATGTACAGTAAGGGCAATTACCAGGTAAGAATACATTCACAATATCCAGTCCATATGTATTTCTCAAATTCAGAGAAAATACTCTATTATCTATCTTATCCTAGTGAATCAAAGTTTTATACCTAAGCCAATCAAAAAATACCTTTTTGGACCTTAAAACAGCTTCTTAGATTAAAAAAAAAACTTAAGCTTTTATGTGTCTCAACCTTATAAACTTCACAACTCTTATATAAGTTTCTGAATTTGGTAATAAGAAAAACTATAACTATCTATTCTTTAACCCTATCAGAGACCCAAGAAGAATATATTAACCGAGTAAACAGGAAGTACAGAGCAAACAGCTCTCAAAACTATAGAAATGACAGAAACAGCTGGCTGCCTGGACAGTCACCCAGGGTTCCTCTACAATATTGGGGCATTCATCTTTGGCCTAAAGGTCTATCTAGAATATCTGACAGACCTTTCTGTGAAGCAGAAATTTTGAAGGACTATCCTACCCTGACTTGGCAAGGTTCAGTGGTCACCTTTTGTGTTCTGCTTGTCCGGTTTGGACAGTGTACTTGTCAGCAGTTGAGGCAAGGGCAGTTTCCTGCCCGGTGACTAGCCTTGCCACATTGAAAGCAAACTCCATATGGAGGATTTTTGAAGCCCATCCTCTTTTTTTTTTTTTTTTTTAAGTAGATTGGTGCTGCCAGGAGCATACCTATCTCACTGTCATGTAAAGCCTTATGTTATTAAAACATCTTAAATGCCATATTTTGTAGGTCTCTGAAGTGTTTGAAGATCACCTATCTATCTAAAATATGTTTATCCTTGAAAACATACCTGACTACAAATTTTATTACTATAGATGACTAACTACTAACCGGCATTTATTTATTTGGTTTGGTTTGGTTTTTTGTTTTTCGAGACAGGGTTTCTCTATATTGTATCGGAGCCTGTCCTAGAACTCTCGCGGTAGATCAGGCTGGTCTCAGACTCACAGAGATCCACCTGCCTCTGCCTCCCGAGTGCTGGGATAAAGGTGTGCACCACCAATACCGGCTCTGTTTACCTTAGTTTGTAATAATAACTTTGAAGGTTAGAACTATACATTGCATTTTTAAATTAACTGTATGGGGCCGGGTAGTGGTGGTGGACGCCCAGCACTTAATCCCAGCACTCAGGAGGCAGAGGCAGGTGAATCTCTGTGAGTTCGAGGCCAGCCTGGTCTACACAGAGAAACCCTGTCTGGTAGGGGCAGGGGAATAAATAAACAAGAGTAAAAACATATATATAGTATATTGTGACAAAAATAACCTTAAATTTGTATCGGTATACAAAAATCCATACCAATGTAAAATATTTGAGATTAATAGTTATTTTGTAGTTTAAAAGTATTCAATATTCTTCCCTTTTAACCTATCATTACTATATTCCTCCTTTTCAGAAAGTAATCCTTGAATCCAACCTCCCTTGCTTAGTCTCCTCCCTTAACATGACCAGTAACAATTTGCAATCAGCCCCCCTAAGCAATGACAAATCAAGTGACCAAAAACTATCCACCTAGCCTTGGGAATGTGGGTGCCATATTCTTAAAATTACTTCCTGTTGTCTGGGGCAGACGAGGGGGCAACAGCATCTTTAGAGGACCCTGAGACTATTCAGATAATAGTCAAGTCCTGGGAGGGCTAGCTGTATCGTTTGTTGTCCTGTCTCTGTGAAATGGGGAAGTGCAGGGCTTTTCTGAAGTCATTGCTAGAGTAGTCTGTAAAGCTGGACTTGTCTTCTTACCTCCTTGTCAGAAAGGACAAAAGTGTTTAGCATGTAACTCAGTGGTAGAGTCATGTCTCACATGTACAAGGCCCTGAATTGGATCCCTAGAACTATGCAGGGGAAATAGGTATAATAGTTTTCTAGGTTAGATCCAGTTTGTCTGAGGGACAAGCATTTGATGGAAGTCAAAGATGTCTTTTCCATGTTTCAATGAGCATTGTTCTCACTACTTGTCTATATTCACCCAAGTGCATGCCACTACTTGGGAAGAAAACTGACCTTCACAGCCAGAACAGTATAGCTCAGTGACCCTGATACTTTTACATACATGAATAAAGAATACATCAGGCATGGCTGGGATGTAGCTTAGTGGTAGAAGGTTTACCTGCTGAAGTCTCTGGTTCATCTTCAGTATAAGGAGGGGAAAAGGGAAGCAAACAGCAAACAAGGCATGACTACATACACAGCGCCCAAGAGACAGGGATCTCAGCAAGTTGAAGACTATCCTGGTTTACATATCATCCAACTTCCAGGCCATAGATAGACCCTATCTCCAAAAGCAAAGAAAAAGGAGGGAACGGGAGGAGAGGAGGGAGAGAAAACTGTGGTTGGCATGTAAAATCAATCAATCAATCAATCAATCAATCAAAACAAAGAAAAATAGTGCATAAAGCAACGTTTTATGGGTAAAATAATTCCAGCATGTAAAACCCAGGAAGTAGAGCCAGAAGGATCAGAAATTTGAGGTCAGCTTGGGATACATGAGACCCTGTCTCTAAAAATAAATAAGAAAGGATTGTAGGCTTAACCCAGTGATAACATCTTCAATATTTGCTATGTATACTAAGAGGTAATTCTTGTCTTGGTGATAATCCTGTTCTTTTTTTTTGAGATTTTATTCATTTATTATGTATACAGGGTTCTGCCTACATGTTTGCCTTCAGTACAGAAGAGGGCACCAGATCTCTTGATAGATGGTTGTGAGCCACCATGTGGTTGCTGGGAATTGAACTCAGGACCTCTGGAAGAGCAGCCAATGCTCTTAGCCTCTGAGCCATTTCTCCAGCCCGATCCTGTTCATTTTTAACAGTGTGTACCTTTTTCATTTGTTTTAACAGGATTTTTTCATTATTTTGTGTATAAGGGTGTTTTGTCTGAATTATATATCTGTGCACCACACCATATGCTCATACCACATTTGGAAACCAAAAGAAAATACCAGGTCCACTAGAACTAGAGTTACAGATGGTTATAGCCACTATATGGGTACTGAGAATTAAACCCAGGTCTTCTGGAAGAGTAGCCAGTGCTCCTTCTAGCTGAGCCATTGCTTCAGGCCTAAACATAAAAATTTTATCAGTGTCTTATCAGGTAATTATGTTATTTGTGATTATTTTGCTTGGTTCGTAGTTGTTTATAAATACTAAAGATCAAAGTTCACTAGGCAAAAACACATTTACATTTACTGAAATTTTGTGGTTTGGATTCTATTTCTGTTAACTGTTTTACTCCCTATGTAGAGAAGGCTGGCCTCAAATTCACAAAGATCTCTGCCTCCCAAGGGCTGGGATTAATGATCTATACTACCACACCTGATCTGTTTCTATTTCTTAAATAATAAATGTGTTTTATTAAGCCTTGCTACTTAACCTGGAACTTGTTCCTTGACTGACTGGCCTTGAACTTGATCCTGCCTCAATGTTACAAATGTTCGCATGCTATCACTATGCTTGGGTATTATGCCTGTTCTGAGTAATGTACTAAGCCTACAACAATACAATTTTGAAAAAAAAAGTATTTAAGACATAATACAGGGTTTGAGTTTTTATAAAAATATTAAATATCAAAGGTAACGATAACAAAAATTGCATAATGGTTCATGCTTTTAATGCCAACCTTGTCTACATAGGGAGCTCCAGGACTATATAAAGAACAAACAAAAAAATAATAAAACAAATACTTCAGTTTTTCTAATGCTGAGTATATCAAATTATAATCAAAATACTTTTTGGTAAAAGGGTGGCAAGAATAATGTTTCTTAGTATGCCTTCATACTATATTTCTGGGTTTTGGTGGTTTTGTTTTGTTGGTTGAGGAATGTTTGTCTGAAATAAGGTTCTGAAACTTGCTAAATAGGTCAGGCTAACCTTGAACTCACAGAGATCTGCCTGCTCCTGAGTCCTGGGATCAAAGGCCTACACCACCTCATTGTTTCTAAATAAACCTCTTTTGTTGTATTTTCTAAAAATTAAAAGTTTAATGACAAACCTGCTATTGTGGCACCTACCTGTCATCAGGAGACAGGTAGGAGGATCAGGAGCTACATGAGATCAAAAACTAGGGCTAGTGAGATGACCAAACAAGTAAAGCACTCCCACCCCAATGCCCTGGCTCCAGTCCCTGTGTGACACGTGGTAAAAGGATATAACTGACGCCTACAGTGTACCTTCTGACCACATGCCAGCCAAGGCATGCAGGTGCCCAAAACACAATGAATGAATGAATGAATGACAGTTGCTTAGCTAATCCTAAGTTGTTTTTTTCTGTAAAAAAGAAATGGTTTCTAATTCTCTGCTTTTAGCAAAATTAAAACTATGCCTAGTTGATGATAATGACCTACAAATTGTGTTTCAGTGTTACATGCCAGAGGGAAGGGCCTAGATCTGGAAAGGATAAGTGATAGCCTGATAACTCGGATTCCCATCCACTTATTTATGTGATTTTTTAAAAATAGTGGAGTCATATGTCCAGGAAAACAGCCACTCATTTACTACAAAAATATATTTCCAGTAGACATTGACTTATGACTGTAATCCTAGCACTAGAGCTAAAGCCAGCCAAATCTACACAGCAGGACCTGTCTCAGAACGGCACTACCCCCAGAAACAGCGGTTTCTAATTAGTTTCCTCCTTACGTTTCAGAATTATCCTTTTTTATTTCTTCTTATTTATTTATTTTTGGTTTCTTGGGGCAGGGTTTCTCTGTATTGCTTTGAAATTTGTCCTGGAGCTCACTCTGTAGACCAGGCTGGCCTCGAACCCACAGAGATCCGTCTGCCTCTGCCTCCTGAGTGCTGGGGTTAAAGGCGCACGCCACCAATGCCCGACCCTTTTCTTTTCTTTTTTTTAAAGTTTATTTATTTGTTTGTGGTTTTTCAAGACAGGGTTTCTCTGTGTAACAGTCTTGGCTGTTCTGGAACTCACTCTGTAGACCAGGCTAGCCAAACTCAGAGCTTCTGCCTTTGGAGTGCTGGGACTAAAGGCATGTACTACCACACCTGGCTAGACTTATCTAATTTTATTTAAATATTTAATATTTATTAATATTAAACTTTATAATATCTACATAGTATACCTAGTGAAGAATAAAGCTGTATATAATGGTAATTATGAAAACAAAAGTCAGACCAACAAGACAGCTTGGTGAGGAAGAGCTGCCACAAAGCCCGACAACCTGGTTTTGATGAGAGTTCACAAATAGAGAGAGGTCACCAGTGAAGTGCTCCTGAGTGCAGCCGTTAGGGCATGGTCCACATCCTGGTACTATATGACAGCAACAAAAGTCTTTACCAGCCAGTCGCATGCCTTAGCCTACCAGGCACGCACTGTGCTCAGGACTACATGCAGGCCTCAACATTTCTGTTTGCACCAAGTCTTTCTCTTGAGTTTTGGGTATAGATGGACTCTGTGATGTCACTGTGTCAGCACTCAGCCCCACATTTCCAGTGAAGCAAATGCCCTCCTTGAGCTTCAGTGAGTTCTGCTCAGTTCTTAACCCATCTTCTACTCTTCGTACGTCACAGAAAAACTCAATAGTTTACGTTAAAGAGCATTAATTTACTGAGTTTGAAAGACATTTTAAAGGGGACTGGATTGTGGCTCAGCTAGTTAAGAGCACTAGCTGCTCTTCCAAAGGACCCGGGTTCAGTTCCCAGCACCCACATGACTGCTCATACCTGTCTGTAACTCCAGTTCCAGGTCTTCTGACACACTCACACAGACATGCATGTAGGCAAAATACCGGTGAACAGAGGTTGAGGATTTAGCTCAGTGGTAGAACGCTTGCCTAGCAAGCACAAGGCACTTGGTTTGGTCCCCAGCTCTGAAACTTCAAAAAAAAAATTGCTTGGCTTTATAATCTCCAGGCTGAAAAGATGGTTCAGAGTGTGTACCGCTCTTGCAGAGTACCTGAGATCGGGGTCCTCTCACCCACAACTGCCTGTAATTTCAGCTCCAGCTCTGATGCCCTTTTTCTGGCCTCCATAGGCACTCATACCCACACACAGTTACACATAGTTAAAAATAAAATCTACTCACCATCCTCACCTTCCAACAAGCAGTTAGTTGGGCTACGTTATAAATGTGTGGAGAAGCAGGGTTATTATAGAAATAAGAAACATTTTACATGAAGGGCAAGAAGGTGTCAAAGCCCCCCTCCCCTGGCTTACACATTCATAAAACCAAGCCAGACACTATGATAAGCCCTGGGGGGCAAACTAACATGGGCCTCTGTGGGACTTGGATCTGTGGAGCTTGAGAAAAAGCCATCCTAAAGTACCACACTAGGAGAGCAAAGTGGGAACATCTGGGCTCTGGCCTTGCCGGAGCCCCATAAAAAGCCTGTTGACTGAGGTGGGGTGTTTCACCCTGTCCACCCACCAACCCTTGTTTCTGGGCTGTGATAGAAGCCCCCTCCCCAGGACTCCTGTGCCTGTGGTTGTATATGACTTTCAGTCTCTGTTGCTGTGTGGTGGGAGAGCCTGACTCTTGGGGCCTTCTTGGGGCTCACAACACTGAACTCAGAATCTCTAAAATATGCCTTCTGTACCTTTGAGGGTGTTAACTTACTCTGAACACTTGCTTTCAGCTTGATCTCTCAAATTGTACTCCAACCTCCATGTGTCACCAGTTTTACTTCTAAAACAGTGCTCTTGTGCACAAGTCTGTCTGTCTGTCTCTGTCTCTCTCTGTCTGTCTCTCTCTGTCTGTCTGTCTCTCTCTCTCTCTCTCTCTCTCTGCTCTCTTGTTCTCTGTCTCTTTTTCTCCTTCTCCCAAAATTTCTTTTCTGTTTTAGAGGAAAAAATAAAAAGACTCTAGCTACTTAGCAGACTGGAACACACTGAAGCGTCATTGGGCTTCTTGCCATCTAAGCACACCTGAATGTCATGAGTCAGACCCTTTACTAGTTTCCTAAACCCTAGATTGTTTGGCTCCTCTTCATGGCCTTTCTCTCCTGGCACCCTTAACACGACTTAGTCTCCCATGTTGGTGTCAGAAGTGGCTGAAGAGTGGTTGAGTCTGGCCAGCTGTCTGGCACAAATATTTGTTTGCTCAGTGAAAATGTGGGTGCAGGTAGACATGTACCTAATTACATGACAATGACCCCATTTTATACCATAAAAAAGAGACAGCAGGACCCAAGATTAGAGTTTTGTATCAAGTGGTTGATTCTGTATAATGACCTGTCAAAAGGTGTTCTTGAATTCTTCCTGGGATAATTGGTTTATTTCTTTTCTTTTTTTTTTTCCAAGACAGGGTTTCTCTGTGTAGCCCTGACTGTATTGGAACTCACTCTGTAGACCAGGCTGGCCTTGAACTCACAAAGATCACCTGCCTCTGCCTCCAGAGTGCTGGGATTAAAGTCATATGATACTACCACCATCACCTGCCCCAGCCTTTCGTACTCAGTTTCTGGTTCAAGAAACAAATAGACATAATTGTGATCTCTTTCCAGGCTTCAGCTCTGGCGGCATGGACTATGGCATGGTTGGCGGCAAGGAAGCTGGGACTGAGTCTCGATTCAAACAATGGACATCCATGATGGAAGGGCTGCCTTCTGTGGCCACACAAGAAGCCACCATGCACAAAAATGGTGAGAGAGCAGCATCATGTTACTAGCAGAATCTTCTGGTCCCTACTCAGGCCTTGACCAAGTATCCTGCATGTTTTAAGACTGGGTCTTTCTTTTTATCCAAGGCTGGCCTGAAACTCCCAGAAATCTTCCTGCCTCAGCCTCCACAGTGCTGCCATTAAAGGTATGTCCCACCACACTTTAAAGTCACTATCTCAGGCCAGCTTGGTGTGTACACTAGGGAGACCAAAGCAGGTGGATCCTGGTAAGTTTAAGTCAAGCAAGTTCTAGGCCAGCAGAAATTACATAAGACATTGTCAACAAACCCAAACCTTCTTTAGTTAAATAAATTAATATTGCAGTGTCTTTCTTGTAGCCCATACTGGGCTTAAACTCAAAAAATCCTGTTGCCTTAGAGTCCTATGTACTGGGATTACAATGTATACCACCATGCCTTCTTTTGTCATTTTTTATCTTTTTAACTCTTGTGTTTGCATATTTTGGCTGCATGTATATCTGTGCACCACATAGATGAAGTGTCCTTGGAAGGCAAGAGGGGCGTTGTACTGCTGGGAACTAGAATTAAAATGGTTGTAAGCCTCCAGGCAGTGGTGGTGCACATCTTTAATCCCAGCACTCAGGAGGCAGAGGCAGGCCGGTCTTGGTGAGTTTGAGGCCAGCCTGGTCTACAAAGTGAGTTCCAGGACAGTCCAGGGGCTATGCAGAGAAACCCTGTCTGGAGGGTGGGCATGGGAAGTGACTGTAAGCTACCATGTGGGTGCTGGGAATCAAAATCATATCCTATAGAAGAGAAGCCAGGGCTCTTTAACTACTAAACCATCTGTCTAACCCCCCCTTTTGTAATTTTTTTGAGCACAGATCTCTAACTTTTACTAATGAGTATATATATATATATATATATATATAATTTATTTATTGTGTATACAGTCTTCTGCCTGCATGTCAGCGGAGGGCACCAGATCTCATTCAAGGTGCTTGTGAGCCACCATGTGGTTGCTGGGAATTGAACTCAGAACCTCTGGAAGAACAGTCAGTGCTCTTAACCGCTGAGCCATCTCTCTAGCCCAATGAGTCTCTTGATATTCCAAAGTTTATGATCAGATCTATCAGAGAAAGAGTAGGCTTGCAGTTCACATTAGAGGGTATTTAAAGGGTTCTTGTTAAGGATGACATAATGTCTCATTTGCCATGGGATTGAGATTATAATTATGAATTTAGATACCCAGAACATTAAAACCCTGCTGGGCAGTGGTGACACATACCTTTAATCCCAGCACTTGGGAGGCAGAGGCAGGCAGATCTCTGAGTTCAAGAGCAGCCTGGTCTACAAGAACTAGTACCAGGACAGCCTCCAAAGTCACTGTGGAACCCTGTCTCGAAAAACCCGGAAAAAAAAAAAAAAGACTAAAACCCTATTAAATAAAACCAAAAAAAAAAAAAAAGCTCCCATGGCCGGGCGTTGGTGGTGCACGCCTTTAATCCCAGCACTTGGGAGGCAGAGGCAGGCGTATCTCTTTGAGTTCCAGGCCAGCCTGGTGTACAGAGCCAGTTCCAGGACAGCCTCCAAAACAATACAGAGAAACCCTGTCTCGAAAAAAAAAAAAAAGAGAAAAAAAAAACCCTATTAAATAAAGTAGCTGATAGAACAGAATCCTCTTGTTGAGGTGTTGGTTGGTTGGTTTGGTTTAGTTTTCTGAGACAGGGTCTCGCTAAAAATTTGTAGTCCATGCTAATCTCAAACTCCTGGCTTTGTGTTTTTTGAGAGATTGGAGATCAGTATCAGATTTTAAAAACCTCTGTCCTAAACTGGGTATAGTTGTGCATGCAAATTGAAGACCAACTTGAGCTATATAGTTCAAGGCTATACTGGGATGCATTGTGAAACCCTGTCTCAGAAAAAGAGAAAAGTCTCCCTAAACTCCAAAAGATGACTAGAATATGAACATTCATAAGGATTGTTTTTTTTCCCAGAGCCCCTTGTTATTTGTGAATTAGCCAGGACAGCATTGGAGTTGTATTTTGAGTGTGGATTAGCCTTGCTGTCCATAATTTTCTTTAAGGGTTTCTCTATTTTCCTAGAACAAAAAATAGAGGTCCGAACCTCCTTCAGCCTTTAATGCATTGTTTCATTTGTCAATATTTCCCTTGGATTCAGAGTTGTCTCTATGAGAGTCAATAAAAATAATATCTGGTTGTTCTTGCCTCAAATCCCTGGCAAACTCAGCCAGGCTAACTCATTCAGTCTGCAGCCTTTCAGGTTTCCATCCATTATAAACCCTCTTTAATAAGCCCATTATAAAGCATCTTTAGTAATCCCATCCAGAGACTGAAGAAGGAGCACCCAGAGCTCCCTGCCTACCCTACTAAGCATGATCAAAATCAAGAATAATTTACTGAAATTATAAATCTGTTTTATGGATTGAGTAACCCTAGTCCTGTGTCATCTGAAGCTCTGGGTACTTTCACAGCTCCCTTAAACTAATGATTTACCAGGTCTGAATAATATAAAATGGCATGTAAGAAGATGTCTCAGAGGTACAATATCCTCTCATTTCCTTAGCAACCCCCAAGATAATTGATCTTTTCATTTTCCATTACCTCACTGTGCTGTGCCTCTGAACCAGATTTCTGTAACTGTCCTCAGAAAAGTTAGTGTCCTCTTAGCAGAGAATGGAGACTATTTTAATGATATCCCTTTTAGTCCAAACCAAACAAATTGTTTTATTAAATATTTATATAACCATTTTAATACATTATTCTGCAAATCATTTTATGTGCTCATGATCACTACTCTAATCCTATGTCAAATGAACTTTATGTGGGAAATGAGGAAATAGTGTCCAGTAGGCTCCTGAATTTTTATTTAAAGTAAAAAATGTTATTATTGTTAACTTAAGGAATTTTAAGCTTTCAACTTTTCCTGCATGAAAATGCTTGAAGGAGACACTAACAAAGCCACAAGAATACTCCTGGGAACACAGTGACAAAGCGTTTGCTGTTCTCTGTGTGTGAGACAGCCCTGGGCTTAGAAATGTAGAGTTCAGTGCTGGCATGCTGGCAAAGACCTTGGGTGGGAATTCCACCTCAGTGACTTGAAATTTAAAGCAGTTGCTGATGGCTTTTTCTCCTCCAGTGGACTTTGCACATTGCAGATTCCAGAAACCCAGGCTCAGCCAGCCCTTAAGAGCAGGGATTAGAAAGCATCAATAGAAAGCTCACATAAAACTCTCCAAGGTGCTACATTTGTTCAGAGTTTTCCCATTGCTTACTTTTGAGTGATTAGTGTAGAAACCATGTAGACACTGTGCCTCATAGTATGTATGAGTCACTGACTTTATAACACCATGGGGCTTCCAGATGGAAAGGACTGTTCTAGAATGAGAGTATTCCTGTGAGCTTAGGTGAGAAATGGAGAGACTCAGAGAAGTAAGATGTGTCATTATGGTAATGCTGCTATTAGTGGTAGCCCAATGTTCTTTATTCCATGATCTTTAAAAACTTGTCTTTGAAGCCAAGCTTGGTGGTGCAAAGCCCTTAATCCCAGCACTCAGGAGGCAGAGGCAGGCAGGACTCTGAGTTGGAGGCCTGGTCTACAGAGTGAGTTCCAGGACAGTCAAAAACACACAGAGAAACCCTTGGAAGGAATGACCAAACAAACAAAAAAGTTGGGGGGGGGGTCTGCTTATTAGAGATCTTTTTTTATGTTTTTAAATTTCCTATTTATCTATGTGGATGCTTGGTCTGCTTTTATGTCTGTGCATCATTACATGCCTGTTCCCCACAGAGGGCATCCAAGGGCGTTAGATTCCATGGAACTGGAGTTAGAGACAGTTGTAAGCTGCACTGTGAGTGCTGGGAATCAAACCTAGGCCATCTGAAGAATAGCCAGTGGTCTTAACCTCAGAGCCATCTCTTTAGCCCCCTGGAGCTCTTTTTTTGTTTGTTTGTTTTGTTGTTATTGTTTGTTTTGTTTTTTGAGACAGGGTTTCTCTATATTGTTTTGGAGGCTGTTCTGGAACTCACGCTGTAGACCAGGCTGGCCTCGAACTCACAGAGATTCGCCTGCCTCTGCCTCCTAAGTGCTGGGATTAAAGGCATGCACCACCAATGCCTGGCTCCAGGAGCTCTTTCTTAAACAGTTAATTATTTCTCTCTTTTCTCAGGCGCTATAGTGGCCCCTAGTAAAACCCGAGGAGGGTCACCATACAACCAGTTTGATATAATCCCAGGTGACACGCTGGGTGGCCATACGGGTCCTGCTGGTGATAGCTGGTTACCTGCCAAATCTCCACCAACTAATAAAATCGGAAGTAAATCCAGCAATGCCAGTTGGCCTCCAGGTATTGTTCCTAAAATGCTTTTTCTAGAACAGTGCTTCTGTTACGTTTAGGTTCTGAACATGCTTGTACCACTTGCTTTACTGAGGAAGCCCCATGCTTTCTTTTCTGTATTAGTAGTTATTGTCCGATAAAGGCAAGGCATGCACTCCGAAATGTGTGCAATGGGAAAATAAAAGATATTCAAGAAATGGGGAGTTAAGAATAATAAGTGGCCTTGCAGCTGTGTATAGGATGCCTTATAACATGAACTCTTTAAAGTGTGTTTTGAATCGATTGACATATTCATTAGTCAGATATGTCATTTATATACCCCAGGTACATAGTGATGAGTTCAGTAAGATTCATATCTTTCTCTCTTGTACCCTCCTTCCTCTCCTCCCCTTTGTCTCTGTATTCTGTTTTTATTATGGAAAATTTAATAACACAAAAATACAAATTAGTATTGTCTTCTGTCTATATGTAATTCAGACATAAATGTATAATTACATTTTATTAGAGTGAAATGAAATAATGCCTATTGTTCATATATAATACATATTGCTATTCTCAGCACAATTAGGGAAATTTCAGTTTGTTAATACTATCACATAGCTTAAAGTATCGCTTCAATGGCTCCATAAAAACATGATAAGCTTTCATATATAGTCTAGGTTTTTTCACTATCTGTTAAATTGTTCCCCACTGTCCCTGAACAGTGAAGCAATGGTCGCATACATACATACATACATACATACATACATACATACATACATACATACATACACACATTTATTTATTTTGGTTTTTCGAGGCAGGGTTTCTCTGTGGCTTTGGAAACTGTCCTGGAGCTAGCTCTTGTAGACAGTGGCGTCAAACTCACAGAGGTCTACCTGCTTCTGCCTTCCGAGTGCTGGGATTAAAGGCGTGTGCCACCACCTCCAGGCATATTTCATTTTATTATGTGCATTTTGGCCAATATCTAATAAAAAAAATAGGAAAGGTCACTGTTCTCTCAAGCCCAGATGTTCTCCCAGCTCTTGGCCTCACTTCATTAGGCATGGGCTACTACTTTACCTGAAGACTTAAATTCCTCTAGTAGCTGGGAAATCATCTGTGGAGCCAGGCTTTGAACATGATACAGTTTTCTACCAGACAGGTGAATGGGCAGACAGTGAGCAGCAGACTTGCTATTGGCAAGAGCATTTATTCAGAGTAAATTTTTTATTTCATGATAAAAATCTGATGTTCAATAGATTCATTGTTTAGGCTTTTCACAGTCGTGTTTTTTTCTACTAAACAGTTATTTTAGCTTTATAATAATAATTAGAAGTCAGGCATAGTGGCCTTTACTTTAATTCTAACACTCAAGATCTCTGTGAGTTCTATGACAGCCTGGTCTGCAGAGTGAGTTATAAGACAGCGAGGGGAAAAATAGAAAATGATTAAGTTAAACTTTTTTTTTTAATGATCTCATTTCCCTAACATTTCTTCATGTCTCAGAATTCCAACCAGGAGTGCCATGGAAAGGTATCCAAAATATTGACCCTGAATCTGACCCCTATGTGACCCCAGGGAGTGTGCTGGGGGGTACAGCCACGTCTCCCATTGTGGATACTGACCACCAGCTGCTGCGGGATAACACCACAGGTGAGTGAGCTCTGTGTGCTCTGTTTGTAGTACCCGGTAATTTAAACACAACATGGAAGGAAGGCTGTTGCTTTCATTGTTGTTTTTATTGTTTGCTTGCACTTTGTTTTGCCTTCTATTTAGTTTCAAATAAAATGCTCACAAGATTTCCAGGGCTCTACTGACATTTGTCTCTAATATTTT
Organism: Mesocricetus auratus; assembly: GCF_017639785.1. Taxonomy (NCBI): domain Eukaryota; kingdom Metazoa; phylum Chordata; class Mammalia; order Rodentia; family Cricetidae; genus Mesocricetus; species Mesocricetus auratus. The sequence continues at coordinate 83,953,628 of NW_024429194.1, read as the reverse complement.
ATTCTTCATTTATCACCTCAAGGGTCTAATTCTTCCCTCAACACCTCGCTGCCTTCACCTGGTGCCTGGCCCTACAGTGCCTCTGACAACTCCTTTACCAACGTTCATAGCACTTCAGGTACTTGGTGGTGACTTTTCCCCTCTTGCTTGACAGTTGACTGTTTTCAATGGCATTTACTTCCTGAGGAGTGCCTGTAAAGGAGGTGAAGACCACAGGTCAACACAGATGGGGGCACAGCCTTCCTTTCCATTCGCCATCCACTCAGGGAGCTCCTAGTCTTACAGATACAGGGTAGGGCAAAGCCAGTGGGAATAAAATGTCATACAGCTGGGGGTATTCAGAGGGCACAGTTCATGACCTGAAAACCAAGTGCTTCTGTTAACCAGCCAGCCAAGAAATCAAGGGCCATAGGAAGAGACAGGTTAATCCCGATGAGCATTGAGGCAACCAGTGATAGCTTACGCTTCCCCCAAAATATGACTTAGAGACAAAATGAAAAATAGGTGGCCAGAGTCAAAAAGACTAACTTGCTAGTAATACCTGTTGAGTTCCTCATTATTTGTGTGGGGGGAAGGACTGTTTGGACTTTTGTCATTTATTTGTTTATTGAGACTTCATGAAAAATAGAAAACTAGTAGCAGCTGGAGAGATGGTTCAATGAGTAAAATGCTTGCTGTACAAGTATGGAAACCTGAGTTCAGTCCCCTGCACCCACATTTTAAAAAAAAATGAGGCAGGGCTGGAAAGAGGACTCACTGGTTCAGAGCACTGACTGCTCTTCCAGAGGACCCAGCTTCAATTCCCAGCACCCACATGACAGCTCACAACTGTAGCTCCAGTTCCAGGGGATCTTGTACCTTCACAGACATACATGCAGGAAAAACACAATGCTCATTTAAAAACAAAAACAGGCACAACTCAGCAAACCTTTAATTCCAGCAGTCAGGATGTGGAGACAGGTGTAGTTCCATAAGTTTGGGGCTAGCCTGGTCTACATAGCAAGTTCCAAGATAGCCATCCGTAGTGAAACCCTGTCTCAAAAAAAAAAAAAAAAAAACTGAGCTGTGGTACGTGTAACTAATCCCAGTGCTAGGGTTGCAAAGACAAGAAGATCCTAGGCTATGCTAGTAGCCCGTCTATCCAATTCAGTGTTCTACAGGTTAAGGGAGGTGTTATCTTAAAAAAAAGAAGGTGCGCAGTTGTATCACACCAACAGTGCAATAGTAATACTGTCCACTTGCTAAGTGTTCCTACAGGTATCATAGTACACTTTAGCATGAACTCCTTTTTGAATTTCTCCTACCCTCAATCGGTAGATAAACTGAGATGATTGTGAATGAATTCCTGCTGGCTGGCCTGAGTTAAGGTCCTGTGTACAAATACCAAACAAAAATATTGTTACATTTCTCTGTATCCTATTTGACAGGACTTCATTTACTTGTAAGCTGGCACAGTACTTACCACACAAACCAGATGACCAGGTCTGATTCCCAGATCCCACGATAGGAGAGAAGCTCCACATATGTACCATGTTGTTCACACATACACTCACATTCACACCTGTACATGTACACCATAATATAATAACAAAATCAATTTTTGTGTCTAATGCTTTCTTTTGTTTGACTGATTTGTTGTTGTTCTCTTGATACAGGGTTTCATGTAGCTCAGGCTCACATTCATTTCACTCCTCCTCTCACATGCTCTCATCATAGGGGTGTGCCCCAACTGGCTAAGGTTTTTGTTTTGTTTTTTGTTTGTTTTTGTTTTTTTGTTGTTGTTGGTGGTGGTGGTGGTGTTTTTTTGTTTTGGTTTTTTGAGACAGGGTTTCTCTGTATTGTTTTGGAGGCTGTCCTGGAACTCACTCTGTAAATCAGGCTGGCCTCGAACTCATAGAGATCCACCTGCCTCTGCCTCCTGAGTGTTGGGATTAAAGGCGTGTGCCACCAATGCCAGGCAAGAAGTTTTGAGAGATATCAGTTTCTTAGGTTGGTCTTCATTCCCTTGGGCTGAAGCAGTCCTGCCTCAGTCTCCTCAGCAGCTTGCCCACATAGGCAAGTGGCTACCTTTTCTGGCACTCAACTAGTTCTCTTGTTCCTATAAAAGCACAGATTTCAGGAATGATCTTCTTGCAGTTGGACATTGACCTGAGACTTCCCTAAGACTGAGCTTGCCTGTCTTCATAACTGTCTTTCCTCCCTAGCTCAGTCTCTTACTATTTTCCTCACCTTTCCTCTCTCCCTCATTCCCTGGACCCCAAGCCCTGTCTCTCGGGGAATATATTTGACAGTCGTAATTTTTATCTCCATTCCTCTTGGTCCATTCTAGTCTCACCCTAATTTGTGCTGAGTCTTTTGGAAACTTTGCTGCAGCTTACTTAGCCACAATGTGCCTGTGGCCTCTTACCTCTCAGCCTCTAGGAAATTGGAAAGGCCTTACACTCAGCCTGAGTTTTCATTTTCCTGCATCCGTGAGCACATCCCTTAATGTAAACCCTTCAGATCTATCTCTGTGGAGCCTCTTCCAGCAGCCTAATGCTTTCGGTTGTTCTGTTTTCCATCTAAATCAGAGACTCTGAAAGATAATTGTGATAGCCACAGTACTATCAGGTACCTTAAGCATAGTAAGCAGTAGTACTTTTAGATTTGTTTATCATATTGTGTGAATGTATGTGTCTACACATACATGCATACATACATACATACATACATACATACATACATACCACATATATGCCTAGTGATCACAGATGTCAAAAGAGGGCATGGGATCCTCTGGAGTTGCAATGGTTGTGAGCCACCTTGATGGAAATTGAACCCAGATCTTTGCAAGAGCAACAAGTGTTCCAAACCACTGAGCTATTGCTTCAGCCTTATTGATTATTTTTAAAATCAGTGTTGATGTCAAGGCACAATCAGTGCATTATTTTCTAGTTTTGTTTTTTATGGTAGTCAGTGAACATTTAGTGAGCACTCCAGTTCTGTTTGTGTTGACAGTCTAACCCTGTTAGCTTGACCTCCTTAGGAATACTTTCTCCATGAATTTATCTTCTCTTTTCAGTTGTATTTATCCAAGAAAGTAGTAGGAGATTAGTTAGTTGCCTTATTAAATCTTTGTCAGCTTAGAATCATTTTAAAATTTCATATTCATCATGCTCTAAGAATAATTGTTTCATACTGGTTCCCTCCCTCCTTTCTTTTTTTCCTGAGACAGTTTCTCTGTGTAACCCTGGCTATTCTGGAATTCACTCTGTAGACCAGGCTGGCTTTGAACTCACTGAGATCTGCCTGCCTCTGCCTCCCTAACACTAGGATTACAGGTGTGCGCCACCACTGCCCAACTCACACTGCTGTTCTTACAATATATGTTTCTTGCTACTTTTCGATGTTTTGAAACAGAGTTATAGAATATAAATATACATGTGTTTGTGTGCAGATAAAATTTGTGTCTATTTGTGGTCAAATGCCCATCTAACCTGATGCTTACCGACTTTTCTCTTCTCACAGCAAAGTTCCCTGATTACAAATCCACGTGGTCCCCAGATCCCATAGGACACAACCCCACTCATCTCTCCAACAAGATGTGGAAAAACCACATCTCCTCCAGGAACACTACACCGCTGCCCCGACCACCTCCTGGCCTGACCAACCCCAAACCGGCATCTCCCTGGAGCAGCACAGCACCCAGATCAGTCAGGGGGTGGGGAACACAGGACTCTCGGATTGCCTCGGGTGAGGAGGATCTGCCAAGCAAGAATGACTGTTTAGCACAATGGGGAGGCTGACCATGGAGGAGAGCATGGTTGTCTGGTAGAAGAAAGAACATCTTTTGGTTGAAATGTTGCAGTCAGTACGGATAAAGGGACCCAGAACCTCTCTAGGGCACATGAAGTAAAATGAGCAACTGTAGAGAGAGGACCATGGGAGGGAATACTGTCTCACAGAAAAAAAGCAAATGAATTCACTGGGATGAAGATCAGGGTAGGGGTGAGAGATAGAGCAGACAGACAGATAGACAGGCGTTCTGAATGAAAACCTCCCCCTTTTTTAGTCCCTTGAGAATGTTGGTGATTTGGGTGTTCTTTTTGTTGTTTTTTCTCACTCTTCCTCATCCTTTTTCTGTCGTTTGCAGCCTCTACCTGGAGTGATGGTGGCTCTGTCCGTCCTAGTTACTGGCTGGTTCTTCACAATCTCACTCCACAGGTAACTTTACTTTCCTGTGCTTTTCTAGATAAAGCTTGATTTTATTTATTTAAAAAGAGAGGAGCTGGGCATTGTGGCACACAGCTTTAGTCCCCAGTACTCAGGAGGCAGAGGCAGGTAGATGTCTGTGAGTTCAAGGCCAGGCTGGTCTACTGGTCTACATAGCAAGTTCTAAGGATATATGGGACTTTTATCTCCAAAAAAAGGGGGGGGAAACAGTGGAGGAGCTTGGCGGATATGAAAGCTCATTTATGGGATGACAGAAATGACTCTTCAGTTAAGAAAGCTTGCTGCTTATGCAGAGCACCCAAGTTTGATTCCCACCACCCACATCAGACACCTGTAACTCCAGATGTGGGAGGTCTGATACCCTCTTCTACCCTATAAAGAAAGCACATTCATTCTGTGGCCACTGCAGAGGTCCTGTCAACAGGATAGGTGCTGGCCCCTAGGCCTCACCCTCACCCTCCTAGTGCTAGAGATGAGCAGGTGCTATAAAACAGTGAGAATGAGGTTGTATGACCTACTGGTCAGAAAGTGTGTTGTATGGATATGCCGGTTGGATGATGTGTTTTAACCACATACAAAAACTTGTTACCAGAAGGGACTTGGAAGATGACTCAGTTGGTAAAATTCCACTTTGAAATTTCTTAGACCCTTTAGCATCCTAGTGTCTGATAGGATTCTCTATGGAGAAATATATCTCATTGTGGACTATTTGCCCAGTGAACCTATTTGTGGCAAGTAAATCACAAGACTCTTATTTCTAGGCACATTTGAGAAAAGCATTCTTTTTTTTTTTTTTTTTTGAGAAAGACATTCTTTACCCCGATGTCTGATCAACTCAGAAGCCACAATTTAAGACCAGGCATAGTTTATCAAAAATAAATAAATAAAATTCTCAGTTTATTCCCTTATCTAATAGTTGAGTAACTATAAAGTGGGAGGGGGGTACTGATACTGAGGATCAAACCCAGAACATCACACACAGTAAGCAGGTACTCTGTGTCTGACTACAGCCCCAAAATAAAAAATAAAGCATGATGATGGTCAAAACTATGTGTGCCTTATTATTTTTGTTAAAGAACTTATGCTGGGCAATAGTGGTGCATGCCTTTAATCCACCCACTTGTGAGGCAGATGCAAATGGTTCTCGAGGCCAGCCTGGTCTATGGAGTGAGTTCCAGGACAGCCAGAGTGGTTACACAGAGAAACCCTGCCTTGAAAAAACAAACAGGCAAAGAGTTTGTAACAGGTGTCCTACTTTGTAGTGGATATAATGTGGATAGGATGAGAGGCAATAAAAGGTACCCAGTTTTGAAAAGAGCTTGGGCATGCTAGCTAATCATTCTCTCCTTCTGTCCACTAACGAATAATAAGTATATATCATTACATACAAATATAAAATCAATGTAATATTGGCTGTTTATATCAGAAAGAATTGATTTCTTTAAATATTAGAGCTGCCTAGTAGATATACAAATGTCATTCCTAGTTTAAAGTTGTTAGTAGAGCAAAGTTGATACATGGGGCAGTTGACTTTCCATCATTAAAAGTGTGTTTAAAGGAAGTCTGTCTCCTGAAAAGCAATTTGTGCCATATACTGACATATTTATGATTATTTTCTATGAAGAGCTAACATGAACTGCTGGGTTTTATTTGCCCAGTGAACCTTCAGGCTGCCCACTGGTGCTGAAAATGGAACCTAGGACCTTATGTATGTTAGGCCATTGTCCCACCACATTACACAGCTTTTTAAGGCATTCCCAATTGTAACATTCCTTTTCCAATAAAGTGAACTGAAGTGTTGTAATTAAGGCTTAAATAAATATATTTAAGATCTTGTTGTAAAATTAATTCATAGAATAAATAGGTTTGTTCATATAACTCCTGTGTTGGGAAAATTAGCCATAATCCCTACAGTCCTTGGTCAAATGGACTCAGTCAAAAAGAAGGTGGAAGTAATAATATTGGAGTGAATTGTTTTTGGGCTAGGCCAATTTTAACTGTCAGTACTTTTCTTGTCTGTCTGTGTGAGATTATTTATTGAGGAGGCAGAAAGTGTTAGTAATGATGTTGATAACTTGGCATAGTATCTGTAATTCTCATTTCTACCTTTTGAGCTGTACATATCAGCACACACTTGTTTGTTGATCTCTTAAAAAAACAGGCTTATGTTTTTGGTACTTATGTTTTTATTTTTTGTTACTTTTATACAGAAACATCTTATTTACAAAATAGGAATAATGGGTCTTAGTGTCTTTCTTTAATTGTCTTAGAATTTACCTTTCCCATGCCTCCTCTACATCTTAGCTCACAAGTGTTGTTACCTCTTAGATTGATGGGTCAACCTTGAGAACGATCTGCATGCAGCATGGTCCACTGCTGACATTCCATCTGAATCTAACCCAGGGCACTGCCCTGATCCGGTACAGCACCAAACAGGAGGCAGCCAAGGCCCAGACTGCACTGCACATGTGAGTACTGCATCCTGTGGACATCCTGTGGACATCCTGTGGACACATGATGCACACAGGAGTGTTCTGGCCCTGAACAATATCAGACACGCACAAAAGAGCCTCAGTCATGTACATGCAAATGCAAAGGTGCCAGTCTTTCTACCTAACTCTGTTTGCATTGTCTAGTGTATGTCATAGGCTCATAATCAGAACTTCAAGTGTAAATAATTTGTATAGTGAATAAATTGTACCACAAACAAAACCAATGTTTATGAAAATGCAAAACATTCCAAATGCTATTATTTTTCATTCTAGAATCTAGCTGTTTACTGTGGTAGCATATAGATAAGAAATTTTGTTTGTTTTTTTGTTTGGTGTGGGTGGATGGGTTGGTGGGTGGGTGGGTTAGTGGGTTGGTTGGTTGGTTGGTTGGTTGGTTGATTGGTTGGTTGGTTGATTGGTTGGTTGATTTTGGTTTTCCTATACAGGGTTTCTCTGTGTAGCCCTGATTTTCCTGGAACTCATTCTGTAGACTAGGCTGACCTCAAAATCAGAGACCTACCTGCCTCTGCCTCCCTAGAGTACTGGGACTAAATGCGTGTGCCGCTACCGCCCAGCTTTGTTTGACGTCTTGAGACAGGGTTTCTCTCTGTGGCCCAGGACCATCCTGAACCTCACTGTGGAGCCCGAACTGGCCTTGAACTCATAGAGATCTGCTTTTCTGTCTCCCAAGTGCTGGGGTTAAAGTTGTGTGCCATCGCACCCAGCCCAAGAAGAAATTATGTAACAGGGTTTTGCATGAAGTGGACAGGAGTGGATCAGACTCTGACTATTCTCTTTCTCTAGTGGACAGAAAAGTGTTGACCCCATTGGGCCACAGACACCATGACAAAAATCCACTGAGAACACAAACAAGTGATAGTCAAGCCCCAGCAGCAAGTCCATCCCTTACAATGGAAATTGTGCTCTGGGTGTTGGCACTGCCTTGCCTGATATTAATGGGTATCTTTCTTTATCTCACATGGGGTTAAAAAAAAAATACCTGACATTCCTCTTGCTTTTGTAAGACTTGAAATTTTTTGAAAAAACTTTAGATCCACAGCAAGATTGAGAGGATGGGACAACTTCACATAATAACCCTGACCACTCCCTCAATAATACCTCTTCCCTTATCAACATCACTCACTAGAATGGTCCATTTGCTACAGTTTATGTGCATTCATTGGTAACTAATTCACCAAAGTCCACAGTTCACCTTAGGGTTAAGGTTACTTTCTGGGTCACTGTTGGTGGTTGATATCAACAAATATATGCTGGTAGACCCAATATCGCAACATTGTGTTGTTCAGGCTGGTGCCATTGTCCAAAGTATCCTCTGTGCTCTATAATATACTGGTAGATTCAGCATCACAGCATTGTGTTGTTCAGGCTGGTGCCATTGTCCAAAGCATTCTCTGTGCTCTGTATTCTCTGTGTCTCTCATCTCTGTCTCTGACACACACATGCACACCCCATACAGGTAGACTGGAAGTTGTTCTTGTCTCCAATACTGCATAAACCAAACATGATGGCACACACCTGTAAATTCACCACTTGGGAGGTAGAGGCAGAAAGTCAGCCTGGGCTGTGTGAGGCCACACCTCAATCAATCAATCAATCAATCAATCAATAAGCAAGCAAACATGCAGACACACAGTGGCAGAGGCTGGCAGCATCGAGCCCTCCTGTGCTCCTGATCTTCTAGGTCACATCGCTCTCTTCTTCCTCCAGGTGTGTGTTGGGAAACACTACCATCCTGGCCGAGTTTGCCACTGAAGATGAAGTCAGCCGCTTTCTGGCTCAAGCTCAGCCTCCTACACCTGCAGCAACCCCAAGCGCACCTGCCACAGGATGGCAGTCTCTGGAGACCAGCCAGAACCAGGCAGACCCCGTTGGACCTGCGCTGAACCTTTTCGGTGGGTCCACCGGGCTCGGGCAGTGGAGCAGCAGCGCTGGTGGCAGCAGTGGGGCCGATCTTGCTGGCACTTCCTTGTGGGGTCCCCCAAACTATTCTTCTAGCTTGTGGGGAGTCTCAACGGTGGAAGATCCCCACAGGATGGGCAGCCCTGCTCCTTTACTACCTGGTGACCTTCTGGGAGGAGGGTCGGATTCAATCTGAACTTAGAACTTTCAACTCTGACCTCGTGACCTTTTTTGGAACAGCAGCAGCACTAACTTGACCTTTTCGTTTTTTTTTTCAACTTGCAATAAATACATTTTTAAAAGGAAAAAAGAAAACGGAGAGAGAAAAAAGGTGGGTCATTGACAGACTGTCTGAGCACATAGTTGCCTCCCTTAAAACTTCAGTTTTTTCGTTTGGAATATGAATCCAAAAAGAGAACATATCACTCTTGAAATACTTGAATCATGAACGCCAACCTAGAAAGACAATGTGAAGCAAGTACACATACCATTTAAATTTAAACACAAAAAATTAAAAAAATTAGTTTCTAGTTTTTCACTTTTTTCATGTTATATGGAAGTTGTTGCTAAGAAACATATATACTGAAAAAAATAGCTTTTTAACTTTGTTTGCACTGGGTGTGTTTCCGTCCTTAGGTCTACCATGTTTGGGTGGGAGGGAAATTCAAAAGAATTGTTGGGGGAGGGGGGAGGGAAGACTTGACGGAGCCTCACTTTAAAAACAAAAACAAAAAAAAACTTAAAAAAAAAAGGAAAATTTTTGTGATTGGCTGGTTGATAAATACCAGTGTGTTCTGGCACATGTAACTGCCCAGGCATGCTTGTTCTGGTATGTGTGTGCACGTGTGTTCATGTGCATTTGTGTGCATCCTCCTCTATGTCTCTGTGTGCCTGCGTCCTGCCCTCCTCATCTCAGCCGACCCTGATTTCTCTGAAAGCTGCATTGCTGACAGTTCGCAGGCTGGCTGGCCGGCCATCTGCTTTTCATCTTTTACCTATGAGAACACAGGAGCACAGGAAGCTGCTGCAACTCAAGCCTCTTCGGGCTGCATTGAGACGAAGGGTGCTGTTCAGTGAGTAGAGCAGTCGCCGGGATATGAGGTTCCTCAGCTTTCTCTTGACCTAGTAGCAGAGCGGAGCACTGCCAAGGCCAGCAGTTGGGGCAGAGGTACCTCTTAGAGCACCTGCTGCTCACTTCTGTGCTGTGAAATGAGCTGTAAGTCCCAAACAGGCCTTTTTAAAAGCTACTTTGAATGGGAACAGAAAATTCAGTAATTTTTAAATCATGTGATGCTTCAAAAGCAGAAAAACTGTGTTCCCACTTTTATGTGATCAGGTGTGAGGATTTTTTAAAAAGGAATCAGGTAATGCAAACTGAATATTCTTATTGTTTATCATTATCATTTGAGGAAAACAGCAAATTGTGAGCAGCCTCCTGAAAGCATCGCAGCTACTCCCTCTGCTCCTCTCTCGCTGAGCATTACCTGTGCCAGGCCGTGGCGTGTTACAGCACCAGGCCATCACTGACAGAAACGTTTACTTAACGAATGTTCTTAAACCAGTGTGTACTTCAGGCTTCTCCCTTTGTTTCTCTGTGTTGTGTTTCCTGTGTATGTGGTTTTGCTTAGGCAGAAATAACTTAGCAAAGACTTAAGTATTGCACCTTGTTTTGGTTTTGACCTCTTTTTTCTTCCTTGTAATGTGGGGGGGGGGTTGTTTTGTTGTTGTTGTTGTTGTTGTTTGGTATTTAAAGACTTTTTTTAAAAAGCATCAATGTAGTAGTTCTCTGGGCCGAACAGGAGGCAATGTTTAATCCATAGTTATCAACAACATGTATGTACTATGTTGGAATCAAAATATATCAAACTGCTTATTGTGACGAGAGTGAAAGCAAACCTGAAGGGGAATCCTTACATACAAAATAGATGGGGGGAGGGGGTGGGGAGATGTGTGCGGGTAACATGCTAGCACTTGTGTGGATATCCCAGTCTGCAATGTACTGTTTGTTCAACATGAAGTGCCGACATTCTGTACCAGCAATTACCTGCCCATTCCAACCCCTGGTGGGAGCAGACCTCTGCTGTCCTCTGTGACTTGCTGCTATTGAGGACAAGGGAGTTTTTCTTTCTTTAGCATCTTCAGTGAAGGATACAACAATGCCTAATGTATTTGACTTTCAGCTTGTGTCTTTGTGTAGATGGGTATGGGGGGGTATGGATAGGAAAACGAAAAACAACAAAAAACAAACAAAACCAAAATTGCATGTAAGTGGCTTTGTGAGACAATGAGTGGGAAATTCTGTAGTCTTCTTGGCTTACCCCACTGAATATAACCCTGACTTCAGAAGAGGTTGACAGGCTTGGTTCCTGTGGGCACTTGTGCTTGCCAGTCTGGGAGCCCTTGGCAGGTGGGTGGGCAAATGAGTTTGAAGTTCTGCTTTGTTCCTGCAACACCTTGTTCACATGGACTCAGCCTTCCTCCTGCTCTCTGGTTTCCATCACCACCATCCCCCTCCCACCTCTGCCCTACAAAATGTCTCCTTCCAGCCCTGCTGACTCTCAGTGTTTGAGCAGAGCTGTGTTGTGGGTGGAGATGTCCAAGTGAAAGCAGCTTATATTCAGACATCTGCAGACTGAAGGCTAAATCTTAGTGTCTCCAGACTCCCAGGAGCCTACGGGGACTGTCCACTGCCGCTCTTGGTTCATAGCCTTGCCTGCCCTCTCTTCCTCTTTCCCCTCCTCCTCTTTCTGCCTGTTGGGTCCTTGACCTGCACTAAGGCTTAGTTGAGTTCCTTACGATACTACGGTGAAAGCCGGGTGCTAGAGCCCCTCTTGTTTACAAGACATAATGAGGGATTTGAAATACGTAAAAATAACACGAGAAGCTAAAATGTTCTTCCATCATAAGCTTAAAGGGAAAAAAAAACTAAAAAACTAAAAAAAAAGACCAAAAAGTGCATATATATATATATATATATACACATACATATATATATATATACACACACATATATATATACACATATAAATATATATTTTAGATGAAGACTAACTCTGGGAGCATTTAACAGTGTTTTTGTTTTTAACATTTATTTTCCTGCTTTAAAATTTGCAAGCATTCTCAGGAATTCTAGGGTAGGCAGCCAGTTTTTTGAAGATGGTTTATTTAAATGTATCTTATCCTAGATAGACAGCCGTTTCTTTCCCATTAGTAAACTTTTACAAGTTCCTGAAACTTCAAAAAGTTTAAATGATTTTTACTTACAAAAATGTAAAAAGAGAAGTCTCCAAATGTTGTTATCATACAGGGGAGTCACACATTTTAAGATACATAGAGATATTTTTTAAGAATTTAGCAGCAACAAGTAAATTCATTATCTTAACTGTGGGAGAAGGGTTAAGTTTTGTGAGCGCTGTCACGGCCTCCCTGAATGGGGTAGTGTTTGGTGTACATGAGTAGGATTGCCAGTACACTATAAGCTTCTGTGTAAGGCTGGGCTGACATCTCCCGTCATGTTTATGTCCTCAGATGCAACCCTTCTCCCTGTCTCTCTAGCCCCATCAAAAAAGAAAGGAATAAAGAAAGAAACAACAATTTAAGGAAAAGAATTGGCTCTAAACTGTTTAAGTAGTGTGGTTGTTGGATTGCTGAGAATCTATGTAAAGAGTTAGGAAATATTTTAAACAAATCTTAAATAGAAGCATTACTAAAGGAAAATTACCTATGGACTGTTCTGTTCATGAAGACTGTCTGTTTCACCTCCATCTGTTGCAGGAAGAGGAAACAGAAGAATCTAATAAGGAACAAGTGGTTTTGCTTTGTTTTAGCTCCCAGCTACTGTTGTGCTTGTTTTAAATGCTGTTTTGAAGATCTGCTGCTTACTGTCCCCATCCTGGGTGGTGGAGATGTGGAGTGTTTCCTTTCGATTTTGGTCATACCCAATTCTCCTTTTGTATTCCCTCCTGGGGCCAGAGGTCATGGCCACAGCTTCTTTCAAACTTTAAGCTTCCCAGTGGGAAAGAAACTCCAGCTCCACAGGTAAAGTGAGTGGGTGGGGTGGCTACCTGCATTCTCTGAAACCGCTTTCGTGCCTTCGCACATACACCCAGACATCCTGAGCAGGGGACAAGTGTGTATGTGCACGTGGTCCAACCACTCCACAGTTAGTAAGAAGCTTGCTTATAAAGGAAATCGGAGTGGTTCTGGACAGGCCCCAAAGGCAGTGGGCTAAATCAAAATAAACAAAAATTGAAGTTAAATACCTTTTTCTTTTTCTTGTTTTTTTTTTCTTGTTTTCTTTTGTCTGATAATGTGGGATGCCAAGTTCTTTCCTGTGTTGTGTGCCCTCCATAGGTGCTGACTTTTCCGTGTGTAGAAAGGTGACAGTTACAGTGATGGGGAAAGTATTTTTGTGCTGGGCCAGTGGAAGAAGGCTCCTGCTTCTCAACTTCTGTTTTCCTTGTCTTCTCCCTGCCCCTCCCCTTCTTCCATTTGTCACCTTTCTGGATGCTTTTGTTATTGATTGGCAATGACCCAAGAAGAGAGAATGTGGTGAGAAAGCCCTTCCCTTCCCGTGGTATTCTTTAGTAGGAACCCTGTCTACCAAGACATTAGGCAACTTCATTATGCATGGAAAAATTCAGTGAGCATACCCTTCCAGCACGTTCTGGCATATATACAGAGGCTTGCTAGTCACCACTGTACAGATTAGTTTGTGCTTGTAAGTGTGAGCTTTCTGTTTCATACTAGGTGTTCCTTGTGGGCTTTTTATTTGTTTTGTTTTGCTGTAAACAACTCCTATTTTTGTTTTTCCAGACAGTTTCTCTATATAGCCCTGGCTGTCCTGGATCTTGCTCTGTAGACCAGGCTGGCCTCTAACTCACAGAGATCTACCAGCCAGCTCTTTTAAATTCTTAATTAGTGGTAAGTAGACATATATATATATATCTATATATATACATATGTATGTATATATATGTATGTATATGTATATATCTCATGAGTATCACAGACTGGTTTCTGTCTGCCATATGAGTAGCCAAAAGAAAAGCACAAGTGGGGCAAAGAGCTGTCTTCCATCACTCGGGAGAACCTCTGCTGCTGAGACCCAGTGCCATGACCCCGTAGAAGGGTTGAGAAACACACAGGTCTCTGATATGCTGTTTAAAAAAAAAAAGAATAATCCATATAGCATCTCTTGGTCTCAGCCCTTAATCCTTGAACTTATTTCCCCTTTCCAACATTCATAGGAATGAATGTATAGCAGTATAGCAGTACTGGTCCACAAACAACAAAGATTCCAAACTGTATTCTACCCTGAGAGTCCCTGGTGAAACATGACCTGTGTATTGCCATTCAGTTAGTATCGCCAACAGGGGTATCGCAATGGCTTGTGTTCTAAGAATTTTCCCACTTCTGTTGTGAATGTAGCGTGTTCAAAATTGAATGTGATGTGAAAGAGGAGAAAGAAAGGGAAAAGAATTTCTGCAAAGAATTTGGAAGGGTTCCAGTAGTGTACCTACCAGAAACTGGACATTAACTTACTGCAAAGACTTCACTCCCTTCTTATAGTTTGGTGCTGGGGATGAAACCTAGGACTTTGCCATGCTAGGCAAGCACGCTCTATGCCTGAGCCACACAATTTCTCCAGCCCTACACTATCACTGTCATCCTTTTCTTAGAAGGGGTATGATTTTTGTAGGGTTAACAGCCAGATTCTATTTCGCCGACCTCAGATGCTGTGTACTTATTCTCTCATAATCTGCCATTTTGACTCTTAGTGTCTCTGTGCTGAGCAAATGTGTCCACCAAGCCTGCTTTCCAACCCAGTGTCCATAGGACATCTTAGCAAGCCTGCTTCCAATAGCCATCTCTAAGACTGAGGCACAGTTGAGTCTTTGTGTAGAGAAAGTCCAGTTCTTCCCTAGCCTCTGAGTTAAAATTTGGCATATTACTGCTTTGGATTGGCTTTTTTTGTCCTAACTATGAGGTCTTCAACTAGGAACAGAGACACATTCTTAGCTGTGAGTTTGATGTTTTGTTTTGTTTTCAAGAAACTTTATTCTGCAGGTGTTTTTGCCAGGTTTTGTCACAGTTCATGTCAGTGTATTGACTACACTTCTTAATGTCACTGCAAAGAGAAACCTTTTTCTTTGATCATGTCTGTCTTCTGTGAGTACAGCTAGGATTACTCTAGCCTTTGTGCAAGTGACTGTCCATCTTTAGATTCCAATGGCCATGCAGAGCCCCTTTGTTCTTTATCTACAAGGACAGGGCTACTGAAGACATCATCAGTCTTTAAGAAATCAAGAATGTCCCCCAAGTTTGTATGCTCCCCATAATAATGCCCTATAGCTTACAGCCAGTGCCAAAGATATGCTTTGTCAACAGAGATGGTTCCATTCTCAATCTTAAATTTGATAAAGGGGGTAGCCATACCACATTCTTTAGATTTGAAATTATCAACTCCAAGGATCTAAAAATATAGTAATAGTGAAAACTGATTATCGGTCCTGGCTTGGTGTTACACACCTTTAGTCCCAGCACTTTAGAGGCAGAGGCAAGTGGATTTCTGTGAGTTCTAAGCCAGCCTGGTCTACATAGCAAGAGAGCCTCTGTCTCATAAACCAAAACCTGAACATCAATCCTCGATAAACTGCCGACAGTACCCCACCACCACCAGTCCACACTGCCAAAGGCGGACAAGAACAAGAACAAGATACAAGATGATCAGAGAGGGGCACTAGTCACTGGAGTGCTAGGCTCTGCCAACTCAGCATCCACTCTGTCCCTCACGTGTATGGCCACCTGACTGAATCCTGAGTAGTCGGGAAGTATTTCCATCAATTAAATGGTTTTTAAGATAGTAGCAAAGTAGCTGGGCGTTGGTGGCGCACACCTTTAATCCCAGCACTTGGGAGGCAGAGGCAGGCGGATCTCTGTGAGTTCTAGATCAGCCTGGTCTACAAGAGTTAGTTCCAGGCCTCCAAAGCCACAGAGAAACCCTGTCTCAAAAACAACAACAACAAAAAATAATAGCAAAGTGACAGAAACTGCTGATGTTTGCCTCTTGGAGTTTAAATAGCTCTTTCTGGTCAGGTGCGCATGGATTTGTTTTCAACAAGAAGGGGCACATGCCAGGAAAAGGACCAGAGGCTCTGCAGAGCTGAGAATTGTTCCTCATGGTGACAGATTCCCCTTTCCATGGGAGGGGACAGGCCAGGTACACTTTTCATAAGCAAGAAATGTCCTGTTTTAAATAAAAAAGAAATAGCGTTTCCCTAGAGCGATATGTGCCTCTGCTTAGTTCTCACACTATGAGTAGTCAGTGCTTTGGAAATAAATTTCCAATTACATTTGACCTGTTTCTAGCCAGTACCAGTAAATTGGAATGACTTCTTCAAAAAGGGAAACCCTTCCTTCCTGTATTTCTCTCCCTTCTGACTTCCTGGACCCTCTTTCTGTTGGGTCATTCCCCACTGAGGGGGGGGAGCTGTGATGGGACTAAAGGCAGATGGTGCATCCTTACTTTATGTGACTTACAGCAGGAAAAGGTGACAGATGCTGAAAATGATGCCAAAAATGGGGGAGGGGGGGCTTTATGCAAAACAAACCCTTGGGAATCTTTCAAGAGATCACATACCTTGTAAAGGTAGGATGGTCACTCACCAAGTGATAGGTTTTAGCTTGAAACTTCTTTTTGCCATAAGTTTGGGATTATGTTACAATAGTTGTGTTTAAAACACTACCCCCTTTAAATCTTTTCCAAGGAATCTCTTAATTGTACTATTTCTGAATGTGCCTTTGTCAGTCCAGAGACCAACTGTGGTCTGTCAGAGTCTCCTGGCAGTCCCCAGATATCTGTTGGATTTTCATGAGCCCCCATTTTGCATAGTGTGGTTGTACTGAAGGGATTCTGGGTCTCCGGCTGGGAGGTTATGAGCAAAGCCCAGGTTAGTCCAATGCAGGTCATCTGTGTACATCTGTATTCTCTAGTTGCATGTTTGAGTGAATGTGTGTGTTTCTGTAAGCACTGGAGCAGTTGGGATGTGGTGATTTTGGTGACCTGTTCATGCATGTAGAGAAGGCATTTCTGGCTTTTTGCTGCAGAAGGTGGATTTTTCACCCTCTCTGCCTTAGGATGCCGTGGTCTTCCCAAATGCAAGTCACAGCAATGTTGCTACTTATGTGAACAGGGTATTTATTGCACGCAAAGAGAAAGGTTTTGAAAGAATCAAGACCAGTGTTTAAAAAAGAAAAAAAATCTCTAAAATCATATTGTAGTTCTTGAGAACTGTTGTAGTTAAACCTAGAAATCTATAGCCTCTTTTGTTTCATGTTTGTTTTCAACAACCCCACCTCTCCCACTCCCTATCTTCCACCATCCTCAGAGCTCCCCCACAGAGGAAAGCACTCTCCAAGGTTCCCTCCACTTCATTCAGGAAGACAAAGGGAGGCTTCACTCACTCCTGGTTGCCTTGGGATGTATTCTTATGCAAATGTGAATTTAACAAGAGGTTGTTGGGTTTGTTTTTGTGGGGTTTTTTGTTTTTTCAAACACAAAAAGGGTCCTTATGTGGTTATCCTTGCTCCATTTTGTAATCTGAGTTTGTAACTATGCATTTTCTGAAAAGGGGGAAGAGGGAAAAGAAGTCAGTTTGCATTTTTATGTTTTCCAGTTTCTGTGTCCATGGTATCCCCATGTCTGAGAAGGGAAGAGGAGGGGACTCTCACCAGGTCAGCATAGTGAGGGCAAAAGGGCCCTCCCAGACCCCGCCCTCTGGCAGGTCTAATTGCGAAGCAAATTCTGGGGGGATCTGCCATGTCTGTCCATCATTATGGTGCAGGATTCTTGATACTGGCCATGCAGTGTTAACCCAGGGCAGCCATGGAAAGTTAAAGGCTCCAGTATTCTCTGAACTCAGAACCCTTTCAAGCTCAGGAAACCATGCCACACTCTGCTGACCTGAGAGTTCATCCTTACATCATTTTGAAAACTCCTCTCTCACGTTTCTTTGTTGTCAATCATTGTAAAGGGAACCATTCCTAAGAGCTGAGAAAGAGGGCTGTTGCCTGCTGCTGATTGACAAGCAAAAAAAAAAAAAAAAAGGCTTTCCTTCCCTGTCTGCTATCTCTGATCCCTGCTTCCCTCACCTGTACTGAGCTGCTGTGCAGTGAGGTGTGGAGCACTGGAAGGCCTTTGTACTTCCCCCACAATTCCTTTGTCGAGTGGGACTGTGGTAAATCATGGCACCTGCATTACCCTGGTCTAGGCATTATTACAGCACACAGTATGAGAAGTGAGAGGCGTTCAGCCTGTATCCAGTGTTTCCACACAGCAGTCTCTGTTATGTTCACAGTACTGTAATGGGTGACAGACTTGATCACAGTCTTTTTGTGTCTGTGCGAGGTTGCACAGGCATGATCTTATCAGGGTTCCAAATCTGCTCAATTGCCTTTAAACAAAGCAAAACAACAAGAAAATCCTGATGTTTCAAGTGTCTGATGCAAAACGATACCTCAAGGTACATTTGCCCTGCAATGTAAACCCTTCACTCCTCCTTTCTTAACATCAGTGAGCTATTCTTTTTTTGTTTTGTTTTTCAAGGTAGGGTTTCTCTGTGGCTTTGGAGGTTGTCCTGGAACTAGCTCTTGTAGACCAGGCTGGTCTCGAACTCACAGAGATCCGCCTGCCTCTGCCTCCCAAGTGCTGGGATTAAAGGCATGCGCCACCACCAACCGTCGAGCTATTCTTTATAAAATAAGGATGTGTAAATAACCGGATAAGTCTTTGAAACATTTTCTTTGCTGTGAAAATAACCCTAAAATATGATACTTGCATTTTAAGCCGTCAGAAGTTTCAGATCTGAATTATTTGCATGTTAAAGAAGAAAAAGCAAGATAGGTCAGTGGGGGTAGCTTTGGGTTTATGGGATGGCTGCTTTCTCCCAGTGTTCCTCCTCCCCACAGCACAGGACAGCAGACCACTGGCTATACATGCCCTAACTAGGTGCCATCTATTCTAGCACCAAGGTCCCAGGGTAGGGAGTGTCTGAATTTCTCTCTTCCATATATGTTCCATCCCCTCCAGGAACTTCAGAAGGTTTTGTACCCAGCACTTGAGTTCTTTGCCCATTTTTGTTCACATGCCCACACTTCTTTCCCTTTAGTGTGGTTCTTAAGTTCCCCAGTGGAGCTCAGTCCCTGGTATTGCAGTCTATCCTGTGGCTTTTTCAGCAATGCTCTGGAAGTACATTTCTTACTTAGAAGGAAACTCAGCTAAAACCCTGTGCATCCTCAGAGCTTCCTCCATGCTGCTTAAAGCTGACATTCTTAGAGGAAACACGTTGATACATGCTGCTTGTGAGGGCATTGACAGCTGCTGCCCTCCTAGACTTGGGCTCCCTTGAGACAAGGTTAGAAGACTCCCTTTTTTATCCCACTTTAACTCAAACCCTATCTGTCAAGCTCTTTAAGTGCTCTCCCTGATCTTGTTCACTGACGACTTCCTTTGAGGGAAGAATCTTGATGAAAGTGCATGGGCATCCCCTACCCATCTTCTGACTGGCACTGTCCACTTGGATTTTACTTCTGTAGTTTGTCTGGAGGCCCTTGCCTATCAGTGTGCTTCCTCTCATCGCTAGGGTTCCGCCTGCCCTTGTTTTCCTCTCTGATGTTCCCAAAGGGCTTCGCTGATGTCTGCACCTCTTTCCTGGGATGTCCCCTTCCTCCACCCTTTGCACACACCAGTGACCAAAGTGTATGCAGTGGTTTCAACACAAGACATCAAAATGGTGCAGGCACCTCTAGTGTGCTCACAGACATGTGCACAAGATTCTGCACCCTTGGCCTTAATTTCAGCACGACTTAAGGTGCAGGAACATTTTTAACAGGTTTAAAAAAAAATCTCTTCTGGGAGGGAAAATAAAGCAGATCCAACTACTCAACCATGCCCACTCCCCAACTCCCCACCATCTGTTTACTTCTCATTCTGCATCCAGCCCTGTTCTGAGCAACCAAAACCAATAACAAAAGCAACCTGAGGAGAGGTTTCTGGACTGTTTTATCTTTCTCCCTTTCGATGGAGATACAAATGCTGCTTTGGGTTCTGTAATCCTAGGGGGCTATGTTTACATAGTGAAATTCATTCTACCAAATCAGGAAACAGTGAGTGGGAGGCCCTTCAGCAAGCGGTCACTGAGGCTGAACCAGAGGTGAGAGGACCTGGGGAAGTGGTAGAGGAGGAGAGAGATCCTATTTAACTCATTGTGACACCCTGTTCACTTCCTCCTCTCTGCTCTCAATGGCCCTCTTTGCCCCTTTAATCAAAAAGGTTCAGAGAAAGGCACCAGAAGGAAGCTGAAGTTTTAAGAGGCAGCTTTCCAACTTTGCACACAAACAGAAGGTACCGCAAAAATCCTCTCATCTGAAACACTCAGCAGAAACAACCTGTCAAAAGGACTAAATCGCTGCATATGTTGATGCTCTCTGCAAGTTACCTACAAGTGTTTTGTTTTCTTATACTTGAAATCGCTTTTACGATATTATTTTGGTGACTTTCTTTTCTCTCTTCCGATGGGCAGTAGAAAATGCAGGTGATAGTTTTACGGATGTGAGGGGAGAAAAGGATGTGGCATTGTCTTTTTAACCTAGAGGTCCAGTCAGACTCCCATATGGCAAAGTTGCTCATCTTACTGGTTTAACATGGACACAGAAACTAGGCACTTTGGTGGTTCACTTGCACGGCAGGCCAGCCCCCTTTCTATATTTTATTTTACTTTTTTAGTATAGTGGTACTTAAAATCACTGGTTCACTTAAAAAAAATGTTAAACTCTACTAATGTACAAATAAGCTGAAAAGTTGCATTTTATGTGTATTTTTTGCCATAGCAGGTACTGTATTTCTCATGCTGGATTTCAAAGTGTATATATATATATCTATATACATATGTATGTGTGTGTGTATATATATATATATATATATATCAAAAACAAACAAACTGAAGGGTGGTGTTTTACCGGGTTATGACAGGTTGAGTAATAAGGAATAAAGTCGTAGTCATTTCATTAAAACTGAGAGATGATGTAACGCATATAGAAAAGTTTTCTGAAGGGTTTTTTTGGGGGGGCTTTTAAACAGCTTATTTTGTTTTTGTTTAGTTTTTATTTTATTTTATTTTGAAAAGATATGATTGTATTATGTGCAACTCAGTTGCTTACATTATAACTACAAAAATATTTTTGAGTTCCTGGAAAAAAAAAGAAAAAAGACTAATAAATGTGTTTGGCTGCTAAGCATTTACTATTGTGGTTTCTGGATTTATTCTGTTTAATTTGCACTGACTCCTTCAATACACACACACACACACACATCTTTTCCCTCCCATCCCTTCTGGTCCACACAAAAGCATGCCAGAAGTTCTACATTTGAGTTTGAGCCTTCTTCTAAACTAGTCTGGTCAGTCTGTTTCTGCTGTTTGCTACCTGTCATGGAGTTGGTGTTACCTGCCATGGTGCACTGAGGGTCATCTTTTGCTATTGCCTGGTGTCTTGTTGAGTCCTTGTTTATTTATGTTTGCCCTAACTCTGGGGTAGAAGAGGAGAGAAGATGTCTCTCTGCTGCTGTTAGCTGCTAGAAAGGGAACTGAGCTCTCTCAGACAGCAGCAAACTCTTCAGAAACACCATGCTTGACACTGTCTAGTGGCTGTGTGGCATTACATGAAGCCCAATGGAGTTCTGCGCTGTTCGGAGCATGCCACATACGTGCACCCATTTAATGGACACTCACCTCTGCTGCTGGTAAAACCCACGGTGGTCAGAAGTCATTTGAGCACTTAAGTGGGGTGGGATCCACCCAGCTGTAAAGTCCATGCTTTGTATGTGCAAGGCAGAGTTCAAAACCTAGCACCACAAGAAAGCTCAGAAGGACCAATGCTTAAAAGCACTTGGAATCATCTTACATACCATCCAGTTCATTCTTCATAAAGATTGTAAACACTGGCCAGGTATTGTGACTTACACCTTAATCAGAAAGAAAAAGAAAAAAGCCTTCGGATGTAGCTCAGTGATAGTGTATTAGATCCCGACTTTAATCCCAGCTTTCAAAACAGAAGAACAAGTTTATAAACACTGGGACATGTTTATAAACAAGCCCACATCTTGTTTAGGTTTTAGTTTGACAAATAGAAATTGGAAAAAAACAAAAACATGAAAATCTTCATTGCCAAAGACTTTTAAATTTCAACCAGCAGGGTGAATGTGCAAATTGTAATCCTGGGTCTTAGGAGTTAGAGACAGAAGGACCAGTTGTTCAGGGTCTTTCTTGACTATACAACAAGTTTGAGCACGCCTAGGCTATGTGACAGCCTCCTTTCTCACATGCCCACAAAGAAGACCCATCATGTCTTAGGGCATCACCACTCCTTCCTCCTGCCTCCCAGCTATATACCGGAAACTTGTTCCCAGGATCCCAGCTGTGCTTTGACCATGGCATTGCTTCCTGTCCTTCTGGCTCTTCTTCTCTGATGATGTCCTTTGCAGAAGTTACATTCCATAATGTCAGGAGAATGCTGTTTAATGCCCATGAGCTCCACTGCCCCTCTTTTCCTGACATTAAGCAGTTTCTGGTGGGAAAAGGAGGCAAATATGTAACCTATAAATGCACACTTAACTTCCTGCCACGAGACCTGGACACTTCTCAACTTCCTGAGTTTCTCTGATCTGTTCATTTTGCCACTGTACTCCCAATGACTGACCTTTGCCAAGTCCCAGCTTCTCAGGAGGTTGAGGCAGGAGGATTCCTTGAGCCCAGGAGATAGACACTAGCTTGGGCAACACAGCAAGAATATCTTCCTCTCTTTGTTTTTTTGTTTGTTTGTTTGTTTGTTTTGTTTTTTAAGACAGGACCTCACGGGCTGGAGAGATGGCTCAGTGGTTAAGAGCAGTGTTTGCTCTTCCCAAAAAAGTCCTGATTTCAATTCCTGGCAGTCACACGGCGGCTCACAAACATCCGTATTGGGATCTGGTGCCCTCTTATACCTGCAGAGATACATGCAGACAGAACACTGTTTACATAAATAAGTGTAAAAAAAAAAAAAGACTGGACCTAGTCAGGCAGCCAGACTAGCCTGAAATGCCTTATGTATCCCAGGCTAGCTTCAAACACTTGGGTCCTCCTGTCTCAGCCTCTTATGTGCTGGGATCACAGGTATAAACCACCACACCTGGTTTTACCACTGCATTAGCCCAACTGATTTTTCATATCCAGTCCCCTATACCCTTCTAGTTTATATGTAACTGGATATATTTCACAGTATAAATATGATAAAGCCAGCCGGGTGTTGGTGGCGCACGCCTTTAATCCCAGCACTTGGGAGGCAGAGACAGGTGGATCTCTGTGAGTTCGAGACCAGCCTGGTCTATAAGAACTAGTTCCAGGACAGCCTCCAAAGCCACAGAGAAACCCTGTCTCGAAAACCAAAAAAAAAAAAAAAAAAAAAAAATGATAAAGCCACATTCCCACCTTTAGTGACATACTAGTAGAATAACACCTGTGCTATCCTTATTTCTAAGAAGATTTTCACATGGCTTCCAAGTACCTGTACCCCGCCCCCAGACTCACTACCTGCCCTCTCTTATACTCCAGCCTGATTACATCCCGCTGTTGAATTACAAGGCCTCCCCTTTGTATAGAGCCTATGGATGATCCTCATGTGTAATAGCATGCTAAAGCCAGAAAACAGCCTGTGGTGACCACCCACACTTGTAATCCCACCACAGTAATAAACCTGCCTGAGGCTGAGAAGCAGAAGGACCCCCTCAGGCTTGAAGCCAGCCAGGACTAAAGGTAAGACCCTATCTCAAACATACAAAAAAGTGTTTGTTTACATTTTTGTTACATGTATGCATTTGGGTTGGAGATGTCAAAAGACCATTTTCAGGACTGTTCTCTCCACCATGTAGGCTCTCGAACCTGAGACTTAGTTATCAGAAAGCCCCTTCAACCACTGAGCCATCTCTCTGGCCCCAAGGTTTTTATTTTATTTTACTTTATTTTTTGCTGGTTTGTTTTTTGAGAACAACGCTGAAAAACAGGACCTTAGGTGGGAAAAATATAAGCCAGAGATGCAGATCAGTGATTAGATGCCTGCCTACTACATACAGGGCCTAGACTGAGGTCTAGTGAAGGAGGAAGCAGTTATAAACACAGCTGCAGATGTAGGTACTAGTAGCTCACTCTTGTAACCATAGCAGTAGGGAAGTGGGGGCATTAGGATAGAGGCTAAAGGTCATCCTTGGCTGTGCAACAAGTTTGAGGCCAGACTAGGCTACATGAGATCCTATCTTAATGAAAAACAAGAATAAAAATGGGACGGAGAGATGGTTCAAGGGTTAGAAGCACTGGCTGCTCTTACAGAGGACCTGAGTTCAATTCCCAGCACCCACATGATGGTTCACAACTGTCCCTAACTCCTCTTGCAGGGGACACAGTGCCCTCTTATGTTTTTTGTTTTTTTTTTTAATATTTCATTTATTTATTGTGTATACAGTGTATGCATGCCAGCAGAGGGCACCAGATCTCATTCAAGGTGGTTGTGAGCCACCATGTGGTTGCTGGGAATTGAACTCAGGACCTCTGGAAGAACAGTCAGTGCTCTTAACCTCTGAGCCATCTCTCCAGCCCCAGTGCCCTCTTTTGACCTCTGTAGGCATCAGGCCTGCACATGATGCATATACATACATGCAAGCAAAACACACATTAAAAAATGAATAAATCTAATTTAAAAATGTTGAAGACTTGGTCTTTGAATTAGACCACAAGAAAGGAGGAGGGAGTAAAACTCCCTGGCATGCAGAGATAGCTTAACAATTAAGAACACTGGCAGCTTGCAGGGTGGTGGTGGTGCACACCTTTAATCCCAGCACTCAGGAGACAGAGGCAGGTGGATCTCTGCAAGTTCAAGGCCAGTGTGGTCTACAAAGCAAGTTCCAGGGCAGCCAGGGATGTTACACAGAGAAGTTGTCTAAAAACAAAAAGCAAAAAAAACCCACTGCTCTTCCAGAGGGCCTGAATCTATTGACAGCACCCACTGGTGGCTCACATTGTCTTCTGGCCTCCTTAAGCACAGTGTGTATGTAGTATGTGGTACACAGACTTACATGCATAAGACCCATACACAGGCAGTGGTGGCGGCTCACACTTTTAGTCCCAGCACTAGGGAGGCAGAGGCTGGCAGACCTCTGTGAGTTCGAAGCCAGCTTGGTCTACAGAGTTCCAGGACAGTCAGAACAGAGAAACCCTGTCTCAAGAAAAAAAAAAAAAGACTGAAGAAGATAGGAAGAGGGAGGAACAGAAATTACAATGCAATGCTAGAAAAGCAGAAGGGAAAGACAAATTGGTTGAGCTCATTGTCCCAGGTAGAGAGCCATCATCTCTTGTCTTCCTGACTCACTGTGCCCTGGCGAACATCCACCATATTTTTCTGGTGAAAGTCCTAAATGCCAAAAGATTTAAATAACTCGCCCAAGGGACAGGGCCAAAAAGTAAGGAAATGCTGGGAATGGTTAGTGAGGAGACAGCCAGGAAGCAGGGCGCTCCACACTAAACAGACCCTGAGGCAGCTCTTGATGTTTAGCGCACACACACACACACACACACACACACACACACACACACACACACACACACAGAAAAAAAGGGGGGCACTGGAGAGATGGCTCAGTGGCTAGGAGCACTGGCTGCTCTTCCAAAGGACCCCAGCCCACAACTGTCTATAGCTCCAATTCCGGGGGTTCTGGTGACTTCACTGGCATACATGCAGTAAGCCACCAATGCAAATAAAAACAAAAACATTAAAGAAAACAGCAGCTAAGCATTGGACCACCTCCAGGAGTCCTGTTGAAGAGAGAGAGGAAGGATTGTATGAGCCGGAGAAGTCAGGGTCATGACAGGACCCACAGAGACAGCTGACCTGAGCTTGCTGGAGCTTTCCTGACTCTGTAGACCGCTAAGGAGCCTGCATGGGGCCAACCTAGGCCCTCTGCATGTGTGTGACAGTTGTGTAGCTTGGTCTGTTTGTGGGGTTCCTAGCAGTGGGGTCAGGACCTGTCCAGGGTGAGCTGGCTTTTGGGAACCCATTCCCCATGCTGGGTTGTCTCTCCCAACCTTGATGCAGGGGGAGGAGCTTGGTACTGCCTCAACTTGATGTGACATGGCCTGCCCCTTTCTGAATAGAGATTGCAATTGGATAGGTGTGTGTGGGGGGATGTAGAAGGGAGGTTGGGGGAGAGAAAGGAGAGGAAGCTGGTAAGTATATAAAATAAATGAGCCGGGCGTTGGTGGCACACGCCTTTAATCCCAGCAC
This sequence comes from Mesocricetus auratus, assembly GCF_017639785.1. Taxonomy (NCBI): domain Eukaryota; kingdom Metazoa; phylum Chordata; class Mammalia; order Rodentia; family Cricetidae; genus Mesocricetus; species Mesocricetus auratus. The sequence continues at coordinate 83,927,640 of NW_024429194.1, read as the reverse complement.
TTGGGAGGCAGAGGCAGGCGGATCTCTGTGAGTTCGAGGCCAGCCTGGTCTACCGAGAGAGTTCCAGGACAGGCTCCAAGACAATACAGGGAAACCCTTTCTCTAAAAACCAAATAAATAAATAAATAAATAAATAAATAAATGAGAAAAAAAACAAACGGGGGGTGGTGGTGGTGGTGGTGGTGGTGCGTGCACACTTTTAATCCCAGAGCTCAGAAGGCAGAGGCAATCAAATCTCTGTGAGTTCAAGGCCAGCCTGGTCTATAGAGTGAGTTCTAGAACAATCAGGACTGTTATATAGAGAAAACTTTTCTTGGAAAACCAAAAAAAAAAAAAAAAAACCAAAACCAAACAAACAGCTGATCATGGTGACCCATGCCTTTAATCCAACATTCAGGAGTCAGAGACAGGTGGATTTCTATAATCACAGGCCAGCTAAGGTCTGAAATTGACGCTGTCTCAAAAGAGTCAGTCAGAGAAGGAAGTAGGACCAAGTAGAAAAAGTTAGAGAAGGCCAAGTGTAGCAGAGGCAAGCAAGAAGGCTTGTAAGGCTCAGAATAGCTGACTTCAAAAGGATGTGTGAGGGGAGAAAATAGTGAGCCACTTTGCTACATCAAAGCAACTATACCGCCGGGCGGTGGTGGCACACGCCTTTAATCGCAGCACTTGGGAGGCAGAGTCAGGCGGATCTCTGTGAGTTCGAGGCCGGGCTGGACCGACAGCCTCCAAAAACAATACAGAGAAACCCTGTCTCGTAAAAACCAAAAAAAAAAAAAAAAAAAAAAAAAGCAACTATACCCCTGAACCAATCCACAGTGTGCTCCCCAGGAGCCCTAGTCCAGCCTTCTGCTGCTCAAGGACCTTGGGGGCCAGGCATGTGTAGTTTTGTTTGACGGACCAAGTATTCTGGAAGAAGTCAGGTAAAGGGAGGCACTAAGGAGCCATGGAAAGAAGGCTTGAGGAGGCAGCTACAAGGGAGACTGGGGAGGAGGGGGCAGTGTTCAGATCTAAGGTACCATGCCTGTTTCTGTGTCTGAACTATGCTTCTCTGGGTGGGTATTTGTCCACCTATCTATTGTTTGATGAGTATGTACTCAGTCTATGCTAGCGATGGTGCCAGGTACACGTTACCAAGGCAAACGATGGGATCTCTGTCTCTATCACAGTGGTTCTCAATCTGTGGGTTTCATGGTTGGGGGTCACCATGAGGCACTGTATTAAATGGTCGAAGCATCAGGAAGGTTGAGGGCCACTGCTCTATCAAGATTGCTGGGGGCTGGAGAGATGGCTCAGAGGTTAAGAGCACTGACTGTTCTTCCAGAGGACCTGAGTTCAATTCCCAGCATGTATCCCTTGCAGGTCAGAAGAGGGCACCAGATCTCATTTCAGATGGTTGTGAGCCACCTTGTGGTTGCTGGTAATTGAACTCAGGACCTCCGGAAGGGCAGTCAGTGCTCTTCACCGCTGAACCATCTTCTTCAGCCCCAAAGGCAGGTCTTTGTTGTTATTTATTATTACTGTTATTATGATTATCTTGCTTTGCCCTTTCCTGTACAAATATAGAAGTCAATCGAATCTTAACGTATTAGTTTTTTTTAATGTATACGATTTTCATCTTTATTCTGCCACAGAAAATTTGAATTGTGAGTCTGATTTGTTCCCCATTGGTCACGCATTGGGTAATTCTGAGAGGCTGCTGCTCTGTGAGCAGGGAACCAGCACGCGGGCTATGAGTTTATCTCCCGCGGGACTGCAGTACTGCCGGACTCCACTAGGGCTCCTTCTTGGCGTCCCTAAGAATGCTTCTGGAACCTTCCTTTCCGTGTTAAAGGCTAGTCCTAATGTGTGTTCCTCTGGTGGATAAACTGAGGCGGCACAGAGAGGGGCATCGACTTAGTAAGCCTCGACCAATGGAAATAGCGCTGACCCTCGGGCAGGGATGAGCGACACTTGACGGACCGCCTAACTCCTGGGGGCGGAGCCATGGAGGAAGTCCCGCCCAACGTGCGCCCAGGCTTCCGCTTTTGGCCCTGCTGCTCGTGTCGGCCCGTTCCGTGTTGAAAATGGCTGCCGCCGGAGACTGTGGCGGTCCTGAAAGCTACCGTTCTCCGCTGGCGTCCCGCTATGCCAGCCACGAGATGTGCTTCCTGTTCAGCGACAGGTACAAGTTCCAGACGTGGCGGCAGCTGTGGCTGTGGCTCGCGGAGGCTGAGCAGGTAACTGGCCGTGCCCCGTGTCGCGAGGGAGGTCACAGCCCGGGTACCTGTTGCCTCGGCAACAGTCCCGGAGACCTGCACATCCCTCGGATGACTTCAGGTTTTGGGAGTTGGTTTCCTTCCACAGCATAGCTCGAGTGGCATGCTAGTTAAACCTTGCAGGCTCGGGGGTGGAGCGTGGGGACGGCCACGCGCCCGTGCATACGTAAGAAAAAACTTTTTAAACCGCGTAGCAAACTTGGTGATTTCCCCCCACCTTTTTAGAAAGAGGTATTTTTATTTTTTTGGTAGAAGTGCTTTGCCTTCGTGTGTGCATGTTCACCACGCACTTACAACAGCCTGTTGCAAGCTGCCATGTGGGTCCTGGGAACTTAACTTGGGTCCTCTGCTAGTGCCCTTAGCCACTGAGCCATACCTCTAGTCCTTGGTTTTTCTTCTGGTAGTGGACAAAACCAAGTCTGTACAAAACCTAGGGTTGCCCTAGGTTATCCAGCGAGCTCCTGACAGTAGAACTGGGATTTGAACCTGGATGCATTCCAGAACCTGAGCTGAGCCCGCGGTGCCTTTGAAGTTAGTGACAGCTTTGGACTCTTGTTTCTGAGCTGCTATTGCCTCTTATTTGTATGTATTTTCTCTGAGGTGGGAGGATCTGGGCAGGTGTTTATTACAGAGGATTCCTGGGTTTGTGGGGTTGTTTTGGTGGTGGTTTGATTTGGGGTGTTGGGGGAGGGGATTGGCTTGTCTGTCTTTTGAGGTAGCCTGTCTCTGTAGCTTGGCTGGCCTGCGGGCTGGCTTCAGAGTCACAGAGATGGGCCTGCCTCTGCCTCCCAAGTATGAGATTCAAGAGGATCAACAACACAGCCACTTTAATAGTTTCTCTTACACGGGCTGCAATATTGTTCAGTCCAATTTTTTTTCTCAGACAGGGTTTCTCTGTGTGGTCCTAGCTGTCCTGAAATTTGCTCTGAAGACCAGGCTGGCCTTAAACTCAGAGATCCGTCTGCCTCTATCTCCTAAGTGCTAGGATTAAAGGCGTTCGACGCCACTGCCTGTTCTCGGCCCAGTATTTTTAAAAATGGGTAGAGGAAAGAGGTTTTCCAGAGAAGGTGAAGGAAGCTGAAGGGGATCCAGAGAGCTGTAATGTTTCTCAAGTTTAAGAAAAGGTTAGCAGTAAACTTACCAAGAACTCAGTAACTAGGAAACAAACCTTCATCCTGCATTCACAGTCCAGCCCCTCACTGTGCTTCCAACATCACATTTCCCAGTGCTGCCTTCTGGCTTCTGCTCTGCCTTAAGGCCTTTCCAGTAGTCTTAAGGCACGGAAGAAAAGCTGTGGGCTGGAGAGGTGACTCAACACAGCAGCTAAGGACTTGAGTTGCTCTTGCAGAGGACCTAGGTTGAGTTCCCAGCACTCATGCCACGCAGTTCTAGGGATCCAACATCCTCTTCTAGACCCTACTGGTACCTGCTGCACTCATGTGAAAGACCACACACACACACACACACACACACACACACACACACACACACACACACACACACACACTGTGTGTGTGCGTGTTTTATTTTACTGACTTTTGAGGTTATAATATAATTGCATAACTTCTCCCCTCCCTTTATTCCCTCCAACCTTTTCCACGTAACGCCCCCCTACACACACATACCCCTTGCTCATTCCTAAAGTTAATGAACTCCTTTTTCGTTAATACTTGTTGCTGGTATGTGTGTTGTAAATATATACAAACAACCTGCTCAGTCTGTATAAGGATACTTGTATGTGTGTTTCCCAGGCTGACTTTTTTCCCCCCTCTTTTTGATTTTTGAGACAGGGTTTTTCTGTGAAATCCTGGCTGTCCTGGAACTCATTCTATAGAACAGGCTGGTCTCGAACTCAAAGAGATGCACCTGCCTCTGCCTCCCCAGTGCTGAGATGAAAGGTATTGGCTGGCCTAGGGGAAGACTGCTCTGCTCTCAGCATTCCTTAGCTGGCTGCACTTCTTTTTTAGGGTTAAGGCCTCATGGGCTTTACCCTTTCCATGTTAACATGGCTACTGGTATCATCCTTGTTCAGGTCTTGTTTCTGCTGCCATGTTGGTGAGACTTCATGGGTACAGCTTCTCTGACATTTCTTTCTTTTTTTTGGTTTTACAAGACAGGGTTTCTCTGTATTGTATTGTCGGTCCAGCCCGGCCTCGAACTCACAGAGATCCGCCTGCCTCTGCCTCCTGAGTGCTGGAATTAAAGGCGTGCGCTACCACTGCCCAGCTTTCTCTGACATTTCTAGGAGACATCATCTCCCAGCACATCCCCTTTCCTCAAGCTCTTACAGCCTTTTTGACCTCCCTTCCACCCGTGATCTCTGAGCCTTATGTGCAGCTGTGCTGTGGCTGTATTAGGTGGGATTTGGCTTCACAACTCTGTTTCTGTAGTAGTCTTAGTCCATTAAGAGAAGTCTCTTTATATGTGGGTATAAAGACAAATATCTAAAATGTAGTTTGCAGATTGTGCTGGTGTAGTAAATGGCCAATGTAGGTTCTCCAGAGTCCATAACTTCACTAGCATGGGTAGTTGGCTAGGTTTCCAGAACTGGGCATGATTCCCCTTCTGTGTGAACAGGTCTTAAGTCCAGTTACCACCAAGGAATTCATACCACTATTGCACCCTTGGGGTTATGATGCCATGCTGGTCATTTTTTTTAAAGATCTATTTATTATGTATACTGTGTTCTGTCTCCGTGTATTGCCTGCAGGCCAGAAGAGGGCACCAGTCTCATTACAGATAGTTGTGAGCTGCCATGTAGGTGCTTGGAATTGAACTCAGGACCTCTGGAAGAGCAAGCAGTCAGTGCTCTTAAGCTCTGAGCCATCTCTGCATCCCCTGTGGTTCATGGGCATCATAGTTGGATAGGACTATTGGTTGCTTTCTGCTTTTGGATGGTGCCTTCTGGTCATACATATATAAATTTTTTAATCTTTTAAAAAATTGTTCCTTGCTGGGCAGTGGTAGTCAGTGCCTGTAATCCCAGCACTCAGGAGGCAGGGGCAAGCAGATCTCTGAGTTCAAGGCTAGCCTGGTGTACAGAGTGAGTTTTAGGACAGCTAGGGCTACACAGAGAAACCCTGTCTTGAGCCCCCCCCCAATAGTGTTTCTTTTTTTTTTTTTTTTTTTTTGGTTTCTTGAGACAGGGTTTCTCTGTGGCTTTGGAGACTGTCCTGGAACTAGCTCTGTAGACCGTGCTGGTCTCGAACTCACAGAGATCCACCTGCCTCTGCCTCCCGAGTGCTGGGATTAGAGGTGTGCGCCACCACCGCCCGGCTCTCAATACTTTTTCTTATAAAGGCTACTTATATTAGCTTATTGACTTTCCTTTCTTTCTTTCTTTTTTCCTTTCCTTTTTTTTTAAGCCCCATCGGATAAGTATTTTTCTTATACCTGTTTCATAGCTGAGGAACTGACGCCTGAGGAACATAAGCTATTGGTTCCCTAACAATAGAGAGTAGGACCTTACATGCGGTGTGCTTTGTGTTGTACTCTCTCATTCATCTGATACCCACGTTCTGTAGATGAGGGCGTAGTGTGCAAGCCATGCTGGAGTCACTGGAGTTTATAAGTGACCTCAAGCTGAAACTGGAGTATAAGGTTATCTGCTCTACATGTTGTTGAAGCATACATAGCTGTGGATGAGGATTATCTGTTAAGAGCTTTGAGTTAGTAACAAAGCCAGCTGTGGTGGTCCACACCTTTATTAAAGCTTTATTTTTACTTTACTTTTTTATATGTAGTTATATATCTATATGTGGATATGTGCTTGGTTGGGTGTAGGTGCCAGTGGAGGCCAGAGGATCCGGGGAGCTGGAGTTACAAGGGGTTTTGAGCAGCACCATGTGGGTGCTGGGGACCAAAGTCAGGTCCTCTGCAAGAGCAGTGAATGCTCTTGACTGCCGAACAACCCCCTAGCCCGGCACAGGTTTAATCCCGGCACTCGGGAGGTAGGGGGAGATGAATCTCTGTTAGTTTGAGGCCAACCTCATCTCATAGCAAGTTCCAGGCCATCCAGAATGCACTGAGACACTGTCTCAAAAAGAAAAGAAAAGAAAAGAAAAAGTAGTAGCATACATCCCATAATAACTGGTTGAGTTGGGGAAATGATGAGGTCCTAGAGAGAGGGTTCAGCAGTTGGGAGCCCTGGCTGCTCTTCCGGAGAACCCAGGTTCCTTTCCCAGCAACCACAGGGCAGTTCACAACATCTGTAACTTCAGTTCCAGAGGGTCTGATGCCTTCTCTGGCTTCCTCGGGCACCACGTGCACATGTGAGATGTATACCATACATACAGGTAAAACATAAAATAAAAATAAATCTTAAAAAAATGAGAAATGACCCAGTGGTGGTGGGTTATTTAATCCCACTGGATTAAAGGCCAAGGCAGACAGGTCTCTGAGTTCAAGGCTAGTCTGGTCTACAGCATTCCAGGACAGCCAGGACTGTACAGAAACTGTCTAGAAAAGCAAAATGAGAGAGAAATGAAAGATTAGGAGGAATACAAGGGACTCGCAGCATCAGAAGTATGGATCTGTATCGATGGGGGGTGGGCACACATGGAGGTTACCTGACCAACCTTTGTGGAATGGGTTCTCTCCTTCCACCTCTGCAAGAGTTCCGTGCTCTCCTTGCAAGTGTTTTAATAGCAGAACCAGGCTTGTTTCCTTTGGAGACTGTTTGACGTGAAGTCAGAATTCTTCTGTTTCTCCATCCCAGGCGTTGGGACCACGGATGAATTACATAAACCCAGCATTATGGAATTGTTTGTTGGGTTGCTGTAAATACGTCTCAGATGGAAAGCCACCACACTTTGTGTCCTGACGAGTATTAGATAATAAAAAGAACAAAAGTTTCTTCTTGTGCAATATGCCTTAAGAGAGCTGAATGGGTTAATTAAATGTGTGACAATGTCATATATAGTGTTCTAGATAAAACCAGGCTAAAGGAACAGCATTGACTGACACAGGATGTTTTACATGGATGTTAGAGAAGGGCTTTCTTGATGTCATTTGAGCCCAGAGACGAGAACAAGAGAGGCAGGAGTTCAAAGTCTACGTCGGAACTCTGTTGCTTCTTGTTTGGGAGTTTTCTTAGAAAATTCCTCCATGCCTCCTTCCATACCCCATGTATTTGAACTTGTTACCTCAGGTTTTGATTTAAGAGCTAGTTCATTTTACATACTTGAACATAAAGGTCACCGGACTTTGTTTTGCCTATTCTGCAGACCCTGGGTTTGCCTATCACAGATGAACAGATCCAGGAGATGAAGTCAAACCTGAACAACATTGACTTCCAGATGGCAGCTGAAGAAGAGAAGCGCCTGCGGCACGATGTGATGGCTCACGTGCACACATTTGGCCGCTGCTGTCCGAAGGCTGCAGGCATCATTCACCTTGGTGCTACCTCCTGTTACGTTGGAGACAATACAGTATGAGCCTATGCTCTTTGCCTTTATAATGTATTCATGTGTTTTTGTTTGTTTGGGTTTTTTTGTTTTTTGTTTTTTCAAGACAGGGTTTCTCTGTGTAGCTCCTCTGTGGAGGCTGTCCTGGAATTCTCTCTGTAGACCAGGCTGGCCTCGAACTCACAGAGATCCGCCTGCCTCTGCCTCCTGAATGCTGGGATTAAAGACGTGTGCCACCAATGCCCGGTATTTGTGTGTTTTTAATTTTCCAACTTACCAAGGGCCTTTATAACTGCTGTTAGTTTCTGAAATGATAGTATTACAAGTTCTTTGTAACTATTATTTTATGTGTTTGGGTGCTTTGCATGAATGTCTGTCTACTATGTGTACACAGTGCCTGCTGAGTGAGAAGCAAGTGTAGAATGCCTTGGAACTGGAGTTACAGCAGGTTGTTAGCTATCGTGTGGGTGCTGATAACCGAGCCCAGGTCTTCTGGAAGAGCAGCCAGTGAGTGCATTTAACCACTGAGCCATCTTTGTGGTCAGCCACTGTTCCTGCCTCTAGGTTCAGAAAGCTGACCTGTACATGAGTTCATAGAACATTGAGTCATTTGGGTTTGACTTCATTATTCCCGGTTCTACCAATGAGAAAATGTAAAGGATGGTGTAAGAAATAAGTGGTCATTACACAAGTAGAAAAGCCAGGAGCTCTGTGGGTTGGGGGCGTGGAGTAGAAGGGTCATTTGGATCCATAGCCCCCAGCCTTAGAAACATTAGTGAGGCTGCCTCTCAAAAGTACACAAGCCCAAGAAGAACGGCTCAGTTAACACTTGAAGATGAAGTTTTTTGAGACAGGGTCTCACTCTGTAGTTCAGGCTGGCCTTGAATTTAGAGATCCTCCTGCTTTTGCCTCATGAGTGCTGGGATTAAGGGTCTATGCCACCACCCAGCTTTTAACTTTTGAGATGGGGTCTCAGGACATGGTTGTGTTATCTAGACTGGTCCTTTGCTGGGGTGCTCTTCCTGATTCAGCCATCTTGGGTAGCTGAGTACAGGTGGATGCCACTGTGGCCAGCTCCTTTTTAGTGTTAAATAATGCATAATTAAAGGTATCTTTGTGTAATTGCTCAGATATGGAAGAATAATCTCTTAATTAGGTTTTTTTTTTTTTTTTGGTTCTTCGACAGGGTTTCTCTGTGTTGTTTTGGAACTCACTCTGTAGACCAGGTAGACCAGGCTGGCCTCAAATTCACCTGCCTCTACCTCCCGAGTGCTGGAATGGAAAATATTCTTTATTTTATTATCCTTTTTTTATTTTTGGTTTTTCGAGACAGGGTTTTTCTGTATTGTTTTGGAGGCTGTCCTGGAACTCACTTTGTAGACCAGGATGGCCTCGAACTGACAGAGATCCACCTGCCTCTGCCTCCCAAGTGCTGGGATTAAAGGCGTGCGCCACCAACGCCCGGCTGGAAAATATTCTTTAATTACATATATTTACTTATGGGGTGGTGAATATGTAGTTATGTTGTGAGCTTGGGGGGTTAGAGGGCAACTGTGGAAGCTCCCTTTCCAGCGTGTAGTCCCTGAGATGCAGCTCAGGCTGGCAGACTTGGTGGCAAGCACCTCTGCCCACTGAGCTCTTCTGCTCGTTCCAGTAATGCTGTGTCTCCAAGATTTTTGTTTCATCAGGGTGTGTTTTGGAGTTTCCCAAAATACTTTCCCTTCCCTCTCACAAGAGCAGCTAGAAGGCTTGTGGGTGTGGCTCAGTGGTGGGTCACTTGTCTAGAATTCGTGAGGCTCTAGATTCTTTCCCCAGACTGGGGAAAACAGAAATCCCAATTTCGTAAACGTTCATGTTCTAGATCGTGTCTTCCTGTGCTAACAAGGATAAATGAACAGGGCAAGGTGGCTTAAACCTGTAATCCCAGCACTCAGGAGCCAGAGGCAGGGCGATCTCTGTGTGTACAAGGGCAGCCTGTCTAAATAGCGAGTTCTATGACAACCAGGAATACACAAACCTTGTCTCAAATAAATAAATAAAAAGGTAAGGAAAAAGTAGGAGAATACTGATGGAATGTGCCATAAATAAGATAAAAGTCCACAGACTTACACCATACATTGGACAGTAAAGGTTTTGTTCTTATGGGTCCCAATAATGCATTAGTCATACTGTTCTGGAAATTGCTCCTCACTCCTGTAGCCAATGCTAATCTTTAGCTTGAGCTTGCTGTGTGCAAGGATGACCTTGAGTTTATGATCCTGCTGCCTCCACTTCTCAAGAGCTGAGATTACAGGTGTTTGCCACTATTCCAAGTTAATGATGCTGGGAATGGAACTCGTGGCCTTGTGCATGCTGGGTGACTATTCTGTCCATGAGCTGCATCCCCAGCCTAGCTTGACACGGCTTAATGTGAAATCATTGAATTTTCCTTTCAGGACCTGATTATTCTGAGAAATGCATTTGACCTGCTTTTGCCAAAGGTAAGATTTTGACCGAAGATTCCTATCAGTTTAGGTGCCTCATAATAGGAGTGTTCTGAAATTATAAGTGAATCTGTGCAGTGTCGACACCTAAAGCTAATGTTCTCAAGTCAGACTCTGTATGTCATCTGTGGAGTTAATTGTCTCTTCTTAGGTTAAAACATAAGGTACAGTGGTTACACGTCTTTAATCCCACAGTGGGGGAAGAGAGGTGGGTGGATTTCAGAATTGAAGGCTAGCCTGGAAGAGTGAGAGTGCTTTTTAAAGTACAGCCTTTTAAATGTCGCAGGTGCAACCAGAGATGAGTTGCTGGAGTATTTTGTTCAGGCCATGATTTATTTTGCAATAGTCTTAAAATAGTTTGTGACATGTTAAGGAGTTGACTCAGTTTTCAAATGTTGGCTCTTAGGATCCTTGCCCAGGGTACTTCAGGAAACAAAGGTGAAATGACACAAGTCTTGCCTTCCCTGAGCTCTAGGTGGAATTCCATGTTAAATTTTGTGACCATGTAGCTGAAGTTACATAAAGAACTCAGTTAATTCACCTTCTTCCCCCCACATGATCTTTCTTGTAGCTTGCTAGAGTGATCTCAAGGCTTGCTGATTTTGCTAAGGAACGTGCTGATCTGCCCACCTTAGGTTTCACACATTTTCAGTAAGTGATGACTGCCGGGGAAGTGAACTTACTATGTGTGTGTTGAGGCCAGAATCTCAAAGCATAAGTAGATATCTTGGGACACTGGTTGGAAATGTGCCCGAAGCCTTGATTAGAACCTTTGTGGGGGCTGGAGCTGTTGCTTTGTGGGAATGTGATTGTTTGGCATGCTTGAACTCTTGAGTTCAACATCCAGCATGGCAAGAAGAGTAAATAAGCTACACTGAAACCGTGGGTGGAGACATAAGCCCCTGGATGGCCTGAGGTAGGATAGCTCGAGCCCATGTGTTCTAGCCTAGACTGGACAACAAAGTAAGACCCATCTCAATGATGAAAAATAGAACTTTGTAATAATCACATCCATCTATCTATCTATCCATCCATCCATCCGTCCGTCCGTCCGTCCGTCCGTCTGTCTGTCTGTCCATCCATCCATCCATCCATCCATCCATCCATCTATCTATCTATCTATGTATCTATCTGTGTGCAGCCATGACAGTGCAAGTGTGGGGGTTAGAGGACAACTTGTAAGAGTCCATTCCTTCCTTCTGTGATGTGGTCCAGGGATTGAACTCAGGTCATCAGGCTGGGCAGTATCACTGGCCCAGGGATTAGTAGTTTGTTTATGTTTGTCAAGAACAAAGACTTTTTTTTCTTTTCTTTTTAATGTGTGTGCATGTTTCATCTGCATGTATGCATGTTTTATACCATTTGCATGTCTGATGCCCAGAGAGACCAATAAAGGGCATGAGACCCCCTCACACTAGAGTTATAAATGGTTATGAACCATTGTGTGGAATGGAGCCCAGGTCCTCTGGAAGAGCAGCCAATGCTTTAACCACTGAGCCATCCCTCCAGGCCTCACACTCCTTTTTATTCTTTCCTTATGAATTTAACCCAGGGCTTGAATCCAGACTTGGAAAGCATCATGTCAGGAGATTATTTATGATATCGCTGGAAACAGTCTAAGTGACTGTACTGATGAGAATAAATAATCAAATAAAGTATGGTATGCAAGAGGTTTGAGTAATATCCAGTCACTAAAATGTTGCTCATAAGACAATATGAGGGCTCTGGTGGTACACGTCTTTAATCCCAGTACTCAGGAGACAGAGGCAGGCAGAGTTATGAATTTGAGGCCAGCCTGGTCTACAGAGTGAATTCTAAGTTAGCCAGGACTACACAGAGAAACCCTGTCTCAAAAAAACAAAAGACAGTGTGGAAGTATGCTTAAGTTTATGTTATGGGGAAAAAGAGAAACTTAAATAATACAAAAAGCAAGTGTAGTGATACATTCCTTTAATCCTAGCACTGGGAGGCAAGGGCAGGTAGATCTCTGTGAGTTCAAGTCCAACCTGGTCTGTATACAGGTTCCAGGCCAGTCAAAGATACATAGAGCTTTTCTGAAAGGAAAAGAAGAAAAAAACCTGTAGAAAAGTTATCACCTTGTTAATTTGGCTACCCTGGCTTAGGTAATAATAATTAACTAAAAGTTTCCTCACTTTGGTCTGTGTATTAACAAGAGCTCTCCTAGAGCTACACTCTAAGCCCCGTAGTTTCTGTTTTTCATGTTTTATTTTGTTTGTGGCAGGTCTCACTGTGTAGCTCTGGCTAGCTTGAAACTCCTGTAGAGACCAGGCTAACCTCAAACTTGAAGAGCTCTGCTTGCCTTCTACTCCCAGTGATGAATAACAAGATTAAAGGTGTATGCCACCTCACCCAACTCCAGGCCTGTAGCTGATTTTTAGGATATGTAAGCACTTCTATGGTTACTAAATACAGCCCTAAAAACCTGTGTCATCTTTGGAATGCTAAACTATTTTTAGTATATTTATAGTGTATGATAATTAGCTCCTTAATTTCATATCTCCATCAGTGATCACTTCTGACACCTGCCCCATCCTGGCAAGCACAGTACTGATTTTTGTCTGTAGATTTGCTTACCTTAGAGACTTCATCTAAATGGTATCATGTACAATATATGACCTTGTGTAGATGACTTCTTTCCTCTAACATGTATCTAATAGTCAAGGTACATCATTTCTTCTTATGGCTAGTCAACATCTTATTCTATAGATGTGCCTTATTTTGTTGGCCCATTCATCAGTTGTGAGCATTTGGGTTGGCATTTTACAGCTGTCATGAGTAGTGTTGCCATGGACATGTCCACACAGATCAATCTGAGTGGGAGTCAGCAAGGAAGTCTTGTTTATGATGTCCTGGTGTGTCCTTTATATAGTGATGTGATTAGATGTCTCTGGCTGTCTCAAGCATTTCTTGTCAACCTCTGGGAATATAACCATCAACCAAACATGCATTGTCCTTGGCCTTTGATTCAGATACTTCAAGGGGCTGCTGATTTAAGTCAGTAATCATGTTTCATTAAGATGTATGAGGTGCTGGGCAGTGGTGGCGCACACCTTTAATCCTAGCACTTGAGAGGCAGAGGCAGGCAGATCTCTGTGAGTTCAAGACTAACCTGGTCTACAAGAAACCCTGTCTCAACCCCCACCCCTCCCCCCCAAAAAAAGGCTGTATGAGGCTCTGGATTCCATCCCTGGGACTTTGAAGTAGGGGGGGAAAACTAATTTTAAAAAAATATTTTTTGTATTGTTTTCAAGACAGGGTTTCTTTGTGTATCCCTGACTGTCTTGGAACTTGCTCTGTAAACCAGGCTGGCTTCAAACTCTGAGATCTGACTGCCTCTGCCTTCTGAGTGTTGAGATCAAAAGGCGTGCACCACCACTCAGCCTTAATGTGTACTGGGGCCTATGGGTGGAGGTAGGAGGACAGTTTGCAGGGTCTTGATTCTCTCCTCCCACCCTGTGGGTACCAGAGACCAAACTCATGATGTCAGACTTGTCAGCAAGCACCTTTACCCATTGAGCCATCTTACCAGCCCACGGTTCTATTTTGTTTAAAGATAGTGTTTCCTTGAGTAGTAAATACATGCTGGCCTCAAACCTGTGTCCTTAGTCTCCCCAGTGCTGGGATTATGGGTGTTTAAAACGGTTCTTGGTAAAGCGCTATGCTAGCACCCCTTTGTATATAATTTGTAGTGGCACTGATCTTTACTAGTTTCTCTGGTTGTTACATTATTCCCTTTCTAGCTGGTAATGGTAGCTGTTAGGTGCAGGTCGGCCTTGAGGTGGGACCTCTGGGTTGTCTTTGTTCTCCTTCAGGCCTGCTCAGCTGACCACTGTCGGGAAACGCTGCTGCCTTTGGATTCAAGATCTCTGTGTGGACCTCCAGAACTTGAAGCGTGTCCGTGATGAGCTCCGCTTCCGGGGAGTGAAGGGCACCACTGGCACTCAGGCCAGCTTCCTACAGCTCTTCGAGGGAGATCACCAGAAGGTATTCCGGGGACCAGCAAAATGGATACTTGAGGAAATTGGTGGAAGGAGAACACCAGTTCCTGCAAGCTGTCTTGTTCCCATACTCATGTCGTGTGAATGTGTGTTCATACACACACAAAATAAAAATATTTAAAGAATATAATAAAATAGATGCCCACAGCGCATTCATCTCTTAATGTATGTAGTACCCCAAAAAAAGAGAGTCTGAAAGTGACCTAAGGGACAGCTTGCCTCTGGCTTGATAGGATTGATCTAGAATGTGTTGGAAGAGGTCCAAGGCCTAGCGGGATGACCAATTGAAGTATATCCAGACTGTATGCCTACATTCACTTTTTTCCCCCCAAGACAGGGGGAAACCTGTGTAGCTTTGGAACCTGTCCTCAAACTCACTTTGTACACGATGCTGGCCTCATACTCACAGAGATCTGCTTGCCTCTGCCTCCAGAGTGCTGGGATAAAACACATGTGCCGACACCACCCAGCACTCTTTTTTTTTTTTTTCAATTTATTTTATTTTATGTGCATTGGTGTAAGGGTGATCTCCTGGAACTTGAGTTACAGACAGTTGTGAGCTACCATGTGTGTGGGTGCTTGGAAATTAACCTGAGTCCCTCTTCCAGAGGACCCAGTGCTCTTTTATTTTTTGGTTTTTCAAGACAGTTTTTCTTTGTAGCCTTGGCTTTTCTGGAACTCACTCTGTAGACCAGGCTGGCCTTGAACTCACAGAGATCTGCCTACTTCTGCCTTCTAAGTGCTGGTATTAAAGGCCTGCGCCACCACCACCCAGCTTTTGAACACCTACATTTCTAACAGGATGTGTCTTGTCTTTCTTAAAGGTGGAGCAGCTGGACAAGATGGTGACAGAAAAGGCAGGGTTTAAGAGGTATACACCTGGGGGAAATGCTGGCTCCCTGTTAATGATGGGCCTCTAGATTCAACTGTTTCTTCTTTTCCTTCTCCTCCTCCTCCTCCTCCATGTGTATGTGTATAAATGTTTTACTTGCATGTATGTCATAAGAGGGCTTTGAATCCTCTAGAATTGGAATTACAGATGTGCTGTAAATCAAGTCCAGATCCTCTGTGAGTGCAACCAGAAAACTTACTGCCAAGATGTCTGTGTCTCTGGTCCCTTGTTTGTTTGTTTGTTTGTTTGTTTGTTTGTATGTTTTATGTGTGTGTGTGCTTTGTGTGTATGTCCATATAGCATGTGTATGCAGTGCCCATAGAGACTAGAAGAGTGTCCCTAGAACTTGCCGTTTCAGACAGTTGTGAACTGAGTGCTGAGTATCAAACCCAGGCCCTCTTCAAGATCAGATGACACTGGATGTCGTGGGGCACACCTTTTATCCTGGTGCTGTGGAGGCAGAAACTGTCCTGAGTTCCAGGACAACCATGGCTACATAGTAAGATCCTGTTTCAAAAAACTAAAAAGAAAAAGAAAGCAAGAAGTGCTCTTAACTGATGAGCCATCTCTCTAGCCCCCTGGTTTCCGTACAGTAGCTTTATGCCTATTGCTGTTCTGTTTTGGGTTTGTTTGTTTGAACTTGAATTCACCAAAGTCCTCCAACCTCAGCATCTCATGCTCAAGAATTACAGTTGTCAGTTGCCATATCTGGAAGTGTCATTGGTTTTGTTTTTTTCCTGGGACCGCTCAGTGAGTTAGTGTAACTCTAACCACCTATGTTGAGCTTCACCAGACTCCTCCATGATTCCTTTTCCTCAGCATCTCCTGGAGCTACAGGGGACATGGGCATTGTAGGTTCTGCCTCACTCTCGGATCAGAACACTTTGCTGGGGACTAGTAAACAGGGAAAACAGCTTTATTCAGGAGCCCATTGTCAGCATAACCGAACATACCAGGGAGCCAAGTCATCACTTAAGATCAGTTTTGGTTTGTATGTGTCGCAGTGACTTTTTGTTGTTGTTGTTGTTTTGAGATAAGGTTTCTCTATGCAGACTTGGTTGTCCTGTTGCTTGCTATGTAGACCAGGTTGGCTGGCCTCAAACACAGAGATGTGCCTGCCTGCCTTTGCCTCTATAGTGCTGGGACTAAAGGTGTGTAACACCACACACAACTGTTGTTGTTCAAGAAAGGGTTTCTTTATGTAGCTCTGGCTGTCCTGGAACTAGCTTTGTAGACAAGGCTGGCCTCAAACTCACAGAGATCTGCCTGCCTCTACCTCCTAAGAGCTGGGATTAAAGGCATCACCACCACCAGGTGACAGTCACATATTCTAACATAGATCTCTTTTGCTGGGCGTTGGTGGCGCACGCCTTTAATCCCAGCACTCGGGAGGCAGAGGCAGGTGGATCTCTGTGAGTTCCAGACCAAGCCCGGTCTACCTAGCGAGATCCAGGACAGGCTCCAAAACAATACAGAGAAACCCTGTCTCGAAAAAAAACCAAAAAAACAAAACAAAAAAACATAGATCTCTTTTGTGTTTATTTCTAGAGCTTTCATCATCACTGGACAGACCTATACACGAAAAGTGGACATTGAGGTGCTTTCTGTGCTGGCCAGCTTAGGGGCATCAGTGCACAAGGTAATTGTGACAGCTTGTAGGGTGGGAACTTTTAAGGAATCCTCAGACAAACCCTAGCAGCCCTGGGCTTTCAGTTAATTGTATCTCTATACATTAGTCATAACAATTTGGTACCTCTGAGGAAAGACTTTAATTGAGGTGTGCTAAAGGAAAAGAAGTTATTCCTCTATCTACAACATATTCATCTTTTGAAGGAGATGTTAACATTGAAATTCCCAAGCCAGGTATAGTTGCATATGCCTGTAATCCCATAACTTCAGAGGGAGAGGCAGAATTGTTTCAGGGTCCTCTTTGGCTACATAAGAAGTTGAAAGCCATCCCATGCTACACGAGACCCTGCCTTAAAGAGAAAAATCGGGCATCATGATGTCTTTCCATGATCTAGCTATGTCTCTTTCTTTTTGCACTCACAAGTCAGGGTCTTGCTGTGTGGCCCAGGCTAACCTCAGACTGACCTACTTGCTGAGGTTATAGACACACTGCACACTCAGCTTCCTGATACCTTACACTGTTCTTTGGTTGAGAATGTTTCTGTTGCTGTTCTGTGGTGCTTGGAATCCCAGGCCCCATGCATTCCAGGCAAGCACTTCCCTACGGAGCCACCTCCCTAGTCTAACTCTTTGCATTTGTCATCTCTGCTTTTCAAGAGCAGAGAAAAGCCTGAGTAGAAACTCTCTGGGGGCTCCTAGGTGGGCAGGGCTGGCCTTGAACTCAGCAACAGCACACACTAAGTTTATCTCCTGCCCAGGAGTGTCACCTGCCCAGCAGTGGTGGCTCACACCTTCAATCTCAGCATCCAAGAGGCAGGTGGATCTCTATGAGTTTGAGGCCAACCTGGTCTACAGAGAGTTCCAGAACAGGCTCCAAAGCTACAGAGAAACCCTGTCTGGAAAAAACAAACAACCCAAAAAGAGCTTATCACCTGTGTGCCTCTGGCCTGACCCCAGGTTCCCTATGTAGCAAGCATAATATGATGCCTGGTCTGCCTCCACAGATTTGCACTGACATACGCCTCCTGGCGAACCTGAAGGAGATGGAGGAGCCCTTTGAGAAGCAGCAGATTGGTGAGTGTAAAGTAGAGACTGCTGGAGGTGGGTGGACGTCCCCATGACTTCTCAGCATGCACCTAGCAGATGCTCATGCACTGCTATCCCAAGACGCCTTTCTGCCTTTGCATCCTATCCTCTTCTGTGGGCAGGCTCGAGTGCAATGCCATACAAGCGGAACCCCATGCGCTCCGAACGTTGCTGCAGCCTGGCCCGTCACCTGATGGCCCTTATCATGGACCCACTACAGACAGCCTCTGTGCAGTGGTTTGAACGCACACTGGATGACAGTGCCAACCGGTCAGTGATGGGGGCAACACATGGAGCACAATGGGAGGAGAACTAAAGGAAGGAAGCAGAAAGACGATTTGAACATGTCCATTTTCTTCTTTACCCTCAAGAAGCTTTGATTGGAGCAGTGTGCTTGGTGCTATGCCCCTAGTGCAGGGATTGGAGAGTGACTGCTTACAGCTCAGGAAGGGAGTGTTAAGATGTAGTTCAGTTATAGAATGCTCTTGCCTAGTGTGCACGAAGCCCAGGGTTCCATCCCCAGTCCCTCCTAAAAACCAGATACGGTGCTCTCTGTGAGGACAGGGTTGGAGGCAAGAGCATTAGAAGTTCAAGAACATCCAAGTCAGCGTCCACCCTGGCCTACAGACATAGACCCTTAAAGGATAATTAGGAACCACATGAAGACACAGACAAGAGGTCATACAGAGGTACCTAGTTGGCCCTGTATGGAGCCCTTTTGGCTAGGGTATGAACACAGGTGGCAGCTAGTCTATAGAGAATCTAAAGGCCCCAGAAGGAGTCTAGCTTTTGCTATGTAAACCTGTTTGTGTCCTCCTCTGTTTCATATTTTTTAAATTTAGATTATGTGTACGTGTATTTTGCCTATATGTGTCTGTTTGCCTGTGCACCATGTGTGCCTGGTGCCCACAGATCAGAAGAAGGTATTGGAATCTTTGAGCTGGAGTTATGTATCATGGAAGCTGGCCATGTGGGTGCTAGGAACTAAACCCAGGTTCTTGTAAGAGTAACAAGCATTCTTAACTGCTATCTCCTATATATGTTAAATAATCTGTAAATTACACATCATACCTGATACTGTGTAAATCCTGGGTGAATAATTGCTGTCATTGTGTTATTTGGGGAATAAAAGAAACTGGCTGCCAGAGTAATTTATTTTTCCAAACTTTATTGATCTCTGGGTAACAGAAGCCCTGGTTGCAAAACTCTCAGGTACAGAAGGCTGTGGTAGTGGTAAAACCTAATTCAGATGGCCTGCAGAAATTCTCCAGCATCACTGAGGGAGTCCTGTGTACAGGCAGCTCTGAACAAGTTAGACCATGGAGATGGAAAGGAAAGGTATGAGTCAGTCAGTCACCTGGCAGCCTAGGGGCCGACTGGAGAACTTGGTGACGTCTACTCAGACAGGACCCGCTGCAGGGGGGAACAGGTTGGTAGCAGCGAACAAGAGACAGGGAGGGAATGGCCAGTTCCTGGTGGAGTCTGGGATGGGTCTTAGGTGTAAGGTCTGCTGCTTGGGCAGGCAGTGTGGACTAGAAGTGAGATATGGGGGTTATGAGGACATTGGGGTGAGTGACATCATGAAACTGAAGGAAACTGCCCAGAGTACATAAGGCATGAGAAGCCAATGGGGCAGCTTCATGGGACACACCTTGTGTGTCTCTGACATTTGATTAACTGAATGCATTTGTTTCGTAGACGGATCTGTTTGGCTGAAGCATTTCTCACTGCAGATACTGTATTAAATACCCTACAGAACATTTCTGAAGGATTGGTGGTGTACCCCAAAGTAAGAGGCTTCTGGATTTGGGAAGGGGAGTGCTTTGGAGTGAGTGTATTGGAGTGCTATAGGCTGGCCCAGGGGAAGTTCTTCTACCAGACCTCACTCTTGAGTCCAAGACAGCAAAAGAAACCAGATCTGTGTAATTCATAGATGTTCATACAGACCAAGGAAAACCCTGAATTGTCTTGACTTATGAGCAGCTCAGGTAGCCAGGCAGAGAAAGTGGCATCGGCTGCCTTGTTGTTGTTGTTTTATTTTGTGAGTGGGTTTTTTTTGTTATGGTTGGTTGTGGCTGGCTTTTATTGTTTGAGTCAGGGTCTCTCTGTGTAGCCCTTGCTGATGTGGAGCTCACTATGTAGACTAGGTTGGCCTTAAACTCACATAGAGTGTCCTTCCTGGAATACTGGAATTAAAGGCCAGCAGCATCACACCTGGCCATTTGCTTTGATTTGGGTACCTGAACCAGATGGAGTCTTTTCCATCATGTAGTCATTGAAGTAGGGCAATGAAATTTAACTAATGGAGGAAGGGTAAATGATGTGTATGAATGTTTGTTGCATGTACGTGTGTGTATCATGCATGTGTAGTACCCATGAGGAGACAGAAGAAGCTGACATCCCTTAGGACTGGAGTTACAGGTGATTCTGAGCAGCCATGTCATTGTTGGGAACCAAATAGGAACAAGAAGCACTGAGCCAGCTTGCCAGCCAGATTGGGGTGTGTGTGTGGGTGGGGGGGTGTTTTGTTTTAAGATGTGTGTGTGTGTGTGTGTGTGTGCGCTTGTTGTTTTTCCGAGACAGGGTTTCTCTGTGTAGCTTTGTAAAACGGAACTCAGAGATCCGCCTGCCTCTGCCTCCTGAGTGCTGGAACTAAAAAAGGCATGCACCACCAACGCCCAACTTACATTGGTAGTTTTAAGGGGTGTTTTCATGAAGCTGTTTCTGAAAGTTTACTTAAAGACTTTTTTTTTTCCAAGAAAGGGAGGGAGGAAATCTGGATTTGTAAGAAAACCAAGAAACACTGTCCTTAGGGAAGCATTGAATCACCCATCTCTGTCAACAGTGGTAGTTTATAGCCCTACTGTGCATTTTCCTGATCTACTGGGTATACTCTGTGGCTTCATAATGTTGAGACATGTGTCTTGGCCCTTCTAGGTAATTGAACGGCGCATTCGGCAAGAGCTGCCTTTCATGGCTACAGAGAACATTATCATGGCGATGGTCAAAGCTGGGGGCAGCCGACAGGTATGTTAACAGAGAATCAAACTGGGTACAGTGGTGCATGCCTTTAATCCCAGCACCCAGGATGCAGAGGCAGATGGATCTCTGAGAGTTCAAGGCTAGCCAGGGCTACACAGAGAGACTCTTGTCTCCCCCCCCCCCAAAAAAAAGGTGAATCAGAAAAAATGGTTGTCATCTGTGTTGTTCTTTTGCTGCAGCTGAGGGCGAGTGAAACACAATCCACCAAACTTCCAGAAAGCCACATGGAGTTTATTTGGGAAAGGGAGCAAAGGGAGGGAATGAAAAGGCAAAGAAGAGGAAGGAGAGAAGAAGAAGACAGAACAGGCAGCAGGCTCTTGCTTATATAGGGAACGGTTTAGAATGAGTCTCTGCAGTAGACGTTGTAACTGGAGTCATGGAGATGCCGTTGCCCAGCTCCGCGCGGCCCCAGTTCCACTTGGTTTCTGCATGCACAGCCCTAATGCAGCCACCTAACGCATGCATGATGCAGCCATGCAACCTTTGACAGCTGTCAGTGAGGAACGATCACCTGTCAAAGATGGATCCTGGGGCAAGGGAAGGTACCCCAGAGAAGAAAGATCCCTGGGCCAGGAGAGAGCCTGAGGATTAGAGAGGCCCCACAACCAAGAAAGGTTCCCTAAGGAGAAGACACAGGCCCAGGAGGGGAAACCACGGGGAGAGAGGAGAGAAGTTGGGTGCAGGGACTGGGCAGGGTTGCCCAGGACCCAGGGAGAGGGAGAAGCCAGGATATCAACAATTCCACCTCTTATTAAAAGCTGGGAGATTAAACAGGGGTGTCAAGTAGGGCAGAAACATGGGGTGCCGGATCATCAAGACTGCTTCCAGCTGACTTAGGGGACATTGACCATCTTTGGCCAGGGAAGCTGGGGTGCTGCTACGTCCTGGGGTAGCTGGTTGTTTCATTGCAGTCCAGGCTGTGTGAAACTCTCTGTCACCTCTTAGACCTTTACATTCACTCAGGAGGCACAGAAGGTTGATTTGAGGGCCCCTGGACATGCTTGATGGTCTTTGTGTCTCCAGATCCATGTCTACTGGCTGGCATTCCTGCAACAGCTGCTAATTGGTTGGATTAGGAGTTATTGGGGGACACATAGAGAGGAGATGGATGAGCAGGATGTAATTAGTAAAAGCAGGAGAGTTCAGATCAGCCTGAGGGGAGAAAGAGGTTCAGGAAGGAAAGCTTATAGGGTTCCCAGTCCGGCATAGTGTGGTTGTAGGGATGAAGCCTCATTCTTCTGAAATTGGGGACAAGGTAGTTTGACCTCAGTGTCCTCCGAAGTTTAAGGGAACAGGGTCCTGTTGCAGATGCTGTATATCGGAGTTGAACTTCAGGTGGAGAAGTAAAGGGTTTGAGGCGGGATAAGTGAATCCAGTTGGGGAGGCCCTCAAGTTTAGCAGCTGTTGGAGTTACCAGAATCACCTTGACCCTGCCATTTAGGGAAAAGGGGTAAGGAGTGTTGGCCCCCGATGTTAATCGGGGATGCACAAGGATTGGCACATGGTTGAGGTAGGGAGTGGTCAGTAAAGTCCCATAGGAGGGAACAGAGGTGATGGAGGAAGGGTGTAAGCAGGTGATCGGGGAGAGGTGAGAGTTTAGGTGAGAGGCCAGGTGTTAGAACCAGCCACCCATACATGAGTTCAAAGGGTGAGGTGGAAAGGGGTCGTTTGGAGAGCCCTGAGCCTGAAAAGAGCCAGAGGCAAGAGTTTAAAGAACGGTTAGTTCACCCTACCTTCCCTGAGGACTGGGGTGATAGGAGATGTGAAAACGCCAATGGTTGCTGAGAGCTTTAGATAAGGTTTGGGAGATCTGAGAGGTGAACTCAGGACCATTGTCTGACTGAAAAGAGGCTGGAATTCCAAACCAGGGAATAGTTTCCCTGAGAAGGATGTCTAAGACTGTCTTGACTTTTTTATCAGTTGGAAATGCCTCCGCACACCCTGAGAAGGTATCAACTAATACCAGGAGATATTTGACTCGTCTGACTGTGGGCATGTGGGTAAAGTCAAGTTGCCAGTCAGTTCCTGGGAGAGAGTCCCTGGCCTGGTGGGTAGGAAAAGGGAGACTACGATACCTAGAGTTAGGGTCTGACATCTAGCAGGTTTTACAAGAGGTAGTGATAGTTTTTAAGAAATGTAAGTCCTCAGGGGTGGGTTGGAGGTGAGCCTTGACAATCTGAGAGAGCCTTACTGTTGGATGAAAGAGCTGGTGTAGACAGGACAGGATTTGTCGAGTGTCAGGAGGTGACTGTGAGGACGTGGGTTGTAGTGTATGAACTCCCTGTGGTGGGTGAGGTAGATCTGGGCCTCGGAGGGCTGCAGCCCTAGCTGCTTCATCAACCCAGTTGTTTCCTTAGAGGTAATGGAGCTGTCAGTGTGATGAGACCGGCAGTGAATAATCCCTATAGCTTTGGGGAGGTGGGAGGCCTTTAGCATGGCCATAATTTGACCTGAGTTATTTATGGATCCTCCTTTTGTAGTAAGTAGCCCATGCTTTTTCCATATAGCAGCATGGGACAGGAGGATGTGAAAAGCATATTTGGAGTCTGTGTAAGCTTTAGGGATTGTTGCTGTGCTGTGCTAATCGGAAGGCACAGGTGAGAGCTATTAGTTCAGCCTGCTGGTTAGTAGTGTGGGCGGGAAGTGCCCATGCCTCCACCACCCTGGTATCTGACACTGTGCCATAGCCTGATTTATGGGTCCCCTCATATAAAAAGGAGCTGTCATCTGTGTACCAGGTATAGCTGGCTTGCAGTACTGTGCGCTTCTGTATGTGTGAAGGATGGGCAATAGTTCTAGGGTTTCAATGCAGGAATGAGATGGAGAATAGTTAGTAGTAAGCTGAGGTAGAAGATTTGAGATATTGAGAGGTGGGTAGGATTGGAAAGTAAGGGTGGCATCTTTCCTAGTGCCACCTGGAGAGAAAGACCTTGGGAAGGAGGTAGAGTTTGTAAGCCTCTGTAAGTCAGCAGATGAGACAGGCTGTGGTGGGAGAAGACAGTTGTGGGTGACCCAAAGGTCAGTTTCTTTGACTCATGAACAAGGAGCTCAGCAGCTGCTAAACCATGTATGCAGGGTGCCCATCCTTGGGTGGTTAGATCTAGTTTCTTTGACAGATATGCTATGGGTGCAAAGGAAGTTCCTAGCTGGTGACCTAGAGCTCCAAGGGCTTACCCCTCCTTTTCTGCTACATAGAGAGAAAAAGGACAAGTTAGGTCTGGAAGATGAGGGGCTGGGGCCTGGAGAAGAGCCTGTGTGAGTTTCTGAAAGGGCTTAGTTACAGGGTTAAGGATAGTATACTGTAAGAAGGCCTTTGTAAGGTGTTCTAGGAACTGAGAGGGATTTTCCTGTTTGTCCTGAACTATCTCCAGAAGTTTATCTTAGTTTACTGGCTTGAGGGCAGTCTTCCAACTATGACAGGTTATAACTGATCTCTAGCTAGAATGTCCCCTGGGGTATTGATCCAGGATGGCCTCTGCCCCAGCAGGGTGAACTGCATCAATCTGGTGAACTACATCTGCATGGGCTCTAGCCTGCTCCAAACTCATCTGCGTTCCTTAGGTAGTAGGTTGTTGGTCAAAATCATGTATATATAATGAAAGGTGAGGCTGTAAGATTGGGTGATATGTTGGAACTCTTATGAAAGCAATGGAGTTAAAGGTATAGGAACCCAGTTTCTTTTCTATTTGAGAAAGTTCTGATAGTGAGAAGACCATTCACCCCGGCTGCTTCTCGCAAGGGAAGAACTGTAACCAGGTTGACTTTGGTAGTTTGGGGGCCACATAGCAGCACGAGACTGGGTAATGGGGCTGGGGGACCGGGGAGTGTGAAAGTAGGTGCAAGAATTGGTGACTAGAGCAGCCCACTGCTGGAGGGGAAGAAGCTGGAGGGGGAGAAGGGGCAGGAGAAGTAGGTGGGTGTTGAGGACGAAATGATGGAGATTCATCAGCAGGATCCAAACCAGTGGAGGTTTCCTCTGGTTCAGCTCTTACAGCTAGAAGGACATGAGATGGAGAAGAGGAAGAAGAAAGAGAATGTTTAGCAGGGAGGTAGAAGAACACTTGGCTATATGGTAACTCCTTCCATTTACCTGTCCGCTGGGCAGTAGTAAAATATTGGGATCCAAAGAGCCGTTAAACAGCCAATTTGACTTATTACCTAGGGGTTATTTAGGCCATTTCTTAGTGGATCTGGGTGCCTTCACAAATGGCATTAATTGAAGGGGTTTCAGATTTTCTAACAGGCATCCCAGTGGAGTGGGTGGGGTTATATTCTTTGTTGGATTACTTCCCATGGAGAGGCACAGAGACAGTGGTAGGGTACAAAACCCCAAGAGACCCCTCTTGGGTCTGAGAAACGAATGCACCAGTCAGTATAGATGTTGCTGGGGTATAAAACCCGATAGATCCCTCATGGGTCTGAGAAACTAGTGGCACAGGTCGTTCTTGCAAGTCGTCAGTCCTAAGCGATGGCCTGGTAGGACACCGTTGTCTGAGAAAAGGCAGTAGTCCATAACCGCTGCAGGCGTGAAGCCAAAAGTCAAGTGTTCTGCCTGGCCTGTGGGAAGTACACCAGAGGTGATTGTCAGTGACAGGGTCGGCTATGGCCTTAAAGGCTGTGGCTGGGCTGCCCCCACCCCCACCCCCTCACCCCCGCTTCTAAGAACACTAGAAGGGTGCCGGACAATCAGCCGTCACTCCTACAGGTCCAAGGAAACGTTTACGTAGACAGGGAGATGGGGTGCCTTACCAAATTGTAGCCGGTGTTGTGTGGGATCCCAGCGGACGGGTAGATGGAAAGGGGGCTGTCAGTTCTGGATCCAGCTGTAAGGTCTGAACACCCAGTTATGATGAACTAACACCACCTCACTCTCTCCCCAGGACTGTCATGAGAAAATTAGAGTGCTTTCCCAGCAGGCAGCTGCTGTGGTTAAGCAGGAAGGGGGTGACAATGACCTCATAGAGCGCATTCGGGCAGATGCCTACTTTAGCCCCATCCACTCACAGCTGGAGCATTTGTTGGACCCCTCTTCTTTCATTGGCCGAGCTCCCCAGCAGGTAACTATCCTGGACACTTTGAGGAGTATTGTCTCTACAATGCTGCTTGCAGGACCTGGACCTCCGGGGCTGTGGGAGGAATGTGAGAAGGTCCGCCTAGACAGTGTAGTAGAGGTTGGCCATGGTGGCATGGGCCTTTAATTCCAGCCCGGGTTACATAGTAAGTTCTAGGCACTCCAGGGGTTGCATAGATGTATAGAGAGACCCTGTCTAAAAACAAACAAGTAGAGGACCCCACCCCCACCTCAAGGTCTCAGAATCATATCCCACTGCGGTGTCACCAGAATGAAAATGCCTAGAGCATGGCAGCCAGTGCATAGGCATCATTGAACACTGCCATCCAGCAGTTTGAAATGAAGAGTTTGTTTTGTTTTCTCAAAGATCAGGACAATATGTTTAGGCCACAAAGAGCCCAAATTCTTTTCAACTCCAGCTCCAGGGAATTCAATTCTTCTAGTCTTCACTGACTGCCATATACACATGTAGATACACATGGAGACATGTGATTAAATAAAAGTAAAGATTGTGAGGACTTTGAGCCAAGGCAGTGGTCAGTACAGACAAGGGGAAGAAAGTCCGTTGGAAACTGGTCAGATGGGACTGGGGCAGAGGATGGAGAAATCAGATTGCAGTGTGGGTGCCTGGCAGACTTTAGAGCAACTGAAGAGGCACATGCCGTCTCTGGCATGATGGTCTTTGTGTTTATGTCTGGGAGATATAACCAATAAACAGTTGAGGAAACTTTAACAAGCTAGATCTTAGTGCTAGAGCTGGTTTGTGGACGGTACTAACATTTTCTTTTGTGTCTGCTCATCCCTGGTAGGTCCACAGATTCCTAGAAGAGGAGGTGTATCCCCTGCTAAAACCCTATGGGAATGTGATGGAGGTGAAAGCAGAGCTCAGTCTGTAGAGCAGAAGAGAAGTAAGGAAAAGTCATTGAGAGTTGGCTGATTATATTGTGGAGAAGTTAATTCTGCAGTGCCTCCTTCATCTCAAGAATGTACGTTAAGAGCAGGACAGTGGTGATCCATGCCTTAATCTCAGCACTCAGGAAGCAGAGGCAGGTGGATTTCTGAGTTCAAGGCCAGCCTGGTCTACAGAACTAGTTCCAGGACAGCCAAAGCTACACAGAGAAAACCCTGTCGCAAACAAGCAAACAAAAAGATTGTATGTTAAGTTTTGTTGCCTAGGGTTCACAATAGACAAACATTCTTGTTTTCTCCAGTCTTTTGTTTTTGAGACAGGGTCTCACTATGTATCTCTGGCTGGCCTGGAACTCACAGAGATCCACCTGCCTCTGTCTCCCCAGTAGTGGGATTAAAGATGTTTGCCACCATTCCTGGCTGTTTTCGTTCTTTACAGCAACATAATCTAGCAGAATAATGTAGTTTATATTTGCATCCTTTCCAGCTGTCTCATATCTGCAGTGTTTCCTGACTTAGAATGAGACTGTGTCACCATAACCCTTTGGAAGTACACCTACAAACACTGAAACGTGCTGGTAACACTGTAGCTTTCAGTCCGGTTGCAGAGCACAAACCCTATCAGCAATTAATACAGTCATGTCTGGTGTAGTTTCCTGAGTCTTATGCAGAGCACAAACCCTATCAGCAATTAATACAGTCATGTCTGGTGTAGTTTCCCGAGTCCTATGCAGAGCACAAACCCTATCAGCAATTAATACAGTCATGTCTGGTGTAGTTTCTCGAGTCCTATGCAGGCACACCTTGCCACATACTAAGCTAGACTCTTCTCTAGTCCCTTTCAAGTGTGTATTGGGCTGTAAAGGAACAAAAAGTTCCTGGTCCCTGTGAAAATGGGTTAAAGTGGAAAGTCACCTGGATCTGGTGATTTTGGAAGTGCTTGCTTATCAGGAAAATGCTAACTGGGTAAATGGATTCCATCATGGCATCTGCCAGTCTTTGGTCTTTGTTAAGTAGACTGGTAGCTGGTTAGATGAGCTAGTCAAAGCTTGAGCTATGAATTACTGGAAGGGGAACATTAAGTGTATATAGCCTTGCCTCAGGCTGCATATTTTATTGTAGATGAAACAAAGGAATAGAAAGATGGCTAGCTCAGGAGTCCAGTCCAGGCTATATGGATGAACCCGACCTACAAAACATACTTGAAGATAACTAGAATTAACCAACTTGGTAATAACCAACTTGGCAAGGTAAATGTAAACAGGTTGACCATAAGCTCAGTAAGAACCAGAGCTGAGGGGGCTGGTGAGATGACTCAGGTTAAGAGCACTAACTGTTCTTCCAGAGGTCCTGAGTTCAGGTCCCAGCAACCACATGGTGGCTCACAACCATCTATAATGACATCTTGTGCCCTCTTCTGGTCTGCAGATATACATGTAGGCAGAACATCATATACATAATAAGTAAATCTTTAAAAAAAAAAACTTCTTGTAAAGTACATGTGACCTCTTCCATAAAGATGGGTTATGTAGAACCAGGTGTTGGTGGTGCATGCCTTTAATACCAGCACCCAGGAGGCAGAGACCTGGTTTGCAAAAGCTACACAGAGAAACCCTGTCTAGAAAAAAAGCCTAAAACAAATAAATAAATAAGGGTTTGACAAGATATGAAGGATCCCTGTAGTTCAGCTATTCAGAAGGATGGAAGTTTACATCCTGCTTGGGCTACAGGTTTGGGCTTTGTTGTTTTATTTGTTTTAGTTTTTTCGAGGCAGGATTTCTCTGTGTAGCCTTGGCTGTTCTGGAACTCACTCTATAGACCATGTTAGAACTCACAAAGATCCTCCTGCCTCTGCCTCTCAAGTGCTGGAACTAAAGGCTTGCGCTGCCATCACCCAGCTTGGGCTACAGGTATAAAGCCAGCCTAGGTAACCTAGCAAAGAAACATAAGAAGACAGGATGTCTAGCATGTCAGAAGCCTTGGTTTGATCCTCAACACAGCATAAACTGGGCATGGTGGTACACATTTGCAATCCTAATAATCATCCTGTAAGCCTGTAATACAAGCCACTTATCTTGGGGGTGGAAGGATTCTTCAAAAAGGAGGGAAGGATTTGAGATAGTGCAGGGATGAGGAACTTGCTACCAAGCCTGGTAGCCTAAGTTTGACCCCCAGGATCCACGTGGAGTAAAGCTTGGACCTCCACATGCATGCCTTAGCACACATGTCACAGCACAAAAATGGGTAAAATGTAAAAAGAAAAGAAAAAAGGTTAGGGCACCAGCCATAGTAGCACATGTCCTTAACCCAGAACTAGGGAGGTAATGGTGGGTGGATCTCTGTAAGCCGGATCTACATAGTGATTTCAGGACACTCAGCGTTACACTGAGGCCCTGCCCAGAGAGAGAGAGAGATTTTGCGGATTAGGGATATGGTTGGTGGGAGAGGCCCCTGTTGAGTCCCCTGTACTGATGTTTGAGATTGCTGTGTCTAGCACAGTGGAGTAAGCTGCTGAGCTTCCCCTTTGATCTGAGAAAGTTGCTCCCAGGAAGCCGCTTCTCTCAGGGTCACAGCAGGCACACTGGGCGCATTAAATACCAGGGATTTTAGCTAATTTCTTCACAGAGATATGGAAACAAGATAGGCTTGTTCAATTAGACTTTTGTGACAGCTGGTTTAGCCTGAGGACTTGGAGTGGGTGGGTTTGTGTGTTACTTTGCTCTTTTGTTCCCTGTATTTACACACTTGTGATTAGACTCTTAAATGCAATCTATTTCCCCTGCGACATCTAATTGGAGCTGCAGGTTTGCTGGAAGAGAGAAACCTACTCTCTCTAAAACCAGATTTATGATCAGCCAATGTTGAAAACCCTGACAAACTGGAGAGATGGCTCAGAGGTTAAGATCACTGACTGCCCTTCCAAAGGTTCTGAGTTCAATTCCCAGCAACCACATGGTGACTCACCACCATCTGTAATGAAATCCGGTGCCTCTTTCAGGCCTGCAGGGATGCATGCAGGCAGAACACTGTACACATAATAAATAAGTAAATTTGAAGAAAAAAAAGAAAACCCTGATTAGAATCACACTGGACAGCAGCGGTTGGGCAGATCAAATGGCAACAGGCTTCCTGTCCAGCTGCAAACAGCTTTGCACTTAAGGTCCTCTGTTGATATCAAATCTCATCTTTGTTACTTGCAAATATATCCTTAAGTAGAAACACAGTAGCAAAATCTGGACTGGCATAAACCATGAGTGTCTGCAGGAATCAGGTGAGCTGGGACTGTACAAAGGGGTCTGTCACAGAACATATCCAGAAAGTACCATGTCCTGGGGCTGGAGAGATGACTCAGGGAGGGGGAGCACTTGCTATTCAAGCATGAGGACCCAGGTTTGGATCCCAGTGCCCACTTTTGGTTTTGGTTTTGGTTTTTGAGACAGGGTTTCTCTGTGTAGCCCTGGCTGTCATGGAACTCCCTCTGTAGATCAGGGTGACCTCGAACTCAGAAATCCACCTGGCTCTCCCTTCCAAGTGCTAGGATTAAAGGCATGTGCCACCAATGCCCAGATAGAACTCCCTTGTAAAAAGCTGAGTGTGTTGGGGCTGGAGAGATAGCTCAGTGGTTAAGAGCACTGACTGCTCTTCCACAGGACCCAGGTTCAACTCCCAGTACCCACGTGGCAGCTCATAACTACCTATAGCTCTAGTTTCGAGGATCTGACACCTTCACAAAGATATATATAGGCAAAACACAAATGCGCATGAAATAAATTTTTAAAAGCTGGGTGAGGCCAATATGCTTATAATTTCAGCACTGTGGACAACAGACAAGAGGATCCATGGGAGACCCATCCCAGGGGAAGAGTGGAGAACAGATAATCAAGACACAATATCCTACCCTCCCACATGTATACCTGGTCACATGCCCATCACCACACACACACACACACACACAAATATGATGAAAATAAAATTTAAAAAGAAATCAAGATCAGCAAGGCTCATCAACCTCTTAAGTATGATCAGTGGGGAAACAAGGCTGAGTTTGGTTTGCCTGCCACGAAGAGACTTGCTTGACTTGCCATAGAGAACTGTGAATTGATCAACATAAAAAGCAGTTGGGAGCCGGGCATTGGTGGTGCACATCTTTAATCCCAGCACTCAGAAAGGGAGAGGTAGAGTGATCTCTGTGAGTTCCTGGACAACCAAGATTACATAGCAAAACCCTGTCCCAATAATAATAATGATACGTCTAAGAATATTTGGGCAGCACAAATTGAAATTGGTTATAAAGGATTAAAAAGAGATAGTTGGCTGAGTAGAGAGGACAGGGTAGATCTGAGAAGAGCTGGGAGAGTAACTATGATCAAAACACAAAGAACTAATAAACAGTTTAAAATGAGGCAGGATGTGGTACATGTTTGTAGTCTGAGCACTTGGGACATGGAGGCAGGAGAATCAGGAGTTTAAGGGTAGTCTCCACTATACAGCAAGTCCCTGGCCAGTTTGGATTATACAAGACCTTGTGCCAATATATAAATGATACATAGGAAAGGAAAAGGTAAATTTTAAGCTAGTCAAGTATGGTGGCAAAACAGAGAACTCTTGCATTGGAAGTCTACATCGTGAGTTTCAGGACAGCCAGGCTGCGTAGGCCCTGTCTCAATATATCAGTCAAGCAATGGTTAAGCCAGGAGAATAGGGGATATATAGCTTAGCATTAACATGTACAAACCATGTGCAATTTTTGTCTCAATAAACTTAATTTTAGAGTGGTTTCAAATTTCAAGTTGCATGGTAGTACAGCTATAATTTCAGCACTTGGAAGGTAGTGAAAAGTGTGTTTGACACCAGCCTAGTGTCTGTAGGGATTCCCATCTCAAAATAGTAATTTCAGATTTATTCAAAGAAGTGTTTACATCTTCAGTCCACTCAGTCAGCCTTATTGGCATAGTTGCAAAATTAACCAGTTGCAAAATAATGTCAAAATTAACTGGCATTAATAGGTTCTTATTAACTAAAGCCTTCAGTCTTTAGCTAATGGCCTCTCTCTGTGCCAAAATTCCATCTGGAATAGAAATTACATTTGTCTTAGAGTTTCTATTGCTGTGAAGAGACCTGACGACCACAGCAACTCTTAAAAAGTTTTAACCCTTTGATTGGGGTGGCTTACATTTTCAGAGGTTCAGTCCATTATCATCACGGTGGAACTTGGTGGCATGGAGGTGTAAAGGCAGAAATGGTGCTGGAGACGGAGCTGAGAGTCCTACATCCTGGAAGCATCAGGAAATGGTTGGTGACACTGGGAGGAGCTTGAGCATAGGAGAGCACAAAACCACACTTCTCAGTAGTGCCACTCCTTTGGGGGTTATTTTCTGTCAAATCTCTACACGTTTAGTCATTGTTAACTTTTTCTATGGAGTCAGTCATGAGCACACCATCTGCTCACCCCAGAGAAGACACCCACAACCAACCAAAGAAACATCCTTGCTTGACCTATTAAGTCTGAGATGACCTAATTGCTCCTGAAACTCCTTAGCCATGCTGAACAGGAGCCTGCCTGTTCCTCTTTCATCATCCGTTTGGTACAGGTGTCACCCTTACATGCGGGAATGTTAAACCCTCTTTGTTCTTGTGTACTATTGGAGTCTGGGGCCTTCCTTCAGGGTTTCCTTGGACCCCACACAAGATCCTAGTTCAGCTAGTTCTGACCACAGAATTTGGTTTCTCTGCCGGGGATCTGGTGTGACATACATATCACCATGTGAATGCCATGTACAGAGAAATTCTGATAAACCAAAACAATTTTTTTAACATGGTCTCACTTTGTAGCTCTGGCTGTCTGAACTCTCTGTGTAGACCAGGCTGGCCTCAATCTCACAGAGATCTAGTTGCCCGAGTGTGGGAGTGCTGAGATTAAAGGCTGGTAAGCCAACTTTCTGAAGAAAAGGGTTTAGTGGCTAGTGGATGGTAATTTGTCTTCATGATGAGTCCTAAGTGGGGTACACACCTGTAATCCAAACACTTGGGAGGTGGAGGCAGGAGGATCAGGAGTTCAGAGTAATAGAGTAAGTTCAAAGCCTGCCTGGGATACATGAGACTCTGTGCCAGAACACAAGAGGCTCGTGAGGTTGCTCTGTGGCCAGGAGCTTTCTGGTGAGGTTGCTCTGTGGCCAGGAGCTTTCTGGTGGGGTGGCTCTGTGGCCAGGAGCTTTCTTGTGAGGTGGCTCTGTGGCCAGGAGCTTGCTGCCAAGCTTGACCATGTGCATTTGATTTCCACACGGAAAAGGGGAAGATTCCGGCCAGTTGTCATCCAACCTCCACAATGCATGCCATGGCATGTGACCTCTACAACAAACACTAAAATAAATAAATTGTAAATGCATAAACGGGAAATAAAAGCCCTACATTAAGAAACTGAGCTACATTTCTGGCTAGAATTTCAAGGACATCAGAAGAGTCCCTCATTTTGTTGTGTTGTGTTGTGTTGTGTTGTGTTGTGTTTTTTTTAAGACAGGGTTTCTCTGTAGCTTTGGAGCCTATCCTGTAACTCACT
Organism: Mesocricetus auratus; assembly: GCF_017639785.1. Classification (NCBI taxonomy): domain Eukaryota; kingdom Metazoa; phylum Chordata; class Mammalia; order Rodentia; family Cricetidae; genus Mesocricetus; species Mesocricetus auratus. The sequence goes on along the minus strand of NW_024429194.1, from coordinate 83,894,293 downwards.
CTGTAGACCAGGCTGGCCTCGAACTCACAGGGATTCATCTGACTCTGTCTCCCAGTGCTGGGATTAAAGGCATGTGCCACCAACCCCAGGCTCAGAGTCCCCCATTCTTTTTTTGGGAGGAGGTTTAGGTTTTTTTTTTGTTTGTTTGTTTGTTTTTTCGAGACAGGGTTTCTGTGTGACTTTGGAGCCTGTCCTGGAACTCGCTCTTGTAGACCAGGCTGGTCTTGAACTCACAGAGATCCTCCTGCCTCTGCTTCCCAAGTGCTGGGACTAAAGGCGTGTGCCACCACTGCCCAGCGAGTCCCTCATTCTTAATCCTAAGACTAAGTGTGAGTTTGAGGGAAGAGATGCTCTCTCCATAAAGGTCACCAGTCAGTTTCCACCCTGTGATGTTCTTCCCTGTCATCGTCATGGCTTGAGGGCACTGGGAAATGGGCTTTTGAACTTCTGACTGTAATACCTCTTTCATAGTTTTAAATTTTAATAAGACAGCTGTCTTTAAAATCTTCTAATTAGGATAGTGCTGTTTATAAATGTATAGGCAAATACATCTTAATTGTAATGCAAAAATCCAAACAAGGTTTGGGTAAGAATTTAATCCATAGTTCATTAGATAAATGAGTTGTTCACCTTTCCCCCAAGTATGGAAAGAGAATAGCAGACTTTGGGAGCTAAAGAGCACTGACTGTTCTGCCATGTGGCCTGGGTTCAATTCCCAGCACCCACATGGCAGTTAACAACTGTCTGTGACTCAAGTTCCAGGGCTTCTGACATCCTCACATGGACATACATGCAGAACACCAATGCACATTAGATAAAAACAATTTTAAATTGTTCATTTCATAAACCATAGTGACACACACCTCTCTGCATACAGGGATGGGACAGAAACTGAAGGTCATCTTTGGCTAGAGAGTTTGAGGCTAGCTTGAGCTACATGATACCTGGATGGGGGCTGGTGAGCATGAACACACACATGTGCTCTCTCTCTCTCTCTCTCTCTCTCTCTCTCTCTCTCTCTCTCTCTCTCTCTCTCTCTCTCTCTCTCTCTCTCTCTCTCTTTTCCTCCTTCCTTCCCTCCCTTCCCCCCCCTCTCCTGTGCACATTCCACATTCCTTTCTAGCTTGGCTTGTGATCCCAGCACTTGGGAGTGCTAAGGCAGGAGGATTGTGAATTCAACAACAACCTAAGCTGCATATTGAAGTAGTCTCAATACAAATGGTTTCATTTATTTTGTGATAGCCTAGGAGAAATAAGTATTACTTTTCTGTCTGGTTTGGTTTAGCTTTTTTGAGATGGTTTCTCTGTGTAGTCCTGGCTGTCCTGGAACTGTAGACCAGGCTGGCCTGGAACTCAGAGATCCACCTGCCTCTGCCTCACAAGTGCTGGAACTAAAAGCTTAAGCTATCTGTGCCCAGCTTCTGCCAGCCCTCAAGAAGAACTTTTTGATTCAGAGAACTCTCTGCCAGTCTGGCTTTGACTGGGGAAGCTTCTGTTTACTTTGCATTGTGGGGCAGGTGTTAGTTTTCTCACACTTGTGCAGCTTGCTTTAGAACACTGGGCCCCATCTCACACATATTTGATACACCAATTTCCAGAATTGGGAGGGCCTTTCCCTGAGCATTCTCTGTCCAAGGAGCTTTTTCTATTTTCCTGATTTCTGACTAATGTAGCCTAGACATTTATAGAGTTCTTATGTAGCATTTTGAAATAAGAACTGCTTCATAAACCAGACATGGTAGCACACCCCTTTAACCTCAGCACTTGGAAGAGGCAAGTAGATCCTGGTCTACAAAACAAACTCCAAAACTACATAGAGAGATCTTGTCTAAAACACAAAAACTGAGGGGCTGGAGATGGTTCCGCGTTTAACAGCACTTGCTGCTCTTTCAGAGGACGTGGGTTCAATTTCTGCACCCATGTGATCATTCAGAACTACCCATAACTCCAGTTCCTAGGAATCTGATGCCTTTTTCTGACCTTCCCAAGTACCTGGTACACACATAGTACATACACACTCATGCAGGTAAAACACTAACACATAAGTCTATAAATTTGAAATGTGTGTGTTGGGGAAGGGTGGCATACAACTAGAAGAGGTGCTGCAGCAGAGAAGACAAATGAACTTCTCAGATAATGAACGCAGGTCCCGTTTTTTGCCACTTACTGGCTCTCATAATTTTGATCGATACTTCTCTAAACCGTGTTGTACAACAGTCCTCTGAGCGAGACGACTTCCATCATCATGAAGCTGCGCCTGTTTGCTCGAAACCACCACAGTAGGGATTTTTTGTTGTTGTTGTTTTGTTCTGTTTTGTTTTGTTTTGACTGCCGGCATCCCTGGTAGAAGGAGGGGCTGAAGCTGTGCCCCCACCTGACATTACAGCTGCTCCTTACAATCACCGGAGGCAGGTCTCCCCCAGCTGCACATGGCCTCGGGGATCTCCGGACGCGCTAGACAGACAGGTAGGGGAGCTCAGAGGGGTCTCAGCCGTGGTGAAGACGGACAGCAGTGTGGCTGCTCTGTGGTCACCCATGCTCCCGTGGGCAGTTCATCACCTGTAAGTAAGCCTAATGGATTTGTTGGCTCTCTGGGTATCGTACTTGAATCTGTCACTGGGACCTTATAAGAAATGGGTCGATACTTATATGTCTCCTGGGGAAGGAGTTCTCGAATTGTTGTGCCTGAGCCTGCCTTGTGTTTTGTAGTCTTTTATTTTCATTCACCTGGGCACAACTAGACCAACACTCGGAACAGATGCTGACCTTAGGAAGCAGCTCTTAGATGAGTGTCTTTTCATATTTGGGTGAAATGTCCCTTTAATGCCGTTGAACCAGTTGATAGCCTTTCTGAAATGGGGCAAGGCAAGGGCATTTTTAAGCTAGATTCCTTACCAACAGTGACAGCAGCAATCGTCATCTTTCTGGATTGTTCTTTGGTACTGCGTTTAAACGTTCCCCAAACACATCTAGTTCTCACAGCAACCTTAAGTTCTGGGTTCCCATGGATACGAACGGAGTGACTCAAAAGCAGGCCCCCAGGCTCCACACACTGCATCCTTCTTGATCTTAACCGCAACCAATTAGTGAGTCCCCTAGGGCCTGACTAATGGAAAACTGGATTAAGCTGGTCTGGAGGCTTGTTCTTTGAGCTGAAAGAGAAGGCCAGTGTCTGGCCTCGTGCATCGACCCCTTCCTGACTGCTCCAAAATAACCCCAAACTGCTCACAGGATGAATCAGGTGCCTGAGGCATCTCCAGAAGGAGGCCTGGAATACGGAGTGGTCCAGGCTCTCTATAGAACTACAGTCCCCACCATGCTCCGCGGCCGCCGGCTCTGCGGTCCGCGCGTGCGCGGAGAGGCCGCTGCGCGCTGACTGGGAGCCAGCCGGGAGCCGGACCTGCTGAGGTGGCCGCGAGACAGGTGAGTGGGGTGCGAGTCTCCCCGCGAGGCGGACGCTCACCTGTCCCGAGGGTGGAGGCCGCGGGCAGCGGTGGGGGCTGAAGGGACAGCGGCGGGGAAGACGCCGCCTCGGGCGGGGGCAGCGGGCTGCTGTGGCGCGACCCCGGACGCGCGTGTCAGACCCACCCCCTCCGGCGGCGACTCGGAGAAACCGCGCCTGACACGGGGACGCCTGCCTGCCTGCCTGTGAAGTGGGGCTGCTGCGGGCGTCTGGGCAGGTGGCAACTCCTTCAGAGCGAACTTGGGTGTTTTCACTGAAGACTCAGACTCAGGTTCAGCATCTAGGCCGAGTCTGAGCGCGCTCCGAGTGTTAGCATGGGGAAACTGAGGCGAACGTTTAGGCAGGGTCGCCTTGTGAGCTTCCCGTTGGAGTTCTGGAAATTACTCTGAAATTTAGGCTTTAATATGACAATAATGCAATAATGGGAAATACAGATGCTTCAGAGTTTCTTTTTCGGTGACAGATTGTGTCGAATCGTCAGTCTCATGCTGGGTCACGGTGGATTTTGTTTTGTTGTTTGTTTTGTTTTTTCAGTGGGATAGAGATGACCCAGAGTGTTTTTTAAAATTCCTTAAAATAAATTTTTCTAGGTAAATTCAAGTTTGTTTTGAGACAGCGTCTCCCTATGTAGTCCACGCTGGCCTAGAACTCAAAAACCTGTCTGCCTCTGCTTCCTAAGTGCTGGGATTCAAGGTTTGCACTCTCCAGCCCTGATTTTTAATTGGACTAATTTTCAGTTCGTCTTTTATTTGTAGTTTTTCTAACTGTGCTGGTGACTAAATTTAAAGTACACACATTTCCTAGTTCTTTACCCCATTATTCCTTTTGTTAGCGTCCTGTTCTCTCTGGACTCTAAGCATTCGTGATCTGTGTTTCACGTACTCATTTCCTTCTGTTCTCCATGAGCAATGCCGTTGGTTCTAAGTAAAGGCTGATACCTTGCTTTTTGTTGTTGTTTTTGATCATCCTAATCAAGTATAGCTGTTACTTACTTTGTGATGGCTATGGAGCCCAGGGCCCCTCTCCACTACTGAGCTGGCCCCAAATCCTTACTGCACCCTTTTTGTCATTTATCTCATCTTGATTTTTTGTTTGGTTGATTATTTAAACTTTTAAGATTTTTTTATTTGTGTGTGTGTGTGCGCGCGTGTGTGTGTGTGCATGTGTGTATTCACAAGTGCGTGTAGGGTAGGTCCCTGCAGAAGTCAAAAGATGGCTTTAGGTCTGCAGGAGCTACAGTTGTAGGCAGTTGTGAGACTGTTATGGTTTCTGGGAACTAAATTCAGGTTCTCTGCTGGAGCAGCATTGACTCTTAACCACAGAGCTGTGTCTCCAGCCCCTGATTGTCAATAGCAGTCTGGAGATCATGCTAGGCTTTCTCCCTGTCTCTTAGATGATGAGCTTGCATTTGTATCACCACATCCAACTTTGATTTTCACCACAGATGTGTGTGATGTATGTGAGAGGGGAAGTATTTGAGTTGATGGATATGACCCATAGACAAACATTAATTTAATAGGACTGTGAGGAGTCCTGGATGTGGCTTGGGTAGCGGTGCTGGTTTACCATGGTGAGACCTTTTGTTTAGTTCCTAGCAAGAAGAAAGAAGGTTGTGAACGAAAAGTTGCCTCTACATAAAAACGCACTAACCTTCTTTCCTTGTGAATTTGGGAAGTTGTCACATTGACAGAAGAAAGAAATGGGGTGTATGTCGGAGAAGAGAGAGAAATTCTGAGAAAGTGACTCAGGAGACCATTTCTTTGGTTACACTGTGCCTGGAGTGACTGCAAGAGCATCTTATTGGCCTAGAGTCACACACACACACACACACACACACACACACACACACACACACACACTGTTCTGCGTATGTGTTTTCACTTTATCTCTTCTTTGTTATCAATGAAGATTTTGGCAGAAGTCCAAAGTCTCATAGAGTTGGTGACTTAACATCAGTTTCATCAGCTTCTCCTCCAGACTGTGCCTATTACTCAGCTGGTAACAGCAGTAAATTTCCACAGCAGCCGTTCGTGAGCTCACACTGTCATAAGGAAGTGGGAATAACACAGAAGAAATAAAGATCCTGTTTGTCATTTCATATAACACTAACTTGGACAGGAAATCCGGACAGGACAGCTAGTTTGGGAGAAGTTAGAACACAGGAGTGTGGCCTCTACTTGGGGCAATAATCTGTTGGCAGTAGTTATTGAGTCCCTTTTGCCTAATAAACACTGTAATTGTCACAGCCAATTGTAGGTGTTACTGTGGGGTTTTTTTTGTTATTGTGTTTTACATGTGTGTAAATAAGGCCTAGAGGTTAAATGATTTTCTCACAAACACTGTGACAAAGCAAACTTTTACTCAGCTCTATTTAGCTCTAAGACCCCCCAGCTTCTCTCCCTCCCCCATAATACTTGCTGAAATGCCTAGAACTCAAGATTTTCCTGCCTCCACTTTCCAGGTCCTGGGATTACAAATGTGCACCACCATGTCCAGCACTCCTGCTCTCTTGACAGCATTTTGTATTTCCTTATCATCAAGTATATTCAAAGTATTGGGGATCTGGCTTAATAACTGAGCACTTACCTACTATGTAATGTACAAGGCCTACTGTGTTCAATACCAGCATATATATATATATTATTTCTGTAGTCATATTTCCCCTAGATATTACTGCATTTCTCCCATTTTCTCTTATTTATTTATTTAATTAATTTTTTGAGGTGGGGAGACAAGTTCTCTCTTTTATGTAGCTCTAGCTGTCCTAAAACTCACTCTATAGTCCATGTTGACCTTGAACTCACAGAGCTCTGCCTGCTTCTGCCTCCTGAATGCTGAGATTAAAGATGTGTGCCAGGACACGTGGCCTATTTTCCTCTTTATATTTGTCCTTAAAAAGAAAATTCTGGGTCCAGGAATGTAGCTCAGTCTGTAGGTTGGTTGTCTAACATGCATGAAACCCTGGGTTTGATCTTTAGCACCAAGTGCTTGGATATGGTGGTACCTCCCTATAATCCCAGTGGAGGCAGGGGGATCAGTTTAAAGTTATCCTCAGCTATGTAGATAGTTCGGGTCAGTCTGGAATATACAAAATTTGTTTTTAAAAAAATTGGGGGCAGAGTCTTTCATTTACTGCTTAGTGTAGTACAGTCTGACTTCCACCTTCATGAACGTCATTCAACCATGTACTGAATATCTACGGTGTTTCCCACTTTCTGTATGTTTTGCTTTAAGGGTTTAGGGACTAAGAAGAAAAACTGTCAGTGTCTTATGTTAAATGTCTACATCGAAGTCTTTAGTCTTGGAAACTGGGGAAAGATGCTGGAACTCTAACAGAGAGAAACCTTACCTTGCTTTAGAAGTAGTGTTATAATGTTAGCTAGTGATAGCCTGCATATGTGCCCCCCCCACCATGAGAAGTGATATGGTTGAAAGATTAAGTGCAGGCTGTGGAGTCTGGCAGGCTAGGGTCTGAACCACAAGTGTGTCTTTGTAATACCAGCTTTCAGTGTGAGCTCTTGAAAAGTAGGGCCTTTGTCTTGTTCACCACCTTCCCTCTCTCCCTACATCAATAGTAGGTGAGGGTGAGGAATAACTTGGAGGTTGAATGCCTTATGGGGTTGTTGTGCTCAACATAATAGAGAAGAGTGCTTGGAGCAGCAGCATGGGACTAAATAGTGAGGCTAAGTTTTCTGTGCAGCTTATCAGCTGTTTTGACAGCACTTTTTTTTTAATATTACAAACATAATAAATCACTCCTGAAAATGTAGGCTCATAACCTTATGATCACCATTCACAAATGCGACATTAGCCTCTTTTTAGTAGGCACAGTTAGCTGTTATCTGTCTTCTAACATTGTGTATCTCTTGCAATTATGTTAATATTTTTAGTTACCCCCTCCTTTTTTGGGGAGACAGGATCTCCATGTAACTGGCTGGCTTCAAACTCACAGGCATCCACTGCCTCTGCTTCTTGAGTGCCAGGATTAAAGGTGCACACCACCACGCCCAGCTCTACATTTCCTGCATTTTAAGGCATTTGTATTGTATATTTTGTATTTGTGAAGTTTAGTTTGTTTGAGAAGGATCTCCTGTAGCCCAGGTTGGCCTCAAAGTAAATATAGCTAAGAGTGGCCTTGAACTCCTGATCTTCTAGCCTTTGTCTCCCAAGTACAGAAAGCACAGGTTCTTGTCATTGTGGCTAGCTATATTTATGTGTGTTTTGTTGTTGTTTGTTTTAGATGTGAGCTTGTCTTACAGCTCAGGCTGGCCTTGAACTCAAGAGCCTCCTTTTGCTTCCTGAGGACTGGTACTACAGGTGTGCAGCATCCCTGAGCCCCGCTTATATTTGTGATTTTTCTCTAACGATGCATATTTTAGAAGCTCAGCTTCTTTTGGCTCATTGATTAGCTTTCAGTGGATAGAGTCTCAACAAGAGTAACATGAAAACTGAAATTGAAAGCACTAATTAATTACCAAAGTCTTCATTTTTAAAATAGGAAATGGCTCATGCTTGTAGTCCTAGCTACCACAGGCTGAGGCTGGGGGATTGCTTGAACCCAGAAATTTCTAGGCGACATAGGGAAGATTTAGTCTCAATAACAAAAAGAAGTCTTAGAAGAGGCATGATTTGCAATTAGAGCTCAAAAGGTTTTTTTTTTCCTTAACAAAATAATATAGGGCCTTTTAGCTAATATTCTTTTTTTTTTTGGTTTTTCGAGACAGGGTTTCTCTGTGGCTTTGGAGGCTGTCCTGGAACTCGCTTGGTAGTCCAGGCTGGTCTCAAACTCACAGAGATCCTCCTACCTCTGCCTCCCGAGTGCTGGGATTGAAGGCGTGCGCCACCACCGCCCGGCTTTTAGCTAACATTCTAAAGACAGGAAACAGTAAGTCATTTCCCACTTCTTATGTTTGCATTCCACTGGCAAATATCCTTAACTTGTGTGACTTGAGAGTAAGGTTAAAGTCCAGAATTGCTTTCATCCCTTCTCTTTTTCTTTCTCCCTTCTCCTTTTTGATACAGTCTTGCATGTAGTTCTGGCTGGCCTCAGAATCGCTATACAGTGCCATGAGATGATCTGAGTTTGGCTCCATGTAAAGGTGGAGGGAGAGAACGGACTCTACAGAGTTGTCCTTTGTTTGTTTGTTTGTTTGTTTTTTCGAGACAGGATTTCTCTGTCTTGTTTTGAAGCTTGTCCTGGAACTCGCTCTGTAGACCAGGCTGGCCTCGAACTCACAGAGATCGCCTGCTTCTGCCTCCCGAGTGCTGGCGTTAAAGGTGTGTGCCACCAACACCCGGCAGAGTTGTCCTTTTACCACCACAGGATCATGTGGTATGTTGGACCTCCCATCCAAATAACAAGTCAAAAAAATTGCTATATAGCCTGAGCCGGCTCTGAACTGTCAGTCATTTTGCCTCAGTCTCCTTGGTGCTGTGATTACACAAATGTGCCACCACTCCTGGCTCTATCCCAAGATACTTTGCCTGGTTTTCCTAAACAGAGTGACATCTGCTCTGTAGTTTACATATACATAACTCATACACTATGGCTTGTATTTAGCTCCTTCGTCTGGTTTCCATTCTTTGGGGTCTCATTGATTCATACATCTTTACTTATTAAGTCAACAAATGTTTCTTCAGCCAGGCATGGTGGTGCATGCCTTTAATCCTAGCACTCGGGAGACAGAGGCTGGCAGATCTCTGTGAGTTGGAGGCCAGCCTGACCTACAGAGCGAGTTCCAGGACAGTTAGTACTCTAAAAAGAAAAAAAAGGTTTTTTTTGGTGCCTGCCTTTCCCAGGTTCTTTATTGGCAGACTGTGGCACATGTATATTGCCAGCACTGTGCTAGGGAAACTGAGGCGGGACTGCTGTGAATTTGAGGCCACCCTTGCTACACTGTGAAACTTTAAAATTTTAAAAAGTTATTATTTTTTATGTGTTTGGTCTACATGTATGTCTGTGTACCAAGTGTGAGCTTGGTATCCTCAGAGGCCAGAAGAAGGCATCCCATCTGTTAGAACTGGAGTGAAATACAGACAGCTGTGAAGCCAGTATGTGGGTGCTGGGAATTGAACCCAGCTCCTCTGGAAGAGCAGCCAGTGCTCTAACCTCTGAGGCATCTTTTCCTACAGTTTGAGACTTTATGTCACCTCCCCCTCCTTAAAAAAATGAAAACCAAAAGGTCTTATTTGTCTTGGGCGTTAGTGGTGGCTCCCATTTGGATCTTACCCTTTTTGATTGACCTAGAGCCTCTATACATGATCTTCCCATATAACCTTACCTAAGTCACAGTGTGTGGTAGATGTGCTTGCATCTCATAGAAATTGATGAAAGTTCATGGTGTTTTTATAACAAAACCTTGGGTGCCATATAGTGTTAGTTCTGTAATACCCAAATAGTTACAGAAGCTTGCTTCATGTCAAGAGGAGGGGGCATAGAAAAGCCGCCACATGTGACAATGAGGAGGACTGCCATTGTCACATGTTAAGAGGTCAGGAGGCAGCCTGGTCTACAGAGCTAGTTCCAGAATAGCCAAGGCTATACAGAGAAACCCTGTCTTAATCTGTAGAACAGGCTGGCCTCAAACTCATAGAAACCTGCCTACCTCTGCCTCCTGAGTGCTGGGATTAATGACTATAAAATGACTAGGAAATCAGTGAGAATCTAGAATCTAGCTGTTAAGACAAGCAAGCTAAACCACAGAGTTTAAAGGAGTTAATTGTCAAGTACTTTTAAAAACATGTCAGTAAAGCAGATAACAAAATGTTGAAAGATAAGAGGCTTGAGAGACACGATCACATTGGTTTGCTTATTGTAATTTAAGATTCAAGAGCCCTGAGTATATGCACTGACTTAAAGGTGGTGATGAATAGACAGAAGGTGCTCAAGAGTAAGATACCACAAAGGAACCGGACTGAAAGGCTACTGTGGTGGAAGAGCTAACATGTAGAGGGAGAATCCATTTCCCTATAAGTGGAAGGTAAAAAGAGAATGGAGAAAGTGAGTGAAAAGACTGCACAGCTGGTTTAAAGATGTATTCATTTTTGCCGGGCGGTGGTGGCGCACACCTTTAATCCCAGCACTTGGGAGGCAGAGGCAGGCGGATCTCTGTGAGTTCGAGACCAGCCTGGTCTACAGAGCGAGTTCCAGGACCACAGCCTCCAAAGTCACAGAGAAACCCTATCTCAAAAAACCAAAAAAAAGTGTTTTGTTTTGTTTTATGTTTCTGTGTGCCTGTGTAGAGTTTATGTGTATCCTGTGCATGAAAGAGCCCCTGGAGGTCAGAAGAGGGTGTTGAATCCCTTGGAGGTGGAGTTAGGATTGGTTGTAAGTGACCATATGAGTGCTGAGAATCAAACCTGAGTCCTATGCAAGAGTACTAAGTGCTCTTAACCACTGTCCTAGGGTTACTGTTGTTGTGATGAACCACAATGACCAAACAACCTGGGGAGGAAAGGGTTTATTTCTTACACTTCCTTGTCATAGTTCATTATTGAAGGAAACCAGAACAGGAACTCAAACAGGGCAGGAACCAGGAGGCAGGAGCTGATGCAGAGGCCATGGATGGGTGCTGTTTACTGACTTGCTCCCCCTGGCTTTCCCTCAGCCTGCTGTCTTATAAAATCCCCAAGACCACCAGCCCAGGGATGACACCACCCACAATGGGCTGGGCACTTCCCCATCAATCACTAATTAAGAAAATGCCCTACAGGATTATCTGCTTACAGCTTGATTTTCTGGAGGCATTTTCTCAATTGAGGTTCCCTCCCCTTGGATGACTATAGCTTGTGTCAAATTGACATAGAACAAGCCAGCACAACCACTGAGCCATGTCTGCAGTACTCCGCCCTCCCACTTCCACACACTTCTATTGCTTTGCTTTTGCAGGGCTACAGGTGGAACCCAGGGCCTTGTTCTTGCCCAGCATGTCACCATCACAGAGCTATATTGTCAGCCCAACTGTAATTTTGACCTCAGCTCTTCTTAGGCCGTGACCATCTCCAGAGGTCATCAGGATTGTGGGGAGTTTGAATTAACACTGAAGGAAATATAATATAAAGTTAGTGAGACCCCCATCATGTAACCCCAGCACTTAGGAGGCTGAGGTAGGAGGATTAACACAAGTTCTAGCCAGATTGGCTACAGAGTGAATTCCAGGACAGCCTGGGCTGCACAGTGTGACACTACCTCAAAGAACAGAAACAAAGCAAAAGTCAGAGATGCATGATGAAGCTTTAAACCACAGTGAAGATAAATTCTGTGTGAATCACTCCTTGGCTTTGTTCAAAAGGAATACACATGAGGTTAGCTAAGGCAGGGAAGTTCATTAAATAGTTAGGGTTACTTCAGGATAGTGATGTTAAATATCCTACAATGGGTAGCACTGTTCCCAACCCTCAACCTGATTACTTAGATCACACATACCAAGTATGGAATATAAAGAACTGTCACAAAACCCCTAAGATATTATAGAAGGCAGGCCTGCAAAATGGTGGTAATAAGATGAACACTGTTATGCCTGGCTTTCTGTGTGGTGCTGGGAGTCCTAACTCAGGGCCTCATGGCTGTACAACACCCACTAATGACTGATTTACCCCTCACGCCCCAATTTTAATTTAATTTAATTTTTTTTCAAAACAGGGTTTCTCGATGGGCGGTGGTGGCACGCGCCTTTAATCCCAGCACTCGGGAGGCAGAGGCAGGTGGATCTCTGTGAGTTCGAGGCCAGGCAGGACCGACAGCCTCCAAAACAATACAGAGAAACCCTGTCTCATAAAACCAAAAAAAAGGGTTTCTCTGTGTAGCTTTGGAGCCTGTCTTGGAACTCACTCTGTAGACCAGGCTAGCCTCGAACTCTGCCTGCTTCTGCCTCCCAAGTGCTATTTAGTTTATTTTCATTTGTTTGTTTTAGAAAGGGTCTTAGAGCGTGGTGGTGGTGGTGGTGGTGACGGTGGCACACGCCTTTAATCCCAGCACTAGGGAGGGATAGACCAGCAGATCTTCGTGAATTTAAGACCAGCCTGGTCTACAGAGCTAGTTCCAGGACAGCTAGGGCTGTTACACAGAGAAATCCTGTCTTGAAAAACCAGAAAAAGAAAAAAGAAAAAAAAAGAGTCTTATATATGTCCATCCCAGACTGGCCTAGAGTATAGCCAAAGATGACTTTGAATTTCTGATCCTTCTTCCCCCACCTCTAGAATACTGACTTTACAGCTTCTACCACCATACACTGTATCGGTGGGGTGCTAGAGATTAAACCCAGGACTTGCTGCACTCTAAGCAAGCGTTCTAGTAATTGAGCTGTGCTACCAGACTCCCTATATTACTATACATTTAAGAAAAGATTTTTCAGTGGTTTTTTTCACTAGTTGGCCCTCAAGTAACTTTATTTTCCTCAAAACTTGCTAGCTAAATGTTGAGCTTCAGTTAGCTAACACATTTCATTTTCACTTCCTTAATGGTGGAATAGATGGACTATGCAGATACCCTGCTTTGGCTTTCCTCATTCCTAGCCGGATACTGCCAAGCTGTAAATATTAGAGGAGTGATCCATAGAGGGACTTGAAGGCCTCAGAGATATGACGGTTGGGAGCCTGAGCAAGTTCAGATAGGAGGGCTGCATTTCTCTTGGTTGCTGAACAGGAAGGGGCAGTCTGTTCCTTGGCGTCTGCTCCAGGGGAGGTTCCTCCTCGCCTGGTGTGTGTTTGCCCATTGTGTGTTCTATATTACACTGCCACTCCTCTCTGGCCTAAAAGAACATTCTATCCCTGGTCACAAAGGAAATATTGACTTAAGGAAGGGACAGTGGCCCCAGTAACAACCCTGTAGGAGCAGGAGCTGGAGGGGAAGTGGATAAAGGAATGCTTTGCTCTGATGACCCTGGGTTTAGAGGAGGTTGTTAAGAAAGTGGGAGCTTACCTCAGATGTCACACTCAGGGATTAAAAGGTGGTGGAATAATAAACATGTTTTCAACAAGGGTCATTGGGGTATTTCAGGCAGGACCAGTTCTAGAAGGTTAGCACCAGTGGCTGATATAATCAGGCACGCTCTATGAGGAAGCAAACAGGTCCCACTATCTGGGGAAATAGACTGTGGCAGATGCTGCAGTGCAACAGTTCATGTTGAGAGCCAGTGAGAGGTAGGTTAACAAAGCAGGTCTACAGAGCGAGTTCCAGGACAGCCTCCAAGGCAATACAGAGAAACCCTGTCTCAAAAAACAAAAACAAACAAGCAAAAAGAAAAAATGCGCACCTATAATCCTGGGTGACAGAAGGGCCTCTGGGGTTTGCTGCCCAACTAGTCTTGCTGAATTGGTGAGCTCCAGGTTTAGTGAGAGAACCTGTCTCAAAAAGAGGAGAGAGGTGAACAGAGCAATTACTCAGAGGTTAAGAGCACTGGCTGCTCTTCCGGAGGATCTGAATTCAATACCCAGTACTCATACAGTAAATTGAATCTGATACCCTCTTCTGACCTCAAAGGCACTATACATACGTGATACATAGATGTACATACTGGCAAAAAACCCATGTACTTAAAATTAATTAAATCTTAAAAAAAGAAAAACAGTGAAAAGCAATAGAGAAAATTCCTTGGCATTGACGCAGACACATGTGTACCTAACAGACACATGCAGATACTAAACACAAACACAAAAGAAAAAAAAAGATGCAAGAGTATATAGTAAAATTCTACCAACTGCCCAGTTTACTGTCTTCTATTTTATGTGAAATGTATGCCCCCTATTTTTTATATATCTTAACCTTTTGGTTTTGTGTTTTTGTTTGTTTGGTTTTTTTTTTTTTTTTGGTCTTTACAAGACAGGGTTTCTCTGTATTGTTTTGGAGGCTATCGGTCCAGCCCAGCCTCGAACTCACAGAGATCTGCCTGCCTCTGCCTCCCGAGTGCTGGGATTAAAGGCGTGCGCTACCACCGCCCGGCTTTTGTTTGTTTTTGAGACAGTCTCTCTGCATAGCCTTGGCTGTCCTAGAACTCACTATGTAGACCAGGTTGGCCTTAACTGACAGAGTTGTTGCCTCCTGCCTCTGCCTTAGTGCTGTGATTAAAAGTGCACCACCACCCCTGGCTGACTCTGCAGGTTTAAACTAGGTCTGCTTATTAGAGTTCTTGGCATGGAGAAAGCCTGCAGTAAATGGTCACTATTAAGTATTTCTGGACAGGTTGGTTAGGAACATAGAGGAACTGGAACACTGTGCTGGCCAGTTTTTATGTCACTTTGACACAAGCTAGAACCATCTGAAAGAGAACTTCAGTTGAGAAGTGCCTTCATAAAATCAGGTGGCAGGCAAGCCTATGGGGCATTTTCTTAATTAGTGATGTGGGAGGACCTTTCCCATCATAGGTGAGGTCACCCTTGGACTGGTGGTCCTGAGTTCTACAAGAAAACAGGCTGAGCAAGCCATAAACAGAAAGCTAGAAAGTACCATTCCTCCATGTCATCTGCATCAGCTCCTGCCCTGCTTAGATTCCTGCCCTGACTTCCCTCAGTGATGAACTGTTTCCTGGAAGTGTAAATGAAATAAACCCTTACTTCCTCAAGTTGTTTTGGTCCTCACAGCAATAGAAACCCCAACTAAGACAAACACCAAACACAAACTGAGGCAGAGGGAGGGAGTGTTAAGCTAATGCTTGAGCATTGAAGAAGGGCCAGTCAGATGAAATGTATTGTAAGCAGGACCTGAAAAGAGTATATTGTACATTGGGAGCTACAGGGCTATTATCCTCCAGTTAACACCTGCCCTACATCAGACTCTGGACCAGGATATCCGACAGACATGTACATAAGCAGTATGAAGCAACATCTGTCAGTGATTGATTCTTTCAAGAGAGGGAGGTAGATGAACATGGGAGTTGGAAAGGGAGGGTTTGAAAGACTGGCCAAAGGAGAATTCAGACTACTGGGTCTCAGTGTTTTCCTTCGCAGACCATCAGCACCAGAGAGGTGATGTCAGCACAGTCGGCAGTTCTAGATCTGCTGATCATATCCTTGAAGGGGCCTGAAGAAGTGGCTCAGTGAGTAGAGACATGTGGATCTCTATGAGTTTGAAGCCAGTCTGGTCTGTATAGTGAATTCCAGGCCAGTCATGGCTAGCTACATAGTGATAATGCTGGGTTTTTTTTCTAAATTTCTTTTTGTGTATGTATCTGTGTGTAGTGTGCACATATGTGTTTGCATGTGCAGGTGTGCATATGTGGAAGCCCAAAGCTGACATCAGGTGTCCTTGATTATTATTATTTCTACCTTGCATATTGAGACAGGGTATCATGATAAACATGGAGTTGGCCATTTTGTCTAGCTAGTCAGCTTCTTCTGGGATGCCTGTCTTCACCCTCTGTCTCCAACCCCGTGTGCTAGGATTACAGGTAGGAAGCCTCGCCAGCTCAGCTTCTATGTAGGGTCTAGGGATCCAGACTCCCTTTCAATGCATGCATAGCAAGTGCACTACCTGCTGCACCATCTCTTCACCCAGGTCGTGCTTTTCTCTCGACTCTCTTACTTGTTATGTGTGAGAGGCACTTGTGTGGAGGTCAGGACACCGTTCAAGAACTGGTTCTTTCTTTGTGCCATGGACTCCAGTGATTGAACTCAGGTCAACAGGCTTGCACAACTTTACCCCCCCAACCATCTCTCACTGGCCCCAGGTCATACTTTTCTTAAGGTACAACATTCTATTTTTTAAATTTATTTTCCCTTTATTTTTATTTTATGTGTATGGATGTTGTGCTTGGATGTATATCTTTGTACCTCGTACATGTAGTGCCTATGGAGGCCAGAAGAGGGTATTGTATCCCCTGGGACTGGAGTTACAGTTATGAGCTGCCTTGTGGATGCTGGAATTGAACTTGGGTCCTCTTGATGAGCAAACAGTGCTCTTAACTCTTAACTCTTCATCCCCCAGTCCCAGAAATTTTACTTTATGTTGTTTAGTGGGCTATTAAAAAGGTCAAAGGATCTAGGTGGTGGTGACATACACCTTTTCCCCAGTACTCAGGAGGCAGAGGCAGGTGGATCCCTGTGTGTTCAAGGCCAGCCTGGTCTACATAGTAATCAGTAGGACAGCCAATGCCACATAGTGAGATCCTGTCTCAAACAAACAAACAAACAAACAAAAAACAAACTAAAATCAAAGGAGAGTCCAGAATTTCCTTTGTCTTATATTATAAGCCTAGTGACTGTCTATAATCTAGAGACTTTTATTTGATTTTATGACAAGATCATGTAGCCATGTAGCCAATTGTCTTGCCTCCTCCCATATCTCGCCAGAGAGCTGATTTGTCTAGTTGCTACAACTTCAGCCTTTCATTTGTGTTTACATTTTACTGTGTTGCCAGTGGATAAGATGGTCCTGTGGGCATTTGCACTGAACTCAGGAGACATGGAACTGTTGTGAAAAATAGATTTAGAAATGGCATCTTTTCCCCTAGGAGTGTGTTTTGCAGATGGCTGTACTTTGCTCATCTCCTTGCTAAGTGTCTCGTTTCCTGTATGCTGCTTTTATGTCTTTTGCTTTTGAAAAACCATTTCATGTCAGCATGCTAGGAATTGTCTGCAGCCCCACGTGAAAGCTTGGGTACCAGGGGTACCTTGTCCAGCATCTACAGAATAAAACTGGGGCTTGCCAGCTCTAATTTCAAGGCATTGCAGTCATTTTCCAGTGATTATTTAGACTGTTGGGGGGAGGGCTTCCTACAATAACTTGAAAAGTGACGGCTTTACCGTTTAGCAGTTTAAGAAGCTCATGTTTTCCTAGGTTGCTAAGATGTCAAATTCAAGCTGTGCTCTGTTGGTAAAGTGTTACCTACAAATGAGAGGGAAAAGAGTCCTTTTCACAGTTACAAATGAGCTATGGCACTTTCTCCCTTTCTCTCCTCCACTTGATTTTGCATAAACATTAAACCCCCAAAGAAGGAAATTTGAGGTGGCGAGTAATAGCTTTGTCATCATTGCAATTCTAAGTTGTAATTATTTCTAATTATAATAGTATACTATAACACTACCTATAATTAGTTAATTAATGAATTAATTTGGAAATAGAGTCTTATTATGTAGTCCTGGCTGACCTGGAACTCACTGTGTAGACCAGACTGATCTCAAACCTGTGGAGATCTACCTATTTCTGCTTCCTGAGTGCTGAGTTTAAAGACTTGCACTACCATACTAAGCATTACATTTTAATTACTATTTTGGGCTGCAGAGATGCCTTGGTGGTTAAGAGCACTTGTTCTTCTTGTAAGGATCCAGATTCAACTCCTAGCACCCTATGTGATGGCTCACAACTATCTGAAATTCCAGGACCAGTGACTCGGATCCCTTCTGATCTCCTTGGGCACCATACATACATGTAGGCAAACATTGCTACATATAAAAAGATAGATTTTGAAATTCTTAAATGTAAGTTATTATTTTATTGTTTTATGTGTATGGGTATTTATGCCATATATGATATATATATATATATATCATATACATGAAGTGCCCTCAGAGGCCAGAAAAAAGATATAGATAGGATCTCCTGAAACTGGAGTTACAGACAGTTGTGAGTCACCATGTGAGTGCTGGGAATTGGACCTGGGTCCTCTGGAAGGACATCCAGTGCTCTTAAGATTTTTTTAGTGTTTCTAATTCTTAAAAAGTTTCAGGCTGGGCTGGGCTGTAGTGACATGCACCTTTAATCCCAGCACTTGGGAGGCAGAGGCAGGTGCATCTCTGTGAGTTCGAGGCCAGCCTGGTCTACAGAGTGAGTTCCAGGACAGCCAGAACTGTTATACAGAGAAATCCTGTCTTGCAGGAGTTGGGGGACAGAGAGAAAAAGAAAAAAAAAGTTTCAGGCCAGATATGGTGGTGCATCTCTTTAATCCGAGCATAGACAGGCAAATCTCTGTGAAGTTGAGACCAGCCTAGTCTACATAGCAAGTTCCAAGATAGCCAGAGATGTGTAGAGACCCTATCTCAAATAAATGAAGTTTCAGATTTTCCAATTTGGGATACTTCCCTAATTAAGTCTATTTAGATTTTCCAAATTCTGAAAAACAGTATAGTTTTAAGTACTTCCAAAGAAAATAACATAAAAAATAAGGTCAAGCTTGGCATACTGGTGAATGTTTATAGTTCCAGCACTTGAAGCTGAGGTGGAAAATTCATTTGAGTCCAAAAGCTCTAGACTAGCCTGGGTAACATAGGTCAGATCATAAAAACATAACAACAACAAAAATCCAAGACCAATAGACTCCACATTCCTGTCTAATGGCTTTAATGGTTCAGTCACCTTTTGTTTTGAGCCAGGATCCCATTATATAGACAACTGGCCTTAAACATGCAATCCTCCTGGCTTTGCTCCCTTGCTCTGTAGACCAGGCTGGCGTCAAACTCAAAGATCCTCCTGCCTCTGCCTCCCAAGTGCTGGGATTAAAGGTGTTCACAACCTAATCACCTCTTAAAGGTCAAACCCTTTATACTGTCAGAGTGGCAATACCCAACGTTTATTATTTTATAAAAACTTTTATTACAATTTATTTTTATTTTTTATTTTGTTTATGAGTATTTTTGCATGCATGTATATACGCCTGGTGCCCAAGGAGATCAGACAAGACATTGGATCTCCTGGAACTGGAATTGTGGATGGCTGTGAGCCACCATGTCGGTGCTAAGAACATCTAGAGTGGCCATACTAACTTCTTCCTTCCTTTAGTCTTTCTCAGACTTACCCAGCTCTGAGCTGCTCCTATAAAGTCATCTGTTTTCTGTAGTTTTCAACATCACTTCATTCATCTCTTGACAGAGAAAAAGTGGTCTTCAGGATCTTAGGTGCAACCAGACCCAAACAGTGAGTGGTTTTGCGTATTTTGAGTCAGTCTTTGGTTTTCTTGGCAGATGTCTGCAGAAAGCCACCCATGTGACAGCAGCCCTGCTGCCTTGTAGGGGTGTAGGTCCCTCAGTCCATGTCAGGAAACCGCAGGAAATGAGCAGTGCCTTCATGCCTGCACACAGCAGCACGTTTGTCTAAGTAGCAAATGTGGGGTTGGTAAGCTAGGGAGGAATACATGTCCTCTAGCCCGTGCATTTAATTGTTACAGTTTCTTCAGAGCACCTCCGAAGTGGCTGCATCAGTTACAGGTTTTCTAAAGTTTCTGCTTCTTAACACCCCTATGGCAACAGGAGGGCAGCCACAGTGACCAGGTAATCAAGGTGTGACTAACTCCTTGGGCCACTTCTATCAATTCCCAGATGGGTGCTTTCAGGGAATTTTCCGCAGCAACTGGAAGCTGAAAAACCTGCCTGTCCAGCTTAGCAGTATCACATCTGGGAGGCTTAAGGACAGCCTGAAGAAGCCTACATATCCATATATACAACACACACAAAAATAGCACAGATGCACACATGCATACAAAATTCAGAGCTGAAGCTCGCAGCCTGTTAAAACGTATCCACAGCCTCACCATTTCTCAGTGCTTTTATCCAGGCAAGGCCCACATTTCTCCTACTCTGGGCCATCTGCTCTGGCCCTGAATTCTCCTTAGACGTCTGGGCATCTGGAGAGCTTCTCTTATCCCAGCAGGTTTTGCTTCATGGCTATTCAGACCCTCCTGGTCTCTCTAGTCTCTGAGAGTAAAGGTCAAAGGCCTGTCCTCAGGGTAAGGTGCCCGTGGCCCCTGCTGTTGCTTCCTCTCACTCCTTTCCCTCACTGCACCCCAGACTCCCCACACCTGGATCTCTCACTGAAGTTCAGGCCTTGACTCCTTGCTTCCCTTGAACCCTAGCTCAGACCTCAGCTCTCAAAGGCTCTTTCTGACATGATACAGATAGCCCCTCTCTTCTGAGACTCACAATCCCATCTGGTTTTCAACTACTCAGCAACAGCCTGACCTTGTCCGCTGTTGGGCTGCCTGGCTTGGGGCTGGGTGACAAATGAGTAGGAGGCTGTCCAGAAGGGAATTGTCTTCCAGTCCCTCTGCCCTTCACTGCAGATGTCATTTCCTCCACTTTAAACAGCCTGTTTTCCTCCATGCTTTTTGCTCTGCCATATTTTCTTTTCCTCTCTTATTTTTCACACAGGGTCTTACTGTGTAGCTGTGACTGGCCTGGATCTTGCTATATAGATCAGTCTGGCTTCAAACTTACAGAGCTCTGGTTGCCTCTGCCTCCTGAGTAACTGGGATTTTTCACCATGCCTGGATGCTCAGCTCTTCTTCAAGAATAACCAAATGACCTCCTTTGTGGTTATATGCTGAGTCTTAGGATCTTATCTGGGGATATGTTACATCAAACCATTTGACATTGTTTTTGTAGGCTATCATACACAAATACCAGCAATTTCATATGGCTTAATAGTTTTTAGTGTACTATAGTCTGGACCCAAGACTCAGATACCAAGTCATTTTTTTTTCCTCAACCGTCACTTTCTAGAAATTACTATGATCCTCAGTTTCCTAATGGTAAATCAGATGGTATGCTTGAGGGCCTTATTTGCATTGTTTTACTTAATCTTCATGATCTTTGTAAGGCATAGGTGGTGGTATTCATTTTATTGACAAAGAAAACAGATTCAAAGAAGTGAAAGATATTTGCCTGGGGTCTAAACAAGTAGAGATTAGCAGAACTGATGCCAGAATCCAGATACCAGAGAACATTCCCTTCCCCCTTGCCCAGAGAGATATCCTCTCTCTCTCTCTCTTTGCTTTTTGTTTGTTGATTTTTTAAGACAGGGTTTCTCTGTAGCTATGGCTGTCCTGGAACAGCTCAGTGGACCAGGCTGCCTCTGCCTCCCAAATGCTGGGGTTAAGGACATGTGCCAACACCTCATTGTGGTACAGACTGTGAGCTCTGAAGTATTCAATTAATGCAGCATAGTCTACAAAACAAGTTTTAGGACAGGCAGGGCAACAAAGAGAAACTCTGTCTCAAAATAGAGAGAGAGAGAGAGAGAGAGAGAGAGAGAGAGAGAGAGAGAGAGAGAGAGAGAGAGAGAGAGAGAGAGAGAGAGAGAGAGAGAGAGAGAGACATCTCCAAGTTGAGCAGTGGATTGGACAGAGAGGACTCTCCTTCCAGGATTCAGGAGTGGGGTAGGACAACCTCCCCTTTGCTCTCTTGACAGGGCAGATGAAGCCTGAGGAACCTCATAACCGTCAGAGACTCCAGTAATGACCATCTGAGCCTGGATCTGTGAAGACCTGCTCCTGTCTCCTGCACATGATGTCAGGTGGGGACCAGGAGCTGCGGTGGAGCTGACTTCCAGGAAGATGAGGCATAGAAGGCCTGCCACAGCGTATAGCATGTTTGAGGGCAGCCTGAGCTAGAGGCCTTTTCTCAAAACCAACCCAAACAACTGAGAAGCAATCTTGTAGATGAGAGAGGTGGAAAAGGGGGAGAGAAGGTTTTGGGCTCTTGGGACAGTGACTGAGACGGTCTTTCTCATGTCTCTAGCTCTGTTCTCTGGCCTGTGAATACTCTCGCTATGGTGGGGAAGGAGGTAGAGTCTGAGTTTAGGTCGGATGATGGTGGTGCACACCTTTAGTCCTAGCATCCGGGAGGCAGAGGCCATCTTGATCTACAAAGTGAATTCCAGCACTGGGCCTTTACACTGTCTCAAAACTGGAAAGAAAAAGAAGTCTGCGTTTGTATGTTGGACATGCTGCGGCTTTCCACAGTGCTCCTTTTAGGCTTCTCTATCAGCCTCATCAGTGCACTCTGTATAGCCAGTCTTTTCTATGTGATTTTTTAAAAGACAGACTCTCACCATGTACTCCTGGCTGGCCTGGAATGAGAACTCACTATGTAGACTAGGCTGGCCTCAAGTTTAGATTTGTCTGTCTTTGCTGGGATCAAAGGTGTGTGCCACCATGCTAGGTGTTTCTGCTTTTCTTGATTGTTCTCTCTGGTCTTTGTAGGAAACCACATGCCTTCTGCCAGTGGCCCTTTCTCTGCCCTGACTCCAAGCATATGGCCCCAGGAGATTCTGGCAAAGTACACACAGGTATAGCTGTTGGCACAACCAGGCACCAGCCTGCCATGCTCCATGTGAATGACCTACCCCCACCCCTCCCTTTAACACAGGGTCACAGACTCCCTACTGGAGATGGCATTTTAGTGTCTTGGGCCTGTAGGACTCAGCCATTAGTGAGGAGGAAGACTGTTATGGAGACACAGGAGAATTCAGTCATGGTAGTGACCCTTTGTACTTTAATGATTGGCCAGAGAAGACATAATAGATGGGTAGCCTTTATCAGGGTGGGTTTTAGTGATCAGCCATATGGGTGGTATCCTTTGGAACTGCTTCCTGATCCTGATTCTAGAAGGAAGAGTCTGTGGAGCAACCAGAGATCTGCTATGATGAGTTTGGTTTCCGTGTGGAAAAGGAAGGTAAGACACAGCCCCTTCTGTGTGATCTTGCTGATGTCCTTGGGAGGATTCTTGCCCCGTGTTTTGCATTCCACTGAATGTCTGGGGGTGGTATTTTAAAGAGTTAAGGACAGAGTATATCTGAGGGTGATGTAAGTTTATGGGAACTTTTGATTTTTTTTTAGGTAAATGTTATTGATCTCTACATAATATAACAGTTATGTATAATGTAGAAAAGTTACACAGTGCAGAAAGGGGTGATGATTAAAACAAGATGAAGGCCGGGCATGGTGGCATACACCTTTAATCCCAGCACTTGGGAGTTTCGGGACAGCCAGTGCTACAGAGAAACCTTGTGTGTGGGGGCTTAAAAAAGAACCCCCACAATCTGAGTAGCTGCTGCTGCATGGGGTGTTCTTTTCCCGACACTATGAAATGTCACATTACACCAGGAGCATCTCCTGTGTTACTGAAGGCTTTAAACATTACTTTACACATTTTAATGGCTGTATAACATCATATTACAACAGATTGATTTTGATACTTTTGCAGCCTTTTTTGTATGTTTGTTTTGGTTTTTGAGACACAGTGTGTCTGTGTAGCCTTGACTGTCCTGACACTCGCTCTGTAGACCAGGCTGGTCTTGAACTCAAAGGTTCACCTGCCTCTCTTCTGGGGGCTGGCATTAAAGGTATGTGCCACCATGCCTGGCATAGCTGATTTTTTTTTTTCTATAAGAGGGCATCTGACTAGGTGCTGCAGCCTGTTGGGAAGGGCCACCTGCCAGATCCATGATGGCCTGCCACCAGGAGTAGCAGGACTGTTTCCTTCAGCTGAAGCACTCAACTTCTTATCACTCATATTTGTAACTCAGGCATTAGTTTTCCTTGGTGTTCTAATTTGCAAGAAGATGGAGGTTAAAGCTCAGGTTAAGAGTGTCACAGAGAACTTTCTAGAATGATGGAAATCATTTGTGTTTTGATAGGTCACCAGATTTAGAGTCCAGAGTGTTCACAACCATATGTGGAACAGTGTTTTGGCATTTGTTTATTGATACCTATCAAGATGCGCACTTAGGACTTGTGCGTTTTCTTTGTGCAATGTTGTCACCGTGGAGGTTTTTAAGAACTAGGGTAAGAGTTTGGCTTAGGGTGAGTGCCGAGGAGGCTCCATAGACAGGACTCGCCACACAGATTGTTTGCTGGCCACAGACTTCATCCTCTCGTGTTCGAGGGGTTCATGAAGCTGTGGTGCCTTGCCTTCTTCTCATTTATGCCCTCAAAGATAGTCTTGACCACACAGAGTTCAAGGTGAGGAGACAGGCTGTAATCAAGCAGAAATAGAGTATGCTCAGGGCAAGAAGACCTGTGAAGAGCATTTGATGTATAGTAAAGGGGGAGGTGAAACATTTACATATAAGGTGGTCGAGGAAGGTTTTCAGGAGGACTAGGAGGAGGGGAGGGCAGTGACAGGTGCCCAGGTCCCGGAAGTGAACGGTTTGGTGGAGGAGAATGGGGGAGGGAGGGAGGAGGAAGAAAGGGGTGAGTGGTAAGGACAGAGAAGCAGATGATGGTCTTCAGCGTGAGCAGTGACATGAGCTGACGTGTCCTAGAAGGTCTGTGTGACTGCTGTGGAGGCCAGTGAGACAGTCGCTGCCATGGCTCTTATAGGCAAAGGATGGTGTCTTGGTATGGACCAGTAGTCAGGGGTTTGGTAAGAAGCAAGAAAACCCAGAGCCCCTGAGATGGTTTAGTGGGTAAAGGTGCTTGCCACCACGCCTAGTGAGCTGATTTTGATCTTGGGACCCACATGGTGGAAGGTGAGAACTGACTCCCAGAAGCTGTCCCTGACCTCTACACCTGTACTGTCGCACGTGTCCACACACATACATACACAAAGCCCATTCTGTTCACAATGGATTGAATTGGGCTTTTAGGGTACAAGGAGTCCCCCGGGGCCTCTGGAGGATGGAGACCTGAGTCTGGGGCTGCTTTAAGAAGGGTCTGCTTGACCTCCTTGCCACTAAGGTGACGGCGTGGCCACTCTTGGGAGGCTGTGTGCAGGAGACAGGCCAGGCTGCTGTGGGAATGTGGGGTGAGGGGCATGTTCTCCTTCCTCCTCTGCTCTCTCTTGGTAGAAGGTTCTGAATCTGAATGCAGCCAGATGGCAGGGGCACCCCTGGTGGAGGATCCCCAACAGAGGCTTCGGTGGCAGGCCCATCTGGAGTTTACCCACAACCACGATGTGGGGGATCTCACTTGGGACAAGATTGCAGTCTCCCTCCCCCGCTCTGAGAAACTCCGCTCCCTAGTGCTGGCCGGCATCCCACATGGCATGAGACCACAGGTGAGATGGCCACAGGGACAAGGGCCCCACAGAGTTGAGAGTGCGCTGGCCTGTCACAAAAGACGCTGCTGTGTGGCTCCTCCCTCCAGTTGTGGATGCGGCTCTCTGGGGCACTACAGAAGAAGCAGCACTCTGAGTTGTCCTACCGTGAGATTGTAAAGAACAGTTCCAATGATGAGACCATTGCTGCCAAACAGGTAACACAGGACAGCCAGTTAGCTAGTCAGGAGGAGCTGCTTGGCAGAGATCACGTCACCTCTGGGACTGCCCCTTGTTGGTCTCCTTGGCAGGGTGGGCAGCCCTTTCACTAGTGAATGTGGCCTGGAATAAACTTGTTCCTTTCTAGGTCCTTCAGTGCTACAGGCAAAGGTATCCAGTGTTTGGAAGGACATGCAGGAGATGGCCCCACATTAGAAAGAGCAGGAAATTTTAAATACAGATTTGGTCAGTCAGGTGGCTGGTGTGGGTTCAATTCCATACTTGATGGGATCTAATCCTGGAGAAGGGAGGGTTAGCCTTGGCCTCAACAGTAAGGAATCCCCATTGATGGGACAGAAGCCTGCTACAGCTTCTCTCCCTTACTGGGTGGGCATCAGTGTACAGTTGCATCAAACAAGGTCTTGTGGGGTGGGGTGGGGATCTGACAGATTGAAAAGGACCTGCTCCGCACCATGCCCAGCAATGCCTGCTTTGCCAACGTGAACAGCATCGGGGTGCCCCGCCTGCGCAGAGTCCTCCGAGCACTGGCCTGGCTCTACCCAGAGATTGGCTACTGCCAGGGCACGGGCATGGTGAGCAGCCTGGGAGGCAACCAGGGTCTTTCTCCAGGCCTTTTGTGGGGCACATTTTCCCTCACGGTGCTGCAAGGATGGGAGGCGAGTATTGACCTGGGAGGGCCATGGGAAGATGTCTCTTTTCCTAGGGCTCTCAGCCAGCCTGAAGAATGGTGCCTTCAGAAGGTGGCCCCAAGAGCCCTTATCCATTAGACTGGGGCACTTTTCTGGCTCACTTGAATACTTGGGTAGAAGCCCCATGTCCCCTTCTCTGGCTAGGTGGCTGCCTGCCTCCTGCTATTCCTGGAGGAGGAGGATGCATTCTGGATGATGTGTGCCATTATTGAGGACCTGCTGCCTGCTTCCTACTTCAGCACCACCCTGCTGGGCGTCCAGACTGACCAGCGGGTCCTGCGCCACCTCATCGTTCAGTACCTGCCTCGCTTGGACAAACTGTTGCAGGAGCATGACATTGGTGAGACCTGGCTGCCTCCCTCCCCAAGGTCCAGGGATCCTAAGATGGTAGTTGCATCAGCAAAGGGCTCATGGCCAGGCTGGTGGCACAGGCTCTCGTGGTTTATGTTGCTCTTGTCTTCTGCATTCAGGCCCCTTCCCTTCCTGCCTCACTCCTGTCCAGGCTGTTCCCCGGCGGCCAAGCCTGGCCTCAGCCCCTGTGGCTTTGGTATCTGTTGGCAGAGTTGTCCCTGATCACGCTGCACTGGTTCCTCACGGCCTTCGCCAGCGTGGTGCATATCAGACTGCTGCTGCGCATCTGGGACCTGTTTTTCTACGAGGGCTCCCTGGTGTTGTTCCAGACCACGCTGGGCATGCTGCGCCTTAAGGTGCTTGCAGGTCTCCTGTCCCCGGTCTGGGCCACCTAGCTTCCAGACTGAGAACAGGAGAGCATATACCAAGTACAGCAGCCCTGGTCCCCCGACCCCGTCTTCATCGTGGTGTTGCCTGAGAGAAACCCTGAGTGCGGGTGTCCTCGGGGACCTTCCTGGACCTGTTGACGGGCACGGGTTTCTGAGGAGGGTGCCAGTGCCATGCTCCCTTGCCTTCCCACCCTCCAGGAGGAAGAGCTGATACAGTCGGAGAACTCAGCCTCCATCTTCAACACGCTGTCAGACATTCCAGCACAGATGGAGGACGCCGAGCTGCTGCTGGGGGGAGGCCATGCGGCTGGCCGGCTCCCTCACTGATGTGGCTGTGGAGACCCAACGCCACAAGCACCTGGCCTACCTCATTGCAGACCAAGGCCAGACCCTGGGGACTAGTGCCACCACCAACCTCACTCAGGTGGGCCGACTAGGGCGGCTCTGTCTTGACCGAACCATGGTGAGGGGCTGTGGGAAACAGACTGGCTCTGCCCTGAGCTACTCCCCAACCCACCATCTCTGCACATGCCTGCAGTGACCCAGCTAGACCACCAGGCGGCCACTAGGGGGGTGACCTAGGCTTCCTTGGTAACATGCATTCCTGAGTAGGACATTGTCCCTAGCCTGAGCTGAAGATCTGGTTTGATCTCAGTGTCCCCTTCAGGCCATTAGAAATGTCCAGGCACCAGTGAGACAGAAGCAAGTTAATGTCTTCTCTTTCTGGGTGGCTCTTTGGCCACTGCTCATGGGCTCCCCTCCCCTTAGGTTGTACGCCGCAGGACCCAGCGGAGGAAGTCTGGCATCACCTCCCTGCTCTTCGGTGAGTAGCAGTGTGGGTTTGTGCTGACTCTTCTAGTGGCTGGGCAGGGCCTGTTACCATGCCTGTGTGCCTCCTAGGGGACGATGACCTGGAAGCTCTCAAGGCCAAGAACATCAAGCAGACAGAGCTGGTAGCTGACCTCCGTGAAGCCATTTTGCGTGTGGCACGCCACTTCCAGTGCACAGACCCCAAGAACTGTAGCGTGGTGAGTGGCAGGCTCCCATTCCCCACCCATTCATGGTTCTGAGGCTCTCCCTGCATGGTGGGCCTTTCCTTTCTGGCAGGAGCTGACCCCAGACTACAGCATGGAGAGCCACCAGCGGGACCATGAGAACTACGTGGCATGCTTACGCAGCCACCGGCGCCGGGCCAAGGCCCTGCTGGACTTTGAGCGGCATGATGATGATGAGCTGGGCTTCCGGAAAAATGACATCATCACGGTGTGTGGGGGCGTGGCACGCGTGCTGCCTGCTCCCTGCCTTCCCTGCTGAGAACTGATGGTGCTGAGCATGAGGACTTCAGGTGGTTTGTGCAGGCGCTGAGCCCTGTCCTCTTCTCCTGCAGATCATTTCTCAGAAGGACGAGCACTGCTGGGTGGGTGAGCTGAACGGCCTTAGAGGTAAGGGCTTCTGTCTGCTACAGCGCTGCCAAGAGCGATGCCTTTGCTGCGCCAGACCTTCCTCTTCACGGCCTCACCAGCCTCAGACCCTAACCTCTGAGGGAGCTGGGCTTTCTTTCGGCTTGGTCTTCTCGGCATGCCTGGCCTGCTTGAAGGTTCTGGGTGGTTTGGGGAGACTTTTGCTCTTGGACCTTGGGGACAAGGGTTGGGATGGCTGCTGCTGCTCCTCACACGGCCACTTCTTCCCACAGGCTGGTTTCCAGCCAAGTTTGTGGAGGTCCTGGATGAACGGAGCAAAGAGGTGAGAGTGTCGAGCTGCCCCGTGCAGTTCATGGCGTGCGGCAAACGCCTGCCGGGCCCGTGTCCCTAGTGAGCCCTGGCTTGCGGCAGCTGCCAGGAGGACAGGAGGGGGTGGCTGGCTGCAGGTGTCAGGCTTGAGCTTCCCAAACATCCTCTCCATCAGTACTCCATAGCAGGGGATGACTCTGTGACAGAAGGAGTCACAGACCTCGTGCGAGGGACTCTCTGCCCAGCCCTCAAGGCCCTGTTTGAACACGGACTGAAGAAGCCGTCCTTGCTTGGAGGGGCCTGCCACCCTTGGCTGTTTATTGAGGAGGTAATCACTGCAGGCCCTGGCCTCCTCAGTCCCAGCCCTTTCCTGGGTCCCTGGAAGAGGTGGGAAGAGCTCAGAGTGGTGGCATGTGCTCACTGACACTGCCCTCACTCTCACACCGTCTTGTCCACCACAGGCAGCGGGCCGGGAGGTCGAGAGAGACTTTGATTCTGTGTATTCCCGCCTGGTGCTCTGTAAGACATACAGGTACATACTTAGCGCCTGTGACACCACCTGTGCCCAGCGCGGCAGCCTGTGATGGCACTCTTGTTCTTGCAGGCTGGATGAGGATGGCAAAGTCCTGACCCCCGAGGAGTTGCTGTACCGGGTAAGTTAAGACACTTGCCAGTGTCCTGAGACATCTCTGGCCGGCCCCGGGCACCTGAGTGACACTGTGCCCTTCTCAGGCTGTGCAGTCTGTGAATGTGACCCACGATGCCGCACACGCACAGATGGATGTGAAACTACGCTCACTTATCTGTGTGGGGCTCAAGTAAGTGTAGAGAAAGAGAGGTCCTCAGAGCGTACCCCCAGGGCAGAGCCAGGGTGCACGGGGTGGGGTGTCCTCGGGGACTCTAGACAAGAGGCCTCAGCTCCTGTGCTTGGGAGCTCCTGGGAAGGCCCCAGCCCCACCCTTTGCCTCGTTCCTAGTGAACAGGTGCTGCACCTGTGGCTGGAGGTGCTGTGCTCCAGCCTGCCCACTGTGGAGAAGTGGTACCAGCCCTGGTCCTTCCTGCGCAGCCCTGGCTGGGTCCAGATCAAGTGTGAGCTCCGGTGGGTGAGTGGGCGCTCTGCAGGGCCTGGAACTTGGTGGCACTGGAGGCTGGTGGGTCAGCAGAATAGCCCAGAATGACCAGACTGTGCTTGGTCCCTAGTGTCCTCTGCTGCTTTGCCTTCAGCCTTTCCCAGGACTGGGAGCTCCCTGCTAAGAGAGAGGTGTGTATGTGCCTTGGTTGGTCCCTGGCATTGCCTTTGCTGAGAGTGCTGTGGTGCAGCCTGGGCTGAAGTGACCTGTGTGGTTCCAGGGTGGTCCCTGCCGGTGACTGGGGCTGTTCTGTGCACAGGAAGAGAAGCAGCCACTGAAGGAGGGTGTTCAGGACATGCTGGTGAAGCACCACCTCTTCAGCTGGGACATAGATGGATGACACTGCCAGGAAGACTGCAGAGCCCTGGCCAGGACCCACGCGCAGTGTCCAGGCCTCCCCACCCCATGCCTGAAGTTGGCAAAGGACGACACTGGTGGCCAGCTCAGCTTCTCTCCTTACCATGTTCCTGGGGAGTGTCTTGCCAAGGTCCTCGAAGTCCCGGTGCCAGCCATATGGTGTACTAGCCAAAACCCTTGTGAAGAAGCGGAGAACCACACCTATGCTGGTCTCTGCTCAGGAAGGGGCAGGCTAACGGCAGATAAAGGCCTCTTGCCCTCTTTGATTGTAAATAAAACTCATTTTGTGAGAGCCTCCCTCCCATCTTCTGTTTAGCCAGGCCTGAGTTCTATCAAGACTACCCCACCAAAAACCACTCGAGATGGTTTGACTCCTGGCCCCTTGCTGAAGTCCACCTCATAGAATTGGGGCCACAGTGCAACCTCTAGATGACCTCATGGAATAGGCCCAGGGTCCCAGTCATGCCTCTCAGCCCTGATGGACCAAACACAACAGACGGGCAAGTCAGTGTTTTTTATTTTATTTTAAAAAGTTCACACAGCTTCCCCACTTCTGTCCCAGCATTGGTTTTGATAACTCTGTCCCTGTTCCATATTGAATCAAGACAGAACAAGGCTGGCATTGGGTAGAAGGTACCTCCTAGCCCCCAGCAGGTATAGCCAGGACCCACCCACCCTCACCCTCATCCCAAGGCCAGGGTGGCTGCAGTGGGGAGATGGGACGGAATGTGGGTGGGTGGAGAGCTCCCGGAGAACCAGGAAGCGCCTCTGCCCTTGTGGCACTAAGGAACCAGGAAGCAGGGCAGGATGGCGTGTAGGCAATGGCGGGTGTCTGTCTACATGTCAATGTGTGTGGAGTAGGCCTAGGCAGCTGCATGCCAGGTTGGGTACTGGGCCATGGGGCTCCTCATGATGACCCTGTATGAAGCCTCAAGCAGCTCTCTAGGCCTTTCGCATGTGAAGCAGGTGGAGGTAGCCACACCCATCTCCCCCACCCCTAAAAATATATGTATATATGTAAGTTGATATATAATATGGAGGTATATACACCTATACATATTTTTGCCACCAACCACTAAATGGTGACACCAAGATTAAAATGGCAGCAAGCCACCTCTTGGGACACAGGGTCCGGGACTGGCTGAAATAGGGAATGGGCAAGTAGAGGCCTGGCCAGTTTCTTCCTTAAAGGGAGAAGAACGTAGGTTGGCTCCAAGACCACCTGGGCCAAACTTCAGCCAGATGTGCACCTCTGACCTCAGAAAAGGAGGTCGGATTGAACTGGGTCTGGCCAGCCTCCCACGACCAACTGCAGCGTGGGCCCCGCGTTGTCTCTTGATATCTTGTGTCCCCTGCCCTGGATGAGCCTGAGCCAGGTCTTGGCTGCAGCCTCCAGGGTCTGTGATTGTCAAGGCTCACCGTCTCAGGGAGCACACACTGGCTATGGTTCTGTGGCTCCCCAACTTCAGATCCTTCCCTAGCCTATGTCTGGAGTCAGAGGGCTACAAGCAGGAATCCCAGTGGAGCTGCAAATCGTGGCCATCTAGGAAGTCCGTGGAGAAGAGGCTGGGGGCTGCAGTGCTGAGGGGAGCCAGGCTGAGTACAGGGCCACCAGATGACAGCTCCAGCCAGTCCATGCTGTCCAGGTGGCCATCAGCCAGGTCCAGGCCCATACCACTGCTGGGCTCAGGAGCAAAGTGCAATTCAGAGGTGTCCATGGGCGATGGGGGGTGGTCCAGGATGGCAGAGCTGCTTAGCATCTGGCTGTGGAGGTCATCAATGAGGGAGAGGGGCTCTGGCCCTTCGTGCCCACTCGTCAGCAGGGGCAGTCCCGTGCTGCTTTCCAGGAAGTCCTCCAGGCGCCCTGGGAGAGTTGGGGAGGCGGGTGGAGGAGCAGCCTGGGGGAGTTCATTCGAAGGCGAGGGTTGTGGTGTCAGCAGGGCTCCACAGGCTGCTGCGGGGGGTGGCTTCTCCTTGCCTGGTAGGGATGGTGGGTCCTTGAAATATGCTGAAATCTCTGCAACAGAGACAGTGAATGGGGTCAGAAACCAGGTTTGAATATACACAAGAAAATGATGGGACAATCCTTACCAAAAACCAGAGGAAAAAAATGTGACCACAGACTTAACTATAGGAGATACAGCCATAAAAACTTGTAACTTGGTGGGAGCTGAGGATAAGTGGTATATAGTGCTTGCCTGGTATACATGAGGTTCTTCTGGGTTCAAACCATACATGCATGCACCAAAAAATGAAATGAACAAAAAGACCTATCACCAAATGGAACTATTTGCAGGTTACAGATTTGATAAGGGAATTTATACACCCAGAATATACAAGCAACTTGTAAAACTCAACTTCATTTTTAAAAATGGGCAAAGGATAGGTATTTCTCCAAAGATCTACACATGGCTGTAACAGCTCACGGCATCACTGGTCATTAAGGAAATGCGATGACCTGCCCTGGGAAAATACTACTTCATACATGACAATCTGGCTACTGTCAGGTCAGAAATGAAGATGAGCACGCATGAGGTGTTGGTGAGGAAGTGGGCTCACTGGAGTCTGTGCACGGCAAGGGAAGCGGCAAGGGAAGGTGAAATAGCTCACAGCAGATTTAAATGAAGTATGGGCTGGTTCCTCAAAAAAACAAAACCCACAGTATGATCCGGTAGTCTCACTTGGGGGTATGCATGTACCAAAAGAATATGACAGCAGTAGCGACAAACAGTTCAAGTGTCCAGTGATGGACAAGTGGATGAGACTTGAGGACATGCTAAGTAAACTAAACCATTTACATACTGACCAAAACCACAGGAGCCCACGTACAGAGTGGGCATACTCAAGACAGGGTGGGGACTGTGGGGTTTTCATCTAAGGGTTCAGTTCTTAGTTTGGGAGAGTGAGAGGGAGACATGGTTGTGCAACACTAATGAGTTAGTTAGCAAGTTCTGTTACACGTGACACGATAAAACTTTGTCTCTGCCCTGGATCAAGTATGCCTGTGTAGCTGTTCACTGCTCACCAGATGCCACCACCGGCCTTTTCTGGCATCCTCGAGTGTCCTTTAGGGGTAGGTAGCACTCTAGCTACTCTTCCTCTGCCATCCCTTAAACACCGGATCTCAGGGGTTGCAACTCCTTCATTAATCTCCCCTTGTCCTGATGGGGTCTGCTCTAGACACTGCTGCTGAAGCCTGGGGTGCCCCTGAACTCCAGTCCAGCCACTTGCAGTGGTCACAAAAGCCATTAAGGCTCACGGCAGACCAGATGCTCCCCTTGAGTCTGAGAACTCCTGAGCATCAGGCACTGCTCTCCTGGCCGCACCACTACAGTTCACCAGTGTCACCGTGCTAGTGTTCCTGTGTAACCAGTCACTACAGCAGGGGGGCCTTGTGTCAGACCACTCTGCTCTAGGCTGTGCCCATGACCTGGCCATGACCTGATGCTCTTCTCCCCTCTTCCCTCACTCCACAGCCCCTTCTAGGGCCTGCCCTGGAGCCCTGGCTCTTCCCTGCCCCCTGCCACAGGTATTTGGACAACTCTTCCCCAGCTCTACAAGGATAAATGTAGGCCATGTTTGCCTAACTGCAGGGCTCCAAAGAATACATGTCAAAAGACTGGGCCTGCCCAGGCCTTCAAGATGACATCATAGGCCTGTGACCAGAGGTAAGGAAGGTAGCTGGGGTGGGGTTTTACCTCCACTCTGAATAAGAATATCAAACAGATCATCCATCTGCTGACTGGAGGAGCCATTTTCCTGTGGGGAAAAAACAAAAGAACGTGAAAATCCAGACACCAACTAAGCTCAGGCTAGGCAGCTTAGCTTGAGCTTCCGTCTTGTACTGGGTATTCCCTGCGCTCATCCCTCAACCTATGTGGGGCTGAGGCACTGCCCGAGGCTGGGCCTACTGCCTTACAATATTTATTGCACATGCATGAGTGCATGCGCTTGCCATAGCATGTGGGGGTCAGAGGGCAACCTGCAGGGGTCAGTGCTCTCCTACCATGTGTGAGGCTCAAACTGGCCATCAGGGAAGCGCCTGTATCTGCTGAGACATCTTGCCAGCACACCCAGCTCCCAGCATCCTCACCTGCTGCTTAGGCTGCTGAGTCACACTCTCCTCATACCCAGGCGGCTCCTTCTTCAGCAGAGATGTGGGGGTTGCAAATGAGGGCTGAGGCGGCTGCTCCAGGTCCATCTGCGCAGGTGGGCCAGGGGCTGGAGAACCCGGCTGGGACAAGGGCTGGAGGGGAGAAACAGCTGTTGGTGAGGGGAGAGGCAGGCTCTAACTGTGCCAGGGTGGGGAAGGGCCTCCCTCACTGCCCACAGGTAGTTAGCTAATGAGCTTTGGGAGCTTTCATGGAAGCCACTAGGGGAGGAGACAGAGAGTGAGGTGAGCATGAGGCTGTGAGGGTGACAGGAACACCTGGTCTCAAGGAGGCCACTCTAGGGAGCAGACCCTGGGCCTGAGGTCACAGCCTCCACAGGGCAGGGTCCACTCTCCACCCATCCATGAGCCACCCCTGCCCCTGCCAGTCAGCTACCTGCTGGGGGCTCCCAGTGGGCAGGCCAGGGCCATCTGCGCTCTTATTGGTCACAGTGAGGATGAGGTGAGTCCCTGTCGAGTCAGTGACCACAGTGGGAGGAGTGACCCTCTTGAGGAAGCTGCTGCCCTGTGGGCCCAAGAGCAGCTGGGAGGCAGGGGCCACATCTGGCTCAGGTGGCCCAGCTTCCTGCTTCACCACCACAGGTAGGGGCCCTGGGGCCGGGGCCTGAGCGTCTCCATGACTGGTAGTGGGAACCGCCAGGCCAGGACCAAAGGCACGAGCAGAGTCCTGGGGCTGGCAGGCCAGCTGGCAGCTGGAAAAGCTACTTTCCCGCTTCACAGGGCTGCTGGCTGGGGCTGGCTGCTGGGCCCGCTTCTGCTGCTCTAGCTGCAGCCGGAGCAGCTCAACCAGCTGCTGCTTCTGCTGCAGCATCCGGGTCAGCTCCTCAATCTGCTTGTCCTTCTCCTGCAGCATCTGGTCCTTGTCCAGCGCCTCCAGCTCAGCCCGCGCGCCGGGGCTCAGACAGCAGGACGCAGCACGGGCACCCTCCTCCTTCACGAGGATCTGCAGTGGGGAGGCCTGCAGGGTGAGCTGTGTCAGCGGCGATGTCACCATCTCACCAAAGGCATCCCCTGGCGTGGAATTCTCATCACCCGTGCTGAGCAGTGAGCGCTCTGAGGGGGTGGGAGACACAGGGGGTGTGGAGCCCGTGCTGCCAAACTTCACCATGCCATTGCTGGTTACTGTGGCCACCACCATCTCAGCTGGGGCCAGGCCTGCTGTTACAAGAGCTGGCGCTGTGCTCAGCCGGGCCGCAGGGAAGGCGACCACTACCTCACCAGCCTTGGACAGGAGAGAGGTGGGGGCAGGGGCCTTCTGGGCTCCTGGAGCTGGGCTGACTTGGTCATGGTAGACGCGCAGGCGCTCGATCAGCTCTGTCTTGGTGCCGGAGACGGGCAGTGACCGCAGCTTCAGCTCCTGTTTCAGCTCCGCCACCTGTGGGAGTTGAGCGTTAGAGGGGCCTGGGCGGGCGATGGGACAAGCTGTGAAAGGTGGAAGACTAGCAGTGTGTGAGTCAGTCCTTCCCCTGGGTCCTCTAAGCAGCCCCTGCAAGCCCCTTCCCTAGAGTACTCTTCCCCAGCCCCACACAGTGCCTGGGGCTCACTGGCTGCACTGGACGAGGAAAGCTCACAGAATAACATAACCTTGAGCCCATCAAGCCATTGAGCAGAAAGGACAGGACTTAAGTCCAGCTGGAGTCCCTCATGAATGTAGTCTTGCAGGGATCCAGGTCATGACACGGGAGGGCCGTGTTCAGCAGGAGACCTGGCCTAGCCCATCTTCTGATGGGCACTGACTGGCAGGGTGGAGTGGGTGAAACTGACAGCCTCTCCTCCCAGAGGGAGCCACCCCGATGCTACTCACAGCACTGCACACGATAATGGAGAAGACAAGATTCCCTCAGGCCCAGCTCCACACACACACAGGCACTGACACCATTAGGACCGCAGGCCACAGAGACCTACAGCAGGCTCCAAGGTACTCCTGTCATGGGGCATCACAGTCTCTGCCTAAAATCTACCCCTAATTCTTCATGGCAGAGACCTAGTCTTCCAGTGAGAAGGGGTCAGCCACCTACCTTCATGTCATCCAGGTTGGCTGGCAGGGCTCCTGGTTTGCCAGCTAGTGCCGTGCTGTTCTGACGTGCCAGCCCACTGGGCCCTGGGGTGCCTGAGCTGGAACTGTTGCTGGTGGAGAGGCTGCGTGACGGGGTGGGGGCGCCACTTCCTGGAGTCTCACCTGCTGGCCTGGGCGAGACAGAGACAGCAGCTTCAGTACCTCCCGAGCGGCTGCAGGCAGCGGCCGTCTGGTCTGCAGACCCCAGGGACTTGTGCTCCTACTTGGGGGGGGCGGGCAGGATGGCCTGGTAGTTGTAGTGCTGCTGCTGCTGCTGCTGTTGGTTGAGGATCTGCAGCTGCAGGAAGAGCTGCTGCTGCTGCAGGATCTTGGCGTAGGAGGAGTCCATGGCGGGCCCCCTGTCCTGCTTCTGGTCCGGGGGGATGTACTGGTGGTACTTGAGCTTCTTCACCTTCGGCTTCAGCTCCTTGGCCTTCTTGCTGCGCTGTGACTTCTCACTGGCAGACTTTGGTTGGCTTTGCTGGGGGGACACGGGACAGTGCATCAGGGGCCACCCCAACAGGCACAGCCTAGCCCGTGCCCAGCATCTTCTCAGAAGGTAGCCACGGCTACTCTGTGAGGCGATCCCTGTCCTAACAGATATGGCAGGCTGGAGGAAGGACCAACCAAACGTGTCTGCGCAGGTGCCACCAGGACCCCGAGCAACCCAAGAACGAGGAAGCGGAACTGGCTGTGCAATATGGTCGTGCTCAACAGCACCACCCCAGCCCCCGAGAGCCCCCCTGGAAGGAAGCGTCAGCATCCTGGAAACAAGCAGAAGGCACTTGCCCAGGGCCGCACAGGGACCTGGTTCTTGATCCAGCCCAGGACGCCACATCTTTTCTTTGTGTCCCATAGGATCCCAGCTGGAACAACTTTAGGGCCTCGATGGCCAGAGGACTCAGGCCAGCCAAGAAAGGTCAGGGGGCAAGGCACAAAATACCCGCCCTTGGGGCAGGTGGAGGTAGCCAAAGGCCAGTTATCGGGGTTGCAGAGAGGACAGTGGGAGCCCAGAAATTCCCGAGCAGACAAAGGTGACACACTGGTAGAGGATGATGCAGAAATCAGTGACCAGGTGGCACTGATGACCAAAGGGAGGTCTGGGCAGAGGTGGCCCACTGAAGACGACAGAACGCCGAGCAGATGGACACCCAGACTGCAGAGGGAAGAGGTGGCCAAGGGAGGAGTCAGGGACAGCGTAAGGGAGGAAAGCCAGTCAGGGACTGCTACAGACTGACAGGAGTCCCCTAGCCAACTGAGCACTCAGAAGAGAACCAGGACAGCAAGCCATCAGCACACTCAGGCTATGGTTTCACGGGTTGCCATGTGGGTGTAGGGTGTGGAAGGGGAGGGAGCCAAGAGAAAGAGAGGGCGAGGACAGGGGACGCTGCTGGGACATCGTAGGGGGCTCTGCAGGGCACACAGGCTCTGACGTTGACCTCTGTGAAGCTCGTAACGCCAACCCCCTGTGCACACAAGGCTAGCAAGCCCAGCCCTGTGCCTCCCATAGTCCCTACTCCCCCAGCTGCTTCGAGGGAGGGAGGGTGGAAACAGGCCGGCTGCAGGGCCAGTGGCATGGTCCAGGCACACACTGCTAGGCACAGCACTGTCACTGCTTCAGGAGGCAGAAGGTGAAGCCTCAGGCACAGATGCCGGGCTCACTGCTTGCCATGGGCTGAACGTGGTGTCCCCGCTGAGACTCACGGTAGAGGTGCAGTCCCCACTGTGAGACGAGGATGGTGGCTTAACTTGTACGTAGAAGGGACCTTGAGTGACTAGGAATACATGAGGTCATCGTAGGATGGAGCCCCCGTGACTGAGTCCTGGACACTGAGCCCCGCCACCATGGGCTAGTGCTGCAGCCAAGAGAAACCCCATTTAAAGAAAAAGAATTACAGACCAGTGGTGGTGGTGCACACCTTTAAACCCAGCACCTGGGAGACAGAGGCAGGTGGATCTCTGTGAGTTCAAGGACAGCCAGAGGTACAGAGTAACCCTGCCTCAAAAACCTAACCCAGAAAAAACAAAACAAAACAAAAACCCAAACCATTTTAATTGTGTGCACACACATCAGTGCGTGTGAAGACAGAGAAGAGCTGTGGGAGTCCGCACTCTCCTTCCACCATGCGTGTGGGTCGGGGCATCAAACTCAGGGTGTCGGACTTGGTGGCAAGTGCCTTTACCCAGGGTGCTATTAGCAAAAGCCAGTCTAAGCTAGTGCTCGGCGGGCTGTGACAGTGAGTGTCACCACGGGCAGTGCAAAGGTCAGAAGAAAGTCCCACAAGGCCTGAGGTCAGGGCCCTGACCTCTAGAAGGCGCACCCCACCCTTGCAGCTCCCCCACACCTAGAATGACGTCAATGGCTTCAAGACGCAGGGAGGGAGGACAGTGACTGGCAAAGTACCTTAATGAGTGTGGGGGCGGGCTTGGCGGTGGGGACGGAGGATCCATTGGTGAGGCTGGGGGGCAGCAGAGGTGCGGGAGCCAGAGGAGGCTGCTCTGGCAGGGAGAGTGCTTCCGCAGGGTCAGGACCCACTGGGAGCTGAGAAAGAACCTGGGAGCAAGGGGAGAAGTGAGGACCCTGGCACCCCAGTGTCCTCATGGCTGGAGGACAGAGGGCAAGTGGCAATCGGGGACAGGACTAGAGAAGGCAGGCAGAGGCAGCAGCACACCCCTGAGCGCACGTGGACCAGCAGTCAGCTAGGAACAGAGGCAGCCAGAGTGGGCAGGCCAGGGAGGCTCGGGACCCCAGCCCAGCCTTTATGCTCAGGCTGCTAGACTTAGGTCCATGGCTGACATCAAGATGCTGGCATCTGAAACAGGACCCTTCCCCCACCACACACCCATCCCTCAGGCATAGTGGGAACTGCTCATCTTGCCCAGGACAGAGAGCCCTGACTCTGGGCAGCCTTGGCAGGTGGGAGGAAGAATCTGGAAACAGGTAAACTCACCTGAGTGGGTGATGTGGAGGTGGCACTGGGTAGGGGTTCGCTGACTCTGGACTCCAGGGGTGATGGCACTGAACCCTGGGACTCATGGCTGGCAGGCTGCTCAGGGGATAAGGCATCACTGCTGTCCTCATCGAAGGAGGAGCTGTCTGCTACCTTTGGATAATTCACCTGGCCCACTGAAATGCAAAGCCATGTGAGTCAACAGCAGCCGGAGTGCGGGTAGGTGGTGGCAAGCAGGGACATCGGGACCCAGCCCCAGGTCTGAGAGGCACAGTAAAGAGACCCTGGTGTCCACCCTGCCTTAGTGTGGAGCTCAGAAGCACAGTCTGTGTCCTGAAACAGGCTTGCTAGAAGCCACCAGGTTACTAGTGGGCGAGTGAAAGCCCTCATTTTGGGCCTCGTGTGCTGAGTTCACACAGGGAAGGGCATGTGCCTGCTGCTGAGAGACCAAGGTGACAAGTAAGTACAACTCCCCCTTAGGGCCAACAAAGGCCACAGCAGCCTAAGGCTCTGGAAAGGGACGCCCACCTCACAGGTGTGTGGGGTCACTGGAAATGTTAAGGCGGCAGGACAGCCCACTGCCACAAGCACCCTGATTGGCCCAGAGCCACACCCTGACAGCGGACACAGGGCAGAAGCAGGGACAAGGACCCCAGTGCGGGGATCACAGCGGCAGTGAGGGATGCCGAAACACAGGCGAGGAGGATATGTCAAGAGACTGTGTCACAACCACCGCCTCCACAGCCAGGGGGAGGGGTGGGACCCAGAGGCAAAAGAGGAACAAGTCCCAGCCTCTTCCTCTCCAGCCACGACCTGAGGCTTTCTAACCCAAGTCTGTCCCTCACCAGTGGGCTTGCAGAGTCACAGCGGAGCTCGGCCTTCTGTCCCTGTACTTCATGCCTATCCTACAAAGGTGTCTCACTCCCGCTGGCCATTCTGAGAGGACAGACACCATGCGCAGGCCAGCGCCCAGGTCCTCTGTCCTCTCCTACACCCAGCCGTGTCCCGAAGCAGAGCTGGGTGGGCCCTGCCCTCTGAGAGGTGGTGGCTGAGGGGCTGGAGCAGAACACATGCTCATCTCCAAGTGCACACCGAGGAAACCTCAGGTCTGAGGGGAGGGGTGACAGGAAACGGAAATGATTGAGTGTGTGCATGGGCAAGAGTGGGTGAGCACCAGGCCCTTGACAGCCCCACCACTCCTGTCTGAGACAAACATGGGTTCCACTTCCTCCCAAGTGTCAGCCCGAACACCGCCTCACATCTTCTGGTGAGCCCCTGTCCCGTTTAACTCAGCCCCTCTCAAGCCTCCTCACCAATGATGGCTTCCTTCAGGCTGGACTCCACAGGCAAGATATTCTTCTCCACCAACTCCATGGGGCCAGGCCTCTGTGCGATCTTTTCATTGAGGTCATCGGCCAGCCTGGCTCTCTTCAGCTTCAGCTGCTTGGCCTGGAGAGAAGGCTCAGCCGAGGTCTCTACCGTGGGAGAGAAGGGGTTCAGAAAGATGAAGGAGAGAGGCCCTGGTCCTGCCCTGGGGCCTCAGAGCAACAGGAGCTGATGCAGAGAACGCAAAGCATGCCCAGGCAGAGGAGGGTGACCTGGCCTCCAGGGTCACAGGACAACCAGAGCCAGGCCAGGCCAGCCCTGAGGAGTGTCTGAGGTGGAGCTGCAGCCAGAGGACACCAGATAAAGGACAGCTCCTGCTCCCTTACACGGGGCCACTGAGGCAGACTGTTCTTTGGCTCTCAGTGACGTCAGTGGGGAAGTGTGGGACTCTGACTTGAGAAAGTCTTCTCTAGGCTCCCAATGACACCAAACTTAGCAAACAAAGAGTAGGCATATATGTGCCACTCTCTGGAACCCAAACCTTCCTCTGCTAAAACTGCAGCGAGAAGGCATGGCTGGGCCAGCTGCGGGGTATCTAGGTGAGTGTGCCTGCCCTCACAGGTGCTTAGGCAAATGCCCTCACAGGTGCTTAGGCAAATGCCAGATGAATGAGTGAGTGAGCAAACGAATCCAAAAACAGAGTGCACTTTTTATAGGAGACGGGCCCTGTCCCGGCAGGCAGAAGCAGTTCTATACCAGTGGGTGGTGGGCCCTGGAGCAGGGTCAGGTCAGCCTGGACGAGTGAGTCTGTGCTTCTCACACACTCCCAAAAGCCAGTGGCAGCCACATAATTGTGTCTGAGTGTGAAGCCAGCAGCCGACCCCGCCAGCAGAAGACGGACAAGAGCAGAGAGCGGGAGGCACAAGAGCAGGGTGAAGATGGGGTCAGGCGGGGAAGCACCTCCGACCTCACACACCTTCCAGAATGTGCATTCTGACCAGCTCCGATCTCTCTGGCCGGGAACGGATCTTCCGTTTCAGATAGTCCTCGGTCTATGGAAAAGCACACCAATAAATTCTCAAGGATGGACATACACTTATGTATGGACAGGACCACAAAACATGATTTGGCTGTAGTGGCTTGGTGACCTCAGGGTCACAAGGCAAGGGGGAGGTGTGAGAGTATACACCAGCCTCCAGCTGCATCTGTGCGTCCCTCGGGCCCCTACTGTATGAATTTAAAACTTAATACTTTTTTGTTGTTCTTGTTTTTCCAGCAGGGTTTCTCTGTGTAGCCCTGGCTGTCCTGGAACTCGCTGTGTAGACCAGTGGCCTCAAACTCACAGAGATCCGCCTGCCTCTGTCTCCCGAGTGCTGGGATTAAAGGCGTGCGCCACCACCACCAGCTAAAACTTAATATACTTCACAACCAACTACAATTAGAAAACAAAAAGTAACCAGTCTCAACAGAAGAGTCAATGTCCTCTTGCTGTCGTTCTTTTATGTAGTTTGATTCTGCAGAGCTGTAGTCATTCTGGTTGTCATTTTATGTCCTGTTTCAAAAACCCTGCATTGCGTGATCTCAAGAGCATTTTTAATTCAGTCTGAATGACTGCCAAATGCAATACTAATTTTGATACACAGTGTCAGAGCTGTAGTTCCTTAAAGTCCAATATCCTCATTTCTGCATTTATTAGATGCTAGAGAACTAAACCATTCCCTCAACAGCCACTGAGTTCCTGCTGCTTGAGGATAATCATAAGTGCATATGACTGCAGAACCTAGACTCTTCACCTCTGTAACAGCATTTTTCAAATTATAAGTCAAGACCAGCCTAAGAAATGAGAGGACAGGATGGGGCCGGGTAGGTTCGAGTGGGAAAAAAGTTATCGGGGCACATCGCTCATGCTACAGGCTGCTGCCTGAGAGCCCGTGGCAGGCCTGGAGTCTGAGCATACAGGTGCAGAAGGGAGCCGTGGGCTCTGGGTGCATCAGTTCCTCTGTAGTGAGCAGGGTTAGCTGCGGCAGCTCTCACAGACAGCGG
Organism: Mesocricetus auratus; assembly: GCF_017639785.1. Classification (NCBI taxonomy): domain Eukaryota; kingdom Metazoa; phylum Chordata; class Mammalia; order Rodentia; family Cricetidae; genus Mesocricetus; species Mesocricetus auratus. The sequence goes on along the minus strand of NW_024429194.1, from coordinate 83,851,716 downwards.
CTCTAGCCGTGGCCCAGGTGGAATGTGGCATCAAAAGTCTGGAGGAACTTCCAGCTTAGAAACTCAGGCAGGCGCTCCCCCACCACAGAAACCACACCTAGTCACATACATCTCTCGCCTCCTGGGTACCGAGTCATAGTCTTTGTAACAAACAGTAAATCTACGAAGGATGCCCACTGGCTAGGGTCTGGCATCCTAGAAGTTACTAAGGATGGACAACCAGAAAGTCAGCTTTCTCCCAGTGCAGAAGGTAGAGACTGTGCTGATGTCACTGAAGGCATCCCTGGGGCTGGAAGCAGCCACACATGGAGGGCTGTGTCTGCTAGCTCCTCTGGAACCAGGAATGGGTCTCCACGAGATGCTGTCCACACAGGATTACAGAAATAAGGAGCAGTGGTGTGACCAGAATCCTGTATGGAATCCTCTGGAACCCAAGCTGACAGTGCTGTCTCTTACTCAGATGCAAAAGTAGCTCATCAAAGTTCTGAATTGGTATAATTGAGTAAAGCAAATTATGCTGTGACCAATCCAATATACTCATTTTTGGTATTTTAATTAAGACAGCCTAGTAATTTGGAAGTCATTTGAGAACAGATGTACAACACAGAAAAGGGCTCAGTGGGTAAAGCTGCTTGCTGCTGAGCCTGATGACTTCAGTGTGATCCCCAGGACCTGCATGGTGAAGGAGAGAACCGACTCCTGCCCTCTGACCTCCACACATGTGCCAACACACCCGAGGTTTGAGTTCCTACGTTATCACTTTCTAGTCGGGCAATTATTAACTTCTGCGGCTTCTAAAACAAGGGGACAGCACCTAAGTCTTGAGGGCTTCCTGTATGGACCAATATGAAATACAGGGCATCACACACAGCAACTCTGTAGGACAGTGGGTCTAACCAGGTCCCACTGTTTCCTGCACTGCTCTGCCTAGCTATAACGCTGACCCTTTCTCCTTGCTGGGCCTTCTCTGGCTCCCATTAAACGGAAGTGTGTGCGGTTTGTTACTGTTTCTGTTTCTCAGTACCCATGACTTCATTCTTCCTACTTGCTAACAGTTAACCATGATTTTCTAAAGAGAAAAACCCAGTCTCAGAAGTAAGTATATTAGTCTCGAAGGATGGTGGGAGGCCCAGAAGCCAAGGCCAGCGGTCCTCCAGTGGGAGCAGGAGAGGAAATACGAGCCGATCACTTCCCCATCTCCACCCACGTCAGGCATAGGACATTCCACAGAGGCCAGAGGGAACTGAGAGGGAGAGGTGGGATGCAGCTACCATCACAGGACGTGCGGCTTGCAGCGCGCCCGTGCCTGCTTTAAAAGGGCATACATGGATGCTGCCTGCTTCAGGGCAGATGGAGACAGAAGCTCACAGGAGTGCCCACAAGATTGTAGGTGCTGTCCCCAAGTGGAAAGCCTGCACATGGGTGACACTGTGGCAGATCATCTACATAAGGCTCAACGGAGTCGATGGAGGGACGATGAGTTGTCTCCAAGGCCAGGTTGGGAGGGAGCCTGACACCTTCCCAAGGCCTCCAGGGCGTTGGAAGGGTCTACCAGGCAGGGAGGCTGGGGAGGGGTGAGGCAGCAAAGGCCTGGAGGTGTCTATTATTTAGACTGCAAGGAAATGCAGCTGGGGGATGATGACGACAGTGCACTCTAGAGGTCTTTGGGGGAGGGAGCCTTACCCTGGCCCGCTCCAGGCTCCTTCTCTGCTCATGAAATGCAGCTGGACTTTTCAAAGCTGTTGAGACAAGAAGCATAAAAGAATCACTTTTAGAGGTTGAGGCTGGCTCGGTGCCAGAGTGCCTACTCGGCACAGGCAAGGCTCTGGGCTCAGTCCTCAGCACCACCACCCAAACTCCAACAGCACAACACAATCCTAGTGACGCGTCGCTTACAACACAGCAACTACCGCAGAAAGAAGAGCCATCCCGACACCCAAGGAAGCCTGTGTCTTTATGGCTGGTCACTGAGGGTCCGGTGGGCAGTGCCCTCCTGAGCTTCGCTCCGGTCCTACCCCACTCTTGTCCCATCAGTCCAGCCTCCAAGACTGCCCGGTTCAGAAGCGATGCGAGCGGACCCGCCTCGTCTTCTCAGCCTCACTAGGAACCAAGAAGCCTCGTGTTTCCTTCAGCAGCTGGTATCAACAGCACTATTAAGTGAACTCAGCTTCATCTTGGAAAACTAAAAAAATTCAGTCACTGTTGGCTGGCCCTGGTGAAGGGACACATATTACTGCTGATGGAAGGCTGGGTTCTCTTCTGGAGCCTAGGACTATCACAGGGACCTTAACTTCTGTCTCCAGTGGCATGTCTAGCCACAACCCCTTTGCAAGTGCACCACGAGCACCCCATCTCTTGTAAGGTGACACAGACAATTTAAGACACCGGGGAGGATGGGGAAGCGAGTGGCTCACTTCACTAGGGAACAGTGGCCTAAGTAGGTGAGAAATATGCAACACTGTGGTCAGTTTCACTTCTGCTGCCCAAGACTGCAGACAGCTGTGAGACTGTGTGCAGAGATAGCCTTCCAGGCTGCTGCCTGTGGTAGAAGGGTACGGGTGGGAGTCGCTAAAAGTAGAAAGAGCACAGATAGGACCTATCCTGCCTGGCCTCTGTGCTTCCGTCCCCTAATCCCTGGGGACAGGCCTCCCAAGAGCATGCTCAGAGGAGTGTCAAGGTCCCAGCAGCATTCTGCTTAAAGACAGTTTAAAAAATAGTAATACTATCCAGGTGGTGGTGGCACACGCCTTTAATCCCAGCACTTGGAGGCAGAGGCAGGTGGATCTCTGTGAGTTTGAGGCTAGTCTTGTTTACAGAGTAAGTTCCAGAATAGCTAGGGCTACACAGAGAAACCCTGTCTGGGTGGAAAAAAGTAATAATAATAAGAAAGAGAACTTCATTTTAAAAGTTCAGAGAACTCTTCCATTTTCTGACAGCAGGGGGAGCTCTAGACTTGACAACTTCAAGATCAGCTGGCACAGGTTCCCTCCTCAACCCTGCCAGCTGGCCAACAGCTGCAAGCTCGTCTCTGGGTGGAAGATGGGGTCAGTACTTGAGGCTGTCTTCCCATGCACACACACACAGGAGCACATACACCTGGAGTAGGTGATGTTCCATTTATGAAGCCCAGAAAAGTTAAAGTGGTCACATGGTTACAGCTTAATTCCGTTAAAGAGAATCTCTCTTCTCTGAGTTAAATTCTCAACTTCTTCAAAAAACAGAGAAGAAAAAAAGCTGTCAGACTGGCGCACAGTGGGAGTGGGTGGTGACGTGCCAAGGTCTCACCAATCCGATGCACTAGTTAGATGTAGGTCTCACTGTGGCCGTGTGGAAAGGCAGGCTTGACCACAACAGCAAGACGCATGGGGCACAGAAGGGCCAATGGCCATCTGAGACTCCAGTGCTTCCAGACCTGCAAACTAGGGTTTAAAACCAGGGCTTGCTCTCCATGGCATGCAGAGCTGGGAGAATTATTGTGCTGGACAAGGCTAGGACAGGAGACTGAGAAGAGACCAGGAGACCTCAAGACAGCAATGGCAAAGCCATGAAGACTCACTTCACAACAACTACATCCTAGTCTCTAAAGACTACTGTTCTAATTTTATATGGTGAAGCAGCACTAGCTGAGATGCAGTTACCCAGCAGAGAGCAGAGGGTGGATCCCATCCCGACCCTCTTCGGCTTCCCCTTCTCTTCCTTTATCTAACCCTGACTAGCATGTTGGTTCCTGTCTGTCCCTGGACAGCCTGCCTAAGGTTATGCTTTTTTCTCTCTCATTCTGAATTTTACTCCCTGACAACAGGTTTGGCCATTTTTTTTATTATTTTTATTTTTAAATTTAAATTAGAAACAAGGTTGCTTCACAAGTCAGTTCCAGGTCCCTCTCCGTTTCCCTCCCCTCCTCCCATGCCCTCCCCCAACCCCCCCAATATCCCCTCATTTCCCCAGGGAGGGTGAGGCCCTCCATGGGGGTGTCCATAGTCTGTCTTTTCATCCAGGGCAGGGCCTGCACCCTCCCCCAAGACTTCAGGGTGAGAGTGCATCTCACATTGTTGGATGGGAGTCCAAAGTCCGTGTGTATACCAGGGATAAATACTGATCTACTGCCCAAGGCTCAATAGATTACCTAGGCCTCCTCACTGACACCCCCATTCAGGGGGTCTTGATCAGCCCCATGCTGGATTCCCAGGCATCAGCCTGGGATTCAAGAGCTAACCCTTGTCAGGTCAGCTGTTTCTAGGGGTTAAACCAGTCCAGTCTTAATCCCTTTGGATCATCAGTCCTCCCTCTCTGTCACTGGCTTTCTTGAGTTCAGCTCAGTGCTTAGCCGTGGGAGTCTGCCTCTGCTTCCATCAGCCACTGAATGAAGGTTCTGTAGGTTTAGCCATTTCAATAGCCACTTCTGCCAGGCAGGAGGAGGACAGCAATGGCTCCTCCTTTAGTGTTTGAAGACTTCTAGTTAAGCAGGTCCCAGGTTCACATGGGAGGGATTAGAGCTGAGCAGCAAGCGACCTCTCCCGAGTCCCTGGCGTTTAAGGTTGGGCAACCGCTGTGTGTGCCCAGCCAGCTTTGTTAAAGCACCTTACAGAAGGTGGCTTGGTGATGAAGATGTAAGATGATATGGGCAAAGCCCTGGGCTTCCTTGATACACGATCAAGTGACACTGGGGAGCCCAAGCCAGCCAAGCTTCCATGTTAAGGAGGTGGGACCCAGGGAAGCAGAGAATGTTTTAAAACCCTGGCCTGGGTAGTTGGAAAGGACAGACTCTAAGTGTGCAGCCAGGAGGGATGTGCTCATGTGGACTCTGTCTCCCCCTTCCTTCCTGCCTGCCTGGAAAGCTTTGCCAGGCAGGTCCAGAACATCACTCATTCCAACTTTCACATTCCCAGAACTCCAAGGAGGCAGTCTGCAAAGAGAAGCCCTTTAAGACCCATGCAAACACCAGAGCTGTTAGGAACACACAGTTCTGGGGGCAGGGGGCAGTTCCCGACCCTTTTTCCATCCTGGGGATCCGGTGACACTCTGAGCAAAGGCAAGTGTGCAGCTTGAACTGAGCAGAAGAACAGAGAAGCCTCAGGACACAGTGGCCAAGAGCTGTGGCATTCCTCATCACAGCTTCAGCCGCAGACTGGGATCCACCCCAGCTGGCTGTAAGCAGTGGGCACTCTGGGCCTTCTCGCTAGCACCTGTTTTCCTCCTGCCTGACAAGCTTGCTGCCCTTAATGAGCACATTTGTGAATTAAGAAATAAAGAGTTACGGTTTCCATTTTCTCAGGAATGTACGGTCTTGACCATTTAAAGGAGGGCTCAGAGCTGAGTTCAAGGTGCCTGCAAGGCTGTGCTCATGAGCTGAAGCAGGAAGGGCATCAAACCAGTGACTCTGGAACCAGTTCTAGATTTACGTAAGTGTCCAGGCAAGTGAACCTGCTAGGGCCCACCAGGCAGTTCTGCAAATGCTCTCATGGTGGACAGCTCTTAGTCTGCAAGCCCAGTTCCTCATTCCCCACCTGGGTCTGTCTGTGTGCATGTGGACTGGGTCTCTACAGAAAGGAGACGGTGGCTCAGCACTGGCTGCACTGCAAGCTCACTCTAACTCTGCACTTGGCATGAGCGGTTAACCCACACTCTGCCTTTCTTCCTACTTGTGACGTGTTAGGTTTTTCATTCTTATTCTTTTAAATACGCATGCATGCGTACATACATGCATGCATGCATACATACATATACATATATACATACATGTTGTTTTTGTTTTTCAAGACAGGGTTTCTCTGTTTAGCTTTGAAGCCTATCCTAGAACTTGCTCTGTAGATAGACCAGGCTGGCCTCAAACTCACAGAGATCTGCCTGCTTCTGCCTTCTGAGTGCTGGAATTAAAGGCGTGCACCACCACTGCCTGGCTTCTTCTAAAAATATTTTTATGTTTATGGGTGTAACTGTATGTGCGGCTGTGCACCATGTGCATGCAGTGCCCTAGGAGGCCAGAAGAGGGCGAAGTATCCCTGAGACTGGAATTAACAGATGGTTGTAAGCTGCCATGTGGGTGCTGGAAGTTGAACCCGGGTCCTCTCTCTTAACTGCTAGGCTATTTCTCCAGTCCCTTTAATTTTTCTTCATTCCTTCATTTCCTTCCTCCTTCTTTCTTCGAGACAGGGTTTCTCTGTGTAGTCCTGGCTGTCCTGGAACTCACTCTGTAGACCAGGCTGACCTCCAGCTCACAGAGATCCTCCGCCAGCCTCCTGAGTGCTGGGATGAAGGTGTGCTGCCATCAACTCTTGAATCTTCTCGACAGGACTGTGTTCTACTTCCGTTCCAGGAAGAATAGACCAGCAAACCCTCCATGAAGTAAATGCCAGAAACTGTGAATTTTCCCAAGTGTGGTTCAAGACAAGCGCATTCTGGTGGAATTCAAGGGTCTCTAGACTCCTGGGCTCCAAGAAGTCTTAGCTTTAGTGGCTTGGCAATTTTGGTACCAAAAATTGAAAATTATAGCTGGGTAGTGGTGGCACATGCCTTTAATCTAGCACTTGGGAGGCAGAGACAGACAGATCTCTGTGAGTTTGAGACCAGCCTGGTCTATAATGTGAGTTCTAGGACAGCCAGGACTTACACAGAGAATAACCCAAATAAACAAATAAATAAATAAGCAAGCAAGCAAATATTCAAACTCATTATTTCACTGGTCTAAAGGACAAGAAGAAGTGAGACGGTGGGTGGGGCTTAAAATGTGCTCATCTCCAACACCCCTGAGTGATGAACAGTACATGTGGAAGGACTTCCTGAACTTTCTCAATAGCCTGGTTTGAATTTTCAGTTCTGGGATATGAGGGCCATCTGTCTATGACATCTGCAAGCTCACTGATTGCCAAGGTTGACATTTAAACTCCACTGACTTCACAGCTAAAGAGTTCTAATTTCTAGAGTTATATTCCTGGGAGACAAAGACTCAGGCTGGGTGTGGGCACCTCAATAGCAGAGCCTGCACATGTGAGGTCCTGGACTGGATCTGAGGCACTGGTGTTTTCCTCAGACCAGGGCTAGAACCTGTTCCTGTTGAGATGATCCTAACTCCTGCTGACTGGGTTAGGGAGTGGTCATCACACCTAGGTGTTCTGCCCAGACAGATGCAGGAGTAAAAAAGGCCCCTCACAGACTATGGAAGGGCACAGGTGTCTACACCGTTGATGGGTAAGGGCTGGCATGAGCATTAAGGAAATGATTCTGGGATTACATACCCAGGTAAGGACCGACCAACGCACTGGAGCAGCTGAGGGTTTAGAAATAACGTAATGAATTGTGGGTGCTTGCTTGGACAATTACCCAGTTGGAGACTATGCAGTGTTCCTCAAGAGGCCTCCATAGCATAGAAGGAACTAAACAGCCCTATTTAACTAACACACAGTTAGTTAACAGAAAGCTGTCTATAGACTTCCAGTCTCCCAAACTGACAAGCATGACAGCAACCTGGAATGCCAATAGTGACAGTCACTCTTACGTCTGCCTCCCCAAACATGACCCCTGACCTCAATCACAGGATGACCTCACCTGGATGCTGTTTCCGTTTCAAATGAACCCCTCCCTGGCCGTCTTTTTCACACAGCTCAGGCTGGCCCTGACCTTGCTGATGCAGCAGAGGATGCCCCTCCTGCCCTATCTCCTGAGAGCTGGGATCACAGGCATGTGTTACCTCGCTGGTTTATGTATTTCTGGGGTCTACCATGTGAGCCTCACCCCAGCCCCTTCAAGCATTTACAGACTTAAAGTTTCCTGTGTGGGTAAGTCCCACTATAAACTGTTTCCTTCGGGAATCAATAACAGAAAAGCTGGGCTGAATCTGCCTCTTTGTAAGTGGCAGTGAAACCAAGGGCAAGTCATGTGACTTCTGAGGCTTCTGTCCTCATCCACAAAAGGGCAGCTACCACACCCAGTGATTATTAGCTTTGAACAAAGTGAAAGTGTTCTGCTGTCTGCTAAGCTGGGTTAAGGTTAAGGCACAGTTACTGCTGCAGTCTCTTCCCTTCTTACCCTCTCAGCACGTGCACGAGGCAATCCACTCTTTATCCCTATGTTCAGCCATAGTGCAACAAAGACCACTAATCAAAGAGTCATGTCAACAGTTCTAGGGCCTGGCTATGACGATAAGAACCAGAACGAAATCAGTGAGAACCACAGACAGTTTGGGTAGAAGGGGACCACACATCTAGGGCAAGCAAGATCCAAACTAAGAGTCATGAGCATTCTTCAGCACATATCCTGTTTTGGTATCAGCGTGACACCACCCTTGTTTTGATACCTGGCTGTCACCCCTACACAGACCAACACAAAAGCCAACCACCAAGAATGAAGACAGAGGGGTGCAGGAGATGACTCAGTCAGTAAAGTGCTTGTGAGAACATAAATTAAATCTCTGGAGCATTTTTTTAAAAGCTGGACACAGTTGTAACCCCAGGGCTGGGAGACGGGAGGCTCTGGGGCCTGAGGAACAGTACCCTGCCCTCCACACACATATACCCCACCCATACACAGAAGGATGAAAGCAGGAAGCAGAGATCTGATCTGAGGTACACGTTCCCATTGATTCACCAGTGATGGGAAAGACCAAAGCTAGGAGGGGGTACACAGACTAGTACACACAAATGTCAAAGACAGGGTACACTAAGGGTTAAAACACCAGGGCCAAACACTTGGAATCTGGTTGCTATGGCTTCTATGATGTTTCCCAGAGATCCCTGTGTTAAAGACTTGGTCCTTAGCCCAGCTAATACCAGGAAGTGATAAACTCGACAGGAGGGAGGGGATTTGACAAAGGTGAGGATAGTGCGACCCCGGCCCACCCCTCTCTCTTTCCTCCATCTCCCAGCTGTATGAACTGAACAGCTACACCTCACTGCGCACCTTCACCGCGCATAGTGGGTTTCCACAGGCCGGCCAATCATGTACCACCATCTCAAAACCATGACACTAGCCATTCTTGCAGAAGACACACAGTAGGTCCCTATCACTGACATGATGGCTCACAACCACTGTAACTCCAGTTCCAGGACATCTGATGCCTTCTTCTGACCTCCATGGGTACCAAGCACACGTGTGGTGCAGACATACATGGAGGCAAACACATATACAAATTGAAACAAACTGTGAGCAAAATTAACATTTTATAAATTGATTATTTCATGTATGTTGTTATAGTAACAGAAATAGCTGTGAGTCACCCCACATGAATGCTGCAAACTCTGGTCCTCTGCAAGAACAGTAAGCACTGTTCCCTCTGGCCTTTTAAATTTTCTTTTTCCTTTCATGTTTTATATATTTTGTATTTTGTTGGGGGCAGGAGTGCACACATCATGGTGCATGTGTAAAAATCAGAAGGCAATTATCTGGGTCTCTCTGCTTCTACCATGTGGGTCCTGGAGATCAAACTCAGGTGGCCAGGCTGGCAGAAAGTGCATTTGCACCGAGCCTTCACACTGGCCCTCTCCCTCCTTCTTCTAAACAGAGTCTCTTGCTAACCCTTGATCTTGATGACTGGGCTAGACTGGCCAGCAAGTCCCAGGGATCTGCCAGTCTCCACCTCCCCAGGCTAGGTTTGTAGGCACATGTCACCACAGCTGACTTTTTAAAAGAGTTAGGGCCTTATGGTTGCACTGGTGCTTACGAGTGACTTTCATACCATTCTGCAGCCAAAGGCTTCAGACTGGTCTATGATTCCAGTATAACCTCCTTCCTAGGTAAAGTCCAAAATAGCTAAGAAAAAAGACTTAGCCAGCCATGTAGCAAGCAATTGGGAAGCTGAAAGAGGATGATCTAAAAGTTGGAAAGGAGCCTCAAAACACACCGAGACAGACAGACAGACAGACACACACACACACACACGCAGGCACAAGACACCCAAAACTGACCTCTTTCTGAATATCCCTTAGTCTTCTGTTTAGATAAGCCACAGATAAGTCTTTGTCCTTCTGAGAATAATACCCTACTCCAAAGAACCTAAGCCATCACCATCATGAGATGCGTCAGGCTCCACCTGGCACGCCCATCGCCATTTCTGTCTTCCATCTGTGTGTGGTGCTGAGACTGAACCTCAACCTCAAGATGCTGGGCTGGAGAATTAGCAAAGTATCCACCCTGACGGATGGCCTCCCAGTCTGCTCCCTTCTTTCTTGTCTTTCAGGTTTTTTTTTCAGACAGGTTCTCAGATGCAGTAATGTAGACCAGCTGTGCATTACTATACTCTGTTCACTTTATATTTATACCTCATATATTAAGGACAAATTATGAAAAGCACACCACCTTTCCGTTCTTTTTTAAAAAATATTAAAATTATACAAAATCCCCACCAAAAAGATTACTTGGAATCCTATCATGACAGCACACGCCTTTGATTCCTGAAGTAGGGAGGCAGAGGCAAGCAATCTCTCCAAGTTTGAGGCCAACTTGGTCTACATAGCAATTTGTAGGACAAACTTACATGTTAGTGTCATCCTTTCACAAAACAAAAGATTAGTTGGAGGCCAATGACATGATCTGTCAGGAAATGGTACTTGCTGCTAAGCCAGATGACAAGAGACTGATCCTTGGGACAAACATGATAGGAGAGAACCAACTCCCTCAAGTCCTCCAACACCCGCCACACTGTGACAAAAAAACGAACCCAGCCACCCAATATATAATTTTTGTTTTATTTTTGAGGCAAGGTCAAGGCCTTTCTATATAGCTCTGGCTTTTATTTTTGAGGCAAGGTCTTTCTACATAGCTCTTTCTGTCCTGGAACTCCATCTGTAGACCAGGCAGGCCTTAAACTCACAGAGATCTATTTGCCTCTGCCTCTCAGAGTGCTGGGATTAAAGGTGCATGAAACTATGCCTGGCCAATAAATAAATGTTAATAGAAAAATTTTAAAGATTTTCTCTACTCTGTTCAACAAAGCTTGCCCATGTACAACACACAATGAACTCCACACTCCTATTTTAGAACTTGTGAGCAACTGGCCCAAGGAGCAGGCTCTATGCCAGTCACTGTTCACTGAGGCACACACACCCTGGAACAGCAGGAAGAGAGACAACGACTTCAATGTCCATCAAGAGTGCAACATGAAACTCCCAGGAGCCATGGGCCCAGTTGGTCTTCCTGAGATAAAAGAAAGCATTCCAGGGACCACATGTCCACATGCCTAACACCATTTTCTCTGGGTTTCAAAGCTAGGCATCAGTCTAGCTCATTCCTGAAATACATTTTTACCAGTGTTTATAAAACAAGAAAACACACACACACACACACACACACACACACACACACACACACACACACACACAAATTAGAGCTGCAACTACAGTTAAACAGTTGCATTCCTGTGGAAAGAAAGAAGTTGTCTCACACGGGTCTCCACTTTAACCAAAAAGATGACGATGATGGCTGGAGAGATGGCTCAGAGGTTAAGAGCACTGACTGCTCTTCCAGAGGTCTTGAGTTCAATTCCCAGCAACCACATGGTGGCTGACAACCATCTACAATTCAATCTGGTGTATATGTAATAAATAAATAAAATCTTTAAAAAAAAAAGATGACGATGATGAAGAGGAGCTGGAGGAGGAAGGGAGACAGGAAAGGAAAGGATTGGGGGAGATGACAAGAGGGTAGGACAGTATCTTTTCTGCCGAAACCACCTGTGTCTGAAAGGGCAGATGGGCTGTGCTGAGGCTCTGAGAGCAAGTGTCTGGAGGCAGGAGGAGCACGGGGCAGCCAGAACTCAGCATGGGCAAAGGTGTGTTGGGGGTGGTCTGGAAAGAGTAGATCTTGGCCAAACCACTAACAGGGGGTATAATTCAGAGACTAATACATAGGCCTTCTAGCACTTCCAGATGGACTTGAGCAAATGGAGACAAAGGAAGCCTGGAGAGACAAGGGCCTACCTTCTCTGGCCCCACACAAAGGCACTCATCTATGAAGTATCTACAGAGACAGAGTATCACACCCCTGACAATATCATCCCTCGCTAAAACAAACCACATTTTCAGGCATGATTTGTCTCATGCATGAGATACACAGGCTGACACACAGATTTACAAGCCATTCATAATCAGTTAGCAGAACCAGTTATTCATGTGTCTGAGCACCTCTGAGGAGGCCTCTGGATGATACTAACTAGCTGCCCTCATATCCTCTGAATTCTCCTAACCAGTCACACATAAGAGTCACCGATGGCACTGGCTAGACACAGGGAACACCATTAAAATGTAAAGACACAGTTCAAGGTGCATGCTGCCAAGCTTGGTGACCCAAGTTTAATTCCTGAGACTTGAATGGAGGAGAGAAGTTGACTCATGAAATCTACACACATACAGACATATACAAACATACTCACACACAGACACACACACAGAACCACACATACACACACATTGACATAGACATAGACACACAGAACCACATACACACAAACACATACATATAGACACACAGAATCACACATACATGTACAGACGCACACACACATATACATAGACACACAGAACCAGACACACACACATACATATACATAGACAAACACACACAGAACCACACATACACACACGCATACATACACACATACATATACAGACACATACATTCACACATAGACACATCACACACCCCTACCACACACATAAAGAAAAATAGATAAAAAGACCATGGCATAGCTTGGAAGTGCTCAGGAGGAAGAGCATCTGCCCAGCATATGAGGACCAGGGTTTGATTTCCAGTATCAAAAAACGAAGAGAAGGAAGAAAGGGAGGGAGGGATATGAAGGAATTAAAAAGGTAAGTTCAAGAGGACCAAGCCCCCAGAGCACAAGGACAAAAATTTGTTCCTCTACTTATGTGCCAAGGTGTCACGGTTGCTCTGTACTGGCTTGTGATGACAGGTGACAGGTTGTCTGTACATCAGAAACGCTCCTGGTCTTTGCTCATTGTCAAGGAGTCTTGGCAACATAGGCCATGAAGGAAAAAACAATTGTGGCTCTTCTCTCACATCCAGGGAGTCACAAGAGTTTCCTTATCATTTGCCTGGCCAGGACAACATCCACACTGGCCTTCTTAAGGGGCTGTGTACAGCTGGCCCTGTCAGAACACTGTTCCTACCGCTGACCTTCATGCGCGCACACCAGTCTAAGTTTCATCCTGACTACAGGGCATCCCGGGCTTTGGACTGGAAGGCCTGCTTGCTTCCCGCATGCGCTCTTTCCTTTTCCTCAGAAGCACTAGAGAAAGCTCAGTGCCAGGACTGCGTGGGACTACTTTCTGGCACTCTGTATTTGATGGTGCTATATTTGAGACATGAGCTTACATAATGAGAATAAAGGATACTGGGAAATGGACCTGTATAGGGCACATCAGAAGCCAACCCCATACCCACAGTTGAGACACAAGAGCAGAGCACATGCACCACAGAGAAAAGTATGTGGGAACTAGAGGCTTTAATGCCCAGTCTTATGAGCCGGCCACTCCTAATGCTAACCAGCACACAACAAGAACAACTGTGCTGGGAAAGAAGAACATCACATCCTGCAGACCCACTGTCTGAGCTCAATTAAACAGTCCGTCCTACATGGGGCTGCGAATGGGGGTTCCGGGGTTAGCTAGGTTGATCTTCTTTCCCACAGTTACAAGGGAAAAGAAAAAAGACCGTATGAAAAGATTTCGGTATAAACCAGGAATAAAATACAGCCACAGTGACCTTGTCCCTTCTCTGCCTTGGCTTACCTGCCCTTTATCTCAGCTGTACAACACATTTACATGTAAGGATCTAGAAACTTCTCAGGCCAGCCAATGGACTGTGGACACTTGGAAGCAGTTGTTACTTTTCTGTTTGCCTGCTGGCTTGAAGTGGGGGTGAGGAAACAGTAAGCAACAGCAAGGGTGATGGTGGGAAGGGATACTGGGCATGGCTGGACTCAGGGAAGGCCAGGTGACCACTGTGGGCTAACAAAAATAATGAGCTCTTAGGGAGCTTGGGACCTAACCCTGCATTTCCACACACTGGTGAGAGGAGAATCTCACACCTGAAACTCTTCTAGGCTTCAGCTTTCTTTCTCACCATCTTTTCTGCTCCCATTTCCTTCAAGAGAAGTTGAAAATCAGCACTGTCCACAGGGGAAAGCTCTGGTGGGGGTGGGGAAGACACCAGCAGGAAGCCATTTCCACGCCCATACAAGAAGTAAGCATTCCCCATCCATGGGACAGGGACAACCCAAATATGCAATTAGCCCGTGGGCTCTCAGTGAGATGGGAGAGTTCACTGGGTTATTTCAAACACTGTGACCAGAATTCTAGCCAGTTTGCTATCCTTCCCCCAAACCACTTGGAAATCAGCTGTCTTCACTCATCTAGGGCCAGATACTTGGGGACAGAAACACAAATAAGTGACTTCATCTAAGACTTTGGGTAGCTGGAGGTACACACAGACAGCATCACACTCCACAAGTGCCAAGCAAGGAAGTTGTGGCTGGTCAGCTCTATCCAAAAGATCCCCAGTATCACATGAAAGTTGGCAAGAAGAACATGGGTAGCCCAAACCTACTGCCGGCACATCCCAGCACCAGGCTCTCAAACGGACGATGTGTCTGCAGCCGGCCCGTCATGGATCTGCACTCAGTGGACTGCAGCAACCCAAACTTTGGTTGTTTAACGTCTGGGGGGCAGGTATGAAAGCACTGTGTTTCTTTCATCACGATGTTGTCTAAAGCACCTTAGGTGCGAAGCGGACACTAAACATATGCACCCTTTGCAAAGGGGTAGGTAGATGAAGTTTGCTTCTTGATGAGGTTTGCAGCTGGCAGTTCTGGATTGTTCCATAAAACACACCTGCCTATCAGTAGCACTGCCAGTCTACTGCAGAAGCCCCAACACTGGGAGCCGGGGTGGGGACCCTTCTCTGAAGATCACAGACTGTAAAGGACAACAGGTGAACCATGCTGTGGTCAAGTGCAGAACAAAAAGATTGACACATGATATGAATTAAACACCAGCCTCAATTGTTTAGAAGCCTCCAGGGGCTTCCAATGTGCTTACAAACCAGTGCACCTTCTCTCAGGGTACCCCTCACTCCTGGCTCATCATACTCCAGACACTGGCTTACTTGATAGTCCTTGTCTGTTTTGTTTGTTTTGAGATAGTCTCAAATTATAACCTGTCTGGCCTTGAACTCCTTCTGCCTCAGCCTCCCTAAGGATCAATTTATAGGAATGTGCTACCACATTAGGATTCTTGGACAGCGTATCCAAAGCAACTCCATTTGTTTTTCCTGTTACTGTTAACATAGTCACCAATTTTAATTTATTACACAGCTCTCAAATTACCAGGCTCTCAAATTATCTTCATTTGTTTCCATTTCCCTCCTTATCAGTCTTGCCTTACTAACCATAAATCTCCTGAAGGCAGGGGCAGATGTATCTTGCACTATCAACTGCACACATTACTACTTTGAACAAGGGACTGACAATATGGATTCCATGGTGGCAGCAGGGGAGTAGGCACTGAAGTGAGGCAGAGATCACTTTTCTCCTGAAAGTAGACATTGCTGATTGGTGTGTGTGTGTGTGTGTGTGTGTGTGTGTGTGTGTGTGTGTGTGTGTGTGTGTGTGTGTGTGTGTGTGGTCATCTTCAGGGTGGATCCCAGTGGTGATGACATACCACCAGGGGAGAGGTGCCTGTGCAATCTGCTGAGAACTCACTAAGAAATGACAAAAGAGCAGACCGGGGCCCCAGCCTTCACTTTCTACAGTGCTCTTAGTAGTCAAAGCAGGCTTTCTTGTTTCTAATAAATTCTGAGTTTGGTTTCATTTCTCCCCCAAGGGATGCAGCCAATGGCCCAGAGTCACAGCAGCTCACCAACAGCTCCATTCAGGCATGCACACACCCATACCTGCCATGGGTGCCTCAGGATCTCTCTAAAATAAACTGCCGTCCACTGACAATATCTGTCCACAATAGCAAAGCAGAGGTTTCCCTCCCTGACACCTAGCATGGAGGCAAGGTGGCTCTGCTGCTTTCATGAAGGGAAGTTGTAGAGCCCATGAAAGGCACAGTTTAAAAGCAAAGGACTATTTATCTGCTGACCCTGAAGCCTCCGATGCTTGTTTCAGCAAAGGCGACGAATCTGGGTGATCGATGACCCAGTCATCAAGAACCCTTGATGGGAAGTAAAAGAGGCAGGTAAGACTGGAAAATAAACCCGTGGCCTTTGTTGTCAGACGCTCCTGTGGCACACAGGGGCCACACCAACACAAACGACAAGCGTACAGATGGTGAAAGGGACACTTACGCGGCATGATCCCTTGGCTCACCAGTTCCTCGCGGGTCCGCCGCTGCTGGAGCTTCAACTGGAGCACTGCATGGCAGCAAAGAGAGAAGACAGGTCAGTCAGCCATTCCAGCACAGCAGACACATTCTCCAATGTAGAAACAGTCCAATATTAAAGGAGGATCCCCACACTGCAACTGTGTGTGACTGCACAAGTGGCCTGACAGCAGGGTTTCCGCATTCTGCTGTGGGCGGCAAGAGGAAGTTGCGAAGGGTCTTGCAAGGCGATAACAATCCACAAACTACCAGTCTCGCCTCTTGCTTAAACCCTACAGGACTCAGCCTTCCTCTTGGGACTGAAAACACAATTCTAAGCGCAAGGAAAATACAATGGAGCCAGCACCCAGCACAAAGAACTTCCCAGTTGCTGTGCAGGTTTTCATCAAGTGTTTGCACATGGATGCGCCGAACCAACGCTGCTCCTCACAGGGCCCAGCCGTGCCGCTTATTTGTAAAATCTTTTTTTGGGGGATCTAAAAATTATGGCTATTTTCACCGTGCACCACATTCATCTGAATTAGAAGTTACCTTGCCATTAACATAGTTCTGTTCTTTCTCCATTTTCACTCAGGGCCTTTCTTTCTCTGTTAGAAGAGACAACCAAGCCATATGACTCAACGCACATCCGGGCTAGTGGAGAGACAGGTGTCACTCCACACTCTATTCTGCTGCAATATTGCTTAATGAAACAACAGGTTGTTGTTGTTGTTTTTAATTAAAGTAAGCACCAGCCATCTCTATTCAGAGAATGACTGGCACGGCTGTGGTTTGGAGACTGAGAAAAGTGGGGGGTGAGGGGGTTAGGAGTGCCCCACAGCCAAAGCAAGTCCCCTTTCAGTCAACAGGCTTCAACTGCAGGCCCTGAGAGCCACATCTGAGGGGACACACGTCTCCTAGGAATGCTGGTGGACTACAAGGGGCATCCAAGGACAGGAGAACAATGACTAGACTCTTGCCTATGTCTCAAAGTTATAGGTACAAAGCAGAACTTCTCTTCCTCCCAAAACTCCTCCTTTCCCTCCCCAGCACTAATAATGTCTGAACCCTGCTCAGTAATTCTGCCTCCTCAAACACTGCTCTTAATTTTACCACTTTCCCAGGCAGCCATGGTGAGTTACCAGCTGTCCTTCCCTAGGATGAAACACCCCAACAAGAATGTTAAGTTTTGCTCTTCCTTAATTACCAGTGACCTTTTTCCATCTTTAAAATTTTATTTTCCACTTAAAAATGCCCATTTTCTTCATCTGGTCTCCCCTACATTCAGAATTACTCTGAGTCACCTATGCCATCTCCTACCAGTACAGTGATGCATTCTTCTGTGTGGTCGATACCTAAACATACATCTTCCCTTTCTACTGTGTGTGGTTACCCCTGGACATCTCCCCTGCTAGTTTATAAGCTCCTTGAAGGTTTTTATTTTTTTTTTTTAAAGATCTTATTAAGCTGAGCACAATGGCTCCTAACTATAATCCCAGCCCTCTGGAAGCTGAGGTAAAGGATTGCTATGCATTCCATTATCAGCCTGTGGCTACAAAGTTAAAAGTTTGTCTCAAAAAAGAAAAAAGGAATATTAGTTGTATTTTATTAAGTAGGAATTTAATAACAGGAGTCTGGGGCACATGTCTGTCATCCCAGCTACACAGAAGATGGAGGCAGGAGAATAAATGCAAAGCCTACCTTGTGTGGTAGTGTGAATGTAATTGGCCCCATAAGCTCATCGGGAGTTGGCACTATTAGGAGGTGTGGCTTTGTTGGAGCGGGTATGGTATTGCTGGAGGAAGTGTGTCACTGTGGGGGTGGGCTTTGAGGTTTCCTATGCTTGAAATACCACCCAATGTTAGAGTCCACATGTCCTGTTGCCTTCTGATCAAGATGTAGCCAGCACCATGTCTGCCTGCATACACCAAGCTCCCCACCATGATAATGGACTGAACCTCTGAAACTGTAAGCCAGCCACCTCAATTAAATGCTTTCCTTATAAGAATTGTTATGGTCATGGTGTCTCTTAACAGCAATAGAAACCCTAACTAAGACACTTGGCTATAAAGAATTGATTGACTCTCAAAATGATGTTAGACACGGTTTGGGAATCTAACAAAGAGGTTATTATTTACAAATTAACATTGCTTAAATAAAGTCTTAACTAAATAGACAAAAGCAACAACTATGCCAGTGGCTGATATTTTATAGCATGTACTGTGTCCCAGACCCTATTCTATACCCCCCGGGTGTGTGTGTCGTTTTGTGGTAATGGGATCAAATTGAGGCATTGTGCATGCTAGGCCTGAGCATTTGTTTTAAAGTCACTTCACTTTTATAAGAGCCGTAAGAAGATGGGTATTACCTAACCCATTTTACAGGTTAGGAAAGTGAGGCCTACAGAGATTAATTCACGGAATTTGTCTCCCTAATAAGGGGTGGAGCAGGATTTGAACCCAAACAATCTGATGTCATAACCTAAGCTCTTAACTTTGTTTCTCCCAGGATTTTCTGCAAGTCAGTCTGCTGAGATAACAGACCTCCCGGGTTCATTATCTGGTGCTGAGGAAAACCACTGGTTCAGATTAGGGTCAAAGGAGATGAGGTAATCGACTTCAGTGGATGAATTTAACATAAATGCAGGTCAACACAGCAGTAAGACACAAACAGCAATGGCGTGGAGTCACCATGCTACATGTCTGCTTTTACGTTCAATGACTGACATGCTTTTAACTTATTTAACCACATGCCCCCCCAAATGCATACATGCCCATGCTATAGCTAGGATCAGTATCTCCTTTTACAAATCAGAGCCTAAACCGCTACATTTTTTTGTTGTTGTTCCACAAAGCTTAATAGAACAGAAGCTGTAATTCTCAGGGGTAGTACTTCGCATGCAGCACCCATCCATAAGAAAGGAAAGGGAAAGCCAAGTTAAATAAGACGGAAGAGGATAAAAGGTTAGCCTGTCCTCTTCCACAGCATTTCTAAGGCCCAGTGTAAGGAAATCTACTATAGAACGCATAAACATAACCAATTACAGAGAACAGAGAAACAATCGATTAAAGCCCGGACATTTCAAATAAGGAATAATTAGTGAAACAGCTATTACTCAAGAGTAATTTTGAAATACCAATTAGTGGTCCTAAGTAAGCCATAGAAGCTAGGATCATGAAGGCCATTGTGCAATTGTGTTACTGTTTTTGGATACTGGGGGGTGGGGTGGGCTGGTCACTTTCTAATCTGGTTTCTTCTTTTTTTCTTCCAATTCTTTGTAAAAACTTTAATATTTTTATGTGTATGAATGTTCTGCCTGAGGACATTTATCTGCGTACTACACACATTCAGTGCCTGTGGAGACAAGAAGTGGGTGTTGGCTCCCCAGGAACTGGAATTGTAGCTGGCTGTGAGCCACCACATGGGTGCTAGGAATTGAACCTGGGGCTTCTGGAAAAGCAGTCAGTGCTCTTGACCACTGGGCCATCTCTCCAGCTGAATCTTCCAATCCTTTTCTGACAACTGCTTAGTTTACTTACAATCCATTAGCTATAAATGCATTTGTTATCTATATATGGGCTACCCCCACAAACCCATTTAGAGACAGATGTTATATTAAATTTGTGGGATTTGGTAACAAAGACAGGCCTGTGCATAAGCAGGCATTTCTGTTGGCTTTTTATTTATTTGGGGAATGATAAGGAGATCTAAATAGTGATGTACAGCAAAACAGGAAGAGTATGCCAAATTCTTACTCCCACATGTCTCCCAGACTAGCATAGTCGATGGTTCATAAGTAAAGGAACTTGCTGATAAGCCTGACTGAGCTTGATCCCTGGGACCTACACAATAAAGAAAAAAAACCAATTCTTCCAAGTTCTCTCTCTCTCTCTCTCTCTCTCTCTCTCTCTCTCTCTCTCTCTCTCTCTCTCTCTCTCTCTCTCTCTCTCTCTCTCATGCACACACACACACACCAAGTTTAAAAATATAAATCATTTGAACTGGTTTTAAATATTTCTTAGGATGAGTGGATAAAGTGCTAAGTCTGTGGCCTCTAAAACACAGTCTCAATGAACAGCAAATCCAACCTAATTCAGCAGTGGACACCACTAACTAGCTTC
Organism: Mesocricetus auratus; assembly: GCF_017639785.1. Lineage (NCBI taxonomy): Eukaryota > Metazoa > Chordata > Mammalia > Rodentia > Cricetidae > Mesocricetus > Mesocricetus auratus. The sequence continues at coordinate 83,831,282 of NW_024429194.1, read as the reverse complement.
AAACCTTACCTTCCAGGGAAAGTCCAGAGAAGGGGTTTATTCATGCACTGTACACTGCAGTTCATACCATATCCTTAAATTTACTTAGTGGATGGATTCAAATTTATAAAAGCACACAACCTATCACTTAGAACCAGACTACTCTGAACACACTAGTTTCATTCTTATGAGGTATGATTAAAAGTAGGTGAAGTGGGGGTGGAAAGATAGCTCAGTGGTTAAGTACACAGACCCAGGTTCCATGTCTAGTGTTTATATAGAGGCCCACAACCACTGTAATGCCAGATCTAGGGGATCTGATGCCCTCTTCTGGCCTCCTCAAGCACCAGGCATGTAAGTGGTACATGGACTAAATGCAGGCAAAACACCCCATACACATAAAACTAAAATTAAAAAGAAATTAAATAGGTAAGAAGTGGAACTTGGGGATATAGCTCAGTCGTTAGAATACTTGACTAGCATTCACTAGGTCTAGTATCTCACAAACTAGGTGTGGTGACACACCCCAGGAATCCCAGCATCTTCGGAACAAAGACAGGAAAATCAAAGTTGAAAGTCATTTTTGGGCAGTGGTGGCGTACACCTTTAATCCAAACACTCAAGAGGCAGAGGCAGGTGGATCTCTGTGAGTTTGAGGCTAGTCCGGTCTACAGAGTTCCAAGACAGCTAGGGCAACACAGAGAAACCCTGTTTCAAAAATACAAAAACAACAAAAAAGAAAGCAACTTTTGTCTATATACTCGGTTCAAGTCCAGCTGAGGATACATGTGTGGTGACATCTTGCTTGTACAAATAAAGTCTGTCTGAAGGTCAGAGAATGGAGCTTGCCACTAGCTAACACAGAGGTCTGGAGGTCTGTGCAGACAGACAGGAAGTGAGGTAGATGGGCAGAAACAGGATATAAACAGAGAGAAACAGGAACTTGCGCTCTGGTCTGCTGAGACACTAAGGAGGTAAGGTGTGGCGGTGGCTTGCTTCTCCTTCTCTCTGATCTCTCAGCATTTTCTATATCTGACTCTGGGTTTTATTACTTAGACCAATTAAGAAGTCCATTTACATTTATGAAATCCTGCCTCAAAATAAGTAATTAAATACAATTGGGAAGTGTGTGGAAGGTACCCTGAGAAGAAGCTATTTCCCACTTAGTGCAGGAGTGGGGAGCTGGGGTGGGGCGAGTGTTCAGTATTCGTTCATCGAGCAAGGACTTACAAAAAACACTGCCATAGCAGGCCCTGTGCCAGGTGTGTGATGTGTCAGGGAAATGGGAGACACAGCAAATGAGTGACAACAAATGAGTACAAGTTGTGATGTTGTAATAAATGTTTGACAGGAAATACTTGAGAGCAGTCTGAGTCCAGGAGCCAGAGTCTCCCCCTTTATGCCCTGCAAGCTAACTTGTAACATTTTCTCTCTACTGCAGGGTCAACTGTCTAAAACAGACTTTAGCTGAAACATGAAATAAGCCAGTCAGAGCTCATGGCTGACACCCTTGGCACTTCTGTGCCAACTGCCAGTATATGCATTCATAAAAACCCAGAGGCAGATACTGAGGTTCAAGCTGAAGATCAGAGAAGCAAAGCAGCCAGCCAGTAGGGAACTCTAACCTCTACTACCAATGCTCAGACCAAAGGGGCGGTCCACCAAACCTCAGATTACATCTCCAGACTGCACTACTCCTCACCAAATCTCACACTGCTGCCTGAGACTGCACCGAGCTACTTATATTCTCTCTACTGCTGGGATTTAAGGCATGAGCTCTGTTTCTCTTTTAGACTGATTCACTCTCATGTAGCCTACTCACATAGATAGATCTATCTGCCTCTGTCACCTGAGTCCTGGGATTAAAGGGTGTGCCATCTATGGCTGTGGCTAGTTTTGCATTCTGATCTCCAGGCAAGCTTTACTATTAGATCATAAACAGTGTATCACCACAACCACCAATCCATTCCATCTCAAATTCCTTCTTGGTTCCCTATCAAGGCAGCTGCTTTTTTGGGGGGGGGGCAGTATTTTTAGAAGAAACAAAAGGGTCTGCTATATTCAGACACTTCTTTGCTGCAAAAGATGCTATGAAGACCAGATGGATACAGTCACTGCCATTAGGGAAGTTTACAATTGCAGGGGAAATGAACACCAAATAAATACTAACAAGTGTGAAGAGTGCTTTCAAAGCTGCAGACATTAGATGCTAATTAAGTGGTCAGCCTATTAGACTTAACTCATTCATTTTACACCTCTAAGTCAGGGCTATTAGGATTGCTATCTTAGGAGGACTGATTTTCGTTTTCATGGAACTCTCGGGTCTAATGGGAAAAGGGGACTCACAATGAATCACTACATGCTGTAAGACAGTAACGTTTACTCGTGGGTTATCAAACACAAGTCTGCTCAGTGCCTGGCACAGAATATCTCCCAACAAGTTATGGTCCAGGGAGTCCCAAAAGCCCCTTAGACAGCACAGGACAGTAAGACTCTCAAGCAATAGCTGAGAGTACCACATGCTTTGGTGCCATGAAGAAATCAAGATGGGACTGACTAGGAAACGTCCTCCCTGCCATACAGATGCTAGGTGCCAGGCGGGGCTGGGCAGAGGACAGTGTAAGATATCCTGGAGCTGAAACCACAGGTGGTTGTGAGCCATCTGACATGGGTGCTAGGCAGAGAACTTGGTTCCTCTGGAAGAACGTCTTAGGGTTTCTATCATCGTGATAAACACCAGGATCAAAAGCAACTTGAAGCCGGGCGGTGGTGGCGCACACCTTTAATCCCAGCACTTGGGAGGCAGAGGCAGGTGGATCTCTGTGAGTTCGAGGCCAGCCTGGTCTACAGAGCAAGGTCAAGGACAGCCTCCAAAGCCACAGAGAAACCCTGTGTCGAAAAACCAAAAAAAAAAAAAAAAAAAAAAGCGCAACTTGAGGGAGGAAAGGGTTTATTTCACCTTACAGCTCTACACAAAGCATACAATTCATCACTGAAGGAGTCAAGGCAGGAACTCAAGGCAGGAGCTGTTGCAGAGGCCATGATGGAGTGCTGCTTACAGGCTTAACCTCATGTCTTGCTCAGTCTGCCTTCTTCTACAACTCAGTATTACCTGCAGTGGGCATCATCATCCCCACCCACCTGGGCCTTCCCACATAAATCATCAGTCAAGAAAATTTATCCACGGGGCATTTTCTTAACTGAGGTTTCCTCTTCCAAAATGACTCGAGTTTGTGTCAACATAAAACCAGCCAAAGAGCTACAAACACTCTTAGCCACTGAGCCATCTTCTCTAGCCTCAGAAAAATTCATATTTACAAATCACATCCCAAGTTGTTCTTGGTAATGGGAAACAAAAGGAAGGAAGATGGGAGATGGGAGAGGGGTGAAGCTGGAAAAGCAACTAAAGAATCTACAATCAAGATTCAAGATGGCGGCGGCAGCCAGCAGCAAGTACCCTTGGGGCATGGGCCACTCCCAGGCATCAGGAGACCCACAGAGGCTTCATGGGGCCACTCGGTAGTGATGTGGGAAGTAGGTCTTATGGGAAGATGATTTTCATAAGTGGTTTCATGGAACCTGAGAAAAAGATGGTGCGAAGTGGATAGAAGCTTAACTAGAGACACAGCAAAGCAACAGGAGCATAGCATTGCCAAGTAGGGCCATCACCGGGCCACTACCGGGGTACACTGCTCCTGCTGCATCACAGACAGGGGGTATGCAGAGGCCTGGAGCTCATGAGGGTCTTGTCACAAATGTGCTGACAAGGTGCACGATCACCCTGCTCTGAGCAATGGCAGGATGCCGAAATGAAGAATGGTTCGTTTTCTGGGTTGAGCCTCCTGATGCTGGAGGCCATGTTGATGCCCATGGTCCATGAGGCCACCAGAGATCATGCTGAGGTCTGTGGTCTGTGCTGTCACCAGAGGATGTGTTGATGTTGAGACCCATGATTCAGCAGGAAGGCACATTGATGTTAGTGGTCTGTACTACCACTGGAGACCATGCTGATGTCCATGAGCAGTGCTGCCTCTGGAAGCCAGGTGGAACTCCATGATCCATGCTGCCACCAGCTGCTATAGACAGGGAAGTTCCTTTTGTGGTGGAAAGATGACTGCAGACTCATGACTGAGTGTGAGGGACATTGGAGGCTTCTGTGACAGCCCCCCACAAAGAAACAGTCCAGACAGTAAGCTCGCTATTGAAGACAGTCCTTAAAAATTTGTGACAAAGGTGCTGATGTGTAGTTCTTCAGAGTTGATGGCTTCTGGTGGGGGTCGGGTGGGGAAGTTTGACCATGCTCCAGAGAGTGTATGGGCAACACAAGTTGAACTTGGTGGTTTCTTTTATTTTGTGGATGGGGCTCAGAGGAGGTAGGGTGGACTTGATCAGGGTGCACTGTGTGAAATTCCCAAATAGTTAATGAGGGTATTATGTTTGGGGGATAAAACAGAAGGGGGAGGGTAAGAAACGAAAGAGCAAAGGGGGGAGGGGGAGCGGGGTAGGGCAGGGCAGAGCAGTACACTTGCTTTCCTCTGGAGGGCAGCTCATCTGCACTCTGTTCGCAGAATCAAGGCCCCCATAAGTCTAAAGAGCATGACCCAGAAAAGGGTATATGAACTGGCAACATTCATTACTGAAATTAAATTACTGAAATTAAATGTACAGTGAATGTTCAAAGTATATGCCTAACATTCTAAGCTGTCAATGTAGAGCAGTGTAGTAGTTGAAAGACCCAGAAAGATCCACTTACCTTTTGTCAGAGAAAAGAGAACCAGGTGAATTTCAAGATCCAGAGTTAACACAAAATTAAAGAGCAGAAGACAACGAATGCATATTGTCTTTGGGATCCTACTGACCCCATGACTAGAGCTGAGTATGACCAAGTATGCTTGTGATCCCAGCACTGAGGTGGCCGAGGTAGGAGGATATAGGAGAAGAGATCAGCCTAAGCTACACAGTCAGACTCAGTAGAAGGGGAGGGGTGTGGAGGAAAGAAGAGGAAAATCATATGGTCAAATGTATAGTAGGTGCCTTAGGGTTTCTACTGCTGCAACAAAACACCATGACCAAAAACCAAGTTGTGGAGGAAAGGGTTTATCTCCCTTACACTTCCATATTCATTATTGAAGGAAGTCAAACTGAAAGTCATATTGAAGGAGCTCAAATAGGGCAGGGTCCTGAAGGCAGGGGCTGATGCAGAGGCCATGGAGGATTCTGCTTACTGGCTTGTTTTACACAGTCTGCTTGCTTAGTCTGTTTAGTTTGGAATCTATCCTGGCACTCACTCTGTAGACCAGGCTGGCCTCGAACTCAGAGAGATCCACCTGCCTCTGTTTCCCGAGTGTTGGGATTAAAGGCTGCTTTCTCTAGAACTCCAGGGACGGCACTACCCACGTGGCCTGGACCCTCTTACATCAGTCACTAATTAGGAAAATGTCTTACAGCTGGGTCTCATGAAGGCATTTATTTCCTCAACCAAGGCTCCTTCCTCTCTGGTGATTCTAGCTCATCAAGTTGACACAAACTAGCCAGTAAATGGGTTCCCACACTGGGTGTTAGACCAGAAAAATGACAGCAGTAGGGAATGGATGAAATCTGTCTATATAAAGACTGTTCACCTAACAACAATGTGGCATTGTTGGTCTCAGAATGGCAGCTGTGTAAGATGCTGGCATTGGGGACAACTGTGTGATGGTGTCTGGGAGCTCTCTGTGCCACCTATGTAAGACTAAAACTGTTCTAAAATAAAAGATGATTTTAAAAACTTGTGATCTAAGACTGAAGAGATGGCTCAGTAGTTAAGAACACTGGCTGCTCTTCCAGACGATCAAGTTCAAGTCCTACACCCACATGGTGGCTCACAACAGTCTGCAACTCCAGTTCCAGGGGATCCAATGCCCTCTTCTAGCCCCCACAGGCACCAGGTTCAATGTAGTACAATGATGAGTATGCAGACAAAACACATATATACAAAATTAAAAATGAACAAAAAATGAACTCATGAATTTTGAGTTTTATTTCTTCAGAAAGATTTATGAATCAATTAATGAACCACACCGAGGGTCAGTCTTTCAAACTGAAATGCTGCCATTTCTTGGTTGTGAGCCTAGCCTTTAACGGCTGAGCTATCCCTCCAGCCCGCTGCCATTTCTTGGACACAAAGAAATCACTATTCCACAAACAACTAATTATCAAGAACAAAGTGTAACAGGCTTTCTAGTGGGGTCAAAGCATAGGTGATCTGCAGCACAAATAAACTAATTACAATGTAATACTGTGAAGATAACACCGTAGAATGAGATCTCAAACTTGACTGTGTAGCTCCATTATTCAACTTTTTCACAAGTCCATACATTTTTTCTTCCATCTATATGTCACATATAAACACCAGCTAACTTCTTTTCAAATAATCTACTTTAGAAACCAGAAATAACCACCCCTTCAAAGACGTAAATATCTTCCATTTAATCTGATACTATTAGGAATGAAGCAGAGCTTTTGCTCAAATCCCTCTCCTGGCTGGGAAGACTGAGTTACTTATCCATCTAGCCTAGTAATTTGTAAAAGACAGGCTCATGAAACCCAATTTAAGCAATTAAATATGGAAAAATAAAAGATCTTTGCTGTTTTATAACAGTTATACAAAGATGAGAACATAACCCCAGGGTCCAAGTCTCCTAAGACTAACTTTGCAGAGGGTATTATCATCATTTTATAGATATGAAACTTGAGTTTTGAAACAATCAAGCAACTTGTCCAAGGCCACAGTCACAACTAATGGGCAGAGCCGTGCCCAAATCAAAAGCCTTAAGCATAGCTCCATATTGTACCTTTCCTCCTTAAAACACATCAGTCATGTTTTAGAATGATACATCAGTACAATCAAAATGGTATAGTTAGAGGATCCTGAAATTACAGCAAATAGAATGCTATGCATACAACATGCATCAAAATTCTCTGCAAGGACTGCTTGTGTCCACAGGAACTACACAACTAATCAGACAATCGTGGACACATCTTCAAGGCACTCCAAGGGCTCCTAGAGACAGAAGTGTAGAAGGGTACAAAGCCTCCACAGGCCATCATCCCATTCTGGCTCTCAATACAAGAAACTGTTTCATTAAGGAAAATCTAGTGATCTAGTGAAGAGAACAGTGTGACTGAGGGGTAAAATAAATATGTAAAGTCTTTTTGAGAATAAAACATGACTCGCACAGAAACCTAAAAGATAGGATAAGCCAGGAATAAGGCCCAGAGAAACTGAGTTCCAGGGAACAGAGGTAGCAGGTGCAAAAGGCATGGAGAAGCCTTGTCTTGAACACGACTACATATGAACTGGAGAGTCTAACAGGGTGGCTGCAGGATCACTGGCTTCCATATACAAGTGCAGCTATGTGAGCTATGTGTTACTCCGTTATATAAACGAAGAAACTGAGGCTCAAAGAGGTAAGTAACCGGTGGCAGCGTCAGTCAGGCAGTGCGAGAGCTAAAATACAGGTACAGGTTAGCCTGACCACAGAGATCTGTGGTATTTTCTACTATATCACACTTACTGCCAGAGAGAAAAAATGTTATTACACATACTAGGTAAAGTAAATGCTTTCTGACAGGTTCAAAAGCCTGGGCTAATGGGTTGCAAGACAGCACACTGGGTAAAGATGCTTGCTGCCACTAGCTGTGGTGGCACACACCTTTAATCCCAGCACTTGGGAGGCAGAAGCAGGCGGATCTCTGTGAGTTTGAGGCCAGCCTGATTACAGAGAAAGTTCCAGGAGTCAGGGCCACACAGAGAAACCCCATCTCAAAACACAACAAACAAAGGTGGTGCTTGGTGCCAAGCCTGACAATGACCACCTTAACTTCAATCCACAGACACTACGTGGTTGATTGAACAAACTCCACAAATTGTCCTTTGACCCACACATGGGAACTGTGTGTGTGTGTGTGTATCTGATCCAGGTGGTTACGGTGCAAGTTTTTAATCCCAGCACCAGGAGGCAGATCTCTGTGAATTTGAGGCCAACCTGGTCTATAGAGTGAGTTCCAGGACAACCAGGGCAACACAGAGAAAGAAATCCTGTCTCAAAAAACCAACTCTCCCTCCCCAGACCTAAGCAAACAAACAAAAACTATTTCAGTGTAAATAGATTCGCTTTCCAAGAAGGTCCAGCACAGAGCCAGGCTTGATGGCACACACCTTTAGGAGGCAGAGGCAGGTGGATCTCTATGTGTTCAAGGCCAGCCTGGTCTAGATAGTGAGTTCCAAGTCAGTCAGAGCTACAAACAAACAAAATGATCTCCACAGTGCTGGAGATTTGGCTCAGTGGTTAAGAGCAGGCACTGTTCTTGCAAAGAGCCTACTTCCCAGCACCCACATCAAGTGGCTCACAGCTATCTGTAACTCCAGCTTTAGTGGGATCCAAAACCTCTGGTCACTAGGACACTATACTCATGTTCACAGACCCACACACCTACACATGACTAAGAATAAAATCTTTTAAAAAATGAACTCCATCACATAAGATCTGCATGCAGTATGCAGAAGCACCAGAGCCTCAACTGTGCACAGCAGTAGACTGGTGTTGCTCTCCTTGGACTAAGGAGGGCAACCAAAGCAAAAGTATCAGGGATGCTGTTTCCATGGTGTTAACCCTGAACACCATGGAACATATATGTTCAGGGATGTCTAGATCCTCATCTCTGTGGGTGTGACTAGTGTTGACAAGCTACCCAGATCTGTTGAGGGCTGTGACAGGTGAGCGGATTCTGAACTTGGATTCAGAATTCCACCAAACAAGACGAAAGATAATCTTCCAAGATCTGTGCCTTAATGTCTGTATCTTTAGATACATGGACTTGAGAAACATAAATCACATTAGAAAGACTATGAAAAGTCTGAGGAAGCCTTCAAACTTCACTGGAATTCTCCAAGTACTTAGAAATTTGGAGTGCTTTTTTCCCCTCAAAGCATTTGAAGTTGTGATAAGCTTTTTCTATTTCTTTTTTCTTTTCTTTTAAAACAAAAAACAGGGTCTCATAGCTTACTCAAAGCTTACTTTGTAGACTATGCTGGATTCAAACTCACAGAGATCTGCCTGAATCTGCCTTCCAAGTGCTAGGATTAAAGGCAATTGTCTTGGAAGCTGTCTTGGAACTCGCTTTGTAGGCCAGGCTGACCTTGAACTCACAGAGATTCACCTGCCTCTGCCTCCCGAGTGCTGGGACTAAAGGCATGCGCCACCAACGCCCAGCTCTGATGTTTGATTTTATGTTTATAATAACAAATGAAATTTCCTTTAGTTAACATTTAGGGGGAAATTTAAATATTAAGTTCTCCTTAAAAATAAATACATTTTATTATTTTTTATTTTAAATAATTATTTATTTATTATGTATACAGTGTTCTTCCCAGGCCAGAAGAGGGCACCAGGCTGCATTACAGATGGCTGTGAGCCACCATGTGGTTGCTAGGAATTGAACTCAGGTCCTCTGGAAGAGCAGACAGCGCTCTTAACCTCTGAGCCATCTCTCTAGCCCCCCAAATAAATACATTTTAATATTAAAGGAATATCTTTTAAATTTTTATTTTATGGGCATAGTTGTTTGTCTACATGTTCTATCTGTGTAGCTCAAGTGTGCTGTTGTCTTCAGAGTCCAGAAGAGGGCATTGGATCCCCTGGACTGAGTTGTGAACTGCCATGCAGGTGCTGGGAACTGAACCTGTGTTCTCTGGAAGAACAACCAGTGCTGTGGTCTTTAGGAAGGATCTTTTCTAATGGAAGGATTAGAGTGCAAAGAGGTGATCAGAAAATGAAGACTAGAGCATATGTTTTAGACTGTGTGTGTGTGTGTGTGTGTGTGTGTGTGTGTGTGTGTGTGTGTGTGTGGTTCGAGGGAAGGAACACAGCCTTGACACCAGCAAGTTCATGGACCTGTAATGCCACAAAAATTCTCTATGAACAACTGCATTATTGATGCCAAGGATCAGGCATCCATCCAGATAAATGTGGCCACGGTGACAAGATCACAGGCAGGTGTCATGACCAGTTTAAAGCCTGTGCCACCTGCGGGCCATTCACAGAATTGGAGAGTCAGATGACTCTACTGTCCAGCTGGCTAAGGCTGATGACATCATCCAAAGAACTTCTGGTCAGAGGGAATGTGGGGATATGGGTCATAAGTAAACAGTGGGAACCCACACCCCAAATTCTAGATAGTATAAATTGTTAGCTATCTAACTGAAATAGAGATTTAAAAATAAATCTTGGGAAAGGCTGCAGCAAAATTTCTACAGATAAAATCTGTAAAACTGAACTTTGTGCTACGTATGGGAGGACCAGCAGTTGTGGTGTTGGAAAGTTATTCTCAAGCTCAAACCCATGTAAGAGGAGCCTGGGCCATTCACCTGTTAAAAATTCCCACAGCACTCATTCCATGATTCCTATGGCCAGATGAGAAGAAAAGGCATGTATGTGGGCCATGCAACCCTAGGAGCACTCACGCTGTCCTAAGAATCGCAGCGCTATTTCCTGACATTTGTGTGGTTGGATCTGCAAAGGGGACAGGTTTGCACGAAATTTTATAGAAAAACTATGACTATGCATTAGGTCAACAAAGAAATAAGACTGATGCCTTCCATCACCTTCAGGAATGATATCCATCTTACTGTCACAGAACTCACCTTTTTAAGTCAGGTTTTTGGCTCCTGCAACATGGTACATGGTTGAAAAGGGGAAAGGCCAGACCATGAGTTCAAATATAATGTAAAACAACATTATGCATACCAGAGGAATACTTTTTTAATTTTTAAAGATTTATGTAATATATATATATATATATGTATGGTGCTCTATCTGCATATACAACTTTATGCCAGAAGAGAGCATCATATCCCATTATAGCTGGCTGAGAGTCACCGTGAGGTTGCTGGGAATTAAACTCAGGACCTCTGGAAGAGTTGCCAATGCTCTTAACAGCTGAGCCATCTTTCCAGTCTCCATGAGGAATACTTTTAAAATTTTTGTTTGGCACAAGACTTGTACATTTTTCTAAGGCAAAATGTGATGTTTTTACTCCTGTGTAGTAATTCAGTTAATAATGACCAAATCAGAGTAATTAGCATATCTATCACCTTACACTTTTATCATTTCATTTTAAAAAAATATTTTATTTTAAATTTTGTGTGCATTGGTGTGAAGGTGTCAGATCCCTGGAACTGGAGTTACAGACAGTTGTAAGCTGCCATGTGGGTGCTGGCCCTCTGGAAGAACAGTTTGTGCTCTTAACCACTGAGCCATCTCTCCAGCCCCCTTTTATCATTTCCTTATGCTGATTACACTCAAAATTCCTATTTGGAAATACCTAATGCATTACTGTTAACTATATTCACTAAAAATGTTTTCTTTTAAAACGTCCCTGAAAGAAGCCTGTACTTCTCCTCTTGTGTTCTTCATCGTCTCAGAATTAGCATCCTGAGACAGCCTCACTCCACTGGTTTCAGAAAAATGAGTGAGACTTGTTTGACAACCTGTGTGTCTACTTAAGCAAGACCCTTTCTCCGCTGGCTCTGCTGACTCTCATGAGCCAGAACTACAGCAACAGCTGGGGATCATTAAACTGCCAGAAATAGCTCAGGAGACTCCAACGTGTATGAGTGGGGGAAGGAGAGGCTGAGTGTCGGATTAAAAAAATCCAAAGGGCAACAGGCAAGTAGGGGGCAGGGAAGGGATGAAGCCTAAGGACGTGTCTTGTCTATTTCCTTTACAGCCAGGGTGGACGTAACAAATGAAGGGACAACTGACCAAACCAAAGCGCCTCACTCCCACCTATCCTCAGAGGGAGTGCTTTAGTCAAGACTAAGACTGTGGCGCTGGCTGTGAAGAGAGGGAAGTAGCGGAGTGCTAGTCTAGCCTCAAATCATCCTGTGTCTGGGAGACTCGTTCGGAGCTGATGAGTCAGTCCCAGGCTGTACTGACAGTAGAAACCAAGTCCAAGGCAGGGCAGGCACAAGGGCTGTGAGAATATATGGCAATCCCTAGGTGCCCTCAGCCCTGCTCAGGCCTAAAGCATGCATTTCCTCAACTGGAGAGGACTTGGGCTGTTCTTGTCAGGGCACAGCCACTTCTATCACCACTACCACCACCCCCCCGCAGCTCTTGAAGCTGGCAGGCTTTGAAAGATTGGTGCAGGAATGTGCCATCTGCCTGGGCCGCAGCCCAAGTGTGTTCAGCACATACCTGCATGCTCCAGGGGAGCTTTATTCAGATCTCCCCCAACGGAGGGAGCGTGCATATCCTCATCTGCACATGAAATTCTGACTAGTTCCAGGACCCTGAGTACCTTCTTCACTCCACACTTGCCTACCAGGGTGTCTACTCGGTATCACCAGGACCTTTCCCAGCAGGGAAGTCCTATAACCACACAGGACTGTAGGTTCTGTTCCCCCACCTGAAAGCCTGGACAGGAAATTATTCAATTGCAGATAGCACGACTCCACCTCTCTTTGGTAAGAGTGTTTTGTAAGTATACAATTGCATGAATTCAGCTGGACATTTTAGTTGAGGACTCTAGGGATCTACTGAAGAAAGCTCCATCTTACTGTGTAGCCCTGGCTGTCCTGTAACTCTGTAGACGAGGCTGGCCTCAAGCTCACAGAGATCCGCCTGCCTCTGCCTCCTGAGTGCTGGGATTAAAGGTGTGCACTACCACGCCCAGACACGTGCTTCTTGTCTAACCACAAATCAGACAGCAAACTGTGTTCATGCTTATCCAAGATGTACCAGTTTTGTCTTAATTATATTTGAACCTGATTTTCTATAATGGATCCAGATACCTCACAATTACTAGCTAACCCTGAATATCTTAAGTTATATCACTAAGAAAGGCAGAGGATAGGGACTAAAACCTGAGAGGTCTGAATTAAATAGTTAATGGATTCATTCTGAGGGGACAACATGAGGGGACAAGCTGCATGCTAACCAAACTACTGCAGTCATAACCACAGCTCACTGTGTGCAGCGCAGGTGGTAGAATCCCATTTCACATCTCGTATAACTCTTAGCTAATATGTAAAACGTAATGTCATGCACAGCACAACTGGTCTGCACTGTGCATCCCTCGTGGGGAAGTGAAGGCAGAAGCAATGAGGGAGCAGAACAAGTTCACATAACACCTGACAGAAGCCCACGTATGACCTCATTTCACTCAAGTGAAGACTGAAGACACTAGAAAATAGAAACAAGTTTGCTAAAGCTCAGAGCAACATGGCCACACACCATTGGCAAGATCAGATCAGGAAGTCAGGGTCAAGACAACCTGCTCCATGCTAAGACAATGACTGCCTATCACATAAAGGTTTCCTACCTCAAGGAATTAGTCTATGACACCTAGTGACTTGACTGACACCACTCAGATGAACAAAATGAAATTCACCATCTCTTGGTCCAGCATCTTATTCTGAATCTAGCTGAAGAGCATTACAGAAACATTATTTTTTATGCATGTGAAACTGACTAAAACTGGACTAAGGGACTACTCAAAAACCTCTCAAGTCACTGGACACAATACTGCCCTCTAGTGCCCAGAAGCATAGTAATTATAACAGTCTCGGTAAACGTCACTGCTAATGTGCACAGTATGGTTGGTGGTTTACAGGAAGGCTCTTGGTATGCACTTGGGAGGACCAGACAGAAAAGGCTGAGTTTACTACAAACATTAAAAAAAGACCATATAAAGTGCAAAAGACCTTCAAGGGACTCACAAATACAACAGAGAAGATAAGTGTAAAATGCCCAGTCAGACAGCTCAGTGATGAAAATATCTGTTGACCCACAAGGTGGAGTCCACATGATGGAAGGAGTGACCCCTGCGGTGGTGGCGCACACCTTTAACCCCAGCACTCAGAAGGCAGAGGCAGGAGGATCTCTGAGTACGAGACCAGCCTGGTCTACAGAGAGAGTTTCAGGACATGCACCAAAGCTACAGAGAAACCCTGTCTCAAAAAACCTGGGGGAAAAAAAAAAGGAAGGCGTGAGCAGACTCTGAAAGTGCCTCCACACACGTACTGTAGTGTTTCAGGCATGCATGTGCCCACACACATCCATACATGTACAAAGTAAGTAAATGTTTAAAATTCGTAAGACATAAGCTTTGAGTTAAATAACTAGAGAACAAAAGGATTCCGTGACATTCATGATGGCAGCAGTGTATGAGAACCCTCTGAAACACTTCATAAACTGGCCGAGAGGTAGGAAGTACTGTAAGAGTGGGAGCACAGCCAGCGTCCTCAAGTTAGCTGCAATACTGAGCTGGTGCAGAGGAATAAAGACAGGCAGGCTGGGAGAGAAAGAGGGAGGGTGGAGAACTCAAGAAGCAGCCAATAGGAACATTCAATTAGCTATCTGCCCCTAATTGACATCAAGTAAGATGAAACTTTCAGTTTATTGGTAATGTTAGCCATATCTCAAGTCACAATGGCCACACCTGTCTAGTGACCACCATGCTCGGAAGTACAGACACAGCGCTGGGCAGTGCTACGACAGAGGGTGGTATGAAACCACAAAATGCCATCTCCAAGACTGCTCATTCCTCCTTACAAACAACAATCAGGCAGATCTGATCCTTGCCAAAGTCAATTATGAAAAGAAAGGAAATGACTGTTATTAGGAATTTATCTATAATAGTGAAACAAGACTAACATACTTCATTTTCACTGGGTGTCCTAGGGTATTCAGCACAATCCATTTCTTTTGTGAGCTTACAAAATGATGCTTATGTTTTAAAAAAGTTAATTAGAGAAGACATGATCTGAGTCCTCAAAGGTGTGTTCAAACTGTGGTAATGCAGACCAACACAAAGTCAGACCCCTACTTATGAGGGGAGGTGCCACCACCGCATGGTTCTTGAGTATGATTTTGTAGATAACAGTGTTGTACTGCAATGTCAAAAGATTGGACACACTTGACAGATATACAGAATTCCACAGTGTGCTTTTTTTGTTGTTTTGGTTTTTTTTTTTTCAAGACAGGGTTTGTCTGTGGTTTTGGAGGCTGTCCTGGCACTAACTCTTGTAGACCAGGCTGGTCTCGAAGAGATCACAGAGATCTGCCTGTCTCTGCCTCCCGAGTGCTGGGATTAAAGGCATGTGCCACCACCGCCCGGCCAGAGCGAGCATCTTAACTGCCATTCCTATCCTGCTTAAACGAGTCTGCACTTCTACTTATACAGCTTTTCACACAAATGCAAACATTTTTTGCTGTTTTACTTCCAATGCTACAGCCTGAGCCCAGGACTTTCACCCTACACCAAACTAAATCTGCAAAGACCTAGCAAACTGGGGCTCTGGAATATTACAACTCTCTAGATTCTACAAAGTAAAGGGTTACAGTCCAGTGATTAGTTTCTCTGCTTCTTAGGCAATCTTCCCTCTGTAAAGTCTTGATATTTCTCTCACTTAGATCCAGTATACTTCTAGATTTAAAAACAAATACAACTGCTTCTCGATCTGCTCTTAAAACTCTTTGCAAACTGGGCACTGAAGATCAGTCTCCTGCAGCTGATTCATTCATTGCTGACGCCACACTCAGTTGTCCTGTCAGAAACCACAAAGACCCAAGGAGAGCTTGAGAATGCTAAGCTTTAGAAAAACAGCACCTGCACAGCTAATGGCATAAACTAATGACTGAAGCTCATTCCCAAGCTAAGAAACTGATCATTCTTCACCATCCAAATTTGGTAAAATTTTGATGAAGGCTCTATCCACTCCCACCAATAATCCAGAATGCCTATGAAAGCGTTTTCCTCAAATTAAAAACTTTCTGCAGAACTTAAATGTATCTACTCCATTCTGAAAGAATATTTTGTCATTAGTTTCAGAAGAGCAAAGAAGGCTGTTGTAAGGGACAGAAGACAATGAGGCCATCACCAATAGCTCCCTATTTATTTATAGCCAGAGTGATTGATTGATCAGGTATTGCACTTGACCCACAAACAGAGGCAGCTTTCTCATCACTTCTACAACACAGGGCTACCCATTGTTGGAGGAGGGCTGAGGCAGGAGAAACATCCTTATCAATGCCCTATCTGGTTTTTAAATGCATGCTACAGTACTATGTCCAATTATCAATTTGCTGAATGCTCAACAAACTTTAATACAAACTCTGGAAGAATAAACCATCAAAAGTCAAAGCTCGAGTGACTACAGGTAAACAGGCAGACGGTAAACGACAGCAATACATTCAAGTGTGTGTGGGGGTGGGGCATGCAAACCCCAAAGGGATAAAGTTTGCTAACCTTCCCGCAAACTGTGGTAAGGGTTCAGGCACACTGCTGAGCAGCTGTCTGTCTTCGGCTTCAGGACAATCCATGAGAGTGGCAAGATCCTGCAGGCAGGCTGACAAATCTTGGTCTTCTCTAATGTGCTGGAGATATAAGACTCCAGAGGCCAATACTGCAAGAAACCCGTCTCCATCCCTGCCCTCCTCAGAGCAGTCATTTATTATCTGCTGAGGATTTGATTAGCATGGCTCTTTAAGTTAAAGTGGGCACTTCAGTTTTGCAGTGCAAGGGTTGCAAGACCAGCGAGAGCCCAGGGAGTGGGGCATTAAAGCACTGACAGCAGAAGAGCGGAATCAGTAAGTCTCCTGGCAAAACATTTCTCCTGTCAGCACTGGGATTCGACACTGATACCTCCCTCCACTAACCAAATGCCAAAAAGCAGGCCTGGGATGGTTTCAATGTGTAGAGCTGAAGACGCAAGGACTCCCTCAGAGAAAACGCTCGTAGCAACCAACCAACCTCATTCACCCAAAATAGTAAACAGTTGGTTTCTCTGCTCAGAACCAAAAGGCTCCTGCCAGACAAGCATATCACATGATCAGCTTCCCTCTTCGTGCCTCTGCCTCCCTTCTTGTGCAAAGCCTGTACTCAAGTAGAACAAGGAGCTAAAACGCAGCACTATTTTATTTTACTTGACAACTGTGTTTAAAATGTTTATAGATGAAAGATACCCAAATATGGGGATAGGAATTCAGGAAGAACTGACTTTGAAAAAAGCCATATTCCCGCACCTAGATGAGATGAGAACCATAAACACAACAGTTAACATGGCAAGTGTGCTCAATGAAGGGACATTTCTTAAGCAAACTGTAAGCACTGTGTAGATAAACTCTAAAAGAAGTATAGCTTATTACATATTTGACCTTTTCATTTCAAAAGAAAACAAACGCTGGTCTTCCTTTTAAACAAGCAATTCCTGGGGCTGGGCAGTGGTGGTGGCAGAGGCAGGTGGATCTGAGTTTCGAGGACAGCCTGGTCTACACAGAGACCCTAGGGAGAGGGGGCAGAACAACAATCCCTGGCTGGCCTCAAACTCTCCATCCTAAACTCCCAGTATAGGGATCACAGGTGTGTGTACAACCATGATTGTGGTAGTTTGACTAAAGATGGTCTCCATAGGCTCATATATCTGAATGCTTAGTAATCAGGGAGTGGTGCTATTTGAAAAGATTAGAAGGATTAGGGTGTGGCCTCGTTGGAGGAAGTGTGTCATTAGGGGTGCACTTTGAGGCTTCAAAAGCCCATGCCAGAACCAAGCTCTCTCTGCTGTAGATCAGGATGTGGCTCTCAGCCACTTCTCCAGCATCATGCCTGCCTACTGCCATGCTCCCTGCAATAATAATGGACTAAAGCCTGGAACTATAAACAAGCTCCCAGCTAAATGCTTTCTTTTGTAAGAGTTGTTGTGGTAGTAGTGTCTCTTCATATCTTCATAGCAATAGAACAGTGCTAAGACAGAAGTTGTTACCATGGAGCAGGGTATTGCCTTACTACATTGCTTGTTGAAGGAATATGGAAGACTTTGGGAATTTGGATGAGGAAAGCAGTTGGACACTTTAAGTAGGGCTAGGCCGTCCTACTAGGAGCCTGGAAGACAGCATTGAGGGTGAGCTGAACTGTGAGGGCCCATCGCAAGAAGGCTCAGAGGGGAAGAACATTGATAAGTGGCCTAAAGGCTGCTCTTGCAATATTTTGGCAAAGATTGTGACTGCTTCCTGCCCTTCTCCAAAAAGAATCTGCCTGAGACTAAATTGAAGAGTTGTGGATTAATGGCACTGGCAGAGGAAATTTCAAGACAACCTATTATAGCCTGTGTCATGTGGTTATTAGTAATCACTCTTAGGAAGATCTAGACTGAAAAGGAGCAAGCAGGCAAAGAGAGCAAGCACCCTTCTTCCATGCCCTCTCTATACAGGCTGCCAGCAGAAGGTGTGGCCCTGATTAAAGTCGTGTCTTCCCACCTCACAGACCCAGATTAGACAAAGGCCTTCTCACTTCAAATGATTTAACTAACAAAGAAAAGAAAATCCTCCCAGTGTGCCCAGTCTTTGGGCTTTAGTTAATTTCAAATGTAGTCAAATTGACAACTAAGAAAAGCAATCACAATGACTAAAATAAAGGATCTTAAGAGCTGGCTAAGGCAGAGACCATAGATTGAGACAATAGTGGCATCCCATGAGACACCTGAGATTTATAACCTTGTACTGCCACCTTCAAATTACATTACCATTTGATTTTACTCGTTTAGATGGTGAAGTCTCATCATTCAACCTTTGGGAAGGTGAAGACAAAAGCTATACCAACAGAATTGAAATATTTACCCAGCTGACTACAGAAACAGCAGCCACCATGACACTCATCGGCATTTCCACCTCTAAGGAGGTCAGATGAGGCTGGCAGTGTAGACACACATCCGTATTCTCCCCACATATTCTTCCTGGCATGCAGAAGTTGAGCAAGGAGTACAGTACAGAGGAACAGAAGCACAAACTTCTAAGCCAAAGAGTTAATTCGTTCCAGGAGAAAATAGGTGAAATTCAGGAATATAATGTGTCGTCATATTGCTTACTCATGGAGCTAGCTAGGAGGTGGGTTATCAAAGTCTCCTTCCATCTCCACACAGTGAAAACTGCTAAGTATTAGTGAAACAGAAAGGAAAGAACATAGACAATCCTTTCACCAGAAACTCCTAGTTCAGTCACACTCTTTTCCAACAAGAGCATCCGTGAGTATTACTCAACCATCAGAATAGAAATTCCAGGAGAATCTAGCACTGAGAATGAGGACCAACCAGGGCTCTTGGACACAAATGCTCCTCTGTAAACAGTTTAAGTTTCTCATAAACTTAAACTTACTACCATCTAAGTCAGGAATTCCCATTCCCAAGTGACTTGGGGTTCCTATTGTTTTGACAAAACACCATGACCAAAAAGCAAGCTGGGAAGGAAAGGGTTTATTTGGCATTGTAGTCCATCACTGAAGGAAGTCGAGACAGAACTCAAACAGAGCAGGAACCAGGAGGCAGGAGCTGATGCAGAGGCCATAGAGGCTTGCTCCTCATGGCTTGCTCGGCCTGCTTCTTTTTTAAATAATTTATTTACTTTTATGTTTTACATGCATCGGTTGCCTACATGTATGTCTGTGTGAGGATGCTGGGTCCCCTAGAACTAGAGTTACAGACAATTCTAAGCCACCATATGGGTGCTGGGAATTGAACCCAGGTCCCCTGGAAGAGCCATCAGTGCTCTTAACCACTGAGCCATCTCTCCAACCCCCCAGCCTGCTTCTTATAGAATCCAGGACCACCAGCCCAGATATAGTACCATCCACGATGGGCTGGGTCCTTTCCCATCAATCACTACTTAAGAGAATGCTGCTCAAGCTTGCCTATAGTCAGATCTTACAGAGGCATTTTCTCAACCCAGGCTCCCTCCTCTGATGACTTTAGCTTGTGCCAAGCTGACATAAGACAATCCAGGACACTGAGCGCCTACTCAGGAAAGATAAAAACATGTGTCCCTCTAAGGGCCAAACATGAATATATAGGTCAATAATTTCCTCAAACCAGACATCTTAAATGTTCTTTGACTTGTGAATTGTGTAAAAAAATTGTGGTGTACCAATTCATGAAAATAATAAAGACTCAGCAGTTAAACAAAAAACCCACAAATCGTTGCCATAGCAAGCACACTCTGGCGATGTGTTATCTTTCTCCAAACCCACTGAACTACATTCCTAATAGACATAGAAATTGTCTTCTTTTTTCTTTTGTTTCTCAAAAAGTGGACTACAAAATGTTAGCCCATCAGGATGGACCAGTGAGGAATGCAGGATCTGTATGTCTGTCTCTGCTTTTCCTTTCTCTTAACCTAGAATGATCTAGAGGCTCTCACTGATTTTCAAAACTATTTATTCTCTCCCCCCGCCGCACTCTGGTTTTTTTGAAACAGGGTTTCTTTGTGTAATAGCCCTAGCTGTCCTGGAACTCACTCTGTAGACCAGGCTGGTCTCAAACACAGAGATCCACCTGCCTCTACCTCCTGAGTGCTGGGATTAAAGGCCTGCACTACCACTGCCTGGCGTCTTCTCTTTTCTTTTAAAGCTCGCTTTAAAAAACAGAAAACACATGTTCATTATTTGCGTACAAAACCATTTCTAGAGTATGGAAAAAAAGAAGATACAGGCTCTAAAGCTAGAATGCCTGGGTTTAAGTGCTATGTCTACCACTTGCTAACTATAAGACATTGAGATGTTTCTAAGTTCTATGTCACCATTTCCTCATTTACAAAGTAAGGACGAGATAATCCAGTTAGAGGGTCACTGCAGTCAACAAATCAGCAAATGTAGAGCACTGAGGACAGTACCCATTCTGTATTCATTTAGTACACATGAATTGGTGTGATCACCCCATAGGTGCCATGGACACAGGCATATCCATACACACAGCACAGAGAGGAAGGACGGTCTCCCTGTGGATGTCAGGAATAGAAAAACTATTTTCTTTCCCCCCTTCCTTTGTTGTGTATCTTCAGATTTCTATGAAACAAGCACTAATTTTTAAAAGCCTATTTCCCCATCCCCCCAAACAACAAACAGTGAAAGAAAGGATGCTTGGCTAAAAATTAGAGACCTTGTTTTCAGTTTTAGCTTTACTGCTTATTGCTCTGCTATAATGTCTCAAAATAACAGTCACTTCCAAAGCAGTGCTCAGAACAAGCAGGGTGTCCCCATCTCTGAAATGGAATGTTCCCCAAGATTTATAATAGCATTGGATAAACTATACCATTTATTTTAATTTGTTTTCTTAAAATTGTATTATTATTTTGTGTTTATGCTGGGGGCAGCATGCACATATCAGGGTACATGTGTGGAGGTCAGAGGCTGACTCTGCGAGTCTGTTTTCCCCTTCCATCTTTACATGGACTCTGGGGCTTAACTCAAGCCCTCAGGCTTGCAGGGCAAGAGTTCTTACCCACTAAGTCATCTTGTTACCCCTCTCTTTCCTTTTGATATTTGCCATCTACCTATCAAGTGTCAAGCACTGTGGACACAGACAGAAAAAAAAAGACCCTAGTCCTTGCTCTCATGGCATCTGACAGTTTGGGTTGTTTACAGACCCAGCAGTGGATATACCCATTAATACCATCCCTCAACCTGACAGCACTCTGCTAGGAACTGAGTAACAGGTGCCTATGTGGTTGGGAGGAGTCAGAGCAGGACTGAGGACACATCTAAGGAGAACCCAGAATGGTTGGAGACCAAATGTGGTGGCACATAATCTTTAGTTCCAGAAATTAGGAGGGAGAGGCAGATGGATCTCTGTGAGTTTAAGGCCAGCCTGGTCTACACAAGGCTATGTAGTGAGACCCTGTATCAAACAACAAGAACACCCTCAAAAAACAGAATGGTATTTTTGGAGAAGGTTTGTGTCAAAGTTGGATGAGCATTCTAACCAAAGGAAAACAAATGCACAAGAATTAAGGGAATGACAACAACTGCTTAAGAAACGGAGAATAAAGAGAGAGAGAAATAAAACAAAATTGTCAGCAGCACAGGCATGAACAGGGATGAAAGGAAGCAGAGAAGCTGGGCAGAAGTGAGAAGTGAGTACTCAAGACCGCTAACAATCTCCTGAAAAAAGGAGATAAGGTGTACTTCATTCTTACCTAAAGGACTATAAGCTGGGCGGTGGTGGCGCACACCTTTAATCCCAGCACTCGGGAGGCAGAGGCAGGTGGATCTCTGACAGTTCGAGGCCAGCCTGGTCTACAGAGTGAGTTCCAGGACAGCCTCCAAAACAGTACCAAGAAACCCTGTCTTGAAAACCCAAAAAACAAAACAAAACAAAAACAAAAACAAAAACAAAAAAGGACTATGCAGACACGGCTGGAGACGTGGTTCGGCTGGCTTGTGTGCATGCATAAGTCCTGGGTTCCTTCCCCAGCATTGCAAACATTGGGCTTGGTGGCATAGCCTATGATGGAGGCGCTTGAGAGGCCGAGGAAAGATCAGTTCAAGGCAGGTGGGGCTATGTGAGAACCTGACTCAAAGGTATACTATGCTACAATAAGCCTGACAATGACTATCTGAAGATGCACATTACTATGATACATATATATACATATATACATATATCTATTTATTTCACGATTTATATTTATCTATGTGTACGAATGTTTTGCCTGCATGTATGTGTACATGTGTGCAGTGCTGACTGAAGCCACAAGAGGGCATGAGATCCCTAGAACTGGAGTTAGAAATTATTGTAGCTACCATGTGGGTACTGAACCTGCAGCAACAACCAGGCCTCTTAACCACTGGGTCATCTCTCTCAGACCGTAGTTACAAAACTTCACAAACAAGAAAGTCAGTAACTTTTACTCTTCACAGCTAACTGCACATACTTGTTTATTGGATAAATACCATGTGTAACACAAACAGTAGATGTGGGGGGGACAGGGAAGAAAGAGACATAGGCAGTGAACAAATAAACCACATTGCTCTTCAGCTGCCTGAGACCTGTCCAGATCATATCTTGCTTAGAAGCTGGACAAAGATTGTGATCACATGGCTGAGAATTTCACCTGGAATCAGACTCCCTTTGCTCACTTCTGACTCTGGTTAAGTCATTTTTGCACCTGGAAACTGGGACATCACCACTACACTCACAAAGGTTTAGGGCAATTTAATGAGATAATTGGCTAATAATCTGTATTAACAGTACTGAAAATATTCAACTAATCATCCCCTTTATTTACTTTTTGACATTGTATCTTTTAGGACAGTCCATGGTCTCCCACAGCATAGACAACAGATTTCATGCAGTAGAAAAACAGGGAAAGAATAAGGCACAAGGAATTAACATCACTAAATTCACATTCTAGTAAATTCAGGATAGTGCTCATAAAGACATCATGCCTGGAACTTAACATTCCTTTACAGCTTTCTAACTGTTAACATCTTCCTACATCAGATGCCCTACTAAATTAAAGTAAAAATTCACCAAAAGTAGAGAGCTGGACACAGTCTCTCCTGGGATTTCTTGTTCTGCTTCTCTGACTAACGCTGAGTCACTTTAGAGACAGCACGGGCTCCAGCAAGTCATCGGAGCATGGGCCTGTGCAGCAGCATTACCAGAGTACACTGTGGATCAGCCACTCCTGCACATGGAGATTTTTGAGACAGAAAAGCCAAGACAAAAGGAGCGTGTCTAACTGCCACTGAATAAGCTATGTCTTCAGAAAGAAAAACGGTACAGCATTTAATGTTTCTTGAGCAAATAACAATGAAAAAGGCTACTAGACTTGCGCTTCTCAATGATCACATTTTGTTTTGTTGAGACTGGGACTATGCAGCTCAGGCTGGCTTCAAAGCTGCAATCTTCTAGATAGTGAGGGTTGCAAGCATTAATTCCAGCACTTGGGAAGCAGAGGCAGAGACAGAGGCAGGCAGAGCTCTATGAGTTCAGGGCCAGTCTGATCACATAGAGAGTTCCAGGCTAGCCAGGGCTTCATGCCTCAAAACAAAACAAAATATTGCAATCTTCTGTCTCACTCTCCCAAGTGCTAGGATTCAGGCATGTACTACCAGGCATGGCTTTGAAAAACCCTTTAACTATCTTTCTCAAACAACTCATTCTTTCTTGCAACCGATTCTGAAATCAAGAATATTCATTTAGGCAGACGTGTAAAAGCATGTATGTATTTTCTGCAAGGTGTTCAGGGCTGCTGCTTCTGTACAGTTTGGGTGTGCATGAGCCACAGGAACCTCTAAGACAGTGGTTTTGGTCTGGGGGTCAAATGGTCCTTTCCCAGGGGTCGCCTAAGACCAATGAGAATCACAGATATTTACGTTACAATTCACAGTAACAGAAAATTACAGTTATGAAGTAGTAATGAAAACAACTTTATAAGTGGGGGATCAGCACAACATAAAGGGACTGTCGCAGCATTAGGAAAGTTGAGAACCACTGCTCTAAGACGTGGGGTGGAGTAGAAGGTGGTTAGGAAATTGGCGGTGCAGCCTTCATAACTGATATAGCTCTCATGGAACTCTGGTTAATTCCTGTAAGAATAAGATGCACCTAAACCCCTCTGATTTCCTGTCTTGTCTTGCTATGGTACCTTCCTTCTCATGTATGCTCCTACAATGATGCCATCCATGTTGTAATGTAGCTGCAAAGCCCTTACCAGAGGCAAACAGAAGTTAGCATCTTGCTCTTAGATCTCTACAATTATGAGCTACAAGAACCTCTGTTCTTTGTGAATTACCCACTCTTGGGTGTTTTGCTACAGCAATAAAAAATGGACTAAGGGCAAACTGATTCTACTTAAAACTTCCCCCTTATAATTTCCTCTTTGAGTGTGTTCCTCCAACACAACAATTTAAGAAGCAGAGGAAATCTACACAAGTTTTCAAGTTCAAAATGCAATTTTTAAAATGATTTATTTATTTTAATTTTATGCACATGAATGTTTTGCCTGCACATATGAATGCCTGGTATCCATGGAAGCCAGAAGGGGGTGCCTGGTCCTCTGAAACTGGAGTTATAGATGGTAAACTGCCATGTGGGAGCTGGGAAACCACACCATCCGCAAGAACAGCAGGTGCTATTAAATGCTGAGCTGTCCAACAACCTCAGGATCTTTTTTCTTATGCTCTAATAAAGTCAAAGTCCACACACAAACACAGAGAATATTACACTTTTACACCTGCTTCTCTTACTGGTGGTTTACAATCTCCATTGTGGTGACAGTCCTCTGTGGATAATTATGCTTCCTGCCCCTGGAATAGTTTTTCCTCATCGCATACCACAAAGGATGCCCATTTATCACCTTCTTCTACTGCCCCCTCCCTACCCATCAGGGAAACCAATAGCTAAAAAGATTTGGAATATCTGCCTTGGTCCATTTAAAAGATTGCTGGCTGTGCATTAGAAAAGCCTAAAGAAATATTTTTGTTTGTTTGTTTTGAGACAGGGGTTCTCTGTATTGTTTTGGAGCCTGTCCTAGAGCTCACTCTGTAGACCAGGCTGGCCTCGAACTCACAGAGATCCGCCTGCCTCTGCTTCCCAAGTGCTGGGATTAAAGGCATGCGCCACCAATGCCCAGCCTGCCTAAAGAAATCTTAAGAACAGGTTCTGTCCTTCAAGAC
Source organism: Mesocricetus auratus (assembly GCF_017639785.1). Taxonomy (NCBI): domain Eukaryota; kingdom Metazoa; phylum Chordata; class Mammalia; order Rodentia; family Cricetidae; genus Mesocricetus; species Mesocricetus auratus. The sequence continues at coordinate 83,805,812 of NW_024429194.1, read as the reverse complement.
AGCCCAGCTAACACGAGTGACAAGGTCTTGCTCATTGGTGCTCACTATAACCCTTGTGATATTTTCAAACATACTCTCACTCCCCCTGTCAGTGGATCAGATATCAACAGTCAATTTCTCTACAATATGAACTGTCAAAACAACAACAAAAGCCCACAGATTCTGAAGGGAAACCTGTCAGGGGACGTTAGACAACACCCACCGGCTCTCCCCACACTTTGTGGTTCTTTACTTTTTCTAAAGCGGCCAGAGCCCCTCCATCACACTCCTCTCCTTTCACCTCACCTCTCTCAGGGCAACGGGATAACAATTTTTCTGCAACTCCATATATTTCTTTAAAAGCCAAAGTCACACTCACCAGGGGCTCCTTACTGTGTTCACAGCCTTCAGTCGTCTAGTTCACATAATATACACAAGGATTTAACCACCTGCTATCCGTAGTATGGAAATGCAAAGTTTTACTCATAGTGTAGTGAGGCAACTGAGCTCCCTCAACTTCATGAGACAATTCCAATTCCAAATCCTTCATCACTTTAAAGAAGGGGAATGTCCATCATACATGCTCACTTGAGATTCTGATACACACAAACGCAGTATTTTAATGGTTCTGGGAATCACACCCAAGTTCTTGGGCATGGTAGGCAAGTGAATGCTACTAAGATTGTCTTACAGAGGGCTAGAGCACTTGCTGCTCTTGCAGAAGACTCAGGTTTGATTCCTGGTACACACATGGTGACTCACAATCTTCCATAACTCCAGTTCCTAGGGATCTAATGCTTTATTCTGACTTCCTGGGGCACCAGACATAAACATGGTATACATACACGCAGGCAAAACAACATAAATCTAAAAAAGGGTAGCCGGGCGTTGGTGGCGCACGCCTTTAATCCCAGCACTCGGGAGGCAGAGGCAGGCGGATCTCTGTGAGTTCGAGGCCAGCCTGGTCTACAGAGCGAGTTCCAGGATAGCCTCCAAAGCCACAGAGAAACCTTGTCTCAAAAAAAAAAAAAAACCCAAAAAAAAATCTAAAAAAGGGTAATTTTCTAGGATTTAAAAAAACAAAACTAGGATTGGAGAGATGGGCCAGAGTAAAGGCCAGAGTCTGGATTCCTAACATCCATGCACATGCTGGGTGATCATGACAGCCACTAGAAATCCAAGTCTTCAGGAGAAAGGGAATCCCCAGAGCAAGTGACTAGACTAGCCAAATTGGCAAGCTCCGGGTTCTAAGACCTTGCCACAGTAAAAACAAAGTGGAGCCCAATGGAAGAAGACACCCAATGTCAACCTCTGACTTCTATATGTGCATGCACACATATGTGCACCCACACACATAATTATGCATATACACACATAATGCACATACATATATAGTGATAAATAAAGCAAAAATACATACTACATTTATATGAAATTTAGTCATTTCACCGTTTTAAATATAAATGGTGAACTTCAAGCTAAATCTCTAGCTCTCAGACAATATCAAGACATGTTCATCTGGTCAGGGTACAGGCCTAGTTCTGAGTGCTACAATACAGCCACCTTCCTTCTGTTAGGAAGCCACAATTTTTCTGATTAATAAATCCAGGCAACTGATATAAACAGTTTAAATTTACTTATTTTTCAATGAAAACCAGAAAATTGAAAATTACTCTTTGAATTCAGACTTTATATTTAAATGTACTGAGTGCAGGTGATGCACACCTGTAATCTCAGCACTTGGGAGGTGGAGGCAGAAGAATCAGGAGTCATTTTCAACTCACAGTGAATTTGAGGCAGCCTAGAATACAGGAGACCAACTAAAAAGCAAACATAAAAAACAACCAGGAAAGAAGGTAGAGAGAACAAGGCAATGGTGGTGCACGCCTTTAATCCCAGCACTCATGAGGCAGAGACAAGCAGATCTCTGTGAGTTAGAGGTCAGCCTGTTCTATAGAGCGAGTTCCAGGACATCCAAGGCTGTTACACAGAAAGACCACCCTGTCTGGGGTGGGGGGAGAATCTAGCTATGATCCTGAGTAGAGAGATAGTAAAGAGTTATCATTTAGCATCCATTAGACCAGCCAAAAATTAAAAGACTGGCTGGGAGGTGGTGCCATAAGCTTTTAATCCCAGAACTCAGGAGGCAAAGGAGGATTTCTGTGAGTTCAAGGCCAGTCTGGTCTAGAGAGCAAGTTCCAGGACAGCCAAGGCTATACAGAGAAAGGCTGTTTAAAACAAAACATTAAAAGACTGTATAATGCCTATCTCTAGCAAGGAGAGAGAAGGGAATCTTGTACATAGCTATTTTCTACCAGTTACATCCACTATGTGCTTACATTTTTCTCATTATTTTTTAAAGATTTTATTTGTTTGTTTGTTTGTTTGTTTATTGTATATACAAAGTTCTGCCTGCATGTATGCCTGTATACCAGAAGAGATCACCAGATCCCATTATAGTTGGTTTTGAGCCACCGTGTTGCTGGGAATTGAACTCAGGACCTCTGGAAGGACAGCCAGTGTTCTTAGCCACTGAGCCATCTCACCAGCCCTAAGCTTTCCTTTCTTTGAGGCAGACTCTCATAACATATCCCAGTGGCCATGAATTTCAAGTGACTTTCCTGCGACAGCCTCCTGCCAACTAAAAAGCTTTCTCTTTTCTTGTATTTCTTAAATTCTGGTTTAAAAAGAAGGCTTTTTGCCCAACCCCCAAATATAATAAATAATCTGACAATAGCATCTACTGAACTAAAAAGTCTTCCCTTGACTCATCAATCCACCTCTAGGAAGATACTGAAATACAGATGTTGATTCATAACCCCGTTGAGGATGGTAGCACATGCCTGTAACCCTGCGCTTACGAAGGTCTAGCTCAAAGGCGAGCTAGGCTACACAGTGAGTTCAAGGCCAGTCTGAAGTATACAGTGAGACACTGGCTGGGATTTAGCTCAGAGATAGAGCAACTGCCTCCTTAGCATGTACAAAGCCCTGGTCTGGTGGATCCCCAGCACTGCAAGAAGGGGAGGGACAGGGAGAGTGAGGGACAGGAAGGGGTGGGGGACAACAATAAAGACACAAAATACAATCCCCTTTAAGAACAATTCAATAAGATGGGCATAATGGTGCATGTCCCAGTTCTCAGCACTTGGGAGTCAAAGGCAGGCAGAGTTTGAGGCCAACCCAAGATAAGTGGTGAGTTCCAGGACATCCAGGGCTATAGAGACCCAATCTCAAAAACAACTACGGATGGGCAGGTGGGAAAAAATAAAACAAACAAATAAAAATCTCACCCAACCAAAACAGAAGCCCAATTCACTGGGACAAAAAGCAAGGACTGTGCTTCTACATATGTGGATCCAGAGGGAAAAAAATGGAACAGGTTACTGACAAGGTATTAAGGTGAGGACACACCCAAGTGTGTTCAAAAAATGAAGAAAACAAAAGTCAAGGGAATGATAAGAACCCAACAAAAGACTGCATATTTATTTATTTGTTTGTTTATTGTGTCATTTTACTTTATGTGTCTGGTGTCCAGGAAGGTCAGAAGTGGATCCCCTGGAACTGGAGTTAAAGGCAGTTGTGAGCTGCCATGTGGATGCTGGGAATTGAACCTGGATCCTCTGGAAAAGTTAGTGCTCTTAACCACTGAGCCATCTCTCCAGCTGCCTTTTTTTTTTTTTTTCCTTAATAAGGAGGGGAATACCTTGTCAGCTTTTTAGTTAAGACCTGCCACTCCTGCTCCTAACTTCTACTGTTCCTACTTACCAAGAACAGGTCAGGCAGGGGCCCACACTGCAGCTATAGCTTTTAGACACACCAGAAAAACATCTGTGGATCCTGCTGAATCACTGGTTTAAAAATCACCCTACTCAGCCACAACAAAATACCAGAAGGTGGGTGCTAACTTGACCAGAGACACAAAGAAAAAGAATCTGAAAGTGAAAGGACCAGTTCCTGGAGAGATGCTGGTAAATGATCTACGACAGACAGGGGACTTTACAAGCCACTAATGACCGCCACAGCTTGAGACTGCTCAACAGTTTATTTCCAGGAGAATGAGCCATGGATTGGGGTTAAGTCACCACTGCAGATACCTAAGTCTATTTTAATAAACTCAGTTTTTAAAGGAGAACAAAGTTGCAGACCTAAGTGCCTATATAAAATTATGCAAATATATTTAAAATTATATGTATATGTGTTTATATGTGGGTATTTGCATATATGTTCAGGTGCCCAAAGAGGACTCTGGATCCCCAGAACTGGAGTTATGGGTTGTAAATTATCCCAATATGGGAGCTGGGAACTAAACTTGTAGTTGAAAACGCTCCTAACTGCTGAGCTACCTCTCCAGCCCCTGTGGTAAGATTTTGGGGTGCTTTGTTTATTAGACCAAATGAGATCTTTCTCCCCAAGATCTCATTTGGTCTAATAGACAAATAGAATAAACTCAGTACTTATTAAAATTGAGAATTCTGACTAAGATACATCATGGTTTACCCAGAAGTATACTGCAATCTCAGAAACCAAATTCTTATTTTACAAAAAGTACCCCCAAGTCCCAGTAACCATGAAAAGAACCTATTACTAATACTCTTCCACCTTAAAGAAACTTCCAGTGGCACCTAAACCTATAGTCCTACCTATGTGTGAGAGGCTGAGGCTGAAAGATCTGTTGAGCCCAGGAGTTTAAGACCAGCCTGAGTGAGGTATAGCAAGCCCATAAGACACTATCTTCCAAAAAAATGAAGTTAAAACAAAACAAAAAAACACAACACACTTCCAACTGAGAGCATCAGTGAATGTAAATAAATCTCAGAACAGCCTATTTGTTCATACAGCCAACAGCTGTCCTCCCTCCATCCTTCCCTATTTAATTGTGACAGTGATAACAACAGAACCTAGGACTTCAGACATCCTAAACTCGCTCCTTCCTTCCTTCCTTCCTTCCTTCCTTCCTTCCTTCCTTCCTTCCTTCCTATCTACACACACACACACACACACACACACACACACACACACACACACACGTGTACATTTGGTTATTTACCTGATCATGTAAAAGACTGAATCATTCTCAGCAGACCGCCCTCCACACCCACTCCCGACATCTGCCAGCTGTTGCTGTCTGTGCTTTACACCATCAGCATCTTTACTCTTCAAAGTGGTCTCAACCCTGGACAGTTTTGCCCCTGAGGGGATATGTGTTGATATTTGGAGGTATTTTTGCTTGCTACAGCTGCTACTGGCATATAATAGGAAGAAAACACACACACACACACACACACACACACACACACACACACACACACACACACACACTGTCAACAGTGCAAGCCCTGCTGGGACCCTATGGAGAGTTGCTATTTTTTCCTGAAAAAGATACTGAAGCACACAAAGGTAAGAAACCTGCCACGGTCACACATTCAAGGAATGTGTGCACAGCTGGGATGTAGACCCATTGGTTGAGCTCCAATGTCCAACCTCTTGAGCTCTCACAAGTGAAAAGGCTGACCCACAACGTCTACCAACCTTCCTAGTTTCTCTCCCCTTCCCAGACTCCTGACTTGTTAGAGAAATTGACTCATTTGTTTATTCATCTACTACTTGGTCTGTCTATCCAATGGGCACTCACAGAACAACCACTATGTGCCAGCAACTGCTCACACCAACTCCAGGCAAATAGGATGGGAGATCTTAGTCCTTGTAGCACATATGTTCTTCACTTGTATGCACAATCTTTTGAGTCCTTGGACATGCTAAGCATGCGCATACCACAGATGGTTCATTCCTTCATTTTAGATAGTATTTCTCAAAAGGGCGTCCTCAACATCCTTCTAAATTACCTACAAATGTTTTCCATCTATTCCACATCCCTGCTTTATTCATTTATCCCAGCACTTACTGCTATTATTATGACTTTGTTCATTGTCACTGACATCCTCGCCATCAACAGAGAGTAAGTACCACAGGGTGGAGAGATGGCTCAGCAGTTAAGAATGCAAAGGACATGAATTTGGTTCCTAGCACCCACTTCAGGCAACTTGCAACCACCTATAACTCTAGTTCCAGGGAGACTTAACATTCTGATCTCTAATGGCATCTGTACTTATGGCACAGAGACAGATGGACGGACGGATGGACGGACACACACACACCTAAAAAGCACACCAGGCACACAGTAAGCACTTTTTTTTTTTTTTTGGTTTTTATGAGACAGGGTTTCTCTGTATTGTTTTCTAGGCTGTTGGTCCAGCCCAGCCTCGAACTCACAGAGATCCGCCTGCCTCTGCCTCTCGAGTGCTGGGATTAAAGGTGTGCGCCACCAACACCCAGCTCACAGTAAGCACTTTTGAATGACCATACCTATTGTGGACTCAGCATTCATCTCTCTGCTCTCTCTGACACCTTTTTTAGCCCTTTCAAGCTGGCCTCCATCCTGAAACCAGAATACTCTAAAATGAAAAATCCCCAGCATTGACGTCCCCATGTTCTTAAATGCCTCTTGTACCACTAAATTATAGTCTCAGACTCTCTTCTCACACTTTATTCTTGCAACAGTAGCTTTAGTGGTAAAAGCTAAAAGCCTACTGAGCACTTGCTGTTTGCCAAACACTGGGCTGGAGACATTATTTATCTAGCCCCAATCTTCCAGTTAATGATTATTGTCTTGTCTGTTTCATATGGGGAAAATGGAGCACAGACATGTCTAGGGCAACCAGTAAGTGGTCAGGACAAGGTGTATGCCTATACTTTTTTTTGTTTTGTTTTGTTTTACGAGACAGGGTTTCTCTGTATTGTTTTCTAGGCTGTTGGTCCAGCCCAGCCTCGAACTCACAGAGATCCGCCTTCCTCTGCCTCTCAAGTGCTGGGATTAAAGGCGTGCACCACCACCGCCCGGCATGCCTATACTTATATCTGTTATATTGTGTAGTTCTACTACTGCCAAAAGCATATCAATTCCTCAAATAAGCTTACTTTTCTCCAAATCATCATTATTCTTATCTCCCTGGCAGAAATCCTGCAGGTCACAGGTTAAAGATCCCTTTTCCCCCTGCAAAGCCTTCTTGGGATGTTTCCTAACTTGTTTGAATGTTCCTGTCCTGTTTTTTCTACCACACCCCTTTTCTGCTATATTTACTAATCTGCCTTCACTGATTAACTTCAGTTGTGTGCAAAAATGTACGATGTCAGTCTGGTGTCCCACTGTACCCCTAGTATCTGCAGAACCCTGGAAAGCTAGGGCTGCAGTAACTGATTTCACATGGCACCAGCACCATGAAGCACACTGAAGACTCCCTACCAAAACTAATATCATGTCCTTAAGAATCCTGCACATAGCTGGGCGTTGGTGGTGCACACCTTTAGTTCCAACACTCGGGAGGCAGAAGCAGGCGGATCTCTGTGAGTTTGAGGCCAGCCTGGTCTACAGAGCTACACAGAGAAACCCTGTCTTGAACCACGTGCCCCCAAAATAAATAAAAAGAAAAAAGAATTTTGCACATATGCCATATATCTTAACCTTCACATTTATTATATTTGATTTATTTAAAATAATGTGTCTTTTTCCTACATGTTTTCAAAAAAGTATTTTATGTATCTGTGACCTTTGAATAGACTTTCACAAGCTTAGCACTTAAGGGGTAATTACTGTGGCTTCCTGTTTCACCATGCTCTCCCATCTGCACATGCTCCCACAAGCCACCATGACGTCACATAGCCAAAGGGGCCCTTCCCAAAGGCCAAGCCGATGGGTCTCCTGATTCTGGACTTTCAGCTGCCAAAACTATGCACTAACTCAGCTTTTTCCTCATAAAAAGCTTTAAAGTGATGTAGTATGCTAAGAGCACTCATTACTGCACTGTTTCTTATGACTGCTGTAGCTCTGCAACCATTTCAATACTGATTGCAACTGAAAGTTAAAAAGAAATAACTATTCAAGATCTTAAAATGACTTATTTAGTCAAGGCCAAATTATAATTTAGTATCAGGATCCTCATTAAATACATATTCAACCCAATTTTCAAACTATCCTTTGCCTTCTATTCTAATCGAGGTAAGACCATTACTCTGCTTCACACATGATGACTACTCTTGGTTTCCAGATGTTTGCTTTTGGATTCCTTTCCCAACGTAATACCATTGGGTTCACTTCTACTGACTCTTCTATCAAATCTGACTTAGTCTCTGGTCTAGCTTAAATCTTACCTCAAAATTTCCTGACTTCACATCTTTTCTTTCTAAGGATCTTATAGCCCTGCCCCCCCAATATAATCAAACAAGAGCATAAGTTTATTTCTTTAGTCTTAGAATCACTCCTTAGGAATTTGAGAGATTCTTGAGGCACAGCAAGGCTGGGGATTCCTAAGAAGGGTTAAGCAGATATAAGTAAGGATAAAGATTCAATAAAGAATTGTTAAGTTCTTACTAACTAAAGAAGTCTGATACCCCTGAGTAGCATCAGCCCTCAATCATCCATTTTCTCCTGCTAACAGAAGAAAACAGTACAAACAGAAAACTTGTAGGTGAGTCTAGCTGTCCTTCAAGGTGGCAAGATAACCTGTATTTATACTAAGAACAGTGTAATTGCCTACAATTTCCTACAATATCATAAAAACACCACAAATAGTTTAACCCCACAATTCCTTCCTTTTAGGGCCCAGTGCCTGCTCAGCTCATGACTCCATTTTGGCAAACATATATACAAATTTTTTCATCTGTGACACAAAACAAATATAAAGTTATACAAGTCAGGTAAGTACATTTAATGTTGGTTCACATCTTCCCCTAATACCAAGATTGTTGGTTCTTTAGGATCAAATATCATTCACAATAATCCTTGTGGGCAAATATCTTCTTTATGTCAAAATGCTCTTCTAAGTACAAAACACTAGTAAGAATTAGTTTTGCTTTTTAAAAAAATCTCTGTTATGATCTACTCTTAGTATAATTCCAAAGCTGAGAAGCCAAATCTTCCCACAGACCAGAGAGATTGGCCTCAGTCTACGGCTACTCTCCCTAGTGAGAGTTTATACAACTCAAACTCCAGCCATGTCCTTCTCATGCCAGTCACCACACAACTGAAAAGTCAACACTGACTTTTCTACTAATTTGTGATTTATCCCCCCCCACACACACACACATGCATGCACGCACGCACACACGTGTGCCTTTTCTTGTTCCCTACCAGCTCTGCTGTCCCTTCTAGAAAATCTAACTTTCTCTAGGAAGGTCTCACTGTGTAGCCCTGGAACTTGTTATGCAGACTAAGCTGGTCCCCAGCTCCCAGAGCTGCATCTGCCTCCCCAGTGCTGGGATTGAAGGCAGGCATCACTGATTACAGTCCTCTGCCTCAGTTTTTCTCCTTCAGACCTGGAAGAAGCTATGGGTTTTTTTTCCCCCAAAAGGGAATCCAACATGCCTATACTTATCTCTAGAAAACTTTTCAAATATTTTCAGTAACCTAATGGCAATAGCCTTGCTACTAAAAAATTTCCCAGCATTTAACTGTTTTGGCTGATTCTGCTAAAAAAAAAAAAAAAAAAACCCACCCCTTACAGGGGGAATTTAAGTAAAAACACTGCCAGCTTCCAGTTCCCTTAGGCAAATCTCCAGCCCTAGTGCAAGGCCATGAGGTTAAATATTTCTCAATGACGCAGGCTCCCTCAGAAGGAGGAACAAGAAAGAGAGAAAAAAATTAAAATTTACTCTTCCCAGAGCAGTAAATCAAGATAGTGGTCAAGGCCTAAAAAAAAGAAATAGCCAGCCTAAACTATATACTGTATGTGCTCCAAGACTTGTAGTGGGGTACAGAGACCAAATGAGAGCTGTACGTAGGACAAAAGGTACTGCAGACCCAGGGGGCCAGCCACATCGATGGGCACGCCTCTAGGCTCCCTAGTTTCCAGGATATTAACATGGTATGAATATGTCGGTACTGTGTAAAATGTATGCCACTAGAGCAACCAAAGCAGTGACTGAATCAGTGGTTGCAGGGCGAGGAACAGCCACGGTGAACTGAATCACTATTTAGGAGTGAAGCATGTGCAGCTGGGAAAGCTAAGGGGAACCATAGTTGATCAACTTCCTCAGGAAAGACTATAAAAGTTGATCCCAGAGACGACAAAGTCATCTGATGGGCTGATAAGGTTCTTGGGCTTCTGGCCACCTGCAAACAGATAACAGGATGAAAGATCAAATCTGTTCCCCAGGGATTGATCTCTACAGTCAGTAAATGCTTCCAAGAAATGTCAATTATGCAAGCATCATCACATGTGCACACTGTTTTACTTTTCAAAATCCTTTCTATTTATCAGTCCTTAAATAAAATTATTACATAACAGCGACGTGCCAGAACCTACAGATTCAGAAGCAAGATACCTCCTCTTTTTTCAGAACGTGCTTTCTATAACTGTGAGACCAGTCAGGAATGCACTCACTCAAGTACTCTGTGGTGGTATGGACCAACGATAAACGAACATAAGGAGGGTGCCAGCGACATGGCTCAACCGTTAAGAGCATCAGCGGCTCCTCCAGAGGACCCCGGTTCAATTCCCAGCACCCACATTCTGCCTCTGTAACTCTAGTTCCAGGGTAATCTGACACCTTCCTCTACCCTCTGAGGGCACTACATGTATACAGTACACATGTATACATGCAGCCAAAACACTAACACACACCGAAGAAAAAAGGAAAGAAGAGCGGGGAGGCACAAGGAAACAGACTCCTGCACGGGAGTGGTACACACTGATAACATCTCAAAGAGCTGGGCGTCATCTGGAAAGTCACGTGGACATTAACAGCCTAACAAGAACAAAGAGGAGCGGTCAGGACAGAGGCCAAGAGCAGAACCTGCAGGGCACAAGCAGCATACAAGCACTTCCAGAACCTAAAGCATGGTCAATATCTGTGAAGATTGTGAGGAAAACAACCCACAATGAAAGACTAGACATATACATAAAATAGTTAAATCGCACAGTAAACCTAAGAATTCCAGGTAGTTAAGTCGAATGGTTAAAACTGGTATTTAGGAAAAGTATTTTGGCCAGGTGCAGTGGCTCATGCCTATAATCCCAGCACTGCAGAGGTTCAAGCGAAAGACTGATATAAATTTTAATCTGGCCAAGGACAAAAAATAGGATTTTTGCCAGGCAGTGGTGGCAGGCAGATCTCTGTGAGTTTGAGGCCGGCCTGGTCTACAGAGTGAGTTCTAGGGCAGCCAGAACTGTTACACAGAGAAACCTTTCTTGAAGAGAGAGGGGGGGGAGGGGGAGAGAGAGAGAGGAAGGGAGGGAGAGGGAGGGAGAGGGAGGGAGAGAGACAGGGAGAGGGGAGAGGGAGGGAGAGAGAGGGAGGGAGAGGGAGGGAGAGAAAGAGGGAGAGGGAGGGAGAGAGAGAGGGAGAGAGAGGGAGAGAGAGAGGGAGAGAGAGGGAGAGAGAGAGGGAGAGAGAGGGAGAGAGAGACACACACATTCAGCCAAAACATTTATACACATGAAATAAAAATAACTAAGATAATAAAAATCTTAGAAATAAAATATTGGCTGGCCATATGGCCCAGCAGGACAAGATTAAAACCTAAGTTTGATCCCTGGAACCTACACATTAGAAGCAAAGAAATGACTCTCCCAGGTTGTCTCTGACCATAAACATGAGGCCCCCAAATTCCTTTTAAAAACAAACAAAAAAGAACAGGAGGTGAAAAGGGACTCTTGGCAGATGAATAAACAAATAGATCAGAGGAGACTTGGGCTCTAGGCTGGGCAACAAATTAGAAAGGCTACTGGAAAAAAAGCAAAAAGTGAGAATATGATCTAGGCAGTGAGACAAACTAGGAACAGTCAAAGAACAGCCTATAAAACTCAACCACAGGTGTGAGGAGCGCAGGAAAGGAGACAAACCAAAGATGACGCCTGCCATTCTTGGTAGGCAGCTGACACTAAGTTAGGCATCACAGGCTCCAGGGTAGTCACAGGAATGGTGACATCAGCTTTAAATGCATGTGAATTGTCTAGGTATCCAGAGAGAAGAAGCAGCAGCTTAGCAGAGTCTAGAATACCAGGTCAGGACCACCTAGAGAATGGCATTTGAAGCCAGAGGTTAAGATGAGTTTGGTGAGAGAGAATGTGTAGGCTGGAGGAGACGAGTTATGTGTATGGCTACTGCTGCTCTGGCCTGAATCACTCCCTGGAAGAAGTGGGGCTCACAGAGGTCAGGAAACCCAAAAGACTCAGGGAGACCCTTCCTGTAGCTCCAAGGTTATATAATTGGTATACAACTGTTGGGAAAGAGGGGACCTTCTGGTGACACGGTTGCTTCAAGTTGTATAGGGAACTCTAGCAGTACAGCTTTCATGAGTTGTCACCCACGTGCCTGAAAATGATACCCTCAACTCATGCTCCTCTAAGTAACCCCAACAAACTCACGGGTTCACCAAGCTAGACTTGGAGTGAATGGTTTCTCCAGCCTGTCGCTGTTCTATGTTGGGCAAGCAGAAATAGACTCCCCAGGAAACATAGTGCAGCAGGAGTCAAGGCCTAAGCCAAGAACACAGAGAGTGAACCATGGCCGAAAGCGGCCAGCTACTGTAGAGAGGACATCCTAAAGTTGAGCTGTCTAGCACTTGAGCCTCTTTCATTAAGAGAAATTCCAATGGCAAGGGAAGCAAGAGAAGTCCTCTTGCTTCCACAGAAATAGATTTCCCCTCTCTGGGCTCCCTGGTCTCTAGCTCACAAATGAATAACCCAAGTAAAGATGACCAGATTCTCCCATCAAGGACTTGGAATACAAAGAAATCGCACAAAAGTGAAAAATATAATCAGAACTACCCCTAGCAATGAGGGCAGTGCCAAGACCAGCAGGAGCTCACCAGAGACCAGGTAAGCAGCAGAGGCAGAAACAGACCTGTGGGCAGTGTGTCATTACTGGGCTGCCAGTGGCCTGGTCTTCACTCTGGCTAACCTTTGTCAATTTATGCTCACTTTCTGAGCTTTGTTAACTCAATGATATCCAGTAATTTTCCAGGTAACTTACTTCATGCTCAGTTTTTAAGCAAAGGACCCTGAAAAGTACAGAATGAAGAGACAGCATCGAACATACATCAGATATGACTGAGGCTCAAAGGTAGTAAGAGGATTGTGTGATGTCTGTCACACAACACTTATTCCTACTGACGGTTATCATTAGGAAACAGTGATGATCACTCCAGTGAGTAATGACTGTACCAATACACATAGCAAAGCCAAGGGATACAGAGACCACGGATGTAAGTCTGAGTTTGTCTGCCCACCTTCTTCAATCTTGGTATAAAGGGGAGGATGCAGAAGCACACTGGACCCCCTAGACACTAGTATCCAGAAACACAGACAGCCGGGCACCTTACCATCATCACCCTCCCTGGTCACTCCTCATGGACTATATAAAGGTCCCAAGTTCAGAAGCAACTTTCTATCCTGGCCATGAGAACCACTGTGGGAATGAGAAGTCAAGAGCTTTCAAAAAATGATGATTTCTCAACTTCATTCCTTTTGGATATGTCACAGCCAGGAAGACAGAAATCGGAAAAAGCAGCTTTCACAGGCTGCCAGATCCATGTCCGATCCCAAGGGATAATTAGCCAGTGAGGTTTTGTAGAGCTGATGTAATGTTGGCAGAGGCTAATGTTTTAGGGTTGAGCATGTAGCCTCTTGGTATTTAGCTCCAGGGCTAAAGGAATGACATCCAAGAAACCCATACCCGTGACACCACCCCTAACAATCTACATTTAAGACTCATTTGTAAACTTGAAGGGAATCCGTCTTTTCATGGTTAGTTTACAAAGGCATTTGTTTAATTAAAATTTTCTAAATCTTATTTTATGTAACTCTTTTGCTATGAAAAGAAATTCCTACAACTTGCAAAGAACAAAGAAAATTTAGAAAGCTTAAAGTAACAAAGAAAGAATTAGAAGAGGAAGTTTCCATAGGAGTAAAGCAGTGGCATGCTAATCCACAGCCAGCATAGCTAGTTAAAGCTGTCTGTGTCCTTATGAACACAGCTTTGGAAACAGTCTAAGCCAAAGGTTTCCAAGAGCCCCACATAGCTCACAAAAACTATCAGTCTTCACCTGAGAAGCACTCTGCCATGCAGGAGGTAACCTTCAGTAGACTCAGAAGTACTGGACAGTAACATTCTTGGTTTGAACATGAACTCTTAAACTTCTGAAAGAACGCTTGCCATTTCAATCAAAACTGTTAGTCCTTTGACTTAAATATGCCACAAAGACAGACCAAGACTAGGACAAACTAAGTACATCAGAAAGAGAAATGCTTTTTTTTTCCTTTTTTTTTTTTTTGTGAGATAGGATCTTACTTAGCTAAGACCAGGACTTACTTAGTGCAGACTAGGCTGGCCTTGAACTCAGAGATCCTCCCTGCCTCAACTAAAATTAAAGGCACGACCACACCCAAACAGAAAGAGATCCATTAAAACCCCAACCAATACATCAAAACACAAAATGCACCCAAACACATACACACCAGCTCTTTACCGATGTAAGAGTCAACTCTTAGTTCATGGTTCAACCCTGGGCAGAGATAAAGCTACTGATGTAAATACAAACACTCAGCATATAGATTCTCACACACACCAAAATGAGGATCTTGCTTCTCAAAATGAATTAGAAATTAATGGTTTCAGTTTATTTAATGATCCTCCTCCTCCTCCCTCTCTCGGTTTTTCTAGACAGGTTCTCTCTCTGTACCCTGGCTGTCCTGGAACTCTGAAATCTGCCTGCCTCTGCCTCCTGAGTGCTGGGATTAAAAGTGTGCACCACCGCAACCTGGTGATTGTCAGGTTTATGCAGCAAGCACCCTTACTCAATGAACCATCCTGCTGACCCCAAAGACTCCCCTACCTTAATTTGTGTGTGTGAGTGTTTTGTCCATATGGGCCCATGGAGATCAGACGAAGTCATAAGATCCTCTCAGTTATAAGAAGGAGCTAAAGAGTCCTTGTTGACAGGACAATTTATATTTTGTTCTTTGGGGAAAGATTATTCTATAGAACTGTTGGACTGGAGATGTGACTTTCTTCTTCCCAATTTCTATAATACTTCATGATCAGCCTGTTCATTCACAATATGGTTAAAATAGTAACAGATAAGATCTATTTTGGGGCTAGGAAGAATACTCACTATAAAAACAAGAGAACCTAAGTCCAAATCCCCAATATCCAATAAAAGCCAATCAAAGCCACACAATGAGAGCTCCTGTTGCAATAAATAAACAGATGAATGAATGAATGACTGAATGAAGCAGAAGCAAGGTGTGGTGACATACATCTTGGAGGTAGAAGAAAGTAGATCTCTATGAGTTCAAGGTCTCCATAATGAGTTCCAGGTCAGCTAAGGACTAGACAGTGAGATTCTATTTCAAAAAGGGGGAGCAGGGGTAGATATGGAGAGAGAGAAAGACACCCAATACCCTCCTTTGGTTTCTAATGTTTTTAACTGAACAGAAATATACAACACCCAAGCAGTGGTGGCCCACGCCTTTAATCCCAGCACTCGGAAGGCAGAGGCAGGCAGATCTCTGAGTTTGAGGTCAGTTTTGTCTACAGATCAAGTTCCAGGACATCCAGGGCTACACAGAAACCCTGACTCTAAACAAACAAAAAGAAATATACAACAACAACAACAACAAAAATTCATACACAGGAGGCTTGAGTAATGGCTCAGCAGTTAAGAGCACTTGTCCAGAGGACCCAGGTTCAATTCCCAGCAACCACATGGTAGCTTACAACCATCTGTAACTACAGTCCCAGGAGATCTTATAGTCTCTGGTCTCTTCAAGCACCAGGCACACACATGTTGTACATACATACATACAAGCAAGACATCTACACGCATAAGTTAAAAATAAACATTTTTAAAATCTCATAAACATATATAAGTATATGCGCAATGAAGAAACACAGAGTGAGAATGTGAGGGAAAGAGGAAGGGGCATTCTTTGAGACCTGAAGGGTAAGTAGCAAAGAATGAGGCAAATTAGAAGTTTAGAGGGAAGGAGAAAGGGGAAGAGAAGAGATGAAGTCTAGGAAGCAAGAGGAACAAACCCCAAAACAAACAAACAAATAAATGAGGAATAGACTCAAACAGGAGGTAAGGCCAGAGATGGGCAGGATGAGAGAAAAGCCACACACTAGCAAACTCGCCTATTAGTATCAGAGCACAAACACCCTACACTAGATATTATTTACAGTTTTATTCTTGTTTGCTTTGTTTTGTTTTTTCCAGACAGGGTTTCTCTGTGTAGCTTTGGACCCTGTTCTGAACTCACTCTGTAGATGAGGCTGACCTCAAACTCACAGAGATTCGCCTGCCTCTGCCTCCTGAGTGCTGCAATTTAAGGTGTGGTGGCCTAGTTTACATTTTTCTTCTAAAACAACCAGAATGTAAGTCCATATGCATGTGGGAATCACATTTTTTCCTCTAGGTTCTCAAAATGTTTTTCCTGTAATAGTATGGTTTGAATTCCACAAACATATAAAAAAATATTTTTTCTTCAAATTCACAAACTGGAAGTATGCAGACCAATCCCTAAAGCCAGTTTAAATCATAAAGGACCAGAAGTCTAAACCATCTTCAGGATCAACTAGTGGATGGTTATTTTTGACCCTCTTGTGGGGCAGCGGCAGTAACTCAGCATCTCAGAGCCTTCTCAAGATAGAAAGGGAAGAAGCAGGCCATGGCGGCGCACGCCTGTAATCCCAGCACTCAGGAGGCAGAAGCAGGCAGATCTCTGTGAGTTTGAGGCCAGCCTGGTCTACAGAGCGAGTTCCAGGATAGCCTCCAAAGCCACAGAGAAACCCTGTCTCAAAAAACCAAAAACAACAACAAAGGGGGGCAAGGAACACCTTCCCAACCAGAGCCAGCCAGACCCTCTCACAGCACAAGTTACTACTCTAATTCCAACACACAGGCAGCATTTCTAATGCACATTTGTGGCAGGATACTGGAGTTTTGCTTAGTTTCAACATGTGACACTGGCTCTCCAAATGGCATTCTCATCTTGTGACAGGTAAAGAGTTACTACTACAAGGAAGCTTCTAAATGAGGGTCAAAGTTCACTGTATATCCATTTGCACCTAAGCAAGTTCAGATGTAGAAAAAGACTTGTCCCTCTACAGAGAGGAGGGCTAGAACACAGAATTTAAGAAAAAGTTGGAAGGTCTCTGTTTCTTGTTTAACAGTCATATGCTAGTGTGGGAGAAGTGATGTGGGCGGGGTCTAAAAAAAAAGACAGGAAGGTTACACACCAGGATAGTGGAACAGAGCAACCCAGAGGATCAGAACTGCCTACGAAGAGTTACCAAACAGTAGTGTGAAGGGTTCGAAGTTTGTTCTGAAGGAAAAGAAAGTGCACAGGTAAAGAGCACAGATTCTGAAGCCAGACCATCTGGACACACTCTTAGCTCCACCCTTACCTCACCAGGTGTGTGGCACTGGGCAGGTTTCATACCCACTTTGTCCCTCAATTCCCTCTTCTGTAAAAAAGGATAATAAAGGCATTGAGTTCATGCTGCTGTTGTGAGGACTATGAGAGTTATGGAAGCTGGAACACCGTCCCACACATTGTGCTGGTGTGGTTTACAATAAGGACATATTTGGTCTTCATCCCCACTCCTGGCACTGAGCTACTAATTAATGGAAGCCTAGCATTTGCTAAGCAGTAAGAGCGACCAAGGCACTGGCAGCCGTTGTGATTCACAGCAAGCCTGTGCAGTGAGTGTAAGCCAACATAGTACTTAGGAAAGAGGCTGCAGTCAGAACCAACCGACTGCAAGGTTAGAACACTAGAGCCAGAGTCCTACCCTCACTTGCCGGGTCAGAAAGGGACCAGGTAGAGAGTGTAGTAGCATGTGTTAATAACCTCAACACTCACAAAGCTGCAGCAGGAGGATCTTAAGTTGGAGACCATAGATGTCTATGTAACAAGATGCTGTTGTGAGGAAAGGGGGAGGGAAAATCATCTACAGACAGCAATTTAATCAATTGTGCCTACATAGGATGCCTCCACAAGCATCCACAAATAATGACAGGGTCAGAAAGCTTCCGGGCTGGCAAACACATGGTGATATGCCCAGAGAAGTCATGGAGTCCCACACACTGCTCATGCCTTGTCCTCTGTACCTTTTCCTTTGGCCTTTTCTGAAGTATATTCTTTTAAATAAATGTAATAGTAGGTGAAACGTCTTCCTCAATTCTGTGGGCCATTCTAGCAAATGATCCAACCTTTATAGGGGATTGTGGAAACCTCTGAATTATAGCCAAGTCATGCAGAGACTGTGAACACACTGGTGACACCACTGCTAATGATTAAGGCTGAGGGGTCTGTGGGACTGAGCTCTATGCTCAGGAAGTCTATCCTCATCCCAGGCAGCTAGTTACAGACCTGGTATCAGAAAGCCAGGTAACTGTTGTTGTGGGGGAAGACACCACCAGGGACCCTCAATCAAAACTGTCAGAGGTGTTGAGAAGTAGAATATAGGACAAGTGAGCTTTTCCTTTCCATACCTGGTGAACCCCATATATGGTGCCAGCTATCACTGTTTTATTTTACAGACTTTGCTGGGACTCCTACAAAATCCACTTAGAATTCTAGAATGTGACTCTTGTGTTTTAAGGTTGTGTTTGCTTACTTTTGCATTTTCCTATTTGGTGTTTATTCAAAAAGGCTGTTTTTAACCTGTTACCACCTTTGAGGAAAACAATAGAAACAAGGTTTGTGCCTAGCATCCCTGAAGCCCTAAACAGAGCCCTAGCACCAGGGCAACAAAGGAAAGCGGAGCCTCCACCACGTGGCACAATCTATCAGCGGTACTGAAGAACTGAGAGACGGCAGGTGGAGGTGGCAGGAGAGGCTCGCTCACAGAGGTGGTCCTTCTCACAGATCCCTTCTAGAACTCTTCTCAAACCTTGACAGCTTTCTGTAACATTGATTTAGACAGCCTACTTCTTGGCAAGAGATCAGGGTAAAACCAGAGGCAATGCAGGTGAGAAAGAAGTGCCCACACCTGGCCTTGGCTGTTTAAACACTGCCAAGCAGTGCTGCCCAGGCCCTTCAGGGGTCATTCTAACCAACCTCCTGCGCCCAGATTAACTGAAGACTCCACCTCCACTTGTTATACCGATGGTGAGAGGCGACCACCTCCACTCATTATACTGATGGCACATTCTTCAACTTGCACACAGATGAAAAGAATGCAGTAAGATAGTCAGAAACAAACAAACTAGAGAAATTACACATGCAAGGCCACAAGGCAGAAGGCTCAGGCTGGCTGACACCAACCCAGCTCACTGTGCATCCTAGTGCTAGCACTCAGCATACCTAGCCTGACTTTTTGTAAGGGCTGCATGACTATTCCTACCTAAAGTTCACTTTAGGCTTGCAATTATACATAATTTTGTAAGTTTTAAAAATCAACTTTATTGAACTTTAGATAAATTCACCCACTTTGCAGCTCGTGGACATATGCTCACAGCTGTGTAACCCCAGGACAGCTGAGAGAGCCCACAAATCTCAGTACCTTTCATTTCATCAGGCCTTGAGTTATCGTCTCCTTCCACTTTTGTTTGTTACCCCAAAAACCCTACACAAAATTTCCTAAGATTTCCTTTTCTTTTGAAACGGGGTCTCACTATACTGGCCACACTGCTCTTGGTCACCTGCTTCAGCCTACCAAGTAGCCAGGGTTACAGTCACATGCAGACCCAACACAGCGGTCACAGAGTTTAAAACCTAGTTAACTCACACTACACATTCACCAGACTTCATAAGCACCAGCACTATTAACCCCAGTGCTCCTTCATCAGCCCATCTACAGCCACTCCTCATCCCTCTCAGGCCTTGGCAACCTCTCATTTGTTTCCTACGCAGAACAGATTTGCATTCTGGACATTCCGTATAAATATAATCACAGGGTGACTCCTTTTACTTGCCACAGTATCTTTTTTTTTAAATTTACTTTATTTCATGTGTATGAGTGTTTTGCTTCCATGTATGATGTATGTCTATGCATCATGTGTGTGCATGGTCTCCCTGGAGGTCAGATGGTGGAGTTGAAATTAGGAGTTAAAGACAGTTTTGAGTTGCTGCTTGGGTGCTAGAAATAGAACCTAGGTTCTCTACTTAACGGCTGAGCTCTCTCCAGATCTGTCATAGTATTGTAAGGTTCATTGATTTTGTAGCAAATGGCAATACTTCATTCCTTTTCATGGCTGACTAATATTCTACACATGGTCATAACACACTTTAATTTATTTTTACCACAAGATGGACTGCTGGATTGTTTCCACTTTTTGGCTATATGAATAATGCTACCAGGAACTTGTCTTTAAAATGTTTATTTATTTACTTATTTGTTTATTAGGGTTTGCATACATGAGTGTGTGGTACACGTGTGGAGGTCAGAGAACAACTTGTGGAAGTCAATTCTCTCCTTCAACCATGTGGGTTCAGGAATCAAACTCAAACTCAAGACACAAGGGCTTGTTGGCAAGTGTCTTCACCCACTGAGCCATCTTGCCAGCCCTGCAGGGAATATTTATGTACAAGGTTTTGCAAAGACAATGTTTTGACTTTGTTGGGCTAAAAGTAGAAATGCTAGGTCATATGAGCTATGCTTTAATTTTTTGAAAAACTGCCAAACTGTCTGCATTTTTTAAACTAAACTTTTTATTTTGAGCTAATTATAGATCTACACATGCCTGTAAAAACAAGACGATCCACACATCCTTAACCAGTTTCCCGTAGTAATCACACATTACAAAGTCACAGTACAGTACTACAACCATTGAGAATGACAGTCAAGACAATGCCTAACTTTTCCACTGTGTGACCTCCTATATACAGTGCAGAACCACACCCTTACCACCTTCAGACTCTGACAAGCACATCTCTTCACAATTCTACATCTTATCAAGCCTGGTGGCAGAGGCGTTAATCCCTCATGGGACATGGCAACAGGCACATTTCTGTGAGTTCAAGGTCAGCCCCCTAACAACAACAAAACCAAACTTCTAAGTTTATACAAATATCATACAATATGTAACTTTTCATTCCATGTAATGAAATGTCTTGGGAGTTATCAATAGGTCTCCCTCCCCAAAAAACTATGTCATTCATTTTTTAAAAGAATGGAGCAATATTCCAGTCTGTATTTTTTTAAAAGACTGTATATACCCAAGCATGCCAATATGGATATATATCATAGAGGCTGGAAAAAGACACTGTGTCCCTCTGGAGTTTCCCTAAACAGGTGCTAGAAACCAAACTTAGACCCCCTACAAAAGCAACAAGTTCTCTTAAGCCCCACCACAGCCTACATTAAAAGAAAAAACAAATTAGGGCTGGAAAGATGACTTGAGGAGTAGAGCACTGGCTGCTCTTCCTGAGGACTCGGGTTTGATTCCCAGCACCCACATGACAGCTCTCAATTGTCTACGGCTCCAGTTCCAGGGAGATCTGACACCACCTTCTGGCCTCTGTAGGCACCAGACATGCACATGATGTACAGACACACTACTCAAAGCACCAATATATATAACATTAAAAAATTAATTAAAAATATTAATTTTATAGGTATGTATATCTGCATGTGGATTTGTGCTTGCATGGAGGTAGCCAGAGAAGCCAGAGGCATTAGATTCACAGGAAACAGAATTACAGTTTTGAGTTTTTGTTACAAAAAATTGGGCCCTCTGAAAGACCCATCTCTGCAGCCCCCACCACCTCCATTTCTAAGAATGTACATGAGTTGAGAGTGTATAGCAGAATCTGGTTTCTTACATTTAATACCATGTTTATGAAATTCACAGAATACAGACATGCTGGTGGTCTGTGAATCGGTAATTGTTCATTTTATTGCCAGTAAATAGTTTATATTAGCACTGTCTTCTATCTACCAACAGTCATTTAGGTGGTTTCCAGTTTTGAGTGATGAAAAACTAAGTTGTTATGACCCTTTGGCATAAATGTATGTTTCCATGTTTCTTGTGTAAAGATCTAGAAATTGGATTGCTGGGTAATATACTAAATAGTATGTGCCATCTCATATTCTATACTATGACTCCCCACTGATTCACATTTTCACACACACTTACAATTAACAGTATTTTCCATTATAACTATTCTAGTGGGTGTGTATTGCCTTTTTTTTTGCGGTTTTCATTTGTATTTCTATGTCGATCAATAACAATTAGGAACTTCCAAGAGATCATTGTTAGCATCTTTTTTTGTTTGTTTGTTTTGACAGGGTCTCATCGTGCATATGGAGACACAGAGATCTGCTGCCTCTGCTCACACCTGCCCAGCATCACATATACTGAAGTGCCATATCCAGATATTGCCCACTCTTTATGGGTTTTGACAAGTCTTTATAACTGGGTGTGTGACAGGTGACTGTAATTCTAGTATTCAAGAGGTTAAGGCAGGAAGATCAGAAGTCCAAAGTTACCCTCCTCTATCGTAGTTGAGTTCAAGGCCAGCCTGGGTTACATGAGGCCCTGTGACCCAAAACAAAAGAGAAGAGAAAGGGAGGAAGTTAACTTACTTAAATTATGATTACCCATAAAAAAAAACAGTATATTTTCACTTACAAAATCTCGTGAAAGGTTCAGTCAATTGAGAGTAGGCTAGTATACATAGGAAAGATCTACAGCTCTGCCAAGAACATGACCTAACACAAACACTGCAAAGATAAATTTCAATAAATCTTACAAAATAGAAACAAAGGCAAAATGTAAAAGGGATTTATCCAAACAATTCAGTGGGAACACAGCCGTGTGAGATGGCATGGCCTTACCATGCACTGTTTGCTCAGCGCTTAGACTTTACTCATCCTAAATCCATTGTTCTGGCTCCTAACCTAAGACACCATGCTTTCCAGCTACTTCCTCCTCTTTCAAACAAACTACACATGCACACAGGCATGAAAATTAATATGGGATTTATCTGAGCAGAAATGTTCATCATAGAAAATCAGAATGATGGGCTATAGAGATGTCTCAGCAGTTAAGAGCACTGGTTACTCTTCCAGAGGTCCTGATTTCAATTCCCAGCACCCACATGGTGGCTCTCAACCATCCATAATGGGCTCTGATGTCCTCCTCTGGCATAAAGGCATAGATACAGATAGACCACTCATATACATAAAATAAATCTAAAAAAAAAAAAGAAAATCAGAAAGGTACAGGAAAACAAAACGTCCAACAAAGAAAATCTCTAATCAAGCCTTACTTCCTTGAAGAACTGTTAGTAATTTGGTGGACAGACTCAGAGCCATTCTTTCCTTCTCTCTTTCTTTCCTTCCTTCCTTCTCTGATGGGGGATGTCCTTCTGTAGATATGCTTTGATGAATAAAACACTGATTGGCCAGTAGTCAGGCAGGAAGTATAAGCAGGGCTACCAGAGAAGGAGAATGCTGGGGAGGACGCAGAGAGAAGCCACCAGGAAGAAATGCCATGTAGCTACCGGGAAGATAGGACACCAGAAGTTCTCCAGTAAGATAAAGCCATGTAGAAATACATAGATTAGTAGTTATGGATTAATAATTAGAGAGAGCTAGCCAGTAAGAAGCCTGAGCCATCGGCCAACAATTTAATAATTAATATGTCTCTGTGTGCTTATTAGGGGCGGCGGGACCTGGCGGGACAGAAACTTTCATCAACACTTCTCAGTTTCCTTCTTTTAAGTCATTATTTCCTGTAGCTCATACTAACCTCTGTTTCATTACTGTTGTTGCAGAAGATGACCTTAAACTTGTGATACTAATGCCTGTCTCCGTCAGTGACTGAATTAGAAGTTCCCCCAGTGCTGGGAACTGAACCCCTAGGTTTCTTCCTTGGTTAGCAAGCACTCTATCAACTGAACTACCTCCCCAGCCCCCATATTCTAGATTAGATGAAAACATTTTTATTTTTTTAAAGATTTATTTATTTATTATGTATACAATGTTATGCCTGCATGTATGCCTGCAGGCCAAAAGAAAAAACCAGATCTCATTATAGATGGTTTTGAGACACCACGTGGCTGCTGGGAACTCAGGACAACAGGAAAATATTTTTCTCTACTTTGAATATTTTTGTTAAAAACAAATATCTTTTAGTTTCCTTAAAATAATTTCTTAAAAGTATTTTAAGACTAAAGAAAAAAATTTAATGCTGAGTTGCCAAATACCAAGAGAGTTATAGAAGTTGTAAGTAAACCCAGGAATAAACGTTTTAAAACTATTATAGTTGTGTGTGGTGTGTGTGAGAGTATATGCATGTGTGCAGGCACACACATCATTGCACATGTATGGAGATCAAGTCAGTTCTCTCTCACCATCCTCATATGGGTTCTATGTACTGAACTCTGGTCACCAAACTTGCTCAGCAAGTATCTTTAACCACTGAACAATCTCTCCAGTCCAAGAATTAAAAATTAATACACACTAAATAGAATTAAAAGCTGGGCTGTGATGTCCCATGCCTTTAATCCCAGCACTCAGGAGGCAGAGACAGAGATCTCTTTGAGTTAGAGGGCAGCCTGGTCTACAAAGTGAGTTCCAGCACAGCCAGGACTACAGAGAAACCATGTCTTGAATAAAAATTTTAAAATCCTCCAAACAACAACCTACTACAATACTACAATAATATTTTTCAAATATGGCATTTCTATGTGGTAGGAACCATGACAAACACTTGATATAAGTAAAACAGTCCCTGGGACAGGTATTGTTGCATCACTAGTTTATGGAAGATGTGACAGGAACAGAAGTCAAGCAATGCCACTGCTGCAAGCTTAAGGCAGCAGAGTCAGAAACCTGGCCACCACCGCCTCCTCCTCCCCCATCTCTCTAAGGGTTAGAGACTGAACAGTGAGTGTAGGGCTGCACACTGCAGCTCCAGCCTGTGCTTTAGATTTGCATTCTCACAACTTTCTGAGGTAAGATTCGTTCTCCTTTTTCTAGCCTCTGAGGGCTTCAAAGAGCTTTTGTTATGTGGGTTATATCTATCAATATTTCATCTCGCTAGAACGTAAAACAGAGAACTTTTCACATCCAATTCTACATTCATTTGTTGATAAACTCTATCATGTAGCATTAGAAAAATATACTGTACACTCATGAGACCACAATGATTTTTAAAAAGGTAAACAAGATTTTAGAATATATAGACATTTCTATCTTGCATCATTTGAAAGAGCTCAGAGTATTAACGATGCTCAGCCACATCCTGAAAGCCACTGTGCTACTTTCCAGTCTCCTCAATTGGGGCTATCACACACTGATCTAAAGTACTGGGTCTTCTTCTTTGTTTGTTTGTTTTTGTTTTTGAGACAGGGTTTCTCTGTGTAGCCCTGGCTGTCCTGGAACTCACTCTATAGACCAGGCTGGCCTCCAACTCAGAGATCCACCTGCCTCTGCCTTCCAAGTGTTGGGATTAAAGGCGTGTACCACCACCACCTGGCTCTCAACCTTCCTAAACCTGTGATCCTTTAATACAGTTGTGGTGATCCCCAAAACATAAAACTATTTCGTTACTAATTCATAATTGTAATTTTCTACTGTTATAAAACATAATGTAAATATCTGATATGCAGGGTTGTGACCCATTGGTTGAGAACCACTGCTTTAAAGGCATACTCTGACATGCACAAAAGCCAAGGTCAGATAGCAGTCTAGATGCTCATCAATAGATGATTGCACTTACAAAGGCATTTTATTCAGCTATAACGAACAACCAAATTGGTGTGACATGACTTAGCTGGTAAAATGTTTGTTATGTAAGCATAAGGACCTCTACAGACCCAGCCTATGTAAAAAGTTGGGCATGGTGATAAGTGACTGTAACCCTAGTGATAGGGAGGCAAAATCAGGAGAATCCCTATGAGCTCTCTGGCCAGTCAGTCTAACTGAATGAGTGAACTCCAGGTTTAGTGAGAGATTAAAAAAAAGGGAGGGGGAGGAGACACCTGTTGCCAACCTTTGCTGTCCTACATACAAATAAATACTGTCTCTTCTCCCCCCTCCCTCTCTCTCCCCCCCTCATACACACACACACACACACACACACACACACACACACACACACACACACACACACACACAGAAAAACAAAATCGTGTCATTACCAGGAAAACAGATGGAATAGGATATAACCATGCTAAGCAAAATAACCCAGACTCCAAAAGAAAAACACCACACTTTGTCTTAACATGCAGAATCTAGACTTACATGTGTGCACATAGCATGAGAAGATGACAACTGTGAGGAGATGAAGGATTCCAAAGGGAAGGAGGGACAGTCACATTTCCTTTACGTGTAGAATCTAGACTTAACATATATATGTATGCAAATGGGGGAGGGACCGTCACATTTCCTTTACGTGTAGAATCTAGACTTAACATATATATGTATGCACATATGTGACACAGAAGCAAAAGTGAAGCTATTTAGAGGGATGCAGGAGACCAGAGGTAGGGGGCAGATATGAATAAAGTATGCATTTTGATATTGTATGAAACTGTGATAATGAATCCAATTACTTTGTACACCAACTAAAAATATTAATTAAAAAAGGAAACTCACCTCACAAAAAGTCACATTATAAAGAATATACTTGCATAAAATACACTGCAATTTTTTATGATCATTTATTAATAATTATCATATGCTAACTATATCCAATAGTCACATGCACAAACCAATCCCCCATTCAGAGGCACTTACATTCTGAGTGATAGCTACATCAAGAAACTGACAAATAAAACTCATGAAGCTGTCAAATGATAAATGGTGTAGAGAAAACGAAGCAGTAGTTTAAAATCCCTGGCCAGAGAAGGGCTAACTGAGAGACTAACGCTGAAGCAAAGATCACAGGGTGAGGGAGCCGTGAGGCAAGTGAAGCGTGTCCCACCAGGAATAGCGAGTTTGGGACGCCTAGCACAGGGCTGAGGCATCAGGGACAGTAAAGCAGCTGGCATGCAAAATGATAGAGGGAGGGCAACAGTTGCAATTCTCGAGGACGGGTAGTGCAGAAGAGAGTCACTAGCAGGTCCTAAGGAGATACCATCTGACTTTGACTTGAAATGGATCATGAAAGTCAATAAAGATCTAAACTACTTGGGTTTATTTGAGGAGGGTTGCATATTTTATATATTTAGAATGAATATGTGCATATGAGGGACACAGGACAATTGTGGGAGTGATACTTTCCTTCCCCCATGTGAGACCCAGAGATCAAACTCAAGTCATCAGTCTTGATGGCTGGTGTCCTTACCCATTAAGTCATCTTGTCAACACCGTTTTATAAAGGTCTTAAACTGTAGTTCAGGCTGGCTTGGAACTATATATATATATAGCCTAGACTAGATTTGAACTTGGGAAGCCTCCTTCCTTGACCTTCCAAATGGTGGGGATATCTATTAAAACCACTAGAAGAACATAGAGATATTTTCCATCTCTTATGTGTTTTTATGCTTTTGAGTTTCAAGTTTCCTCTATAGATGTGAACAGAATCATAGTGATTAAATAATACACACAAAAACTATTTATCATGGTAGCATACATTTTTCACTACTGCATCTCTTTTTACCAGTTTAATTTTCCCTTCGTGACTTTGCATGACATTAAGCAGGCCTCAGACTATGATACCACGAGCTCAGCCCAATACTGCTCTTTAGCGTTAAGAAGTACAAGGCAAAGAAAGTTGGGTCTTGAGTGTTGGTGGTAGCATAGGGCCTTTAGTATTTTTTCTTGTTATTAAAAAGAAAAAATTAAAAAACAACGCATGTGGTAATCAAAAAAGTGAGACTTCAAAAAAGTAAGACTGTGTAAGTCTCATCTTTGTTTAAATTGGCACTGTTTTAATAAGGCTAAAATCATGGTTCAGAGTCCTGATAGCCTGCTTCATCCAGAGAAACAACACACAGAAAAAGAGATGTGAAAGAAAAATTCGAATTCCTTTAATCTGGATCTTAATTCTGAGAGGGCTCAGATAAATCAGTGAGTCAGATAAAGGGCAGTCAAATGTAAGCCAGAACACTGAGGACAACAGCTGTCTGTCTGTTACCTGTCCAGAGAGATCACCATCCAGGCAGAGAAGACAGAGCTGGATGAAGGTGGGAAGAGGTCTGTGGTATTCAGACCTCACTTCCTAGGAGAAGCACCATTTCTGGGGGCTGGGGGGTGTCACATCTAGCCTTATACACTAGAGATCTCTGGCATCTCTAAATATCTTGAACCAGAAAGAACACTGGCAAGAGAGTAAGGGCACAAATTCTCCTCCCACCGCTGCCATAAATTAATTCCATAATTTCAGGAAATAAGCTAACTTCAAAGACCAATTTCCTCTTTTCAAAAAAAAAAAAGAAGACAAGGAAATACCCAAAGTGTTCTTCAAACTCTACAAGTCCTTAAAAATAAACTAGGATGTTTCTTTCTTCTTTTGGGGGGTGGAAGGTGGATTAGGATGTCAAGTCAGGGTTTCTCTGTGTAGCCCTGGCTGTCCTGGAACTTGCTCTGTAGACCAGGTTGGTCTCAAACTCACAGAGATCTGCCTGCCTCTGCCTCCTGAGTGCTGGGATTAAAGGTGTGTGCCACCACTGGCATGGAAACCAGGGTGTTTCTAAGTCCACAATGATTCGAGCACTCAGAGATCTAAAAGTAGGTGATACATGGCTGAAGGCTCTCTATACTCCCGAGTGTCGGGGTTCCCCAAAGAGTACCATGCTACCAAAATGGGCAGGACTGAACGTGCTTCGTCTGTCCTTTGTGCCTTGCCGTTCTTTCCAAGTCCTCCTTTAAAACAAGCAGTGCAGAGGCAAACTGCCATGATAAAGGAAAAAGAATCAAAGAAATATTTAGGAATTAAGTGCAAAGATATCAAAGGATAATGAAGTTAACAAATGAAGGAGAAACTTTTTAATTGATGAAGTTTTTGAATGGGCAATATGCAACTAGTGTAAAACAAACAATCTGAAAGGAATGCTGTTAAGAACAAACTTATCTCTGTGGCACAACCAATGAATGCACTTGCACAGGCTATGCCCTGCTTCTTTGGTTGAGTAGTAGGATCCATGGGTTGTGTCAAAGTTTATATACCTAATACCTTTATATACCTATATATCCTTCTGCATTTATAGCATAACTCCAGAATAAGCTCAAAAACTACTCAATTGCTTTATGGAACACAAAATCTCTCCTACGTCAGTCTCCTGGTCTTTCATCATCCTCTTTCCCTGAAGCAGCCACAGTGACCAAGCGGGAGGCCTGGGACACACATATGTGTACAAGCAACAGCAGGAACCAGCCAACTGACTCCTTAACTGTAGTCCAATAGCATCAGGCATGTATCATGGGTCCAAAGCAGACCTGAGGAGCCATCCTAAGATATAATTTTGCCAAGAAGTCTGTCTTACTGTTATGGAGGAATGAACTGACAGAGTGGTACTGGCTGGAAAAAAGCAGAGGGTTGCTTGCTCAGGGTCACGCACACCGCCAGGACTGCGCCCTAGCATACCTCCATTCAGAAAGACACCCATCAATGCTGTGGCCCTATATTATTCCCTTAGGACCAGCTTCAGAAATTCTACAATGTCCATTTCTAATCATTTTCTAACTGTGACAAATCCAGACAGACTTCCATGGCAGTGACACATACTCTAGGTGTAGTTTGACTGGTTTGATCTATCTAATGACACACATCATCCTAGACAGGACACATTACAAAATCAGGGTGGCAAAAGAATATCAACTTTGAAAGCCATGAAGCTTTAGATAATGACTGGCTAAAACAAAAGATGATGGCCACTGGATTCATTTATTTATGGAAGAAAAGATTACAAAATACTTTTATAGAAATCTTAATTTAAAGGCTTATGCTTATTGATAAAGAGAATTAAGTCAAGGAAAATTCCGCCATTCTTCAAAAGACAAAGAAGTGTCTACCATATGCCACCACCAGGAGGTCACATACAGATGAGTGTTTGCTTTTAAGAAGCTAGTAAGTAAAGGCTGAAGAGAGACGTCAGGTGTCATACAGCTGCCTGCAACTCCAGCTCCAGCTCTGGCCTCTATATGCACCAGCATTTACATGGGCATGTACACACACACACACCCTTTATTAAAAATAAACCTTTTTTCAAAGGTGCTAATGATCTAATTAGGAAGCCACATGTAGGGGATACCTGGTATGCGTTATGAAGGTGACACCACAGAAATGACAGGAGGGACAGTGACCCTACTGAGACAGGATTCACAGAAAGGCAGCACCCAATTGGATCCAAAACAGCTTGAGACCTCCAGCAGTGTGAAGGAAGTAAACCTCAAGACACTCAAGAATGCCCTGTCAAAACCTCCAAGCTCCAAGTACTGGGTGAAAACTGCTGCTGAGCACAGTGAACCCCAAACTATTATATCCAGCACCTTAAAACTTTACATCTTCACCTCTGTCTGAAGGGTTTAATTACTTTACGGTATGAAAAGCATTTCTCCTAGAAAGCACATACTCATGAAGGTACAGATGAACAAATTTCTTGGCTTTTAACAAGAATTATTGTTTACTGACATTCCATAGCAGACTCTTTTCCATTTCCTGTCATAATGGCTGCTGCATTACTGTTATAAAGGGCTTGTGGCTATGCACTCCAGTGACGTTCCAAATGCTTTTGAACATCTCCTAACTTAAGAAATGGGAAGGTCACATCCCTAAACCCTATTTCTCTGTATTTATGAACATAGCAAAAAGACAAAGGCCAACATCTATCGTCTTCTTGAAGACCTTTGGTCCTACCTGTATTTACCAGCCTTGTCAATTTCATTCACACTTGTCTTACATACTGTTATTCCTTGAAAGTTTTATGAAGTAGCTGGTCTGACAGATGGGTGACCAGCCCTGCCCAACATATGTTGTAGGAAAACCTACTCTTAGGCAAGAAACTACAAAGAACAGTCCTTTCTTTCCCTTTGAGAGCTAGGAACACTGAAATTATCTTAGGGGAAGAAATATTTAACCTGCACTATGAGATGGTACTGTCTGAGATAGAAAAAATGTCCAAATATTAAAAACTGCCCCTTAAAGTAAAAAACACACTTGCCCACACATAGCAGGACTGCAATACAGATGGGAAAACTGAGTCAGTTTTACCAGGAGCTACTGAGATACAGCATCAAAGACAGATGGGAAACACTGAGATAAGCACAGGATTTTGTTTAGAACACAAAGCTCCAGAGATCTGTGGGAGGGAAAGAAAAGGCAACCTGAAAGGCATGGCACACAAGAACAGAAAAATTCATCTGACAGATGACTCATTGTGGCTGTGTTTGTAAACCACAAAGAAGAGAATGGCGAGGACCATTCTTCCCTGGCCCTTCCTGTCCACAGCAGAAGTCAGCGGACAGCATCTGTTCCCGTCTTCAGTGATGTGTGTTTGGGCTGACAACACACTACCTAAGCACTCCCCAAGGAGGACAGAGACCAGTCAGGCCAGTCATTCTCTGCATGGGGCCTGGGGATGGGGTAGAGGGTGCAAATGCCACTTGTATGAATCTTTCTGAAAACACTACAGATTACATTTAGTAGAAGTCTAAAAATAAGGAGAACATTCTCTATTTTTAGATATCTGACTTACAAGTTTTAAAAACACCAAAAGTAAAAGAAACCATTAAAAACTATCTGGAATTTTTAAATGTTTTAAGAGAAGCTTTGAATTGAAAAACTATTTTTAGAAATAGAATTTCAAAAATCCTGCATTCTTTCTGCTTCCCTATCTAACATTTAACCCATCCTGTGCTTTATCAAGAGCATTTCCACAGACACTGTAAAGATGAAATAGAAAGGTTGTGACCCAGAAGACAAGAACAGTGGATGAAAGTATCAAAGATACTTTCACGATGACAGAAAGCAATTTAATTACCATTCACTAAAAGCAGTGCCAAAGACTGTGATAAAATGGTTAAAGAAGAGCAAGTGGGCCCCTGACAGAGTACACTTCAGCTCACTTATTATCTAATTCAAAGCTACATCTGGAAAACTGAAATACGCAACTAAAGAATTAAAAAAACAATAAAAATCTGAAATGAAATGTTTACTAAATGATATATGTTTCAGGTTCCCATCTTAGTCCAGTGCTAGTACAAATGTGCTCAACCGTTCTAAAGATGCCTGTGGCAAATGAGCTTTGCAGGAAATAAGGGAATTACCTGATTGCACAGCCATCATTAGCATCTCAGGCTCCAGCAGAGTCATGACGAGTCTTCACGGAAACAGCTCACAAACACAAAAAGTCCAAGTCACAGGAAAAGTCTAGAGAGGCCACACGAGCTTTACAAATCCAGTCTCATGTCGGTGAGCAAAGGAATGTGAGCACTCACTCCCCTTCTCTGAGAAGACACCAATTCTCCACCCTTCAGGCAAGTCAAGATGGCCCAGAGTTGAGTGACTGCAGACAGGAAGCCCAGCGCTCCAGAGAAGACCTGAAGTTCGTGGTTAGAGCAGTGGCTCCTCCCCTCCATCCTCTCTAGGGGGAGGGGAGGAGCACAGAAAGACAGATCAAACTGCTTTCCTCTCTCTTTTAAAAATGGGAAGACAGGTTTTATTCAAAACCCCACAAGAAGGAACTCTGGGGTTAATGCAGTTTAGGACAACAAATCAAACACAATCCACACCTAATCTCACGAAATAAACATTCGAGTATCACACACACATCAACATATATATACAAATAAATACATATGACACATAACTTTGTAGGAATCCCAACAGCCTTTCTCATAAGTGGTATTTATAGGCTAAGGAAGCTGACTAACAACAGAAGTTCAACTGTTTCCCCACCCCCTCTCCAATTAGAATATTCCAAAAGCCATAGAACATATTCCAGAGAGGTAATCTGCTTCTCTTATCTGCCGGTCCTCCTAAAGAGCTACTCACTGCCAACAGTACCGGTACATGCTAGGTGTGAACAGACAGGCTGCCACAGATAACTTTCCTACAATTCTCTATGCTCGTGCTGGATGTAGGGAATACATGGGAAAAGTGTCCTTTCCCTGATAAACCTCAGCCTTTTCCTACTACACAGAACAACTCGTCTGAATAAGAATGGACACGGGCATTTTGCTTTTGTAAGTACTCAGGCATTATGCTGGCCTGCCCCTGTCACCTGGCAGAATGCATTCAGGCAGTGCCCTGGTCACCCAGGGTTCCACGGCTGCGTAGTCTGCACACAGGTGCAAAGGACCCCTTTAAAAGACAGACCCCTGCCCACTTACACCCTCCTTCCCTCCATTTCCTGCTGTTCCCCGGGGCAGACGGGACTTTTTCTGTCCCACTCTTCTCTGTCTCTGTGTCTCTTTACCTCTTTTCTCTTTCCTTTCCTCCACTTCCCTTTCTAATAAAACTTCTCACTTAAGCTCTGTCTGCCTGGCATGTTTGTCGGTCATCCTAGCCTGCCATGGAATCTGCCAAGGTTCCCCACGGACTTTATCATAACAGCTTTTCCTAGGGAGAAAAAACAAAATCTAAGATCCTTTTAAATTACAAATAGAGTTATTTCATTTGCCCCAAATTAAAAGGTCATTTATTTCTTTTGCAATGCTTTTTTAATAACAGATATTCACTTTAAGACACTTCTGAGCTGGACGTTGGTGGCACAAGCCTTTAGTCCCAGCACTCGGGAGGCAGAGGCCAGCCTGTTCTACAGAGCCAGTTCCAGGACAGCCTCCAAAACAATACAGAGAAACCCTGTCTCAAAAAAAAAAAAAAAATCAAAAAACAAACAAAAAAAGATACTTCTGGGTCACTTAATGGACTTTTAATGAATACCTGAAAACCAAAAAGCTGTTGGATTGTTACCTAGAATTTCTGACTCTTTCTGGTAGAACATACTAGGGCAGTCTCAGTCCAGTGAATGCCTTAATGCTTACAAAGTCAAACAAATGATAAATGGAAACACTAGGAGACCTTTTAAAAGAACAGTTTCACAAAGAGGGCAAGGCACAAAAGAAAAGGCAATGCAGATTGGAGGTAGGGAGGTTCTGTGGAAGAGAAAAAACTCCCTTTCTTTCTCACTCCAAGAACATCATGTTTAAGAGCAGAGCTCTATATAGAGCTGTGGAAATGACTCAACAGGCAGTGGAGTGGCAGCCAGTGTGGGTGCAGGCTGCTCTGGGAGGCAGAAGCATTCTCACAGGCCCCAACTGTCATAGGAAAAATTAGTGAATTTCAACAGGGACTACTTAAGAGTCTGGTCAGGGGTTAGCAACTTCGAAAGAAGCATCCCTAAAAGGCTGAGTCATCCTTTTGACCCTCTGGGGCTGTACAACATACTATATGAGGGGTTTTGTTTGTTTTGTTTTTCCCATATAAAGCAAATTCTCACTCACAGTTCTGTACTCAGAGGGGAAAATTACAAGATTCCTGTATAAAGACTGAAAGCAGGGCACAGACTGCCTCCCTCCTGCCAGGCACCTCTCTGCCACAGAAGTGCTTACAATGCCACACATGTCAGTGTTCAGACCACAGAAGACACCGACAGTTATGTGGTGATGGGCAATAATGGGTAACAGCAGATTTTGGCTTATTTCACCTTTCCACAGCAAATCCTACTCATATGAACTTGAGACAAAAGGAGCACAATAAAAAAAAGCTGTTTTTAAAACAGAAATCTAAATATTTTTTAAATCCCAGAAAGATATTTAATGATCAGATTTTGCTTTTATGTCAAAGAACATTGAGATGGCTATTCTCAGTTGTCAACTTAACTACAGTTAGAATTAACTAAAAGCCCAACTGCCAGGGACACCTATGAGGGATTTTTTTTCTTAATTAAATGGTCTGAAGTGGGAAAACCCACTTGTAATCTGGGTCTTTGAGGTGGGAAAATTCACCTTTAATCTGGATCATGCCTTCTGCTGACAGCCTTTATAAAGGGCATGGAAGAAGGAAGTTTGGTCTCTCTTTGCTTCTCTCTCTCACTAGCAAGTCCATTCATTTACTAGTATGAGAGCCTACTCCTTCAGGATTCCATATACTGAAGACCAGCCAAACATCCAGCCTCATGGACTGAACAACTACTGGATTCTTAAAACTTTTGTTGGTTGACAGCTATTAATGGACTATTGGACTACAGCCTGTAAACTATTCTAATAAATCCCCTATGGATGGATGGACAGACAGATTCACTCACTCATTCATTCATTCTATAAGTTCTGTTTCTTTAGAAAACCCTGACTAATAAAAAACATCTACACACATCCATTCACTGTGCAAACAGACTTTAGGATAGGCTCTCCAGTTCCAAAGTATTGGATTCAAAGTATTGAAAACTTCGGTTCCACAACTTTTGTGTAAATTAGTAATACTTCATAAAAACAGAACTGAAAGATATACTGAGAAACTATATATGCTCTCTGCATTGGGCTAAGAGCACCAAGGGAGAGAAGGATAGCCAAATGTGACATAAAACGAAAGCTTGGATTCTAGTCATAGCTCTCTAGTAATCAATGCAAACTGAACACGATCTTAACTCACTAAAGGGACATGATACTACAGGTATCAGTGTAGTTCTTAAATGCTTAACAAGTGTTAGTTAAAACATTTAAACAATGTGAAATAAAATAACTTTGCATATAGAGTTTATATTTCCTCTATTCCCACCCCATCAGCCAACCACCCAAAGGCCTTCAGTCTTCAAAATCTGAAGAAATAGACAGCAATGGCACAGACTCAGAACCTAACACTCAGGTGACAAGGAATACACTGGAAGGTCAAAAGGTACCTATGGCTACATAGTGAGCTAGTGACTTCAAGGAAGAAAAGAGAAGAGAGAAAAAGAGACGAGGGGAGAGGGGGAGAGCAGTATCACAACAAACTTTTCTAGTAGATGAGTCCCTACGGGATGTCAGTGCATTCAGACCCTCCAGGGAGCTTCCCATTCCCCAAAATACATGCTTGGCTACCTTTCTTGGCTTCCTTCTCAGAACCCTGGCCCTCTCAGGACACCCTTCCCTTCTTTTACGTTCCCAAGCAATGTCATTCTTCCTGCAGGTTTTAACTTCCACTTAAATTTCACCCCATATCTAACCCTGACATCACTCTACCTAGTTATCTTAAGCACATATAACTCAAAGCAGAACTTTCCAGTATCATCACCCTGTACCACCACCTCAAGATATGCCTTTTCCTTTACAAAGATCCCAAACCAGAAACTTATACACCTCTCAGCCCCAAACCACTAATACGTTACTAAATGCAAAATTAGTTACTAAATGTAACTGATTACCTCATAATATTCCTCAAAACCATCCTTTTTGTTCCATCCCTTCAACCAATGCTTCATTCCAGGCCTTTAAATGTTACCCAAAGTATGGAAATAGTATTAACTTACAGAAAAACTTAAACACATATGAAGATAACAAAGAATTGTGTGATACACTGTTTATGCTACCATCATTTACCTGGAAACTCACACCCATGTGGCCAAAATTATTCCAACAGACCTACAATGCTCCCACCACCACAGAGTACCCACCAACAATGTGTCATCCATGCTAGGCATCTAATTTTCTATATTTCAAAAACACAAAACTATCTAGTATAACTATAGTGCTATAACACCAAAATATTTTTAATCCCTTAATATGATCAACTATCTAACTAGTGCTTAAATTTCCCAGCTATCTCAAATTTTTAGTTGACTTATTCAAATTAGGTTCATAGATAACAACACATTTTTATCTCATCAATGAATCTCTTAACATTTCTTCTTTAATCTTGCTGAAGAATGTAGGCAGTCCTCCCACATTTTGGATTTTGCTGCTTTCCCATAGCACTGTCTAATATATATACCGTTCTATCCCTTCTCATTTCCAGTTATTGGGAGTTAGATAAAGAGCACCAATCTAAGTTATGTTAAACCTTGGGGCAAAAATATGTCATAGTCTGTAAGTACCGTGACCTGCAAGACCTTCATGATCTGCAAGGCATGCACAGCTTTGTGGATAATCTGTTGGATTGACGAGAAAATGAAGAAGACACATGTACAGAAATCCTAAAATTGCGTAGGCATGCGCTCTAACACTCCAGCCCAGAAACTCAAACATTTATGTTGCTGAGCAAGAATGCAGGATGTATTACACACATCTGAACAAGGAGGCAGCCATGTTAGCGAAACTCAGTAGTCTCTGAAAGCAGTCTTAGGTCTCAGTCATTTGGGAGGAGGAAACTATGGTAGTTTCTGCATACACTGGTCAATTGCTCAATTGTTCATAAACACTTGTACTTGGACGGGAGGGAGGCTTTGCCATTGCTCTGAGCCTACCTCAGGGAAGGCTTTGCCATTTCCATGAGTCTGAAGCATAGGGTTCTTGACACAGCCATGCCCATGTCAACAACACAATCATTCAGGACTCCATCCACTCCACATACAGAAGTAACTTCTCATTCATTCATACACAAGGTGTTAGCTCTGATACAGCAGTAACTTTTCTTTTTTTGTTTGTTTGTTTGTTTGTTTATAGGCAGGGCATAACTCTGTAGCCTAGGATGGACTCAAATTTCTAGCAATCCTACTTCAGCCTCCTGGGAGCTAGATCACCAGCATGAGTCCCTTGCAATGTTTGTTCTTTTTTTTTGTTTTGTTTTGTTTTGTTTATTTTTTGTTTTTCAAGACAGGGTTTCTCTGTACTGTTCTGGAGGCTGTCCTGGAACTCGCTCTGTAGACCAGGCTGGCCTCGAACTCACAGAGATCTGCCTGCCTCTGCCTCCCGAGTGCTGGGATTAAAGGCATGCACCGCCACCTGATTGAACATCTCTTAAAGTGCGTGCGCGTGTGTGCGTGCGCGTGTGTGCGTACTATTTCCTTAGAAATACTGAATCAAAGTGTTTAACAATTTTAATGTTGAAAAATTTATTCTGGGACTCCTTTCAATTGAGTTCTAAGTACAAGAGAGTAATGAACAAGACAGGTGAGGATCTCATTGTCATTAACTGACATTTGAATGAAAGCAAAAGATTAAACAAAAGTTATATAAACCAATTCATATACAAACTTTGGGAATTCATTTAAAAGGAAAAACACAAGATGTTAGGATAACAAATCAAATTCCTGGGAAGGGGCATCCACACACGTGTGGTATACTTTCACGAAGACACATATACACAAATAAACTTAAAGAAAATAAATCGGAAGAAATTAACAACAGCAGCAAAAGAATTGGTTGGTAACAAGGACCACTTTAAAATAGGCAATAGTTGG
Source organism: Mesocricetus auratus (assembly GCF_017639785.1). Lineage (NCBI taxonomy): Eukaryota > Metazoa > Chordata > Mammalia > Rodentia > Cricetidae > Mesocricetus > Mesocricetus auratus. The sequence goes on along the minus strand of NW_024429194.1, from coordinate 83,767,560 downwards.
CCGGGCGGTGGTGGCGCACGCCTTTGATCCCAGCACTCGGGAGGCAGAGGCAGGCGGATCTCTGTGAGTTCGAGGCCGGGCTGGACCGATAGCCTCCGAAACAATACAGAGAAACCCTGTCTCGTAAAAACCAAAAAATAAATAAATAAATAAAATAGGCAATAGTGAACAGGAACAGCACAATTAAGTTACCTCGAGGGCTGCTGCCTGAGCTCTATCCCCAGGACCAGCATAGTCCTGTAAGTTATCCTCTGACTTCCATTTAAACAAAAGAAGAAACAGGCAGGGCATTGGTGGCGCATGCCTTTAATCCTAGCACACCAGAGGCAGAGGCAGGCGGATCTCTGTGAGTTCGAGACCAGCCTGGTCTACAACTAGTTCCTAGACAGGCTCTAAAGTCACAGAGAAACCCTGTCTAGAAACCCTCCCACCCACCCAAAAGAAAGAGATGTTCAATCAAACCCTTACCATGTAAAAAGTATAAACTGTTTTAAATACATTCAACAGCATGTGAAAATGTTTAAGGTACAGGCTGAATGGCAACAGTGCTAATGTGGAAGAACACTGAAGCGAGCACACCACACGCTGACAGCCACTGTCTCTGGGGCGAGGGTGCCTATGTTGCTTCTACCGCCTATGTTTTTGGAGTAAGGGGTTCTATCTGGTATCTGCTCACCAGGAGCCTGGCTTAACATCTGATGAACAAGATGGAAACCTGATTATCTTTAAGACTGGAATGAAGTAGTGTGGGAAAATCTCCAAGTCACTTTGTAAATAGAGTCATTTAATACATCTTAAGATTTGGACATTTTCAAGTAAGACTAAATCTGGAAAATCCTTGTGGCCTTCCTGGGGAACAGTTTTAAAAGTCTCTTTTCTTTACCCAAGAAAACATTGTAATTCGGATCTGAAGCTGCCCACTCAAGATTTTTACTTCTCTCAACAATTCATTAGTACCTCCTGTGCAGCACTGTGGTGAAAAGCACACAGGCGTCCCCTTACAGGAACAAACACACAAGATTGGTTCTTTCTCCCGGGGCTGTAAAAACATGCAAACCAGAAACCAGGACTTCTAAAATCACACACTTTGAAGGGAATAAACGTGACCTTTTCAGTTCCATTCTCTCTTTTCATACAGCCCAGCAGCCTAAAAAGCAGACCATACATTCTTTTTCAGGAAGGTATTTGGGATCAGCTAGAGAAAGGGAACCCAAAGAAAAGGTAACATTTACAACAGTAGCTAAATATAGAAAACATTAAAATGGAAATGGAGAGCTGAGGCCATAGCTAGCATGCAGAGCACCTCAGGATCAATTCTCAGTGCCACAAAAATAAATAGGGAAAATTAAATGGAACAAAACACATGAAATACCACCACAAAGGAAATTACAGAACTTCATACAAAACTCTAACACACCAGAGAATGTAGTCATAGACAATAATCTAAAAATATTAATTCTCCTAGTTCACACTCTTAATGCCATTTCAGCTAAATCCCTATAGCAATACTGAAGTTCAAAAGGAAATGCAAGAAACTAAGAGTAGATAAGAAATTCACCCTTGGAAAAGAACAAGGTAGAAGGAGTTGTTTCTCCCGTGTAACATGATTTATTCCAGTTATCATAATTCAAATTATGAAGAATTTGAGTAGGCAAAGATCGAAGGACCCATGGAACAAACACAGCACTCAGAAACATACTACACATCAGTAAATTCTTGCACAAGAAAAATTCCACTTTGTGATCAGTGTGGAAAGAAGAGACTTTTTGGAAATGGCAATCCATTTGAGGGGGAAATAGGGACTTTACTTTTAGCCCACATAAAATCTTTTCCAGAGCCGGGCGGTGGTGGCGCATGCCTTTAATTCCAGCACTAGGGAGGCAGAGGCGGGCGGATCTCTGTGAGTTCGAGGCAGGCTGGTCCGACAGCCTCCAAAACAATACAGAGAAACCCTGTCTCGTAAAACAAACAAACAAACAAAAAAATCTTTTCCAGAAACACAAGTCCCAAAACTAATTATAAGCACCCAGTAACAACCAGGCCTGCAACTCTAGTACTCAAGAGGCTGAGACTGGCGAGCAGTTGTGAGTTCAAGGTTAGCTTCTGCTATACAGGAAGGTTCTGTCTCAAAACAAATAGAACAAAACCCCTAAAACCAAACAATAATAGGTGGAAAAAACAAATTAGACTATATTAAATTTAGAAAAATTTCATCAAGAGATACTTTAAGAGGGATTGAGGGCATTGCTCAGTGGTAAGGCACTTCCCCAGCATGGCTGACATCCTGAATTTATACCCCAACCTTCACCCCATTCCTCCTTCCGCAGAGGACATCGTCCTTATTCCCCACCAAGGCATATCCAGCACTATGGGACTGACTCATCCTTATACTCCACAGAAAGCCACATCTGTTCTATTGTATTACACTTATTTATTTCATTATTTCACTTATGTGTGCAGGTGCATGAGGCCAGAAGAGGGTGTCAGATCTCTCAGAGCTGGTCACATGGTGCTAGGATGCTAACTCAGGTCCTTGGTGTCACCCAGCGAGCATTCTTAACCACTGAGCCATCTCCCTAGCCCCTTTCTATTTTCCTCTCTTCCATCTTCCCTTCTAGATGAACTTTTCCCCATTATCAAATAAGTAAGCTGACGGCTCTTCATCTGTGAACGGGATGAGAAATGAGAAAAGGCCTGGGCAGGAGTGATGCATGTCTTTAATCCCAGAACTCGGGAGGCAGAGGCAGACGGATCTCTGTGAGTTTGAGGCCAGCCTGGTCTTCAGAGCTAGTTCCAGGACAGCCAGGGTTACACAGAGGAACCCTATCTCAAAAAACCCAAAAAGAAAGAAACAGAAGGGGGGTAGGGGGGAAGGAGGGAGGGATAAAGGAAGGAGAAAAAGAACACACAGAAACCTTACTTCCCAAATCTGCTAAAAACTATAAATGTAAAAACCAGTTGTTGTAGCTGGGTATGATAGCGCATGCCTTTTACCCCAGCACTTGAAATGGGTAACTCTTAGGAGTTCAAGGCCAACCTGATCTGCACAGGAAGTTCTAGGCCTGCCAGAGATATACAGTAAGACCTTGTCTTAAAACAAAACAAAAAATACAACTGTTTTGAAGGCAGGGGCAGGCAGATCTCAGTGAGTTTAAAGGTCAGCCTAGTCTACAGAGAGAGTTCCAGGACAGGTTCCAAAGCTACAGAGAAACCCTAACAGTCAGGTATGTATCAACAAAATAAAGTTTCTGTCCTTATAAAATGCACTATCAAAAGTGAGAATACAAACAATAAACACACACAAATGAACGGGAGATAAAAGGCAGTAGTGGGAGGTGCTATTCAATAGATCATGGGGAGAGAAAGACTCCCTGAGGAAAGATGTTTGTGCAGCAACAGCACAGACTCGTGTGTTCAAGAACAGGAGAACTTCGCCGGGTGGTGGTGGCGCACGCCTTTGATCCCAGCACTCGGGAGGCAGAGGCAGGCGGATCTCTGTGAGTTCGAGGCCGGGCTGAACCGATAGCCTCCAAAACAATACAGAGAAACCCTGTCTCGTAAAAACCAAAAAAAAAAAAAAAAAAGAACAGGAGAACTGAGGAAGGAGGGTGCCAGTGGCAGAACACTAGCCTAGCAAGCAGGAGACCTTGAATTTGACCTCCAGCACTACAAAAACAAGTAGGGAGAAAGGCCACAACATAGAAATGCAGTCTGACCATAAGTCTCTTGGGAAGGCACTGCAGGATTTAGGAAGTAGTTAGTACAATACTGATACCAACTTTCAAAGGCTCACTCACATTGCTGAACCCCAATTACAACACCGGGTGAAGAAGTGTGATGGTGAAGTCAACAGAGTAAAGCAGAAGAAAAGGGAGGCTTAAGAAAGAGTCCTCACGGACATCTGAACAGATCCCTGAAAGACAAACAGGGATGGCAGGGATAACAGAAAAAAGTGTGTATCAATGTGCTTGTTTATGTGTGAAAAAGGAACAGGCTTTTAAAAAGTTTAGCATTCCCCCCCCCTTTTGTTTTTTTTCTTCTTTTTTATAGTTTAAATTAGAAACAAGCTTGTTTTACACATCAATCCCAGTTCCCTCTTCCTCCCCTCTTCCCCTGCCTGTTTTTGGTTTTTGAGACAGGCTTTGGAGGCTGTCCTGGAACTTGCTCTGTAGACCAGGCTGGCCTCTAACTCACAGAGATCTGCCTGCCTCTGCCTCCTGAGGGCAGGGAGTAAAGGTGTGCACCACCACTACTCAGAGGGGGCTGTTTTGGGGTAATGTTTTATCATTTCTTCAGTAGTAAACACTGGTTACAAACAACTGTGTTTAATCTGTGACAACTCAACAGAGAAGACACATGAAGCTGTATTTCAGCAGTGCACCAATGTCTGAACCTTACTTTTGAAGTGCATCAGACACATAAGACGATTGATAAAAGAGATGAACAAATGTTGGAGGTAGAGCTCAGAAAGGTGGCATACACCTGTAATCACAGCCCTTGAGAGGCTAAGGCAAGAGGACCAACAAGGCCAGCCCAATTCATACAATGAGACCCGGTCTACCACCCATTTCTCATCCTCCAAAAAAGTCAATGGTAGAGGGCTGGAGAGATGACTCAGTGGTTGAGGCACTTGCTACTTAGTCACTTTTCTGTTGCTGTGAAGAGACACCATAATCAAGGCAACTCTTACAAAACAGAGCATTGGGGCTTCCTTACAGTTTCACAGGTTTAGTCCAATATCATAATGGTGGAAACACTGGGGCAGGCAGGCAGGCAGACAGTGCTGGAGAAGCAGCTGAGAGTTCTACATCCAGATCCATAGGAAGCAGGAAGAGCAAGACAAAGGGCCTGGCTTGGGCTTTTGAAACCTCAAAGCTCACCTCCAGTGACACACTTACTCCCAACAAGACCATACCTACTCCAATAAGGCCACACCTCCTAATCCTTCTCAAGTAGTGACTAAGCATTCAAACATATGAACCTATAGGTGCCATTCTTATTCAAACCACCATACTGCTACTGCAGAGGATCCAGGTTCAGTACCCAGCACTGACAGGGTAGCTCACAACCATCTACAACTCCAGTTCCAGAAGATCTGATAGCTCTCTTTTAGACTTTGCAGGCACCGGGCACAAACAGGGTACACCCATACATGCAAGCAAAACACACAAATAAAATAAAATATTTTAAAGGTAGTGGTATGCTCCAAGAAGAGAACAAACAGGTGTTAATTACTAACTCTATTATATATTTTAACTTTTTTTTTAAAGAAAAAGTATCTCTTTTGTTAAAATCATGGGAAACTTAAAGGGTAAGAGCAGCCAAAACAATTTAAGAAACAGATAAAGACCATCCTATTAGATAGGACTAATTAAAACAACAGGAGATACAGATAAGGCTGGTATTTTGAAAGGAAAGTACACAGTGATTAAGAGATTAGATCACAAAATATATACATTACTAATTCATGAGTAAACAAATATTAAATAATAAACAAAGGCTGTAGAAGAACACATGGTTCCTGATCTAACAATGGTTCAACTTACATTTTTTTTGCTTTCTGGTGGTGCGAAAGTAGACCTATGCCACTGCCCTCTCTCAGAATCTACTATCTTTATGTGGGACTGTTCTGCCCAGCTGTAGTCTCATGAAGGATGCTGAACCTTTCTAAGTTAGGTGAGGCCACAGGCTAGGCTGTGACATGCAATGGTTTGGATGTGCAATGTCCTGACAGGCTCATGCACCTGACATTTGATCCTCCACTACTGATGCTGTTTTGTTGATGTTCCACAAGTGTTTGCTGAACTGATGAATTAATGGACAAAATGGGTTGGAATCAATAGAGCAGCAGGAAGGTAAATTAAAGCAGCCACAGTAACCACAGTAAGAAATGCTGAATTCAACTAAAATAAGCTGTTTCTCTGTTTATAAGAAATATTTAGCCAGGCAGTAGCAGTGCACGGTTTTAATTCTAGCACTCAGGAAGCAGAGGTGGGCATATCTCTGCGTTCAAGGCCAGCCTGATCTGTAGAGTGAGTTCTAGGATAACACAGACAAACCCTGACTCAGAAAACCAAAAGAAAAATGAAAAAAAAAAACAACTATTAAGACAAAAATCTTTCACCAGACATGAAGCAGGACAAGGATGTGGGACATCATGAATGAGGAGACTCTGGTTCAAAGCAAGCAATATAGGAATCTCTTAAGGACTCACCATTCTTCCGCTCACTAAGTGGAGGCAAATTCGGGTTCCTGCCAGGATGGAGGCCCAGGGTCAGCTCGGGCTGCAAGGACAGCTCCTGCAGTTCATTGGCAACAGCTTCACTCTGGGGGCTGGGGGCTGCAGACAGGGACAGGAGCACTGGTTCATCATCGTTTTCGCCACCCCCTCCTCCGTCCAGCCCATTCACAGCGATGACGGAAGGGGGCAGGCACACCACACTGGAGAAATCCACCTTGGCTTTCGTGATGGTAACCTAGAAATTGGGGAAGAAAACACCAAGTTTAGGTGGTACGATGAAGAAACTGAACTGCTGAGCATGTATGGAATACAAATGTTCTAGGTTGTGGCACTAGTATACTATCAACATGGTCAAAAGTATAAGACAACATCTCTCTACATAGTTCAGGCAAAGCTCAAATCTGTGATGCTCCTACCTCAGCCTCCCGAGTGTTTGGATTATAGTTGTGCACTGCTACGATCAGTTTAAAAGATTGTTATAAAGTAAGTAAGTTATTAAACTCCCAGAGTGCAGATTTCAAGTTTGCTGCTGTCTTCAACTAACTCAGAAGGACAACATACAGTTAAAATAAAAGCAATACACAAACACATATAATAGGTTCAAAGGAAATGCTAATCAAGGAGAAACAACTATGAAATAAACATTACCTTTCAAGTACTAAGAGAAAGTATCCTGAGAAACAACAAAAAAACACAGACTGAATAGCCACAAGGCATTGAATTATCTAGGGTAGGGAACTAGGAAAACTACTCCTCTGTAAAGGAATATAGAGATGCCTGCTGGTGATGGGTATAGGGTTAGCCAACTATTACAAGGATATTCAGTCACAGTACACAGAACTAGCATATTAAACACAAAACTCTTTTTTTGTGCTGAAAGCATTCCCACAAACATAGTGAACATTTCTTTTTTTGTTTTGGTTTGTTTTTGTTTTACGAGACAGGGTTTCTCTGTATTGTTTTGGAGGCTGTCGGTCCAGCCTGGCCTCGAACTCACAGCGATCCGCCTGCCTCTGCCTCCCGAGTGCTGGGATCAAAGGCGTGCGCCACCACCGCCCGGCCCATGGTGAACATTTCTAAGATCTGTTGATCTTTCTGCAAGAAACGTGGCAAGCACCAGCCCCACAAAGTGATACAGTCCAAGAAAAGCAAGGATTCCCTGTAAGCCCAGGAAAACCTAGAAACAGTGGCTACAGTGGGCAGACCACACCTATTTTTAAAAAAAAAGGCTAAACTAACAAGCCTTTGCTGAGGCTGAGTGTGTTGAGAATAGCCTGAGATCTACGAGAATGATGGCTGGTAAGAGATTCAAGCATTCTGAAAAAAGGGCCAAGTGATCCAGTTCTAAGCAGATTTTATTGTGAAGACAATAAAAGCATGCACTTTTACTTAAAAACAAACAAAAACTCCTTATAGCATTAAAAGATCTTTAAAAATGACAAAGAAAAAAATTTAATGACAAAGAGCCTACAGGCAAAGTGATCCATGCCCATAGCCCCAGGAGACTGAGACAGGAGGATCACTAAGCCCAGAATCCAAGACCAACTTGAGCAATATAGAAAAGAAAATTCCCACCCTGCCTCTAACCAATCTCAAAGACAGTAAATAAGTAAGAACAAAGAATTGGTTAGGGGCATCACTGAGTGACAGGACACTTAGAGCATGTGTAAGTCACTGGATTCAATCAGCACCACTAAAACAGAAGCCAAAACAAAGCAACAACCCAACAAAACAACATATACAACTTAGAAGTACGCCTAACAAATGAAACTCGATGTCTGCATCAGTTAAGAGCACATGCATTCTCTGAATACTGTCATTAAAAAATCATTTTGAATGTGGAAATGTTGACTCTAAAATTATTTATGAGTAAGACACAAAAAAAAAAGCACAGGTGAGAGATGCACTCTCAGCCTGGACTCTCGGGGGAGGGTCTAGGCCCTGCCCCGGATGAAATGACAGACTATGGACACCCCCACAGAGGGCCTCACCCTCCCTGGGGAAAGGAGGGGGTATTGGAGGAAGTTGGTGGGAGGGCATGGGAGGAGGGGAGGGAAAGGGAGTGGGGCCTGGGATTGACACGTGAAGCAACCTTGTTTCTAATTTAAATTTAAATTTAAAAATAAAGCACAGGAATTATGTTAAAACAAGAGATTTTTGTTTGCTTATACTTAAAAAAGACACCCAACTACAGCTCTACCAAGTTTAACTTGGGGAACCAGTAAGTTTATGGGACTTACAGAGCTCGGGTGAGGAGTCTCACACCAGCATAGATGACTTCCCCATAGCGGCATACAGGGGAGCCTGCCCAATTGGTGAACCCTCTACTATCTACCCCAGCACCCCAGCACCTTAAGAAACCGTGAAGCCACATACAATTAAGGAAGAATTACACACCAACAGCCAGGAGGTTCAGGAGAGAACAGACAGAATCTCAAGTGAGGGTTCAATGACCTTCCCTACCTCTCCTAGAGGGGACACCAACAGTCAACAGGCTGGTCTTGAGAGTCATTTCCAAATGACTTAGTTAAGATGACAGCAGTTATGCTGCAAGCATAGCACTTACAACAGTTCCAAGCCAGACGGTGGTTCTGGTTTAACAAGTGCTTCTACCTGCTCATATATATAAAATACCTCATGAATATGAAATGGATTTAAAAAGGTAAGATGAGAACAATGATAGAAGATAACATAATTAAAACTAAAGAATTTCAAAGTCAACTTGTGCAACACAGTATTACCTCCAGCCCCTTCCTGAAAGACAGGTGGGGAAGGACAGCAAGCAAGTGAACACAGGATCAGCTCTTCCTGCTCACCATTCAAAAAAATAAAATCATACATTCTTCAAATGCTTACTTTTCACTAATAAAGAATCATTTTCCTCCTGAAATGACTAGAACATTAACAGTATTGCTGGAATTTGAGCTTTGACACTGATATGTTACTATCCCAAGACACAATAAAGATCCACCCTATGGGATAATGATTTTTTTTCCTAATCAAACATGAAGTACACTGTATGAGTTCATATAATTCCGGCATTCATTTAGCATATACATTCAATATCTTCAGAAAATATTGAAAAGAAACTTTGGGGAACATGCCCCCCTCCCAAACTCCATTGCTAGACAGAAAAAGAAGTGAGAGCCAGCTCTTGTTTAATGAGATGGGAGGTGAGGGTCTGTCTATGGCTGCCTGGGTGGACCTTGAGTTAACCCTTCTCATTCAGTCTCTCAAGTTTGTTAGATTACAGGCGTGTGACGGCAGCTTAGATTACTCCTGGCCAGTTTTTCATATTAAAGTGGTGTTTCCCTGAACACAAATTACTAATGAAGGCATCAGATTTCATTGTGACTTGGATCATGACTGTGTCTTTTACCACCTAGAGCAAAAGAAATAGAAAATGCAAAAGACTGTTTTAACAAGAGCTCTTTCAGATTTTAGTGCTTTGAGTTTCTGTTTGTTGTTTTAAATAGGGTCTCATGTATCAGAGGCTGGCCTCAAGTTTGCTGTGTAGTAGAGATGTCCCTTGAACTCCTAATCCTCCTCTCCTCAGTGCTGGGATTACAGGCCTACGCTGTCACCATCAGTTTTTTGCAGTCCTGGGGGATCAAACCCAGGGCTTCTTGGATGCTAGAAAGCATTTTGTCAAATCTATAAATGTCCAGCCCTCTTGATCCTCCATCCTGATTTTAATATCTTTTTAAAAATGTTTTTATTTAAATGTATTTATTTATACAGTGATCTGTCTGCATGTATCCCTGCAGACCAGAAGAAGGCACCAGATCTCATTACAGATGGTTGTGAGTCACCATGTGGTTGCTGGGAATTGAACTCAGAACCTCTGGAAGAGCAGCCAATGCTCTAAACCGTTGAGCCATATCTCCAGACCCTGATTTTAATATCTTAATAGTGAATAAAGATACACATATTTATAGAACAATTAAGTATTTGAATAAAAATCACTTAACATTTTACATGTATACTTTATTGTTGTGTGTTTATTTGAATAAATTATATGCTATGGTGGCATTTTCTCAGGTTTCGTGTTATAGCCTTTAAATGCCCACATCAGAGTACACCACAAGAACATTCTTTCACAAAGACCACAGGGCAGTAAGATTAGATGAAGATACACAATATTACTTTTTCTACATGTGTATGCTTAAGAACATTGTTTTTAGAACTTTAGATGGTATGTATCTGAGTGTTTTGCCTACGTGTATACCACTTGCATACCTGGTGCCTGTGGAAGTGAGAAGGCATCAAATCCCCCAGAACTGGAGTTAGGAGTGTTTGTGAACCACCATGTGGATTCTGGGAACCAAACCCAGGTTCTCTGCAACTCAGCCAGTGCTCTTCACAGATGAGTCATCTGTCCAGCCCCCTTGATAATGTTCTAATATTTAAAATTGTAAATCCCTCGATGTAAAAAAAATAAAAATAAAATTATAAATCACGTTTACTATTTGTGTGTGGAGGCCAGAGGCTAACTTGCTGGAGTCAGTTTCCTCCTGCCACCCTGAGGCAATCCTGGGATGAAACTGAGGATCAACAGCAAGTGCCTTTACCTACTGAGTCACTATACTGCCCCCATTTTAATGTTTGCACATGATTCTTGGAGCTAGAGAAATGCTTGGTGGTTAAGGACACTGGGGGGTTTGAAAGAGAACGGCCCCATAGGCTCCTAGATTTGAATGCTTGGTCACCAGGGAGTGGTACTATTTGAAAGAATTAGGAGGTGTGGCCTTATTGGGGGAAGTGTGTCACTGGGGGTAGGCTTCCTGCCTTCAAAGGTCCAAACCAGGCCCAGTGTCCCTCTCTTCCTGATACCTGTGACTCCAGATGTAGCTACCATGTCTGCCTGCATACCACCATGCTCCACATCATGAAGATAATGGATTGAACCTCTGAAGCAGTAAGCAAGCCCAAGTAAATGCTTTCTTTCATAAGAGTCGCCATGGTCAGCTGGGTGATGTGTGCAATCACATGGGCACACACACACACTTTGTGCACATCTATATACACAATCAATCAGTGGATAAAATAAAGCTTCAGTGATAGAGTCCTAGTCTACTATGCATGAGGTTCCCTAGGTTCAATCCACATATTAATTATTAAAATCTTCCACGAGCAAGGGGAAGACTTTGTGAAACATAAAGGAAGGTTACCAGAAATAGACCAGAAATCAGTGAAGGAGAGGCAATGACAAAAGAGAAAGAACTTTAGCATAAAATACACACATTGGCTGAGAGTGGTGGTGAACGCCTTTAACCCCAGCACTCAGGAGGCAGAGGCTAGCAGATCTCTGAGTTCCAGTCCTGTTAAGAGAAGCTTTTTCCTTGTGAGAAGCCTTCCCGCCAGCCTGGTTCTAGAGCCGCATCAGTCCCAAATAAACACACAGGAGGATATATTAATTATGAAGCTGTTGGCCTTGCTTGTTTCTTACTGGCTAGCTCTGACTTAAGTAATTACCCCATAATTGTTAATCTAAGTATGTCTCTTACCAGAGAATAGTTCCGGGCTCCTACCCCATGGTGTTACATGTTGACTCTCCTCTGTTTCTCCTTCCCAGAATCCTCCTCGACTCCTAGTCCCTCCTATCTAGGTTTCCTATTGGCTCAACAGTACTTTATTGACAAATGCACAGGACTTCCCCCAACACAGTCCAGCCTAGTCTACTGATTGAGTACCAGGACAGCCAAGGATACACAGAGAAACCCTGTCTCAAAACAAACAAATATACACACACATATAGATATATAGCAAATACATTACTCTCTACTCATTTTCAAATAGCCCAATACCATATGTACAGATAATCCCAATATAGTATGACAATGTAGAACCAACACTGAGAACTGTGCAAGGATCATCACTATGGATCAAGTGTCTCTACTAGTCCCTAAGCATCCCTAAAATGAATGCTTCAATGTTGTAAGTTTATAAATCTACTGAAGACAAGGCCATTTTCTGGTCTGCTGCTTCACATATGATCAGCAGCAGCTAGAACAAAAACAACATGGGGGCAGGGTCATCTCCCACAACCCATCTGCTCCCTCTCTCTCCATTCCACTCTGTCTTTCCCCACCCAACCCCACGCCTCTCAGGCTGCATGCCTTCTGTCTGTCTCTCCTGAGCAACGTATGTACCCAGAAGCAACAGCAGAAAATGTGTCAGAGAACGGAAGAGCTTGAGGAGACAGCTGATAGCTCTTAAACAGAAGTCTAGCAGAGGTCATAGCCCAATGACAAAGTTGGTTTCAAACAACCAAATGTCATGGTTCTTCTGAGGATGGGACAGTTCTTTTGATTATTAAGTTTTCTGCATGAATACATTTAATCAATTACTAGACTTCCACTTTTAACTTATTTTTAAGAGATGATACAGCAGAACTAGAAAACTGTGTCTAAACAGACGTTTATGCACGTATACACCCTCACATGTATAAAATCTGACATGAAGGAGCTTACTAGATACTGTTTTAGGTTTTGCCCAGAAGATGAGGAAAACAAATCTCAACTAACTGTCCATATTCTGTCACTTCTAACCCTATCTATCATCTTTACATGACTTAACTTTTCAGGATTTCTAGAGATGGCCAAGAAACCATCTTTATCTTGGAAATCATGAAAAACAAGAAATACAAGAATAACAACCTAGCATGATGGCTCATGCCTCTAATCCCAGCATTCATGAGGTAGAGGCAGGAGTCCGAGACAGGCTCCAGATGCCAATGAGATGGCTCAGATGTAAAGACAGTTGCTGTGCAAGCCTGGAGACCTAAATGCAATCCCAGAAACCAACTTCACAAAGCTGTCTGTCCTCTGTCCTCCACACAGCACACCATGGCACAAGTACCCCCACATCATGCGCACACACAAATAAAAATATTTTTAATGATTGCAAGGTAGCAAGGGAACTTTATTTTAGGGAGGGGAGGGACTGGCCTAGGTTATAGGTATAGTGAGCTCCAGGCCAGCCTGGGGGGGGGGCGGAGAGAAAGAGAGAGTGGGGTGTGAGTGTGTGTGTGTGTGTGTGTGTGTGTGTGTGTGTGTGTGTGTGTCTGTTCCAGGACAGTCAGGGCTACATAGAGAAACCCTGTATAAAAAGATGAAGACAGAGGAAAGAAAAAAGATACAACCTACCTCAAAACAATAGAAAAGCACAAGGAACTTATGTGGTAGAAAAAAAAGATAGCTACAAATTCTGATAATTTCCCTCCAGATGACTGGCGAAGTCTATTTGACTTCCCCTTGAATCTAAGTTGACTGCTGCCTTGACTGAATGCAGTAAGGGATGCTTGCTAGCTACAGTGGATTTTAGGACAGGCAGACCAAGTAGACAACTGAAATCCCAGCACTTGGAAAACAAAGTAAAAAGATCCTGAATCTGAGGCCAGTCTAGGCTACATAGTGGGATCCTGTCCCAAACAAATACATTAAATTGTGCTCCCATGTAAAAACATTCCTTACTACACATTAAAGAATAGGATCTAACACTTCCAGACATCTCCACAGCTGTAAGAAATGTAAGCAAAGTCTTTCAGCATATTCTAACCAAGCCAGGTACCAGTGAATGCCGTGTGAACCCAGCTAGCTTTATGTACAGATCATCTCTATATGAAACAGCGAGATAAAATACATAGCCACAGACTTCTAAATGGCAATGTCAAAAACCAATTAAGGAATAATGGTTTAAATTCGGGGGGGGGGGGATTTGGGTTTTGGGTTTGGTGTGTCTATTTTGTTTTGTAACCCAGACTGACCTCAAACTCACTATGTAGCCAAAGTAGGCCTTGACCTCCTGATCCTCTTGCCCCCATCTCCTGAAAGCTAAAAGAACAGGAATGAGCTACCATGCCTGGCTAAAAAGAACATTTTTTTCTTATCTATAACTGTCTATAGCCCAATAATTATCACTCAAGTTTGAGGGGATTTTAACTAATTTCTAAAAATTACTTCCCAAGCAATCTTTTGGAGCGCTTTCCATAATATAATCTACAACAACTAAAGAAGAAGTAAAGAAAGCAAAAGATAGAGGAGCCAAGTAGCAGAAACTCCAACCCAGAGGAGAAAGAAATGCAATTTCCAGAAAGAAAGTAAAGGCAGACACGGGATAACCCAACAGCAGGCCAAGACTGGAGGAGGAAGAAGTCACTCAGGGAAGTTATGGTCTTATTGTACCCCTCCCACTCACGTGTCAACAGCGTTTAGAGGGGTCTTTTGCTGTCATACCATTTGATAACTTCCAACATGTTTATGATGCAGCAAGGCCATGCTGATGCCATGCTCTGTGTAGTAAGTAAACTTACCTAAAAATTACCTGGTCTCAGATATTTTGTTTTAAGCAACAGAAAACAAACAAGACTGAGAAGTTTAAGTTGGTAAGTTTAATGACAACAGCTGGGATATAATTTACGCCTGCCACTCTGGGTTCAAATGCCAGAACCACCAAAGGGGGGGTGGAATGTGAGAACCTCAAAGAGTATGGGGAAGAATTAGTGATACTTACAAAGAAAATTAAGCAAAACTTTCAAGATAGGCAATTATCAAGCCACATAAAACAACAAAAAAAAAGAAAGAAGTAAAATAGCATTTGGCTAAGCAATAAATAATGTTTACCTTTTAACTGTTCATTTGTCTTTTGAGATGGCATCTCATTATGTAGCCCAGGCTAGCCTAGAACTCATGATCCTCTGTAGTGGCCTTCTGAGTATTGGGCTTACAGTGTGTTGCCAATTAATATTTAACAATATCAACTGAATTAGTTTCAGCTATACACTATAATACATTCTCACTGGAAGCAAGGCAGAAAGGAAGAGAACCTATAAGACAACTAAATTTTCTCCTAGAAAATTTCCAGTCTAAAGTTGGTACCCAGAAACTAAAGTATACTCATATTTAGAAATGTAGAAAATACAGAATAAGGCTTAAGAAGGTTTTTTTGTTGTTGTTTGTTTGTTTTCTCTTTTTGTTTTGAGACAGGGTCTTGCTACAGAGCCCAAGCTGGCCTCAGTCTCCCAAGAGGTGTGATTACATATATGTAGCATCACACTCAAATGAGACTAAGAGTTTTAAGTAGTTGTCTCAAAGTCGAATCGGGGTAGGATAGAGGTAGACATGTATCTAGTACAGTTCTTACCCAAATGGCCAACTCTAGAGACAGATAAACTGATGGCCTGTAACTATATAGCCTTTAATCACTTTAGACTTACCCCTGATGATTTACAGAAAATTAGCCAATCAACAAAACACAACACAGCAAGCATGGTTTCCTCATTTCAACTGTGTAAGGTCCTCACTACTGCGTTACATCTCCCACTGTCCTTGATCCACTCACTTATGTACCTGCTGGCTACTCTGTACACAAGAATACCCAGAACTGCCTTTTCTTCTGTACCCTACTGCCCATCCCTCCCATTACCTGTGTTTCTAGGAGACTCTAGGCTTGTTACCGATCCCTACCACTGTAACAAGTTGATGCCCCACTAGCTGGTAAGCTGAATGAGGAAAGAAATTCTCTCTCTCTCTCTCTCTCTCTCTCTCTCTCTCTCTCTCTCTCTCTCTCTCTCTCTCTCTCTCTCTCTCTCTCTCTCAAGTATCTAAAAGCAAACCTTGAAACATGACAGGGGCTCAAAAATACTTCACTTACTAATTATATTAACCTCATAACTATAGCATTCACATATACCCTAAGGTCAGAGAAACAGAAAGCAAAGAATAAAGAGGGTTCTATCACAGGTAGGTATAAAAATATAAAGATCAAAAAGGCTTCCTGGGAAAGTCTACAGTTCTTAACAAAATAAACAGAATCTGAAGTTTTAACTACCCAAGAAGCTGAGAAAAGACCACTTGCACCTGGGAGTTCCAGGTCAGTCTGGATAATGCATCACCCAACATCAACAACAGACACAATTAACAGGACTCACATAATTTTCATTGATTTTTCAATAAATGTTTATTGAGTATACTACCTGCTAGGTACTGTCAAGATCTTAGGGTCTGGAGCAAAGAAGATAAAATTCCTGCTCTGGGGAAGCTTATACTCCTCCAGGGGAAAGGACCACATGAAGAGAAACAGACAGGCGAATAGACAGGGGAGAGCCAGAATGGGAAATCTAGTTTGGCAAACCACATGGTTCAAGTACAAAGGTTGTATAAGATGTATCTGGCAGAAAACTAGGTCTTTAGTTCTAGAAAATGAGAAGCAACATTATACATGTTTAAGAGAATTGGCACATCTGAGTATTAGTATGGAAAAGAAAACTTAGGAGGAAAGGAAAACTACACTTCATAAAACACTTAAGTATACTGAGATCTTGAACTTGAGTAGTAACGTAGAAGCAAATTGACACACTGTTCTCTGAAGAGAGCAGAAGCTCAAATCTACTGAACTAATGTTGAGTGAACAAGACAGGCCTTTTATGGGATATGATGTGTATGTATTTGGTTGTAGGAGATAAAAGAGAAGGAAGCATCACAGATGACTTCAACAGCTAGTATGGTAGCACACACCTATATTCCTAGAACTCAGGAAGTCTTGTTGAAAGAAACAAATAAGAAAGGGGGAATTTTATCTGAGGAGGTAAAACTGATTTTGCACATTAAGTTCAGGGTCCAAGGCCAAGTCATAAAAATGTCATTTGGGTTTCCTTTAAGTAGGAAAAGATGGAAATGAAGGCAGCACAGGAGAAATTATAAACAATACAAAACAGAAGAGAGGGGCTGGAGAAATGGATTGGCAGTTAACAATGCAGACTTCCTGGGGTTTTGTTCCACACTGGGCAAAGCACAAGTCTCTAACTCCAGTTCCAGGGGAGCCAAGAGGGTCTCCACTGGCACCTGTACACATGTGGAGCACATAAACTCAGTAAGGCACACATATACCTGATGTTTTTTAAAACTCATAGCCTTAAAAAAGTGAAAGAACAAAAAGTAGAAAGACTATAAGAACAAGTCAAGGTATAAAACTTGCAGAGTGGATAATTAGGTTAATGTTAATTAGTTCATAAATATGGAACAGAATGGCTAAGGCAGTGAAAACACTATCAAAGTAGGCTCAGTTGGAAACTCAGGCATTCTCAGCCTCCAATTGCCTACTTAGGCTCTCAGGCCATCCCTGAGACTCACAAATTATCATATACGGCCAAGTACCTAATTACATATCAACACTGTCTATTCATACTCTTTTAGAAGAGCAATAAAGCTGTAACTTTATAATGCTGAGGGGCAACCAGCTGTCCCCAAACTTAAAGACTCAAGTAAGTTCAAGGGCTTATATAAGGGGCATAAACTTGCTAGATGGAAGCAGCAGAAATAAATAAAAACAGAAGTTAAATGTATTTCCCTCCCACACTCAATTCCTGTTTCGTTAACTGTTCTCTACATCACTCCCATCAAAGTCCTTCCAGCATCCTCAGCTTACAGTATACCCAAGAGGGGTTGAGTAGGAGAGGCAACATCTTCCCTTGCCTGAGCAATCCAATCTTAAAGACCTTCTGGGGTAGATCTGACTCTTGCCACCAGGCATTGTTTTAGGTACGGTAGTTCAACAGACAAAATTTCTCTGCTGGGCTGAAGTTTACATTATAGTAGGAGAATCATTAAAAAAAAAAAAAGCTGGGTGTGGTGGCACAGCAGTCATCCCAACACTCAGAAGGCAGAGGCAGGCAGATCTCTATGAGTTTGAGGCCAGCCTGGTCTATATAGCAAGTTTTAGGCCAGCCAGGGCTATATAGTAAGGCCCCGCCTCACCAGGCACAGTAATGCATTCCTTTAATACCAGCATTTGGGAGGCAGAGGCAAGAGAATCTCTGTGAGTTCAAGGCCAACATAGTTTACAGAGTGAGTTCCATGACAGTCAGGGCTACACAGAGAAACCCTGCCTCAAAAACTAAACAAAACAAAAAGACCCTGTCTCAAAATAAATAAAACAAAAGTAAACAGCTATAAATAAAATAATCTCAAGTAACTACAAATGTTATATGCTTGGAACCAGGTGGCTAATTAAGATTAAATGGTCAGGAAAGGTCTTGTTGAGGAAATACTATCTGAGCTGAATTAAGAACAGTCAACACTGAATGACTACTTAATATAAGAGAGGCACTCTACCTGTCTGTATTCAATCTGGACAACACTAAGAGCTGCTTATTTATAGTACCCAGGTTTAAAGTTGAGGGAAGTAGGCGCTGAAAGGTTAAGTTATTTGACCCTGCACAATCAGCTTCAAAACCTATGCCTCTAATTACCACACAAACATACTGTGCCTGAACTCACAGAGAGCAGAGTAGAAGGAGCACAAATGCAAACTGAGAGCAGAGAGGTGGGAGGAGCTGGAAGAGAGTAAGGTGGACAGGGAAGACAGACGCCCCCGGAGGTTCTAAGAGACTGATCTACCGTTCAAAAACCACTTTGGCAGGTACACAAAGAATGGCTGTAGGGAAGCTATTTACTTTAGCCTGCTTCTGACTTTGGAGTCTAATTTACTATTTAGCTTGTCCCCAAACAACAATGGAATGTTCTTTAGAGTACAGCTACGATGTGTGTGGCCTACATGTTATTATCACCACATTCAGTGATATTATTGTGATCTATCTTGTTATCATGAGTTTATCATGAAAGTCTTCTGAAAAGTATACAACTATTAACCACAAGGTAGTGTTTTGTTGAACGCATTTAATATAAATTTCACAATTTACCTTAAACTATCCCTCCTCTGCTAATAAATGCTTGAAACCTAAAGCACTATTCTCAGCAGATGATCTTATCACATTCTTTAAAGTTTACTCATGCCCACAAACATCACAGGTATGCTTCCTATGATTCACAAGAAATCCCTCTTGTGAGGTGCTCAAGTTCTTAAATTTTTAAATGTGGAATTCCATTGTGTTTTGAGAGATTTCTTTTATAAGAGATGGAGACAAGGATACTTCGGCATGCCCTTGAATGTAGTAGCATCTTTATTCTGCCAATAGATCTGAGGTACCAGCCTTAGGGTGTGACTATGGTGTGCAGACATAATCCCTTATAAGAAAGAGGAGGGGCCTTGTGCTCTCTCTCTCTCTCTTGGGTGGTAGTCTGAGCATCCTGGATTGCAGCATCCTGTGCCTCCAAAGGCACAAGACTGAGACTATTTACCTTCATTGTGTGAGTGTTCCCCAAATAAGGATCAGCCATTCTTTACACTGGTGTTCATGGACTTCTCTAATCAGCCCTTCACTTGCTATGTATCAGATTCTGTATAGTCACCTAAAATTATGTGATCTATTATGAGAAAGCACTCAGGACTGGAATTTTTTAGTCACTTTCACTAAATCTCTATGTGCCAATAAACCAGCATAAACTGAAATGTGGCCAAGCCACAGAAAACTCTGCAGGACAGAAAATCTACCATAGCAATCCATTCAGCATGAATGAGACTAGTTTATTTTTTTTAAACAGTAACTTTGGAATGAAAAACCTGTTGAGACAAACCTCACCTAGGCAGAAGAAGGAAAGCGTGTACAGTACTGTGCTTTGTTTCCCACTACAATGGAGCATTTAAAGACAACCTGCACTTCCGAGGGTCAGCAGCCTCTTACCTTTCAGTTTCTCAATGGGCTTCTTCCCAGTACCACACGAACATGCTCCTGCCTTACAAAAGAAACCATGAGGGGTTTCCTAAATTCTCAATCCAACATTTACAAGCACGTCGAATAAAATATCTTGCCATAAAAAGAGCAAAGCTGCTGCAGTTCTGAAAGAATATCCAAATACAACACAGAGAGAAGAACCTACCTACCCATGGCTGTGAGTATTTGAGAAGCACCATAAGAAGTCAGCCCTAGAGCAGCTGAGCACCTGTGGGTGCCCTGTGGAGGGAAGGATGATCTGGATAATATACAACTGCACTGTAGTATTAGAGCTAAAACATACAGGTGATGGCCAGGATGTTCATGGGTTATTCTTGCGATTACATTTTAATAATAGAAGCTAGCTTTAAAACATACTTACTGTGTATGTGTGGAGATTGGTGGGTGCACAAATGCCAGGGCACATATGTGGAAGTCAAAGAACAACTTCTAGGAGTTGATTCTCTCTTACCAACACATGGGTCCCAGACACTAAACTCATACCAGACTTGGCAGCCAGTCGGTCAGTGCCTTTTACCCACTAAGCCATCTCAATGGTCTAAAACTAGCTTATTTTAATATGAGAGAGAGAGACAGACAGACAGACAGACAATGGCATGTGTATAAAGATCAGAAGAAAATTCATAGGAAGGAGTCCATTCTCTCCTTCCCTCATCTGGGTTCCAGGAATCAAATTCTGGTCATCTAGCTTGGAGAAAGGCACCTTTACTTGCTGAGCTGTCTCCCTGGACCAAAATTAACTTATTAATTAAAATAGTTTACTCTGATAAGATAGGTTACTATACAAAAGCAATGGTTATACAAGTCACCTCCATTTTCAGTTTCTTATGCTTATTAAAAGCCTTTGATCAACACAGAACTTACGGAAACATCATGAACCTTGATAATTTAAATAAAAACCACTCCTAAGCAATGACTCGTTGCTCCTCTCTTTTGACCACTTCCTGCTGTAGACAGTACCACTCTGGACAAGTGAGATAGTTCCGCGAGTAAAGGATGCTTGCCACCAAACCTCATACCCTGAATTCAAGCCCCAGATCCCTTAGTGTTAGGAGAGAACCGACTCTCCAAAATTGTCATCGGGCCTCCGTATATATGATGTGACCTGAGTGCACATACTTGCTTTCTCTCTTATACAGAAATAAATACAAATAAAATGTAAAAGAAACATTTAAAGTATCATTCTTAGTACCTATTCTGAAGAGGTTGCTGAGAATTTCTGACAGTATGCAAAGTGACAGATGACTTGAAATGTCAGCACAGTTATATGTAAAGTCTTCAATGGGGAAGGAAGGAAAGGGAAAGCCCTTAGTTTTCCAAATGAAGAGAATAGTCATGTGAAACATAACACTTTGGTCAACAACAGAACAACAGACCACACATTTGACAGCGTCCCCTAAGATGCTGCTTGTCCTAGACACCTTAGTTTCTGTAATCGCACTGTGTTTGCACAGTGACAAAACCACCGGCTACAGTTCTCAGATTGCAGTTCCATAATTAATCAGCTCTTGTAAGTATGACAAAAGTGCTAGCCACAGCACTGTGAAACTTTCTACATTATAACCTTATGGAACAGCAACTTGTTTTGTTTTTGTCTTTTGAGACAGGGCTTCTTTTTCTGTGTAGCCCTGGCTGTCCTAGAACTAACTCTGTCAATGAGGCTGGCCTCAAACTCAGAGATCCACCTGTTTCTTCCTCACAAGTGCTGAGATTCTTGGCTTGTGCTAACAGCAATTATTACTATCACCTTTTTTTTTCTCTGCTGGGGGGGTCAAATCTATAACCCCAGACATGCTAGGCCAGCACTCTTCCAACTAACTGAGCTACACACCCCAGGCCCTTGAGTGCAATTACTATAAAAATGCATAAAATGGTAAAAACCCAGTACCATTAGTCAACATTAAGTATTCTGGGCTTTTGGGGGGGTTATTTTTATTCATTTTACATACCAACCACAGTTCCCCCTCTCTCCCCGCCTTCCACTCTCCACCGCCTCCCCCAAGCCCACCCCATCCACTCCTCAGAAAAGGTAAGGCCTCCCACGGAGAGTGTTGTTAACACTAAGTATTTTGAAGTCACCTATGCTAGCAATAAGCATAGTGTAGATTAACAAGCAAAAGTGTCTCATGAATAGCCAAATAGTTTGTTGGTGGTGTATCTAAAATGAAAAGGTTCAAAGCTGATCAAGGAAAAGGGAAGCACACTGGTGACCACATCTAAAAAAGAAGAATGTGATAACATGGATGTCAAAGGCATGAAAATGGAATGGGAAGAGAACCGAACATGTCCAGTAGCAGAAACAGCTGGTCAGCAGCAAGAGGGCTGGCGGGACAGTTTAACACTGCCTACTAAACTATCAGCAGGGAAGACCTAGGCTCTACTGCCAGCACCATCAGGGTAAAAAAGAAAGAGGAAACAAGAGCTGGGCATGGTGGGGCCAACCTTTAATCCCAGGACTCAGGAGGCAGCCCAGAGGCAGGACGATCTTGTGACTCTGAGGCCAGCCTGGTCTACATACACTCTGTCTTAAAAACAAATCTATCTATAAAATAGTTTATAATTTTAAAAAAGGAACAAGAAGTGAAAAAACAAAACACCTAGGTCCTTGTGGCAGGCACTAGACAGGAATTGTTGCCTAACACAGTCCACATCTTCCTGGTGCCAGAATGAAGATGACTTCCCAGCCTTTCTTGCAATTAAGCATGGCCATGTGACTGAGTTCCATTCAACAAACATGAACAAAAGCACTAGATATGATTTCCAGGAAACTGGGTGGTGCACTACTTAACTATTCTTCCTTTCTGGCTATAATGTGGATGAGGTAGCTGGAGGGAGAGCAGTGATGTTAACCCCTAAATGTCATAATTTGAGAACAAGTCAGAAGCAAGGATAAACGGTGTCCTGACTCCCACTCTGGTGTATCATTGAGCCCTGGGTTACCTATCTCTTTTTGTTTGTTTTTTGTTTTGTCTTGTTTTTTTCAAGAAAGGGTTTCTCTGTGTAGCTTTGGAGGCTGTCCTGGAACTCGCTCTGTAGACCAGGCTGGCCTCAAACTCACAGAGATCTGCCTGCCTCTGCCTCCCAAGTGCTGGGATTAGAGGTGTGTGCCACTGTCACTTCTTTTACAGGAGAGAAAATTAAACTGAGGTTTAAGTCACTTTTATTTTACTTTTTCAGTCAGAAATAGTCTAAAATAATCTTTTAGTATTTTTAATTGTGTATGTGTATGATAAGTAACATGTTTTTTTCAAAGATTGGCAAATATTAGAACTACTAAAGGCATAGACAGGAATCAAAAGTGAAAATTCTCTTTAGCTCCAAACTTCATTTCCTATTCTCTTAGTAACAAAAAAAATCCCCGCAAAGGATGACCTTCGTTTACTTAATGATTACAGCTCCCAGTGCCCCTTAAACCAGCTGTGGTCAATGTCGACACTCTGGCTAATGGGTCCAAGGACTGAGTAACTTAATGACTACAGCTCCCAGTGCCCATTAAACCAGCTATGGTCAATGTCAACACTCTGGCCAATGGGTCTAAGGACTGAGTGACTAGAGGCTGAGTAACCCTTTCAGTTTAGAAGATGGACATGGACACCTGTGATAACCAAGAACTCGTACCTGAGGAAGTCCAACTCTGTCCCTCAGAGACCTGTGGGGTACTATCATTTTTCTGGTACATGATGGAGTCTCAGAGAGAAAGGAGAGACAAGGAGAGAGAACATTTGAAGAAACAATACCTGAAAACCTTTCTATTTTGATGAAAAATATTAACCCATATACTTAAGAAGTTCAATGAACTCTGAGTATGTATAAGAGAGTCACACCTAGACAGACAGACACTCCACAGTCAAATGACAGAAAGAAAACCCAGAGAGCAACAAGAAGAAATAAAGCCATGATGCACAAGGGTCCTCAATGGTGAAGAGCTAACTACACAGTGGACACCAGATGCAGCAAGACAGACCATACACCAAAGTCAACAGGTCTATCAAAACTACCTTTCAGTACAGACGTGCTAGGAGCCCTTCAAGTTGAAATAAAAAAAAAAAGTATAGAGCAACTCAAACACACACACACACAAACAATACAAAGCACTGAGAAATTAATTACAGGGGAAAACACAAAAAGCAAGTTAATTTGCTTTCCTTCTGTCTTATTAAAATAACAAGCACAAAATCTATGCTAACAAGCATATAGTGAATGTATGTCATTTTCAACCATCTCAACACAAAGGAGGAGACACGGAGCTATATGGAAGGGAAGTTAGATGCTATTGAAACTGAGCTGGTATTAAAGCCAGGCATGATGGCACATGCCTGCAGGCTGAGGCGGAAGACTCTGAGTTGGAAACCAGTCTTACAATGGGAAATATAGTAAGTTCCAGGTCAGCTTGGACAGTACAGGGAAACACTGTCTAAAAAGACAATTGGATGCTGGGCAGTGGTGACACACACCTTTAATACCAGCACTCGGGAGGTAGAGGCAGGCTGATCTCTGTGAGTTCAGGCCAGCCTGATCTATAGAGCGAGTTCCAGTAAAGGTTCCAAACCTACACAGAGAAACCCTGTCTCAAAAAGCCATTAAAAAAAAAAAGGCAGCTGGTTAATACTAACCACAGTATTATGTTACCAGAGTCCTACTTTCATGATTTCAACAGGAGGACTGACATACTCCCCAGAAAGACTAACATTCAACAAAGAGTGTGAATCGAGGCCCCGCTTCCTCAGCTCACATCCCACCACCACTTGGAAGAGCTCCCATCAGCTGACTGTGACCAAAGAGACAGCATTCCTGCCCTAGCTCCTGATCAAACACCAGAAAGAGTGGCCACTAGCATCTCTCATCTTCTACACCTTCAAGGAGAAGAGATTAAATTCCTCGTAAGGAGGACCAGGAGCCTGGGTCCACCAAGTATATAGGTTCCATCCAAGCACCAAGGGTCTCAAAATGCCGAGACCCCAGTTACACTAGCCCAGCTCCATCATCCGGCAAAATTTCCACACTCTGGATAATGTCCTGAGGAATGATTCAGAGATCTGTCCAAAAGCAGAGGCTGTACACAAGGACACTCCCAAGTTCTCCACAAAGAACTGTTTTTATTTAAACAGACTGGGGGACTCAAGCCTGAAGGCATCTGGGAAAACAGCTCCTCTTACTTAGGAACAACAATCTAGACCACAGGGTGGCCAGCTCAGCAGTGAGAAGCAGGAGAGAAGCTAGAAGTGCTCCTCTAGGCTCAGAACAAACCTCAAGACCTCAGCTCCAATTTAGATGGTCACACTCACTGACAAACAATTTACCCCACAAGTCAGTGGGGAGAAAAAAGGTGCCAGAGCAAGTACTGGACAGGCAGACTCTACCGTTCAATGTAAGGTACCAGGGAAAAAAGATCCACATGAAGCACCTTGCATTATATACAAGCAGGAGTTTAACGCATCAAAAGCCTAAATGTAAAACAATATATAAAAATGCTACCAACAAAACAGGTGTGAATCTTCATGACCTTCAATTAGAGAAGTTTCCTAGATATGACACTTAAAATTTCTTTTAAAAAAAGTGGGAACAGGCCAGGCGGTGGTGGCACACGCCTTTACTCCCAGCACACGGGAGGCAGAGGCAGGTGGATCTCTGTGAGTTCTAGACCAGTCTGGTCTACAAGAGCTAGTTCCAGGACAGGCTCCAAAGTCACAGAGAAACCCTGTCTCGAAAAACAAAAAACAAAAACAAAAAGTGGGAACAGGAAGATGGCTCAGAAGGTGCTTGCCACAAAGCCTGAGGACTTGAGTTTAATCCCTAGCATGCACATAGCAAAAGGAGAGAACTGACTCAAAAATCATCCTCTAACTTCCACCTCTCTCCCTCTCCCTCTCCCCCAAGGTAAATAAACTGGACATCAAAATCCAAAAGGTGACATTCATTAGAGCTAACCCTTTGATAATATCAAGGGGTAATGGCAAGTGTAGAGACAAGGCCTATAATCTCAGCACCTAGAAGGCTAAGCTTCCCCACAAGTTCTTTATATAAGGAGTTTGAGGCCAGTCATGGCTTCATGGAGGTAGACAGAAAATATTTACAAATCTTTATTTAGTAAGGAATTAATATCACGTATAAGGAAATCTTGAAATTTAAGATTTTTTTAAAAAAACAAGTTTAAAATGCTATGTGATTTGAAAACAGATTTTTAAAGAAAGCATACAAATGGACAATAATCACATCGAAAGATTATCATTAGTGAGTAGGGAACATGTAACAAAACCACAATGACATACCCCTTCACACCCTTTACAACTACCAAAGTCAGATATACAGCAAGTGTATGAAAAGGATGTAAATAAATTAAAGCTTATATACTGTATAATCCCTGTGGTAGTTTGAATGTAATTGGTCCCCATAAATTCATAGGGAATGATACTACCAGGAGGTGTGACTTTGTTGGAGTAGGTATGGCTGTTGGAGGAAGTGTGTCACTATAGGGGTGGGCTTTGAGGTCTTCAATGCCCAGTGTCAGGGTTGACTTCCTGTTGCCTACAGCTCAAGATGTAGAACTCTCAGCTCCTTCTCCAGCACCGTGTCTGCCTACATGCCGCCCTGATGATACTGGAATAAACCTCTGAAACTGTAAACCACCCAAATTAAATGTTTCCTTTGTAAGAGCTGCCACGTTCATGGTGTCTCGTCACAGCAATAGAAACCCCAAAACAATGCCAATCATGTGAAAGTTCAAAACAAGGAAACATACAGAAATGAAAGTATAAAGTAGCCTTTTACTTAGGGGAAGGGCTGCATCTGGGGAGTGAGGGGTAAAGGGGAATAGCATAGTTTCATTATGAAGTGATTAAAATGTTCTAAATCAACGGTGGTAACAGTCGTACGTCTATAAACTCACTAAGAAGCATTAAATTGTATATTTTAAGTGTGCAGAGTTTGTGAATTTTGTCACTGTATAGGTACTTTTAAAAAGATTAAGCCAGCAGTGGTGACCCACACCTTTAATCCCTATACTCCAGAGGCAGAGGCAGGCAAATATCTGTGAGTTCAAGGACAGTCTAGTCTACAAAGAGAAACTCTGTCTGGGGGTGGGGGGAGATTAAGTGGGAATTGAGGAACTGGAAAAATGGTTCCGTGGTTAAAAGCTTGTTGCTGTTTATTTTCCAGTACTGGGGATCACTCATGGCCCTATGAATGCTAGGCAACCATTCTGCTATGAGCTACATGCCCAGACTTCACAAGGTAGTTTTGTTTGGTTGTTTTTGTTTTTCCAAGACAGGGTTTCTATGGCTGTCCTGGAATTGGCTCTATAGACCAGACTGGCCTCGAACTCACAGAGGCCTGCCTCTGCCTCCCAAGTGCTGGGATTAAAGGCATGCACCACCACCGCCCAGCTCACAAGTAGTTTTTATACATACATAAGTGTGTGTGTGTGTGTGTGTGTGCGCGTGCATGCGTGCGTGCGTGCCTGCGTGTGTGTGTGTGTGTGTGTGTGTGTGTGTGTGTGTGTGTGTGTGTGTGTTTAAAGGAAGAATGTGTATATGTATGTGTGTGTGTATGCCTGCATGTACATCTGTCTAGTATAGCCCAGGCTGGTCTTGAATTCATTTTATAATAAAGGATGATCCTGAATTTCTGACCCTTTTCTCTTTCCCTTCCCAGTGCTAGGGCTACAGGTATACCACTATGGTCAATTTTATACGGTACTGGGTATTGACCCCTAGAGCTTTGTGTATGCTAGACAAGTACTGTATCATGCCTAGCCCAGATTATCTCTAATAAATGTTAACCAAAATTGCATTAAAAAAACAAAGAAACTACATTGAGATTCCACCCCATGCCAGTAGGATATTATCAAGATGCACAAAATAATACACTGGCAAGGATGCAGGCAAAAAGAAACCCAGGCACACCACTGAGGGAATGTAAATCAGTACAGCCACTATAAATGATCCTTACAAAATAAAACTACAGCTATCCCACAATCTACTCCAAGCAATCCACACCAGCTTACACTAGAGGTGCTGCAAGCCCATGTTTATCAAAGCACTGCTCACAATATCCAAGCTATAGTCAACCTAGGTGTCCATCAGCACAGGAACATATGAGGAAAACAGGTTTTATTTAGCTATAAAAAATAATATTATGTCATTTTGAGGAAACTGCATGAAATTGGAGATCATTATACCAAGCAAAATAAGCCAAAGTCACAAACATAAAGCTTCATGATTTCTCTCATGTGGAATTCAGAGGGGAGGAGCACATGAAAGTAAATGGGGCACCATCAGCTTGTCTGCCTGTTGTACATGTCAGTCTCGGTGCCTGTCTGTCACAGCATGTGTGTACCGGTCAGAAGACAACCTTCAGGAACTGGTTCTCTCCTACCAGATGGGTTCCAGGAAACAAACTCAAGCATCATCCCTCTGTGCAAGCACATCTACCACTGAGCATCTTACTAGTTCAAGGAAAGCTGTTAGGAATGTGGGATGAGAGAAGGTAATAGAGGGATTAGTAACATCAGACTGCATTATATGCATACATGAAAATTTTCACAATGAAAGTTATCCCTTTGTGCAATTTGTATAATACACTACTAAAAAAATGGGGTTATGGAAAATATAATCTTGGGGTGAGGTTCAAGACAGGTTTTCTCTGTGTAGCCCTGGCTGTCCTGGTACTCACTCTATAGACCAGACTGGTCTTGACCTCTAAGAGATCCGCCTGCCTCTGCCTTCTGAGTGTTGGGATTAAAGGCCTGTGCCACCACTGCCTAATGAAAACATATTTGTTTTTGTTTTTGTTTTGTTTTTTGTTTTTCCGAGGCAGGGTTTTTTTTTTTGTGGCTTTGGAGGCTGTCCTGGAACTAGCTCTTTGTAGACCAGGATGGTCTTGAACTCACAGAGATCCACCTGCCTCTGCCTCCCGAGTGCTAGGAGCAAAGGCATGCGCCACCAACACCCGGAGAAAATATAATCTTTTATGATGGACTCCTGATTACTTGAAGACAAATATAGTAATAAGATAGCATTCAAGAACTTCAGGGGGGGAAAAGCCACAGTTTAATGAGAAACACATGTATGATAATGAAACCATAGTTTTCTAATGAGGTTTAGAGGCCAGCTCAAAAGCAAAGAAGCCATAACTTTGGCAACCTTATCTTTCTTGGTGCTGTATTTCCTTGTAAAACTCCCTGAAGTGAAAGAGGAAGACTTCCAACTCCCAAAACAATACCCCACAGTTTAACTCTGATTAATTAATTAAGCACACACAAGGTACAAAAGATAATACAAGAACAATACTACAAGAAGTTGGCCTTCCAATTCAAGGGAAGCACTCCTGGAGCATAGTAGGCAAGTGGTTAGGAGGTAACCATGGAAAGCTGTAACTGTGTCTTCTCAGTGTTTCCTGTTAGTCACTGAGTTAAATACCAGGAAGTCAAGGACTCTGAAGTTTATCTTGGTCTGCTGTATCTCCTGATCATCAGAATGCTACTTTGTGGTTGAACATCTTTGAGGACAAAGTAAAGTTCTGGCCATGGTATCAGAAACACAAGCATGAGCAACCTCTCCCTGTTGCCACACACACTAATGGAGTTTGCATTCTCTAAAAGACCCCAGCTCCGTCATAATATCATCTCTATTATGGTTCTGATACCTTGTGGGCTTTTTCAAGAGGATCATGGGAAGAAATTACCTCAAAGAGAATAGCTGGTCTACCATAATTTCCAACATAGAAAAAAACCTCACCTTACCCAATGGATTCTCTGTATTGTTTTGGAGGCTGTCCTGGAACTCACTCTGTAGACCAGCCTGGCCTCCAATTCACAGAGATCCACCTGCCTCTGCCTCCCGAGTGCTAGGATTAAAGATGTTTGCCACCAACACCCAGCCCCACATAATTTCTTTAAAATCAACAATGCAATGAACTTCTATCCCTCAGCCTTTGAGCCAGCCCACTCCAAGCTCCTCTTGAACTACTGTGTCTTCTTTGCTCTGCTAAATAAGCTACTAATTAAATTGTGTCTCTCAACCAAATTTCTTCCTTTAAGATAAGAAACTGTCAGGTGGTAGTGGTATACACCTTCAATCTCAGCTCTTGGGGGGCAGAAACAAGAGGATCTCTCTGGGTTCAAGGCCAGCCTGGTCTACAGAGCAAGTTCCAGGATGGCCAAGGCTACTCAGAGAAAACCTGTCTTGAAGCAATCCCTCCCCAAAAAGGAAGAAAAGGAGAAAGAGAAAGAGAATGAGGAAGGAGGGAGAAAGAGGAAGAGGAGGAAGAAGAGGGGAGCCTTCACCTGCTAACGATGACTGCAGGTCCAGAGCAGAGCACACAGGAAGAAACTAATCATCTACATCTTCTGCTCCCATAGAGTTTTATAATAACCTGCCATCTGCACAGTACTGCGTACATCCAGACAATTTTACAAATGTATTCTAAAATTCTGTATTTGTATAAGTGAGTATAACATTAAAAATGTTCTTCTTCTAAGCATTCGGATTATAGAAAAGAGGGGGATAAATTTCTCCCATTGCCTTAAAATACTGTCTAAAGCTGAAACAATTTCTGAATTTCTACTTTATATATGTTGTTATGTATGAACATGTGTGCTGAAGCCGGGGTTGACAATCAGGTATCATCCTCAATTGCTCTCCACCTTATTTTTTGTGACAGGGATCTCTCACTAAACCTAAAGCTCACCAATGAGCTAGGCTGACTAGGCCAACAAGCCCCAGGGATCCTCCTGTCTCCACCTCCCCAGCACCAGTATTACAAAGATTCACACACCATCATGCTCAGGTTTGTTTGTTTGTTTGTTTGTTTGTTTGTTTGAGACAGGGTCTCACTATGTATTCCTGGCTGTTCTGAAACTCAATATGTAGACTATGCTGGTCTTGAACTCAGAGATCTGCCAGCCTCAGCCTCTGAATTCCTGTATTAAAAATGTGCAACCCCACACCTGGTTCATGCACAAAATTTTGGGGGCTGCTAGGGAAGGAAGTCACATTCCCATACAGAGTAAGCAGTTTACTAACTAAGTTATCTGCCCATTCCATATTCTGAATCCAACGGTCTGAAGAAACTTAAACTGTCCAAAGATTGCAGATGATTATATAAAGTTCAGAAAGGTTACAGGCAATGTACCCAAAGCCACCAAATGAATCAGAGGAAAGATCAGGTCTCCTCACTCCCAACTCAGCTTTTTTATACTATTATATTGCCTTTCCTAGAAATAAATAACAAAACACCTACGCACATAAGGCAGCTGAGAGGGAGTTCTCTTAAGTCCAGAAATTCAAAACCAGCCTGGGTTCTACATACCCACTCACCAAGATACATAATAAATAAAACACAAGAAGAAATCCAGAGTTATTCCTGGCAATCTAAAGGAAAGAAGCTATCCATAATACAAAACAATGTGCTAATGAAACATCAGAAGAGCAAAATTATAAGGGCCACAAGGATGAGGAGGCTGTCTAGGCCTCCATGCTGATAAGCAAAAGGCTCCATGCTGCATTATGTGCTCAGTACCAAAGGTCAAAATTACTACTTGAATTTTTGCATCTTAAATTTGTACTGAAACATTACAGGGCTAGGCATGTGATAGCACACTGCAGCAGGTATCTGCAGCAGGTATCAGGGTCTTAGGTTTAACCATTCAGAAATGAAAAAAAAAAAAGGAAATAACTCCCCAGTTACTTAGTGAGTTCCAGTCCAGTCTGAACTACAGTGAGATTCTTTCTCAAAAAAGTCCAAAAGAAAAAGACTTGCAGAAATAAATAGTGATAACAGCTATACATTATTAATGCATTAACAGGCAATACAACCTTCCCACAGGCAAATGATTGAGATGAGCTGGGTGGGAGCAATTGCCTGTAGTACCAACAGTTGGGAAACAGGGACAGGAGTTCAAGTCCAGCCTAGTGTACATAGTAAGCTCCAGGTTAAGACCTTTTTCAAATAAACAGCTCTGACGTGTTAATATTCATGTGTATTGCGCTACAATGGGGAAAAAAGGGAAAACATAAATTACTAGTCAGTGGATGATATAAATAAAAACCCTATTTAAAGCAACAGGCAGTCGGGTGGTGATGGCACATGTCTTTAACCCCAGCACTCAGGAGGCAGAGGCAGGTGGATCTTTAAGGTTGAGGCCAGCCTGGTCTACAGAGCGAGTTCCAGGACAGTCAGGGCTACACTGAGAAACCCTGTCCTGAAAAAATAAAATAAAGCATGAGACAATTAAAAGGAGAGCAGAGGTGGTGAAGTATGTAAAACAGATATGGCAAGAGCTGAGAATGAATGCAGCTCAGTGGTAGAGTACTCATGTGTTCAATCCACAGCCACAAAAAATAAATCATAGGTGAATTTTTTGTCCCACCAGCCAGCTCTCAAATAATCACACAGAGACTTATTATTAATTATAAAGACTTGGCCAATAGCTTAGGCCTGTTACTGACTAGCTCTTAAGATTTAAGGTAACCCATATTTCTTACCTACATTCTAGCACATGGCTCAGTACTTTTCCTCAGCACAGCATATTCATCTTGATTCTTCCCTGACTTCCAGCGACTCCACCCTTCTTCATCCCAACACTCTTCCCCTGTCGGCAAGTCCCACCTAACCTCTTCCTGCCTATCTACTGGCCATTTAGTTCTTTACTAAACAAATGAGAGCAATACATCTTCACAGTATACTAAAGATTATTTATAACAGTAAATGTATTAGTTGATGTTGTGTGTGTGGTATATGTGTGTGTGCACATGTTCAGGTGTGTATGTGCACATGTGCACAAGTGTGCTGGCCTCTGCAAACAGGCACATTTGGAGACCAGAGCCTAATGTAGGGAATTTTTCTTCTATCACTTCACCATCTAAATTTTTTTTGATAGTCTTTCACCAAGATAGGGTTTCTTTGTGTAGCCCTGGCTGTCCTGGAACTCACCTTGTAGACCATGCTTGCCTTCTCTGTAGACCAGGCTGGCCTTTAACCTAGAGATCTGACTGCCTTGGCCTCCCATGTGCTGGGAATAAAGGTGTGAGCTACCACCACCTGACAAAATTTTTAACCATATTTTTTTTACACTATCTTTCATATAACATTCAATTTTAAACACCATTATCCATCCAATTTAGAAGGCACATTTCTATTCTGACTTGTGTACAAATATCAAAAGGTATCAAACAGTACCAACTTACAGGTTATATATTGTTAGGAGGGAGGTATTCTTTAAATGAGTAGATCAGCTAGGCAGGAACTTAACAAAATTATGAGACTGACATCACCAAAAAGAGACAAAACAACATCAGGAATCTTTAAAAACCTCAAGTGGAGCCGAGCTTTGGTGGCACACGCCTCTAATCCCAGCACTCGGGAGGCAGATGCAGGCGGATCTCTGTGAGTTTGAGGGCAGCCTGATCTACAGAGTGAGTTCCAGGACAGGCTCCAAAACTAAAGAGAAACCCTGTCTCGAAAAACCTAGATAGATAGGTAGGTAGGTAGGTAGGTAGATAGATAGATAGAATGAAAAAATCGCAAGTAGGGCTGGAGATAATACCTCATGTGGTAGAATACCTGCCCAGCACCTAGGGTTCTAGGTTCAATCCCCAGCATTGCATAAACCAGAACTAGTGACAATCTCAGCACTATCACGAGGTCAAGCTCACCTCAGCTACTTAGTGAGTTGGAGGCTCAGCAGGGTTACATAAGATCCTGTCTCAGAAAATAAGTAAAATAATAACAACAACAACAATTATAAGTAAATAGGGGCTTTAGAGATGATTCAGTGGTTAAGAGCATCAGCTGCTCTTCCAAGAGAACTTGAATTCAATTTCCAGCTCCACATGGTGGCTCACAAGCCCCAGTAACTCCAGGTCAGGGTATCTGATATCGCTCCTGGCATCAATGGGCACCTGAACTTATACACACATACCCAGGCATCTGTGTGCACATGTGATGGTGCACACACCTGCAATCCCAGCACCGGGGAGGTGGAGAAAAGAGGATCAGGAATCCAGTCTTCTTCAGCTACACAGAGACCCTTGCCAGCCTGAGCTACATGGGACCCTATTTCAAAACCAAAGTGTTTAGAAGCAAAATATTACTGAAATGCACATTTCAACCAGGCAAGTGAGAGTAAAAACTCAATAAAGTTGTTCTTTTAAGAGGTATTTGCTAGTCAAACCAAGAAGGAAAAACGACTGATTATTTCTCTGACTAAGCCATACGAGGGAATAGCCAAAAGGAAACATACAGAATTTCATTCAATAGGCAGGAAACTAACGATAAAAATTTCCGAAGTTAAAAATATCAAAATGCCCATTTCAACCCTTGAAAGGACAAACTGTACCTCCAGATAATTCTCTAAAGACCTTGTTCATACTACAATGAAAGCTCACCATTTAAAGGGCAGAAAAACAACAAATCAGAAATCTTAACTGCAACAGCAGAAGGAATATTGCAGTTAATTTCATGTAACAAAGACAAGAACTTAACTATGCTGATTGCACAGAAGCCTGTGGCTAAGGAGCACAAAGGCAATTCCTCAAAGGAAGGGTTTCCAGAAAGAATTTAAGAGTAGATAATCAATTAAGAGAATACGTGGTCATTTCTTTGCAAGCATAAGGACAACAGTTAATTCCCTCAGTTCATCTAAACAGCCAAATGGGGAAGAGTTTGTTGTTGCTGTTGGGGTTTTTTGTTTTTATTTTTGGTATTTTTGAGAAGATAAATTTGCATTGGTTCAGGGACTTTTGCTAAAGTTTCTCAAAACAGAGGTCTTATACTCTATTAACTCTATTTGCAGATTGAGACAGACAAAAGGCAAAACCACACCTATAAACAACCCAGATTCAGCCAGGCAGTGTGGCGAATGCCTTTGATCTCAGCACCAAAGAGGCAGAAGCAGGAAGATCTCAGAGCTCAAAGCCAATCTGGTCTACAGAAGGAGTTCCAGGACAAGCCAGGGCTACACAGAGAAACTCAGTCTCAAAAAACAATTTTTAAAAAAGACCCAATTCTGATTCACATTCACTTTGAGTTCTGAAAATGGTAACCTACTTTGGCCTCCTCTACATCAACTTCAGCAAACCCTGGGTCAAGAATCTCAACTTCCCAAAACATCAGTGTGTCTAATTTCAAATCTCTTAGTCTCCTCCTGACTTTGGCTAAAGCAGTTGCATTTGTAGAAGATTAAAAACAGAAACAAAAGTCTATCTCCTGGAGGAATTTTCTTCCCTTTTCCATAAAATAATATGCTAGTAGATGTACACACAGTAACATAAATCAACATATACTTGTTTCGCCTGCATCCCTACATTTAAGGTTCACACAGTTCAACACACTGGTTTCCACAGCGACACCATCCACCTCCATCTAAAAAAATGATCTGTCAATGACAAAATTCAAAACACAACATGTGAAAGAAAGTTGGCAGGGCTCAGCATGCCTCAGTGAATCTCATTCTTTCTCTTCCATTAGTTCTCACGGTATTTGCATAAAGTACTTATAATTATTATCACCATGATCTAAATACAGAACAACAGAAAGTCATTTTCTAAGTGACCAACCAGTCAAATTCAGACCAGCAGGTACCAGACAATGATGAAGTTCAGTTTTACAGTTTCTAATCCAAGACCATGCTGCTCCTGCTACTTTTCCTCGTAGCAATGCACTAAAGATCCCTGGTTCAGTGTAACTGAGAAAACCAGTCTCAGTGGCTCCGTGACAGGGTACTTGCCTAGTATATGGTAGGCCTTGGGTTTAACCCCAACACTGCCTGGGGGGAAAGGCCTATGATGGGGAAGCAACAAGATGGCTCAGCAGGTAAAGGTGCTGACTGCAATGTCTGGTTCAATCCCAGAGATCTTCATGTTGAAAAGAGAAGCAACTCCCACAAGTTGTCCGATGTTCTTCATACATGCACACAATTTACATGCATGTGGGCACCTCCTATACATATACTACAATGTAAAGCATAGGATTTGGTATGATGACTCAGCAGTTAAAAGCACTTTGTCACACAAGCCTGGTGTTTGGATCCCAGAATCTATGTTTTAAAAAATTCAGAAGTGGTGGTGCTTGTCTGTAATCCCCAGACTCCAGAGATATTAAAGTAGGCACATGAGAATCCACCCTTCCACCACACGACCTCTCAAGAGCCAGCTATTTTGGAGCACACAACACAACAGCAAACAATGAGAGACTGACCAACTCAGAAGGTAGAAGGAGAGGTACCCTCTCACCTGCACAAGTGCACAGCAGCAACATGCTTGCCCTCCCCACCCCACCCACCACACCCCACACACTCCACACACATAATCAAAAATAAAGTCTTTTA
The DNA here is from genome assembly GCF_017639785.1 of Mesocricetus auratus. Lineage (NCBI taxonomy): Eukaryota > Metazoa > Chordata > Mammalia > Rodentia > Cricetidae > Mesocricetus > Mesocricetus auratus. The sequence continues at coordinate 83,731,362 of NW_024429194.1, read as the reverse complement.
AAAACCTATGCTACACCAGGCACAGTGGCATACACCTTTAAACCCCAGAACTTGGAAGGCAGAAGCAAGTGGATCTCAATGAGTATGAGGCCAGTCTGGCCTATGTAGAGTTCAGGACAGTCAGAGCTATGCAGTAAGATTCTTTCACAAAACAAACAATAACAACAACAAAAGCGTATGCTATTCCAAGTGCACAAGCACAAAGACACTGACCCACAGAACTCCATGTGCAACTCCCAGGTTCTCTGGGAGATTCTGAAGAGTACTGCTGTTTTGGACATCAAGTTCTCTGAGTTATACAGTTCCCCCTGCACTGATGGGAAATAGGGTCTCACCACTTAACATGACAGAAAACCAGAACTAATCAACTTTAATGAACCCTCTGATGGTAAATGTTCATGCAGGAAAATGTTTGGGGACCCACATGAAAGCTGCTGCCTGGAACTCTTTGTGGGCATCTGATGTAAGACAGACACATGAGCCAAAGTCATATGTGGTATAGTTCTGCTCAAAACTCAGTGATTAAGATGGGAATATTAGCATGTTGTGTCAAATCAAACTCTAGTGGCTACAGATGGATGGACAAAGATTACAGTTGTCTGTGTAAGTCTAGTGGTTACCAAGCCCTCTAGTCAGTTTGATCTGCCACTCATGTTTTAAAAGTGATCACTCCAGCTCAAACTGGTTTACATAATGAATCAACACAAGAACTTGTGTCTTCCATCTGCTCTACACCCACCAAACTTCTACATCATTTATACTGTTTCTTACAATTCAATCTTTTTTTTTTTTTTTTTGAGGGGGAGCAGGGTCTCTCTATGTAGCCCTCCTGGAACCCACTATGTAAACCAGGCTGGCCTCAAATTCCCAAGTGATGGAATTAAAGGTATGTACCACCACATCAAACTATTCAATACATTCTGTTGAGACACAGATGCAACACACAACACTGCACACACCATGAAAATAGCTGGGCCTCCATAAAACTGTTTCCCTAACCAATTTCAAATCTGATCTATTCTACCTAAATATAACTGAAAATACCAACCCATAATACATAGGGAGGCAGGGAAGAGTCAATCAACTTGGGACTACCTTGCTCACAATTCTCGCAGAAATTCAATTCCATACCAACCGCACCCTTCAATTGCTAAAGTAAGAATTCACACAGCATAAGCAGTGCTTCCAATTCACAAAGGGCATTTAGATGACTGCTTAAATCCTTCCTGTCCGTTACATACTGCAACAGTGGCTGAGTTGTCAATGGCAAAAAGACCATTCATATAATTAAATGACAGGTAACAACAATTCAGCACTTTCTATATGCTGGGTACTAATTTAAGCCTCATAAGAGCCCTGTGAGGTAAGTAACTCCTTTTACATCCAAATAACAACAGTCCTATACCTCTGACAATTACTCTTGTAAGGAAGTTAAGCATTGTCTTTTAAGGAAATGTGGGCATTCTCCACCATTGCAGGGACTGGAATCTAGAAAGACTCCATACTCACCTGTCCACTATGTATTTCTGGAGTTGCTACAATGTGTGGAGAGCCACACCAGGAGTGAAGAGTGACTGTCTGTCCTCCAGGAGCTGAGCAAACCATCAGCCCCATCAGACTAAATGATAAGAAACAGTTCCAGACATGGAAAGCCCTGTTGTGGGTAAAAGCCTCTTTCTAATAATATTCAACTAAAAAAATCAAAGTCACCTGTCCTGGAATTCAATATGTAGACCAGGCTGGCCTCGAACTCATAAAGATCCTCCTGCCTCTGCCTCCAGAGTACACCATCACACCCAACTTACAATTTTTATTATTACCTCTGATTTTTCTAAAGCCTCCAATTCTCTAGAGTAATGTTTTTCACCCCGACATGCTCCCACAGCTCAGTACATTGCTCTATGAGAACCATTCAAATTAATTGTACACAGGTCCCTTCACTTAGTCCAAGCAAGAAATCATCCCTTAAACACATCCACTGCCTTCATGCTTACCAGAGCTTGGCACATACTTGGTGCTCACTACTATTGACTGAAGACCCAACTAGCCCAAATTCACAAAATGAATTACACTAGAATTCATTTTTATTAGTACATTTAAACAATTCTGCTAGCCAAAATATAATGCACATCTGTTTTCAGGAGTATGATTGCTATATTATTAAGTCAACAATCAGGCACAAATGTTACAACAGATCATTAAGAAGCATTGAATAGCTCTTCTGTTTTCCTATTTTGTTTTGTATTGTTGGTTGAGACAAGGTCTCATGTAGGGCAGGCTGTCCTCAATCTTGCTATATAGCTGAATCTGGCCTTGAGACTTCTGATCCTCTCTACACCTACCTCCCAAGTGCTGGGATGACAGGCATGCACCACCAAGTCTGGAAAACTGATTAGTTTTTGCTTGACAACAAAACTCACCTTCATCCATGCCAACTGAGCCAGAGTCTGATGATAAATTAAGTGTCGGGTCACATATGAGGCAAGGTCCTCCCCAACCTCGCATGTAGAGTATCCACCATATGTACATTGGCTTTTTCTCAGGGACAGTGGAGGTCACATTTAGAAATACAGTAGCCAATCTAGTTTATTTTCAGAAACTTCCCGAATGCTTGAGCTTAAGAACCTAGAGAGTAGTAGCCTTTTTCTCTGCTGAAAGCAGAGGGCAGCAGAGCACAAAGGAGCAAACCCCTCTTAAAGCAATTTTGGCACTGCTTAAAGCAAGGGGGGGCGGGTGTGCACGCCAAGGGCGACAGCCTTAGGAAAGTCAGCCACCCAGTACAAAGGGCCTTTGAATGTCTGTTCTGCTCACAGCTTATTATTGATCTTATACAGGCCAATGTTCATTTAAAACACAGTTTGTGGCATGGAACTTTACAAACCTTCTAATGCGTGGGCCTATCCACATATTAGTCAAGCCTGCCAGGTCTCAACACGCCAAGCTTAAAATACTATCCAGATCTTGTGCAAAGGTATGAGCTCAATCTTTTATTCACAGGAAAAGGACTCTGAGGAGAATGACTAAGAATAACAGGACTTCATTGGAAGCTAGGACTGAAAAGGTCTGCTCCTAAATAGTGGCAGGTTTACTTTAGAAAACAGAAAAAAAAAATCTGAATAGAAGCAAGATACAAGCTAATGACAGATTTCTTATTGTAATCTCCAGATGAGGTCTTGGATTTTAGTTGAAAGTTTTCAAGGAATGTATTTTGGAACTGATTTGAACATGAGACCATCTTGTGTAAAGGTTGTTTTAGTCACCCGCTGACTAAGCCTCTTCAGAACCCAGGTCTACTTCACTTCATAATGAAATGAACTCTATTTTTATATGAGCAGTAATATAAGCAAAGTTCTTCTAACCTCTTATTTTTTACCAGCTTTAGAAAAATGATGAGAAAGTCAGGACTGGTCAAGCTTTTTTAATGAAAGTCTCAGGGCCAAAGCTATCCAACCCTTTCATTCCCAATTCAGGAGACCAGTGCACTGAGCAGTTAAATTTAATAACACAAAAACTGGCTCACAGGATATCACAAAACCAGTGGGTTTGGTGGTGTTTTGTTTTGGAGAGAGGGGTCACACCAGCCAAAACTGGCCTTGAGCTCTTTTATTTTGGTGGCAGAGTCTTACTAAATAGCCTCAGCTGGCCTGGAAGAATTAGGATGGCCTAGGATATCTGCCTATCTCTATCTAACTCCTGGGTGCTGGAATTAAAGTCGAGCACCCCCTGCCCAGACCAGAGATTGAATTGTTAAATGACTTGATCCCAGCTGGCACACTGTTCTCTTTTCTGTTCTTGCCCTTTCTTATCCCCTCTTCTTCCTCCCTCCCTCCCTTCCTTCCTTCCCTCCCTTCCTTCCTTCATTCCTTCCTTCCTTCCCTCCCTCCCTCCCTCCCTTCCACTGTTTCTTTGAGACAGAATCTCTCCCTATATAAGCCCAGGCTGGCCTCAAACTCAAAGTCCTTCTGCCTCAGCCTTTAAGTGCTGATATTACAGGAATATGCCACCATATCAGCTTCAGATATTTTTTGAATAAACATTTGTTTTTGGCTTTCCTCTCAAAAACAATGTAGAGCCATTCATAACCAAGCAGTGCCAGTTGGTTCTAGTGAAAGAACCGACACTCAGAGAGAGCACTTCTGGCACCTCAAGTCTTCTCAACTGTCAACGATGTCAGTTCTTTCCTGATCATCTAAAGCTCCTTATTTACTCTCATCCACTCCTCCTCCAGGTTTTGAGTTCAGTGCTCTTTGGGATGCATGAAGACAAGAGCCTGGCTCTGGATAAGGAAAGCTTGACAACCGTGTTTGTCAACAAGTATTTGAAATCAAATGTTCACCAGTGTTTAATCAAGAGTTAGCAGGTAAATACATGCACTACCTTTCTCATTTCTAGGAAGAACAATATTGGAAATTCTTTTATTAAAAATCCACAGTATGGTGGATCTCGGTGAGTTCGAGGCCAGGCTGGACCGACAGTCTCGTAAAACCAAAAAAAAAAAAAAATCCACAGTATGGGCTGGCAAGATGGCTAAGCAGGTAAAAGTGCTGTCACCAAGCCTGACAACCAGAGTTTGATTCCTCGAACACACATAGTAGAAAGAGAAAATGGACTCCCATGAATTGTTCTTTTCTTATCTCCAAAAGCATGAGCACACATATGCACAAATAAATGCAAAAGTTTTGATAAAAAGCAAATAAATAAAATATACAATAAATTATTTTTCAACTGTCATAATGGTTGTTAACAAATAACTTATGATGTGGTCTGGCATGATAGCACACACCTGTAACCCTAGCTCTTTAGAGACCGAGGCAGGAAAACTTGAGGCCAGCGTGGACTTCATGATGAGACCAGTCTTCTTTCTTGCTTTATTTATTTGTATGTACATATCTGTGTAAATGTGTGCACTGTGTATGGGTGCCCACAGAGCCTGGAGAGTCAGAACCCTGGGAGCTGGGTCCCCAGGCATTTGTAAGCCATCTCGTGTGGGTTCTGAGAACTGAACTTCGGTCCTCTGGAAACTCTTAACTATTGAGCCATGTCTCCAGCTCCAAGACTCTTTGTTTACAGAGAAGTGGGTGGGGCAGGAGAGGAGGGAGGGAGGGAGGGAACAGGAATGAATAAATGAATATGGCCAAAGAAGATTCATACCTAAGCTCATACCCTTGTTAGCCATGGGACCTGAGTCAATTAGGCTCTCTATACTTGTTTCCTAATCTAAACTCACAAAACTATTACTATTATTAATAAACTGTTATTGCTGTTGTTGTTGTTAGAGCCTGGCATGGTGGCACATTCTATAATCCAGCACTCAAGAGGATCAAGAGCTCAAGGTCAGTCTGGACTACACAGGAAGCTGCAGGCCAGTTTATGCTACATGATGAGACACTGTCTCAAAAACAGAAAACAAAAAAAACAAATGAAAACTATTATCACCTATCTTGGAGAGTTACAGAGTGCTAATGGTAGCATATTCAACTATACAAACTTTGTTGGTACTGGCTCTAGGCACTGTGAAATCATCAATTGAAAGAAAGAAGGGTGGGAGAGAGAACTGGGCTAGAGAGATGGTTCAGCACTTGCTGCTCTTGCAGAGGACCTGGGTTCAGTTCTCACATGGCAGATCACAACCACCAGGGGAGCCAATATTTTCTGGCCTCTACAGGCATCAGGCAAACATATGTTACACAGACACATTCAGGCAAACACTCATACACATAAAAATGAAACTGTTTAACAACTCACAGTTCATTTAACTTGTTTTTTTAGTGTGAGATATTAAATCTGATCCCAATCCACACTAGGAAGCAATCACCATCCCTGTTCAACAATTATCAATTATGGAGTGGCGTGCCAAGCACTCTAATTGAAGTAGATCACCATTCATGGCAAGACATCAAGTTCTGCCCTCATAGAACTTATTATCTAATGGACCAAGACTTACAGACAAAAATAAGACTACCTGGCTCTTAGACTGGGATGTAGCTCAGTGGTAGAGTGAAGCCTTGGATTATATTCTCAACACCACAAACAAACAAAAAATAATGACAACAACAGCATGTAATAGGAATCTCTCAATCTCCCTCCCCACCACAAAGGAAAAAAGAGATATGAGGGACAGGGAAACTATTTTCCTTTTCTGAGACAGAGCCTCATGAACCCAGGCTGGTCTCAAAGTCACCACACCCTATCATTAGGATGGGCCTCATTGAGAAAGTACCAGCAATGCAAAGGACAGACGGTGATAAGAAATGTAACCTTGTAGATATCCAGGAAAAAAACATTCCAGACAGAGGGAATAGACAATATAAAAGCCACAAGGCAGTCCTCTTCAAGGGAGAGCAAGAAGTCAGAGCACTATAGAAGCACCAGCGAGGGTGAGCAGAGGAGCGGGAGAAGTTAACAGAAGACTGATAAGGTAATGGGCTTTCACTCAATGTGGAATAGGGAGCTTTGGAAGAGACATGACCTGAATTATACAAAATGAATGATTCAGGCTGCTGTGTTGGGAAGAAAAGAGCAGAATCTAGGAAATCAGTTATGAAGTACTACGCAGCCCACGAGACATCGTGGACAAGAGTGGGAGAGAAGTAGTTGACTACAGATGGGATATAGAGAAAGAAGTTGTTAAAATTTTAATCAGAGCATCACAGAGAGTATAGGAGCATGGAACTGCAGAGACACTCAGCGGTGAAGAGCACTGGCTGCCTTGTAGAAGACCAGGGTTCAGTTCCCAGCATCCACATGGTAGCTCACAACCAGCCATAGCTGTAGTTCCAGGAGCCTCTGTGAGCACTATACACACATAGTACACATAGCCATATACGCAGGCAAACACCCATAACACACAAAGTTACCATAAAACAAGAGAAATCTGATTATAGAAATGTTCAGAGGGAGCGAGGCATTGGTAGCGAACGCCTTTAATCCCAGCACTCAGGAGGCAGAAGCCAGCAGATCTCTGTGAGTTCAAGGTCAGCCTGGTCTACAGAGCAAGTGCCAGGATAGGATAGGCTCCAAAGCTACACTGAGAAGCCCTGTCTCAAAAAAAGAAAGGAAGGAAGGAAGGAAGGAAGGAAGGAAGGAAGGAAGGAAGGAAGGAAGGAAGGAAGGAAGGAAGGAAAGTTCAGAGAGAAAAAATGAAAACAAACCCAGCAATCCTTCCTTGCATACTTTCACGTTCCAAGATTTCAAGGCTAACGAAAATCAACTGCCATCTGAAAATATCAATTAAATGGTGCAGGGAGCAAAGTACAAGGACTGACTGACATACACACATACATGCATACACACAAACATACATACATATATAAAAATGTCATAATGAAGCTCATTATTGTATACATTAATTTTAAATAGTTAATAAAGAGCAAACTGTAAGATCACCAAAGAGCCTAAGAACAAACAGAACTTCTAGGAAGAGGTATTCTATACATTTTGACCATTATTAGCACATTCTGGGTCAAGGCCACTGGAGAAGTAACAACGTACACCATCTAAGTGTTGGCTGGGTATTATCATGTGTCAACAGATATTTCCAAGTGATCACATTTTAAATGCTAAGGCCACAGAGATGATGGTGGCAAAACCCCTCTCTAAGATACTCGTAATGAAGACTTTAGAGTTACAGGAGTACAGAAGAGTGAAGAAAGTTCCAAGGAACTGCCAAAACATGAGATCACCACACGGACTATCTCTTATGAACCACAGGCAAAAGAATTGCTAATTCCGGATAAGGCACAAGCAGGGCTGCAATCCCTGCAGGACTGGGACCTGTGGCCTCTTAGATCCAGGTTGGGTGTTTTGTTTTGTTTTGTTTTAACTAAAGGTGATTACAATTGTTTGTATTCCCCTTCATTTCCCCGCAAGGAAGTGTTCTAGCACAGCCATTAGTTCTGTGCCAAGTTCTCAGTTTCACAAGATAACAATTCTTAAAAATACATACTGAAAGAAAATAGAGCTTTGAGAAATTTCATTTGCAGGCAATTTATAGCAGTCTAGGTGGCAACTCTAACTCCCTCCACACAGCTGACCACACTCACACCATACTGTGTGACTCTGCTCTGGAACAGGGTCTCCCTCCCAAGGATCAGTGGTCACTAGGTTCTGAATCTTCTGGATTGTGGGGTTTTCCTTCTCTTTCCTAATTGTGACTCTCAGGAATTCACCCACAACACCAGGAGTTGACTCTATTAAATCCACAATGCATATTTTACTATTGTTTTATAGACACTTCTTAAAATATTTAGAACACATGTCAAAGAGCATCATCTGTCTTTACACATCTCCAAAGAGAAAACGTGTGAGTTTTTACTCATCAGTACCCTCCCTCCACCAACAGAGACCTAACTTAACACCACAGCACATTCTAGCAAACTGTCGAGCAATTACAATGGAGTATATGCTTTCAATAGTGAGTCAAACCTTAGGAGTGGTTTATACATGGAAATTCACCAGCTGGCATGCAGACTCAGATTTAAGGGGACAAATGGAATTTTTCTGTCAGACTTTTCAAGAGTTAACTAGTTTTTAACTTGATTATATCTTTCCAAAGTATTTACAGATGAAAAGGTAGAATGTCTGAGATTTAAAATATTGTTTTAAAATATGGAAGAGGAGGGAGGGAATAAAGTTAAATAGGATTGGCCATATGATGCAAATTGCTGAACACAGTATGTGATAAGGCTTGACTGGTTCACATCAGCCTCTACTTTCCTACGTTTGTAATTTTCCCTAACACAGACTAAAAATTATGGCAGGCATGGTTGTGCACGCCTGTAATCCAGGCACTTAGGAAGTAGAGGCAGGGAGATGAGAGTGTGATGTTTATCTTCAACCACATAGCAAGTTCAAGTCTAGCCCAAAATATATGAGACCTTGCCTCAAAAACAAAAAAGAAGATGGAAAATTAATTTTAGGCCCTGAAAGTGGTAGGGTGATGGCCTAGTGTGTCTGTGGCACTAGGTTTAAGGCCCAGTGTCAACCCTTCCACCCATCAAGAAAAGTCAGCTCCAAAGTTTGAGATTAATGTAGAAGGGGAGGGAAGAATTGAGGGGCTCTAACAGGTCAGCTGTCTCTGTGGGTTTCACCAGCCTGGTCTTAACCCCTTTGCTCATCACCCCTCCTTCTCTGCATCTGGGTTGCATAAGTTCAGTTCAGTGTTTAGCTGTGGGTATCTGCCTCTGCTTCCATCAGCCACTGGATTCAGGTTCTAGGATGTCATATAAGGTAGTCGTCAATCTAATTATCGGGGGTAAAAATTTATTTTTATAATAAAAGTCTTGTCATAAACAAGAGATGCATATGGTATCACAGAATAAACAACAGACAACAATGACAAAGAAGAAAAACTCCGAAGATAAGTGTGTTGTTGCATGTGTCTGCAGCCTAATACCCAAGCTAGGAGAGAATTGCCTGGGCTACATAGTAAGCTTGAAAAGGTAGACAGCCTAAAAGCTATGCAGAGACCTCGTCTCACTCAATACACAACAATAACAAAGAAAAATTAGCCAAATGAGATATCAAACACATTAAGTTCTAAATATGTAGCCCAAATACAGATGGGGTTTGGTTATTGATTTTTTTTTTTTTTTTTTTTTTTTTTGGTTTTTCGAGACAGGGTTTCTCTGTAGCTTTGGAGGCTGTCCTGGAACTCACTTTGTAGACCAGGCTGGCCTCGAACTCACAGAGATCCGCCTGCCTCTGCCTCCCGAGTGTTGGGATTAAAGGCGTGTGCCACCAACGCCCGGCTTATTTTGTTTTATTTACCTATTCTAACCTTCATTTTCTTTCAGATACCTGAGGTATCTTATTTTTTTTAGTAACCATAAATTAGCAAACTGTCATTTACATACCTATCAAGTGCCAGTACGTGCTAGACAGAAAGGATAAAACACCTTTAATCCCAGCAGAGGCAGGTGGGTCTCTGTGAGTTTGATGCCAGCCTGGTCTATAGAGTTCCAGGACAGCCCGGGTTACACAGAGAAACCCTGTCTCGAAAAACCAAATAAATAAATAATAAATTAAGAAACAAAAATATGACTCTTGTTTCATGGAATTTATAATCTAAGAACACAGAAAGACAAACAATAATTAGGCATGGTGACACATGCTTTAATCCCAATACTCTGCAGGCAAAGGTAGAGGCAGACAGATCTCTATAAGTTCCAGACCAGCCAGAGTTACATAGAGAGGCCCTGCCTCTGTATGAAATGAATGAATGAATGATGAATGATGAATGAGAAGGAAGGAAGGAAGGAAGGAAGGAAGGAAGGAAGGAAGGAAACGCAAAGCCATCAAGTAGAAAACTAGACAGCATGTCCAGCTGGTAGGGAAGGAAAGAGATGGCAGATAAGGCTGTGGGACTGCAGACATTACGCTTGTGCCCTGTAAGTCATATGAAGAACCCTGAATGCTACTCTAGGTACAAAGGGGAACCACTAGAGGTGAGAGAAGGGATGGTGCAGCTCGTAGGCTGTGTGTGTGTATGCAGGTGTGCACATGTGTGGGCATCTGAGACGGCTCGGCAAGCACACGTTGTCCTCTAATCTCCACACAGTTCTGTAACATGTGCGCCCATACACATACCCACAAAAAAAATAAAAAATGTAAAAAAAATACTTTCAAAGAATGTTTAGATGAGGTGACTCTCTTGAAAAGCCTGCATTTATCTGCCAGCTATACACTGGGTATATATATGCATGTAGGTAAAGATAGGTACATATCTCCTTGCCTTAAGCATCTTTCCACCCTAATGTTCACCTTTAAATCTATATTAAAACCTTTGCTTAATAAAAACCAAGTCTGTTTTTAATATTTATTTATTTATGTGCTTATATTTTAAAAAGCAAACCAAATCCCAGAAATGAGTGTGCCTGGTAGGTATCACCTCTGCCCCATAACCAGCCTAAGATCTGTGGTTTCTTATTCTCCTGGTGAGCAGAAGTAAGCTGCTTACTTAATTAAATACCACTAAGTCCAGTCTTTGCCTACAGTTTGTGGTTTCTGTATTCCGTGTATATGATTATTGCACACAAGTGGCCATGCCTCTGGGGTATGAGGAGTTGAAGGAAGCACACATGCCTGGGCTCACCATTCTCCTCATTCCCCAACTGCCAAAATCAGTTAGGTTCCCGTCAGCTTATCTGACCCTGGATCACCCTCACTTTTTTATTACTGTGCAAAGTAGAAGGTTTCTTCATAGTCAGACACACACAGCACACACGGACACAGACACAGTTTTGATTGACCCACTCTCTCCCCTCCCACAGTCAGCTTTTTGACAGACAGGAAAGGAGCAGGGGCCTTCCTCCAGAGCTTTCTGAGACATTACGCTTCAATGAACAGTTGATAAGGAATGCGATTGCATAACCTTTTCTTCTACTGCCAACTATGTTCCAGGTGAGAACACCACTATGAAAGCAATTCTCATTTTCTTGTCTGAATTTGCCAGATCTCAGAAAGCGCCTAAAGCAAACTTACTAATTCTGTATAAAATTTATTTCAGATTCCAAAGTCTGTACAAATTCCAAATTTCTTACAGCATTTGCAAATGATAAGAAAAATAAACTACTCTGCCAATCTCAGGGCATGTGACTAAATAAACTTAAGAAGGGTCCCAAAAAAGTCATACTCAGAAAGATTTAACTCAAATTACTTAAAAAACAGAATATAAGAAAAGCATTTTTGTTGCTATAATAAAGTTACTGAAACTGAGTGTCTATAAAGAAAACTGGTGTATTTAGTTCTCAGTGTGACCTCTGGTGAGAGGCACTGGGGCTGCATCACAACACAGCAGAGGAAGAAGGCTAAGCACACAGGTAGCCTTACTATAACAACGCACTCCTGCAAGAGCTAACTGATCTCCTGGGAATTACATCAATCCTTTCTTAGTAGCATGCTGACATCTGATAGCCTCGCTTCTTTGAAGGCCCACCACCTTCCACACTGGAAACAAGGCCCAGCCTAGTACTTAATCCACTAGTGTACAAACACCCAAACATTAGCAGAGGAAAAGAACCAAGAGCTTCTGGGCATGCTGGGTGCACAATTGCAGTCCACTGAACACTGGCAGAACCCCTACAAGTGTCTCCCCAGTGCACTGTAAAGACACCAGGCCTTGGCTTCCATTGCCTCAGGACATCACTTTTTTTTGTTTGTTTTTGTTTTTGTTTTTTGTTTTATGAGACAGGGTTTCTCTGTATTGTTTTGGAGGCTGTTGGTCCAGCCTGGCCTCGAACTCACAGAGATCCGCCTGCTTCTGCCTCCCGAGTGCTGGGATCAAAGGCGTGCGCCACCACCGCCCGGCAGGACATCACTATTAAGTGGAATCCAAAGCCTTCACTCCTCCCTCTCATTAAACAAGCATTTAAACAAAGATCCAAACTGCAGAAATTCTAGGAGAAATCAAACCCCTGCTTACTGGACAAACTGACCCACTATTTCTCTCAAGCCTAGTTATCCCACACTTACAAAGGACACAAGGACATAACCAGCCACACCTTAAAGCTCAGAGATTTTCTCTTAAGGAGTGTTTGGCTTCCTTGACCAATTAGCAGAAGAGCAGATGGACAGAAATACATTTCTGAAGCAAATGTGAGCCCAACATAACCCCACAAACCCATGAAGCTGCAGCGGAGGAAGGCTCAGTGGTGCAGCATGTGCAAGGCCTAGTGTTCAAGTTTCAGCATGCCCCTTGCCCCTTCCTCCAAGAAAGTTCACCAAGCTGCCACTGCAATGACCATGGCAACCTGCTTCCTCCAACTCACTGATCATTGAGTGGTCACTCACAACCTGGCATATAAAATCATTATACTTCATTTATGTCAAGAGTTTAACCTTTTAAAATGATAGCATCAAAAAATGATAACTTTTTTTTTAGGTCGGGTATTGTAGCACTGACCATTAATCCTAGCACTCAGGAGACAGAGGCAGAGGCAGACAGATCTCTAAGAGTTCAAGGCTAGTTTGATCTCCACAGTGAGTTCCAGGCCAGCCAAGGCTACATAATTAAACTCTGTCTCAACAACAAAAAAAAATTTAATAATTATTTTTATTGCCGGGCGGTGGTGGCACACTCCTTTAATCCCAGCACTTGGGAGGCAGAGGTAGGCAGATCTCTGTGAGTTCGAGACCAGTCTGGTCTACAAGAGCTAGTTCCAAAGCCACAGAGAAATGCTGTCTCGAAAAAACAAACAAAAAATTTTTATCTTATTTGCATTGGTGTTTTGTGGACGCGTATGTCTATGTATGTATAAGGAGTTACAGATAGCTGCAAGCTACCACGTGGGTGCTGGGAATTAACCCAGGTCCTCTGAAAGAGCAGTCAGTGCACTTAACCACTGAGCCATCTCTCCAGCCCCCTCAACAAAAATATTTTAATATACACCGTTAATCCCAACACCTGGGAGATGAAGGAAGGAGGTTCAAGGTACATAGGAGTTAAAGTCCAGCCTAGGCTACATGACAGTCTGTCTCAAAAAACAAATCACTAGTCTGGAGAGGCTGTTCTGCAGTTAATAGTGCTCCATGCTTGTTCAGAGGACCTGGTTCCCAGCACTCACATCAGGAAGTTCGTTACCATCTGTAACTCCAGTTCCAGAGAACCCAATGCCTTCTTCTAGACTATTGAGTTCTCTCGTGTACGTACACACACACACACACACACACACACACACACACACACACACTTTTTAATCTTTTTTTTAATCCTTTTTCTTCAGTAGTATAGACACTGGTTAATTGTTCAGGATCCAGTAAATGACCTCATATCCATGCACAAGCAAGCAACCTTAATTAAACACAGTGGGTGACTTCAGAAAAAAAAAAAAAGACATGAAAAAAAGAGGGGGAATGTGTTGGAGGAAGGGTCCTAGAGGGAATGAAAGGGTAAATATGATAAAATATATACATATATGAGACTCTGTCAAACAGGAGCTAGAGATGGCTCAGCAACTAAGGGCACTTGTTCCTGCAGAGGTCCAGACTCTGTTTCAAGCACCCATGTGGTGGTTCACAACCATCCACAGCTCCAGTTCCAGGGGATCAGATGCCCTCCTCTCATCTCTGGACACCAGAGACTCATACTGTACATATTTGTACTTGCAGGCAAAACACTCATACACATAAATCTATAAAAATATTTAAATAATTTTAAATTATCAAATAAAAGTTATTTTATTGAGTTATTTTAAGTCAACTCTACCACTTAGATACTTCTGAAATTGATTCTGAGGTTGACAATTCTTATATAAGTTATGCTGAGACAGCATGACATCATCAAGATTGCTGGAACACATACAGTAGTAACTATAAAGGTCAAATGTAAACCAGAAGGACCCTTAGGAGACATCTAACTTAACAGTCCAACTTAACAAAGGAAACACATCAGACACAGATGTCAGGCAACATAACAGTACCAATATGCCAAAGCTTATTATTCACTGAATGATGATTTTTTAAAATTATCATTTTAGGTGTATGAGTGTTCTGCTGCATGTGCACCATATGTATACCTGCTGCCTTCAGAGACCAGAAAACAGAGCCCAATCCCTTGGAACTGGAGGTATAGATGGCTGTGAGTCACCATGTGGGTACTAGAAATAGAACCGTAGGTCCTCTGCAAAAGCCGCCTGTGCTCTTAACCACTGAGCAGCTGCCCCAGTCTCAGAAGGAGGGTTCTTAAACTCCAAGTGTACTAACAATCCATTGGCCAGCTGACCTCTCTCTAAAATAACTGCTGCCACATATCAGATAATGGCAATACGCCAGGTACCGTAAACTAAGGTTTTACATGTGTGAGCTCATTTAATTTCACCACACTCCTACTTGTAAGACATTATCAAATTCATTTTATAAATGAATACATCCAGATCAAGTCCAAGTCTTAACCACTAGGCTACTCTCTTTACTTTCCATTCATTTGTTATTTGCTAACCAACTATAGTTTTTTCAGCTACTAAGTACTGGGCTATTAGTACTGAAGATGGACAAGGTCCTTCCTGCCTTTAGAAGATTTATAGTAACAGCTCAAAATAAAAGTACTAGATACGTTACCAGAAAATGTTATAGGAAAATAAGTAACATGTTAATAACTGGAACTAGCATTATGCTGCCAATTACACATGAGAACATTAAACATGCAAAGACTATCTATATCACCTCACATGGTGTGGTAGTTTGAATGTAATTGGCCCCACAATCTCATAGGAAGTGGCACTATGGGCTTTGCTGGAGTGAGTATTGCCTTGATGGGTGAAGTACGTCACTCTGGAGGCAGGCTTTGAAGTTTCCTATGTTCAGAATACCACCGAGTGTCTGAGTTACTGTTAGAAGGCTCAGCTATGGCTACAGCATCATGTCTGTCTGCATGCTGCCATGCTCCTTGCCATGATGATAATGAACTGAACCTCTGAAACCCCAATTAAATGTTTGCCTTATAAGAATTGCTGTGGACATGGCATCTCTTCACAGCAATAAAAACCCTAACTAAGACACAGAGTAAGGATACAGAGAAACTGGAGCCCAGGCTCACCATTGGTGGGAATACAAAATTCAAGTATATTTACATCTTTGATAGCAAAAAGATTTGAACCTATCAAGCATGCATTTGAAGAAACACATTCCAAATAATGTAAGTCTTTGCCAATCTTGGCATGATATTCTTGGTAACAAAATACAGAACCTATTTCTTCCTCCTTTGGCATGGTATTGTCTGGACATGAGTAGACACAGACCCAAGGACAAATCAGAAGTGCCCACGTTGTACACATTCAGGATTCCTACACCAATCTCTTTCCTCACCTCCATGTTCCTGTCTTATTTCTCTTGCTCAGCTCCTCTGGTTTGTCAGCAAGGACAAACTGACTACTACAGAGGGAAGGTAGCTCATTAGGCTTTCACTGGACTCCAGTTGCAGCCCTGGGAAATGCCTCCTCTTAAGTTACTAAGCTATTATCAGATAGGAGCCATTCTTAATCTCCTTGGCTTCCTTTTCAGGAGAGTGTGCCAAGTAGAGGTGGAGGAGAAAAGCCCAGGTCCAGTTACCTAACACACTTCGTATCCACTACGGACTCTGAGCATGTTATTTAGCTTCATACACAGATGTGCCCTTTTTTTTTTTCATTCTTTGTTTATGGGTGTTTTATGTGTATACCTGCATATATGTCTATGCACCATATGCCAGTCTGGTACTCAAAGAAGCCGGAAGAGGGCAACAGACTCCCAGGAACCAGAGTTACAAAGTTCTTAAGTGTTGAAGTATCTCTCCAGCCCCTTGATTTTATTAATTAAACCTGCTTAGCATAGATAATACATGACATATATGGGGAAAATGGTATCTATAAGGTATAGTTATTACACCAATGATGTTAAAATACAGGAAGAAAAGGCCTTAGAGCAGTGGTTCTCAACCTTCTTAATGCTACGACCCTTTAGTATAGTTCCTCATGTTGGTGACCCCAACCATAAAATTATCTTTATTGTTACTTCCTGACTGCAATTTTGTTACTGTTACAAACTGTAATATGAATATTTGATATGCAGGATATCTGATATGTGACCCCTGAGAAAGGGTTGTTGAACATCCCCATAAAGGGATCACTGCCCACAGGTTGAGAACCACTGCCTCAGAGAAAAAAGGAATAGGTGGGGGAGGGGGAGAGGCGGAGGTTGATTGGGTGATTACATGAGAGTATTCTGAACACATTTGTGATTGGATGATTAATTCTTACCAAACAAAGAGTTGATTTCTACAGAGTTCAGCCTCCTGCTAATTTTTAAAATGGCCGATCTAGAAGTAGTGGCACACACCTTAATTCTAGCATTTAATGAGGTGAGGCAGGCGAATCACTGTGAGTGCGAGGCCAGCCTGGTCTACAGAGAGAGTTCCAGGACAGTCAGGTCTACATAATGAGACCCTGTCTCAGAAACAAAGAAAACTGACCAAAGACAATGGGGAAAAGAAAGCTGTCCCAAGAATATAAAGCAGTCTGACCAAATTTAAGAACACGACCCTCATCAGTACAGATGGTTCTAGCTGGGGGCCAGAAGAAATGACGGTAATAACTCTTTTTGATGACCTATGAAAGCTGAAACCAAACTTGAGGAAGACAGCATACAGCTACAGCTTGACTACAAACCACTATGCAACTTGATTTCAGCAATGGAATTCAATCAACCCACTCATCCTTTATAGACCTTAAAAGAAAGGTAGAAACTTGCCATGTCTGCAGAAATTCAGAATACTACTACAATTTTTTTCACTCATTCTCATCTGAGTTATCAGGAAGGCTGTATTAAGTCTATTTTTCCTCAGATAGTAGAATATAAACACACAAGACCAAAAAAATTAAAAATAAAAAAGAAAGAAAACTGAAACAGAGTGTAAGAAAAGCTAACCCAGGGGACTGGAGAGATGGTTCGGGAGTTAAGAGCACATACTCATCTTGCAGACAACCTGAGTTGGGATAACTCACAACACATCTATAACTAGTTCCATAGGGATCCAACACCTCTGGCCTTCAAAGGCATTTATGCATACAAAGACATACATATAATTTTCTTTTTAAAATCTTTTTAAAAAGAAAAGAAAAGCTGGGCTGGAGAGATGAACTCTGTGGTTAAACACCTGTTGCTCTTGCAGAGGACACAGGTTTGGTTCCCATCAGCCACATCATAGCTCACAACCATCTGTAACTCTAGTTCCTGGTGATCCAAAAATCCTCTTCTGACTTCATTGGGCGCTGGGCATGCACAGGGTACACATACATATAAGCAGGCAAAACACCTATACACAAAGAATAAATCTTTAGAAAAAAGAAAATCTAATCCATTTGCTTTTATTAAATCAAATGTAAACTTCACATATATAATCAACTGGCAACTGCATAACTCCTCAGTTAGCAAGTGCTTCATTTTGGCAGGGTAATACACATGGCAGATGCTCACAGCTATTTGAATGAATAATCTCAAGGGACAATTGCCAGAGGAAGGCAAACAAAGCATCGCCATTAAAAAGGCCAGCATTGAAAACTGGAGGGAAGAAGGCTTCCTTGCCCCTGTGGAGCTACAAGAGGCACATCATTCATACATTCCTTCACTCAACAGAATGTGAGGCCCCTGTACAGCCAGGTACTCTTGTAGTCAGCATATGCAGTCAAAGTGTAAATCAGTTATTAAAAACTTTAGGACCCAAATCAAACACAGAACACAAACATCTTTTATGGGCTGGGGAGATGGTTCAATGGGCAAAACACTTGCCAGACAAGTGTAAGAATCTGAGTTCAAACCCTAGAACCCACATAAAGCCAGGTGGTAGCACACATCTATAATTCTTTGCCAAGATGGGAGACAGAGATAAGGGAATCCCCAGGTGTTTGTGGGCCACCTGATGTACATGGCAGCAGAAAACAAAGAGCCTGTTTCAAACAAGTTAGACTAGACAGTGAAGACCAACACCCAATGTTATCCTCTGACCTCATGTGTCTGCTGTAATATAGACACAGGCCTGCACTCAGATGGACAGACAGATACTTTTTAAAAGCATCTTTTGTGTAGCCCAACGTGTTGCAATAGTGTTTCTTAAACCAACTATGAAGTATATTTTATTGGGCTGAAGAGATGGCTCAGAAGTTAAGAATGCTCACTGCTCTTTCTGATGTACAGAGTTCAGATATATGCACCCACATCAGATGGTTCACAAACACCTGTAACTCCAACTCCAATGGATTCAACACTCCCTTCTTCCCTGTGTGAGCACCTGCACACACATGTGCATATATACATAAACACATACACACTGGCATAATAAATAAGCTATAAAGCACAAGGTATAATTTATATACTATGACACATATCTTAACATTCAATTGCAATTAATTTTTTAAATATTAATTTATTTATTATGTATACAGTATTCTGTCTGCGTGTATCCCTGCAGGCCAGAAGAGGACACCAGGTGTCATTACAGATGGTCATGAGCCACCATGTGGTTGCTGGGAATTGAACTCAAAACCTCTGGAAGCGCAGCCAGTGCTCTTAACCTCTGAGCCATCT
Organism: Mesocricetus auratus; assembly: GCF_017639785.1. Classification (NCBI taxonomy): domain Eukaryota; kingdom Metazoa; phylum Chordata; class Mammalia; order Rodentia; family Cricetidae; genus Mesocricetus; species Mesocricetus auratus. The sequence goes on along the minus strand of NW_024429194.1, from coordinate 83,712,309 downwards.
CTCCAGCCCCTGCAATTAATTTTTGATCAGCATACATTCTGTGCAACCATCACTATTTTTTAGAACTTGTTTTATGTGAGTAGGAGAGTATGTGTACACAGGTAGGTGCCCAAGAAAGCATCAGATCCCCTGGAGTTGGGAGTTACAGACAGCTGTGCTAGGAAAGGAGGAAATTGAGTTCTCTGGAGAGCAGCAAGTTCTCTTAGCTATGTAACCATCTCTTCAGCCCCAGAGCCATCACTCTGAATCAAGAGAAAGCATTCCCATCACCCAACATGTTTGTTTTGTTTTGTTTTGTTTTGCTAACAATCTTCCACAGCCACAAGCAACCTTTCCCAGCAAGACTGTGTGATGTGTACCAGTGCAAATGCACATGTATACATGTGTGTGTGCTTGTGCATGCCCAAAGTTGACATGAGGAGTCTTCCTCCATCACTCTCCATCCTGGGATCTTTGAGGCAGGGTCTCTTGAATGTATCTACAACTCACACACACAACTAATCTACCCAGCCAGCTTGCTCCAGGATGTCCTAACTCTGCCTTTCAAGTACTGGAACCACAGGCAGCTGCCACTCACTCAATTTACATGGGTTGTGGGAACCCAAATTCCAGTCCTCAAACTTGAGTAGCAAGCATTTTGTCCACTTTATCCCCAGCCCTCCTTGATCTAAACTTTTATCACTACATATCAGCTTTTCCTTTTCTGGGCCTTCACATACACGAGTTACCACAGTGTGCTCTCCTTACTGTCCACTTTCACGTGCGTTTTGGTTCATTTACATTACATGCACCAACAATTTGTTCCTTTGGGTTCTTCTTCTCAAATGTTTTGGCTATTACCAAAAAAATGTCTATGAACATTTACATGGCATTTTTGGTAAACCTATGTTTTAATTCCTCTTGGGTAGTAAACACCTAGGTACAGTATTGCTGAGTTGCATGGTATTTATGAATTTAACTTCATAAGAAAACAAAACCATTTCAAAAGTGACTGCACCATGTTTCCTGGTCCAGAGGCCTCCAGCTGCTGCTCATCCCCACCAGTGTTTGGTCTTTTGTGATTTTGGTTTTGCCTGCCTGTGTGTCTGGGTCCTCTGGAAGAGCAGCCAGTGCTCGTAACTATTGAACCATCTCTCCAGCCCCTTATTACACACGTACACGTACACACACACACACACACACACACACACACACACACACACACACACACAACTCTGTGGAGTTGTTCCTCTTTACTTGTATTCGGGTTCTGGGGATTAAACTTAGGTTTTCAGATCTCCAGGGCTACATGAGACCCCCTGACTCAAAAAAAAAAAAAATCAAAAGAAAGAAATCAAGAGAACCAATGATCAATCCAGTTCAAAAGAAGCCATTATAACGTAAGGAGTTCATAAGGATGTGGGCGTGTTTTTGGTTTGTTTGTTCTATGCAGTACTGGGGATTAAATTCAAGGCCTTGCATTAAGCAAGTGTTCTACCATTGTAGCAAATCCCCAGCGCTTGATTTTCAGAGATAGATCTTGCTATGTAGCTCAGACTGGCCCTGAACTTGAGACCTTCTTGAAATTAATTCCAAGTGCTGGGATGACAGGTAACTTGACAGTGAACTGTATCTGTTAGCTTGCTTAATAGCTCCCAATTACTCAAGCACACATTCAGGGTCCTGTGAACATACTCTGTAGATATAATTAACATCCATAATCAGCAGATACTTGTAAAGAAGACCAGCCTACACAACATGAATGGACTGGATTCAATTCACTAAAACGCCTAAGAGCAGAGCTGCTCAGTGTGGTGGCACACCTCTAAATGGACAGCACTGAGCAGTGTACACTAGCATCCAGGGGCTTTGACGGGAAGACAGGAAAACAGAAGTTCTGGTCCAGCCTGTGCTATACACCCTATCTAAAAAAACAAATAAATCAATTTTTAAAAGGCAAAACTTCAGATTCCTAGGAGAAATTCCACCTTTAGATGGCAGTGGCAATAGCCTTGTCTCCTGTCCTTCTCGACAGCCAAGTTTATGTCAGACTTGTTAAGCCAACCCTCATAATGACATAAACCAACCCCTGCCATAACCTTTTAGTAGATCTCTCTTACTGGTTCTGTTTCTCTGACTAAGGCTGGCTGATACATTTTGGTGCCTGCAAGTGAGATGCTACTGTAACAAATACTTAAAAATGTGCAAGTGTCTTTAGATTGGAAATGAAGAGGCTGGAAATATATTTAGAAGCATGAAAGAAAGGGTCCAAATTGCCTTAAACAGGCTGCTGACAGAAGTGCAGGCATGAAAGGTAAGGGCTCAGAAGCAAGCAAGCAGACACGCAGCAGAGGCAACGCACTGTTTCAGAGATATAAACATCCAACTGGGTGTGCCTTTAATCTCAGCACTCCTCAAGCAGAGACTGGCAGGTCTCTGTGAGTTCAAGGCCAGCCTGGTGTCCAAGGTGAGTTCCAGGCCAGCCAGAGTTACACGATGAGACTATATCTCAAAAAAAGTAAGACAGCAGAGGATATACACACCTCCACAACTGCATTCAGGTGAAAATACAACTGTTAAGAGTACCTTTAGTGGCCGGGTGTTAGTGGTGCACACCTTTAATCCCAGCACTTGGGAGGCAGAGGCAGGTGGATCTCTGTGAGTTCGAGACCAGCCTGGTCTACAGAGCGAGTTCCAGGACAGCCTCCAAAGCCACAGAGAATACCGTTAGTGGACTAAGAGGGAAATGAGGAGGGCGATATGTAGAGGAAGAAAGTACAGCTGACCTGTATTCTAACTCTGCATACAAAGTGAAACCTTCAAACACACAGAGACTTAGTGAGATTTCTGAGCAATGTGCTGAACGTGTAGCCTAGTTTCTTCTGACTACTTACAATACCACGAAGAGGAAAAATAAACGAATGACAGAAATGTTAAATGAAAAGCAGGTCTAAGGCTGGAGAGAGGGCTCAGGGTAAGAGAGCTTGCTCCTCCGGGTTCAGTTCCCCCAGCTACGGGCACCTCACGACTACCTATGACTCCAGCTCCAGGAGACATAATGCCCTCTTCTAGCCTCCAGAGGTACCTGCACACACATGGTACACACACACAGACACACAAACACACATACAAAATTAATCTTAAAGAAAGAAAACAGGACTTGATGATTTGAAAAATTCTCAGTTTATCTTGATCACAAAAGATGCTAAAATTAGGAGATTCACTATTAAGAAAGTATTTGATGAAGAAAAAACTATGGGCGTGGCTGAACAACCTTTTACTAGGGCTAAAGAACTGTGACTCATAGATTCCCTCAACCAACCCTAAGCAGAAGCTAAGAATAGAGATGAGATTATCCAGCAAGGCTCTATGGAGGACCCTCCTGACTAATAAGTATTTCTGAGATATACACAGGAGATCCACAAAGTTTCTAAGAATGCCTTATGAGCAGAAATACTGCAAGCTTGGACTTAAAGAACAATAAGGCATGGATTGCATATCAATGGTAATTACCTAGCATGTTGAGACCCCACGGATTCCACTACCAGCACTGGTGGCTATGAGAATTCTACATGGAAGAAACAAACTAATGTAACTACTCAAACCAATAGGGTTTATTTAAAGAGTACTTAATTCTCAGCTGGAGAGACAACTCAGTGGTTAAGAACACTGACTGTTCTCCTAGAGGACCTAAGTTCAATTCCCAGCACACACATGGCAGCTTACAACTGTTTGTAACTCCAGTTCTAGGGAATCCTACACCCTTACATACATGCAGGCAAAACATCAATTCACATAAAAATAAATTAGAACGAGTACTTAATTTTGTATTTATTATATTTGTGGTGTGGGGGTGTGTTTGTATGTGAGCACACACACATACCTCAGGACAAATGTGGAGGTCAGGGAACAACTTTCAGTAATCTGCTCTATTTTTGTGGGGGGGTTTTCGAGACAGGGTTTCCCTGTGTGGCTTTGGAGGCTGTCCTGGAACTCGCTCTGTAGACCAGGCTGGTCTTGAACTCACAGAGATCCTCCTGCCTCTGCCTCCCGAGGGCTGGGATTAAAGGCATGTGCCACCAATGCCCAACCTGCTTTCTTTCTCTACCATGTGGGTCTTCAAAGACCAAACTCACGTCATCAGACTTCGAGTGAGTGCCTTTACCCACTGGGTGGGCCATCTCTGTGGCCTAATGTCTTACAGTCAGGGTTTCTATTGCTGTGATCAAACACCATGGTCAAAACTGGGGAGGAAACAGTTTGTTCCACTTACACTTCCACATCACAGTTCATCATCAAAGGAAGTCAGGACAGGAACTCAAGCAGGCAGGAACCTGGTGGCAGGAGCTGATGCAGAGGCCATGAAGGAGTGCTGCTTACTGGCTGGCTCCTCATGGCTTGCTCAGCCTACTTTCTTACAGAGCACAGGACCACCAGCCCAGGATGGCAGCACCCACAATGGGCTGAGCCCTCACACATTAATCACCAATTGAGAAAATGCCCTACAGGCTTGCCAACAGCATGAGTTTATAGAGGCATTTCTTCAATCTAGGTTCCCTCCTCTCGGGTAACCATAGCTTGTGTCAGGTTGGCATAAAACAAGCCATCACACCCAGAAAAATAATTTTTTAAAAGATTTATTTATGCCAGGCGGTGGTGGCGCACACCTTTAATCCCAGCACTCGGGAGGCAGAGGCAGGCGGATCTCTGTGAGTTCGAGGCCAGGCTGGACCGACAGCCCCCAAAACAATACAGAGAAACCGGCTCATTAAAAAAAAAAAAAAAAAAGATTTATTATGTATACAGCATTCTGTCTGCATATATACCTACAGGCCAGAAGAGGGCACCAGATCTCATTACAGATGGTCATGAGCCACCATGTGGTTGCTGGGAATTGAACTCAGAACCTCTGGAAGAGTAGCCAGTGTTCTTAACCTCTGAGCCATCTCTCCATACCCCAGAAATTTTAAAAAAATATTTAGAGAGAGAGAGAGAGAGAGAGAGAGAGAGAGAGAGAGAGAGAGAGAGAGAGAGAGAGTGTGTGTGTGTGTGTGTGTGTGTGTGTGTGTGTAAGTTAGAACGTCTTGAGGGGTTGGGTTCTCTTTTACCATTGGGCTCTAGGAATGAAATTCAGGTCATCAGACTTGAAAGTAAGTGCCTTTATTTGTTGAGCCATCTAGTCAGTGCAAAGGGGAGGAAAGTGTGACATGGGTAAATCTTGAGGACATTATGCTAAGTGAAATATGACAACCTCAAGAGACAAATATCACATGCTTCTATAAATATGAGGTACATAAAGTAGTAAAAACCACAGCAACAGAGGCTGGAGAAAGGAATCAGTGGGTAAAAAGCACTTTCCATGCAAGCAGGAGGATGTGAGTTCAGACACCAATACTCACAGAAAATACTGTGTGCACATGTCTGTGACTCTGCAACGACTATGGTTATAGACAGAAGAACTGCTCGGGCTTGCTAGCAGCCAGCATCACTCCAGATACATTGATGGAAAGTGACAGAGCAGGACACATGACATCTTCCTCTGACCTCTGTATATGCACAGGCATGAGTACTTGTACAAACAAGTGTATATAACACACACACACACACACACACACACACACACACACCACAGGAACAAAAGGCGCTGCGAGAGTGGTTGCCAGGGCTGGAGAGAGATGAGAAAGGGGAGTTATTGTTAGTGAAGTGAATCTAGAGCTGTAATTCTGCAAGAACACTGGAGCTCAGAGATGGCAAATGATGATGGGCAGTTGCTATGCACCTACCACCACCAGTACACTAGAAAATGGATATGGTGGTGAATGTTAAATATATTAATATGTTTTAATTGCTTCTTAGCAATTATAAATTTGATATTAATAATACCAAATTTAGCCGGGCATTGGTGGCGCACGCCTTTAATCCCAGCACTCGGGAGGCAGAGGCAGGCGGATCTCTGTGAGTTCGAGGCCAGCCTGGTCTACAGAGCGAGTTCCAGGACAGCCTCCAAAGCCACAGAGAAACCCTGTCGCGAAAAAAAACAACAACAACAAAAAAAAAAAAAAAAACAAATTTACGCTGCTGTTTAACAGGGGAAAAACTCAATTCGCTGCAAGCATATACTACTCTTCAGGAAAAGTAGCTGGGCAGTGGTGACGCACACCTTTAGTCCTAGGACTCAGCAGGCAGATTCTGTGAGTTCTAGGACAGCCTGGTCTCTAGAGGGAGTTCCAGGACAACCTCCAAAGCAAAACAGAAAAACCCTGTCTCAAAAAAAAAAAAAAAAAGCAGCAGACACCACAGGCAAAGGGATAGTCTCTAGCCACAGAGAATTATTCCCAGACTTTGGAACCTACCAGTCAAGTTCCCTATCAGATCCTGAAAACATCTGAGGCCCCTGCATTTTCTCTTTCTCAGTATGGAAATGTTCCTAGCTGCTATGCTATGCCTACTACCCCTGTCCCAGAACAACAGATACCTTCCACCTTTTGGGGAGGACGTAATACATAATCGTGATAATGTCAAGTTGTATTTTGGGGGTCAGCAACATGACTCATCAAGTAAAAGTCCCTGCTGCAAAACCTGACAATCCAGGTTCAATCCCCAGGACCCACACAGTCAAAGGAGAGAGTCAGCTGCTGCAAACTGCCCTCTGACCTCCACATTTGCACCACAGCACATGCATGCACACACAAAACCTAATTCCTTTAAAAGAGTGACTGATTGATTATGTATACAGTGCTCTGCCTGCAGGCCAGAAGAGGGCACCAGATCTTATTAAGGATGGTTGTGAGCCACCATATGGTTGCTGGGAATTGAACACAGGACCTCTGGAAGAGCAGCCAGTGCTCTTGAAGTCTGAGCCATCTCTCCAGCCCCAGGAAGGATTCTTATAACTCTGAATACTTCGTTTCTCTTTCTGGTTTTCTTACTATTTGTACACTATTCTCACCTTGTCTACCACCAATTTTTGTTTGTTTCATTTTGGTTTTTTATTTGTTTTTCAAGACAGGGTTTCTCTGTGTAGCCTTGGCTGTCCTGTAACTTATTCCATAGACCAGGTTGGCTTAGAACTCAGAGATAAACCTCTCTGCCTCCCGAGTGCTAGGATTAAAGGCGTGCGCCACCACCGCCCAGCAGCTCCAATCTTTTATATATGAAAATTCAAATAACAACATGATAGATTGGCAAGGAGACATGTTGAAGGGCATGGAAGCCATAGGAAAGATATTTAGGACTTTGCCCTTTAAGCCAAAGGAGACAGATCAGAAAAGGGAGTTTCGCTGTCTGTTGAATGTTTACTGAGCACCTACTAAGCGGCATGCCAACCACTATGCTGAAGCTGGGCATACAGCAGCAGGAAGAGACAGCTTCAGTCCCTAACATCAACAAAGCTTATGGAAAGGGAAGACAGAAGTAACTGTGCAAAGGGTTGAGGATGGTAACACGGTTGGCAAAGTACTTGACTCAAAAGTGTGAGGACCTGAGTTCAAGCCACAGAACTCATGTAAAAAACTGGGCATAGTGGCCCATACCTGCAATCCTAGCAGTGTGGACATGGGATGCAGAGAGAGGCAAATTCCTGAAAGCGCACTGGCCAGCTAGTGTAGCCTACTCGGCAAAGTTCCGACCAATGAGAGACTGTGGAAAACAAAAGAAGGAAGGTACCTGTGGGCTATTCTTGGCTGTCAACTCGACAACACCTGGCATTAACTAAAATCTAAGTGGCTGGGTACGCCTGTGAGGGAGTTTTCTTGAATCACTTGAAGAAGGAAGGCCCGCCTCTAACCTAGGTCTTCTGAGGTGGGGAGCTCCACCTTTATCTGGGCCACATCTGCAGGCAGCCTCTGTAAAGGACATGGGGAAGAAACCTCTCTTCCCGCTTGCTCTGAGCCATCCTATGAGAAAATGGACTTTCAAAACAATTAGCTCTCTTGTCCATGACCACAGAGCAGTGAACAGCAGAGCCAGGACAGAAAACAGGTGCATCTAATCCCAAACTGATGATGGGGAAGCGTGCTATGCAGAAAAGGGGCAAAAGCAAAGAGAATGCTAACTTTTGAGAACTTCTGCTCTAGGAAGAGCTTTCTAAGTTTCTGCACTCACTTAACGAAGGTGAATGTTGGAGAGCATTCAAAAATCCCTTAACACTCTCCAAATAGGACAAAAGGTTAGACTATAATTAACTCGGTTTTATTTAGGCACCCAACAGGTTACTAGACATGTTGAAAATAAAATGCCATGGATAGCTTGTCCAAATTGTCAAAGTTATGCCCAGTTTTCAAACACTTTGTTTCTGCAGGTTCATGTGCAGAATCAGTTTTTAGGTAAATGATAGAATAAAAAAAGACTCATAATTGTGCCACAGCATTTCTGGTTTAGGATAATCACTTGATTCAATGTACAAATACCATGACAGGCACAAAATGAAGCATACCATCCTTTGAACCTCTATTAAAATTTATTTCATTTCAAATCATGAATACATGTTTACATTTTCTTCTACTCCCATTCCAGGCTACCTCATCCTTGTCACTTTAAAAAAAAGTCTGAGCAGAAACAGCAGTAACAGTATGAACAGGTCACTGAATTTATAAAACACAGCACCCCTGCTTTCAACTCCCTTACCTTCAGGTACAACTCTGCAGAGATCCAAAGTATGAAGCCACAAATGGAACTTATACCCAGAGGCTGGGGCAGGAAAACAGTGAGTTCAAGGCCAGACCAGGCTAGCAATATTCTGTCCCAGTCAATCAATAAAAGTGAAAAATACAATATAGATGGTTGTGGTGACATACAACTTTAATCCCAGCATTCAGGAAGCAGAGGAAGCCTGATCTCTGTGAGTTCAGGCTAGCCTGATCTACATCATGAGTTCCAGGACAGTCAAAGCTACGTAGACCCTGTCTCAAAAAAGAGAGAGAGAGAAAGAAAGAAAGGAGGGGGGAAGAATGTAATATATATACTTGAATGAAGCCTCCAGAATAGAAGCTTTAGTTAAGAAACAGTAATTATCACTTAAGTCAGTAGTTTAAAAGAAAACAACACATTTTGATATCTAAATTCTTGCCTCACCTCTTTTTTTACTTCTGAGTCTCAGGTAGCCCATGTTGGCCTCTAACCCCAGTACTGGGGGATTATATGTATGTGACACCAAATTTGGGGTTGAACCCAAGGATTTGTGCATGCCAGGAAAACACTCTACTAACTGAAGTACATTCCTAGTTCCTCACTTCTACTTTGTAAAAGAAAGACAGCGTACGTATGGTAAACTCAAAAGTACTTCACACTTCACTGGACATAGTTCAATGGGACAGCACTTGTCCAGCACGTACTAACTTTAGATCTAACCCCCATCACTGGAAACAAGACTACCTAAAAGAATATTCATTATATTACTCCATATAAAATCAAGAGCCAAGAATGATGGCTCAAGTCTGCATTATCATCATTTGGGAGGCTGAGACGGGAGGACTGTCAGGAGTCCTAGATCAGCCAGGGCTACCCAATAAAAGCTTCAGGCCAGCCTGGCCTATTGTGATAGACCCTATCTCAAAAAGTTTTTAAAGTTGTCAAAATCTGGACTTCTGCTAGGTATTGGTGTTGCATACCTTTATCCCAGGACTCAGGAGGCAGACATGGGGCGGATCTCTGTGAGTTCAAGGCCAGCCTGGTCTACAGAACCAGTTCCAGACAGACTTCAAAGCAATACAAAGAAAAACCCCATCTAAAAAAAAAAATCTGGCCGGGCGTTGGTGGCGCACGCCTTTAATCCCAGCACTCGGGAAGCAGATCTCTGTGAGTTCGAGGCCAGCCTGGTCTACAAAGTGAGTTCCAGGACAGCCTCCAAAGCTACAGAGAAACCCTGTCTCAAAAAAACCAAAAACAAAAATCTGGACTTCAGATATAGCTTAATGGTAGGACTTTTGCCTAGTATGTACCTTGGGCCCAATCCTCAGTACAACAAAGGGAAAAACCTAACATGTCAAGCATCATGACACCAAAGGCAATGTGGTCTATCCTAAAGTATGAGAAGAAGATAACCTTCCAAGTTCCTGTGGATTTTTGTGGTAGTGAAAACATGTACAAACCAACCATGACTGAGAGACCCTGGCATTGCTTACACAATTTACAATTAAAAAGACACTGAAACACTGACAAAAAAATTCTAAAAATTTGGACATTATAGTATGCCCTTATTTGGTTAAGTATTTATTGAGCAATTTATGATGTGAAGTTCCTTGTACAGTTCTCCGCTGCAGGAATGGCAACAAAACACATATAAGGAGTACAAACAAGAGTACTGTGAAAGTTGTAACACCTTCACTATTGTCACAAAGACTCCTCATTCTGCCACTTCCCACTAATTATGCAAAAGACTGCACAGAAACATTCAGGAGGCACAAAGCAGGGCAGCTAGTACACATTACCATAGGAAACCAGCTCATTTAATTCAGACGAACGCAATCCAAATACTGACTGTGACCTTACTGGGTTTGTTCCTCTCTAAGCAGTGCCTACCACTTACGTCACAGAGCTGCCGCTGAGAACGGATGAGGCAGGCACACTGTCTGTCACACAACCTAACAGTAGTTGTTCAACTTTAACTGTAATTTTATTGGCTACTGGATGTTGGAGAGTCAGCATATTATACCTACTATGATTTAATTATTTATAGTGGGGCAAAAATGTTTCAAAAAATCAAAGTCACCCTAATAAACTTAAAATGACAACATCACACCTACGTTCAAATTCAGTTATCAAACTGAAGGTACACTCCAGATTTCAAAATGAACTATCCAAAGCTGAGCATGGAGGCAAACATCTGTAACCCCAGCACCTGGAATGAATAGATAGGAATTCAAGGCTAGACTCAGCTACATTTTAACTCCAAGGCCACTAGAAAGTTAAAAATAAAAAAAATTTAAAAATCCAACTACTCCGGGCTGGACCGACAGCCTCCAAAACAATACAGAGAAACCCTGTCTCATTAAAAAAAAAAAAATCCAAAAATCCAACTACTCTTCATCAGGTCTCACTTGCAAAGGGGGTTTCTAACTGTATAATATTAAGAGTGAGGGCCCAGCGTTGGTGGCGCACACCTTTAATCCCAGCACTCAAGAGGCAGAGGCAGGTGGATCTCTGTGAGTTCAAGGCCAGCCTGCTCTACAAATCGAGTTCCAGGACAGCCTCCAAAACAATACAGAGAAACCCTGCCTTGAAAAACCAAAAAAAAAAAAAAAAAAAAAAAAGTGAGGAGTGAGGAGTAACAAATCAACACAACACAACAAATAAAAATAAGATACTTACAGAAAAGAAAAATGACTTCACAACACTCCTTCCAAGGACTGGACAGCGCTCTCATCACAGCTATGCAAGTAGGCCTTAACCATGGTGTGGAAGAGGCCCAGACTCAGTCACTAGACTCTCAAATCATTTCATGTGAGAAGCTACACGGTGAGAAAGTTGAACTTCAACAACCAAGCTACAGAATTTTTAATTTTTTTTTTTTTTTTTTTTTTGGTTTTACGAGACAGGGTTTCTCTGTATTGTTTTGGAGGCTATCGGTCCAGCCTGGCCTCGAACTCACAGAAATCCGCCTGCCTCTGCCTCCCGAGTGCTGGGACTAAAGGCGTGCGCCACCACTGCCCGGCCCAAACTACAGAATTAAGATCACTTCCAGCAATGAGTCCCCTCACAGCACTCTGGCAAGTCACTTAGAGTTCTGCTTTAACACCTGCAGAAACTGAATCTAATTATCTTCCCTCTTTAGACACAACAGAGTTAAGGATCCAGGTAGTTTTTACCAGGTGTGGTGGTACATGCCTATAACACCTATGATCTCAGCATTTGGAAGGTAGAAGCAGGAAGACCACCTTGTCACATTAAAGAGTCTGTCCAATTGACAAGAAACAGACCCACATTTTCCGGACAGACAAAAAAACCTATCTTTGTGCTTTAAAGACCCAGAAAGTGTAATCCATTTCTATTTCCATAGGTTAGTTTCATCCTGAGGCAACCTATGGAAAAGGACTAATGTCTGTGAAGAGTTTGTCCCAACTTGTGGGTGTCACACTACCTGTTCTTTCCTCTCCAAAATTTCTACACTCCAGACTGGAAGCTCCTTTTTATTTTAACTTCCTGTACCTTTAAAATCCTCTCAAATTAACCTCTGCAGAAGAATTGGCCACACCTGTTCTCATTCTAGGTACTTTCACCTCTAATTTTCTTCATAGCAGCTCTACGTACTACATCTGGCTAAACCCATTCTGCAGAACGATGACTCAGCCATTCAAAGGACAATGTAAGAAGCCAGACACCCTTAGCAAGCAACTGTGCTCATGGTTTAACTGTGCAGTTAGCCTTGATAAAGCTGCTGGAAGTGGCTGTGCGCTGTACACCCATAGCCCCACACTCAGGAGGAGAAGCAACAGGCTCACGAGAAGAGTTCAGAGTCAACCTGGGCTACACACTGACTTCCAGCACAAGACCCCATTTCAAAAATAAACAAACTAGCACACACTCTACAAAATCAAAGTATCTAGACTATGGGGGGGGGTGAGCACAGCAAGACGGTGCAACAGGTAAAAACATCTACCACCGAGGCTTGACAACCTGGGTGCAAGCTCCAGGATCCACATGGTAGAAAAAAAAACAACTCCTGCAAGTTGTCCCTGCCCCATCCCCCCACCAGACACACACAGATGAAGAGAAAAAGAATTGCCTGGATTACATAGGTGAACTAGAAAAAACAAACTGAAGCACCAATGACTGACATTTAAATGCCTCTTTCTGAATAAAGAACCTTCCTACAGTCCTTCATTCATTTCTGACCCCAACTTCATGCACCATGTCAATATATATGCCACTGCAAAAAAACAATAACCATGAATCACAGCAATAGGCATGGAAAGTTGTTCTGAAGAGCTTACACTTCTTTAAATATCATTTTAGCAATATACAGTGGATACTACCTTCATCCCATTTTACTGCTAATGAGTCAGAGCCAGGAGTAGAACCACACCACCCCAGCCCAGACAGCCTGACTCTCGTATTTACAGTAACTACCAACACTCTATAGCTACCCGTCTATCATTCTGATAACTTATCATTTTCTCCAGTATCAGAAAAATGACTCCACCTCACTTTACAGAGAATACCAAATATTTGCCCTTAATGTTAGTGGTAAGAGACTACTTAAACGTCCCACATATGCTGAGGGTGTAGTGCAATGGGATAGCACTCAGCTAGCAGGCATAAGGCTCTGGGTTCAAATCACAGCATCTCAGAAGCCTTACCTGGCATTTCTTACCTCATCCCTTCCCACAACATGCAGGAAAAGGTTACTAGTGAAACATAATATGTGACTTCTAAAGCTACATCATAAACCCAGGAGGGCGTTCAGTCAGCTTTGTGGAATTGAGCCATCCCTCTAAACAGCCTGCACCACGCTGCCAGCTCCAGGGGGCCGCCATGGCTATCTTAAACACCTGCCTTGTTATCTCAGCTTTCGTTTTTGAGACAGGACCTTATGTAGCTGAGGATGATCTTGAAACCCTGATGCTCCTTCCTCTACCTCCCAAGTACTGCCACTACAGGTGTGCACCACCATGCTGTCTATATGGTGCTGGGGATAAAGCTCAAAGTTGCATGCAACCCAGGTAATCACTCTACCAACTGAGCTCTATGTGCAGCCCTTAACACTAACTCTGGAGGGAATAGATTACACAGAAATAGACAGAAACACATTCGTTCTCCAGAACTGTACACCCCTTAAGCACAGTGACTAGTTGATTTTCTTGCATAGCTGGTTGGGGATTTTATTGTTTTGTGGTTTGTTTGCTTGTTTTTAACATGCATGCACATGTGAATGTGGTATGTACATATGTATGAGGGTGCCCAAGTATGCATATCGAAGACCAGAGAATGGTGTCTGAGATCGACTACTGCTCTCTGACTTATTCCTTTGAGGCAATATCTCTCCTGGAACATTACTTTTAAAAAAATATTTTATTTATTATGTATAGTGTTCGGCCTGCATGTATGCCAGCACACCAGAAGAGGGCATCAGATCTCATTACAGAGGGTTGTGAGCCATCATGTGGTTGCTGGGAATTGAACTCAAGACCTCTGAAAGAGCAGTCAGTGCTCTTAACCTCTGAGCCATCTCTCAAGTCAGTCCCATGCTTTCTTTTGAAACAAGGGCTCTTAACAGCTGAGCCACCATCATCTTGTTGTTTTCTTGATACAAGCTGGCCTTGAATTCTCATCTTCCCAAGTCAGTTTCCTGAGTTACGGGATTACAAAGGCAAGCCGCCATGCCATGCCCGCAAGTTTCCTTCATTTTCAGACTCCATTAAAATCTATCAGTATATACAGTGACCACTTTCCATCCAATGGACATCCATTTGTAAGTCATGCCTTATGCTTACACCACTTCATCCACAGTCTATCAATGTCCTTTTTTTTTTTTCAAAGATTTTTCTAAGTAAAACCTAACTGAAACCCTGGCACAGTGATATACATCTTTAATCCCAGCACTCAGGAGAGACACTGACAGGCAGAGCTCTGTGAGTTTGGGGCCACCCTGGACTACAAAGCCAGCTCCAGGACAGCCAGAGTTACACAGAGAAACCCTGTCTCAAAAAAAAAAAAAAAAAAAAAAAAAAGGAGGTGGTGGTGCACGCCTTTAATCCCAACACTCAGAAGGCAGAGGCAAGTGGATCTCTATGAGTTTGAGGACAGCCTGGTCTACAAAGCAAGTTCCACGACAGGCTCCAAAGCTACACAGAGAAACCCTGTCTCGAAAAACCAAAAAAAAAAAAAAAAAAAACCAACTGAAGTATTTTCTCAGGCAAGGCAGGAAACAAAATGTTCCATGTGTCAACCAGCTCCAACTTTCATCCCAAACAGCAAACACACACACATTCTATACAGAATAAATATTTAATTCATGTTAATTTTATATTCAACAAGTATTTGCTGAGCATCTACTATGTCCCAAGAAGGGCCTTTGAAGCTGGGAACAAAGGAAAGAAGTGGAGCATGCCGGGTACCTGTGCCCATTTATCAGGAACCTAATGTAAAAGGATGGCATTCGCCTCGTTCAAAGCCCATCCTGGGCAACACAGCAAGACTTTTCCCAAGGGGAAGAAAGACACTGGACATGGTGGCTCACACCTATAATTCTAGCACTTAGGGGGCTAGGGGGGACTACCTACCCTAAGTTCTAGGCTCCATGGTAAGTTCCAGGCCAACCTGGGCTACAGAAGAAAATCTGTCTCAAAAAAACAAGGGGCCAGTAGAGTGCACTTACAAGCATGACGCTGTGTGTTCAAACACCAGCCCGGGGCCAGGAGGGGCAGGGGGGCACACAACTCGCTGACCTAATGCCTATCATGCAGTGGGCATCAGAGAAGTTATAGTGTTTAGTTCCGTCCCTCCTCCCCAAGGGCTCACAACTGCCTTCAGAATATTTATCAGAAACTCGAGCTCAATGTCTTCTATCTGGAATGGTCTTTATCTCTTTCAGTGGAATTAAGATGCACCTCAAATACCATCTTCTCTTGAAGTTTTCCCTTCAATCCAATTAAGAACAAAACAAAACAAAACAAGACTGCCTAACAGTCTCCTACAATTCTGGGTTTGCACCTAGACTTTATTTCACCTTATTACGACCATCTGTCACTTTCCGCCTCTGTAGGCCCCTCAAGGCCAGGTACCACCTTTCATTTATCTTGTTCGAAGCTCAGAAAAACACCTGGCACATTACAGGCCTGGAACAAAAGTCTGCGGAATGAGTAAATGAAGTCATTACTTAAGAAGTACTCATAATTACTACTGGGTGACCAAAATTTTATGGTTTTGCCCTTTATGGGCTGAGATCCTGTTTTTTATTTTTTTTTAATCCCTCCCTCACAGGATTTGGCAGAGTATTAAGGACATGGAAAATCTGCAATAAATATTTTTGGATGAAGGGAGACACATTGCACTTCTATCATTACACGTTACACTTCTATCTCTCACAATTTAACTTGAAATAAAAAAATTTACCCTAGTGAATATGGCTTTGTAAAGCCTTGTTAAACAGGACACTTATTAAAAGTGCTGGCAAAGAAGGGAACAAAACGCTAGCCCAGGACCACAGACATTTTTTTCTTTGGATGTCTCTATGAAGAAAGTAGTTTGCTTCTAAGGTGCACACCTTTAATAACAACACTCAGAAAGCAGAAGCAGATAGAAATCTGTGAATTCAAGGCCAGCCTGGTCTACTTGGCAAGTTCAAGCCCTTTGATTTGCTATGAAAAAAGCAAACACCGTTAGATGAAACTGAGTTTAATAACTTTCAGGCAAGGGTTCCCCTCCCTACAGTGATGGGGCTATGGGCCAGTTGGCTGTACCACTTCACCCCTGGAAGGCAGCTGATTTTCAACAATAAAACTGCATAACTGATTTTTTTTTTTTGGTGGAAGGGGGCTTCTAAACTAATGCACTCAAGTTTCACTTCTTGAACATAAAGCCTTTAGCTTCAGCCCTCAAAAACTTGCAATGTGGGATCGTTCCAGACACCTTATGGATTTAAAAACTATGTAAACCCATGAAGCATAGGTGTAATCGCATCATATTTAAGTAATGAGGTTCACATTCTTGTCTGCACACACTTCCTGCCAAGTACAAGCAGGCAAGCAGTAAACTGGCCACCAATCTGTCCTTTAGTTATGTCATGTAACAAAGAGAAATCCTGACAAAGACAAGCTGTGCTGGTACTTACACACCTACCCAGTAGTTCTCCACATCAGAACACTGGTCATCCCTTGGACCCTTTGTATGTGTTGAACATCGTGTCCAACGTCTTATGTGAATTCTTTCGTTTACCATCTACATTCCAATGTAATAGGTACTGCTATTTCCACTTTCCAGATGAGAAAACAGGGGCCCCAGATTACCTATCTAAAACGCGGTCTAGATAACCTAACTGGAAAGGCTCCAGCACTAAACACTCTATAGTATTAGTGCTTTCTTATGGAGCGGGGAGGGCAGAGGTCATCATCAAAGGTACGTACTCGTACACAACACACACACACACTCACACGATGGACACTACTTTGGCGGTCAAGTTTCAAATCTGCAAAGCCCTGCAGACCCGGAGGCACCCAGGCTGCTATACGGTCTTCAGGTCTTCCGATCCAGGTGAACCTCCTTGCCGTGAGAAGCCTGAGGATTTCCCCTGGATCCTTCGGGCTTGCATAAGGGCCGGGAGAAAGCGCCAGACCGGTCCAAGCAGATTGCACACACCCGGGGAGCAGCCAGGGCGGGAACCTAGGCTGCTCCCTAGCAAGCGCAGCCTCCAGGTACAGCGTACAGCGTGCAAGGCGGTGCACAGGTGCACGGTCGCACCCGACTGCCCGGCCGAGTGACCAGGGCTTTACGACCCCAGCCCCGAGGGAAAGGGCGGAGGACTAGAGGACCGCAGGAGGCAGTCCCGGGCTCGGAGCCCACAGCACCCGGCCCGCCCAGGGCGCTCACCGAGGGGTCGCAGGGAGAAAGGATGCTCGCGCCGGGCGGGGCGGGGCCAGTGGGGGAGGGGGCCGCTGCCCGAACTCTCACTCACCGCCTCGTTCGCCTCCCGGCCCGGGCTCCGCGGCTCGCCCCGCTCCGGTGCCAGCCGCTCGCGTCTCCTCCCGAGACTCAGGGACCGGTCAGGGTGCACGAAGATGGGGAGACGTCGGCGCGAGCCGAGGGAACGTGTCGAGCAAGAACGAGGGGGTGGGGAAGGTGGGACGGTGGCTCGGGCCGCCGGGAACACCTCAGACACGACCGCCGCCGGCTCCACTCAGCCACGGAAGCTGCGGGCCCTCCCACCACACCGGGTCCCGCCTCCGCACCCCCCGCCGGAGAGCGACGGCCGTGCTGGCCAATCAGAAGCCTAGCGCAGTCAGGGCTCGCCCGTCTAAGGGGGCGTTCGCAGAAGGAAGAGGAACGAGGAAGGCTAGTACGGCGGCGCGACTTCCTGTGAGTGACAGCACACGACAGCCAATCGACAGCTGCACGATGACTTCATCGCTGAGGGAAGTCTGGAACTGGCGGAGCTGCGGCCAGGAGGTGGGAGGAGGTCGGGGCTGAGCCGGGGGCGGAGTCTGGGTCTTAAAGAGACCCGTAGCCCATTTGATCACTCTGTCAACGAAAGGGTGACCGTGAAGCTACCCAGGGTTCGGTGCCCAGTCGGGAGCTTTTGGAATAGTCCTTCAGCCTCCGTCTCGGTCCTTTTTCCGGTTGTCTTTGCTCCGCGGGGACTCCCAGATCGATTATTTCACATTCACGCTTCCGAAAGGAGACAATAAATAATTCCGCTCTGGCTTGAAGCCTTGATTTCCGTCATGCCTCCGCCCCACCGTGGCCCACCTCCTTCTTTCTCTGAATCATTTCTCCTATGGTAAAAGGATACTGACAACTACCGGCCTAGAATGTTGAGACCATTAACAGCGAAAGAGCTTGAAGCTGGAGGAAAAGGATTGAATGAACCAAAGAGTTCTGAGTGGCTCTTCCAACTTTAAAATTCTGAACTGCTTGTGTGTAGCCAAAAAGTGTGTGATGTGTGTGACAGTGTAC
The DNA here is from genome assembly GCF_017639785.1 of Mesocricetus auratus. NCBI lineage: Eukaryota > Metazoa > Chordata > Mammalia > Rodentia > Cricetidae > Mesocricetus > Mesocricetus auratus. The sequence goes on along the minus strand of NW_024429194.1, from coordinate 83,693,724 downwards.
ATAACTCCGACTTTCAAAGAGATTGTTGACTGTAGCCATGCAAGACCCACCCTGTCAAGTTGCTAAGAGCCACTATGAAGGCAGACCCCTTTCTGGCACACCCCCCACCCTCCCAAACAAAGGGAGAGACGCTAAAAAGGAAAAATAATTCGGACTTGGGCATGGTGTTTCAGGAACACTTTCCCTAGGAAGATATAAACAAACGTCTACCTCTCCTTTTTGGGCACCTACAATTGGATAAACCGGACTGCTATTTCCCCAGAGTCCAACCTGGGAAACCAATGGGTTTATTTGACTTGCTTAGGAACGTGGCTGACCCTCAAAGCAGCGGAGCCACCAAAAGGTTGAACCCCAGCAAGGTTGCTGACATCCCCATAGCTGCACGTATGGAGTGCACAGTCCAGTTAACTTCACAGTCTACATGCTCTGGCCAGGTCACAAGACCTCTAGCAGGTTGGGGTAGAGTTACATACAGCTAAGCTGACGGATGCAGCAGGGAGTAGTTGGGATCCAGTGAGGGTCCAGGGGCTCCCCCCACACCCCTCTTTCAATGCAGGAGCATCAGCAGTCAACAAGTCCAATCTTCAGGGTCTCTGGTAGCTTTGGAGGACAGTGCCACAGGACACAGGGAAAGGGAAGGGAGGCACTTTCCCCAGAGGTTTTGGGAAACAGTCACCCAGGACGCAGAAGAGGAGGAACACAAGAAGAAGCAGCTCATGGGGGCACCCTTGTAGATTCTGGAAAGCGCTGTGACTGTACGGGGACAATTCACGTCACATCTCAGAGGCAAGCATTCTGTCGGCCCTGAGTAATTCCCAATTATTCATCTCTTAAGTCAGCCTGAAGTTCAGTACCGGGTGTCTCATCACAGAACCGTGGAGGAAGGCCAGATCCTGTGGTCCCTTAGTCACGTCCTCCCTCCCAAGAGTTAAAAAACAAATCCCACAAAAGCCCTAATAAAGTTATATATTCAACAAACATATACACTATATAACTTACGTAGTTATTACTTGAATTATTAATTATCAGTTACATTTTAAGAATATATAAAATGCCAGCACTCAGGAGGCAGAGGCAGGCGGATCTCTGTGAGTTCGAGGCCGGGCTGGACCAACAGCCTCCAAAACAATATGGAGAAACCCTGTCTCATAAAACCAATATATATATATAGATAGATCTCATGTAGCCCAGACTGTCTTCTATTTTGCGCTACAGTCAAGGATGACTTCGAGCTCCTGATCCTCCTGCTTTCACCTCCCAGAAACTGGGATTATGAGCATGGATCACCTGGCTCAAAAAGTACCTCCTTGAGTAAGACACCGAGGGGTAAGACAGACGAGATTAGGTAAACCATAGCCTTGGGGTACCTAGGCTACGCCAGGAGAAGCTGAGGCAATGCTGAGACTTTAACACCAGGCTGGGTCATAACTAACAGACGATGCCAAAGCACCCTCAGAGGAGAAAGTCCTACAGCCTGGAACTATTGGGGTGGGGAAGATTACCCCAAGATAAGACCAGGGCAGGGCGCTCTGGCTATTGTCCACAACCATGGTGAAAAGGAAGCAAAAGTGCGTGTCTTAGTTATGGGAAGAATGATACGCCCATTCATAGCTGCCTGCAAGGCAGCTCCTTAGACCTGGAAAGACAGCCCCAAGGCTATGGTTTACCTAATCTCGTCTGCCTTACCCTTCGGTGTCTTACTCAAGGTCTAAGTCCACCACCCCACAGATGAGTCTTCTAGGAACAACCTAAACTGTATATTGCATATATTTGTATGTATGTATACATTCAAAGGGCTGTTTTTGTTGTTGTTGTTGTTGTTTTGGTTTTTCCAGAGAGGATTTCTCTGTATTGTTTTGGAGTCTGTCCTGGAACTCGCTCTCTAGACCAGGCTGGCCTCGAACTCACAGAGATCCACCTGCCTCTGCCTCCCCAGTGCTGGCATTAAAGGCGTGCACCACAAACACCAGGATAGGGCTGTATTTTTTATATTTATTTAATGCACAAGGGTGTTTTGCCTGCATGTTTGTCTCTGCACTATATTTCTGTCTGATGCCCACAGAGACCAGAAGAGGGTATCAGATCCTCTGGAACTGAAGTTATAGATGGTTGGTGAGTCGCTACATCCGTGCTGAGAACTGAACTCAGGCCCTCTGGAAGATCAACCTGTGCTCTTAACCTCTGAGCCATCTTTCCAACCCCCTGTTGTATGTCTTATCCATATTCTGTTTCTGTCTGATCTCTGACCTTGCCTCTACCTAATGCTATCCTTTGAAACTGCACAGAACAGGGCGCTAGAAAGATAGTGCAGTGGTTAAGAGCACATACTGCTCTTGTGGAGGACCCGAGTTTGGTTTTAGCTCCCACACAGGTCTATAACTCCCGCTCCAGGGGATCCACTGCCTCCAACCTCTACCAGCACTGACACATACATACACATACATACCCCAACACAGACAGACACATGTAATTGAAAATTATTAAATTTTTTGTGTGTATGGTGTTTGATATGCTTATATTTCTTGATACCACATGTGTGCCTTATGCTTACAGAAGCTAGAAGGGGACATTGGATCCCCTGGAACTGGAGTTACAGATGTTTGTCAGCTGCTATGTATGGACTGGGACTCAAACCTGGGTCCTCTGGAAGAGCAGTCAGTGCTTTTAAGCCCTGTGCCATCTCTCCAGACCTTAAAAAAAAAAACTCAGCCAGGAGATGGTGGCACACACCTTTAATTGCAGCACTCAGGAGGCAGAAGCAGGCAGATCTCTGTGAGTTTGTGGCCAACCTAGTCTACAGATCGAGTTTCAGGCCAGCAAGTGCTATACAGTCTTGAACAAAAGAACAACTGCACAGGATGTGTTTAATTGTACTTCGCTCTTTCCCAGTTTCTCCCCACCACCACCACCTCCACCGACAGGGTTTCTCTGTGTAGCTTTGGAGGCTGTCCTGGGACTCACTCAGCAGACCAGGCTGGTCTCAAACTCACAGAGATCCACCTGCCTCTGTCTCCTGAGTGCTGGGATTAAAGGCGTGCGCCACCACTGCCCAGTTTATTATGTTCTTTTATTCTTTTTCTTTCCCACTTTCTAACTGTCCCCAAAGCAATGGGGATAGTGTCTCTTTTCTTGCTATTCTTCCTCAAATGACAATTCCCATGTGGCCTATTGACTTCAAGTGGACTTTCTTCCTTTTTCAGGATCTTTGGGTGACATGTATCATCTGTGTCCTTACAATAGACACTCTCTCTTTCCTGGCAAGGAAACCTGAATGTCCTCTGGGAAACACTCTTCCCTACGATTCATCCCTATACTGTCATAGGAGTGGCTTCCTTACTCACATCCCAGGATGAGCCTCTGCCCCATCCTGACCAGCCACTGCATTGTTTACTGCTACAACCACCACCACACTTCTCCCGTCACCGACAGTCACCACCACCGTCAGCGTCAGCACGGTTAGGAAAGTCACAGGACCCAAGAGAATCCAATCAGAATGAGTCCTGAGACTTCTGTTCACCTACTGGAATGGAAATGTTTTCTTTGCTGCATAGGGCTCCTGAACTGTCTGGCTTTCATGTACAATAAATCGTCAGCAAGAATCACATGGACAATAAAACCAAATAAAAGCAAACAGAGGGCTAGGGATATAACACATTGGTAGAGCACTTGCCTACCATACTCATGACCCTGAGTTCCAACACTCACACAGTCACAGAGACAGGCTGGGAGACATAAAAGCTAAACAATTGAGCCAGGAATGAAGGTCACATCAGGTAATGACCCTGAGAACCTAGATCTAATTACTTAATTGGCTGTCCGATTTCTACGTGTCTTGAGTCATTAGAAACGGAACATTTAGGGTTTGGGGTATAGTTGAGTTGGTACAGGCCTTGCCTACCATGTATAAAGCCTCAGATCCGCTCTCCACGACTGCCTAAAACCAGGCACATGTCGCATGCCTCTAATCTGAGCACTTGAGGGGTAGAAGCCAGAGGTCAGAGGTTTATGATCATCCTTGGCTACATAGACAGTTTGAGGCCATCCTGGGCTACATGAAACACTGGTTCAGAAAGAAGGGAAGAAAGAGAGAGAGAGACAGAGACAGACAGACAGAGAGAGAGAGAGAGAGAGAGAGAGAGAGAGAGAGAGAGAGAGAGAGAGAGGGAGGGAGGGAGGGAGGGAGGGAGGGAGAGAATACCTGTAAGAGAGAGCTAATAAGCAAAATTTATTGGGGGAGGACAAAAACCCTGAAAGGGAGAAAGTTGAGCAACACAGGAAAAGGGAAAGAGTCAAGCAACACCTAGCTGAGCTTGTCTTGGCCTGGTCTGCAGCTGGAGCGCTCCAACAGGCCAAGGTACAGGAAGCTCTTGTGTCTCAGTTTCTCAGGCCCTGGCCGTAGGCCTGGAGGGAGTGACGGTCCCCGGAAGCAGCTCTCTTTAACTGAGGGCAATGTTTGGAAATCTGGGGGCAACCAGAAGCACTTGGCAGCTGAACTTCTCTGGCTAAGGTGACATGAGAGTGGTCCGGCTGACTTTGCCTCCTCTCCAGAGTTGGGCTTCTATTGTTGGCAAATGTAATAAGTAAAACAGCTGGGTGTGACCAGACTGGCAGAGCACATGAAGGCATGGCCTTCCTTGACGACTGCCCTCAACCATTACAAGCTAATTTGTGTTTCTGTCAGCAAATTGGGTGACTCTATTGGTCCTTTGGCTCAAGCTAGCCTTATAGACCAGCTAACCTTATAGACCATCTTTGCATTCCACCCCCAGCTTTTCCTCCATAGACTAGTCTAATTCACTCTTTCTTACACTTTTTTTTGGGGGGGGAGGAGGTGGCTGAGATATGGTCTCATGTAGCCCAGGCTAGCCTCAAACTCACTATGTAGCCAAGGATGATCTTGAACTCCTGATCCTCTTGTCATCATCACATCTCAAGTACTGAGATTATAGCACACACCACCATGCCTAGTTTTCTCCTGTATTATTACCAACTCTTTGCGTGTGTGACAAGGGCCATTTTGGAGCCTAACTTTGTGGCCTGCTGGGCAAGCCATCCAGTTAGGGGGCCTGCATTCATGGGCCCTGCAATTAATTCTTCAATACAAATGTAGGACTTTGGGCTTAACTCTGCTGGTAACCAGCATCTAAGTATCATTCTGCTCACTTTTCTATCTTTCTTTCTAAGACAGTGTCTAGCCTGGCTTGCCAGTTGACTAGCTCTGTAGACCAGGCAGGCTTGAACTCACAGAGATCCACCTGCCTCTGCCTCCTGAGATTAAAGGCATGCTCCACCATGGCTGCTGACTTTTTGTCCACATTTTCCGAGGCTGCGGCTTGCTTTTTCCGTTCAGTGGTCTCATCACTTGGCCACTACTCCTGATTTTTTGAAGGGCAAACCCAATGCCAGAACATTTGGGCAGACTGCTGGACATCTATCCCACACATGCAACCTGTAATCCACATGCCTAGAAAACACATCCATTCATGCTTCCTTCTCTGTTTCTCTTCCCGGGTAATTTCTCCAAAGCTATTCTCTGGGTTTTGACTGAACTGTCCTCAGTAGACACAGTTCCTTTCTGTTGCTTAACTTCTCATCCAGGTGGGGCCTCTTGCCTGGAATGTCCCCTCTTCACTTTCTATTCAGATCCTAGCCCTCACCACACTTCCTCCAGGAAGCCCTTTGCTGTTTCTCTGACCCACCAGAATCTGGTCTTTCTCTGACAATATGCAGCTCCTAGGCCAAGCACAGTGATAACTAAACACCTTAAGGATAAGGTGAAGGTTGTCGGTGGTACCCTGATGCTGTTAACGGTACCCATACTCCAGGTAAAGAAACTGAGGTTTAGTGAGGCTAAGTACCTTACCCAATATCCCAAAACTAAACACTAGCAAAACCAGAATCCAGATCTGAAAATTAGAATTCTGAATAAAATTCAGCAAGTACTTATTGGCTGCGTACAGAGAGACAGGGGAAATAAAGATTAAATAGGCCAGGTATGGTAATGTATGCTTTTAATTCCAGCACTCAGAAGGCAGAAGCAGGAGGCTCTCTCAGGGTTCAGAGTGAGCCTGGTCTACATATTGAGTTCTAGGCCAGTCAGGGCTACATAATGAGACCCTGTCTTAAAAAGAAAAAAAAAGCTGGGTGTGTGGAGGGGTAAATGTGTGCCTTTAACCCCAGCACTCCAGAAGCAGAGGCAAGTGGATCTCTGTGAGTTCGAGGTCAACCTGGTCTACAAAGCTACACAGAGAAATCCTGTCTCAAGGGAAAAAAAAGAGTAATTTTTGCCATAGGTGTGAACAGCGTTAACAGATGACACAAGCAGCAACTATGCTGTAAAGACACTGGACATGAGAGTTCGAGTCTGGTGGGGTCCAGTAAAGCCACAGGCAGGTTTGTTTGACAGACAGGAGGGAGGTGGGGCATGTCAGAGAACTCTGTAAACACAGAGCATGTTTGAGCAAGGAAGACATCTGGCTTCTTTTGGGAGAGAAACGCAAAGTTGTTTGAGGTTTTGTTGTCAAAGGCAAAGAACGCTGAGGTGAGGAGGGAGGCTGCCTGCCCTTAAGAGCAGGCACTAACCCAAGATAATCGAGGTACCTGGCAGTCCCTTGCTTTTTTTTTTTTTTTAAATGTGTTGTTGATTGTGCTGGGTTTTTTTTGTTTTTTGTTTTTGTTTTTTTTTTTTTGGTTTTTCCGAGAGGGTTTCTCTGTAGCTTTGGAGGCTGTCCTGGAACTCACTTTGTAGACCAGGCTGGCCTCGAACTCACAGAGATCTGCCTGCCTCTGCCTCCCGAGTGCTGGGATTAAAGGCGTGCGCCACCAACGCCCGGCCTTGTTTTGTTTTTATAGACAGGGTTTCTTTGTGAAGTCCTGGCTGTCCTGAAACTCACTCTGTAGATCAGGCTGACCTCAAACTCACAGAGATCTGCCTGCCTCTGCCTCTGTGTTCCAAGTACTAGAATTAAAGGCGTGTGCCACCATTTCCCTACCTTGTTTTTTTTTTTGGTTTTTTTTTTTTTTAGGCAGGGTATCTATCAGTCTGTAGCCCAGGCTGGACTTGAACTCATGACAATCAGCCTGCTTCCACCTCCTAAATCCTGGGGTTATGGGTGTAATTACAGCTGCCACACCCAGGCAATAGTTTGTTAGTTGGATTGGAAAGACTCTGATTTGGGGAGCTGAGGATAAACTACGCTTAGCAGGAGATTGGGTGGGAGGGGTACTTTTTACTGCTTGTTTTTCACTGTTGGGGATCAACCAGGAACATGCTAGGCAAGTAAGTGCTCTACCTCTGACTTATATTCCAAGACATATTTTCCCTTACATGCTACAAACGCGTTCTCTTGTTCTGTTCCCCGGAAATCATCCTCGAGAAGTGGCAGTCACTTTTCAGTGTTCCCATAGTAGCACAGTAGGGGACTGTAGTTGACAACAACGAATGGAATGCTTTAAGTAGGAAGTAGAGGGGGGCTTGAATCTTCTTTTTTTTTCCCTGAAGCAACGCCGTACAGAAGTAAGCTTTACAAGGACCGGAAGAGCACATTTCCCCGACATTGTGTTCAGTCCAGCAGAGCCCAGGTTCTGGTGCGCTTGCTCACAGGCCTCCGTAGACACTTCAGACTTTGTCACTCAGCATATTCGCCAGGGCTCTGGTTACATCACCAGTACTCAGGTTGTTCAGAGACACACTCTTCTCTTGACCGAAAGCCTAGAGGGCCCAGAGCCTGGGCTGCACCTCCGAACACTCTCGGGTTAGAGTGGGCAGGCCGGGTGCGCCTTCTTCAGCTCCAGTACTGCTGCTGGATGAAAATCCCTCACACCCTGGTGTTGGGCCCCAGCCCCATGGGGTCTCTGTGAGTTGCTGGTCAGCCTACAAGGGCAGCTTGTTTTCCAGTCCAAGTGCTTTCTGTTTTCTAGTCCTGGCTTATTGCCCTGGCCTTGACCCTCTGACATCAACATCTAGCAGGAGGAAAACAACGATCTCTTCTACCTGGGGTTTTTCCACTGTGCTGTAAACCTGTATATAAAGCTCCTCCCTCTTACAAGAGAGAGACCTCTTAGCACTTGCAATGAAGACACACACACACTCTCTCTCTCTCTCCTGGCAATAAAGGCAGCACATGCATTCTCTTAGTACAAACAAATGGACGTCTGGTCTTTTTTTCCCTGATACCTTGGAGTTGCTTGTGGCGCTGGCGCCGCAATTGGATGTCCCACCGAGATCCAGAGAGACTTGGAAAGACTGGGAAAGATTGGTCAGATAGAAGACTCGAAAAGGAGAGACTCGAGAAAAAAAAGAATCAAAAACAGGTACCTCAACTTCTAACAGTAAAATTAAATGGTCAAACCTCCAGGCTTTACTTGAGAGATCACCTTCTAAGGAGAAGGTGGATTGTATTAAATCTCCAGGCCTTCGCCTGACACCAAGGTCAGGAAAGAAAGGGGAACCTGAGAGATTGCCCTAGGTTGGAGGGTGGATTGGATTAAATCTCCAGGTCTTCTCCTGACAAAAGTCAGGAAAGAAAGGGGAACCTGAGAGATCGCCCTCAGTTAGAGGATGGATTAAAAGTGGGTGAATTGAAAATTGGTAACAGTTAATAAAGGAGGTACTGGTATTAAGTAAAAGAAAAGGAAAAGATAAAAGTATATAAAATGGAAAATACACAGAGAGTCTGGATACTGTGTACAGTTGGGGTGTCTTTAAATTGTTTAATTGCTGAGAAAGAAACAAAAACTGCTAAAAGACAATTGATTATTATGTTGCTAAATTAATCCAACTTGCATGTTTTGAAAATGCTTTGACTTCTAAATTTAAATATAAGGACAGGTTACTTGGGAAAAGAATTTCTGCTTTTGTTTCCACAGAACATAAAAAGCTGTGGGTTCCTTCCAGACTAGTATGGTTTGATAAAGCAAGACCACCTGAAGCAGTGGCCCAGGTGATCCAACACCTAAAACAGCTAAGATGATGCAGCCTTACAGACCACAAAAACAAGAACTTCAAAAGGTTTCTGTTTTGTTTTGTTTTGTTTTTTGTCATGATCCCTATGGTATTTCAGCGCCCCTTAACAGCAGGAAGTAGTTTGGAAAGAACGACGCCCACATTCCCAAATATTGTTTATAAATGTTTGTTTTTGTATACTAAAATTGGCATTAACATCCTAGTCACCTGAGATAGGTGCTAATTTATATATAAAGAAGGGGGGAGATGTTGGGCCCCAGCCCCATGGGGTCTCTGTGAGTTGCTGGTCAGCCTACAAGGGCAGCTTGTTTTCCAGTCCAAGTGCTTTCTGTTTTCTAGTCCTAGCTTATTGCCCTGGCCTTGACCCTCTGACATCAACATCTAGCAGGAGGAAAACAACGATCTCTTCTACCTGGGGTTTTTCCACTGTGCTGTAAACCTGTATATAAAGCTCCTCCCTCTTACAAGAGAGAGACCTCTTAGCACTTGCAATGAAGACACGCACATACACACTCTCCTGGCAATAAAGGCAGCACATGCATTCTCTTAGTACAAACAAATGGACGTCTGGTCTTTCTTTCCCTGATACCTTGGAGTTGCTTGTGGCGCTGGTGCCGCACCCTGGCTGCCCAGCGAACGCTGGCCCAAGTGGATGCGAACCTCACGCAGCGAGAGCCAGCTTAGCACCGACTGCTCGGCCAGCAGCGGCCGCCTTCTTGGCTAGCCGGTTTGAATATTCTTAACACAAAGTGATGGACAAACAGGTAGGCAGACAGATATGCCAATTGGCTTGATCTAAGCATTGCACATTCTGGACCTGTAATGACACGTCACACTGTATACCACAAATATATACAATCACAATGTGCCAATTCAAAGCGTTTTGGGCCTTGATGACATAAACCTTTAATCCCAACATTCAGGAGGCAGAGGCAGGCAGATGTCTGTGAGTTTAAGGCCAGCCTGGTCTACAGAGTGAGTTCCAGGACAGCCAGGGCCACACAAAGAGTTTTAGCCTGTGTGTGTGGCCCTTGGGAGGTAGAGGTAGGAGGATCAGGAGTTTGAGGCCATCCTCAGGTAATCATTAGGCTACATGAGATCATGTTTCAAAAAATCAAAAAGAAAAACTCACACAAATTAGTGAATGTATGTAAATATATATTCATACTCATATCCTCTAAACTAATAATAATTTTTATTACATAATAAGCCCTCAGCAAATATTTTTAAATTGAATTGAACACATAAACAATGTGATTTAAAAACAGAGGCTGGCCGGGCGTTGGTGGTGCACGCCTTTAATCCCAGCACTCGGGAGGCAGAGGCAGGCGGATCTCTGTGAGTTCGAGGCCAGCCTGGTCTACAGAGCAAGTTCCAGGACAGCCTCCAAAGCCACAGAGAAACCCTGTCTCGAAAAACCAAAAAAAAAACAAAAAACAAAAAACAAAAAACAAAAAACAAAAAAAAACACAGAGGCTGTGGGAATAATGGAATATATCTATATACTTGGAAGGCTGAGGCTGGAGGATTGCTCCACATTTGAGACCAGTCAGGTCTACACAGTGAATTTCAAGCCAGCCAGGACTACATAATGAGATCCTGTCTCAAACCGATCAAGGGCCGGAGAACATGCACTGCTCTCTGCCAGAGGACAACCGACAACCTTCTTTAAGTGCAGGGGATCTGACGCCCTCTACTGGACTCCACAGGCACTGCATTCAGGTGCACATGCCCACACATTTACATATAATTTAAAAATAAATATAAACAAACAAATAAAGCCGGGCGTTGGTGGCACATGCCTTTAATCCCAGCACTCGGGAGGCAGAGGCAGGCGGATCTCTGTGAGTTCAAGGCCAGCCTGGTCTACAAAGTGAGTTCCAGGACAGCCTCCAAAGCTACAGAGAAACCCTGTCTCGAAAAACCAAAAAAACAAACAAACAAACAAAAAACAAATAACAACACACCAAGGCTCTGTTTGATAGCACCAGGAATCTAGTTGTGCTTTTTTGGTTCTGGGATTTTTGTTTGTTTTTGTTTTTTGTTTTGAGACAGGGTCTCACTTGGCTGTCCTGGAATTTGCTATACCAACCAGGCTAGAACTCAGGGTGATCCTGCCCGTGCCTCCTGAGTGCTGGTATTAAAGGTATTGGCTACCACACCTAGTTTGAAATCTATATTTTACTCAGTGTGTACGAGTCTAACATCTCCCTTGATTCCTTCAAAGCCATTTTATGGCAGGTTGCAGCCTTATCCCCATCTCACAGATAAGAAAAAAATGGAAGGTCAAACAAGGCAGGTGACCAGCTGTCCAAGTACGCAGGGATGAGGTAAAGTTCTGGAACTTTGGGTGGGGAATCCCCATAGGCAAGAGCAAATCTCAAGTGCTGCCCCACCTGCAAGAAAATTTCTGTATGTCTCATTCCACAAAACAGGCCGACTCGAAAATCTGGCCCACTGGAGTTTATTTTGTCTTTTTTTATTTTTATTTTTTTTGTCAGTACAACCAGTACCTCCCACCTCCTACAGCCGCTCTGGACTTTTTAACTGGGGTTCTAAGGATCAGAACTCTGTCGCCAGTCCCTCGCCCGGCTCTCTCCTGGTAGTTTGGAAAAGATACAAACATAGGGTGTGTTGCTTTTGTCGGTTTTTTTTTTTTTGTTTGTTTGTTTTTTGTCTTTTTCCCATGCTCTCATTTCTTTTACTTGCTCAGTCACAGAGTAGAGATCAAACCTAGAGTAGAGAGCCTCCTGCATGCTAGACAAGTCTCCTGTCACCATTACGCTTCCGTTAGGGGTCTGAGGATCTAAAAGGTCAGAGAGTCGCCAAATGAATGAGTTTTCATCTGGGAGTGAAGGAATCCAAGCTGGGGCAAGTCTTCCCTGGAGGACTGGCTAACAGACAGGGTCTGTTTTATAAACTGTTCTTTGGCGCCCCCTGCTGGTTGTGATCACAATACCTCTTTTTTTTTTTGAGACAGGGTTTCTCTGTGGCTTTAGAGGCTGTTCTGGAACTCACTTTGTAGACCAGGCTGGCCTCGAACTCACAGAGATCCGCCTGCTCTGCCTCCCGAGTGCTGGGATTAAAGGCGTGCGCCACCACCACCCAGCTCACAATGCCTCTTTAAATTTTTAGTATTTTAAATGTAATCCTTTCTAAAGAGGCAGAAACAACAGTACAAAGAAACTAAACTGAAGATAAATATTAAAGCTGGGTGTGGGAACTGGCGCATGAATTCCAAGCACTTGGGAGGCTGAGGAAGGAGGATCACAGCAGTTCAAGGCAAGCTGGGTTATCCCATGACATCCAGATCAGTCTTGAATGTGGGCTGAGTTCCTGAAGTCAGTTTAGGTCCTGTTCCCCACGCCCTCATGCTGGGATAGAACACAGGGCCTCAGGCACACCAGGCAAGTGCTTGGCTGCCCAAGGTCCAAACTAAAACACAGAACAAACAGGATTAATCCTGCACTCACACTGTCTCCACACCCCACTCTGTGTTCACCCCGTCTCCATCACACACTCTGTGTTCACCCCGTCTCCATCACACACTCTGTGTTCACCCCGTCTCCATCACACTCTGTGTTCACCCCGTCTCCATCACACTCTGTGTTCACACCGTCTCCATCACACTCTGTGTTCACCCCATCTCCATCACCACACTGTGTTCACACTGTCTCCACCACACTCTGTGTTCACCCCATCTCCATCACCACACTGTGTTCACACTGTCTCCACCACACTCTGTGTTCACCCCGTCTCCATCATCACACTCTGTGTTCACACTGTCTCCATCACACACTCTGTGTTCACACTGTCTCCATCACACACTCTGTGTTCACACTGTCTCCATCACACACTCTGTGTTCACACTGTCTCCACACCACACTCTGTGTTCACACTGTCTCCATCACACACTCTGTGTTCACACTGTCTCCACACCACACTCTGTGTTCACACTGTCTCCATCACACTCTGTGTTCACCCCGTCTCCATCACACACTCTGTGTTCACACTGTCTCCATCACACTCTGTGTTCACACTGTCTCCATCACAGACTCTGTGTTCACACTGTCTCCATCACCACACTCTGTGTTCACACTGTCTCCATCACACACTCTGTGTTCACACTGTCTCCATCACACTCTGTGTTCACTCTGTCTCCATCACACTCTGTGTTCACACTGTCTCCATCACTACACTCAGATCTGAATCTAGCAAGCACTGGAAGCAAAGTTAGCTCTATCCCCAAACGTGCTGCTTGAGGAACCCTGAAGGCAGTAGTTGGAAACTTCACTGTAGGAAATGGAAGGGGTCCTGTGCAGACTTACCCACTGTGGTGGTTTGAACTTGAATGGCCCCGATAGCCTCGTTTTTTGAATAATCAGTCCCCAGTTGGTGGCTTTTTGGGAAGGATTAATAAGTATGGCCTTGTTGGACAAGTTATGTCATGTGTTACTGCAGATGGGCCAGAAGTTTCAAAAGCCTCCTGTCACCTGCAGCAGGCTCTCTCTCTGCTTCCTGTTCATGGATGGCATGTGAACTTTTGGCTGCTGTTACAGTACCATGTTTGCCTGCCTGCTGCCATACTCCCCACCATAACAGTCACTGACTCCTTGTCCTCTAGAACTAAAAGCCTAAATTGAAGGATTCCTTCTATAAGTTGCCTTGGTCATGGTGTTTTAGCATACCAAGGAAAGTAACTAGCCAAACAGTTCATAGAAGAGGGGACATTTTCATAACCTGCCAGGAGCTGCTTGAAGACTTCCATAAGGAAGGAAGATTTCTATTTATTATTTTTGATTATTTGTGTGTGTGTGTGTGTCTGTGTCTGTGTGGGTATGTGTACATGAGTACAGTGTTTATGAAGGCCAGCAGAGGACACTGGATCCCTGGAAGTAGAGTTACAGCTGGTTGTAGACCCACGCTGTTGTACATGAGGGTGCTGGGAACTTGTGTCTGCAAGAACAGTCAGTACTCTTAATCCCTGATCCATCTCTCTAGCCTGGGTTGGTTTTTATTTTTGAGTAAGTTCTTACTTTGTAACCAAGGATGACCTTGAACTCCTGCCTCTCCTGCCTCTGCCTTCCAAGTGTTAGGACTGTAGGTGGGTACTACCATGTCAGGTCTCTTTCTTTTTCTTCTCCCTCCCCCCTCCCTCCCTCCTTCCTCACAGTCTTGGGGCCCTCCCTTAAGACAGTTCCATTAGTAAATGTACTTGCCATGCAAGTCTATTGGTTTAAATTTGATCCTGGGAACCCACACAAAGGTGAATAGAGAGGAGGTAAGCATGATAGCACACTTGGGAGGTAGAAGCAGGAGGATCCTGGTGAGTTCAAGGCCAACCTGGTCTACATAGCAAGTTCTAAGACAGCCAGGGCGACATAGAGCGACCCCTTCTAAAACAAAACAAAAAGAATGAACAGAGAGAACCAACTCCGCAACGTTGTCTTCTGATCTCTACGTGTCACAAGTACTCTGTAGCACATGAACTTATACATACATTATTAAACAAACAAATAACAACTTAAAAGACACATTCTGGCCTTGAACTCCTGGCTTAAGTGATCATATTGGTTGGGATTTTTGTTTGTTTGTTTTGTCAATTTGACGTAAGCCTTGGTCATCTGGGAAGAGGGAATGTCAATTGAGAAAATGGTCAATCAAACTGGCCTGTAGGCATTTTCTCATTGATGATCAATGTGGGAGGGTACAGCTCACTGTGGACAGTTACCACACCTGGGCAGGCAGTCTCATTTGTATAAGAGAGCAGGCTGAAGCCGGACGGTGGTGGCGCACGCCTTTAATTCCAGCACTTGGGAGACAGAGGCAGGCGGATCTCTGTGAGTTCAGGTCAGCCTGCTCTACAGAGTGAGTTCCAGGATAGGCTCCAAAAGCTACGGAGAAACCCTGTCTCGACAAACAAAACAAACAAAAAAGAAAGGAAGGAAGGAGGGAGGAAAGGAAGGAAGGAGGGAGGAAAGGAAGGGAGGAGGGAGGAAAGGAAGGGAGGAGGGAGGAAAGGAAGGGAGGAGGGAGGAAAGGAAGGAGGGATGGAAGCAGGCTGAGTAAGCCAATAAGCAGCACTCCTCCATGGCCTCTGCTTCAGCTCCTGACTCCAGGTTCCTGCCTTGAGGCCCCGCCCTGCTTTCCCTGGATGGTGGACCATAGGCTGTAAAATGAAATGAACGCTTTCCTCTTCAAGTTACCTTGGATGTTTATCACAGCAACAGAACGTAACTAAGACTGTAGTTCTTGTCACTCAACCTCCAGTAGATGACACGTATGTACCACTGCACCTGCCTGGCCACATTTGTGATTGCGTACTGACCGGGATTTCTCTGCAGAGCTGGCCGTGTGAACGTTCTCAGAGCTGACCATGTGAACGTTCTTCAGTACTCGTGTATTTCTGTCAAAGACCTCCTGAGTCATAGGGAAGGTAGATTTTTAGCTTTGGCATTTTGCTATCTGTCTTAGTTGCGGTTTCTATTGCTGCGATGAAACACCATGATCAAGAAGCATGCTGGGGAGGAAAGGGTGTATTTGCCATACACTTCATCATTGCTGTTCATCACTGAAGGAATTCAGTACAGGGACTCAAACAGGGCAGGATTGATGCAGAGACCATGGAGGAGAGCTGCTTATTGGCTTTTTTTCCTCTGGCTTGCTCAGCCTGCTTTCTTATAGAACCCTGGGTCACCAGCCCAGGCATGGCACCTCCCACCATGGACTGGGCCCTCCCCCAACTGACCCCAAACGGAAGACTCCCTTTTCCATTATGTAAATGTCCACCCTTACACTAACGCTCTGCTTCGAGAGGCACTAAAGCAGACTACCAGACTTTGAAATCAGGTTAAAACCTTTCCTACTTTGTTCTTGTGAAAATAAAAAGTCTGTTTCGAAACTGTTGGTTCTGTACTGGAGGGATGGCTCAGTGTTAAAAATGCATACTGCTTTGCGGTTTGGTGTGGTTCCCAGCATCCATATGACGGCTCACAACTGTCTGTAAGTCCAGATCCATAGATACTTTCTCTCTGACCTCCTTGGGGTCCTGTATGCACAGGGTACACATATATACTCAAGCACAGACACAGACATAAAAAGATAAATCTTAAACAAGCAAACAAAAACAAAACAGGAAAACAACACTTGCCAGACTTGGTAGCCCACTCTTTTAATCCTAGTACCCAGGAGGCAGAAGCAGACAGATTTCTGCGAGTTTGAGGCTAGCCTGGTCTACATAGCGAGCTGGGGCTGTGTAGAGAGACCCTGTCTCAAAAAACTAAACAAATAAACAAAAGTCCTGTATGTTCTGACGTTGTTGCAATAAAACATAAGGCGTGCACCACTGTACCTAACTTAATTTGGTTTTTTTGAAGTAAGATTTCACTATGGAGTCCAGGCTGGCCTAGGGCTTTCAGCAATCCTCCTGCCTCAGCTTCTTAAAAGTTAGTGTTTCAGGTATAAACTGCCACACCCAGGTATATTTAATTTTTTTTTGTTTGGTTTTTAGCTTTTGTTGTTTTGGTTGTTTGAGATAGAGTTTCACCATATAGTAACACTCCCTGGCTTGCCTGGAACTTGCTGTGTAGACCTAGCAGGCCTTGGGCCTATGACAATCCAATCTTCATCTTCCCAGGCTCTAGGAATACAAATGTGCACCACCACACCTGTTTAAGATTTCCTACTGAAGTATATTAGATCTTAAAAACTACAAGTATGAGGCCAGGCGTTGGTGGCACATGCCTTTAATCTCAGCACTCAGGAGGTAGAGGCAGGCGGATCTCTGTGAGTTCGAGGCCAGCCTGGTCTACAGAGCGAGTTCCAGGACAGCCTCCAAAGCCACAGAGAAAGCCTGTCTCGAAAAACCAAAAAAAAAAAAAAAAAAAAAAAATGAGGAAGAGGCTGTTATTTTAAACTTCATTGGAGGAACTTTCTACCTACTATTATTCCCCGAATTTATGAACTTTTTAGACCTGGCTGGCCTCGAACTCACAGAGATCCGCCTGCCTCTGCCTCCCGAGTGCTGGGATTAAAGCACTCTGCCTCCTGAGTGCTACCACCACTGGGCTTGATTTTAATATTTTTAATCTTTTGAAGTTTTTATACATGTAACAACGCGCCTTGATCCTCTCCATTCGCGGCTTCCCCCTCCTCTGCTTTCCCCTTTCTCCCCCTTCACACAGGGCTCCAGTGACAACAAACTGGGTCAGACAGAGCCTCACCAGTCTAGAATAAGAACTCAGACTCCAGCCTGGTGGTGGTGGTGCGCACCTTTGAGAGCAGCCCTTGGGGGACAGAGGCAGGAGGATCTCTGTGAGTCGAGGCCAGCCAGGTCTAAAAAGTTCCGGGTCATGAGATGGAGCTTTGCCAGCTTCCCAGCAGCCTTCCCCTCTCCCCAGAGGAAGCACTCCTCACCCCTCAGTGTTTGGTTTGCTTGGCTTTTGGTTTTCCTTTTTTTTTTTTTTTTTTTTGAGACAGGATCTCAGGTAGCCCACGCTATCCCTGAACTCGTATGTGGCAAAAGGTGGTGTCTAGTTACTTTTCTGTTACTACGGTAAATACTCTGACTGGAGAAACTCAAGGGACTGGCAAGCTTGAGGTGTCACATGATAGACAAGAAGCAGAGTGGAGAAAGCGGACTTCCTGCTGCTCAGATGCCTTCATTTTATACAATGGGGATCCCATCTTGCCCACAATTAACATGGATCCTCCCACATTACTGACCTAGTCAAGATAAGTCCCCAAAGGCACGCCTAGAGGCCCTTCTCCCGGGTGAGTATATATTGTCAGGTTGACAGTGCTAACCTTTATGCATGGCCTTTGTCTCAGGATTTCTATTGCTGTGAAGAGACACCATGATCACAGCAACTCACACAAAGGAAAATGTTTAATTGGAAGTGAATTGTCTTCCACACTGGGTGTAGCTTGAGCATGTGATACCTTAAAGCCTGCCCCCACAGTGACACACTTCCTCCAACAAGGCCACACCCACTCTAACAGTGCCACACCTTTTAATAGGGCCACTTTCTAAAGACCAAGCCTTCAAATATATGAGTCTAGAGGGCCATATTTATCCAAACCACCACAGCCTTGAATGCTTTGTGTGTGTGTGTGTGTGTGTGTTTGCAAGTGCATGTATGGTATGTATGTGTGATGTGTGTGTATATGCATGGTGTGTGTGTGTGTGTGGTGTATGTAGTGTGTCTGTGTGTGTGTACTATGTGTGTATATGTGTGGGGTATGTGTGTGTGTGATATGTGCATATATGTGGGGTCTGTGTGGCTTGTGTATGTGTGTATGTGTGTGTGATGTATGTGCGTGGTGTGTGCATGTATGGTATTGTGTAGTATGTATGTGGTGTGTGTGTATGTAATGTGTGTGTATATGTATGGTATATGGATGTGTGGTATGTGTGTGTGTGTATGTAATGTGTGTGTATGTGTATGGTATGTGTATGTGTGGTATGTGTATGGCACATGTATGTATGTGATATGTGTGGTGTGTGGTATATATGTATGTGGTGTGTGTCTGCTTGGTATGTGTGTTTGGTATGTATGTGGTATGTATATGTGGGGGGAGTATGGGGCATGTTGCATGTTTTTGTAATGAGTGGTATGTATATTTGTGGTATGTGAGTATGATGTATATATGTGTAGTATGTGTGTGGTGTATGTGTGTATATGGTGTGTGTATGTGTGTGTGGTGTGTGATACAGGTGTCCATGTGTGTGAGGACCTGAGATTGACATTGGGTGTCTTACTCAATCCCTCAACACTTTATTCTCTTGCTGTGAGTCTAGTTAGCCATCTTGCCCCTGAGAGCCCATCTATTCCTCTCAAGTGCTAGGATTTTAGGTGGCCAGCACACCTGCCTAGATGTTATGTAGGTGCGGGAGACCTGATTTCCAGTCCTCATGATTGCCCCTCAAGCATTCTTGTGAGCCTTCTTCCTAGCTTGAGCTCTTGACCCTCCTGCCTTTACCTCTGCAGTATTGAGATCACAGGGACTCAGCTCCAGCCCGGGTGACAGGGACATGCCACCACACTCAGCTCCAGCCCAGGTGACAGGGACATGCCACCACTCAGCTCCAGCCTTCCTTTGATCAAACTCCTTTCCTCAAATATCTTTAGTTTTATCACTAAAATATGAGCTGTAGACAGTGTGGCCCATTCTTCTTTCAGGCTACAGGAATTGAACCCTGTAGAGCGTCTACCACTGGGCCACACTGCCAGTCCTTTCTTCTTCCTTTATTTCGACACAGGATCCACTTGCCTCAGCTCTGGGAGGCTGAGATTATAGGTGTGTGCCACGAACTCAGCCAGATCATCAGCATTTTGACCAAAGTAATCTCTCTCCCTAGAGTGGAGACTCAACCAATCCAGGCCAGTCAGCCAGAGTCAGTCGGAAAAGATGCTCTCTTTGCCTTCTAACTCTAAAAGTTTCATTTTATTCTTGAGGAGTCTCACTGTGCAGCCCTGGCTGAGCTAGAACTTCCTACAAATAAAGACAAACAAAAGAGCTGCCTATAGCCATCTTGCTTGGACTCAACAAGTGGCCAAAAGATGACAAGCAATCCCATCAAAAAGGTAGAGAGTGCAAGGGACAGGGTCCTTCTGATGTGACTAAAGTCTCTGCAAGCAGCCAGGTCCAAAGCCCTCACCACGACAAGCTCAGGGTATGTATAAAGATCCCTTTGTGCCCTGAGTTGTTGAAACTGGTTATACGGGTTTCACTTCCTAGCCACCTGACTGGACCGGTGTTCTGAGTGATTGTTTACTTAGTTGTTTCGTTACTTAGCCTTCATACGCTCTGGGGTGAGTGTATGAAGTGAGTTCTGAGGTGAGATTTTTTTTTTTCTTGCCTGATTGGTCAGTGGTACTCAAGGCCCCTTCATCTGAGTCTTAGGAAACTAGAACGCGGGAAATAAGGTAGAGCTAAATGATGGTGAGAGAGGGATGCGCCAGCCCCCTGCTGCTGAGAGGGAGCGGCCTGGTGAAGGCAACGGGTCCACAGCACAGAGGGCTGCCACCTTGCTGGACAGGTGTGGTTTTTTTGTTTGTTTGTTTGTTTGTTTGTTTTTGGTTTTTGTTTGTTTGTTTCTTTTTACAAGACAGGGTTTCTCTGTATTGTTTTGGAGGCTGTCAGTCCAGCCCGGCCTCAAACTCACAGAGATCCGCCTGCTTCTGCTTCCCGAGTGCTGGGATTAAAGGCGTGCACCACCACTGCCCGGCGACAGGTGTGGTTTTGAAGCCAGGCTCTACCTGCAACTCAGGTGACCTTAGGTAATTTACTCCAAGTCTTTGAGTTCAGTCTTGTCAGGCACACACTTCTATTGTAATCCTGCTGGCTCTGACACACAGTGAGAAAATGAAAGTTCCCTCCCGGCAGCCCGGATCTGGCCAGGACTTCCACTGAGTATTGAGTCCCTCACGTCTGCTCTGTGGGTGGCCACCCACTCCTGCTGTGGTGTGTCTAGAACCTGGATCCCTGGCGCAGCCTGGACCGTCTTAGATTGTTTGTTCCTCCCCACAGAGATCTCTGCTTCTCTGCACCACGGTGTTTGCAGAGAATTACAACTAACACTGAGGGGGGCTGGAAAGATGGCTCAGAGGTTAAGAGCATTGGCTGCTCTTCCAGAGGTCCTGAGTTGCGACCTGGTGCTCTCTTCTGGCCTGGGCAGAGCACTGCATACATAATAAATAAATAATTATTAAAAATCAAAACCAAGCAAACAAACAAAAAGCAACTAGCGCTGAGGCTGGGTATGTAGCTCGGCTGGTAGAGTGCTTGCTTAGCGTGCATGAAGCCCCGGGCTTTGAATGAAAAATGGGGACATGACTGCTCCTAGGTATGCGGTTGAGGAGAAAAGTGTTATTGTAGACATGAGGGGAAAAAACAGTCAAGAGGCATTTAGAAGGTTCCAGACTGAACTGGAACATGGGTATGGGCGAGAGGAAGAGGAGGAGGGGGCCAGAAGCAGACCATGAGAGAGAGAAGAACCAAGAGAAACCAGGTGCCAAAATAGTTGTTACATAGGAAAGAGCAGCTGGGGGTAGGGAATCTGAATGTCCATGCTGGTCCCTGGGAGGGAAAGGTTGGGGGAGGGGGACTAGAAGTGCTGGGAGGAGCCACAGGAACTAAGGGAGACTTGTCCCAGGTTTCTTTAAGACCTAGCAGGTTTGATTCCCAACAAAAATCCAGACGATGTGGTACAAACTCCAGCACTTGGGAGGAGGAGGCAGGAAGATGAAGAGTTTACATAGCCAGTTTGAAGCCAGCCTGGGCTACATGAAAGCGCATCTAAAAACAAAGGAAACAAAACTAAAAGGCTATTGCTGGAACCCAAAGGTAAAGGAATGAAAAAAAAAAATCCTAGCACTTGGGAGGCTGAAGCAGACGAATAGAGAGTTCAAAGCCAGCCTAAAGCTACACACTGAGTTCACAGGTGGAAAGAGCACTTGGGTGAGAAAGTTATTGTTACTGTGTAGGTGGAGGAAATGGCCACAGTCGTTTGGAATTTGGAGAGCCAGTTAGCCTGGAGTATGCAGAGTGGCAGAGGAGCAAAATGACTCCCAGGCATTGTCTCTGACCACTAGCACAAGGCGTGACCTACAGGCACAGCTGGATGGAGACATGAAGGTTCACCACGGGGCCAAGCTAGTGAACTGCAACAGAAATCAGGAGAGCGAGTATCGCCGACACCCATGCCATTGTAAGTGCTGGTGCTGGTTCCAACTCCAGACAGCAGGAGAGGCACAAGCATACTGCCCCGGCCCCCCCCCACTCAAGCCCCCCCCCGGGGCACTCTAATCAGCTAGACCACAGCAAACAAGGCTCTGGCAGGCCTTGCCCTTGCCCCCCATTCCCTCTGTCTTACTAAAAACCGTTAGATTACTTTCCTAAAGCTAGCCACCAAGGTCTGTTCTATTCCTTTGTTTGGCCACTTCCTCTTCCCAAGGCTGAATACCATGTGTTGTGAAAAATTCCTTTACACTAATGTGAAGATGTGACACTGTGATTGGTTCATAAAAAGCTATATGGCCAATAGATAGGTAGGAGGTATAGGCAGGAGTTCTGGCCAGAGAGAGAGCTCTGGGAAGAAGAAAGAAGTTGACAGCCAGATGTTGAGGAGGCAGCATGGGGAGTACAGAGTAAAGGTAGCTGAGCCATGTAAAAGAATGTAGATTAAAATGTACGGGTTAGTCGGGTGGTGGTGGCGCACGCCTTTAGTCCCAGCACTTGGGAGGCAGAGGCAGGAGGATCTCTGTGAGTTAGAGACCAGCCTGGTCTACAAGAGCTAGTTCCAGGACAGCCTCCAAAGCCACAGAGAAACCCTGTCTCCAAAAACCCCAAAAAAAAAAAAAAAGAAAAGAAAAGAAAAAGATATGGGTTAATTTAAGGTATAAGAGCTAATGAGACAACGCTAAGTTATAGGCCAAACTTTCGTAATTAATAAGTCTCCATGTTTTTTGTTTTTTTTTGTGAGCTGGCAGCCAAAACAAAACCCCGCCCAAAACCAAGGCCCGGCTATCAAAGTATTGAAGTCCAGCAATCAAAAGCTCTCCTTCACTCACCTAATTAACATGCCCCGTCATGCCCCGTTAAAATTAAACACCTCATCCTAACTCGGAGTTCCCTTTCCCTTTACAAACCACCATTTGTCTATGAGCCGCGTCTGTTTCCTCTCTATCCAGAGACCGTCCTTTGTTCCTCTGGGACAAATGTCCCTGCTCCACTCCATAGTTCCCTTCCCCTTCTCCCTCATCCTCTGCCTCCTGTCTTTGTCTCTTATTCTCTGCCCTTTGTCCCTCTGGGGTAAGTAAATTTCCTTAGTGCTCAGTACTTGGTCTCAGGGTCTTGACTTGATGCCAGGCCTTTCACTCCCTCCTTCCCCTCCCCCTCCCCTCCCCCACCCCTCCCCCCCTCTGCTAGGTAGTAGGAGTAGGTGAGGTGTAACCCCCATGGTGACCTTGAGCAAGTGACTTTGGCAGCCTTTGTGCAAAGGCAGCAGTTTATTGTTTGCTTGTTTATTTGTTTTGGTTTTTCAAGACAGCATTTCTCTGTGCAACCCTGGCTGTCCTGGAACTCACTCTGTAGACCAGGCTGGCCTCAAATTAACAGGGATCTGCCTGCCTGTGCCTCCCGTGTGCTGGAACTGCCACCACCGCCCGGCAGTTCTGAGGATTTGAACTCAGGTCTTCATGTGTGTGCAGTGCAGCAATCACTCTTACCCACTAGTGGCCTCCCGGATGATATAGGTGATTGTCTGAATGTTTTATTTTACTTTATTTTTGTCAGTCTTCCAGGAACAAAATGAAGCACGACTTCTTCCCATCTCAGAGTTCACAGAGCACAGGCCTGTGGCGTTGACAGGAAGTAGCAGTCAGTCTTCCTAAAAACAAAAGTTTGTTTCAGCCAGGTGAGATGGTGCATGCTGGGGCCATGATGTTGGACTTCACAGTCTCCAGAAGCCTGAGCCAAATAAGCTTCATTCCTATAACTCATCCAGTCTTAGATTTTATTTTAATTATAACAACAGGATTAGGTTATCAATCAAGGAAATTGACTGTAATCTCTTCTCCCATCCTTCCCCTCCCTACTTGCTGTATCCTGTGGTTCCAGGAGACCCCAGCTGAGCCCCTGGGATACTGAGTCAGCCTGGGGGGGGGATGGGCAGTTGAGATGGCCCTGACTCAGTCCTGATGAGCTGCACGCTGCCTGGAAAGTTAATAAGCTTCTGAGGCAAGACGTCCCTCCTGTGATGTGGGTTGATGCCGTGAGTGGGTGGGGATGAATGAATTGGAGTGGAAATGTTCCTGGAGCACTTATGAGGCTAAGATGTACTGTGAGCAGGAGGGGATCATCAAGGGCAGTCACTGCAAAAGGCTGCCAATGAGGACGTGAGCGTAACACTGAGGGTCTCAGTGCTGCAGCCCAGACCTGGTGGTGTGACCAGCTGCCCCCCCCCCACTACCTACAGGAGCCCCTACCCGGCTTCTGCTCATGTCTCTGCCTTGGAGCCAGATGGGGGCCCTTCCTTCCAGGCTCTCCTCCTAGTCTTCCAGGCATTCTAATTTTTGAGAAGGAGGAGGAGGCAAGAGTGGGAGTATAGCTCTCTGGTAGGCCCTCTTTCTCCTCTCCACAGCCCACCCCAAACTTAGTCATAATAACTCACGTCTTTGTCACTTGCTGGGGAGGGGAAGCACAGAGGAAGAAGCCAGGATTGGGGGGCTGGGGCCGGAGAAGGATGAAATAGAGACGGAGACAGGAAAACCAGGAGAACATGACTTCGGGACCATCCCAGCCTGTGCTGATTTCGATACAGAGTCTGCTCTGTGCCACACCTCCAAATAGGGGATGTGGACAAAGAGATAAATAAGACATTATCATTGTCCTCAGGGACCCCAAAGTCTGTCCTGGGAGACGATAAGAAAAATGGTTAAGAGCTGGGCATTGTGGGGCATGCCTATAATCCTAGCAACTCAGGAGGCAGAGCTGGGGAGACATTGTGAATTGGAGACCAGCCTGGGCTACATACAGAGATCCTGTCTCCACAAGGACAAAAGTTTAATTATAAACTGGAGGACAGCCGGGCGTTGGTGGCGCACGCCTTTAATCCCAGCACTCGGGAGGCAGAGGCAAGCAGATCTCTGTGAGTTCGAGGCCAGCCTGGTCTACAGAGTGAGTTCCAGGACAGCCTCCAAAACAATACAGAGAAACCCTGTCTCGAAAAACCAAAAATAAATAAATAAATAAACTGGAGGACAGTTTGGAGAAGGAAGATCTCAGTGACAGACAGATTTCTAAGCCGGATCTCTAGCCCTGCCTGGTCCAGATAGGTCTGAAGGATGGCCAGAGCAGCCTCCTGAAGGCAGGGAGTTTGGTTCTTGTCTTTCTGAGTTTTGCATGTGTGCCGGCTAAGTTTTGTGTCAACTTGACACAAACAAAAATCATCTGAGAGGAGAGATCCTCAATTCAGAGAATGCCTCTATAAGATCGGGCTGTAGGCAAGCCTGAACAGCATTTTCTTAATGATTTTCTTAACAATGGGCCCAGCCCATGGTGGGTGGGGCCACCCCTGGGCTGGTGGTCCTGGGTTCTGTAAGAAAGCAGGCTAATAAGCCGTGAGGAGCTAGCCAGTAAGCAGCACCCCTCCATGGCCTCTGCATCAGCTCCTGCCTCCAGGTTCCTGCCCTGCCTGAGTTCCTGTCCTGACTTCCTTTGATGATGAGCTGTGATGTGGAAGTGTAAGCCGAATAAGCCCTTCCCTCCCCAAGAGATTTGGACATGGTGTTCACTGCAGCAATAGGAACCCAAACTAAGACAGCAGGCAGCTGCCAGTGCTGGTAGCTTGCCTGGCAAGAAGTATCCTGTCAGCCAGGGCCACTCTCTGCACTGAGGGCAGCCAGTTATAGCAGCTGGAAGTTAGGTGACCAGTCTGACAAAGCCACCTGGTGGCATCACAGGCGTCCACCAATGTGTAGATGGCCAGCTGCTTTATGGCGACCGAATGGGAGGTGGCAGAAGCACAGGAGGACAAGGCCACTCTGAGCGAGAGGTCAGTATGGGCAGAGGCACAGGAGCAAGTAGACAGGCTGAGATACTTAAGGCCAAACCGGCGTCATATGGGTATGCCGGAAGGAAGAGGCCGGACAGGCTGGCAGTTCTAAACAATTTGCATTTTTTGTTTGTTCATTTTTGACCAAAGGTCTCATGTTTTCCAGCCTGGCTTTGAACTTGCTGTGTAGCTGTAACTGAGAATGACCTTGAACTTCTGACTCTCTTGCCACTCCTACCTCCCAAGAGTTTGAATTAGAGCATGCATCACCGCACCCGTTTTTTGTGAGATGCTGGGGACTGAACCCAGGGCTCCGTGTATATTAGATAATCACTTGATGAGCTCAGCTGCTTCCCAACACTGTTTTTATGTCTGTTTTAGATTTATGTATTTAATTCCATATGTATGGGTGTTTTGCCTACCTGTATGTATAGAGGCCAGAAGAGGGCGTCAGAGTCGCCTGGAACGGGAGCTACTGATAGTCATTAGCTGCCATGTGGGTGCTAGGGATTGAACTCAGGTCATCAGGCTCGGCAGCAAGCACCTTTATCTGTTGAGCCATCTTGTCATCCTATTTTTATTTATTTATTTAAAGGTTTGTTTTCAATCGTGTGTAGACATGTATATCTGTCCGTGTGTATGTACAATGCTTGCAGAGGTCAAAGGCCTTGCACACCCTTGAGCTGGGATTCCAGACGATTATGATCTGCCTGAAGTGGGGCTGGGAACACAACTCCAGTGCTCTCACCAGCCCTATTTATTTATTTATTTATTTATTTATTTATTTATTTATTTATATATATTCATTCATTCATAGCAGGTTTTATTATGTATCCCTGACTGGTCTTAAACTCTTGATCCCCCTGCCTCAGACTTCAAAGTGATAGGATTATGACATGCAACCACCAGGCATGGCCACCCTAGTCATTTTTGCAAACTTGTATCCAATGTCACAGGCAGGGCCAGTCAGACCAACTCTGTTCAGACATGCAAAATTAGGGATCATCTGCTACCAAAGTAAAATGAAGGGGAAAAGGAACCAATAGCAACATCTGGCCGAAGGGGCTATCTCTGAGTGTTGGGAACACAGACCCAGAGACCGGCTGAAAGCCAAGCCCATTTCCTCCATGCCAGCATTTGAAATTAGGAAGGAAGTATGGTCACCAGGGAAGCCCACGGAGGAACAAGTGTGGACCCTGCATGTATGCTCTACAGTGCCAGCTGGATGGCCCTGGGAAAGCCACCCAGCTCTGAGCTCCTCTGCCCCTACATCTGTCACCAGAAATCCTATCAGTCCCCAGGGGATCAGCTTTTGAAATCAGACCCATGTTTAAAACGGCTACGTAAACTTTAGTTACCATAGCCTTGCACACAAAATAAACTCTCAGCACGGCAACTCTGGAGGCAGGCTCACGGCATTCCGCTTGTCATTTGGCACCAAGCAGGTTGGAGATTGGCTGGATGACACAGCAAGTGAGCAGGGGAGCCAGAGCATGAAGCCATCTAAGTGATGGATGCCTGGTACTGTCAGCAGCGCCAGTCAAGACCCAACTTCATGCTGTAGTTCTAGTTTAGGGTGTTTCCTCGGAGCACCCTGTGTGTACTGTGGGTCTTCGGTGTTCCTTGGGAAGGCCAGAGCTGCATGAGATTCCCAAGAGGCAGAGTGACAAAAGACACTGGAGACGAATATTCAGGTGGGCCATTTGCCTGAGGACTAGAAAGCAGACTGGATTTCTTCTTTTATTTTTGTCTCTTTTGTTTGTTTTCAATTATACTTTACTTATTTGTTGATTGTGTGTGTCCAGGTGTGTGTGTGTGTGTGTGTGTGTGTGTGTGTGTGTGTGTGTGTGTGTGTGTGTGTGTGTGCTTGTGGAGGTTGAGGACAATCTTTGGGAGTCAGTTCTCTCCTAACATCAGGTGGGTCCTGGGGATAGAACTCTTGTCCTCAGCCTTGGCTTCAATCCCCCACCTGGTTTTGTTTTTCTCATTGCTGGGAGTTTTTGTTTGTTTGTTTGTTTGCTTTCAAGACAGGGTAGCCCAAACTGGCTTCCCACTCGTTATGACACCCAGAATGACCTTGAACTTCTGGTCCTCCTGCTTCTACATTCTGAATAAGTGAGGATTGTAGATGTACAACACCAAGTCGACACTCTGATGCAAAAGCAAAAGGTTCCATTTATTGTTCAGCTGGCCAGCCAGATCTTCTTCCATGGTGGAGGAGATGAGATGCCCACCAGCCAAAAGGAGAAGTTTTTTTTTTTAACAGGGGCAGACCATAAGACTGAAGGATGCAAATTTCAGTTTCCATGGCTACTTAAGGTCATACAAAGTACAGAGTAAAGCAGGAACTAAATATTTTAGTGTAAAAAGATAAATAAAAAAACAAAAAAGCTATATATTTTAAGCAAGATACATTTGGGTAAGATAAGACAGGGCATGGGTTTGCAGGGTTACTGGGGTCACAGGGTCTGCCAGCTGTCCCCTGGGCCTGGGGATCTTTACAGCTGGCAGGGGATCTGTATGACCAGCAATTAGCAAGGAATGTTAGCAGGAGTAGTAGACAGTTACCTCCCCTTCTCTGAGAGCAGGGGCTCAGGCACCCGCCATGGCACTCCTGATTTAAAGAGTTCCCTTTTCCATTAGAAGTTCCCTTTCTCTGTATAGATTTAGGGCCCGGGTTTTTAAACTTTTATTAATTTTAATTTTTGGTCCCTCACTAAGAGTTCTCATATAGATTAGGCTATCCCTAACCTTCCTATATGGCTGCTATGCTGATATTTACATATCATAAAATACATCCTTTTAAAGTATACAGTTCAGATGGTGGTGCACACCTGTCATCTTAGCACTCGGGAGTTAGAGACAGGAAGATCAGGAGTTCAAGGCCATCCTCAGTTATGTAGGCCAGCCTATCTTACGTGAGACTCAAAAAACAAAATGAAACTGCAGTGCAGAGGTTAATGGTTTCTTAGTGTGTTCACCATGACACTAATCCACAATAAACATGCTCATCCCATGAGCAGCCATTTTCTTTCTCACCTCTCCATCTAACCTCCAGAACTGGGAAAACAGAATCTGTTTCCTCCATAGCTTCACCTCTTTTAGACATCTCATTAGCTGGAACTGCACAATGCATGGTCTTTGTGACTTTTTTTTTTTTTTTTAAGCACAGCTCAATGACTTCAAGATCCATCCAGGAAGTGGCCTTCATTTGTACTTTTCTTTTTCTTTCTTTCTTTTTTTTTTATTCGATTTTATTTTATGTGCTTTGGTATGAAGGTGTCAGATTGCCTGGAACTGAGATACAGACAGTTGTAAGCTGCCACATGGATGCTGGGAATTGAACCTAGGTTCTCTGAAAGAGCAGCCAGTGCTCTTAACCTCTGAGCCATCTCTCCAGCTCTCTACTTTTCTTTTTCATGGGTAGATAATATTCTTTTTTGTTTGTTTCCTTGGTTTTTTGTTTTTTCCAAGATAGGGTTTCTCTGTGGCTTTGGAGGCTGTCCTGGAACTCACTCTTTAGACCAGGCTGGCCTTGAACTCACAGAGATCCGCCCACCTCTGCCTCCTGAGTGCTGGTACTAAAGGCGTGCGCAACCACCACCCAGAGTTTGTTTGTTTTTGAGACAGGGTTTCTCTACATAGCCCTGGCTGTCCTGGAACTCACTCTGTAGACCAGGCTGGCATCAGGAATCCACCTGCCTCTGCCTCCCAAGTGCTGAGATTAAAGGTGTGCACCATTACTGTAGAAGTAAAAAAAAAAAGTGGGTTTTTGTTTGTTTGTTTGTTTTATTCATTTGGTAGATAGACTTCTCAGATGTTTCTAGCTACTATAAACATTTATGGATGAATTTCTGTGTGGATAGTTTTCAAAACCTTCTCTTGGGTGTGCAGTCAGTTATGGGCACTTAAGTGGGTGGGGGCTGGGAAGCTGCATCTGCCCTCAAAGTGGAGATGCTATTCCTCCTTACTCCCTAAGCAGTACAGCACGGCAGCTACTTCCACCACATTTACATTGTATCAGGTGCCACAAGTTATAAGTTACAGTGGACAGCAGTGGGAGGCTGAGGGAGGGGGGCTACCAAGACATCAGGGCCAGCCTATGCTACAGACTGAGACCTTGTCTCAAAATAGAAACAAATCCACTAAATTTAATTTTAAAAAAATTTAAATTTACTCTATGTGCATTGGTAATTTTGCTTGCACGTGTCTGTAAGGGTATTGGATTTCCTGGATCGGAAGTTACAGACAGGTGTGGGCTGCCATGTGGCTGTTGGCAACTGAACCCGGGTCCTCTAGAAGAGCAGTCAGTGCTCTTAACCACTGAGCCATCTTTCTAGGCCCGATTTAAAAACTTTAAAGTACATAGGAAGCTCAGGGCTCTGGGTTCAATATATAACAGCACTTTTGGATATACACACACATATGTACACACATATGCACACACATACATACACAAGAGTTTGGGAAGTGTTTGCAGGTTCTAGGCAAATGTACTGTTTTTTATATATAGGAATCTATGAAAACTTGTATCTTTTCGATTTTTTTTTCTGAGACAGGGTTTTTCTGTGGCTTTGGAGGCTGTCCTGGAACTAGCTCTGGTAGACCAGGCTGGTCTCGAACTCACAGAGATCCACCTGCCTCTGCTTCCCGAGTGCTAGAACTAAAGGTGTATGCCATTATAGCCTGGCCTTTGTGATGTTTTAAACTTTGTTTTTTTTCTTTTTTGAGACAGGTTTTCTCTGTGTAGCCCTAGCTGTCCTGGAAAACACTCTATAGACCAGGATGACCTCGAACTCACAGAGATCTACCAGCCTCTGCCTCCCAAGTGCTGGGATTAAAGGAACACACCATATTATTACTATTGTTTATTTTACATGTTTGGTGTCTTGCCTACATATATGTTTGCATACCATGTGCATGCCTGAGCCCTCAGAAACTAGAAGAGAATGTTCTGTCCCCTAGAAGTTGAGTTATAGATGGTAGTGAGTGTCCATGTGAGTGCTGAGAATCCAACCAAGTCCTGGAAGAGCAATCATTGCTATACATTGCTGAGACATCTCTCCAGCATCCCTCTTCCCTTTGTTTGTACATTGCTGAGACATCTCTCCAGCATCCCTGTTCCCTTTGTTTTGTATTTAGGATTTTTTTTTTTTTTTTTGGTTTTTTGAGACAGGGTTTCTCTGTGGCTTTGGAGGCTGTCCTGGAACTCGCTCTGTAGTCCAGGCTGGTCTCGAACTCACAGAGATCCGACTGCCTCTGCCTCCCAAGTGCTGGGATTAAAGGCGTGTGCCACCAACACCCGGCTGTATTTAGGAATTTATTTTACTTTTCAGGTATGTGTGTTTAAGTACATGGTTATGCAAATACTATATGTGTGCAGGTGCCCAAGGAGCCCAGAAGTATCAGATCCCCTGGACTGCAGTTACATGTATTTGTGAACCACCCAGCATGGATGCTGGGAACTGAGCTATGATTCTTTGTAAGAGCAGCAAGTACTCTCTGCCACGGAGCTATCTCCCCAGACCTTACAGTTTGTTTTTTTGTCTGTTTGTTTGAGACAGGATTCTGGTTTGTAGTCCAAACTGGCCTTGAATTCTTGACCTTCTGTCCTTACCTTCTTCTGAGTGGTCCACACTGAGCTCTGGACAATATTTCTTCCTAATAAAGTGTTCAAACCTTAATGCCAATTGGATTGTGCTCTTGGCTGTAAAGGGTCACGGTCATGTCCCTTTATTTTTCCTGCCTATGGATGGGATAGTAAGAAAGGAGCACCCAGGAGATTTCCCTGGGATCCATTCTTGCTCCTTTCCATTGTCTTGGGGAAGGAGCAATGACTCAACCCATCTAGACTTGAGACCAGTCAGCACAGCTGATCCTGCAGGGAGCAGAGCCTAGCCAATTGGAAGGCTCAGCCTCAACTGACCAGAGTCATCAAAAGCCAGTGCTGGCTGCTGGAGATGTGACTCAGTAGTAGAGTGCCTGGCTAGCATGCAGAAGGCCCTGGACTCTGCTCCAGTGCTGCAAACCAAACAGAACCCACAAACATTAAAGCCTGGGCTGTCTGGTGCCATAGTGAAGAGTCATCGGCCACCTGCTTCAGAGTGTCCCTTCTGTGTGTGGAAGAACTCAGAGGCCCTAGGCATGGGCTGATGGAAGGGTGACAGTGATGCCTGAGCAGGCTGCAGCTGCAGTAGCCATCTTCTCAGAGCCTGTTTGTTCTCGTCAGGGTATAAATCCCACCTTCAAATGACAAGGAAGAACTGGGAAGCAGCTGTGGCAAGTTGGCGACAGCTGGCCGGGATGCTTTGGTCATCTGTTATCTGATGCCGGTGCTGGGCTGCAGGGATGCTTTGGTCATCTGTTATCTGATGCCGGTGCTGGGCTGCAGGGTATGGTTGGTTAATCCAGGCACTCGGGACAGCCAGGGCTACATAGAGGGACTTTGTCTTGAAATGCAAGCAAGCAAACAAACAATAATAATGTAAAAAATAAAAACAAAACCCAAGCAAACTAGGATTTCAGGCTGGAGAGAGATGGCACAGTGGTTAAGAGCACCAGATGCTCTTCTAGAGGACCTGGGTTCAATTCCCAACACCCACATAACAGCTCACAAACAACTTTAACTCCAGTTTCAGGGGACCCAACACCTTTTTTTGGCTTCCTTGAGGACCAGGCATGCAAATGGTGCACAGACATACTTGCAAGTGAAACACCCACACACATGAGATAAAAATTTTAAGGGTTTATTTATGTAAGAGTGCTTTGGATGCATGTACACCTGCACACCAGAAGAGAACACTGGATTCCATTACAGATGGCTGTGAGCTACCATGTGGTTCTGGGGCTTAAACTCGTGACCTCGAGAAGAACAAAATAGCCTGTGCGCTGAACTGCTCAACCATCTCTCCAGGCCCTAAAATAAATAAATAAATAAATTATAAAAAAAAGAAAGATGCCGGGTGGTGGTGGCACACGCCTTTAATCCCAGCACTTGGGAGGCAGAGACAGGTGGATCTCTGTGAGTTCGAGGCCGGGCTAGACTGACAGCCTCCAAAACAATACAGAGAAACCCTGTGTCATAAAACCAAAAAAAAAAAAAAAAAAAGAAAAGAAAAGAAACCTAAAATTCAAAAACCTAGGACCCTCTACTGTGAGGCATAACACAGCTATACTTGGCCTTGGCATCCTTGGCATCTGCTGTAGAAAACCAGCACCTTGTGGGACCTGAAAGTTCTCTAGGGTCCGGTGGCAGAGCTTGTACCACACGCACCAGGTGCAGAGTTAGTTTTCTCTTGATCAGCGCTTTGTACAGAGCTGGGAACATTTTTTTTTAAAGACAGAGTCTCATGTATCCCATGATAGCCTTGAAGTAACAGTGTAGTGAAGGGTGACCTTGAACTTCTGATCCTCCTGCCACCACCTCATGGGTGACACTTGCAGGCATGTACCACCTTGCCTGGTTTATATAGTGCTAGGGGCTTTGTACATGCTAGGCAAACACTCTGCCACCCGAGCTGTATCCCTGGCCCCCGAACTTTTAGATACCTAGAAAATGGGTTGGAACAGTGTAGGGGCTGAAATCAATGTAACCCTCAAATCCCTGGGGACTTGCAGAGCGCTGTGCCTTTTTGGCAGTGGGAGATGTAAGCTACACTGCCATGCACTTTGGACATGTTCATAACATCAGGTCCCAGAGCTCTTATTGAGATGTCAGTCCTTGGTATTTTCCTGGCATCTCTGTCACATTTAGGGTACTTGCTCATTTCTATTCCCTGGCCCCTGCAGCATGATGTCATCAGGATAAGGTGGAATAGTGTGGTATCTTGGGAAACAACGACGTGTAAGAAGTCTGAGAGGTGAAGAGCTATCAAAAGAGCTAACAGCATCCCAAGACAAGACGGAGCCGGCGATCTGATGACCCTGATGGATGAGAGCAGTTTCTGATCTGTTCTGCTCCCTAGAATAGAGAAAAGGCATTTGCCAGCGCAGTAAGTGCCTACCAGGTGTCGGGAGTGGAATTTATTTTCTCTATCAATGGGACCACGTCAGAAATAGCAGCTGCAACTGGAGTTACCACACAATTAGGTTTATGGACCCAGCTGCCACCTTCACTAGCCAGAGTGAAGAATAAAACAGGAATTTAGTAAAATCATCGTCCCAGAGTCTTTCAAAGCCATGATGGTAGGTATTTTGTTTTTGAGGGGTAGATTATTGGCTTTTCTTTTTTTGGGGTTTTTTGTTGTTGTTGTTGTTTTTTGTTTTTCGAGACAGGGTTTCTCTGTATTGCTTTGGAGGTTGTCCTGGAACTCACTCTGTAGATCAGGCTGGCCTTGAACTCACAGAGATCCGCCTGCCTCTGCCTCCTTAGTACTGGGATTAAAGGCATGCGGCACCAACGCCCTGCTGGCTTTTCTTAAATTATTTCTATTTTATATGTATGGGTGCTGTGCCCACATGTGTGTCTGAACTATATATAGATGAGCAGGACCCACGGAGGTCAGAAAAGGGTATTCTATCCCTTAGAACTGGAGTTACAGATGGTAGTTAATTGCCATGTGGGTGCTGGGAATCGAACTTGGGTCCTTTGAGAGAACAGCCAGTGCCCTTAACCACTAGGCCATCTCTCCACTTCCCATCTCTCTTTTGAGAACGGGTCTCATGCTGCCATGGCTGACCTTGAACTCATTATGCTGAAGATGACCTTGCATTTCTGATCCCCCTGCCTCAACCTCCTTAGTGCTGGGATAAGTGATGTATACCATCCTCTGCTAATTCATGCGATGCTGGGATGAAACTCAGGGCTTTATGCGTGCAAGGCAAATCACTGGCCAACTGAGCTACAGCCTCAGCCCCTTGTGGGTTTTGTTGTTCTTCTTGTTATTGCTAGAGATAGAATCCTACTTTATAGTAAACTCACTATGTTGCCCAGACTTGAGGTGATCCTCCTGCCTCAGTCTTCCTTTGGTGCTAGGATTACAGGCATGAGACACCACAGCAGCTTCCTAATATTACCAATATCTTCAATTCCTTGGAGGAAGCCAGATTTCTTTTGTTGATCGATCAGGAGTTTCCACTTGGCTTTGCTCATCGCCAGATCTCTTAGTCTGCCAAACTGAGAGCCAATGTAGTAATTCTGCCAGTGCCTGGGACATCTATTCCAGGCATGTAACTAGAGGCATTGAAATAAATAGGTTTGGAGAGCCACAGGGCCTGCTGTAACACCATTCCAGTCAAGTCCATTGATTAGTTGATTCATCTTAACGCTGTTCTGACAGTAGATCCCAGTGGAATCCTGGTCAACAAAAATTCCTATTAACCAAGAGCCATTGCCTGCTTATCAACAAAGGGCCCAATACTGAGCTTCTGCTGCATATAGTCATCCTGGAAGATGGGCTTAGACCCCAGAAGAAGGGCTGAGTCAGATTCACAGGTCAAGCCTGTATCATTGCAACCTCTTTATGCGTGTGCAAGCATGCGTTAGACATCAAACCCAGGGCCTCAACATACTAGGCTACATTCCCAGCTCCATTGTCCCTTCCTGGGAATATTCAGGCTCCATTTCTTCAAGGGCTCTGGAGTAGTGACTGGCTCATGCTTGGACATTGGGAGACAGACAATTATCGTGGAGAAGGTCAAACTCTTGTGTACCACACCTGAAGGATTTCATTTATTTCTTTTTCAGTGCTGGAGGTGGAACCTGGGGTTCTGTGCACACTGGGTAATTGATCTACCACTGAACTGTACCCCCAGACCCTGCAGTTTTTCATGTGCAAACAAAGGCAGCAGGCAGGCTGCTGTTTGTTCCAGGGCCCCTGCGATGAGCTAGGCACACTATTTTCTGTGCTGAGACTATCCTGCTGACTGCCCCAGCCCTGCCTACCGTGAAAAACCCACTTACCTCCCTTCCCTAAAGAATGCCGGGCTCGGTTCCTACCACCTCAGAGTCTATGGAGTGGGGGAAGTCACTCCAACTCCCACCAAAAGCTCCCACCAAGGGCTGATCAAGGGTGCTAGCATTTCCTCTTCTTCTTTTTTTTTATTTTTATTTTTTGGTTTTTCGAGACAGGGTTTCTCTGTATCATTTTGGAAGCTGTCCTGGAACTCACTCTGTAGACCAGGCTGGCCTTGAACTCACAGAGATCCGCCTGCCTCTGCCTCCCAAGTGCTGGGATTAAAGGTGTGGGCCACCAACGCCCAGCTTAGCATTTCCTCTTCTTCTAAGAGACTTCTTAAGGTCTTACTTTTCCAAGAGGTCAACTTTTAATATGAGGGAAGCCACGTCAATGTTGGGGGTTAGTTTTATCTTGAAGGCAACAGGAAGCCACTAACCTGTTTTCAAAAGCAGAGTAGATGGATGAGGTTTACATTTTCACAGCTCCTGCTATTTGGTAGAGAATATATTAGAAGAGGCCAGGTAGGAGTAAGGGAGAATAAATGATTCTCAGATGCAGCGATGCAAATAGGCCTTAGAAGCATGCAGACTGCAGCTGGGTTCTGGGAAGGACAGAGTAGTGGGTATCCACAAGAGGGATGCATGGAAGCCTTACGATGCCTTGGGCAGGGCAGATAAGTGGGTGATATGTAGACATCAGGGAAAAAGAGTCCATGGCTATAAATAGGATTGTCTTTTGTTTTGCCTACATGTATGTCTGTGTGAGGGTGTTGGATCCCGTGGAACTGGACAGTTTTGAGCTGCCATGTGAGTGCTGGACATTGAAACTGGGTCCTCTGAAAGAACAGCCAATGCTCCTAATGCCACCTCTTCAGCCACCAGACTCTACCTTTTTAATGATTTTACTGGGGATGAAGAATAGACAAGAGCCAGAATGATTGGAGTAGGTCAAAGTTCTGTTCCTTAGAGGAGACCGGAGACAAAAGCAGCCTTCTCCAGACATTTTGATGATGCCAATTATAAAGCTCTATCTCCAAGCACCTTGTCTGGGGAAGTAGTTTAGACTCTCTGGCCTTCAGCATGCTTGGTGAACAGGCAGTGAGGAGAACTCAAATCTAGGGACATTTATCCAAAGATGCTTCATGCTGCCCCCGAAATTACACTCTTCGAAGCCAGGAACACCTTGTTACCTTTGCACATTCATCCAAACCTGAGAGCACAGTCATCAGCCCTTTGTGTCAATGAACAAAGTAGAACACAAGCTGCTGGCCCTGGTTGTGTTAAACAATAGCAGGAATGAGGCTTGGAGGCAGAGCTCCGTTCTGCACCGGTGAAGTCTCTTCAATTGTCCTTCCTCTCTGGTTGCATCAAGCCTCCAGCATCTTCCCAGTGTCTTAGTGTTCCCCTTCCCCGAGTCTTCTAAGTGGATGGAAGGAGCCATAATACTCAGAATTAGATGAGGTTTCAACTCATCTGAGCCCAACAAAATGGGGACTTTGCCATTGGGATTTCACTAAGAAAAAGGACTTGTTACTCAGTTATGAGGAGTGGGTTCAACTCTGTCCCATGCCTTTTCTGGTTCTGTCTCTGGTTTGTTTTGCTTAAATAGGAATATTGGCAAGTTATAATTGCATACATTTACAGCTACAAAGTAGCTTTATGACATGCTTATTCATCCAGTTCCATCGTTACATGGAGCTAATTACCCACTACCTCAGAAGTACCCTGCCTGTGACAATGTATCCTTTGACTAGTATCTCTCCAGTATCTTCTCTGGTCCTCAGTCTCAGGTAACCATCACACTGTGGTCTATTCCTGAAACCTCATATGGTTGTTACTGTAACGAGGTTCATCTGTGTTTTAACAGTTTTCCTGTTCTTAAGGCTAAGTTGCATTGCAGTATGTACATATGCATTACAGTATAATATATACATATATACATACACATATGTACATACATATGTTGTATATGTACATACAGTAGATGGACACTCTCCATATCTTGTCCATTCTGACTAGTGCTGCAATAAACTCAGGGGGCAGATATCTCTTTGAGATATAAATGTCACCTTGCCCTTGGATATAAACTTAGAAGAGGGGTGGTTGGGTCATATAGTAATTCTAGATATTGTTTATCAAGGAATGTTGCTTTGGCTTTTCAGCTGGGACTCACACTCATTTTGGGGTGGATCTCAGTCATAGACAGGATAAGGCAGTTTGGACACCCGGGAATTTCTATGTGACCTTGGACAGATTTTCTCTGATGCTCTTTCGTGATTGGCAACATTCTTGTCAAGCCTGCATCACTGACCATGGCCCTCTTCCTACCACTCCTCTTCCTCTGGTCCCACGTACACTATCTACCCTGCTCTCCATCTCAGCCTCTACCCTGAGCAAACCCATGCTTGTGGTACCCCACTTCTTCATCTTTCACACAAGGATAGAAGCATTCTGTTGCTTCAAGGATTAATAATAAAACTTGCCTGTCTCTTCCTGTATCTGGGCATTAAGTTTCATATTTATTTGCTTATTAGTTTTTACATATATTGTGTTTTGTCATTGGGTGTATGGTCTCCTGGAACTGGGATTACAGACAGTTGTGAGCTGCCATGTGGGTGCTGGGAATTGAATGCAGGTTCTCTTGAAGAACAGTCAGTGCTCCTAACTACTGAGCCATCTCTCCAGCCCCTTATTTATTTTTGAGAACTCATATCTCAGTTTGGCTTCAAATGGACTGAGCAGTTAAGGATGACCTTGAACTTATGATTCTTCTGTCTTTTCCCAAATGCTGGGACTACAATGGTACACCCACACTCCCAGCTCATGCTCTGTTAGGAAGAGAACTTAGAGATTCCCGAATGCTAGGCAAGTACTCTATCAACTGAGCTACATCCCTAGCCCATTGGGTTAATTTTCTATCTGCTCCTTCATATCCACTTTCTTTCCTCATCTACTCTGCCCTGGGCCCCAGACTGCATGGACAGGAAAAGATCAGAAGGCAGGGGGTCAGAGGGCTCAGCTTATTGTTCCTTGTATCTCCTGTCTGTTGCGTGCCTGGCAGTTCTTTCTGGGTTCTGCTAGCTGGCCAGCTCAGGTCTGCACTTGGGAATGTCATTGAGCTGTTGCCAGCTCCAGACACTGCTGCAGCATTCTTCATGGACTCCCACTTAGTGGTACCCACACCTTGGTAAACAGACAGGCCCTTTATTAAAGTCTCCCTCTGCTTTCCCACTTGCTCCTTCTGTTTCCTCTAGACACCCTGATTGATCCAATCAATAAGCATCATCTCACCTGCTGCAGGCATTCCAGGAGGCACCTCTAGCCACAACAAAGTTCAGAGGAAGCAAAGGAGATAATTCCTTCATGCTGTCTTTGCAAGAAGCAGGAAATCTTTGCCAAATGGCTCGCACTCCGCTGTTCCCCTTGACTACCATTGGTAGTAGTGAGTCACACACTCTCTCAGATCCCCAGGGGGGGAAAAAGATTCAGAGACTAAGGGACATGTGGGTGTTCTACTGGGAAGTGAGATCCTAGGAATCAGGGATGAAAAAGGAGCAAACGGGACAGCAGGAGACACAGCATAAGGATTTCTGGTTGACGCCATGCCAAGTGACCCTGAACTAGCCATGTCAAGTGACCCTGAACTACCGAGAGGCCCAGAGGCTGTCAGAAATGCCTTTGATAACATATCCTGAGGGAACAGGAAGAAAGCAACTATCTGTGACTTTCATTCCACACTTAGCAAAGATGCACCC
Organism: Mesocricetus auratus; assembly: GCF_017639785.1. Lineage (NCBI taxonomy): Eukaryota > Metazoa > Chordata > Mammalia > Rodentia > Cricetidae > Mesocricetus > Mesocricetus auratus. Next base: position 83,654,551 of record NW_024429194.1, on the reverse strand, counting down.
CAAGAAGCACCGACTTTGTCTCTGCTTCGTAGGTGGGCTATGGGCAGGTCTGAGATGCAGCACTAGTAGATCCTCCCTGTATTGTGCTGCACTGACACTTGTCCTGGGTGGGGACTGAGGAGAGTAGCTGCTGCAGAAATGGTGGGCGTATGAGCTCGGAGTAGCTGGGAGACTCTAAAGACACACTCATGTGTGTCCAGTAGACATGGCCAGTCCTAAAACAGATGCCTCTAAAACCCTTGTCCCATTCTCCTGGGTCACCTCTGGTTTGGGCTTTGACTATAATAGACTGTTGAATGAGCTTAATTCATGTTGTACCAGTAATGTCTTGTTTTGTGCCTATTTTCTCTCTGCCCTAGATTTCTCTAATATGCTAGACCAGTAGTTCTCAACCTCACTAATGCTATGACCCTTTAGTACAGTTCCTCATGTTGTGGTGACCCCCAACCATAAAATTATTTTCGTTGCTGCTTCATAACTGGAATTTTGCTACTGTTGTGAATCATAATGTAAATATTTTTGGAGTTAGAGGGTTGCCAAAGGGGTTTTGACCCACAGGTAGAGAATCACTGCACTAGAGACTTTCGGTTCTAATATAAACAGTCCAGAAGGGCAGGACTGTCCCAGGAGAAATCTCAAGCAATGGGAACAAGAATCAGTCAATATAAGCCCAACTTTTGGTACTTTAAGTGACTAATCCTGAGAGATATACATGCGTGCGTGCGTGCGTGCGTGCGTGCGTGCGTGCGTGCGTGTGTGTGTGTGTGTGTGTGTGTGTGTGTACTGAGTATTGAACCCAGGGCCTTATACATGCCATACAAGTGCTAAACCACTTAACTAACCCCTCAGCCCTCTGGGCAATTCTGAAATGGAGTTCCCATTGTCCACAGCAATGAACCCAGGCATAGCTCCCACTGGCTTACTTAGTCTAGTTCCTCCCTCATCCTGTCCACTTACTCATGCTCTTTAGACTCACATCAAGAATAAATTTCTACACACAAACTTATCTAAGACGGCTTTCAGAGGAAAACAAACTGAGAAAATGAATTCTAAGAGTCACAGCTGAAGATGGATTTCCAAGGTAAGAGGCTGGAAGACATCAGTTACCAGTCAGTTGTCCCTGGTGGTTAACAAGAAGCTGACCAACCCTGGCCTGGCATCAAAGGGACAAAGAGGAGTATAAGTAGAAAAGGAAGTGCTGAGGTGTGCAGCCCCCCAAGAAGAGCAGTGAAGGAGCTGTAGGGTCATAGGGGTGATGGGCCTGCTTTGGAAGCCCGAGAGGAAGGAAATGGAGGGGTCAAATACCCAGCTGTCAGTTCAGGATACACAGTGAAAGCCAGCAAGCTCCAAGAGCAACAGTTCAAGGAGACTGCCATCTTCCGCAGTGGTAGAGCAGTTTGTGCTGAAAATAAGACCCAGAATCTAGTTGTAAAGGTAGCCGGGGTGCAAAAGAGACAGAGTGTGTACACCTCAGCAGATCTTTGATGATAAGGAATGGAAACCCAAAGTCTGGGAGGGGACATCTGGATGAATTTGAAAACAAATCTCCCTAACTCCTTGAATACTCCAGACCAGCAGATATAACTATCCCCCTGTCACTTTCTTATTGGAGAACAGCTTGCCCTTGTTTGGAAATCATGATGGGATTCATCTGAGATTGTGCCTTGCAAGAGGACATTCATCATTTGTAGATATGATCCCCTCACCAGCATTCTTCTGTTATCAAAAAAATAACAGGAGCATGTATAGGAATTAACTCCAGGGTGATAGTACATGGCACAAATATAAATTTGAAAGGTGAGTGTTTCTTGGAACGGATACTCCTACTATGAGGGATAGAACAACCTGGAAGGTTACCTGGAGTCAGTGCTAAAATAGTTCTGGGATGGCTCCAGGAGGTGGCTTACAGTAATAATACACCTTGGCTAGCACCACCTTGGCAAAATTTGGGTGTCCTCACATGGCTGTTGGGTTGTATACATAAGTTCACCACTACATTTTTTAACATTGTGGTAAAATGTGCATAATATAAAATTGGCCATTTTAACCCTATATGCGATGCTGAGGACTGAACCCAGGACCCTGAAGATACCGGGTGAGTATTCTATCACTGAGATACACTCACACTCCCTTACCCACGTGTAAGTGTCAAATTCAGCAGCATTAAGAACACACACAGTGTCGCTCAATCATCATTACCATCAATTTCTAGGCGTTCTCTCCCACTGCATACACAGAAACTCTGGACCCTTTCCACAGTAACTCCCCACTGATCCTTTCCACTGGCCTCTGGTACTTGGCAGAGTGTTGAGAAAGGAGTCAGAGGACTCAGACAAGTGCAATGCCAGAGTGGAAATTGCCATGCCAGGTGAAAGCACAGACCATTCAGTCCTCCAGGGAGGCTCAGAGAGCACGGGTCCTGGTTTCCCATTGCTATTGAGACACCACCATCAAGGCAACTTAGAAAAGGAAGTGTTCTGTTTGGGCGTATGGTTTCAGAGGGTTAGATCCATGAAGGTGGAGCAAAGTTGTGGTAGCAGGAACAGCTACAGGCTTACATCCAGATCTACAAGTGGAAGCAAAGGGAGTTAACTGGAACTGAGGCATGGGTTTTTGAAATCTCAAAGCCACCTCCAGTGGCACACTTCCTAATCCTTCTCAAACAAGGTCCACCACCTGGGGACCAAGTATTTAAAATTTAAATGTCTGAGCCTATGGGGACATTCTCATTCAAACCACCAAAGCACCCCCTTCACTAGCTCTGCAAGGGACATGTAGGTCTGAGGGTATCACAGAGTTGGGGTACTCCATCAGAGATGTACAAACCTAATATACCCATGGCTAAACTATCATCTGATTTTCTTTTTCTTTGTGTGTGTGTGGGGTCAGGCCCTGAAAATCTGACCTTCCTGCCTCTACCTAAGTGCTGAGATTAGTGGCATGCACCATGTCCAGTTTATGAGTGCAGGGGAGTGGGGTTCGTGCCTTTTAACAACTGAACTACATCCTTAGTCCCTATCTGGCTTTATTTAAGCTCTTTATGCTGGTGGACCAAGAGGCTGAGAAAGAGGAGCTATAACAGCTGATAGGGATAATCAATAGTTTAGCCTGAAGAGCTGGACAGGAGACATGGCCCAGCAGTGTCAAGGAAGGGAATGACTGGAACTCAAGGGAGCTATAGGGCGTCTCTCTGTGCTTCGGTGTCCATTAATAAGGGCTAACAGGCAATCGTGGCAGCCAAGGAGTCCGACTGTGCATCTATCTGGTCCTGGTGTGGTGACAGCGGATGATTGTAGATCTGCTGGAGCTGGCCACAGGAACCTCTGCAGAGAATGCTCTAATGCCTATGCTGACTGAGACTGCTGTCCCTTGCTAATCTCTGTGTGGACTTATTCTCTTACGCTCTGATAATTGTCCAAGAGTCCCCAGACAAAGCCTCAGAGATCTCAGAGCATTAGAAAATAAAACGTCCATAGCCGGTCCAGACTGACGCTGGTCCAGACTGACGCTGTGTGGAGGGAAGTTGAGTCTTTATGTACCCCAGGCCCTGACTTTTGCCAGCGTGGAAAAGCCGGGAATCACCTCAACCCACCAAGCAAGGTCTAGCAATCATCACCTAGCTAAGGAGATGTTTGGAAGTTGCCAGGACGCAGGAAGGGTATAGGGTGACCTCCAGCGTGCTTGAGGACCAAGGATGCTTCAGTCTCAGCCACTGAGTCCCAGCACTAGGAACAGTACCCTTGGTTCCTGCCACATAGTCCAGCCTCCTCAAGGAAGACGGCTGCGTTTCCCTTTGTCTTTGTGGAGACCTGGATGGTCCTGTAAAGCAAGCTTGGCGACCCCTGTGAGCTTAGGAGACAGCCCCAGGAGACAGTGAGAAGGAAGGCTCCTCCTCATGGGGCGGCTTGAGCCTAGCTGCTGCTCTGCAGGCAGTCAGGAGTGGGAGCTGCAGCCGGGACTGAAGAGGTTAACGTGCATCTGCCTCCGAATGTTAATGTGTCTAGGTGATGTCAGTGGGAGCTGGGAAGGAGGGAGTGGGGCGAGCAGTTGGGCTCAGAGGCAGCAGAGGCTGCCAGGCGGCAGAGGAAGACCCTTTTCTGGACTGCAGGGCTGGCTCACGCTCGGGACAAGGCGGTGGCAGGCTCTGGAGGCTGCCGCAGCCTGCGTGGGTGGACGGGCGCTCAACTCCAGGGAGCAGGCGACCTGCACCGGCTGCATGGATCTGCAAACCTCGTTGCTGTCCACTGGCCCCAATGCCAGCAACATCTCCGATGGCCAGGATAATCTGACATTGGCCGGTGAGTCGAGTTAAGAGTCCTCCCTCCTTTGGGATGGGTGTGGAAAATGCGAAGGTTTCACCTCCAGAGCCAAACTGCCTAGGAAACTTTATCTTACAGTTCTCAATGATAAGATCTGCAGTCTGCTTTGCCTGGAGGGGAAGCAGAGAGGAGGGGACAGCAGCTAGGACAGAAGGGGTAGGAAGGCACAGAGACACATCTAGAAATAACAAGGGTTGGTGGCGATGAGGCGGTGTGAGGCAGGCAGGGGAAAGCTTACTGATGAGTCCCAAATATGCTTTGCATTGGGGGCATAAAAAAAAAATCAAGGCTGAAAAAGCAAGCAAGGGAGCAGGCGGGTAGCATGTGGGAGCCAGCGGAAGCTCTTTGATTCACCGCTATCCTGGGCTCAATCCTGTGGCCTCGCACTGGGTAATGGGGTCTGAGTGGTCCTTGCTGTCCTCTGGCAGAGGCTGCTGGGAGCAAAAGACATCACAGGGCGTGAGAGGATTAACTTTTCTGGTGAATTAAGCTTCTTGACATTTGCAGAAATTCTAGCTTTGAAGGAGAAGGGAGGAAAGGGAAAGGCAGACGGTTTATGTGGAGAAAATTCTCAAGCTTTTGGGATATAACACAGCGTCAGTCTTAGCCATACTGGGGAAGCCCAGGCTCAGGAGACATGGCCCAAGGAAATCCCTGTCAGGAAGCCTGGGGAGGGCTGGGCTGTTCAGCCTAAAACACATCCCACACCCACAGTGACAGTCACTCCGGGGATGTGCCTAGGAATCTGTATAAAGCCTTTGGCCAGCTATCTGTGAAAAGATGAGAGTGCAAATAAGGAAACACACACACACACACACACACACACACACACACATCAGCGCATTCTTGAATGCCCTTCAAGTTTTTTTTTGACAAGGTTTCCTGGTGAATCCCAGGGATGTGAGGCTGTTCTCAGGAGATGTCTGGGAGTCTTGACTCCTGGTCCTCTGAGTAAATGGCTGAAGTAGGTCCTTTGAGTAACAGGTGGGATAGGAAATTGGTAGGAGTCTTCACCAGGGAACAGTGAAGGAAGGTAAGGGACAGGATTAGCAATAGTGTGGGAGGGAAGACAGTGGGAGATGATACAGTGACCTCCAGCTGAAATCGGGATCACGGGAGGTCAGCAGGAGTGCCACTGGATGGCAGGCTGTCAGCTCCTAGAGCAGATGGCAGGTCACACTTGCTCTTTCTGTCCTCAGGGTCACCTCCTCGCAAAGGGAGTGTCTCCTACATCAACATTATTATGCCTTCCGTGTTTGGCACCATCTGTCTCCTGGGCATTGTGGGAAACTCCACAGTCATCTTCGCCGTGGTGAAGAAATCCAAGCTACACTGGTGCAGCAACGTCCCAGACATCTTCATCATCAACCTCTCTGTGGTGGACCTGCTCTTCCTCCTGGGCATGCCTTTCATGATCCACCAGCTCATGGGCAACGGGGTCTGGCACTTTGGGGAAACCATGTGCACCCTTATCACAGCCATGGATGCCAACAGTCAGTTCACCAGTACTTACATCCTGACTGCCATGGCCATCGACCGCTACTTGGCCACCGTCCACCCCATCTCCTCCACCAAATTCCGGAAGCCCTCTATGGCCACTCTGGTGATCTGCCTCCTGTGGGCTCTCTCTTTCATCAGCATCACCCCTGTGTGGCTCTATGCCAGGCTCATCCCCTTCCCAGGGGGTGCTGTGGGCTGTGGCATCCGCCTGCCGAACCCAGACACTGACCTCTACTGGTTCACTCTATACCAGTTTTTCCTGGCCTTCGCCCTGCCTTTTGTGGTCATCACCGCTGCATACGTGAAAATACTGCAGCGCATGACGTCTTCGGTGGCCCCGGCTTCTCAACGTAGCATCCGGCTGAGGACAAAGAGGGTGACTCGCACGGCCATCGCCATCTGTCTGGTGTTCTTTGTGTGCTGGGCACCCTACTACGTGCTACAGCTGACCCAGCTGTCCATCAGCCGCCCCACCCTCACATTTGTCTACTTGTACAACGCGGCCATCAGCCTGGGCTACGCCAACAGCTGCCTCAATCCCTTTGTGTACATAGTACTCTGTGAGACCTTTCGGAAACGCTTGGTCCTGTCAGTGAAGCCTGCAGCCCAGGGGCAGCTTCGCACGGTCAGCAATGCTCAGACAGCTGATGAGGACAGGACAGAAAGCAAAGGCACCTGACACTTCCCCTGTCACCTCCAAGGCAGGTCACCACATCAAACCATGGGGAGAGATACCAAGATAAACCCAAGGCTACCCTGGGAGAGTGCAGGGAGGCTGGAGGCTGGGGGCTTGTAGCAACCACATTCCACGGGGCCCATAAATCCTTTGGGAGGCTTTGAGGGGAGCAGCCAGGTTTGGGGGGGAACTTCAAACCTCAGAAAGCCTGTTGGCGGAACAAGAAGAAAATGGTGATTTGACTGGTTCTCAGGGGGGCTCTATCTGTTAGCTCACATATGTCTTTTCCCAAGGGAAGAGGTTGAAGGTGCCTGGCAGTAATCAGGCAGGGCTAGGAGGTGGACAGCCAGGGTCACACTGTGAGATTGTACAAGCCGAGCACTCCCTCTCATCTCTCATTGGTGTGCAAAAAGACAGCCTTTCTTCCAAGCTGGGGATCATCTCTGAAGCATGCGGCCTCAGCTCCAGCATCCTGTGTGGGTTTCATTTGCTCTCTGGGTGATGCATGTTTACAGCGGGGTGGGGCTCTGGGCCCACAGGAGTTTAAAAAACAAAAGAGCCCAACAGCAGAGAATGACAAGGCAGCCTAGGAAGGATGTGGATCTTGAAAGTAATAAAGAAAAAATGAGGGTAAGGGGCTTTCACAGTGACAGGGACATTCTCTTTACAGGGCGCAGCTGTCAGTCCATGGCTGGTCCAGAGTGAGCATTCATGTATTCTGCACGTGTTGGGGGTCACTCCAGTGCCTGATATGTTGGCATCCTCTTTGTGCTTGAGCCTTCCGCTCCCAAATCAAAACGAAATAAAGGCAAATCTCAACCCATGTCATCCTGGAGGCTCCTGCGTAATTGCTTGGGCTTTGGGGACACGGTTAGTCCTACATAAGGAAAGAGGGGTTATTTGACTGTAGTATTTGGATCTTGTTTGGGGCTGCATTTTTAGGGAGGATGAAGTAAGGGATCTGTTTTTCTAAACCCACAGAGGAGTTAGTGACATTAATGGAATTCTGAATCCACCCGACTGCAGAGCTGCTGCTGGACTCCTGTTATCATCAATGCTGCCCCCTTAGGTCCCTAAGTTCTACCCTCATGTGACTCCCCCTGCCCCCCCTTTGCCTCATGCTGAGTCACCAATTGCAGGACTGGCTCTTGGGGGGAAGTCTGAGCTAGTCCCTGCAGCTAAGATCTGCTGGGTGCTTGAAAAGCAGATGGCAGCTGAGGCCACTGGGAGGCAGTCATGGCTGGCTGCTGCTTCTTAGCTCTTGTCATCTAGAGCCATGGGCGTGATGCTCGGCCAAAGTTAAGGAGAGAGCAGGAGCAACTAGTTCAGAGGCTTTCTGGGAGGGGGACCCTCCCTTGCAGGTCACGTAGCGCTTACACTTCATCGCAGAGTTAGAATACTTCAGGCAGCCTTCCCAGGCGCTGGGAGAGCAGTATTTCCTGACCTGAAGTGAGTGCTCCTTCCTCCTAGCAGTAGGGCCTCTAGCTGCCATAGGCGCTAGTCTGGTGGGGGGAAAAGTAAGATTCTCAGGGCAAAACAGGTGGTGCATGTGTGTAACCCCAGCTCTAGGGAGGGCGAAGCAGGAAGACTTAAGAGTTGGGGGGCGCAGAGAGGGTGAAGAGCTCGCCACACATGTCTGGTTCCCCAGAACCCACACAGGCGACTGAGGAAGGAGGGAGCTGACTCCCATAAGTTGTTCTCCACACCCCACACCCACATCCACCACAAAGATAATAAAGTTTAAAGGAAAAAAAAAGAGTTCAGCTGTTAAAGGGGAAGGCAAGAAAAGTAAGAGCTAGAGGACAGGGAGGAGATTTAGGAAACGCCGTCTTGGGGACGTGACATGGTCGTCATTGTACCCGTGAACTCACAACAGCCGTGATCTCTACATAAGATCAAGTTCACATGACCCATCCAGCATCCCAACAGGCAGCGGTCAGTCACTCTTTTTTTCTTTTTTCCCAAGACAGGGTTTCTCTGTAGCTTTGGAACCTGGCCTGGAATTCGCTCGGTAGACCAGGCTGGCCTCGAACTCACCGAGATCTGTGTGCTGTGCTGGGATTAAAGGTGTGCACCACTACCAAACGGGACAGTGCATTAGTTAGACTCAGTGGGTTATATTAACAACAGAAAAAGAAGGGGGAAATGGAGGAAGCAGGACATGCGGCTGGGGGTGCCTGGGGGGATGGGGGGTGAGTTTGGGGTGCAGAGGACGGGGTGCATTGCTTACACACATGAAATTGTCAAAGGATTAAAAAACTATGTATATTCCATTTTTATAAAAAGACCGGGTGTTGGCGGCACAAGCCTTTAATTCTAGCACTCGGGAGGCAGAGGCAGGCAGATCTCTATGAGTTCGAGGCCAGCCTGGTCTGCAGAGTGAGTTCCAGGATAGCCTCCAAAGCAATAGAATCCTCTCTCGAAAAACCAGAGAGAGAGAGAGAGAGAGAGAGAGAGAGAGAGAGAGAGAGAGAGAGAGAGAGAGTTAGTTCAAGGACACCCTGGGCTACAAGACCCTGCCTAAGGAGAAAGAGTGTGGTGACCTAAAGCCACTGGAGATCAAAATAGCAAAGCAGATGTACTAAGTATCTACAGAACCCAAGTAGTGGTGGCACAAACCTTTAATCCCAGGACTCAGGATTAAGAGATAGAGGATCTCTGTTAGTTCAAGGCCACACTGACCACACAAAATTGATCCAGTCTTAACAGAAACAGCTCACACAAAGGTGGTCTCAGCCCTAAGATCACAGGCCTTTAATCCCAGCACAAGGGATGTGGAGACAGGAGGATACGGCTTGGCTTGGCGAAGAAAGGAATATGAGGAGGAGGAGACAGGATATGAAGGCCTTTGCCTCTGAGGATCTATGGAGACAGGATTGCCATTTGAGTTGGGGAAAGGTAAGACCTACTGACTTGGCTGCTTTGCTTCTCTGATCTTCAGCTTGAACCCCAATATCAGTGCCTGGATCTTTTATTTTTTGTGTTACAAAAAAATTTATGAAAGCCTTAAGGTAAATCCTAGGAAGAGCAGCTCTAAGCTCGACCGAGCTTGTCTATGAAGACGTTTCCCCGAGACCTCCACACCCAGAGCCCTCCAAGGAAACTGGGAACCAGCTGAGACGGCCTCTCCTAGGAATACGTGTGACTGAGCCAACAGCCAACAAGGGTAGACACCTCAAAACCTCCAAGGAAGGGCCTTCCTACCTCAGACTGTCAATCCGACAGTGAAGAGACGGAAATGGAAGCAAAGTATGCGGAGCTCTGAGAGTGGGCGGTGATGGTAAACAGGAGAAAATGGGAGCGATCTGGGAACAGCACTGAGGAGGGTATCAGGAAGGCTGAGAGGATGCGAGTGTGGAGACTCTCTCCCGCTCCCATCCCCCTCCCCTCATCAGTAACCTGGGCAGCCCCTGAGATGTCACTGGGTAAGCATGAGCTTGGGCAGCCGGGTGTGGTGTGGTGGTGGCACACACCCAGAACCCCAGCATTTAGGTGGCTGAAGAATGAAGGTCATGAGTTTGAAGTCAGCCTGGGCTACTATAGTAAGCCTTTTTATGAAAAGGAAGAGAGGAGGGAGCAGCGGGGGAGGGGAAGGGAAAAGCACTGTGCCATGAGCCACAGTCAGGATGCAGCGGGGGCGGCCTACTGACACTGTCTGTAGGAGTGGAGGATGACGGGAAGGCTACTATGCAGGTTCAATGAGCACAGCTTTATCGTCTTCTTTCAGCTCGGCTCTTGGCAAGCAAGCCTTGGGCTGGGCACTGGAAGACGCAGAGAGTTCGAGAAGCAGGAAGACTATGCAGTGGCTCTCTCCCCTTCCTTTTCACTCCACATCTCATGACTAGCCTGTCTCAGGGACCGCGCCACGTGATCTCTCCAAACCCAGAGAACTCTCTACAGTGCTTCTCCAACTCTCCTCAGGAAGCGTCTCTTCTCCAGTTGTGAGGATGACCTTTCTGAAATCCTCTGTGGTGGAGGAATCCCACAGCCTAGCTTATGACCGCACAGCATAGCAGCTCACAGGTTCCGAGGGGACCACTGGGAAGGCCCTGTGCAGGAACCTTCAGCAGACAGCAAGGGCACCGTGCAACAGGACTAGCAGTTACACTTATTTATACGTCGTCTGCTATTAATTTTATTGTGTGTGTGTGTGTGTCCATGTACATACATATGTGTGTGAGGTTCGAGGACAACTTTTTGTTTGTTTGTTTGTTTGTTTTTGAGACAGGGTTTCTCTGTATTGCTTTGGAGGCTGTCCTGGCACTCGCTCTGTAGACCAGGCTGGCCTCGAACTCACAGAGATCCACCTGCCTCTGCCTCCTGAGTGCTGGGATTAAAGGCATGTGCCAACAACACCCAGCTCCGAGGACAACTTTTGCTTCTCTTTGTCCACCACGAGTGCTGGGAACTGAACCTCATCAGACAAACTCCTACCCAATGAACCAACTTTCCTGCCCCTTTCACTTTTGTCTTTGGTTTTGGCTTTTAAATTGTGGTAAAATGCATACTTTGCTAGTTTGATCTTTAACCTTTTGGGTTGATTTTGTGTGTGTGTGTTTTTTTCCTTTGGTTTGCTTTGCCAGACAGGGTTTGTCTGTCTGGAAAACTCATGTCCTGGAACTCACTCTGTAGTCCAGGCTGTCCTCCAGCTCAGAGATCGCCTGCCTCTGCCTCCTGAGCATGAGGATTAAAAGTGTGCACCACCATCTAGTTTCCTTTGACCATTTTAAGCGTATAGTTTGGTAGCACTAAGCACATCCACATTATTGTGTAGTCGCCATCATCACCCACCTTCAGAATATTTATCATCCCAAACTAAAGCTCCACTTAAATACTAACTCATGGCTGGGAGGACAGCTCAGACGGAGAGTGCTTGCTATGCAAGCATGTAGACCTGAGTTCCCGCCTTGAATCCATGTAAAAAACAAACAAACAAAACCCACACATGTGCAGGGACGCGCATCTGTAATCCTAATACTTGGGAGGCAGGAAAGAGTCCCTGGGGCTCACTGGCTAGCTGGTTTAGCCTAATCAGTGAACCCCAATCCAATAACAGATTCTAGCTCCAAATACAGGGTGTGACAGGTGAGATGGCTTAGTGTATGAGGTGCTTTCTATACATGTAGCGATAAATACATGTAGAAACATAAAAGTAAAAATGCATAAGCATGGATGACTCCTAAGGAACAACACTAAGTTTCCATCTGCACCCACATGCACACATGTACTAACACACAAAACAAATATGAACTTATTTTGCTCTCTCCTGCCTCCAGCCCCTGGAAATCACCATTCCATGGATTTGACTATTCTAACAGCTCCCATGATGGAACTGCACTGCATGCTATTTATCCATGCTTTGTAACTGGCGGATTTCTCTTAGTGTGATTCCTAAAGCCCATTGATATTGCTGTAGGTGTCAGTACACTTAGGGACGTCCACTATTCTCCTGTATGTAGTCACCACAACATGTTTATCTACAGTGACTGATGGACACTCAGTGTCATCGTCATTTGGCTATTGTGGGAAGATAATACTGCTATCAACATATCTGTGTTAACTGCTAGAGTCTGGGCTTTTAAAGCTCCTCTGGGTATATACTCAGAAGTGAAAACAACGGATCTTTTTTTTTTTTTTTCAAGACAGGGTTTCTCTGTGTAGCTTTTGGAGTCTGTCCTAGAACTCGGTCTATAGACCAGGCTGGCCTCAAGCTCACAGAGATCCACCTGCCTCTGCCTCCCGAGTGCTGGGATTAAAGGTGTGAGCCACTAACGCCCCGGGAAACCAATGGATCTTATGGCAGTTCTATGTTTACTGTTTTGAAGACTTCCTGCAGCTGCTGCATCATCATTCTGCATTCTCATCGGCAACGTACAAGGGACCCAATTCTCTACACCTTAATGGACTTTGCTCTTCTCTCCTCCTCTTCTTCTCCTAGATGAAACCTGCTCTAACAGGTGTGAATTGGTCTTTGCTGCCTCATCGTGAGTGGTGCTGAGCACCCTTCATCTGCTTCATTTGTATCGCTTCTTTGGAGAAAGTGTCTTCAAGTTCTTTGTCCTTTTATTTTTTTAATTTGGTTGTTCTTTTGTTATTGCTAGAATGGTATTTTACTTAACTCAAATTACTAATAATTGGTTCTGGATGCCTTGTTACTAGGAAAAAATAGATAAAAAAAAAACCCAAAAAACAAAAACCCTAAGTTCTTTTTCCTCTGCAGTTTAATGAAATTCTTGCCCTTTTTGCAAAATTGAACAGTGCCTGTCAGGTGACTCAGAGGGTAAATGCGCTTTCTATCAAGCTTTCTGACCTGAGTTCGATCTTGGGGAACCATCTGGCGGAAGGAAAGACCCTCCTCTTATAAGTTGCTCTCTGACCCCCACATGCATACTATGGCATGCAGGTGCCCCTGAGATACATACTCACACTTAAATATGTAAACACAATGAATTATTTTCAATTTTAGGGGTCAGGGAGATAGTTCAGTTAGCATAAACACCCAGGTTGAGTCCCAGCACTGATGTAAAAAGCTAGGTGTGGCTATGCACATGTAAAATCCTGGTGACAGAGACAAGCAGCTTGCTGGGGCTTGCTGCTCAGTCAGCTGAGCCTAATCATGGAGCCCCAAGTCCCAGTGAGAGACATTGACTCAAAAACCAAGGAGGATGGTCCTTGAGGAAGACACCTGTATTTTCTCCAGCCTTCACATATGCTTACACACATGTAACTCATACATTACACACATGCACACATATATAACCTTCACACGAAGGAGAATATGGCCAGGAGCGGTTATTTGAGAAGGACTGGGGGGAATGGCCTTGTTGGTTGGAAGTAGGTGTGGCTTTGTTGGGTGAAATGTGTCACTGGGAGTGGGCTTTGAGTCTTTAAAAGCCCACGCCAGGCCCTCTCCCTCTCCCTCCCTCCTTCTCTCTCTCTCTGTCTCTCTGTCTCTCTCTGTCTCTCTTTCTTTCTCTCTCTCTCTGCCTTACAGATCAGGATGTAGCTCTTAACTACTTCCCCAGCACCATGCTTGCAATCCACTATGCTCCCTGCCATATTCCCCGCCATGATGATGATGGACTAAGCCCTTGACTGTAAGCAAGTCCCCAGTTAAATGCTTTCCTTTTTTAAGAGTTGCCTTGGTCATAGTGTCTCTTCATAGCAACAGAACAGCGACTAAGACAGAGGTTGGTACCAGGAGTGGGGTTAGTGACTAAGACACCCTCCAAAGTCTGTGATCAGCAATGAGTCCAATACATCCAGTAGCTTGAGCTGAGAGGTCAGGAAAAGCAAAGCAGCTAGAGAGTGGTGGGTGGCTTTCCCAAGTGGACATCTAGTTCTCAGTGTCAAAGGCTAGAAGAGGACAGAGGTTCGAGAAGGTCTGAGATGGGATGCGTAAGCCATCACTTACTTGTCTGCAATGCTTCCTCCTGAGAGGAGATGATGAATGGTGGTCATCTCAGGCTATGAAGAAGGGTAAGAGTCCTTATTAAAGAACGAGAGAGGACAGATGAGATGGCTCAGTGAATCAAAGTGCATGTCATACAAGTCTGCCAACCTGAGTTCAGTCCCCAGAACCCACAGTGGACAAAGAGAAATGACTCTGAAAAGTTGTCCTCTGACCCCCACATGTATACTGTAGCACATATGTGCACCTGCATTCACTGAAACACACACACACATACACACACACTCAAGTTTAATAAAACACATTTTAAAAGAGAAAGTGAATAACTTCTTTTCTTTCTTTTTTTTTTGTGGGAGGTTTCTCTGAGACAGGGTCCCATCATGCAGCTCTGGCTGCCTCAAACTCACAGAAATCCTCCTGCGTCTGCCTCCTCAGTGTGTGCTGGGAGGAGAGGTGTGTTCCAGCATACCCAGCCCACCAATAAGCTAATGTTTACAGATTTTTCTGGCTTTTTTTTTCTTCCAGAGACAGGGTTTCTCTGTGGCTTTGGAGGCTGTCCTGGAACTAGCTCTTGTCAGGCTGGTCTCAAACTCACAGAGACTGCCTGTGTCTGCCTCCTGAGTGCTGGGATTAAAGGCATGCGCCACCAAAGCCCAGTGTCTGAGACTCTTAAAGCAGAAGCCAACATCTGACTGCCAGGAGGCTGATTGATTCTCAGTTACAGGTCTGGGTATTTCTTCTGCTTCTTTCTTTCTTCTTTCTTCCCCTTCCCTCCTCCTCCGTCTTCCTCTTCCTTCTTCTTTTTTTGTAATACTGGAGAATCAAACCCAGAACCTTGTGCATGCTAGGCGAGTGCTCTACATCCCTGGCTTAGATGTGCTTTAGGTAATCTGTAAAGTTACTAAGCTAGTGGCCAACTTTTAAATGTATAGGTTTACTTAAAATGTTGGACTTCTGTTGCTGTGACAAAATGGCTGAAAAAAAATCAGCTTAACTGAAGGAAAGGTGTTTTAGGCTCAGAGTTTCTGCCATGGTCACTTAGCCCTGTCATTGGGACTGTAGGGAGATGGAACGACGGTAGACTGCTCACCTCAAGATGATGGAAAAGCAAAGACAGACAGACACACCTTTGGCAAGGTTAAGAGCCCTGGTGATGCAAAGTACCTCCC
Organism: Mesocricetus auratus; assembly: GCF_017639785.1. Classification (NCBI taxonomy): domain Eukaryota; kingdom Metazoa; phylum Chordata; class Mammalia; order Rodentia; family Cricetidae; genus Mesocricetus; species Mesocricetus auratus. The sequence goes on along the minus strand of NW_024429194.1, from coordinate 83,639,476 downwards.
CGCAGTGTTGCCTCCTGAAGACCAAACCTCTGTGGGCCTATGAGAGGACATTTACAATTCAAACACTTAAAAATCTGTGTGTTAGCTGGGTGTTGGTGGGTGGTGCATGCCTTTAATTCCAGCACTTGGGAGGCAGAGGCAGGTGGATCTCTGTAAGTTCGAGGCCAGCCTGGTCTACAGAGCGAGTTCCAGGACAGCATCCAAAACAGTACAGAGAAACCCTGTCTCAGAAAATTAAAAAAAAAAAAAAAGAAACAAAAATCTCTATGTTAACAACAACAACAATAACAAGAAAACCAATAACAGATAAGTCAAGGCCCATGAGATGGCTCAGTGGGTTAAAGTGCTTGTCACCAAACTGACAGATAACCTGAGTTCAAACCCAGATACACACAGGGTAGGAGAGACCAATATCCCACAAAGTTTCCTATAATGTCCACACATGGCCAGTGGCGTGCACTATATATACATATACATACCTTCCCTCACAAACAAGTAAATATTAACAAAACTATCTAGGTGGCAGGGCTGGGGAGATGGTCCCCAGCACAACATCAGTGCTAGGAAAATGTGGCAGCCTGTCTGTAATTCCAGTGCTAGGGGGCCGGAGACAGAGTCCCCAGAGCAGTCTTACTAGCTTGGACTAGGGGAGTGGGCCAGCTCCGGGTCCATGTGGGAGACTGCAGCCCGATATACAACATGGAAACGGATCGAAGAGGACACAAACTGCTGGCTCCCACATGCGTGTGCATCCCAGCCTACGCATACATGTGCACCCGTATGAACGTGTGTGAGGGCGGGCAGACCATACCAGGGCTCTCCTGTGGGGCTCAGAGGACAGCATGCACAACGAGGGTTCAAGGCTCTGGACTCAAGCTGTCAGGGAACCATCACCTGCTGAGCCGTCTCCACTGGCACACTTCCCAGTGTCTTGACCTCGGACGAATCTGTCATTTCTGGATCCACTGTGAAACCTTGCAGCTGCATCAGTACACAATTAATCTCGCTCGCTGTGTGCCTTGGGTGTTCTCTTACTTGTGAGTTACTGCCCTGTCTCTCCGCTGTAAGCTGTGGTTAGAGAGGCTGATTTCTCCCCATCCCCGAAGTACCTCAAGCAGCACAGGCACTTAGCTCAGAATGGCTGGCTGGTAACGCAACGCGAACACGCCTCCCTAGAAGTGGACACTGATTGTTTTTGTTCGCAAAGTCGTCTTCCTTTTCTGGGAACTGTTTACCATCTCCCCCCTCCCACCACCTGGTTAAAAAAGGAAGCACTGCTCCCCTCCTTTAGTCACTGCCCTCCCCCACCCCGTTCATTTCCTTCTGAGTTCCAGAAAGGAACACACAGTCTCACCAAGTTCTTGGAAGGGATCAGCAGTTATGACAAACATTTGTTGAGTGTGCGCCAGGGACTGCTCCGAATGCTGCGCAAACATTGTGTTCAAGTTCATTAATTCCCTACAAGGCAGGTGATATTATTTTGTTTTGAGACAGGGCCTTACGAAGTCCAGGCTGGCCTTGATGTGTTGCTACGGATCCTAATCCGCCCATTTCTAGTTGGGTGCGGGGGTTGCAGGTGGATCTCCATGTGAGTTATGAGCCTTCCCACCTCCACCTACGCTCAGACCCAGGGAAATGGGACCCTCTGATTGACTAGTAAGGGTCAGGTGTTCACCCCAGCAGACAGTTTCATTGACCCCAATGTGTGTATGGTGTGTGATTTATGTGGTGAGAAACATGTGCGATGTGTGTTTTGTGTGCATAATGTACTTATGTGTTACATGGATGGTGTGTATGACGTGAGTGTGGAGTGTGATATGGCATGTGTATATGTGTGATATGTGTGGGACATGCCTATTCATCATGTCCATGAGATATGGGGTGCTTTTTTAAAAATCTTTATGTGTTTGCATCTATATGTGTGTGATGGCCCATATGTACATGTGTGTGGAGGTCAGAGGACAACCTTGTGGATCATTCCTTACATTCCACCTTGTTTGAAGAGTCTCTTGCTGTTTTCCCACTATGTACACCAGGCTAGCTCGACCTCAAATGTTCAGTTTCTGATTTTCCTAGGAACACTGGGGTTACAGACACACACTGCTAAACCAGAGCTCTGTAGGTACTGGGGATTTGAACTCAGGTCCTCATGCTTTACCTACTGAGTCATCTCCTCTGCTCCTTTTATTTGTGTGTGTGGTGGGTGGCAGTTCCCAAGGAGAAGGGAACTTCTTCTACTGCCTAAGCGGAGTGAAGAACGGAAGGTACATGAGGCAAAAACTGTGCTCCCCGGGTAGAGATGAGGGAGGGTTCAGGGAAAGTGTGCGTGGAAAACAGAGCAGGGCAAAGGAGGCAGAAAGATCAAGGATTTATGAGCAATTGCCATGAGGACTTTGCCCAGGAAGGTAACCTTGATCTTAACTGTGGCGCAGATTCCGTGAATACTCTGGACTTTTCCCTCCCTGGTGCACATTGCACACATTTACACATTGCCAAAGGGGATGGAAGGTGTAGAAACTCCTCCGCAGAGGCCAGAGGAAGAAGCCCTGGTCCCCGAGCCATGCCCAGCATGGGATCACAGAAATGGCTGCCTACACAGCTAAAACTCTCCAGAGTCAAGGGGAGATCAGGAACTGTAGCATAGATTCTAATTGGCTTTAATAATAATAATAATAAAAACACCTGGGGTCAGGTATAGGGGTGAATGCTGAAAGATCAGAGAAGCAGAGCAGCCAGCCACCAGTTCTTACCTCTACTGAATCCTCAAACCCAAGGGCGATGCTGTCCCTATGAATCCTCAGACTGAATGCCCTGAGCTCCTATCTCCCCGCTTTATATTCCTCTAGTGCTGGGATTAAAGGCGTGTGACTCTCTAGTACTGGGAATAAAGGCATCACTGACTGGCCATTTGTCTTTTAGACTGGATCAATCTTTAGTAGCCCAGGGTGGCCTTGAACTCACAGAGATCTGTCTGCCTCTGCTTCCCGAGTGCTGGGATTAAAGGTGTGTGCCAACACTGTCTAGCCTCCATGGCTAACTAGTGGTTTAGCTCTGCACTCTGATCTTCAGGCAAGCTTTATTTGTTAGGTCACAAACAAAATATCACAAGGAACTGTTTCTCCGGTCCTCCCAGGACACTGGGTTCTGACACTAACTGCCCAGAATTGGTGTAAATTCCACAGGTAAATGATTCAGTTCCACAACATTGGCCCTTTCTAATGCCAATCCCAGTAAGTGGGTTCCTTAGTTACCCACAACATCTTCCTAACTTGGTTCCAAAACAGAGGTTCCTCATGAGTTTTCATGGTCAGGAATCTGCTAAAATATCTCCCAGGAAGCCAGACCAGCGTGGGGCGTGGTAAATGTCCCTAGAGCAAGGGCAGGCAGGACTCCTCTTCTGGGCTGCCAATGGGGAAGGTGGAGGGGACGGAGTCTTAAGATAGCCCCGAAAATAAGTCATAGCATTTCTGATTGGACTCACCAAAGAGCGGTCTAAGGGAAAAGTGCTGTGAAGGACAGCATCGCTAGAGATCCTCCCCCACCACGATCCAAGGGCCAGGGAGGGAGGGCAGAGAATAGGGGAGGAGGTCTTCCGAGCACGCAGTTACTGTACCTGTGCAATGCCTCCTGCTTGAAGGCACTCAAAGTCAAGGGATTAATATTGGGGTGTCTCAGCTGAATGTTTGTATTTTGGGGTGCTCCTGCAGTCTGTTTTGCCAGGTGTAATAAGAAAGCAATCTGGGCTACCTGGAAATAACAGCAGTTTTGGGCAAACCATATCATTGCAAAGGGAAAACCAGGCTAGTGTGTGTCTCAGAGATATGGCTGGCTCCATCTTCGCTTCTCCTGGATTTCACTAGAAACAAACACTGAAAAACAGAAAGCCAGCAACATTCTCCAAGTGGACGGGGCTCTGGTGTCTCAGATAAACAGATTTGGCGCACAAGCTCCCCTGGTTCCTGCACCTTACTTTTGGGACTCTCTACCCCTCTCAATGGAGAAGCCTGGACACACTGAGCCTTGGCCCCTCGCCCGCTGCTCCTGAGGGGTGCTCCCTCTTCCCTCCTCCCTCCTCTCTTTTCTTGTTCTTCCTCAGGATATAGAGTAAAAATCAAGAAATCAAAAACTAGGAAATACTTTCAGAGGGCACCAGAGGCGAATTCAGACTCTCATAGGTCCCTTCAGGCAACGTGCTTTCAAAAGCTGCCCCAAACTCTGTCCGTTGCTTGGTCTCTACCTCCTTGATTGGTCAACTACTCAGCCTCCCCAAATACCTCCCCAAAAACTCTGGATTGAACCAGGGATCTTTTGGTATGTATGTTTAAATGTGCATTTTTATGCAGTGTGTGTGTAACGGTACATATATGAATCTCAGGGGACAACCTCAGGTGTCAGCATTACAGAGTGCCCACCAAAGGTGACCACACAGACACAGTCTAGAGCCAATTGAAAGTCTTTATTCTGAGTTCAAGACCAGCCTGGTTTCAGAATGAGTCCCAGGACAGCCAAAGCTACACAGAGAAACTCTGTCTCAAAAAAAAACAAAACAAAAACAATAATAAAAAAGAAGGAAGTCTTTATTCCAGCCAGCTGGGACTACACTCAGGTATTTGTGACCCAAGTGTAGCACTGAGCATTTAGAGCAAGGGGGTTTTAAGGGCAAAAATACATCCTGCATCTCCCTTAGCAGCTGCAGCATTTTAAGCAAGCAGTTTAACAGAAGCCAAGATAAGCAGTTACCTAGAAGGGGAGGCTTGCACAAGCAGGCCGTTTAACACAAGATAAGCTAGTTGGGGCATCTTGACCTGGGGCCCTTGGAATAGAGATGGGTAATTTTCCGAAGGAGACTCCATCAAGAAGGTCAAATTCTAGTTAAACCTAAAATGCCTCAGCAATAATGCAAAATGGAGGAACCCTCTGCACTGTCTTGCCTTGTCACATCAGTTCTTGCTTTCTGTCATTTTGTTTTTGTTTGTTTTTAGAGACACGTTTTCTCTGTATTGCTCTGTATCTGCTTGCTTTGTAGATCAGGCTGGCCTCAAATTCAGAAATCCACCTGCCGCCTCAGTAGTACTGAGATTAAAAGAATGCACCACCACCTGTGGCTCTTGCTTTCCCTCTTGCTTGATACAGGTCCGTTCGTTGTTTTCCACTGTGTGTACCAGACTAGCTGGCTCACAAGCTTCCGGGGAGCCTCCTGCCTCTGGCTCTCCTCTCCTTCTAGCAGTACTGGGGTTGCAGATGTTTATGCTACGCATCTGGCTTTACAAGGGTCCTGGGGATTTAACCTCAGGCTTCATGCTTTTGTGGTAAATGGTTTTACACACTGTGTCATCTCCCAGCCCCCCTCTCTCCCTTTCTGACCCATTGGTCCAGTGTTTCCATCTGTCCACACACCGTCTCCACCACCACAGACTCAAATATGGCAGAATTCTTGTCTTCATAATCTTTCTCTGTCTCCCCTGCCCACATCATCTCACTCCTAAAAAACGCTCCACCTGGACTCAGCGGTGTCTGTTCTTTGCCACTCTTCCCTGAGAAGGGACACAAACCATGGTCTATTCTGACACTAAATATGCACCTCCAGAGACATTCTTCAACAACCATTCCTCCAGCTCAGTCCTCCCAATGAACTGGTCCCCTTCTGCTCAGCTTGGCTACAAGCCAGAGGTTCCCACGGGCTTTTCTTCATAGTCAGTATCTTCCAGATGGCTCCCGGAACCCAGGGCAACCTCATTTCCTGTCACTGATTTCTCACAAGAATGTCTTATCCCTGCTCCTATTTTGGGTATTGGTATAGAACCAAGAGTTGTGTGTCAGCTCCCTCCCACGTTTAAAGTGTGTTGGGACTCAGGATGTTCTAAAGGATGTTCTTCGAGTTTGAGACCAGCCTGGTCTATAGAGCAAGTTCCAGGCTAGCTAGGACTACATAGTGAAACCCTATCTCAAAAAGAAAAGGAAAGGAAAAGGAAAAAGAAAAAGAATCAGCAAAAATCAACCAACCAACCAACCAACCAAAAAAAAAAACCAACAACAAAGCAAACAAAAAGAAAAAGAAAATGTCTTGGGAGAAGGATTGTGTGTCTAAGACCAGAGTGGGCTATATAGCAAGCAAGACTCAGTCTCACATTACAAACAAAAAAGTTGGGCGTTGGTGGCGCATGCCTTTATTCCCAGCACTCGGGAGGCAGAGGCAGGCAGATCTCTGTGAGTTCAAGGCCTGTCTGGTCTACAAAGTCACACAGAGAAACCCTGTCTCGAAAAATAAAAACAAAACAAACAAACCAAAACCAAAAACAGAGTCCTGAGCTAGGAATATAGCCCTGTGAGAGAGAACCTGCTCAGCAAGAACTAGACTGTATGAACTCTGGGTTTCATCTTAAGCACTGGGTGGGGGGCAGGGATAAGCACAGGTTTATATTACTTAGGTTAAAAGGTGGGGTTAACAGCTGCAGAGTAAGTCAGGGCTGCAGGGGACCTCATGGCCTTGTCATAAGCAACAGGGCATCTGTAACACTGCCATTTCCACCCTCCTCTGCCAGGGGCCTCTGTTTGCTAAGGAAACGGGAATGCAAAGATAGGAGGAAACGGGTGCTCGGCTGTGAACAGCCCCCGAAATAGTCCCGAATCTGAAGCAAGGGGAGAGCTTCCAAGCCCAGTCTGCCAAGGATGCTCTAAATAGTTCAAGCTCAGGGAAGAGATCCACAGCCTTCCCCAGTGGGCTGGGTTCCCAAGCCTCAATCTATGTGTTTGATGGGTAAAAAAAAAAATCATCTATAGACAAGATGCAGCGGAGGTGGCCCTAGGGTGACCGTGAAGGGACTGAGGCAAGGGTCACACAAAGTCTCATGCTCATGTCTCAAGAATCTCTGGGGGCCAATTCAGGAATTAAGGAAGGTTCATACTAGAGGAGGCAAGGAAGAGGAAACAGCTAGAAGGCCCTCTTTCCTGTTCAACCCTCGCAGGACCCTTATACTGGGACAGGCTCTAGCCACAGCCGGCGAGAACAGAGAAGTTGGAAAACCTCATGTAGATTCATCATTAAACTAAAACCAGAACCAGCCTAGGTCCCAGCCCTATTGCACTCCTGGTGTAACTCAGCCCGACCCCGACCCAAAGAGATGTAAGCTGCCTGCCTTCATGCACAGGTGGTCATCCTAGGGGGTTATGTGGATGGAACACGCCGGAGCCCTGTCAGTCAGTGAATGAGGGCTTCTTTCCACTCCCCCACTTCTGCCCCTCAGAGGGCAGAGGCTCACAGTGCCAGTGCACCAGATTTGTCATGGGAAACACAGAAGCAACTTCATTCCAGCGCCTCAAAGCCAGCAGAGATCAGCCTCCCGAGACCCACCCCTGAAGGGACTTGGCACAGCAGCCAGAAGAGGTTATTGTGGGTGGGATCTAAAGGTGCTGTGTAACCATGTGAGTGGTCACTCTTCTCCCGAAAGATGGCACCATGCTGTGGTTGCCTCCGTGATGACATTTAGACAAATTCAGTGGTAGAAATCAACACTGCCATTTACCTCCAACCCCCCCTGCTCCCCCTGCCGCCACACCACTGCACTCCCATCAATTAAAAAAAAAAAGGCTTCCTATAGAAGAGCTCCCATTAGAGAGGCCAACCAAGGGAAGTTTCCAGAAGCTGATAGACTGGGATCTGGTCCATCTGAGGTTTAGAAGAATCATGTTATGGTACCTGCCTAGGCTCACTGAATCCCTCCACAGCCCTTGGCAGTCTAGAAACTGAGCAACCCCAGTCACCATTTCCCATATTTCTGCTGGGAGGCTTGAATGCCGGCAATGTCAATGACCCTTCAGATCGGATGGACTCATCTACCCCTACTGTCCCCAGCATGGCCACTGCTTCATTATAGGAGGCAGGCACAAGGTGAAGGGAAGGAGACCCCGTGAACGGGGTGGGGCAAGGCCCTCCAGCTTTTGTTGCTTAAAGGGAGATTTAATAAGTAGCTGCCATCACATCAAGGAGAGGGGACAGTCCCTCCGCAGTCTGGTCTGTTTCTTCTAAGTGTCTCACAGTGGGTGAAGTGCAGGAACACGACCTTGAGATCCAGGAAGACCCAGGATTGGGGCAAATCACTTCAGCTTGGGCGCAGCTGCCTCAGTTTCCAGTATGAGCTTAGCAACTGGGAATAAGGGTGGCCACTTTACAGAGCTGTTAGAAGAACTACATGAGGGGCTGTTAAATAGCGTGGCCAGCGTAGAGCTTGACTCAGACCAGGTGAGAAATGGGAGAGAGAAAACCCATTTAATTTGGCCCATCATCTGTCGTGCTCTCCCCCAGATCTTAACCAATCTGCACTTTCAGGATTGAATGCCCCAGGAGGGAGCAGTTCAGAATGACTCTGAGCCAGAGCGACTGTTGACCAGGGACAGAACAGTCTTGCAGGGGGCTTGGTCCACCTATACTTCTGGAGATAATCAGAAAAGACAGTCTAGTCAGTGGGTGGTTTGTGACATCAGCCTCTGAGTCCAAGCACCTAACTGGCCTTCGGACTGCAGCAGGGATGAGGCAGGGCCAGTGAGGGAATTAGGGGAATCACGCTCTTTTCGATGACAGACAGAAAGTGTGCTCTCACCTCAGTTAAAGAACACCGATTCTGTCTTTCTTCTCCAACTAACGTGGAAAGAAAGGAGTCCCTGCCAGGTGCAGAAGAAAGAAGAAAGCCCGCTCTTGGCAGCAGGGGAATCAGGTTGCCACAGCAACCAGCCTCTTCCCAAGTCCACTCATTATATGGCTTTTGAATTAGACTTCCTCTGTGTATACACACCAGAGGCTTTGAGTCCCCCCTGCTTGCCACCAACTTGCCTCCCAGACTTCTCCCCAGGAAAGCATCACCGAAGGCAGCCACTGACTACTTCTTTCAAGGTCAGGTCTTACTTGCCCCTGGGATGCATAATATTTACTTGTTGGCTTACCCTAGGAAGAGCGCAATGGGTACCCAGGGTAAAAAGCCCTCTGTCTGCAGTGTGGGGAGAGGCAATGAAAAACACTCATTTGAGCAGCGATTTGGCCAGATGTAAATGCATGCAGAACCATTGAACTCAACTCTCTGGGACTTTTTTTCTGAGGGGGGGAGGACTTCTAAGACAGGGTTCCTCTGCATAGCCCTGGCTGTCCTAGAACTCACTCTGCAGACCAGGCTGACCTCAAACTCACAGATCCACCTGCCTTTGCCTCCAGAATTCTGGGATTAAAAGTGTGCACCGCCACCTCCAGGTAACCTCCTCTGGGACTTTAACCTTGGAACTGCAGCAGGATTTAGAAGAACAAGAAGCCTGAAACAGCCTTCACATGACAGGTAGAAGCCAAGTTAACTATCAGCTTAGAGCAGTGGTTCTCAACCTTCCTAATGCTGTGATCCTTTAATATAGTTCTTCATGTTGTGCTGACCCCAACCATTAATTATTTCACTGCTACTCTATAACTCTAATTTTGCTATTGTTATAAATTGTAATATAAATATCCCTGTTTTCCAATGGTCTTAGGTGACCAAAGGGGTCACAACTCACAGGTTGAGAACCACTGACTTAGATATTATGGAATACTACAGTAAGATAGACTGATATGCCCATATGCAAATATGAATTGTTTAAAAAAACAAGCTGCTCAAATGCATAGAATCATAAAGAACAGAATTAGAGGGAGAGAGAAATAGGGAGGTGATTAATGGTTACATAATTTTACTTCTGAAAACAGTGGGTTACCAGAAAAAAGAAAGAGGACATAGAGATGGGAAGGGGACCTGCTATATGGTGTTGGGGGTCAGGGAGAATGGGAGGGAGGAATTGGGGGTGAGTAGGATCAAGATACATTATAAAGCTGTGCAGTGATGACATACACCTTTGATCCCAGCACTCGGGAGGCAAGGGCAGGTAGATCTCTGTGAGGTCAAGACCAGTCTGGTCTACAGAGTGAGTTTCAGGATAGCCAGAGCAATACAGGGAAACCCTGTCTCAAAACAAACCAACAAACAAAAGATTTATATTTATATATGCCATAACCCTACTGACCTCTGCTTTTCAAACCAGCATAGTAAATCAAACCTATAATCCCAACACTCAGGAGGCCGAGGCAGGAGGATCTGTGCTACACAATGAGTTCTGGGCCAGCGTGGGTTACAGATGAGGATTCTGTCTGAAACAAATAAAACAAAACAAACAAAAGAAGCTGGGTGCATGGGGCCTTCAAGTAGTAATCGCAGAACTCAGGGGCCGAAGCAAGAAGATCTAGAGTCTGAGGCCTGCTTGGCTGCATTGTGAGAGCCTAGTGTTTCTTTTTATAGAGTCAGGGTCTGGTATAGGTCTAGGCTGACCTTGAACTTGATATGTAGCTAAGGATGGCCCTGAAAGCCTGACCTTATTATCTCTACCTCTCTAAGTGTTGGAATTATAGGCATGTGCCACCATGGGTGGCCAGGCCGGGGGTTTGTTTCATTTCGTTTTTAATAAAGTTTTAGGCTATATGCTCATTATCTTTTTTTTTTAAAGATTTAATGTATAAGAATGCTCTTTTTTGTGCCTTTTGAGGATTTTTGTTTTGTTGTTGCTGTGTTTGAGATGGGGTCTCACTATGTATCCTTTGCCTGGCCTAGGACTTGCTCTGTAGACTAGGCTGGCATCAGTGATATTCACAGAGATCCACCTGCTTCTGCCTCCTGAGTGCTGGGATTAAAGGCCTGCTTCATCATGACCTGTTTCTGCTTAATTTCTTTTTAAAGGGCTATGTAACTTTGGAAGGAAATAAAATGAACTGTTGTATTTATCTTTGAAGTTGGGAGATTAAAGAAGGAAGAGGTTACTAACTGTATTCCCTTTTGGAAACTTTTAAAAAGCTGACTCAAGAGTCTGGAGAGGTGGCTCAGAGGTTAAGAGCACATGCTGCTATTCCGGAGGACCCGGGTCCAGTTCCAGCACCCATATTAGGCAGGCAACTGACCATAATGCCAGCTCCTGAGAATCCAATGTCTCTAGTTCCTGAGGCCACCTGCACTCATGCACACACAGCCACACACACACATACATACATGCAATCAAAAATAATGAAAATGAATCTTTAAAACAGAATCAATATCCATTATTTTTATAATTCCAGTAAGCCTATAAAAACAGAGAGATGGAATTAATAAGCCTGATCTAATAAGCTTACAGTTCACCAGACACAGAGAACTGGCATGGGGTGGTATGGATACAGGGGCGGGAAGAGGGCGGTCCTCACACTTATGGCACCTGTGCTCTCACGGGCAGAGAGTCACCAGGCCACCAGACAAGTGAGCTTAACTACAGCACAGGTGCTGACCCGGAGAACGTTGTGGGTTAGGAGCAGCCACTGCAGGGACTCAGAGCCAAGAGACAGAACAAGAGGGTGAGTGGAAGGTAGTGGTGCAGAGGCTGCCATGTGACCTCTGGGCAATGGGAAGGCACCACCACTGGGTTCCAAGCAGGGAATGCCAGGCCCCGGTCTATGTGCAAATGAGATCATCTAGCTGCTGTGATGCTTTGGGAGGATGGGCTACACAGAGGGTGAGGGTAGAAGATGTCAATGACGTCTTTGTTAGCTTCCCGCTGAATGACGTCGATGAGGGTTTGGTTTCCGATGAGGTTAGAAAATGGCTGGTAATTACAGAAAGAGGTGAGAAGAATATGCTTTTACAGACGCCGTCCACCCATATACACAAAACAAATGACACTTGTTATATTACCTGGGGTGGGGGGATAGTTACAACTGCTCTCAAACTTTAAGGAGCCTTAAGCCAGTGGGGTCTTATTCAGTGAAAAATCCTACAAGTCTGGGGAGAATCTGAGATGAATCCCATCTCCCCTCTGCTGCATCTGTTTCTGGCAGAGTTTCATACGGCCTGATCTAGCCTCAGAGCTGGTGTATAGCTCAGGATAACCTTCATTTTTTCACCTTCTGCATTCATCACCCCAGTATAGGGATTTCAGGTATGCACCACCAAGCTCAGTTTAATGCTGTGCCGGGAATCGAACCCAGGGGTTCATGCACAGTACACATTCCGCTGCATCCCCAGTCAGATTCCACATTCCTGATAGGTTCCTGGGTGTTGCCATAGCCGCTGGTCTATGAAACACCTTTGACATAGCAACATGTGATGAAATTCCATTTCCAGAGCTTCTGGAAATATCAAATTCTTTGGTTAAAAAGTGTAATTTGGGGCTGGCAGTACAAGGTCAGAGGAACATTTGCCTAGCATGCACCCTGCTGGGTTCAGTCTCTAGCACTGAATAAAGAATAAACTGTAGTAGCTCAGGCCTGAAATCCCAGCACTTGCAAATTAGAAGTGGGAGGATCAGAAACTCAAGGTTATCCTTGGCTACATAAGAAGTTTGAAGCTAGCCTGGGCTACATGAGACCCAGTCTCAAGAGAAAAAAAAAACAATTGATCTTGTGCTGGAAAATAGTTAGATATCCTCCAACTATACTGAAGTATAATTGGCAAATTAAAAATTATATATATTTGAGGTCAGCCCAGAACTTGCCAGAGTGAGTGCCAGGACTACACAGAGGAAAACCTGTCTTTAAAAAATTAAATATATTAGACAGATGATGGTGGTGCATGCCTTTAATCCCAGGACTCAGGAGGCAGAGGCAGGTGGATCTCTGTGAGTTCAAGGCCAGCCTGGTCTACAAGAGCTAGTTCCAGGACAGGCTACAAAGCTACAAAGAGAAACCCTGTCTCAAAAACAAAACAATCCCCCCCACCAAAAAACAACCCAAAAAACAACCAAAAAGAAACTGGATATATTTACAGCATACATGTGATGCTTTGACACATATACACTAGGAATTATTGCTAATAAATCAATCAAGCTCGCTAACACACCCACGACTTCACATGATACTGTCCGAAAGAACATTCAAGCCCCTCCTCCCCCTCTTTTTCCTTTTCTTCCTGATATGGCTTCACCACACAGGCCAGGCTGTCCACACTCACGATCCTCCTGCCTCAAGCCTCCTGGGAGCTAGGAGCTACCAGTGTGCACCGCCCTTCCTTCCAGCTCCCTCCCCTCCACAGCAGGTTGTTACAAAGACAGGCCACCCCTTCTGCGCTGGCCCTTCTGGTCTACTTTCCTGCTGTATCATAATGTAGCATCAGACAATTGGTGAGCAAAATAAGCCTTCCTTTTTAAGTTATTCAACCCTCAAGTACTCTGTTTTGGCAATAGAAAGCAGAATAGACATCATGTCTACACTAGAAGGTTAGAATTTGTTCACCTTGCATAGCGGAAAATGTTTTACATTTTCACCAGAATCTTCTGTCTCTATTCCCCAGCTCCTGGCAACTACCATTCTACTTTACGTTTCTATGGGTTCAGCTTTGATTTTGTTTTAATCTGGGGCCTGCGTATACCAACTAAGTGCTCTATGCACCGAGCTTCACCTCCTGTTAAACTCCGTTGTTTTCAGATTCCACATATGAGAGCACAGTGTTTTTCAGAGTCTACTCCATAGCACCCAGCAGAATGCCTTCCATACACATCTACATTATTGCAATGACAGGGATCCTTCCTTGTTTTCTTCTCCCTCCTCCTCCTTCTGGTTTTGGAGTCAGGTGTAGCACTGTCTGGCCTGGAACTAGTTATGCAGAGACACGTCTCTGTCTCCCAAGTGCTAGGATCAAAGACTTGCGCCATTGCCGGGCAGTAGTGGTGCACGCCTTTAATCCCAGCACTCGGGAGGCAGAGGCAGGCGGATCTCTGTGAGTTTGAGGCCGGGCTGGACCGATAGCCTCCAAAACAATACAGAGAAACCCTGTCTCGAAAAACCAAAAAAAAAAAAAAAAAAGGAAAAAGAAAAAGAAAAAAAAAAGACATGTGCCATCATCGTCTAGCTACGGTTCATTCTTAAAGATTGAACAAGGCTGAAGTGTTTACTGCGTAAGAGTTTAGAGCCCCAAAAATCCAAGAAAATGTTAGGTGGGTGTGATGACCCACTTAGTATTGTAGCTTTGGAAGACAGATACAGGGGATCTCTGGAGCAAGATGGCTAGGAGGAATACTTAGATTGACAAGCTCTGAGTTTGATTAAGAACCCCTATCTCAATGAACAAGATGGGAGAATGATCCAGGATGATACCTAACATCCACCTTGGGCCTCCATGTTCACATGAACAGCCACACATGCATGCACGCTCACACACACACACACACATACAAACACACACAGAGAAAAGGGAAAATAAAGACTGAATAATAACTCCATTGTAAATACAAACTGCATTTTCTTTACATGCTCATTTGCTAACAATTAGGCTGTATCCATAGCAGTTATCTTGGATACTGCTACAATGAACGTGGAGTTACTCTTTCATTAAAATATTGATTTTGTTTCATTCGGATACTACACATGTCCAGAAGTGGGACTGTTGAACTATATAGCAATTTCATGGATGTCTTAGTTACTTTTCTATTGGCATGGCAATACACCATGACCAAGACAACTTATGAAAGAAAGCATTTAATGTGGCTTAGGGTTTCAGAGGATTAGAGTTCATGAGGACAGCAACGTGAAGGAATAGCTGAGAGTTCACATCCTGATCTAGAACCACAAGGTAGAGAGAGAGCTAATGGCCTGGCTTGGGCTTTTGAAACCTCAAAGCTCTCCTTCAGTGACAGATGTCCTCCTACAAGGCCACGCCTCCTCATCCTTCCTAGCAGTTCCATCAACTGACCAAATACTCAAAAATATGAACTGGCCGGGCGTTGGTGGCGCACTCCTTTAGCCCCAGCACTCGGGAGGCAGAGGCAGGTGGATCTCTGTGAGTTTGAGGCCAGCCTGGTCTACAGAGTGAGTGCCAGAACAGCCTCCAAAGCCACAGAGAAACCCTGTCTCAAAAAGCAAGCAAACAAAAAAGCTTCAGTAAAGCGGGTGTTGAGCAAGGGTGTGGAGAAAGGGGTGCTGCACAGCCTTGCTGCAAATGTAAATTGGTATCTATTGCCATCATGGGGAACAAAGGAAAAAGAAAACATCATGGTAGCTTGAATGAGAATATCGCCCATAGGTTCATTTTTTGTTTCTCGGTGGCTTTGGAGGCTGTTTTGGCACTCACTCTGTAGACCAGGCTGGCCTCAAACTCACAGAGATCCACCTGCCTCTGCCTCCTAATTGCTGTGATTAAAGGTGTTCACTACCAATGTCCAACTGTTTTTTGGCCTTTGAGACATGACTTTACTATGAATCCCTGGTTGACCTGGAGCTTTCAATCCTCCTGCCTCAGCCTCCTGAGTGCTACAACCACAGATGTGTATCACCTCACCTGGTTCAGAAGAAAGAATTCTTTTAAGAATTGTATTTATTGCTGGGCAGTGGTGGTGCATGCCTTTAATCCCAGCACTTGGGAAGCAGAGGCAGGTGGATCTCTGTGAATTCCAGACCAGCCTGATCTACAAGAGCTAGTTCTAGGACAGGCTCCAAAGCCACAGAGAAACCCTGTCTCAAAAAACAAAACAAAACAAAAAAACAAAAAGAAAAAAAAAGAATTGTATTTATTATTATGTGTCTGTGATGTGTGTAGGGGAGATATGTGTGTGCACGTTTGGAGGTTAGAGGATAACTTGAGGGAGTCTGTTTTCTCCTAATAACTTTATGTGGGTCCTAGGGATCCAACTCGGATTACCAGGCTTGCTCAGCAACCACATTATCTTCTGAGTCCTCTTACTGGCTCTGAAGAAGAAAGCTTTAAAGTCTTGGGGGGGTTAACTATTTTTATGTATAGGGGTGTTTTACCTGTGTGTGTGTGTGTGTGTGTGTGTGTGTGTGTGTGTGTGTGTGTGTACCACCTATGTGCCTGGCGTCAGTGGAGGGCAGAAGTGGACATTTTGTTCCCTGGAACTGGAGTTATAGATGGTTTTGAGCCATCATGTGGGGCCTGGGAGTAAAACTTGGGTCCTCTGGAAGAACCAGTGCTTGTAACTGGTGTGCCATCTCTCCAGCCTAGAAGAATAGCTTGGGTAAGCACCAAGCACCTATCATACATGAAGAACTGTATTAAGTGCTGAGGGGAGGGGCTCAGAGAGACATAGTTGTAAATAGGGTATTGTATCCCAAGTCATGGCACATGGACAGAGAGTCATACTGGGGGTGTCAAGAAGGGAACCTTGGGGAGGGCAGGGCTAGTGTAGCCTTCACAGAGCTCATCTCATAGGGCAGGTCAGAATCCATGATTCATAGGCCAGTGACAATGATTTACCTTTGCTGTATGTCTTCTGGCGTCAGGCATGACTTGTCACCGAACTCCCTGGTCCAGACTCTGGGACTGAGTCACCACTGAGTACACAGGAACATCTCCCTTTCAGTCTCTGGGCCTCAGTTTCCTCCTCTGAAAAAAAAACACAACGGTAACTGCTGAGGATGGTGTGAAGACTCCTTTATGTATTGTTACTGAAAGTTGGTGCATACGCAATGACTCAACACATACATCCTTACTGCACACCAAGCATCTAGCGTGATGCCTGGCAAGTACACGTATCACTGCTCAATCCTTCGGAGGGGTCTGTGGGCCCAGGAGTAAGAATGCCTGTTCTGTAAGTAAAGGCACAGCAGTTTGGAAATGTTTTAACTCTTAGAAGCCTGCACTCTGCTCCCACCCTCCCCTGGAGCTTTCCATGCCGAGGGTGAAGCCCCAGAGATGGGGAAGGGATCAGGATCCTGAGTCCTACATCCCATTTCCCATAGCACTCCTCTCGCTAATGCCCAGATGCCCCGAGTCCATTCCAGATACTGCAAAACAGAGCCGTGCTGCCTCCCTGGGCTTTAAACACCCACCCCCGCAGAAGCCGGCAGCTTTAAGTGTCTTTGGTCCCCAGACTGTGGCTTGTCCAGCTGTTTACTCACTTGGCACCTTGGAGGCAGATGAACCAGAAGTCTGCAACTCAGCCTGCAGGGGCCACATTACAACAAAACCACCCCCACCGCCTTGTGAGATGAGAAAGCTGACTCTCTCCATCTATCTTCATCCTGCTGGTTGGATGCAAATTGCTTCCTCCCACTGAGGCGAAAGAATACTGGTGGGTGGCATGGAGTGACTGGCGCGGGGGGGGGGGGGGGGTGCAGCTGACTGTGGGAGTGGGGTTAGTGACAGGACACCCCGGGAATTCATTCCTCCTTCTGCTGCTCTGACTCTACCCTCCCCCCCACTTACCCATGCTCCTTTAAACACCTGCACTTTCTTTTCCTTTATCCCCAGCTCTTGGCATAGGTTTTACAGACGGGGATTCCAGGTCGCTGTTTCTCTTGACCTTGCATGGGGCAGGAAGCACCAAGGAGGACCGGAAGTAACCAGAAGCAGGCTACTAGGCCACTGGGCAGGCTGCAAAATATTAAGAGAGAGGGAGGTGGGTGCTTCACTTCACTCTGGGCAGAAGAGAGGTCAAGGTGACCTTTATGGGTATTGCTACTAATTCATGTCTTGCTTATGCACAGGGATGGTGGTGGTGGGGTAAGTGGAGACATTTTCACACACGTGTATGTTTATGCTTGCTTCATGACACAAAATGCTTGCGACTGCTTACAAAAATGTATGCAATATCAAGGAATGAAACGGATATCTTTGGAAACTAAGGAGAAATTCAGAGGAGGGAAATAATGAAAGCCCATAACTGTGCAGTAAGTTGTCCTGCACTGTTGTTAATGTGATCCATAAACTTGGCTTTGAAAACCCCAGCAGTCCAAAGCAAAGAGTGAACAATCTAACACAGGAAATGCAGAATCCATAAAAGAAAAAACTGGTACTTCTCAAGAGAAGTGACATCCTGCCTCCAAACTGAAATCTGGGAGGAATTCTTACATGACTCTACCCAAATATGAACAACCATTTCTTGTTAGATTTCTTAGGCTGAGTCATGTTGCCAAAATGTCACTCAAGCTCCTAATATTCGTATTCATAATCCCAGAAATTGGAAATAGTCTAAATGTCCCTCAAATACAGTACTGTCCAAATGTCTGACATTATACAGTTACTGAGAGGAAAGAGGAACAATTTAGGTTACTCATGTGAAACAGTTTCCGAAATGTGAAGAGGCCAGAGGCAGAACGCCTCTGACAGGGCAGTGCTTGTGAAAATGAAATAGAAATCATATGTACTTCTAAATGCTGGGTAGGACCTTTGTCCTTCCTAGAAGGAATTGTAAGAAACTACAACTGATACTAACTGTTTTTCTGGAGACAGACTTTTCCCTCTATAGCTGTTTGAACCTTCTGAACTTTGTAGCATGGGAATGTGTTATATATCTAAAACAAATCATTAAAAAGTATAAATGTGGCCAGGCAGTAGTGGTGCACGCCTTTAATCCCAGCACCCAGGAGGCAGAGGCAGGCAGATCTCTGTGAGTTCAAGGCCAGGCTGGACTGACAGCCTCCAAAACAATACAGAGAAACCCTGTCTCATAAAACCAAAAAAAAAAAAAAAAAAAAAAAAAGAGGTATCACTTTGTTCCTCAAACGACAATTTCCAACACCTTTATATACACACACCTGCTGTTAGAACCAACACATTCAGCAAAGGTTCAGGACACAAACTCAATACAAAATTCAGTTTTGGGGTTAGAGAGATGGCTCAATGGTTAAGAGCACTTATTGTTCTTGCAGAGGACATGAGTTTGGTTCCCAGCACCCACATGGTGGTTCAGGACCATGGTGTGTTTGTTTGAATAAAGCTCATATATTTGAATGCTCAGTTACCATTGAGTGTTACTATTAGAAAGGATTAAAAGGATTAATAGATGTCGATCTTGTTGGGGTTGACATTTCAAAAGTCCCTGCCAAGTCTAAAGTCTCTCTCTCTCTGTCTCTCTCTGTCTACAGACCAGAGTTCATTTCTTAGCTACTGCTTGGGTGTCTACCTGCACGCTGCCATGCTTCCTGCCATGATAATAATGGACTCAACCTCAGAGACTATAAGCAAGCCCCCATTAAATCTCTTTCTTATAATAATTGCCTTGGCTGTGGCGTCTCTTTACAGCAACAGAACAGTGACAAAGATAATGGATAACTCCAGTTCCAGGGGATCCAGTGCAAACAAAATACAAACAGAAGCAAAACAAACCAGTGTTTTGTTCAGAGTAGAAAACTTGATGCTGTTATAGAATTGCTACCGTTTGGATCTTGAAAATCCCCCAAAGGCCCTGCTGTCAGTGGCGTGATGTTGTTGGGAAGTAGCGGGACTTTTGAAAATGTTTATTTTTACTTCTGTGTGCGCCTGTTTATATGTGCACCACAGACCATTGCTGTGGCAACAGCCTGGGTGGGGAAGGCTGTTCCCTACGCTGTGACCAAGAAGCCAAGAGGAACAATAGCAGAAGGACTGGGGCAAGGTCTATGGTTATTTCCTTAACTTCCTGCTCAGATTTTCCATTGCTAGTATATGGAAACAAAACTGACTTAGTTGGGTTTAGATGTGTCTATTTTATGTGTATAGTGTTTTCCCTGCATGCATGTATGTGCTCCTGATACCTGCAAAGGATAGAAGAGGGTATCCGGATCGCTCAGAACTGGAGTTACAGACAACTGTGAACTCATATGTGGGTGTTGAGAACCAAACTTGCCCCTGCAAGAGCAGCCAGTGCTCTTACTGTTGGGATGGGTGGGACCTCGCAGAAGAAAGCTAATCATTGGAGGGAGGTGTGCCCTTAAAGAGGAAAATGGGCCCAGGCGTGCTCTCTCTCTGTGTCTCTGTCTCTGCCTCTCTCTGTCTCTGTCTCTGTCTCTCTGTCTGTCTCTGTCTCTCTATCTCTGTCTCTCTGTCTCTGTGTCTCTGTCTCTGTCTCTCTCTGTCTCTCTCTCTCTCTCTGCTTTCTGGCTGCCAAAGCTTTGTGTCCACTGTGATGCTCTGCTTGACCACATGCGTGGGAGCAATGGAGAAAAGCTGATGATGGACTGAAACTTGTGAAACTGTGAGCCAAGATAAGCCTTTTGCCTTTCCTATTCACAGATTAATGTGTTTATGTGTTTTGTCACAGTGATGGAAAGCTAAGCCAGATGTCAGTGTTATCCAGTGTAGTCTACAGTTCTAAATGCAATCCCCATTAAAACCCTAGTGACTTTTTTTGTGAGTATTGGTGGTGGTGGGGAGAAATCGGCTCTAAAATTCTCAGGATCTCAAGGAACCCTAAATAACCTACAAAACTGGAGGCCTCACACTTCCTGGCTTCAAAACCTTCTGCCACAAAGCTAGCATAGTCAAAACAATATGGTGCATCTCTAAGGATGTGTTGTATGTATCAGTGGACCAAAACGAAGAGACCAGAAAGCAGTTCTCAGACGTGTGATGCAATGATGTTGACAAAGAGATTGGGGTTACTCAGTGGTGGAAAGGGGTCTTCTCAACAAACGATGCAACATCTGTATGCCAAATAAATAAAAAACCAAAGCAGAAAGTTTCCTTTATAACACACACAAAAATTAGCTAGAAAACAAATCACCACCACCAACAACAAAAGGGATCAAAGACCTAAATGCGGGAGCTAAAACCTTAGAACTCTTAGAAGGAAACACAGGGAAAATCTTCATAATTTAGTAGTGAGTTCTTAGATATGAAAACAACAGGGTCAGCAAGATGGCTTCAGCAAGTAGAGGTGCTTGCTGCTAACATGATGACCTGAGTTCGATTCCTGGACTCACTATGTAGAAGGGACGATTGATTCCTGAAATTGTCCTTTGACCTTTACATGTGTGTAGCCACACACATACCACACATTAAATAAATTAGTAAAACATTTAGAACTGGAAAAAATGGGGGCTACAGAAATGGCTCACTGGTTACAAGTATTGGCTTGTCTTCCAGATGACCCAGAGTTGATTCCCAGAACCCACATGACGGCTCACAACCATCTGTAACTCTAGCTCCAGGGGATCTGACATCTTCTTTTGGCCTCTGTATGCACTGCACACATGTGGTGCACACATACATGCAGGCACAACACCCATATACATAAAAATAAACCTTTTAAAAAGATGGGCTGTATCACAACTAGAAATGTTTGTGCATCAAAGAAAGTAGTCAGTAGAGAGAGAATGGGAGGGTGTGCTTGCAAACTGTCTACCTGATGAGGAGCTAATTATCAGATTATACTAGGAACTCCTAAAAGCCAAGAAGAAAAAGTATTCAGTGATGAAATGAGCAAAGGAATGGGCAACAGACTTAAGAGACATTTTACATCAGTAACCTAGAACATCACAATGAGATTCCCACCTCACGCCCACTGAGATTGCTATTATAAAAAGGATACAGAAAGTGTAGGGGAGGCTGTGAAGTAGAGACTCCTGGGCTCTGCTGGTGAGAAAGCAAAGATGGCACCACTTCCAAGGGAAACTGCCTGGTGACTCCTCAAAAAATAAAAAATAGAGTCATCATAGGATCCTGTAGTTTCATTTCTGGAAACAGGGACTTGAATGTTTGCGTACGCCTGTTCACAGTAGCATTGTTCTTAATATCAAAAGATGAATGCAATATGGAAGTCCATCAACACATACAGGTGGGGCCAGGGAGATACGAGAGGGCTCAGGGGAAATGGTGCTTGCTGCCAGGCTTGATGATCTGAGTTCGATCCCCAGGGCCCACGTGGTGAAAAGCAAGAACTGACTCCCTTAACTTGTCCTCTAAATTCCACACACATGCCATACCATGTGTGTGCCCCAACAGATAGATAAATGAATAAATAAATAAATAAATATAAATTTAAAGAAATGTATAAGTAAACACAATGCAGGTTATAGTTTGGGTCCTGAATACCTGTGGGGTTGCAGGCCCTGAAAGGTTGGTTCCCAGGAGGGTGCTAATAGGAGGCTATGAAATCACTGGGATGCTTAGGTTGTTCAGAGGTATTCCTAGAGGGAACTGTGAGACTCTAGTCCCTTTCCCCTTTGTTTCCTGGCATATGTGGTAGTTTTGGTCTGTCTTTTTTTTTTTTTTTTTTTTTTTTGGTTTTTACGAGACAGGGTTTCTCTGTATTGTTTTGGAGGCTGTTGGTCCAGCCCGGCCTCGACTCACAGAGATCTGCCTGCCTCTGCCTCCCGAGTGCTGGGAAGTTTTGGTCTGTCTTAAACTCTCCTATGACAGATAAACAGCAGGCCCGAAACAATGGAGCAAATTGATTAAGGACTGAAATTTGTAAAACCATGAGACAAAAATGAAATCATATATATATATATATATATATATATATATATATATATATATATATGGTTTTTACGAGACAGGGTTTCTCTGTATTGTTTTGGAGGCTATCGGTCCAGCCCGGCATCGAACTCACAGAGATCCGCCTGCCTCTGCCTCCCGAGTGCTAGGATTAAATGCGTGCGCCACCACCGCCCGGCTTTCTTTATATTTTTGATCCCACAGATTCAAGGAGAAAGACCAGCAGCCTAAACTATCATGGCCAAATTAATTAAATCAAGCAATTAATTAAGGCAAAAATTTAAAAACTCCCATACATGGGCTGCCTCCCATGGGGATCGAGTGGTCAGCCTTGGACGTGAGTAGGATAAGGGCTTTTATAGTCTGGGGTTAGGGGCTTCTAAATGGGAGGATGTGGCAGACAAACAGGCAGGGCCACAGAAGCAGGGCACAGCAACCCCAGAAACAAAGACATGCTTGCAAGGTGGTCACAGCAAGGTGGTCACAACAGTGGTCATAACAACAGGTGGTTATAACAAGGCGCTCACAGCAACATGGTCATAGTAACCTTTTAAAACAAAGGCATGGTTACTGTTTCCTGGAACAGGCAGAACAGAGCCACTTGTACTTAGGGTTATAGGTCGGGCATAACCAAATTCCGGAATGAATCTCGTTTGTCTTTACTAGAAGACGGCTTCCAAGCCTAAGATGGAGGCAGGCTGACTCATCAATGAGTTTAATTATCTCAGGCATTTTGTAACACTGGCAGAATATTAACATGGTGTGCTAGCATATTCAATGCTATTCAGCTTTTAAGAGGGGTGAAATTTTGACACAAGCTGCAACATGGATGAAGATGCATGAGCACAAGTTCAGGACTTTGTGCTTAAGTAAAACAAGGCAGCTTCAGAAAGCAAGGCACACCCACCTAAAATCCCAGCACTGGGGGCGTGGAGGCAGGAAGAGCAGAAGGACAAAGTCATTCTCCTAACTCTGTGTAGCTATTCCAAGCCAGCTTGGGGTATGTGGGACCCGGTCTCAACAACAACAAGAAAACCAACAAGGGCTAGCAAGATGTTCAGCAGGAAAAGCTACTTGCCACCCAGCCTGACAACCTGAGTTCGATTCCTGGAGCTGACACGATGGAAGGAGAGAATTGACTCCCCCAAGCTGTTTTCTGGCCTCCAAGTCCAAGCAATCCTACACTACAGATGCATTCACACATACAATGCTCAGCACAAACATGTGCCACGCACATCACACTTCATGTTACACACATCACAAAGACACAAATATTGCCATCATACTCCACGCCTCACCACCCACTACATATCCACCACCCTTCACGCACAGCTGCAGGTCACACATGCCAGAAACGTAGCAACACCCCCCATCCACACACACCATACCCAGCACACACAGACCACACACCTCTTCCTATGTAGCACACACACACACACACACACACACACACACACACACACACACTGATCACCCGGTCAGTGGGCTCATTCAGACCCAGCCTGACATGCAGACTGAACCCAGATGTCTCCTGAGCGCTTGAAACATAAATGAAAATTTGCTGCTTTTCTGCATCAACAACCCCTTTTTCTCACTGCCTCAGCTCAATAACTCATGTGAAATGAGTCAATCAGAAATGTGTGATTCCCAGGACTCCAAGGAAGCCTGAGCCGCTCCTCCCAGCCACCAAATTTGTTGCTTCCTGCCCTGTTCTGCAATTCTACAGGGAGCTTAATGCCCTGAGAGCAGCAGAGGGAGAGTAACTCTAGGTAGGCTTCAGTTAGCATGAGAGAGCAGTGGGTGAGACTGGGGAGCCAGGCCTGGGCTGGCTTCCAGCAGTGATGGGAGGAGAATGCTTTGCTGGGGGAGGTGTGATCAGAAAGGCAGTCAGCCAGTGGCACCGGGAGCTGGGGTGGGAGCCGTGCCAACCTCTTAGGAGTTGTAGCTGGCCAGTCATCTTTTCTTTTCATTGCCAACAGGGTGACAGCAGACCCTGGCCAGCTAGCCAGATCTTGGAGGCAGTAGATACAAAGAGTCCCAGCCCTGTCCTGGTGAGAGAGCTGCTTAGTGGGACTGTACAATCCCCAAAGTCCAGGGCAAAGTCCCATGCCCACTCACCCTCTAGTTAGGGTTCAAGTTGTCACCGCAAAGACCCATGTGTCAAATGCCCAGAGTAGCCCTATTGAGAGACTGTGAATCTCAGAGGTGTGTGGGGGTGGATAGGTGGGGTGTGGGGTTGGGAGTGAGGGAGGGCGTGGGGGCAGATCCTCAATCATTTGGTTAGCTCTTGAAGGGGTGTCTGCAACTCCAGCCCTTTCTCAGTGTCTCTCTTTTTCCCTCCCTCCCTCCTTTCTTCCTTCCTTCCCTTTTTGTACCAGCCATGAAGTAAGCTGCCACCCTGATGCTCTGATTTGCCATGGTCACAACGACAGAGCCGGCCAGGCATTGGCTGGCCCCTGCAAAGCCTTGAGTCACAGCAACCATTCTCTATAGGCCGCTAACTTCAGCTACTCATTACAGTGACACGAAGATGACTGTATTAATTATTTGTCTCTTTGCTGTGACAAGAGCAACTTATGGCTTTGTTTTGGCTCATGGTTTAAGGGGAACAGTTCATTACGGTACAGAAGATATGATGACAGGAGCTTAAGGCTGCTGTCACCTGATACCCACAGTCAGGAGCAGAGAGACAAACACTGGTTCTCAGCTGTCCCTCTCTCCTGTCTATAGAGTCCAGGAACCCATCCTGGTGCCATCCACAATTAGGACGAGTCTTCCCATCCTGATTAACCGAGTCTAGGTAATCTCTCACAGGCATTGTCAGAGGCCTGTGTCCCAGGATTCTAGACCCTGTCAAGCAGACAGTACCAGCTGTCACACTAACATACCTACCCGTCCTTTAGACCCGACAGCATACTCTGCTACTTATGACTTAAGAAAACCTGTATCTATGAATTGAATAACTCTTTGTAAAGTGTATTTTGAAAGCCAGATGTGGAGATGCATGCCTTGAATCCCAGAACTTGGGGAGGAGAGGCAACTGGATCTCTAAAAGTTCTAGTCCGGCCTCGTCTACAGAGTGAGTTCCAGGTCAGTTAATCTTTAAATTCCATCAAAATAATGAGGTCTGAAGAAGTTAAAGGCAAAGCCTTGCTCTTAGAGCATTGATGATGGAAAACTCTGGAATTCTACAAAGATCAGCTCTGTTGCCCCTACAGCCTGTATTCCTTTAGTGCATGTGAATTCCTGTGTACATGTGTTCATGTAGAGGCCCGAGGTTGATGCTGGGAGTCACACTTAATCAGTCCTCCACCTTAGTCATTGAGGAAGAGTCTCTCAATCAAACCCAGAGCTTATCAATATGGCTGACTTGCTCTGGGAAATCTCCCATGTCCTCCTCGGGTTGGAATTACAGACAGGCCGCCATGCCTGACCAGAATTTACAAGGGTTTTGTCACTTGTGTGGCAAGCACCTTAACCACCGAGTCATCTTCCCAGCCCTCAGTTTATATTTCAAAGAGGACAATAACACGGGAAGAAAGTAGGTGGGGGACTGTCACAGACTAGAAGAATCTTGTCCAGCCACAACAATAAAGAAGAGAGCCAGAAATGATCTAGTAAATTCCTTCTTTCTACCTGCCCCCTCCAGCATCACTTCATAAATAGATCTGAGAGACAGCTAATAGTCTGAGAGTCAAGTACTGTTTGGTAACTTAAGTGACATGGCCAGAAGAAGCTGCAGGTGTCCTTCCAGACCTGCACTCCCAGCCACACCACCACCCCTAGCTACTGAAGATACTGGCTATAAGTGGCCTGCATTCATACCTTTACCTAAAGTTTGTTATTTGGCTAAGACTACCTGGGAGCTTGTGGCCTCTTCCGAGGGCTAATGAAAGAGGACAATAGACCTAGCCCCTTTGTGGAGAACCGCCTGTGTGGTGACTTCTCCAGAACACTGCACTCGACCAGACTGAGGCTGGACTCCTAAAACCACATTTTATCCAGCTCCTCCCCCTTATGAGTTTCTCCAGAGAGTCCCCACTCCCTCAATCCCTTGGCTGAGAATCCTTACCCTAGGGATGAACACTCTTGGGTCTTACCCAGAGCTAAAGACTCTTGTTTTACATTTGACAAAATCCCAGGTGACTGAGTTTCATTTCCCGTTGCTTCGATAAAATACCCTCACAAAAACAACTTAGGGAAGACAAGGCTTATTTGGCTCACAACTCCAGGTCGCAGTCTATCACTGCAGGACATCAGGGTGGCAAGAATTTGAAGCAGCTGGTGCTGTCACATCCACAGTCAAGAGCAGGGACCGGTGGGGCAATGAATGTATCCTGGTACTCAGCTCACTTTCTTACTCTTATTTACTTCTGAGACAGGGTCCTTTTATGTAGCTCTGGCTGTCCTGGAACTTGCTATGTTGACCCGGCTGGCCTCGAACTTTAGAGATCTGCCTGTCTGTGCAGGTACAGGCCACCATAAACAATTGCTCTTTCCACCCTTACACATACACGGGATCCCCTACCTAGGGAATAGTGGGACAGGGAGTGAGGGGGGGTCTTCTCACTTCAATGAATACAATCAATGTAGTAGTAGTCCCCTGGGCTGCAGAGATGGCTCAGCAACTGCTCTTGCAGTAGACCTGGGTTCAGTTCCTAGAACTCACATGGTGGCTCACAACCATTTGTAAATCCAGTTACAGGGAATCTGATGCTTTCCTCTGGCTTCTGTGGAAAGTTGCACACTTGTGCACACATAGTGCATGTACATATATGTAGGCAATGCACTCAGATAAAATAAATATTAAAATCTGAGTGTGGTGCTGAACACCTTTAATAGCAGCGCTCAGGAGGAAGAGGCAGGCGGATCTCTGTGAGTTCAAGGCCAGGCTGGTCTACAGAGTGAGTTCCAGGACAGACAGGGCTACACAGAGAAATCCTGTCTCAAAAAAACAAAAAGTGTTTTTTGTTCCTCAGAGGACCTGAGTTTGGTTCCTAGCACATAGGTCAGACAGCATATAACCACCAGTAACTCCAGCTCCAGGCTCTTCTGGCCTCCTTGGGCATCTATACATAGGTGACACATGACAGGCAGGGGAGCACACACACACACACACACACACACACACACACCTGTTATTTGTTTTCTTTTTTTGTTTTGTTTTGTTTTTGTTTTCTTACTCTTTGTTCTTTGGCTCTTTTCAGGAGCCTACCACCAAGCTTCCAAATAACCACACATGGAGACTTGTTCTTACTTATAAATGCCCAACTTTAGCTTGGCTTGTTTCTTGCTAGCTTTTCTTTCTTTTTTTTTAAAAGATTTATTTATTACATATACACCAGATCGAATTGTAGATGGTTGTGAGCCACCATGTGGGTGCTGGGAATTGAACTCAAGACCTCTGGAAGAGCAGTGCTCTTAACCTCTGAGCCATCTCTCCAGCCCTCTTGCTAGCTTTTCTTAATTTAAATTATTCCATCTACCTTTTGCCTCGTGGATTTTACCTTTCTCTGCTTCTGTATGTCTTTTCTTTCCTTCTTACTCCATGTCTGGCTGTGTGGCTGGCCCCTTCTTTTCTTACTCCTTGATCTCTTTTCTCCTCAGATTTCTCCTTCTACTTATTCTCTGCCTGACAGCCTGCCTGTCCTTTCTCTTGCCTTGCTATTGGCTGTTCCCTCTTCATTAGACCAATCAGGTGTTTTAGACAGGCAAAGTGACACAGCTTCACAGAGTTAAACAAATGCAACATAAAAGGATGCAACACATCTTTGCATCATTAAACAAATGTTCCACAGCATAAACAAATGTAACACATCTTAATATAATAGTTCACAACACACACCATAAATCTTTAAAAAAATAAAATAAAAGGAAACATTCCACAGACATGCCCACTGACCTAGACAATTCCTCATTGAGGCTCCTCTCCCTGAATCTATAACTCTGGACCATGTCAAGCTGACAAAACTAACCATCCCATCAGGTGACCTATGTGTCCCTGAAAACCAGGCCTGCTTCTACGAAGTCCGAATTTGCCTTCCTTCTTAGAGAATCATGTATTTTAAAGACACCTCCAAGTAGGAGTTTGGCCTCCTTTCTGGGTGTCCGTTTCCTCTTGGGAGCCCCCTCCCTGTAGTGTCTCACTCACCCACCCTGACAGGGGACCATCATCTCACTGTGTGCACCAGAGGGATGGTGGGGAGGGGTTTCGAGTGCGGATGTCTTTCATCCAAACCTCTTAATATCTCTGTCCATGTCATGTCTACAGAGCGGCATCAACAGGAACGCCCTGCCTGTTGGTCTGGACAGGCCATAGTCTTAATCCCAACAGTATTTTTCAGAGCTGCCATAGCAAATACCATAAACAGAGTAGTTTATTTTTTTGTTTGTTTGTTTTGGTTTTTTCGAGACTGGGTTTCTCTGTATTGTTTCTGAGGCTATCGGTCCAGCCCAGCCTCGAACTCACAGAGATCCACCTGCCTCTGCCTCCCCAATGCTGGGATTAAAGGCGTGCGCCACCACCGCCTGGCAACAGAGTAGTTTAATGCAATGGAATTCTGTTGCCTTCTAGTCCAGGAAACTGGGAACCTTAAATCAAGGTGGCAGCAGGGCCACTCTCCCCAGAAACATGCAGAAAGCCTTCTCTCAGCTGCAGGTGTTTGCCAGCAATCTGAAGTCCTCCCATTGCTGTCTACACCGTCACATGAACATCTGCATCGTGTCTCTTATGGGGACACCACAGTCTGTCTGGGGGAGTGGCCACAGAGAGTGCTTCCCTAGTGTGTGTATCAGTTTGGGTTCAGTTCCCACCATTGCAGGAAGAAAAGGGAAAAAGGTGCCAGACATACTGGATTGAGGACCCAACCTCCTCTGGTTGTCCTCATTGGAACTAATTCTAAATACACGTCCCTATTTGTAAATAAGGTTATGTTCTAAGGGACTAGCAATGAGGCCTGCTGGAATTCAACCCAGAAGACCAGCTCTGCCACTTGTTAGCTGTGAGATGGTAGTCACAGAACCTTGCCCTCTCCAGCCACAGAAAGGTGTAACTCAGGATGCTGTGTCTAGAGAGGAATTAATGAGATCGTGCATGGCCATTTCCCACGCAGTACCTGGCCCATGGTAACAGCTCAGCACACGGTGCCGCCCAGAGGCTATCATTACAGCCCTCCATCCTCCCCCATCTGTACCAGGCCACCTCCACACGCAAACGGACTGCTGGGTAGGAGAGCTGAAGCCTTACATCTCCCCCAGAGGTCTATTTTGTATCAATGAAAGATTACCCGAGCCTTTCGGCAAGTTAGGCTTGAGGGCCCATTATTTAAGTGCAACTACCTGTGACAGCGCTAAGCAACAGGAGATCTGAGTGCCTGTGGGGGTGGGGCCTCTTGGGTGAGTCCAGTGTTCATGAAAGAATTCAAAACACACAGCCTCTTTGGCTCACTGTGCATGATGGGTAATCAATCTTCCCAGGGCAATTTCCTGTGGCCAGGACAGAGCTGCCTCCCTTGCCTTCCTGCTGCTCTGCGCCCCCCCAGCCCTGTAAGCTCTAGCTCCAACAAAGGGGTGAGTGTTCAGCTTTCCTCTTAATTGATGCCCTGACAGGTCCTTTCGCTGGCGTAGCCTGACGTCTGCCTGCCTTGTTCTCTTCCACCTGAAAGTGTCAGCTGTTTCTGGAATTATCGGTTCCCTTCCTGATCTGGGTTGATTTTATTCACTGCGTGACACGTGAAGGTCATTTTTGATAGTCAGTCTCCAGCCGCACCCCAGCTCACAAAAAACATGAAAAGATCACCCTGGGCTTGGCAAGCTCCTGGCAGGCATCAAGTCCCCCGCATGCCACCCGGGATCTTGTTAAACACAAATGAGAATTCTGCAGATCTGGGTGAGGCCTAGCCCTCTGCATCCCTTCAAACCTTCAGATGCAGCGGTTGGAGTTGGCCCCCTGACCACGCTTTGAACGGCCATCTCTCAAGGTTGATAGAGACACCTTGACAGGACAGGCCGCGCAATCAGGCTGCTTCCGGCACTAGCAGGGCAAGAAGAAGAAGGCACCTAACTACCCGAGGCATTAAAGGAACCCCTGGATGAAAGCGAATCACAGTGAATGGGGGACTGTGTGACCTGTTCTTCTAGAAGGCTCACTCTGGCTGTGGTCTACTATGTGGAGAGTGGAACATGGTCAGATAAAAGCGTAGAGGCGGTGAGGAAGGCAAGGGCTAGAGACACAAGTAAAAGGTGACTCACAGGGGTGATGTCCGGCTGTCGGTGGAAGGTGCTGGGTTATAATGAAAACCCCACACTTAGACCCTCAGTCTGGCAGGTGTGAAGGAACGAGAAAACCTTCCAGGGGGGCTGCATGGGGTGGTGTCCTTAGGGAAGATGGAGGCCAAGAGAAATATGCGATGCGATGAGGAAAGGGACATGGGTCTCTGACACCTGGGGTCCCGGGGGATGGCCCATTCTAGAGGCTTTTAGTGATCCACATGAATGACAGCAACTGCGACCCCGAGGAGTCCAGTGGGGTCCCATCACAGGGAGCCCAGGGAGCAGCAAGAAACAGACAGACTCTACCCAAGATAGCCGTTACTGCTTAACTCAGTGGCTGGCGGATGCCCCTTGACCTTGACCTCTCTGGTTAGGCCCCTTGTTTGGTTTCCACTTTGTCTTGATCGAATCGTGTTTAATTTACCAAGCTGGGTGTTTATCTCATTAACTTGCAGACTTCCTTCTCTTCTAAAAGCATTTAAGATCATACATTTCTCTGAAGTATGGCTTTCATGACATCCTATAAGTTTTGATATGTGACAGGCTCATTTCCTAAAGAATTTCTTTTTTTTTTTTTTTGGTTTTATGAGACAGGGTTTTTCTGTATTGTTTTAGAGGCTGTCGGTCCAGCCCAGCCTCGAACTTACAGAGATCCACCTGCCTCTGCCTCCTGAGTGCTGGGATTAAAGGTGTGTGCCACCACTGCCCGGCTAAGAATTTAATATTTAATCTTCTTTGTTCTCTGTGTTAGTGAGAGAAGCACTTTTGAATTTTCAAAGACTTTTACATGTTTCCTTTTGTTTTTGTTTGGGGGATGGAATCTGGGTCCTCACCAATTCAGCCTTAGCCTATTGCCGGGCAAGTGCTCGCTCGCCCACTGCCTCTAGAACAGATGTTCACCTTTTTATCTTCAATTTCATGTCTAGCTTCTGTTTTCCATTTCATTTCTAATTCTCTGTTTCTAAACTTTCATTCTGTTCCACGCTTCAGAAGGGTGAGCGGGGATTACTGTCTATGTGACAGTGGTGTCGTGTTACGGTGAGAGGAAGGCAGAGGAGAATTACAAGTCAAGCGTGCTTCAGTGGGAAGGGCTTCCTGAAGTTTAGTCGTACAGAGCAGGCTCGCAGCAAGCTAGCTTAGCTAGAACAATATGGAAAGACTATATAGAACTTCCCATTACTCCACATTGTAGTAGACCCACTTTTACTTAATCAATCATTTACTTTTAATAAATGAATTTTTCAAAACCGTTTGTTTTGAGACAGGGTCTCGCTCTGTAGCTCTGGCTGTCACCACTGTGTCACCTCAGCCTCCAAAGAGACTTCAAGAGTACCTTCACAGATCGACTTTTTATCCTAGACCATGCCCTTTGACATGGGTCTGATGGTTTGAAAATTTTTCTTTTATGCATTACTAGAAATCCTGTCATGTTTGTTTGTTTCAAGTAGCCCAGGTTAGCCTTTAACTTCTGCTCTTCCTGCCTCTGTTTCCCAAGTAGCCCAGGGTGGCCATCAACTCCCGCTCCTCTTATCTCCATTTCCCAAGTGTGGGGGGAATCCTTTGTTTTTTTCACATTTGTGTCTTTCCCTCCTTAGAAAATCCAATGTTGTATAAATTTTTTTTGTTTTGTTTTTGTTTTTCGAGACAGGGTTTCTCTGTGTTGTTTTGGAGCCTGTCCTGGAACTCACTCGGTAGACCAGGCTGGTCTCGAACTCACAGTGATCCGCCTGTCTCTGCCTCCCGAGTGCTGGGATTAAAGGCGTGCGCCACCAACGCCCAGCTCAATGTTGTATAAATCGAGGCTTCCAGCAGGGGACGATAACTGTGGAAGTGAAAAGTCCAGTCTCAAGGTGAGCAAGCCTCAGGAGAGGCCCAGGGCAAAGGACATCTATCACCTATGTGCCGGACAAGGACAGCCCTCCCCAACAGTGCCAGTGTGTGTGTGTGTGTGATGAGCAGCCCTGGCTGTGCTGCCCTCCTAAGCTTGCGGCTAATGTTTAGGCTAAGGCTGAATTGGAAATTCCTTGAAAGGAAACGACTGTCTTAAAAACAAGCCCTGCGTCTGAAATGGGGTGTGAGGAGGTGGGGTGGTTTCCTTAACCCGACTCATCTTTCTCCATCTTTAGCTGATGCATCCCACAGACAAACACCCAAGAGCCTGTCAACTATTTTGGAAATGGAGTGAATTATTAAGACCCTTCGAAGCAAGCATTCCAGGGAGGAATATGGGGACTGTAGACAGTTAGAGGCCACGGCACAGAAGTGTGTATTGCCTGCATCAGATTCTGTCTTTCTGCTAATGCCTAACTTCTGGCTTTTGTGATTGTTAATGGCAGTTATCAAGTGAGCTCCTCTGGGCTCTGTTTTTTTCCTGCTCTTCTGAGTGACATTTCCCCCATTTTAATGGTCTAGAAACATAATGAGCTGCATGAATCACAAGTGATAATGATAAAAAGGAATCAAGGTAGAAACAAAGCTGGCCTCGTTGCCCTGAAGGAGCAGTACTCTGATGCAGAAAGGGAACACTGAAAACACAGGGTGGCACATTTAACAGGCCCTCCTGAGCGCTGCTCACCCATCAAAGACTAGTGTGCATTCACCCACTCATTGTTCACTGAGGAAACCGAGGACCAGAGAGGCTAGGTAAGGGTGTGTGTGTGTGTGTGTGTGTGTGTGTGTGTGTGTTCCTGTGGAGGCCGAAGAAGGACATCTTGCCTTGCCCTACACTTCCTGCCTTATTCCCTTGAGACAGGGCCTCTCACTCAGAAACTGAATTGGAAACTGTATCGTTTGGTGACTGTCAGAATGCTCCCAGGATCTTACTGTGTTAATTTTCCTTTACCTCCCGTGCTGAGGCTGTTAAGTGTGCACCACCATCCTTGGCTTTAAAAAACAAGTTTATTATTTGTGTGTATGTGTGTATGTGCGCATGAGTACAGTGTCCAAGAAGGTAAGAAGAGAGTGTTGAGCCGGGTGGTGATGGTGGTGGTTTAATTCAGAACTTGGAAGGCGGAGAGGCAAGGTGGATCTCTGAGGGTTCAAGGCCAGCCTGATCTACAGAGCGAGTTCCAGGACAGACTCTAAAGCTACACAGAGAAAC
The DNA here is from genome assembly GCF_017639785.1 of Mesocricetus auratus. NCBI lineage: Eukaryota > Metazoa > Chordata > Mammalia > Rodentia > Cricetidae > Mesocricetus > Mesocricetus auratus. Next base: position 83,605,933 of record NW_024429194.1, on the reverse strand, counting down.
CCTGTCTCGAAAAACAAAATGAGTATTTGTACTAAATAAACATCTGTCTTGTTTTGTTAGCCTAGACCATAAAAATCACAGGTGTAGAAAGATGGGTGTGGCAGTTGGGGGAGTCTCCTGCCAGCACTATCTTTTCTACCTTGTCTGGGTAAGCCCCTCCCTCCTCCTTAGATCGGGTGTACGGTTTATTCTGCCAAGAAACATCTTTGTCTCTATGATATCCTTTGAGCATGCAATTTGTATGTAACTGTACAATCTAACTCACTGCTTGTTATTACAATGAATTTTCTTTTATATTGTGTGTGTGTGAGAGGGGGGGCGCATGCCTGTACATGCATGCACACATTCATGTGTGCACACTAAAACATACATGTGGAGGTCAGAACAAAGGGTTATTTGTATATCTTGCCATCATGTTAGACAATAACTCCTTGGGGTTAGAGCCCATGTCTCATTCATCTCTTTACTCCTAGTACTGGGCCCAGAGTCTGTAACAGTAAGTGCTCAATAAGTATCTTGAACAGGGCAACACTCAGCACAGGTTCCCTGGTGAGTAAAGTTCTGAAGTTAACAAGAATGACTGATGGGAGGTGTCTTCCTTCAAACCCACAGGCAGCCACCATCTATGTCCAAGTGCACAGTCTGCCCTGAAGGTAGCAGTTGACTACCACAAGGAGTCAGGATGTGCATGGCCTGCCCACGTTAGAGGAAGATGAAGACAGTAAAATTCAACAGAGAGGGGCTGGAGAGACGGCTCAGCAGTCAAGAGCACTGGCTGCCTTTCCAGAGGACCTGGGTTTGATTCCAACCACCCACATGGTGGCTCACAACCAACTCTAAATCCAGTTCCAGGGATCCAATGCCCTTTTCTAACTTCAGAGGGCACTGACATACACCTACATACACACGGGCAAAACACTCATACACAGAGAATAGATTTAAAAAGTCACCAGAGAAACTAACTCACCCTCCCTGAGAGCTGGACAGTTCTGTGCATAGGTAAACTAAGCAGGGAGTAGATATGGGCTGCTGTCTTTCCGCTTTATGAATTTGCATCTGCAATTCTCACACAGTCTTTTTTTCATATTAGAACTAGAAAGATCCTTTTATAATGTAAATCATATTCTCAGAGGATATTTATTACTCCTAGAATCATGAATCCATGGCACATTGGAAAGATACAATATAGGTCACTACTGCAATAATCTTATCTTTGGATGCTTACATGTGTGTGCATGTATGCATGCATGTCTGTGTGTGCGTGCATGTGCATGCCATGCACATGTCTGCATTTGACCATATGAGGTGGCTAGAGGTCAGTGTCAGGCTTCCTTTTTTTCCATTTTCATGTATATATGAGGTACCTGTGTGTTTGCATGTTTTACAAGTGTGTGGACACTTGTGCATGTGTGTGCTGGTACATGGGGAGGCCCAGCTGTCATCCTCCATTACTCTTCTACCTATTCCTTGAAGTCGGATCTCGCAGTCAAACCCAGAGCTCTGCATACTCTGTCTTGCTAGTCAGTTCACTCTGGGATCCCATGCCTCTGCCTTCCCAGGCTGGAATTACACGGTGGCTGTCAAGTCCATCTGGAATGTATCTGGGTTCGGGGGATCCAGATTCCAGTCCTCATGCTTGAGTGGCAGGTGCTTTAACCATGACGCCACCTTCTTGGCTCCAGCATCAGCTGTCTTTCTGAATTACTCTCCATCTTACTTGAGACAAGGTCTCTCTCACTGAACCTGGAGCCTGCCGTTCTGTGATGTGGCTACACTGAGCTAGTGAGCCCCAGAGATCTCTGGTTTCTGCCATCCCAGGGCTGCTGCGGTTATAGGTGCCTTCCTCCCCTCCTCCTCCCCTCCTCCTCCTCCTCCTCCTCCTCCTCCTCCTCCTCCTCCTCTCCCACCCCTCTCTCATTTAGGTCCCCATGCTTTCCCAGCAAGCACTTTACTAACTGAGCAATCTCCCTTGTCTATTACTTTGATATGTTAAAAAATGCCACTTTTTGGCTGGGCAGTGGTGGTACACACCTTTAACCTCAACACTCAGGTGACAGAAACAGGTAGATCTCTGAGTTCTAGGCCAGCCTGGTCTACAGAGGGAGTTCCAGGACAGCCAGGGCTACACAGAGAAACCTTGTCTCAAAATACAAAACAAAACCAACCAACAAACTGACAGCTTTCAGGTGAGATCCTTCCTCTCCTCCATGTAGCCTAGGCTAGTTCTGAATTCATCATCTTCATGCCTCTGCCTCCTGAGTTCTTGCCGTACACCCCTATGTCTGGCTTCTTGCCCTGTTTTTTCATCTTCATGGAGACTTTGCACATGGCTGGAGGGGCCTGTCCTTACCACTCACAGGCCAGCCAAGAGAGGGCTACCACAGGCTGCTTCCACAGAATGGAGGTGTGTGTAGATAGTTGGGGGACCTGAATAAGAGAGGGCTACCACAGGCTGCTTCCACAGAATGGAGGTGTGTGTAGGTAGTGGGGGGCCTGAATAAGAGAGGGCTACCACAGGCTGCTTCCACAGAATGGAGGTGTGTGTAGGTAGTGGGGGGGCTGAATAAGAGAGGGCTACCACAGGCTGCTTCCACAGAATGGAGGTGTGTGTAGGTAGTGGGGGGGCCCGAATAAGAGGTATGGGAAGGTGTGGTATCCTCTGCTACCTCCTTTCTGTCTCCAGCACCCAGAAACATTACCTTCAGATTTATAGATCAGATCCTGTGAGTTTGTTTTCTGTGAGTTGGGTAAGTCACTGACCGAGGGTCAAGTTTATTTTTATCAAGTACAGTGTCAAAGATATATTATGCAGTTAAAAAGAAATCACTAAAACTGAACAGACAAGCAAGTCTACAACAATACAGGGGTCAGAGGAAACCAATTTGGGAGGGAGGGGGTATTAGGGAAGCCTTCCAGAGAAGGAAATCTTGGATCTGTACCCAGGTCAGATGAGAACCTATCCAAGAGAAAAGGCTCAAGAGAGCGTCCCTGGCAGAGGCGTTAGCAGGTGAAGGGAGGTGTGCAGTGCAGAGAGGGCTCAGTGGCCTCCCTCACATCCTCATCAACCCCCTACAGGGCCACATGCTCCTTGTCAGTATTTCCCACTGAATTCTGGGTGCACAGAGACTGCGTCTGCCACTTACCTACAGGTTGTGTTCCAATCTCTACTGCTGCAATCTTAGCTCCCAACATGATGCCATTGGGAGGCAGGGGCTGGGAGAAATAATTAGGTCATGAGAGCTGATCCCTCATCAGGAGGATTCATGTCCTTAAAAAAATACAAAACAAGATTATTTTTGTTTTATGTGTTTGCCCTGCGCCCTCCACAAATGCAGTGGCTGAGGAGGCCAGAAGAGAAGAGGGCACTGGGTCCTTTGGGGTCTGTGGGAACTGAACCCAAGTCCTTTGAGAGTGCTCTTTACTGAGAGCCAAAGAGCTGGCTTGCCTGTTTTTCTCCTCATGTGATTGACAATCTGCCACCAGGAAGTGGGCTCTCATCACAACCTGACCATGCTAGCATGAACTTGGACTTGAAGGCTCTAGCACTGTCAGAAAGGGAAATGGTTTCTTTCTTTTTTTTCTTTTTAAGATTTATTTATTTATTATGTACATAGTGTTCTTCCTGCATGTATCAGGCCAGAAGAGGGCACCAGATCTCATTACAGATGGTTGTGAGCCACCATGTGGTTGCTGGGAATTGAACTCAGGACCTCTGGAAGAGCAGTCAGTGCTCTTAACCTCTGAGCCATCTCTCCAGCCCCAGGGAAATGGTTTCTAAGCTGTCCAGTCATGGTACTGCATCACAATATCCTAAGCCATGCACACAATATCCTACTTACTTACAATGCTCAGAGATTGGCACAGGCATGGCACCTAAGAAGGAAACTTAACAACTGTTGACCAAACGGCATTGGGCTCAAGTTCAGAATTGGTCATAATGTGGGCTTGCCACAAGCCTGGCTGCCTTCTGCCAAATACCAACAGCTTACAAGGACTGGATAAGAAAAAGGAGACACAGCTAGGACTGCCCCTGCATTAGTATAACAGATGAATGAATCAATGAATGAACAAACAGATAAATAACAGAAAGTGTCTGTTTCATTGTAATACAAAAGAAGTACTGGTGAAGGGGGCTGGAGAGATGGCTCAGTGGTTAAAAACATTGGCTGCTCTGTAGGGGACCTGGGTTCAATTCCCAGCACCCACATGGTGGCTCACAGCCACCTTCAATTCCAGTTCAGGGGGTTCTGATGCCTCTTTCTGGCTCCTTTGGGCACTCCAGGTACGTAGTGCACATACAGGAAAATGTCATACACATAAAACACCCCTTTTTTTTCCTAAGAAGTACCTCTAAAGAACAGAACTTGAAAGCCATTTCTGCAAATGTTGATGATATAAATGTGTTCACACACATCTAAAAATCTTTCATTCAATAAATGCGTTTTGAACAAATGAATAGCCATACCTTCCAGTTCCTGCTATGTGCAGGCACTGCAAGGCTAGGACCATCTGAGTGCAAGAATGTTGGACTACGCCATGCTCCATGCAAGGTCTCCTCTTTTATTATTAGCGTACAATACAATATGGCATGCTTCATTGTTGCGTCTTTAAGTGTGTACTCCTCACTCTCTTCATCTTCACCCCCACATATTATCTTCTTGGTTTTCTATCCAATGCTATAAAGCAGGGAAAGACCCGGTAGGGGCGAATGTCAGCTCTTAGTTAGACCACCTGTGTCCCTGGACATTTTGCAGTGCAGTGACTAAGAAAGAAATCAACAATGCCAGCACACCCCCGCCTTGTCCACACCATTGACCTGGATGAGCCTGCGGTTTCTATAGCTACAAGCCTGTCTCTTAGGGAGCACAGTGTACCACACAGTTGTCTCCCTAAAGGGCCACATCTGCCTGTTGTAAGAGATGCAGATCTCTGCTGAAATAGATGTTTTCTTTGGGAACTTTAATTAATAAAGTAGCAGTCGGTGTGAAACGTGACAGAACAGGGCACAATAGGAATAAATGGGCCTGCTCATCTCAGATGGAGACAAACATGCTGTTTATTATGAGAACCCACTGGAAGGGCAAAGCCTGACCCTGCAATTATCTGTTCATCGCCATGCACCGCCAGCTACTGGACATGGCGTGTTTCCAGAAGGACTCCTTCTGTGGAGGAGACATGTTGGAGAATAGGAAAGTGAAACCCTTTTCAGGGTGTAAGTACAATGGGCTTATGCCACACTATCTAATACTAAAAATGGCACTTAATTTTGCTATACTTGCTTGCATATTAGTGATTGGTTTTTTTCCACAGCTGAAGACCAAATCCAGAGCTTTGTGGATACAAGGCTCTATATGCCTGAATTAAACGAATTCATCTAATCCTCCGCCATCCCTCCAAAGTGGTTATGTAAGACATCCACTCTTCACAAGAGAAAAGCAAGCTTCAAAGATGTCAAGTGACACGCTAAAAGCCACTCAGACAATCAGAGCAAGAATGAAGGGGACAACCAGAATTTGAGCCCATGTTCCCTGGTCCTGTACACAATGAGCTTGTTTTATTTTAAAAATAAAAAATAAAAAAGCCCACTTTCGGTCTGAAGTCTCGGGAGATCAACTGAGATGAGATGATTTTGGGGTAAGCGAAGGTAGGGGATGGAGCATAAGGACCCATGCAGAGAGCCACATAGCAGGCTTTTACAGACCAGGGCCTTGAGCCCCAGGAAAACCGCATGGAGCCTTCATCAAGAGGAATGGCTTTTGTCATTTTTCCAGGGTTAAAAAAATTAATGCTATGCTATATTTGTCAAAGGACTCTATTTCCCTGAATTTATCCACTTTCTTTCAGAATTAAATTCTAATATTCCTACTAAAACAGCACAGTTGTTCCCCCTGTAAAATAAAGGATTTTGTCTAAAAGCAAAACATGTTTAGAGTGGAGGGACAGGAAACATAAATATTGCCCCTAATGTCTTTGACCAGTGCCAATAGCTAAGAAAAATAGCCACAAGGACATGCCAGGCACTGGTTCCTGAACACTAATTTAATTTATTCAATCTTCCCCTAAGCCAGTGCTTCTCAACCTTCCTAATGGTGCTGTCCTTTAATACAGTTCCTCACGTTGTGGAGACCCCCACCATAACATTATTTTATTGCTGCTTCGTAACTGTAATGTTGCTATCGTTATGAGTTGTAATGTAAATATCTGATATGCCAAGTATTTGATATATGATCTCTGTGAAATGGTTGCTTGATCCCACAAAGGGGCCAAGACCCACAGGTTGGGAACCATTACCCTACTTCCTGTGAGGAAGAAATCATAGTCATTTCAACATAATTGTTGAGGAAAGCAGAGTACACTAGCTTGCCGGAGACCACATAGCCAGCAAGTAGTGCGGCTGAGACTGCTGGCTGCTGGGCAAATCCGAGGTGACCCACATCCTTCTGGAGGAGAGAAGCCTGGGCAGGTGCATCCATCTTTGGCCTCTCCACGTTAGCATCACACAGTTCCCAACTTGTGAGCCGCAGTGCTTTCTGGATCCACTGGGCTACGTTAACACTAGGGGGCCAGCAAGACGGCTCAGCAGGCAAAGGCGCCCACAAGCCAAGCTTGACGGCAGGAGTTCGGTCCCCAGGACCCACACGATGGTGGGAGAGAACTGACTCCTGAAAGCTGTCCCCTGACCTCCACACGAGTCCCATGGCCCACATGCTAGTGTGTGAGAACCCACACATACAAAATAAATACATGTGATAGACTAGTTAGGATTACAGGTGTGGTATGTGGGGGGGGGGGCTCAGCAGTTAAGAGCACTTGCTGCTCTTGCAGAAGACCAGTGCTCGAGTCCCAGTACCCACATGGTGGCTCACAACCACTTGTAACTTTAGTTCTAAAGGATCTGAAGCCATTTACTGACTCCCTTGGTCACCAGACTTACATGTAGTATATATACATATATGCAGACAAAATGTTCATACACATAAAATAAATCCAAAGTAATTTAATCAATCAATAAATAAAACAATTAAGTTAAAAGCCAGGTGTTGGTAGCGCACCCCTTTAGTCCCAGTGCTCGGGAGGCAGAGGCGGGCGGATCTCTATGAGTTCAAAGCCAGCCTGGTATACAGATCAAGTTCCTGACAGGCTCCTAAACAATACAGAGAAACCCTGTCTTGAAAAACCTTTAAAAAAGAAAAGGAATTACAATTACTAGAATTGCTGGGCAGTGGTGGTGCACAGTTTTGGTATCAGCACTTGGGAGGCAGAGGCAGGCAGATCACTGTGAGTTCGAGGCCAGTCTGGTCTACAGAGCTAGTGTCAGGACAGGTCAAAGCTGTTACACAGAGAAACCCTGTCTTGAAAAAAACAAAAATAATTTACAGGAGTTGAGGAGACAGCTCAGTTAGCAGAATGGTTGCTATGTAAGCATGAGGACTTGAATTCAGTCCTCCAGGATTCACATACAAGCCAGGGATGATCTCAATCACCTGTAACCCCAACACTGGAGAAGTGGAGATATGTGGATCCCAGGGCTTGCTGACTGGCCAATTCAGCCAAATTGGCAACTGCCAGGTTCATACATGTATGAATGCATACACACAGATGCACCCCGCATGCACACATGTATGAACGTGCACACATAGTTTCAAAACCACATTCTCTCAGGGGAACTAGGTATAACTGCATAAGGAGCAATGGAAGCAAAATGCAAATTACCTGTTATGGGGACCTAAATATGCACTTGTCAATCAGAGTTTCATAAACCTACATACTGATGTAGGTTGTTTGGCAGTGAACTCTTGGTGAACATTTCTTCACCCATTTAGCTAATTGCTCCACGTTTTCTTCAGTGAAGAAATTTGTAAAACGAGAGCATAAAATTTTAAATCATGTTGAAGTTGAGAGTAATTTAGGGAAAGTATCCTTGGAATGAAGGAGTATGGACTAGAAAACAAAACAAGAAGAAAAAAGAAGTAAAGTTCTGGTTACTATGGCAAGAGTCTGTTTTAGAACCCGGCTGCCCTTCTCCACTCTCCTTCCCCTTTAATTCCAAGAGCATTTGAGAGGATTTCATCACTAAATGGCTAACACAATCACCACAATTACCATGGCAATATGGCCAGGTGGCCCGTTATGGGCACTCACAGGTAAGCCTGGGAAACCTGGGCTCTTTCGTCCTCAGCCGAGAGAGGATGGTGTCACACATGCCACTGGTGTCATTGGCAAGGGCCTCTCTGACCGTCCTGGCAGAATGCAAGTCTTCATTTTCATCTCTCTGCCTCACTTGGTTGGAGCCATGGGTGGGCAGGACATTGCAAGGCACAGTCTTTGCTCGGCAGCTGATCCAGTTCTGGCAGCAATGTCTCCTAACTGTGCACACTCATCCCCTCATTAAACTTTGGCAACTGGTGGGGTTCCCTTTCCAGATAAAGCTCACAGTCCATTCCAGAGACACTTAAACTTGAGAGCATTGCTTTTTTTTTTTTTTTTTTTTTGGCAGTGCTGGCCACCAAACCCAAAGCTTCCTACACTTACACATGCCAGGCAAATGCCTACCACTGAGTCACACCCCCCCAGGACTGTCACCTCTACAATCCAGCATGACCCTCAGCCAGCATTCAGAGCTATTGTGTTAGAATATACAATGAAACACAGGATAGTCTCGATTCCTGTGGGGCTTCACATGTACCTCTGAAGGGACAGCAACGGAAGATGTGCAGGCATTTTTAAATCCCTAAAAGTAAACTGCCCTGTAGTGCCAGTTACCTTCCAGAGCAACTTGAAGCTTCCTGGGTGGGGACTGTGCCATATTTCTTCACACACCCCCCCCAGTGTCTCCACAGTGTCTCAGATACAGCGATACACTGAGAGCTGTTTTAAACAGAGAGCTGTTATGGCATGACACGCCTAAACACACAGTCACATTGCCCACTCAGCCAGCAGACACTCTTGCTGGAAGCATAAGTGAGTGCCTCCCTCCTACAGCATCTTGGTCAAGATAAGCCAGCTTTACCTAGTCACCAGAGGATTTTTAAATTACATTTTGAGGGATGAAAACACAAACTTAGGAGCTATCTGGTCAAAGTGAAAGATGCTACGTGGTTTCCAGTGTGGAGACCCCGTCAGTGGACTCCATGCCTAATGCAAGAGGCCTGGAGAGACCCCACCCCTCTCCGCACCGTGAAAAGGCGTGGCATGATCTAGGTAGCAGGCCTTCAACAGATGCTGCGTGCCGTTGTCTTGACCTTGTATAACAAATAGTACACAATTATGTGAATGTGTCTGGTCGTCATCCCATCTCTAGATCAGAAGGGTCAGAGGGATGGCTCAGAAAAGGTGCCTGCTTGCCTCTGAGCCTGACAACTTGAGTTCTGAAGTGCTAATCTAGTTAATCTCAGCAATTAAAACCAGGAGCCAAATATTGGGGTAAAAACCTAGAAGATCAGAGAAACAGGGAGCAGCCACCAGTGGCTTCCTACCTGCATCCAAAAGGGGCTGAGATCCTGCCTACACCCCACCTTATCACTTCCTGTCTCCACCTGGCCTGTGCCACCACTGCCTGGCTTTTACGGTTAACCAGTGGCTAGCTCCACCCTCTGATCTCCAGGCAAGCTTTATTTGTCAGAACACAAACAAAATATCACACAACAGAGTTCAGCTCCTAGAACATACACGGTGGAAAGAACCAACTCTTCCCAGGTTGCCTTTTGACATCCTCTCTCTCTCTCTCTCTCTCTCTCTCTCTCTCTCTCTCTCTCTCTCTCTCTCTCTCTCTCTCTCTCTCTCTCTCTCTCTCTCTCACACACACACACACACACACAAATTAAATGTTAAAAGGGGAGAGGGCAGCAGGATGGCTCAGTGAGTAAAGGTAGCTTGTTGCCAAGCCTGAGATCCCGAGTTCAATTCCTAGGACCCACATGTTGGAAGGAGGAAAGGAGTGACCCTTGAAAGCTGTTCACTGATGCACATGACAAGTGTTTTTGTTTTTAGAGACAGGGTTTCTCTGGGTAGCCCTGACCAGCCTGGAACTCCCTCTGTAGACCAGGCTGGCAGAAATCCACCTGCCTCTGCCTCCTGAGTGCTGCGTTAAAGGCATGTGCCACCACTGCCCAGTGACAAAATGTTTGTAATGTTAAAGAAATAGGAATTGGACTAGAGAGATGGCTTAGCAGCTAAGAGTGTGTACTGCTCTTTTGGAGCACCAGAGTTAAGTTCTCAGTACCCACATCAGGTGGCTCTCAAACCCCTTAACTCCAGTTCCAGGGGACCTGACACTCTCTTCTAACCTTCTCAGACATCTCCACCCACACGGCATACACACAGAGACACACATCAGTACACATAAATAAAATTATACTTTATAGTTAAATAGTTCCCAAAATGGTATATTTGTGTGTGGGTTAGATAACTGGTGTCTCGAAGCCCAAGCCTCGAGGTTAGGGCTGGTCGACAGCTAGAAATACCAAGTGTGGCTGAGGAGAAGGGCTGAACTGGTCCCCAGAAAGGGCAGTTGTGTAATCAGTCACGCTTGTGTGATCAACGGTGAGGTTTGCAGAGCATCTAGGCCGCCAGGCACGTGGGGTGCCTGGGGTTAGTCCTGTTCCCTTCCCACACGCTCTGCCCTCTGCATCTCCTGCTTTTCCCTCCAGATCAACATCTGTATCCATGGTGATATCTTTTCTAACAAATTGGTATGTACTTACGTTTGTGCATCCCTGTCCTCCAAAGGCCCCATCTTCCATCTGTTGGAGGTGGTGAACATGTTAAGAAGAGATGGGGGCCTCAGGCCAGGGGCGGTGGTGCATGCCTTTAATCCCAGCACTCAGGAGGCAGAGACAGGTGGATATCGGTGAGTTCGAGGCCAGCCTGGTCTACAGAGGGAGTTCCAGGACAGGCTCCAAAGCTATAGAGAAACCCTGTTCTTTAAGTGTGAACCTTGGCAGGGATGGTGAGGCCATGGTCTCTTTCTCGTTCCCTTCCAGGCCCTGACTATGTGCTCAGAAACTTTGCTCCTTACCATGCCTTTGGTTCAGATGTACTGCATCACCCTGGATCCTGGATTAGAACTTCTGAAGCCAAGGCAATGGAAACCTTTTCTCTTTGTAAGTTGATTGCCTCAGGTATTGGTTATAGTAATGGAAAACTAACACACAAATGACAAGCATTATTTCTGAGTTCTATAAGCCATGCAGGCAAATTGTTCAGACCTGAAGAGGGGAAGTTCAGCTTACAGCTAGTTGGTCAGAAGTACAGGTCACATCCTGCACTGGCATCTGAGGGGGCACTCTTACGGGACTGAGGCTGCATCCCCTGCGACAGTGTCAGAATGGAATTCCACACCTCCGGCTAGTATTTGCCAGAGATCTGCCAGAGAATTGCTGGATTATACATGGGCACCAGAAATGGAGCATCATGTACTGTACTGAATAAGAGTGGAGAACAGAGCCAAGCAGTGGTGGCGCACGCCTTTAATCCCAGCATTTGGGAGGCAGAGGCAGGCGGATCTCTGTGAATTCTAGGCCAACCTGGTCTACAGAGGTAGTCCCTGGACAGCTAGGGCTACACAGGGAACCGTGTCTTGAAAAAAAAACCCAAAAAAACAAAAACAAAAAAGTGAAGAACAGAAAAGGACATTGAATATTGGTTTGCTCTTTACTGAACCCCAAATTGGGAGATACATTGTCAAGTACAATTAGAAAATTTATAATTTGCCATAAATTGTATGTGTGTATATGTGTGTGTGTGTGTGAGTGAGTGAGTGAGTGAATGAGAGAGAGAGAGAGAGAAGGTTTCTCTGTGTAACGGTTCTGGCTGTCCTGGAATTCGCTGTGTAGATGAGGCTGGCTGGCCTAAGGCTGGCTGGCCTGGACCTCACAGAGATCCGCCTGCCTCCTCAGTGCTGGGATTAAAGGCGTGCATCACTACTGCCCGGCTGCATTCTTTTTATTATTAATTTAGATATGTGCATGTGTGTGCACATGTAGTCTTGCATGTGTGTGAAGGTCAGAGGACACCCCGCCAGGGTCAGTTCTTTCCTTCTTTTCATTATGTGTGTCCTGGGGTTGAATTCAGGTCCTCAGGCTTGACAGCAAGTGCCTTTACCATCTATGTCACTAGCCCATCTTCCCAAGCTAAGTTCCTATCTCTTGGCATAGAGATGTCACTTTTTCAGAAGAGGCAACCAAGGTAAATTGGCTCAAGCTGAAGCTGTCACAAATGGTCTCTGTTCCTACTGGAAAATCTCTGAGTCTGGCTTTCTTCATCACTGAGTGACCCAAACCCTTCTTCCTCTCCCCAATATCAGCCAGTCTTCCAGGATATATTGTGGTTCCTATCCCTTCTGAGTTTCCTACCTCTACCACCAACCTTGAGTGTCTGTTCTTGTCCAGTCCACTGAATAGCTTACTATCTCTGTCTCTGTAAGCTCAACCCCTGCATCCTTGACAATAATTGGACCTCTGTCTGCCTGGCATGTTGTGTGTCCTGTGCACTGGCCCCTCCCTCCGGTCAACCTCGCCTTTCACAGAATCTGCCAAGGTTCTCCAAGCAAGATCTCCCACCCCTAACCCTAACCCTAACCCACCCCTTTGACCTCCAGTCACTCACTACTTTATTGGCATCACTTGTCTTCAGGCACACTGCTGGTTTGTGATTTCCTTTCTCTGCATGTGTCCATTCTTCCTAACACAGAGTTGTTCACTAATCTTGGTCCCCAGGCAGAGAGATCACATGATCTAAGCCTACTAGTTGGAGAACCAACCAAGAACCAGGAGATAAGATGGCCATGTGATCGCCAGATATGTCTCTCTGATTTCTCTGTGCCACCACAGCCTGGCTCTCTTGTTCATTTTTAAAATGGCATTTGTTTGTATATAAGAGTGTATGTATGAACCGGGCGTTGGTGGCATACACCTTTAATCCCAGCACTTGGAGGCAGAGGCAGGCGGATCTCTGTGAGTTCGAGGCCAGCCTGGTCTACAGAGCGATTTCCAGGACAGCCTCCAAAACAACACAGAGAAACCCTGTCTTGAAAAACAAACAAAGAGTATATGTATGTAGGCAACTGCATGCCTGTGAGAGTCAGAGGAATCTTGTGGGAATCAGTTATCTCCTCCCACCAGGAGGCTTGAAACCAGAATTCAGGTCTTCAGGCTTGGTGGTGGCAAGGGTCTCTAACCATTGAACAATCTGGCTGGCCTGATCTGTTTATTTCTTTTAGTAATTGTGACCATTGTTATATTGAAATGTTTGAATCTATCATGAGGTTCATCTTGCTTCAGACTTCCTGTCATCTTATCTTTTACTAGAAATCTATTTGAAAGGTCTCATGAGCTTTCCCCTTTTTATTTTAGTTGTTTTATGGACACAGGATTTTGTTATGTAGCCTGGAACTGGACACATAAAACAGGTTGACCTTGAACTGGTTTGTAGGCCTCTGCCTCCCAAGCCCTAGCACTGCTGGCATGCACCACCAGACTTATCCTCTTGTCCTTTCTTGTCTGCAAAATGCTTTTTCCACAGACATCAGCTAGTTTTCCTTTGCCTTAGCATCGCTTGTATGTCTACTCCATCTCTCCCACTCCATCTTGTATGTCTACTCCATCATCTCTCCCCACTCCATCTTGCTATGTCTACTCCATCTCTCCCACTCCATCTTCTATGTCTACTCCATCATCTCTCCCCACTCCATCTTGCTATGTCTACTCCATCTCTCCCCACTTCATCTTCTATGTCTACTCCATCTCTCCCCACTTCATCTTCTATGTCTACTCCATCTCTCCCCACTTCATCTTCTATGTCTACTCCATCTCTCCCCACTTCATCTTCTATGTCTACTCCATCTCTCCCCACTTCATCTTCTATGTCTACTCCATCATCTCTCCCCATTCCATCTTCTATGTCTACTCCATCTCTCCCCACTCCATCTTGCTATGTCTACTCCATCTCTCCCCACTCCATCTTCTATGTCTACTCCATCTCTCCCCACTTCATCTTCTATGTCTACTCCATCTCTCCCCACTTCATCTTCTATGTCTACTCCATCTCTCCCCACTTCATCTTCTATGTCTACTCTATCATCTCTCCCCACTCCATCTTCTATGTCTACTCCATCTCTCCCCCACTCCATCTTGCTATGTCTACTCCATCTCTCCCCACTCCATCTTCTATGTCTACTCCATCTCTCCCACTCCATCTTGCTATGTCTACTCCATCTCTCCCCACTCCATCTTGTATGTCTACTCCATCTCTCCCACTCCATCTTCTATGTCTACTCCATCTCTCCCACTCCATCTTCTATGTCTACTCCATCATCTCTCCCCACTCCATCTTCTGTCTACTCCATCTCTCCCCACTTCATCTTGCCTTACTTGTGTTTTCTGTCTTCCCCTAGGTAAACTCTGCTCTTTTCTTTTTGTTTTATTTCGTTTTTTGAGACAGATTTTGTCTTTGTAACAGCCCTGGCTGTCCTGGAGGTCACTCTGCAGACCAGGCTGGCCTCATACCCACTGAGATCCGCTGCCTCTGCCTCCTGAGTTCTGGGAGTAAAGGCGTGTGCTGGCTCTGCTTTGATTTCTAACACTGCTCTCTCTACATAGCATTGTGTAACTCACCCATGTTGTCACATAGAGCTGTCATTTGGTCCCTTTTATGGCTGCATAGTGTTTCATTGTACAGATTAATGTGACAACTGCAGTTTATTCAATATTAGATTATGTAACTTCTTGGCTGTTATGAATAATTATGGGCTAACAGTCACATGTTGGATGAGAGGAGAGGTCAACTAATAAAAATTGATTAAGGGTATAGGTGAGGTACACGGGACTAGACAAGCCCTCGACAAAGCAAACAAACAACTCCATGTAGGTTACAGCGATGTCTCACACCAGACTCATTCATCCTGAGCAGAACTGAGCCTGGGACCTCTGGCAATGAAGCTCCCAGACAGGTCATGCAAAGAAAGCCCCTGCACTTTAATCCAGGAGAATTTCTTCCTCAGTTGGTGCCTCTTGTTTTGTAGAAATGTCTGAAATTCTCTCTGGCAGCCTGGTCCTCAGTAAATTACTGGAAGAAGAGAATGTTCTCAGATGCACACCCACGGAGGGCAAAGTGTTAATAATTAACACCTAGGACAGGACAACATGTATCAGCAGTTCAGACCAGACCACCCTGAACAAGCCTGGAGTCTGGAGCTGGTCTCTGAATGGACAGAGCAGCCAATCGTGGGGAGATGTACTGCCTGTGGCGACAGCAGTCACATTAGGACAACTTGCTAAAGCAACAACTGAATTAGATGCATCCTATTATGTCTACCGTGGTCAGGGATCATCAGCACTTTGAGAAGATTTAATAAAATGGTTGAAAAAACAAAACCCAGCGTGAGTCAGGACATTTTGGTGCAAAGCAACAATGAAATGAGGCTGGAAAAGCTCTTGGTTAGTGTATCAATATGTATCCCTTAGCCAGTTATCAATATGTATCCCTTAGCCTGTTATCAATATGTATCCCTTAGCCAGTTATCAATATGTATCCCTTAGCCTGTTATCAATATGTATCCCTTAGCCCATTATCCATATGTATCCCTTAGCCAGGCCACAGGACCCAGCACAGGGAGGTGTGCAGTCTTAAAAAGGAACAACGGTGGGCCTCTGGAAAATCCACAGTTAGCATCACATTCAACACTATGAGACTACATGCTTTTGCCTGTAATCAACAAGACAAAAATGTCTGATTTTACCACTTGTATCCAACATCATATTTAAACTCTAGTTGGCGTAATCAGGTAAAACATAAAAGCCATCTACATTGGAAGACATGAAATTCCTAAGAAATAAATAAAAAATATCAATACCCCCAAATTAAATTGTATTCTTATATACTCACAATAAATAATAGAATTAAGTTTAACAAGCAAGACTAAGCCAGGTGGTAGTGGTGCACACCTTTAATCCCAGTACTCGGGAGGCAGAGGCTGGTAGATTTCTGTGAGTTTGAGGCCAGCCTGGTCTACAGAGCAAGTTCCAGTACAGCTAGGGCTATTACACAGGGAAACTGTCTTGAAAGACAAAACAAAGCAAGGCTGGAGTTTGGTGTAGAGAACACATCAGAATATGAGCACAGCTTACCTCCCATGCTGAAAAGAATCTGTCTACAATAAGCACCAAGAGAATATGATAGGGCCAGGCATGGTGACACACACGTTTTATCCCAGCACTCCGGACCCAGAGGCAGGTGGGCCAGCCTGTTGTGTGTAGAGTTCCAGGCAGCTCAGGTCAAGGCAGAATAGACACACCATATTGTATCATATGGCGGAACACAAGGGCATTAAGAGGAGCCACAGTTACTTTTGCTAAAATAAATTACATCATAAGAACTGATGCTCAAGATGATGCTCTTATTTGGCCCAGCCAACTGAATACCCAGCCGCATATGAGTCCCCAGCTACCTAATATATATTCAACAGTGAATATTTACTGAGCACTCGAGTGGTGCCCAGGACATGTTAATGAGGGTTCAGGGCTCTTCATCTGGTGACAGAGGGAGACAAGTAAAGAAATACAAGAGAATGAAGAAGGGACTTGATAGAACTCCAGTAAGAGCATAAGCACACTGGAGATGTGTGCACATAGTAGGGACATTAGTCACGCTCTCATGATGGGCCTGTCCATCTGCACATGGGCATGTCATTGTAAATCCTACCTCAAAAAATGACAGAGACCAGAGGCTTTAAAAGGTTCTAGTAGATACTTGATAATGACGTTTCTCCTGGCCATTGCTTATATATTGGATCTGCCTCTCATTTTGGAAAGAGAAGCAGTGTTGGTAAAACACTGAATTTACTCACTAAGCATATTAAGCTAACTAATGAAAACCACTAGTGGCTATCACACGTGTATTCCCTAGATAAGACTATGGGGTTGTTGGCTGGTCCTGCTCCATCACTCACTGCTGGGTAACTCAGCCATCTAAACGTGTCTCACACACGAGGCAGATCCATCTATCCAGTCAACCTCAGAGGTCTGGAGTCAGATACCAGCTTGCTTCTCAACTACAAAGCCATGCCCCGTGACTTTCTTAAATGGTAGTTCTTGCATATTGGAGCTCTTCATCTCACACACCCCTTTTGGGACAGAGTCTCATGTAGCCCAGGCTAGCCTCAAATGCACTGTGGTGCTTCTAATGAGCATGCTTCAAATCACTATTCACACGTGCATGCCAGTCTTTGTGTGTGAGTGGCACAAACACGCTGGACAAATACCAATGAACTAAACTAATGTTCCAGTACTCAGGGCCACAAATTGATGAGGAGTCAGCTGTAGCCTAGAAGCTGCAGCAGTCATATTTATTTCACACGACGTGGAAAGATGGGCCCACGCCCACCAATACACTAGAAAGATGTGTTCCACTGACTTTTCAGGTCACTGGTTGTCAGGATGCCACCTACTCTCTGTGCCGCTCTGTGATGCAGTCGCTTTTCTGCCTGCTTGAGCTTTTACACAGAGGCTGTGCACCAGTCAAGTTATAAGTTTTTATTAGTGGCAATAAAAGCCACAAGGACTGCCAAAGACTGGCTTCTATGTCTCTACTTCAATTTCTGTTAATATTGGGTGCTACTGAGTTTACCTTCTGCTCAGAAAAGATTATCAATCATAAATGGCAATTCAGAACTTTAGGCACATGCTTGGGAAAGGGGATAAGGCAGAGAATGACATTTCAAGACACCACCTACTCTGTTCTTCCCCTGGTTAGATAAAAAGGATGTTTGCCCCTGTGTTCAAAGTTCAATCTACAGATCCTCTTCGAAGTGTTCATTAAATGTGAAGAGGCTTCTTTTTCTGGAATCAGATTTCATCAGTCACCTCTGGAGGCTGGGTTTTGTACTCAAGCCTAACTGCAATGCCCTCTGGTGGTTTCAAGTATTTTCCTTGGCTACAGCAGTAAAGTTAAAAAACAAAAAGACCCATAAAACAAAACAAAACACAAATGTAGCCATTTTTTTCTCTTAAAAGAGCTCACTCATAAATCTAGAAGTAAAATTGTAAAACTCTTCAATGTTTATACGCATATTACAAATGCTATTCCATGGCAGATGGGCAGTGGTGGCACACACCTTTAATCAAACTCAGGAGGTAGAGGCAGAGGCAGAGGCAGGAGGATCTCCGTGAGTTCAAGGCCAGCCTGGTCTACAGAGCGAGTTCCAGGACAGACTACAAAGCTACACAGAGAAACCCTGTCTCAAAAAACAAAATAAAACAAAACAACAACAACAAAACCCACCCCAAAACAAAAAAAAAATGCTACTTCATAGCTTGAGAGAGGTGAGTGAGTGAGGAAGCCGGGCTGAAGATGTAGCTCAGTTGTCAGAGTGCTTGCCTAGCACACACAAAGTCCTGTGGTCCCCAGCACACATAGACCAGGCATGGCAGCACATGGCAGTCATCCCAGTACTGCAGAGGATGAGGGAGGAGGATGCATAGTTCACGGTTATCCTTGGCTTTGTATCACTGTGATGAAACACCATGACCAAGGCAACTTATAAAAGAAGGAGTTTAATTAGCCTTACAGTTTCAGAGGGTCAGAGTCCATGATGGCAGAAAAAAGGCATGGTGGAAGAAACAGCTACTCTCCAGTAGGAGGCAGAGAATATACGGGGAATGGGGAGTCTTTTGAAACCTAGAAGCCTGGCTCCACTACCATATCTCCTCTAGCAAGACCACACCACCCACTCCTTCCCAAATAGTTCGACCAAGAACTCATACATGTGAGCCTATGGGAGACATTTTCACTCACAATACCACAGTGAGTTTGTGGTTAGTCTGGGATACCTGTTAAAAAAAAAAAACAAAAAATGGGGGTGGTATGATGAAGAATTCCAACATGCAGAAATTACGATCTAGCAAAGTCACATGATGTAGGAAGTTGTGCAGACATGGAACCAAAGCCCAAAGGACAGAACTGTGGAACAGAGGCCTTGGGAGCTTCAGGATTCAATAAAAGATACTGATTAAGGTCTTGTGATGCCAAAATGGTAAATAGAAGGCGCCTAATTAATAGTAGCTATTGTTATGTTCTCTTAGTACCCCCTGGGTGAGTACTTTCCACTATTAATGTGCATAATTTACTTTGGTAGGTCATGTAACTCCAAAGGGTTGCTCTGGAGAGAACAGGCACCTTTCTGCCCATTCCACTTCCAGTGGAATTTCTCCTGCAGCTTTCCAAGCAGAGGTGAAGAGTGTCCATGCTGCTGAATGAGTAACACTGAATGTAAATGAATCACCAGGGCAGTGGGGGGAGTGCACACCCTGGGTACACCAGGCACTGGGCTCTGTCTGAGGGTGGGTAGAGTTTACCAGACAAGTTTTTATTTTCATTCGTTTCATTTTTTTTTTAAGTCATGGTCTCTGTACACAGCTCTGGCTGTCCTGGAATTTACTATGTAGACTAGGGCAGCCTTGAACTTACAAAGATCCACTTGCCTCTGCCTACTGAGTGCTGTGCTGTGATGTCTGGCTTAATTATTGTTCTTATGCTACCCAGACTGAGTTCAAACTCACAATCTAGCCGAGGCCTAACTACTATTTTGTTGAGACAATGTGGTGGTACAGGCACTGGGGAAGCTGAAGAGGATAAAGTTCAAAGCCATTGTGTGCTGCAGGCCAGTCTCACCCACCTGGCCAGACCCTGTCTTGAAAAACTACAAACCCTTGTAGGGGCAGTAGTGGCCCACATCTCTAATCCCAGCTCTTCGGAGGCAGAGCAGGCAGATCTCTGAATTTGAGGCCAACCTGGGTACAGAGTGAGTTCCAGGATGGCCAGGGTTACACAGAGAAACCCAGTCTCAAACCAAAACAAACCAAACCAATCAATCAATCAATCAATCAAACAAACAAAACAAAAACAATGTGTGTATGTATTTATATATAAACAACAACAAAACCAAAAGCCTACAATACCCCTCCCCACCAAAATGAAGAATAGTCAGCCTAGCCAAGTACGGTAGTTACAGGAAATTTAAGGTGTTCTTGCTAGTTGATCTTGTACAAGGAAAATGAAACTGTTCATATTACCATGAATTTAAAATTTTTAATGACACATTTAGAGTTTGAGGACCTCACCATGTCACCAGACCCGAGTTTAAATGTAAACAAGACTGTTAAGAAAGACCAGGTTCTGATCACTCCACCCCAGGTGCAGGGCAGTGGCCCATAGCTCTTCCCTCTCCTCCGTTTCAATCTTTCTTCAGTGCTTAGCCCTAGGCTAGAACGCTTTGGGTTTAGTTCAGAGCAAGGTAGAGAAAGTAAAGCAGCATCCTCTCTAACTGACAAACGTTATTTACTTCCTCTGTCAAGGCAATCCTCTACTCCACTGCGTGGTGTGTCCCAGGGCAAGCCTCATCTTCTGACCTCAAAGGCCATGACCGAGTTGGATCCTGCCTCACAGACTACAAAATGGCTGGAGAGATGGCTCAGTGATTGAAAGCACTGGCTGTTTAGTCCAGAGGACCTGGGTTCAATTCCCAGGGTATCTGATGCCCTCTTCTGGCCTCAGTTTGCACCAAGCACCCATGTGGTTCATACATACATACAACCCAAACACACACACACACATATATAAATTTTAGTTAAGAATACATTTGTGTGTGTGTGTGTGTGTGTGTGTGTGTGTGTGTGTGCACGCGCGCGCATGCACAAGCCACATGTATGCAGTGTCCACAAAAATCAAAAGAGGCTATTGGATTCCTGGAGCTTGAGTTACAGGTGGCTATGAGCTGGTCCTCTGGAAGAGAGGCAAGCACTGTCAGCCACTGAGCCATCACTCCAGGCACACAAAATGACTCGAACATTTACATAACATCTTTTCATCAGAACTTACCAGCGGAAGAAGTCTAAGCTGTTGGCGTCTGTCTGACTCCTACACTGAATAATGAATTAGAGAGGCAGAGCTTGAATATTATTTATCCTTCTAATCCCAGAAATTGGCATGGTGCTTGCATATGGCAAATAGTCAAAAAACGCTTTTTAAATCCAGGAGCAGAACATTAGTCTCAAAACAGGAACTAGCAATTTAATGAGGCCATCCATATGGTACCCACACAGGGACCACTGGTTGGCTGACGTGACCATCCACTCTCCCTATGGGCTCTACAGAATCTAAAGAAAACGAGGACAAGGCACACACGGAGCAGCCAGCAGCTAGTACAGGGTGGCTGCCTGTAAAGCAAAAACTAGTTAATGTCTAAAGAGTGAATAACAGCAAACTGAAGCCATGCTGGGCTGCATGCGTGTAATCCCTCCACCTGGAAGGCAAAGGCAGGAGGATCAGGGTCTGAAGTTATACAAAGACTCTGTCTCAATAAGTATGAACTAATTAAGGAAAGCTGGAAATGCCACAGCACAGGAATTACAAAAACAACTCAAGAGAAAAGAAGCCGACAGTGGCGGTGTACGCTTTAATCCCAGCACTGGGGAGACAAAGACAGGTAGACTCTGAGATCCGCCGGGACTAAAGGTGTGCACCACCAAAGCCCATGTGGTTCTAGAGGACTGAACTCAGTTCCTCATTCTTGCAAACACTCTGACCTATGAAGCCATCCCGTCCCCGTCCCCAGCCCCCCTTTTCTTCTTTTTCTTTTTTTGGGGTGTACAGGGTGTTAGGCAGACCAGGTTCTTCTCAAACTTGTTATATAGCCAAGGATAACCTTCAACACCTCTTCCTCCTGTCCCCACCTTCTGAACACCTGGGATTACAGGTGCCTGCTCTATGCCTGGTTTTCACTTTTTAAAAAATGTATTATTGTTGTGTGTGCACCTGGGGGAGAGGCATGTGTGTGGAGGTCAAAGGGCAACTGGACTTGGCTCTCTCCTTCCACCTTTTCATGGATTCCAGGGATCAAACTCAGTTCTCTAGGCTTGTGTGGCAAGAACCTTTACCCCTGACCTACCTCACCAGCTATCATTCTGAACTTGAAATTGTCATTTACTTCTCTTCTATACACACCCTAGAAAACTTTCTTTTCTATTCTACTAGACCCACTGAGCAACTTCTATGGGACTAGGTAGTGCATCCCACAAACATCGGCTTAACACAACGTCTTTATTTAGATACTAGTAAAAAGCCTGAAGCATCTCAACCAGCCCACATCATTGCAAGTGATACCTTCCAAGTGAGCCTTCCTATCTACTTAGTTATTCTGACAACGTTCAACGCTGCCAGGTAATTGATGCCCTGCCATCAGGACCTCTCCTAGCCATGTGGCATTTGACTCCAGAAAGCCCCCACTCTTCAGCTTTTCTAAGGAGCCCAGGTGAGTCACAGCACAGCCAGTGACTCTGCTATTGAACATGTAATGTTACTGAGCAACTGACAATCTCAGGGAGGGAAACCTAATCTGAAAACTGAATAAAATAAAACATTATTGAATTTGGCTTCTCAGTTTTGCTTTTTCCTATTTATTTATGATAAATATTCCACACTCATTATTGTCTCCCATTTTAAAAAAATGGAATGCTTCACAAATTTGTGTCACTGTGATGGCTTATCTTGTTATCAACTTGACTAGTCACCTGCTGTGTTAGTTGATGTTCTCTAGAGGAACAGTACCAATAGGATGAATATATATATCAGAAGAATGCATTAGATCAGCTTAGGAGAGACTGAGAACCCAGTAGTTGCTCAGTGCTCGAGGCGGGGCACTCAGCAGTTGGAGTAGAAGGCTTCAGTCTATTTCATTATAGGAAGCACCATGATTGATCAGTGATCACAAAGGGCTGCATGAGTCATGCTATTATAGACATCACTTTACCTGTGTTGCCCATTAGAGTTAGGCCATTATAAACAATGCTTGGCCTGTACTGCCTGCTATGAGTCAGGCTATTACAGACACTGCTTTGCCTCTGAGACCCATTATGGTAACTACAATCCCTTATCTTTGGCAATTCAATGCTGCCACCTACCCCCTTGCTACTCTAGTGCCCAATGAAAGTCACTGCATTTTATTTGACAAACTGAACGGCAACGACTCCAATCCTAAGGCCTAGCACAAGAAGAGCAGTGACAGCTCCTCAGATCATTCTGGGTCTTACAGCACTAGTGAAGGGCATGACTTCTGATTAGGTTTTAAATAACAAGACCACTCAAGCATTCCAATTCCCCTGAGCTTTAGAAATCCCTCAACAAGAAGCCAAAGACTAGCAGGCATCTCCAGCTCCTTCTCAGCAGGCCATCTTTTCACAGCTACTCAGGCAGCCAATCAAATAAACTCATGGTACCTTTAACTTGGCAAGCTTCAATAGTAAATGCAGAATCTTTGCCCAGGGTCGTGATGTGGCTTTACATTCCCTCCACCACTATCCCACTGTCTTAAAAATCCATATTCCCCAGATATCTGCTTGAACTTGGGAACAAGTTCATTAGGTTCTTGAGGGTAATACTGCAGGCAGTGGGGATGCACCCTCGGCTAAGGAGGAGGCTACTTCTTCACGCAGACTGGGCTTGTGAGAATCTGAGGATTCAACACCACACATTACCAACCCAAGCCTGAGGATCCTACTCTTTTCCACTCAGTGCTCTCATTTTAACTGCTGGCACCCTTAGAAGCTGGGAATTACATCTGCACGGTGAGCCAGCTAATTGTGTAAAGAGGGCTTAGATTTGGTTTTCTGCAACTTGAGCTCTAACAGCTGCTGGACTCTCTTCCAGGGCACACTTAGGAACATTTAGATTGTATATGCACACCTGGGGACCATCAGTTTTGTTACTCAACTTTTTCTTCTGCTTGGTATGGAAAGACACTAGAAAGAAGCAGGCAGCATCATTATTTTTTTCCACAAATGTTCAGAGGTTTTATATAAAGTCACTAAATGCCTTGTTTCGCACAAGAGGTGAATCGGGTGCATCAAATGTATTTACCTTTCAGTGTTAGATAAAGCTCAAGGGGGACCTTGGTGGATTCCAGGGTGGGTGAGGGTGACTGAGGCAGGAGACAAACATGCCAGGCAGACAGAGTTTAGTGAGAAGTTTTATTAGAAAGGGGAGAGAAGGGGGAAGGAAAGAGAAAAGAGGCACAGAGACAGAGAGAGGACAGAAAAGGGAGATAGGAAAGTCCTGTCTGCCCCAGGGAACAGCAGGAAAGCAGGGGGGGGGATTGGAAAGATAGAACATAAGTGGGTGGGGTCTTTCTTTTAAAGGGGTCCTTTGCACTTGCATGCAGACTATTTAGTCATGGAGCCCTGGGCTGACCAGGGTGCTGCCTGAGTGCATTCTGCCAGGTAACAGGGGCAGGCCAGCATAAAGCCTGAATCCTTACACATAGTTCTTTAAATAGTTCACACCATAGACTTTCAGTGCTAGCCATGCTGTTAGTTAGAGCAGTCTTTAATGACCAAGGGTTTCATGCATTTGGAGAACCAGCTCCAGATACTAACAACCCTATTAGAGAAATTCATCCTTACAATTAATTGTTCCTCCAGAACGGCTACTAGTACAATTTTTTAAAATATTTTATTTATTGTGTATACAGTCTTCTGCCTGTAATGCCAGCAGAAGGGCACCGGATCTCATTCAAGGTGGTTGTGAGCCACCATGTGGGTGCTGGGAATTGAACTCAGGACCTCTGGAAGAACAGTCAATGTTCTTAACCGCTGAGCCATCTCTCTAGCCCCCCCTAGTACAATTTGTATTAGCCCATGTTCTCTAGAGGAAAAGAACCAGTGGAATATACATATATAAAACACACATATATAACATGTATACTATATATATGTATGCATATAAGGCAATTACTAAGTCAGCTTACATTGAAACAATAACATCACGGAGGGGCTGAGCACTCAGTCCACAAGCCTGGGTGCCTCAGCAGTACCAGTGTGGTGCTGTTAACTGGACAGTTTCTGGATTTCTGGATACTGGTCCTCAATCAACAATGGAAGCCTGGAAATGCTAGTTCTGATAAAGAAATCAGCAGCAGCAACAGGGAAACTCAGCAGCAGAAGGGAAGGAAGCCCCCAGGGACAAAAGGCAAACAATCTTCCTTCTGTGAATGCCTTTTGTATCTGGGATGCTACCAGAAGGGCTACTGCAATGTGGGAGGGTCTTCCCACTTCCATTGAGGTGGTCAAGAATTCTTCTGGTGAGACTCCCTACTCGGATGATTTTAACTTGAGGCAAATTGACATTAAAAGCAGCAATCACACCTGAGAAGGGGGAACCTGAATTGAAGACTTGCCTCCATCAGACTGGCCTATGGGAATGTCTGTACAGCTTCCTGATTGCTAATTGGTGTGGCAGGACCCAATCCACTATGGGCAGCACCATCCCTTGGCAAGTGTATAAGAAAGCTAGCTAAACGCCAGGCGGTAGTGGCGCACACCTTTAATTCCAGCACTTGGGAGGCAGAGGCAGGCAGATCTCTGTGAGTTCGAGGTCAGCCTGGTCTACTGAGCAAGTTTCAGAACAGCCTCCAAAGCTACAAAAAAAAAAAAAAAAAAAAAAAAGAGAGAAAGAAAGAAAAGAAAGCTAGATTAGCAATATTCTTCCATGGTTTCTGCTTCAAGTTCCTGTCTTGAGTTCCTGCCCTGACTTCTCTCAATTATGAACTGTGACCTGGAAGTTTAAGATGAACACCTACCCTCCAAGTTGCTTTTGGTTATAGTGTTTATCATAACCGAATGCAAACTTTAATAGTCACCTTGCACAGGGGTCATGCTAATTTCTGTATCTTTCTAATTTTACTTTCTTCTGCTCAGACTAGAGCCTCACATAATGGGCCTCTAATTCAGCTTCTAAGAAGTGGTTACCTACTCCCCTAACATCTGCTGTCACTATTGCACCAGTATACCTTGTAGACAGCTCACTGTTGAAGGGCTGATAGTTGGGAGAGACAGTTCATTTCCTTTCTCCTCTGGTAGCACGTACAGACCCTTCCACCACTATGAATGCTAGTCAATAGAGGTGAAGCTTCTAGTTGAGCACCAGCTCAATTTCTCCATGTTCAATGACTTAAATGGTGTATTCAGCAGTAGGGGCTTGCCAGCCATTGATTGTGGAGGGTAATCAATAGCACTGACAATAGCCTATAACAGTTTGTGCTTATGAGGCCCCTTTGGACAACAACTAAATAAGATGCAACTCATTCCTCATACTATTTTTTTTTTAATTTGGTTTTTCGAGACAGGGTTTCTCTGTATTGTTTTGGAGGCTGTTCTGGAACTTGCTATGTAGACCAGGCTGGCCTCGAACTCACAGAGATCCGTCTGCCTCTGCCTCCAGAGTGCTGGGATTAAAGGTGTGCACTACCAAAATGCCCAGCTCCTCATACTGGGGTTTTTATGTGCTTTATTATTATGTTTAATTGAGTCACTGTCTCCCTCATTACATGGTAATTCCTTTTATATATTTTAGGAAGCTTCTAGAATACTAGCTTTCAATGTGGCTTTTCAAAATTTACCCTTTCCCATATTCCCTCCTTTACCCTGTTTTCCCACACTCGCATTTAATCCTCCTATCCTAAATTCCCTTTCATCCCTTTATAAAACTATATTCTAAACCAGGTCTGAGGGCACACACCTTTAATTGCAGCACTCCAGGGGCAGAGGCAGGTAGAACTCTGTGAATTAGACACTATCCTGATCTATATATCAAATTCCAGGATAGCCAGGGCTACATAATAGGCCATGTTTCAAATAAACAAAAAAGCAAACCTATATTCTATTTCTCCTTCCTTGTAAGATCACATAGTCCCTCCTGGTCCTTGAAACTTGGAATGTGGACCAAGCTGGTCTCAACCTCAGAGATCTGCCTGTTTCTGCCTGCCAAGTTCTGGGATTAAAGGAATGGGCCACCATACCTAGCTTTTGGCTTTTGTTTATTTCTTGTTTCCTGAGAAAGAACATGAAATTGGGTGGATAGGAAGATGGGGAGGATCTGAGAGAATTGTATGAAAAAAATTTAAAGATATAATAAAAAATAAAAACATCAAAAGAAATATACAAAGGTATTTTCTTGGTTCAAACAGCATTTGTTAAACAAAAATATATAACAAATACTGCACAGGTGCTCTAACACCCACACACCCGTATTTTGCCCTCAGAACAGCATTAAGAGGTAATAATGTCACTTGACAGTAGAAGAAGGACACTTTGAAGGTGAAGTGACTGGTTTAGGGCCATGAGGCCATTGTTACATATGGAAACTGGGCCCAGGTCTGACTCAAAATCCAGAGTGCCTTCTATAAGGCCACAGTTATGTTTACCCCGCCAGCTATATCCCTAATCAGCATGACTGTAATAGTTACCACTGATTTTTATCTAGCTCTTACAAGGAGAGCTGTGTACTTTCCTTTCACACTGGTGCTTACCCCATGAGCTGCTTTATCCAGAACTTCACTCCAGAGCTGGAGGGATGGCTCAGTGGTTAAGAGCTTCCCACCTGAACTCAAGTTCAATTCCTACCAACACCCACGTGGTGACCCATAACCTCCTTTAGCTCCAGTTCCAGGAGATCCAATGCCCTCTTCTGGCCTCCTGAAGCACCAGACTTGCAAGTGTGCACAGGCATGCAGACAAGCACTCATACACACAAAATAAAGTGAGAGAGAGAGAGAGAGAGAGAGAGAGAGAGAGAGAGAGAGAGAGAGAGAGAGAGAGAGAGAGAACTGCAGTCTACAGTTAAGGAAACTGAGTCACTTGAAAGTTCCGTTTGAGTGAAGATCTGTCTAGTCTCAGAACCCATTCTCTTAATCTTCCACCAGAATGCAGGAAACCCAACTCTAGTCCTGGCTCTATCTAGGCAAATCCTTTGACAGTTCTGTTTCAATTTCCTTGTTAATTAAATGGGGCCATCCTTACTTGTCCCTACCTACTCCACAGAGATACTGGGATGATTTAGAAGGGAAATTACTACATAAATCTAGATACTGTCACAAGTTTCACTCAGTCTCCACTGCACAATCATAAAGGGATTTAGCTGATATCATTAGCTCTCACACTCCCCCTGAAGTGAGTGGGAAGTATTATTATCTTTACTTATCAAAGAGCAGAAGTACAAGGAAATGACCTTATTTGTGAGCTGGTGGCAAACCTGGGATATAGTTTAAGGTTTCTCCCACTGCTTATGTTCTCAGGGTACAGTCTATTTTTTACAACTTCTAAGTTAATTGTAAAACAGTCAAGGGTAGAAATATCAGTGTCTACTTCAAAGCAGAGATTAAATACTTACAGAAATTAACATTTCCATTGCAGTGACACAATATAATCTCCAAAATTCTTAATCCTCACAGTCTAAGCTGGGTTGTGGTGGCTCATGCTTTTAATCCAGCACTTGGAAGGCAGAGGTGTTGGGGAAGTCTTATGTCAATAAAGCACTGTTGAGCCAATAGGAATCTAGATAGGTGGGACTAGGAGTCTAGGAAGACTCTGGGAAGGAGAAAAAACGAGAGAGTCAAGATGTAACGCCATGGGGTAGGAAGCCCGCAACTATTCTCTGGTAAGAGACATACTTAGATTAACAATTATGGGGTAATTACTTAAGTCAGAGCTAGCTAGTAAGAAACAAGCAAGGCCAACAGCTTCATAATTAATATAGCCTCCTGTGTGTTTATTTGGGACTGATGCGGCTCTAGAACCAGGCTGGCAGGAAGGCTTCTCTCAAAGAAAAAGCTTCTCTTTACACAGAGGCAGTCAGATCTCTGTGAGTTCCAGGTCAGAGTGAATTCCAGACAGGCTCCAAATCTACACAGAGAAATCCTGTCTGCAAAAAGAAAAAACAAACAAACAAACAAAAAGAAACTATATGATTCAAGAGAGAAAAAACCCCACTCACTTCACCATGCTCATGACGCTTCATCATGCTGACCCTGTTACTCACTAAAGGCTACAAAGCTGGGTTTAAATACTTCGTTTCAGCTGGTGAGTCTTTTCCCTTCCTCAAAGCACATAAAACCTCAGTACTAAATTGTGCCTTCTAAGATCAGAGAAAAAAGGGCCAGGCATGGTGGTACGTGCCTTTGATTCCAGAATTTGGAGGCAGAGACAGGGATATCTGTGAGTTTGAGGCAAGAAGTCTACATAGTGAGATCCAGAATAGCCAGAGCTACAAAGCAAGACTCTGTCTTACTAAAACAGACAAACAAAGCAAACAAAAAGGGATGAAAATGAAAAAGATGTCAGAAAACAATTAGTATCAAATACATTCTCACAGCATAGACACTTATCTGAGCCATATACTTTGGTTTGGAGGTTATCCTAACATACCACTCCATCATACCTCGAGATCAACACTTCAGTTTCAAAGTGAGCAGCATAACTAATGAGCACCATCTACATCATTCTCCTCCTCTATGGAGCCCAAACAGTAGTCTTGTGCTTCCCACCCAAGACCTCCAACAGATACACCCAAAGCTTACAGTAAAATATAAAGTAGTGGGCCAGGTGCACCATGGATCTCTGTTAAGTTCAAGGTCAGCCTGGTCTACAGAGCAAGTTCCAGGACAGCCAAGGTTACACAGAGAAGCCATGTCTAAAAAAAAGAAGAAGGAGGAAGAGGAAGAGGAGGAGGAGGAGGGAGAGGAGGAAGAGGAAGAGGAATGGTGGAGTGGGGCTGGGGAGATGTCTTAGCTATAAGTGCTTGCAGACCTGAGTTTGAGCACCAAGGCCATGCAGACACAGTGAGGCATGCCTACAATCCCAGCACTGGGGAGGTGCAAACAGGCAGATCCTGGGGGCTTGCTGTCTAGCTAGTCTAGTCTAATCAGTGGGCTCCAGGTTTAGTGAGAGACCCTGACTCAAAAAGATAAGGTGATACCCAATGGCAGTCTTTGGCTTCCATGTTCAAGTGCACATATTCACTTGTTCCTACTCATGAACACATACTGTAATAATAGGACCATTTCTGTCTTTAATAGGGAATGAATATTTAGTCAACTCTCTTAATTTTTTTGTTTTTTAGAATACCACAAAATTCCTTCAGTTATTATTACTTAACAACCACACAATTTGAAATCATCATAGGATTAGGAAGGGGAAACAAGAAATTTCCAGAGTCCAGACCACAGAATTACTCTCCCAACGACTGAGACATAGACTTACAAACACAGTGTGTCATTTCATCAGAGAGACAAAAAACCAAAGCACAAGAATGAAAGTCATTCTACTAAGAGGAAACCACACTCCATCCAGCCAAGAGGCTGAGAATAAGGAATTCTATGAATGTCGCCGGGCATTGGTGGAGCACGCCTTTAATCCCAGTACTCAGGAGGCAGAGGCAGGCGGATCTCGTGAGTTTGAGGCCAGCCTGGTCTACAAAGCAAATTCCAGGACAGCCTCTAAAGCAATACAGAGAAACCCTGTCTTGAAAAACCAAAAACCAAAACCAAAACCAAACCAAACCAAACCAAAACAAAACAAAAAACAAACAAACAAAAAGAATTCTATGAATGTGAAGAGAACTGGCTTTGTGGATGAGTGGCGTGAACTATCTGAATCCACTCCTGGCTGTGTGTTCTGATGGAAGGAACTGATGACATGGGATTTGGAGATTTCTCAGGCTGTCTTTCCTACAACGATCTAGTTTTCCCTTGAGAGAAATATTTATCTGACTTCTGCAATCAAAGTCAATCCTATTTTCTGTTGGGTCAGTGGCCCCAAGATCTCCTGAACTTTATTATAGATGGGAATTACCTGGGGATC
This sequence comes from Mesocricetus auratus, assembly GCF_017639785.1. Classification (NCBI taxonomy): domain Eukaryota; kingdom Metazoa; phylum Chordata; class Mammalia; order Rodentia; family Cricetidae; genus Mesocricetus; species Mesocricetus auratus. The sequence continues at coordinate 83,575,253 of NW_024429194.1, read as the reverse complement.
TTATTAAACTACAAAATGTGACTCAGAAGGCCTGGGCTGCAAGCCTAACAGGCTCTCAGCTGATGCCAATGCTACTGTTTGATGGGCCATATTTTACAGTAGTAGGACCCTAAGGTGTTGTTTCCAAATAGAAATAACCTGCATCAAATGTTTCCAAAAATACAGTCCATACAGATCTACAGGGAAGTGAGCATTCCAGAGTCTTCACAAGTGTCAGTGAACTTTTACAATATTCCTTTAACCACCTGGTTGCACACTGTCCCAGTCACTGGTCTACTGTTGTGATAAAACACCATGATCCAAGCAACTTAGAAAAGAAAGCATTTAATTTGGGCCTTAGGGTTTCAGAGGGGTCAAGTCCATGACTATCATGCTGGAGAGCATGGCCCTGGAGCAGCAGCTGAGAGCTTGCACCTTGTGGCACATCCATGAGGCAAAGAGAACCATGTGGGACTGGTATGGGCTTTGAAACTTAAAAGTCTGCCCCCAATGCCACACCTCCTCTCAAGGCCACACCTCCTAACCCTTCCCAAACAGATCACCAGCTGGGAACCATTCACACATGAGCCCATGGGGGCCACGCTCATTCAAACCACCACACACACCCATTTAATACTTAATAAAGAGCAACTTTCATGAATGGTTTTTGTGTATGTGCTAACAATTTATTGAGGCTTGTCTAATTGGAGCTTGCATGAATGGTCATAAAACATCAGGGCTTTTTTTTGTAATAAAAGACAATTGAAAATAAATAAATGTTTAGAAAACTATGTCAAACACTAATGAATAATCGACATTTACAAATTTTAAGAAAATCATTTAGGATTAATAATTTTCATTTCCCCCACAAAATAAATAGCTTACTTAACTCTCGTTAAGCAGGAGGAAAAGAGTCAGACAGACACAAAGTCAAGCCCATGACACAGTCATTCTGTTATTTTCAGTGAGTAGAATCTTTACCAAGATTAAGACACATGAAGTATCTGAGGAGAACTCTGGTACTGAATCGTCCAGAACCTGGGAGAGCATTCAGGGAAAGAGAACAGGTGGCAAAGTTGAGAGAGGCTTCAGATGGAAAGTCCCCTTGAAAAAAATTAATAAACACCCACAAACCTACATTTTCAGGTTTTCAAATTAGTCTAACCGCCACTCCCAAATCCAACCAAACACCATAAAAATTAAGTTGGCAATAGGTCTAGCCAACTATACTCCCTGTTTAGCCTTAGATGCCTTTCCAGTCAATGACAGGAATGTCTGTGGTGTGGATGGAGCCAGAGGGAGAGGAGAATGACGCCTCGTCTCTCTGCTCAGCATGTGCATCTCCACGCTGTCCTGTGCGAGGACTCAGTGCTTGTGTGTGCTCTTCAGGCCCATTACGGTGAAGGTAGCAGCTGTCAGTTTCTCGTACACAAGGAACATGAGGGCTGCCGTGAGCACTGTCTGGAGCAGCTTGGCTTCAAGGCCTTTGTAAAGTCCCATTATTCCAAAGCGCCTGAAAGGAAAGAGGTTAGGAAAAAATAGATTGTCTTTGTAAAAACCAGCTCTTGTGTTAGAGAGATCTGCTGCCCTGATAGCTTCTCTGAAAGGGTTTTTCTTTAGAATCAAAACAAGCAATGGAGAATTTCAATTCCAACAGACGTCTGCTGGTGGAGTACTTCTTAGCTTTGAAGGCATTTAGGGACAGATGAAGTTTAGTATTCAGGAGCCATTGATATTTTGTCTTTATTATCGTCGTCATTAATTAGTGGGATGCTGGCAACACCACACTCTAGGTAGCAGATCCTGAATGCTTCTGGAACCATGGTAATGTCCAAACCAGAGACCTAAGAACTTCTAAGGTGTAATGGGGCCCAAATTCAATCATTTCAACTTAACAGTCCCTAAGTGGTAGGAAAGCCAAAGATTAGTTTAGATAATTTTAATCTCAATAGAACTAAAGGAAGCAACAGAAATGATTCTCAGTCTGCCCATACATTTGGTCCTAGGGCTCAACTGAAATTCGGCAAGCACCCAAGTCACCCAAAGGACTGGTTAAAATACAAATCTGCTAGCCCATTCCAAGAGCATCTGGGTCATTAACTTCGGGACAGGACTCAAAAAACTTGCAAGTCCAACAAGCTCCCGGGTGCTGAAAAGGAGCATGCTAGCCTGGGAACCAGCACTTAAGAGCTCTTCAGAGATTGCTTTGGGTAGAATGCAAAACTCAAGGCAAGTAATCACTCTGAAGCTATTTGCTGAAAGTGAGTTAGTCTCTTATGCTAGTTCAACAGCAACAGCAGCCCGTGGTTGGCATTAGGACTGACTGGGTGTCTGAATCACCCTAGTTTATAAGCTTGCTGTGGAAATCTGTTAGGGGGCAGTCATGTGGGATGTAGGGTGGAAGACTGGGCCCATGCAATTCCAGTTCACTGTGCTCTTCAGAGTGACACTCACCCACTGTGGAAGTGCCAGGGCTGCTGAGACTGCAGAGTTTAAGACCCCATCCCAGAGGGAAGGCACGGATGGACATTGTGACGAGCATCTGCTGCATTTTCTTTTTACAGTCAGGGTCTTATGCGGCCCAGGTTGGCCTCAAATTTCCCATGTAGCCAAGGCTGTCTCGAACCTGTGATTCTTCCACCTCTGTAGGTGTGCGTCCTACCTGGCTTCGGCTGACATTGTATGTGCATATGTGTGTGCATGTATATGTGCGTGCATACCTTTGCACATGAAGGAGCCCAGGGTTGACTTGAATATTTTTTTTCAAGTTTTTTTTTTTTTTGAGACAGGGTTTCTGTGTAGTCCCGGAGTGCACTCTGTGGATCAGGCTAGCTTTGAACTCAGAGATCGACCTTCCTCTGTCTCCCGAGTGCTGGGATTAACCACTGCCTGGGCTGACTGGAGTATCTTTGTCTATATCATCCCACCTTATTTTTTTGAGCAAAGTCTCTCACTGAAAGTAGACCTTGCTGTTTTGGCTAAACCGGTTGGCCAAGCAAACCTCCAGGACCCAGGTGTCTTTACCCACCAGTGCTGCAGGGACAGGCATACATTGCCACACCTGGGTTTTTATATGGATGCTAGACATCTAAACTCAGGGTCTCATGCTTGTACAGCAAGCACTTTAAAACTGAGCCATCTACCCAGCCCCCCAGGTGATTCTTAATCACATAAAACAGAGAGGCATGGTATGGCATTGCAGTATCAATGACAGTAATTAGGCAGATGTGGCAACTAAAAATTAAAACAATGGAAATTTGGTTTCTCAGTAGTGCTGGCAGTACTCCACAAGTTCAATGGCTCCATGCAGCTACTCACAACCTACTGGACAGTGCAGGTGTTTTTGTCACTACAGAACATGATACTGAAGAATGGCAGCCATTTTTCTGGCTCTGCCTCTAGAGTTGGACAAATCAATTTCTCTAAATCTGCTTCTTGATTTGCAGAATGGGAAGATAATCACTTTTCTACAGGGCTGAGTGAGGACCAAACAAGATAAATAGGTAAAAACACTTAATTTGCAAATTATAGGATCTCATCAATTTCCAACTGGCAACATCTTAGTTAAACCTCCTGGTAATGCCCATCTTTCTTAACCTTCTCACTGCTGGTAAAAAGTTTAATTGCTGTTATTCTTGGGGGTCAATTGGCAATGCCTAAATACGTAATTCTTGAAATTATAAAATATGAAAATTATATGTGTTCTAGCTGTCTTATCTAGGTAATTTTACACAAAAGACTCTCTGCAATCATGACTGCTTCATTGTATGCGGCTCAGTTTATACTCTTCACACAGCAACGTCTGTGAAGGACCTAAGCACTCATCAGTAGGAGGGCTGGTGAAAATCACCGCCTGTTACATAACAGGAAACTAGTAAAAGCCTGCACTTGTTAACAGGAAGGGATGGGTGTGATGTTAAGGTTACAAAAAGGGAGAAGATGAGGCAGGAGGACAGCCTCATGTGAGGCCAGCCTGGCCTACCTGACAAGAACCAGGCCAGTCAGGACTTCAAAGAAAGACTCTGCCTCAAAAAAACAAAAACAAAACAGTAAGCTAGATATATACACTGAAAATATTTGTTTCATATACTTCTCTAGAAATGTGCATACTTTACAAGGACTACCTCTTGGGAGAAAAACAAGAAGAGAAGGAAAATGTGTTGTAAATATATGTATATATGTCTTTTATTGACATTTAACTGGCTTTAAGTTGTCGAGTTTTTTGTTTTGTTTTATATATTTATTTTTGAGGCCCTAATTGTCTTAGAACTTGCTCAGTAGACCAGGCTGGCCTCAACTCATAGAGATCCACCTGCCTCTGCCTCCCAAGTGCTGGGAGTGTGCCATGATACCTGGCCTCTTTCTTCTTTATTTTTTCTTGGTGCTAGGGTTGTACTAGGCATAGGCTCTGCCACCAAGCTCTGTTCCCAGCCCTGGGGGTTCCCTTTACAAAGGAGTTCTATACATTTGTAACTAGCAAGGAATAAGGTAAGGACCTGAATTTTTCCACAATATCCCCAAACTGCCGTCAAATCACGCTAAACTGAGAAACCTGAATACAGGGGGAGGTCTCTGAGGCTGCTGCAGCACTGAAGCAGGAAGAGCTCATCCGACCATCCCCAACCAGTCCCTGGCAGAGCGAGGCCGCTGGAAGAGAACATCTACAGAGCTTACTTGACTCGCTGGTGAAGAAGATAGAGAACATTCCGAAGACTTCCCAGTGTTCTGTTTTCTGGGTTTAGTCTATGACGTCCAAACTGGGAAGGAAGGAAATAAAAAAAGAGAGATAATTACTACTCATCACTGTTTTCTTTATCATAAATTTCATTTTTTAAAAAGATTTTATTTTTACTTTAATCGTGTATATGTGTGTCTACATATGGGTATGTGCACACTTGAGTGCTAGTGACCACAAAGTCCAGAAGAGGATGCTGGGTCCCCAGGAGCTGGAGTCACAGCTATGAGCCTCCTGACATGGATGCTGGGACGTGAACTGGGGTCCTCTGCTCTTAACCAGTGAGTCATCTCTCTAGCCCCTCTTCATCTTAATTTCTATTTAGTAAATTACTTTGGAGAACATCTCATGGCACAGTATTTGATAATAAAAATATCTAATTAGCACCACAGATTGTTTTTTTGTTTTTGTTTTTGTTTTTTTTTTTTTCCGAGACAAGGTTTCTCTGTGTTGTTTTGGAGGCTGTCCTGGAACTCACTCTGTAGACCAGGCTGGCCTTGAACTCACAGAGATCCACCTGCCTCTGCCTCCAGAGTGCTGGGATTAAAGCTGTGCGCCACCAATGCCCGACTGCACCACAGATTTTATTAATCCCTCTTTTTCAACTAAATAAACCAAAGTAAAAATTATTTTTCAATAAAGAATTACTTTTGTTGTTGCTGTTATTGTTCTGGGGGTTGAACCAAAGATCGTCAATATGCTAAAACAAATACCCTTACCACAAACCTACATCCTCAGCACCAATAACTTTCACTTTTACAGAGAATTATGGGAAACCTCTGACCAGCAAAGGCAAAAACAAAGCAGAAGCACATGCCTAGGTTATTTAAGACCCTTCTATTAAGAGTCAATTAAAAATAGCACATAAAAAGGGACATTAGCAAAAACACTTCTCACAGAAAGTTGTGGTTTTAACTAATACACTGCTGTGGTGGTTTGAAAGAAAATGGCTCTCAAAGGGAGTAGCACTATTAGGAGGTGTGGCTTTATTGGAGGAAGTGTGTCACTGTGTAGGTGGGCTTTGAGGTCTCATATATGCTCAAGCCACTCCCAGTGGGACAACTTCCTGTTGCCTGAAAGATGCCTGTAGCCTGAAAAATCTCCTTTTCCAGCATCATGTCTGCCTGCATACTGCCATGTCTTGCCATGAAGATAACGAACTAAACCTCTGAAATAAAAGCAACCACTCCACTTAAATGTTTTCCTTTATAAGAGTTTCCACGGAGGGAGTGGGGGCTGGAGAGATGGCTCAGTGGTTAAGAGCACTGGCTGCTCTTGCAGAGGACTGGAGTTCAATTCCCAGCATCCACATGGCAGCTCACAACTGTCTGCAACTTCAATTCCAGGACATCTGATACCAATGCACATAAAATAAAAAAGTAAATAAAAAAAATGAGTTTTCACGGTCATGGTGTCTTTTCACAATAATAGAAACCCTAAGACAACTACCTTCATTTTCTCTAGCAATAAATCCTTCAAATCTTCTCTCTAGAACAGGTTTTTTTTTTTTTTTTTTTTTTTGGTTTTTACGAGACAGGGTTTCTCTGTATTGTTTTGGAGGTTGTCGGTCCAGCCCAGCCTCGAACTCACAGAGATCCGCCTGCCTCTGCCTCCCGAGTGCTGGGATTAAAGGCGTGCACCACCACTGCCCTGCTTCTCTAAAACAGATTTTTAACAGTATTTTTTGTGGTGCTGGGGATCAAGCCCAGGACCTTGTACATGCTCAGTAAGCCCTGGTATAGTGGCACTCTGAGCACGCAACATGCGGCAGCACAGATCTCAACTCTGTCTACATCCTATCTCCACTGCTGCTAACCTAGTCCAGACTATCAAACTCTCACCTGGATTACTACCTGATTGGCCCTCTTTCTCTTTAGCTTGGGGGGTGGGGAACATGCCTGTGTGTATATGGAGGCCAAAGAGGGCCCCTGTTGCTTTCTTCTCTGGATCCTCGCTATACTGCCATAAGGCAGGCTCTCACTGAACCAGAAGATCTGACTCTCTCCACTCCCATACTCCCCAAGCCCATGTTGGAGTTGAGGGCACGGGAAGCCATGCCTGACTCTTTCAGTGGGTGCCAGAGATTTGAAATCAGGTTCATTTGCTCTAAGAACAAACACTCTTCCCCAGATCCTCCCTCTCAGTTTCCGATCTATCCGATCTATCCACGGCAGAAGAGCCGCACAGGCTTTCTGAGATCATACTACTTCCCACCTTAAAGTCCTTCACAGGCTTCCTGCTAGGCTGAGAGTATAATCTTCCAGCCCACTTTCCTTACCTACAGTTTTCCTCTAATTCTTCCAGACCCATGCTGGGCAAGCCACTCCCAGCCACAGAGGCCTCCTTTCAGTGTCTAAGAGGAAGTGAACTCTTGACATGGCATGGTCCCTCTTCTGGGATGCACTGTCCTCCCTCTTTGTATAGCACAAGCTTCATATTCCCTTGCACCTTACTTCCGTGTGCCTCCTCAGAAGGGCAGGCATCCAGCCAAATGCCTAGGAAGAGCCCCACAGCTCCTCTTTTGTAAGCCAGTACTGCTCATGTCCTTAACAGCTGACTCACTTATAATTACTTGGTTCTTTCACTTGCTGTCTCTGTGTGGACAGGGGCTACACTGTACTCTCAGCTTCTCACAGAGTGTCTAAAAATGTCAGAATGTATAAACAACCAAATTTAGGAAAAAAACTGAAATCTGGAAGTTATTTGGAAAACTTAAATCATTAATTACTTGTGAGTGAACTAAAAGGCATTAACCTCTCATTTTGCCAAAGGTCACCTGCTCCACGGCACATGGCAAACAATGTACATGGGAAGGAAGCAAACTTGGGTTGTCCTGAGGCCCTTGAGGAATCTTTTTGCACGTATAGTTTTCCTGAGAAATATATTACTAAGAAATTCCAATGTAAACTTCACTCCACATCATGCAGAAAGTCAGCCGAAAGCTGGAAGCCTGAAGAGTGCTGCACGTAGGGAAAATGGGTGAGACCACTCAGGTGGAGAACCACCTGCATCACTGAGTTTAGGACGTACTTTAGATGTCACTGGACTCACTTCAGGGAGAACTCCCTGTACTTACCCGCAGAATCGACTGTACCGTCTGCATGGGATAGGTGACTGTGGTGGCAATCGCTTTGGCTATTGCACCAATGATGAACACATCCAGAGAAGAGAGCTGGGAAGCAGAAGAGGAAGCATGTCAATCGGGCAAGGAGACAGGCATTTCTTTTAGTCACTTTTAAAATTAGGGATTACCTGCATCCTCTTCTTTAAAAGCTGCCGTTTTAAGCCTTCGTAGAACATGAATTGGATGGCAGGGTTGAAGACCAACAGCAAGGAGGGAAAGGTGCCATTCCACAGAGCCAAGATTCCTTCATCTCGAATAATCTGGTGGAATGCATCTAAGCAAGAAGGCAGGCTTTTATAAAGCACCATGACAGTGCCCTAACTAGAAAAGACAACTGTCCTGTCACCCTCTTTTTGGTGATATTTTGGAGGCAGATACCCTACTTAGGTACCTTTCTGTTCATTTGCTTGTTTTAATGTTTTAAAGATTTTCTTGCTATGTAACCCAATATGGCTTTAAATACTGTACCTTTCTGCCTCACACAATAGGTGTGGACTGCCATGCACGGGAGTTAGCTACCTTTTGTTTTGTTTTTAAAGACAGGGTTTCTCTGTGTAGCCTTGGCTTTTCTGGAACTTGCTCTATAGACCAGGTTAGTCTTTAACTCACAGAGATTCACCTGCCTCTGTTTCCCGAGTGCTGGGATTAAATGCATGTGCCACCCTCACCCCCCAACTACCTTTTGATAATCATCAAATTCTAATGCCAACCTCAATTATATGTAACTTTCCCCGACAATCGGGGTATAGGATACTGCACTGTCAGCACACCTGGGAACTGTGTATTACACAGAAGTAAACTATAAAGCACATATTCATGAGGCCTAGCATAACACAAGATAAGATCTTTTCTTAGAATCTATGGCAAATGACTTATAAGAAAGCCAGTTCTGTTACAAAGAGAAATGCAAGCCTGGCCATGTGGTTCTATTAAAAAGCAGAAGCTAGGCAGTATGTGGTGGTGGCACACTCTGGCAATCCCAGCATTCCAGAGGCTAAGATGGTAGGATCAGGACTTCAAAGCCAGTTGTACAGTGAGACCTTGTCTTATAAAATCAGAAGTTTAAAGCCACCAGACACTATATTCTTTAAAAATATTAACTTGGGCTGGTTGTGCTATAAACACTTGTAACACCAGCACTGGGGAAACTAAAAGGCAGGAGGATCTCATGCTTGAGGTCAGCCTAGGTTACAAACTGAGATTGTCTCATTAACAGTAACAAGCTGGATGTGGTGGGTCACACCTGTGATCTCAGTATTTGGGAGGATTGCTATGCATTTGAGGCCAGACTAGGCTATACACTGAGTTCAAGGACAACCTGGGAAATGGCAAAATTCTGTCTAAAAAATAAATAACAATAATAAAAAACCCAAAAACCAAAAACCTAAACCCCTTGAGCTGGGGATGTCACTCAGTCAGTAGAGTACTTGCCTATCATATACAAAGTCCTACGCTCAGTCTTAGGCATGGCATTGTGATGCACCCCTGTAATCTCAGCACTGAGAGGTGGAGGCAAGAGGATCAGAAGTTCAAGACCATCCTCAGCTATGAGTTTGAGGCTAGCCTAGGCTATAAGAGACTGTGTTAAAAATAAAACAAAACATAAGACTCCCTTAATATAGGTGACAATGGTGCAACTGAGATAATATGAGGCCACTGGCAGTGGGTCCAAGATCTAACTCTAATGCACAAACTGACTTAGTGGAGCCAGTTCTATATGGTGAGACACCTTGCCCAGCCTAGACACAGGGGTGTGGGGTGTGGAGTGTGGGGAGTGGGGAGTGGGGAGTGGCGAGATGTCTTGGTCCTGTCTCAAGGAGATGATGGGATAGACTTAGCAGACTTCCTAGGGGAGGGCTTACCCTCTCCAAGGAGCAGATGGGAAGTGTGGGGGGGGGAGGAAGGAGAGGGAACTGGGATTGGAATGTAAAGAATAAATTAATAAAAGAATGTAAAAAAAAAAAACCAACAAAAACAAAACAAAACAAGACTTGGTGATCGTGGTACAAGGCTTTAATCCCAGCACTTGGGAGGCAGAGGCAGGCAGATCTCTGTGAGTTCGAGGCCAATCTGGTCTATAATGCAAGTTCCAGGACAGGAAGGGCTACACGGAGAAACCTTGTCTTGAAAAACTAAAACAAAAACCCCAAACCAAAACAATGACAACAACAACAACAACAAAAATATTTAGTTTAGGGGTGTAGCTCAGGTGAAGAATGCTTGTCTAGCACATTTGAGGCCCTAGCTTTAATAATTAACTCTTTAAAAAGTTAAATAAACTCACATACAGTCTCTCCCCTTTCCCCGTCTACTCCTGGGAACAGTATTCGTCTCTACCCCTAGTCTTAGGCTTGACAGGTAAGATATGAACAGGAGCACAGTAGGTGCATCCTGTGGTGTTGTACACTGTTATGACAAGAGTAAGTTCAGAGCTGAGGACACTCAGCTATGGTCAGCCCAGATGAGTTTCTATCAAACACAGACACATAAACAAACAGTGGTTTGCTGGGATCCTATCAAACACAGACACATGAACAAACAATGGTTTGCTGGGATCCAAGGCTGTCTGCTAGGCAGCTTCACTGTGGAAATGGATTTCAAATGCAAAGGACACACCCCAGAGACACCTACCGATAATGCCTTTGTAGTTAGTTGGTATAATGTCTTCATTCCGAAATTTTGCCCCTTGCAGCTTCAGTCTGGTGTTTACCACCCAGAGTGGAGTTGTTAGCAACACATTCACCACTCCTTAAAAACAGAGAAAGAAACCTGATAACGCAGTGCTATCTACTAATCTTTGCTGTATTAGGCTATACACAATACGCCATTTATAACCCTGCCACTGCTGGGGTACAAGTGCTGGGGTACAACACATTACTGCCACCAGAATTGATTTAGAAGCATGGCCGATAGCAGCACTTCCTCACACTCAGTGGGTAAGAATTTCCTCACCACTCAGTGAGGGCAATCATTTGTTGAATAAAAAGGAAAAAAAAAAAGCATTGAGAATGGCGAACTGGGGATGGGGATTTAACTCGGGGCTAGAGCAGCTGTCTAACACATGCAAGGCCTAGTTCAATCAACCAGTAATGCCAAAGAAACAAAACACAAGGTTACCAAAAAACAAAGTATCGGTTTGATATAGTTTTAAACACAATTGTTAAATAAGAGCTCCTGAGAGGGAGGAGTATTCTATTGACGCCATGCTAAATCCATGTCAACATCAGAGAAAACAAGTGCCAACTCTCATATAAAGAAGCTCACACGGTTTTAAACAAGTAAGATCTAGTACTAAGGGTGATAGGTGGGAGGTTAAATGTCACAGGGTGATATTTCCAAGTGCTTCAACACGGACCAAATCTCCCAGAAGAGTTCACCCATCACTCAGAGGATTAGGACAGGCAGCCGCAGGCAACATACACAAAGTGTTACAAAATACACAAAAGAGCTCTAGGAGCACTGTGATCCTTACAAGCACAAAGATGGCCCTTGGCTCTGTAAGGCTGCCTCAGAGCAGCACCGTGAGCCAGAAGCTTCTTTGAAAACACATGGTCCCAAGTTAACAGCATCTTGAGATATTAAAACTTCCTCATCATCCTGAAATGATTAAAGAAAATACCACACAGGATTGTAACAAAGTGCCTGATAAGTGGTGTATACTTTGTAACTACAGGTCAACCAACCAACAAACAGTGGGTATGTATAAAGGAGCTATCTGGCCGGGCTGTGGTGGCGCTTGCCGAAGAACACAGAGGAACAATCCTAAAGAAGAAAAAGGAGACCCCCCCTTAACACACACTTTACTGTAAATTAGATGTTTTTCTGCTTATTTTCTAGGATGTGTGCCAACACATTTCCCCCAAATAAAAGATAGTATCAAGTAATGTTATGAGTAGCATTTCTATAGATTGACATAATACCAAGGAGCCACCTATAACAGACTATTCATACATTGTCTTGAGGTACTGATCATGATCTAAAAAAAAAACTGTGCCTGACACAGAAGATCCTTGCAGACTCTAAAAAGGCACCAGTGCCCCACAGCCCAAGACACATGCTCATCTGCCTGGAGTTCAGAATGGATACTTACTTGATAATGTCCAGAGACTTGATATGTACATTTCACAGAGACAAATGAGTAACTGGGAAAATCAGGCCAGAAAGTCCTAGTAACTGTAAGCATTGCAGCAGATCAGATGGACAGGGATTCTGCCAAAGAATACTGAGTGTTACAGCTCAGTTGGAAAGGAATTCTGGCACTCGGGAGCCAAGGAATATGCAGGTCACAGTAAGCATAGCAGCTGACAGTCCTGCTACAGGGAAAGGCTTCCCCAGGGAAGTTGTTACAGTTAGGCTTCAATTGTCTCCGGTGAAAAGTTGTTACTTCTCTCCTCCACGCAGAAAGGTCTCACCCAAACCTCATTCAAGAGATTTATTGGGAGGGAAGGAGAGTGCCTGCCTCTGCCAGGGTTGACAGCCACAAGCTGAACAGACACAGGATTTATATAGGGATTCTTTTTTCTTTTTGTTTTGTTTTTGACGCAGGGTTTCTCTGTGGCTTGGAAGCTATCCTGGAACTAGCTCTTGTAGACCAGGCTGGTCTCGAACTCACATAGATCCGCCTGCCTCTGCCTCCCAAGTGCTAGGACAGGCTCCAAAGCCACCAATGCCTGGCTAATATAGGGATTCTTAGGGGTGAAGTTTTTTCAGGGTGGGGATTGGTCAGATTTCAATCTCTGAGTTCAGAAAGGCTAGATCTCCTGCTCAGGGATTGGTTGGTTTTCTGCTCAGGTTCAGGGTCAGATTTGGCTCTGATTTCAGGGTCAAAGTGTGTTTCTTTTATTGGTCCTTTTTAACCTTTTGACTCTAATTTAAGGCCAGGATGTCTTTCTTTCACTGGCTCTGATTCCAGAGACAAAAGCGTATTTCTTTAGCACTGGTTTCAGGGTCAGGGTGCATTTCTTTGGTTCTGGTTGTAGGGACAAAGTGTGTTTCTTTGGCACTGGTTTCAGGGTCAGGGTGTTTCTTTGGTTCTGGTTGCAGGGACAAAGTGTATTTCTTTAGCACTGGTTTCAGGGTCAGGGTGTGTTTCTTTGGTTCTGGCTGTAGGGCCAAAGTGTGTTTCTTTGGCTCTGCTCAGGGTATGTTTCTTTGGCTGACCCTTTCCCCATATAGTAGCAGTCAGTGGCTTTTGTTGCTCTCTTTCTTTTCTTTTTCGTAAGAGAAAGAAACACAGTAGAGCTTGGAACCCATGGATACCACAGAAAAGCACAATGCATGCACCTTCCCAAACAAGTGAGATGCATTGCCCATTAAGCAGATCCTTTAGAAATCAAAACATTGTGGGGCAGTGGTGGCACACGCCTTTAATCCCAGCACTTGCGAGGTAGAGGCAGGCGGATCTCTGTGAGTTCGAGACCAGCCTGGTCTACAAGAGCTAGTTCCAGGACAGGCTCCAAAGCCATAGAGAAACCCTGTCTCAAAAAAACAAAACAAACAAACAAAAAAAGCAAAAACAAACAAAAAACCAAATATCCTTCAGGCTCTATTCAAAACACTTGAGGGTCAGTGCAGCTAAGACTATGGTTCAGTCATTATTTAAAGCTTTGTTTCCACGTTCCCACTATTAATACAGCAGAAAGACTGGAAGGTTCTGAGGACAACCTCTTGTACAAAGAACACCACAATATTTAAATGAAGGGATGGAAAATCATTGCACAGCTTTGCATCTGAGACCTTCAAGTACTTCCTTCATCCTTTATGTCAGGATGGGTGGGGAAGTGCCTTTTTACCAGGATAATTTTATAAATTCTGGGGAGGAATACACTCAAAATACTTGACAATGCTTTTTTGAAACTTCATCAAAATTTGCAACTTACATAATCAAGCAAATGGCAGCATTCCAGAGCTACTCATGACTAACTCTAGTCCCTAATAACATACCACAGGCAGCCCCTCAGGGGAGCTGGGGCAGCTCTCTTGTTAGTTCCAATCTGTGGGTGTTACTTCAGCTCTAAGACCTGAGTACTAATTAACACTCTTCTTACCTAAGGTGGGGGGATTATTTTTCCTTTGAGTATCTATGATTTACTTTTTCTTTTCCTTTTCAGAAACAAATCATTTAGGAGAAAGCAGAACCAAAATCAAGAGCTATGAAACACTAACCAAACACACAAAAAACACTCTCCCACCCTGGCAAAGGAGCCAGGGTGCACCACCATAAATTCAGCAGCTATTGTGCTAACTTTTAAATGTAGGCTCTTGGAGGCTGAAAGAAGCTCTACTATGATGTCCACTTATTTGCCTAAAGACCATCCTTGACCGTCATAGGAGAGAAAACAGGGTTCTGTTACTACACCTGGATAGACTGTTACAAACTGTCTCTCCAGAAGATTTGCTTCCAGAGAGAATCATATAAATAAACCACAATGGTCTCTAGGTCCACTCATTCTAATAACCATTACTATTACCACTAAAAAGAGACCTCTTTCTCTCCTACAAAGAAGGCTGCATGGTTTACTGTGTAGCCACTGACCTGAAGTTACATCCTGCACAATTTAAATACATTTGTTCTATTATCTATCACGATGTATTCCTCCCTAGAGAGGCAGAGGGTGTTTGTGACTATCATCTGTGTACTGGCTGGTTTTGTGTGTCAACTTCACACAAGCTAGAGTCAGAGAGGGAGGAGCCTCTGTTGAGGAAATACCTCCATGAGGTCCAGTTATAAGGCATTTTCTCAGTTAGTGATCAACAGGGGAGGGCTCAGCCCACTGTAGGCGGTGCCCTCCCTCGGCTGGTCCTGGGTTCTATAAGAAAGCAGGGAAGCAAGCCAGTAAGCAGCACTCCTCCATGGCTTCTGTGTCAGCTCCTGTCTCCAGGTTCCTGCCCCATATTAAGTTCCCGTCCTGTCCTGACTTCTTTCAATAATGACATGCAGAATGGAAGAATAAGCCAAATAAACCCTTTTCTCCCCAACTTGCTTTTTGTCATAGTGTTTTATCACAGCAACAGAAACCCCAAGACTAGTGTAGTGGGTATTGCTGTGACAGACCTCACCATGTTTTTAGGAGGATTGTGGAAGGGCTTTGGAACTTTGACCTAGAAAAGCCAGTGATATTGAGAGCTCAGTGGGCTGCTCTGTGGGAACTTGGAAGATAAGGATGTTGAGAGCAGTGCAGAAGACGGAGGCCTGACTTGTGAAGTTTTGGAGGGAAGATTAAAGACTCTATCAGGGCCACTTGTTATTTTGATGTCAGATCCTGAGTTCTGGTCAGCTGGGGCTGAAGAATCAGCTGTGATTAACAAGGTACCAGAACTACTCAAGTGAAACCTTCGTGTTTATGGAACCATTGATGCTGGCCGGCTGGAGCTAAGAAATCAGCAGTGATTAAGAAGAGACCAGCATCACTGAGGTGAAATCTCCTGGGAAGTGTTTCCTGAGAGCACAGAAGCTGTGTTCTAGAGGCGGCCAAAGCTGTACCTCATGTTGGAAGCTAGTCTTGGTAATGTGGTTCTGGTTTTGAAGGCCTGAAGGGGTCACAGAGAGCAGCTGAGGCCTGTGAGAGGCCAGGAGAGGTGAAGCCTCAGTGGCAGGTGAAGGCCCAGGACTGAAGGGATCATGCAAAGTTGTTGAGGCTTGGCACCATGAAGAGAGCCTATGAGACACCATTGGTGAAAGTGCAGCCCAGATGCAGCAGAAGACCAGATGCAGCAGAAGACCCATGTTTTGGAGATACCAGTACCATGGGATAACCACCAAGAACAGCAGCAGTGGAGTGGAGCCAGCCCGAGCCTAGAAGACAAACTGTGTGCTGCAGAGGGCAGGTTGGAGAAATGACCCAAGGCCATTGGAGGAGTCTAGAAGACAGGGATTGAATCTCAGATTATTGAACACTGAATTATTTATACTGTTGGAGTTTGGTTTTGCTTGGTTCAGACTATGACTGTGCCCTGATCTTACCCTCCTGAAGTAAAAAAGCATTTTTAAAGGCGCACACAGATGAAAGACTTGAACTTTTATAAGAAATTGGATATTTTAAAGAGACTGACTTTTAAAAATTTATTTATTTATTATGTGCACAGTGTTCTGCCTGCATGTATGTCTGCAGGCCAGAGAGGACACCAGATCTCATTATAGATGGTTGTGAGCCACCATGTGGTTGCTGGGACTTGAATTCAGAACCTCTGGAAGAGCAGCCAGTGCTCTTAACCACTGAGCCAGTTCCGCACCCCCCTTTTTTTGAGACAGGGTTTCCCTGTGTAGCCATAGCTGTCCTAGAACTCACTCTGTAGACCAGGTGGGCCTCGAACTCAAAGAGATCCACCTGCCTCTGCCTTCCTAGTGCTAGGATTAAAGATGTGTGCCACTATTGCCTGGAGAGACTGAAATTTTAATGTGTTTGAATTTGTAAACACTGTGGAACTTTTAAAATTATTTGTTTTTAATGTGAGATTTTGGGGATGATGAGAAATCGATGTGGCTTAATAGTGATGTGGTTGTTTGTCAAGTTGACAAGGGGTCAATTGTACTACCTGGTTTTGTGTGTCAACTTGACACAAGCTAGAGTCATCAGAGAGGAAGGAGCCTCAGTTGAGGAAATGCCTCCTTGAGAAATGCTGTAAGGCATTTTCTCAATTAGTGATCGATGGGAAAGTGTCCAGCTCATGGTGAGTAATGCCATCATTGGGTTGATGCTCTAGGTTCTGTAAGAAAGCAGTCTGAGCAAGCCAGAGGGAGCAAGGAAGTAAGCAGCACCCCTCCATGGTCTCTGCATCAGCTCCTGCCTCCAAGATCCTGCCCTGTTTGAGTTCCTGCCCTGACTTCCTTCAATAATAAAGTGCAACATGGAAGTATACGCCAAACAAACCTTTTCTCCCCAACTTGCTTTTGGTCATAGTGTTTCAGCACAGCATAGAAATCCCAAGACAATCTGCCACTTTGTTTTACTTCATTCTATCTTCTGTTTGATGGGAATTGGTTTTTGAGACAAGATCTCACTTGTGTATCTCTTTGCTTGTTAACCTGTCTACTGTTAGCTAAATTCAGAAACCTTTCCAAGATAAAGAAACACATGTTGTTCACCCTCACAACAGGAGTAACTGGGACGTTGCTATTTACTTCTGAAATCCTCAAAACAAACAACATTGTTAAAGATGGAAGATGAATATCTGTCTCAGATGCACAACTGGGAAGTGTGTAATTACAACTGATACAAGAAATTGTTCAGGGCTGGGGAGATGGAGTTCAGATCCTCAACAACCCAATAAAAAGCTGGGAATGGATGGTTGAATATGCCTGTAACCCCAGTGCTTGGCCTACCCAGAAATGGGTAGGTTCCAGATTCAACGCCTCTAGGGAAAGACCCCACCTCAAGAGAATAAGGCAGAGCTATAGAGGACAACATCCAATATTCTCCAGCCACCACACATATGGACATGGGTAACAGGCATGCATATGTGCATGCACACACATACTACTTAAGTAAATAAGTTTTAAAAAGAGAAAGAAAATGGCAACTCAAGGGTGGAAGGCTAAAGCAGGAAGGCTTGAATTCAAAACCAGCAGTCTATATAGGGAAAGCTTGTCTCGAAAAACAATCCTCCTCCGGACTGTAGTGGCGAATGCCTTTAATCCCATAACTTGGGAGGCAGAGGCAGGTGGATCTCACTGAGTTCAAGGTCAGCCTGATCTACAAAGGGTAGTCTAGGACAGCCAGGACTGTTACACAGAGAAATCCTGTCTGGAAAAACCAAAACAAACAAACCAAAAACACACACAAAAAAGCAATCTTCAAGCCCCCAAAGACAGAATGAAATAAAACAAAATGACAGATGAAAGCCACAAGTCTAAGCCACTGTCTTCCCTAGAGAGTCATGCAACACGATGTACAAGAAAAAACCTGACTGGCCAGATTAAGGCAGAGGCAGGCAGTACATTTTCAACTCTGAAAACTGGCAATGGTATTCAAAAGTGCTGCTGCTCAAAATCCCAATTCACAAACAGTCTTTATTTAAGATATCTGTAAGAGTCTACTTCCACGTTCTTCTAGGTATATTTATGGAATTTTTCTCTGGAAATATAAATAATAATCTAAGTTTTAAATAGAATCTGAATAAAAAACCAGCAGTTCTGATGCCTTGGAGGATCAAACGATCCTTTCATAGGGGTCACATATCAGATATTTAGCATATCATGTCTACATTACAATTCATAACAGTAGCAAAACTGCAGTTATGCAGTAGCAATGAAAATAATTTTTTGTTTGTTTTTTGAGCAAGAGTTTCTGTGTGTATCCCTGGCTGTCCTGGAACTCACTTTGTAGACCAGGCTAGCCTCAAACTCAGAGATCTGCCTGCCTCTGCCTCCAGAGTGCTGGGATTAAAGGTGTGTGCCACCACCACTTGACAAAGAACTATATTAAAGGACTGCAGTATTAGGAAGGTTGAGAATGCCAGGCAGTGGTGGTGGTGCTCGTGGGAGAATCCGGTCATGCCGGCCCTCCACACGGGCACAGTCACACACTGTCATTAAAGCATCAGCAGATCAGATGAGACACCTGGGAATTTTTAAAGGGGAAATTAGCTTTAAGAAAAAAAGGGGGGGGATCTTTTTTATGTTAAGAATCAGAAATATCACAATGCAGAGTTAGGACCCAGTTTAGTGCTACTATGTATGGTTTGAAAATGGAAAAACTAAATGAGGTGATAAACAACTTAGCTGAGATTGACATATCACTGATTTTAATTACTATTGAGTTTGATAATTCACATTTTATCCTTAAACTGGTTTGATAACTGTGCCAAATATGAAAACTTAAAGATTTACTGATGAAAATAAGAAAAATATTCGACACAGACAGAGGAATTTAGAGTAGAATCTATTGCACCATTGCATTATGAAATTGAAGAATGGCCTAAAGTTATTAGAAAACCAACTTTAGTTTATCCAGTTGCCATACAATAATAACCACCAGATGATAAGCATTCCCAAGGCTATGCAGAAGTTAACTGGAATCCTTTAGAGGTTTTAGATTTGAGGAGATTTAAAGAAGCAGTCATTTCACATGGTATGCATTCACCCTTTATGAAACATGTTAAATTCATGGTAACTCAGAACAGAATTATCCCACAAGACTGGAAAGATTAGCTACATTAATATTGGAGGTTGGCCTTCATTGATACAATGGAAAGCATGATGGAAAGAGGGAGCTAGGATCATAGAAAACTGAGGCAGGGCAGAAGGTATGGACATTTCTCAAGACTAGCCTCTTGGTAAAGGTCAGTATGTTGATTTGCAAAGACAGTTTAGATTTGATAATCACATCTTGGCGCTATGTCTTGTAGCATCTTTGAATGCTTGGGATAGGGTTAAAGAATCAGGAAAGAGGACTGAGTCTTTTATGAAAATTATACAAGGCTCAAAAGTATTTTTAACAAAGACTGACTTCAGTTGTAAACAGACTGATAATCAGATTCAGAAGTTAGACAGACCTTTGACATCAGAAAAATTACAGGCACTAAAACAGCTAGGATAGGAGCAGTTAGATGCTCAATATATTGAACAATCGATCAGTCCTTAGAATTCTCCTATACTTGTCATTAAAAAGAAATCAGGAAAATGGAAAATGTTGACATAATAACTTAAGAGCCATAAATAAGGTGATTCAGCCAATGGGCTCTTTACAGTCAGGAATTCCCTTGCCTTCTTTATTATCTAAGGGATGATCTATTATAGTGACTGACTTAAAAGACTGCTTTTTAACTATACTTTTAAAAGAACAGGATAGAGAGAACTTTGCCTCCACAGTACCTACTTATAATTTTTAGCCTGTTAAAAGATATCCGTGGAATGTTCTTCCACATGGGATGTTAAGGAGCCCCACCTTGTGTCAATATTTTGTACAACAGCCATTAGAAATAATTTGTAAACAGTTCCCTCAATCTATGATTTGTTATTATATGGATGATAGTTGATTTAGACACAGATACCTTAGAAAAATGTTTGAAGAAGAAAAATTTGCTTTGTTGGGGCTTATAAATTGCTCCTGAAAAAATACCAAGAGGAGATTCTATTATTTACCTAGAATATAAGATAGGTTTTAAAAAATTCAACCACAGAAAGTACAAATCAGGAGAGATCAATTACAAGCTGTAAACAGACTTTCCTGTCCCAACCTGTGACCCCAAATAACAGACTCAGAGACTGAATAAATGCACGACTGATAGCTCAGGCTTATTAACCTTACAAGGTAATAAGGGCTTAAGTTGATGCTGAGAGAGAACTGACTTTGGTAGAAAAGAAATTACAAGATGTACATGGGGATTATTTGAATTCAGAGCTTGATTGTATTCTGCTTTTTTTTTTTTTTTACCTTCTACACATTCTCCCACAGGAAATTCTTATGCAGACAGAAGGTATCTTAGAATGGATATTTTTACCACACAAAGAAAGTAAAAAATCAAAGACCTATGTAGAAATAATTTTTGAATTGATTCTGAAAGGAAAATTGAGACTTTATCATTAACAGGAATAGACCCAGAAGAAATTGTGGTACCTTTTACTAATGCTGAAAATGTCTCATTATGGACAGAAAACCAACATTGGCAAAGAGCTTGCAGGAATTTTGTTTTGTGAGAGATTAGCAATGAATATCCCAAAAGTAAGAGGCTTCAGTTTATAAAGAGAACTAATTGGATCCTTCCTCACATTGTATAGAGAACACCATGATATTATTATATTTTCCAGAACCTCTTACTATAGTTATGGACTCTCGATATGCAGAAAGAATTATTTTACATATTAAAAACACTGAATTTATCCTAGATGATTCAGAATTCACTTTGTTGTTTATTCAATTTCAAGAAATAATCAGGAATAGAAATCATCCCTTATATATAAAACACATATCAGATCCCATATGGGCCTACTAGGCCCTCTAACACAAGGTAATGATGAAATTGATCAGCTATTGGTAGGAAATGTACAAGAAGCTTCAGAATTTCATAAGAAACAATATGTTAATAGCAAAGATTTGAAAAAAGATTTTCCTATCACTTGGCAATAAGCCAAGGAAATTATAAGGCAATGTCCTGTTTGTTCTTTGTATAGCCAAACTCCATTATCTGCAGGAAGTAACCCAAAGGGTACACAAAGAAATGAAATTAGCAAATGGATGTGTTTCATTTTGTGGAATTTGGAAAATTAAAGTATGTGCAGCATACATGGATACTTATCTTTCTTCTTTCTTTTTTTGCCTGTTGATTGGTTTTCATGTATTTACACTATTTATAAATTTAGTTTTATTGCCTAATGGGCAGAGGACACACATTCTGGGATTTCAATTTTCTGTACATATTGAAACTTGTTTTGTGACTTAATCTATAAACTACCCTAAAGACTGTCCCGTTAGGTGTTAGAAGAAAGTACTGTTGGATGCCAACTCTATTTGGTTGACAGTCTAGTTTAATTCTGACGTCCCTTGTGGTGACATCTTGTTTATACAAATAAAGCTTGTCTGAAGATCAGAGGGTGGAGCTTGCCACTAGCTAACCATAGAGGTCTGGAGGTCTGTACTGACAGACAAGAAGTGAGATGGCTGAGTGGAGAAATGGATATAGGCGGGAGGAAACAGGAACTCGGTCTCTTTTCCACTGGGAAGCTAGTGAGGTAAAGGTAGCTTTGGCTTGCTCCTTCTTCTCTCTGATCTTTCAGCATTTTCCCTTATATCTGACTAAGAATTATTAGAACATGAGTTACAGTCCCTGTACTTATTCAGAATTTCAATGGGCAATGGCTTTGAGTTCTGAAAAGGCTGATTCAGTAATTACACATTTATAAGAAGTTATGGCCATCATGGGGATACCTTGAACAAATTAAGACTCATAATGCTCCAGTATATGTCTCTAGTAAAATGAAACCAGTTTTTTTGCATATTATAATAAAATCATATTACAGATATATCATACAATCCTACAGGACAAGCAGTTATAGAAAAATAATTATACTTATAATTATATTTTAAAATATATGATTAATAAACAAAAAGGGATAGTAAAGATCCCCAGCGATCCACTGAATGCTTTATTAACTTTAAATTTTTTAAATGCTAATGAGAAAGGAACGACAGCTGTGGAGAGACATTGTATAGTAGAAAAGAACTGCTGAATTAAATCAGTCTGTACAATTTAAAGATGTGTTGACCTCAGAATGGAAACCAAACTATGTGTTACATTGGGGAAGAGGTTTTGGTTTTGTTTCCACAATAGAAAAAAGCCATGAGCCGGGAGTTGGTGGTGCACTCCTTTAATTCCAGCACTTGGAAGGCAGAGGCAGGTGGATCTCTGTGAGTTCGAGACCAGCCTGGAAAGCTAGTTCCAGGACAGCCTCCAAAGCCAAAGAGAAACCCTGTCTCGGGGGAAAAAAAAAGCTATGGATGCCATCAAGATTGATAAAGATTGCCTGGCGTTGGTGGTGCACGCCTTTAATCCCAGCACTCGGGAGGCAGAGGCAGGTGGATCTCTGTGAGTTCGAGGCCAGCCTGGTCTACAAAGTGAGTTCCAGGACAGCCTCCAAAGCTACAGAGAAACCCTGTCTCGAAAAACCAAAAAAAAAAAAAAAAAAAAAAAAGATTGATAAAGATTAGATTTGAACAAGAGAGACCTCTTGATTAGGAGAGGTAAAAGTTCATCAAATCACATCGCCATTTCATCTAAATTAACTTATAAGACTATTAAATGTCTTTCATTTGATCAAACATAACCTTCCAAAAAGGGAAACTCCCCAAAGTCAGAGTTGGGGCAGGGTTTTATTTTTGTCTTTCCAGGAGAATAAAAGCATCTAACTAAGGAATCTGAAGACCATTGGACAAATAAGACATCTGAAGAAGAGGGCAAATACTCCAGGGAAAATGTCCCAAGAAAGTGAATAAATTGGCATAATGGTATAACACATTTCCACAGGGGGAAAATATTCATAAATCTTCCCAAATGTTTGTTTGTGCTGTTCTCTATAGACATATAAGACAAATGGTCTTTTTTTTAGTACCAACTCAATTAAAATTTAAAGCTGGTTTTGGAGTTGGAACATGGCTCTCTCCTTCTCTAAACCCAAGCATGCTTGTTAGAGGAAAATCCAATCTCTGTCTCATGTCAGAAGAGCTACCTGGTATGGGACAGAAGAAAAGCAAAATTAAGGGACTATTCTATTGTCACTAATTTCATAATCCTTTGATTTGACTCTTTAAAACTTTTCTTTTCTTTTTTTCTTTTTTTTTTTTTTTGGTTTTTCGAGACAGGGTTTCTCTGCATTGTTTTGGAGGCTGTCCTGGAACTCACTTTGTAGACCAGGCTGGCCTTGAACTCACAGAGATCCGCCTGCCTCTGCCTCCTGAGTGCTGGGATTAAAGGCATGCGCCACCAACGCCCGGCTCTATGCTTCTTTTTTTTTTTTTTTTTTTGGTTTTTACGAGACAGGGTTTCTCTGTATTGTTCTGGAGGCTATCGGTCCAGCCCGGCCTCGAACTCACAGAGATCCGCCTGCCTCTGCCTCCGGAGTGCTGGGATTAAAGGCGTGCACCACCACCGCCCCTTTAAAACTTTTCTTAAGGTACAAATATTATCTCAAAATTTGTAAGATAAGTATATATATATATTTAAACATTCTGTCAAAATATTAATGATCATATAAGAGTATTACGTCTAGAAATAGGCTTCATCTAGCTTCCTGTATGTGATTTCAGGCTTGAGTCTGAAACATGTAATGAGGAATTAAGCTTGTATACTCCGGATATATTTAATAGATTATGGTCCTAATAACCTCTCCGAGACCTGCTGCATATGACATTTAAAATAGTTAAGTTTTTTGCAGTGAATTGTGACCATTTTTAACAGTGACCTTTGAAGTCTCCAAAAGGATGATGGGGCCCCATAAAGATGAATCCACCTGGAATGTGGCTACACCACCACTAAACTGACAACCACTACCCAAAGATCAAAGTTTGGATTACAAACTACTCAGGACAACTTCAAAGTGATTAGCTAAGATTATCCAGCCTTGTAGACTACTCCAGTAAGGACTTCAGGTAAGTCCTACACTTTCCCATTACACTGAGAATGGAGAAAAGCTAGCCCTCTCAGAACTTTATCTTTATTTCATTTTTTTTCAGGGTTCCTTATTACCGAATTGTACCCAAACGTGGGGCATATACATCCACGTAGGACCTGAGAACGCTTCTAAACACACAAACAGAGCCAAACTCGGCTTCCTAGTCTCATGTCTTTCATCACAGTACAAACTCCTGCCAGGTTTCCTGGCAGCTGCCAGCACACCATAAGCAAAGCTGCATGGCCAGTTCCCATAGTCTCTGACATGGGCCACAGTACAGTGAGGTGTTTCCCAGCCACTACCTGTGGGTTTTAGCTGCCAGCATGCTGCATGGCAGCTTTGGGGTTTTGCTCATACAGACAGAAAAGGTTACAGATCCTTAATAAAGACAGATCGAGATGGAAAAACCATCTAAACAGGTTACCATTGTGTTTAAAAATGCACAAAGGCTTGGAAGAGAAAGGGTAGAGACAGTCATAGATTAAAAAATAGTTTAAAAATAATAAAGTCCTTAAAAAAAGGAGCAGAATACAAATATATAACAAGCCACATAAGGATGGAAAACACACAGAATCCAGATTCTGTATGTTATTGTGTTGTCTTTAGGTTATTTCTTTTTTGTTTGTTTGACTTTTTGTTTTTTTTTTGTTTGTTTGTTTGACTTTCAAGACATTGTTTCTTTTTTTGTTTGTTTTTTTGTTTTTTGTTTCTCTGTGGCTTTGGAGGCTGTCCTGGAACTCGCTCGGTAGACCAGGCTGGCCTCGAACTCACAGAGATCTGCCTGCCTCAGCCTCCCGAGTGCTGGGATTAAAGGCGTGCGCCACCAACGCCCGGCTAAGACATTGTTTCTCTGTGTGGTTTTGGAGCCTCTGCTCCGGAGTGCTGAGGCTAAAGGGGTGTGCTACCACCAGCTGGCTAGATTATTTCTGGTTGCTAATAAAGAAACAATAGCTGCTAGGAAACATTGGGCTTGTGAAAACTGCTAAATTAAACCAATCTATACATTTTTAAAATTTCTTGACTTCAAAATGGAAGTCAAAAGATGTGTTTCTTTGGTGAAGAGGCTATGCTTTTATTTCCATAGGAAATGAGAAGCCATGGATTCATCCCAGGTTGATATGGATCAGGTTTGATTGAGGAAGATCCCCTGAAAATCCTGGCTACAAACAAACCTATAAAAACCACAAAACACACCAGGTGTGCATGCCTTTAATCCCAGCCCTCGGGAGGCAGAGGCAGGTGGATCTCTGTGAGTTTGAGGCCAGACAGGTCTACAGAGCGAGTTACAGGACAGGCTCCAAAGCAATACATAGAAACCCTTCTCGGAAAAAAAACAAAAAACAAAGAACTCCTAAAACCTACAAACACATAATGTATATTTTTACCCATTTAAACATAAAATAAAAAATCATCTTCAATTGAGTTGTGCACACCACATATTCCACACTTATATGTGGTGATATCTGCCTTGCACAAATAAAGCCTGTCTGGGGGTTAAGGAATGGAGCTTGCCACTAGCTAACCATAGAGGTCTGGGGGTCAGTACAGACAGGCAGGAAGTGATATAGGTGGGCAGTAACACTATATAAGCAAGGATTAACAGGAAATCGCTCTCTTCTCTTCTCTGTGGAGATGCTTAGGAGATAAGTAAGGTGTGCTGTGGCTTGCTCCTTCTCTCTGATCTCTCAGCATCTCTTTCTATATCTGACTCCGGTCTTTTATTATCTAGATCAATTCGGGACTCCTTTTATACTTGTAATGTATTACCTTTAAGTTTATGTATTTTCAGAACAAGGGGGGCCAAACACCAATGAAAATGGATGGCCCAGGTAATTCAACATCTCAGAATGCCTCTTTATAGTTTTTGAGTTCTGCATCCAGAATAGCTTCAAGGCTGCTGGCTGAGATGACTCAGCCCTACAGACTACTCCGGCCAAGACTTAACCATTATCCTGAATTTTCTCAAGGTTCCCTCAAAGATGTCAGCACCCCTAGACAACAGGAAGCAGTCTAGAAATACAATGCCCACATTCTCAAAAGATGAATTACGGGTTTTTGTTATCATTTAAGGGGGATTGGTTACAAGTTGTTATTGGTCATAGTAAAAAAAAGAAGTGCTAAACATAAGACATAAATTCAAACATCTCTTTCTAAGTTATGATAAAAGGTAAATTAGGTATAAAACTTTAGACTGACAAAGATAAATAACATAGTATTTATCTATATTATCCAGTATATAGAGACTGGATATTTTAACTGTATTCTTACTTGATAACTGTTTTTGTTGTATATAATTTTACTATGTTAAAGTTAAAACCTCCTTTTTAATTAGACAAAAAGGGGAACATGCTGTGGAACAGTCTTTGTATACTGTAAATATATGTTGCTCTCATTGTTAATAAAAAGCTGATTGGCCCATAGCTAGGCAGGATTTTCGGGGCAGAGAGAATGGTGGGAAGAAGGGCAGAGTCTGAGATGTCACCAGCCAGACAAGAAGGAAGCAGGACATGCAAGAGAGGTAAAAGCCACAAACCTTGTGGCAGCACACAGATTAACAGAAATGGGTTCATTTAAGTTGTAAGAGCTGATTGG
Organism: Mesocricetus auratus; assembly: GCF_017639785.1. Lineage (NCBI taxonomy): Eukaryota > Metazoa > Chordata > Mammalia > Rodentia > Cricetidae > Mesocricetus > Mesocricetus auratus. The sequence goes on along the minus strand of NW_024429194.1, from coordinate 83,548,718 downwards.
AGACAAGCCTAAGCTATTGGCCAAGCATTTATAATTAATAATAATTCTCTGCTGAGACACAGAGAAACCCCACCAACACACTTGAGAGGAATTCCCAAAGAGGTACCCACTCCCATATTCATGAAGCATATTCACAACAGCAAGAGGTGGACGCAACCCAAATGTCCATTAGCAGATGAAATAAATGATACACACAATGCGATATATTCATACAACAGAATATTATATAGACATAATTGGGAAATATATGTCAAATGCTACAATATGGATGAACCTGGGAGATACTACTAAGTGAAATTAGCCCATTACAAAAGACAAATGCTGTATGACTTCACTTATATGCAGTATCAAATGTAGTGAAACCCTTAAAGGCAGAAAGTGGAATGAATGATGCTTACCAGGTGATGGGGGAAGAAAGGTGGGGAATTTACTTAGGGGGTATGAAGTTTATAAGATAAAAACCTTCTGGTGTCAGTTTTAAAATGCAAACTTACTTCACATGACTAACCTTAAAATGGTTACGCTGACAAATTTTATGTCATGTGCTTTTATCAGATTAAGAAAACACATCAGAAAAAATGACCATATTCCCTGTAGCACTGGGTGCTAAAATAGTCTCTTAGAGGATACATGAAGCACAAATCAATATTAAAATATAAAGATATTTTATATCCAGAAAACCTTGTTACCTGCAACAAATCCAACCACCAGGTCTTTTCCTGTAGAAGAACGTTGACCTTTGACCCATACTGCTTTAAGGCTATTAAAAGTGTAGAAATAGACAAAATTGGAGCAGCAGAGACTTGAAATAACTGGAAACCACCCTCGGTATGGTGCCAGGCTATGGAAAAAACACAATAAGCAAAGTAAAAGCTATTGACAAAAGCCACAGGAAATTGTCAGAGAAGCCTGGCAAGTTTCAAATGTAAACCAATCCCCACAGGCTTATGTATTTGAATGCTAGGTGCCAACCCATCTGTCTCTCTGGGAAGTCTATAAGAGGCAGAGCCTTGCAAGACGGACTCATCACTGGACACAGGCCTTGAAGCTTGACAGCCCAGTCCCACTTCCTGTAGAGGCAACCTGCAGCTGGTATGCCTGTCCTACTATGATGAACTGTAGACTGTCTTCACGTGTAAGTCAGAATGAACCCTCCTTCCCTTAACTTGGTTCTACTTAGGCACTTGGTCACAGAATTGAGAAAAGTAATTAATATGAAGCCCAGGAAAGTCTGGTCTCCATGGACAGTCTCAAGGCTTGTTAAGAGCAGGACATCTGCAGGGCCTTAAAAGGTTCCCCCCAGAGATGCTTAGAGTTGCAGGAAAAGAAAAATGATCATACAGGAAGTAGCCAAATCACATATCAGAAAGGACATGGACAATATGGGGAGTGGAGAGAAGAGAGAGTAAAGGAGAAACAGAGTGAGGGGGGAAAGGAAAGAAGAAGGAAAGACAGAGGAGGAGAGGGGAGGGGAGAAGAGAGGAAGAGAGAAAAGGAGAGAGGATGAGGGAGGGAGAGGAAGAGAGAAAGAAGAGAAGGGGGAGGGAGGGAGAGAAGGAGGAAGGGAGAGAGATGTTTCATCATATTGTCCAGCCTGACCCTAAATTCCTGTCCTAAGTAATTCTTACCCAGCCTTCTGTAGAGGAGGGACTACAGGCATGCTACCCAGGCACTCATTATTCTTATCAAGAATGCAAAACCCAATCAAACCATGAGGCAAATGTAAAACAAGAACTGAAACTCACACCTTTAATCTCAGCACTACAGGCAGAGGTAGGTGGATCTCTTTGAGTTCAAGGTCAACACAGCAAGTTCTAGGCCAGCAAATGCTACATAGAGAGTCTCTGTCTCAAGCAGAAAAAATAAAATAAAATTGGAGGGGAGAATATATTATTTTAAAGCATCAATGGCATAGAAGTTAAAATGTTTTGATGCATGTAACTGATATTTAAATAACTGAAAAAATTATATGTAATATGCATGTGTGAGATAGAAGCACAGGGAGGGCAAGTGTGAGCATAATTAGTAACATAATAGAAAAATAGTCAGTAAATATGTAAAGCATGCAGTGGTACTCTTTGTACCATTTTCAGTTTTAAAACTGTTTGCAACTCTGGCCGGGCGGTGGTGGCACACGCCTTTAATCCCAGCACTCGGGAGGCAGAGGCAGGCGGATCTCTGAGTTCGAGGCCAGGCTGGACCGACAGCCTCCAAAACAATACAGAGAAACCCTATCTCGTAAATACCAAAAAAAAAAAAAAAAAAAAAAAAAATTGCAACTCTGAAATTATTTCAAAATACAAATTCAAAGAAATTTAAAAAAAGGAATAAAGCCATCTGTCTGGATACAACTGATAGGAATGAACTGTGTGTGTGTGTGTGTGTGTGTGTGTGTGTGTGTGTGTGTGTGTAAGAGAGAGATTGAGTGTTGTGTGGTGTATATGTGTGAGTCTTAAGTGAACTGTGTCTGTATGTGCGTATGTCTTGTGTGGTGTATATATATGGGTTTTATGTGAATTGTGTGTGTATGTCTTGTGTGGTGTATATGTGTGTGTTATGTGAATTGTGTGTATTTTATGTAAATTGTGCATGTGTTTGTGTATTGTGTGATGTGTGCTACTGGCATTTAAACTAGACCCCGTAAGACTAGGCAAAAACAGTGAGCTAAATCATCCACTCCTAAGCAACAGTACTATTGTTCTTTAATACATTACATTTCCTAGACGGCTCCATAATTAAAAAAAAAAATCAGATGGTGAGGGCTAGAGAAGTTCAGCAGCTAAGGTCATTTGTTATTCTTGCAGAGGACCTAGTTTTGGTTCCCAGCATCACGTGGTGGTTAAAACTATGTATGACTCCAGTTCCAGGGGATCTGATATCCTCTTACGGCCTCCTTGGGCATCAGGTACTCACATGGTATACAGACATACATGTAAACAAAATGCTCACACACAGAAATAAATCTAAAAATAAGCTCAAGTGACTAACAGACCTGTAAAGGATTAAGAACAGATATGCCTCTATTCGTCAAGCAGTTACAAACTCTCGAGAGTATGCATTTTTAAGCAGGGACTTCTGAATCCTGGGCATGTGAGTCTCCTAACAAGCCACTCTAAGGGAGCTGTGAAATAGGTACTCACAGGCCTTCTTCCTTAATAATCTCCAGGAGCACTGCATGCGTAGTTTTTGACTTTCTTTTTTCATCAACTGTAGGAATGAAGAGAACTGTTATCTCTAGCATCAGCAAGTTTCACTAAAATGTCTTCATACCACCTGCACAAACTCTCATTCAGTTTTGAGCTCCCTACTTTGCTTCAGATCCTCCAGTGTGTCTAGCCATGGCTTACTTCCCCAGAGGAAATTCGTTGGGTTTCATTTTTATTCAGAATTTTAATTTAAACCCTAATTTCCACAGTAAAGCAGAAATGTTATTTCTCCGGTTTTATAGTGCTCTTTATTTTATTTTTATTTTCTGAGACAGGGTTTCTCTGTGTAGCCTTAGCTGTCCTGGAATTCACTCTGTAAACCAAGCTGGCCTCAAATAAGAGCTCTACCTGCTCTGCCTCCCAAGTGTATCACCACCACTTGACTCCAGTGCTCTTCCTTAAAATATTTATTTTTAAGTGTGTGTGTGTCTATCAGTGTGTGCACATGAGTGCAGGTATCCTTAGAGGCCAGAAGAGGGTGTAGGATCCCCCAGAACTGGAGTTATTGGGAACTGAACTTGGATCCTCTGGAAAAGCAGTACATGTTCTTAAACACTAAGCCATCCCTCTAGTTCTATACACAATCCATCTATCCTTCTATCCTTTCCCTCCCCTTCTTTCTCTATCTGTGTGTGCCTCTATGTGCACAGGAAAAGAGGGCATCAGATCCTGTGGACCTGGAGTACAAGCAACTATGAACCTCATGATGCTGGGAACCAAACTTGGACCCTCTGGAGATCAGAAAATGCTCTTAACTGCTCTCCAGCCCCATATAGTACTCTTTTCAAAACTAACACGCATGTTCTCATTTTTATTCCCACACCTTATAAAACAGAAAGCAGACTACCTTCTCTTTTCTCTTTCTTTTTTAAAAGATTTATTAATTTTATTTTCTATGTATGAGTGTTTTGCACTGCATGTGTGCCTGGTGCCCAGGGAGTCAGAGGAGGGTGCTGCATAATCTAGAATTGAAGTTACAGGTGGTTGTCAACCACCACGTGGGTGCTGGGAATTGAACCCAGGTCCTCAGCTAGAGCTACAAATGCTCTTAACCATCTCTCCAGCCCCTACTCTCTTCCTTTTATAAAAGAGGCCAGGAAAACAAAAGCAAAGTCAAGATTAAAACTCAAGTTTCAAAAGTTCTGGCTTTGTGCTGCTTCCTAACCTAAAAAAAAACAAAAACAAAAAAACAAAACAAAACAAACAAAACAAATCTCAGGACAACATACTCATTTTTTGTGTTATAACTGAAAAAAATATGCACTGAAAAAAATATGCACTTCAATTAGCTTCAAATTTCCTGCCCATACTAGAAAATTAATCTAAAAACATAAAATGTGGAGATGAACCAATTTCCTCAGAATTAAAATTGGTACCAGTATATTTTATGAAATGGCCAGTTAGTCAGCCCCTAATAAAAGCAATCTAGCGTTTATTCAAAATCAAACATACATTTACCCCTTGATTCAGAAGAAATCCCACGTCTGGGAATTTATCTCATAAAGTTTACAGAAACAAAATGGCCTATGAACAAATCTATTATTCCATCACATTTGCAAGAACAACAATAAAAAAAATGTGAAGCAACCTAAGAATTCTTCCACAATAGGGCAAGGGTAAGCAGTTATGCTGCATCCACACCAGACTGTTGTGCCCAAATTCTGAACCCCAAAATCACCAAGAGGCCCATTCCAATGCAAAAGCAAAGAGTCTTTTAGTGTAGTTGTTTAACAAGCTAACCCATTAGCCCAGGCCTTTCATCCATCCACCAAGCAGATGGTTGGAGAAAAGACCCCGAGAAATCACTAGGCAGAGATCTTATAGGGCAGCGTAAGGGGAGTGTCTAGGGGTATAAAACACTCTCAGGATTGGTGCACTTCCAGGCTTGGATGACCTGACCTGTATTGACTGGTCAACTGGTTGTTATGGCCCATAGGCCCTCCCAGGGTGCTTACTAGGCTCTGCACATCACTGCTGTACACTTGTCTGTAAAGCACACTCAGAGACATAAAGCATAGCCCAGATGGCTGACTTCTGATTGGTTCCTTGCCACGAGGAGGGCATCTGACTTCCTAGTGACCAGGACAGGAGCAGCAAGATCAGGCAAGTACATGTTAGCCAGTCATGGCTGCTAAAACGGGGGTGGGGGGGGGGTGGGGAGGTGGGGGTGGTCCCTTCAAGACTACTCGACAACTGGAAGGCTGGATGAAGAAAGAAACACACTGCCTGGATGAGGATGGAAAGTCTGGGAGGCTAAAGAGATGAATCAGTAGTTAAGAGCACTGCTGCTCTTCCAGAGGACCCAGGGTTCAAATTCCCAACACATGTAGTGACTCACAACCATCTGTAAACCCCGTGTAGAGAATCTGATGCCTTTTTATGGTCTCTGTGGGCACCAGGAACATATGTGGTACATGAATAAACATCGAGCAAAACACCCATATATATCAAATAAAACCTTAAAAAATGATTATTTAAATGTATGGTCTAGAACAAAGTGTGCTTTTTGTATGAGTAAGGTAGAAAAATCCACAATATACTTGCTTGTTATTCCATAAAATCTGAAAACCAGGAAAAGCTGACTGACACTCTCATGCTTCACTCCTATACAACACTTGACTGTAGACTCTGCAAATATTCTTGTTTTGCTCTGCCTCTCTCATTCTCTCTTCTTCCCTCCCTCTCTGAAAGGTCTCAGTATAGCTCCTGTGTTCAAATGGTCCACAAGTCTCAGCCTCCCAAGTAGCTGTGACTGTAGGTGTGCATACAGAGCCCACCCTACACTGCCACTGGGGCTAGAAAGACAGCTCAACAGTTAAGAGCTTGTACTGGGCATGTAGAGGACCTGAGTTTGATTCTCAGCAGATCAGGTGGTTCACAACTGCTTGTAACTCCAGGGATTTCAACACCTCTGGCTTCTGAGGACATCTACACTCCTATACACAGACCCCCAAGATATATAGCATACATATAATTAAAAGCAATTTTAACACACACACACACACACACACACACACACACACACACACACACACACACACACACACACACACACACACACAGAGCCTATCTCTCCTAACAAGGAAGATACCAAAGAAACAACACAAAGTTAGTAGTGGAGAACGGTAAAGGTGGAGTTGAGCTATCCCCATATAGCACGCCTTCCTATGCGTTTTACTTTGTGAACCATATAATTACCTACCTAAAAATTCTAACCACAAGCAGTAGGCACAAAGTTTTTAACCTTTGAGCTAATTGTCAAACTCTCTTTATGCAAGTTGTGGCATCAGTTTATAATTTCAAGTTGAGCTAGGCGGTGGTGTGTGCCTTTAATCCTAGCAGAGGCAGGCAGATCTTTGAATTCAAGACAAGTGTGGCCTACAGAGTGAGTTCCAGGACAACCAGGGATACATAGAGAAAACTTGTCTTGAAATACCAAAATAATAATAATAACCACAATAAAAGTAACAACAATAATAATTTCAAGTTGAAAAAAAATAAGAGAAAGACAACTGCAGCAAAGTGCAAAATCCTGTGGTGCCAGAGATAGGTTAAGAGGACATGTCTAGACTAGCAAGAACAGCAGGTATATTTCTCCAGTGTTTCTCAGTCTCCTCTTTTTAGAAAATCTCACTCCTTTAAAAATGCCCAGTTTAGCCAGGCAGTGGTGGTGCATGCCTTTAATCCCAGCACTAGGGAGGCAGAGTGTAAGGGAATATTATTATTTTAAGGTGTGCGACTTTTGTTTATGCTGCGTTTGTTTAACTCTGTGAAGCTGTGTTACTGTGCCTGTCTAAAACACGTGGTGGTGCCGGGCGTTGGTGGCGCATGCCTTTAATCCCAGCACTCGGGAGGCAGAGGCAGGCGGATCTCTGTGAGTTCGAGGCCAGCCTGGTCTACAAAGTGAGTTCCAGGACAGCCTCCAAAGCTACAGAGAAACCCTGTCTCAAAAAACCAAAAAACAAAACAAAACAAAACAAAACAAAACAAAAAAAACACGTGGTGGTCCTAATAAAGAGCTGAACGGCCAATGGTGAGATAGGAGCAAGGATAGGACGGGCTGGCAGGCAGAGAAGATAAACAGGAGAAATGAGGAATGAGGACATCAGGGGCCAGCCACCCAGCCAGCCATAGGGTAAGAGTAAGATTTATAGAAGAGAATGGGAAAAGCCCAGAGGCAAAAGATAGACAGGTTGATTTAAGAAAAACTGGCTAGAAACAAGCCAAGCTAAAGCTGGGCTTTCATAACAAAGAATAAGCCTCCGTGTGTGATTTACTGGAGAGCTGGGTGGTGGGCCCCCCAAAAGAGTCCAAAAAGCCAAAAGAACAAAAAAATTTGACTACAGCAGAGACAGGTGGATCTCTGTAAGTTCGAGGCCAATCTGTTCTACAAAGTGAGTTACAGGACAGCCAGGGCTGTTACACAGAGAACCCCTGTTTCTTTTTTTTTTTTTTTCTTTCGTTTTACCAGACAGGGTTTCTCTGTATTGTTTCGAGGCAGCCCAGCCTCGAACTCACAGAGATCCGCCTGCCTCTGCCTCCAGAGTGCTGGGATCAAAGGCGTGCGCCACCACCGGCCGGCCGAGAAACCCTGTCTCAAAAAAACAAACAAACAAAACACAAATGCCCAGGTTTAGGCTCAAAAGTCATCCTGAAGACAGCTCAGGTGTGGAGTATTTACCTAGCACATATAAAGCCTGGGTCTGATCATCTCCTGTAAACAAAAGTCATGGAGTGTGAGACCAGGCTGCCCACCAAAACGCAGATCCATCTGCTCTGCTCCCTGAGTGCTGGGAGATGTGTGCTACCACCGCCAGACAGGGACTATCTTAAGACATCTTTTGTCTCCAAGATCAATCCTGCTTGAACTTGCTTGGCAGGTGTTACACAGCAGTGTTCACTTTGTCGGGGCCCATAAGGATGGCTCCACTCCATCTTGACTAAAGGTCAGAGTTCAAAACTGTCCTTGTCCCTATAAGTCTATAGCTTAGCTACTGCAGGATGTTTCGGCCTTGGTAGTGGTGTCTTTATCTAAATAACAGACTTGGGCTCAGGTGTGTTTACCCTGAAGGCCGAACGGCAGGTGTGGCTACCAATTATCTGTAGGATTAAGGAAAGTAAGTCTGTTCGTCCCTTATACATAATAGAAGTCTTCTGCCATTGCCCCCACTTTTGGTTGGGTACTTAAGCATGTTAAAGAATAAACTCCGGGTGTTCAGCATTCAGCATGAACTGATGGGCCTCCTGACATCTAGCCTATGTCTCCATCTTTTCCTTTAATATCTTTAGCTAGCCTTTCTTTAGTGCACATTCCCCCTCTCAGGCATGACCTCTGAGCAGGTCAGCAGGCTCCTACGACAGCCCTGCAAACAGCCTCCCACAGACCACACAGCAGGTTTGAGTCCAGGCCCATTTCACTGCCCTCTCATCCATTAGGCAGTACAATGCCCTCATGCAGAAACCCATTACACATACAGCATACTGAGTTCATTGACCTCTGAAACATCTTTTTTAAATGAGTGCTAAGAAAAAATACCTATTCCAAGTGTGGGCTTGCGATACGGTAAATCAGTGGCACAGCTTTCAGAAGGGAGGTGTGCTGGTGGGCTGGCATGAGTAAATGAGCTGCATGTAATGTCCTGGTGGGCTGGCATGAGTAAGCGAGCTTATGTAATCACTTTTTACTGTGAGGAAACTCACCTGCCTCAACCTCCCTCGACTTAACCCTTCAGGCCACCCTTTTCTGTTCTAAGAGACTGCAGAGCCTTGGTATTGGAGAATATGTTTTTCTTTCTGTTCGTAATAACTTATTTATTTTTACTTTATGTGCATTGGTGTTTTGGCTGCATGTAGGTCAGTCTGAAAGTATCGGGTCCCTTGGAACTAGAGTTACAGACAGTTGTGAGCTACCATGTGGTTGCTGGGAATTGAACCCAGATCCTCTGAAAGAATGGCCAGTGCTCTTAACTGCTGAGCCATCTCCCCAGCCCTGAAGAATACACTTCTTAAGTAATTACTGTCAGTTTATAATAGAAACTAATCCTATACTTAGTATCCAGGCTTTTCTGACTGCACATCTGGTAATTCCCACTATGGAATTTTCTACAGGTGACTCTCAGTTGCTACAATTCCTCTCTAAAGAACAATATTGGGTGTGGGGGGGGGAGATACCCAGTGGTTGAGCACTACACTAGCTGCTTGTACAAAGCTCTAGGTTCAGCCCCTAGCACAGAAAGAGAAGTGGGGGATCAAATATTTAAGTCAGGTGCAGTGGTGCATACCTATAATGCAAGAACCTTAGAAGTGGAGGCAGATATCTATATCTATCTATCTATCTATCTATCTAGAAAGAGATTGAAGCCAGCTCAGGATATATATAACCCTGTTACAAAACTAAAGAAGCAAGCAGACAACAGTGGTTGTGTAAACAAAATATTCTTATCTTGGTGCAGTGTGTATTAGAGAAAGGTTTGCTTCCCAATGTTAAAAGATCAGTAATACGATTAATACTCACCCTGAAGTCGAAGTCTAGCAGTATCCAAGGGAAAGAACACAGTCATGGCAGTCACACTTCCCTGCAAAATTTAAAAATGGCTTTAGCCATTACAATAACTTAAACATGGCCACAACGTTTAAAAAAATAGTATGGCTTTAAAATTTTTTAATTTGTTTTATGTGTATAGGTGCTTTATTTGCATGCAGGTCTGTGCATTATTTGCATGCCTGGTGCACTGTGGGGGCTAGAAGAGGGTGTCAGATTTCCCAGGACTGGAGTTCAGATGGTTATGAGCTGCCACTAGGTGCTGGGAACTGAACTAAGGTCCTCTGCAATAGCAGCCATCTCTCTAGTCCCAGACTGCAACTTTTAAATGATTAAAAACTCATTAGTACAATCAGTTAAATTAAATTCTTACCAAATAAACACAGTATTTTATTTTATTTATTTTTTAAAGATTTAGCTATTATGATTTTATATTTACATATTATATTATTTATGTAGTGTTTTGCCTGCATGTATACCTGCAGGCTAGAGGAGGGCACCAGATCTCATTAAGGATGGTTGTGAGCCACCATGTGAGTGCTGGGAATTGAACTTAGGACCTTTGATAGAGTAGCCAGTGCTCTTAATCTCTGAGCCATCTCTCCAGCCCCATAAACACAGTATTTTAATCTATTGGGATTATTCACATTCACAGTTCAATTATTAAACTCTTTTTTTAAAAAAAGAGATTTAAATTTTCCAGAAGAAATCTTTTCTGTTTCTCTGATGCTGAAAAAGAAACAAACAAACAAAAAAAACTATAGCACCTTTGAAGACAACAGATAAATAGAATCCTGACTTTTTTTCTCAGATCAATTGCTACTCTGATACTCCCCAATATCAAAATAGTAAACAATTAGAAAATAGGTAAGTCAGGCATGGTGGCACTTATTTTTAATTCCAGGATTCAGAAGGTAGAGACAGACAGATCTCTGAGTTCAAGGCCAACCTGGCTTACACAGCAAGTTCCAGATCAGCTAACATTATTTTAGTTATAACCTTCTCTTTTTATTCAGACAAAAGGGAGAAATTTGTGATACTTTGTGTGTGTTCTGACAAAGCTTGCCTGGAGATCAGAGGGCAGAGCTAGCCCCTAGTTAACCACCATAGAGGTCTTGAGCTCTGTACAGAGAGAAAACAGTAAGTGACAAGGCAGGGTGTAGACAGGATCTCAGCCCTTTTGGTCAGAGGATTCGTAGAGGTAGGAGGTGCCTATGTCTGCTCCTTTGCTTCTTTGATCTTCAGGCATACTTTATTTGTCAAAACACAAACAAAACATTACAATAGTAATATACTTACTTATAAAAGACCTATAAAAGTCTTATACTTTACTGACTTTGGGAGATTTTTGTCTTGCTTTGTTTTTGAGGCAAGAGTTTCTCTCTGTGGTCCTGGCTGTCCTGGAACTCTCTGTAGACCAGGCTGGCCTTGAACTCAGAGATCTATCTGCCTTTGCCTCCTAAGTGCTGGGATTAAAGGTGTGCACTATGGCCACCAGGTATTGTTTTGCTTTTGAAATTGAGGTAAAATTCATATTATCTAAAACTAGTCATTCTGGAGTATATCTTCAGGGCTGAGGATGTAGCTCAGCTGACAGAGTGTGCCTGCCTGGAAGGCACAAAATCCTGGATTTGACTTGCCAGTTCTGCATAAACTGGACATGGTACACATCTGCAATTGCAGTACTTGGAAAAGGCAGGGGAGAAGTTCAAGATCATCTTTGACCATTTAACAAGCTCAAAGCCAGCCTAGAACATGAGACTGTATTTTAAAACAAAAATAAAACTCAAAGATACAATTCACAAGCAAGGGCTCTACTCAGCCTCTGGCAGCCACAAATATGCTTTCTCTCTGCTGACATACACATTCTGTGTATTTCCTACAAGAAGACTCATGTAACCCACAACCGTTTCTTTTCTTACACCCAGTAGTGTCTGTCAATCGCTCATTCCTTCTCATGGATCAGTAAACCCCATCATGTGTATATGTACACTACATTCATGTTTTAGCAGTGGGCAGCACTCAGGAGGCAGAGGCAGGACGATCTCTGAGTTTGAGGCCAGCAAGGACTACGGAAAGAGTTCCAAGATAGCTAGAACTATACCATGTCTCAAAACAGACAAAAAAAAAAAAGTAGTGGTTGTACAACATCTTAATGTACTAAACACCACTGAAGTGCACACTTTAAAACTGTTATGTGCACTACACCTCAATTATAAAATTAATCCCCCAAGTCAGCCAAACATAATAGGGACTGCCATCCTGACCATTTTACAGTTGGGAAAACAGCTAGAGAGGTTCAGCAGTTTTCCTAACAAGATCAGCACTCAAACCTGGTAGCCTCTTCAGAGTTCACATTGTTACCTGCAACTAAATATTTTATATGCATGCCTTATACCAGGTTATACAAACACATGGTTTTCAGAATCTCAATGAAATTCCTCTAAATATATTAATTTTTTTCCTGAGAACAATTTGTGCACTTAATACAAAATGACAAGGCACAAATGAGAAAGCAGTTATGACGTACCATACTGCTGTGCCAGATAGACAAAAAATAAACCTATTGAGTCCCACAGAATTCTAACTATCTGAGTAGGAGTGCTATTGCAGACAATAATTACAATTTACAAGAATCTATTTCTAGAGAAATCTATTTCAGAGACTTTGTGCTTTCACCAAAACCGTTCTGAGTTACAACCTTTTGTGCTGGGAGAACAAGTAAGCTCCTGTATACTGCATTGGCACTTGCAGCCGGGAGGTCCCTTCAGCTGGAAAGAAGGGTCTGGGGCCAGCAGCTGGGGTCAGCCCAAAGGCAGAAAGGTAGAAGCAGGATGGAAGCACCCTTGCTCACCACGCACTATTTACATCTTATTTTAAGTTTTACATTTATTGTGTGTGGTACATATATGGAGGTCAAAGGACAATTAATTTGTGGAAGTTGGTTTTCATCTTCCACTCTGCTAGTTCTGGAATGGAACACAGGTCAGCAGGCAGAAATTAAGCAATTTTTCCCACTGAGCCATCTCACCAGCCCTTCCTTGTGTATGGATGCCCACAAGCCCCCCAAAGCTGGAGTGGTAGGTGGTTGTGAACTGCCTAGTGTGGGTGCTGGGAACCAAACTCTGGCCCTAACCACTGAGTCATCTCTCCAGCCTCACACATATGACTTACTTTCATTTTTCTACTTTTTTTTAGATAAGGTCTCGTAAAGCTGTTGGCTAGTCTGGAATTCTCTATGCAGACCAAGCTAGCCTTAAACTCAGTGATCTGCCACCCTGTGCCTCCTGAATGCTGGGATCACAGGTGTGTGACACTGAACCCAGCTTTTTGTTTAGGGTTAGTTTTTTGGGTTTTTTGTTTTGTTTTGATTCTCTTGCCCTGCCTCTGTTCTAAAATGCTGGGATTTTAGCAGTGACTAGAAATGGGGACAGGGAGGGAATTTGTTCAAGACTGAGAAACCCTGTCTTAGAAAAAAAGTTGTCTTATGTGTAGGGTGTCTGAAGGAATCTGTCTACCTCATGTGTGCCTGGAGCCTGTAGAGGCCAGAAGAGGGTGATCCTCTGGACTGAAGTTACAGATGGTTGTGAGCTGCCATGTGGGTGGTGAGAATTGAACCCTGGTCCTCTGGCAGAGCAGTCTGTTCTCTTAACACTGAGCCATCCCTCCATCTCCCTTAACCTCCCCCACCCCTTTGGACAAAGTCTCTTGTAGCACAGGCTGGCCTTATCTCTCTGTGGAGCTGAGAATGACCTTGAACTCCTGACCTTCCTGCAGCCATTACAGTGCTGGGATTACAGACCTGTACCATTATACAGTTATCCAACCTAGCACTTTGTGTATGCTAGGCTGCCGTGGACCACATGGCAACCATTGCTGCTTGACAAAGCTCCAGAATTTCAACTTTTCCGATCACAATCCTCCAGCTCCCCTTTACTTTCATTTTTAACAATTCCCACTTTTCAAGTCTAGATGGGAGGAGCCCTGGAGCTCAATACTAGAAGAAGGGAAAGGAGAAAAGGAATGCAAGAAATGCATCTTGGGGGCTGGCACTAGCTGCCAAGCCTGACAAGCTGTGTCTCATGCCTGGAACTCGCATGATGAAGGGGAGCTCTGTTAGGGATTTTTGGTGGATCCCATGGCGGGTGAGAGACAGAACTTATGTGGAAAGTTTATTGAGTGAAGGAAGGAGACAGAGAGAGACAGAGACAGACAGACAGAGACAGAGAGAGACAGATACATGACCTGTCTCCTCAGAGAAATGGCAGAAAGAGAAAGTAGGTAGAGCTTGCTTCTTTTTTTTTTTGGTTTTTTCGAGACAGGGTTTCTCTGTATTGTTTTGGAGGCTGTCGGTCCAGCCTGGCCTCGAACTCACAGAGATCCACCTGCCTCTGCCTCCCGAGTGCTGGGATTAAAGGCGTGTGCCACCACCGCCCGGCAACTAGAGCTTGCTTCTTAAAAGGACCTTCACACCCTCATACAGAGTCAGGGTACTGCCTGCAGTGTGCAGAGGGATGACACAGTGTGCCAGGTTCCCAAAGGGTGGGGCCAGGTTTACCTGGGATTACAACAAGCGGTCCTAAGATCTCCATACAACTACCATGGCTCACAGGCCAAACACACACATAACACTATAAATAATGTTAAAGAAAGAAACATTTTTAGAGTTCAGTAAATATACTTACCTTCTTTCTAATTTTTTTTGTTTGTTTGTGCTTTGTTTTTGTTTTTCTAGACAGGGTTTCTTTGTACAGCCCTAGCTGTCCTGGAACTAGTTCTGTACACAAGGCTGGGCGAGAATTCAAAAGATCCACCTGCCTCTGCCTCACTAATGTTGTTACTAAAGGTGTGAACAATCATGTCCAGTTTTGGAATATTGCAAATTAAAAAAATGATATTTGAAGACTTGATTTTAGAGACAGGATCTCAATCTACAGCCTAGACTGGCTTAGAAACTGGGATCCTCCTTCCTACCTTGAGTCCTAGCGTTTGAGATTATAGGTGTGCACCACCACATCTGGCTTCAAGGTATTTTGATGCCCTGATAAACAGATGTCAAAAGTTTTGCATCACATAACATCACTCTTTTGCTGATTTTCTTTTCTTATTTTGTGTGTATGACTGCTTGTTTGTGTACCACATACATGCAGTTCCTATGGAGGACAGAAGAGGGTGTCAGATACCATTTGATAGGAGTTAAAGAAGGTTTTGAGTCACTGTGTGGTGCTGGGAATTGCATCACGGTCCTCTGTAAGAGTAGCCATTTCTCCAGCCTCTAATTTTCTTTTGATTACTTTCCCTACTGTGTACAATCTTGACAGGACAGAAAATCCACGTGCTACCCTCCACTGCAGTCCTGAAGAGGTCTCTAAAGGGCCCTTCTGCCCATATCTTCCTTTCATACAAGAGATGTGTCAAGGCTTGCTTGGGCACAGAGTGTTGAGTTCTGGTAGCAGGAACTCTGCAGGACTTTGAGTCTTAAGCAGAGCTCTGTACGGTAGAAGGGCAGGACAAACCCTCTGTCTCCAGTGGTGGTATCTGACAGAGATGTTCCAGTGACTATTTCAGAAATCTTCCAGGAGCTACTTGACTCCTTTCTACTCCAAAATTTTCAGTTTCCCCACTGACAGAGCAGGTCCCAAATAGCCTTCACAGAAAACTCATCTTAATGCTTAAAGTACCCAGTCTGTTTCTTCACCCTGCAACCAGGGAACCCTGAGTCAAATGGAATACTCTTTATATTCCAAAACAAACACACTCATAACAAGAAACAGAAAAATCCCAGGATGTGAAACTCTACTAACAGTTATATAAACAACAACAAAAATCTCTTTTTGCACATTCACTGTAAACACAGACAGAACAGATGTAGCAACATTTTTGTTTATTGTTTGTTTGTTTAAGACAGAGCTTCTCTGTGTAGCTTTAGAGCCTGTCCTGGTACTTGCTCTGTAGACAAGGTTAGCTTTGAATTCACAGAGATCCACTTGCCTCTGCCTACCGAGGGTGAGGGCTGGGATTAAAGGCATGTGCCACCACCACCAGGCATGTAGCTACATTTTGCCAAACATTTTATTTGACCAACTTTAACCCAAACTCCTTTGCATAACATTGGAAACTATTTGACAATCTCAGGTACTCAAGGATGCAGGAGGGTGTCTTGAACCCAGAAATCCAGGCCAGCCTAACCAATATAAACAAATTGCTAGATAAACAAAGCAAACAAAAAATAAATCAAGATGATTTAAACAAGCAATTGGTACAAAAGAAGTTCCCTGAAAGTTACTGATCAATCAGGCCAGCCAGATGAGTTAGCAAGGATAAAAGCTCTTGCTAAATAAGCCTGAAGACCTGAGTTTGATTCCTGGAACCGTGTAGTGAAAGACAAAACTGATTCCACAGTTGTCCTCTCATCTCCACACAAATCCCAGCAAACTGACTAATAAATAACAATTCTGATGTACTGTCTAATCGTGATAATTCTGAACCCTTTCAGTGTGAAATCTACTCTATGTAAGTTCAACAAATAGCACTTCTCAAATTCTAGACTATGGAAATCTTTTACTTATAAATTGGTATTTCTGGGCTAGGGATGTAGCTAAGTTGGTAGGGCTTGCCAATCATGTTTGTGTTCCAGTTAGAACCTCCAGCTTGCCCCTGCATGTTCTGGAAGCCTCCATTCCTGTCTCTCTCTCGCCAAACCTAACCCACTCAGAGAGTCTCTGAACAAAGGCAGGGCACCAAAAAAGCCCAGGTCCACATTCTTGGTGGCTACTACAGCTTCCTCTCTTGAAGTTGCCAATTGCCTAAAGCATTCAGTTTTCGACCATATTTGGACACAAACCCAGCTTGTGGCAGGACGTGTCATCACCCCTCACCTACAACCTATAAAGTCTCTGTGCTTTAGTTTGGGACAAAGATTCTCCTGGTCTCCATCTCTGGGACTGGAGAACTCACCCCAGAGCTGCTTTGCTCAAATAAGCCTGTTATACTTTTTTTTTAAAGATTTATTTATTTATTACATATACAGTGTTCTGCCTACATACCAGAAGAGGACACCAGATTGAATTGTAGATGGTTGTTAGCCACCATGTGGTTGCTGGGAATTGAACTCAGGACCCCTGGAAGAGCAGCCAGTGCTCTTAACCTCTGAGCCATCTCTCCAGCCCCTGTTGTTATACTTTTTAATCTGGCTTGATCTCATTTACTGTGTTGGTGGAGAATATTATGGGGGCAGGGGACACACAGAAAATTTAATAGTTTGGAATCCTGGATTCAATCCTAAAATCTAATGCTCTCATCTTAAAATGTAGGAACTGGAAGCAAAAAGATCAGAAGTTCAAGATCAGCTTTGGTTACACAACAAGGTCAAAGTCAGCCTGGACTTAAAAGAGACATTTTAATATACGAAATCTTTCAAGGATGATCTGATGATAACCAAAATATAAAATTATAAATCTAATTACAAGTTGTTTTTTGACTTTTTACATCTGAAGCCAGTGACTATGCCATATAATAGTGATCAACTGAAGTTACAGCATCTTTCTGAATGGATATAATTCTAGTTTTGAGATATTTACAATTATCTGCAATTATCCCAAGGTATGGAACTAAATAATTCCAAAATTAGTAATTTAACTTTTAAAATATGATTGTACATTGGGGTTGGGAGCACATCTCTATGGTAGAGTGGGTACTTAGTATATGCCAACCTTTGCATTTGATACCCAGCATTGAAAAAAGAAAGTATGAATATTGGCATAGCATTTTACTTGATGTAGGAGAATGTACAACCTAGAAGGATCTAAACAAACAAGTCAGAAATGACAATTCAAAGACTGTAAGTCAACATCTTAAACAACCATTCAACTGCTTCTACTCTTTGGGTAGAAAGTTATTCCACATAGCCGTAGCAAGGCCACTTAGCTACTTAGGGCACTCAATGGCTTAGAGCCCAGGTTATGCTATTTAACCTTAATATACAGACTTGCTAGGAATTTGAAAACAACTCTTTGACATGACAGTTGAATAATAATAATAATAATAATAATAAACACAGCAGCCCAGCAATAAAGCATGGCCGGTTGTGGTGATACACACTGGGAGGATATCTGAACAGGAAGAGGCAGGAAGATCACAAGTTCAAGTCCAGCCCAGGCTACACACACACACACACACACACACACACACACACACACACACACACACAGCTGGATACAGTGTTACATGCCTTTAATTCCAAGGGTTTAGGAGGCTTGAGGCTATAAGGTTACAAGTTTGAGAATATTCTGGGCTACACAGTGAGGCCCTGTTTCAAAATAACAAAACCAAAACAACATACAAAGCTACTTTTCCTATCAATCTATCTATCTATCTATCTATCTATCTATCTATCTATCTATCTATGGAATACTACTTCCCTGACAGAGCAAGAGTAAAGCGAATTATTCATATAAAAGTATATAACAGATAATTTAGGGGGAAAAACAGCAAAATCAGATGCACAATTTCAAATAAAACTTTTTTTTTCTTCTTTTGAGACAGGGTTTCTCTGTGTATCCCTGGCTGTCCTAGAACTCACTCTGTAGACCAGGCTAGCCTCAAACTCAAGACACTTGCCTGCCTTAATCCCAGTGCTGGGATTAAAGGTGTACGACACCATTGCCTGGCTTCAAGTGAAATTTTAATGAAAAGAAAAATAGGCAATAAATCAATGAAAATGACTTTTTTGTAGATTAATAGATATATATCATTTCTGCCTATGGCCATGCTTTATCACAGGGCTCAGAAAGCTGGTCTGTGAGGCAAAACCAATGCACTGTGTGGCAACAGCTTTATGGGAAAAAAAGCTATATCCATTCATTTACTTATGGTCTATGGCTACTTCCACACCACCATGGTTGTACTGAGCAGCTATAACAGAGACTGAACATAATACACAAGGTATCTATCACATATTTTTTAAAGAAATGCTTGCTATCCCTACTGACTTAGTAGCACTTACTCAAGTACTGTCTGACTTCCACACTGGAGCCAACAATTAATGAAGAAAGTGACTTTGTTTCTATGTTCTTAGAAGCTAGAAAAGCACATACAGTCCACAGAATGAACTCAACTAATGGCATCAGATATGAGAAGGAAAACATGAGGATTTTTCTTCTTCCTATTTTCTGTTGCATTCCACCTTGCCCACCAATCCACCAAAACTGGTCTTCTCAACTAACCAGTGGACTTATCATTTTGATAAACCCAGTAATTAGTTCTCATTCCTCACCTCACTTGACCTCCTGGCAGTCATGACCCACTTGGACCACACACTTCTTCCCGAAACACTTCCCCCCAACACTTGGCAGAGCCCTTCCTCAGTTTCCTCCCACCCCACTAACTCTCAAATCTTCTCTATATCCAAAACTTGCTCCCCCTACCTTTTAATGTCAGCCTGCTTCTCCACTCATTCACCCTCATTCTTCTTAGTCCATGTTCATTCCTTGGTGAGTTAATAATTTAATGCCATGCTACTCTCAGGGACTTCAAATTTAACTAGATCAAAACTATAACCAAGTTTATCTTTTCCCCCCAGCCCATGCCTTCACAACCATTGTCAGCTCACTCAGGAGGAAGAGTGAGCCAAAAACTTGTCAGAGACAACCAACCCTAATCTACACCCAGCCCATCACTAAACTCTGGTGGCTCTTCTAAGTACACCCCAGGTAAATGATCACTTACCACTTCCTCTAACACCTTTGTCTACGCCACAACCATCTCTCGCCTGAGTATTGTGCCTCCCTTACTCTGTTCTCTACAGAGAAGCCTGGGAGGTCAGGCTTGGAACGTAAATCAGTAAATTCAACAGCGGACTCTTTCCTACACAAAGTCATGAATAATTCGATCCCCGTTTGCATTTCCACTCCAGTCACACAGGTCTCTGTGGCCAACTGAAAACATGTCAAACAAACTTCCTGCCCAGTTCTCTCTCCACGTGAGAAAGGCTCTTCTCGTTGATTTGAGTGAAGGAGGCTTCTTGAATAAGACACTTCATGTAATAGTCCCACACCTAAGTCTTTTTGCAGATTACAAATGAGAGATTTGAGAGTACCTAGTAAATAAATGACAGAACTGGAATTCAAAATCTCAAGATTCCTCTTTACAGAACATGAGCGGTCCCTGAATCAATTTGGGGGCCGGGGCGTTCAGTAATGGTCCACCGCGATTCTAAGAGGCTAAGGGTAAATGTTGGTTGGAAGTTAGGGAAGGACATGAGAAACAGTCTGAGGAAGAGAACCAGAAGAGGAACATTACTCGTGCCAAGAATGTAAAGTTGCAAGGAAAAAGGGTGTCAAATGGAAGGAACTCGGACATTTATGTCCAAAAATCGAGTACTTAACTCATAGTCACTACACATGTAGTGGGTGACAGCGATCCTGATTTTTAAAATCAACAGAAACACCCTACTTTTTCCTGGCAATAATGTTGATCAGAGATAGTCTACCATCTATTGCCACTTGCCTGTAGTAAGGAGTGACAACAGGCTGTCAGGCTTACATTAAGCACCCAGCTTTACACCTAGTTTCTCCTCAGGACCAGTTAAACGAAGTTTGTGTGCAGGGAGGCTGGGGTAGAGGGATGGCGAGGAAAACAGGATCTGTCTTCCTATTCCCTCTGAACATTTCTGAGAGCCAGTCCAGACTGCTCTGGGAGAGCGCGGCCGGGGCCGGGATGGTGGGTGCTGGCCTCACCCTCACTCTTGAAGCAACTTTCTGTTTACGCCCTTGCCCGGGTCGTGAGAGACTCAGCCCCCACGTTTCCCTGGCGCCCATCTCCGAGCCCCATCCCGGGACTGACTTCGAAAAGCCCCAAACCCCTCCTCACCACCGCTCCGGCCACGGCGTGAACCAGGCTCTCGTAGGACAACACAGAGGCCATAGCGCCACACTTTGCCCTCAGCCGCAGGGAGGACTCCTGAAAGGAGCGTCTCAAGCCCCACCTCTCAGACGTGCCCGCCTCCACCACAAGTACTTCCGGGTCACAAAGCTGCCCTCAGTCGCCTGGAGAACAGCCGCGGACGTGGGTTTGGAGGACCCAGGAACGTCCCTGAACACCCATTGGTCCGGGGAGAGCAAGGGGCGGGACGATGCTAGGTGACTCCCAGAGCGCCAACTGCACGGGTTCCTGGCTCCTCTGTCTGTTTGCAAGCTAACATGGTCAGTCATGCCTGTTGACAGAAAACACGGGACAAAAAAAGCCCCTAATGACCTCTATTCACCAGAGTGCATGCCGGCAGCCCGAGGACGTGGCTCAGTTGTAAGAGTACTTGCTCAGCACTCCACAGACACCTGTAATTCCAGCACCCAGCAAGTGGAAAGAGCATCAAGAGACAGGAGGGCTGCTTCTATTAAAAACTCTACTGCACATGCCTAAAATCTCAACACTTGAGAGGTAGAGACAGGCGGATCTGTGAGTTCGAGGTCAGCCTGGTTTACAAAGCCACACAGAGAAACCCTGTGTCAAAAAACCAAACCAACAAAACCCTCTACTGCTCTTGCAGAGGAGCTCATTACAGAAGAGCCGTCTTTAGTTCCCAGCATGTACATGGTGGCTACAGACTACAGTTCCAGGGAATCTGACCTCCACAGCTAAGACAGGGACAGGTCAACAGCTTCATCCTTTGTGTCTTCATCATCCGGCCATCTCCAACACCCCATCACCAACCCTGCCCACTGGAGATGGAATCTAGGAGTGAGGCACGGTAGGCAATGGCTCTAGCAAGAGGCCTGTTTGCTTCAACTGAGACTTTGAGGTTGGATAGATGGCTCAGTGGCTAAGAATGTTGCAAAGGATCCGCACAACCCTCTGTAATCCAGTTCCAGAGGGAAACCGGTCTTGTCTTATGAGGCCATCAGATGCACTTATGTAAATGCAAGCACTCATGCACATTAAAAATAAATCTGAAAAATGGCTATTTTAGTTTCCACTGTGACACAATACAAAGTCTCAAATTGTCCAAACTTGCAAAACTTGCCATTGTTGTAGGTTTTCCCCTTCAACCCAACCCATATTTTTATCTGTGCACGTTAGTGCGGTGCATTTGGAGCTGGAATCACATGAAGTCTTGGACTCGCCAACACGGGTTAGACCCTGGGAACTGAACACAGATCCTTTGCAGTATGTGCCGTTGGGCCGTTTCTCCAGCCCCAACCACAGACTTCTTAGTTGCATGTGCTTGCTGGTTAGAATTACACCTTACGTTTAAAAAGACCAAGAACTTCAAGTACGCTGCCCTTTACTATCCAGAGAATAGTCACGTTGTATTCAGCACATATAACTGGACACTTTTTATTCTACCATTCATTCCAATGGCCACTTTAGCTTTCAACTTCTCCACACACCCCACTCACCCCTAGACAGGGTTTCTCTGTGTGGCCTTTGCTGTCCTGTAACTCACTGTAGAAAAAGCTAGTCTAGAACTCAGATCTGACTGCCTGTCTCCTGAGTACTAGCTTTAAAGATGCAGCATGCATCTTTAAAGCCAGTACTGCAACAACCTATTTCTTAAAGCAGCAGTCAGGCATGCTGACACAACTATTGTCCTAACACTAGTAGTTGGGAGGCTGAGGCAAAGATAAGAATTCAGGCACCAGCCTGGGTTACACAGCAAAAGCCCAAGGCACCACCACCAAACAAAAAACAAAAACAACAAAAAAACCCATAATAGCCAGGCACAGTGGTGCATGCCTTTGATCTCAACACCTAAGGCAGGCTTTATGGGCAGCCTGGTCTACACAATGAGTTTCTGTTTCAAGCCAAAGTTGCACAGTTTGAGTGCACACATGGGCCCACAAACATAAACTTCTCTAGAGCTGGGAAGACAGAATTATATCTGTGAAGATCCTTGCTGCACAAATGTTAGACTGAGCACTGTCAAAGCGCTTCAGTTTCTTCATCTATAAAACTGCAAAGCAATGAAGGTACTTACCTTGTCCCATTAGGATTACGGCATCACCAGAGAAACTTACTACAACAGTGCCTGGAAACAGGTTCTACTGGTGTGATGTGTTTAACTCAGGTTCAGTAACTTTAGGGTGAGTCAATTTCTAGAACAAGCCGTTTCTTCCTTATGAAGCTGTCTCCACTGGGATTTGAAAACAGTGCTAGTGCCATGTATCATCAGCATGTCCACATTTGCATCTGACCATGCCTCCTTTTTCCTCAGGTATTAAGAAGACATTAGAGTAACTTCTCTGGACCCACATACAAGTTACTTACTTCAATATATGACAGAACTGCTAACTTCTATAAAGTTACCCAAAGAAAGTAAACCTCTGAATTTAGGTGAGTGTGAGGTGGTTCTCCAGTTTTTAAGTCTTGCTATACAGTCCAGATTGGCCTCAAACTCAGACTCCTCCCTCACCCCTCAAGTGCTGGGATATGTGTGAACCACTATACTCAACTATGTGTCTCTATTAACATTTAGCAATCCATAGGCCACTGTAGCTTACATAACTTCAGTGATTACTGCAACAACAACAAAAACATACCATGCTAAGAAATGGGGAAGGTCAACATTCAGTTTGAAACCATATTTTATTTTAGCATTTTAGGGTATTAACCACATATCTTTAAGCAGAAAACCTTTTATCTTCTTATAGTATTTTCCTTATAGTATCTTTAGTGGAGAAAAAAAAATTCTGGTGTAGAAATGATACTGAGTCTTTATGAAAAAAAACTATTTGTTTTTTATCTGTGGAACTCAGAAGTCTAAAAGCAAAGGACAGTTTTCAGAAGAGCATTTTCACCCATTTATGGTAATATTTGCAATATTAGAATATAATTAGGTCTTATATAGCCAGAGTCCAAGAGAAGCTGATCTTCAGTAATAACACACAGTATACCATAAAAACTATGAAAGGAGAACACACTTGGGTAAAAAGAACACCGTGCAAAGTTCAAATTTAAGAATATGTGGTGTTTGTCAAGGACTTAAACGCATGCTCTGCTCCAATACAGCTCTTTCTCCCATGTAACACGATGCATCAGTGTCTGCTGTATGAAGCAGCTACATCTACATGAGCATATGATTTCAGATATATGCTGATTTAAATATGCACTCGGGATTTATCGTTTTCTTTATCCTTGCAACAGAAGGAAGGACAGAAAACAGGCACTAAATACATTGAACTATTTAAGAGCTAAATAGGACAAATGAATCTTTCATCATATGTAAACAAACTCTTCCAAATACAAAGATGTATACTTCAACATGAACTCTAAAATTGAAATTGTTTCTCAATTTCATAAGCATATCTAAAACCAAAGGGAATTCTTCTTTCCAATGACTTCTGATATGATAGGAGTTCACAAGTGTAAAAGTTTAATATTTAATCAAGCAACCCCATGGCCAAGTAAGACACCACAGCTATTACAGGTATGGTCCTGCAATTACCCTATGTGCTATACATGAAATTTAACTAGCAATAAATATGCTTCCACAATTATGCTGTGAGTGATAGAAGTGAGGATGTTAGGGAAAAGTCACTATCTTTAGATTAAGGAGAACAAGCAGACATGTATTTCTAATAGGAAAGGTAATTTTTGACAAACATAGAAAGCATTTTTTCCTCTATATGGGAATGACATGGAACATTTACTTCAAACAGTAGACAATGGCAGAACTAAATATTGTAAGTCCACTGTAATGCTTAAAAAATACTAAAAATCGCCCCTGCAGCACAGTGTAAGATTTAAATGCAGCTTACACAAGGCCAAACAAGACCTAGGACTTGCTGCTGCTCTGTCCAACACTTCAGTCCCACAGGTCAGATCCAAATACTGGTGGTCCCAATAGATTCACTGAAATAGATCATTTTGAAATAAAACACCAAAAAAAGACAAATCAAGATGCTTCAGTAACCATATGTCCAACTCAATCAACTTAAATGGGTTTTATTTGCTTCCCACTAACAAATCTTTATTTCCATTCATGAGAGCAGTAAGTCCACCATATTCAGCTTCCTTGCCCAGTAATTCAAGGGAAAACCCCAAAAAGATTAGTAAAGAAAAATGTAGGAATTAACACCCCTAAATTTTTTAAAAATATGTTTAAGGTTGAAAAGTGTTTTACGTTTGCAATTCCTAATAGGAAAACATTATCTGAATGAAGACCCTAATGGCAAGCCACTGTAAAATGCTTCAGTCGCATTTGATGCAGAAAGGAAGGGATTCTCTTCGAAGCACCCCAGCTCTCCAGATGAGATCAGAGGTACACTGGTTTGTATTATTGCAACTTCCAGTAAGTGAGCTAAGCTGCTCTTCATTCAGCATTGTTATGACATTATGCTTGACCTCCAAACTTGGCTGACAATTTACTGATGAGATTCATAACCTTTGGGTTGCTCTGATATTTTGACATATTTGCTGGGTTCTGGGCCACATCCTGGAAAGCCACCATGACTTCTGGATCCTGAAGAAAAAGAAAAGTGTGAGGTAAGGTGCATTAAATTTTTTAGATATGCATGTTGTTTTCTTTCTTTTTGTTTATTAAGATTTTTTGAGACAGGGTTTCTCTGTGTAGCTCTGGCTGTTCTAAACTAGCTCTATAGACCAGTCTGACCTGGAACTCACAGAGATCATCCTGCCTGAGTGCTGGGATCAAAGGTGTGTACACTACCACCTGGCAATGTCTGGGTTTTGTAACTTATTTAAACAAAGTACCCATTGGACCAAGTTTAATATTCTAAATCTAAAATTTAAAACATGTTTTAAATAAAGAGGTAAGATTTAGAATACTAAATGCCGTAATAGAAATTCAGTGTAATATGCTTCAGCCACATTTGATACACAAGGTTAACAATTAATTCAAAGTACCCAAGCTCAAGTCAAGCAAAACTCTAACTTGAACTAAAAATAATGAAAAGGAAAGCACATAATAACACTGATACAAAGAAACACAAATTACTATTTCCTAAAATGAACTTTCAAAAACATAACCTGTAAAGTGGGTCTCAAAAGTTAATGGGGGTGTGTGATATTTTGATTGTGTTGTGACAAAGCTTCCTTGGAGTCAGAGGGGCGGAGCTAGCTGACCAAAAGTTTGAGGACTACAGACAGATAGGAGACAAGAAGTAGTAAGGCAGGGCTGAGATAGGATCTCTGTTCCTTTGGAGGAAGAAACAGAAGAGGTAGGAAGTCACTGGCTACTCCCCTGCTTCTCAGATACCACACAAGCTTTTATTTGTCACAACACAATCAAAATATCACAGAACATAAGGGTACTTGCTGCTCTTCCAGAGGACCTGAGTTTGGTTCTCAGGACCTATGACAGGCAACAGGCAGCTTACAATGAACAGCCTGTAACTCCAACTCCAGGGGGATCTGGCAGTGTGTACTGGATACCTGAACACATTTGGCATGCATAAATACAAGCACACAAATATACACAAAAAAATAGAGGCTGGAGAAATGACTCAGTGGTAAGAGCCCTGGTTGCTCTTATAGAGGACCTGGGCTGGGTTCCCTGCACCCACATGATGACTCACAGTTGGCTGTAATGCTGATCTCCAAGGGTACTACTTGCATATAATGAACAGATATACATGCAAATAAATGTTCATAGACATGAAGTAAAAATAATGTTTTTGTTTTGTTTTTCGAGACAGAGATGTGTAGGCTAGCTGTACTTGAACTCACAGAGATCTGCCTGCCTTTACTTACTGAGTGCTGACATTAAAGGTGTGAGCCAGAACCACCCAGCAAGACAAATAAATCTTTAAAAAATTACTCTCAATTTAGGAAAATGCCAGACTACAAAATTAGCGAATTGATAACTAAGAGGAAAAATAGCAAAGTAAGCTGCTATCACAGAAAAGCAAAGCATTGATGATCAAAGCCCAACTTTGTTCTTCCAAACCTTACCTGCATGGCTGCAAGAACCTCTGGGTCACTGAGGATTTCATTGAGTCCAGGCATTCCTGCCATTCCAGGCATGCCTCCTCCCATGCCAGGCATTCCCCCAGAAAAATTACCAGGCATTCCCCCAGGAAAACCACCTACAAGAATAAAGGGAATAATTAGGGACATCAACAAGTATCTATTGATCCTCTCCAATACTCAAGTACGCATGTGAGTTAAAAGGACACCCATGGGCAGCCAGCACAGTCTATTCTCAGCACAGTAGGCTATCAGGTATAACTTTAATTTCTCCTTAAAGCAAAGCTGTCAATCAGACATTTCTCCTTTTTGGACTTGTTTTTCTTCTTCTCCTGGAACTCGCTCTGTAGACCATGCTGGCCTCAAACTCACAGAGATCCGCCTGTCTCTGCCTCCCTAGCGCTGGGATTAAAAGCGTGCGTCACCAACGCCCAGCTTTGGACTTGTTTTTCATTACTTAAAACTGCTCAACAAAACTATTCTTGTATTAAAATTAATCAACATGTGCTGGTCCCCCCAAAACATTAATGCCAGGCAGGCCATTGCTTTTTTTTTCTCTTTTATTTGGAGGGTGTTTGGGTGGGGTGGTGGGAGAGAGATGAGGTGTTCTATACAGAGAACTTGTCCTTGAAGTTCAATGCAATGAATGTTATGCACTGACCAGGCTGCTCTGAACTCTTGATTTCCTCCCTCTGCATCCTCAATGCTAAAACTGCAGGTATGCATGATCATGCTGGCTCAATCATCTTTGAATTTCCCACTCCTGAGTATTATTTGTCTGTTTCAATTTAATTTCTATCAGTCTAAGCTTGTTTTTTTTGTTTGTTTGTTTTGACTTTTATCTAGAACAGTTATGTCTCAAGTCTTACCTAAAATACGGTAATAAAAACTTATTAATTTCTTTCTCTTTTTAGTTTATTGAGTGATGAGGCAGTCTTGTAGAGCCTGGACTCCTGGACTGGCTTAAAACTTGCTCTGTAGATGAAGCTTGCCTAGAAATCCTGAGTCTACAGCCTCTATCTCCTAAAGTCTGTGTCCTAGTTAGGGTGACTATTGCTGTGATGAAAAACCATGACTAGAAGCACGCTTGGGAGGAAAGGGTTTATATGGCTTACACTTCACTTCCACATCACTGTTAGTCATTGAAGATGGTCAGGATGGGAACTCAAACAGGGCAGGAAGCTGGAGACCGAAGCTGTGTATGGTGCTGCTTATTGGCTTCCTCATCATGGCTTGCACAGCCTTTCTTATAGAACCCAGGACCAGCAGCCCAAGGATAGATAGCACCACCCACAAAGGGCTGGACCATCTCACATCAATCACTAATTAAGAAAATGCCCTACATCTGGATCTTACAAAGGCATTCTCTCATTTGAGGTTCCCTCCTTTCAGATGACTCTAGCTTGTATCAAGTTGACATAAAACTAGCCAGGACCATCTGAGATGACAGGTGGTGAATCTATGTATTTATGAGTCCCATTCTAAACTATCAAAATCTCTAAATGATAACATAAAACTGTTTAGAATAGGGGGAGGGTTCTGTTTAGGTGAGGTCTCAGCCATGTAGTCCAGACTACCCTCAAATTCATGACAGAATGCACATCTAATAAGCATTCCTAGTGATTCCTTCTAGAGTAATTCTCTAGCAAAAACAACTATTGTAAAACCACGTTATTTTCTACTTCTATTTTTCAAAGATTCCATTTGTATGTGAATATGGGTATACATGCCTATGTGAACCCTGATGCCAGAAGAGGACATTAGAGCCCTTGGAACTGGAGTCCTGGGTTTCTGTTGTTTGGTTTATTATTTGAATGCATGATCTGAACTCCAGTCCACAAGACTGCACAGCATGCTCTCTTAACCTCTGAAGCATCAACTCTCCAGCTCTACTGGAAACATTATGAAATGATAATTATGTCAAAATAGGGCAGAAAACTACATAATATTAATGTATTCTACAGACGCAGAATCATGACAAGTAAAGCTGTAATAAGTAAACACAATGAACTGTCATTTCTACCATGCTCAACAATAAGCATTAGTAACCCAAGGAGGGGATAGGAAAAACAAACTTCTAAGCTTCTCTGCAGTTGTTCTCATGGCTTTCAAAGATCAGTTCCGTCCCATGAAAAAAATTACTCGAGCAAAGCATGCTAAATTAGATAGAGAAGAGCTGTATCTAGTATTAGTTCATGTTAATAAAGCTTTCTCTATAACAAAGCAAACTGGTAGCAGATTTGTATTTTAAGCTAGAAGTAAGCTATGAGCTATAATCTTTCAATTTTCTTAACATTGATGAACATGTTCTATTTTGTTTTCTTTTTTGGTTTACTTCTTTGAAACAGGGTTTCTCTGTGTATACCTGGCTGTCCTGGAACTTGCTATGTAGACCAGGCTTGGTCTCAAACTCACAAAACTCTGGCACCACTGCCTGGATAAGTTATATTTTCTAGCTTTGAAATAAATGGTTCTACCCAATGGTATATAAGCATAAATGAGTGCCTAAATTTACTTTGAGAGAAAACCAGCAGAAGACAGCCTTTATTAAGCAAACAAAATCCAATTTTAAAAACTCCATTGTGTATATAAACTTCACACTGTCTCTTTGAGGCAGCAAACCTTCTTTCTCAGTTTCTTTGCCCTCCCACCTATCTGAACACTAGTCCTTGCTAACACTCAAAACCTCTATTTTGGTATTAATTTCTGATTATAGTACATTTGCAAGAAAGAAAAGAGGGCCCAGACAGATAGCTCAGTAGATAGAGAGGAGTGTTTCTTGCTCTTTGAAGAATTCAGTTTCCAGCATTCAATCTGGAAGGCTCACAACTGAATATTAATTGTTGATTCAAGGTCCAGGGGATCCAAAGAACTCTTAAAAATGAGAAAAGAAGAGGAAGAAGGAGAGAGGGAGGTAGGGGGAGATGGAGACAGAGACAGGAGGGACATATTCTTTCTCTCTGGATTTTTAAGACATTTTAAGACGGGATTTTGACCTCGAACTCAAGAAGTTCCTTGTGTGCTTGTGAAGCTCCTTGTGAAGTTCCATGTGAAGCTTCCTGAGTGCTGAGATTAAAAGCATGCACCACTGTAGTTGGATTTTCTTTTACTCTGGCCTCACGGTGAAAACACCAAAATGTTATTGTCTGGCTTTTACTCTTTTGGGGGGGACTAACACCCAGCTACCAAATAAATCACATATGGAGAGACCTATTACTACTTATAAATGCCCAGCCTTCGCTTGGCTTGTTTCTTGCCACCTGTTCTTAAATTAACCTGTCTACCTTTTGCCTCTCGGCTTTTACGTTTCTGTTACTTCTGTAAATCTTACTCCATAGCTGCCTGGGGGGCTGGTCCCTAGTATCCTTCTCTTCTTTTTTTTTCTTGTTGCTCCTTCTTTCCCCTTCTATTTATCTCTCTGCCTGCCAGTCCCGCCTAGCCTTCTCCTGCCTCATCATTGGCCATTCTGCATTTATTAGACCAAATAGGTATGTTAGACATGCAACGAACCACAGCTTCACAGAGTTAAACAAATGCAGCATAAAAAAAGCAACACATCTTTACTTCATTAAACAAGTGTTTCACAGTATAAACAAAAGTAACACACCTTAAAATAATATCCTACAACAAGCCACCACGCCAAGCCATATTCTCTTTTCATACTGAACTTAAAATACTTATTTGCCCAAATTCTCTTTCTTTTTAAGTTTTGTATTTTAGTAGTATCTTGTCTGCATGTATTATATATGCATATATGCACCTATACACATCTACATCACATACATTCTTGCTGCTTTGAAGACACAAAGACAACACTGGATTCTCCTGACACTAGAGTCACAGCCAGCTGTGAGGTGCCACACGAGTGCTGGGAACTGGACCTGGGTTTGTGAAGAACAGCCAGAGGCTATTCAACCATCGAGCCATTACTCCAGCTCTACTTTTTTGTTTTTTCAAGACAGGGTTTCTCTGTGTAGCCCTGGATGTCCTGGAACTCACTCTGTAGACCAAGCTGGCCTCAAATTCACAGAGATCCACCTGCCTCTGCCTCCGGAGTGCTCCAATTAAAGGCGTACAGCATAATTGCTCTGAGAGCCCTATATCTTTAGGCAGTATCCTCAGGAATATAAATATTATCACATGCAACAGGACATAATCTTACTGGTTTAGAAACAAGCAGATTACATTATAATAAATCACATGAAGTAAAATACTCAGCAATTAGGCCAGGTAGTGGTGGCACAGGCCTTTAATCTCAGCACTCAGGAGCCAGAGGCAGGAGTTCGAGGCCAATCTGACCTACAGGGAAAGTTCCAGGACAGCCTCCAAAGTTACAGAGAAGCCCTGTCTCAAAAAAACAAACTCAGCAATCAACAATTATTAACTTTCCTTAAAGCGTATTATAACTCAAAATATAGGGGGAAAATAATGTTTTTATCCCATTAACAAAAAAACCTGTTAATGAAAATGAACTTTACAAAGATTAACATTCTTTGGAGTTTTAAGAACTATCTATCTCTCCCCATATATAAACAGGCCTGGGCTTCAAAATCAGGAGATAGCTTAATTATTTATAACACTAAGAGGTTTTCCTTTAAAATACCTGGAAAAGAGCCATACTGAGCTCCAGACTGTCTTCTGGCTTCTTCTTCCTTGAAGACAAAATGAAAACAAATTATAAAACAATAGAAAAACAACAACAAAGAAAGCTTTTTTCCCCAGTACCTCAACCTTCAACAGAAATCCAAGAGTATTAACAATATTGGGAAAACTACCAAAAATCTTTCTACATTTCTACAATACAACTGTATAATTATGAAACAAACAAACTTTTTCCTAACCCCTGCGACAAGACTATATAGCCAGTGGTGATTTTAAACTAAAAGTCCCCCCACTTCAGCATCTGGAATGATGGGATTATAGATGTATAGCTAGAATCTTTTTAGATAGTCATGAATCTACAGTTGGAAAGTTAGGAATCATACGAAAAACACAGGGGAAGAATCCCATGGGGAAGGACTAGTACCCACACAAAATAAATAGTACCATCAAAATTTAATTAACCTGGCCAGGAAACTTTGAGTTTGGATGGGGGAAAGGGTTGCTGCTGGGGAAGTGTTCTACATGTTATATTCTTGGCCCAAATTTGCAAATTTAAAAGAAAAAATGAATGTAAATTGGTGAAATGCAAGCTTACAAAACCTTAGAAACTAAAATCAGACAGAAAGGACAAAATGAAAGGAGACTCTTGTCGAGAGCAGTCACCCCACACTCTGCAGCCATCATGGAAAGACAGATTAGAACAGTGTCCTGAGGTCTCATCTACTAGGTTAGCTATAGAAATTTACCCTTTGGGCTCTCTCATGCTCCTCTCGAGCCTTCTTCACCCTTTCTATTCTTTCTTTTATCTCTCGCTCTTCACGTTTGCGTTCATACTTTCTTCGATGTTCAGCAATTTTTTGTGCCTGGAAAGAAGAACCACAGGAAATAAATATGCCTGAAATGTCTGATAAAGTCAAGAGAAGTTTTGTTCCTTCCTCCAGAAAGGCGTTGGTGGTGCACGCTTTTAATGTCAGCACTTAGGAGGCAGAGGCAGGCGGATCTGTGAGTTCAAGACCAGCCTGGTCTACAAAGCAAGTTCCAGGCCAGCAGCCAAAGCTACAGAGAAACCCTGTCTTGAAAAACCAAAGAGTTCCTTCTTCTAATAGTGACTTCCTTACTAAATAGCTCTAAGAAATGACAGATTCATCTTACAGAAAAAGAACCTAACTCATGAGAGCTGGAGAACTAAGGAGGTTCCATACCACTCTGAAGAGTTACAGGTACTTCAAGGTTGCTGGTGGGAAGAGACACTTGTATAGCACTGCTCCTATAAAGAAACCCTAATAAAACTCAATGGTCAAAAAGAAAAAGACATGAAAGCATAAGGGGGAAGAGGAACTAGCTAGAGAGGGAGAATGGAAAAGAGTAACGGGAACAAGAATGATCAAAATACACTGTGTACACGTGTGGTAGTTTGAATGTAAGTGACCTCATTAGCCCATGGGGAGTGGCACGACGAGGAAGAGTAGACTTATGGAGAAAGTATGTCACTGTAGGGATGGGCCTCGAGGTCTCATATGTGCTACACCCAGGGACACAGTTCCCTTCCTGCTGCCTGCAGATAAGATGTACAACTCTCAGCTCTTCTCCAGCACCATGTCTGCCTGCAGGCTGCCATGTCCACCAAGATGATGAACTAAACCTCTGAAACTGTTAAGTGAGCCCCAACTGAATGCTTTCCTTTATAAGAGTCGCTGTGATCATGGTGTCTCTTTGGAACAACAGAACTCTAAGACAACATGTAAATGAAAACCATTGTGTATAATTAACATAAGCCAGTGAACTCATCAAACATGACCAAACAAAGTCATGCTTTAAGTGCAATGTCAGCTGCATTACACACTATGAAACAAAAAAGAGAAAAGGGGAGAAGAGGGGAAGCGGAGGTCACTATGTAAAATAAATGAAAAAAAAAGTTATTAAAATACAATAAAGAGAAAATTTCTAATCTCAAACAAATGACAAAGCTCAAGGATAAATACATTACAAATTTTAGGACAATTCTTACTTGAAGGCTTATACCCAATACATAGTACCCAGGACTTACAAGTCACAGATCAGTCAGCAGAAAAACTAACATTAAAAATGCCTGCCAAAGTAAGGCAGATACTCAAAACACATACCAAGTTTTTGCCAGTCTGTCTCTATTTAAAGTTCTTTCATGTATGAAACGGGGGCTAGGTGGAGCTGGTTAAGAACACTGACTGCTCTTGCAGAGGACCTGGGTCTTATTTTTATGACCCACACAGCAGCTTACAACTGTCTTTACCTCTAGTTCCAGACAGACCAATGTCTTCTTGTACCCCTGAAAGCACTGCAGGAACATGGTACCCTGACACACATGCAGTCAAAACACCCATACACATAAAATAGAACAATTCATTAAAAAATGGGGGATATGGCCAGAAATAATTCATGTTGGACACTGGGGTATAGTTGTATGGTAAGTACATGATTAACACTCACAAGGCCCTGTGTTTGACCCCTAGAACCACCCTAAAAGGGATGGGCGGGTGGGGTGGAAACAGGCCTTTCAAATACTTTGGAGATGAACAGTTAGTATTCAAATGTTACTTTAGTGTCCATACAAATACTTTTTAAGAACTTTATGTTTTAGAATATTTTCAACATTTGCTAAGTTTACAGTAATAAAAATTTCAAAAGGCGCGCGCGGTGTGTGTGTGTGCGTGCACGCGCGCCTCCTTTACTCCCAGCACTTGGGAGGCAGAGTAGTAGGTCATCCCTGCGTTTGAGGCCAGTCTGGTCTACACAGTCCAGGACAGCCAGGACTGCTACACAGTGAGATTCTGTCTTAGGAGCCAAACAAAAGACTTGTACATAAAGGTTCTATAGCTTTTGGATTTTCATTAAAAACAAACAAACAAACAAACAAACAAATAAACACACCAACCTTTGGGAGCCAGTGGAGACACATACCTTTAATCCCAGCACTTGGGAGGAAGAGAAAGGCATATCTCTGCTAGTTCCAGGCCAGCCTGGTCTACACAAACAGAGTTCCAGAAGATCTAGAGCTACACACAGAGAAATCCTGTCTTGAAAAGCAAAACTTATCAGTAGTAAAGAGGTTTAAAAAAAAAAAAAAAAACTGAACTTGAAATTCACCTCCGAGAGGTGCTGCTCCTTTGCACACGCCTATTACAGACGGGCAGTGCAGATGTCAAACATAACCCTGGGGCACATTTTGTGGTGTTCAGCTGCTTTCCTTATTGTAAACCTTACCCTTCTTTCCTTTTTGAGACAGGGTCTCTCTACATAGCCGGAACTTAGAGATCTGCCTGCTTCCATCTCCCAAGTGCTGGGATTAAGATGTGTGTACTCCACTTTTCTGATTTTGTGTTATTCCACTGAAGTCTTGCAGAAAAGTCAGACAGCCTATTCTCTGGCAGTGTTCAAAATGGAAACATGACATACTAGTGAGGATTCCAAGTGACTTTTAACCTCTACATGCTTCATCTCCTGCTTTTCAGAGGATTATACGTTCCAGGCCAAGAACAAAGCCATAGTCTTAAGTAACGCTCCGACATACCCGAGGCTGAACTTCTTTCAGCATTGCACTGGCATCCTCGTCATAATCCAGTTTACAGGCAAGGGCAAGATCATGAGCTGCCTCTTCCCAGTGACCCAGGAGTCTGAAATAGATGCAAACTCATTGAAAGAGTCACTTACAAAAACCAAAAACAGAAAGTTTTCACTTAATTAACTACGAATTTTTATCACCAATTTAAGCACTATCTTATTGTGATGGTTTTCTCAAAGCCTGAAGGAACTAAAATTTCTACAATGACAATTCTGATGTATTTAAAAGAAGGAGGTAAAGTAGTAATTTTCTAACATGACACTCACATGGTATGTTCTATGTAGGCTTGAAGGTCAAAGTCATACACATGTGCCTGCTTTATTGAGAAAGCAATCGAAACCAGTACTCAGAACTAAAAAACCGGGGCAGAGAGGCAGTTGAAAATGAGGTGGAGACCATGTAAACCATGACATGAAAAATTCCTATCTTCTCAAGATAAATGCAATAAAAACCCTAAACCCAAATATAAACAGAAATAAGACTTTCACATTCACAAGACAAATACACACACACAAATCTTGAAATTAATTTTCTAAATATTTTGTTTTAGCCACATATTTTAAATGGGCTATATTCTTAAAGACAACCTTGATGCCAAGAAAACCTTTACAATTTATTTGGAGGGTGCACTATGCTAAGTTAGTAACTATGAAACATTGTTAATATATATGATAAGTTTAGAAAATCACTTAAGGACAAAGACTTAAAAGGCAAACATTTAATTTTTAATTGAAAATCTCAACTTACAAATTCTTCATTCAAATCATGAATTTATAGAGATTATTTTTTGGTTGTTTAATGAAGTAACAGTAAAGACAGTAACAGAGTGTGTGTGTGTACCCTACCACACAATTTTAGTGTCCACAAAAATGAACTAAGGTTTCTTAGGAAAATAGCTTATTCTAAATCTCAAACCAGTCAGTGTACAAGAGGAGCCCATGCTGGTACTAGACCACAAAGCACCACGTGAGGACTAGTGGCTAACCTCAAAGACACCAACAACGTGGGTATCTACTGCACCTACACAGCATTAATACACTTTATTTCAACCTTTCCCCTTTCTCTTTGACTTCCCTTCATAAAACTCATTACTATGAGTCTTTAATAGACTTGTGCCAAGAACATCCCTTCTCTCCAGGCAGTGGTGGCACCATGCCTTGAATCCCAGCACTTGACAGAAAGATGCAGGTGGATCTCTGAGTTCGAGGCAAGCCTGGTCCACAAAGTGAGTTCCAGGACAGCCAGCGCTGCTTCAAAAAGAAACATTGAAAAACAAAAACAAGGGCTGAAGAGATGGCTTAGAGGTTAAGAGCACTATTTGCTCTTCCAGAGGTCCTGAGTTCAATTTCCAGCAACCACATGGTGGCTCACAGCAATATATAATGAGATCTGGTGCCCTATTCTGGTATGCAGATGTACATGCAGGCAGAACACTGTTACATAATAAGTAAATCTTAAAAAAAAAAAAACACCAAAGGAACACCCATTCTCATCTCTATTCACATTTGACCTACACCTGCTTCTCAATCCACCTGAAAGTCACTGGACTTCCCTAAGACAATGTGAAGCACTAAGTTTTACCACTAGAAATGATTACTAGACTATCCATATTATTTTTGAAAGGTCCAGTAATGAATAAAGAAGTTCAGGCTTGTGTATTCAATATAGAATTGTCTCTCTTTGATTCTTTGCCCCTTCTCCCCCAGACAGGGTTTCTCTGTGTAGCCTTGGCTGTACTGTAACTCACTCTGTGGACCAGGCTGAGAGCTCCACCTGCCTCTCCCTCTGAGTGCTGGGATTAAAGGTGTGCAGCATCACTACCCAGCCACACCCAGCTTTTTAAATCATGGGTCCTATGGGCCAAACTCAGTCCTCCAAGCACTGTAACACCTATTTCCCCAGACCTCTTTGCTCATTTACCTGTGTGCTTTCCCTCGCCACTTGTATGGCTGAGCTGAATCAGGGTTTATTTCAATGGCTCTGTCACAGTCTCGAATGGCAGCATTTGGCTTCTGTAATTTGACGAAAACACTAAAAAATGAAGGTACAATTCATTTCAAACAATAAAACCTTTGATCTTTCTACAAAATCAAAACTATTTAAACAAAGGATTATAAGAAGTCTACAAAAGGTACTTTTGTACTTAAGTGTTCTTACCTGGCTCTCTTGGCATACAGAATAGCCAATCGAGGATTTAGCTTGATAGCGTCAGTGAACAAGTCAATGGCTTTCTGCAGCTCACCTGAGGTTAAATAAAACTTACTAAGAAATATCCAAAGGACAAAAACATTAATAAAATACTTTGCCTTTTTATTCTGATTAACAATTATATATTCTTTCCTCAGTCTATTTTTTTAAAAAGAGAAAAGACTAGTGGAGATGAGAGACATATTCAGTGCCATTTACTTTCAAATAAGCATGAAACGTTGCATTGGGAAGTCAGTACTATAACTATTTTTTTCTTTTTGGTTTTTCAAGACGGGGTTTCTCTGTATTGTTTTGGAGGCTGTACTGGAACTCACTCTGTAGACCAGGCTGGCCTCAAACGCACAGAGATCCGCCTGCCTCTGCCTCCCAAGTGCTAGAATTAAAGGCGTGTGCCACCAACACCCAGCACTGTCACATTTTTTAAAGAAGGGACTAGAAGAGATACCTCGGTGATTAACAACACTGACTGCCATTTCAGAAGATACACAACCAACCATCTGTAGCCTTAGTTCCAAGAGATTTGATGCCTTATTCTAGTCTCCAAGGGTACTAGGACACTCATACACATAGAATAATAAAAATAATGTTTAAAAACATTTAAGAGTTGGGTATGGTGGCACAGGTCTTTAATTCCAGCACTTGGGAAGCAGAAACAGGCGGATCTCTGTGAGTTCGAGGCCAGGCTGGTCTACATAGGGTGCTTCAGGATAGCCTAGAACCTTACACAGACCCTATCTTGAAAAACAGAACAAGACAAACAAAATAGAAAAAATTTTAAAGAAAAAAGACAAAGCAAGATGATATACATTTATAAACTCCAGCACCCAGGAAGCAGAAGTCAGAGCACTGCAAATTAGAGGTAAGCCTAGGCTACACAATTAATCCCAGAAAACCTAGACTATACAGGGAGCCTGTCTCAAAAGAGAAGACCCACATGGTAGCATCAGTGAATGAACTTCTGAAGGCTGCTCTCTGACCTCTACACAAGAAGTGTGCATGTGTACCCCAATCCCAAGCAAAAAATTAATGGGGAGCTGGAGCAATGGTCAGGAAACTTAATGTTCTTGCAGAAGACCCAGGTTTGGTTCCCAACACTCACAAGGTGGCTTACAACCATTTCTAACTTCAGTTCCAAGGGATCTAAGACCCTGTTTTGACCTCCAAGGGCACCAGGCACACATGTGGTACACACACATACATGGAAGCAAAAATATACACACACAAAAAAATAAATCTTTTAAAAATCCAAAACATTGCTGGGCACTAGTGGCCTACTCCTTTAATTCCAGCATCAAAGATGAGAGTTCCAGGTAAGTCAGAGCTATTACACAGAGAAAACCTATCTTGAGAAAAACAAACATATCCAAAACACTAAGTAAATGTAAAAAAAATAATAAGCACATTAATTTTATGCTAGTCATCTTAAGTTTTACTTGTTAGAAAGATGAATTAAGCTTAAAAAGGATTAAGTGTCCAACTAATTTCACAAGGTTGATAAGAAAACAAGAGTACTTCTTCAATGCACAAAAATGGAGACATTTAAGCCATTAGCTTTATTCACAGTTACCATTATTTGTCTCTGTGTGTTTATAAATGTATGCACACATGTTGGGTCCAGAAGATGGCATTGGATCCCTTTGAGCTGGACTTACCCACATTTGTGTATCACCCAACAGGGGTGCTAGGATCCTAACTCTAGTCCTTGTGACAGAGGGAATGGCAAGCATTCTTAATCACTTCATCTCTCTGGTCCCACATTCATTTATTCTTATTTGTGTATGCATGTATGCAGAGAAACCAGAACGACTTTCACAAGTTTATCTCCTTCCATCATAGGAGTCTCAGGGCTTGAACTCAAATTGTCAGGGCTGGTCGCAAGTACCTTTACCAACTAAGCCATCTTGATGGCTCAAAAATTTTGTTTTTCTTTTCTTTTCTAACTAGCCCTTTTAAGAGAGGATATCCAACAAAAACAGAATTAGAAGAGTTCTTTGTGTAGATCAGTTTAATTCTCAGGGGTAAGACAACTAGAACCTTAAAATATGTACCCAATTAATGAATATGGGATTTCAGCAAACTTCACAATAACAAAACACACAAAAAAGTCTTCTTCCAGGAGGGGTGGTACACAACTTTAATAATCCCAGCACTCAGGCAGGTGAATCTCTGCAAGTTTAAGGTCAGCTAAGGCTACATAATGAGTTCTAAGATAGCCAGGACTATATATTGAGTTTGTCTCAGAAAAACAAAAACAGTAAAAAAAAGTCTTATTAGTACTACTACATGTATGTATGTATGTTAGTTACAGGTAATTCTTTCTGGTAACAGGGATATACCATGTTCTAAACAAACATTTTACCCTCAGTACTAGAGTTCAAAGCCAGGGCTTTGCCAGTCCCACACAAATGCTCTGCCACTACAGCACCAAACTAAAAACAAAACAAAAAAACCAAAAACAAAGATTTGGACTTGATTATTATCTACTTAACTGAGACCTTGTGCTCAATCCCACCACAGTGTATGCTGTGTGTTCATGTGAAGGAACATAGTAACAAAACTTTACATAGTTGCACATGCCTCTAATCTCAGTACTGAAGAGACTGAGGAAATAGGATTACATTGGAGAGTTGCCTAAACTACATCAAAAGGACCCTATCTCTAAAAGACAAACACAAACAAAATGTAAAAGACAGAGACAGTTACAGTCTGACCACAGGAGGTGGGAAGAACATCATGGTAAGTCTTCAGATGTTGTATGCAGGACTGGCCCTTAGGTACAACAGCAGTTCGTGGGTATGAAGGCATCATACGCCTTTAATCCAGCACTCAGGAGGCAAGACAGGTGGCTCTCTGT
Source organism: Mesocricetus auratus (assembly GCF_017639785.1). Lineage (NCBI taxonomy): Eukaryota > Metazoa > Chordata > Mammalia > Rodentia > Cricetidae > Mesocricetus > Mesocricetus auratus. The sequence goes on along the minus strand of NW_024429194.1, from coordinate 83,508,786 downwards.
GAGTTGGGAGGCCAGCCTGGTCTACACAGGGAGTTCCAGGCCAACTAGAGCAACATAGTATGAACCTGCCTCAAAAGAATAAAATGGCGGCCTTAATAAAGGCAAACAAAAAACAAAACAAACAAAAACAAAACCCCAAAAATCAACCAAAACCTCAAAATATTAAAAGAAAACAGTAGAATATAAAGAATAATCAAGTAACAAGGACCCAAACTTAAAAAAAAAATGGTACAAAGAGCTGGGGATGGTGCCAAAGCCAAAATCCCCCAGCATTCAGAGGCTGGAAGAGGAAGGCTGGAAAGGCCAGACTCGCTGCACAATGGAAGTTCTGAGCTAGCTCTACTACATACAGAGACCAACACTTCCCCCATCCAAGCCCCATCCTCCAACGCCAAAAAGTCAAGCTGCCAATACGGAACAACAATGTTAAACCCATCCTAAAATAAAACTCGAGTCATCTTCTAAATCAAGTGCAAATGCGCATCAGCACGTGACTTAACTGTCGGCATTACCTAACTATGACAGTGACAACAGTGACAAGCCACCCAAGGTATGAAGCAGTCTGTGTTAAATGTTACTGGTAATTGTCCTAACAGTCCCAAGTTTATGATCACTTGTTCTAACTCTAACTAAACATAAACAATACCAAGCCACTCTGATAATCTTATTCTTGATTACATTTTTAGCGGTGTGAGAGATGGCTCAATGGTTCAGAGCTCTTGTAAAAACTCAGGTGTCATTCTCAGCACCACAAGGTGACTCACATCATCTGCAACTCCAGTTCCAGGGAATCTGACATTCTCTCTTCTGGCTTCTACCGGCACTAGACACACACATGGTGCACACACATAGATGCAGACAAAACTTTCAAACATTGAAAAAAAATAATTAAATTTCTGACAAGAACAGGAGGGGGCATGCCAAGGAACACATGGGAGTTAGAGGGCAACCTATGGAAGTGGTTCTCTCCTTCCACCACAGGTATCAACCTCAGGTCAAATCAACTAGGCTTGGTATGAGTCCCTTTGCCTGTTAAGCCAGTATGCTGCCACCAATAGCAATTTTTTGAAGACCTAAAATGCAGGGACTATATTCTTAGTTTAACAAGTGTTTGACCTAAGACCACTACTTATGAAAGGTATTACATTATGTCAAAAGTTATGAATTGCCAGGACTTTGTTTTTTCAAGACAGATGTTCTCTGTGTAGCCTGTCCTGGACCTCGCTCTATATACCAGACTGATCTCAAACTCAGAGAGATAGATCCCTCTGTCTCCTGAGAGCTGTGGGACTAAAGGTGTGCCCAAACCACTGTCTTGGTTTTTGTTTTTGTTTAGACAAAGCTTCAGGGTAGCCCTGTCTGTTCTGTAACTCCTTCTGTAGACCAGGCTGGCCACAAACTCAGATCCGTCTGCCTCTGCCTCTGCCTCCAAGTGCTGGGATTAAAGACGTGCGCCACCACCACCCGGCCTCTCTCATCTTTTTAAAAGCCGCTTCTGAGGAGAGAAAGGTCATGGGACATACAGGAAGAGGCTAAGTCAGATCTGTCTATACTGAGGTAATGTGACTGATGCTGAAACACTTTAGACTCTTTGTCATGAGGAAGGGAATAGCTAGACAGCAGGAACCTAACATCTTCAGGATGGTAGCTCAAACCCTTCATGCTCACACTATTTACAGTCACCGCAGTAGAATATTCACACTATTATAAAACTACAGCGAAAAGAACACACTACTCACCATCATTTAGGGCTTCAATGGCAGCCCCCTTCTTTTCATTTGCTTGATCCATCATCTCCTCAGTTATCTAACAGAAAATTGAAGAAGTGAAGTAAGAGAAGGGAGCAATGTGAACTTTCTAGAGGATGACAGTCACTATCTACACATTCATGTGCTCGCCTCTAGTAGTGAAAAACTAGTGATAACCTGTCTTAGACAGGACTTCCAATTGTCTTTCCTCCTCCATGGAACTTTCCATGAAAATTAAATCCAATCTCTACATAAAAAGTGAACTGTAGAAGACATAAGTCTTATGCCTTTCTTCGCATAAAAACTGTGAGCACTTATACTAGTTATGAGAATAAATACCAAGAATAATGCTGGTGCTCTTTTCTGGCCTGCAGGTGTCCATGCAGACAGAATACTGTATACAGAGTAAATATAAATCTTAAAAAATTAAAAAATAAACTAATAAGGCCAACTTAGTAAACACAATGAGTTACAGGACAACGGCAGCTACATAATTAGTAAGACCCTGTCTTGGTGGTGGTGGTAGAGCAGGAGAAGGTGATGGAAATAATTTGCTATGTCTAAGAACAGAAAGGAAAGCTAACTAGAAAATTCAATGGAAGTGACAAGTTACACAATCTGTAAAACAAGAACATACAAACACCAAGCAAGCCAGCTGCGTGGTAGCACACACCTTCATCTCGGCATTTGGAGGTGGAGGCGGAGGCAGAAGACTGCTCAAAACCCAAGGCTACCTTGGTTTACTGAATAAGACATTTATGAGGAAAAACAACTACAAAAAGCAAAGTCAGAGTTCCCAAAAAAAAAAAAAAAAACTGTATAAAACACAAGCCAAGCCTATAAAAGTTTCCAAGGCCACATAAGACCTCCACAAAAAAGAAAAAGTAAAATTACGTCACATAGATAACAATGGCTTTATGTATATATGCAACCCAGGACACACAAGTCAAAGAAACTATGGTATTTGTCTCACTGAGTCTGAAATATTTTACTTAACAGGATTTCCAGATGGACCTATTTTCCAACAAACAGTATAATTTCATTCTTCTTTATGGTTTAGTAAAACTCCACTGTGTATACACACATTTCCTTCGGGTTGAATGAACACCATAGGCCCATTTATTTGCATGCTTAGACCAGTTAATTAGCTGAGAAGTACTAGGAAGTATGGCCATGTTGGAATAGATGTGTTCTTGTTGGAGGTGTGTTGCTGGGGGTGAGTTTTGAAGTTTCAAAAGCCCAAACCAGGTCCAGTGCCTCTATCCCTGCTGCCTATGGCTCAGAATGTAAAGTTTTCAGCTACTACTCCAGCAGCCTGTCCCTGCCATGTGATAATGAACCCCTGAAACTGTAAGCAAGTCCCCAATTAAATGCTTTCTCTCTTAAGAGTTGCTTTGGCCATGGTGTCTTTTCACAGCAATAGAAGAACCCACTTACCTGTTGAGAAGCAACTGGCCAAGTCCCTAACTTGGTCTATTGTGAACAGGACTGCACTAGGCATAGATATCGGAGTGTGCCTATGGCATGCTGACCTTGTTACAAGTCTGTATTCAAGAGGGAAATGGGATAGGACAGAATACCTATGGTCAAACAATCTATTTCAATCTGTCTTTATGAAATGAAAAAGGATAATTACTTTGATTTGATCAGTATACACTGTGTATATGTATGTACTGAAATTATCATGCCATGCTTGAAAAATAGTTTTGTGTTAAAGAGAAAGTAAATTTGTTAGATCTATATCATGTTAATTGTATTTATTGAAATATTCTGATCTACTTCTAAGCTATTTATTAAATTCTATGACAAATTATAAAACATGCTTTTAAGAACAAAGTCAGAAACAGTTGAAATAACTAAACAGCAAACCATATGCAATGCCAGGGTAATTTGAGACAATTAGCAAATTTTTAAAAAATAAGCAGTCTTCACTTGAAGAATGCAGAAACATTAAAAAAACAAAACAATCCACAAGAAAGGCTGCAATTCACCCTTTGTAAGCTAATGTCAAACCTAGTACCCTGATACTTTTTTTTTTTTGAAGATAATGCAGAACACCATCTTAACAGAATGGTGTCAGAAGTGGGATTGAATTTCCACACAAAATAACAAAAGATTTAAAGGAATTTTAGAAACAGAAGAACGGAGAGAAGCACAGATTTTGGTAGCATTTTTCTCAGGTGTGCTCTGTTTTGCTAGCCACAAGCCGAGATTCATGTGGCTCGCTTACCGGAGTCTTCCTGACTCGGCATAAACAGAAAAAAAAAAAAAAAAAAACCAGCAAGGTTCTTTTAAGAGACTCTGCTAACGATTGAAAGGTGTGTACGTACAGCTGGAAGTGGCAGCTTTTGCTGGATGTCAGCATGGACTGAGGCGGTAAGCTGCAATCACGCTTACGCCCGCCATCTTGGAAACGACAGTTTAAAACAGCCGCGGTTTTACAGATAAGACACATGGTCAGAAAAACATAAAGATTTACAGTAAAGTCAGACTTGGATGAACAAAACCTCTAAAGGATTACAGTGTGTTTAAAAATATACGTAAGATTGAGAGAAAAAAATAAAGAAGCTGGCTGTGGTGGCGCACGCTGGTAGGAATTGCTCCAGAGGCAGAGGCAGGCAGGTTTCCAAAGAGAAACCCTGTCTCAGAGAAAAATAAATAAAAGTGAAAGAAATAAAGTAATAATAAATAAATAAATAAGCCACGTAAAGATGGAAAATACACAGAGAGTCTGGATACTGCACGCTATTGTGTTTTTCAGTTTTTTGATTACTCAGGAAGGAACTGCTAAAGTACACTTGATTATAAATGCTGCTGAATTAATCCAACTTATATCTTTTAAAAATGCCTTGACTTCAAAATTTAAGTATAAGGATATGTTACTTGGGAAAGGAGATTTTACTTATGTTTCTACAGAAAATGAAAAGCTGAGGATTCCTTCCAGGCTTCTATGGTTTGATGAACCAAGATCCCCGGAAGCAGTGGACCAAGTGTTCCAACAACTGAAACAGCTAAGATGATGCAGCTTTACAGACCACAAAAATAAGGACTTATACAGGTTTCTGAGTTTTGTCATGATCCCCATGGTATAAACAGCGCCCCCTTCCAGCATGAAGCAGTTTGGAATGAGCGACGTCCTAATTCCCATCTTGTTTATAAATCTTTGTTTTCATTTAAATGGGATTGTTTATAATTGGCTAGTGATCACAGCCAATCTTTTTTAATGGTAAAAAAGGGAATGTTATGGGTATTGTTTTTCATTTATTGATACAAATTCAAGGTCAATTTTGTGATGTCTATATTTCTCCTCTTGATTAAGAATTGTGCTTATACTGATCTTTTACAACGTAATGCATAATTGAATACAGATTATAGATAGTTACTTATAATAGTTAGAATTTATAGTTAAGTAAGTTAGGTTTTCTAGATATACAGAAATATATTTGAGATAGATAAACAGTCTTCAAACCTCTCAAAGACCTTCAGAAAATGGCATTTAAAATGGTTTAGGGTTTTTCCTGATAATGAGAAATGTCTGCTCCTGGCAGCACCAATTACGTCTGAGAGGAAGATGGGCATCAAAGAAACTTGTTATGGAGTTTGCTTTCAACATGGCAAGATTAGCCATTTGGGCAAGAAACTGCTCTTGCCTGTACTGCTTGACTGTTGTTGTATAATCTGGACATGCAGGACCCAGAAAAGTGACTACTGAACTCAGTCTTACAGGTTCCTGCTTCATGAAAGAGTCTACGAGACTTTCTGCAGGACACAGAAAAATGACTGACAGATTGCCGATGCAGATGGACAGTTTGAAATTTCCTGCTTTGCTGAGAAATGTTCCAGACACATTGTGGCCTATGGGCTGAAGATGGATGCCCCAACATTACAGAGGAACTTCGGGTGACTGTCCAGGTAGCAAGATGTCTCTACCAATCCTAGTGTTTATATATTATCCTTCTGTGGTCTTTGATGGAGTTGAAGACAGATAGTTATAATTATAGTTTTCCTTAGTTATGATAAAAGATAAGTTACATATAGAACTTTGAACTCACAAGGATGGTATGGATGATATTTTCTTTAAATCTTGCTAAAATATTGTAACTATGTTCTTATTTGATAACCGTTCTGTTATACACAATTTGACTGTGTTAAAGTTAAGACCTTTCTTTTTGTTTAAACAGAAAAGAGGAGGTATTGGGGGAAGTCCTGTGCATTTGTCAATAAAGTACTGTTGAGCCAATAGGAAACCTAGATAGGAGGAACTAGGAGTCCAGGAGGACTCTGGGAAGGAGAAACACAGGAGTTCGAGATGTAACCGCCATGGGGTAGGAAGCCCGGAACTATTCTCCGGTAAGAGAAATACTTAGATTAACAATTATGGGGTAATTACTTAAGTCAGAGCTAGCCAGTAAGAAACAAGCAAGGCCAACAAGCTTCATAATTAATACAGCGTCTTGTGTGTTATTTGGGGACTACAACTCGGCAGAGCCCAGGCGACTGACGGGTGATAAACCAAAGCGGCTAGCAAGGAAAGCTTCTTTTAACAACACCACACACAGAGTATATTATTATATTCAGATGAAGACAATGAGGATGGGTTAGCCAACATAACTTCAAATGAATCTCAAATCTGAAATGCCTACACTGACAAACAGTAAGTAAGAGCTAAACTTTCTTCACACAAGGGAAAAGTCAAGCAGAGATGGAGAGGGGAAAGCACTCCTAAAAATTCATACCTGGGCTGATGAGCTGTCTCAGCAGGCAAAGGTGCTTGCCATCTAGCCAGATATGAGTCTGGACCTCCAGGACCCATATGGTAAAAGGTCTGACCTCCAAGCACACACACACAGAATAAATAAACACTTAATAAACAAATTCCAGCTGAGCATGGGTGGCTCACACCTTTAATCCCAGCACTCGGGAGGCAGAGGCAGGTGGATCTCTGTGAGTTAGTTCAAGGCCAGCCTAGTCTACAGAAACTTCAATAAAGGCTGAGTGAATCAACAAAATACAAAGCTTTAGAGTTGGGCATGATGATACCACTCTTGCAATACTAGCAGTTGGGAGATTGAAGCTATAGGATCATTTTGTTTGAGAACTGTCTGGGCCATGTAAAATGCTCAAATAAATTAATAAGTAAATCAGTGAATGAATAATTAGAAGGAGAGCTTCAGATTTAGGTTGACTGAGTGCATGTACAAAGCCCTGGATTTCATCACCAGCATCCCCAATTGGGCATAGCGACAAGACCTTTATTTAGAGCATTTGGGTAGCTAGGGCGAAAACTTTCAAGTAAGCCTAAGCTAAGAGACCCTGTCCAAACAAACAAAAAGTGAGAAAGGAGAAGCATAAGAAAGGAAAAGGACGGCCGGGCATTGGTGGCACACGCCTTTAATCCCAGCACTTGGAAGGCAGAGGCAGACAGATCTCTGTGAGTTCGAGGCCAGCCCAGTATACAAAGCAAGCTCCAGCACAACCAGGGTTGTTATAAAAACAGTCACACACACACAAAAAAGGCAATTCTAAAGGGTTCAATAGTTAAGGGCACTGGCTGCTTTTCTAGAATACCTCAATTCAAGTCCCAGCAACCACATGGTGGCTCACAATTATCTGTAACTCTAGTTCCAGGATATTAACACCCTCTTCTGGCTTCCCTGGACATCAGACATGTACATGGTACACAGACATATTTGCAGACAAAGCACTCATACACATAAAATTTAAAAAATCATCTTAGAAAAAGACATTTGTAATTGTAGGTATATACTTTAAGGGAACAATTTTACTGACTAATCAAACTGAAGTAAATTTAAAGAAGTAAAACAAAATACAAGATTTCAGAGATTATAATTAAAACCACCATGGGAATTCACAAATATTTTAGATAGTAAGACTGAAAAATGTGTCAAAATGCTGTAAGTCAAAGACTTATTATGCAATTCTTGCGAGTCGTGTTATAAAATAATCCCAAAACTGAGGAACTTTACTTTCCTAAAATAAGTCATCAAATTTACCTCTGCATTTTCATCTCCCATTTCTTGAGGGGCACCAGTGTCTGGCTCAATTACACCATCATTGTCAATTTCTGCAAAAGTTAAAAACATGAAATTAAAACCTAAATAAAAAGTGTGATATAGCCACTACTTACTTGAAACTATTAAAATCAGATGAACTTGCCTAGTGTGTTGGACATTGTAGATATTATAAACACCTCAGAAAGACAATGAACTAGTTGCTACTATAACATGAGCTAGTTTAACTTGAACTCTAAATCTTTACAAAATACTTGCCTGTTAAAAATAATTACTAGTAACTATTAGTAGGTAAGCCTACTACTTAGGGGTATGCTGGAGAGATGGCTCTGTGGTTAAGAGCACTGGCCTTCTTCCAGAGGTCCCAGCACCCATGTGATGACTCACAACCATCCATTTACTCCAATTCCAGGGGATTTGATGTCTTCTGGCTTCTGAGAGCCAACAGGTATACATATGGTATAGAGACCCATATGCAGACACCTGTACACAAATGAAAACTTAAAAAAAAAAGCGAGAGAGACTACTACTTGGGCCAAATCAGATAGTTATTGTAGTAATGTGCACAGGGTATTACATAAAAACACACCACTGATTTAGTCAGTCTCCAAAATTCACTTGGGAAAGACTTTGGGCCGGAGAGATGACTCAGCAGGTCTTACTCCAAAGCCTGAACCTGAGTTCCTCCCCTAGAAATTCACTCGGTGAAAGAGAAAAATAACTCCCATGAATTGCCATCTTGGGGGAGGGGGCTGGAGAGCTGGCTCAGCAGTTAAGAGCATTGGCCTTCTTCCAGAGGTCCTGAGTTCAATTCCCAGCATCCACATGGTGGCTCACAATGAGATTTGGTGCCCTCTTCTGACCAGCTGCCATACATGCAGACAGAACACTGTATATATACATAATAAATAAAATCTTAGAAAAAAAAGTTGTTCTCTGACCTCCACAAAACCTTCCCCGTTAGCAAATTAGTAAGCTTCTCAAATTTTTTCCAAAGATGTACTACAATGCTTTTAAAGACATTTATGCAGACAATACAAGTTATAGAGAATAAATGGACCTAACAACAAAATACTATTTCATTTTAATAAAACTAACTTTAAAATCAGGTATAGACAAATTCTGTAAAACACAGGAAAAAGTCTGTAGGTCAATATTATAACCAAACTAGTAAATAAAACCAGCTACCTGACACCGAGGCAAGACTGCCTTAAAGTCCAGGTCACCTGTGATATACAGTTCCAGATCATCCTGGGCTACAAGCCGAGATGCAGCATCAAAAACGAACTGCTAAACAAAGACACCACTACAGGACTGAGTCACCGACGTTATCTGACATGTTAGCAAGCGCTCACCTAGATCACTCTCCTCACTTGATGGTTCTTCTGTCTTTATGTTTTCCTCTGTCTTGTCATCTCTTTTTTCTTCCTAGCAGAGGAAAATTAAATGGTGCTGTCAGAACTTAAAAACATAACGTTTTATGTGTTTGTGCACACATATAAAACATATACACATATAAACTTATACCTTATTCAAATATACTATATATTTCAGTTAAGTATCCTTTTTTTTCTCATTTCTAATTAACTATATAGGTCTGGTACCCTATCCACATCTTTAAGATAAGGCATTTTAGAATTTAAACTGCCTTTAAAAAGCAAATACAATTCACATATTACACACCAGGCAGCACACTTTCACAGGTACTGTACGCTATGACTCTCCATAATCTAATATCACGGCTGTACCTGGTAACTCCAGTCTATAACGATAGCTTTAGGGCATAGCTGAGGATCAGGAGTTTATGAGGCCAGCTTACATTGCATTACACTCTGCCTCAGAAAACAACATGAAAAATATTAATATTTCATGCAAAATAAACCACACTATTTGTGACTAATGGTAAAAAGACTAAAACAGAGAAGACAGTAGGACCATTTGAGAACAGGAGTTTGAGGTCAGTCTGGGAAACATTAAGACTGTATGCAAAAGGGAGCACATCTTCAAATTGTGGGTTTTGGGTTTTTTTATTTGTTTGGTTGGTTTTGGTTTTTCAAGACAGGGTTTCTCTGTGAAACTAGCTTTTGCAGACCAGGTTGGTCTAGAACTCACAGAAATCCGCCTGCCTCTGCCTTCTAAGTGCTAGGATTAATTAAAGGCATACAACACCACCACCCAGCAAAATTTATGTTCTTTTTTTTTTTGTTGTTGTTGTTGGTTTTTTTTTTTTTTTTTGAGACAGGGTTTCTCTGTGGTTTTGCAGGCTGTCCTGGAACTCACTCTGTAGACCAGGCTGTCCTCGAACTCACAGAGATCCGCCTGCCTCTGCCTCCCGAGTGCTGGAATTAAAGGCGTGCGCCACCAACACCCGGCTTTTTGTTGTTTTTTTGTGGCTTTGGAGGCTGGTCTGGAACTAGCTCTTTGTAGACCAGGCTGGTCTCAAACTCACAGAGATCTGAAATTGGGGGGTTGTTGTTGTTATTGTTGTGGGGTTTTTTTATTTTTTGAGACAGGTTTCTCTGTGTAGCCCTGGTTATCCTGAACTTTCTCTGTAGACCAGGCTGGCCTTGAACTCAAGAGATCTGCCTGCCTCTGCCTCCTGAGTGCTGGGATTGTGTATTTTAATGCCAAATATATCCTGAACAATTCAGTTTTCAAGGGTTGCTAAACTGAAAAGAAAGCATCTGTAGAATTGTAACACACGAAGAAATTAAAAGGAATTGAAAAGAGAACATAATGGAAAGCACATTGCCTTCCCACCCTCCTGCACCGTATCTACTCTGATACAAGAGGACAAAAGATAAATTGGCACTGCCTTCTCCTTTACTGAGGCTATATATATTTGAGAAAATATCACTACCAGCTAACCTGTATCTACGTATCCAACTGTCAGTAAACTGTACTTTTCTTTGTTCCTTCCCTCTTTCAATCTTACAAAAATCAAAGTTAGGTCAGGAATAGTGGCATATACCTTTAATATCTAATCCCAGCCTGATCTACAAAATTTCCAGGTCTGCCCAGGATACATAGCATGATTGTCTCCCTCCCCCCCCCAAAAGAAGGCAAAATGGCTCAGCAGGTAAGATATCTACTATAATTCTAAAATATTTGTTGAATAACAAATGTACAAATTGTTATGTTAGCATACAGTTCTATCATTGGAATTTTTGTTTTTTGAGATAGTATGTTGATTTGAATTAAGAGTGGCTCCCAGCCGGGCATTGGTGGCACACGCCTTTAATCCCAGCACTCGGGAGGCAGAGGCAGGCGGATCTCTGTGAGTTCGAGGACAGCCTGGTCTACAGAGCTAGTTCCAGGACGGCCTCCAAACAATACAGAGAAACCCTGTCTCGAAAAAACAAAAACAAAAAAGAGTAGCTCCCATAGGCTCATATTTGGATGCTTAGTCATCAGTGAGTAGCACTATCTGAAAGTCCTTGTTGGAAGAAGTATATCACTGGAGTGTGGGAGGCTTTGAGGTTTCAAAAGCCTAAGCCCAGTGTCTCCTTCTGTCTGCAGAGCAGGATGTAGGCCTCAGCTACTGCTTCTGTGCCTTGCCTACAGCCAAGCTTCCTGCCATGATAATAACAGGCCTCTGAAACTGTAAGCAAGCCCTCAATTAAATGCTTTCCTTTATAAGAGTTGCCTTGGTATTGCTATTTCTTCACAGCAACAGAATAGTGACTAAGGTAGCCTCCAAATACAGCCCACATTGGTGTCAAACTTACAATTATCCTGCTTTAACCCCACAAATGCTGAGATAATAGGTGCACACCACTACACCCAATTTGGGTTACAATTCCAATCCAGGGCACACAGATATAGAGGGTGGTATATGTACATTTATATTCATGTGTGCGCAGATTACATTAACATAGAGGCCAAAAGATGTTGGGTGTCTTTATTAGTAACTCTCCACTTTATTTGTGAAACAGGGTCACTCAACTAAATGTTTCTTTCACCTTTTCATATATATACACATATACAGAAACCTTTTCATGTCTAGTGTTTGTATGTGCAATCTGTCTGTGGTATCTTGAATGAGAATGGGTCCTGGGATCTAATATATTTGAATGCTTGGTACTTATTCAGTGGAACTGTTTGGGAAGGATTAATAGGTTGCTGGAGGAGGTGTATCATTAGCAACTGGCTCTGAGGTTTCAAAAGCCTATGCCATTCCCAATTAGCTTTCTCTGCCTTGTGCTTGTGGATCAAGAGGTCAATTCTCGGTTACTGATCCAGCACCATGCTCCCTGCCATGTTCACGGACTCTAACCCTCTGGAACTACAAGAACTCAATGAACTCTTCTATAAGTTGTCTCAGTCATGGTATCTCTTCACAGCAAGAGAAAAGTAACTGTGACAGTACCCATGATCAAACAAGTGTCAGTGAGCTGCAGAGATTTGCCTGACTACCTACCCATCCCTAAATTTAAAGGAGTAATGCCACTGTCACAAAAAACTTCATCAAACTGATACAAACCGAGGATCATCTGGAAAGAGGAACCCTCAAGTGAAGTACTGCCCAGGTCAGAATGGCCTATAGTTATATCTGTGAAGCACCTTCATATTTAATAATTAATGTAGGAGAGGCTAGACCACTGTGGGCAATACTACTCCCTAGGCAGGTAGGCCTGAACTGTATAAGAAAAGGAGCTAAGCCAGGCGGGGTGGCGCACGCCTTTAAACCCAGCATTTGGGAGGCAGAGGCAGGCAGATCTCTGTGAGTTCAAGACCAGCCTAGTCTACAAGAGCTGGTTCTAGGACAGCCTCCAAAGCCACAGAGAAACCCAGTCTTGAAAAACCAGAAAGAAGAGGGGGGGAGGGGGAACACCTTTAACCCCAAGCAGGCTGTTCTCTGTGAGTCTGAGGTCGGTCTACTATCTATACATAGTTACAGGCCAACCAGAGCTACACAATACGACTTTGTCATATATACATATATAAAGGGGCTGAGTCAGTTAAACAGCATTTTCCCATTCTGTCTTAAACTTCTGCCCTGGTATTTCTTATCTTCCTGGCTTTCATACAATACTAAACACTACACAGCTTTTCCAGCTCAAAGTACCAAATTTGTCCGCAGTCTGATACCCAAACCAACTTGGTCAGATCCACCACAACAACAAACCCATGCTTCTGGCCAACAGAAAGCAAACTAGGACAGAAATTAATGCCACAAGTACAGCCACCACACACAGCTTTACATTGAACTTTAAGAGCATCGGAATTACTAAAAACTATGGGATTTTTAAAGTTTTACATTTTATATTAATATAAGACCTTGGACACAAGAAAGAACGGTCATTGTTTAAAATCATGCTTGTCAAGGTTGACAAGGGGTGAAACGGGAGTTGGCTTTACCTGTGAACTTGACACAAGTGAGAGCCTCACTTGAATTAACCAGACCAGACTGACCTGCAGCCTTATCTGTGAAACATTTTCTTAATTGTTAATTGGTGTAGGAGGGTCCAGCCAACTGTGGGAGGTACCAACTCTAGGTAGGTGGGTTTAGGCTGTTTCTAAGCAATCTACAAAAAGCATCATTCCTCCATAGTGTCTGCTTCAGTTTCCACCTCCAGGTCCCCACCCTGAGCTCCTGTCCTGCTTCCCTTTATGATGGACTGTAACCGATCAGCTGAAATAAACCCTTTCCCCCCAAGTTGTTTCTTGTCATGACATTCACAACAGTAACAGAAAGCCACTATATCCAGATCTTTTTGGGAGGCGGAGGTAGGGGGGTTTAAGACAGGTCTCTGTGTGTAGCCCTGTCTTGGAATTTGCTCTATAGACAAAGCTAGCCTCAAAAATCAAGAGATCTGCCTGCCTCTCTGCCTCCTGAGTGCTGGGATTAAAGGTGTGCACCACCACCACCACCACCACGCACACCCAGGATTTTAAGTATGGGCCGGGCCCTCATGTAAGAAGTACAGCAAGTGTTTTAAAAACTGAGCCATCTTGAGAGATTTTGTTTTTCTTTTCTTGGGGAGGGGGGGAGGTCTCTCTAGTAATCTAGAATGGCCTACAGCTCATCACATAACCCAAGATGACCTAAATTTTCAATCTACTTGCCTGTCTCAAAAATTACAAGCATCTATCATCACACCTGGGTTATAACTTCTATTTTCTTATACAAATCAAGTCTTTAAGACAACTACAAAACTTGGGAAGAAAAAAACTCTCAGTACAGAAGAAATAAAAGCTACTGAAGGATATGCTACGTGCTATTTGGCCCCTCATATCCAAACTTCCACCATGGGCAACCTCCCCTGATCCTGCATGCCATTCTGCTAAGTGTGCTAAAGCAAAACCAGAATCCAATTCTTCATCCTCGACAATCTCTCCTCAGGTAGCAAGGAGGAAGAAATGAGAACGCTCAGAGGTATTTATTTCCTCTTGCTGCTACTAAAGAGACAAGGAAGACAAGTACAGAGTTTGCTATTTACACAGGTGACATTATTCTGAAACAGCTGGCATCCAACTCCAAATCCTCAGTTTTAAATCTGTTTTCAGATTTATCTAAGAGAAACTCTTCAAAGGCAACAAATTTAAAAGATCATACTCCAAGTGGGAACATTAGGAGTAATAAAACTTGTGAACAGCAGTTAAAAACAAAAAACCCACACCTGTTAAAAAATAGTGTCTTATCCCTAAACAAAGTAAAGAAATTTGAACTTACCTTAACATTGTCTTCTGACTTAACTTTATGAGTAGCAGGTGGTACTTTACCTCCCATGCTTAAAATAAGAAAAAAGACATTTGTTTAGAATATTCACCATGAGTTCACTAAAAAGCAACAAACTTATACTTAAAAAAAGGCTTAATGTTTTGATAGCCTTTCAAAGCTTAGAAGAGTACACTCTCAATTAATAGTAATGCTTTGTTACGAGTAAGTCTGTCAACTTCAAATTGTTTTGGGCACACTAATTAATAAAACCTTTCCCCTATCTCTTATGAGCCTAATAAACTATTATAGCTCTCAGTACCCATTCCCAAAGGAAAAACAAAAGGCAGAAATAAGTAAATACACAACAATAAAATCATTTCCACTGGGCGTTGGTGGCACACGCCTTTAATCCCAGCACTTGGGAGGCAGAGGCAGGCGGATCTCTGTGAGTTCCAGACCTGCCTGGTCTATAAGACCTAGTTCCAGGACAGCCTCCAAAGCCACAGAGAAAAAGCAAAAACAACAACAAAAAAATCATTTCCTAAGTCATTAGCTCAGAAACTTAGAGGTATGGCGTGCATGTGTGCGTGGCAATTTTTGAGATTGACATTTGGCAAGAGTACGTCAGGAGCTGAGTGGTAAAGTGACTGCTTAGCATGCCAGGACCACTTGGTTCTTTGCAAAGTCCTGATTCTCAATCAGTCTAGGATAATACAAAAATAATAACATTCAAAGGAGAAAAGACCACAAAAGAGTAAGCTTACATGCTGTGTTTGCTATCGACTTAGTCTAGGATAATACAAAAATAATATCATTCAAAGGAGAAAAGACCACAAAAGAATAAGCTTACATGCTGTGTTTGCTATCGACTCAGGAGTCAATAGCAGAATGCCTAAGTGGGTGATGGGTGAAAACCAGCAGAAACAAAAGCAATTTAAGAATTTAGTGACATGTAAAACTAAAGACCCTTAACTGTCATTTTTAAAGATGTTTATTATACAGTGCTCTGCCTGCATGTCTGCCTGCAGGCCAGAAGAGGGCACCAGACCTCATTACAGATGGTTGTGAGCCACCATGTGGGTGCTGGGAATTGAACTCAGGACCTCTAAAAGAGCAGCCAGTGCTCTTAACCTCTGAGTCATCTCTCCAGCCCCTTGTCATTTCTTTTTTACATCTTTTATTTTTGTTATTATGTGTTGTGTCAAAATGCAAGTGTACAAATGGACTTGAGAAGATGTCAAGGAGTCAGGTTTCTTCCAAGATGGAATCCTAGAATCAACCCAGGTCGTCAGGTTCAGACAGCAAGCAAGCACTTCTGCCTGCTGAGCCATGTTATCCGTCCCCCTTTCTTTCATGACATTTACATTCCTTCCCACTGGTAGAATTTGGATGTAAAGTATATATTGAAGTTGAATTTAGATGAGCATCAGTAACACTAGTTATCAACAATGCATGAAAAATTGTAGTTATTCAATCCTAAACTTTGCTATTACCCATGCAAAATTTCTAAGCTTTGTGGGTATATGGTAACATTTCATTGCATTAAGTCCCCTTTCATATATTATCTTGGCCATCTGAAGACCCAGTTTTATATTGTTCAACTCTCGTCCAGGTTTTCATTACATTGTCTTATTCATGGGCCTTTTAAAAAATATTCTGGCCATGAGCCTGTGTCAGTTGCATATGTTACAAATACCTTTTCTAAATCTGTGGCATGCCTTAATCTCTCTTAATAAACCCAACATGAAACAAGTTCAAATGCAAAGCAGCAAATGGAAATTTTTTTTAAAAAATGGTTTTGCTTTTCCTTAAAAAAAAAAGTTTAGGTGCTTGAGAAAAGGGTCAGTGGATAAGCACGCTTGCAAGGACCCTGGGTTCAGTTCTCAATACTAACATGGCAGCCCACAACTCTGCAATTCTAGTGAAAACATTTGTTTTTATTTTGTGTATAAGTGCTTGTCTGCATGTATGTATGTGCACCAAGTGCATGACTGGTTCCCCTGGAAGCCAGAAGAGGGTGTCAGATCCTTTGGGACTAGAATGACACAGTTGCGAGCAATGACATGGGTACTCAGGAAACTATACCTGGGTACTCAGGAAAGCAATCAATACTCCTAACACCCATTGCATCTCCCCTGCCCCTGGTTTTATTTGTTAAGACAGATTCCAAGTGTGTATGTTGCCATTTTCAACCAAATTTGACATTTCTTTTTAAGGATCACCAATCAAGGAAAAAATGTGGCCAGGTTGGTGGCAGCATACACCTTGAATCCCAGCACTGGGGAGGCAGAGACAGGCAGATCTCTATGAAGTTGAGGTCAGCCTGGTCTACTTCATGCATTCTAAGACAGCCTCCAAAGCTATAGAGAAACCCTGTCTCGAAGAAAAAAAAATGTGTATTTTTTTCTGTTTTAATTACACACACACACCCTTCCATTACTCAGTAAATAATGGTTGCTGTATGACAAAAGATCATAGAGTGATGGGTGGGAGGAGTGGCAAAAGTCTTTAATCCCAGCACTCAGGAAGCAGAGGCAGGCGGATCTCTGTGAGTTCAAGGCCAGCCTGGTCCACAGAATTCGTTCCAGGTTATACACACAGAAACCCTGTCTTAAAAACAAAACAAAACAAAACAGGCCGGGCGGTGGTGGCGCACGCCTTTAATCCCAGCACTTGGGAGGCAGAGGCAGGCGGATCTCTGTGAGTTCAAGGCCAGGCTGGACCGACAGCCTCCAAAACAATACAGAGAAACCCTATCTTGTTTAAAAAAAAAAAAAAAAAAGACCAACAACAACAACAAAAACAGAAAAATTTTTTTTAAAATTGCATGATGCAAAATGTCTTAATTTCCAATTCAGGAAAGCAAAATAATTTAATAAGGAACAAGCATATAAACACCTCAAACATTTCTACATTAAATGTGTTCAAAGGTACACAGTAACTAAACACTGGCTCTTTGAAGTTAAATTTTAATGAAGACACAGTGCTTCTTATGCTGTGTTTTTCCTAAATTCCAAACTGCAGTGTCAGGAATGTAGGGTGACATCCAAACACAGTTACAACAGTTTAACTCTGGGAAGTGAGAGCCCTGCCAAGAAATCTAATTCTCAGAAAAGCTCAGACAAATCCAAATTGAGGGAAATGCTAAAGTATCTGGCTTTTAATACTCAAATTGTCAAAATCATGAAAGCCAAGGTAAAACTGAAAGGTTTAGAATGAAAATGAAGCGGTTGTATTGTAGACTGTCATTATTAGTAGGAAACAAATACTCAATGGGACTGAACATGTTGTAATCAATTTTGAACCAGAAATTGTTTCAAAATAAAAAAAAGCTTAGAGAAACAGAAATTTTTTTCATAAGCTATACCTCATGTTTCTCACATTACAAACTGCAGTTCACTATTCAAATCTGAACCAATTTTACATGTAGATTATTATCAATATTCTCAATGTTCCAAAACTTAGAATAAGCTAGCTTCCTGCAAAAAGTCAACATTTGGACTCTTTAAGCACAGGGCTTTTTGTTGTTGTCTTTAATAATCCATCAGGCAGGATGGGTAAGAACTCTTCCTCAAATATGATCACACAAAGCTTCATTCCTAATTCTCTTGAGAGTTAAAAATCTGCTTTGAGCTATTATTTAAGCATATGTACAAACACGGGGGTGTTACACTCTAAATTGTGTACTGAGGGTAGAAATGCATTCTATCCATGTTCAAATGATTACTCAATGCCATGTTCTGTGAACTGTGCTACATAGTAGAACATGAAGACATATCTAGGGGACTTAATTATCATCAAGTGCAATGATTAAAGTAGGTATAAGACACAAAGATAAAGTAATGGGAGAATGCGGTATCAGACAACGGTACCCTCTCAAAAAAGAGCAGAACAAAAGTATTGCAAAACGTGTTTGTTGAAAAGGACAGTCTACCTGGATTCACGCTATTACTGTGAATTCAGTTAGTTCTATTTCTTTAACTTTTTTTTTTTTGAAGACAGAGTCTCACTAGCCTTCACTGACCTGGAGCTCACTATGTGGACCAAGCTACCCTCAAACTCAGAGATCCACCTGCCTCTACCTGCCAGATGGTGGCATTAAGGATGTGTGTCACTCACATCCAGCATCTAGTTTATCTTTATTTCACTCTAACTTGAAACTACCACTTTTGGGTGGGCGTCTGACACAGTTGGTAGAGTACTTGCCTAGTGTGCTCTAGATTATGTTCCCAGCACTGAAAACTCATTTTTGTATACATGATCATTTTAACTGAGTGTATTATTATTTCTTTCTTTGATGCATTCTTTTTTTTGGGGGGGAGGGAGTTTCTCTGTGGCTTTGGAGGCTGTCCTGGAACTAGCTCTTGTAGACCAGGCCAGTCTAGAAACTCAGAGAGGTGCGCCTGCCTTTGCCTCCTGGGTGCTGGGATTAAAGGCGTGTCCCACCATTGCCCGGCTCTTCTCTGCATTCTTGTCAGTCATTGTAAATTGGGCTAAATACAGAGATTGCTAGATACAGGAATAATCATAGTTACCAGGCAAGGGTGGTGCACACCTTTAATCCCAACACACGGGAGGCAGAGACAAGTGGATCTCTGTGAGTTTGAGGCCAGCCTGGTCTACAGACTGAGTTCCAGGGCAGTCAAAGTTACATAGTGCAACTCTTGTCTCAAAATAAAATAATTCTATTATGTTAATAACATGTTATTAATTATATTGTTATTAACATAGATTAAACCACTTTAGAGTTCTCTTTTTCCATATAGTCAGTGTCCACTCAAATTTAAAATGTTGAAAATAGTACAGTGTAAATGCAGCCATTGTTCACAGACTAAATTTATACAGAGTCTGCTCTAGGACAACCAGGGCTACACAGAAAAAAACCCTGTCGGGGAGGGGCGCCGGGCCGGGCCAGGCAGGGCGCGGGGCTCCGAGCGCAGCGGCCCCGGCCCGTGGCCCCACCATGCCCCAGCTCGGTGGTGGCCGCGGTGGCGGCGCCGGCGGGGGAGGCGGTGGCTCCGGAGCCGGGGCAACCAGCGGAGGGGACGACCTCGGAGCGAACGACGAGCTGATCCCCTTCCAGGACGAAGGGGGCGAAGAGCAAGAGCCAAGCAGCGACAGCGCTTCGGCGCAGCGGGACCTGGATGAGGTCAAGTCGTCCCTGGTCAACGAATCGGAGAATCAGAGCAGCAGCTAGGACTCGGAGGCGGAGAGGCGCCCGCAGCCCGCCCGGGACGCTTTCCAGAAGCCGCGCGACTATTTCGCTGAAGTGAGAAGGCCCCAGGACGGCGCTTTCTTTAAGGGACCTGCGTATCCTGGGTACCCCTTCCTGATGATTCCGGACCTGAGCAGCCCGTACCTCTCCAATGGACCCCTGTCTCCTGGTGGAGCGCGCACCTACCTGCAGATGAAATGGCCCCTCCTCGATGTCCCCTCCAGTGCTACAGTCAAGGACACAAGATCACCGTCTCCAGCACACTTGTCCAACAAAGTTCCTGTTGTTCAGCACCCGCATCACATGCACCCGTTGACACCCCTCATCACCTACAGCAACGACCACTTCTCCCCTGCTTCCCCTCCCACACATCTCTCCCCGGAGATCGATCCAAAGACAGGAATCCCCCGGCCCCCTCATCCATCCGAGCTGTCACCGTATTACCCACTGTCTCCAGGAGCTGTCGGACAAATCCCCCATCCCCTCGGCTGGCTTGTCCCACAGCAAGGACAGCCCATGTACTCGCTCCCTCCTGGTGGTTTCCGGCATCCTTACCCTGCCCTTGCCATGAACGCCTCAATGTCCAGCCTGGTCTCAAGTCGGTTCTCCCCACACATGGTGGCCCCTGCCCATCCTGGCCTGCCCACCTCAGGAATCCCCCACCCTGCCATCGTCTCCCCCATTGTGAAGCAGGAACCAGCACCCCCCAGCCTGAGCCCTGCAGTGAGTGCAAAATCCCCCGTTACGGTGAAAAAGGAGGAGGAGAAGAAGCCTCATGTGAAAAAGCCTCTGAATGCCTTCATGTTGTATATGAAGGAGATGAGGGCCAAGGTGGTGGCCGAGTGCACCCTGAAGGAAAGTGCCGCCATTAACCAAATCCTGGGAAGAAAGTGGCACAACTTGTCTAGAGAAGAACAGGCCAAATACTATGAGCTTGCCCGGAAAGAGCGGCAGCTTCACGCACAGCTCTACCCAACCTGGTCAGCCCGGGACAACTACGGTAAGAAAAAGAAGAGGAAGAGGGAAAAGCAGCTGTCACAGACACAGTCACAGCAGCAGATTCAAGAGGCAGAGGGTGCTCTGGCCTCTAAGAGCAAGAAGCCATGTATTCAGTACCTGCCCCCGGAGAAGCCCTGCGATAGCCCTGCCTCTTCCCATGGCAGCACGCTGGACTCCCCAGCAACTCCCTCCGCAGCCTTGGCCTCTCCAGCTGCCCCTGCAGCCACCCACTCCGAGCAAGCCCAGCCCCTGTCCCTCACCACCAAACCGGAGACCCGAGCCCAGCTGGCTCTCCATTCAGCTGCCTTCCTGTCAGCTAAGGCCGCAGCCAGCAACTCCAGCCAGATGGGCAGCCAGCCCCCACTCCTATCCAGGCCTCTGCCCCTGGGCTCCGTGCCCACTGCCCTGCTGGCCTCTCCCGCTTCCTTCCCAGCCCCTCTCCATGCCCATCAGGCCCTTCCCGTGCTGCAAGCCCAGCCTCTCTCCTTGGTCACCAAGTCTGCCCACTAAGCTGCCCCCTGTTCTATGAAGGCTGTCTCGGGACTCCAAGTAGTAATGGTTCAGACGAGAGGAGGGGGGTGGAAAGGAAACATTATTGGTCAATATTTGACCACTCTGGACTGTTCTGTAAAGTGACTGGTAACCGCAGTGCTTTACAAGTGTAGATGTAACCAGTAGCTGATCTTCAGGCTTTTTTTTAAAAAGAGAAAAAAAAAAGAAAAGAAAAAAAACCAACAAAACCTTCCTCGCCCCCTCCCCCGCCCCGCCCATCTTCACAAGAAAGCACTGAAAAGCAGTGTGTTGCGCTCTCCCCGTGCGCTGTGGTGGGTTTACCTGGGCAGAAGCCGCCTCTCTACCTCTTCTCTTCCTGACTTTCTGCCCTCCTTGTCCTCACCAGCCCCCACCTGCCCTGGCTCCCTGCTGCATCTGCAGCCTTGCCTGGCCCGGAGTTCTAGCCTGGCTCTCCTTCTTCCGGGCCACTCCTGTTCCCTTGCTCAAGTTTTTGTTAATGTGTTCAACACCATCCATGCCCCCTTTGACCTCTGCCCAGCGTAAGGCCATAACCGTGTGTGATGACATCTTGGCCTGGTCGTTCCCACCAGCATCCCCCCCTCTCTCTTTGGGCCCCAATGGGCCAGCCTCCAGCTTGTGGTGGGGAAAGAGGTCCTTCCTCTGAAACGCCCCCCCCACCCCTGCATTTAAAGGGACTCAAGGTGCCTCCAAGAAGTCTATGTTCGTCTTGGTGCCCAGTTGAATTTTCCCGCCTCGCAGTCTCAGAGTGGCAGGCAGGACCCAGTCCTTGATGTCTGGCTCCTGTCACCTCAGTCGTACGTGCTAGTACAATCTGTGGAAGTTGTTAAGACCCTCTGCCCCTCCCCCCATCACCTCACAAGCTTCTGTGTGTATTTCATTTCGTTTTCATGGTTTTTTTGGAGCAATTTAAACTCCCAGTCTATTTTCACAAAAGAAAATAAAATTACAGTTGCAAGACAAAAAAAAAAAAAAAAAAAAAAAAAAGAAAAAAACCCTGTCTTGAAAAAAAAATGTTTTTAACTTTTTTATCGTCCCCTCTTCCTCCCTAGGAGGAATGAGGGAAAACAAAACCTTTGGTATGCCTGTTACACCTAGAATTTTAGTAACAATTTGTTTATTTGGGGACCCTTCCTTTAACAAGATATGAGCGGATCAAAGAAGAGAAATACCTTCAGCTTTAGGTTAACAAGCTGTTTATCAGGGAAAAGCACTAAAACCCAGTCCTCAACTCTTAGTCCTAACGATTGTGTAATGGAAACTCGTGGGTTTCTTGTTTTTGAGAAAGCAAAGATTTAAAAAAAACAAATATCAGAATTGTTGGAGGGTGGGGCTGGAGAGATGGCTCAGAGGTTAAGAGCACTGACTGCTCTTCCAGAGGTCCTGAGTTCAATTCCCAGCAACCACATGGTGGCTCACAACCATCCGTAATGCCATCTGGTGCCCTCTCCTGGCCTGCTGGCATACATAGAGGCAGGATGTTGTATTCATAATAAATGGATAAAAAAAAAAAAAAAAGAATTGTTGGAGGGTATGCACCAGAGCTGAAAGACATGTTACACAGGTACACCACTAGGCCTACAAACTAGGATTTGTTTCCATTGTTTTAATAAAGTTACAATAATAAATTCTTAAGAGTTCTATTCATTTAACAAGTACAAATCCTAGAACAGCTATAAAATTGGCAGAGAGAATAATAGGCTTAACATGAGAAAAATGTCACCACACAAAACAATATTTTAACTTGCTTCCTGAAACTATGCTTGTTCAAATAAATACTCTCATGTTCCAATTCCCCCATGGAAAATTACTTCACCAGTTTATTGCTCATGTCTTAAAGCAGGACCTATTCACCCTTTTGAAATGAAACTTTTAACGTGAGGGTTTTATTCTTTTGGGAGGTAAAGATCGGGACTGACCCTTAATCAGGGTCTTGTGTTTGGCCAGGCTGCCGCAGCCTCAACCTCCAGAGTAACTGGGAACTTAGGAACATGTGGCCCTACTCTTCCCACATAATAATTCCCTGCTAACAAGTTGTTTTTTCTGGAGGTGGGGATGCTGGAAGTAGCACCAAGTCTCCCACTAGTAGGAATTGTTTAAAGTTTCCTTTCCTGGAGAAGAGTTGCAGCCCTGCTTTTGTCAGCTAAGGAGCCTCCCCTCCAATATGTAGATTGCTGTTAGAAAGTAATTATAAAAACAATTTTTCTGCCATTCATCTATACTCTTCTCTCTCTCTTCCCTCCCTCCCCCACACCTCTTTTGAGGCAGGGTTTCTCTTAACAGCCCTGGCTGTCATGAAACTGGCTCTGAAGACCATGGTGATCATGAACTCACAAGAGATCCATCTGCCACTGTGTGCTGGGATGAAAGGCATGTGCTACCACCACTGGGCTCATCTGTACTCCTAAACAGCACTTAGCTATACAGATATTACAAGGGTTGATGCTCATTCAAAATGGACCTGTTCCCTCATAATCAGTAGTGGACCACAACTCTTGTTATTAACCCTTGAAAAAGAAAGAAGCAGCTGGGCATTGGTGGTACATGCCTTTAGTCCCAGCACTCGGGAGGCAGAGGCAGATGGATCTCTGTGAGTTCGAGACCAGCCTGGTCTACAGAGCAAGTTCCAGAACAACCTCCAAAGCCACAGAGAAACCCTATCTTGAAAAACCAAAATCAAAAACAAGAAGAAAGAGAGCAGCATCAGCCCTGCCCTTTAGCAGGGTTTCCATGAAGGTTGGATATATTAGGGCTCACCACTTAAGAGCACTCACTGTTCTTCCAGAGAACCTGAGTTTATTTCCCAGCACCCACATGATGGCTCACAACTGTGACAACAGTCCTGGCTTCACTAGAAGGCATGTGGTGCACTTAATCGAAGTGCAAGCAAAATATATAAAATAAATACATCTTTCTAAAAAAAGTTTCACCATATAAAAATGTCCTCCCTACGTGGGAATTATCAGAGATTTGATGAGGCTGGTTTAGGAAAGCCATTTCCTCCTACTTAAAGGAATAGAATCTGAGTTCCTCCTGTCCCTGGAGAGACACTACATTCTAAATCGCCCAAAACACTATTACATACTGGAGCTGAACAGATGGCTCAGTGATTAAGAGTATTTGCTGCTCTTACAGAAGATCCCAGGCAGCATTCCTAGCACCCACAATAGTGGAGTACAGATATCCACAACTCTACTTCCAAGGGATCCAATGCCCTCCTCTTCCCTCCCTGGGCCTCAGGCATGCATATACTTGCAAAACACTCAGTACACATAAAATAACAAAACATGAAACAGCTGGTGTGTGAGCCTTTAATCCCAATACTTGGCAGAGACAGGTGGATCTCTGTGAATTTGAGGCCAGTCTGTTCTACAAAGCAAGTTCTCAGCAGAACTACATGGTGAGACACTGTCTCAACAAATAATTAAAATTTTAAAAAGAAAAAATTACATATCATTTATTGAGGCCTCCCCTAAAGAGTTAATCCAACTGGGCTTGTCAATCACCTAGTCAGAAAATGGACCTCTCAGAAAAGCTGATTCATCTGAAGATACGCAAAAGAAATAATTAACCTTAAAGTAAAGCCCATAAGTCCTTCCCTCCACACAGCTCCTCTCAGACATCCACAGCTAAGCCTGTTTTGTTTCGGGGTTCTAATTAAAAAGATGTAACTTGACCTTTTCCCCATCTCTTCTTTGAGTATTAACTTAACAAGTTCGACCTGACCCTGAATTCTCACTTTTCCTGAAGACCCTGCCCCATTTTTACAAGTGCTGATAAGCGCCCACTGCTGACCCTAATTCAGAAGGCACGACTTAAATTTCTCTTCATCTCCCTCCTCCCTGGCAGCTAGAGATTTACAGCTCGCCTGCACTGTTCTCTTTTCCCCAAATTCTAATGGTCTCCAAGCTTCCTTCTAGTCCTGCCCTAAAAATCTTTTATCAACGAGCCTAAAACAACGAAAGGGAAAACCAATTCCCGAGTAATGCTGCTTCCCAGCAGCTGGCACAATATCTATTCACGGAATTCCTCGTACGCAGGCCAAATATTCTCCGGCTAGTCCTGCATGCATGCTAGCCTTTGAAAAATCATTTTGCTACAGTGCGAAGTGGCAGCGCTACAACTAAGGCGGGTAAAAATGATTCCCAACACAATTCCATGCAATTAAAATCTCTGTAAAATACAGTACAGATAGTTAAAGTTATTAGAGACTAGGTAAGTTACCACTATTAAGATAGCATTTAAAACGATATATGGGTCAAGGAGACTTAAGCAAGACGCCAGTTTAAAGAAAAATCAACCCCTCTATAAAAGCTTTGTCCGGTTGCGCGCATTATTTCAGTGCTCAAATCCTCACAATCCTCCACATTCATTTCTCCCAAAACACACCCCCCTGGCGACTACACTGTGGCAAACCCAGCTCTACTCTCTGCTTTTCTACCCCTAAATTACCCAAAGCTCCGGATCCCCCGATAACCTCTCAAAGCCACTGGGGAGCGAAGCACGAAGGGGCCTAGGTCCGCGACCCTCCGCCCCACACTAGCTCGGGCCCAGCTCCCGCCTCTTCCCGTCCCCAACGGTCCGCGGGGCCCAGCGCTCACCTCTCCACCCACTCTCTCAGAAAACGCATTTCCTCGGCGTGCAGGACGCTCGGATCCTGCTTGCACATCTTCACGAAGGCCCGAAGCTCGCTCACTTTGCGGGGATCCATGGTTGGGAGGCGGGAGGCTGCAGGCGAGGTGCGGCGGAGGAGGCCCAAGGCCAGGCCCGGGCGCGGCTCAACGTGATCGAGGAGAAGGGGGCGGCTGCCGCGAGGCAGAACAGACTAGAACCTCCCCGGCCGCTGGCTCCTCCCCCACAACGGCCTCGTGACCCCGGTCCTCCGCTCGCTCATTCCTCCTCTGCCTCTGGACTGGGTGCACCGCCTAGAACCTTCTAGAAGTGCAGCTGTCCGTGATAGTGCCTGCTCCTAGACCTGAACATTCTTATTCGCAGTCTTTCCTCTGACCTAGCTCCTGGGATAGATGAAGGACCTTGCGTGTGTGCTTTCAGGCGGGAGGCGGGGAGGCATTCGGAATAGGATAATCTGCGAAGGTGGAAGTTAAGCAGAACGAGGTGCCCTCTGGAGGCTGGGCGGGGAGCCTAGGGGGTCGGCGCGCCAAAACCCAGTCGGGTGACGTCATCGCTCTGCGCCGCTATGGAAAGAAAGCCCCCGAGCGGCGCCTGCCGGAAGGGGAAGGGCAGTTAACTGGTTTCCTGGCGACGCTGCTGTGCTGGCGGCTTCTTGCCCCGCAATTTGTGCTTTCTCTTCCTGACGCGCGTGTGTTGGCCATGCCTTCCCTGCTCTCAACCCCCAAGCTGGTTCCCGTTATAGCAAGACTCCGCTGCCTCTCAGGTTAGAGTCTTTCCAGCCAGTGTCCCCTCCGGCTCTTCCCTTGGAGAAGCCTAGAGCAGCCCGAAGAGTTAGAAGTTGATTCCTGGTTCTGGACACGGGTCGGCTCCTGGGCCCCCACGGATTTTTCTTTTAACCGACTGCTCTGGGAAAGTGGGCTTTAGGTTCTGATATTCTGGGAAGCTGAAATGACTGAAGAGAAGGGAACCCCGAGGGACTGCCTTCTAAGATGCTCGAATTTAGAATTTTTACCTTTTACCATCACACTGACTAATGTGCTCCATATCCAGTGACGTTTGTTTCCGCTAAGGCAGCGTAAAATCGGGTTTTCAAAGGTTTCATAGGAGAGCTAGCTCAAAAGATAGAAAAAACGCTGAGAAACAAATGTTTTGTGCAGTTCAGTTTACAAAGTACTGGAGGTAAGGGGAACGTTCCTAAAAGTTATATGAGCAGAAAAGCTAATGTAGCGCGGAGAATGTCAATCTTCCGTGTACTGTATGGTGAGCAATTAATCTGATTAACGTAAAATCTTAAACTGAAAAAATGAGTCATCCATCTTGCAAGGATATCTGATACTGGATTATATTTCAGATGAGGTGTGCAAAATGTTAACCAGAAAATAGGGTATTTGACATCAAAAGTTGTCTTGGCATTTGTGTGTAATACTTGGGTTCGCGGAAATAAATTTTTTATATCCGCTTTCTATTTAAATTGTCCATTGCACA
Source organism: Mesocricetus auratus (assembly GCF_017639785.1). NCBI lineage: Eukaryota > Metazoa > Chordata > Mammalia > Rodentia > Cricetidae > Mesocricetus > Mesocricetus auratus. The sequence goes on along the minus strand of NW_024429194.1, from coordinate 83,481,480 downwards.
GAGCTTGTTCTGTAATCCTAGTAGTTGTGCCTTTGATGGGAATTAATGAAAATAAATGTGATTGATAAATTATAATCACAGAGACCTGTGACAAGACTAGAACTAGCTTTTTGCTCCTAATCTTTAACGTTCTTGAAGCTTCGTGTAAATCCTGATTTGATCCAGGGTTAGGACTAGATACTGGACTAAATTACATAAAAATCTTATGAATTTATTGTAGTTGTGTCTAAGGAAAGTAAGTCCAGCATCTTATTATATTACCACTAAATGTTTTTTAACTCAATGAAGGAGTGATGTTGACCAAGGAACTGAAACACAATTAAGGATGATGTGTGTTACATGATTATGTCTAGTCTTAATTCTGCTAGCTAGAGTCCTTTTGCAGCTTCTCATTTTGTGAGCCAAAAAGTGCAGTTTCCTCCAGCTGCTTTTGAGTTAGTAGTTATTGTGGCTGTATCTCTACTTCCCCACTGTTGCTCACAGTCTAGAAAAGGGAGAAAGACAAGCAACAAATGACACTGTGTCTGAGTGATTATAGTCTTGACCCAGGGATTTGGGAACTTGGGAAAGATAGAAGTGCATTTGATTGTGAGTATTGTGTTACCCATGGTTTGACTTTCTTGTGACTAGGACTTGGAATATCTGTGGTGTTGGTTTCTCTTTTTTAAAATTTATTAATTCTTTGAGACTTCCATACAATGTCTTTTAATCATTCACCCCTCCTCCCAGAACCTTCCTCCCCAGCTGCATGTGTTTGTCCTTTAGAAAGGCTGTAGAGCAGTGGTTTTCAACCTTCCTAAGCCTCGACCCCCTTAATGCAGTTCCTCATGTGGTGAGCCCCTACCATACAATTACTTTTGTTGTTATTTCATAACTATAATTTTGCTCTTATGAATCGTAATATAAATATCTAATCTGATATGGGGCCCCTGGGAAAGAGTCCCTCAACCCCCAAAGGGGTCATGACCCATAGGTTGAGAACAAGTGTTTTATATTAAAGACTATTGGCTGCCATAAGAAGTGTTGTGCATTCTTTTTATCCCCGCCCTAAGGAAGCAGAGGCAGGTGGATCTCTGAGTTTGAGGCCAGCCTGGTCTACATAGTGAGTTCCAGGACAGCCAGAGATACATAATTGAGACCCTGTCTCAAAAAGAGAGGGGAGGGGGAGGGTGAGAGAGAAAGGGAGAAACTTTCTCACCTGAGGAAGGCATGCATATCTGAAGTGAGAGTAGTTTTTTTGTTTTATTTTTTGGTTGGTTGATTGTAGGTGATGGGGATTGAACCTGGAGCTTGACCAAAAATAAGCACAGACTCTACCACTGAGTTATTGAGTTATACCCCCCAACCCTGCAAATGTTGCTAATTTAAGGTCCACTTAGTTGATTTATTAGATGGAATATGGTTACACATTCCTGTAATTCCAACACAAAAATTGTGTGTGTGTGTGTGTACATATATAGTAGTTAATATACTTGTTTCTGGCTTTCAGTTTAGTATTTTAACAAAGGAGATAGGTTTTAGTGTTCGCTGGATGATTTGTTTGCACCCTTTAATACAGTAATTTACAAGAATTTGGAACTAGCATTTGATAATGCCTGGAATTTACTATTATTACATTTCTCAAATACAAAAGAAAAAAGGATACATTATATATATATATATATATAATATAGCGAATAAATGTTATAAAGGAAGAATTTAATGACAAGTAGTGTAAGCACAAGTCATGCAGCAAATTGTTTAATATAGCGAATAAATGTTATAAAGGAAGAATTTAATGACAAGTAGTGTAAGCACAAGTCATGCAGCAAATTGTTTTCAGTGCTTAATAAAGTCAAACATCTCCCTTGTAGCATATCCAAAACTTAGCCCCTGCTCTCCTGTCTCACTTAAGTTCCATTCTTCTGTTTTCTGTGTTCCAGAAACTGTTGATCTCAGCTCCTGTCACGCCCTGTCAGCATATCCTGTTCACTGTACCTTTTCAGTATATCCTAATGTTAACCACTCACTCACACACACACACACACACACACACACACACACACACACCATTGCCACCACCTTGAACCACACTGTTACAATCTCTTAAATGCATTGTGGCAATATTTTAATTTCCCTTTTTCTACCCTTGCTTGCTTGAGCCTTCTGGCAATAACAAAGGAGTCCAATCACATTTGAATATGTGATTCCTCTCCTCAACACCTCCTATGACTTAGTTTCTCTCCCATGTAATGGTTAACATGTGTGGGATGACCAAGCAGTTCTGAAGAATATGCTTATTTTCGGTGTTTTGGCTTCATCCATTTGCTACCCTTAATCTGCAGCACTGATCTGAGTGCTCCTCAAACTCCTCTCATGCACTACATCAGGAATGTTGCACCTTGCCAGTCCAAATGTCTGGAATTGTCTCGCCACATATCCACATGGAAAAACTATAATCCTCAACTCCAGGATTTCTTTGCTCTATCTCTTTAATCAAGCAACTAAAGAAGCTAGCAGATCCTGCTTTACTTGTTATCTATCTCCACTTTGTCGACTCGGTGACTTTTGTTTGCTTAGTACTGTTTGTACCTCACAGACCTAACCCTGCACAGCAAGTAGTAGACCCTCAATAGTAATGTTCAATGAATAGAACGTTGAGAAGCAGCATCATGAAGATGAAAACATTACAGAAAACTAAGACTTCACAGTGTTGAAGTAAAAGTTCATTTATTTTTTAAAAAGGCAAGCTTAATAGAGTTGTTTGTTTGGTTTGGTTTTTACGAGACAGGGTTTCTCTGTATTATTTTGGAGGCTATCGGTCCTGCCCGGCCTCGAACTCACAGAGATTTAATAGAGTATTTAAGTTCAAACCATTTGTTTGGTGTCTGATGTGTTTGTAACTCACCATTTTTTCTACCAACATGATCCTTAAGTGAAATGGCTCTAAGTATTTTACAGATCCTGCATCCAGATAAGAGAAAGCTAAAGTTTCCTATCTGGAGAGAGTGACTGATATTCTGCAGCTCATGATAGTCAGGTTGTTCCAAGGAATCTGGGGTAATACTCAACTTTTTTAATTGTAGTATAATACACATTAAATTTAGCTTACCATATTAGACATTTTTAATGTGCAGTTCGTTGCTATTAGTGTATTCGCACTGTTGAGAAGTGGGGTTCCAGAATGTTTTTGTTTTGCAGGTCTGAAGCTTCGTACCTACAAAACACCCTTTTTTCCACTTCCTGTCTCAATTAGACTGCTCTAGATACTGTATTAACATTATTCAGTGTCTATGAGTAACTGGCTTATTTCACTTGCCATCTTAAGATTTTAGTTTCCAAAATCTCATCTATGTTGTAGCAAATGACAAGATTTTTCAGTTGAAACTGCCCTCATTGTGCATGCATACATGCTGTCATGAGCATGCATATACTCACAAGTGTGACTATTCATCAGGTTTTGCTAATATCTTGGGCTCTTGATGAGCATTTGGTTGACTCTATCTCTTAGATACTATGAATATAACTGCTGTGAACATCTTTGTGCAAATATGTCTTGTTATTTCAAACTCAAAATACATGTTATAGCCTGAGCCTGTGTTTCTTAGTAGATTTTTTTATCTCCTAATGCTATGCACATTTACCAGGAATTTGTGATGGTATTAATTAAAGGAATTAAATAGCTTATAAACTCCACTGGAAAAAAATTCTATGCTCAAACAGCTCAAAAGCAAAATGTAAAAACAAAAAAACAAAACAAAAAAAAACTTTGCAGTTTTCCATAGGTTTAAAATCATTGTTACCACATTTTTTTTTTTTTTTTTTTTTTTTTTTTTTTTTGGTTTTTCAAGACAGGGTTTCTCTGTGGCTTTGGAGGCTGTCCTGGAATTAGCTCTTGTAGACCAGGCTGGTCTCGAACTCACAGAGCTCCGCCTGCCTCTGCCTTCCAAGTGCTGGGATTAAAGGTGTGCACCACCACCGCAGGGCCAAATTTATCTTTTTCTGACATAAGTTTTCACACTGACCAAATGTCCACAATCCTGTTTTTTTTTTTTTTTAATTAAACCAGGTATGATAGTACGCACACCTTCAATCTCAGCAACTGGGAGGCAAAGATAGGCAGACCTCTGAGTTTGAGGCCATCCTTGTTTCCGTAGCAAGCTCCAGGCCAGCCTGAACTACATAGTTGAGACCTTGTCTCAAAAACAAAATGAACACACATACACCCAGGGAGGCAGGGGGAAAACTACCTACTCTTACATAATATTAATAAATATCTATAAAAAACTGATTAACCAAAACACACAAAAGAGTGATGTTCAAATGTTATATGATCATAATGTGTTTAAAAAGTCAATTAGCAATTTCTTTTGTTTGACTTCTTCTGCCCCTCTTTATGCTTCTTCTTTTTTCTCCTGCCACCTTCTTTGAATCCTGCTGAGAAAATGGAAGGATCCTTCTTACTGGTGACCCAAGGTGTACCTTGTACATTGTTCAAAAGAGTATATTGAGATATATCTGGGGGACTGTAGGGATTTGGTGAGTAATTGTTGAATGCCTGTCTTCTCCAATTAGGCTTTTCTGCAAAGCCCTCTTCATCTGCCACACTATTTACAAAAAAGGATTTCAACTCACCGTCATCTTCAACTTCTCTTTCTTGACGGTTCTCAAAAGTTTTATTTGTATTGATGTTTCTTCCATTAACAATTTTGCCTGAAGGTGTAATTGGTATGTAACTGCCCATCCCAGAGTCATCAAATGCCAGGGAAGAGAATGAAGTAAGGTCCTCGTGCCCCAGTGAAACGTAAGACGTATATCCTGTGTCATAAGAAGACAGCCTGGCAAACACTGGGTGGTCATAGCCACAGGAGAAAAGGGATCCTGTGCCTTGGCTTCTGCTTCCATTAGAGCTCCTTGAGCTGCTCAGAAGGTCCTCAAGTGAGTCCTCAAAGAAATGAAATGAAAACGGGTCCCTTTCACCAAAAATTTCCTTAAAGACATCATCTGCCTTTTGGAATGTGAACCCATACTCATTTTCATCGTCAAGATGACTTCCACTTCCACCATTTAACCCTTCCTTGCCGTATTTGTCATACATGTTCCGTTTTTCACCGTTTGATAACACTTCGTATGCCTCAGCGACTTCTTTGAATTTTCGCTCTGCTTCCTCTTTGTTTTCTGGATTTTTATCAGGATGCCATTTAAGTGCCACTTTACGGTAAGCTCTTTTAATGTCCTCTGGTGACGCGTATCTCTGCACTCCTAAAACTTCATAGTAGTCCACCATCATTTGACAGAGTATTACAAACAAATACCCTTGACAGTGAGCACTGTGTTTTCCTTGCAGCTCAGGCTCTGTTGCTGCTGCTGGTAGTAGAAGTGACTGCAAATAGGCACATTTTACATTGAAGGTAGTGTTAGTGCTGGGGCCACTACTGAAAGACTTGAGGGTTCTGATTATGTGGCAAGCAGAGGGGTAAGTGTATGTCAGAGATGCATTATGGTGTCATACTCAGGTAGAGATAGGGATTGAATCTTCCAAATGCTGTTTCTCCAGAGTCACTCTGTGCTGAACCACCTCTGCTGTTTCTCTCATATCTTCCTGGAAGCTCTGGGTAGTGCCTCAGTGTGATACGTGCTATTGGCCCCAGCATCCCTCTTATACATTCTCACTTCCAGATTACTGAGCCTTGGTTATTGCACAGTTCTTCTGGGTTTTGTTGGTTGGTTGATTGATTGGTCTGGTCTGTTTGGTTTTTTGCTGGTTTTTATTTGTTCTTTTGTTTGTTTGCTTGTTACTTGTTTGTTTTGAGACAGAGTTGCTCTGTGTAGCCCGGGCTATCCTGGAATTAACTCTCTAGGCCAGGCTAGCCCTGAACTCAAAGATCCTCCTGCCTCTGCCTCCGGAGACTGGGATTAAAGGCGCTTGACAACATGGCCCAGCTTCTATGTTTTGATTTAGAAAATAAAGACTTAGAAAACTTTGTGGGGGGGAGTGTATTTAAGCAGTTGAGGAACTTATTGCAGTCAAAAGACATGCATTCAATAGAAGATACAGGGCTGGAGAGATGGCTCAGAGGTTAAGAGCACTGGTTACTCTTCTGAAAATCCTGAGTTCAATTCCCAGCAACCACTTGGTGGCTCACAACCATCTGTAATGAGATCTGGTGCCTTCTTCTGGCCTGCAGGCATATATGCAGGCAGAACACTGTATATATAATAAATAAATAAATCTTCAATAGAAGATACAAATAAGTAATTTAATTATAATAAAAACTGATGGAAGGTACATCAAATGGATAAACTAGTGTGAGACACACTCTGGGCTGTGGTCTCAAGAAAACTTGCTGGGATCAGTAGCTTACTATCCAAGCTTTCTGAGAGCAGTGAGTCATTTGAGATGATAGTCTGTGCCTACCTAATGTTTATTATAAAACACAGCTAAAAGCCATAGAGCCCATGCTATATACTGTGGCACTGTTTTCCAGAAGGAAAAAGGAAAAGTGTGAATAAAGCTCTTATAAGCTCCTATGCATTCAGTATATAACAGCTACTTTATACCTGGCAGTTTTAGCTTCTGCTGAATGAGACAACTAATTTTCTATTGTAATGGGCTACAAAAAGGGTAAGGTAGTTCATGCCTGTAATTCCAACATAGAAGGCTGAGATAGGAGGACTAAGGAGGGTTCCAGGCAAGCCTAGACTACAGAAGAAGACCCTGTCTCAAAAACTAAATAAGAAGGTTATACAAATTGCATAAAATACTGGCCCACTCAGGGCTGGATGCCTTTAATCTCAGCACCCAGGAGACTGGCAGGTGGAGTTCTGTGTGTTTGAGGACAGTCTGATCTCATGAGTTCCAGAACAGCCAGAGCCATATAAAGAGACCCTGTCTCAAAACAACAACAAAAATGCATGAAACAACTTGAGAAAATGTGGTATATTAAATCATTACCTTTATTTTCTCAAGAACAAACAAGTAGAATGTGGTGGACAGAGCAGAGGACTTTTTCACATTGGTTATTAGAAACTTGGGAGGGGGCTGTACCGCTACCACAGCTCCTCAGCCCAGTGCTGGTATTGGATGCGAGAGCCTGTGACTAAGTGATTAATAAACATACTAAAGGAATATGGATGCATAGATACCAGAATCTGACCAGATAAAACATTTTAAGGAGTTCCTGGAAACCTACAATAAATAAACTTAACAGAAACCTGCTTTTTGAGCTGTGTTAAAGACTTCACAACAGAAGAGTTGAAACCTGAAGAGGTTTCCTGTTGAGAACATCACTACAGAAATATTTAAAATGACACAGAGAATGTCCATGAGATTTCTGGACCATCATTGAGCAGAATGAAGCCAAAGCAGGACTCTTGGGCCAGCCCCGGTAGAGGAGTCCTGAGGCCCAGACTTGCTGAAAGGATTGCCAGCAGCTGTTGCACTGGAAATGAGGGATCTTCTAGGAAGATCTCTTGAAGCACAGCAGGAGTGGTGGTAAGCCATTTGTCGTGACTACCTGATCAATGGAAACTACTGGAGAAGCAAAAACCACTCTTTACCAGAAAGAAAACAGAAGGCCTTACTGTTGAGTGAAAATGGTATGCAGCATTGTTGAGGCCTTAAGATTCAGCAGTGTGGTCACCTTGATTACAAAAATAAACCACTGTTCCTTTCTTTGTGACTGCTAATCTTAAAGGCAAAAGATATGTCCAACCATGTATGGAAAGAAAAAAATTATTACTAAAAGTAAAATAAATGAAAATATCACTGAAAAGCAAAGAAAAGAAAAGAAAGCAGCTTAGGAGGAGATGGCCTTAGAGTTTTGTCTGTTTAGCGGTGCTGGGGATTGATCCAGAGCCTAGCATGTGAAAGTTAAGTGCTGTACCTTGTTATAGCCCAACTCAGACTTCTTTTTTGTTTGCTTGGTTTTGTTTTTTCCAAGACAGGGTTTTTCTATGTGACCCTGGCTGTCCTCGAACTCAGAGATCCACCTGCCTCTGCCTCCCAAGTTCTGGGATTAAAGGCGTGCTGCCAACACCTGGCTCAGCCTCAGACTTGTAATTTTATTCCTTTTCTTCATACCATTGTATTCCTTTCACCCCGTTAGCATGTTCACACTATTCGCCATCCTCTCATGTGTCCTTCCCCTTCTAGAAACTCTAAGGAGCAAACACTGCTGTGCTCTGGAGAAGGTTATTTCTCTGGAAGTTTTTGTTTGTTTGTTTTGTTTTGTTTGTTGTTGTTTGTTTGTTTTTGGTTTTTTGAGACAGGGTTTCTCTGTATTGTTTTGGATGCTGTCCTGGAACTCACTCTGTAGACCAGGCTGGGCTCAAACTCACAGAGATTCACCTGCCTCTGCCTCCCGAGTGCTGGGATTAAATGTGTGCCACCAACACCCAGCTTTTCTGGAAGTTTTAAAACTTGTATTTAGACCCAGCGGTGGTGGCTTGCTGTAATGACGTTCATGAATCACTTTTCACCCCCCCCCCCAGGGGAAGTAACTTGAGTGATTTCTGTTGAGAGCCGGCATCACCTTATGCAATCTCTCGAGAATATCTTTTTTTTTTTTTTTTTTTTTTTTTTTGGTTTTTTTCGAGACAGGGTTTCTCTGTGGCTTTGGAGGCTGTCCTGGAACTCGCTTGGTAGTCCAAGCTGGTCTCGAACTTACAGAGATCCGCCTGCCTCTGCCTCCCAAGTGCTGGGATTAAAGGCGTGCGCCACCAACGCCCGGCTCGAGAATATCTTTTATGAAGGACTCCATGTGTCTCTCCTTGTGATTATACTCATTTAAGATGCTGTGCTTATGAGTCTAGCTCTTTATTGTGTAGTATTGTAATGTTCTGTCTTGTCTCATCTCCACTATTCTTGGTTTTGACTACAAGGGTTAACAGTCTTTACTCTTATGTCTTGCTTAGCATGTGTTCCAGTGGTGTCCTAAATGAAATGGTTAAATTAATGCTAACCGTGCTTGCAATATATGTCAGCTGTGACTAAGCATTTTTTCACACATTATTTTATCAGACTGACATTCCAAGATTAAATGAAATAGCAAGTGCTTGTTTTCTTATAGCTAACATAATCTCAGTAAAATGTTAATTCTGTTTTTCCAAATTGTAAAACATGGCCTCTGGCTACCCCTGAATTCCTTTCTGACTCTTGTTTGCTTTTACTCATTCCTCCTCTTCCTACTCATAGCCCCTTATTCATGTATTCATACTGTGTTGCATGTTTGTAGAAGGCACTTTCTACTGTGGTGGTCTAAAGTCTCTGAGAGTAAAGATCTTTTCTGTGTTTCTTAGGGCCCAATACAGGCTCTGGCATAGAGAAAGAGCCACAGACATAGTGGAAAGAAATGCTAATATGTATTGTGTAAGGATACAAACTGCTAGGAATAGATACAAGTATGCTTGCTGTGAAGATATTCCATTGCATCCTTTGTTTTTGTTTTGTTTTTTTTTTTTTTGCTTCAGGATGCATGTCATGTTTACATCGAAGGTACTCCCTCCAGTCTGTGCCGAAGAAAAAGATTCCAAATCGGTACTTAGGCCAGCCCAGCCCAGTTACACATCCACACCTCCTCAGACCAGGTAAGGCCTTTGACTGTAACAACCACCTCTCTGTTTAGATGGCTAGAATCATACTGAGCATTAAAAATTTTTCCCACTAATTGTGTGTCATGATGATAGACTAATAGTATTGTTCATGTGCCTGAGGGATTGAAGTTTTCATCTTATTTTAATTAAGATGAGTCTATGGAGCTCTGTTATTATATTGACATCCAGTCTAGAACAATAAATACAATAAACAATAATTCAGAATAACCAGTAAGAAGTATATATTTTGCCTTCATGTATACCTGTGTACTGCTTATGTGCCTGTTGCTCTTGGAGGCCAGAAAAGGGCATTGTATCCCGTAGAACTGAAGTTAGAGGTAGTTGTAAGCTGCCATGTTGGTGCTGGGGACTGAACATGAGTCTCTAAAAAAGCAACCAGTGCTTTTAACCACTGGCCATCTCTAGCCTCATATTTCAGGAATTTTTAAACAGAAAATCTAAGTCGTAGTTCCTAGAACTATTTTCTGTTGATCTTTTGTTTCTATTTAAAATGTTAGTGTTCATTTGAAATTTTTGTTTAACAATTACTTCAATGTAGGTTGAACAAAATTTCTGGATGTTTGTCACTGTGATAAGTGTCTGACTCAGTTGATAAAGGTCATGCAAAAGACTGAGGGTTTCTTTTGTTTCTAGAAGTTCTGCTAGAACAGGTGTCATCACAATTGCTCAGATTAAGACCTGAAACTGAGCCGGGCGTTGGTGGCGCATGCCTTTAGTCCCAGCACTCGGGAGGCAGAGGCAGGCAGATCTCTGTGAGTTCGAGGACAGCCTCCAAAACAATACAGAGAAACCCTGTCTCGGGGAAAAAAAAAAAAAGACTTGAAACTGGTGGTGGGGGCAATACACATTTAATTACAGTCCTTGGGAGACAGAGACAGGAGGATCTCTGTGAATTTGAGACCATTCCTGTCTACTGAGTAAGTTCCAGGACAGCTTCCAAACTACAGAGAAACCCTGTCTCAAACCCCCCCAAAAAAGAAAAATATACTTGAAACTGTTTTATGTTTAGGGAAGGCAATAGTGCGTTTATGAATAGCATTCCAGAGATGGGATAGCAGGGTAAAACCAAATGCTTTGTAGAAAATCAGATTTTTGAGAAAAATTACTTATTCCTTCCACCATGGCAAGATAAATGTGTATTTCTGTAAGTTGCTATGAAAGCACAAGTATTAATAATGTAAATTCCCTTTAGAAATATGTTACTCTTTCACTGTTTCCACTCAGTGAATGATACCTGTGTGTCTCTTAGTGAGGACTTCCTTTGGCTGATTCTTCATCAGACTGGAATTCCTGCGGGAAGTTGACTGACACTCAGGAAATGCAGCTCACCACTGAAACACACAAGAAATCAGTTTTTCAAAGCTGTAAGGTAAGCATAATAGTAGTCCAGTTGATATTAAAGACATTTTTACCCTACTGACCCACCTGTAGTTTCTGTTTAAAAGAAGAAGAAAGGATAGAATTGGTGCTTAAATTTACTAGCTTTGAAATGATTGATTTCTTGTGGTGAAATACTTTTATGTGGTAAGCTGCATTTCCCAGGCCTTAAACCTCACAATCATAGGGAGATAAATCACTTCATGTCTAAATTGCTTTGCTCTCTATATTATGTACATAACTTTTTTTACTTTTGCCTTTGTCACAGATCTAAATATCATTCTGAAAAAAGATTAAAGTAACTTGAAACATGACATCAATATTCAGTCTTGATGCCCATCACATATAACATGAAAATTTCCTTAAGTAAGAGAAAAATAGAAGCCTAGTGGTACACGCCTCTAGTCCCAGCACTCAGGAGGCAGAGGCAGGTGGATCTTTGTGAGTTCAAGGCCTGCCTGCTCTACAATCTCCAGAACAGCAGGGCTACACAGAGAAATCCTGTAGAAAAAACTGAGGGGGGTGGGAGGATACTTTGAATAGTTTTTCGGGAATGAATTCGTACTTTGTATATTCTCTCCTCTAATTCACAGTTTACATGTGGGAGTCAGAAAGTTTGCCTCCCCCACAGTAATATGAACGCCTATGCTTGGAAGGGTGTGGCTGCTCGTCAGTATTATGCCAGTACTCAGTCAAAGTATTATGTTAGGAGCAAAGGTCAGTAGCATAGGCACATACAAGCACATGCATGCATGCGTACATACCTGCATACATAAAATAATGAATATCATACAATTTAAAGGGACCATCTGCCATGCCATTAAGCATGCAGATCTTACAGGGAAACAGTATCTAAAGCATGAACCATGTACACTTACCCACACACAGACATCCACACATTTTTTTTTCTCTGTTTTAACCAGTAGTGATGGCACATACCTTTAATCCTAGCACTTAAGAGGTAGATGGAAGAGGTGCTCTGTGAGTTAGAGGCTAGCCTGGTCTACATAACAAGCTCCAGCACAACCAGAGCTACATAAAAACTTGCATCTAACTGGTCAACTTATTTTTTGTCAGCTGTAATATTGTTCCAAAAGGCCTCACATTTGACATCATTAACAGTAATACCTACAACTTACAAGTTTAGCAGAGTGTGTCAATCCTTTTTTCCTGTTAAATGAGTCCTACACATGACACATAGGATGTAAAAGAGAGCGCTTAGTGACTAATAATCACACTCCTCAGAAAAATACTGTTGTCTCCCCTTAAAGGTTTCTAAGTCAGTTACAAACCCATCTTTCAGGTAGTTTAAGTAAGTTCTCCCCTAAAGAAGAATAGTATTCTTAAAAAGACTTCAATATCTGGGATGTGCTACAGAGATGTTCAGTGGTTAAGAGCACTGGCTGCTCTTGCAGAGATCTGCATTTGATTCTCAGCACCCACATGGTGGCTCACAACTGTTTGAAACTCAAGTCCCAGAGTGTCTGACTCACTCTTCTCAACTCCAAGGGCACCAAGCACACATGTGATACACAGGCATACGTGCAGGCAAAACATCCGAACACATAAAATAGAAATAAATAATGATACACAAGCTTTCATGCAGGCAAAACATTTGAACACATTAATGTTTTTGAAAATCTGAAAAGGCCAGGCATAGTAGCACATGTCTTTAATCCCAGCACTCAGGAGGCAAGTGGATTTCTGTGAGTTCAAGGCCACGCTGGTCTACATAATGAGTTCCAGGACATCTAGAGCTACATAGTGAAACCCTGTCTCAAAATAAAATATCTGGAAAATTAAAGACATTGTCTTGGTGGGATTCTATGTGTTGGTTTTGTTTTTGCTGCTGCTACTGCTGTCTTAATACTGTTTAAAAGATCTAAATGTTAGCCAGGTATAGTAATCTAAGCACTCAGAAGGCAGAAACAGGTGGTTCTCTGTGAGTTCAAGGTCATCTTGGTCTACACAATGAGAACCTGTCTCAAAAAGAAAGTGAAAAAAAGATTAAAATGTTGTGTACAAGAAATGACTAACCAAAAAAACATTTCAAATGTGTTAAAACCAGAGTGAACTTTTGTCAAAGAAAATGTATATGCCAAGACCCCATAGAACTACTTTATCAAATTTCAGCAAGTCACAAGATTCTTAAGGGTTAGAAAGAAAAGTGGAATGGGAAATAATGGCTTTTGCTTTGAGACAGAATCTTCTTTGTAGCCCTCTCTGGTCTGGAACTCATAAATGATTTTCCTATTTCACCTCCCCAAGTGCTAGGACTACAGGTGTCAGGTGTCACCTCAATCTGGTGTTTTGTTTTGTTTATTTTTTACTTTTTTAGATTTATCTTGTTATGTGTATGAATACTTGGCCTGTGTGTGTGTGTGTGTTGTGTGCGCACGCGCACACCACATGCATACCTGCTGTCTATGGAGGTCAGTAGAGGGCATTGGATATCAGATCCCCTGGAATTAGAGTTTTGCTTGTGTTAGGGACCAGACCCAGGACCTTATAAATACTATACATATGTTCTCTACTAAACAACAGTCTTTACACCCTGAATCCAAGAAGTCTGTACACTGAATATGTTCTTTACATTGATAGCTTTGTAGATGGATAGACTATATATAGTTTTCACCTTTATGTCTTAATTCATGTTGACTGTCAGTTTTAGTTTACCTTAATATTTTAACTGCAAGCTGGGGCTGAGTTTTAAAACTTTACTATTTGGTGTTATTTTTATTATTTATTTAAGTGTGTATTACTTTGCCCTAGTATGTCTGTGCACCACATCTGTGCAGTGCCTTCAGGGGCCACAAGAGGGCAACTAATCCCCTGAAACTGGAGTTACAGATGGTTGTAGGTGCTGGCAATCAAAACTACCCCATAGGTCAGTCTTTTTCTCAATTGAAGTTCTCTTTTTAGATGACTGTGACTTCTGTTAACCTGACCCAAAAAAAAACAAAAACAAAAAAACAAACTAACACACCCCTGAATGGTCACTTCTGACTTGCCTTGCTGCTGTTGGATGAGAAAACCAAACACCTGAGACTTCTGTACACATAATTACTTGGAAGTGAGCAGTGGCTATCCATGTCTTTTTTACTCTTCCAAAGTCCTACCTACCATTACATTACCATGACAACAACCTCTCAAGTGTATTTTTGTTTGATTTTGGTTTGGGTTTTATATAGGCCAAATGCCTTTGAATCTGCTCTGCAAATGCTGCTGCCTCTGAGTTCTGAAATTACAAAAGCACACATGCCTGCCATTTTTGAGACAGTATTTCAGTGTGTGGCCCAGATTGACCTCCAAAAGTTTCTCCTTTCTCAACCTCCTAGGAGCTGGTATCACTTGTGTGTTATACACACACCTAGAAAATGTAAATTCTTAATTTTGGTACCAATTAGAAGCTAGTACTTATGTAGTATTTATTGTTGTGTTCTGGTAACTTGTTTTTGGGGGTTTGTTTGGGTTATTTTTTTTGACAACTTTGTGAAGTACATACTATTTATTATTTGTCTTATAGATGAGGAAGCTGGGACTCTTCCCAAGTCACTGAGTGATTTGCTAAAATAGGAACGCAGCACACCAGACTCTTGCCTCTTCTTTTCTTTTCCTTTCATGGTGATGTTGAGACATTGACCATGGGCACCTGGTACCAGGCGTGCTGATAGGAGACAAGTGCTCTGCCGCTGAGCTGCACCCCACCTATATTCTTTGTTTGTTTGTTTGGTTGGTTGGTTGGTTTTTTCAAGACAGGGTTTCTCTGTATTGTTTTTGGGGCTGTCCTGGAGCTCACTTTGTAGACCAGGCTGGCCTCGAACTCACAGAGATCCTCCTGCTTCTGCCTCCCGAGTGCTGGGACTAAAGGGGTGCGCCACCAACACCTGGCCCCCAGCCCGTATTCTTAACCACACACTAGTGCATAACACTAAAGACAGAGAGTACTAACCGAAACATAATTTCAGTCTCACATGCTACATAAGAAGAAATACAACTCAGTTTGGGGCTGATGGTTAATTTCGTGTGTTTTTGTTGTTGCTGCTTTTGTTTGGGCAGTATATACTGTGGAACAAACTCAGGGCCTTTTTCATGCTAAGGAAACATTCTGTGCTGAACTCTATCCCCAGTCCTGAAAGAAGTCTCCCTTAATATGAAAATTTAGAAAGTGGTGTATGTTTTTAATTAGATAAAATTTATGTTCAGTGAGTTAAACAGATCTGCAGTTGAGTAAGTTTTGTCAAAGATGGCTATAAATATAACCTAAAAACTTGGTTGATACATAGAACATGTTATTATCTTTTAAAATTTGTACTCAGGAGGATCAGTAGTTCAAGATCTTCAACTTCACGGTAAGTTTGAGGCCGCCAACCTGGTTAGATGAAACGTATCTGAAAAATCAAAAGGAGGTGCGGAGGATGACTCAGTGGGTAAAGTGCTTGATGCACAGCAGACGGCCCAAGATTAAATCCCTTGAACACTTGAAAACTCCAGATGCCATACTGCACTATATCTCAGTGTTGCTACAGCTCATGGCCAGCTAGCCTATGACATGTAACAGCAAACAAGACCCTGTCTTACACGAGATGTCAGGTAAAGACAAACCCAGAGTTGACCTCTGACCTCCACATGTGCTCAGGGTGCTCGCACACACACATACACACAAAAGGAATAACTCGTATTCAGTGCTCAGATAGCCCCCTCATACCTACTGTGGTAATCTCCACTTCCATAGGAAACCATTCCTCTGGTTTCAAGATCATAATGCCAGTTGATGTTGCCCTATTAGTGATATAATAGTACCCTTTCTGTCTCTTGTTTTACTCAGTATACACAAATGAAATCTACTTACAGTATTATTTCATTTTTCAGAAGCCTGTGTTTCACATTATGAAGGAAATACAAAATGACTGATACTTCATAAACTTCCTTGAATACAGTAAAAACTCTTAATATTAAATAATTTGTTTCAGAATAGACCACCTTAAAATATCAGTATAATTAGTTTCAGGAAATAATTAAACTACATACCTAGATTACAGCAAAAATCTCCAGCTTTCCATCTATTTCCAGTATTTATTGTTCTTTTCTTTCTGGTTTTTCTGCTTGGCTAGCAAAACATGAAGAATGTTCTTCTTACTCTCTTAACAGACCCAGTCCTCACTGTCTTGAAGGCACTTCCTTCTTGGCTGCAGCCTTAGAATTGATTGTGTGACCTCTGGTCTTTTGGTTGAGTAATGTTAGTAGAAGGGCCCTTTTGTCTCTACTTGATTCCACAAGATAAAATGCTAACTTTAATCCTTAATAATTACAGCTTCACAAAATGCCAGAATGCCTACTCAGTCATAACAGTTTTCTCTGAAGTAATTCAGGACAGAGTGACTGTTGATTCTGTGATCAAAGGCCATTGCAGACACCAAGTTTACTGATGGAGTACAAAGTTCATTCCTAAATGCTTTGCACTCTCCCCGCCAGATGAAGAGAAAGACTACTTTACTGCTTTGAAAGTTTGAAAGCAGTTAGCTAATGACCATTCCAAACTGTAGATAATTACTAGACTTGGAAATGTATAGCCAATATTTTAAAGACTTTTCAAACAATCTTTCTTAGGAAACTAGATTTCATAAAGCAGTGCTGTGAGACTGAGAGCTACCCAGCTCAGTTGGCAGAATGCTTGCCTAGCGTGTCTGAAAACTGCCTGTAATGCCATTACTCTAGAGATGAAGAGGAGGATGAGAAGGTCAAATTATAATTGGTCTCTTCTTTTATGAAAGCATATCTGCAAGGCAGCCCATTCTCAGAACCTTTCTGCTGCAGGGAGCTTGCCCTCATGTGCACGTGCTCACACACACACATTTGCTGCTTGGGTAACTAGAAAACTTCCAATATTGAGTAATAATGGCAAACTTAGCATGACTAGATCAGAGCATTAAGCATTAGCTCTGGTAGAGTTGAGATTTCTGCCCGAGTTCTAGGAGACTCAGAAGCTTGGTCTCAGAAGGAGGCAGATGTGGGGATGGGTTCTTTGTTAATTCCACCAAACCAGGGTAAAGACCATCAACCCAAATTCTTTGGTCAAAATAAACAAGTTTTATTTTTTGTCAGACAGAGATATCTACCTAAAGTGGGGTTTGAGAAGATAGCATTGAACATAGGAAAAACTGGGACTTATATAGCCCAGAAAACTTCAAGGCTAGGGTGTTTCCGAGGGTTTGGGGTTACAAAGGAACTTGGCAGAGCATTTCAAAATTATCTGGCAGAACATCTTATCAGGGTGGAGGTTAGGGTGTAAAGTGTGGAACATGTCAAATTCCAAAAAAAAAAAAAAAATGGGTCAAGACCTGGTCAAATCCAAGTTTTATGGAAAACAGGCAAGAACTTATTTTAACCGTGTAACAAGATGGCTTTTAATCTTAAGATGGAGTCAAGTTGGTCCATCATCTTTCTCAGCCCACTGTTGCTTTGATTGATTGAGACTAGCATGTAGGTCCTAAATTACCTTTTTATTTATTACCAATTTTATCAATAAAAAGTAAATTTTTATTATACATATTTTTAAATAAGCTTTTTTCATATTTTTGGTTTTTTTGTTTTGTTTTTTGAGACAGGGAGGGTCTCACTTGCCCTAGCACTTACTGTGTAGACCAGACTGGCCTTGAACTCACAGAATGCTGTCTGCATCTCTGTCTCAAGTGCTAGGATCAAAGACCTGTTCTCCATGCCTGGCCTAAACATACTTTGTTAATAGAATGCAAACTGCAGAATCAGCTGCAATTAGTTCTACACGAGTAAGTAAACTAGACCGTTCCAAAGTAATCACAAATAATCAAATTGTATATTCTGAACATGATTACTAAGAGAACTCCAAGGTCCTGTAGTTTAGCTTATCGCTCTGGGAACAATGGCAAAGGCAGGAAAAAAACAGTGGTACATAGAATGTGAAATTACCAGGATGTAAACACAGTGATGTTTATCATAGCAGAAAAAAAGTGAAGTTGTATGAATGCCTGCCAGTGTGAGAATTGCCTGGAAGTGTGGGTCTGTTCACACCAGTGATGTTAGAGAACATGCACACACACTCAGAGACCGCTTCAGGCATCTGTTTAAGCATTCTCCATGGTGGTTTCTTTAGACAGGATATCTCTGGGTCTGGAGTTGATCTTCTATCACTTCTGTCCAGCACTGTGATTATGCATGTACCAACTTGCTCGCCTCTTTACATGGAAACTGAGGATCTAAAGTCAGGTTCTCATGTTTGAGACATCCTCTGACCCCAGTATCTTTTTCTTTTTTTCTGATACAGTCTCACAGTAGACTGGCCTGGCCTAGAACTCACAAAGATCCCCTGCCTCTGCCTGTCAGATACTAATAAAGGTGTGCACTGCCATACCCAGCCCAAGGCTTCCCTTTTTGACTGTGTTTTTCTCTTAAGAAATTATAAAAGTATATACTTCTTAGAATTCAAATAGCACAAGAGCACATTGAATACAGATTTTCAGTGTGTTCTGATCTCACTCCCAATAGAGCAAGCATCATGAAGAAAGTAAGCTCATCTCTAAAATTAGGTCTGTCTGGGTTTGCTCTGCACCCTTTCACACAGCACTTTTCCATAGTTGTCTTGACATATTTACACATGGACACTGGCCATTACAGGGAGACTAATAGTGCCATAGTCATTGTACAGATTAAATGGGCCAGTACACCATGGTTAGTACTCTGCATGTAGTGAACACTCAGAAAACAACAGCTGTTTGTATTATTGGAAAGCTGCTGCAAAAGGCAGAGCTCAGGCCATGAACTGAGACTGGGAGTCTGAAGTGTGAATTCAGCAGGAGGGCTGGGAAGCCAAAGAGCATGGGAGAATGTAAAGACCCAGAGCCTCTTGCAGCGTGCTTTTAACCGTGTCACAAGCAATGGGAGCCTCTGATTAATAGATCACCTAGTAGAACAAAGAGAGGAAGTGGGCAGGAACGTACAGGAACGTTAGCTAGTCTTGTGAAGTAGCACCTTCCAGCTTCCTGGAGATGGAAATGGCTGTATGCAAGTCACTTCCCTCTGTTCTTTGTGTGTGGTGAGGCAAAGTGATCTTGGACGGCGAATGTGTTTCTTTCCTCACATGAGGCTGTAGGCAACAGCAGTGAAGGCTAAGGGGATACACTTTGGCAAATTAGTCTTTTTAATTTTTACATTTTCTTTAATTGTGTGGCTATGTGCACATGAGTTCATATTTGGAGGTCAGAGGCATTAGAGCCCCTTGAACTGGAGTTCTAGGCAGTCATGAGCCACCAGACATAAGAGCTGGAAACAGACAGTGAGCATTCTTGACCACTGAGCCATCTCTTCAGCCCCTAAATGATTACTTTATTAGTTTTTTTACTTTGGAACCTAAAATAAAAGCAAGCAATTTCCATATCCTAAAGATTCATTGAGTCATCAACTCATAATCCTTTATCGCAGAGCTTTTTTACTAACTAGTACCTTTTTGTTTGAGGAAGGGAGGGAGGGAAAATAATCTAGCCTCAAAAGTCTGTTTGTACCCACATGTAGTTTAGTGAAGAGAATAAAGTTTCCTTAGGGTTTGATCCTTAAGAACCATGTGTATGGGGGACCTAGATGGAAGCTTACAACAATCCATAATTCTAGTATCTGATGCTCTCTGTCCTCTATGGGTACCAGACACATGCATGGTCCACATACTACATACATACATACATACATGCAGGCAAAACGCTCTTTCAAAAGAAATAACATAAGCCTGGTAGTGGTGGCAGCTGCGCATGCCTTTACCTTTAATCCCAGCACTCATAAGACAGATCTCTGAATACAAGACCAGCCTTGTCTACAGAGCAAACTCCAGGACAGCCAGAGCTACACAGAGAAACCCTGTCTCAAAATAAAATAAATAATACAATCTAAAAGAGAAAAGGATCACATGATCACATGCTTTGTTTAGTGCTGGCAAGATGTCTCAGTGGGTTAAGCCAATTGGTGCCAAGCCTTACAACCCAAACTCAGTCTCTAGGAGCAGCATGGAAGAAGGAAAGGCCTGACTCTGCAGATTATCCTCCAAACTCTATGTGCACATTGTGGCATGTGCATGGCCACACTCACACAAGTAAGCTAATGAATGAATAAATGAATGTAATTTAAAACTTGAAGGAAAAAATAGAACTACATGCTTTATTTGATTGTCACAACAGCCTCAACATGGGAGAGCATTATCTTGACTTTTAGTAGGTTTGCCTAGCTCACCATAAGTAAAAGATAAAAGGGACAGTTCTTATTTTGTCTTTTTTTTTTCCAGAGCTGAGGACCGAACCCAGGGCCTTGCGCTTGCTAGGCAAGTGCTCTACCACTGAGCTAAATCCCTAACCCCTTATCCAATATTATAGTAAAAACTACATATTATTAGCAAACACTTATCAAGAGTATACTATATTCTAATTATTCTGTACCAGAATATTTAGTATTTCAGTATGTATTTAACATTGAAATTTCAGGGAAATGTTGACTATATCCTAGCACGTATAACGTTCTATAAGAAGCTGAAGAGGCGTCTTGGCCATTAAGAGCACTGGCTGCAATTGCAGAAGATCCTGGTGTGGTTTCCAGCATCCACATGGTGGCTCACAACATCTGTGATTATAATTCCAGGGTATCTAACACTTTCTTCTGGCCTCTTGAGGGGACCAGCACACATGTGCTCCACAGACCATATATGCAAGCAAACACCCATACACATAAAACTAAACATTTTTTAAATAGTGCTTGATAAACACCTGATTAGATGAATAAAAGAAGGAACCAAAGATCTATACAAAACCTTACAGGGTCATAATTAGAATTTTTCAAATGTAGTTACATTTGCTATAATTTGCAGCAAAATAAAAACCTAGATTATCTTAATTCTTTGTGTGCTGTGTCATCAATTAAAGAAGTTGATGGGGGAAGTCCTGTGTATATGTCAATAAAGCACTGTTGGCCAATAGGGAAGCAACATAGGTGGGACTAGGAGTTCAGGGAGGACTCTGGGTAGGAGAAACATAGGGATAAGAAGCCTGGAAACCTCTCCAGTAAGAGAAATACTTAGGTTAACAATTATGGGATAAATACTTAAGTCAGAGCTAGCCAGTAAGAAACAAGCAAGGACAGCAGCTTCATAATTAATATAGCCTCCTGTGTGTTTATTTGGGGACTACAACGCGGCAGAGCTCAGGCAACTGGCGGGTGAAAAACCAAGCCGCTGGCAACTGGCAAGGAAAAGGCTTCTCTCAACAAGAAGTAATCATAGATATTCCATCTGATAGTAACAATTTTAAGTACTGTGACAGTGTTGCCATTCAAAGCATCAAGTAACTTTTTTTTTTTTTTTTTTTTTTTTTGCCATTTCTAGGGGAGGTGACACCAGGACTATCTCAAGTGGAATATGCACTTCGAAGACACAAATTGATGGATCTGATCCACAAGGAAGCACAGGGGCACAGTGGAGCAGACCACACAGTGGTGGTACTCTCTAACCCTACGTACTACATGAGCAATGACATCCCCTACACGTTCCACCAAGACAACAATTTCCTGTATCTCTGTGGATTCCAAGAGCCTGATAGCATTCTGGTTCTTCAGAGTTGCTCTGGGAAGCAGTTACCATCCCATAAGGCCATGCTTTTTGTGCCTCGAAGAGACCCTGGTCGAGAACTGTGGGATGGTCCTCGGTCTGGCACGGATGGAGCAATAGCCCTAACTGGGGTGGATGAAGCCTACACCCTGGAAGAATTTCAGCACCTACTACCTAAACTGAAAGGTAATGCTAGCAAATCAAATCACAGGCCAAGTTAGAATCTGGATCTTCCTTGGCCTGTAGTTCTTCATTTTCTAAAATAATTCTCCTGGTAGCTTTTCTTTGGGCATCATGAAAAGAGACATGTCTTTTGTAAAAAACAAAACTATTGCTAAATGTGGTGGCATATATTGTATCCTAACACTCAGGGGAACTGAGACATGGGGATCTCTGAAAGGTTTGCTGTGGTTGGTTGGTTGGTTGGTTTTGTTGGTTTTTCAAGACAGGATTTCTCTGTGTAAACAATTCCGGCTATCCTGGGACCTTCTTTTTTTTTTTTTTTTTTTTTTTTGAAGACAGGGTTCTACATAGGCCTATCTGTCCTGGAGCTCACAGAGATCTGCCTATCTCTGGCATTAAAGGCTTGTGCTGTCATGCCCAACTAATCTACTACTCTTAGTGTTAGTAGTTTGATATGTAAAAGAAAGTATCAGGTACCAAAAGTATTGATTGATGAATCTAATAAATGTATTTACAGGTTTTAAAGAAACTGCACTGAAGTTATATCTTAATAGTACATCACTTGCTCAGCATGTACCTGATCTCAGGTTCTAACCTCATCACTGTCATAGAAAACCAACCCAGTAAATGTTGAGCTTTGACTTTATACACTGAAAATAAGTAATAGAGATGCTTTAATTTTCATTAATTGAGGCAAATACTATTATACTTAAGTACTTCCCATGCAGTATACATTTAATGGCATTTTTATTTTTAAAATGTTTGGCCTGTGGGGGAGGGCCTAGGCCTTGCACTGGATGAAATGACAGTTACTGGAGATCCACTATGGAGTGCCTCACCCTCCTTGGGGATCAGATTGGAGATTGGTTGAGGGACTGGGGGACCTGGTAGGGAGGGTCGGGGAGGAGGGGAGGGAGAGGGAGCTGGGATTGACATGTGAAACAAGATTGTATCTAACCTAAATAAAAAAATAATTTAAAAAAATGTTTGGCCTGCAACATAATGTAAACCAGTCAGAATTTCCTCGATTCTTCCCTGTTGTTTCCCAGTGCACTTTTTGTTGTTTGGTTTTTGTTTTGTTTTTAAGACAGGGCTTCTGTGTATAGCTTTGTCTGTCCTGGAACCCACTTTATAGACCAGGCTTTTCTTTAATTCACAGAGATCACCTGTCTCTGTCCCCAGGAGTGCTTGGATTAAAGGTGTGCACTGACTTTAACCCTGGTTCTCTGGCTTCCACCTCACCGTGCTGTTACTACAGTAATACAACGTCATACCCAGGCCAGTGTTAGTTTATTGTATATTACTGCTTGGTGCTGGAGACTGAGCCAGAGGCCTTATTAGTGCTAAGCACACATTCTCCCACTAAGGTATACCTTCAACCTCTGCTGGTTATAAACTTATTTTTGGCTTTCCTTTTTAAGCTGAGACGAGCATGGTTTGGTATGACTGGATGAAGCCTTCTCATGCACAGCTTCACTCTGACTACATGCACCATCTGACTGAAGCCAAAGCCAGGAGCAAGAACAAGGTTCGGAGTGTCCAGCAGCTGATACAGCGCCTCCGGCTAGTTAAATCTCCTGCAGAGATTAAGAGAATGCAGATTGCTGGGAAACTGACGTCAGAGGTATGGCTACTATTGAAACTATTCCTTTATCAGATCACAAAACTCAGGCCTTCATGTTTGGGAGGCTTATGAAGGTCATATGCCCATTGTAGTGACCTCATAGGTCCAATCTACCCAACTTCTGCTATATGTTTAGTGAATATATCAAGACTTGCTCAATGCCTTGCAAGGCAAAATAAATCTGCCTCATTGAAGATTGATATTCATTGATGTTAATTTCTCTTTGAAACAAAAACTTAGACAGTTTTGATTGCTAAAGAAAGCCCAGGATGCCCAATGATGGTGTTTACTAACCTACTTCTGCTTGGTGTTTTGTTTCCAAGACAGGATCTCTCTCTGTGTAGCCCTGGCTGTCCTGGAACTGTGTAGACCAGGCTGGCTTTGAATTTAGGGATCCACCTGCGTCTGCTGCCCAGTCAAGACTTTATCTCTTTTTTTTGTTTTGTTTTGTTTTTGTTTTGTTTTGTTTTGTTTTGTTTTACGAGACAGGGTTCCTCTGTATTGTTTTGGAGGCTGTCAGTCCAGCCTGGCCTCTAACTCACAAGGCTTTATCTCTTAAGATAAAATAGAAGGAAAAAAAAGACAGAGAGATAACTCAAGAGTTAAGATTCCAGCTCTGAGGGATCCAATGCCTTGTTTTTACCTTCACACAGCACAGCCCAATCACCTCACATACATGTGCACATATATAAACACAAAAAGTTAAATTTCAATAAATCTATTATTATTTTGAGTGTATGGATGTTTTTCCTGCATGTATGTCTGTGCACCATGTGCATGCAATGCCCAAAGAAGTGAGAAGATGGGGATAACCTGGGACTGGAGTTACAGATGTTGTAAGTTGCCTTTGGATTCCGAGGATCATTAGTGGGTACTCTGTAAAAGCAACAAGTGCTCTTTAATCCCAGCACTTTGGAAGCAGAGGCAGGTGGATCTCTGAGTTTGAGGCCAGCCTGGTCTACAGAGTGAGTTCCAGGACAGCCAGGGCTACACAGAGAGAAACTCTGTCTCTGAAAAATCAAAATCTAAATAAATAAATAAATGTTAAACAGGAAGAGAGGCCAGGGAACAATAGAAAAATATCTATCTGGCCAGTTAGGCAGTGGTGGCACACACCTTTGATCCTTGTCCTCAGGAGGCAGAAGCAGGTGGATCTCTGTGAGTTTGAGGCCAGCCTGGTCTACAGAGTGAGTTCCAGGACAGCTAGGGCTGTTAGACAGAGAAATACTGTTTCAAGAGAGGGAAAGGGAGGGAGGGAGGGTGAGTTCACTCCACTTAGGTCATGGAGTGATGGTAACACTCAGTTACACTGATTAGTTGTAGCACAACAGTCTCCCTGACCATCCATTATGGGCTTTTGAACTATTAAGAATACTTGCCTTCAAGACACAGAGGTAACACTCAAGAGATCTCTGTGAGTTTGAAATCTGCCAGGTCTGCATAGCAAACTCCAGGCCAGCAGGGTTGCATGGTGAGAACTTATCTCAAAAAAAAAAAAAAAAGAAAAGAAAAGAAAAGAAAAAGCCTACCAAATTGTACCTTATAGTTCTTTTCTTTGCCAGTGAGCTAAGTTATCTGACTGTTCCTCTTATGTCTGTTCTTCTGCAATAACAAAGCAAATAGCTATTTTACACATCATAAGAGAGGGGGAGAGCAGTGAATAACTTTTTGGGTTTTGTTTTGTTTTGTTTTGTTTTTGAGACAATATTTCTCTGTGTATGGCTCTGGCCTGCAACTTGAACTGTAAACCAGGCTACCCTTGGACTGAAATTCACCTCCCTTTGCTTCCTGAGTGCTGGGACTAAAGGCCTGTGTGAACACACACAGCTGTAACTTTTTTGCCATCATATTCTTAGGACTTTTATCTAAATCACAATTAATGACTGGCTATATGGTATTTATTCACATTATTGTTAATATGTTTTTCAAGTATTCCCACCTGTTGCTTCCCAATATAGGTCCATCCTAAGAAACTAGTCATAAATACAAAAAATACAGTCTCATTTGTACTTTTGCATATAGCCAAATCTTGCGTGCCTATCTCTTCCTAAATATTTGTTAGGTCAATGGCTTGCTAATGCTCACTTATGACTATTGGGTAGAAGAGGGGTTTGTAAGTCCTTGCCCCAGAAGAGCTTCTGAGTCACAGCCAGAAAGTACAGTGCTCTAATGCAGTAAGCATCTCTTCACACAAAGTATCTCTTGGGCTTTTGTAGCACCCATTGATTGTTCCCATCACCACAGCAACGATCTTGCCTTCCTTCCTTTCTTTCTTTTTTATTATTACTGAGTTTACTTTTATTTTCAACACTTACTTATTGAGAGGGCATACATACCATGAGGAGATCAAAGGACAACTGGTAAGATTTGTTTTTTTCTTCTACCATGTGGGTTGTGTGGCATAAACTCAGGTCCATAGGCTTAATGGCAAGCAACTTCACACACTGAGTCATATCACTGGCCTTTATTGTCTATATTTAACCTGTACAGACAGTTGGTAACATATTTGTCAGTTTGCAAAGAGCAGCATTAGTTATTTGAGAATAGCACATAACAGAGATGTGCAATCTGTGAGTATATCAGAGTGTAACAAGCTTTCTTTTGGGCCACCAGCTTCAAGTCATGACACAGAGACTTCTTACTATGACTGCTCAGCCTTATCTTATGGTTGTTTCTTGCTAGCTCTTAAAACTTAATTTATCCTGTTTCTCTTCATCAGTGTTTTGGCTTGGAGCTTTTTACCTTTGTCTCTGTCTCTGTCTCTCTCTCTCTCTCTCCCCCCCCCCACTCTCTTCACCCCCTCTGTCTCTATGTCTGGCTGACTGGTTACTGCCTGACTTCTAGCCACAGGCTTGTCCCTCTCTTTCTCTTTCTCTTTCTCTCTCTCCAGCTTAGATTTCTCCTACTTATTCTCTCTGCCCACCTGCCCTGCTTATCTCTCTCCTGCCTAGCTATTGGCTGTTCAGCTTTTTATTAGACCACTTAGTTTCCTTAGGCAGGCAAGGTAAAACAGCAACACATTTTTACATAGTTAAACAAAGGCAGCATAAACAAATATAACACCCTCACCGAGTTACAGCAATATTCCACAATATAAACAAATGTAGCACATCTTTACATACTTAAAATAATATTCCACAACACTAAAGGTTTTGGCAAGGGAAAGTTTTTAAAGGCAAAAGTGAAGATTGCATAATATTTTGAAGCAATAATCCTTGTTTACAAGAATGACTAACAAGGTTGGTACAAATCTAAGGTTAAATAGACACATTTTTGCACAAGTATTTTTTGTTTGAGGTTGCATTTCCCTTTTGAAAGGTTGTGGTTCTGATAGTCTTTTGTGATAGGTACTTTCAGGCAATCAATTATAAATGAGACCCTTAATTATCTTTATATTGTTATGTGTACATGCTGTAATATGTTTGGGGGGGTCATATGACAGTTTATGGCATTGGTTCTCTCCACTTTTACATGGATTCAAAAGATTGCATTTCAAGCACCTTTACCCACTGGCATCTCACTGGTTCTTATCTTATTTTTAGTTAGAATTGAATGGAGTGCAGGGTGCTGGTGGCACATGCCTTTAATCTTAGCACTCAGAAGGTAGAGGCAGGTGCATCTCTTGAGTTTGAGGCCAGCCTGGTCTACAGAGTGAGTTCTAGGACAGCCAGGCCTACACAGAGAAACCCTGTTGGGGGGGGCAGCAGTAATTGAATCCTGTAACTTTGATTCTGATGAAAATATGCATAGTGAAATGGATTGCTACAATCAGATATACATTTGTAACCCAGAGTTCTCCACTGAAGTGGATGTTCTAGTTTTATTATCATGCTGCTCCACTTCTATCATTGTACAGATTGTTTACTTGCAGAAAAAATGGGATTCTGCTTTTGGCCACCAGAACAATTTTTATCAACACTTTGGTGGGTCCCAGTGCGAGATGTCACTAAACAACACATTACTGATATCTGTCCTTCACTGATATCATAGGCCTTAGTTGCCATGTCAAGAAATCAGATGAACCATGGATTTGTTGGTTCCAGTCTGCTGGCGCCTCCTGACAGAGAATTTCTTTTGTGAGCAGCCCTCCACAATGCCATAGAGGTTTCTAAAGAGCAGTTCCCTACTTCCCTCCCTCCCTCCCTCTCTCCTTTCTTTCCTACTCCTCCTTTTCTTCTTCATACAAAGAACAGTTACTAATTAAAATGTATTTTCATATTTTTCATACTTACTGTTTGGGTTGGCTTAGTTAATTCCAGTGAGTACTGGAAGAAGGAAGAGTCTGATTATGCATCTTTTTTTAATAGTGCAGTGGATTTTCATTCCAACGTTACATGCTTATCAGCCACATATCCACAAAAGGGAGATATACCACCATTCACTTAACCCAATTTCAATTTTTATTCCTTTCACAGCAGTATCTTTATATCCCTGAGTTAGTTTGTCCTTCCTAAGAAACTCATTAGCAGGCCTAGATAGGACTCTGCTCCTGTGTCTTGTAGACCCAAAAGAGCTTGTTCTCTATCTCAGGGATTATCACTCTTGAGTTCCTTAACAGAATTTGAGTCAAAAAGCCCTGACTTTCAAAGTTTCTTCTTCCATTTCCACATTAATACTCAAAACTAGGGATAGACACCCTTGAGTCTTTCTCTTTGTAAATTCCTTTGAGTTTAGATAATATTGAATATATGTGCATCTGCCTTGGGATTTTTGTAACCTGAAGAGCTTGATGACAGCATCCTGTACCTTCCTGTAAAAGTCAAGTTTTTTGTTGTTTTTGTATCAACTGCTAACTGTATGAATGCTGAACTGGAGAATATGTTCGAAAAGTGGAGGGAGATGAATTGGTTTAGAACCATAATTATTTCCTTTATTGTGTGTGTGTGTTTTACATGGGATTAAACCCAAGGTCCTATGAATGCTACTAAGCATGTGTCCTACCACTAAGTTACATCTCCAACTGCACTTGTTTTTTTTCTTTTTATTGTGACATATCAGATACTTAAGCATTTTTAAGTGTACAGTTCAGTGGTATGAAATCATCACTCAGACTTACTCATCATCTCTGCACCCCACAGGCAACTTCCCCTTTCCTCCCTCTTTCAACTTTCATTTCACATTCTGTCTCTATCAGTTTATCTATTCCAGCTGCTACTTAGAAATAGAATCACAAACATTTGCCATTGCATGAGTAGTTCATTTCACTTAGCTAGCATAATGTTTTCAGAACATCAGAATTTGCTTTTTATAGCCAAGTAGTATCCCATTGTGTGTATACATACACGTGTATGTGTCATGTTTTATGTATCCATCTATTTGTCTATTTGTTGATGGATACATAAATTTCCATATGTTGGCTATTGTGAATAATGCTGATACAAACATGATCATTCAGTCAAAAGTAGAATTGCTAAACAATATAATTCTATGATTTATATTGTTTTTGTGGTAGGGTTTCACTGTGTAGCTCATGATAGCCTTGAGCTCATAATGATCCTCCTGCCTCAGCTTCCCATGGTCTGGGATTACAGGTGTGAACCAACATTCATTTCCTTTCCCAAAACTGCCATACTGTTTTCTGCAGTACTGGATTATTTTTATTATTGTTAAGCTACATATGACCTTAAATACTCTATGCACTAATGTCATCAGATTGAACTCAGGTTGTCTGACTTCATGGCAAGCACTTTGCTGGGCTGTCTTACCTGTCTGATAATAAGTACCCTTTCATACAGTTATTTTTTTAATTTTTATGAAGTCCAGTTTGTCTTTTTGTTGTTGTTACCTGCACTTTTGGTGTCGTATCAGGGGAAAGAATCACTGGTCAAGTTAATAAGCACTTTTAGAATTTTGTAGTTTTAGCTACTATGTTTTAAGTTGGTCATCCATTTTTGTGTATGGTAAGGAACTACCCTAATTTTTTGTGTGTCTTTTTTCTTGGCTTTGTTTCTTTAGTAAACTATTAAACTTACTACCACTTTATTATCTAGGAAATCAGTAACAAAATTTTTGTTTATTTCTGAAAGGCTAAGAAGCACAGAGTAACCTCAAGCCTTCCAAGTGTTAGGATTGCAGATTTGTTCCACCATGCCTGGCTGGTGGAGATCTTAACCATTTTTAGCGTCTGTCTGAGGTCCCACAGATGACTCATGGTAGTCTGCTGGAGGTGCCTTTTCAGTCATCCCCTAAGTAAGAAGTGGTCTAGTGTCCTACACACAGTAGCATTCCTGTATCTTCAGTACATATATATTTGACCAAGTAGGGGCGTGTTATCACCAATTTCAAGGCATTAGAAGGGGTGGCCATTTACTTTCTTTCATACTTGGGTTTGTTTGGTGGATTTTTGTTTATTTGTTTGTTTGTTTTTCTTTTTGGTTTTGGTTTGGTTTTCCATGCTGGTTTTTGAGACAGTTTTGCTATATAGACCAGGCTAACTCTAAACTCAAAATCCTACTCAGACACCCAAATGCTGGTCTTACACCATAATTCCTGCTTTATCTGTGGGTATGCATGGTAAAATGCTCTCTGTCTATTTTGATAAATTAGGCACTCCTCTGTGAATAAGGGTGAGGACATGCTTAGCCTGATCAGCCCTTTTTTTTGGGGGGGCGGTTCTTTTTCAAGATAGCCCTGGCTGTCCTAGAACTCTCTTTATAGACCAGGCTGGCCTTGAACTCAGAGATTTGCCTACCTGTGCTTCTCATGTGCTGGGTTGAAAGGTGCCTGTTACTGTTTAAAGCAAGAGCTCTCACTCAGTATTGAACACGCCTCTAATCCCAGCACTTGAGAGGCAAAAGCAGATAGATGTCTGTGAGTACAAGGCCAGCCTGATCTACATACTAAGTTCCAGGCTAGCCAGAAATACTTTGTGAGATCTTGCCTAAAAAGTGAGACAGAGAAAAAATGTCACTCCTATCAAACTAAAACTCCCAGGAAACGTATTTTATGGATGTTTATTGTATTGTATATGGTAATCTAGAAAGCACTCACTTGCTTCACTTACTAACAGCTCTTCATTCCATGATCTCACCCTCCAGTAATACCATTTTAACACTTTAATAATTTCATTTGTATTATTGTGGCCTGAGTTCTTTTCGTTAGAGCTCCACCTGTTGACCAAAGAAAGAATCCTTGGCTTAATTTGAGCTATTGCTGAAGGTGGTAACTGCACTTTGTTCCCCCTGTTTATGGAGCATTTTTTTAAAGTGCAGTTAGATCTCTCAACCACTGCTTGTTCTGTGGGATTGTATGGTATACCAGTTATATGTTTTATGTTATAATATTTGAAAAACTGTTCCAATTTGCTGGAGACATATGCTGGAGCATTGTTAGTTTTTATTTGTGCAGGTATACCCATAACCACCATCACCTCTGTAAAATCCATAAGTACCATGAGAATGGGGTACAACTCTGCCTATTGTAGAATTGTAAGGGTTTTGAACTACTTTACTTATTTTTCCTGACTTGTTTGCATCAGTGTAGAATGTAGGGACTCCAGAGATTGGTGTGGAAGGATCCAAATCGTTTTCTTTATGAATTTGATTCTCTTTGTTTTGGGATACGTGTTACTAATCGTTCCCAAAAACTTACTGCAAGCCCTTTGCCAATATTCATTATCCTTCCATAAGGAGGAAATTTCTTCATTAGTTAAAGGTACTATAATTTTTGTTGGGTTCCTTCCAGTTAGTTGACGAAGCCTTAATTTACCTTTTAAAATCAAATCAGAGATCTTTTCTATATATGTCTTCAGTTTTTTATTCTGTTTATGTGGCAAAAATATTCATTCTAATATGATATCTTCCCTCTACATCAAAATCCCTGAGGGGTATTCACTAGATGGTAACATAACCAGAATACAGTCTAGTTTTGGATCCACACAGTCCACATGTGCTTCTAGTATTCTCTTTTCTACCCATTCTAATTCTTTTTCAGCCTCAGCTGATAATAATCATAAACTATTTAAGTCCTTGTCTCCTTTTAGGCCCACTTTTAGGTGTTTTAAATCATGCCCTTCTACTTCAAGAAGTCTGTAGTTGAGAAATCTCTCTTAGTAGTTTTTAAAGATCAATAAGAGTCTGGTAATGATTTGTTCTTTTTGTGGTCTAATTTTTTGTAGATCTACTTTATAACCTAAATAATTAATAGAATCTCATCTTTGTATTTTTTCAGGGGCAATCTGTAATTCTCCAGTGAGGTAAAATTTCCTTTACTGCCTCAAACATCTTTTCCAAAGTTCCTTCCTTCAAATCAGCCAACAGTATAACATCCATATAATGGTAAATTATGGATTGTGGAAATTATTTGTGAATTATTTCCAAAGGTTATTGCACAAAATACTGGCACAGATTAAGACTATTTAACAGTCCCTGTGGCAAAACCTTCCATTGAAATTTTCTAACTGGTTGAGAATTGTTATATGTACGTACTGTGAAGGCAAATTTTTCCCTATCTTTTTCTTGTAAAGGTATAGTGAAGAAGCAGTCTTTTAGATCAATGACTGTAATAGGCCATCCTTTAGGTATCAGAGAAGGCAATGGCATCCCAGTCTGTAGAGAGCCCCTAGGCTGAATTACTTTATTGATGGCTCTCAGATCTGTGAGCATTCTTTATTTACCACATTTCTTTTTGATAACTAATACAGGGGAATTCCCCCAACTGGTAGATTCTTCAATATGTCCAGCATTTAGCTGTTGCTCAACCAGCTTTTCTAAAACTTCTAGCTTCTCAGAGGTCATAGGCCATTGCCCCACCCAGACAGGTTCATCTGTTAGGCATTTTAAGGGTAGGGCTTTTGGTTCCTCTGTAGGTTTGGCACTGGTATCCTATTTCTTTACAGCCTGTATGGTTGGCATCTGTTTTCTGTATTGGCTTACAATATTTTTCTACCATCAAGAGCTTGTTTATCATTCATATCTGATACAGGAGGAATGTTAGTCTGGGTATTCCATTGCTGTGATAGATCATGACCCCAGAGATTTATAATGATGTCTGCGACATATGGCCTCAGTCTTCCTCTTTATCCTTCTAGCCCTATATAGTCAACCAAATTCGTTCATTGTTTTACTTGAGATAGGGTTCCAATCCCTAAGAATTGAATGTTTAGCTCTTATAGGGGCCATCTTGAAGGCCAGGATTTCTGAGTTAAGACGGTGACATCATCATTAGTGTCTAAAAGTCCGATAATTTGGGTCTATGATCCTGTATAGAAGTTTGCCAAAATGTATGGTTTTGTTTTCTCCAGTTACGTTTGATTCATCCTCAGTAGCTAATCTATCATCCAGAGTGGTATTATTCTTTACAATAGGCAGTGGATCTTCTGATTGTCCTGGGAGAGATTATCCTCCACAGTGACTGGGAATAACTGGACCACTTTTGACAAGGAGGCCTTCTGGAGACACCCAAAGAGTTTCCCAATTTTAAAGGGTTACCTTGTCTTTCTGTGGCCAGCCTACCTTCATTGGTTCAGTGCTGGCCTTTGCCACATCTCCTACATAATCCGGAAGGCTGAGGCCTTCTGTTTGAGTCATTCCTAGGAGAAACATTATTTCTAAGAATGCTTTACCTTATTAGATGTCCTATTCTACCACAGTTAAAAACATCTGGTATTTTGATGTATTTTTAAACCTCTAGAGATTGCCTCTCCTATCCAAGTTTCTATAACCTCTCGGTTAAGGCATTTGGCATCTTGGTACCTTTAGAAATCACTTCTCCTACCCAAGGTAGTGGTCACTCTATTCATGGTTGCCCATGAGTTCAGGAGCTCTCTAACATAGGATGAATGAAGACCATAAGAAACAAAGGCTTCTTTGATTCCCTTCAGATTCTTCATCTGTATCGGTTCCCATTGATAAGCAACAAAGTCATTTGGGTGTTTTTTTGTTGCTGGTTTTTCAGTCATAGTTACTGGGAAAACCATAGGAGAGGGCATAACAACCTTAGGACGCACCGGCATCTGAGAGGTGTGGGTAAAATTCTGGCTTGACTTGTTGCTATTATCCCTGATTCTGATGTATCAGAATGGAGACCATCTAAGACCTGCAATCAAATCTATTTATCATTGTTTCCCTGAATGCTGGAAGTTCTTGGGTCAAATAAATTTCCAAGGACTTCATAGAATCTGTCAGTTTCTTGGATTCATCATTTATACATGATTCCAAACATTTAATATTCTCATCCTTAGATATTATCTGAATGGCATGTAAATTGCCTTCTTGGAACAGTGTTCTATCTGATAGTTGGTCATTATCCTCAGACATGGGATGAAATTTCTGTAAGTTATCCAATCTGAACTTTCCGTCTTTGAGTTTTATTAATCATGTCATGAGACATGGAATGAGTGGTTTCTGCTAGCCTGGTAATGTCATGTTGAGTTAATCCTATTTTGGTCATTAAGGCAGCAGCTGTGGAAGGAATCCTGTCTTATAGGTGACTATTTTTAAGTTCTAAGTTATCGTCTTTGTTGGTCATTTCCCCATTGTCCTCTCTTCCAGGATATCATACACGGATTTGAAGCTAATAATCGTTAGCATTAAACATAGATATATTTTGGGCAGGTCATAATCCTCTCCCAGGATGTCATCCATATACGAGGCAATAAGATCCCTAACTTCTGCATCGTAAGATTATCTGCCATTGGTATAGAGTAGTTAGTGTTATTACAAGCTTAAGCTGCCGGGATGCGAAACTTACGTTCAGCAATTTCAGGTTTAGGATTTTTTTACTTGTAGTAACTATGTTTGGCCAGCAGGTGGCACAGGTGTACCGCCAAGCATAGTTCCGCTGTGGATACTTGGTATGTTTCAAGTGGAATCTGAAAAATTCTAAGTAGCTTTTACAGAAATTTAGCAAGCAGGATTTTGTTAGAAGGACTGGAAAAGAGCCCCTCGCAGATTGCAGGGACCTGCAGGGAGGAAGGGGCTGAGTTTGGCTGGCCACCAATAAAGGAGAACACAACTGTGCGAGAAATCTCGTGAGACCGTGGAACCTTCCCTGCGGGAGGGGACATGAACACAGCCACAGGATAGCTTTTGGGGCGCTTGTTCCAGTGGTGAGCAGGGTCGCAGTGGGGCCTCATCATGTGCAGCTGCTCAGGGCTCCTTTCTTGCTGTCCACAGAGGCAGCTCTTGGGACTCTCGTTCTGCAAGCTCCATATGGCCCAGCAACTTGCTGGACGGGATGCAGGAATCATGCAGTGGGAGTGCCACGCAGGGCTGGCAGTTACTGCAGCGGCTGCTCACTGGCTCAAGCATGGGGCCCTGGTGTACTTACTTCCCCAAATCCCACTTCTAAGACACCAGATATTGGGGAATATTAAGCTACACAAGGGGCACAGGAAAGGCTTGGCATATGGTATTTTATTAGGGAGTAGTCACTTACATGAGAAGCTGAGAAACTAAGGTCAGCACTCTGCTGCTCTCTGAGACCCCATCAGAACCCCAAGAGAGCGTGCATCTCCTTTACCCCAGCTCTTTATCTCCCTTCCCTACTGTGTACCTGTGACCATGCCCAAATGGGTGTGGTCAGTGGTACAGCTACCTAAGATCTCTCCTTACAAATATACAGACATACCTACTGGCAAAACATACGTGCACATAAAGTAATTTTTTAAAAAACCTCAGTATTCACAAATTGCAAATCAATGTTTTTAAGTTTATTTTATGAGTATTTTGAGTGTGTGTATATATGTGCATTGTGTGCATGCCTGTTGCCCACAGAGGTCAGAAGAGGGTATTGGAACCTCTAGGGCTGGAGTTAGGGGTGGTTGTGAACCACCATGTGAGAGCTAGGAACCAAGCCTGGGTCCTGCAAGAAAAAAAAAATGCTTTTTATCTAGTAAGCCATCTCCAGCCTCAACAAGTCAATTTATTATTATTATTATTATTATTATTATTATTATTATTACTATTACTACTACTACTATTATTTGTATGCCTGTGCTGAGCATGTTATAGGCATTTACATTCAGGAGGCAGAGACAGGAGAGTCTCTGAAGGTTCGAGGCCATTCTGCTCTACACAGGGACTTTCAGACTAAGCAGAGATGCATATTGAGATGCTGTCTGATAAATAAATGAGAGAATGTGACAGTGTGTATATGTGTGTGTGAAAGAGATATATGCATATGCCTGAAGAGACAGAATAGGGCTTGGATTTCCAGGACCTAGGATTATAGATGGTTGTGAGCCATTCAGCATGGGTGCTGCAAAGCAGCTCAGGTTCTCAGCAACATGGCGGCAAACGCATTTAATCCTAGCACTCAGGAGGCAAAGGCAAGTGGATCTCTGAGTTAGAGAACAACCAGGGCTACACAGAGAAACCCTGTCTCAAACACACACACACACACACACACATGAAATCTAAAAAATAAACTATGAAGAAAAGAACATTGTAAGTACTGGTAAGGGTGTAGAGAAATTAAAACCCTTTTACTTTGTTAATAGTGGTATATGCTAGTTTCCCGAGAATAGAGTATAGTGGGCTCACTCATAACCCCAGCACTCAGTTAAGATAAATTTGTGGCCCACTTATAAATAGCCATAGTTATCATGACAGTCTTTATGGTTTAAAATGAGTGTTGTTGGGGGTTTTTGTTTGTTTGGTTGGTTGGTTGGTTGGTTGGTTGGTTGGTTTTCGAGACAGGGGTTCTCTGTATTGTTTTGGAGGCTGTCTTGAAGCTCGCTCTGTAGACCAGGCTGGCCTCAAACTCAAAGAGATCCACCTGCCTCTGCCTCCCAAGAGCTGGGATTAAAGGTGTGTGCCACAAACACCCGGCAAAATGAGTATGTTTTTGTTTTCGTTTTTGTTTTTAACTCCTTTTCACACCTCAGTGCTTATTTGTAGTTGTAAATTTAGCCTATCATGTCATTTTGTTGTATTTTTTTAAGAATTATTTATTTATGTATACAGCTTTCTGCCTGCAAGTATCCATGCAAGTCGGAGGAGAGCACCAGATCTCATTACAGATGGTTGTGAGTCACCATGTGGTTGCTGGGAATTGAACTTGGGACCTTTGGAAGAGCAGTGCTCTTAACCTCTGAGCCATCTCTCCAGCCTTCATGTCATGTTTTAAATGTATGTGGACAGAATTTTCTGTTTTTCCTGGTCCCACCATACTTCAGTCACAAATAAATACACAGAGCTTATATTAATTATAAACTGTTTGGGCCGGGCGTTGCTGGCACACGCCTTTAATCCCAGCACTCGGGAGGCAGAGACAGGCGGATCACTGTGAGTTCCAGACCAGCCTGGTCTACCAAGCGAGTTCCAGGACAGGCTCCAAAACAATACAGAGAAACCCTGTCTTGAAAAACCAAAAAAAAAAAAAAAAAATTTATAAACTGTTTGGCTGATGGCTTAGGCTTCTTAACTGGCTAGTTCTCTCTTAATTGTTAACCCAAAACTATTAATCTATGTATTTCTACATGGCCTTATCTTACCAGAGAATGCCTGGTGTCCTATCTTCCCAGTAGCTACATGGCTTCTCTCTTGTGGCTCCTCTCCACCTTCCTCTTCCCAGAATTCTGGTCTGGTAGCCCTCCCTATACTTCCTGCCTGGCTACTGGCCTATTAGCATTTATTCATCAACCAGCAAGAAAAACATGTATTCACAGCATACAGGACATCCCCCATCATCTGTACAAGCTAATTAAAATGTTTTCTGGATCCCTACAAGTGTAGCTCAGTTGTAGAGCACTTTCCTGGTGCTTGTGGGGCCCTGGGCTAGTCACCTGCACCATACATTTTATAAAACTAGATATGGTAGTGAATTGTAACATATATACTAATAAAAATAGATATACACCCTAGGCATTGGTGGCACGTGCTTTTGATCCCAGCACTCGGGAGGCAGAGGCAGGTGGATCTCTATGAGTTTGAGGCCAGCCTGGTCTACAGAGCAAGTTCCAGGACAGCCTCCAAAACAATACAGAGAAAAAAAAACTAGATGTACACATATGTGTGGCTATCACAGAGGATCAATATTCTGGGCCAGTAGTTTTCAGTGGGGGAGTATTTTTTGCCCTTTTGTAGTGGGCATAGGCAGTGTGTGGTGTTTGAATATGCAGGATGCTATTGACATCCTACATTGAATTAGACAACTCCCCCACAACAAAGCATTACCTAGGGTTGATCAGACAAGAGTTTGATACCTGGGACACACATGGCAGAAGGAAATAACTGACTCCTGAAAAGTGTTCTCTGACTTCCACATGCTTGCTCTAATACCTGCCCACCCTGACACACATTCACACATGCACTCCTGATTTAAAAAAAAAAAATACTGTTAGCTGGGCATTTAATCCCAGCGCTCAGGAGGCAGAGGCAGGCTGATCTCTGTGAGTTCCAGACCAGCCTGGTCTACAGAATGAGTTCCTGGACAACCTCCAAAGCTACAGAAAAACCTGTCTTGAAAAAAAAATACTGTTTTATTAGATCTTTTTTATTTTATGTGAGTGTCTTGCCGCATGTGTACCACAGGCATGCTTGGTGCATACAGAGACCAGAAGAGCACATCAGATCTAGGTCTGGAGTTAAGTTGCTTATAAACTGCCATGTGGGTGCTGGGAATCATACCCAAGATCTCTGGAAGAGCACCCAGTACTCATAACCACTGCGCATCTCTCACAGCCCTAATTTAAAAAAAAATATGTCTGGTGGTGATGGCATTCGCCTTTAATCCCAATGCTAGGCAGCCTAATCTCTGAGTTCCAGACCAGCCTTGTCTACAGAGCCAGTTCCAGGACAGGCTCCAAAGCTACACAGAGAAACCCTGTCTTGAAAAACTAAAAAAGAATAAAAGAGTGCTGAAGTCGGGAGACTCTGCTATAGATTAGGCCATTCAGTCCATAATTTCCCACAGCAGAACTGCAGACACATCTTGTTCCCTAGTGACACTTGTGCTGCTTCCTCTATGAGAACACCTGAGAGTAATTAGCTCCATCAGTAACCACTGCTTATTTCTTCACACATGATCCAAGTGACAGCAGGGCCTGTATCTCCATAGGTGGTACTGTCTAGAAGTCCTCACACAGCTGAAGAAACTCAGAATGACCCTCTCAAAACTGCTAATCCCATCCTTGAGGGGGCAGCCTTGTGACTGACCTTCATAGTATCACCCCGGTGTATATTCTGAGTGGGAAGGTTGAGCGGCCTAACTACATCTGTCATCAGTCAAATATTCCAGAGAATAGTATTTCTTCTTCCTTCTGAAATATATTATGTAGTCATAGCATCTGGTTAAGAAACCTCTGTGCATCTCTGGCACTCAGAGATCCCCTCCTGGGTGCTGGAATTAAAGACTTTTCCCCCACTCCACCCCTGGCTGGGATAGGTGAATGTTTGAGTTATAGATAAAATGAGACTGTTCATTCCCCTTCCCTCTCTTTCCAGGCTTTTGTAGAGACCATGTTTGCCAGTAAAGCGCCAATAGATGAAGCCTTTCTTTATGCAAAGGTGAGCTTTATGCAAAGGTGAGCTTCACGTAGCAGTAAAGGTCCTGTGGGGGCAAATGTCTGCTCAGTTCCCTGGTTCACAGATGACATCCATTGTCTTGCAGGCAGGCAGAGTAGTGACAGCTTATCCTTCTCATTTTACTGTTAACTTATGCATCGAAAGTGTGTAGTGTCACACTGAAGAAAAGTGCAGAGTGTGAAAGGAGACCAGCCCTGATACGTATAAACGGAGGGGGGTCTGAGGCAGAGCGTAGGTGGAGCCTTCAGGCTGTACTGAAGGAGGCAGAATGGGCAGTTTCCCAGCATCCATTTACCTAGAGTGTTTAGGTTGGCAACTATTTGAAAAGCTAAAGTTAGCCATTTTAAGGTATTGTTAAAAATATAAGCCATACCAAAAAAAAAAAAAAAAAGCCGGGCGTTGGTGGCGCACGCCTTTAATCCCAGCACTTGGGAGGCAGAGGCAGGCGGATCTCTGTGAGTTCGAGGCCAGCCTGGTCTACAAGAGCTAGTTCCAGGACAGCCTCCAAAGCCACAGAGAAACCCTGTCTCGAAAAAACCAAAAAAAAAAAAAATATATATATATATATATATATATATATATATATATATATATATATATATGCCATAAAGCCGGGCGTTGGTGGCGCACGCCTTTAATCCCAGCACTCAGGAGGCAGAGGCAGGCGGATCTCTGTGAGTTCAAGACCAGCCTGGACTACCAAACAAGTTCCAGGACAGCTCCAAAGCCACAGAGAAACCCTGTCTCGAAAAAAAAAAAAAATAAAATATATATATATATATATATATATATATATATATATATATATATATATAAGCCATATTATATTGTTGAGTTGATGAGAATAGCCTTCTTTACAGATTTTGTCTGTCTTCTTCTGGACTTACTTTGAAAACCAGAGAAAGCTTAAATTACAGGAGATTAAATATCAGATTGAGGCCAGACGTATTGGTACATGTCAGATTGCAGCACTGAGGAAAGGGACACATGTGGTTCAGGGGTTCCGGGTCTTCCTCGACTCTATAGTAAGCTTGAGGTCAGTCTGGGCTACATGCGCTCCTATCTCAATGCATGTATGTGGTAAAGCTGGGAGACAGGGTTGATGCCAGAGGGCACATTACAGACTAGAGTGTGACGACCAGTGTTCCAGTAATGACTTACAGTAAGCGCCTCTGTGGTGGCTGAAGACGGCCTGTGCTGGGACAGTTCCATGAAAATTGTGAGAGTCAAACTTTGTTGTTCTTCACAGTTTGAATTTGAATGCCGGGCCCGAGGTGCAAACATCTTAGCCTACCCACCTGTGGTTGCAGGCGGTAACCGCTCCAACACTTTGCACTATGTGAAGAATAATCAGCTCATCAAGGTAATCAGAGCCCTGCAGGCTGCTCCCCAAGAGGTCCAGGGTCCCCAGTAGAAAGCTCACCACCCTTCCCTCACCAATGGAATGTCATTTAAAAAGCATTTTATTATTTCTAAAATGGTTTTGCGGATGTTATTTCATTAGTCCTTAGAGTAGCCCTGTTAGGTAAAAACAGTTACTGGCATGCTCACTTAGTGGATGAAAAAGATAATCGCTAAGCATTATCAAGCCACAGTACACACTCTGTCTGAGGCAGCACTGAGCCAAATGGGCAGCCTCCAGAGTGCAGACTGTAAGCATGCCTGTGGAGCTCCCTGAACTGGAGTTTTCCTTTGTGGGTTTACTCAGCCCACTAATTCAGTATCTCTGTTTTCATGAATTAATTGTGGTAGTAATCGTGTCTTTGTTTTATCTTTTTTGGTTGGTTGGCCAGAAGTCACAGTGGAGTAACCTAGAGGCTTTGTGACATGATACTCAACAACTTGAGCTCCAAGGCCATTGTAAGACTACCTACCTTTCCCACTAAGCTAAACAGAAACTCATGAAAATTAGAACATTACATTTTATTTTTTATTTAGAAATATCGTTTGTTTCATAAACATGTCTCTTCAGTAATAGAGTTTTGGGGTGGGATTAAGAGACAAGTCTAACCCTGTGGCCTGGGCTGCCTATAAACTCCTAGCCTTAAGCTGTCATGCTGTGTCAACCTTCTAAGAGGAGCTGGGACACCAGACATATGCAGTATTTTGGGGGATTTTGTATTGTTGTTTGCAGTTCTAGGGATCAGACTTGGGGGGACCATGGGTACTCTAACCACTGAGCTATACAGTGAGCACACAATTGGTTTGTTTTTGCTTTATTGGTTTTTTTTTCATTTCATTCAGATTTAAAGATCCCATTCTCAGAATTTATTGTAAAAAATTAAAACAAATAGAATTGCTTGTCTATTCATTTTTGTAATTAAATGTATTTATTTCAAATTTCTTTTAAACTGCTTTTTTTTAGATCTATTTATTATGTATAGTGTTCTGCCTGTATGTTTTGCCTACATGCCAGAAGAGGGCACCAGATCGCCTTATTGATGGTTGTGAACATGTTCCATGTGGTTGCTAGGAATTGAACTCAGGTCCTCTGGAAGAGTAGCCAGTGCTCTTAACCACTGAGCCATCTCTCCAGCCCCACATTTTTTTTTTTTAAGACAGGGTTTCTCTGTATTGTTTTGGAGGCTATCAGTCCAGCCTGGCCTCGAACTCACAGAGATCCACCTGCCTCTGCCTCCCGAGTGCTGGGATTAAGGCGTGCACCACCACCACCTGGCTAGATTTATTTATTTTTATGTCCTTGTTTTTTGTTTTTTGTTTTTTCCTGCCTGCATGTATGTCTATGTGGGGGCATTGGATCCCTAGAACTAGAGTTCCAGACAGTTATGAGCTGCCATCTCTCCAGCCCCACAATTGTTTTGTTTTTGTTTTTTTATATTTGTTTATTTTATGTATATGGGTGCTTTGTTTTCTTCCATACCAGAAGAGGGCATCAGATCTCATTACAGATGGTCATGAGCCACCATGTGGTTGCTGCGAATTGAACTCAGGTCCTCTGGAAGAGCAGCTAGTGCTCTTAACCTCTCAGCCATCTCTCCAGCCCCCCACACACAATTTTTTTTTTTTTTTTTTTGGTTTTTTGAGACAGGGTTTCTCTGTGGCTGTTGGAGGCTGTCCTGGAACTCGCTTGGTAGTCCAGGCTGGTCTCAAACTCACAGCAATTCGCCTGCCTCTGCCTCCTGAGTGCTGAGATTAAAGGCGTGTGCCACCAACGCCAGGTTCACAATTATTATTTTTAAGTGACTTTAATACTATAAATTTTTTTCTTAATTTCTTAATGTGATAATAGACATGTTATTTCCAAATTTACAATGTTATAAACAGTGTTCTTTGGGAATTATCGCCTTTGCCCTGACATATGAAAATATCACCTTTATCCAGGGGATACTAATATTGGAATTTTTGGGTTCAAAGGTACACATATTTGCGATACCAAACATTTCCAAAGTGATTATAGCAATTTTTTTCCCAAGATAACTGTATACATTTTTCTACCATTTTGTCTGCTTTTTGTGTATGCCTTACTGTCCTCTATAGACAAGGCTGACCTCAAACTCAGAGATCACCTGCCTCTGCCTCCCGAGTACTGGGATTAAAGGCGTGCACCACCACTGCCTGACTAAATACCACATTTTTGTACCATTTTTATTTATATATGACAAAGATATGCCCTATCTTTAAGGGCATGAGTTGATCAGGACACATACACTTCTCAACAGTTTCTTCTTTCCTGTGTGTATGATGACAGCAGAAGAGGGATGCAAAAAGTAAGAGGCTAAGAGTAGTGAATCTGTGTTAGTTCATGACCAGCCGTGTCTACATAGCAAGTTCAGACCAGCCAAAGCTGTACCCAGACCATAAGAAAAGATGCTAAGAGTAGTTGTGTTCGGTAAGGAGGCAGAACTGGGTTGAGGGTGGTTGTGAGCCACCCCGTGAGTGCAGGGAATGAACCCAGCTCCTCTGCAAGCACAAGTGCTCTTAACCATCAAGCCGTCTCTCCAGCGCCCCCAGAGACATTTAGAGGAGAAGAAACAGCTTGCAATTGTAAGGCTGCTAGATTGCTATCTCCTTCCCTTTCTTTGTTCCAGGATGGTGAAATGGTGCTTCTTGATGGAGGTTGTGAATCTTCCTGCTATGTGAGTGACATCACCCGGACATGGCCTGTCAATGGCAGGTAGGGATTCTACAGAGTAACCTGCCTCGTGGCATCTTAGGATTTCAGTTGGTGTAGGGATATATCTAGAATAAGTGACTCTTATATGTCAAGTCAGCTGTCTCTACAAAGCTTTTTACTGTTTTTATTTTTGTTTTTGGCTGTCTTGTTCATTATGTAGCATAGTAAGTCACAAAGACTTAACGTATGAACCACATGTACTTTGCTTTGGTGTTTCCATTTGTAGTTTTCTTTATTGCTTTTTTCCTTCTGATTATAATGTCTTATTCATGGTGCAGTAGTATATCTTCATTGGGTTAACACTCCACAGATAATGATTATACAATCTCAACAAGATATTAACAATTTGGGGTCGGGCGTTGGTGGCCCACGCCTTTAATCCCAGCACTTGGGAGGCAGAGGCAAGTGGATCTCTGTGAGTTCGAGGCCACCCTGGTCTACAAGAGCTAGTTCCAGGACAGCCTCCAAAGCCACAGAGAAACCCTGTCTCGAAAAACCAAAAAAAAAAAAAAAAAAAAAGATATTAACAATTTGAAGGCACTAGAGATTATCCACTATAGGCAAATCTTTAAATCTTATGTATATATTGTTTGTTTATTTTTTATGTGTATGGATGTTTTTGCTTGCATGTATGGGCACCATGTATATGAGGTACCCACAAACAAGAAGAGGGCATTGGATCACCTGAAGCTGGAGTTATGAACAGCTGTGAGCCAGGGCTGGAGAGAGAGCTCAGAGGTTGGGAACACTGGCACCTCTTCCAGAGGACCTGGGTTCAATTCCCAGCACCCATTTGGCAACTCACAACTGTGTATAACTCTAGTTCCAGGGGTTCTGACATCCCCACACAGACAAACATGCAGGCATACCCAGTCACATAAAATTAAAATAACTAAATCATTTAAAAAAAATAACATCAGTGAGCCATCATGTGGGCTCTGCAGCCAGTGCTCTAAACTACTGAGCTATCTCTCCAGCCCATGTAAATCCTCTTAAAATAACTAGAATAGCTAGGCAGTAGTGGCACAGCCTTTAATCCCAGCACTCTAGAGGCAGAGGCAGGCAGATCTCTGAGTTCAAGGACAGTCTGGTCTACAGAGCAAGTTCTAGGACAGACTCCAAAGTAACACAGAGGAGAAACCCTGTCTCAAGAAAGAAAATAAATAAACAAATAAATAAATCAATCAAACCTTAGAATGGGTAGATTTAGTAGATTTAGTGATTAGAGCTTCAGCTCAAGGCTATTTTCCTCATTTTTTTTAAAATTTAGTTTTAATTGTATATGCCTGTGTGCATGTGCACACAGTGAAGACCAGAGGCATTAGATGCCCTGAAGCTGGACTTACAGGCAGTTGTGAGCTGAATGACATGGGTGCTATGAACTAAACTCAAGTCCTTGGTAAAAGGAGTAAGTCATTTTGACCACTGAGCCATCTCTCTGCCCAGCCCTAAGGGCATTTCCTAGTCCACAGTACAAAGCCATTGTAAAACCAGTCTCAGCAGCTTAAAGTAGCAGAGAACAGCTGGGCAGTGTGGTGCACACCTTTTATCCCATCACTCTGAGGCAGAGGCAGGTAGATCTCTTTGAGTTCAAGGCCATCCAGGATAGCCAGGGCTACACAGAGAAACCCTGTCTCATCAAAAAAAAAAAAAAAAAAAAGACAACATATTTAGGTCCTGGCAAACCAGAAATTCTTGAAGAGAAGGAGCTCTAGAAAGCAAACCCCCAGGTCTTCATATGAAATATTCAGAAAACTTTGCTACAGAGAGAGACACTAGAGTGCTCAGTAAAATACCAATAGCTGGAAGCTGAGTAAACTAAGCAGAGAGATTCTGGTTGCTTTGCTTTGAGAGCAGTTGTGCTTTGGATCCAGGCAAGGTGGGAAAATCACTCTTCAGAAGAGCATAACCCCTAGAACAATCAGGAAAATAATACAAATA
Source organism: Mesocricetus auratus (assembly GCF_017639785.1). Classification (NCBI taxonomy): domain Eukaryota; kingdom Metazoa; phylum Chordata; class Mammalia; order Rodentia; family Cricetidae; genus Mesocricetus; species Mesocricetus auratus. The sequence continues at coordinate 83,436,544 of NW_024429194.1, read as the reverse complement.
AGTATACCTAACAAGCCAATAAAGAAATTAAAGTGAAATGCTTTTTAAAAATTGGGGGTCTGACCAGATGGCTTTAGTGGGTGAAGGCAATTTGCCACCAAGCCTTATGACCAGAATTTAAACTATCCTGGACTCACACAGAGAGACCTTGACTTATCCACTATCCTCCAGTCCTCTAAATGTGCACCGAGGCATGAATTCGTCTGCATACATACTCAAATGCAACTAAAATAAGAATTTTGCTTCTAAAAGAAATGTTATTGACCCAAAAGTAGATAGGGAAGAAAAAAAACAAAAGCAGACACATGCACACACACACAAAGATGAAGAAGAAAATAACAAAAATGACAGGACTAAATACAGCTATATCATTAATGACACCAAAACTGTTTATAAATGAAGCCCCTTTATTTTTTAATATTTGGAAATGGTCTTGAGATACACTCCAGGCTAGCCTCAGACTCACTATGTACTCACTCATACTGACCTTGAACTCAACAATCTTCCTCCCTTCACCTCCAGTTAACCCAGAAGGCCAAGGAGGTGAATATCTGTGACTTCCAGGGCTGCATAGTTAAGACACCCCACAAAAGCTGTAGGAAGTATAGGCATGCACCATCATTCCTGACCAAAAAAAAAGCCCCTCTTTTAGGTTGGGGAGGTGGTCAAGCAGGGTTTGTCTGTATGACCCTGTCCTAGAACTCACTCTGTAAACCATGCTGGCTTCAGACTCAGAGTTCTGCCCACCTCTGCTCCAGAGTGCTAGGATTAAAGATATGCACCACTACCTACCTCCCAGCACAAAAATCACTTTAAATAGAACTCTTAAACTCATGAAAATAAAAAGATGGAGGAAGACATTTCCATGAAAACATCAAACATAAAGAAGCTAAAAAGGTATGACTTCCTGATGTTTTGGCTAAGATCAGGTGTAGAAAACTGAAACAGTGACATTAATGCAGACAAACATCAGAACATGAGTGTGGCTGGAGGTAGAACAGAGCATTCATGATAGCGACAGTGGAAATGAGTGCATAGGTTCTTAAACCAGGTCCAGAGTACACAAAGCAAAACTGAGAAGACTGAAGAGAGAGAAGTGAACGGCCCCAGGCAGTAGATTTACAGTCTTGTTCATTTATAGGACAGGTGCTCACAGAGATTATGAACTAGCTACAGGTCAAACAAATCAATCACACACACACACACACACACACACACACACACAGGCATTTTTTGTTTTGTTTTGTTTTGTTTGTCTTTTTTTTTTTTTTTGAAACATTGTTTCCCTCTGCAGCCCCAGCTCTCCTGGAATTCACTCTGTGGCTATCAGGCTGGCCTCTAACTCAAAGATCCTCCTACCTCTGCCTCTCAAGTACTGAGAGCTAGAGAAATGGCTCAGTGAGAAGAGTTCTTGCCCCTCTTCCAAAACCCATGGTGGCCTGCTCATAACTGCTTGCAGCTCGAGCTCCAGGGCCTCATCAGGCACTGTGTTCACATGCACAAACCAGGAACACATATGCATAACTTAAATAAAATCTCTGTTTTAATCTCCAAATGGTTGGGAAACAGTGAATATGAAACAGATGTGGTACTGTGCTTTTTTAAGCCAGGACTCAGGGAGCTGGAGCAGAATGATAAAGAGCTAAAGGCCAGGGACTGGAGAGATGGCTCAGCAGTTAGATAAGGACAGCCATGTCCACAGAGTGAATTCCAGGACAGCCACGTCTATACAGAGAAACCCTGTCCAAAAAAACAAAACAACAGCAACAAAAAACCAAATATTAGTGGAATACAGCTTAAGCAAAAATTTGTGTGACTTTTGTTTTCAACACAATCTCACTTAGTGACCCAAACTCTTGCACACTTACTGTGTAGTCCAGGCTGGCCTCAAACTTACAGTCCTACTGCCTTGACCTAATGAGTATTGGGATTACAGAGCCCTGTACCACCATGCCCAATTTAGAAATTATGAACTTTAAGTGTTTAAACTGAAAACCTATCATTCACAAGGTTTTGGGCTCAGACTGCAACAGTAGAAAGAAATAAAAAGGGCAAAAAGGTTTAAATCAGTAATGTAAATTTCCACCTTAAGAAACTATTGACAGCCTGGTCTACAGAGCGAAGCTCCAGGACAGCGTCCAAAACAATACAGAGAAACACTGTCTCGAAAAACAAAAAACAAAAAACTATTGAAGGGCCAGTAATGGCTAGCTGGTAAAATACCTGCTGCCAAGCCGGCCTACCCAGATACCTAACTGGCATTCCTTGGCTTTCCTTTACCTAGATTCACCGCACCTCAAGCAGAGCTCTATGAAGCTGTTCTAGAGATCCAGAGAGCGTGTTTGACACTGTGCTCCCCTGGGACAAGTTTGGAGAACATCTACAGCATGATGATGACCCTGATGGGACAGAAGCTTAAAGATCTGGGGTTCATGAAGAGCAGCAAAGAAAATGCCTTCAAGGTAGCTCCTTCCTCCTCACCCAGCCCTTAAGAACAACCAGCATGCTGCTCCACTTTAGTAAAGCTAAATAGTCTTAGACGCTGTCTTTGCAGTTCTTTGTAAAATGGATTTAGCTTTAATGTGGATTAAAACAAAGGGAGTTGGTACTTATTTTTGCCAGAAGATGGCAGCACATCCCGATTCATTGCGGGCTATAGCACCAGTGTAGTACTCAGAAAACAAAAGTCAACTCTACAGGCAGAGTGGGAAGGAACACAAACAAGGAGACAAGGTTAACTCCTAAGCCTTCCTGGGGACTCTGGAGGTCCGAGGGGAGGCTGTTTATTGGTCCAATTACATTATTGAGACTTGGAAAAATGCCCAAGGGCTACATCTTTAATGGGTTTTGTCTGTATCTGAATGTAATGGTATTCATTATAATTGCAAAAACCTGAGCCACACAAGCATTAGGCATCTTCCATCTCCAAGTTTAGACTGCCAGGACTCCTATTAGCTAAAAAAGAAGTTACTAATTCCCTGTGCCAAGCCAGCAAGTATTTAACTGGTCGAAATATCCAAGTAGTGAATATACAGTCATGCCTATCCCATAATTTGATGTGGAATACTTAGGTTTCAGAGTAGGCTACCCAAGGGAGTGTGAGTTATATCTTCTTTTTTATTTCATTGGTGGCAGGGGCAAAGTCTCATAACCCAGGCTGGTCTTGAATTCCTGATTCTCCTGTCTCTGCCCACCAAGAGCTAGGATTATAAGTGAGTGCTCATGGTTTGTATTTCCTCCTTTTGTTTGTTGGTTGGTTGGTTAATTTCAAGACAGACTTTCTCTGTGTAACAGCCCTGGCTGTTCTAGAAATTGCTCTGTAGAACAGGCTGTTCTCAAATTCACACAGATCTGCCTGCCTCTGCCTCCCAGGTGCTGGAATTAAAGGTGTGTGCCACCACTGCTCTGCAAATTTCCCTTGTATGACTTGAAAGAATAACAACATTGCTGTCCTCGCTTTTCCCAAAAAAGGATACTCCTCCCCCCCCTCATGCTAGAGATCAAAGTGAAGACCTTGCATATGGTAGGCAAATACCACTGAGCTTGTCCCAAAATGGTTTTGTTTTGTCAGTTATTACTGGATTTCTTTAGCCCATGTATAAATTTAACAGTGAGATAGAAGGCGATATCATAAGTATGCTAAGGGTGCAGTTGCATAGAGGAAGTAACAGTTTGCCAGGCATGGATGTGGCTTAGTGAGTAAAGTGTTTTCTAATACAAGCATGAGGACCTGAGTGCAGGTCCCCAGCATCCACAGAAAAAGGTAGGTGTGGAGGCTGAAGAGATGGCCCAGAGGTTGGGAGCACTGGCTGCTCTTCCAGAGGTCCCAGGTTCCCAGCACATACGCAAAGGCTCAAGAACACCTGTAACTAAGTTCTGAGGGTCTGATACCCTCTTCAGGCCTCTGAGGACAAACACACTAAAATTAAATAAACCTTAAAAAAAAAATGAGTGGTGCAGGCCTTTAATCCTAGCACTCCAAGGCAGAAGCTGGTGGGTCTCGAGTTCAAGGGGATCCTGGTCAACAGAGTGAGTTCCAAGACAGCCAGGCTACACAGAGAAACCCTATCTCTTAAAAAAAAAAAAAAAGCTAAGCACAGCAGCCTATTCCCATAATCCCAGCTCTAGGTAGTGGAGACCAGAGAAACCTCTGGGGACTTACCCCTTAATCTAGCCAGCCAATAGTTCCATGTATAAAGTCAGGCGCCACCTGACTGATCTGATGGCCTGAGATCATCCCCAGAACCCTACATGGTAGGAGGAGAGAACAGGCTGTGCTCTTACCTCCACACACACATTGGGCATGCACACCCACACAAAAACACAACCAGTCAATCAAACAAGGTAAAGTTCTCACGGCCACTGTCAACTCTGGCTTCAGCAGGCATGCTCATGAGCCTGTGAACCTGCACACAAGTGTACACCCATGCACACTCCCCACACCACAGTACACCCCCAAAAAAACCCTGCAGTTTGTTAGGTCTCTTAAGTATCAGTCCAAGGGTAGGATAAATAGAAATGGCAGAAACTAGCAGTTATTAGCACCACATCTCACTGATTTATCCATGCCAACTTTCCCTGTAGGAGCTCATTGCCCTGGTAATACTATGGTAATTATCTTTTCCAGGCTGCTCGGAAATACTGCCCTCATCATGTTAGCCATTACCTTGGAATGGACGTCCATGACACTCCAGACATGCCTCGTTCACTCCCTCTACAGCCTGGCATGGTGATCACAATTGAACCAGGTGAGGGATAGGTTAACCCCCAAGTATACATTGCTTGCTTTTATTTACAGAATGCAAAATATTTAGGTTTGTCTTGAGTTTTCTTATTTAAGATCTCATGGTTTGTTTAATTTGACTCCTCCAATAAACAACAGATGGCAGATACTTTCTGTAAGTCGATACTAAGAAATAAATCTTTTTTAATCCTGCCTTTGCCAGGGCCAACTTGTGATAGTCTCACAGTTAGTAGTGGTGGGTTGCGACGTCCTGCTACCTACAGTGAACTAGCCACCATCATCCCACAGACAGTTGCCTGACTATTGGACAGAGTAGAAAAGTGAAGCGGTGGCCACAGTGGGATGCGAAGGCAGTTAGGAGAGCAGACTATTAAAAATGGCACTGCCTGCATTGTAAGATCAGGACCCAAGTTCAAGGGTATGTGTGTTATGCCTGACTAATGAAGGTCTTTTTACATTGTTTGTTCTTCAGTTTTGTTTGTTTGGTTGGTTATTTTATGTTTTTTGAACAGGGTTTCTTTGTGTAACAGCCCTGGCTGTCCAGGAACCAGACTGGTCTTGAACTCACAGAGATCTACCTGCCTTTGTCCCCCTAGTGCTGGGATTAAAGGCTTGAGCTGCCACCACCCAGCAAGAAAATGTCTTTTTTTTTTTTTTGTCTTTGTTTTGTTTTGTTTTGTTTTTTGAGACAGGGTTTCTCTGTATTGCTTTGGAGGCTATCTTGGAACTTGATCTGTAGACCAGGCTGGCCTCGAACTCACAGAAATTCGCCTGCCTCTGCCTTCCGAGTGCTGGGATTAAAGGTGTGCGCCACCAACACCCGGCCAATAAATGTCTTTTTATGCTAGCCTATGAAGCAGTCAGTCTCATTGTGCTCTGGTTAGCAATGGCTGCTACAGTTGCAAGTGTTTGTATTTGTATCAAAGAGTATCTGAAGAAGTTTGCAGGTTCTTTTATTTGTTTTGTTTGTTTGTTTTGGGGGGTTGTGGGTTGTAGTTGGTTTTTCAAGACAGGATTTCTCTGTGTAACAGCTCTGGCTGTCCTGGAACTAGAACTGTAGACCAGGTTGACCTCGAACTCACAGAGTGCTGGGATTAAAGGCAAGCACCGCCATCTGACTTGTTTTGTTTTGTTTTGTTTTTGGAGATAGGATTTCTCTGTATAACAGTTATGGCTGTCCTGGAACTCACAGAGATCCGTTTGCCTCTGCCTCCCAAGTGCTGGCATTAAAGGTGGTGCTGGCTTAAATATGTTTTAATATATTTTATCTTTTTTAACTTCATTTTTGGTTCTGTTTTGTTGTTGTTTTGAGACAGGACTTACCTGTTATTGTAGGCTGATCTTTTTTTTTTTTAAAGATTTATTTATTACGAATACAACACCTTGCCTCCATGTACACATCAGAAGAGGGCACCAGATCTCGTTACAGATGGTTGTGAGCCACCATGTGGTTGCTGGGAATTGAACTCATGACCTCTGGAAGAGCAGTCAGTGCTCTTAACCTCTGAGCCATCTCTCCAGCCCCCTGTAGGGCTGATCTTAAACTCATTATCTAGCCCAGATACTCCACCTCAGCCTCCTAAGTACATGTGTGTGCCACCACAGCTGACTTCATACTATATCTTAACCAAATACCTTTTCTTCAGAGAATTTTTAGGAAAGGAAAGATATACATTTATGTAATCTGCTGGTTCCTAGTGTAAATAATGTTTTTGTAAATTAGTGACTTTTTAAATATTTGTTTGTTTGTTTGTTTGTTTATTGTGTATGCAATGTTCTGCTTGCACACCAGAAGAGGGCACCAGATCTCATTATACATGGTTGTGAGCCACCATGTAGTTGCTGAATTGAACTCAGGTCCTCTGGAAGAGCAGCCAGTGCTCTTAACCACTGAACTATCTCTCCATCCCTTTGAGGATTTTTGTTTGTTTCTTTGTTTGTTTTTAAATATTTAGTGACTGTCTTAAACCACTAGACCATGTAAGAGTCGTGATTGGTATTATCATAGTTGTATATAACCTGTAATGTACTATGCAAAATGTCTATAACAGTAGTAATTCTAGCTGATGAGAGCTTCATGTACACAGCTCTGCTGTGTGCAGTAGTTCATTTAATTCTCACAGCTTTGAGGTGAGTGCTGTGAAGATCTGTCAGGGACAGATGAGGAACTTGCTTCTGATCCACTGGCACTGTCACTGGTCACAGCCCATCTCTCTGTTTTTAGGCATTTATATTCCAGAAGATGACAGAGATGCGCCAGAGAAGTTTCGAGGTCTTGGAGTACGGATTGAGGATGATGTCGTGGTGACTCAGGACTCACCTCTTATCCTTTCTGCAGATTGTCCCAAAGAGATGAGTGACATTGAACAGATCTGCAGCAGGACCTCTTGACCACCACTGTAGCTGTTACCTCTCAGGTCCAAGGCTGGCATCTGTGCCTGTGCATGTAGTCAGTGTCTTTGTGGGGGATTAGACCCAGGTTCCTTGGGGAGTGCACAGCTCTATGAGTGATGTCCCTGTATATAAGGACATTTTCACGCTAAGTAGTTGATAATCTGGAAAGGTGAACTCTGGAACAATCTGTTACTAGGACTTTAGCAACATTAATCTGAAAAGTTAATGGCCCAGGTTTAACTTGTGAATGTAAAGTACGGTTTTAGTTGTGTGTGCCCATGCATTCCAAATCCATTTGGCAAAACCTTCTCTTCAAGCTCTTCCCTCCCTGCACTTCTGCTGAGATCCACTTAGTAGCCTAAGATGCTTGTGAGATGCCTGTATCTTCACTCTTAACCAAAGTTTCTGCCAGTACTTATCTTCCATGATCTCTGCCTCCCCAGCCAAGTTCTCCACATCTACTAGGACCTCTCAGGCTCAGGGAACACAGGTGTCCTGCAGTCTTTCCATTCAGCCAGGGTACAGCAGCACCAGCCAGTGAACAAGAGTCTTGGGTCTTTCCTGCCATTTGGGTGCGCAGCAGCACCTGGAAAGTGTCTAGGTTCTTCTAAGGAAGAAAATGAAAAATAAAGGAAAATATCTGCGTGTCCCCAAAGATCCAAGGCTTGAGCTATGTTTTCTTCAATTTAAAGGAGATTCTTTTTCAAATGTCCACCTTCCTGTCCTTCATAGATTCTTTTCTTAGACAAAATGTCACTGTGTGCCTCAGATCCCTCAGAGGTCGCTTTCCTTTGTGACAGGCTCTTAATGTAGCTGAGGCTGGCCTCAAACTACTGATCTTCCTGCACCCTGCCCACATTTATAGGGTTTTTGTGGTTTTTTGTTTGGTTGTTTTTTTTCAAGACAGAATTTCTCTGTGTAATAGCTCTACCTGTCCTGGAACTCACTCTGTAGACCAGGCTGGCCTCAAACTCAGAGAGATCTGCCTGTTCTGCCTTTAGAGTGCCAGGATTAAAGGTGTGCACCAAGTGATCCACTTCTTACTCTAAACTAGGGATGCAAAGGCAAAAAGTCATGTTTCTTTCCCTAAACACATCATCAGGTTCAGTTGTACAACCCAGCTTGCATGGTGAGCAGGGCAGGATTGGATTCATACAAATGCTTTATTCAAAAGCTTATGTGACAGAGGGAAGCCCTAACAGCTAGTATGTTGACTTCTTTTAAATCTGAGCATGTGCATAATACAGACAGACTGCACCCGGGCATAGTAGTTCACACCTATCATTATAGCACATACAAAACTGAAGCAGGAGGATTGCTATAGCCTAGGCTACAGGGTAAGACCCTGTTTCAAAAACGAAAATAGTAGTGTTACAGAGACTGCAAGTAGAAAGTCCTGCCCACTCTATTGTGTTCCTGCAGATCATATGTAAAGCATAGTGAGGTCCTCCACCAGTCCAAATAGAAGCTTAGCCTCCTTTATAACTGTGTGCCCAGAAACTCCTGCCAATTAAAATGAGTTGGGATTTGAGTTGGAGCCATTGCCACCACTAACAGACAGTAAATGAAAACATTGTTTATTAAACCAGGCAATGGTGGTGCATGCCTTTAATCCCAGCACTGGGGAGACAGCAGCAAGTGGATCTCTGAGTTTGAGGACAGTCTAGTCTGTATAGCAGTGAGTTCCAGGACAGCCAGGGTTACATAGAGAGGCCCTGTCTGAAAAAAACAAAGGAAAGAAAGACATTTAAATGGGTGCCCAAGCTGCTGGTGTCATAAAGAACACTGCACAGAGATGTTCTTACAGTATGGCTAGTATTTTTATTCTTCGCTTTCAGAAGTAGCATTGAAGGCCCAAACTGAGTAGATCATGTAAGTTTTAGAATTTACATTTCTTTAAATCTTCTTTAAATTGATGTGTTTTCAAATGTTCCTGGGGTGATGAAAAAGGTGATGGTGATGACATCATTAACTCCCAATACTGTGACAGATTGCTGTGGTCACAAGCCTCATGATTCTGGGCTTCTTCCTCCTATAGCCACTGAGAAGCTTTAATTGTCAGTATTGTATGGGTCAGGGGTCACCACTGGACTTTAGGCCCACAGGGCATGCACCCAGCAGAATCCAAAAACTGCAATCTTGGTCAACATTTCTTAATACTTTGTATGATTTTTGTGCAATTATAAGTTCTATTCAGGAAAAACGCTGTTACTCTTTAAACCCTATTCAATGGCAATGGATGTATTGTTCCCCAACAAGGGGAATGCATCGTTACTGTCATTTTTAAATATACTATGAAACAATGCAGAATTGTATGGTGTATGTATTTATTTTAGCCTCGTGGTAGTTTAAATGAGTTATGACCATAGGTTCATGCATTTGAACTCTTAGTCGCCAGCTAATGGTGCTGTTTGGGAGCTTAGGGAACCTTTGGGAGGGGAACCTTGCTGGAAGAAGTATGCCCTGGAGTCAGGCTGTCGGGGCTACAGCCTCATCTCACTTCATGCTCTCTCCTGGCTCTGCCTTCACCACCATTTGGACTCTTGTCTGGAAACATAAGCCAAAATAAACTTTTCTTTTTTCTTTGTTTGTTTTTCAAGACAGGGTTTCTCTGTGTAGCCCTGGCTGTCCTAGAACTGGCTCTGTAGACCAGGCTGGCCTGGAATTCACAGAGATCCACCTGCCTCCCAAGTGCTGAGACTAAATGCATACGGCAAATAAACTCTTCTATAAATGGCTTTCTGTCATAGTATTTCACACCAGAGCAACAGAGAAGTGACTAATGCAAGGCACTATTTGTAGATTTAAATGTAAGAACATTTTGATTTACAAAATATATTCTGTGAGTTCGTTGTTTGAAGGGAGGAAAAAGCAATGGATTTGATCCAGACTAACTCCACAAAACTGACCCATAGGGCTCTGGACAGTCCCTATCAGACCCAGCATGGTGCCACACAGCTCTAACTCTAGTAGCAGGCAAGATGGGGGAGGAGGATCACTAGTTTGAGTCCCAGGCCACTGTGCTGCATAATAAGATGCAACCTTGTCAGCCCTCATGCCTACAGAAATAAGTAGATCTCTGTGAGCTCAAGGTCAGCCTAAGCAACATGAGACTTTGCCTCAGAAGAAAAAAAAATAAACGGGCTGGAGAGATGGCTCAGAGGTTAAGAGCACTGACTGCTCTTCCAGAGGACCTGAGTTCAATTCCCAGCCACCACATGGTGACTCTCAACCATCTGTAACGGATCTGGCTCCTTCTTCTGGCCTGTGTGCATACTTGCAGGTAGAACACTGTATACATGATAAATAAATCAATCTTTTTTTAAAATCTGCATCTTGAAATGTAACCCAATAGCAGGCCAATTTGCATAGCACACACAACCCAGGCTAAAGCATACAAACCAAGAAAAACCATAGCAGGCTTTTTCTTTTAGGCCACCAAGCAAATCATGACACAGAGACTTATTATTAGTTTTTAATGCCTGCCTTATCTTATGCTCATTTCTTACTAGCTCTTATAACTTAATCTGCTCTTCATCTATGTTTTACCTCAGGGCTTTTACCTTTCTCTAATTCTGTATGTCCTGCTTTCCTGCTTCTCATGACTTCTGGCCCTTGTTCTCCTCTTCTTTCTTTCCTTCTCCTCTCTAAATTCCTCCTATTTGCCAGGTGTTGGTGGCGCACGCCTTTAATCCCAGCACTCGGGAGACAGAGGCAGGCGGATCTCTGTAAGTTCGAGACCAGCCTGGACTACCAAGCGAGTTCCAGGACAGCATCCAAAGTCACAGAGAAACCCTGTCTCAAAAAACCAAAAAAAAAAAAAAAAAAATTAAAATTCCTCCTGTTTATTCTCTCTGCCCACCAGCCCCACCTCTCTCTCTTCTATTGGCCATTCCACTTTTTATTAAACCAATCAAGTGACTTAGGCAACATACCTTTACATAATTAAACAAATGCAGCAGAAACAAATGTAACACATCTTTACATAGTTAAATATTCCACAACAAGCCAGGCGTTGGTGGCGCACGCCTTTAGTCCCAGCACTCGGGAGGCAGAGGCAGGCGGATCTCTGTGACTTCAAGGCCAACGAGGTCTACAGAGCTAGTTCCAGGACAGCCTCCAAAACAATATAGAAAAACCCTGTCTCAAAAAAAAAAATTCCACGCCGGGCGTTGGTGGCGCACGCCTTTAATCCCAGCACTCGGGAGGCAGAGGCAGGCGGATCTCTGTGAGTTCAAGACCAGCCTGGACTACCAAGCGAGTTCCAGGACAGCCTCCAAAGCCATAGAGAAACCCTGTCTCGAAAAACCAAAAAAAAAAAAAAAAAAAAAAAGAAACCCTGTCTAAAAAAAAAAAAAAAAAAAAAACCGAAGGAGAAAAGTAAAGAAAAAGAAGGAAACTATCAAGAGAAAGTATGAGTGTCTTTTCCCCTAACCCCCTCACATAGAAAAGTCTAATACATACCAACACCATGGATTCCTTTCAAGCCCTGTGCTGACTAGAGACTGGTACCCCAGGCAGTAATAAGTACTGCTCTTCCAGAGGACCTGGATTTGATTCCCAGCACCCACATAACAGCTCACAACCATTTGTAAATCACATTCCAGAGGACCCAACACCTTCTTTTGGCCTCTGGGGCCAGGCATGCATGTACATTGAGCACAGACATACATGCAGACAAAATACCCATATACATTTTAAAAATAATATGTTTCTTAGTGGTGTAATTTCAGCCTGGCATTATGGAGTAGAGGTGTAATCCTAGCCTTCAGGCAGTGGGGACAAGAGGGGCTCCTGGTGACAAACAAGTGACAGGTAAGGATGTTCTCAAGTGGGCCATGCCAACCTCCATCCTGAGAACAGAGTCAGTGTATTCCAGGGCTCATTATTTCCCATTTTTGTTTTTCAAGACAGAGTTTCTCTGTAGCTCTGGAGCCTGTCCTAGAACTCACTTTGTAGACTAGGCTAGCCTCGAACTTACGGAGATTTGCCTGTCTCTGCCTCCCATTCTCCATCCATTATGCACTGTTCCCTTCCCACTCCCAGGGATCTTCCTCTTCCCAGCTAATCCCCTTTCTACTTTCATGGGTTTGGGTGTGTGTGTGTGTGTGTGTGTTGTGTTTAAGTTTCAAAGGGCTACTTACAGGAATATGGGTAAGAGGTCAATTACTGAAGAATGGGCACCTTACCAGTGGCAACATCACAGAAGAAAATGTCTCTCCTTTGTCCAGCTATCCTTAACTCCCTATAGATCCTTGGAGGGGAGCTTCCATGAAGGAATGTTGATTGACCCAAATTTCTGCAAGCCTGGTGTAGGTAGGTAATCATAGCTGCTGAGCATCCAAGGGTGTAATGGCCATGTCCTACCCGGGAGACAACATTCCACAACACTCCACCCTTTCATTTGGCTTACATTCTTTCCACTCTCTCTACCACAGTATTCCCTGAGCCTTAGAGGAAGTGATATTGATATCCCATCTAGGGATGAACATTCAACGATCACCTATTCTCTTCACGTTGACCAACTGTAAGTCTCTATATTAACCACTACCTACTGTGAAAAAGAAGCTTCTGTGACCAAAGCTGAGAGCAGCACCAGTCTATGAGCAAAAACATATTTAAAGGCAATTTGACAGGCACATGATGTCCATTTTAGCAAAACAGCAATAGTGTCCCCCTAGGGTTGATAGCCTCTCCAGCCACAGGCTTTTGACCAGTTTTGCGGTACCTGGCATGAATTCACTCTGTGGAACAGGCCTCAACCCCAACTTTTAAAAAATGGTGGTTCCCCCGTTAATGGTTATGCCACCATTGCATCAGTGGGTGTATCCTGCCTGCTAAGTTAATAGTTGTAACACAGTGTCCACAGCTGAGTGACAATGTTGATGACAATTGTTCCCCAGCAGCTTATCCAACACCTGGACATTTTGCTGTGCTAGCCAACAGAAACACATTTAAAAAAAATAAAAAAACAATCTCATGAATGAGTGTCTTAGTTAGGATTTCTATTTCTGTGAGGAGACAGTATGGCTATGGCAGCTCTTATAAAGGAAAACATTTAGTTTGGGGCTGGCTTACAGTTTATAGGTTTAGTTCATTATCATGGAGGGAAGCAGGGCAGGCAATCAGGGTTCTGGAGAAGGAGCTGGGAATTCTATATCTGGATTGGCAGGCAGCAGGAAGAAACTGACACCCTGGTCAGGCTTGAGCATCTAAGACATTAAAGCCTGGCCCCAGTTCACAATTCCTCCGACATGTCACATTTACTCCAACAAGACCATACTTCGACCAGGCGTTGGTGGTGCACGCCTTTAGTCCCAGCACTCAGGAGGCAGAGGCAGGCGGATCCCTGTGTGTTCGAGGCCAGCCTGGTCTACAGAGCGAGTTCCAGGACAGCCTCCGAAACAATACAGAGAAACCCTGTCTCAAAAAACCAAAAAGAAAAAAAAAAAAAAAAAAAGACCATACCTCCTAATCTTGCAACTTTCTATGGGCTTATGGGAACCATTTTTAAAGCAAACCACCACTGTAGTTGAAGAAAACCTTAAACTTCTGATAATCTTGCTTTTACCTCCTGAGTGCTGGGACTACAGATATTTGGTACTAAATTTTGTTTTTGTAGTACTGAAGATTGAATCAAGGGCTTTGTGGTTTTTGTGTTTTTATTTGTTTGGGTTTTTGGGACAGGATTTCTCTGTGAAGCCTTCACTGTCCTAGAACTCACTCTTAGACCAGGCTGGCCTCCATCCAAGAGACCCTCCTGCCTCCTCCCCCTATTACTGGGATTATAGGTGTTTGCCGAAGGAGGCAGAATTTGAATCAGTATCTGCCTGACTCCAAAGCTGCCATGTTCATGTATAGTCCCACAACTGACCAAGCCTGTCCTTAGTGTGCTGACTCCACCTCACCCCACTCTTACAGCCTGTACTGACGTCATCAACAATCCAGATTTTAGTTAGACGGCAGCCAGATATTCCCTTTTCATTTCCTTTCTCCCCTAAAAGGGGAGGGGGTGAGGACACTGCAGCCTGCCATTGTTTTCAGTTTGTTCTTTTCTCTGCTTTGATTTTAGAACCCCAGTTCTTAATATGTGGAAGGTCAGAGTTGAGTGTCCAAGTCAACAAGAATAAGGCCCTTCTTTAAACTAGGGAGTAGTGGAATGGTCAAGCTCTTTACTAATAAGGAGGCCCTGGGCTTGATCCCTAACACTGAGGAAAACAAAACAAAAAAATCAAACCCACTAGGTAGTGGTGGCATTTCAGTCCAGCCTGGTCTACAGAGCAAGTTCAAGGCAGCCAGGGCTACACAGTGAAACCCTGTCTCAAGAAAGGAAAGCAAAAGCCAGGCGGTGATATCACATGCCTGGCTACAGAAAGAGTTCCAGGGCAGGCTCCAAAGCTACACAGAGAAACCCTGTCTCAAAAAACAAAATAAATAGATCCTAAAGTCATCCAGATCTCATTCTAGTGCTGTCAAAGCAAAGGACTTGCTAATTAGTGCTGCTGCCTTCTTCACAAAGATTACAAGAGGGAAACTGAAATAAAGCTGGTGTGGTGGTACATGCCTGCAATCCCGTTGCTCATGAGGGTGAGAGGGGAAGATCAGATACCCAGAATTCCAGATCAACATAAACCTCACAGCAAGACCCAGTCTTCTCTAATCCCAGCATCTGGGAGACGAAGACACACAGATGTCTTTTGAGTTCAAGTTGATCCTGTAGCAAGTTCCAAGACAGTCAGCGCTACATAGAGAGGCCTTGAATCAACAGGGCAGCTTGTTTTATAAGCATGAACATGAGTTCAAACCCCATAACCAACTAACTGCAATGAAGCTGGAGCTCACTGCCTAGCCAGCCTAGCCTTCAAGGCCAGTGTGAGACCCTGTCTCAGAAAACCAAGTGGATGTCTCCCTGGCTCGGGGTATGCACACATGCACACACACACACAAATGAAATAAGAAGAAATACAAGTATGGCAAAAGTAGCTCATTGGTAGTGTTTGCTTGATATATACCCCTAGATTCAATCTCCAGCCAAACTGGTCTTTATCCCAGCCTTTAATCCCACTACAAGGGTACTTGGTCATTAACCCACATGAAACATGGTCCCCTAAGTGAGTATGCTTCTGGCCTAGTGAATATATAGTAGGGGACAAAAATCTGGACAAAGATATCTAGGGTGAGGACCTAAAAGTAAGAGTAATAATTTTTTTAATAATTTGATTTTTTTAATTGTTTGTTTGTTCCTGACAAGAATTTTTCTGGTTCAGACTTTGGACAAGAGGTTGAAAAGGATGGATTTTAAAGATCCTTTTGATTTGGGTGAGCTTTTGGAAGATGTCGGTGGGATAGCAATATAGCACCATTGGTAGGGGGTTGTTCGGCATGCACAAAGCCTGAGTCCAACCCCTACACTGCATAACGGAGCACATTGGTGCATGCCTCTGATCCTAGCACAATGAATAAGAACATGGATAAGAAGTTCAAGGTCCATTTTGGCCACATAAGGAGTTCCAGGCATCCTTGGATACCTGAGACTCTTTCTCAAAAAGACACTAACAAAACAAAAGACAGTATGGTAGCACCAAAAGAATTTCAGGAATGATTAACACTCACGTGGTGTGGCTGCTTCACATTAGCACATCTACTCATCTAACCTCCCCTCTTGCAGGCTTCTTTCATGATATATGTCCTGTACACATGTGTTCTGTGTCTTAATTCATTTAAAGAGCTATTTTTTGTGTGTGTTTCTTTTTGAGACAAAGTCTTGCTATGTAGTCTGGCTGGCCTAGACCTCTATGTAAAAGAGGCTGGCCTTAAATTCATAGAGACTTGGCAGAATTAAGAAAAAAAAACATCCTAGTGAAGTAACACAGACTCAGAAAGACAAAGAATGTACTCATCCATGAGTGAATACCAGAAATAAACCAAAGGATAACCAGCCTACAATCCACAACCCCAGAGAAGCTAGATCCCTCTTCCAGAAATGGATGGAAGCTGATGAAGAGATCTACTACTATCTACTACAACCCCAGTGAGGGAAGAGCTATAGTATAAACAAAGAGTCAAGGCCATGATGGGGAAACCCACAGAATCAGCTCACCAGAACTAGTGAGAGACCACTGACTCCACACTGAAACGGGGGAAATGGCATAGGACCAAACTAGGCCCCCTGGATACAGGTGACAATGGTGTGCCTTGGGCAGTATATGAGGCCACTGGGAGTGGGACAAAGATCTAACTCGAATGCATAACCTGACTTAGTAGAGTCTATTCTCTATGGAGAGACACCTTGCTCAGCCTAGACATGAGGGACGGGGACGGGGATGTGTGGACTTGGTCCTGCCTCAACAAGGTGATGGGACAGACTTAGCTGACATCCTAGGGGAGGCCTTACCCTCTCTGAGGAGCTGATGGGAGGTGGGGTGGGGAGGAAGAGGGGAAAGCAGGAAAAGAGGAGAGGGGGGAACTGAGATCGGAATGTAATAAATAATGAAATAAATAAAAAAACTCAGAGAGACCCACCAGTCTCTGGCTCTTGAGGACTTGGGACTAAAAGTGTGGACCACACACCTGGCTGTTTTTATTATTTGTATGTATGTGTGCCACTGTACATGTGTATGCCATGTGTTTGTCAGGCCCGTTAGACCTAGAGTGACAGGTGGTTGTGAGCTGTCCAGCATGGGTGTTAGTAGTCAAACTCGGAGAGTACAAAGGGCTCTTAGCCACTGAACCATTTCTCCAGCCCTCCATGTTACTCGTGTGTGCATGAATAACATGTATGGCACACGTACCCCTCAGTACACATGTAGGGCTCAGAGGACAATGTGCTAGAATCAATTTCCTTCCACCATGTGGATCCTGAGGGTTGAAGTCAGACGTTGAACTTGGGGGGCAAGTGCTTTTACCTGCTGAGCCATCTTGCTAGACTTTGTTTCTTTCTGTAAGATTTATTTTATATGTGTGGGGTTTTGTGTTTTGTTTGTGTGTGTGTGTGTGTGTGTGTGTGTGTGTGTGTGTGTGTGTGTGTGTGTGTGTGTGTGTTTTGAGACGGGTTTCTCTGTGTAACAGTTCTGACTGTCCTGGAACTTGCTCTATAGACCAAGCTGACCTCGAACTCACAGAAATCCTCCTGCCTT
Source organism: Mesocricetus auratus (assembly GCF_017639785.1). Lineage (NCBI taxonomy): Eukaryota > Metazoa > Chordata > Mammalia > Rodentia > Cricetidae > Mesocricetus > Mesocricetus auratus. Next base: position 83,419,270 of record NW_024429194.1, on the reverse strand, counting down.
TGCCTCCAAAGTGCATGACATGTGTGCCTGGTGGGATGGATCCCTGGAACTGGAGTTACAGACAGTTATGAGCTGCCATGTGGGTGCTGGGAATTGAACCTGAGTCCTCTAAAGGAGCAGGTACTTATCAACTACTGAGCCATCTTTCCAGCCCCCTTTGTTTCTCTCTTCTAAGATCTTGTTCTTATTTTATGTGTATGAATGTTTGGCTGCATGTATGTGTGTGTACCATGTGTCCATAGAGGCCAGAAGAGGGCATTGGATCTTTGGGAACCGAAATTACAGATAGTTGTAAGCCATCACATGGGCGCTGGGAAGCAAACCCACGTCTTCTGCAAGAGCAGCAAGTGCTCTTAGCAACTGAGCCGTCTCTCCAGCCCCACCCATCATTTTCTACACCCTCTTGTTTATTACAGTGCTGAGAGCATAATAAAGAGATTTATGTGCCCTACACCTGAGCCACATCGACAAGCAGCACTTTTTTATTCCTTTATTTTATAATTTTTTTAAAATGTGCATTGGTGTTCTGTATGCATGTCTGTGTGAGGGCGTCAGAAGCCCTGGAACTGGAGTCACAGACAGGTGTGAGCAGCCATGTGGGTGCTGGGAATTGAACCCAAGACCTCCGGAAGAATAGTCAGTGCACTTTACTGCTGAGCCATCTTTCTAGTACAGCCAGCACTTTTTTCCCCCAAGATTTCTCTGTGTAGCCTTGACTGTCCTGGAACTCACTTGGTAGACTAGGCTGGCCTCAAATTCATGAGATCTGCATGTCTCTGCCTCCCAAGTACTGGCTTTAAAGGCGTGTGCCACCACTGCCCAGCATTTTTTTCAGCCAGCATTTGTATAGCATATCTTCAATATACATTTTCTGTGTTTAGATCTATGGATACTATTGTGTTAAGCTTGCTTATGGTAGTCAGCACAGGAACAATATGTGCAGGTTTGGAGACTGGGAGTAGTAAGTTAACCATGTAACTTCAGTGTGTAAAAGGCTACCCCATCTAGGTTTGTGAAATTACCATATATAATGTTCACACAATAACAAATTGTTCAATGCCTGTCTTAAAATGTATGCATAGTACTCAAGACATATTGTCGACTCCTCCCTTGAGTCTCATCAACTTGTCTTCTGTAACATGCATTGCTCCCTGAGACTTCCTGCTATAGTTGATTTGTGTTTTGTTTCCCTACTAAGAATTGACTTCATCACTGTGGCTTTCCTGTTTAAATAGAACCTGGTACAGCTGAGCACGGTGGCTCACCCCTTCTATCTCTAGCACTTGAGAGGCAGAAGCAACAGAATTGCTCAGATTTCAAGGCCAGCCTGGCCTGGTGGTGGTGGTGTATGCCTTGAATCCCAACACTTGGGAGGCAGAGGCAGGCAGATCTCTGTGAGTTCGAGGCCAGCCTGGTCTACAAGAGCTAATTCCAGTACAGGTTCCAAAGTTACACAGAGAAACCCTGTCTCAAAAAAAGAAGAAGAAAAAAAAAACCATCAAAGCCAGCCTGGGCTAGAGTTAGACTGTCTCAAAAATAATAATAAATAATAAGAATAAACCAAAATTGGAGCTGGTGAGATGGCTCAGAGGTTAAGAGAACTAGCTGCTCTACCAGAGGTCCTGAGTTCGATTCCCAGTAACCACATGGGGGCTCACAACCTTATCTATGATGAGATCTGGTGTCCTCTTCTAGCATGCAGGCAGAATACTGTATCCATAATAAGTAAATAAATCTTTAAAAAAAAGAATAAACCAAAATCTAAAAGACCTGGTATATACTCAAGATATATTGCTGAATAATGAATGAGAATGTCCTCAATATCTTAATTAACTATGGATTTCTAGCATCCCATAGGTGATTTGTTAACACATAACAAATGAATGACAGTTTTTAACATGGGAGACAGAACTTGGGCAAACGCACACAGACCCAGCAAGACTCTCCACACATTTTCTTTGTGCAAGTTAAAGCTGTGTTGTTTCTGGATGTATTGCCCTGCTCAGTAATGACATCAGCAACACTCCATTACTCTCCAGTAAGTATCTCTTTTAAAAGGATATGTGACATTTCAGGTATAACTCTTTTGTTGTCCTGTTGTGGGCATTGGAACACAACTTCCTCCTCCCAAGTCCTAGGATTATAGGACAAATAAAAATATAAAAAATTCAAAGTGATGTATTCCAGTCATGCCTCTGCTAGTCTAGGAGGTAAAACCATGGAGGCCTGGACTAAACGTGGAAGTATGATGTAAAGAACATGTTTAGCTCGATGGAAATGAACCGTAAGATTATCACAATGCTTCATCCAAATTCAAGTTCAGCCACTACAGATAAAAACTAGTTTAGCCGTAGTACAAGTAGTCAAATTCCGATAGGAAACGGGGAGAAAGGGACGACCTTTAGGGCTGGCTGGTTAGGGGAGGCCCCTAGGCGTTATCCATCTCTTTCTGGCGAGGGAGCTGCAGAATGTCTGTTAGGTCTAGAGGGCAGAACATTCAGGCCTCTTCTCTCCCCATCGAATCATTTCCCAAACTCACTGGGAACTCGGCACAGGGAAGCCTGGCCGCAGGGCTCCGGGACACTGTCCCAACGCCTAGCCCGCGTGGAGTCTCGGGTTTCCGCAGACCCGCCCAAGCCCCTTCCATCACAGCCTCGGAGGGCAGCGCTGTGAGAATGGACCAGGTGTGAGTCCGGACAAGGAAGAGGAGAGCAGACGCCGCCCCAGAAGAAGGAATCAAGTCAAGGGGCTTCCCTGATGGCGAGCATCGTGAAACCTCCCGGACATTCCCACCGGTTGGATCACGTAGCCCGGCCCCGCCCGGCCCCGCCCGGACCGCCTCCACACTCCAGCCTACTCCCCGGCTGAGGGTGAAGAACATCCGCCTGCGCCTTTAAGGGGCGTAGCAACAGGCCCCGCCCCTCCCACCGCGCGCGCCAATAAGGGGAGAGGTGCCGGAGGAGGAGCCTGGTGTGGGGAGCCGGAGGCGACGTGTGAGCCGGTGCGCAAGCGCAGTGGCCCGGTGATAGACAGTGTGTTTCCAAAATGGCGGCAGCGATGGATGTGGATACCCCCAGCGGCACCAACAGCGGCGCGGGCAAGAAGCGCTTTGAAGTGAAAAAGGTTGGGTCTCGCCAGCACCTTCCTCAGGGAAGCTAGAGAGGCGTGGATGTGGCTGGCAGGCCCCAGGACGAGCGAGGCGCGGGGGAAAGAGCTTCATTTCAGGGCGTTCCTGGGACCGGGTACCACGAAGAGGAAGCTGGGGGGCGGGCTTTAGGATTGATCGGCATGATAGTGACCCACTCGCTGAGGCCACATTAGATTCGCTGGGGAAGCTGAGGGGCCAATCGCAGAACGGCTTACTGAAAGACTCTGAGTCGATTTCGTTGCGGGAGCCAAGCGCTTGAGCTGTCACTGAATTGACTGAGAGGTGGGGGAAGGACAGGGTGGGGTGGGTGGAATGGAGACTCTTGGAGAGACTGCGGCGGGTGGAGGATGGGGCAGTGCGGAGAAAGCCGGGAACCTGCGCTCCTACCGCAGAGGAGGCCCTAAGGAGCCCTGGCGGTGTTCTTGCCCCGCCCCTTCCTGGATCCCTGAGTCTATTGACTCCCGAGAGACCTGGTCTGGGTCCTCGATTGTATGCGGAGGCCTCCGTTAGCCTCTAAATCCCTAGTCTCGAGTGTAGGACTCGGTTCTTCCGAAATGACTATTGCTTGTCTCGTAGGCTCTGCCAGTCCCATAGTTCTGTAATGTCCGGGTACCCTTCTAACAACAACAAAAAAATCAGCAATTAAGAAGCTTCGTGGGCTTTGTTTTAAAAGCAAGCCCAGAACTTGTGGCATTTAGGAAAGTGAAGTACTAATCGTTAATGATTTGGGAGCAGGAAGGCAAAAATGTGGCACGTCCTTTTGCATGCTGTTTCCCTCCACAGTTTGCCATCGGCTTGAGAGAAAAGTGTCAGTTCCTACCTGAGAGTACATAAATCTGTAAAAAACGAAGATCTTGTAGTCGGGGAGATGCTTTCATACATGTTTTTGGAATGTGTCGCCGAGCACACTCTCCACCCCACCCCCTTTTCTGGCGTCTCATTGTGGCCATTGCTGCTCAGTTACAGCCAGCAGCCATGTTGAAGAATAGAAGTAATCGTCCCGTCCCCCGCCCCCCCAGTTGATGCTGTGGTATAAAAAGTAATGTAGAAGTTACTGAACTTCTGAGACTTGAATTTGAAAGAGATGAAGAGTTGAGAAGTCACATCAAAGTAGTCCTTGAAAGGGGTATCTGGCAGAATGTATGTATAATTGCAGAAGCCAGTTGAACTACTTGCTTACTAGAATTAATAGCTTGGACATATAAAAGTTGAGACTGTCAGTTTCCAGGATAAGAGGAAAAGAAAAGTGTAGTGGATTCTACTTTGCCATGAATTAATCTGGTAAGATTCAAATGATGACCTTGCTCTGAGTACTGACTGACACTAGGTAGGTGACTGGCTAGCCAGCTTATCCCACGATTATCCACTTTATGATCCAGTCATGGTCTTACTCTGTTCTGTTCACCACCTTGCCTGTGTGTCCGAAACTGCTTGAAGAGCAGAGACTTCCTTCGACACCTGCCAGGGAAAGCTGCACAATAACTCAAGTTTGTACTTATTTAAATCTAAAAAAGGTGTTTAAAATATTTCTGATTTGCTTACCTTGGTATGACTAGCTAAATTATTTTACAGAAGATTGATGTGTCCCATGTTTATATGCTCCATCTCCGGATGAATGAGGAAGCATACATGTGGTTTGCTGTTGTTCTCTGATGTAGTCCAAATAGCATAATCCAAAAGCATTCTTTCTTTGATAGACCCTATGGCCAGGGAGCTGGAGTTGAAACCTGAAATCCTAATGAGTCTGGTACATTACAAGGAAAACGCATTGTTTCCCCCTTTGTCTTTGCAGTGGAATGCAGTAGCCCTCTGGGCCTGGGATATTGTGGTTGATAACTGTGCCATCTGCAGGAACCACATTATGGATCTTTGTAAGTAACTCAGGGAGGATGGGGAGAAGTGCAAAAGGTTACAGAAATGGGGTTCATCCTGATGTGACCAATTTTCTTTTTCACAAGTAAATACAAAGTAGGGTCAAAACCCTTGGGCACAAGTGCATCTCATCCATTGGTGTGTTTGAAATAGATTGTTTTGTTCTTTGAGACATAGTTTCTCTGTGTGTAACCTTGACTGTACTGTAGACCAGCTGGCTTCAAACTCCGATCCATCTTTCTCTTCCTCCTGAGGTCTGGGATTAAATGCCTGAGTCATCATCACTCAGCTCCTCATACTTATATTTTTGTTTCTTTTTGTTTTTGTTTTTCCGAGACAGGGTTTCTCTGTATTGTTTAGGAGGCTGTCCTGGAACTAGCTCTTGTAGACCAGGCTGGCCTCAAACTCACAGAGATCCACCTGCCTCTGCCTCCCGAGTGCTGGGACTAAAGGCGTGCGCCACCAACACCCGGCTCATAATTATTTTTATTACTAACTTAAGTAGTTAAAACTAATTTGCCCAAAGTTGCTATCAACCATTTCAAATAAAGAGTTAAATTGTTTTGTTTTTTAAATAATGTCTTGGAGGCATCCCCAGCTCTCAGAATAAAATATTCATTGTAAAGCCAACAAGATCCCATGTAGAATGAGTTGTGGGAAGAGTTGCTGTTACTTCCCATCTTACACAGACACAAAGGCAAAAATAATGAAAGAAAATGACCTTTGAAGGTAGGATAGAGCCGTGCATGCCTGTAATCCCAGCATTTGGGAAGCAATGGCAGGAGTATTGTGGCGAATTACAAGGCTAAAGTTTGAGCTTCAGTAGTCTTATCTGAGCTAGGTTTTGTTGGGCAAGATTTACAGTCACAGGCTGGAGGGATGGCACTGGCTGCTTTTCCAGAGGACCCAGGTTTAATTCCCAGCGACCAAATGGTCTATCACTTCAGTCTCAGGATATTCAAAGTCCTCTTCTGGCTTCCAACAGACCAGGTATACGCTGGTGCAGGTAAAACACCGATACACATTAAATAAGTGAATATATTATAAAGCAAATTTATATTCAACCATATATAATCTAAAATTCTGTGTTTGCTGGTCCAAACATCATCTCTGTGTGTGTCTTTGTGTGTGTGTGATATGTGTGTGTATCCCCCACTTTGTTCACATTTACACATGTACTGGCAGTTCTCTCAGATATTCCTAAGCATATGCCATAGTATCCCTTTATGTTTATCATTTAATTAAGTGGTTGTCTTTTTTAACCATGTTATTTACTGCTCTAGTGTGTTGTCTAATACATATTAAACTTGCACTGAATATTTGCTAGATGAATAACAAAAATCAAATAGTGTAACAGTCTGAGCACATGGAAAGCATGAATCAAAAGATTTGTGTTGGAAAGCACTTGTGCCATTTGCTGGTGGTTGTTGAGGGCTGAGTTTCTTTGAACTTTGGCCTTTTCTTTTTTATGCTACAGTGAAAGCAGATCAGCAGTTGCCATGGTTAATGTAGATGGGAGGACCCATTACTGACACATGGCAGCTTAAATGCCAGAGGAGTCTCTGGTTCTGTAAATGCCAGTCTCTGTCCCTTGTATTTTCATAAGTTGCACTAGAGAAGGTCTTACTTCCTTTGAACTCTCATCCTTTTTTGATTTTTGTGTTTTTCAAGACAGGGTTTCTCTGTATTGCTTTGGAGGTTGTCCTGGAACTCTTGTCTGTAGACCAGGCTAGACTTGAATTCACAGACTCTGCCTCCCGAGTGCTGGGATTAAAGATGTGAGCCACCAACGCCCAGCTCATCCTTCTTACCTTCTCTATTTAAGTCACTGTGAGTCTCTACATTCCAGAGAACATACTTCATACTTCTCGGGAGGACAAAAGAGCCCTAGTGTATTTTTTCCTCACTAGATACTTACATTGTCTAATAATGTGGTGTGTGTCTTGTTTTTGTTTGGTTTGTTTGTGTTTCTCTGAGGCTTTGGAGCTTGTTCTGGAGCTCGATCTGTGCACCACCACCTTCCCGAGTTTTTAATTTTTTATTTATTTTATATATATGAGTTCTCTATCTGCGTGTATGCCTCTTTGCCAGAAGAGGACATCACTTCCCACTACAGATGTTGTGAGCCTTTTTGTGGGTTCTGAGAATTGAACTCAAGACATCTGGAAGATCGGCCAGTGCTCTTAATCACTAAGCCATCTCTTCAGCCTCTTGTTTTTGTTCTGAGTAACAGCCCTGGCCTGGCTGTCCTGGAACTTGCTCTATAGACCAGGCTGGCTTAAACTCATATCCACCTGCCTCTGGGGTTAAATGTCCTGTTTATTTTTATTTATTTTTATTTTTTAAGATTTTTGGTTTTTTTTTGAAATGGTGCATAGACAGGCTGACTTCAAATTCATGATCCTCCTGTCCCTGCTTCCCTCATTATGTTTAAAATGTCACATGAGATAAAATATTGAACTTCTGAAACAAAAACCTGTGACATATCTGAGTATGATGGTATATACTTGGAATCCCAGTAATTGTATGAGTTGTCTTAGATATGGTTTCTGTTGCTGTGAAGAGATAACCATGACCACAGCAACTCTTTTTTTTCCTCCCTCAAGATAGAGTTTCTCTGTTTAATGGCTATGGCTCTGTAGACCAGACTGGCTTCGAACTCACAGAGATCTGTGTGCCTGTTTCCAAGTGCTGGGCTTAAAGGCAAGCATCGCCACCACCCAGCTATGACCACAGCAACTCTTCTAGGAAAACATCTAATTGGGGTGGCTGACTTATAGTTTCAGAGGTGCAGTCCATTATGGCAGGGAGCATGGCTGCATGCAGGCAGATGTGGTGCTGGAGGAGAGGCTCAGAGTCCTGCATCTTGCAGACAACAGGAAGTTGACTCAGACACTGGATGATATCCTGACATAGGAAACCTCAAAGCCCATCCCACAGTGACACACTTCCTCCAGCAAGGCCACACCCACTCCAACAAAGCCACACCTCCTAATAGTGCCACACCCTATAAGCATATGGGGGCCAATTACATTCAAACTACTATAGTGGGAGAACCAGGAAGATTAAGAGTTCAAACTCATCCTTGGCTACATAGCAAATTCAAGGCAGCTTGAATGTATGCAGTGTATATATAGGTATGTGTGTGAGAGAGAGACAGACCAGTAATGCCGTAATGCCTCTGGGGTTTCTGCTTATCATCTGCTAGCTCGATATAATTGTACCAGAATAAATAGTCTTTCCTAAACATTTTGTTTTTCAGAAGGGAGACACTTTGGTGCCATCGTCAATAACACTTTGTAAAAAATGCATTACCACTTTTCCTGCTTTGCCCATCTTGAAATTTATTAGGGAAACAAATGAGTAGCCTTAGCTGGCCTCAGACTCACTGAGACCCTCCTGCCTCTGCCTCCCAAGTCTGGGATTATAGGTGTGAGCCACCATATGGCTCTCCCCACATTCTTCACATCCATTGAAAATGGTTAATGGCCAGTTATTACTGTAGGACCTGGCTGGCTGGATTGGAAGCTGCTGCCCACAGGTCCAGTGATGCTTTTGCTCTTGTTCCCACAGGCATTGAATGTCAGGCCAACCAGGCGTCTGCTACTTCCGAAGAGTGTACTGTTGCGTGGGGAGTCTGTAATGTAAGGAACCATGTTTACCTATCCGAATGGCTTATGCATGCATTGCGACTTGTCATTGCTTTGGCAGTCTTGAAAATTATTAGGGGAAAAAATGAGTAGCCCACCTTTCTCCCAAAAGATGTACAAATAATAAAGGCAGATTTTAAATCCTTACAGTATTTACCTTTAACCAGATAAACAGTAGTTATTATAAAGAAAAACTAGTGTGTCTTAATTATTATTAAATGGCCTACTTTCCTGTGTAGTGTTTGAATATTCAGCCACCTTTAGGGATTATAAAGTCAAAAACAGTCTTAGGAGAATATCTGTACCTTCTCACCTTCTCAACAGACCTTCCAAGAGAAGTGTCTGGGATGAGGTTTGGTGAATTTGTGCAGCGTGTTTGTGTGTGTGTGTGTGTGTGTGTGTGTGTGTGTGTGTGTGTGTGTGTGTGTGTGTGTGTGTGTTTATGGCTCCTGCTAGAAATATTTAATGCACCGATGTTGGACTGAACATACAGCCTTGCAGGGTGTGACAGCTGTGAAGGAGAAGAGACAAAGAATATGTAGTTTCTAGCACGTCAGAGTTCATCTATAGAACCATAGTCACATGAGCTGATGTTGCCCTGACTCATCAGCCCTGGATGCACAGCTTCCACTATGACACAGGGAGTCACAGATTGTAGGCTCAGGTCATCCTCTGTTTCTGTTTTACTAGCTAAGTGACTTTGCCAGAACATTTAAGGTCTCTAATCCTGGGTTCCCTCAGGTAAAATGTGGCTAATAGTGAAAGTGTAAACAGGATTAAATGATTTAAAAAGTGCTTAGAGGACTAATGAGATGGCTTAGTGGCTAAGGGATCTTGCTGCCACGCCTTATGACCTGAACTTGAGTTCTAGGACACACATGGTAGAAGGGAGGACTGACTCCCACAAGTTGTCCCAGCTTACACACATGTGCCACCCAAAGCAAATAAATGGTGTTTGTTTTTTAGTCGAGCTTCTCTGTGTAACTTTGGAGCCTGGCCTGGAATTCACTTTGTAGATCAGGCTAGCCTTGAACTGTTTAATTTTTAAGTTTTATTTAATGTACATTGGTGTTTCACCTGCATGTATATGTGTATGAGAGTGTCAGATCCCCTGAATCTTGAGTTACAGACAATTGTGACCTGCCATGTGGGTTCTAGAAATTGAACCCGGATCTTTTGGAATAGCAGCCAGTGCTCTTTCTCTCTGAGTTATCTCTTTAACCCCCTCAAACAAATGTTTTTAAAGTACTTAGAATGGCTCCCAGGACATAGTAAGAAGAAATATTTATTAAGAAAGCTACAGAGAAGTGGTGATGTAATATGCCTTTAATCCCAGCACTCAGGAGGCAGAGTCAGGCAGATCTCTGAGTTCAAGGCCAGCCTGGTCTACATAGCAAGTTCCAGGGCTATACAGAGAAATCCTGACTCAAAAATACCAAAAAAGAAAAAAAAAAAAGCTAAATGAGGGATCAGGAGTTAAGGGCACATACTGCTCTTTCAAAGCCCAAGTCCAGTTCCCAGCACCCACAGCAGGGAATCACCTGTGATTCCGGCTGAGGGAATTGTGCAGGCACTTGCACATACCCACAGTAGGCACACACACACATAATTAAAAGTAATGATCTTTAAAAGAAAGCTAAATGAATATTGATTTGGGGGTGGCCCTCACTGGTACTCACTCTTCCTTGTGGCCTTGATGCTGTCTCCCACCCGCTCCTGCACACTCTTCCTTCTCTGTCTGGACCCTCTGGCCACTTCACAGACCTCATTAGCCATAGATGCTGTTAAACATTCATGGAGATAGAGACACACCAGGTGCTTTGCCCTCACCTCCTTGAGACTAAAGGTAATATTCCTCTATATGAAGGGCAGGGGTGAGCCTGTGGAGGTGGGTCAGTGAATGAGGTGCTTAGTGACAACCCTGACAGTCAGTTCAGTATCTGGAGCCCCCGTAGTAGGAGAGAAGCCACTCCTCATGTTATCCTCTGATCTCCATGTGAGTGCCTGCATACTTGTGCCCACAAACATAAACACAAATAAATGTAATTTTAAATTTTTATTAATTTAGACACTCAATTTGTATCCCTAGCTGACTTGGAACACAGATCTGCCTGTGCTGGGATTCAAGGCATGTGCCACCACACTGGGCTTTTTATCTAAATTTAAGAATTTTTGAAGCCGGGCGTTGGTGGTGCACGCCTATAATCCCAGCACTCGGGAGGCAGAGGCAGGCGGATCTCTGTGAGTTCGAGGCCAGCCTGGTCTATAAAGTGAGTTCCAGGACAGCCTCCAAAGCCACAGAGAAACCCTGTCTCGAAAAACCAAAAAAAAAAAAAAAAAAAAAGAATTTTTGAGCCAGGTATGGTGGTCTGTGCCATCACTCAGGAGACAAAGACAGGTGGATCCCCAAATTTGAGGATCTTCAACTTTAACCATGGCTACACAGAGAAACCCTGTCTTGAAAAAAAAACAAAGGAAAGTTTCTTTAACAAAAATTTAGATCAAGATGTATTTATTCAGCTAACTTGCCATATAGGAGAGCCAGGTCATGGTCTGCCACTGAGTCTTATATGAACCAGCTCTGTGAATTAGACAAGTCATTTGTTTGGTGTCCAGTTTCCTGTCTGTAAAGTACAGATAGTAATATCTGTCATGCCTGCTTGCCAGGGTTACAGTGGGCTTGAATGAGGTAACAGATGTCAACTTCTATAAACCTGGGCTGTCAATGTGCGCTTGGTAAAGTATGCCTTCTGCTAAATACACTCTTTACTGCATTTTAAATTAAGAGGAAGAAAGATGGAGTCCATTTGCATTGAGACTTCATTCATAGCCAGCTTGCCTTTGCATTCTTGCTGGTCTGGGGGTTAAGCCCCATTTTGTAGGGTACTTAGCAGGAACGTGGTAGCTATTACCTAACTTTGGATAAACTGTCCCCAATACCTAGATGTTTCCGGAAGTGTCTCAGGTCCTGTCTCTTGGAAATTCTGAGGGGGCTTTTTGTTTTGTTGCCTTATTTGTTTTAGATAGGGTCTCCTGCAGCTCAGGCTGGTCCTGAAGTGGGTGTTTAACTGAATGTGACCTTGAACTCTTGGTTCCCCATACTCCACCTTACAAGTGCTGGGGTAATAAGTATGTAGAGTGCTGGTTGGATTGGATTTTGAGTTTTCTGTTTGGTTGGTTTTTCATGATGAATCATGTTAAGAGTCTGAATGAATAGAATCTTCTAGAAAATTGTTGCTCTGAAAGAAGAGTTGTCTTTTCTCACATTTGAGGTCTGTGGTCAGGACCTCCTTTCTCAGAGATGTACAAGTATCCTGTCAACAGCTAAATGGCAACAGGAAGCACATGCCCTTAAAGAGACAGGACCTCACTGTCAGAACTTATTCCTGTGTTCCCTGATGATTCATTTCTTCAGCAGTAGGGGCGTGTCATGTGTTTTGTTAGAAATATCCTTATCCATAAGAAGGGTTCCAAGATGTTCTGTGGGATGTTGCCCTCATTCGAGGCTGCCCCTGTTGTCTGTCCCCTCCTAGCATCCCATGATTGGTCGTGGCTGCAGTGACGTGTGACAATTTGTCTTCTCTTTCAGCATGCTTTTCATTTCCACTGCATCTCCCGATGGCTCAAAACAAGGCAGGTGTGTCCCTTGGACAACAGAGAGTGGGAATTCCAAAAGTAGGTGTTTCACTTGTTTGGGGTCCTAAGACTGGGTCTTCTAGTTAATGTCATTTTACTGGGCTCAAGCTGAAAGCAGCTGGAGTGGTAGAGCATGGTTTTTGTTTTGTTTTTGAGACAAAGTCTCTCTAAGTAGCTTTGACTGGCTCGCTGTCCTGGAACTCACTCTGTAGACCATGTAGATCAGGCTGGCCTCAAACTAGGAGATCCACCTGCCTCTGTCTCCTGAGTGGAAGGATTAAAGGCATGTACTACCTCACCTTATTTTTAAACCAGGCTTTGAGAAAATAAACAGGGATTAGCCAGCATTTTATAGGAGTTTTTTCAATCAGCTATGTCTATCAAAGCGAAAAATAGGGGAGTCAAAAATGATGGTCAAAGATTCAAGACTTGTTGCTATTGGGGACTACAACAGTCATGTTGGTCTTGGTGTTAAGTGCTCCAAGGAGGTAGCCACTGCCATCCAAGGGGCCATTATCTTGGCCAAGCTTTCCATTGTCCCTGTGCAGAGAGGCTACTGGGGGAACAAGATTGGCAAGCCCCACACTGTCCCATGCAAAGTGACGGGCCGCTGTGGCTCTGTGTTGGTGCGTCTCATCCCTGCCCCCAGGGGCACTGGCATCGTCTCTGCTCCTGTGCCCAAGAAGCTACTGATGATGGCTGGTATTGATGACTGCTACACATCAGCCAGGGGCTGCATTGCCACCCTAGGTAACTTTGCCAAGGCCACCTTTAATGCCATTTCCAAGACCTACAGCTACTTGACCCCTAACCTCTGGAAAGAGACTATGTTCACCAAGTCTCATCAGGAATTCACTGACCATCTTGTGAAAGCCCACGCCAGAGTCTCTGCTAGGAGGACCCAGGCTCCAGCTGTGGCCTCCATATAGGGGTTTTTATACAAGAAAAATAGAGTGAATTAAGTGTTCGGAAAAAAAAAAAAAACGATGGTCAAGTATTCCCAGGGCTAGGGGCCAAAACTCCGTGGTTGAATACTTGCCTAGCCTGTGCAGGGGCCTGGATTCAGTCCCTAGTATCACCGAAATGAGTCAGTAAATCTCCATAACCCGGCCGGGCGTTGGTGGCACACACCTTTAATCCCAGCACTCGGGAGGCAGAGGCAGGCGGATCTCTGTGAGTTCGAGACCAGCCTGGTCTACAAAGCGAGTTCCAGGACAGCCTCCAAAGCCACAGAGAAGCCCTGTCTCGAAAAACCAAAAAAAAAAAATCTCCGTAACCCAACCCTGATACTTCCATTGTGCAAACGTTCATCGTCCACCTGTTGTTACCTTTCTTTGGGAGTGGAGGGATAGTCTGGTGATGTTTGGGGTCTCTTAGTGTAGCCCTCACTGGCCTGGGACTTTTAGAATTCCTCCTGCCTCTACCTACCCAGAGCAGGGGTCATAGATATACCCCCAAAACCACTCTTGTTATTCGGTGTTGTTTGTATTTGAGACAGCATCTCATTCTGTAATTCAGACTGGCCTCAAATTCATTAGGACCCTCCCGCCTCAGGTGCCAAGTTAGTTAAGCTGAGTGGCCTAGCTCAGCTGATGCTGATACCAAACTTACAGCTCATCGATCACAGTTTTTATTAAGCAACCCTAAGTCAGGCATGGGAGGGAATGCCCTTGGTCCCAGAACTCAAGTTTGAGGCCAGCCTGGTCTACAGAGTGAGTTCCAGAACAGCCAGAGCTACACAGAGAAACCCTGTCTGGAAAAAGAAACAAACAAAAAAGGTTTTTTAGGGTTTTATTCTCCATCATTCTCATGAGGTCCTTTGTTTTGTCTTTCAGGTATGGGCACTAGAAATGACTCTCCCTAAAGCTCACCCATTTGTTACTGATATAGTGACTTACCTTCCCGTTAATTATAAATTAGATAGAACCGTGTTTTTTTTCTTTCCTTTGCTTTTGGAGTTTGCTGTTCCCACAGCCATATTGTATTTTGTGTCAAATAAAGCCGTTAAGTTCAAGAATGGTTACTGTCTCATATGTGTGGAGTGACCTGAGAAGGGGCCTCTTCAATGCCAGAAACAACCCCAAAAAGTGCAGTCATCACCAGAACGGAGGTGTCCTGCGGGTGCATCATCACAAGGTCACAGGAACCTGTAAAGGCTGGAATTGGGGGTCACTCGCACCCGGAAACACCGAGGGCTCTGTCTTCCTTCTGAGATAGCACCAGGCAGCTGAATGAAGAAGGACATGGGACTCAGCCCACAGCCTCAGTGGTGGTCTTGGACCAACCAGGTCTGCTCTGGGCCTTCGTCTCATGAGGGAGCCTAAGAATGAGCAAATGGGCTTGGTAAACTGAAACACTACAGGGTCAGTGCTGGTTATGTACAGCATGTTGCATTCTCTATTTTGGAACAAAACTTAAAAAAATCCTACTATGTAATCTTGGCTGGTAATATTGTGAATTTTAAACTCAAGTTAAAAACTGATGTTTTGACAGTTTGAGTATATGCCTGTAATCCCAGGTACTTGGGAGCCAAGAAAAAGGATCCCTGGAGTCCAGGAGACTTTGTTTCCAAAACAAATTCCAGTTTGTGGGCTTGGGAGGTGGGGGGTATTGCTCAACAGTATGTGTGGCCAAGGCCCTGGGTTTAATTGATGGCCTAAATAAGTAATGTTCAAATTGTGTTAAGTTTCCTTTAAACACACTGGCCATGGAAGTAGTTGTCATTCTGATGCTGTCAGGGGCTGTAGTCTCTACTGAGAAACGGTTTTGTTGCTGTGGTTCTACAGGGGTTCTGAAATCCTTCCTTCCGTGCAGTTCCCGGTGAAAGCATTCTTCATTTACTTCAAAGCAGATCTCAGACTCCAGCTGCCTTCTCTTGTCAGAAAAAGGCTGCACAAATGTGAAACAATGCTGTCATTTTGTTTTCAAAATTAATTTTAATAAAAATATTTATGTTAATTGATGTTTCTGATTTTTTTAGTATCATTTTCAAGATTAAATTCTGCTTTTTTGTTGTTTCTATGTATAGACCTGACTGTCCTGGAACTTACTTCATAGACTAGCTAACCTTGAACTCACAGAAATCTGCCATCCTCTACCTCCCAAGTGCTGGGATTAAATATATGTGTCACCATCCACTGCCCCATTTACATTTCTGCTTCTTCAGAAAAAAATTTTCTTTTTGAGACAAGATTTTTCTTATGTAACAGCCCTTACTACTGTCCTGGAGCTAGCTCTGTAGACGAGGCTGGCCTTGAACGCAGAGATCTGCCTGTTTCTGTCCCCCGAGTGCTGGGACTAAAGGTGTGCAACACCACTGCCTGTCTCATTTTTCTTTTAAAGATTTATTATGCATACACTGTTTTGCCTTCATGTTTGCCTGCAGGCCAGAAGAGGGCACCAGATCTCATTACAGATGGTTGTGAGCCATCATGTGGTTGCTGGAAACTGAACTCAGGACCTCTGGAGGAGCAGCTCTTAACCACTGAGCCACCTCTCCAGTCCTTTTTTAACCCTTTTTATGGGTGGCAGTGTAGCTACTCATGAGTGTGCCGGTGGAAGTTGCCATTGGGTGCCCTCTTACCACTCTCCACGTTTTCCATACAAGGTCTTACACTGAACAGGGAGCTTGCCAATTTGTCAGACTGCCTTGGATCCTCCTGCATCTGACACCCATCCCTACACCTGATTACATGGGTCCTGGAGATTAAACTTGGGTTTGCCAGACAGACACTTTACTGACAGCCATCTCCATCTCTATAACCTACTTTCACAGTTTGGTACCCATTGTGGTATGTATAGTGTAGAATTCTGTCCTATGAGCAGTGGCCACCATTTCCCTCAGATCATCAGCCAGCAAGAGGCCCCTTTACAGTCTCTCTGAGGAGCAGGTGGGAAGGGGCCAATGAGATTCCAGCCACGCCATCCCGGCATCAGTATACAATTTTGCTCTAATTGCCAGTGGCCTGGGAAATCTCTGGAACTTGTATACAGGACGCTTAGCTGGGTGGAGAACTTTCAGTCTGTTCTGTGGTTGTCCCCACTTCTGCCAGTAACCCTGTGTCCTGTAAGTAAGCCCAATAAGCTCACTGGTTCCCCAGAGTGAACTTGGGTGGACTTTGGTTTGTCATTAAGACCTTATGAGTATCCAGGCTGGACCGATAGCCTCCAAAACAATACAGAGAAACCCTGTCTCGTAAAAACCAAAAAAAAAAAAAAAAGACCTTATGAGTATAGGATGGATGTTTGTCTCCCCAGGAAGGAATTCTCGAAGCATACAGATAACCCAACTAAAAATTTGGGTTTCAATTTTTAGAGCCTTGCTTTCTGGTTGTTTTGTTGTTACTTTGTTTTGTTTTGTTCTTTTCAAGACAGAATTTGTCTGTATTGCTTTGGAGGTTGTCCTGAAACTCATTCTGTAGACCAGGCTGGCCTGGAACTCAGAGATCCTCCTGCCTCTGCCTCCCGAGTGCTGGGATTAAAGGCGTGCGCCACCAACGCCCAGCCTTACTTTTGTTATTTTTAAACAGTCTCACTGTATAGCCTTGACTGGCCTGGAACGTACTATGTAAACCTGGCTGATCTCACACTTACACAGATTTTTATTTTTTATTTTTAGGATCATAAAAGGAATAATGGAAACTACAAATTACGCAGACCCCTAATAATGAAGAACTTTAAAGTGTAACTTGGATTAAACCTCACTTTTCCACTTAACTGCTCCTGAGTGTCAGAACGTAGTAAGCTGTGATCATTGCAGTCACCTCACCTCCTTTACTCTTTCCAGTTGGAACTCAAGCTGCAGAAATAATTTCTTGGGTGAATATGTTGCATGCTGTTCACCCAGGTGACATATTTTGGATATACTCCTGTCTATACCATGGGGACAGAGAGATGCCCAAATTGAAATAAAAAACTTTTTTTCAAGCACAACACTTGTAATTTAGAGGCAAGAGGACCAGGAGTTCAAGGTCATTTTTGACTACATAGTTATGGCTAATCTGAGCTACAAGAGACCCTGTCTTTTTTTTTGTTTTTTGTTTGTTTTTTTGTTTTTCGAGACAGGGTTTCTCTGTCTCTTGGAGGCTGTCCTGGAACTCGCTCTGTAGACCAGGCTGGTCTCGAACTTACAGAGATCCACCTGCCTCTGCCTCCCGAGTGCTGGGATTAAAGGCAAGCGCCACCAACACCTGGCCTGAGACCCTGTCTGATAAAAAGAATTCCAACACCAGATTATGAGTTGGTCTGGGGTAGGACCCAAACATCTGCGTTTCTGTCCCCTATTTCAGAGGATTGTTTATTATACCAGCCATGTAGACCTAGAGCTAAATTTGGGGAGATTGCAAGAGGATGGAAAAATGAGTAGCTGAATATACTGATTCTGCCGAGACACCCAGGACCAGGGCCTGGATTTGATCTCAAGGCACCCAGCCTCCCCTGCCTCCTTCTGACATGATACCTAGAGACTCTTCCTCCAGCTGCCTTCTGCCATGAGGGCAGACATTCATGTTCATTTCCTCACTTGGCCTAGGAGACCCTATCTTTCCTCATAGCCAAAACAGTGTCTTGGATTACATGGCCTCTGCTTAGTGAATATAGCCTAGGCTGCCCTGGAATTCACTATATAGTCCAGGCTAATTTCAAATTCACAGCACTTCTCCCTCCACCTCAAATGCTGGGATTGTAGGCCTGTATAACTTGTTTGGCTCCTGGACCTTTGGGTGACTCTAAACTACACATGGGCAAAACAAGCACTCTGCCACTGAGTTTATATTCCCAGTAATCCCACCCCCACCCATTGCTTTGCAGAGACTTGAGCTTGCCAAGGCAGGCTTTGAACTTGGGATCCTCTTGGTTTAGCCTCCATGAGTGCTGGGATTATGTAGCCTATGCCATCATGCCCAGCTGCCCCAGCCTTTCATTTTAGCATTCTGGAGGCAGAGGCAGGTGGATCTCTGTGAAGTCCTGGTCTACTCTGACTGACAAACTACCAATACCGGTGGACAGTTTAAAATTTCCCCCTTCACTGAGAAGTCTGCCAGATACACCATGGCCTACGGGCTGAAGATGGATGCCCCAGCATTACAGAGGAACATTGGGTGACTGTCCAGGCAGCCTGAAGTTCCTGTCAATTCTAGAGTTTATATATATTATCCTTCTGTGGTCTTTGATGGAGTTGAAGACAGATAGTTACGGGTATGGTTTTCCTAAGTTATGATAAAAGATAAGTTACACTTAAAACTTTAGACTCGCCGGGCGTTGGTGGCGCACGCCTTTAATCCCAGCACTCGGGAAGCAGAGGCAGGCGGGATCTCTGTGAGTTCGAGACCAGCCTGGACTACACAGCTAGTTCCAGGACAGCCTCCAAGACAATACAGAGAAACCCTATCTCAAAAAAAACAAAAACAAAAAAAAACCCACAAAACTTTAGAATCACAAAGACAGATGAGAGAATACTTTCTTTAAATTTTGCCAAATGTTATTGGGCTAAATATTGTTAACTATAGTTCTTGCTTGATAACTGTTTTGTTACATATAACGTTACTATGTTAAAGTTAAAACCTTTCTTTTTATTTAGAAAAGAGAAGATGATGGGGAATGTCTTTATATATGTTTCTCTTATTGGTTGATGAATAAAACACTGTTTAGTGAATAGAGGCAGGAAGATAGGCGGGGCAAGGAAAGGAGAATTCTGGGAAAGGTAGGCAGAGGGAGACTGCCAGAAAGAGAGTTGCCATGCAGTCGGCAAAGAAGCAATAGGTCCCTGTATTCTCCAGTAAGCCAAGACCACATGGAAATACACAGATCTATAGAAATGGGTTAATAATTAAGACAAAGCTAGCCAATAAAAAGCCCTAGCCAGCCAGGACAGGCTCCAAAACAATACAGAGAAACCCTATCTCGAAAGAAAGAAAAAAAAAGCCCTAGCCAAAGCCTTTAATCCCAGCACTCAGGAGGCAGAGGCAGGCAGATCTCTGTGAGTTTGAGACCAGCCTGGTCTACAAGAGCTAGTTCCAGGACAGCCTTCAAAGCCACAGAGAAATCCTGCCTCAGACCCCCCCAAAAAGCCCTAGCCATTGTCCAACAGTTTAATAATTAATATAGTGTCCGTGTGTTTATTTGGGGCTGAAGCGGCAGTGGGACCTGGCAGGACAAGAGAAAATCCAGCAACACTACTTGAAGACCATGTCTCAAAAAACAGATGAACAAAAACAACAATCAGGGACTGGAAAGATGTCTTGGTAGTTAAAAATACAAATACATCCAGAGTATCCAGGTGTGATTCCCAACACCCACATGATGGCTCGCAACGATCTCTATCTCCGGTTCCAGGGGATCTGAAACCCTCTTCTGACTTCCAAGGACTTCCAAGGACACATGGAATACTGCAAGCCAAACATCCATACAAATATAAATAAATTTAAAAAATAACCATTTAACTTTGAACAAAACCACAAAGAACTGATTATATACCCAGCACTCTGGAGCCTGAGGCAGGAGGACCAGGAGTTGAAAATTTCATTTGCATCGTAGTAAACTTCAGTCTTGTCCTAAAGAAAGAAGCCAGGCAGTGGTATCTCATGCCTTTAATCCCAGCAGAGCCGGGTGGATCTCTGTGAGTTTGAGGCCGGTCTGGTCTACAAAGCCACACAGGGAATCCCTCTCTCAAAAAATAAAAGAAAGCAAGGAAAGAAGGAAGGAAGGAGGAAGGAAGGAAGGAAGGAAGGAAGGAAGGAAGGAAGGAAGGAAGGAAGGAAGGAAGGAAAGAAGGAAGGAAGGGTTATGATAAAGCATGAGAGGAACCTGGGTGGATTCCATGGCGGGCAAGGGTGACTGAGGCAGAGGGACAAACACGCCAGGCAGACAGAGCTTAAATGAGAAGTTTTATTAGAAAGGAACGGGAGGGGGAAGGAAAGAGAAAAGAGGTAAAGAGACACAGACAGAGAGAGGACAGGAGGGAAGGCCGAGACAGGAAAAGTCCTGTCTGCCCCAGAGGACCAATAAGAAAGAGTGAAGTCGGGAAAGAGAAGAGCAGAAAGAGAGAGCAAGTGGGCGGGATCTGTCTTTTAAAGGGTCCTTTGCACAGGCGTGCAGACTATGCAACCATTCTGCCAGCTGACAAGGGCAGGCCAGCATAGTGCCTGAATCCTTACAGAAAGAAAGGAAAGAAGGAAGACGAAAGGAAAGGAGGAGGAAGAAAGAGAGAGAATGAAGGGAGGCAGGGAGGGAAGGAGGGAGGGGAGAAGGAAGGAAAGGAAGAAGGGAAGAAAGAAGAATAATCAGGCCTGCAAGATGGCTGAGCTCAAAGGCACCTGCCACCACCAAGCTTGACAATCTTAGCTGGATTCACATGGTGATCTGCCAGTTGTCCTTTGACTTCCGTATGCAACCATGGCATGGGGACATTACCTGCCTCAATAAAATGTAATTTAATTTTTTTTTTTTTTTTTTGGTTTTTAGAGACAGGGTTTCTCTGTGGCTTTGGAGGCTGTCCTGGAACTCGCTCTGTAGACCAGGCTGGCCTCGAACTCACAGAGATCCCCCTGCCTCTCGAGTGCTGGGATTAAAGGCGTGTGCCACCAACGCCGGGCTGTAATTTAAAATGTTTTAATTGTAAAAAGAAAAGTAACTATCGATGAGGGACTGAGGTCAAGTGACGTGGCTTGGGTCATACACTCCCTGGTAAGCCTGAACTTTATACCCAGGTTTATCTACTTCCAGGGTTTCCCATTTTCACCAGCTGTGATAGCTAGGGAACATCACAGGGGATAACTGAGGTAAAGCCCTATGTAAACAGTTACAGACTATACAAATATCAGGCCTCCTTATTAATCAAGAGCTTGGCCAGTCCTCCAACCTCCAACTGAACCAAGCGCCTTATTCTTGCTGACTTGGACACTCAACTCTGACCTTCCACGGTTCTAAAATCAAAGCAGAGAAAAGAACAAACTGAAAACAATGGCAGGCTGCAGTGTCCTCACCCCCTCCCCTTTTAGGGGAGAAAGGAAATGAAAAGGGAATATCTGGCTGCCGTCTAACTAAAATCTGGATTGTTGATGACGTCAGTACAGGCTGTAAGAGTGGGGTGAGGTGGAGTCAGCACACTAAGGACAGGCTTGGTCAGTTGTGGGACTATACATGAACATGGCAGCTTTGGAGTCAGGCAGATACTGATTCAAATTCTGCCTCCTTCGGCAAACACCTATAATCCCAGTAATAGGGGGAGGAGGCAGGAGGATTACAGTTCAAGGTCACCCTCACCCTCGATACAAAGTCATTTGAGACAAATTGGGCTACATGAGACCCAGTCTCCCAAAAAACAAAAGCTGGATGAGGACAACACTGCGGAGTTGGCTACATCATCAAAAGCAATGGCCCTTCAGACGGTGGTGGCACATGCCTTTAATCCCAGCACTTAGGAGGCAAAGGCAAGTAGATCTCTGTGAGTTTGAAACCAGCCTGGTCTACACAGCTAGTTCCAGGACAGCTAGGGCAGTTACACAGAGAAACTCTGTCTCTAAAAAACAAAAACAAACAAACAAACAAAAACACCAAGAAACAAAACAAAAAGCAGCGGCTGCTCCTGCCTGAGCCTGTGTTTGATTCCCTGCACGCACACACTGGCTCAAAGTCTGCTAGTAGCTCCATCCCAGGGAATCTAACACCCTCTTCCATCCTCCACAGGCACTGCGTGCACACATAGCATACACACTAGATACAAACAAGTGAATCCAAATAAGAGAAAAGTCCTTCCAGGTGATGGTGCTCACCTTTAATCCCAGCACTCAGAAGGCAGAGGCAGGAGGATCTCTGTGAATTTTAGGCCAGCCTGGTCTACAGAGCAAGTTCCAGGACAAGCAGAGCTGTGCAGAGATACCCTGTTTTGAAAAATCCCAAAATAAAGATAATGTGATTCCTTGTCCTGAACATGAGTCTTACAGTATTTGGCAGGAATGACTCATATTTGATAAAACTGGCAAGTACCTTTACCCAGTAAGTCATTTCACCAGCCCAGAACCTATTTTTTTTTAATTCACTTTTCCCCAGTGCAGATATAAAAATAGTTTTGCCAGTTCTCTTTACATTGTTTCCTTGCTCTGGCTTGTTTGTTTGTTTGTTTGTTTGTTTGTTTGTTTGTTCGTTTGTTTGTTTGTTTTTCCAGTGGGGTCTCACAATCTCAAGGCTGGCTTTGCCCCAGCCTCTGTGCAGGTGGGACACAGGCACATACCAAGCCCCTTCCCAAACTGAATGGTCTTAGTCTTCAAGGGCAGTTTCTTGCCCTAAGGAATCAAAACGTGAATTCTTGAGCAAGGTGTAGCATAATAAACCTGTAAACCTAGCATTTGGGAGGTAGTGGCAGGAGGATCAGAAGTTCAATGTCACCCTGGATGACCAGAAACCCAGTCCCAGGAAAGAAAATCACTCCATAGCCTTTGGCAGTTGTGCCCCACATAGAAAGCTCACTGGTGAGACCTTCCCCAGCTCTCTAGTGACTGGTCCCACATGTCCCTTGCTCCTCATTTCTGCAAGTCTTTTTGCTTGTTCCTCATCTCACTTCAGAATTTGTATTTCATTTTGGTTTTGTTTTGAAGAAAGCTGGGCATTGCAGGGCAGTGGTGATACACACCTTTAATCTCAGCACTTGGGAGGCAGAACCAGGCTGTTCTCTGAGTCAAGGACAGCCTGGTCTACAGTGAGTTCCAGGACAGCCAAGGCTACATAGAAAAACCCTGTTGTAATGGGAAGCCTTCCCACCAGCCTGGTTCCAGAGCCTCATCAGTCCCAAATAACACACAGGAGGCTATATTTATTATGAAGCTGTTGGTCTTGCTTGTTTCTTACTGGCTAGCTCTGACTTAAATATTTATTCCATAATTGCTAATCTAAGTATTTCTCTTACCGGAGAAATGTTCAGGCTTCCTACCCCACAGCGGGTACATCTTGACTCTCTGTGTTTCTCCTACCCAGAGTCCTCCTGGACTCCTAGTCCCACCTATCTTGCTTCCCTATTGGCCAGCAGTGCTTTATTGACATATACACAGGACTTCCCCAATACCCTGTCTTGAAAAACCAAACCAAAACAATAAAAAAAATTGCTGGGATATTTATTTTTGTTTTCTCTTTCTTTCTTCCTTCCTTCCTTTTTTTTTTTTCTTTCCAAGACAGAGTTTGTCTGTGTAGCCTTGGATATCCTGGAACTGTAGACCAGGCTGGCCTCAAACTCACAGAGATCCACCTTCCTCTGCCTCCCAAGTGCTGGGATTAAAGGTGTGTGCCACCACTGCCTGCACAGTTCCTTTTTAATTTATTTATTATGAATACAACATCCTGCTTCTATGTATGCCTGCACACCAGCAGAGGGCACCAGATCTCACTACAGATGGTTGAGCCACCATGTGGTTGCTGGGAATTGAGCTCAGGACCTCTGGAAGAGCAGTCAGTGCTCTTAACCTCTGAGCCATCTCTCCAGCCCATAGTTCCTGTTCTTGACTGCTATTCTTCTCCTTCTGTTATGGGAAGCCAATACAACTCACATGCCAAGTCAACCCAGATGATCAAAATATATTGTAATCAAGCCACTACTGATCAATCAGTACTCTGGAGCTGAACTGTGACCCTGGGATGGATTACAGAGCCTTTAAGGCTGAAAACCACAAACATCTGTGCCAACTTACAGTTACATTTTCAGCCAATCAGGATTCAGGGATCGGGGCTTTCCTGGGAACTTTGTTCTGTGGTACCTGTTTCTTGTTCTCATTGGTTAGATTACTCTAGTGTGAAGTAATTCGTGTGCGTCTTGCCGGCCAGGATGCCAGGGATATCAGTTACCCAGGGAAGTCTTGGGATTTAAACTTTACTTGACCCTTACTCAAAATGGAAGTTTTATCCAGAATGGCTTCAGTCTGGTTCCTTCTTACACTTCCAGGTCAGAGTCAAGTACAGCCTCTCCCACCGACAACAGCAAATGGTAATATGCACCAAACTCCTTGCTCCCAAAATCCACAAGTGAAAGAAAGGAGTCAGGTCCCAAAGGAACCTGAGACAAGTCTTACACAGTCCTGTGGCTCCTCCCAGCACTTAACCATCCACCCTCTCCCTAAACCTTTCAGCACAGGGCTGGACTTCCTGTCCCCTTGGTTCTGATTCCACTGTAATCTGCCCTTTGGCCACTCACTCCCTTAGTTCCCCTGCACTCTCTTGACTCCGAGCCTGAGGCTCCCCTCTTGGTCCTCTTGCTCCTTTTCTCTTCTCCTCCTCTACCACTCACCCCCTCTCTCCTCTCATGGCCTTGTTCATTGTCAGTCTGGACCCTTCCAGACGCCTGTAGCCACACTCTCCCTCATAAGTACAGTAAAACCCTTCTCAGCCAAACCCGGGATTGAGCACGTCCTTATTTTCATTCTAAAGGGATATATGTCTCCAAGCCTGCTTCATTCTTTTTTGGGGGGAGGGGTTGGGTTTTTCGAGACAGGGTTTGGAGGCTGTCCTGGAACTAGGTCTTATAGACCAGGCTGCTGGTCTCAAACTCATGGAGATCCTCCTGCCTCTGCCTCCTGAGTGCTGGGATTAAAGGCATGTGCCAAGCCCGGCCCTGCTTCATTCTTTCAGGCAGAGGAAAGTAAGACTTTGTTTTATTTGAGACAGGGTCTCATGTAGCTCAGGCTGGCTTTAAAGTTAACTTGTAGCCAAGGATGGCCTTTAACTCCTCATCTTCCTGCTTCTGTGACTTCTACACACCAGGCTTCATCTGTAATAATTAAGCACTCTACCAATTGAGCTACATTTCCAACCTTTTATTTATTTATTGGGTTTTGTTTTGTTTTGTGTTTTGGTTTTTTGAGACAGGGTTTCTCTTTGTAGATCTAGCTGTCCTGGACTGCTCTGTAGACCAGGCTGGCCTCCAAAGTAATATAAAGAAACCCTGTCTCAAAAAACCAAAAAACAAAAGAAATGCACGTGTCCAGCACGGTGCAGAGAAACATATGCCGTCTGCCTGCCCCACAAGTAGCATCAATAACAAGCTCACTGGCAGCTCCTCCTTGTTCCTAACTCCCTACCTAACACGGAAGATTAATTGCCATGGGGAGAATTGGAATTGCTGGAGCAGGAATACATAAATTCAGATGTTGACTTTCAGAATGAGCTCTTGAGGCCCATATAAGAAGGAACCATAAATAAAACCATCCCGAAGCAGATCTGTTTATTCATCAAACATTTATACAGCCCCTTCCTATGAGCTGGGAGCAGTTAGAAGGGTGGGATTCAATCTGTGTGAAGGTAACGCTTTGTGGAATCTCCCATGCTACCAGTTCCGGGGCGGGAAGAACAGTCAAAAGGGTAAAGGAGTTGAACAGTGAGGCGGAGGGGAGCAGGACTGGCGTAGGCAGGACTTTCAGAACAGGCCTGTTCCTGGAGAAGATGACACTAGAACAGATCTTTGAGGGAGGACACAAGTTGGGGTTGGAAGTGACACCAGCACAGCAAGGACTCCAGTGAAACCTGCGAGCTGCGTTGAGCTCTGGGTAGTTATTGCACAAGAGATCTGGCTCGTGGCGTTGTGTTGGCTCAAGATTATAAAGGAAACAGAGGTTTCGAGAGTGAGTTCTTAATGTTTGTCCTAAGCAACAAGGGGGGTGGTGGGGCTATGTATTTGGAGAATTTCACCACATACCTGCAGATGTCCACTATGTATGGTCAGAGCCCTATGGGCTTGGGGGCATTGCAGGTGAAGAGAACGCCTGTCAGAAAGTATTCTAAGTATGGCACTATGATGGGTCACCTAATGAATGGTGTTCCATGCAGAAGAGTGTTCCTAGGTGTGGTGGTTTGAATATGTATGGCTCCCATAGACTCATGTGTTTGAGTTCTTGGCCCATAGGGAGTGACAGTGTGTGGCCTTGTTGGAAGAAATGTGTCACCGCGGAGTTGGGCTTTGAGGTCTTACATGCTCAAGCTACACCCAGTGTGGCACACAGTCTCTCCGGCTGCTGCCTGTGGATAAAGATGTAGAATTCTCATCTCCTTCTCCAGTACATGTCTGCCTGCATGACATCATGCTTCTCACCATAATGATAACAGACTGAACCTCTGACACTGTAAGCCAGACACAATTAGACATTTTCCTTTATAAGAATTGCTTGGGCCCAGCGGTGGTGGCACACGCCTTTAATCCCAGCACTCGGGAGGCAGAGGCAGGCGTATCTCTGTGAGTTCGAGGCTGGGCTGGACCAACAGCCTCCAAAACAATACAGAGAAACCCTGTCTCGTAAAAAAAAAAAAAAAACAAAACATAAAAAATTGCTTGGTCATGGTGTCTCCTCACAGCAGCAGAAACAGAAACTAAGCGCCTAAGGGGACTGGAGCTCATCCCCTTCCACACTGCCCCAAACCTACAGGGTTTTTGCTTGTTTTGTTTTTCATGACAGGGTTTCTCTGTGGCTTTGAAGGCTGTCCTGGAACTAGTTCTTGCAGACCAGGCTGGCTTTGAACTCACAGAGATCCTCCTGCCTCTGCCTCCTGAGTGCTGGGATTAAAGGCGTGCGCCACCACTGCCCAGCCCAAACCTGCGTTTTTTTTAAAGATTTATTTATTTATTTATTATGTATATATCCTTCCTCCTGCAGGTATCCCTGCAGGCCAGAAGAGGGCACCAGATCCCATTATAGATGGTTGTGAGCCACAATGTGGTGCTGGGAATTGAACTCAGGACCTCTGGAAGAGCAGTCAGTGCTCTTAACCTCTAAGCCATCTCTCCAGACCCCAAACCTGCATTTTTACAGACTACCTGCACCATCTATTTGCTCAGTCCCATAGACTCTGTTCATCCCTTAATCTGCTCCAGTCTCTCACCCCTCTGAGTCTGCCACATGTTTCTACTACCATGGTCCCCCTGCCCAAAGCCTTCCATTAATGAAAAGCCTGAGTTCCTCTTATCTGCTGAATCGGCTTGCAACCCTTCAATGGGGGCTCCGTGTAGCAAAGCCTGGGGACTGGAAAGCTGTTCCATGGCCCTCGCTGCCTCAGTCATTGCCCTTGTCACCCTCACAGCCCCATGTGGTGTTAGTGCCCTGACCCTTGCATGCATGCGGTGACCTCCCTGGTTGGAGTCACTCCCCTTTCTGCCTCATGCAGGTGTGCTTTTCTGTGCTTGTAATCTCAGCATCCAGAGGGATGAGCCAGCTTGTCCCTCGGGTCTCAGTCCTTTGACCCCTGCTGCCTTCATTATAGTACAGGCCCTGTCATTCCCACAACAGCACCATTGGCAAGTCTACCTCCGAAGACCTCGCCTCTTGCCGTGCTGTTTTGCTTTTCCTTTCTTGACTTTTTTTTTTTTTTTTTTTTTTTTTTTGCTGAGACAGGGTTTCTTTGTGTAGCTTTGGAACCTTTGTTTTGTTTTTGTAAGATTTTATTTTACGTCAGGTGGTGGTGGTGCATGCCTTTAATCCCAGCACTCAGGTTTTTTTGAGACAGGGTTTCTCTGTGCAACAGTTCTGGCTGTCCTGGAACTCACTTTATAGACCAGGTTGGACTCGAACTCAGAGATGTGCCTCCGGCGTGCTGAAAAAGGCGTGTGCTGCCACCACCTGGTTTATTTTACTTTTAGAATGTCATTTATTCCTTGACAATTTCATACTTCTATACAATGTATCTTGATCATACCCACCTTCAACTCCCTCTCCTCATTCTTCCCAGTGTTGTGATATGGCTGCTGAATACTGGCCTGGGAACCTTGGTGAACTCACAGAGATCCGCCTGCCTCTGCCTCCCGAGTGCTGGGATTAAAGGTGTGCGCCACCACCCGGCAACTTTTTCCTCTTAAAGGGCCATGTCTGTCTCATCTTTCGCCCTCTGCTATTTATTTCTTTGTGTGTGTGTTCCTCCTTTTCTTTTGTTTAGTTCTTTGAGACAGAGTTTCTCTGTGTAGCCTTGGAGCTTGTCCTGGAACTCGCTCTGTAGACCAGGCTGGCCTCGAATTCACAGCGATCCACTTGCCTCTGCCTCCCGAGTGCTGGGCGTGTGTTCTTTAAGGACAGTTTAAATGCATTACTGTTGCGTTTGTGTAGGTATATGGCGTGCATATGAGCACAGGCGCGTTCGCTCCACAGCACAGCTGTGGAAGTGCAGGTGCTTTTCAGGAGTCAGTTCTCCTTTCTCTGTGGGTCGGTGTCTTCAGGGGACAGAGCTCAGGTCAGGGCTTTGTGCCTGAGCATGCCCTGGACTGAATGAAGCCAGGGAGACTAAGGGCTGCCACTCTTTTCACAATCTGTCACTTTTCATACGTTAATCTTTGGAATTTCCTCTTCTTTTGTTTTCCTGAAACTGCCCTGTGTTTCAGGGTGCCCTCAGACTCCTCGGTCCCCCTGCCATTGCTTAATTACAGCATGCCACTAAAGGCACTCACAAAAACTCAGTAGAAGGTTGTTGACAAGGTGGCCCATGCCCATGAGCCTATACAAAAAAGAAAAAGGACATGAATACACAGACACAGGCACACACACACACACACACACACACACACACACACACACACACACACACACGCAGTCACCACCACCAGGAAACCTCAGTAAGACTTCAGGGTGGCTTAGCAACTCAGGCCTCTCTCCTTCCCAGTGATTTCCTCAGCAGCTGAATCAGGGAAGCTGGCAGCAAATGTCAGGTCCTCAGATGGACAGCAGGGATGAGCACTGCCTACCAGCCCTACATAGGGGATGCTAGATCAAAGAGCCAGAGGTTGGATTCTTAGAAGCTCACTTGCTCCCTTGTTCACCAGACCTGCCTATCCCTCCCTAGGCGTTCAGGCTGCAGGGGACTAGCCCTAGAGACGTGAAGGACAAGATAGAACCCATCAGCAATGCCTAGCTAAGAGTTAAAGTATGGAGGAGGGGTTGTATTTGTTGATGTGGAGGAAAGAACCTCAAAGTTTGGTGAGGTCTCCTTGATCCAGGAGGAGAGCAGGAGTCAGAACAGTCCCTGGGGCCAGCTGTCTGCAGGACACCTGGGCCAGCTCCTGGAACCATCAAAGATCTGCCGCTTAAATGAGGGCTGTGTGTGTGCCTTTCAAGGTGCCCGAGCTAGAGCCTTGCTCTTGTCCTCACATGAGGGCCTCTGGTGACAGTCTGTCTGCCTGTCACTTGCTGGCTGATGTCCTTCAGCCCTGAAGTTCACTCAGACCATCCAGACAAGGAGCAAGTATCAATGTGAAAATCAGGCGCTGAGCAGCATCCCCAGGAACCACACAGGCACTCCCCACAGCGTGGGGCACCTTCCCTGGAGTATACATTGTAAAGAGGACCACACGTGTACTAAGAAAGACCTGTGTCTCCCTGGATGAAAAAAGAAATCAAAAGGACAGGACACGACTGCTCCTGGGTACGGTGGAGGAGAAAGTTTATTGTAGATAAAAAAAAAGAGAACATGGGGCTGGCGAGATGGCTCAGCAGTTAAGAGCACTTGCTGTTCTCCCAGAGGTCCTGGGTTCAATTCCCAACACCCACGTAGAGGCTTACAACTCTTTGTAATAACTCTAGTTCCTTGGGATATTACTTTTTTCTTGCCTCCCCACAATGCACACACACAGTACACAGACATTTGTGGGCAAATACTCATATACATAAAATAAAATAAAAATAAAGAGAGGATAACCAGAGGTAGAGACATCTGGTAGAGTCCAGAGTGGACGTGGCCATGTGAGGAGAGGAAGAGAGAGGAACCAGGTGCAGTACTCAAGAGGGCAAAGGGTAAACAAAGGGTTGGGGCAGGGAGAAGTAACCAAAATGGCTGGATTATGTACAGATGATCCTCTGATGGAACCCTGGGCTGGAAAGCTCAGGGGAGAGGGCAGGGTATGCCAGCCATTCCCTGTAATAGGTAGGGACTGAGGGATAGTAGGGCAACCTGCAGCCAGGTCTGTTTAGAGATGTTAAATAAGCACCTCAACCATTGTCCCAGGGCTTGAGACTTCCAAGACTCCTCTCAGTGGGTCATGGTACCCACTTTCCCCTAGCATTATTTAGAGACTGGAGAGATGGGCATCATCAGTACAACTCTACAATAGGCAGTTCATAAACACCTGTGACTCTAGAGCCAAGGGATCTGATGGTCTCTTCTACCTCTGCAGGCATCTGTACATACGTGGTGTATACTCAGACACACAGACAGGCACACACAAAAATGCATCTTCAAAAAAAATATGAGCTGCCGGGCATTGGTGGAGCACCTCTTTAATCCCAGCACTTGGGAGGCAGAGGCAGGTGGATCTCTGTGAGTTCGAGGCCAGCCTGGTCTACAAGAGCTAGTTCCAGGACAGCCTCCAAAGCCACAGAGAAACCATGTCTTGAAAAACCAAAAAAAAAAAATATGAGCTTATTGCTTATCAGGATGCAATCATATCACCACAAGCCAAGGAGCAACTACAATATAACTTGGTATGTGGTATTAGAGGCCCAAGTGTGGTTGGTTGATATCTAGGCACAGATGACTCCAATGTAATGGCAATGTGGCTTTATCCATCCATCCGAGCTCAGGACCCATGTTCAGCCAAGGCCAGTCAGATTGTCTCTGAACTGTGGTTCCCTTGGTAGGTGAGCACAGACAGGTGGGGAGAAGACAGGAAATTGGCTAAAGAGTGGTCACATGAGAAATCGTGCAGTGTGCATGGCCAGGAGGGCAAAGCCACACAGATGTGAGCTCCAAGACCATCTTACTGTGACAGAGGACAGACACGTGTAAGTGACACATAAGTATACAAGAAGGAGAGGGTCACTGAGGAGGGAAGGAAGCGCTGCCCAGATTCAGGAGATCAGGGGTGAGATGCAAAGGTCCAGAGTTTGGCCCTGGGCTTGCAGTAGAGAAGGGATTCAAAGTGAGCCAGGAGGCCCAAGGCCAGGTGGGCTGTTGTATGTCACCCATGACACACACAACACCTATGACACCAGAGGTACCAGAACACAGGCAGGGGTAGAGAGTGAAGAGAGGAGCTGGGACTACAGTTGCCACTGAACGAATGCAGGTAGGCAAACAACTTGATGGAGATGAGGCTATAAAAGGCAGGGTGGGGCTGGGGCCACGGCTTAGTGGTTAAGAGCACATGCTGTTTTGTATTAGAGGCCTGGAATTTGGTTCCTAGCGCCCCCATAAACCTACTCACAACCACCTATAACTCTAGCTTCAGAGGGATTTATTTCATACCTTTGGCTTCCACAGACGCCTCACACAGGTCCACATGTACACACATATACACCATTTAAGAACACAGATAAGGCACTGGAGAGATGGCTCAGCAATTAAGGGCACTGCCTGCTCTTCCAAAGGTCCTGAATTCAATTCCCAGCAACCATATGGTGGCTCGCAACCATCTGTCATGAAATCTGTCTGGTGCCCTCTTCTGGCTTGCAGACATGCAAGCAGAGCAAACACTGTAGACTTAATTAATTAATTAATTAATCACAGATAAAAAAGAACATGCTAGGCTTGGGGGTGCACACCTTTGATGTTACCACTGCAGAGGCAGAGTCAAGAGGGTCTCTGTGAGTTCAAGGCCATCTGGTCTACATAGCAAGTTCTAGGCTAGCAATGCAGCCCTGTTTCAATGATCCAACCTACCCACTCCCTGACAAAAAGAGTTGGCTAAGAAGAATGTTCCAGAATCTCTTCAGGGTTGGCTGCAGAGGGCAGAGAAGTAGGAAGGAAGACCAGACTGCCAGGGAGGGAAGCATGCTCCCAATAAGGAGTTTGGTTAAAACAGAACCCAAACTGCTCATTCAGAAGCTTTTCGCTTGCTCAAAAGTTAAGCCAGTATAAAAGCATATCTGTGTAGCTTTGGAGCCTGTCCTGGCACTCTCTCTGTAGTTCAGGCTAGCCTTGAAGTCACAGAGATCCCCCCTGCCTCTGCCTCCCCAGTGCTGGAATTAAAGGCGTGCACCACCATCATCACCACCACCACCCTGAGACTATGATTAGTTGTGTGGGGTGCTAGGGATATAACTCCACAGCTTTCTTGCTTCCTTCTTTCCTTCCTTCCTTTTTCTTCCTCCCTCCCTCCCTCCCTCCCTCCCTTCCTTCCTTCCTTCCTTCCTTCCTTCATTCCTTCCTTCTTTCTTTCTTTTGGTTTTTTGAGACAGGGTTTCTCTGTGTAGCCCTGGCTGTCCTTGAACTCAGAGATCTGCCTGCCTCTGCCTGGGAGTGCTGACAGGGGCTTTCAATGTAATATCTGCTCACCTTGAACTTGGAGCTGAGTCCTTCTCTCAGTTTCCTGGCCTTCACCCACTTGAGTCTATATTACCCCCAATCTTCACCCACTTGAGTCTATATTACCCCCAATCTTCACCCACTTGAGTCTATATTACCCCCAATCTTCACCCACTTGAGTCTATATTACCCAAATCTTCGTGGTCTCAGAATTCCCCTTCAAGGCTGAAGGGGGCACAAGGGGCCCCAGGTTCCATGACAGCACCTCAAAGGGTATAACAAAATAAACTCCCTCCCAGATCTGAGATCCTGGGAACCTGAAGGGTTAAACACAGGACCGCAGAGGCTTTTTCCTTCCTAGACCCTGAAGTACAGGTTCTCTAATGACAACAACCAACCCCAGACACAGGTTTCCCTGGGCAGGGCTAAATTCAACATGGACGTCCATCCTTGACGGACCAGATTTCCTGGTTTGGGGTTTGGGAAATCCAGTTGCCTTGCAGGGGACAAGTCCCTTTGCCTCCCTGTCCTTTCTCTGTTCCTGAGGCTGAAGCACCCGTGAAAGCCAGACACAGTCCAGCCGAGAGATTTATGAAGATTTATGGGAACTGCATGGAGTGCTGGGACTCAGCAGCCTGGATTGCATTCTTCATAAAGGCTTCTTCCTCGAACACCCTTGCTTGTTTGTTGGTTGGTTTGTTTTTGAGTATGTAGCCTAGTTGTCCTGGAATTCACTATATAGGCCAGGCTGACTTCAGAGTCACAGAGAGCTGCCCGCTTCTGACCCAGACATGGGATTAAAGATGTGCACCACTATGTCAGACTCTATTATTTGATTCTTGTTTGTTTGTTTTTAGAGACAGGTTTTTCAGTGTGTAGCAGCTCTAGCTGTTCTGGAACTCACTTTGTAGACCAGGCTGTCCTAGAACTCACCTGCCTCAGTCTCCCATTGGGATTAAAGGTGTGAACCACCAAGCAAAGATTTATTTGGGGCTGTAGAGAATGCTCAGTGGTTAAGAATGCTGGCCACTATTCCAGAGAAGCTGACACCCTTTTCTGCCACTCAGGCACCAGGCACACAGTGCAGAGATGCACTTATACAATAATATATATTTTTTTTTCCAGACAGGTTTCTCTGTAGCTTTTGAGGCTGTCCTGGAACTCACTCTGTAGACCATGCTGGCCTCGAACTTACAGAGGCAGAGACAGAGGCAGGTGGATCTCTGTGAGTTTAAGGCCAGGTTGGTCTACAGACTGAGTTCCAGGACAGCCAGAGCTACACAGAGAAACCTTATCTCTAAAAACCAATAGTAATAAGAATAATCTTTATTCTTTTTTTTTTTTTTTTTTTTGGTTTTTACGAGACAGGGTTTCTCTGTATTGTTTTGGAGGCTGTCGGTCTAGCCTTTTGTACTTGTGTGCATATGCATGCACTGGGGCGTATACCTACTTGAGCAGAGGACAGAGAAGGACATCAGGTGTCCCGCTTCTCACTCTCCATCTCATTCCCTTGAGACAGGGCCTCTCACTGAACCTGGGGCTAGGCTGTGGGCTGGGCAACAAGCCCTGGTGACGCTCCTGACTCTGCCCCCCCCCCCCACAGGTCTGAGATTACAGACACAGATGTGGTCATGCCCAGTGTTTTTCTGCAGGTGCTGGAGAATCAAATGCAGGTCTTTGTGATAAGTATTTTGAAAATCACTGGTTTGGGGGTCCCTCCGCTGATGCAATAAGCCAAACTAAACTAAATTAATAAAGCCACATTTAATAAACAGAGCAAAGCAGAGGGAAGCAACTCCCAGAGAGATCACTTGGTAGGGCTGGGGACCAGCTCTTAAATACCCTGTAGGTGTGGTCTTGAGCAGCTCCAGGGGGAGGAGCCGACCCTTGGTGAGCCTTCTGAGGGGCGGGGTCTGGAATGGGAGGAGCAGGAGCTGAGTCTAGCTTCTACCTAGACATTCTGGGCTTGTGTAGCAAGCGCTCTTGCTCATTTAGCCATCTCTCCTTTATTACTTTTTAAGATTAATTTTGTTGGCCGGGCGTTGGTGGCACACGCCTTTAATTCCAGCATTCGGGAGGCAGAGGCAGGCGGATCTCTGTGAGTTCGAGGCCAGCCTGGTCTACAAAGTGAGTTCCAGGACAGCTTCCAAAGCCACAGAGAAACCCTGTCTCGAAAAAACAAAAAAAAAAACAAAACAAAAAAAAGATTTATTTTTATTTTGTTGTTTTTTTCAAGTTAGGGTTTCTCTGTGTAGCCCTGGCCATACTGGAACTCACTCTTGTAGACTAGGCTGGCCTTGAACTCAGAGATTTATCTGCCTCTGCTTCCTGAGTTCAGGGATTAAAGGTATGTGACACCACCTTCCCACATGAGACTGACTTGTGTATGTTTGCATATGTGTCCAGGTGCCCCATGAATTAGAATAGAAGCTGGAGTAACAGGTGGTTGTGAGGCATTTCATGGCTACTGGGTCCTTTCCCAGACCTCTTAACCATTAAGCCATCTCTCTTGCTCTTAAAAAACATTTTTAAGGGGGGGGCTGGAAAGGATGGCTCAGCGTTAAGAACACTGACTGCTCTCCCAGAGGTCCTCAGTTCAATTCCCACATGGTGGTTCACAACCATCAGTAATGAGACCTGGTTTAGGCATGCAGGCAGAACACTGTATACATAGTAATTAATAAATCTTTAAAGAACATCTTTCTAAAGCATCTTTTTGGCTAGGCAAGTGAAGCACACCTTTAGTCTCATCACTAGGGAAGCCAATCAAATGGATCTTTGTAAGTTCAAGGTCTTCCTGATGAGTTTCAGGTCAGTCAGAGGTCCTGTCTCAAACAAACAAAGCTCCCTGTCCACCCCCAATAAAACTTCACTAGGGTGGGATGTGATAGCACAGTTTTTATTTATTCCCAACATTATGTAGGTACAGACAAGGAGGATCTGGAGTTTACAGTTATCCCTGGTTACATAGCAAGTTTGAGGTCAGTCTGGGATGTATAGGACCCCGTTAAAAAAGCAAAAAATGCTGGGAATGGTGAGGTTGTGCATGTCTTTAATCCCAGTATTCAGGGTTAGAGGCAGGCAGATCTCTGTGAGTTCGAGGCCACCCTGGTCTACAGAGTTCTAGGACAGCCAGGGCTACACAGAGAAACCCTGCACACACACACACACACACACACACACACACACACACACACACACACACACACACACACACACACACACCCCAAGTAGCTGCAGGAAGGAACTATGTTGAAAGCCCCAGGGCAGCCAGAAGCAGGGACAGGGTTAGGGGGTGGAGCTTTGGGGGGAAGCGGGGAGGAGGGAGGGAAGAGAGAGAGGATGGAGTGGGAGTCTTCTGTTGAGGAGGAGGTCTTTCTGTCCTACCCGGCTAGGTGGGGCTGGGGTGGGGCAAGCTGGTTGCAACCCTGGAGCCTGGAGGTCATGCTGGCCCAAGTCCTCCCCTTTAGGTAATGGCTATTGCTCCATGCAGGGGTAGCAGCACTCCCAGGCTCAGGCTTCAGTCTCTGTTTGTCTCTGCTGTACCTCTCTGGGCTTTGTGTACCAGTGCTGGGTGTAACCTGCCTGCCTCTTTCAGCCTAGGGAAGCTGCCATGACTCCTCTTCAGTCCGTAGCTGCTGGGGGATCCTGGTCCCTTCTCATGCAGTTACACAGCCCTCAGAGACACTGTTATTCAGGCCTTAGGACCTAAGCCCTTCCATGAGGTCCATGACCTATTAACCAAGGCATGAGTCCCCAGTTAAGAGGCACAGGGCCTGGAATCCTAGTGGGGGAGGGGGAGGTTAGGAAGGCTTGCAAAATATTTACTGAATAAGGAATGAGTGAGCTGTAGAGGCCACTCAAGGTAGGAAAAGAGCCTGGAATCCCAAAGTCAGGCAGGCTGACCTGAATTCCAGTCCTAAAACTGTCTGAACCTCAAGTTCTTCAACTGTAAAATGAAAAGAAAAAATTCTACCTGGTGCAGGGCATTTGACCTGGGATGTTTGTGTATATGGGACATAGTAGATGTACCAAGTGGTCACTCGGTACTGTTGACTAGCTCAATAGTCGTGGAGGGATGTGTGTGTGGATAGATGTACCAAGTAGCCGCGCAGTGGTAGCACATGCCTTTAATCCCAGCACTCAGGAGGCAGAGGCAGGCGGATCTCTGTGAGTTCGAGGCTGGGCTGGACCGACAGCCTCCAAAACAATACAGAGAAACCCTGTCTTGTTAAAAAAAAAAAAAGATGTACCAAGTGGTCACTCGGTACTGTTGACTAGCTCAACGATCATGAAGGTATGTGTGTGTGGATGCCAGTAGACCAGTCAAGGGAAAGTTTATTCAATGTAGCCACACTGGGAATAGGAACAAAGAGGTCCAGTGACTCCCCCAGATTCATCTGGGACGTCCTAACAAGAGGTTTAGGGTTGTACTTCACTTAGCAGTCCTGGTCATGGAGACATTCTGACCTGGAAGATGATACGGTAAGTTTTCCTGGGACAAGTTCCTTTGCTGGCTGTCATCAGACATCAGCCCTCTCCCTCTCCCAGAACCAGATTCCTGGGGAAATTCCACCTCTAGTCTCTTTGTGAACATAGATGCACACGCACACACAGACTAAGCTCATACCATGTAGATCCCGGGGACTGAAATGATTTCCAGTTGTCAGGGTTGGTGGCCAATGCTTTGACCCACTGACTCATCTCGATGGCCCTGAGTTTTTGTTTGTTTGTTTTGTTTTGTTTGAAACAGCATCCCACTACATAGCCCTGGCTGGCCTCAAACTCAATATATAGACCAGAATGGTCTCAAAGACAGAGGTCTACCGGCTTCTGCCTCCTGAGTGCAGAGACTAAAGGCCTGCCCCATCACCACCTGGCCTGTTTTGTTTGTTTGCTTGTTTTTGAGCCAGTGTCTTTTGTAGCTCACTATGTAGCTGAAGCTGGCCTTGAACCCCTGATCTCTTTCTCCCTCCACCAAAGGCTAGGATTACAATTGTATGCCACCATGCCCAGCTTGTACTTTTTGAGATGGAAGTCTCCTCAAGTTGACTAAATGGTTCTTGAACTTGATATCCTCCTGTGCCAGGCTTTACAACAGTTGGATTACAAGCCTGACTGCAACAGCAATACTTTGAAGAAAATTGGTCAGGCATTTTGGAGAATATCTTTACTTTGGTTTGTTTTCTGTTTCCTTGTTATTTAATTCAGGTTCTGCTTGGGAATGGGTGGGCAGGTGGGAAGCAAGACACAGAGTAGGCCTGGAGCCATAAGCTCGGCAGCTAAGGGATGTCTGCTACCAAGCCTGATGATGTGAGCTCCACCCGCTAGAGCCCACATGGTGAAGGAGAGAAATGGCTTCCCAAGTCAGTCATCCCCTGACCACAAACACACACATACACAACCACACAAATAAGTATTAAAAAGAAAGACGCAGAAACCTGCCGTGGATTATACTCATTGTTAATAAAAAAACTAGTTGGCCCATCTCAGGGCAGGAAGAGATTGTGGGAGACAGCGTGATATAGAGAGAATAATGGGAGGAGGAAGGGCAGAGCCATGGAGACACCAGCCAGCCAGCTGCCCAGGAAGCAAGACATGCAAGAGGACAGGTAATGCCACAAGCCACATGGCAATACACTGATTAGTAGAAATGGGTTAATTTCTAGTAATAGTTAGCTAGTAACAAGCCTGAGCTATTGGCTGGGCCTTTATAAACAATATTAAGTCTCTGTGTGCTAATTTGGAATTGGCTACCGGGATGGGGAGTGGGCAGTCAGGACAGGAAAACTACAGCCTATAGACATCTTCTCGGTGTGTTAGACACCAATGTTTATTCCTTGTGAAGTTTCTTTATCATGCAATCCTCTTTCTTTCTTCCTCCTCATCTCTCCCCAAGGCCCTGTCCCTCTCTCTCTCATGAGGTCTCACGTAGCCTAGGATAGCCTCAGAGCAGTTGTGCAGTAGATGAAGACCTTGAACTTATGATCCTCTAGGCTTCCCTCTTTTCCATAATAGGATTCTAAGTGTAGGTGTGCACCATCGTGTCTGACCAGAAATAGGTGGTGTTGGAGATCAAACCCAGGATTTCCTGCATGCTAGGTAGCATGGGCATAAAGGTGGAGACTGGATCTCACCGTATAACCCAAACTGGCCTTGAACACATTTTGTGGCCTAAGGTTGCCTCAAACTCAGCCACCCAAGGGCTGAGATTACAAAGGTATGATCTACCATTCCTGGCAAACTTTTTTGTTTGTTTTATTTTGTCTTTTGTCTTTTGTCTTTTTGTTTTTAAGGCAGTGTCTCATGCAGTTCATCATAGCCTCTAGGTGACTATGTAGCTGATGATGACCTGTGACTCTTGACTGCTTGTTTTCTCCTGCCAAATTCTGGGATTACAAGCTTGGGCTACTGTACCTGGCTTACCTTAAATTTTCGCTCACCAATTTTCATACCCTTTTTAGGAGATCTCTGTGAAGTCTTTATTTATTTATTTAGTTAGTTATGATGATGATGATTATTATTGGGTTTTCTTTTTTTTTTTTTTTTTTTTTTTGGTTTTTTGAGACAGGGTTTCTCTGTGGCCATGTGCCTAGCTTTGCTCCTACTTAATTTTTCTAGATTGTTTTTGAGTTTTTTCTTTTTGTTTTTTGAGACAGTATTTCTGTATAACAGTCCTGACTGTCCTAGACCATACTTTGTAGACCAGGCTGGTCTTGAACTCACACAGAGATCTGTCTGCATCTGATTCCTGAGTGCTGGGACTAAAGGCTTACACAGATGGCTCAGTGGTTAAGAGCATATACTGCTTTTGCCGAATACCCACATTAAGTGGATCACAACCACCTGTAACTTCAGCCTCAGGAGGGTCTGATACCTCTGGCCTTTTTGTTCAACTGCATTTACACACACACACACACACACACACACACACACACAATAAATGTAAGAAAAAATTATTATTATTTTTTTTTTTTGGTTTTTCGAGACAGGGTTTCTCTGTGGCTTTGGAGGCTGTCCTGGAACTCCCTTGGTAGTCCAGCCTGGTCTCGAACTCACAGAGATTCGCCTGCCTCTGCCTCCCGAGTGCTGGAATTAAAGGCGTGCGCCACCAACGCCCGGCTGTTAAAATTTATTTTTTGCAGCCTGGTCTACAAGAGCTAGTTCCAGGACAGCCTCCAAAACAATACAGAGAAACCCTGTCTCAAAAAACCAAAAAAAAAAATTTTTGGCCAGGTGCTGGTGGCACACATCTTTAATTCCAGCACTTGGGAGGCAGAAGCCAGTCTAGTCTACAGAGCAAGTTCCAGGACAGTCAGGGGTATACAGATAAACCTATCTTGAAAAACCAAAAATAAACAAATAAAAGAATAAAAAATTTACATTTATTTTTACCATTTTAATTGTGTGTGTGTGTGTGTGTGCGTGCGAAATGAAAATTTGTAGGAGTCAATTCTTTATTCTACCATGTGGGTCCCTAGGATCACACTCAAGTCCTCATGCCTTAATGTGCACTGAGCCATCTTGACAGCCCTACCCACACTTACTGTTGTGTTGTCTAATGGTTTTCTATTTCCTTCATTGTTTCTGTACTTAGTAATCGTAATTCCTCTGCAACGATAGCAACAACAAAACACTGTCCTCAATTATCTATCCATTCCAATAGAGATTTGTGGATAATATATTCTACAGGGCTTGCTGCTAGACTTATAAAGGCTTTTGATAAACATTTCTAGAAGGAACAGGAGATGGGCAAACAGATTGTATACCTTCCATCCCAGTACTCAGGAGGAGGCCAAGTATGAGGATCAGGAGTTCAAGGTCATGTTCACCTATAGATTGATTTCTAGGCTACCCTGGGCTATGTGAGAGCTGTTGTTCTGCCCACCCACACACACACACACACACACACACACACACACACACACACACACACACACACACACACACACACACGGAAGAAAGAGAAAGTGACAGTGATGTGAAAAAGGCCCGGGGCTAACCTTCTCCAGCCTTCAAAACATTCTATGACACAGATCTGACCTTTCCATACAGCTCCTAAATATTCAAGAACTCAAAATACTATGGGTCCTCCCTTTTCACAGAGGAGACCAAAGCTAGAAGGTGCCCCCCACCCCTTGAGACTGAATCTCACTTTATAGCCCTGATTGGCTTAGAACTCTCTATGTAGATCAGGCTAGCCTCAAACTCGCAGAAATCTGACTGCCTCTGCCCCTCAAGTGTCGAGATTGAAGGCATGTGCCACCACTGCTGGCGACAGGACTTTCTGGATAGCCCCATGGGGGTGAGTACAGGTCAGAACATGGAAGAACTTTCTGTTGCCTTCAAGGTCTCTCATTAACAGCTCCAGGCTACTGAGTATGTGAGACACAGGCCTAGGGCTTAGGCCTCTCCTCTGTCAGTGTCCTCCACCTGCTCCCTCACCTTTGCCATTCTTAGAGTTTCAGACACACATTTCCAACAGGCTTTACCCTCAGCATTCCTAGGCTGTAACCACTGTTCATCCAGTATGTGCCTCCCACAGAGGTCACTGGGAGTTTGAGCAGAAGGCTATGTTCATGTCCTTGCTAATTGCTGAGTTCTAGCTGTCAGCCAGGGAAGAAAGACTTGCTAAACAAATGGATGCTCATAACGGGACAAAAATGAGGAAGATTTTTGTTTAGTTAGCTTTTCCTTATGGTATTGCAAGGACCTGGTACATGCTAGGTAAGAGCTCTTCACTCAAAGGGCAGGAAGGGGAGAGTCAATAAGGTCTCATGTGGTTCTGCTGGCCTTGGACTCTTTTTTTTTTTTTTTTTTTTTGACAGGGTTTTATTATATAGCTTCTACTGGCCTGAAACTCTCTATGTAGACCGGGCAGGCTGTAAGCTCAGATCCCACAAAGATCTGCTTCCTGGTGCTGGGATCAAAGGTATGGCCTTGAACTCTTGATTCTGAATCTCATGCCTCTTGGGAGGTAATATTATAAGCAATAACCCACTATGCCTAGATAAGTTTTTATTTGTTTGTGTATTGAGACATGGTTTCCCATAGCCCAGGATGGCCCCAAATTCAGTATGTAGCCAAGGATGACTTTTTGAGCCTACCTCAGCTTCTACTGGGATGGCTAAAGTTATGTTTTTTGTTTAAGAGATCCATAAAATTGGGCGGTGGTGGCACATGCCTTAATCCCAGCACTTGTAAGATCTACTTGATATTTGTGTCTGGAATGCTGGAAGCTGTTATTCATGTAAGACAGCAAGCCATGTTTTCACTTCTGTAAACAAGCTTGGTTGCCCCAGTTGCACAGGATGTGCTTGATCACAGCACACTGGGATTGATGGGAGTCGTCATTCTGAAGTCTGTCTCTTTTTTTTTTTTTTTTTTTTTTTGGTTTTTCGAGACAGGGTTTCCTGAAGTCTGTCTCTTATTGGTTGTTGAATAAAGCACTGTTGGCAAATAGGGAAGCAAGATAGGTGGGACTAGGAATCAAGGAGGACTCTGGGAAGGA
This sequence comes from Mesocricetus auratus, assembly GCF_017639785.1. Lineage (NCBI taxonomy): Eukaryota > Metazoa > Chordata > Mammalia > Rodentia > Cricetidae > Mesocricetus > Mesocricetus auratus. The sequence continues at coordinate 83,377,263 of NW_024429194.1, read as the reverse complement.
GAAACACAGGGAGTCACGATTTAACTGCCATAGGGGTAAGAAGTCTGGACCCTTTCTCCGGTAAGAGAAATACTTAGATTAACAATTATGGAGCAAGCCGGGCATTGGTGGCGCACGCCTTTAATTCCAGCACTCGGGAGGCAGAGGCAGGCAGATCTCTGTGAGTTCGAGACCAGCCTGGTCTACAAAGTGAGTTCCAGGACAGCCTCCAAAGCCACAGAGGAACCCTGTCTCGAAAAACCAAAAAAAAAAAAAAAATTATGGAGTAAATATTAAGTCAGAGATAGCCAGTAAGAAACCAAGCAAACAGCCAACAGCTTCATAATTAATATAGCCTCCTGTGTGTTCATTTGTGACTGATGCGGCTCTGGAACCAGGTTGGTGGGAAGGCTTTACCCAACACTGGGATGGTATAAAGACAGGAAGTGCTGGGCGTTGGTAACTCACGCCTTTAATTCCAACACAAGGGAGGCAGAGGCAGGCGGATCTCTGTGAGTTCAAGGCCAGCCTGGTCTACAGAGAGAGTTCCAGGACAGCCTCCAAAACAATACAGAGAAACCCTGTCTCAAAAAAACAAAAACAAAACAAAACAAAACAAAACAAAAGGCAGGAAGTACATCAGGATGAATGCAGGAAGTATGCAGCCTTTTGGGTTTTGCCTTTATATGCCTGACTATTGTAATTTGGTGTCACAGTCTGGGAGTCCCAGATATAGACCTGGCCTGTGTCCATCATCCTGTCCAGTATTTACTAAAGCTTGCTTCAAATTTACCTCAAAAGTTGTGGTAGTGGTCTTATTCTTGACCAGCGGGATTAATACTAGCTTCCTGGCACTGAGACCACAGGTGTGAGCCACTCTGGGGGTTTGTGTGGCAGTGGGGCTGGAATTCAGGGCTTCAATGCCAGGCAAGTACTCAACCAGCTGAGCTAAATCATAAGCACCTTTTAAACTTTTTAAATTCCCTTTCTCTATTTAATAAGATTTATTTATTTTCACTTTATGTGTACAAGTGTTTTTCCTGCATGTTGATTGCAAGTGCCCTAATGCCTGAGCCATCTTGTTAGCCTGATGATGGTTTCTTTTGGAGACGAGGGGGGGAGGGGAATACTTTATGGCAGCAATTCCTTGAGCATTCCACAAGTGTTGTTTAATTAGGTGGGCAGATTCCTTGGAGCCACAGAAGGTCATCCGTATTGGGGTGGGATACTCTGTGGTGAGTGTTGTCCTGCAAGCTTTGTCTGCTGGATGTGGCCTTAGCAGGAGTAAACACCTGGATCTGACTGGAATGGGTAAGTCCAGGAGACCCCACCACACTGAGCCTGTCTGAGGTCTCATTCAACTCCCTGGAACCCCAATTAGTGCAGCCATTTCACTTGCAAACAGTTGTGGTTGTCCAGCCTCTTAGGCCCATGTACGTACCCACACCAAGAGGGGTGGTGTTGCCACAGTTCCACAGCCCCTGACAGGTCCCCTCAAGCACTCTTATATGCTGTTCTTCAAGGGTCTTTTTTTTCCTGGTTTTTTTGAGACAGGGCTTCTCTATGTAACAGTCCTGGTGTCCTGGAACTCACTTTGTAGACCAGACTGACCTCGAGCTCACTGAGATCTGCCTGTCTCTGCCTCCCAAGTGCTGGGATTAAAGGCATGCGCCACCAATGCCTGCCAAAAGCCAGGGTCTTAACAGGTGCTGCTCAGCCTTGCAATCCTTTTGAGTCAAATCTCAGCTCTGACAGTTTCTGACTTCAGAAGTCCCTGAACTCTAAAGTGGGAGGATGGATATTCAGTGGGATTATCCCTTGGCGGCACTAGCCCATTTGTGGTCTGTTGGGAGATGTCATTCTGTAAATATGTGTCTGACTGGTTTGAATAAAGCACTGTTGGGCAATAGGGAAACAAGATAGGTGGGACTAGGAGTCTTGGAGGATTCTGGGAATTGTAGTGAAGAGAGCTCTTGTCTGTGATCTCCCAGAGCAACAGGTGCTTAGGAGTGTGTCCTCAAAAAGATAAATTCTTTTAAAGTATATATTAGGAATTATTGGTTAATAATCAAATCAGAGCTAGCCGATAAGAAACCAAGCAAATGGCCAACAGCTTCATAATTATTATAGTGTCCTGTGTGTTATTTCGGGGCTGAAAGTAGCAACAGGAACCAGGCGGCAGGCAGGAAGACTAAACTTTACAGTGGTCTATGGTAAAGGTTAGCCCATATCAAATCACCTCTGAGAAAAGTTTGGTGGAAAATCCAGAGGAGGTCCTGTGGTAGTGGTAGTTTGAATGTAATTGGCCCCCAAAACTCATAAGGAGTGGCACCATTAGGAGGTGTGGCTTTGCTGAAGTAGGTGTGGCCTTGGTGGAGGAAGTGTGTCACTGAAGGGGTGGGTTTTGACGTTTCCTATGCTCGAGCTATTCCTAGTATCTCAGTCTACTTCCTGTTGCCTGCACGTCTAGATGTGGGCAGCACCACGTCTTCCTGCACACCACCATGTGCCCTGCCATGATGATAATGGACTAAACCTCTGAAATGCTAACCTTTCATCTAAGTTAAATGTTTTCCTTTATAAGAGTTGCTGTGGTCATGGTGTCTTCACAGCAATAAAAATCCTAACTAAGACAGGTCCTCACACATCAGAGCTTCAGAGACTCAGTTCCAGAACTTAGGAAATGGAGTCAGGAGCATCCAGAGTTCAAGATCATCCTCAGCTCCACAAGGGTTTCTATGCTGGCCTGGGCTATGCAAAGCCAAATGACACACAGCCTGAGACTGCAACCTTCCTGGCAGGAATACTCTGGTTATTAGATTATTAAAGCAATGAGCCTCAAGGGATTAGAATTCCCCCAGAAAACGGAAGGGCTGAAGCCTGGTACCAGCTGCAGAGGGACCTCGTCTACCAGGAAGGTACTTCATACAGTTCTGACGACTTGTTAGGGAGTCTACAGAAGAGAGTAGAGCTGAGACAAACACACCCAGACCAAGACTGCATAACTATGCAGACCTGTTGCCTTCTTCTTGTTGTTCTTTTTTCCTGAGGCAGTGTTTCTCTCTGTCCTGAAACTAGTTCTATAGGCCAGGCCAGCCTCCAAGTCACATCTTCTTGCTTCTGCTTCCCAAGTGTTGCGATCAAAGGCGTGTGCCACCACCTCCAGACTTGACTTGTTGCCTTCTATGCAAAACTATATCTCATACCATATGGCCTTGGATTTCTATACCCCTACCCCACCCAGTGTGGCCACATTGAATGAATCTCTTTTTGCTGCTTTTCACTATTATCTGTCTAATTGGCCCACTAAGGACAAGTGGCTGAGCCTAGCTTGGTTATGCTACCAAACCCAGCCTCTGAAATAACATGAAGGGTGGAAAATATGGGAACCTTTTTTTGTTGTTGAAACAAGGTCTTATTCTGTATCCCACTGTGCTTTCCTTGGGCTGACCTCAAACTCAGCAATTCTCCTGCCTCGGTCTACCAAGTTGATAGAATGGTGTGTGTGTGTGTTTGTGTGTTTCATCAAACTCCACAAGACAGAACATTTTTAATGATTTATTTGTCTATGTGCATTGGCGTTTTGCTTACATTTATGTCTGTGTGATGGTGTTTGATCCCCTGAAATTGGAGTTACAGATAATTTCAAGCTACCATGTGGGTGCTGGGAACTGAACCTGGGTCCTCTGGAAGAGCAGCCAGTGGAGTCCATGTTGGGCACTGCTGTGTCTTCGTCTGGCCAGCCAAACTGGGTCTGAGGAAGCATAAATGTGCAGCTCACCCATTCCCCAGCCTCCCTGGATCCCGGAGACAGTCAGACACAGCAGGAGTCAAGTCAAGCAGGAACTCTTATAGGCTGTTAGGAAGCATCTTTAAAGCAAAAACTCACAAAGCTTTAAGGGGGCAGAATAGCAACCAAGCAGTGATTTTAAAGGTTACCCCGATCGATCAGGCACCAAGGCACTCATTGCTTTGCTTAGCGATCACTAGCTGGCCATGGCGTGACATCATCTGGACTGACCTTGGCAACCAATCATTCCTTTTGCTAAACACTTTTGGACTCACTCTCCTGACTTCCCCTGGGCCCCCCTTTTTTTTTTTTTTTTGGGGGTTTTTCGAGACAGGGTTTCTCTGTATTGTTTTGGAGCCTGTCCTGGAATTCACTTGGTAGACCAGGCTGGTCTCGAACTCACAGAGATCCGCCTGCCTCTGCCTCCCGAGTGCTGGGATTAAAGGCATGTGCCACCAACGCCCAGATGGGCCCCCTTTTTTGTTGCAGACCATGGCCCACCTCATTTTGAAGTACTGGCCTCTTGGCACCTCCTCAGAGGTTCACGTTTTTTTTTTTTAAAGATTTATTTATTACATATACACCAGATTGAATTGTAGATGGTTGTGAGCCACCATGTAGTTGCTGGGAATTGAACTCAAGACCCCAGGAAGAGCTCTTAACCTCTGAGCCACCTCTCCAGCCCCGAGGCTCACCTTTTATGGCACCTTTTTGTCAAGGTTCACCTAACTGGGAGATACCCTCAGGACTGAGCCTATCATAATGTACACGAGGGATCATCATCAGCTGGGTTTCTTGAGTCTTTGTTCTGATTAGTCTGACCAGCCTATTGAAAACCCAAGGCTCAAAGACACAAATTAAGGTTATTAATATGAAGGGACCCAACAGGGTGGAGATCAGGGTCGTTAGCCAAGGAGACCAGTTGAGCCATTGTTCATGCCAGCTGTGATTAACATTTCTCTTTCATTCTTTGATCCCTTTATGTATATCATAGGCAACAGGAAGTGGTGACTTCGAAATGGGTTTGGGTTAGTGCCTTGAAGGCTAGGTGGACTGCCGAAGATACCAGGTCTCTTTCCTCTCCCAGCCAGGGCAACAAGGTGGGTTGGGTGGAGAGCCCTTTCCCCAGGACTGGGTGGGTCTCCTGCCCAGGTGTGACCTGTTGTACTGATTGGCCAGGGATTAATGAGCTGGGAGCCTTGTATTGGCTGGACCACCCTTCTAATGGTAAAGAGTAGCACTTGGTCTTGTCCCTTTGGATATAGTTGGAGCCCACATCATCCCAGTCTCCCAGTTGGGAATCCTCTTTTCCTTTTCAGTAAGGGTAATCAAGGGGGTTACACAAATATGACGTACATCTCCCATACAGAGGATTCCAGGCTAGCTTGGGAAGGCTCACTCTCTTGACCTTAATGGGCCCACTCTGCCTTATCCAGGAGTTCCTTCCCATTTTCTCACACTCCCATTGTGCACAGTAGAAAGCATCTGCCCCACCACATTTGGATATGTCCTCTGATGTTCAATACGTAAAAGACAGTGTCCCTTAAGACTGCCCTATTGAGAACATGTGAGCAGCCCGGCGATTGGGGGTCCAATACATGGGGCAGGTGGGACCCCCGCAACCCTCCACATTCAGGCCGTCCTTGATGAAGAGAGGTTCAGTCTCCCATGTCCCAAGATCCTTGGGCCAGGTCACAGATGTCGAAGAAGAGTGTGGACCATCAGGTCTGGGGGACTGCTTCACTGAGGACATCTCCATTGGTGGCATTAATCACCATTCATGTCACCTTTTGGCAATGATGAGGGTTCTGCTGGGTGGTCACTGGAACAGTCAGCATCAATAGCGGGAGCATCAGAGCGGTCAGGAAGCAAGACATCATCTGTAATTTTTAAAGAACACAAGAGCTTCTCAAGGGTCCAGCACCCTTGGGCATGGTATCACTGTATTGGCCCTCTTATTGTCATTTCTTTTCCTTGTTGGTCAACCTGTTCCTGGTCATCCTCCTGCATTGTGGGAGCAGGCAAGAATTTTAGATTTCTGGTCGGAAGCCAGATGGGCACTTCCTCCCCTATGGGGAAGACATATCCAAAACTCTCCTCTCATTGTAATTAACGGATCTGAGCCCCCACCCCATTGGGATGTTAGAGGGTCTTTCTAATAGACTTTAACTTGGGGTCTGGGGTTTTATGGCTCCAATGTTTTTGAAAACTAGATTCTGTCACCATTTTAGAAAAATTTAAAATATTAATGATAAATAGGGCCATCCCTAATTGTAAATGGGGTCTTATTCTCCCTTTTAGTTTTAAAAGTTGTTCTTTAAGACATTGATGGTTTCTTTCTACAATTGCTTATCCCTGAGGGTTGTAAGGGATTCCTGTAGTATGTTTGATGTGCCAACTATAAAAAAAATTCTGCCATGGACGGGCGTTGGTGGCACACGCCTTTAATCCCAGCACTCGGGAGGCAGAGGCAGGCGGATCTCTGTGAGTTCGAGACCAGCCTGGACTACCAAGCGAGTTCCAGGACAGCCTCCAAAGCCACAGAGGAACCCTGTCTCGAAAAAAACAAAAAAACAAAAAACAAAAAAATTCTGCCATGGAATTACTGCCAAAACAAGGGCCATTATCAGTCTTGACCTGTGTAGGTAAAATTCTAGGGTTGCAAAACATTGGAGGAAGTGAGATTGAGCATGTTTAGTCCCCCCCCATACATGCAGTGGCCCAATAGGTCCCCAAATAAATGTCTATGGAGACTAAAACATACTTCTATTTGCCAAAAGCTGGAAAATGAGTAATATCAGTTTACCAGAGGGTATTGGACCATAGGCCTCTAGGGTTAACTTCCTGGCATCTGTAGAAGGGGAACTCTTAGATATGGTTGATGTGATTTGCAGGTGTGAACTATCTTTCTTTGTGGGGACACCAGACCTTGAGCAGAGACCCACTTCCCCATCAGCCTGGGGCCAGGCAGCTGTAAGACAATGTTTACTAAAACATGTTTACTAAAAACAATACAATGCTGGGGCAGTAAATTCCTGAAAAGGGCTTGCCCACAGGAACTGCCCCGTCCTCGACCTTTTCCAAACACTAACCACCTCTTCAGACCCACCCACCTCCACCTCTGGTGTCAGTGTATATAATAACCAGCCAGAGTGGGAATAAAGGAGAGCCTTCTTGAGGAGCCTTTGGGTCTCTATGTTGTCAATCCCGACAACCTCCGCATATTCTCGGATAAAGACTGTGCCGCAGGCCCTGCATTTCTTGGTTTTTTCTTTTTTATAGGAATCACTGATAATCTAATCTGATATGGGACATGTCATGCAATTGGGTGACTTCCTGTAGGGTTAATGCCTCTGGGGCTGTCTCCAGTCTATTTGCCCATTCATTGCCCTTTGTCAGAAATCCTGGGAGGCCAGAGTGTCCCTGAAGGTGTTGAAGGTAAATTCATACCTCTCAGGACCTACAAAAGAGTCTTAAGAGCCACCATGAACCGGGCGTTGGTAGCGCACGCCTTTAATCCCAGCACTCGGGAGGCAGAGGCAGGTGGATCTCTGTGAGTTCGAGGCCAGGCTGGACCGACAGCCTCCAAAACAGAGAAACCCTGTCTCGTAAAACCAAAAAAAAAAAAAAAAAAAAAAAGAGGCACTATGAAGGTAGATATTGGGTTATTATCTAGCCAGATGTGTGCATGGGGGATATGGGGAAGTAAGTTAACCACATAGAGACTGTCTGAAAAAAATGATTGCTGGACTCGGAGATGTTCTGTAATTCCAGTGTCACAGCCAGTATTTCCTTATATTGGGCAGAACCCTGGGAGGGTTGAAGTCTTTGGTGTCTTGGTGTCGCTTGGTATTCCTTAAAGGCAATGTAGGCAGAGCCCGATTGGCCCCCATCAATGAAGATGCAAATGGCTTCCGGGATGGGCTTGGATGGAACCAAGGAAGACATCTTGAGGGGGAGTCTCTGTAGAAGAGGAGCCCATTTGGAGGGCCCCATAACTTCTTCTAAGATGAGAGCAAGGCGGGCGTTAGTCCCATTAACCCATTCAATATCTGCCACCCAAAAGGGGAAGACAAAGGTTTGGGGGTCTAGCCCATAGTGTTGCTGGGCCTGGGTCCTGCCTTTTATGATGATGTCAGTGACCTGATTTTTCTGAGGGTAGACTCGGGGTGTTCCTCCCAAAGATGTATGGATCCATTCCAATAGCTCCCCATCCTGGGAACCGCTGTAATCAGGAAGGCTCCAGCAAACAGCCAGCGGTATAAGGGCCTAGTCACCCAATACCTCCTTAGCATTTGTCCAAGACCTTCTGAAAGACAAGGAGAATCTTGTGTGGTGTTCCTTTGTTATATTATCACGAGGCTCATTGCCTTTTAGCAGGGCATACAGGAGCACCAACTCTTCTGTGGGGATTGACACCCAGGGTCTCAGCCAATGAATCTCCCCCAGTAAGCGCTGGAGCTGGGTCAAGGTCATAGACTCAGGCACCTGCAGAAGAGGCTTAAGCTGGCTAGCCTGTGTCAGCGTGAGGCGCGACCCAAGTACTTTCAAGGGGGAACCTTTTGGACCTTTTCCAAGGCCCCAGAAAAGCACCCTCCCTTTTTTTTTTTTTTTCGAGACAGGGTTTCTCTGTATTGTTTTGGAGGCTGTCGGTCCAGCCCAGCCTTGAACTCACAGAGATCCACCTGCCTCTGCCTCCCAAGTGCTGGGATTAAAGGCGTGTGCCACCAACGCCCGGCTGAGACACAGATTCTTGATTGTCCTGGAACTTCCTTTGTAGACCAGGTTGACCTCGAACTCAGAGAACTGCCTGCTTCTGCCTCCTGAGTGATGGGATTAAAGGTGTACACCATTGCCAGGGGTGGAGGGTGGGGGTGGGGTGGGGGGGTTGGGAGGGTGAGGGAGTTGGGGGTGCAGGGGATGTTGATGCAGATGACCCATTTAGTACTGAGCCCTCAGCTGTCACTCATTCCCAGCACCTTGATCACTTATAAGTCTATGCATTGACTCACAAGTCAAAGGACAGCATCCACCTTGTTTGAGATAGGGTCTCAACAAGGATAGGGAAACCAGGCAGGGCCCTAGAACTTGCAGGAATTCTCCCACCTCATCTCAGGAACAATAGCATTACAGACCTATGCTCCACTGTCAGGCTTTACACAGTTCCTGGGGTTCCAGGACAGCCACGACTACACAGAGAAACCCTGTCTCAAAAACAAACAAACTAATTAATTAAAAATAAACTTTATCAGCCGGGCATTGGTGGCGCATGCCTTTAATCCCAGGACTCGGGAGGCAGAGGCAGGTGGATCTCTGTGAGTTCCAGGCCAGGCTGGACCAACAGCCTCCAAAACAATACAGAGAAACCCTGTCTCGTAAAACTAAAAAACAAAACAAAACAAAAAAAAACTCTATCATAAAACAGAATGTGGCGACATACACACAGCACTTGAGAGGCACATCTCTATGAATCTGAGGTGTATATAGGAAGTTCCAGGCAAGAACTGGATACACAGAGAGACCCTGTCTCAAAAAAAAAAATTATGTAAGCATGCATGAGGGCTCTTGGTTTGATCTCTGACACCGGAAGTACAGTTAGGGAACAAAACTATAAGTACAGAGCCTAGAGATTCTAGGGTCTGGGCCTGCCAGATGTCTCAGAGGGGAAAGGCATTTGCCACCAAGCCTGATGATATAAACTCAATCCCTAAGATTCATGTGATGAAACAGAATTCATTCCCATATGTTGACTTCTACAATCTATTTGATCGTATATCTGTAAACATACATACAAAACAAATAAACATAATTAAAAAGTTTTTTTTGCTTTTTCGAGACAGGGTTTCTCTGTATAGCTTTGGAGGCTCTGTAGACCAGGCTGGCCTCGAACTCACAGAGATCCACCTGCCTCTGCCTCCCTTGTGCTGGGATTAAAGGCGTGTGCCACCAACGCCGGGCCCTAAAATTTTATTTTTAAGGAGATTAAGACGGGCGGTGGTGGTGCACGCCTTTAATCCCAGCACGAGGGAGGCAGAGGCAGGTGGATCTCTGTGAGTTCGAGGCCGGGCTGGACCGACAGCCTCCAAAACAATACAGAGAAACCCTGTCTCGTAAAAAAAACAAACAAAAAAAAAAAAAGAAGAAGAAGAAGAAGAAGAAGAGAGATTAGGGCTGGGTGGTGGTAGCACTTGCCTTTGATCCCGGTACTTGGGAGACAGAGGTAGGCAAATCTTTGTGAAGTTCAAGGATAGCCTGGTCTATAGAGATACACAAAAAAACCTTGCCTTGAGAGAGACAGACACACAGAGACAGAAATAGAGATTAGCTAATTCTGGACTCTGACCCACAGGGGGCCTGGACAGGCAGGTTTCTGTCAGCTCCCACTTGAGGGGTGACAACTGCTTCCAGGGAGGGCCACCTCATTTACTGGCTTCTTGAGGCCGTCATCTCTTCAACTTCTCCGGGCAGGTGTGGTGCTAGAAATCTCAAATATTTGGAAGAAAAGGGTGTTTTGTTTTGTTTGTGGTTTTCGAAGCAGGGTTTCTCTGTGGCTTTGGAGGTTGTCCTGTAACTCTTGTAGACCAGGCTGGTCTGGAACTCACAGAGATCTGCCTGCTTCTGCCTCCTGAGTGCTGGGATTAAAGGCTTGAGCCACCACCGCCCGGAAAGAAAAAGGTTTTAACCCTTTGGTTGATTGGCTTTAACCTATGTCGATGTCTATTACAGCATGCTCAGTGCCCGTTTTGTGTTCATTCCCTTCAGAAGCAAGCAGCCCAAGGACTGGGATTTTTTCTGCTGAGCACTGCAGGTGCCAAGCCTAAGGCTCTGTTAGAAAGTGCCACTCCCATTAAACAGAACAGGAAACTCAAACTGCCAGAGGTCCCTAGTTGGGGGGCGTCAGCGTGGATGTCCTGTAAACCCAGTCCGGGTACTTTAGACCACTGGAGCCCGGGGTTGTAGGGGCGGGGAGGAGGGGAACTCAGCAGCTAGCAGTTGGCGGGAGGAATGACTCACCGTCCCCGCCCCTCTGGCCCTGGGGCGCAGCAACAGCTAGCCTCACCTCCGCCTGAGTTCATCGTTCGTTTTTGCGTTCTGGACCCTGGTCTGAAAGTGAGTGCGAGGGTGGGGTCTCAGAGCCTGGGACTCCCTACCCCAAGACAGCTTACACTCTCGCCCCCTGTGCTGTGCAGTCGGATCGAATAGCCACACCTGTGTCCGGCTAGAGCCCTGGCCTGAGTCGGGACAAAGACGCCATTGCTGGAGGCGGCGCGTACAAGGGACGCAGACGCAGCGGTGACTAGGGACCGCATCGTTGTAGTAGTTTTTTGTTTGTTTTTGTTTTTGCTTTGTTTTGTTCAGGCTGAGTCTCAAACCCTAATCGGGCTGGTCCGGAACTCATTAAAGGGACCCAGGCTGGTCTCGAACTCGCGGTAATCCCCCTGTCTCGACTAAACGCTAGGATTATTACAGGCTTGCGCCTCTACCTTCAATAACGCCTCGATTTTGAAATGAAAATAAAAATAACACTTCTTGTGCGTTCCTGTACTCTAAGGGCCAGTTTGGGAGAAGTAGGGGGACAGTGCGGCACCCGAGGGTATGAGGGGCCGTTAGGGGTAGCAGGGGACGGTGTCCGACCCAGAAGAAGGGGCAAGAAGGTAACTGGGACCCAGGAGGGTTTTGTCCACTTGGGAGTGGCAAACAAAAAGGCGGTGGCTCTGGCCACTTCCGCAGAGCAGGGCCATCAGCCCCGGGCACGGGCTGGGTCTGGCCACACCCAGATACCTGAGCCGGCGCGCGTCCCGCCAGGCTAGCGCGGAGGAACCCGGGCAGGCCCTTCCGCGCCTGGCGGGGGTTGCGAGGGTGTGCAGTCGTCTCTCACCCTGCACCTCTCACGGTGGCCGAGTTCCCACCCGGAGCACCCGGGTCAGGGGACTCGGCTCCAACCTGGCGCGCGCGCCCAAACTCCGCTGCAAGCCATCCTCGGACTCCGTCCCGCGGGGGCCCCCGGGGAGGCTGGTCACGTGCCCGGGTGGGGGCTGGGAGGACGGGCAGCCGAGCCCCAGGGCTGCACGTGCCGGGCGAGCTGAGGGCGGAGCTTCGGAGGCAGGCGCTGTGCTCTAACCGGTGGGTTCCTATCGAGGTGGCCGGGCCTCCAGCCTCCAGCCTGGCGTTGGCCGCTTAACTCTCTGTCCCAGCTTGGGACTCAGAAAGCTTTAGTGCTAGCTAGGGTCGCGTTCCAGAAAAACAGCTAGCCCTCCCGAAATTGTTCGTCTTGTGCCGAAGCCTTACAATCCAATACGAAGAGTTCCTGTCGGGGAGGAGGATTGCGACAGAGCCGTGTGGTTCCTCTGCGGCTTTCTGTTGACTTGGATTAGGAAGAATTTCAAACATAAACCAAAGGCACGATCCTAAAGCGCGCCCCCCATACCCATTCCCCCGAGCATCACCTAGTTAAACCGTCCGCTCCCGACTATCTGGTTTTGTCCATCTCCCGCCCACCCCCACCTCTGCCCTTCCCCGGGATTGTGAAACAAATCCCTGACTTCACATTTCAGTTTACGTCCGGAATGATTGCTGTGTTCTGATGAAAGTCTCATTGTTTCTTTAGAAACCTTTCTCTAAAAGCCCAGTAGATTAAACAACAAAAACAAAAAGTTGAAATAAAGATGTGTGGGGTTGGGGTAGAGATAAAGTATATGAACATCGTAGACAGGAATCAAGAAAGATTTAAGAAATATCAGCAAGCGATGTTGTCTGGGCGTCCAAGCTGGCCAGGTCGATGCTTCAGCCGGCTGTGGACTGCAGAGACAGGAGGGGCTAATTCAGACCACTAGTTGGAGACTGAAGCGACCATGCTAGGCGATGGGCTGGACTAAGAAAATGAAAGAATTAAGGATGAAAATCTGAGGGGGTGTTTGTACCCTAAAGTGAGATGGAGACACCGGGGAGGGAGCCGAAAGGAGGATCACACACACACACACATACACAGGATTCCTCTGTTTTGTTTTGGAGGCTGTCCTGGAACTAGCTCTTATAGACTAGGCTGGCTTGGAACTCACAGACATCTGTCTGCCTCTGCCTCCCAAGTGCTGGGATTAAAGGAGTGGGCCACCAACGCCAGACCTCCCTCCCTTTTTTTCTGAGTTTAAAAAAATGTATTTTAGTTCTCTGTCTGTCCTTCTGTGTCTATCTCTGTCTGCCTGTCGTCTGTCTGTCTGTCTCTGTCTCTCTCTCTGTGTCTGTCTCTCTCTGTCTCTCTGTCTCTCTCTCTCTGTCTCTCTCTCTCTCTCCCTCGTGTGTGTGTGTGTGTGTGTGTGTGTGTGTGTGTGTGTGTTTAGACTTACTAGGAAAGTCCTCTGCCACTGAGTCACTGAGCTATTAACACCCCTCCCCCACCTCCACATGGAGCACAGATTTATTGTTGTTGCTTGGTGATTGTTGGGACAGGCTCTCTCTAGGTAACCTGGCTGGCCTGGAACTCGATATTTAGACTAGGCTGGCCACTAACTCACAAAGACCCTCCTGGCTCTTCCTCGTGAGTGGTTGGATTAAAAGCTTGTGTCACCTTGCCTGATGTCTGTTTATTCATTTTTTACTTCTTAGTGTTTTGAGACAAGTTGTCACATAGGCCTGGCTACCCTGGAACCTACCTGCTTACTGTCAGCTCCGATCCACAATACACGTCCAGTCCACTGTGCTGAGATTAAAGGTCCATGAGCAGCAGCTATTGTTCTGAGACAGGTTCTGACTATGAATGTAGCCCTAGATTGCCCATATTTAGATGAACATGGCAGGGAATCCTGTCCAGCCTCTGCAGAATCCCAGGCAAGCTGGCCCATCTGAAGATGCTCTCTGGGCGGCTCCATTCTTCCACTGCCCTCCCCGCTTTCTCCCAGGTATTGTAACTTGGGCAAGCATTCTACTTCTGAGGTAATAAGCCCCAGTCCCGTCCTGGAACACAGCTTTGTGCTGGGGGAGGTGCACAGGCCATGGCTTGAATTTGAATATCAGAGGACACTTCTGTGGAGTCTTTTCTCTCCCTCCACCTTTCTGTCGTGTCTGGGAATGGAATTCAGGGAGCAGGGCTTGTGCAACAAGCACCTTTATTTACTGAGCCATATTGTCTGGCCAAAGACCAAAGTCTTGCTATTTTATTTATTTATTTGTTTGTTTTTTTGAGACAGAGTTTCTCTGTGTAACAGCTTTGGCTGTCTTGAAACTCTGTAGTCCAGGCTGGCCTTGAACTCACAAAAATCCACCTGTCAGGATTAAAGGCATATGCCATCACTGCCTGGCTCTTATTATTGATTTATTCTTAAAAAGATCTATTTTAGGAAGGGAGATGGTAACACTTGCCTTTAATACCAGCACCTGGGGAAGCAGAGGTTCAAGACTAGCCTGGTATACAGAGGGAGTTCACAGGACAGTTAGTAAGACCCTGCAGTTTGAAAACAACAACAAAAGATCTATTTTATTTATTTATTTAGGTTTTTCGAGACAGGGTTTCTCTGTGGCTTTGGAGGCTGTCCTGGAACTTGCTCTGTAGACCAGGCTGGTCTCAAACTCACAGAGATCTGCCTGCCTCTGCCTCCCGAGTGCTGGGATTAAAGGCGTGTGCCACCAACACCCGGCCAAGAAGATCTATTTTAATTGTGTGTTCATGCACACATGTATGTAGTCCAGAAGAGGCCAGAAGAGGGTGTCAGACGTCCAGGGCTGTATAGTTATAGATTAGGTGATGGGAACACACTTGCGTCCTTTGGAATAGCAACAAGTACTTTTAAACACTGAGGCATCTTACCAGCCCCAACAACTTGTTTTTTTTTTAATTTTTTTTAATGTATGGGTGTTTTGCCTACATATATGTCTGTGCACCATGTGAATGCAGTGCCCTTGGAGTCCAGACAATGATATTGATTGGAGTTAACTCCTGGGATTGGAGTTATAAATGTTGTGAACCACCATGTGGGTGCTAAGAACTGAACCTGGGTCTTTTGCAAGAATAGCCAGTGCCATTAACCATCTAACCATCTAGCCATCTCTCCAGCCTATATATATGGTCTCATACATATATATGTAGCCCAGACTGTCCTTGAATTTGCTTTGCAGTCAAGGTTTGCCTTGAACTCTGATCCTCCTATTGCTACCTCTCAGATATTGGGATTTCAGTATTTGACACTATTTCTCATTAAGATCCTGTCTCTGGGCTGGAGAGAAGGCTCAGAGGTTAAGAGCACTAGCTGCTCTTCCATGGGTCCTGAGTTCAATTCCCAGCACCCACGTGGTGGCTCACAACCATCTGCAATGGGATCTGGTGCCCTCTTCTACTCCGCAGGCATACATGCATGAGGAACACTGTATACATAATAAATAAATCTTTTTTTTTAAAGATAAATAATTTTAAAAAATTCTGTCTCCAAGATGAGAAGTGGTAGCACACACCTTTAATCCCAGCACTTGGGAGGCAGAGGCAGGCAGATCTCTGTGAGTTTGAGGTCAGCCTGGTTTATGAGTTCCAGGACGCCAAAGCTACACAAAGAAACCTTGTCTTAGGAAGAAAAACAAACAAACAAAAAGGACCCTGACAAACGAATAGAGTAAGTAAAACTCCACAGATGTCCACCAGTCCCCTTCCCCAGTCACCCTGGTGCTGATGGATTAAGTTGCTGGAGTAGAGGCTCTGCATGGAGCAGACAACAGTTACACCCCTGACTGACCTATGAACTGTCATTTCTAAGTGTGTGGTCTCCAACAGCAGAGACCAAGACTGGTTTCATCTACCACCAATATGCTACTACACCCCAGGGTGACCAGCTGTCCACCTGTTGGTAAACTGATGACACTGGACCCCTTCTGTCATGAAAGAGGCAGCAATTTGTCTTGGCTAGAATAAACATGCATTCTGGGTAAGATCTGATCTCCTGTCTACTGCTTCTTCTGGGACCTCCTTATAGACTTTTGGAAACCTGCAAGCAATGCATTTGAATCAAGAAATAATTTCATAGCAAAATAGTAGCAGCAGTGAGCATATGTGTATATGACTTACTGTTACTGTGTACTTAGAACCCAGAAGCAGCTGGCCTGAGAATGGAGGAATGGCCCGTTGGAGATTCTGTTCTACTATCAAGATTTAAGAGTTAGGGTGGGGACTGGACAGATGGCTCAGAGGTTAAGAGCACTGGTTAAGTACATTCCCAGCAACCACATGATGGTGGCTCACAACTATCTATAATGAGATCTGGTGCCTTCTTCTGGTGTGCAAGCATACACGCAGATAACTGTATACTTATTAAATAAATAAAACCTTAAAAAAAAAGAATTAGAAGCCGGGCGTTGGTGGCGCACACCTTTAATCCCAGCACTCGGGAGGTAGAGGCAGGCGAATCACTGTGAGTTCGAGACCCGCCTGGTCTACCGAGCAAGTTCCAGGACAGCCTCCAAAGCCACAGAGAAACCCTGTCTCGAAAAAACCAAAAAAAAAAAAAAAAAAAAGAATTAGGGTGGAAGGCACTGGAAAGGATATCACTTGTCTTCTTTTATTTGTTTGTTTGATTTTGGGTTTTTCAAGACAGGGTCTGCCTGTGTAACAGTCCTGACTGTCCTGGAACTTGCCTTGTAGACCAGTCTGGCTTTGGATTCACAGAGATCAGCTTGCCTCTGCCCCCTGAGTGCTGGGATAAAAGGTGATGCCACCACTGCTCTGTTGGATGTCACCTGTCTTACACAGCATGGTACACTGTGAGTCAGCCATCGATGCATCAGTATACTGTATTGAAACTGAGGGTGGAGCACAGTGGTAGAGCATTCGCACAGCATGTGCAAACCGTCGGTTCAGTCTGTGGCACTGTCTAACGAAACAGAACAATCTACCTCTACAAAGTTGTAGGAAAGTTTGGAAAGAGAAGTAACTCCTGTTGTTAATACAATTGGTTTTCTGTTTGTTTGGTTTTTGTTGTTGTTTGAGACAAGGTTTCTCAGTGTAGCTTTAGCCATCCTGTAACTTGTTTTGTAGACCAGGTTGGCCTCAAAGTCACAGAGATCCACCTGCCCCTGCCTCCTGAGTGCTGGGATCAGAGGTGTGTGCCACCACCACCCAGCTACAATCATTTTTAGCTTCTACAGCTTTGCCCAACGATGAGAAGTCTTTACTGTCAACTGTGGAATATTTTCTCATATTACAGGACATGACTATGGTTCCATTGAACTGGGATCTAGAAATCTGGCACGTTTCAGCTAGTGAATAAGGAGGCCATTCTATTGGCTGGGACACTTTTTGCCAATTACCAACTTGAATTTTTATTCAACAAGAGTAGAAGATTCTGTGTACATTCATGTCCAACAGTGAATGGGGTGGGGGTTGGGACAACTAAACACTGTGTGCTGGCATCTTGTTCTGCCAACAGACTTGAGGTAATGGCTGTAGGGCGTGGCTTTGGTATGTGATTGTGATCCCTTATAAGGAAGAAAAGGGGCTCACTCTCAGGCTCTCACTTGGGTTGTGGTCTGAGGAATGTAGTTCAGTTGGTAGAGTGCTTGCCTAGCATGTATGAAGCCCTGGGTTCAGCCCTTAAAGCACATAAAGTGGTCACGCTGCACATGGCTGCAATCCCAGCTCTTAGGAGGTGGAGGCAGGAGTTCACGGTCGTCTGGTGTTACTCTAAACAAACTCAAAAATGATCAATAGGAAATTAAAGCAACCTCAATAAGTCAGGACCACTGTGAACTCAGAAACCTTAAAACTGAAGTGTCAGGGGCTAGGGAGATGGGCCAGTGATAAAGAGTGCATTCTGCTCTTGCAGAGGACCTGAGTTTGGTTCCCAACTGCCTGAAATTCCAGCTTCAGACTCATAAGTTGCCTGTGCTAAAGTGCACAAACCTACATGCATACGCCTTTAAATCCAGCACTCAGGAGGCAGAGGCAGGCAGATCTCGTGAGTTAGAGGTCAGCCTGGTCTACACAGTTCTAGGTCATCTAAGGTTACATAGTGGTATTTTGCCTCAAATAACTGTTTTGAAAAAGGAAATGAAGTTTGTGTAACCAGCTGGGTAAAGCATCCTAACCTGTTTAAATCACAGCAGAGGGTGAACAAACTGTGGATAGAATAGCAGAGGAATTTATGAATATAGCTGATGCCTTGGGAACATTTACAGACTAGTTACGGGGACAACAGTGGTGTGGCACCTCCACAGTGCCCTTACATTTCATTTATTTTGTGTGTATGAGCATGTGCTGAGGTGTGTGGGTAGGTGGATACATGCCATGGTTCACCCGTGGACGTCAGAGGACAACTGCAGGAGTCAGTCCTCTTCCCACAACGTGGGTCCCAGGCATTGAACTGCCACCACGCCCAGTTGAACTCAGAGCTTCAGGCTTGGCAGTAGGCGCCTTTATCTGATGAGTCATTTTATCAGGACAGAGTCTAACTCCGCAGACCAGTAGTTTCAAGTGAATATGCTTTAGGGTGCAATCATTGTCAAATGAGCTTTTTTTGAACTATAGATTTATTTATTTACTTATTATCTTGCTAGAGATCAAACCCAGGGCCTTGGGCACACTCTAGGCATGCAGGTTACAATAAAACTACATCCCACCCACCACATATTTTATGGTGGTTTTTATTGAGACAGTCTCTCATGTGGCTCTGGTTGGATGGAACTTACTGTATAGACCAGGCTAGGCTTTAACCTCCCAGAGATTCACCTTCGTCTGTCTCCTTAGTGGTGGGATTAAGGGCATATGCCACCAGGTCTGGCCAGGGAGTATACTGAATGTGAAAGTAGCCTGCCATATACTACAGATGAAAGCAAATTGCTTCAAGCTGATGTTTTTCCCCCCAGACAGGGTTTCTCTGTGTAACAGCTTTAGCTGTCCTGGAACTAGCTCTGTAGACCAGGCTGGCCTCGAACTCACAGCAATCTGCCTACCTCTGCATCGGAGTGCTGGGATTAAAGGGGTGCACCACTACTGCCCAGATCAAGCTGGCTTCTCAGTAGCTAGATCAAAGCCACATACCAAGTAGCAGAGGCTGTGCTCTGTTGCACAAAAGATACTCCATCTGCCATAGCAGTTGTGACCAGGGGAACCACTTGGCTAAATTATAGCAGTGTGCTGTCATGTCCTAACTGGGTTTATACAGAGGACTGAACAGCATACTGGTCTCTACTGATCTGCCTGAGTATATGATTGATGCCTCCTCACTTCTCTTCCACTCTCTCTTCCTCTTCAAAGCCCTTCTTTAATGTAGGGCTGGGCATGGAACCAGGAACCACACACACAAGCAAGGTGAGTGCTTTACCACTGAACTGTGAAGTCGCTGCTGATTGACTGGGAAGCCAGCATGGGCTCAAACAGCTTACGAGATTTGACTTGTTTGCTTGGACTGTGTTCTTAAACTCATTTGTGGTCCTCCAGCCTCAGCCTCTAAGTCCTGAGGTTACAGGCATTTGCCCAGCCATTCTGTTCTCATCACTCAGTCAGAGAAATGATAGGACGATGATCCAACTCTATCCTGTGTCCTCACCAGCTTCTCCACATCTGTTCCTGCCAGGGGCCTGTGTGTGAATTTGGCTCTCCTCTGCCCACTGGTATCATTTCAGACTTGCATCCAATAGCCATACTAAGAGACACAGGAATTCCTCCATCCCATGTTCCCCAGGGAAAGAGGACTTAATTAAGGATGGAGAATCCGTTTGAAGAAGTTGAGCAGTTTCTCTGGCCTTACCTGGTATGATGCTGCAAGTCCTTCCTTCTTCAAGAGAACTCAGCCTTCCCTTGTTTCAGTGGGTTTATAAGAACCAGCTCATGCCTAAGAGGCAGCATTCTCCCTTCAATGGCTGACATCAGTTGACGCTGTCATAAAGATCTGTGTAAAGGCCACCTGTTACCATCCCAATTTTGCTCCTCCTTACAGTAACTGTGTCTACCTTGACTCTGGTGAGTATATATGTTCCTGCCTGGTCGGCGCTACTTCATTCTCATTGGTGCTAGGGAGCATAGGTATGTGTTACAGCATCTACCCCCACCCTCTGCCTTTATAGTCCAGTGCTGGGGCTTGAACCCAGGGCCCCCCCACATGCTAGACAAACTCTTTTTTTTTTCGAGACAGGGTCTCTCTGTGGCCTTAGAGGCTGTCCTGGAACTCACTCTGTAGACCAGGCTGGCCTCGAACTCACAGAGATCCGCCTGCCTCTGCCTCCCGAGTGCTGGGATTAAAGACATGCGCCACCAACGCCCGACACTAGACAAACTCTTTAGCTGAGCTATACCTCTAGTGTTACATTGGTTTTTTGTTTGTTTGTTTGTTTTGTTTTGGAGACAAAGTTTCTCTGAATTGTTTTGGAGGTTGTCCTAGAACTCCATCCTTAGACCAGGCTGGCCTTGAACTCACAGCGATCCGCCTATCTCTGCCTCCTGAGTGCTGGGATTAAAGGTGTGCGCCACCAACGCCCGGTTTACTGTTACATCTTTTATATGCACTCTGGCCTCTACTGAATTTCTCACCAATGTTAATATGTACTAACTAGTAGATTGTGTATTGCTACAGTAGTGTTTTCTGGGGGTGTGGTTGGCTGGCAGGTTCTCTCGTTTTTTTAACTTTTATTTTACTTTATATATTTATTTTATTTATTTAATTTGTTTTGGTTTTTCGAGACAGGATTTCTCTGTGGCTTTGGAGGCTGTCCTGGAACTAACTCTGTAGACCAGACTGGCCTTGAACTCACAGAGATCCACCTGCCTCTGCCTCCCAAGTGCTGGGATTAAAGGCATGCACAACCAACGCCCAGTTTGTTTTTTTATAGAATAAATCCAACATGCTCATGTCTCTCAGATTGGTGACTTCCTCCTACCATACTGCCGAGGCAAGTACCACTGCTCTGCCTTAGGCTTTCAGAGGCTATTTCAAGAGGTCTTAAAAGTGACTACACAGGCCATTTTTTTGGTGGGGGAAGCTTTCAAAACAGGGTTTCTCTGTATCCCTGCTCTCCTGGAACACATTTTTTAGACCAGGCTGGCCTTGAACTCAGAGATCCACCTGCCTCTGCATTCCAAGTGCAGGGATTAAAAGATGCCTATGGCTGGGCGTTGATGGCACACGCCTTTAATCCCAGCACATGGGAGGCAGAGGCAGGCGGATCTCTGTGAGTTCAAGGCCAGGCTAGACTGACAGCCTCCAAAACAGAGAAACCCTGTCTCGTTAAAAAAAAAAAAAAAAAAAAAAAAAGATGCCTATGACTATACTCAAGTCTTATTTTTATTTTACTTAATTTTTTAATTATGTATTTTTGTTGTATGTACACTGGTGTTTTGTCCACATGTGTAGATGATCTGTGAAGGTGTTAGAACTTTTAGAGCTTGAGTTAAAGACAAGGGTGAGCTGCCATGTGTGTGCTGGGAATTGAACCGGGGTCCTCTGAAAGAGCATCAAGTGCTCTAAACCACTGAGCCATCTCTCCAACCTTTTTTTTTTCCTGAGACAGGGTTTCTCTGTGTAGCTTTGTAGACCAGGCTGGCCTTGAACTCACAGAGATTCGCCTGCCTCTGCGTCCCTAGTGCTGGGATTCTAGGCGTGCACCACCACTGCCAGACCCCAGCCCATATTTTTAGTCATGTGTATGCATGTAAGGCTCGTGCACATTAGTGCAGGCACTCATGAGGTTGAAGCCAGAATTTCAGGCAGTTGGTAGCCACCCATCTAATGGGGGAGGTGGGAACCAAACTCAGGTCCTCATCACAGGCCTATCCCTCCAGTCCCTCACACTTCATTTCTAAAGTCCTGGGATTAAAGGCATCAGACACCACCACCTGGATGCCTCAGTAAGGTTTTAACCTGTCCCCTGGTCCACTATTCTCAATATTTTGTCCCTGGCCAGCACCTTTAATCCCAGCACTCGGAAGGCAGAGGCAGGCGGATCTCTGAGTTTGAGGCCGGGCTGGACTGACAGCCTCAAAAACAATACAGAGAAACCCTGTCTGGTAAAAACAAAAACAAAAAAACAACAAAAAAAATTGTCCCTGGTATGCTGGATCATGTTATTCAAATTCTAAGGTTCCTTTTGCATTTGGTAAAGAAGTCTAGAGGGTCAGGAAAAGTTCTTCAAGGAGGGCAGAGAACACGTTTGTTTTTCCTGAGCTCTTTGCATGGTCTGTGGGCAATGCCAGGCAGCTTTCCTAGTGGTGTAGATGAATCTGGGCATTTAGGTTATCAGTTACTCACAAACCCTGCCTAGCCCAGCTCAGTGCTACATGCCTGTAATTCCCAGAACTTTGGAGGTAGAGGTACCAGGATCCAGAGCTCCAGGTCATCCTCAACAACACAGCAAGTTGAAGATCAGCCTAAGATTCATGAGACCCATTTTTTTTAAAATTAGATCAGTAAGACAGTTTAGTAGGTAAAGGTACCTACCACCAAACCTGACGACTAGAGTTCAATCCTTAAGGCCCACAAGGTAGAAGGAAAGAACCAATTCCTACAAGATGTCCTCAGACCTGTGTGTGTGTCAAGGCCAGACTGATCTACGCACACACACATACATACACACACACACAAAGGAAATGATGATATTGGGTGTAACAGTTTCTGTCACAGGGCCCCCTTGGAAGCCTGAGTCCCAGCTCTGTGAGCTACTGCTTAAGGCTTCTCCATCCTGTCACCTCAGTCTGTTCTTTCCTTCTTCCCATCCCCGGGGGAGAGCTCCTTCCTGCCTTTGAGCTGTGCCTGGCATGTAGACAGCTTCTGATCATGTTTCCTCTTTCATTGTCCTTCTGTCATCTTTACTCAGTAAACACCCTACTGACTGACATCACTGTCCTCACTTTGAGATTGGCTTGAATGTTCATAGATAAATGTCTTCAAATCTCTATGCGTGGAGTCTAGAGAGACGACACAGTGGTTAAGAAAGCATGCTGCTCTTCTGGAGGACCTAAGTTCAATTCCTAGCACTAGCGTTGACTGTCTCCTAACACCTGCACTTTCCAACCCCAGAGGACTCAGTGCCTATGACTTCTGCAGACACCTGTATTCAATGCACAGACCCACACACATATGGAAAATAGTAAGTCGGGCAGTTGGGCACATGCCTTTAATCCCAGCACTTGGGAGGCAGGCAGAGGTAGGTGGATCTCTGTAATTTTGAGCCTAGCCTGGTCTATAGATCGAGTTCCAGGACAGCCAAAGCCACACAGAGAAACCCTGTCTCGAACAAATGGAAAGAGAGAGAGAGAGATTCAGGTCTGTCATACAGCTCCAACCCTCAACCTCTTCCTGGGATTTCATTTATTATTTATTTATTCTGAGACAGAGTCTCAGCTAATGCAGCCCTAACTGGTTTGGAACTCACTCTGTAGATCAGTCTGGCCTTGACCTCAGATCCACCTGCCTCTGCCTCCCCACAGACTGAAGTGCCTGTCCACTTTCGCACTCTTCTCCAAGATTTCGGAGGGAAGCTCTTTGAGAAAGGAAGTAAACAATTTAAAATAGTCTCTGGGAGTCCCTGAAATTGACTCTAGGGCCCTAACTCTAAGAGTTATCTAAGCAGCAAAGATACATTCAGACCGGCTGAGCTGTGTGGAAGAGGCATAGACTGAGTACCATGGAAGAAACAGAGAGCAGCTGAAATGCCTAAAAAAAGAAAAAAAAACAGTTCTCAACCTGTGGGTCTTGACCCCTTTGGGGGTTGGAGAACCCTTTCACAGGGGTCACCTAAGACCATAGGAAAGCACATATTTACATTACAGTTCATAACAGTAGCAAAATTACAGTTACAAAGTAGCAATGGAAGTAAGTTACAGCATAAGGAACTGTATTAAAGGGTCGCAGCCTTGGGAAGGTTGGGAACAACGGTGCTAAAGGAAACAAAGGCCTGCAGGGTCACTCAGATTGAACCACGCTGGGAAAGGACGCTCGTGCCCTCCAGGTCTCCAGCCTTCATGAGCAGTTGCTGGCACTCAGGTGGGATTTGATGATACAGCTGTCTGAGTCATTTCTGATTCTGAAACAAACTCTCAGCCATATTCCTGTAAGCACCCCCCCACAAACAAAACAAAAAAAACCAGCACACCTCACCAGGTTGGCTTTTAGTATCTTCATTCTGCTGCTGGTTCCCTACCTGGAGTGGGTGGATGTTTGTTCATGTCCCCCAGAAATAGTATTTCACAACAGCCACCACACCCACCTGACTCCTTCTAAGACAAGTTTTCATGTAACCTAAGCTGGCCTTGAACTCTTGATCCACTTGGTTCCATCACCGAGTGCTAAAATAGCAGGCATGAGTCACCAGTAGCAATGGAAACAAGACTGCTGCTGTGTCTAATTCTTTTTCTTCTGGTTCTTCTTTGCCTACTTCTCTTCTATCTCATCTTTTATTTTTCTTTCTACTCTTCTTTTTTTAGAGAGAATCCCTGTGTAGTTTGGGCCAGCTTCAAAATGGCTGTGCAGGGCCCACAAGATTGCTTAGCCGTAAAGGGTATTTGCAATGCAAGCTTGGAGATCTGAGATCCATCCCAAGAACTCACACACAGCTGAGCAGTGGTGGCGCACACCTTTAATACCAGCACTCAGGAGGCAGAGGCAGGTGGATCTCTGTGAGTTCGTAGGCCAGCCTGGTCTACAGAGCTAGTTTCAGGACAACCAGGGCTACATGGAGAAACCCTGTCTCAGAAAAAAAAAAGTCAAGAGAACTCATTACACAAAGTTGTTTTTTTTTTCTCTATTGCCATAGGCATGTAAAACTGACCCCCCCACCATAAAATAATCTTAGTTTTAGAAATGACTTTTATTTATATGTACAGGTGTTTGGGGGTGAGTATGTCCATTTACATGCAGTTGCCAGCAGAAGTATTGGATCCCCTGGAACAGGAGTTTGGGAGCTAAGGGGATGGGTACTGAAATCTGAATTTGGGTCCTCTGGAAAAGGGGTAAATACTCTTCAGCCATCTCTTCAGGCTCCCACAATAATATTTTTTTAAAAATTGCTATGTAGCCTAAGCTGGCTTTGAACAAACTCTCCTCCTGCTTCAGCCTCCTGAGCACTGAAATTGCAGGCATGAGCCACATGCTTGGCACTATCCTGTTTCTTGTGGTAGAGAACTCTTGATCTTCTTTCAAGACCTGACTGAACTAATCCCCTCTCTTTTGCTTGACTGGTTTTTCCAAAA
The DNA here is from genome assembly GCF_017639785.1 of Mesocricetus auratus. Classification (NCBI taxonomy): domain Eukaryota; kingdom Metazoa; phylum Chordata; class Mammalia; order Rodentia; family Cricetidae; genus Mesocricetus; species Mesocricetus auratus. The sequence goes on along the minus strand of NW_024429194.1, from coordinate 83,352,340 downwards.
AGAATGACTTCCGCTTTCCAATTTACATATGCATATATACGTCCTTTGTGACTTGAATTAAGCCTTTTTGTGTGTGTCTACATAGCCTTCCCTTGGGGTCTCATTCATCCTTGTACCTTCACTCATTCATTCATCTCCAACAAATCTATTTTTGAGGGCCTGCCTATCCCAAGCGTGGGTGCAGCTCACTCAGTGTCTGCATTAGGGATGAATGGAGTGGTGAGAGGTTGTTACCCCAGTGGATGCTGGGTTGCTAGGTGACAAACTCTAGAAGAGGGGGTGTGACTGCTAGTGTGTGAAAAACGTACAAGTACACACATTTTCATGCAGTGGGTGGAAATCTCATGTTTCATTTTAGCCGTTTATTGCTTTGATTTTGGTTTGGGCTTTTGATTTTTGTGTGATATGACAGTGCCTCAATATATAATATATAACTTGTGGCTATCCTCCTGCTTCAGTCTGACTTGCCATACCTGGTTTTCTGTTTCTTTGAGACAGGGTCTCAGATTGTAAACTAGGTTCAATATATAATCCAAATCTGACTTCAAACTCATGGCAGGCAGTCTTTCTGCCTCAGCTTGTGGATGCTGGACATACCAGTGTGAGCCACTATGTCAGGTTACTCCCCCCCCCCAGTAGGGTTTCTCTGTGATTTTAGAGGCTGTCCTGGGACTAGCTACTGTAGACCAGGCTGGTCTCGAACTCAGAGACCCACCTGCTTCTGCCTCTCGAGTGCTGGGATTAAAGGCGTGCACCACCAATGCCCAGTTCAGGCTTCTCATTTTTTTTGTTTGTTTGTTTTAGTGTTGAAAAAAAAAAAGCAGTTGTTTTACAAAGTAAGAGTCATCAGATTCTGGGGTTCCCCTGGCCCAGTGCTACTACCTGAATGTTTCTAACATGCTACTTCAAAGAAAGAATATCTTTTATCATGGGTGTTTTCCTAGATTCAAACAGTCCCTGGTGCGGGGTGGTTGAAGGAAATCATCACTACTGCCACCTTCCACTGCCTGCCTGTAGTCTGGAGAGTGTTGACAGTGGCTTCTGCCCCGCCAGTAGTCCTGCAGCCATTTAGACCCAAATAAACTCACAGAGGCTTATATTTATTATAAATCGTTTGGTCTATTTCTCAGGCTTCTCTCTGTCTCTCTGTCTCTGTCTCTGTCTCTCTCTCTCTCTCTCTCTCTCTCCCTCCCTCTCTCCCTCTCTTAATTACTAACCCATTTCTATTAATCTGTGTATCTCCACGTAGTCCTGGCTTACCAGTGATGCCCAGGTGTCTTTCTTCCTCAGCAGCTACATGATGTCTCCTTGACTTCATCTACTACCTTTGGATTTCCCACCTGGTTAAATCCTGCCTGTCCAGTGACCAAAACAGCTTTAGTCATCAACCAATAAGAGAAACATATATTCACAGCATACAGAAGGACCTCCCCCATCAGCAGGGTCTCTGAGCTTGCCTCCTTTCTGTGCCAGCCCCTGGGTCCATACCTGTTATCAGGCTCCTCCTCTAGCCTGTAAGCATACCAGGAACTGATTATTCAGGTTCCCCCAAGAACTGGAACTCAAGGATGTCTGGTTATGGCTATAGAAGAGCGTTCTGTTTAGGTTCGGTTGGATTTGGGTCCTCCCTCGTCCTTCTCCTTTGGAGCTGGGGACTCACTCCAGGGTTTCAAGCATTCTAGGCAAGCCGGGCGTTGGTGGCACACGCCTTTAATCCCAGCACTCGGGAGGCAGAGGCAGTCAGATCTCTGGGAGTTCGAGGCCAGCCTAGTCTACAAAGTGAGTTCCAGGACAGCCTCCAAAGCCACAGAGAAACCCTGTCTCGAAAAACCAAAAAAAAAAAAAAAATAAGAAAAAAGAAAAATCAAGCAGTCTAGGCAAAAGCTTTACCCCTGGGTCGTACCTGCCTATGAGATAGAATTTATTAGAGGAAATTGGGGCCATTGATTATGGAGGCCTAGAAGTAATGAAAATCTGCCTGAACACTGAAGATACTGTGGGGCCAGTGGTGTGGTATGGCTTTGTCATAGTTCAAAAGCCTCAGAATGAACCAGAGAGGGCAGGGATGATTTCCACTCTATAGCTGAAGGCCTGAGAACCCCAGGGAGGAGGTACTAACTTATGTGCTGGCGACCTAAAGTAAGAGGGTGTAAGTGTTCTGTTGTCCAAAGGCAAGAAGGGAATTGTGTCCCAGTTCCAGGAAAGGGAAGAGAGTATTTTCTTTTGTTTTTCTCAAGACAGGGTTTCTCTGTATAACAGCCCTGGCTGTCCTGGTATTGGCTCTGTAGACCAGTTCTTGTAGACCAGGCTGGCCTTGAACTCACAGAGATCCACCTGCCTCTGCCTCCCAAATGCTGGGATTAAAGGCCTGTGCCATTCCACCTGGTATTGGTATTTGTTTTTTTGTATTTGTCTTTTTTTCCTACCAGTTTCATTCTCTCTGCTTCCAGCTGATTGGATGATGTCAACTACATAGACATGGCCTCTTCCCACTCACCCCACTCCTATGCCAGTCTCCTCCAGGAACACCCTCATAGACCCATCTAGAAATTCTTAAGTTTCTTTAATCTAGTCAAGTTGGCATGGAGAATTAACTATCTCAGGGGCAGTTGACAGTGATGTTTATTTTTAATAGTGATATCTGTTATGCAGTCCTGGCTCATGGCAATACTCCTGATTTGACATCCTAATTGCTGGAATTACAGGTATGTGCCTCCAGACACATCCAGAAGGAAACATCTTGAAAATGAGGTAGGTGGCCTGGAGGGAGAAAATGAGCTCAGAATCGGAGACGTCTCAAAAAGAGTGATCTGACTGACGCCAGAAGGTGCAGAAGGGAGCTGAGCCACATGAGTGCTTGTGGTAGATGGCCACCACCCACACCCCTCCAAGCATGACAACTGTGTCTGGCTTTTACCCTAAGGTACTTCTTGGGCGATGGCATTGGCAAGTAGGGCTTGTCCTACAGAATCTAAGAGATTCCTGCTAGCCAGGCAGTGGTGGTGCATGCCTTTAATTCCAGCACTCAGGAGGCAGAGGCAGGTGGATCTCTGTGAGTTTGAGACCAGCCTGGTCTATAGGGAGAGATCAAGGACAGCCAGGACTATTACACAGAGAAACCCTGTCTCAAAAAAACAAAACAAAGCCGGGTATTGATGGTACACGCCTTTATTTAATCCCAGCACTTGGGAGGCAGAGGCAGAGGCAGGCGGATCTCTGTGAGTTCAAGGTCAGCCTGGTCTACAGAGCGAGTTCCAGGACAGCCTCCAAAACAATAGAGAAACCCTGTCTCAAACAAAACAAAACAAAAATCCAAACAAAAAGAGTTTCCTCCTAGGTGTGGTGTATTAGTTACTTTTCTGTCGCCGTGATAAAAATCCCAGGTCCAAGGCAACATGCAGAAGGAAGTGTTTATTTGGGCTTATGTTTCCAGACAGTTAGAGTTCAAGATGGAGGAGCGAATACATGTTAGCAGGAGCAGGAAACTGAGGGCTCATATTTTGGACTGCAATGACAAAGCAGAGAGAGCTAACTGAAATGATATGATTCTTTAAACTGTCAAAGCCTGCCAGTGGCATACATCCTCCATCAAGGCCACACTTCCTAGACTTCCCTATACAGCCACCAACTGGGAGTGAGACAGTCAAATGCCCAGGACTAATGGGAGACACCTTGTTCAAACCCTCATAGTCAACCTGCTTTCTTGGGTCTTCCCTCTGGTAGTCTGTACTTGTCTGGTAGGTTGGAGGAATAACAGAAATAACTGAGAAAGTATAACCTCAGCAATTGGGCGGCCATCTTTGTTGGTGTTTGTTTCTACGAGGCTGGTGATTGAACTCAGGGCTTCTTGTGTACTTGACAAGCAGTCTATCAGTGTGTGTGTGTGTGTGTGTGTGTGTGTGTGTGTGTGTGTGTATGTGTGTGTGTGTGAGCACCATGAGTATGCAGTGAGTATGTAGTGCCCATAAAGGCCATAAAAAGGTTGTCTATGCTGCCTAGATTTATGTCAACTTGACACAAGCTATAGTAATCTAAGAGGAGGAAACCTTGAGAAAATGTAGATTAGACTGTGGAAGCCGGGAAGTGGTGGCACATGCCTTTAATCCCAGCACTCAGGGGGCAGGGGGCAGGGGGCAGGGGGCAGAGGCAGAGACAGAATGATCTTAGTGAGTACGAGACCAGCCTGGTCTACAAGAGCTAGTTCCAGGACAGCCTCCAAAGCCACAGAGAAACCCTGTCTCAAAAAACAAACAAACAAACAAACAAACATACAAAAAGATTAGACTGTGGGCCAGCCTGTAGAATATTTTCTTACTTAGTGATTGTTGGGGGAGGGCCTAGCAGCACATAATGGGTGGAGCCATCTCTGGGCTTGCAGTCCTGGTTTCTATAAGAAAGCAGGCTGAGTATGTCCTATGGAGCAAGTCAGGAAGCGGCTCTCCTCTATGGCCTCTGCAGCAGCATCTAGCTGCTTGAGTTCCTATCCTGCTTTCCTTCAATGATGAACAGTGCTGTGGATGTGTAAATCGAGTGAACCCTTTCCTCCCCAGCTTGCAACAGAAACCCTGACTAAGAGAGCATCGAAAGCCCTGGAAATGGGGTTAAGGATGGTTGTGAGCCTCTGTTCGGATGCTGTGACCAGATCTGGCTCCTCAACCACTAAGCCATCACTCCAGGCTCCTCACCTTATCTATCTATCTATCTATCTATCTATCTATCTATCTATCTATCTATCTATCCATCCATCTATCTCCTGAGATCGGGTTTCTCTGTGTAGCCCTGGATCTCCTGGAATTCATTGTATAGACCAGGCTGGCTTTGAACTCAGAGATCTATCTGCCTCTGCCTCCTGAGTGTTGGGTAAAAGTGTGTTCTACCACCTCCAGGCTCTTTTTTGTTCTTTCTTTTTTTTGGGGGGGTTCGAGACAGGGCTTCTCTGTACTGTTTTGGAGGCTGTCTTGGAACTCACTCTGTTGACCAGGCTGGCCTCAAACTCACAGAGGTCCGCCTGCTTCTGCCTCCTGAGTGCTGGAATTAAAGGCATGCACCACTAATGCCCAGCCTCTTTTGTTTCTTGAGAGAGAGAGAGGGTGGGGGGGGAGACAGAGGGAGAGAGGGAGAGAGGAAGAGAAAGAGAGAGGTGGGGGGATCCAGGGGCACAGAATTTACAAACACATCAAATGGAGCACTCAACTCCTTGACACTGAGGCAGCCTAGGTGGATCTGTATCAGGAGACTAAACTGCTACATGGTTTCTTGGCAACCAAATTTGTTAGTGACAAAACCTCAAAACCACAACAGAGGGAAAGCTGAAACCTGTGCTCTGTTTAGGGGTTTATCTAGTTAAGTAAAGCCCAGGGTGTCTACTAGGGACTCTCGGAGGATGCCAGTGATCTCCAATACAAGAAACCCAGGGCTGAGTATCCATTCACCAGTATGGGAAAGGTGTCATTCAACCTGACTGGCAGGGCCACTGCTCAAAGGGACAGGGTGTGGGGCACCTATAAGATTTTCCTTTGCGCTTGGCTAGACTCATGCTGGTGTGTAGGCCAGAGCTGGGGCCTCCTTATGCTAAAGTCAAGTCCTTGTGCTACGTGAGCCTGTAGTGTCACAATAACCAAAATTCATAGCATACCTTAGTCTCAACTCTGAGGCTTTTCATACAGTGTTCTTCGTCTGTCTTGCATGGAGGGATGTGCAGTATAAAGTGTGAGTGTCCTGTGCTCAGAACCAAGGAGGCAGAAGAGTCATGTGTTGCCCCCCCCCCTCGGATTCATTTTGAGTCTGGTTTTGAATTACTTTGGTGGTTGTTGGTTCAGACACCTTTTGCTTTGGCTATGTTTTTGACCCAGAACAAGTCACTATGATACACGTGGGATCACAGTCCTCAATTTAAGAAGCTGGTCTAAACTGGGTGTATTGACACACGCACACCTTTCATTCCAGCACTCAGGAGGCAAGGGCAGGCAGATCTCTGTTTGATTTGGTCTATATAGAAAGTTCAAGGACAGCCAGGCTACTTAGAGAGACCCTGTCTCAAAACAAACAAACAGATAGGCGGTAGTGGCACACGCCTTTAATCCCAGCACTCAGGAGGCAGAGGAAGACAGATCGCTGTGAATTTGAGGCTGGGCTGGACTGACAGCCTCCAAAACAATACAGAGAAACCCTGTCTCGTAAAAACAAACAAACAAAAAAACAAAAAAACCAAACAAACAAAAAGGCTGGTTAGAGAGCTACGTCATTTGTTATGATTGTGCACTGCTTTTGGTGGTAGTGTCCCAGAACTTTACTCCCAGCACTTGGGAGGCAGGGGCAGGCGGATCTTTGGGAGTTCAAGACCAGCCTGGTTTACAGAGCTAGTTTCAGGTTGCACAGAGAAACCCTGTTTCAGAGGAGGAAAAAAAAGTAAAAGTAAGTTGGGTATTATATTTCATGCCTATGATCCCAACACTCAGGAGATGGAGGCAGGAGAATTCAGCCTGAGCTACCCGAGACCATGTATCAAAAAACAAAAACTAAACCAGGCTGAGCACATAGCTTAGTAAAACCCCGTCTGTGACAGCATGAGCTGAGGTTCCAGCACAAATACAACACACCAGCACTAGTGGAAGTGGACACAGTCTCGCCTAACCAGCAAGTGTCAGATTCAGTGAGAGACTCTGCCTCCAAAAATAAAGTAGAGGGCAATTGAGGAGAATATCTGACATCTACCCGTTTTCTGCAGGGTCTGCACACACATACACACATTCACACATTCATGAACACAGAGTTAGAAAAAGAAAATTCATGGTGAGTTGTATTGGTTCCTATTGTTGTAATGAAACACCAACAAGGAGACCTCGGAATGGCAAGTGAGTTTGAAACCTTGTCATAGTTACTTTTCTATTTGTGTAAGGCAAGTTACACACAAGTTTCAGACAAGTTTATTTGGGGTTTACAGTTTCAGAGGGCTAATTACAATCTATTACTATCATGGTTGAGAGCATGGCAGCAGCATGGCAGCAGGTAGGCAGGCATGGTGATGGAGAACTAGCTGAGTGCTCACATCTTACTCCATAAGCACAAGGCAGAGAGAGATCTAACTGGAATAGCAGGGGCTTTTGAAACCTCAGAGCTCTTCCCCAGTAAGACATCTTCTTCAACAAGGCCACACCTCCTAATCCTTCCCAAACAGTTTCACCAATGTGGGAGAGGCAATCTTTCAAATATAGAAGCCTATAGGGGCTATTATTTTGTTTGTTTGTTTTTCAAGGCATGGTTTCTCAGTAAAACATCCCTGACTGTCCTATAACTCACTCTGTAGACCAGGCTGGCCTTGAAATCACAGAGATCCACCTGCTTCTGCTTCCCAAGTGCTGGGACTAAAGGCATGTGCCATCACACTTAGCTATGTTAACCCCCACCTCCAGACAGGGTTTCTCTGTAGCTTTGGAGGCTGTCCTGGAACTCACTTAGTAGACCAGGCTGGCCTCGAACTCACAGAGATCTGCCTGTTTCTGCCTCATGAGTGTTGGGACTAAAGGCATGCGCCACCACGGCCTGGCCAGGCTATGCTATTATTATTCAAACCACCACATTTCATTCCAGGCCTCTGTAGGCCTGTGGCCATGTCATAGTGCAAAATACATTTAGTTCAACTTTGAAAATCCCCATTGTCTTTCAGTCTCAATGGTGTTTGAAAGTCTCTTCTGAGTCTCAACACAATCTCATGTTGTTTGACAAAACCTCCAGCTCACTCCTGCTTGACCAGGAAAGCCCCATTCCTCTCTCTCAAAACCTGCCCTCTTAGAGAATCTCAACAAATAAAAGGTGCCAAAAAGCCCAGTTCTGCATTCTTGGTGGCTGTGGCAGCTCCTCCCCTGAAGTTGCCATCAGCACAAGTCCTCACCTAACGCGGTCAGCTTTTAACCATCCTTGGGCACAAACCCTGCTCGTGGTAGACATGTCATCATCCCTCATCTACTGACTATATAAGCTCCCTGCTTTAGTTCGGGCTTGTGACTTTTCCTGCCTAGATCTCTGGGACTGGAGAACTCACTTGGGAGTCACTTTGCTCAAATATACCTGTTCTTTTACTTTTTCAGTTGGCTTGACCTGGCTTACTGCATTGGTGGAGTACAAGATACAGAAAATCTACTAGTGGTAACCCCCTATAAAAACCAATGTGTAAATTTCATACTTTCAACATACAGTGGTACAGATTATACATTACCATTCTACAAGGGAGGAAAGTGGGCATAATGAGGATAAATTTGATCAAAGCAATACTAAAACCCAGCAGGGAATTTTTTTTAAGACAGAGTTTCTTTGTGTAGCCCTGGCTGTCCTGGAACTCACTCTGTAGACCAGGCTGGCCTTGAACTTGCAGAGATCCTCCCATCTCTGGAGTGCTGGGATTAAAGGCAGTAGCTTTATGTTTGGTGTCAAAGGGCTTAGAGTTCTCCACCCTTCACTTTTGTAGACTGCAACACACTTTTCTCTCTTGGGCCAGATCCTCTCCCTATATGTGGGAACACCAGACCTTGAGCAGAGACCCACTTCCCCTTCTGCCTGGGAGTAGGCAGCTGTAAGACAATGTTTACTAAAAACAATACAATGCCTGGGGGCTTTAAGTTCCTGGAAAAGGCCTGCCCGCAGAAACCACCCTGACCTCGACCTTGTCCAAAGACTAACCACCTCTTCTGCCACGCCCAGATCAGTTTTCTGGAGTCAGAGCAGAACCAGCGAGGGGTAGAGGAGAGAGCAGAAGCTTCTCTGGTGGGAGCTTTTCTTAGGAAGTTTTCTTGAACCTTTTTGGGGCCTGCTTAAAGTTTTCTTTACATCGTTGAACAAGTCTCTGTGTTGTCAATCCCCAACACCCTCCGCACGTTCTCGGACACAGGCCGCGCAGCAGACTGCGACAATTGGAGGTCCCACCGAGATCGTGAAAGCAAGGTAAGTGGACGGGGTCGTCCCTTTTGCCAGCCAGGGACAGATGGAGGAAAATAGGAAAAGAAACAATGGGAACTAGTCCCTGGAAGTTTAAATTACAGTATCACATAAAAAAGTTGCCTGAAGAACAGGGGACTACCACCATGGCAGGCTTTTTAAAATGGATTGAACGAGGGAGCCCATGGTTCATTACTGGGGAAGGCTTAAATGTCCCAGATTGGGAGGATGTTTGCTATGATATTCAGAGAGCCGGGTATTGGTGGCACACGCCTTTAATCCCAGCACTTGGGGAGGCAGAGGCAGGCGTATCTCTGTGAGTTCGAGGCCAGGCTGGACTGACAGCCTCAAACAATACAGAGAAACCCAGAAAAAAAAAAGGGAAAAAAATTGTAACAGTAAAGAGGTACTGGTATTAAGTAAAGAAAAAGAAAAAGACAAAGGTATATGGAATGAAAAACTGTAGTTTACATTTAAATTCTATTTTGTGAGTCATCTCTAAAAACTTTTGGCCAAAAGCTTGGCCTCTCTACCTTGCATCTACAGTTACAAGGAGTAGGTACAGCTGTACCCCATGACTGTAGCTCAAATGGAGGAACGATAAAGAACATACAGGACTTTTTAACCTCTTAGTTCAAGGATTGGCTGGAGTTGTTCTTTTACATAGATATCAATTAAGGAAGCTTCATTGCAACAGACTAATCATGACCTAGGGAAAAAGGATGACTGAAAGATGCATGTATGTTCTGAATGTATGGTGTGGCCACACCGGTATGTATGAAATGTGATTGTGAATGCATGAGTATGAACTGCTTATATGATTAAAAGGATACTTAAATCCCTTCAAAAATAGTTAAGAAGCTACCTAGATTGCTTTAAATATAGACAAAAGGAACATCCAGCCAGTCCGTTAATGTTTTTACAGAAAAATTTAAGATGCAAATGAGGCCTTGTCAGCTAGTGAGAGCTCTACAGGTTAGATTGGGAAAGACTGCTCACAGACTTCAAATAATTTTCACAAGTTATTTGGACACATTATAGTTTACAAACTTTGAGTGATTTTCAGAAGTTTTTGGGAAATATTTAATGGATATGTCCTTTTTAATGGTCATCTACAAATAATCTAAATTTATCTAGATAGTTAACCAAGGAGGGTAGACAAATCCTTCTACTATTATGGTCCAGCTTCAACAGTTCAAAAAAATTTTTTTAGAAAATAAAAAAGGGGGAATAATGTCCCCAGTCCCCATATGACTCATCAAATAATACACTCCTCATTTAAAATTTTTATAATGTGAATGCCAGTGAGCTTCAGACAGATTCTGGCATGATGGAACTTGAACAACCATTGCTCAGGTCAAATGGAGACATCCATGCACTAGACAGTGGAGAAGACCCTAATTTGGGGTCGAGGGCATGTTTGTGTTTTCTTGTAGGAAAAGAATAAAAGCTTCGGCATGGAGCAGAGAAAAACTGGACCTGAGACCATGGGAGCCTACCTAAGCCAGTTTGAGTGAGATCTCCTAAATCAGTGTTCCTGACCCTTGCTGTCATCGAATCTAGAGCCCAAGAAAGAAAGAAAACAGTCGGCTCGAGATTTCCAGTTTCTCAACAGACCTGCTGCATCAACCTTCCGGACCCATGAGTTTTCATCGTGAAGCCAACAGAGAAAAAAGGACCCATTTAAAACATTTGGACATTGGTATGGACTGTGATGAGGGGCAAAAGCCTCTTTTCAGTAATTGAACAGGACATGGTCACTTGAAATATCAGACTTGATGGTTCCTGTTTCTGGAATCACGACTAGGCCAGTGTATTTTTCTAGAGAGGTGCAACTTGTCCTAATGCGACAAAAAGGAGACTTTGACTCAAGTCGCATAATCAGCTGACGTTAAATCAACAAACTGCATCACCACAGGAACAAATTGGTGCTCTGTGGATAGTGCAACAAGCCTATTGTTCATATTTTTCATAATGCTACATGTGTAACATCAATGATTGTACCTAATGTATCTGTGCAAGTGCACTTTCTAAATGCTTTCCTGAGCAGATCTTGGAACAATTGTAACTTTATCAAATTGTAAATCTAAGTCACATGCAGGTTACCCTTGTAACAGAATGTAAATCACGTACATGTTACCCTTGTAACAGATGAAGGCTGGTAGAATGTTATGGCCCAGATCTGGTGATGGGTACGGTGATGGAGAGGCGCTATGTCAATGGGGGTCCTGGAAATGGTGGCAGTGGCGGTAGGCATTCTGGCTTTATGCCGGGCTCAAACGTGCTTTGTTCCAGAGGCAAGAGATCCGTAACCAAGTATTGCTTAGCCTAGCCCATGGCAATCCCGATAGCCATGAAGGTTGGTTACAGATGATTTAAAGTTGGGGTGCTCTGATGACGGGCCACCTGTGGGGAAGACCCCTCCCGCCTAAGACAGGGGTTCAAGGTCCCCCAAGGATGGGAAAGGGAGGGTGACCCTACTTGACCTAAGCCAGGAGTGCCTCATTTAAAAATAAAAAGGGGTGAATTGTGGGAACACCAGACCTTGAGCAGAGACCCACTTCCCCTTCTGCCTGGGAGTAGGCAGCTGTAAGACAATGTTTACTAAAAACAATACAATGCCTGGGGGCATTAAGTTCCTGGAAAAGGCCTGCCCGCAGAAACCACCCTGACCTCGACCTTGTCCAAAGACTAACCACCTCTTCTGCCACGCCCAGATCAGTTTTCTGGAGTCAGAGCAGAACCAGCGAGGGGTAGAGGAGAGAGCAGAAGCTTCTCTGGTGGGAGCTTTTCTTAGGAAGTTTTCTTGAACCTTTTTGGGGCCTGCTTAAAGTTTTCTTTACATCGTTGAACAAGTCTCTGTGTTGTCAATCCCCGACACCCTCCGCACGTTCTCGGACACAGGCGCGACACCTATATACCACTCTTATTAGTGGTAAATATGTCATAGTTTTTTTTGTTTTGTTTTTTCAAGACAGGGTTTCTCTGTGTCATAGCCTAGCTGTCTTAGAACTCACTGTGTACACCAGGCTAACCTTAAACTCACAGAGATCCACCTGCCTCTGCCTCCCAAATCCTGGGATTAAAGGTGTGCGCCACCACCTGACTGGAATGAGGTTTTGAAACCTCAAAGTCTGCTCTCAATGACATGCCCTTCCAACCAGACTGCATCTTCTAATCCTTCCCAAACAGTTCCACTAATTGAGGATCAAGTATTCAAATAGAGAGTCTAAGGGGGCCATTTTTATTTAAATCAAAACCAACCTCCAAGCCAACCCACAGTGAAACATTTCCTCCACTAAGACCACATTTAATAAACCTCTCCCAAGCAGTGCCACCAACTGGGGACCAAGTTTTTTAAATTACAGAGCCTTTGGGCAATATTTGCATTCAAACTACCACAAAAGCCCAACATACATGTATTAAATGGCCAGAGAGGTCACTGTCTCTTAGGGAATACTTGTCCAAGATCTATCCTGCCATTCCTGATTCGGTGCTCCCATCTCATAAGAGTTGGTTTCATGGTCACCCAATTCTGTGATGGATTTCACTGGCTCATTTAGGGGATGAGTCTCTATGATGTCACACAGTGGGTGTTCCTTTTGTCAGTGGTCAGTTTGTAAATACAGTAGTGACAGGAGTTTCACATTTTCCCCCTATTTGGTGCACACTCCATGCCAACTCACCTGTCTGAAGTCTCATCAGTTAGTTCCTCTGCATGCTTATTTTTCTTCAGACTGATAAAGTATTTGAAAGGTGGGCAGTAGTGATGCATGCTTTAATTCTAGCACCTGGTTGACAGAGTCAAATCTCTGAGTTCAAGGCCAGTCTCATGTACCAATCAAGTTCCAGGATGGCCAGGTCTGTTACACAGAGAAACCCTGTCTCAAAAAAACAAAAGAAGGCCGGGCGTTGGTGGCACATGCCTTTAATCTCAGCACTCGGGAGGCAGAGGCAGGCGGCTCTCTGTGAGTTCGAGGCCAGCCTGGTCTACTAAGTAAAAAAAAAAAAAAAAAAACAATTGATTGCGGCATCTCAGAACCAAGGGCAGTTCTGGTATGCTAGTGAAGGGATTCTGTTGTTATGGCAACTGCTCGGTGAAATGTGATGGTGTGTGTTGACAACTTGACAGGATCTAGACCCACCTGGGAGATGGGCCTTTGAGTGTGCCCGTGGGGCATTGTCTTGATTATATTAATTGTTAGTTGATGGGGGGGGGAACCCATGTTGACTGTGGGTGGGACTGCATGAATGGAGAAGGGGGAAGAAGGCATTGCTCTCCTCTGACTGATGATGTAATATGCCCAGCTGCTTCAGGGACCTGATGCCTTGACTTCCCTGTGGTCATGTACTGCACCTGAACCGTGAGCTATAATAAGCCCTCTCTCCCTTAGCTTCCTATTGTCAAAGTTGTTTTTTTTTTTATCATAGCAACAGGAATGGAAATGAAGATTAGAGGCATAGACTGGGGTGTTGTTACCTGGGGGGTCGTCCTAGGATGCTGGGAGGAGGCGGTGATGCTCTGCTGGTTCTGACTGGTCAGCTGGGATGTTTGAGTGTTTTCTGCTCTGGCAGTATTGGAACAAGTAGTCAGTCCCGTGAAGGTTTCTGTTTTTGTTTCTGAGATGAGGGTCTAGTTATGTAACCCGGGCTGGGCCTGAACTCGTGATTCTCCTTCCTCAGCCTCTCAAGTGCTGGGATTCCTGGCCTTTGCCACTACACATCTCAGTATGTAGCACAGCTAGCCTGAAGCTGGCTGGGTAGAACAGCATGACTTAGGTAATCTTCTTTCTGCCTACCGAGGTCTGGGAATACAGTCGTGTCTCATCACTCTTAGCATCAGTTTCTCCCTCCCACTGCCCTTGGCTGTCCTGGAACTCACTCTGTATACCAGGCTGGCCTTGAACTCATAGAGATCGTCCTGCCACTGGCTTCTGAGTGCTGCAATTAAAGTTATGTACCATCACTGCCCTGAAAACTATGGTCTTTTGATAGAGTAGTAAGTGCTCATAACCACTGATCCAACTCTCCAAACCCTATTTAAGTTTTATTTAAAATGTTGGGGCCTGGAGAGATGGCTCAGAGTGGTTAAGAGCACTGTCTACTCTTTCAGAGGACCCAGGTTCAATTCCCAACACCCATTTGGCAGTTCACAACTGTTTCTAACTCAAGTTCCCATGGATCTGACACTCTCATGTGGGCTAAACACCAATGCACATTAAAAAAAAATTAATGGACCAGACATGGTGACTTATGCCTTTATTTCCATCACTCAGGACACAAAAGCAGGCAGATCTCTGTGAGTTCAAAGCCAACCTGGTATACATAGTGAATTTTAGGACATTTAGGACTACATAGAAAGACCATGTCTAAAACAAAACAAACATTTCCAAGGTGTATGGTGATATTTGTCCCAGAATGTTGGAGGCAGATACAACAGGATTGCTAACAGTTGGAGGCCAACCTGAGCTACAAAAAGTCTCCAACAAATAATTTTGTACATTTGAGCTAAACCTCCAGTTCTAGGAACTTATCCTGTGATCTACTATCTGCAAAATAACACATAAATTTTACACCATCGTAATGGCAAATGATCAAAACCAATCTAAATGTCAGCAGAGACAGGTGGATCCCCATGAGTTCAAGGCCAGCCAAGTATATAGAGTGAGTTTTAGGATAACCAGGGCTGTACAAAGAAACCCTGTCTGATAACAAACAAACAAGCAAACAAAAAAGGAATGATCTAAATGTCCTTAACCGGGTATCAAAGTAACGTCCTGTAGTCTTGGAGAAGGGCAGGGGCTTAAAGAACTCAGTAATTAAGCACTTTGGTAATGGAATGCCCCCAAAAGAAATGAAAATGATAAGACAGCAAAAAACATTAGGTGATGCAAGAGCCTGTAATTCCAGTCCTTGGGAGGTAGGGGTAGTAGGATCAATAATCCGAGGTCATCCCTGGATACATCATGAATTCAAGGTCAGCCTGGGATACATGACACCCTGCCTTCAATAAACAAAGGAAAACAACCTGCTATGGTAGAGTCTGCCTGTACTCCCAGCACTGTACTCCGAAGCCGGATTATCCCAAGATGGAGGCCAGCTTCATCTATTTCTAGGCCAGCTGGGGCTATATAACAAGACTCACTCACCAGGCGCCAGAGAGATGGCTCAATTGATAAAGTCACTTGCCTCCAATGTAAACCATTCAAATTCAATCCTGAGGCCCACATGGTGGAAATACAGAACTGAGTCTTACAGCTTATCCTCTGACCTGCATACATGTACCACACACAAAACAAAATAAATAAACCTAATAAAACCTCAAAAACTGGAAGTGATGGCTCAGGCCTGTTATCCCACAGTACTTGGGAGGTAAAGGTAAGGTCAATAGCCACAGGTCATCTTTGGTGATGATATATAGGGAGTTGAAGGCTAGCCTTGGGCTAGGTGACAGCCTGTTTAAAAAAAAAAAAGCCAGGCATAGTAGTATACTATCTTCATTACTATTGCAATGATAAAACATCATGACCAAAAGCAAGTTGGGGAGGAAAGGGTTTATTTGGTTTACAGTTCAACATCATAGTCCATCATTGAAGGAAATGCAGGACAAGCACTCAGACAGGGTAGGAACCTGGAGGCAGGAGCTGATACAGTGGCCATGGAGGGATACTGCTTACTGGCTTGTGCCATCTGCTTTCTTACAGAACCCAGAATTATCCCCACCCACCCAGGGGTGTGGGTCCACCCACAATGGGCTAGGCTATGGGGATATTTTGTTTATGATCTAACAAATAAAGCTTGCCTGAAAATCAGAGTGCAAAGCTAGCCACACTGGCTATCCATAGAAGCCAGGCAATGGTGGCACACACCCTTAATCCCAGCTCTTGGGAGACAGAGGCCAACCTGGGCTACACGAAATTGATGCAGTCTAAATGAGAAACAGAGCTCACACAAAGGTGATCCCAGCACTTGGATCCCACACCTTTTTTTTTTAACAGTTTATTCTTATTTTATTTTATGTGCATTGGTATTTTGCCTGCATATCTGTCTGTATGAGTTACAGCTGCCATGTGGGTGCTGGAAGAACAGTGTTTTGGTGGAGACAGGAGGGGTGTGGCTGGGTGGAGAGAGGAATGTAAGGCGGAAGGGAGAGATGCAGTCTGAGGATCATTGCAGTCTGAGGAACAGTGCAGTCTAAGCAGTCTGAGGATGAAGTCTGGGGACAGGATCGCCTCTTCGGTCTGAGCATTGGGAGAGGTGAGAACTCTCTAGTGGCTGGCCACTTTGCTTCTCTGATCTTCAGCATTAACCCCAATATCCAACTCTGAATTTTTATTATTAGACCAAAGAGAATTCATGCTGTATCTGGCTTCCAACTTTAGGGGTATGAATTCACAAAAAAGCCGTTTGCCTGTGGCTTTGCGGCCACTGACATAGGCTGTAACTACAAGCAGACAGAGTCACCACTCTACCAGCTTGGCTTTCCTTTCTTCTCTCCCGGTGGGCTTTCCCTGGACTCCCTTCTCTGACTTTTTCCAAAGTAGGTAGCTGCCTTGAAATCTGGTCAGGGTTTTATTATTCTATGTTCTATGCAGCAACTGTTAGCCTCATATCTTCATTGTCATTGTTGTTGGCAGATTTGTTGAAAAATTTGAGAATTCTTAAAGGAAGGAATTAGTTAAAAGAGAGAGTTTTTCCTACATTAAAATGGGAAACACTATTACAATGGAGAGAATTAGGTCTCTGTATGATTGATTACACAATGCAAAATTTAAAAACAATTAAATGAAGGAATAGTCAACTTAACTGGGATTGACATTCTGTTAATTTTCATTTTAATAATCCTTGTTGTCATTTTAATAGTTCTTGGCTTATCTTTTAAAAAATTGTTTGGAATAAGTGCCAAGATGCAGGCCTCAGAAAAACTTAATAAAACAGATCATAGAGATATTCAAACTCAGACAGAGTAATTTAAAGGAGAACCAATTTCAGCATTGCATTATAAGGTTAGAGAGGAACTCAGATAACCAACCTTAATATATCCAGTAACCTTACAGGAATTGCCAAATGATAAAGGCTCTGTAAGGATTGATTGGACTCCTGTGGCAATGATAAATTTTATGAGATTCAAGGAAATAATAGTCTCATATGACATGCATTCACCATTTATAAAGCAGATATTAAACTCAATGTCAACTAGTAATAGAAATATCCCTTATGACTGGATAGACTTGGTTACAGCAGTCTTGGATCCTGGTCCACAATTACAATGGAGGACCTGGTTTAAAAAAAAAAGAGAGAGACTAAAATCGTTGAACAATGGAGTAGAGCTAGAGGTATAGAAATCGCCTAAGATCAACTTCTTGGAGAAGGAGATGTTGCTACTATAGAAAGTCAGTAGTCCCTGTATGATGGTCACATCCTGGCTTTATGCCACACAGCATCTTTGAATGCTTGGGACAAAACTGAAGAAGAAGAAAAGAAAACTGAGACATTTCCTAAAGTCTTACAGGGCCCAAAAGAAACTGTTACTGATTTCTTACAAAGACTGACTTCAGCAGTAAATAGAACAATACCAAATCCAGAAGCTAGACAAATAATACTTGAATCTCTGGCTTTTGAAAATGCTAATGCCCAATGCAAAAGAATAATTAGGCCATTAAAGGCAAGGTCAGAACTTTTGGAGGATTGGATCTGAGATACAATCAATATTGAATCTCATGACCATGATGATGCATGGATAGGAGAGGAGACTTCCAGAGGTTTGAAGAAAAGTCGAAATGTCAAGTGTTTCAATTGTGGCAAGCAAGGTCATTTAAAACAAGATTGTAGACAGGGCATTTCTAGAAACAATGTTCTTTCTGGGAAAAATCCAAACAGAACACCCTTCCCTTCTGGAGTATGCAGAATGTGTGGCAAAGGCAGGCATTGGACTAATGGATGTAGATCAACAAGGAACTTTCAAGGTAACCCTTTGCCATTGGAAAACTCATTGAGGGGCTGCTTGAAGACCCCTATGTCAAATTCATTCCAGTTGTTTCCTGTAACTGTGGAGGAAACTCCTTCCCAAAGCAATTAAAGAACCTAATTCCTGTTGTAAGAAAGCATACTGCTCTGGGTGCTAGAACTACAGGAGAGAAAACAAAAATTCAAGAGAAATCAGAAATCAAAATTGATAAAGAGCTCTTTCTACTCTCTTTCTCAGCTCTCTCCTGCTCTCTCCGTTCTCTCTTTCCCTGCTCTCCCTTCCCGCTGTTCCCCTGGGGCAGACAGGATGTTTCCTGTCTCCAGCTTCTCTTCTGTTCTCTGTCTCTGTGTCTCTTTACCTCTTTTCTCTTTCCTCCCCCCCCCTTCTAATAAAACTTCTCACTTAAAAAAATCATAAAGATTAGATTAGGAGCCTTCCCGAAGTTAGGGTTGGGACAGGGTTTTGTTTTTGTCTTTCAAGGAAAATAAAAACAAACACCTTGAGGAATTTAAAGACCTTTGGACAAATAGAAATCCAAAGTAAAAGGCAGGAAAAGAAAAGGAATAATCTGACCTAATGCAGTCTCTAAAGTCTCCAAAAAGATCATGGGACCCCCACCACAACAATTCCATCAGGACTATAAGAACACCACTAAGCTGAAAAACACCACTTAAAAAACAGCTTTGGTCTACAAATACTACTCAGGACAATTTCCACGTGTCTAGCTGAGATGATCCAGCCTCACAGACTGCTCTAGCCAGGACTTACTTAAGACAAGTCCTGCTCTTTCCCATCACTCAGAGACTGAACAACAAATGATACAGCTGCCTCCCCCAGGACTTGACAATTAACCCAATTTTCTCTTTTCAGGATCCCCTAAATATGCCGTTTCCCCCAGACAGCAAGAAGTAAATTTAAGAATATGGCATCCACATTCCAAAGAGATGGGGTAGGTGGTTTTTTTGGTCATTCAGTGGTTAATGGATATTTGTCATTGTTTAGAGGGATTGGTTTCAAGTTGTTATTGGTGATGGTCAGGAAAAATGCTAAACAAAGGTGTTTAGAGTCAGGGTTTTTGTCTAGATATAGTCTGTGCAGCGCGTGTGGAAGAGGACGTGGATTGGAGTTACAGATGGTTTCTATATGGGAGCTGGGAACTGAATCCAGGTCCTCTGGAAGAGCAACCAGTACTCTTACTTGTTGAGCCATCTCTCCAGCACCAACTTACAATTTTTTAATTGAAGAAAAAAATGTAAAGCCTACAATTCTAGCACTAGGGATGCTAAGGAAGAAGGAACATTTGAGTTGGGAGCCAGCCTGGGCCATAAAGCAAAAGCAAATAATTCAAGCACCCTAACACCAGACCTTGAATTGGGCCTTTCTTTCTTTGAGCCCAGGCTGTCTTCAACTCACTCCATAGCTAAGGATGACCTTGGCCTCCTGTTCCTCCTGCCTTTATCTTCCAAGGACTGAGATCACGGGCACAGAGTGCAGACCTATGCCTTTGTTTTCTACTCTCTCCTGCTTTGTTTACCTTTCTGAATCTACTGGCAAAAACCTAGTCATTGGCACTGTAAATGTTCTTCTCCTTCCTTCTGCCCATTTTCCCTATTAAAAGGAAACAAACAAACGTCATTCCTGCTGGGAAGCAGTGGTGCATGCCTTTAATCCCAGCACTTGGGAGGCAGATACAGGCGGATCTTTGGGGATATTCAAGGTCAGCCTGGTCTACAGAGCAAGTGCCAGGACAGACTCCAAAGCTACAAAGAGAAACCTTGTCCCCCCAAAAAAAAAAACCAAAAAATAAACAACAACAACAAAAGCAAAACAAAAACAAAAACACACACACACACACAAAAACAAACACCAGTACCAAGCTTTTAAGGTGAATCAAACAGTAGCAAAGTAAATGGCCTATAACCCACTGATTAAAGGAAAATCCAGCCTAAAGCGAGTGTATCCTCGGGCTGTAGTTTCCCTAGCTGCTGAAGATGATTGGATGTGGCTGATCAGTACGCTGACCTGGGCTCTGGGCTCCCAGCTCAGAGAATGTGTTTTGAGCATTAGTGGACTCTGTCCGATGAGTTGCTTCCTGTTCACACTAGCTTTCTCAGGAGGGCACTGGGCAGATGGACATAGGGGAGGGCTTACTGGTCTCCCTGATCCCATATTTTGGAAAGGAATGGCTTTACCGCAGACACTCCCGTGTCATATTTTAGTCCTAGCATTATGTTGCTCAGTTGTGCTATCTCCAAACCTCTGGTTGTTGAAGACAGTATTTTTCACTGCAGATTCAAAGCCGAAAGCAAAACAACCCCTGACTTGAATGCAGTGGGTAATGTTGACAGGGGGAGGAGATGGGGTCTGGAGCTTTTGCTTGTTCCCCACCCTCACCCCAAGGAGCAGCGCAGATCATGCCGAGCTGATCCACTGGTGTCACTGATGATTTATGATCCAGCTGTTGGCCGTGGGTCACAGCTGCTCAAGGTTAAGCAGGTCCTGTGTGACAAGGAATGGCTTCTGCGCAGTTGTTCCTTCTGGGTGTGACAGGGCTATCATATCTCCAGTGCCATCCTAAGAAGAAATTTGGTGTGCTTCCCCCAGCCCCTGAAGATGTAAAGCTCTGCACTCCATCTGAATGCCCCGGGCGATCCCATGGTGTCAGACTGTAATCGCGGAGCTCCTTCAGAAGATGGTGGACCAGCAGGGCGGAAACGTGGGTTGTACATCTGCTCACTAAACTGGATGTGCTGGTACATGGCCCAAAACGCCAGTACATGCGCGTGCTCTGCTGTGTGTGTTGTGGTGCACGTGACGCACGTGTGGATGGCAGAGACAGTCAGTCGCTGAAGTCCCTGTGTGGGTCCTGGGGATTGAACTGAGGTCGTCAGGTTTGATAGCAAACTTGCTTACTGACTGAGCCCTTGCCAGCCCCTAGTCAGTAGTTTCTAGGACTCTCAGATGTCTGATTGACCCTGTGGGGCTTCCTTTCCAGTGTGGGAGAGCCCAGGACTTGATCCCGGACTTGCGTTCTAGCCCGTGTCCCTCCAGTGTCACTTTGCTCATTCCTGTCTCTGTCCAACAGCTTCTAACCTCTTCCTCCTGTTCCAGCCTCTCCTCTAAGAGGGATACCCTCAGCCATTGCTTCCACAGTCTTTAATGCTTCCCACCATGAAATCCATCCACTGGGCCTCCGAACAGTTCCGTGGTTTTCAGCGCCGTCACACGCTTGGATGAATTTTAGCGCCGTCGTGTTTTGTTTGCTAGGCTTGTTTTCTGACAGGCAGGGTCTCACACAGTCTAGTCCAGGCTAGCAAGGCTGGCCACAGTCAATTTTAAAACATTTTCCTAGACCGAGGAGGTGGCACAGGCCCCTAAACCCAGCACTCAAGAGTAAAAAGCAGGAGAAATCTCTGAGTTTGAGGCCAGAATGGTCTACAGAGTGAATTCCAGGACAGTCAGGGCTACACAGAGAAACCCTGCCCTGGAAAACCAAAATAAATAAATAAATAATGAAAATAAAGAAAGAAAAAAAAAGTAAGTAAAGAAACACCCTGGTTTCTTTTTAAGGAATTATAGAATTTGAAGGTTTGAAGGACACTTTATGTATTTCCTGGTTTTTTTTTTTACTTTATACTTATTAATAGTCACTCCTAGTGCTCTTAACCATTTAGCCATCTCTTCAGTTTTGTTTGTTTTTTTTGGGGGGTGGGATCTCACTATGTAGCTCTGACTGGGCTGGAACTCACAATGTAGACCAGGCTGGTTTTTGTTTTTTTGTTTTTTTGTTTTTTTGTTTTTACAAGACAGGGTTTCTCTGTATTGTTTTGGAGGCTGTTGGTCCAGCCTGGCCTTGAACTCACAGAGATCCACCTGCCTCTGCCTCCGGAGTGCTGGGATTTGTTTTATTTTATGTATGTGAGTGTTTTGTCTTCATGTATTGTTATGCATTATTTGCATACCTTCGTGCTCTTGGGGGCCAGGAGAATGCATTTAGTTCCCTGGAACTGTAGTTACAGATAGTTTCAGTTGCCATGTGGGTGCTAAGAATCAAACCCGGGTCCTCTGGATGAGCAGTCAGTGCTTTTGACTGCCAGCCCCCATATTCAGTCTTTTGATGCAAGGTTTAGCTATGAGTTCTACCCATCTTGTCTCTTCCCAGTGCTGGCATATAGGTATGAGCCCCATCACTGGTTTTTATTTGTTGGTCTTTTTTTTTTTTTTTTTTGGTTTTTCAAGACAGGGTTTCTCTGTGGCTTTGGAGCCTGTCCTGGAACTCACTTGGTAGTCCAGGCTGGTCTCGAACTCACAGAGATCCGCCTGCCTCTGCCTCCCGAGTGCTGGGATTAAAGGCGTGCGCCACCAACGCCCAGCCTATTTGTTGGTCTTAAGACAGGGCCTCAAACTCACTATTTAGCAAACATGACCATCACCTCCTGGTCCTCAGGCCTCTGCTGGAATTCTAGCTGTTTATGGCTTGTGTATTTGTGTGTGTGTGTGTGTGTGTGTGTGTGTGTCTGTCTGTCTGTCTGTCTGTCTGTCTGTCTGTCTGTGTCTGTGTAGGGCAGAGATAGATAGAGTTCAGGTTTCTTCTGCTGCTCTCTATTTGCTGTGTACATAGCATTTCCATTGAACCCAGCACTCACAGCTTCAGCTACATTGACTGCCCACTGAACCCCAGAATTTGCCTGTCTTTCTGCCTCCAGTCTTGGGATTACCAGCGCTTGTGCTTTGCCTAGGTTTATGTGGATGCTGAGGAGCTGAGCTAAGGTCCTTCCGTTGGTACAGCAAGCACGTTACACAGCGAGCCCTCCCTCAATCTGTTATGATCATTTTCCTGTGAGACAAATACTCCAAGATAATCCCATTTGACATCCTTAGTTTACACAATCCCCTTGGCTATACATGTAAATACAGTGGTTTATGGGTAAAGCCATTGATTAGGACTTTTTTTGTTCTTTTTGGGTTGAGCTGGCCACATAGCCTACCTAGGTTGTTTGAATTAACACTGCTTCTGCCGGGCGGTGGTGGCGCACGCCTTTAATCCCAGCACTTGGGAGGCAGAGGCAGGAGGATCTCTGTGAGTTCGAGGTCAGGCTGGACCACAGCCTCGAAAACAATACAGAGAAACCCTGTCTCGAAAAAACAAAAAAACAAACAAAAACAAAAACAAAAAACACTGCTTCTGCCTGGCATACCAAGGGTTGGGATTATATAAATGTATCTCTGTGCCTCTCAGAACATAGAATTCTTTTGGGAATCATTATTCCAGCATATGTCAGTTGATATTAATTACCTGAATGCTGGATAGACTTTTCTGAGTTAATTTATCAGTGAATACAATGGTGAAGGGTAGCCTCTGAGACCTGGATATTGTGGGAAGTGATTTTTTTTTATACAGGGTTTCTCTATGTAGCCCTGGTTAACCTGGAGCTCCCTTTGTAGACCACACTGGCCTTGAACTCACAGAGATCTGCCTGCCTCAGCTTCCCGAGTGCTGGTATTAAAGGCGTGTGCCACCATGCGTAGCCCAGACTATTTGATTCTTGAGAGAGGGTCTTAGTGTGTGGCTCAGACTAGCCTAAAGTCTGTGACAATCCTCTTGCCTCAGCCCCTTGTGTTCTGGGATTATAAATGGAACCACGCAGCTACAGTCCCTTTTCTGAGTACAGTGGTGAGAAGCTGGGTACAATGGTACATAACTTTAACCCCAGTACTAGGGAGGCAGAGATGAACGGATAGATCTCTGTGAATTCAAGGCCAGCATTGCCTATTTGTCTACACAGAGAGTTCTAGGACAGCAGACTACACAGAAAGACCCTGTCTCAAATATGTGTGTGTGTGTGTGTGTGTGTGTGTGTGTGTATGTGTGAAGTTCTCTTTCCCAAGAAAGATAGCTAGCCTGCCCATGACAAACATTCTATAAACCTCCCTATCTTTCAATGTTTCTCTTTGTCTAACACATGAACTGTCACAAAATCTTCCCTTTCACATTGATTATGTAATTGGGAAAGATTGTGAGGTCAAGCTCCTACCAATAGGATGAGATACACTTTCCTCCTACCTTATAAAAAAAACTAAATGAAACCAGTCGTGGTGGTGTACGCCTTTAATCCCAGCATTGGGGAGGCAGAGGCAGGCCATCTCTGAGTTTGAGACAAGCCTGGTCTACAGAGAGAACTCCAGGACAGTCATGGCCATATAGAGAAACCCTGTCTTGAAAAACTAAAAAAAAAAAGGGGGAGGGGAGTGGGGAGGGCTGAAGAGAAGGCTCAGTGGTTAAAGCTTTGACTATGCAAGCTTGAGGATTGGAAGCTGGGGTCCCAGGACCCAGTAAATACCATAAGTACAGGAAGGTGTAATGGTTTAACTGTAACTTTCTCTGACAGGGTCTCAGTATGTAGCCTATGCTGGCCTCATATTCACAAAGATCTGCCTCTGTCTTCCGAGTGCTGGGGTTGATAGTTATCACACGTGGCTCTATTGTCTCCATCCACCCAGGCACCAGCGGTCTCAGACAGAACCCTTATGATTACTGAGCATGCCATTTCCACATTTCCCTGGGCTGCCCCTCTGTCTCCAGTGCTCTGTCCTTAAGTTCTCTGTTACTAGTTGTTCATCCACTAAGGAAACTGCTCCTGCTAGTTCATTAGACTCCTCTCAGTGCTCTCCTTCCTAAGCAGCCTGTGTCCAGCCCACGTGTGTTTCCAGTTTTCTTCATCACCATTGTGTGTGTGCATGATATGTGTGTGTGGAGGGGTGGCATTCATACCAGAGTGTTCTGTGTGGAGGCAGCTCTCGCCTTCCACCTTTAAGTGGCTCCTGGGGATTGAACTCCGGTCTTCACGCTTGCCTGGTACCTTAGTTAGGTTTCTATTGCCTTGATAACATGACCAAGAACAACCTGGGAAGGAAAGGGTTTATTTCACCTTATAGCTTATAGTCCTTCTGAAGGGAAGTCAGGGCAGGAACTCAGAGCAGGACCTTGGAGAAAGGAAATGAGCAGAGACCATAGAGGAATTTGCTTACTGGCTTGATCCACCTGGTTTTCTTAGTTTGTTTTCTTATACAACCCAGGCCCTCCTACCTACATTGGGCTGGATCCCAGGTAGCTCCTCCTACATTGGGCTGGATCTTCCCACATCAATAATTAATCAAGGAAAAGGACTCCAGAAGCTTGCCTAGAAGTCATTCTTAAACTAGGTGGTGGTGGCACACACTTTTAATCCCAGAATTTAGGAGGCAGAGGCAGGCGGATCTCTGTGAGTTCGAGGCCAGCCTGATCTGCAGAGCGAGTTCCAGGGCTGTGTAGAGTTACCTGTCTCAAAAAACAAAACAACAAACAAAAGAAATTTTTTCAATGGAAGTTCCCTCTCCCAGATGACTCTAGCTTGTGTCTTCTTGACAAAAAAAAAAAAAAGTAACTAGCACTCATGACTAGTGCTTTACCCACTGAGCAATCTTACAGGCCACTGGTGTACCAGACTCACTCTAACCCTGACTCCTAGGACAAGGGTAACATCAGGTTTGCATTCGTGCTCCTGGGACTTTGCTTGTGATAGTTCACAGCTGTGGTGAGATGCCTGAAGCCCCAGTAGGAGCAAAGACTGACTTTGTCTCATGGTTTCATTCCACCATGGTGGGGAGGGTGCTGTAAAGCTGAACAGGTCATAGAATTGGTTTTAAGACGTAGGGATGGGAGGGGAGGGAAGGGAAGGAGGAAATAAAATGGGAGGAAGAACAGAGAAGGGGAGGAGAAGAGAGAGAAAGGGAGAGCGAACAGGAGGTAAGGGGTGAAGCAGAGGGAGGAGGAGGTAAAGGAAGAGAGGAGAAGGGGAGGGGGAGGAGAAGGCTTCCTCCATCTGCACTTTCCAGCCCACAGAATGGTGCTCCTTACATTCTGGGGGAGTCCTCCTTTCCTTAAGACCTCCTTTTTGGACCTATGGCTTCAAACACATCCAAAGGTGTGTTTCCCTCCTCAATGCTAGGCATGATTTAACCCACTCAAGCCGAGGATGAAGGCTAGCCAGCAAAGCAGATGCTGGCATGTTTGGTGACTCCTGGTAAGCCTGAAACACAGCATGGGTTTCTTTTCCTCTCCCTTTACCCTTCCTGCCTCCCTCCCATCCTCCTTTCTTCCCTCCCTTCTTCATGACTAGGTCTCACTATGTGGTCCTGGCTGACTTGGAACTCTGTATGTAGACCAGGCTGATCTCCAGCTCATAGGGATCCAGAGACCCACATGCTTCTGGAGCACTGGGAATTAAAGAAATTCAAAGCTATACTCAAGCATAGGTGTTTCTTCCCATCTGGTTTTCCAAACCAGGCTTACAGGTTACTGCTAGAGTCATAGCTCCTGAACAATAGTGTAGGAGGCAAACTTTTCTTTGGGCTGCCAGCTCTCTGTCTCTGTCTCTGTCTCTGTCTCTCTCTCACACACACACATACACACACACACACACACACACACACACACACACACAAATGACACGGAGCCTTATATTAATTAACAAATTTCAGGTGATAGCTTAGGCTTGCAATTAACTAGCTCTTATAACTAACACATTTCTAGTAATTTACTTTCTGTCTCATGGGTTTTATTGCTTTTACTCTGTATGACCCATGTTGCTTTTTTGGCTTCCTACATGTCTGCCTGCCACCTTCTTCCTTCTTCTTACCAGCATCTTCCGTGTCCTGAAAATCCTGGGCAGAAGACTGTGGTGGTTCTCTACCTTATTTGTCATTCATGAGTGACTCCCCAGTAAACATCTAATATCCCTTTATGTCAGGTCTCATGGACTCTCTTGCCATCTTCCTTCTGGACTCGATGGAGAAACCTTGCCTCAGTGAATAAGATGGAGAATATTCAATGAAGACATCTGATGTCAATTTGGGGCCACTTACATGATCCAGAACACAAGTGTGCCCACACACTTATGAATATGCATACAACACTTACATATCACACACATAAACACATGAAAACTAAATATGATCATCAACTCCTAAGTTATTCAGACTTGACAACCAGATGGATACCTTAGGCAATGGGTTATAAGCCTGAACTTGGCAGCTAGACAAATGGCTTTAAATACTATTTCTATTTCTAAGTAAATAAATACTATCTGCCACATATCACACATATCACAAAGTGTCTCTATGTATCTATCTACCTACCTACTTATTTTTAGATCGAGTCTCACTATGTAGCCCTAGTGGGCCTAGAACTCATTTTGTAGCAAATTGGCCCTGGACTACAACTATCCACCTGCCTCTACTTTCCCAAGGCTGGGATCAAAAGTGTGTGCCAGGGCTGGAGTGATGGCTCAGAGGTTAGGAGCACTGACTACTCTTCCAGAGGTCCTGAGTTCAATTCCCAGCAACCACATGGTGGCTCACAATCATCTGTAATGAGATCTGGTGCCCTCTTCTGGTATGCGCATACATACATGGAGGCAGGATGTTGTATTCATAATAAATAAATAAATAAATCTTTTTATAAAAAGTGTGTGCCACCATGTCTGGCTTGTTTGCTTATTGTTGTTTTCTGACAGGGTCTCTCTATGTCGTTCTAACTGTCCTGGAACGGGCTATATAGACAGGCTGGCCCCAAGCTCACCGAGACCCTCCTATCTTTACCTTCCAAGTACTGGGATTATGCACAGCTGTTTATTTTTCAAGTCTATAATATTTATTGCACAGCGGTTGGTGGGTTGGCAGAAAAGTTAGCTGGAAAAGCTCTCGTTACTACAAAGTCATTCCATAGATGTGGGCCTGAACATAGTCCTCTGAGGTGTTGATGTCAACGCTTAGCATACTGGAGTCTCCCAGGCCTAGGTCCCAATTCATGAGTAGAGTAAAAAGCTGTATCACGATGTCCTGAGCGGCAGCAGCTCCAATGATTGTTTCTTGTAGTGGCCTTGCCATCCAGTCCCTAGTCCTCTGGTGTCTACCAACATCTTAAAAATCTGCTGCTGATGGTTTTTTACTCTTTGGCTCTTTTCTCTTTGGGGGGCCCACAACCCAACTCCCAAATAAATCATATATAAAGGCTTACTATTATTTATAAATGCCTGGCCTTAGCTTGGCTTGTTTCTAGCCAGCATTTCTTAAATTATCCCCTCTGCCTTTTGCTTCTGGACCTTTTCCTTTTCTTACTTCTGTGTATCTTGCTTTCACTCTTACTAGGTGGCTGGCTGTGTGACAGGATGACTGGGTGGCTGGTCCCTGATGTCCTCTCCTTCTTCTCTTGCTCCTTCCCCTTCTTCCAGCTTTCTTCTTCTATTTATATTCTCTGCCTGTCAGCCCCGCCTAGCCTTCCTCCTGCCTCACTATTGGCTGTTTATCTTTATTAGACAGGGTCTCACTATGTAACCTTGGCTAGCCTGGAACACTCTGTAGACTGGGCTAGCCTTGAACTCACAGAGATCCTCCTGCCTCTGTCTCTCGAGTGCTGGGATTAAAGGTGTGTGCCACCACTGCAGAAGCTTCTTTCTGGTTTTTTTTTTTTTTTTTGGTTGTTTGTTTCATTTTGTTTTGTTTTGTTTTTCCTTGAGACAGGCTTTCACTCTGTAGCTCACACTGGTCTGGAATTTGCTGTATAGCACAGACTTCTCTCAAACCTGTGACATTCCTCCTGTGTCCGCCTCCCAAGGGCTGGTATTAACAGGCATGCAGCACCACACCTAGCTGGTCTGGCCTCTCGAAAGGCTTCTTCTAAGCTTGACTCATGTCTACTTCCGGCTGCTCAGAATTTCTTTCAGTTCCTCAAATGGACTTTGCTCTGTTCCTTCTACAAATGCTATTTCCTCCACTGGGGCTTCTCTTCCTTTAAGACCACTTCCACCTGACTGGTTCTCTCTTTTTGTTCCTCTCTGCTCCCAAGTTCACTCCAAATGAATTTCTGTGAGCCACTGTGTGGGTGCCGGGAACTGAACTTGGGTCCTCTTGCCAATTCCAAGACCACTAGATGTCCCTGCTACCTGTGTCTCTGTGTGTCCTGTCATAGTGTTGATCAGCCCCTGCTCTGCTGGACTCAGTGATGTCTCCCTATGGACATGGTTTCTGTTTTGTTCAGTCTGTACCTTCAGATCTTAGCACCAACCAGACCTATAATATGAATTCAATACATTCATTTTGTTTTGTTTTGTTTGAAACAGGGTTTCTCTGTGTAGCCTTGACAGTCCTGGAGACCCTGTCTTGAAAAAGTACCCCCTAAAAAGTAATCTGACAACTCATGGGTCATTGTCTGTTATTTAAAATGATAATATCTAGGAAAAATTGATATTATCTAGGGAAACTGCCCGTCAACGGAAGAACCTCATTCTTAAATCATCTGTAACCAAACTTCATGGCTATTGGGACTGCCATGGGCTAAGCTAAGCAATACTTGGTTACGGATCCCTTGCCTCTGGAACAAGGCAAGTTTGAGCTCAGCATAAAGCCATAATGCCTACCGCCACTGCTACCATTTCCAGGACCCCCATTGACATAGCGCCTCTCCATCACCGTACCCATCACCAGATCTGGGCCATAACATTCTACCATCCTTCCTCTGTTACAAGGGTAACCTGCATGTGATTTTCAGTTACAATTTGATGGTCAAAACAGTGATAAAGTTTACAATCGTTCCAAGATCTACTCAGGAAAGCATTTAGAAAGTGCACTTGCATAGATACATTAGGTATAATCATTGATGTTACACATGTAGCATTATAAAAAATATGAACAAGAGGCTTGTTGCACTATCCACAGAGCACCAATTTGTTCCTGTGGGGATGCAGTTTGTTGATTTAACATCACTAGCCTCAGCTGAATATGCAACTTGAGCCAAAAGTCTCCTTTTTGTCACATTAGGACAAGTTGCATTTCTCCAGATAAATACACTGGCATAAGAACCACCAAGTCTGATATTTCAAGTGACCATGTCTTGTTCAAATACTGAAAAGAGGCTTTTGCCACTCATCACAGTTCATACCAATGTCCAAATGTTTTAAATGGATACTTTTTCCCCCCAAAGGGAAAAACTGGCAAAATGAATTCTGTTGTTTCAAGGTGTGTCAAGGGCAGACAGTCTTTCCAATTCTCTGTTGGCTTCGGGATGAAAACTCATGGGTCCGGGAGGTTGATGCAGCAGGCCTGTTGAGAAACTGTTTTCCTTCTTTCTCGGGCTGTAGATTCGATGACATCAAGGGCCAGGAACACTGATTTAGGAGATCTCACTCAAACTGGCTTAGGTAGGCTTCCATGGTCTCAGGTCCAGCTTTTCTCTGCTCCATGCATCTCACCAAATGGTCTGACAGCTGCCGAAGCTTTATTCTTTTCCTGCAAGAAAACACAAACATGCCCTTGACCCCAAATTAGGGTCTTCTCCACTGTCTAGTGTATGGATGTCTCCATTTGACCTGAGCAATAGTTGCTCAAGTTCCATCATGCCAGAATCTGTCTGAAGCAGATTGCTCACTGGCATTCACATTTTAAAGTTTTTAAATGAGTGTATTATTTGATGAGTCATGTGGGGACTGGGGACATTACTCCCCATTTTTTATTTTCTAAATTTTTTTTTGAACTGTTGAGGCTGGACCATAACAGTAGAAGGATTTGTCTACCTTCCTTGGGTAACTATCTAGGTGAATTGGGATCACTACCTAGATTATTTGTAGATGCCCTTTAAAAAGGACATATCCATTAAGTATTTGCCAAAAACTTCTGAAAATCACTCAAAGATTGTAAACTATACTGTGTCCCAAATAACTTTTGAAAATTATTTAAAGTCTGTGAGCAGTCTTTCCCAATCTAACCTGTAGAGCTCTCATTAGCTGACAAGCCCTCATTTTCATCTTTTTTTTTTTTTTTTTTTTTTTTTGGTTTTTCGAGACAGGGTTTCTCTGTGGCTTTGGAGGCTGTCCTGGAACTCGCTTGGTAGTCCAGGCTGGTGTCGAACTCACAGAGATCCGCCTGCCTCTGCCTCATGAGTGCTGGGATTAAAGGCGTGCGCCACCAACGCCCGGCTCCTCATTTTCATCTTAACTTTTCTGTTAAAACATTAACCGACTGGCTGGATGTACCTTTTGGATATATCTAAAGCAATTTAGGTAGCTTTTCAACTATTTTTGAATGGATTTAAGTATCCTTTTAATCATATAAGCAGTTCACACTCACGCATTCACAATCACATTTCATATATACCGGTGTGGCCACACCATACATTCAGAACATACATGCATCTTTCGGTCATCCTTTTTCCCTAGGTCATGATTAGTCTGTTGAAATGAAACTTCCTTAATTGAAATCTCTGTAACAGAACAACTCCAGCCAATCCTTGAACTAAAAAGGTTAAAAAGTCCTGTATGCCCTTCATCTTTCCTCCATTTGAGCTACAGTCATGGGTACAGCCGTATCTATTCCTTGTAACTCTATAGATGCAAGGTGGAGAGGCCAGGCTTTTGGCTAAAAGTTTTTAGAGATGACTCACAAAATAGAACTTAAATGCAAACAAAATTTTTCATTCCATATACCTTTGTCTTTTTTTTTTTTTTTTTTTTTGGTTTTTCGAGACAGGGTTTCCCTGTGGCTTTGGAGGCTGTCCTAGAACTCGCTTGGTAGTCCAGGCTGGTCTCGAACCTTTTCTTTTTCTTTACTTAATACCAGTACCTCTTTACTGTTACCAATTTTTTTGTTTTGATTCACCCATTTTTTTTTCCGAGACAGGGTTTCTCTGTATTATTTGGAGGCCGTCCTGGAACTCGCTCTGTAGACCAGGCTGGCCTTGAACTCAAGAGATCTGCCTGCTTGTGTCTCCCGAGTACTGGGATTAAAGGCGTGTTGGGATTAAAGGCATGTGCCACCAATGCCCGGCTATTCACCCATTTTCAATCCATCCTTCAATCCAGGATGTTCCCTCAGGCAAAAAGCCTTAAGATTTACACAATCCACCCTCCAACTGAGGGCAGACTCTTGGGTTCCCCTCTTTCCCGACCTTGGTGTCAGGCTAAGACCTAGAGATTTAATGTAATCCACCCTCCAACTGAGGGCAACCTCTCAATTTTCTTTCTTACTCGAGATTTAATCCAATCCACCCCCCCCCCAACTGAGGCCAATCTCTTAGGGTCCCCTTACTTTCCTGACCTTTGTCAGGCAAAGGCCTGGAGATTTAATCTGGTACCCCTAGCTTGGTACCCCTTTTTAACACATCTGCATAGCCTTACTTACTGGCCAGCCTTTTAGATCTCTCAGTTCCCCTTTACTTCCTGACCTCAGTGGATCAGGCGAAAGACTGGAGATTTTTTTTTTTTGGTTTTTCGAGACAGGGTTTCTCTGTATTGTTTTGGAGGCTATCGGTCCAGCCCAGCCTCGAACTCACAGAGATCCGCCTGCCTCTGCCTCCCGAGTGCTGGTATTAAAGGCGTGCGCCACCACCGCCCAGCTAAGACTGGAGATTTTTTATTTTATTTCTTATTTTACCAATTTTTTTTTGAGACTGGGTTTCTCTCTATCCTTTTGGAGGCTGTCCTGGAACTGGCTCTATAGACCAGGATGGCCTTGATCCTACCTACCTCTGTCTCTGGAGTGTTGGGATTAAAGGCTTGTGCCACCAACACCCGGTTCTCTGAAAATCATGGCGAACATCCTCCCAATCTGGGACATTTAAGCCTCCCCCAGTAATGAACCATGGAATCGCACCTTCAATCCATTTTAGAAAGCCTACCATGGTTGTAGTCCCCTGTTCTTCAAGTAACTTTTTTACAGTGATACTGTAATTTAAACTTCCAGGGACTATTTCCCATAGTTTCTTTTCCTATTTTCCCCCATCTGTCCCTGGCTGACATAAGGGATGACCCTGTCCACTTACCTTGCTTTCACATCTCGGTGGGACCTCTAATTGCCATGCCCGCTGTGCAGCCCGTATATGAGAATGTGGCGAGGGTGTCAGGATTGACAACACAGAGACCAGAAGGCTCTTTTATTCCTATTCTGGCTGGTTATTATATACCCTGACACCAGAGGTGGAGGTAGGTGGGTCTGAAGAGGAGGTTAGTCTTTGGACAAGGTCGAGGTCAGGGCATTTCCGGTGGGCCAGCCCTTTTCGGGAACTTATTGCCCCAGGCATTGTATTGTTTTTAGCAAACATGTTTTTAGTAAACATTGTCTTACAGCTGCCTACTCCCAGGCTTATGGGGAAGTGGGTCTCTGCTCAAGGTCTGGTGTCCCCACACAAGACTACACAGAGGAGCGTTGGTGGCACATAACTTTAATCCCAGCACTCAGGAGTCAGATGCAAGGGGATCTCTGTGAATTCGAGACCAGCCTGGTCTACAAGAGCTAGTTCCAGGACAGCATCCAAAGCCACAGAGAAACCCTGTCTTGAAAAGCCAAAAAAAAAAAAAAACCCACAACTGGATGCAGAAATGAACTATGGCCACCATACCTGTGGATCATGTGGATAGTATTTTGGCCTCCACAAAATATACCTGAT
Source organism: Mesocricetus auratus (assembly GCF_017639785.1). Taxonomy (NCBI): domain Eukaryota; kingdom Metazoa; phylum Chordata; class Mammalia; order Rodentia; family Cricetidae; genus Mesocricetus; species Mesocricetus auratus. Next base: position 83,318,966 of record NW_024429194.1, on the reverse strand, counting down.
GGGCAACACTAGGATAACACATTCCCTCCTTTGTTTTTACATGCACAATCTATATTTCTCATCTATGGCAATCATCGGGACACCTGGGAAAGAAAATTATGAGGTTTCAGTGCTACACATTTGTGCTGTAATTCCATTTTTATTCTTCTAATAACTTGTGTCATGTATGCATACATGCATGAGTATGTGGCATTGTGTGTATACGCATGTTGAAGTCAGAGGTCAATGTGATGTCTTCCTCTATTCATCCTCACCTTAGTTTTGAGACAAGGTCTTTTATTGAGCTTGGAGCTCACCAGTATGGTAGCACTAGCTGGCTAGCGAACTCCAGGGTTCTTGTATCCTTTTCTTCCTCAGGGTTAGGGTCACAGGCGTGTGCTACCATGCTTTTGTTTTTTTGTTTTGTTTGGGGGGTGCTTGGAATCAGCAATCGCTTTTCCAACTGGGCCATCTCCCTAAGCCTCTAGTAACTCCTTTAAGTTATATACAATGCTTTCCTTTCTGTTGATTTAGTATTCATAGTTTTTGAGTCTCTATCACTCAGGCTGGTCTCAAACTTGAGATCTTTCCTGCCTCTGTCACTTCTGGGCTCCATAGGCTAGGTGGTGAAATGGTGGTTGCCATGTACCAGGCACTATGTATTACTATCCTTCCCTCACCTGTGATGTCCAAGGCTTTGTGTAAGGTAACTCCAGGCCTGATTAGAAAACTCACTTTATAGATGATTAATTTGTCTAGTCACATAATTTCTTTTTTTTTTTTTTTTTTTTTTTTGGTTTTTCGAGACAGGGTTTCTCTGTGGCTTTGGAGGCTGTCCTGGAACTCGCTCTGTAGACCAGGCTGGCCTCGAACTCACAAAGATCCTCCTGCCTCTGCCTCCCGAGTGCTGGGATTAAAGGCGTGCGCCACCAACGCCCGGCTAGTCACATAATTTCTAAAGTCAGACTTTCTGAACTCATCGTTCCTACTCTTACCTGCTAGTCTCTGTTGTCTCCTGGGTCCCCCATTGACAATAGATGACTTCTTTTTCATGAATGTTTTTCTCTTTTTTTAATGCTAGGGATAGATCCCAAGATTCATATTTATCAGATAACTGCCTTACCACCAAGCTATATCCCCATCCTGATGACCACAGTTTGTTTGTTTGCTTGTTTGTTTTTTCCTTTTGGGTGTCTTTATGTAGCTCTGGCTTTCCTGGAACCCTGTATAGACAAGGCTAGCCTTTAACTCCCAGATATATGCCTTCCTCCATTTCCCAAGTGCTGGGATTAAAGGCATAAGGAACCATGCCTAGCTACCACAGTCTTAATCTACATATGAAACCCCATAATTGATTAAATTTCCCTTGGTTACATTAGTTATAATCCCATGTTTAAAAGATTTATAAGTGTATTGACTACAACTGTGTATGTGGATCACATGCATGCCTGGTACTGTTGAAGAGGGCATAGGGTTCCTTCACACCGGAGTTTTATAGGTAGATGGTTGTAATTTGCCATGTGGATGCTGGGAGTGCAGCCATTGGTCTTAATCATTGAATGGTCTCTCCAGCCCCTAAAATCCTACTTGTTTCTTGGGAGACAGGGTCTTTCCATGTATCCCTGGTGTCCTGGAAATAGCTATGTAGAGCAGGCTGGCCTCTCGAACTCACAGATTCCCTTGCTTCCTCCTAAGTGCTGGAATTAAATGTGGATGCCACCACACCTGTCCCACTGTTGGTGTAGCAGGGGCTAACCTTGTGATAATGTTCTTGTCCTGCCTTTATGTCCACCTCTGCATCCCCACACCCATTCTCCAAGTGCTGGAATTACAGGTGTCTCCAAATCATGTCCAGTCTTAGTGATGTTGGAGATTGAGCCCATGGTCTCACAGGATAGGAAAATAATCAATTGAGCCACATCCCCAGCCTTGTCTTGTGACAGTTTTAAGGAGGCACTTGGCCGGGCATTGGTGGCTCATGCCTTTAATCCCAGCACTCGAGAGGTAGAGGCAGGTGGATCATTGTGAGTTCGAGGCCAGCCTGGTCTACAGAGTGAGTTCCAGGACAGCCTCCAAAACAATACAGAGAAACCCTGTCTTGAAAAACCAAAAAAAAAAAAGAAAAGAAAAAAGGAAAAAAAAGGAGGCACTTGATGAGCCATGTGTGGTAGCCTATACCTATCATTACATTTTGGGGAGCTGTACCAGGAGGACTCCATGTTCAAAGTTAGCTTGGCCATTTAATGAGACATATCTCAATATGAAAAACACTTTGATGGGGGGGCTATTTAGGGGTAGCTCAGCAGCAGAACACTTGCCTAGTTGAGCCAAGCCCTGGCTTCAATTCCTATTTTCCCCCCCACTAGTTTGCCTGAACTGTGTTTGAAGACCACAAGACTGAATTCATTAGGTGGGCAGCTAAGTTGCTACACAGGATCGTCAGTTCTTGGTGTTTTATTTTTTCAGGGTCAGTTGTCTCTTTCTAACACATGGCTTCAGGGGATAGAAGTCTGGTTTTCAGACTTGGTGGCAATCACCTTGTCCAACTGAGCCACCTAGCCAGCTTCAATTCTAGTCTCTGTCTCTCTGTGTCTCTCTCTCTTCCAGAAAGTGTTCCTCGATGTAGCCCTGGTTGACCTTAGAACTTGCTCTATAGACCACACTGGTCTGGAATGCAGAGATCCACCTGCCTCTGCCTCTGCCTCCTGAGTGCTTCGATTAAAAGTGTGCATGTCCCACCCCCTCAGCTAATTCTAGTTTCTCCAACTAGTTATTCTCTTGGATGTCAAACAGCAAAAATTGTTTGATGAATGGCAAAAGAGGATAAGATGTGAAATATGAGAAAATATGGCCTGCTGAGAGGGTTCGGGAGATGTAGAAACAAAGTGCTAAGCCTGGGCTTTGGGTTGGATCCTCAGAACCCACATGGCAGGAGATAACTGACCTCCTCAGATTGTCCTCTGACTGCCACAAGTGGGCCACGGGGCATATATGTTCACACACTTACACATAGTATCAGACACACACAAAATAAATGTAATTAACCAGGCGTTGGTGGCGCACGCCTTTAATCCCAGCACTTGGGAGGCAGAGGCAGGCCGATCTCTGTGAGTTCGAAGCCAGCCTGGTCTACAGAGTAAGTTCCAGGACAGTCTCCAAAGCTACACAGAGAAACCCTGTCTCGAAAAACCAAAAAAATAATAAATAAAATAAATGTAATTAAAAAAACAAATCTGAGAAAATGTATCTTCCTGGTATTACTTGTGACTGAATTTAAGGCCTCAGGAATAGCAGGCAATTCCACTACCTGCCCATTTGGTAATGACTTGAATGTTTCCCTCAGTGTCACTTAGAACCTTGCTATCTTCCCTTGCTTTCAGGGTACCAAACACACAGAAATACTGTAATTTGAGGTACCTAAAAGTGTGCTCCATGCTTTCTGCTGCGACACTGGGCTGCCCGACATACTGGACTTCACAGGAGCATTTCCTCACTTCTTTCTAGAGCTACATTATCTTTAGTACTTAACATTTTTTGTCTTCTCTCATATTTACATTAAGGCACTACATAACACGGTCTTTTATTAAGTTCATCCACTAGAGAAGGTTGGAAACACCTCCAAAGGATCTTCGAAGTTTCAGGCAGATTCTGAAAAAGAGTTCTTAAGGCTTCTTTTTGAGACTGGTACCTGGTAAGGATGTGTAGACTCGTGAAGAGCAAAAAATCATGCGGGGTCTAGTCCTGGATAGCAGCCCACTGCTGTGGTTTCCCCCGTTTCTGTAATTATCAGTGTTTTCGTAGTCCAAATTTTCCCTTTTAAATTACACAATTCAGAGAAAATGGAAAGGACTCACAGTGTGACTTTGGGAATTGAGCCGATCCTTTCGGAAAGGCGATGAAGGGGATGCAATGTGTCTCTATCCTGAAACACAGCAGGTGTTTGGTGGATTTAATGGGGTTCTAAGCATCTGCTTGCGACGGCAAAACTCGGGCTCTCCGACAGCGTATTTGCTTCTTTGCGGAGCAGCGCCCGAGCTCCGACTGCCTTCTGCGCAGAGACCCAGCCCGGGCACCTTCTCCCGTAAATATCCACCGACTGAAAATAGGTTTTGAGTTCACCCCCGAGCCCCCCCTCCTTCAAGACCTCCCCTTTAAAGGGAGCCACCGAGTGACGCCGGGGGAGTTTGCGGAAGCGCTTACCGCGTTGGGTCCTTGGGCGGATCCCGTGATTGGAGTCGGCACCGCCCCCCGCCGCCGCTTCCCCCATTGTGTGAGCGGCTAGCCCGAGGCCCCGCCCCCGCCCCGCCCCCGGAGGCTCGGTTCCGCCCCTCTTTGCTCCCCCCTCCCATCTTGGCTCATTTCCGGCCGCCGCCGCTACCGCTATCCTGTAAGGAGGATTCGGCAGAGGCAAGAAACAACAGCCGCCATCTTGTTTGTGTGCTAGGCTAGGGGGGGAGAGAGAGCGAGAGGGACCGGGCGAGAGTGGGGCAAGCGGGACGCCCGGCTGAGTGCGAACTGCGGGAGCAGGGAGTGCGAAGGGTACCGGGCCGGAGAGCAGCGGCTGCGGTCGAGACACTGGCAGGGGGCCCGGGGCTCACGGGCTGAGGCGACCCCCAGCCCCCTCCTGCCCGCACACACCCCCACCGCGGCCCGGGCCGGCGTCGACGCCTAAGGGGGGGGACCATTACATAACCCCGCGCCCCGCGGCGCCTTCGCCCGCCGTCCAGGGCGGCCCCGAGCCGAGCCCCGAGGGCGACGGGAGCTCCCTGCACCTAGCTGCCGGGGCTGAGGGCCGGAGAGGCGGCCGTACTTATTTCCCTTTTGCGGGCGGAGGCGGAGAGCGAGGCGCGCGGGGAGGCCGCGTCGGTGGGCTCGGCGTCAGCGCGGGCTTGCGGCGGGCGGCCCTATTCGGCCCGGCCCCCCTGGCCCTCTGGGCCGGCGAGCTCCACGCTCGGCGTCGTCGCCGCGCCTCCGCCGTACGCGGCGCGATATGAGGCGGCAGCGGCGCCAGTCTGGCTCTCGGCTCGGGTGAGCTCAGTGCGGCCATTAGGGGCCGGTGCGGCAGCGGCGGCGCGGAGCGCAGCGGCAGGAGGAGGAGGAGGGCTCTCAGGGTGGGGGCGCAGGCCTGGGAGGGGGCACCGGGAGGAGGTGAGTGTCTCTGGTCGCCTCCTCCTCTCCCCCTTTTTCGCCCCCGCCTCCTTGTGGCGATGAGAAGGAGGAGGACAGCGCCGAGGAGGAAGAGGCTGATGGCGTCGGCGGAGCTCCGAGAGACCTCGGCTGGGCAAGGGCCCGCCGTGGCGGGCTGGGGACTGCGTTTGTAGAGCTGTGAGTTCCCGAGAATTCGCTGCAGCGGACGTGCTCGTCGGATCAGTGTTGCTGTGCCCTCCTCCGGGCCCGGCTTAGGCCCGGCCCCTCGCACTTGCCCCTACCATTTCTGTCGAGTCCGCATCCCTCTCCGGCCACCGCAACCAGGCGAAGAGAAAAAGGAACTTCCCCCACCCCTCTTGGGTGGCGGCGGAGCTTCCGAGCCCATCCTTAGGAGCGGGGCGGGGACCCCCGGCCGAAGAAGAGATTTCCTCAGGATTCTCGTTTTTCCTCGGCTGTATCTCCGAAAGAATTAAAAATGGCCGAGAATGTGGTGGAACCGGGGCCGCCTTCAGCCAAGCGGCCTAAACTCTCATCTCCTGCCCTCTCGGCGTCGGCCAGCGATGGCACAGGTTAGTCTCGGGACTCCCGGCCTTCCACATTTTCCTTCGTCTTTTCTGCTCATTGCACCTTTATTTCTCGGTATTTCCGTGTATCTCATCGTAGTTCCCAGACCCGTGTTTAATATTAAAGGTGTTTGAATGGGTTGGTTGAAGACGTCCAGTAGCCCAACCATTTTCTTTGCCTTCTGATACATTCATTACAACACTATGTCATGTCACAGCGTTGTGTGTTCTGGAATTAAGAGCTGTGAAGTGTGTGCTGCATGGACCTTTTATTGTTGGCCCCATGCAATTTAACTTGGGAAATGCCGGTACAATTGTATGTAAGGACTTTAATGTACTTTTAGGGTTTTTTTGGGGGGGGTTGGTTTTTTTTTCTTTCTTTTTTTGGTGAGTGAAGTGAGGGATTTCAAAGCTTTCTCTCCTATTGCATTTTCCCACTTTAAAAATTTTTTGGTCTGTGCAGCAGATTTTCTATTGAGGAATGGAGTAGAAGAACAATCTTAGGGGCGTGTGTAGTCCAGGGTTTTAAGTGTAACATGAAGTTTAACAAAATGCTATTCTGTGGTTCCTCTCTCCCCATTCTTGACTTAATCAGAATGGATTTTAGGTCTATTCGGTGTGAAACCAAAATGTCTCAAACTCAGACTTCAGGTGAAGATACCTGGGGCGTTTCCTTTCCACTTTGTTGTCCCTCTTATTTAGAAAAGATAAAGTTTTTCTGGAATTAGGCACTTTGAAATGGAGACTAGAAGGTGAAAGAGGCCCAGTCGTAAACTTCCAACCAAAGTGATTGTACAAGCATAAAAATATATAGTAGGTTTTGTGTATGTTTTAGTTTTTGGACTTGTGCTGTTTTAGTTTGCAAGATCAAGGGATTCTTTTCTTCACTCTGCCCCTTTGTTAGGAGAAATGCAGGGAGACTTTCCATCATTGCGTTCTTTTTTCTGCTTACTGTTAGTTTAGTGTCACTATTCTAATGGTCACCGACCTGGTTCTCTTTTGCTGTCTGAGTTGTTTGAGAGGCCAGAATAATGAAAAAGAATAATAGCTGGTCATCTGACAGTCCGCAAGATGTTCCCCCTACTACAAACATCTCTAACTCAAAGAACAGGCTCAACGTCACCCCTCCCTCTGCCAGTGAGAGTGCATAATGGAGTTAAATGTACCCTCTAAATTTGTAGAGAACTTGTTGAAAGCAAGAAAATAAGAGAACAAGTGCTTTACCTTGTGAGTTTGTTAACCTGCAGCAATTGAGAAAGGATGAATCTTGCAGTGCTCTCAAAGGCACTTACTTTAGTTATCCTGAGCATTCAATTGTGAAGTTTCTGTAGTCTTAGAGAATTTTTTAAAAATTATGTCTTCAGAATTCATTCGGATAGACATTAATCCTTTGTAGGTATAGAGAATCTCCATAGACATTCTCCTATGCATTTGTGTCCTCCCCCTTGCAATAAATATATGTTCACATTTTACCATGTTTGACCTAACCAGTAACATGAAATACTGTATGGAAAACTTTTTAAATGAATTATTTTGAAAAGTCCTAGTTTAAGTGGCTTAGCTTTGAAGTTCTAGTCAAACATTTCTGTTCAGGTAGACTACTGCATTCTCTGATTGATATACTTAGCTAACTTGCATAGCTTTGGATGACTTTCATGGTTAAAAAGCAAAACTTGGTTTACATGTCTTTGAATTTTGAATACAATTACTGGAGCCTTTTCTTTTTTCTTAAATTTTGTTTTATGTTTGTTTCTCTGTGTAGGCCTGTCGTGGAACTCAGATCCACCTTCTGTCTCCCAAGTGCTGGGAGTAAAGGCATGTGTGGCACACTGTACTGTGTGCCAATTACTAGATTCTTAAATATGAAAAAAAATTCAACACTGAAACTGACTTGTTCTTGGTACTAAAAGTTTATATTAATAATAGTAACTTTTCTCTAAAAATTGTAATGAGAGTAATTTTTTTGTTGTTCTTGAATTTATATTCCAGTATTTTTTTTTGTTTTGTTTTGAGGCAGGATCTTTCTATGTGTCTCTGACTGTCCTGGAACTCTTCACTGTAGACCAGACTGACCTCAAACTCAGAGAACTTCCTGCCTCTGCCTTCTGAGTGCTGGGATTAAAAGCCTGTGCCAGGCTTGTTTTTGTTTTGTTTTTTAATTATGTGCTTTGGTGTTTTGCCATGGGTGTCAGGTCCCCTGGAACTGGAGTTACAGGCAGTTGTGAGCTGCCATGTAGATGCTGGGAATTGAACCTTGGTTCTCTGGAACAGCTGCCAGTGCTTTCTTAACTGACAAGCTGTCTCCCAGCCCCTTGTTTTTCATTTTAATTGCACACAGGATATCACTACATCACCCTGGCTGGCCTGGAAATTAAAAATCCCACTGCCTCTGCCTCCCTGCTGGTGAGATTAAAGGTGTCCTCCACCAAACCCAGATGGTTTACAATTTAAATTGTAGGAATCCCTGTTTCTGGTTTTGTTTCAGCAGAGTTAGAGGAATGAGTACCAAGAAAATGCTGCCCCTTCCCGAACTTACCATGGAAGGTATCATTACAATTTTGATAGTTCTTTGCATCTAGGAACAGATATAGTAAAACTTGCAGTGTCTGTATTTTCCACACCCCCCCACCCCCACTCCGGACAAGGTTTCTTTGTGTAGCTTTGGAGCTTGTTCTGGACCAGGTTGGCCTCTATCTGACAGAGATTTGACTGCCTCTGCCTCTAAGTGCTGGGACTAAAGGCCTGCACCACCATCTGTATTTTAATAAAATATTTAATAAAATACCCCATCTGTATTTAATTTTCTAAGACGTCAGTTCAACATTTTATAAATGTTAAAGTTGTTTATTGTGCCTGATTTTTGTTTTATATAAAGCTGGTCAAAATTCTAGGCTCTACAAACTTTTGAAAAGTAAATTAGCCAGCCTGGCCTACCGAGCAAGTTCCAGGATAGCCAGGGCTACACAAGGAAACTGTCTCCAGGATAGCAAACAAAAGTTAATTAGGATTTTAAAATTGTAGTGTAAGTATGTGTTTTCTTTATAAGAAAGTAACTAGATCCAGTGAGTTGGTAACTGATGTATCACAAAATCGATAATATTTAAATCCAAGTTCTGAATTTTTTTTTCAAGACAGGGTTTCTCTATATAACAGCCCAGTTGTCCTGGAACTCCCTATGTAGACTAGGCTAGCCTCAAACTCATCCTCCCCCCATTTTAGCATTTCTAAGGTTAGTTGCTAATGTATTGAAATTGCTAGATTGATTCCAATGACTTGGAGTAAGTTCATGCTTTGTTTTGAATTGGGAAGGAATAAAAACCTTGGTTTGTTTTTTATCTATTTACTTATTTATTTATCTATATTATTTATTTATGTTTTTTGAGGCAGGCTTTCCCTGTGGCTTTGGAGGCTGTACTGGAACTAGGCTTGTAGACTAGGCTGGTCTCAAACTTACAGAGATCCGCCCTCCTGAGTGCTGGGACTAAAGGCATGCACCACCACCACCTGGCTTTGTTTTTATTTTTGTACTTTTATGTTTGTATTCCAGTATTTGTATTTGATTCTTTTTTTTTCTTTTTTGGTTTTTCGAGAGACAGGGTTTCTCTGTGGCTTTGGAGGCTGTCCTGGAACTCGCTTGGTAGTCCAGGCTGGTCTCGAACTTACAGAGATCCGCCTGCCTCTGCCTCCCGAGTGCTGGGATTAAAGGCGTGCGCCACCAACGCCCGGCTTGTATTTGATTCTTGAAAAGTGTATTCACGCCTTTAATCCCAGCATTGGGAGGCAGAGGCAGGATCTCAGTTTGAGGCCACCCTGGTCTACAAAGTGAGTTCCTGAACATCCAGGGCTGTTACACAGAGAAACCCTGTCTCGTAACCAACCCCCCCAAAAAAAAGAATTCATTTTTGTATGTACAGAACTTTGGAATGTAACTTTTTACTAAATTTTGTTTTTTGGAGATAGGGCCACATTGTGTAGCTCTGGCATCTTATATAGACCAGGCTAGCTTCAAAGAGATCTTTTTCAGCCTCTTTGTGCCTTGTTAGAAACATAACTTTGTTCTATCCTTTCTCCTCTAAAAGATCATGAAACCTATTTGTAAACATTTTTTGTTGTTGTAAAACTGGCCACAGTTAGTAAGTTTTTGAATACTTACTAAACTGATTTCTGATCTTAAAGAGTTGGCAATGATGAGGGTGACTCCACCCCCTCCACCGTTTTAGAGACATGGTTTCTCTATGTAACTCTAGCTGTTTTCTAGAACTTGCTCTGCAGACCAGGATGGCTTTGGACTCAGAGATCCACCAGACTAGGGTGACTTTTTTTTTTCCTTTTCCTTCATTGAACATTTTTGTCCCTGTAAGTCACTTAAGGGGGCAATGGTGGCTCAAGCCTTTAATCCCAGAACTCAGGAGGCAGAGGCAGGTGGATCTCTTGAGTTCAAGGCCAGCATGGTCTACAGAGTTGAGTTCCAGGACAGGCTCCAAAGCCACAGAGAAACCCTGTCTGGAAAAACAAAAATAAACAAAGATTCCTTCTGTAGCTCTATTGTGGGTAACTGGATTGGCTTGGATTTCTGCACCAAACCAGTCTATTTCCCCAATTTCAAAAAACACTAAGGAGACAGGATATAAAGTATACTTGAATCTTGACTACTAGGTTAATGTATACTCTACAGAACTGGTAAGGGTGATTGTTTTGCTACAGTTTTATTGCCTCTGTCTCCCCAGTGCTGGGATTACAGAAACAAGTCACACATTTTTAAAATGTCTGTTTTCTTTTTCTTCGGGTATTGTATAAGTGACTTACCATCCTACTTAGAATACTTCTATAGATTTTTTTTTCCTAGCTCAAACCTTTGCATTATGTTCTAATGTTGTTTTTTAGTTAGAAAATACGTATAATAGAGTTGTCTGAATCAGGTTAAAATTATTTCTTGGTTTAGTGAGGTATTGCTGACTGCTGTGCAGTCTAGCAGAATACTTGGCCCTATACCTTAAATTTCTCAGGGCCTTGTAAATTCATTGATAGGACTTCACGGAGATTGGTTGGCAGTGAGAGCAGTGACATGTTAAGCTGTAAGTTCTGTGTGCTATAATACAGTGAGAGAAATGACATTTGTTAAGTTGTGAGTCCTGTGTTTTCCAATGCGGCCTGCACCTTTTCCTAGCAGGAGCTTGTGTTTCATTGCTTAAGTAGAGACTGTTAGCATGCCCAGTGAATTGATGCTGAGGGGGTGAAGAGGGTTTCTGCCTTTGGCATTTTATTTTTTTCTATCTCCTCTAGTCTATTCATTGAAGAAAATATTTGAAATGTTTGGAAATCAATTGGTAGTGATATTTGTAGGCATATTAAATGTTTAAAGAAAGGGAAGAATGTTCCCTGATACAAGTGGGATTATAAAATAATTCTGGTAAATTTACAAAAACAATTCAGAAGTCATTCTGTCAGTTTATAACACCCAACAATTAATTAATAGGAAACAAAATTGGAACAATACAGAAAAAATCAGCATGGCCCCTCTGAAAAAGGATGATATGAAAATTTGTGAGGTGTTCCATATTTTAAGAAAATAGTGAGTTGGGTGTGTCCATTTGAGCATCTCTAATTTGCATATCTATAATTCCAGTGCTGAGGAGAATATGGCAAGGAAGACTGAGAGCTTGAGACCAGTCCTATTTCAAAACAAAATTGAAGAAACAAAACTAAGAAACCAAAATAACAATATTGATTTTTGCAAATGACTATTTTCATATGATGATTAGTAGTTTCCTTCTGAAATTTTGATAAATTTTCTTTTGCTTGTTTCTTAAAGAGTTTAAAATGGTGCTGTCAAGATGGCTGAGTGGGTAGAAGTACTTGCTTGTGCAATCCTCTAGATCTGAGTTCAATCAGAAGAACCCATGTAAAGGCTAAAAAGGATAACCAGCTCTACAAAGTTGTTCTCTGGCTACCACATGCATGCTGTGAGGAACTTACACACCCAATGGGGAGCCAAGAGAATAAATATTAATTGATTAAGCCTCTTAGCAATTTGAATTTTATTTTACTTTTAATTTTAGATTTATTTTGTGTGTGAATATTTAACTTGCATTTTGTTTGTGCCTGGTACCCTCAGAGATCAGAAGAGGGTGTGAATCCCCTGAGACTAGAGCTGCCATGTGGGTGCTGGGAACCAAACCCAGTTTTCTGTAAGAGCTGTAAGTACTCTTAACCATTGAACCGTTTCTCCAGCCCCACAAATAATTTGTTTTTGGATGTAGATTCTTTTTAAAATAAAAAACTCAAAGAATTCTGAGGCTAGCATGGTCTACGAAGCTAGTTCTAGGCCTTCCAAGGCTACTTGTTGTGGAATCCTGTCTCAAAACACAGAAAAAGCCCAATAAAAATCTGTTGAACAAAAAGGTAGGTGGATGTCTGATTGTGGTGCTTCCTGCCTTTAATCCCAGCACTGGAGGTGGATAAAGGCAGCTCTCTGTGAGTTTGAGACCAGCCTGGTCTACAGAGCTATATACTGAGACCCTGTTTTGGGGAGGGTGTTAAATGGGATTTTAGAGTCAGACTTAGAGCTGAGAATCCCTTACCTTTGATTATTAACTGTACCTTGAGCTAATAACCTAACTTAGGATTCATCTTTCTTACCTGTAGCAGCCACTATTACAGAGTTGTGGTGAGGATTGATTAACTGAGAACTCTCTGTTTAGGAAAGCTGTATGTGGTGGTATTTACCCATAATCCCAGAACTCTAGGAGGATTCAACTAATTATTTCTTTCCAGATAGAGTTTAGTTTAGGCTGCAAAAGTGATACAGTTTCTGGCTATCAAGGGCTACATAAAATGGCCCTGGGACAAAATTAAATAAGACAGCACTTGCACAGTGTGTGCACATTATGTTAGCTAGTTACTGCTAACTCCAGGAAATTAGTGGTACGGTTTTATTTTAATGGACATACAGATAAAGTGGATAAAGACAAAGACTTAGAGTTTATAGTGATCAAGTAAGTTTTGTAGCAGAGTTTTATATTGTCCACCCAAAGATTCAGTCTTTTAGCAAAGAATATGGGAACAAAGAGGCAAAATGAGAACAAAGGTACTCTTAATCATGATATACCTATAGTTCTAGAATTTGGCAGCTAGAAGCAAGAAACTGCAAGTTTTAGGCCAGCCTCAACTAGAGTGAGGTCTTGTTCTAAAAACAAAAAGCCCCAAATTCAATGTTTATGCCTATCACAGTGTTTCATACCTAAGTAATTAAAATGCATAGGTATTCATTAACAGTATGAGAAACTGGTGTTCCTATTGGCAATATTCAAGATTAGAATGAGTTTTTGCAGATGTGATTGAGTACTAATTTTTTCCAGTTTTTATTTGCTTGTCTAGAATTAAAAAAAATTTTATGTGTGAGTGCTTGTCTAAGTGTATGCATGCACATTGCGTGTGTGTTTGTCTGTTACTATAGAGGCCAGAAGAGGGTGTTGGATTCCTTGGAACTGGAGTTAGAGACAGTTGTGAGGCACCGTGTGGATGCTTGGAGACAGGGTTTCTCTGTATTGTTTTGGAGGCTGTCGTCCAGCCCAGCCTCTAACTCAGAGATCTGCCTGCCTCTGCCTCCCGAGTGCTGGGATTAAAGGTGTGCGCCACCATTGCCCGGCTTGAGCTGTCTCTTCAGGCACTGTGTCTGTTTTTCTGAGACAAAGTCATTCTGTACTACAAGGTGACCTGGAACTCACTTTAGTAAGCCAGTAGCTCAGGCTCCCTTGAAATCTTTATTGATGGTCCTACCCTGCCCATTGTTCTGAGGGTAGAATCACTATGCCTGGCCAAAAAAAAAAAAAAAAAAATAACTTTCTTATAAAGAGGAAGAAAAATGTAGCTGCTTTCAGTTTTGTTTTGTTTTATCACTCCAATATAAACATACATGCATGAATGACAGTCTTACACTATAACTCAGGCTGGCTTCATTCAAACTATGACAGTCCTATCTGAGCCAGAAACACCTAGGTTAAGAATTAAGAACTACATTTATGGCTAGGCAGTGGTGGTGCATGCCTTTAATCCCAGCACTCAGGAGGCAGAGACAGTGGAACTTTTTGAGTTGAGGCCCGCCTGGTCTACAGATCGAGTTCCAGGACAGCCAGGGCTAAACAGAGAGACTCTGTCTCAAAAAACTAAAACAAAACAAACAAAAAACTACAGTCATGTAGAATCAGAAACCTTGGTCACAGTGTGAAATTATATGTATTTGTATGCTCCTGTATGTGTGTGGATTTTGGGTGTGTTCTGTCGTCACTCCCCATCTTATTTTTTGAGGCAGGGTCTCACTGAATCTGAAGCTCATTGATTAAGCTAGACAGATGAGCAAAAGGCTCAGGGTTCTCTTCTCTCTGCTTCCCCCAGAGTTAGAATTACCGTGTCATTGCTTGGCTTTTACAAGGGCACTGGGGGCCTGAACTCAGGTCTTTATGCTTGAGTGGCAAGCACTTTATTGATTGAGCTATCTCCCTACTCCTATTGGTGTTTTAGTTTTGGTTTTTCAAAGCACTGATTGCTACCCCCTTGATTTAGTTTTATGGCCTACTACTAATTTGTGAATCACAGTTTAAAGTATTAGAGAAGAGTTAATAAGGTTGCAGTTGTCTTTTGAGCTAATATTTGTTGTATGCTGTGCATTTATCCATGGTTTATGAAACCAAGTTCAGACAGATGATATCTTTTTGCCTTCTTGGAATTAAAGATACGGGGAAAGACTGATATCTAAAGAGTCTGTCTGACTAGCATTTATTTGGAAAATACAGGGACAGATGGATGAATATAGAGCCTTTAGTCTAGTTTATAAACACTGGTGGATATCTTTGAGAAATTTGTGTCCTGATTGGAATCTGATAATAGATAGGGCTAATAAGAGTGTTGTTTGGCTGGAACAGGGGAGGGAAGGGAGTACATGAGGCTAGAACATGGTCATTCTGAGAACCTGAAAGTCACACCTGACTGGAGGAATAGAAGAGAGAGGTGAGCAAGGGGTTAATTATTCGGGACTAACAATGCTTATAGAGGTTTAAATTTTACATTTTAGCCATTTAAGATATTAAAATGATGAAAGACTTGGAAAGAGGCAGTAAGAGAAGTGAGATTTAAAGAATTCTAGCTCTAGTAAGGGTTAGTCTTTATCACAGAAGATAGAAAAAAGTGGGGAGGTTTGGAAGTTCAGTGGCTGAGACATAACTTGTTTCTAGTGAAGTGGCCAGGTGGAAAAATCAAGTTTCAAGTTGGGGAAGACAGGTAGGTCATTTACTAAAATTATGTATGTATATATATATGTGTGTGTGTGTGTGTGTATATATATATATTGTGTATATATATATATATATATATATATAGAGAGAGAGAGAGAGAGAGAGAGAGAGACTACTAATGAGTGAATATGATGGGGGAGTTAAAACTTGGACAGTTTGACGTTTCTTTTTTTTTTTTTTTTTTTTTTTTTTTGGTTTTTAAGAGGCAGGGTTTCTCTGTGTTTTGGAGGCTGTCGTCCAGCCCGGCCTTGAACTCACAGAGATCCGCCTGCCTCTGCCTCCCAAGTGCTGGGATTAAAGGCGTGCACCACCAACGCCCAACCTGAAGTTTCTTCTAAATTGAGTAAGATACTATCTTCATTTGGTTTCTGTTCCTTTGTAGTTAGCAGAGACTAAGTATTTACAAAGGATTAGGCATTTGGGATATAGAGATGAATCAAGGTGGTTTCTGCTATTGAGTGTAGGATCTTGTGAGGTGGTATACACACATACACAGTTTCCTTACAAGCAGTGCTCTGGTAATCTTTAAGGGTAACCTGATAGGAATATTTCAGGCATAGGTCTTAGGTGTTGCTGGAAAAATTCATATTAGCTTAACGTGTATTTGAACAAAAGTTGCTAGGGTTAAAAATACTTAGCTTTTCTTAGACACGGGGAAGGGTATTTCACATAAAGTAAATAAAAATGTGGCTAGAACATACGCTCTGTGCTTAGGGTGTTTTCATGGAAACAGATGGAAAAGGATATTGGGAAGATGAGAAGACAAATATGCTAAGGAATTTGCCATTTATTTGGTTGTCACAGCAAAAACTGTAGGAGTAGAAACACAGTTGGTGAAAGACTATTCTGATGGTGATGTACACAGAATCAGTTTCAGGGAGAGAACCTGATTGTAAAATAGTTGTCCTGGAACCCCTCTGTAGACAGGCTGGCCTAGAACTCAGAGATCCACCTCCCACCTGCTGGGATTAAAGGCCTATGCTAAACATACACATGAGTGGGAGAGCTGAACTGGAATTCTGCTAAAGTAGTGTGTAACTCTTCATCTGCTGAGCCATCTCTGCAACACTCTACCTCAAGCCCAGTTTTGTTCGGTTCCAGGGAGGATAGATAGCATCCAGTGTGTTCAACAAGCACTCTATCAATCAACTAAGCTGTATTTCCACCCCACCCCATTCCCCACCCCCTGACTTTTGTGTTTTGAGACAGGATGTGTCTTTGCAGCCCTGGATGTCCTGGAACTTACTCTGTAGATCAGGCTGGTCTTTACTTCACAGAGATCCACCTGCCTCTGCCTCCCAAGTGCTGGGATTAAAGGCCTGACTCCCTATTTTTAAATACCCCCATGTTTATTTGTGTGTACTATGACACTGTGATCTCTCTTTCTACCATGTGGGTATGGGGGATCAAACTCATTTTCAGGCTTGGCAGGAGGTGCCATTGTTATCTGAGCTATCTTGGTAGACAGACCCTACTATTTTTTTAAAATAATTTATTCTTATTTTATGTGCATTATTCTATTGCCTGCATGTATGTCAGATCTTGGAGTTACAGACAGTTATGAGCTGCTATGTGGGTGCTGGGAATTGAAGCCAGGTCCTCTGGAAGAGCAGTCAGTAGTCAGTGCTCTTGACCACTGAGTCATCTTTCCAGCTCCAACCCCTGCTATTTTTATTGCTATGTTTATTTATAATTTTTAATCTATAATTTGTGACATGTCTAAAAAGTCTAAGTAGTTGAAGGTTATTTTAGTTGCTTCACTTTATGTTTGGTATGCTGATAATAGACTTTCCCTGCAAAATAATTTTAATATGGTGTTGTCACATGCCTTTACTCCCAGTACTCGGTAGGTAGAGACAGGAGGATCTCTTTGAGTTGGAGACCAGCTTGGTCTACAGAGAGAGTTCCAGGACTGTCAGGGCTGTTAGACAGCGAAACTCTTGTCTCAGACGTAAAAATAAAACAGAACTCAATAATGTAAAAACACGGAAGTAGTGAAGGAAAAGTATTAGTATATTAAGCAATTATTTGAATGGTTAGTAGCTTTAGATCACCTTCACTCAAAATTTACGTTCCAAATTGTGGTTTTTAAAATTAATATTTAATTTTAATAATTTGGGTTTGTGCTTTTGAATGTACAGCTTTTGGAGGCCAAAAGAGGACGTCAAGTCCCCTAGAGATGGAGTTACAGATGGTTCTGAGCCACCTGAATTGGGTGTTAGGAACAAAACTTGCATCCTCTGCAGCAATAGTACAGTATTCACTAGGCAATCTTGACTGCTTCTGCATGTTTTTTTTTACATTGTTGTGATAGAAAAGGCCTGATAGGTTCTTTAAAAGAAGAAAATAAAAAAAATAAATAATCCCAATTCTAGGGCTAGGGTTAGTAACCTGTTTGCCTAGCACATGTGAAGCCTTGAGTTCATTCTCTAGCAACAAATAAAATCAAGTGTGATGACACACAACTGTAATCCCACCACTTTTGAGATGAAGGCAAGGAGAATTGGAAGGTCAGGATCATCCTCAGCTAGTTAGAGAATTCTAGACTAGCCTGGGATACATGAAACCCTGCCTAAATGAATGAAACAAGACAAAACAAATCACAACCCAGAAAGAAAGCCATATAAAGCCTAGTTTAGAGAGAGTTCCAGGACAGCAAGGGTGGCTACACATAGAAACAAAACAACAACAACAGAGAGAGAAGCCACATACTTATACTTAATAATATTAAGTTAAGTGTATTACTAAAGTGACTGCCTTTCACAAGTGAACTAATTTTTTTTGTATGTGTGTGGTGTGTGCATATTAGCATCCATGTGGGCATACACACAAATGTGTGTATGTGGAAGTCTGGGGTCAATCTGGGTTGTATTCCTTGATCTCATTCTGCTTTTTTATATTGAGGCAGGGTTTTTAAATAAATCTGACTGGGAACTGGGTCTGATCTGTTTGGCAGATTGGTTTTGGTATTCCCTGTCTCTGCTTCCCTCCCACTGGGATTACAATGTCTGGGGATCCAAACTCCAGACTTCAAGCTTAATACTCTCACCCTGGACTAAGTTTTTGATTGTGTAGGTTCAAATATCTTTAATTATTAAATGCCTGTTAATGTATTTTATTTTAAAAGATTAATTTTTTTATTATGTGTTTATGTGAATGGTATGGATATGCTTGTGAGAGTATAGATACCTCAGGAGGCCATTTGTGAGTTGCCCAATGTGGGTACTGGTATCAGAATTCTGGTTCTTAACTACTGAGTCATCTCTCTATAGCCTACAGTAATGTACTTTTTTTGGGGGGTACTGGTATCAGAATTCTGGTTCTTAACAACTGAGTCATCTCTCTATAGCCTACAGCAATGTAGTTTTTTTTTAAAGATAGGATCTCACATAGAACAGGCTGCCCTTGAGCCCCCAATTTTCCTGTATATCTTTCAAGTTCTGGTGTGCACCAGATTACAAATGTGCACCACCATGCCCAGTTCCCATTAGTTTTCTTCCCACGTGAAAACTTAAAGGAAAGAAAACTCAAAACACTTAGGTCTTAAGACAGGTCATAACAATTCATAGGTCAACAAAGAACTACTTGACCTTTCCAGGTTTCAGTTGATAGTTTATGGAAACTGGTTTTTGAAAATGTCTCACGTAGTCTAGGATGACTTTGAACTCTTATCTGGCCTCTACTTCCCAAGTCTGGAATTATAAGAGTGAGCTGTAACAATGGGCTAAAATCATACTGTGGTGTGTTTGTATGTGCATTTGAAGTTTTGCTTTTGTAAACCTCAAACTGGTAATTAAGTTTTGCAATGAAAGACAGAGAGAGGTAACTGCTGAGTATTTTAAAGCCATGAGACATTCTCCCCTTACAATACGACAAAGAATTTGCTGGTGTGAAATGTTAAAGTGCCAATATTGAAGAGCCTAAATCTTGTATCTTCTTGGCTGAGCTAGAGAGTGTCTGTTTGTATGTTAAAGGTACCCTGAGGCAGTGTTCTATACTCCTTTCTAGCTAGATTTTGGTTAAGGCAAACTGTTGTGTAGGAACAAGTCATGTAAGCAAATTCACCCCACTATCGAAGAATATACTTGTGATATGAGAAGGGATAAACAGTAGTAGATAGTCTGTGGCTGTGGCTCACAATTAATTGATTCTATTCAACCGCATCCAGACTTGTATTGGTTGTTTATATATGAAGAGTATTTAGTTTGCATTTTAACCTTCCTTCTAAGGAACACTGGGATTGCTGGGCGTTGGTGGCGCACGCCTTTAATCCCAGCACTCGGAGGCAGAGGCAGGTGGATCTCTGTGAGTTCGAGGCTGGGCTGGACCGACAGCCTCTAAAACAATACAGAGAAACCCTGTCTCAAAAAACCAAAAAAAAAAAAAAGGAACACTGGGATTGCCCAGTATAATTACGAAAGTTTCAGATTTTTGTTTTGTGACAAGGTTTCACTCTGTAATCTAGGCAGGCCTGAAATTCACTATGTCCCCAAGCAAGTTCTCCCTTCCTTAGCCTCTTTAATGCTAGGATTATAGGCATGAACCACCACCATACTGAATTTAGTTTTAAGGGTTTTTTTGGGAAGGGGGTGTTGGAAAGAGTGCTTAGTGGTTAAGAGCACCTCCTTCCTGCCCTTCCACAGGACTAAGTTCAGTTCCCAGAACCCAAGTTAGGCAGCTTACAATCACTTGTAATTCTATCTCAAGGGACTGTGATGCTCTCTTCTTATCTCTGAAGGCACACACATTAAGTAAAATTAGAAAACAAATGTTTTACAAAACATCTTCAGTAATTTGTGTGTTTGTATACATGTCTGGGTCACACCTGTGGATATGGAGAAGGTCAGGGCAACTTACAGGAGTCAGTCTCTTCTATTTATGTGAGTTCTGGGGCATGAGCTCAGGTTGCCAGGCTTGGTTATAATGCCATTCTCCAATGAGCTGTCCATCCAGTCTAGCACACCTTTTAACGATTATTAATACTTTTTGGCAACTGGTTTAGTGGGTATTATACCAACATTAAGCCCTCTTTGCTATTGATCTTATTTTAGACATGGTTCTTATATTTTTTAAATTGTCTAACCAAAATTAGCACTTTTAAAATATATATGAAAAACCAATACAAAAAGTAGATTTCTGTGGAGAGTGTAGATACGTTTTAATTTATGCTTACCAAGAATCAAACTGTCTCATGTGCTTCTGATTTGGGTTGTGTCAAACTTAACCTTTTCTTTTCTATTTGCTTTTAGATTTTGGTTCACTGTTTGACCTGGAACATGACCTACCAGATGAATTAATCAACTCTACAGAATTGGGACTAACCAATGGTGGCGATATTAGTCAGCTTCAAACAAGTCTTGGCATAGTGCAAGATGCAGCCTCTAAGCATAAACAGTTGTCAGAATTGCTACGGTCTGGTAGTTCTCCTAACCTCAATATGGGGGTTGGTGGCCCAGGCCAAGTTATGGCCAGCCAGGCCCAGCAGAACAGCCCCGGATTAGGTTTGATAAATAGCATGGTCAAAAGCCCAATGGCACAGACAGGCTTGACTTCTCCCAACATGGGGATGGGCAATAGTGGACCAAATCAGGGTCCTACACAGTCCACAACAGGTATGATAAACAGTCCGGTGAATCAGCCGCCCATGGGAATGAACACAGGGATGAATGCTGGCATGAATCCTGGAATGTTGGCTGCAGGCAATGGACAAGGGATAATGCCCAATCAAGTCATGAATGGTTCAATTGGAGCAGGACGGGGACGGCCAAATATGCAGTATCCCAACCCAGGCATGGGCAATGCTGGCAATTTATTGACTGAGCCACTACAACAGGGCTCTCCTCAGATGGGAGGACAAACAGGATTGAGAGGTCCCCAGCCCCTTAAGGTGAGTTCTGTTTTTGTTTGTGTACAAAGTACCCGTTTGGCTGTTTCAGTGATAAACGAAGAGCTTAGAATTACTCATTTATTCTTGTGTTTATGTGCCAAGGATCTAATGTGTTGGTATAAGTCTTAAGCTCTTTTACTAATTTTATAGAAAATATGTTGTTTTACACTTGACTGATATCCTGTACTTCCATGATTGTTCCAAAATGATTGCCTGTAAGTCCTAATCTTTCTGGCCTAACTGTTGTAAATATTTCAACTCAGTTAAAGATAGTAGATATTGAAGCCAGGCAGTGGTGGCACATGCCTTTAATCCCAGCACTTCAGATCTCAGTGAGTTCCAGGACAGCCAGGACTGCTACAAAGAGAAGCCCTATCTGGAAGAAAGAATAAAAAGATAGTAGATACTAACATTGTTTAGGTTGAGAATTTATTTGTTCTTTTTAGAGACTCGCATGCATGCAGTTAGTAAGACTAGAAGATCGTGGGCTGTTCTTATAGAGTACCAGAGTTCAGTTCCTAGCAGTCACAAGTGGTTCACAACTACATGTAACTCCAGTTCCAGGGATTCAACTCTCATATTTTTGATTGTGAGCCTAGCCTAGGCTGAGCTATCCCTCCAGCCCGGGATTCAGTTCTCTCTGGTCTCTGCAGATACATACACATATATACATTGTGCACAAAACCTCATCAGGCACATACACATATCCATAAATAAAAAAAAATAGAAGGCAAGGTCTTGCTATATAGTTTAATTGGCTAGAACTCACAATATAGATCAGGTAGACCCCAGATTTACTGTGGTACTCCTTCCTTTGACTCCATGGTCCACCATCTATGGTTTAATCAGCTCCCCTTCCCCATCTTAAAATTTTTATTCACTCCAGCTTGGCATTTAGAAGGATGAGTGAGGGTAGGTATCTTTCACTTTAAACATTATGCACTGTTGATGATATTGAGGATTTAAAAAAAGAAAAGAAACCTATGAAATTTTAAGTAGCACTCTAAGTTGTTTAATAACCAAATGTTGGACTTTGTTTGAGTTCTTTGTTGTTTTGAAACAGTGTCTTGCTGTGTATCCTTGGCTGGCCTGGAATTCACTATGTAGATCAGGTTGGTCTTGCACTCAGATCTGCCTGCCTCTGTAATGCTGGAATTAAGAGCATAGGCTACTATACCCAGCTTTTTTGTGTCTTATTATTTTTGCTTGTGACCCATTAAGTTTAGTTAGGATTGCACATATGAGCAACAAAGTCCAGTGCTTATCTGTGGAGTAAATGAATTATCCTTCCCTAGCAACTGTTAGCTGCTGGTAATAAATTTCTCCCCTATCCATGATGAGATATTTATTAATGGACCCTCTACCTTGTGGCCCTTCCCACCCCTTCTTTTTAAAATAATATGGGTGTGCATTATAGCCTACAGCTGGTTTATGAGAGATCCCAACAACTGGATTTTTGTTCTTTCCTTTTCACCTTTAGTGGATTCTAGTTGAACTCTAGTCATCAGACTTGCGTGCACACACTCTTTTACCCACTGAACCATTTTACTGACTCTTGTGCAGATCTTGTTCAAGTAATCACATTTGCTGTGAATTCATTATTGTAGCAGTCATATGGTGTCTGGCATTTTACATTGGTCCTTCTTCATGTGCCTTGAGCCTGGGGGTGATATAATTATTCCACTTGCCACTGAACACTCAACCATCACTTATTCTAAACACCTTGACCAGTTGTGACCAATATGATTCTGCATTAACCATTGTTCAATGCAAAAAGAAGCTTCTCTGACCAAGGACTAAGGCTTACAGCAGCACTAGAGTATAGATATAAACAAAAATACTAAGAAGGAACTTTGGCGTCATATTCACTTAGTTAGCAAATGGACTTCTACAGTATGAGGCATGAATTTCCTCCTCTGAACAGGACTGAAATCCAGTCAGAAACCTGTGGTTTACCCATGTGATGGTAAGGATACTGTTGCACCACTGGGGACATCTTACCTGTGGAAGGTTTGTGTTGTAGCTTGCAAGGTGCATACCTTGGTAAGACCATTGGTGACTTTACTCACTAGCAGCCTCCTACATTATAACATTCTGGCACTACGAAATCTAGTGTGCAACAGTCTTTTATGGGAGTTACATGTATCTGAACACAAGTTATACTTGCATGCCAATCATTTTTTACTCACTGAGCTTCCTTTTATTCCATAAATAAATGAATATATGTGTTTGTGTGATTATATAAACACACAAACACACACATATTGTTTTGATACAAGATTTCTCTGTGTATCCCTGGCTTTGTAGACCAGGCTGGCCTTGAACTCACAGAGATCTGCCTGCCTCTGCCTCCCAAATGATGGGATTAAAGACTTGCACCACTACCGCCTGGTGAGTTTTTGTTTAAGATCTCAATATCCCTGGCTGGCCTCCGGCTTCTGTGTAATACTGATTTTTCTGCCACTACTTCCTGAATGCTAGGATTATAGGTGGTTTGTGGGGTGCAGAACAGAGGGGTTAAACCCAGGGATTTGTGCATGGCAGGCAAGAAATATTATCAACTGAGCTGTATATCTCCAGCACAAGAGTTCTTGATCTTTAAAGTTTTAAATTAAGAGTTAGAGTGTTTTAGAGTAGAGCTGATGATTCAACAGTAAGAGCTTGTACTGGTTTTACAGATTTTAGCTTGGTTTCCAGTACCTATGATGGATGGGTGGTTTCTAAGCACCTGTAAATAGAACTTCAGGGGATCTGATGGCTCTGGCCTACAGGAGGACCTGACTATACATAGCATACTCATGTGCCATCGACTCTAACCTTTTTCTGTGTCAAACTCAAAAGTTGCCAAATTCAATCCCCTTGTCCCAGCCTCCTGAATACTGAGATTACAAGCTTGAGCTTGCCTGGTAGAGTGCTTTTGTTTGTTTTGTTTGTTGTTTTCATGTGTGTGTGTGTGCCATCAGAAGCATCTGGAACTGGAGTTATGGAAGGTAGTGAGCTGCCATGTAGGTTCTAGAAATGCTGATCATTTGCAAGAAAAAGTGCTCTTAATGCCTTTCATTCTATGTCTCAATGAATTTCTATTTTAATTAGGGAAGTAATTAATGAATTGTAACTCAGTATAGACATGGGCATCATAATTATTCTATAATAAATATTAGAATTTTAAAACTTATATAAACCAAGGACTTGAGAAATGGTTCCGTAGTTAACTGTCTGTTCTTCCAGAGGATACAGGTACACTATTTGAAGAACCTCTATGGTGGCCAACCCTAACTCCAGTTGCAGGAATCTGATGCCCTCTTTTGGCCTTGAAAGGCAGTGCTTGCAAGTGGTGCACAGACACACATTCAGGCAGAATACTCACACATATAAAATAGATGCATGTGGTGGTATGTGGTATTTATGATCCAGCTCTTGGCAGACTGACGCAGGAGGATTACACTTTTAAGGCCAGCCTTTGCTACATAGTGAGAGTGCATCTCAAAAGAAAAAGATGTTAAGTGGTGCTATTTAAAGACAGGGAAATTTAAAAATTGCATTTTTGTGATCTAATTTGTTTTTGGGGGGGAGGCAGGAAGCAAGTTAATATCAGGTAGTCACATAAGGAGTGGTAATTAATGTGCCTGGCATGGGACTGTAATTCTGCTTCTTTCACCTAAGGGCAAGAATTACAGTCCTCACAGATCCAAGCCTGATATGAAAATGCAGTTGGGGAGCAGGGTCTTTGGATAAATGTCTGCCACAAAAGTACAGACTTAACTAGTCCCCAGCACACATGAGAAAAGCTGGCTATGATGGCAAGGGCTTTTAATTTCAACAATGAAGAAGTTGTGACCAGGTTCCTTGGTGAGAGTGTTGCCTGTGAGATGTCTTGGTAGGTTAAAAAAAAACTTTCCAAGCCTGGTGCCCTTTACTCCTCAAATAGTTTTCTAACTTCTGTACATGCCCTGTGGTAATTACTTTCATGCAAGTGTGTGTGGATGTGCAAATGTAAATACAAGCCAGAAATTGGTGGCACACCCTTAATCTGTGAAAAGTACTTTTGAGACACATAGACTTTCTTATTTGGTTGTATGTATGGTACATATCCACAGCATGGGTGTAGAGGTAAGAGAATAGCCCTGTAGAGTTAGTTCTCTCCTTTCATTTGATTTTTATTTTTCAAGACAGGATTTCTGTGACTGGCCTAGAACTCACTGAGATCTGCCTGCCTCTGCCTCCAGAGTGCTAGGATTACAGGTGCACACAGACAGCCTGGCTTCTCCTTTCACTTTTACAAGTGTAGGGGATCAGATTCAAGTTGGTAGACTGGCTGTAAACACCTTTACCTGCTAAGCCATCTACTGGGCGCTTCAGCATGTTTTTGTTTTGTTTTGTTTGTTTTTATGATCAGAGTATTTGTTTTAAAATGATTTTGTAATATAGAACATGAAGTATCAGAATGGTGGTGTCTTATTAACATGGAAAATGAAATCTTGTTTCTAATTTTACGTAGATGGGAATGATGAGCAATCCCAGTCCTTATGGTTCACCGTATACTCAGAATTCTGGACAGCAGATTGGAGCCAGTGGTCTTGGTCTCCAAATTCAGGCAAAGACTGTATTACCAAATAGCTTATCTCCATTTGCAATGGACAAAAAGGCAGTTCCTGGTGGGGGAATGCCCAACATGGTGAGTACAAAATTTCTTTTATACTCCTTTCTTTTTTGATTTTGGAGACAGGGTTTATCTGTGTAGCCCTCCCTGGCTGTCTTGGGACTCGCTCTGTAGAGCATGCTGGTCTTGAACTCACAGAGATCTTTCTGCTTCTGCCTCTTCCTCCTAAGTTCTGGAATTAAATTTGTGTGCCACCTCCACCTGGCTCTTTCTTTTTCACATTTATTAATGTTGTGTGAGGTAGGGTGTGTGCACACATGCCATGGTGAATGTGTGAATGCTAGAAGTCAGTTTACGGGAGTTGGTTTTTCTCCTAAGGTGAATCTTGAACTTTAATCAGGTCATTGCTATTACCCACTGAGCCATTTTGTGAGCAGTAGACTGGCATTTAACACAGTGGTATACATACTTGGAGCCTGAGATGTATGACGGGTTGAGTCATGTGAGGGGAATGGATTCACTTTGCAAAATTTTCATGCGGAGATTTTTCTTTCCTGTGCATACATATTGATCAGTAGGAAGATTAATCAAAATAAGAGCAAATGTGTGCTGCAATGAAGTCGTTGGTTCTGTCCTTCAGCGGGCTTTACTGATAATTGAAGGAATGAAAAGTAGACCCTTTCTGTGCTTGGAGAAAGACTCTACTCTCAAGGACCCAGTATACTGATTTTATTTATATTACTATAATAATTAATTTCTCTCAAAATTATCTGTTTCTCTTTGTTTGGATGGAACCCAATGCATTTTTGGCTACTGTTAAACTTCATTGATCAGCATCTGTAGTAGACAATTTCCACCTGTTTAAAAATTTCTAATAAGGAGACTTTCTGTAAATTTAGGCCAGCCATGTCTACATAGCAAGTTACAGGCCATCCAGAGATAAGGTGAGACCTTGTCACTTAGGGGACACCCTAGGTGTGGTACAGCACACCTTCACTCTCTGGAGGCAGATGGGTCGGTCTCTTGTATTTGGTTCAGTTTCTAGTTGTAAATTTAAATGTAATAGTCCTTTCAATAATTGTCCTAGAGCCGGGCGGTGGTGGCGCATGCCTTTAGTCCCAGCACTCGGGAGGCAGAGGCAGGCGGATCTCTGTGAGTTCGAGACCAGCCTGGTCTACAAGAGCTAGTTCCAGGACAGCCTCCAAAGCCACAGAGAAACCCTGTCTCGTAAAAAACAAAAACAAAAAAAAAAAAAAAAAGAAAGAAAAAAGAATTGTCCTAGAGTAATTTTATTTGTACATGTTTTTAATATTTTGTGTTATGTTCATTGCTTGTATTTTACAAAGTTTTAAATATAAAAAGATAGAACATGTCCTTACTTTCTTATGAAATAGGTTTATTTCCGCACCCCCCTCCTTTTTTGGTTTTTCCCAGACAGTTATTCTGTAGACCTAGATGTCCTGAAACTAGCTCTTAGAGACCAGGGTGGCCTTGAACTCACAGAGATCCACCTGCCTCTGCCTTCTGAGTGCTGGGATTAAAGTTGTGTGCCACCACTGTTGGGCAGGAAAAGTTTATTTCTTTTCGAGGTATAGAAAAAAATTTTTTCCAGACATAGTGGCATGTTCCTTTAATTCCAATGCTTGTTTTTTTTTTTTTTTTTTTTTTTTTTTGTTTTAAGATTTCTTTTTGAGCCAGGCGTTGGTGGCGCACGCCTTTAATCCCAGCATTCGGGAGGCAGAGGCAGGGGGATCTCTGTGAGTTGTGAGTTCGAGGCCAGCTTGGTCTACAGAGTGAGTTCCAGGACAGCCTCCAAAGCCACAGAGAAACCCTGTCTCGAAAAACCAAAAAAAAAAAAAAAAAAAAAAAAAAGATTTTTTTGTTTATATGTATATGTATGTGTCCTATATTCGTGGGGGTGCCAAAGTAGGCTAGAAAAGGATCTTCAATCTTTTGGAGCCTAAGTTAATAGGTATTGTGAGCTCTGGACATGTGTGCTATGAACTGAATTCAGGTCTCTGGAAGAGCAAGCTCCGTGCTTTAAAGCATCTATCAATCCCCTGTATGCTTTTTGATACAGGGTCTAGTAACAGGCTGGCTTCAAACTTATTGTATAGCAAATACTGGCCTTGAATTCTGGATCATACTCTCTGAGCCTCCAGTACTGGGAATGTGGAGCTTACCTGTTCTTCATTTTGGTTTAGTTCTCTGTGTATTATACGTTCTTTGACTATTTCTGAGAGGTGTTGTATTTTCTTACTGCACTAAGTGTCCTGATCATGTATTTATTGAATTCGTTCCATCGAAATAAAAAAATGAAGTCTGGAATACAGTAAATTGCCAAGAAGGGTTTAATTTGAAAATATCTAGTCCTTATTAAAAGATAGCACACAAATTTTTGTCACATTTTTTAGGGCCAGCAGCCTACCCCTTCGGTCCAGCAGCCAGGCCTGGTGACTTCAGTCGCCCCTGGGATGGGTTCTGGAGCACACACAGCTGATCCAGAGAAGCGCAAGCTCATCCAGCAGCAGCTTGTTCTCCTTTTACATGCTCACAAGTGCCAGCGCCGGGAGCAGGCTAATGGGGAAGTGAGGCAATGCAATCTTCCCCATTGTCGAACCATGAAAAATGTTCTAAACCACATGACACACTGCCAGTCAGGCAAGTCCTGTCAAGGTAAGTGGCCTTTGGGGTGATTGTTTATTTAGTACTTTGATTATGGTGATGACATTGTTATGGACATGCTCATGTTTTACATCAAAATGCATAAATTGGTTTCCACTCCTTTGTGTGTTTTTGAGACAGGGTTTCTCTGTATTGCTTTGGAGACTGTCCTGGAACTCCCTCTGTGGATCAGGCTGTCCTCAAACTCACAGAGATGTGCCTGACTCTGCCTCCGCCTCCCTCTGTCTCCCCTCCCTCTGTCTCCCAAGTGCTGGGATTAAAGGTGTTGCCACCAACACCTGGCCCACTCCTCTTTATAAACAAAGCAACTTCATACTCCAGGTACATTCCTGACCAATGAAATCACATCTTTTTGGTGTACATTTGCTTGTTTGTGCTGTTCCTGGAGATGGAAACCTGCAGCTTGTACATACTAGACAAACACTCTATTGCTGATCCATGTCTCTACCCATAAATTTGTCTGAAGTCACTGATTAGGCTGATCTAGCTATCATCTAGTTTGTTCTGGAGATTGATTGTCACCAGCTCTCAAAGCATTGAGATTAACATGACTAACACATTTTGGGTACCAGGCATTCGAACTCTAGTCCTCATGACTGCACAGCAAGCTCTTGACTCCCTGAACTGTCTTCACAACTATCATAATACGTTTAAAAAGTTATTGTCTGGCCGGGCGGTGGTGGCGCACGCCTTTAATCCTAGCACTGAGAGGTCTGACAGCCTCCAAAACAATACAGAGAAACCCTGTCTCGTTAAAAAAAAAGTTATTGTCTGGATGAAATAATACTATTTACCCACTTTGGTAAAAGAATCTTGATTGTATTCTCTTTGGGAAATTATGAAGACAG
Source organism: Mesocricetus auratus (assembly GCF_017639785.1). Lineage (NCBI taxonomy): Eukaryota > Metazoa > Chordata > Mammalia > Rodentia > Cricetidae > Mesocricetus > Mesocricetus auratus. The sequence continues at coordinate 83,289,966 of NW_024429194.1, read as the reverse complement.
CAAAAAAAAAATATATTTTTTAAGTGAGGGGGATATGGTGGGATGAGAAGTTGTAAAGCCTTCTAGTTTGTGATATTTGGTGGTTGATTTGCTCCAGCATAGCACTGCTCAGAAAGTACTGTTGAAGGCTTAGTTATAGCCAGTTGGGCAGATACCCAACACAATATAGTTTAACGCAATTGAATAGTTTTATGTGTGTCATCACTGTTTTATAGGTATGTTTTTTACACTATAGCTTAGGATATCACTAAAGAGTTACCACATCTGGAGTACTTATTAAGTTGGCTGTTATTCCTGTAAAGAAACCTTGAAATTACTGTTTTGTTTTAGTGGCACATTGTGCATCTTCTCGACAAATCATTTCACACTGGAAGAATTGTACAAGGCATGATTGTCCTGTGTGTCTTCCTCTCAAAAACGCTGGGGATAAGCGAAATCAACAGTGTAAGTGATTAAATCTTGCTGATTTATACCCAAGTTTGAGAAGCATACTAGTGCCATTTGATAGAGTTTAAAGTATTGCTTGACTGTGAGACTCTAGTGAACAAACTAGTCCTGTCATGTCATACTGAAGGACTCAGCATCCCTTACCTTTAAAAACAACAGGTGAATGTATCCCTCCCATCCCCCTCCCCCCTTGAGATTGTATCTTACTATGTAGCCCAGACTGGCCTTGAACTTTTCTTTTTTGCCTCAGCTTTCTGAGTATTAGGATTATAGCTGTGCACCATCATATACAACTTGTTCTTTACTTGTAAACTTTCAAAGTTGAAGTTTTGGTATTGAGCAGAATATTCTTACTTGCAGCCAAGTAGAATATGTGAATTTAGACAAAAAAAATTGAATATTTTTGTTTGTTTGGGGTTTTTTGTTTTTTTCCAAGACAGTTTTTTTTTCCTCTGTGTAACAATGCTGGATGTCCTAGAACTTATTTTGTAGATGGATGTCCTGGAGCTCAGATCTGCCTTGCCTGCCTCAGTTTCCCAAGCACTGGGATAAAAGACATGCATTACCACATCCTTGGTGGTTTTTTGTTTGTTTTTGTTTTTTTTTTTTTTTGTTTTTTCAAGACAAGGTTTATCTGTATTGTTTTTTAGAGACTGTCATGGAACTCTGTAGACCAGGCTGGCCTCGAACTCACAGAGATCCGCCTGCCTCTGCCTCCCAAGTGCTGGAATTAAACGCGTGTGCCACCAACGCCTGGCTTCCCTGGCGTTTTGTTTTTTTTTTAAAGCCTTGTTTTTGGGGGTGTGATTCTGTGTGAATGTGAATTTATTATTTTCAGAGAAAAGTAATAAGTAAAATACTATATTAAAATATACAACTACCATATCTTTTTTTCCCACAAAATATTTAGCATTTAGTATTAAGAGGTAAATTTGGAAGTAAATACAAAGCATGTATCTAGAAAAGTTTTCGAAAAACTAATTGGAGACACATCTATAATTATTGACACTTCAGTAATTGAAACTTTAAAAAAAATTCATTAAGCCTTTTAGTCTCTCTCTCTCTTTTTTTTTAACCAATTCAAATATTCTGATACTGTGTCTTTTGTCTTCCTTCTCTAGCAATTCTGACTGGAGCACCAGTTGGGCTCGGGAACCCTAGCTCTCTAGGAGTGGGTCAGCAGTCCACCCCTAGCCTAAGCACTGTCAGTCAGATTGACCCCAGCTCTATAGAGAGAGCCTATGCTGCACTTGGACTACCCTATCAAGTGAACCAGATTCCACCACAACCCCAGGTACAAGCAAAGAATCAACAAAACCAGCAATCTGGGCAGTCTCCCCAAGGCATGCGACCCATGAACAACATGAGTAAGTTCCTTTTCTAGTCTAGAGGTGATATGATTAAATGTGTAAATAGTGTGTGTAAGTCAAGAATAACCTTGCCAGGCATTGGTGGCACACGCCTTTAGTCCCAGCACTCGGGAGGCAGAGGCAGGCGGATCTCTTGAGTTTGAGACCAGCCTGGTCTACAGAGCAAGTTCCAGGACAGCCTCCAAAGCAATACAGAGAAACCCTGTCTCAAAAAACAAAGAATAACCTGATAATAGTGTGTTCCCTCTCTTCTCTCTCCCTCCCTACCTCTACTGTCTCCCTCTCTTTTATTTTTTACAAAATGATTTTTGGGATTAAGATAATTTTAAATTATAGCATAAATGATTAAATTCAGCATAAAATTCATATGCTGAGAGCAGTTATAGCCATTGCTGATATTTTTGGTCACTTTCTCCCTTTTCATACTTGAGTTTAAATTTCCAGAAATAAGATCCCTTGTGTCTCATGGACCTTTACCCGTTGAGTCATCTCATTGGTTTATTTGGTTGCTTTTGTTGCTATTGTTTGTTTTTTGAGACAAAATGTCTGTATTTTCTAATTGTCCTGGAGCTTGTTTTGTAGATCAGGCTGGCCTCAAACTCAGAGGTCCTTCTGCCTCTGTCTCCTAAGTGGTGGCATTAAGGCATGCAACCCCACATCTGGCTAAACCAACCTTGTTTTTAAAAAGCTACAATTTCTTCACTTGGTGGTGATATTGTACGCCATTAATCCCAACACTTGAAAGAGAAGCAGGTTATTAGATTTCTGAGATTGGTATTTTATGTGGCTACTGAACCCAGATCCTCAAGAACAGCAAGTGCTTTTAACCACTGAGGCTTATTTTCCTTTTTTTGTTGTTTGTTTTTGTTAATTTGAGTCTGGGTCTTTTGTGTGTGTGTGTGTCATTGTTGTCCCTCCTTTTTTGTTGTTGTTTTGTTTTGTTTTTCCACACAGGGTTTCTCTGTGTCTTTGGAGGCTGTCCTGGAACTAACTCTTGTAGACCAAGCTGGTCTCAAGAACTCACAGAGATCCACCTGCCTCTGCCTCCCCTGGGACTAAAGGTGTGCGCCTAGACTCATTGTCTAGATTGGCTGATTAGTATGTTCTGGAGACCACCCCTTTGGTACTAGGGTGACAATTTGAGTACCATCCATGTTTTATTTACGTGCATATCTGAACTCTGGTCCTCTTGTTAGTGTAGCAACACTATCAATTGGTTTGTAAGGTTGCTTCATGTGTTAGTCTTTTTGTGTTCTTAGTTGCATTGCTAAATATATGTGCTGTTTGCCGGGCGGTGGTGGCGGATCTCTGTGAGTTTGAGGCTGAGCTGGACGACAGCCTCCAAAACAATACAGAGAAACCCTGTCTCGTAAAACCAACATATATATACATACATATATGCATGCTAAGTTGACCATTCACTTATAGTTTTCAATGTGTGATGGCTATTTTATTTCTTTTCCTACTTTGCATTGTTTTACTTTAGGTGCTAACCCTATGGGTGTAAATGGAGGTGTAGGGGTTCAGACGCCGAATCTTCTTTCTGACTCCATGTTGCATTCAGCCATAAATTCTCAAAAGTAAGTTTGTGTCTTATACCTTAAAATACTTTAAAAAAATCCCTGGGTTTATTTAGTTTCCTTGATTTTCAGAAGGAGCAGGATGTCTCTTCATAACCTTATTTGACATTTGTATCACTTGACTTGGATTAATTTATACCCCTCCAAGAGAAATAGGAATTTGCAATGCTGCAGCTCCATTCCATTCTTCAGTGATGGATACCATCAGAATATATTGTGCAGGTGTTTGGAGTTTTAAAAGAATTTTTCTTTTTAATGTTATTTTAAGCCATTGCTCAAGGGCCTTGGTGTGGGATAAAGTGTGTCCACGTGGCAATATAGCCTGGTGACAGGACTTGGCTTTTCAATACAAGAGTTTATCCTCATCCTTCATAAGGAAATGTAACACTTTTTAATCATTCATTTTTAAAGCCCAATGATGAATGAAAATGCCAGTGTGGCCTCTCTAGGTCCTTTGCCAACAGCAGCTCAGCCATCTAGTACTGGAATTCGGAAGCAATGGCATGAAGATATTACTCAGGATCTTCGAAACCATCTTGTTCATAAACTGTAAGTAAGACAATGGCATGTCACTCTTAAGAGTTATTGTGTCAGCTGGGCATTGGTGGCACAGGGAAGCAGAGGTAGGCGCCTGTGAGTTCAAGGCCAGCCTGGTCTACAGAGCAAGTTCCAAAGCAGTACAGAGAAACTCTGTCTTGAAACCCCCCTTCCCCCAAAAAAGTTATTGTGACAGCAATGTTTCCAAAATGCTGGGCATGTTACCAACAAAAACATTATTACTATGAATAACTAGGTTGTTATTTTGACAGATTACCTTTTTATTTTAATAATAATATACTTAGTTTTATTTCATTTGCATTGGATTTTACCTGCAAGTACGTCTGTGTGAGGGTGTCAGATCTTCGAGTTAGAGACAGTTGTTAGCTGCCATGTGGGTGCTGTTAATTGAACCCAGGTCCTCTGGAAGAGGAGTCAGTGCTCTTGACTACTGAGCCATGTCTCCAGCCTAACAGTTAATTTTATTCATGTGTATGTGTTTTTGTGTGAGTTTAGTATGAATGCATGGGAAGATAAAAGAGAGTGTTTCTTCCACTAGAACTGCCTGGTTGATGTTGGTGCTGACAGCCAAACTTGATTGATTCCTCTGAAAGAACAGGAATTGCTGCCGCTGCTGCTTTTTTGTTGTTGTTGTTGTTTGCTTGGTTTTGGTTATGGTTATGGTTTTTTATTTTTCTAGACAGGGTTTCTCTGTGTAACAGCCCTACCTCTCCTGGAACTCAACCTGTAGACTAGGCTGGCCTTGAATTCACAGAGATTCGTCTTCCTTTTTCTTCAAAGCACTGGGCACCAATTAAAGGCATGTGGCACCACTTACCAGCTCATGGAAGTGCTCTTAATCAGTGGCACACGCCTTTGATCCCAGCACTAAAGAGGCAGAGGCAGGTGGATCTCTGTGAGTTGAAAACTAGCCTGTTCCACAAGAGCTAATTCCAGGATAGCCTCCAAAGCCATGCTTATAAAAATTTTGTTAATGCTTCTTTATATTGTAATGCCGATCTTCCTTTAATAAAAACAGTCGATAGGTGTGGTGGCACAGTTATTTAATTCCAGCACTGGGGTGTCAGGCAGGCAGATCTCTGTGAGTTCAAGGATAGCCTGGTCTACAAATTGAGGTCCAGGACAGCCACTGTTACACAGGGAAACCCTGCCTCCACAAAAAGAAAGAAAATGTTAATGGAGTTCTTAATTTGTCTAGATAATAAAAAAGCTGGAGTCAGATATAGAAGGAAATGTTGAGCGATCAGAGAGAAGGGCGCTGTACCTTCTTAGTGTCTCAACAGACAATAGAGCCATTCCTGTTTCTTCCTGCTTATATCCTGTTTCTGCCCAGCTACCTCACTTCCTGTCTGTCTGTACAAACCTCCAGATCTCTATGGTAGCAAGCTCCATTCTGTGACCTCCTCCAAACATACTTTATTTGTACAAGCAAGATATCACCATAGGAAAACATGATCAAAAATAGGCACAACACTAGAGATGAGTAAAACTAGGCAACCATGTTCTGTTGTTAAATTTTGCAAAATAATAGTTTAGGGTTTGGAGATGTGAGGTGACTTTAAGGGCACTGGCTGCTATGCCAAGGACCGAAGTCCATCCACATGGCAAGTTACAGCTGTCGGCAATTCCAGTCCTAGAATTGCACACAGGTAAAACACTCTAAAGAAAAAAGTTGAGACTTAATGAAATTAACAACTTCAAAAAAGGATTTTTATACTTTGTGAATGAACCATGTTAATGATTAGGGAAAACAGTATTTACATTATTGTGTGCTTCCCTGGTGAATGTATGGAAAGCTGACATGTTATTACAGTGATACTGTTTTATGTTCCAGTGTTCAAGCCATATTTCCCACTCCGGATCCAGCTGCTTTAAAAGACCGACGGATGGAAAACCTTGTTGCATATGCTCGTAAAGTAGAAGGGGACATGTATGAATCTGCAAACAATAGAGTGAGCAAGAAGTTGTTTTTGTTTTTTGTTTTTTTTCCTGAAGTGGTTCTGTTGATTATAGCTAGTTGCTTTTTGCTCTTTGTTGACTCTTTGGGGGACCTGCCACCCAGCTCACAAATAAATCATGCATGGAGACTTGTTCTTATGAATCAGGCCTTAGCTTGGTTAATTTCCAGCCAGCTTTTCTTAACTTAAATTATCCCATCTATCTTTTGCCACTGGGCTTTTATCTTTCTCTTTTTCTGTATACCTTTCTTTACTTCTTATTCCATGGCTTGCTGTGTACTTGGATGGCTGACCCTGGAGTCTTCCTCTCCTCTTTCTTTGTCCTTGATCTTCTCTTCCAGTTATCTCCTCCTGTTTATTCTTTCTGCCTGCCAGTCCCGCTTACCCTTTTTTCTGCCTTACTATTGGCTGTTTTAGACAGGCAGAATGACACAGTTTCACAGAGTTAAACAAATGCAACATAAAAGAATGAAATACAGGCCGGGCAGTGGTGGCGCATGCCTTTAATCCCAGCATTCGGGAGGCAGAGCCAGGTGGATCTCCATGAGTTCGAGGCCGGGCTGTACCGACAGCCTCCAAAAGAATACAGAGAAACCCTGTCTTGTAAAACCAAAAAAAGAATGAAATACACCTTTGCATCATTAAGCATGTATTTCATAGCATAAACAAATGTAACACATCTTAAAATCATATTATACAACAGTTGATTTTTAAATTTACCTGTCTTGGTAAGGTGTTGTGGCACATACTTTTAGTCCCAGTACTCTGGAGGCAGAGGCATGCAGATCTGTATGAGTTTGAGGCCAAAAGGGGAGAATCTCTCCAAAAAAATAAAAAATAATAATAAATAAAATTTCTTGTCTTCTGTAATATGATAAACAATAGTTGTTTTCTTAGGAGGGGTTTCTTGGAGTTCCTTGGCAGCTCATACATCTCTACTTCTTGGGGTTTTGACTCCCTTACACAGACAGACATGCAGTCAGAACACCATCAATGCACATTAAAAAAAATAGTAAAATGGTAGGCCATCCTTTCTGTACCCTATAAATTGCCAGTCTGTGTTTTGTAAATGTGTATCTATAGAAGTTACATTTTATTTTGTAACTTCATAGTAAAATTCCTAGTCATGTATCATTACAAGTATGACCTCATTGATTAATGAGTTAGATATATCAGAGTCTTTATAATTTTCTGCCTATTTTTGTTTTTTGTTTGTTTTTCTCCAGATAGGATTTCTCTGTGTAGCCCTGACTTTTCTGCAACTCACTTTGTATAGCAATCTGGCCTCATACTCAGAGGTTTGTCTGCCTCTCCCTGTACGGCCAGCTTTAGTTAGTTCTTGACTGCTATTTAAAAGAAACCAACATTTCATCTTACTTGAGTTTTTCTATTACTCAATTCCTGTTTTCTCTTCTTTTTTCCTTAAATTTTATTTCAAGGCGGAATACTACCACCTCCTAGCTGAGAAGATCTATAAAATCCAGAAAGAATTAGAAGAGAAACGGAGGACTAGACTACAGAAACAAAACATGCTACCAAGTGCTCCTGGCATGGTTCCAGTTTCTATGAATACTGGGCCTAACATGGGACAGCAACAGCCAGGAATGGCTACTAGTAAGTAATTTTTGTTATACTAAAGAAAATAATACATCCACTTTTAAAAATTGTTGGAAGAATATAAGGTGTGATAACTGACATAACTTGATAATCTACCATTATTTTCACTGCCCAAGAATGTTTTTGAAATTGTAACACCTAGGAAATGGCAGCATACGTGTTTTCATTGGCATTTTCCATCATCCACCTTTTTGTTTATGCCAAGTCCCAGTAGATTTTGATAGACCCAACTAGTTTCAGGGTTCTCTAAAAACGTATTGTTTTTTTTTTTTAAGGTATTTTGGGGATTGTTGTTATTGTTTTAATAAAGGGTGTCTTAGTGTTCTGTCACTGTGAAGAGACATCATAAGCAGTTTTATAGGGCTTGCCATGTTCATCATGGTTCAAAGCAAACCTGTGGTACTAGAGCCAGCAGTAGGCAAGAGCTTTACATTCTGATCCACAGGCAGAAAGGGGAGCAGGGGGAGAAGGGACTAGCTGTGGCATTTGCTTTTGAAGCCTCAAAGCTTAACCATAGTGACATGTTCTTCAATAAGACCATGCTCACTCCAACAAGGCCATACTTCCTATTCCTTCCAAATAGTTCCTCTTTGTAGAGGCCAAAGCATTCACATTTGAACCTCTAGTATAGGACTGTTTTCATTCAGACAACCACATGGTGTCTCACAATGTAGGCCAGGCTGACCTTGAGCTCAGAGATCTGATTGCCTCTGCCTCCCAAGTGCTAGGACTTAAGGTGTGCACTTCAGCTCTGTTGATCCTGGGTATCAGACTCAGGTTGCTAGGTTCAAAAGCAAATACCTTTATTCACAAAGCTGTCTTATTTGCCCAGCAACACTATTCTCCCGGTGTACCTTGTTGAAACCTTAGAATCCAACTCCAAGAATGTACCAAAATTAATAAATATTTATACTTTAATCTCATTTTTTTATTTTTATGTTTTAAGGCACAAAAAATGGTCTAGTACAATATGGACTCTTCGTGTTGTCTAGCTAAAACCTTTGTTTTTTGAGATTGAGGTTAGAGGTTCTCTAAGCTATTTGATGGGATTTTGTTTTCAATAAACAAAGGAATATCTAACTTTTTTTAACTTCCACTCCAGATGGTCCTCTACCTGATCCAGCTATGATCCGTGGCAGTGTGCCAAACCAGATGATGCCTCGGATAACTCCCCAACCTGGTAAATTTTGAAAAAAAAAAAAAATACATGATTAATTGTAAAAGTCCATGGTATAGAACAGAATGTCACTTGCCACCTTAATTCCTGATTTATTTCAGCAGCAAGTTCCATAATTATTGGCTTTGAAAATATGAAAATTTCTTGTATTATAAATCTATCAAAGAAGGAAAAATGAGGACCAGGTTGATGAACAGATCAATGAATAGATCATAGTAACTAAGCATCCATTTAAAACTAACTAATTGCCAGGCATGGTAGTACTCACCTTTACTCCCAGCCCTTTAGAGTCACAGGCAGGTTGATGGAACTCCTGCCTGTGCAAGGTGAATCCAGGCTAACTGAACCTACATAGTGAACACGCTGTCTCAAAAAATATCCATAATAATAACAACAACAACCAGTTTATTGACTGGGTTTGAGACAAGGACAAGTGGACATCATGAATTCAAACCTGAGTTCCAGGCTAGCCAGGAGACTATTTCAAAAATTTAAAATGACAGTATTGTAATTTTTTTATTACGTTGTAAAATTTAATTCAGTAACTATTAGTAGTAATGCCTTTGCTCCAGACTAGAGAGGGAGCATAGGGGATAAGTAGGCTGGCTGCTGTTTCTGAGGACAGTGGTTCACTTCCCATCACCCATATGACAGCTCCCACTGTAACTTCAGTTCAAGGGTACTAGAGGTCCGTTAATCATACATGAACTTAAATAATGCCCTTTCTTGGCTGTTGTTATGAAAACAGATTGATTCAGAGTTTCAACATTACTGTTGTTCCTGGGCAAATGAAAAGAATCATATATTTAAACTTACGACTTCTTACTAAATTCAGCAACAGTAATGTAATATTTTGCTTGTATTCACAGGTTTGAATCAGTTTGGGCAGATGAATATGCCTCAGCCCCCTATTGGACCTCGACAACCCTCTCCTCTTCAGCACCATGGACAGTTGGCGCAGTCTGGGGCACTAAATCCGGTTAGTTTTACTTGTACACTGTTTAAAAATTTTTTTCTTCTTTGTTACTTTAAAAAACTAATGTTCATATTTGTCTCAGCAGAACATTTTTTTTCTGTGAATAAATTGTGTGTCTTTGCGATGTTGATGCAGAAGTCTGAGTGTACAACTTACAGGAAACAGCTCTACCCTTCCATGTATGTTCAGGGATCAAAGTCAAGATTGTCAGGCTTTACTTCAGTTTTGTTGTATTTGGCCTTTAATATGAAATAGTTGTGGCTAAATACGTAGCTTAGTGATGGAGTACTTGTGTAGCATTTTCAATACTGGGTTGACACCTAAACACCACAAAAACAACCCTCAATTGTGGTTAATGAGTATTTCATAGATGCGGATAAGTTCAGGTTTTTTTTGTCTGTTTTTGACTGAGTTTCACTATGTAGCCCCGACTTTCCTAGTACTCTTTATTTAGACCAGCCTGAATTCAGACTCAGAAATCCACCTGTCTCTTCCTACAGCCAGGCGTTGGTGGCACACACCTTTAATCCCAGCGCTCAGGAGGTAGGGGCAGGCGGATATCTGTGAGTTTGAAGCCAGCCTGGTCTACAGAGATCCAGGATAGCCAGAGCTACACAGAGAAACCCTGTACACCAGCTACAAGCTCTTAATCACTCAACCAGCTTTCCATATCAACTCCATCCTGCTTTTCTTATACATGTGAATGCATGGATGCATAAATGCCTGTTTCTTGAATCTTTTTGAGCTCTTCAGTATTAGTGTTAGATCTCATGAATCTGCCCTGTTTAACAAGGAGTTCTGTCCTTTTTAATTGATGAAAGTGGATTTCTCGGGTTATATTTTGTCTTTTAGTTCTCTATATTTCCTTTTATTAAAGGTTTGAATTCATTTGGAGTAGTTTTAGAAAGGGAGCATAATAACAGTCTTAGCACATTTACAGATCATGAATGACACATTAGCCAGTACTCAAATGATGTTTTACTTGTTATTGGCTTTTTGCATTTTGTTTTGGGAGGGGGGCTTTTTGTCATTGCGTTTTTTTTTTGTTTGTTTTTCTTTAAAGTTTTTCTATGTTTGTGCTGTTACAGTACCACTAATAAAAGCAAAGAGCTCACAAAGTTACTAATTCACTCTCTAGCAGGAAATATTCAGTTACTTCTTTCTTGTCAGAGTTGTGAATATGTTTGGCTCTTTACTCTCCCATTTCTTGAGGGATGTGTTGGTAGTTTATTTTTTGCTTTTGGTTTTTTGAGACAGGGTTTCTCTGTATTGCTTTGGAGCCTTTCCTGGAACTTGCTCCATAGACCTGGCTGGCTTTGAACTCACAGAGATCCGCCTGCCTCTGCCTCCCGAGTGCTGGAACTAAAGGCGTGCGCCACCAACGCCCAGCTATTTTCTTGCCTTTTAAGTGATTGGTTCTTCCACTTACTTACTCTTGTTTCTCCTCCACAAACTGTTGTCTTTTCCCTTTCTATACTCGAACATCTGGATAGCAGAACAAGAGTAATTGCTAATTATAGTAGTACAATAATTGTAATAAATAAATGGTGCTCTGTGGTTTTTGTTTGTTTTTTGTAGCCTATGGGCTATGGACCTCGAATGCAGCAGGCTTCTAGCCAGAACCAGTTCCTCTCTCAGACTCAGTTTCCATCTCAAGGAATGAATGTAGCAAACATGCCTTTGGCTCCATCCAGTGGTCAAGCACCAGTGTCTCAAGTATGTTTTTACTATATTAATTTATCTCTTAGTGTACGTGTATGCACATACAGGACAAGAGTATGTGTGGGATGTTCTCTCCTTCTACCCTTCCATAGAATCTGGGGATTGTGCTCAGGTTTCCAGGCCTAAATGGCAAATACTATTTCCTGCTGATACCAGTTTTCTTAAGTGTGGCATCCAGTGATGATCAAAAACAGTTTATTTTTAACCCTGTATGATTTTGAAAGGTGCCCCCCCCCTTTTTTTTTTCTTTGAAAATTGGTTGTGTCCGGGGATGCACACTTAATCTTTGCTCCTGGAGACAGAGTTAGGTGGGTGGATATCTGTTAGATCAAGGTTAGCCAGGTCTACGAACTGAGACCCACGTCTCAGAAATAAAGAAGTTTGCTGTTATTTTTTGTTAAAGATTTATTTATTATGTATGTAGTGTTCTACCTGCATGTATGCCTGCAGGCCAGAAGAGGGCACCAGATCTCATTATAGATCATTGTGAGCTACCATGTGGTTGCTAGGAATTGAACTCAGGACCTTTGGAAGAGAAGCCAGTGTTCTTAACCTCTAAACCATCTCTCCAGCCCACTGTTGAACTGCTGTGTGTCTTAAGTAATACATGACCTGCCTTTGTCAATACCATATATTTTTTTCATTTTACCAGGCACAAATGTCCAGTTCTTCCTGTACAGTGAACTCTCCTATAATGCCTCCAGGGTCTCAAGGGAGCCATATTCACTGCTCCACTCTGCCTCAACAAGCTCATCAGAATTCGCCTTCTCCTGTTCCTAGTCGTACCCCTACCCCCCATCATACTCCCCCAAGCATAGGAACTCAGCAACCACCAGCAACAGCAATTCCAGCTCCTGTTCCTACACCTCCTGCCATACCACCTGGACCACAGGCCCAAGCTCTGCATCCCCCATCTAGACAGACGCCAACACCACCAACACATCTTCCTTCCCAAGTGCAGCCTTCAATTCCTGCTGCTCCGCCTGCTGACCAGTCCCAGCAACAGCCTCGTTCACAGCAGAGCACGGCAGCTCCTGTTCCTACCCCAACAGCACCTCTGCTGCCTCCTCAGCCTTCAACTCCAGTAAGTGAGCAGATGTGTCTTGGAGTGTCCATAGAAATAACTAAGCTCCAGTGGTGTTTCTGCACCAGTCTTTCACTTTCCTTCCATCCCTATTTGTGTTGTTCATAGACTTGAGTGCTTATTGCCTGTGTTTCTTCCTATGGTAGACAAAGCCGAAAGATTTTGGTTAATTTTCACTGACCATTCTGTTTCATTTGATGTTCTGAGGCCTGAAGGCTATAAGGGTAGATTTTTATCAATGCGTAGTATAATACATGTACTTTATTCATGTTTAAAGATATTTTGAGGCAGAGGCAGTGAGATCTCTGGGTTCGAAGCCAGCCTGGTCTAGAAAGCAAGTTCAAGGGCAGTCAGAGTTATAACACAGAGAAACCCTGTCTCAAAAAGCAAAACAACAAGCAAGGAAGTGAGAGGGAGGCAGGGAGGGTAAAGAGAAATTTTGAAACAGCTGAAACAGTTGCAGTGCTGAAAAAAAGAAAGTTAAAAACTCAAGGGTGGGACACATTGATCTCTCTCTCTCTCTCCCTCCCTCCCTCCCTCCCTCCCTCCCTCCCTCCCTCCCTCCCTCCCTCCCTCCCTCCCTCTCTCTCTCTCTCTCTCTCTCTCTCTCTCTCTCTCTCTCTCTCTCTCTCTCTCCAACAACCTGTAGGAGTTAGTTCTCTTCTTCTGCCATATAAATACCAGGGATCAAACTAGGTTGTCAAGAGTTGATAGCAGGTCCCTTTACAAAATGAGCTATCACACTGACCCTGATGTCATTTTTTAATATTCTGAGCTTCTCTGAAATAGTGAGCTTTAGAACTTCTACCCCTAAACACATAACAAAAAAGCCCCAACTTGGTAGCTGTTTCAAGTAAAGCCAACCAGCTAGCATTGGCAAGTTGCTAGCCATTCTTATAATAATCTGTGTAAGAGAAAACATAGTAATGAAATGGGTCCTGTGTAATTTAAATTCTGATTGCATGATTGACAAGCTTGTGTGTGTGTGCTTTTACTTTTTTCTCTCCAGCTTTCTCAGCCAACTGTGAGCATTGAAGGCCAGGTATCAAACCCTCCATCTACTAGTAGCACAGAAGTGAATTCTCAGACAATTCCCGAGAAGCAGCCTTCACAGGAAGTAAAAATGGATGTTAAAATGGAGGCAGATCAACCTGAACCAGCAGATGCTCAACCTGAAGATAATCAGGAGGTGAGACTAGAGCAATTAGGTTCTGCTATAAAAGGAAATTCATGTATGTCCATAATGGAGAGTAAATAAGGTGATAATGGTCTTGTTCCCAGGTGTATGTCTTTGAAATTTTGAAAATTCCCATCTTGTAATTTAGGCTAAAACTGAAGATGTTAAAGTGGAACCTACAGAAACAGAGGACAGAGGGACTGAGTTAAAACCTGAAATAAAAGAGGAGGAAGACCAGCCGAGTACCTCTGCTACGCAGTCCTCCCCAGCTCCTGGACAGTCAAAGAAGAAAAGTAAGTTAAGGCTGGGGTGGTCATTCATTTGGTAAAATGCTTGCCACACAAGTATTGAACATGTGAATTTGTTTACTAGCACTTGTGTAGATATCCCAGTGCTTAAAAGGCAGAGGGAGATGTGAATCTCTGAATTCAAGGACAAGCTTGTGTACTACACAGCAAATTCCAGGCAAGGCTGAGGTAGACAGTGAGACCTTGGGCATTTTGGCACACTTGTAACCTGACCACTGGAAAAGTAGAGGCAGGGGCATCACAAGCTTGCTGCCTAGTAAGTTGAGATCTTGGAAGAACATACTGTTCTAGCAGAAGGTAAGGTTAGAGAGTGGAGATGACTGAGTGGTTAAGAGCACTACCTAGTTTTCCAGAGGAGTTAAACCTAGGTATTTAATGTAAGCACCCACATGGCAGCTCACAACTGTGTATAACTCCAGTTTCATATTGTCCAACACCCTCACACAGACATACATGGAGGCAAAACACTAATACACAAGAAATAAAAAAATTAAAAACAAAACAGCAGTGTTTAAAGCTGTTCTTATAGCAAACCCAAATTCAATGCCCAGCAACCATGTGGCAGCTTAGAAATAACCACCTGTAACTCTAGTTCCAAGGACCAAACGCAGTCTTCTGTTTTCCTCGGGCGTTGGTGGTGCATGCATTTAATCCCAGTACTTGGTAGGCAGAGACAGGTGGATCTCTGTGAGTTTGAGGCCAGCCTGGTCTACAGAGTGAGTTCCAGGACAGACTCCAAAGCTATATTATATAGAGAAACCCTGCCTTGAACAACCAAACAAAAAAAACCTTTTTTTAAAACATTGATCACTTGTTTCTTGAGCTCTTTGTGGCTTGGATTCCTTTTTGAGTTATACAAATCAAGATTTAAGTCTAATGTGCATTATCCAAGTAATAAATATGTCTTTCCCTCGGTTGTATACAGTATCTATCATTCATTTTAATGAAAAAATCTCCCTCAGTGCCTTCAATTGTTTTAGGTGTAAGAGACCAGGTCTTGGGCTGGAGAGCATGGCTCAGGAGTTAGGAGTACTGACTGCTCTTTCAGAGAACCCAGGTTCAATTCCCAGCACCCACATGGCAACTAACAGCTGTCTATAATTCCAAAATCTCAGTCCCACCCACAAACATACCTGTAGGCAAACAAACAAACATTTCAGTTGTGCTTGGTACAACCCCTCTCTTACACTTCCACTAACATCTTTTGGACTGTTACTTTGAGAAGTCTCTTCAGTGTTTTTAGGAGTCTTTGATTCTGTTTCTATTTGGTCAAGTTTGTTCTCAATAAATCTGCAGCTAGAAAAGTAAATTATCTAGTATGGGTACAGCTCTGTTGTTTAGCCAACAGTGCTTAATGCAAAGTGGGTATTAAAATCAGAAGTGAGCCCTTTGTCAAGTTTCTCTGAGGACAATGTCATTTTTGAGTTCTGTGATTCTTAGAATGTATTTTTAGAAGTATAACTTGCACATATGTTTAGAAATCTCTTTGCTCAGTTGATGACTGATTTCAAATGGACTCTCCTTAAAGTTTTCAAACCAGAAGAATTACGCCAGGCTCTGATGCCAACATTGGAGGCACTTTACCGGCAGGACCCAGAATCCCTTCCCTTTCGTCAGCCTGTAGACCCACAGTTTCTAGGAATCCCTGTAAGTATCTGATTTCCTTTATTTGACACATATTATTGAATGTACCCTACTTAAAGGACACAAATTTTACCGGGCAGTGGTGGTGTGTGCCTTTAATCCCAGCACTCGGGAGGCAGAGGCAGGAGGATCTTTGTGAGTTCGAGGCCGGGCTGATCCGACAGCCTCCAAAACAATACAGAGAAACCCTGTCTCTTGTAAAAACAAAAAAAAACAAAAAACAAAAAAAAACCACACACAAGTTTTAGCATTTTCACTGTTACACACCTATCACCACAGTTTTAATTAGTCTCCATAACCTCCCCCAAATAAACCCCATATTAAAATCACTAGTCCCAATCTCTTAGGACTGCCTAATCCCCCTGGATTCTTTTGTTTGTTTGTATGTTTAGTTGGTTGGTTTTTCGAGACAGGGTTTCTCTGTGGCTTTGGAGGCTGTCCTAGAACTCGCTCGGTAGACCTGTCTGGCCTCGAACTCACAGAGATCCGCCTGCCTCTGCCTCCCGAGTACTGGGATTAAAGGCGTGCGCCACCAATGCCCGGCTCCCCCCGGATTCTTATACTTTGAAATGTATACATACGGTACTTTGTGATTGCCTTCTTTTCATGTTACACTATGGGATGGTGCATTGCTTGGATGTTATGGTGTTGAGAGTCCGGATTGGGTCATTCAGTGCTATCTTTTAATCATCTACTATTGAGTTATGTTGATGCTACTGCATATTCTGTGTATTTATATTTGACAGACATTTGGTTATTTCCAAGTTTTGGCTGTGGAGTACTGTGAACAACTATGTACAGTGCTACTTTCCATTTTTGTTTGGATCTACACCCCAAGTTACCTTTGATCTTTTAAGTCCTGCCTCAGCCTTCTGTCACTGAGATTACAGGAGTGTCTTAAGTCTCTATAGATTTGTTTTCTTTAGCATAGCAACAATTTATTGTCATTTGCACAGTTGCAGATCACAGCAGAAAGATGAGCCCCTTAGTTTTGAAGATGTATTTATGTTTTATGTGTATGAGTTTATGCCTGTATGTACGTATATACAACATGGATGCCTGGTTCCTGGAGACCAAAAGAGGTTGTTCAGTTCCCCTAGAATTGGAGTTACAAATACAAATGGTTGTGGGCAGCCATGTGAGTGCAGACAGCTGAACTATTCTCTATAAAAGAAGCAAATACTTGTAACTGCTAACCCATCTGCTAATGCCTCTTTTCTCACTTTAACCCCCAAGTTTATGTTGTTATTGTTTATTTGGGTTGTTTTGTTTTATTTTTGAGTGGGGTGGGTTGTCTCACTGTGTATTCTTAGTGGGCCTGGAAGTAACTATATAACAGACTGACTTCAAACTCACAGGTCTACCTGCTTTTGCCTCCCAAATGCTGAAATTGAAGGCATTTGAAATAATACCCTGCCCTAAGATAGTTTTGAAAAGTAATACACCCAGGTTGCTAGCAGGTTTACTCAAGGATTTTTAATAAGTGTTATCGAATAGGGTATTGAAGTGTTTTTAGGGGCATAGCTCGTTTAGGATTTTTTTTTTCATTGTATTTCTGTTATCTTAGAACACTGATTCTCTAGGATTTGTAGGCCCCTTCTAGTACTCAAATTTTAAGAGTGTCTTGTTCTAATATATGTAAGTGAGAAACTGTCTGGACATATTTGGAGATTCTCTCAGTACTTATAGCCTCTGTGTAGATAAATATTTTAATGAAGTGAAAGACTTCAATCAACTTTTGGAACATACATCAGGGCTGGAGAGATGGTTCAGAGGTTAAAAGCACTGACTGTACTTCCTGAGTTCAATTCCCAGCAACCACATGGTGGCTCACAACCATCTGTAATGAGATCTGGTGCCCTCTGCTGGCTTGCAGACATACACGGAGGGCAGGATGTTGTATTCATAATAAATAAATCTTCAAAAAAAAAAAAAAAGACAGCCGGGTGGCACGCACGCCTTTAATCCCAGCACTCCGGAGGCAGAGGCAGGTGGATGGATCTCTGTGAGTTCCAGGCCAGCCTGGTCTACAAAGTGAGTTCCAGGACAGCCTCCAAAGCCACAGAGAAACCACTCTCTCGAAAAACAAAAAAACAAAACAAAAAAAAATACAATATTACGTGGATAATTAATGATGCCAATACGAAGATGCTTATTTCCCTAAATACCTTGCTCATGAATGTGTGATGTGGTGTTGCTTATACTTCCAGGATTATTTTGATATTGTGAAGAGTCCCATGGATCTCTCTACTATTAAGAGGAAATTAGATACTGGACAGTACCAAGAACCCTGGCAATATATAGAAGACATTTCGCTTATGTTCAACAATGCCTGGTTATATAACCGCAAAACTTCAAGGGTATACAAATATTGCTCCAAACTCTCCGAGGTGTTTGAACAAGAAATCGACCCAGTCATGCAAAGCCTTGGATATTGTTGTGGCAGAAAGGTAAGAAGTAGCTTTCAGACATGCCTTTAACGTCTAGGGTACTTAGAATCTAGTGACTTGGGATAAAAATATGTTTCTTAATGGGTGGTGGTGGCACTTGCCTTTAATCCCAGCACTATGGGGACAGAGACAGGTGGATCTCTATGAGTTCAAGGCCAGCCTTGAACTAGTGAGTTCTAGTTCAGCCAGGGCTACAAAATGAAACACTTTCAGAAAAAAAAATCCTGTTTCTGAGTTCAGTGGAGTATCCCATATATTCTCATTTTCCTATCCCCTTTTCCCTTTTCTCATGTTGCTAGAGATTCCACAACACAATATTGAATCACTTTACCCACCCCTATCCCAAAGGCCTTTTCTCTTAGTTTATGTATTGTACACAGTAGTGTCCATGTGGAATGTGCTTTCTGTGAAGATATTTTTTTGCTAGGTGAAAATGATGTGGCAGAGCTGACCATTTAGAGTTTTGAAACATTAGACTAAGCTCATGGAGTAGGAGCTTCATTATGATTCCACCTTATTCCTCATGTGACACTTTCCTGCATGTAACAGTTCTCAATGTTATATCCCTATATCCCATGTTGCCTGGAGGTATCTGGAAATAGTGTTGGACCGATATACCTGCTCAGTCTGGTGAAATTGTGTAGTAAATTTGTGGTGGTATTTTTTTAGCTCAAGTGGCTAATTGTAATTTACCCAAATGACTATTTACCCTTATGACTATTTTTCCTTGTACTTCAGGGCTTTCTGCTCTTACACAAACACTTTCTTTTTCAGTTGGAGTTCTCTCCACAGACACTGTGTTGCTATGGCAAACAGTTGTGCACAATCCCACGTGATGCTACTTATTACAGTTACCAGAACAGGTAAGTTCAACCATGTATCCTGGTCCATATGTCCTTGTGTGTATAAAGTGCATGCAATCCAGATGTATTGGCGCACACACACATTGTGGTTTATATGTTACCTGTTTGAAAACATCTGTATAGCATTAAATTCTCTTACTTGCTTTTGTTTGCAGAATTACAGCATTTTCTATTTTAAAAAACTTCACAAATTCTGTGGATCTTTTCTTAACCTAATTTCTTATTCTTGGATTATGTGTATTTCAAAATATATACTTTGTATTATCTGTGTCAGGCAATTCAAAAAGGAAAGAAAATCATCCAGCACTGAGGTGTAGCTAATTAGTAGAGCCTGGCATGCAGTAAACCTGGTGTTTGAGATTCTAGTACCTCATAAACAGGGAACAGTGTGGTTCATGCCTGTAATCCAAGCACTCAGGAGGTAGGGATAGGGGGATCACTTCAGAGTTGTCCTTAACTGGCTGCATAAGGAAAAATGAGATCAACCCTGGTTGTATAAGATCCTCTCTGAAGCCGGGCGTTGGTGGCGCGCGCCTTTAATCCCAGCACTCGGGAGGCAGAGGCAGGCGGAACCAAAAAAAAAAAAAAGATCCTGTCTGAAAAAAGAACAGAAATATGAGGAAAAATATATATATGATTTTTCTCTACAGAGACTTGGGTGTACAGTGCTTTCTTCCTTTTCTTTTGCCCAGTGGCTATAATTACCTAAATTGTATTCACTAATCTCTTGATCATGAATAATCAATCTCTTGTTGGTAGTAATTGGCCTGCATTTGACCTAGTGTTTCTTCCCGGTCCTCTGCAGCAGAAGAGCAAGGCCAAGTAGTGACTGCCCTGTGCTTGTTTAATACTACCAACACTGTGGTGTCCTGTTTGGTTGAAGTTGTAAGCTACAGATTCATTTTCAGCTGCGAGAATTCTCTCTCTCTCTCTCTCTCTCTCTCTCTCTCTCTCTTTTTTTTTTTTTGGTTTTTCGAGACGGTTTCTCTGTATTGTTTTGGAGGCTTTCCTGGAACTCACTCTGTAGACCAGGCTGGCCTTGAACTAACAGAGATCTGCGTGCCTCTGCCTATCGAGTGCTGGGATTAAAGGCGTGCACCACCAACGCCTGGCCTCTCCTCGTTTTTTTATTTACACAAAAGTTGTTCCTGGGTATAGAGTTTAGATTTGTTCCTTTTTCTCCTTAACCTAGGAAAATTGGGATCACATGTTGTGATAAAGTCACCTTTTTATTAAAGATGCAAATGACAGCTGATAAGAAATTTTCTTATTTTCGAATCTTGACATGTAGGCTTCCCCCCCCCAATGTTTTTGAGACAGGAAATTATAGATCTGCGAACCTCTAACTCTAGAGTGCTAGTACTAAAGGCTTTCACCACCATACCCCACCTGTTTTTTATTTCTAACAGGAATCTACAGTAGTCATCTTCTACCAGGACATGTTTAACTGTTACCTTAACAAACTTCTTTTTAAATGTGTCATTCACTGACTATAATGGGTGCTTTTCTCCTTTTTTTTTTTCATTCTTTGTTTTTATGTTCATTTTTAGACAAAGTCTCACTTTACAGCTTTTGCTGGCTTGGAACTAACTGACATCTGCCTCTGCCTCCTGGGTGCTGACATATTGATATTTAACTGCTTTTTTAGAAAAATATTGTATTGAATAGCACTGAGTAGTAAAATCATGTGGTATGGGTCTAATAGAAAGGTCTTTATTTTCTATAATCATTTGCTACTTGTGATCCCATTGAGATATTTATTGCTAATATGTGCTTTGCCTTGGCTTTCTGCTTTGTGTTGTCCTGTCTTGCTTTTGTTTTTTTGTTGTCTTGCAATCCCTCATTTCTTCGTTTGTTTTGTTTTTTTTTTCTCCCTCATGCTTGTCGTTGTCTGCGCTTGGCTTTGATTGCAAAAAAAAAAAAATTACAAAAAAATACAAAAAACAAAACAAACCCAAACTGTGGGGCCCATATATCTGCATCATTGAATGTCCTTGTCGCCGTTGATGACCTGCTCTCTGCTCCCGTTCCCCTCCTTGGCCTGCTGTGATTGGTGGCTTCGTTGCTTGGCTTGGGCTGTGTTGTGTGAACGGAACAGTTCACCCCAGTATGGCCTTCTTGCCGACAGGTATCATTTCTGTGAGAAGTGTTTCAATGAAATCCAAGGGGAGAGCGTTTCTTTGGGGGATGACCCTTCCCAGCCTCAAACGTAAGTAACTACATTATTTTGAAAATGTTCTTTTGATTCTCCATTCTCAGGTGGTTGTTCTCAGGCATTTCTAAGTGGTCTTAGACTGTTGTTCGTCCAACATTGTATCCCACCAGTCATAGCCAACTATTTAAATACAAATGAGTTTAAGGTAAATTAAATTATTGATTTTTAGGCCGGGGGGTGGTGGCGCATGCCTTTATTCCCTGCACTTGGGAGTCAGTGGCAGGTGAATCTTAATGAGATCTAGGCCAACCTAGTCTACAGAGCAAGTTCCAGGGAAGCCAGGGCTGTTTGACCAAGAAACCCTGACTCGAAGGGGGGGGAAATTGTTTAAAATTTCCATGGATTCATATTTACCTATGGTAAAAAAGAAGCTATTTAGCATTCCACAAAAATAGTGTCATACAGGATTACTGAAACAGATTAAGTGAAACAAGCCTCTGAGACAATCTGCTTAAATTTTGTAGTTTATGTTGTACAGCAACTCTTTCAATTACTATTGAAATACAGTGTAATAGGCTTTGAATACCAGTGTAGGAGGATTGATGCTTAGAACTGGAGAAGTCAACACTAGGGAGTGATTTCTCTGTTGTGGGAAGGGTTGTGCATACTATATCCCTGGAACCACAACGTGACCTTAAAATCAGTAAGGCTCCAAGGTTAGAAAGTATAGAGTTCTCGCCGGGCGTTGGTGGCGCACGCCTTTAATCCCAGCACTCGGGAGGCAGAGGCAGGCGGATCTCTGTGATGAGTTCGAGACCAGCCTGGACTACCAAGCAAGTTACAGGACAGCCTCCCAAAGCCACAGAGAAACCCTGTCTCGAAAAAAAAACAAAACAAAAACAAAAACAAAAAAAAAAGAAGAAGAAGAAAGTATAGAGTTCTCTTCCTGGTTCTGCAGGTCTATAATGGGCCTAAGAGACTGTTTTGGTTTTTTTTGTTGTTGTTGTTTTTTTTTTTTTTTTAATTTATAGTTCCCATGTTGTTCTGGGTGCTATTGGTCTTAAGAGTCTCCTATTAAGGTCTTAGGACATTCAGGAAGGTAAATGAACTTTGAGGCTTTTGTTTAATGTTAGAAACACTTAGATGTGGATATTATTTAGTAATGGAAAACTATAATATCAAAATATTAAGGGAAGTATGGGAAGCCACAGAAAATAAATACTATGAAATAAATTTAGCCTCTGTTCCCACGATTCCTTAAAAATACAGGACTTGACCATCTGGTTCCTAAAAGCAAACCTCCCTCAAATAGTGAGGAGTGACTTTTTCTTTTTCTTTTTTTTTTAAACTCTACTCCAGTGAGATCTCACTATGTTGTACAGGTTGCTTTCTAATTTGAGATTCTCTTGCCTCTAAACATGAACATGGGGATTGGAGGTACACAGCCGCTGGTTGACATGTCAACTGGTTGATTTTTGTATTCTTATTGGAGTGGCAATGAGGGTAGATATGATTCTGTATTCTGAACTAGCATCAGACTTCAAGCATTTATTAATCCACAGCCTTTGTTTGTTGTTTAAGACAAGGTTTCGACTATATACCTCTGGCTGTCTTGGTACTCACTGTGTAGACCAGGCTGGCCTCAAACTCACAGAGATTGACCTGCCTCTGCCTCCTGAGTGCTGGGATTAAAAGGTGCACCACTATGTCTGACTAAATCTATTCTTAAATAGTTTCTAACTATCATGTCCCAATCTGGAAACCTGAGATCATAAAATTTGCATACTGTACATATTGTATAGTGAACCAGCCTTTAAAAGAGAAGAGCCAGATATGATAACAGTAGGCAGGCAGAGGCAGGTAGGGCACTGTGAGCTCAAGGCCAGCTATAGCTATGTATGTAATAAGACCCCCTTTCCAAAAGGATAGGGTGCTAATTATGAAACACTGTAGAACATTCCTTACATACAGCTGAGTTTTCTGACCCAAGAAATACTCACAGAAAATGAATTTTGTTCAAACATCAGATTGCTATATATTCAAGTAGTAATGTTTTGTGTATTTTTTCTTATTATGTTTATTTTTTCTCCTTAGTACAATAAATAAAGAACAATTTTCCAAAAGAAAAAATGATACACTGGATCCTGAACTGTAAGTAGTTTCCTGTGAATTGTCAGCGAACTCTAGGCCTTTTTTCCAAGATAATTTAATTTTGGTTTTTCAAGGCAGGGTTTCCTCTGTAGCTTTGGAGGCTGTCCTGGAACTCACTCTGCAGATCAGGCTGGCCTCGAGCTCAGAGATTCACCTACCTCTTCCTCCTTGGTGCTGGGAGATAATTTAATGTTCTTACGCTAACATCTACACGTCCTAAATGTTAATAGCTAGTAAAAATGTAAGAAACATTTAGGGGCTAAGGCTTTCACCCTTACAGTTAGTGTTCTTTCAGTGTTCCCTGTCAATGATTACACTACCACTGCCCAGGGCTGTGCTCCTTCCTGCATTTCCAGTGCACATGGAGAATCCTCAGGCACATATTGGCTTTCTGAGCATAGGGCACTGAAAAGTACAGGTTCTTGGGCGTGGGGATCTAGCTCAGTCAGTGGTACAGTGCATGCAAGCAAGTGAAACACCCTGGACTCAGTCCTCTGCTCCAGGAGAATAAAAAAGTAAAAAACAGAAGTTCCTTCTGATTACTCTGAAAATGGGGTGGGATGTCTCTACAGTTTCAGCAGTTAGCTTGTGGGTTGAAATTTTAGATTAATGATTTAACAGCTGTGCGTTAATGGTTTTCAGATTCGCTTTACTTATAATATTAAAGCCAAAAATCTTGACTAAACTAATTTTTAAATTCTTTGGCAGGACAGTTGATTGTCTATTGAATTGTTAGAAATTACAGGAAATACTGGACCTTTTGTTTATTGATAATTCAAGATGATTAATAATTTACATTTCTAGGTTTGTTGAGTGCACAGAATGTGGAAGAAAGATGCATCAGATCTGTGTTCTTCACCATGAGATCATCTGGCCGTCTGGGTGAGGCTTAGGATGTTGGCAGAGTGTTTTGTTCTCTTTCCTTGAGCATTCTTATCCATGACTGTATTATATGTTCAAAGTTATTATTTGATTTTGATCAAGTTAGGGTCTCACTATGTAGCTCTCAATAGCTAGGAACATGCTATGTGGACCAGACTGTCCCTTAACTCAAGAGAACCCTCCTCTGCTTCTCCTTGAGTCCTAGGATCAAAGGTGTGCATCACTATACCTGGGCAAAGTTACGATCTTCTAAGTATTTTCCTTGGGATCAGAATCTGGCTTACTGGTACAGCACATTCCTGCCACAAGTTAAGGCTCTAGGTTCTATCCTAATATTGCCAAAACTCTCTTCTTCAGTTGGAAAAGGATCAGTCCAAACCCTGGATAAAGCATTTAAAGTGTTAGGACACCCAAACAGCTGCAACTCCTTCACAGGCATGGGACCCAACTATCAGCCTTCGATAGGCAGATGCCCATGATCATTTTTAAAATTCTTAAATCTCTACAACACAGTGAAAACCTGTCTCCATAAAATAAAGGAAGGAGATGTAATGCTGATATTAAGGCTGCTGTTAGCTATAACTGAATTTGCCATACTTGAAAATGTTTACTGATACTACATTCTTTAAAAGGGTATAGGTATTAGTGTAAATCCAAAAAATATCTAACCCTCCTTCATGAGACATCATGATGTTGGAGTGATATGCTGAATGACTCTGTGGGACTGGGGGGAGACCATTAAGTTACATACTGTACTATGGTGAAGACTAATTAGGTATCAGATGTGAGAGAGGAGCTGATCTTTTTTGGTTTTTTCGAGACAGGGTTTCTCTGTGGCTTTGGAGGCTGTCCTGGAACTAGCTCTTGTAGACCAGGCTGGCCTCGAACTCACAGAGATCCGCCTGCCTCTGCCTCCCGAGTGCTGGGAGTAAAGGTGTGTGCCACCAACGCCCGGCTGAGGAGCTGATCTTTTTTTCCTAGGGGATAATAAACAAGTTAGAGGGTCAAGTGTGTGTCATAGGGACCAGGATTTGTTCACTGCAGAATGCTGTCTTATTGTACTAATTGACTTTTATGTTATATAAACTATATCGTGGTTTGCATTTTAGGTTTGTCTGTGATGGCTGTCTAAAGAAAACTGCACGTACTAGGAAAGAAAATAAGTTTTCTGCTAAAAGTAAGTATCATCAATTGAGATAACTCTGGCTTAAAAATTATATAGCCAAGTAGTGGTAGTTTATGCCTTTAATCCCAGATATCTGACTGCTAGTGAAAATGAAACCAGCCAAAATTAGTTTGCACTGTTTCTTCAAGTGTTTAATCCCTGTATTCCAGAGGGAGCTGGATCTCTAGGTTTGAGGCCAGTGTTGGCTAAGTAATGAGACTTTCTATAGCATACTGAACTATTAAAAAAAATCTTTAAGAGTGACTTTTGGTTTTTTTGTTTGTTTGTTTGTTTTTGTTTTTGTTTTTCGAGACAGGGTTTCTCTGTGGCTTTGGAGGCTGTCCTGGAACTCACTTTGCAGACCAGGCTGGCCTCAAACTCACAGAGATCTGCCTGCCTCTGCCTCCCGAGTGCTGGGATTAAAGGCGTGCGCCACCAACGCCCGGCTTGCTAATATATTTTTTTCCTGTTCTGACACATGTTAAAATATGGGCCAAGTGTAAAAGTTATTAACTAGAGTTATTGTCACAGGAATACTGGGTTTCTTCCCACCTTTGGCACTGTAGGGGTAATTTCAGACCTTACATCATCCTTGTGGTAACAGACACATTTAACCCCACCCCAAACAGCAGAGGCAGAAGCAGGCAGATCTCTCTGAGTTTCAGGCCAGCCTGGTCTACTGATTGAGTTCCAGGAGATCCAGTGCTACAAAAAGAAATCCTGTCTCAAAAAACAAACAAAAATCAAGTACATCAGGTTTGTAGATGAACCTCAAGATTGACAGTAAAAATTTGAAGCATGGAAATAATTTTTCTTTCTCATTAATACTTGGAATTGAGCCAAGGGCCACACCCTGGTAACTTTTAATTTTTGTATTCCTAGGATTGCCATCTACCAGACTTGGTACCTTTCTGGAGAATCGAGTGAATGACTTCCTAAGGCGACAAAATCACCCTGAATCAGGAGAGGTCACTGTTAGGGTTGTTCATGCTTCTGACAAAACTGTGGAAGTGAAACCAGGCATGAAAGCAAGGTGTCTAGTAATTTCCATTTCTTTTCTTATAGATCTACAGTTGTTGCATGCTCATTTGCTGTTGATAATTTCCACCTGAATAATACTTGGTTTCCTTTGCTCTGAATTGTGTAGGTTTGTAGATAGTGGAGAGATGGCAGAATCTTTTCCATACCGAACCAAGGCCCTTTTTGCCTTTGAAGAAATTGATGGTGTTGACTTGTGTTTCTTTGGCATGCATGTTCAAGAGTATGGCTCTGACTGCCCCCCACCCAACCAAAGGTAGGACTGACTTACTATGACCAGCTCATTTTGTGAGGGAGGGAATGGCATGGGAATTGGGTTCATACTATAACTAGTACAAAAACACACTGGGCAGAAATGTAATGATATATATAGAATGTACCAGATAAAAACTACATGGTAGCTGTGGCCAACTCTGGTCCCCACTCAGCCACAATCTATGGTTTTTCTATGATAATTTACAAATAATAGTGAGTACAGGAAAGACAGGAGATGTTTTTAGCCATGTAAGTAATAATAATATGTGATAGAACGTTTTTTTTTCTCTTCTTGATTTTGATATAGGAGAGTATACATATCTTACCTCGATAGTGTTCATTTCTTCCGCCCTAAGTGCTTGAGGACTGCAGTCTATCATGAAATTTTAATTGGATATTTAGAATATGTCAAGAAATTGGGGTAAGCATATTAACAACTACTGTCTTTTAAAAATAGTTTATTGTGGAAATGTGTAAGTATGTATTTGGTCTTCTCGTGTTGATTTTGATATAGGGGAAACCATGACCTCTGTGATGTGAATATAATGTCACTATATGTTTCCCTGCCTCACTAATCCATTAGTTCTATTTTGTTTAGTTAAACCATTGTGCTTACAGTTTGAATTAAAAGTTGATATTGGCTGGAGAGATGACTCAGCAGTTTCCAGAGGACCCAGGTTCAATTCCCAGCACCCACATGGTAGCTCACAACTGTCTGTAACTCCAGTTCAAGGGGATTAGACAACTCCCACACACCAATGCACATAAAATAAAATTGAAAAAAAGTTATTGATATTACTCATTTGAAGATTAAAGTATTTCTTGATCCTTTTGTAATTGGGTGTAAAGAATGAAAAAAGAGCTGGGCATTGGTGGCGCACGCCTTTAATCCCAGCACTCGGGAGGATCTCTGTGAGTTCGAGACCAGCCTGGTCTACCGAACGAGTTCCAGGACAGCCTCCAAAGCCACAGGGAAACCCTGTCTCGAAAAACCAAAAAAAAAAAAAAAAAAAAAAAAAAAGAATGAAAAAAGTTGAATGTCATGTTATGCATTTATAATTTCAGCAGATGAGAGCCTTGAGGCTGGAGAGTACAAGTTTGTTCCTAAGTTAAGATCTGAAGGTAGAGGCAGAGGCAGGTGGATCTCTGAGTTCAAGGCAGGGCTGGACCGACAGCCTCCAAAACAATACAGAGAAGCCCTGTCTCGTAAAACCCCAAAAAAAAAAAAAAAAGATCTGAAGGTAGTCCTTGCCTCTAAAATACATAAATAACATCCTGGAGAATACTTGCCATCTAGCTTCTCGAAGATTCCTCCTAGCAGTTCACCTTGCGTTTTATTTTTGTTGGAATGGGTTCATATCCTTTGCAATATAGTTGTCTTTTTTTTTTTTTCTTTTGTCATACGGAATCTGACTCAACCCTAAATATTTACATTTCCCTAAGAACGAGAGTGTCCCCCCCCCATAACTACAGTAAATTTAGAAAATTTAACAGCAATTAATACTATCATTGATATCCATTTTTTTCTTTTGGTTTTTTGAGACAGGATATCCCTGTTTAGTTTTTTGAGACAGGGTTTCTCTGTAGTATAAACAGCCCTGGCTGTCCTGGAACTCAGTCTGTAGACCACACTGGCCTGGAATTCACAGAGATCCACCTGCCTCTGCCTCCCAAGTACTGGACTTAAAGGCATGTGCCACTACTGCCCATGTATTTTGATCTTAAGGTACACATTTTGGATCAAGAACTATGTCAGCCCCTCTGTAAATGAAATTCACAACACTCCTCCATGGTTTTTCAAACCAAATACGTAGTACAAGAACTATTAGTGCTTAGGTTAAGCATACTTCTGGCCTGAGAATTTGGATCTGGGTTTTGATCTTCTTGAGAGTAAGCATTTGTGTCTGTGTTGTTTCTCCTTGTGCTTTACAATCAATGTATTGCTGTCTGTGTGCAGTAGTATGTGCCTGTAGCCTCCACTGCATGTAGCTTTCTCTAGCACAAATGATTATTTTTTTTGATGTCCTTATCTTTGTATTTTTAGATACACAACTGGACATATTTGGGCATGCCCACCAAGTGAAGGGGATGACTATATCTTCCATTGTCATCCTCCCGATCAGAAGATCCCAAAGCCCAAGCGCCTACAGGAATGGTACAAAAAGATGCTTGACAAAGCTGTGTCAGAACGTATTGTCCATGACTACAAGGTCAGTTGGAACATGGAAATGTATAGGTCTTACTATTTTCTGTCTTCTCTTCTGGCTTATAACATGTAATTGCTATAATTATGCTAATTCATTAGAATATATATATTTGGAGGGGATTGTTTGCTTTCCAGACAGGGTTTCTCTGTATTGTTTTGGGGACTGTCCTGGAACTCTGCTTCTGTAGACCAGGCTGGCCTCGAATTCACAGAGATCCGCCTGCCTCTGCCTCTCAGGTACTGGGATTAAAGGCATGCGCAACCAATGCCCAGCTAAAGTTTTTTTGTTGTTTGTTTGTTTTTTGTTTTGTTTTGTTTTTACGAGACAAGGTTTCTCTGTATTGTTTTGGAGGCTGTCGGTCCTGCCTGGCCTCAAACTCACAGAGATCCGCCTGCCTCTTCCTCCCGAGTGCTAAAGTATCTTTTTATTATTACATTAAAGTATATATTTTTTGTTTGATTTTTGTTGCTATTGTTTTGGGGGTGGGGTTTCGAGACAGAATTTCCTATCCTGGCACTTGCTTTGTAGACTAGGCTGGCCCCATACTCACACTCACAGATACCCACCTGCCTCTACCTCTGCCTCCACCTCCCAAGTGCTGGGATTAAAGGCATCAGACACAACCACATGGCCTAAAGTATATTTTTAATAGATATTTTTTCAAAGTAAGAAAAGCTAGGAGCCTGGTGGTGGTGGCCCATGCCTTTAGTCCCAGCACTCTGGAAGCAAAGGCAGGCAGATCTCTCTGAGTTCCAGGACAGGCTCCAAAGCTACACAGAGAAATCCTGTCTCAGAAACCAAGTGTTAAGTGACTTACAGATGAGCAAAGTCTGGTAGTGCTTGCCTAAAATCTCACTTCAGAAACTGAGGCAAGAGGATTAGGGTTCTGGAGTTCAGAGCCCTTTTTGTTCTTGCAGAGGACCTATATTCAATTCCCAGCAACCGTATGGTGGCTCATCATCTGTGACTCTGATTTCAAGTAATCTGAATTTTCTGGTCTCCATGGGCATCGTGGCACAGGTTTGGTGTATATTCATGCATACAGGCCATATATCAATAAATTTATTTTTAGTAGTTAAGTCTGTTCTGAGGGGTGTGTGCCTTTACCAGCACTGGATATGCAAAAGCAGATAAATATCTTTTGAGGCCAGACTCATCTGTATAGGGAATTTCAGGCCATCCTGGGGTATGCAGTAACACCTTGTCTCAAAAAGAACTGTGCGCTGAGTGGTGGTGATACACGCCTTTAGTCCCAGCACTTAGGAGACAGAGGCAGGCAGACCTCTGTGAGTTCCAGGACAGCCTCCAAAGCCACAGAAAAACCCTACCTCGAAAACCCCCATCTCCTCCCAAAAAGAACTGGGCATAGTGATGCATGCCTTTAAATCCCAACACTTAAAAGAATCAGGTGACTTTTCTACATAATGAGCTCCAGGCCAGCCAAGGATACATAGTAAGACCCTGACTCAAAGATGAAATATATTGGTACAATTTTTTAGGATCTATTTACTTATGTATACAGTGTTCTGCTGGCAAACATTCCAGAAGAGGGCAGCAGATATCATTATAGCTGGCTTTGAGCCACCGTATTGTTACTGGGAATTGAATTTAGGATCTCTAAAAGAGCAGCCAGTGCTCTTAATTCCTGAGCTGTCTCTCCAGCCCTATTGGTACAATATGAAATGTGTTCTCAGTGTCTCTGGAATGTGCCCTGGAGAACATTTTCATTTTTCCCATATGATGAAACCTTTTAGAAAAAAGAAATCATCGAAATTCCTGTTTGTAATTAACTTGGATTTTTGTTTGTTTGTTCATTTGTTTTTAACAGGATATTTTAAAACAAGCTACTGAAGATCGATTAACAAGTGCAAAGGAGTTACCCTACTTTGAAGGTGATTTCTGGCCCAATGTTCTGGAAGAGAGCATTAAAGAACTTGAACAGGAAGAGGAAGAGAGAAAACGGGAAGAGAACACCAGCAACGAGAGTACTGATGTAAGGGCTCTTTCTCTGTGCTTTGTCTACTTGCTGTGTAATTTGCTTGTTTATTTTTTCAAGACAGGTCTTCTTGGGCCAGGTGGTACTGGCATACACCTTTAATCAAAGCACTTGAGAGGCAGATGCAGGCAGATCTCTTGAGTACAAAGTAGGGTCAGATTAAAGTCAAGCTGAACTTCATGATGCAAAATCCCCCCACCCCGCCCCAGATAGGGTTTCTCCATATAGTCCTAGAACTCACTCTGTATGCCAGACTCACCCCCAACGTCTGCCTCTACCTCCCAAGTGCTGGGATTAATGGAGCACATCACCATCGTCCCACTCTCGATTGCTTTAACCATTGGTTAGATTCATTCATAGGTGGTTGGTGAAAGAGGAAACCAAACCCTACTTGATGCTTCCCTCTTCCATGCCGAGTGGCTTTGATGGTTCACCAACCATGGTGCCACTCATTCTTTATTCCTGTCCAGAATCTGGGACACATCAGTCGGCAACTCTGTAAATTGAGGCTTTTCATTTATTGTGTTTTGTTTTGCTTCTTTACAGATTCTCTCTATGGGTATGGCTGTCCGGGAACTCACTCTGTAGACTAGGGTAGCCTCAAACTCTGAGATCTACCTATCTCTGCCTCCAAAGAGCTGGGATTAAAAGTGTGTGTTACCACTGTCCATTAAAATGGGGCTTTTCTAGATCAAGTTTACATTTCTTTCTTTCTTTTAATTATTTTTCGAGACAGGGTTTCTCTTTTTTTGGAGGCTGTCCTGGAACTCACTGTCTCCAACTCACTGAGATCCACCTGCCTCTGCCTCTGCCTCCCAAGTGCTGGGATTAAAGGCGTACGCCACGAACGCCCAGTCAAGTTTTCATTTCATTTCTTTTTCTTTTCTTTCTTTCTTTCTTTTTTTTTTTTTTATGGTTTTACGAGACAGG
Organism: Mesocricetus auratus; assembly: GCF_017639785.1. Taxonomy (NCBI): domain Eukaryota; kingdom Metazoa; phylum Chordata; class Mammalia; order Rodentia; family Cricetidae; genus Mesocricetus; species Mesocricetus auratus. Next base: position 83,258,256 of record NW_024429194.1, on the reverse strand, counting down.
GTTTCTCTGTATTATTTTGGAGGCTGTCCACCCAGCCCGGCCTCGAACTCACAGAGATCCGCCTGCCTCTGCCTCCCGAGTGCTGGGACTAAAGACGTGCGCCACCACCACCCGGCAAGTTTTCATTTCTTTAATGAAACTTGGGATCTTTACTAGAAGGCAATTAGGAAAGGTGACTTAGTACTCCAAATACTTGATGTTCTTTCAGAGGCCCCCAGTTCCATTCTGTTCCCTGAACCCACAGCATAACTGACTATCACTCCAGTTTAGCAATCAAACAGCTTTGGAAAGTGACTATCCATGGGTGACAAACATTCATACAGCTATACATACATAAGGAACCTACACATGACTGGTGACAAACATTCATACAGCTATACACATATATAAAAAGAAAAGGTTAGTTAAGCATTAGTTTGTATGTTTAAAAAAAGTGGATGTGTGCAGCTAGAGAAATAACAGCTAAGATTGTAATATTCTGTTTCAAAGAAAAGAGTCTCTTGCCTTCAATCTTTGTTTTTTTGTTTTGTTTTGTTTTTTGTTTTTACGAGACGGGGTTTCTCTGTATTGTTTTGGAGGCTGTCGGTCCAGCCTGGCCTCAAACTCAGAGATCTGCCTGCCTCTGCCTCCCAAGTGCTGAAATTAAAGACGTGCACCACCACCGCCCGGCTGCCTTCAATCTTATTTCCAAATCCATCCTAACTACTTAACATTTTTATTTCTCCTTTATGCTGCCCTACAGGTAACAAAAGGAGACAGCAAAAATGCTAAGAAGAAGAATAACAAGAAAACCAGCAAAAACAAGAGCAGCCTGAGTAGGGGCAATAAGAAGAAGCCTGGTATGCCCAATGTTTCTAATGATCTGTCTCAAAAACTGTATGCCACCATGGAAAAGCATAAAGAGGTAAGAGACAGCCTTCAGGGTAGAAGGGTATATTTGACAGGCCATGTTCTAAACTGCCCACTCCAGCTGACATTGTAATGAGAACTCCAGGTTGCAGAAAATGAGAAGGCTGACTAAGATGAAAGCAGTATGTGTACAGACTTTGACGGTTGTGAAACAGAAAATGTTTTAACTATGTGGCTGATATCCATCCCCTCAGCCGTGCCACTGACAAGAAAGGTCCTGCATTCTAGTAGACACTCTTAATAGACTGGCACAATTTTGAGAGTAAATTCCTGCTTGAAAAAGCTAATGGTAATTGATTTAATTTAAATTGTCTAATCTAGGAGATAGATTCTCAGGCTCTGGGTATGTGTTACAAATTCATGACTTGGCGTTGCAATGAGATAGCAGAAGGAAAATGTCAGCTAGGTCTTTATGCCAATTTATACAGACTTTTTTTGGTTTTGGAGAAAGGGAAACCCTGTGAAACAGTCCTGACTGTCCTAGAAAACTCACTTTGTAGACCGGGCTGGCCTTGAACTCTCTGAGATTCATTTGCCTCCCGAGTGCTGGGAATTAAAGGTGTGTGCCAACAACGCCTGGCTGGTTTGGTTTGTTTTAGACACATTCTAACTCTGTAGACCAGACTTATCTCAAATTCCCAGAAAAAATATCTGATTCTGACTTCAGAGTACTGGGATTAAAGGTCTGTGTCAACCAAACCTAGCCCTAGACTGTTCTTATTTGAAGATATTACTGAAATAAAGTAACAGGATATATTGGTTTTAAGTGTTCTTTCCCTTTGTTTTTTTATTGTATTTTGAGATAGGGTTTCTCTGTGTAATAGCCCAGGATATCCTGGAACTTAATTTGTAGACCACGCTGACCTCAAACTCAAAAAAGATTTACCTGCTGCCCCTGCCCCCTCAGTGCTTGGATGAAATGTGTGAGCCACCACTGCCCACCTTGAGTTTTAGGTTCTTTATACTCAAGTCTCAAAATGAACAAAGATAGGAGACAGGGGGAGTATGTCAGCTAACCCTGAGCCCGGTGTCCCATGGCCCCCGTAGTCTGTGTCGTCGTCGTCGTCCCCCCCCCGGTTTCTGCTGCAGTGGCATTGTAATTCCAGAGTCACATTAAGTTTGTCTCTTGGCAGGTCTTCTTTGTAATCCGCCTCATCGCTTGTCCTGCTCCCAATTCCCTGCCTCCCATTGTTGACCCCGACCCTCTCATCCCCTGTGACCTGATGGATGGTAGAGATGCATTCCTCACCCTTGCAAGGGATAAGCACCTGGAATTCTCTTCACTCCGAAGAGCCCAGTGGTCTACCATGTGCATGCTGGTGGAGCTGCACACACAGAGTCAAGATCGATTTGTCTACACCTGCAACGAGTGCAAGCACCATGTGGAGACACGCTGGCATTGCACTGTGTGTGAGGTAGGTACCACGTTGTAGGAAGGTCAAGACAGGCCATACTGGACCCACTTGAGTTGTGGTGTAGATGTGTGTTAAAACACCTGCCCTCTTGGAGAATGACAGCTGAAGAGAATGGTTTTGTCTTTTTGGTTTTTCAAGACAGGGTTTCTCTGTATTGTTTTGGAGGCTGTCCTGGAACTCACAGAGATCCGCCTGCCTCTGCCTCCCCAGTGCTGGGATTAAAGGTGTGCACCACCAACGCTCAGCTAAAGGAGCTTTTCTAGCCCAAACAAAATGTATAAGATGCTTTTTGAATTTTTTCAGACTTGCAAAGTTGACTTTCAACTTCTGTTTTCCCCCTCCAGGATTATGACCTGTGTATTACCTGTTATAACACTAAAAATCATGACCACAAAATGGAGAAACTAGGCCTTGGCTTGGATGATGAGAGCAACAACCAGCAAGCAGCAGCCACACAGAGCCCGGGAGACTCTCGACGCCTGAGCATCCAGCGATGCATACAGTCTCTGGTACATGCCTGCCAGTGCCGCAATGCCAACTGTTCCCTGCCTTCCTGCCAGAAGATGAAGAGGGTTGTACAGCACACCAAAGGCTGCAAACGGAAAACCAATGGTGGATGCCCCATCTGCAAACAGCTTATTGCCCTATGCTGCTACCATGCCAAGCACTGCCAGGAGAACAAATGTCCGGTGCCATTCTGCCTCAACATTAAGCAAAAACTCCGACAGCAACAGCTGCAGCACCGCCTCCAACAGGCTCAGATGCTCCGCAGGAGGATGGCCAGCATGCAACGGACTGGTGTAGCGGGGCAGCAGCAGGGCCTGCCGTCCCCAACTCCTGCTACTCCAACCACCCCGACTGGCCAACAGCCAGCAACCCCACAAACACCCCAGCCCCAACCCACCTCTCAACCTCAGCCTACTCCTCCCAACAACATGCCACCCTATTTGCCCAGGACTCAAACTACTGGCCCTGTTTCCCAGGGTAAGGCAGCGGGCCAAGTGACTCCACCAACCCCACCTCAGACTGCTCAGCCTTCCCTTCCAGGGCCTCCACCTGCAGCAGTAGAAATGGCAATGCAGATTCAGAGGGCAGCAGAGACACAGCGACAGATGGCTCATGTACAAATTTTCCAAAGGCCAATCCAGCACCAGATGCCCCAGATGGCACCCATGGCCCCTATGGGCATGAACCCACCTCCCATGGCCAGAGGTCCTGGTGGGCATTTGGAGCCAGGAATGGGTCCCACAGGAATGCAACAGCAGCCACCTTGGGCCCAAGGAGGAATGCCTCAGCCACAGCAGATGCAGTCAGGGATGCCAAGGCCCGCCATGATGTCAGTGGCCCAGCATGGTCAGCCCTTGAACATGGCTCCACAGCCAGGATTGGGCCAAGTGGGTGTGAGCCCTCTCAAACCAGGCACTGTGTCTCAACAAGCCTTACAAAACCTTTTGCGGACTCTCAGGTCTCCCAGTTCTCCCTTACAGCAGCAACAGGTGCTTAGTATCCTTCATGCCAACCCCCAACTGTTGGCTGCATTTATCAAGCAGCGGGCTGCCAAGTATGCCAACTCTAATCCACAACCTCTCCCTGGACAGCCTGGCATGCCCCAGGGACAGCCAGGACTACAGCCACCTACCATGCCTGGTCAGCAAGGTGTCCACTCCAACCCAGCCTTGCAGAGCATGAATCCTATGCAGGCAGGTGTCCAGAGAGCTGGCCTGCCCCAGCAGCAGCCCCAGCAGCAGCTCCAGCCACCCATGGGAGGAATGAGTCCCCAGGCTCAGCAAATGAACATGAATCACAATACCATGCCTTCACAGTTTCGAGACATCTTAAGACGGCAGATGATGCAACAGCAGGGAACAGGGGCAGGAATTGGCCCAGGCATGGCTAACCACAACCAGTTTCAGCAGCCCCAAGGAATTGGCTACCCACCCCAGCAGCAGCAGCAACAGCAGCAGCAGCGGATGCAGCATCACATGCAACAAATGCAGCAAGGGAATATGGGACAGATGGGCCAGCTCCCCCAGGCTTTGGGGGCAGAGGCAGGAGCTAGTCTACAGGCCTATCAGCAGCGACTTCTTCAGCAACAGATGGGGTCTCCTGCTCAGCCCAACCCTATGAGTCCACAGCAGCATATGCTCCCAAATCAGGCACAGTCCCCACACCTGCAAGGTCAGCAGATCCCTAATTCTCTCTCCAATCAAGTACGTTCTCCCCAGCCTGTCCCTTCTCCGCGACCACAGTCTCAACCCCCCCATTCCAGCCCATCTCCGAGGATGCAGCCTCAGCCTTCTCCACACCATGTTTCTCCACAGACCAGTTCCCCGCATCCTGGACTGGTAGCTGCCCAGGCTGCCAACCCCATGGAACAAGGGCATTTTGCCAGCCCAGACCAGAATTCAATGCTTTCACAGCTCGCTAGCAATCCAGGCATGGCAAACCTCCACGGTGCAAGCGCCACGGACCTGGGACTGAGCACCGATAATGCAGACTTGAATTCAAACCTTTCACAGAGTACACTAGACATACACTAGAGACACCTTGTAGTATTTTGGGAGCAAAAAAATTATTTTCTCTTAACAAGACTTTTTGTACTGAAAACAATTTTTTTGAATCTTTTCTTAGCCTAAAAGACATTTTTCCTTGGAACATGTAAAAACTGTGCAGTAGCCGTTTGTGATTTAAAGCAAACATGCCAGATGAACCTGAGGGATAATAGATTACAAAGAATATATTTTTGTTATGGCTGGTTACCCCAGCTGTTTTTCCCCCCTTGTGTGTGTGGTTCAAGTGTGCACTGGGAGGCGACTGAGGTCTGAAGCCAACCATATGCTCCTGCCTTGCACCTCCATAGGTTTTATTATTTTTTTTAAATTAATGAAAATATGTAATATTAATAGTTATTATTTACTGGTGCAGATGGTTGACATTTTTCCCTATTTTCCTCACTTTATGAAAGAATTTAAAAAAGAACATTTCTAAAACCAGAGGAGAAAAGGGGTTAATGTTACTTAAAATTACATTATATATATATATATATATATAAATATATATAAATATATTAAAATACCAATTTTTTTCTCTGGGTGCAAAGATGTTCATTCTTTTAAAAAATGTTTAAAAAAAAGCCTCCTCTTTCCACCCCTCAAGTCAACTTTTGTGCTCCAGAAGATTTTTCTATTCCATAAGTCTGAGCGTAAAACTTCAAGTATTAAGATAATTTGTACATGTAGAGAAAAAAAATGACTTTTTCAAAATATACAGGGGCAGCTGCCAAATTGATGTATTATAATATTGTGGTTCTGTTTCTTGAGAGAATTTTTTGTTATTTTTACATCTAACAAAGGAAAAAAATTTAAAAAGAGGGTAAGAAACTACTCCAGTGGGGTGATTTTAACATGCAAATGTCTGAGGTTTCTTCGCTTGCTTTCTTCCTTACTCTGCCCCCCATACACTTTCTGTAAAACTTGAAAATAGAAAGCAAAAACCCTCAACTGTTGTAAATCATGCAATTAAAGTTGATTACTTATAAATATGAACTTTGGATCACTGTATAGACTGTTAAATTTGATTTCTTATTACCTATTGTTAAATAAACTGTGTGAGACAGAAACCTCGGCTTGTTTCACTTTTTTTTTTTTTCTTTAATTCCATATCTCCAGCTCTTGGTTCACTTTAAGGCTCATCTTAGTCTTAGAGAACACCAGGTCAGGTCCGTAGATGAACCTGATAGACTGATTCCCTAACATGTACAAGTCAGTCAGTCCCCAACCAGCACTCCAGTCTGAATCCCAGTACTCACAGGGTACAGACAGATTAAAAGCTGAAAGTCATTTTCAACTTTGCCACAAATCGGTGGACCATCTGGGCTCCATGAGACGCTGAGAATAAAAGTTCAGTGGATCTCAGCACTATAGAAAAAGAAAGTGCTTCTTACCTAGCAAGACTGTAGAGGGCAAAGATGAAGGGCAAGGGTTGGCATGCCCACTAACTTAATAAATTTTGATGGGTTTTTCCAAAGTTCAGGAGATAGAGACCCTTTTCCCCACATACACCCTGCCTCCTAAAAAGCAGCCTTTTGTGGCACACGCCTTAAATCCCAGCACTTGAGAGGCAGAGGCAAGCCAGTCTCTTGAAGCCTGCTTGGTCTACATGACAGGTTCCCAGACAACTAGGGGTAACAAAGACATTGTCTCAAAGCCAAAACATTTTTTTCCCTTTGATTCAGGACTTTGTATCCTGTAAGGAAGACCTTTTTAAGAATTACTACATTTACACCTGGCGGTGGTGGCACATGCCTTTAATCCCAGCACTTGGGAGGCAGAGGCAGGCGGATCTCTGTGAGTTCGAGGCCAGGCTGGACCGACAGCCTCGAAAACAATACAGAGAAACCTTGTCTCGTAAAAAAAAACAAAAAAAATTACTACATTTACTTAGTTATTATGTGTTACTGTTATTTTGTGCCTATACATGTCATGACGAGAAGTTAAAAAACTTGGCCAGAGTCCATTCTCTTCACTGTGGGACTAAACTCAGGCAGCAAGGAATGACACTTTGTCTTTACTCTCGGGTCCATGGAGGACATGGGAGATTTTTTTGTTTTCAGACAGGTTCTTATGTAGTCCTGACTTCAAACTTGAAACAATCCTGCTCCTTCATCCTGAGTGCTGGGATTGCAGGCATTATGATACTACCCATAGCACAAATTATTTCATAAGATTTTACAGTTGAGCTGGGCAATGGTGGCACATGCCTTTAATCCCAGCATTTGGGAAGCAGAGGCAGGCAGACCTCTGTGCGTTAGAGGCCACCATGGTTCCAGGACAACCAGGGATGTTAAACAGAAACGTCTCAGGTGGGAGAGCATAGATTTTACAGTCTTGAAATAGAATAGCATTATCTTTTTTGTTTGTTTTTGCCTTTCAACACAAGTTTTCTCTGTAGGTTTGTCCTGGAACTATCTTTGAAGACCAGGCTGGCCTCGAAGAAAAGCATTATCTTAATATAGGACTATAAGACAGGCTTAAGAGAAAAAAAAAAATGACTCAATGGACCACACTACAGCTACAAGATTTTTTTGTTGTTTTGTTTCTTTGGTTTCGTTTGGGTGTTCTCTTTAAATTAGGTTTTGTTTTGGGTGGGAGGTTGCAAGGGCAGAGGGTGGATTTGAGGGGACTAGGAGATAAGTGGTATCAGAGTGCATGATATGAAATTCACAAAGAATAAAAGTTAAATAAAAAAAAAAAAGATGGGCTTCAACATGCTAGCATTCACCAAGGGACAACCTTGCCTCAGATCAACTCACTCAGCAGACACAGGACCTGTTTCTGGGCTGTCTTAGTATACAAACATGATTCGCCACCCTTGCACAAGCTGGCTGTGCCTTCATGTTGGCTTCCTCTGGGGTGAATGGGTGTGGGTGGGCTATATGCACTAGTTAGTTGAACAGGCCTGAGTTTGTAGAGTGCTATGACCCTGGGTTTGTCTGTCCCGCCCCCCCCCACCCCCACCGTTCTCCCTCTCTCCCAAATGTCTATAACACCCTATCAAAACAAAGCAGGCCATGGTGGTGATGGTGGTGCTTGCCTTTAGCACTGGGAAGAGAGATTGGCACATCTCGAGTTAAGAGGCCAGCCGGACCTTCATGGAGGGTTGTAGGTTAGCCAGGCATACATAGTGAGACACTGTCTCAAATGTTTTAAAAGAAACAAGTGAACTTGAGTTCAATGTCTGACCCCATAAGACAGCAGGAGAGAACTGCCTCCCAAAAGTCACCCCCTGACCGCCACTCCTACATATATACAAATAAATGTCAAAAAATTTACATTTATTTATTTTGTATCTCTAGATACCTGTGTGGAGGTCAAAGGGCAGCTCTCTTCCAACATGTGCATTCTAGGGTTCTAACTCAAGGCTTCAGGCTTGGCAGCACGCACCTTTACCTAATGGTATCTTGCTAGTTCAAAGTAATTTTCAAATTTAAAAGTTAAAAGTACCAGGAGGCTGAGGCAGGTAGATGAGTTCAAGGCCAGTCTGGTCTACAGAGGGAGTTCCAGGACAGCCAGGAGAAACCCTTTCTGGGAGGAGAGGGATACATAAAAATATAGCAGACCCATCCATTCTGGCTCTGGAACAAGGAAGGGATACATTTTGAGGGAATCTAAATTTCCTTCTATTTTTAATTCATATAGCTTTTTTATTTTTTATTTATTTATTTATTTATTTTTTGGTTTTCTCGAGACAGGGTTTCTCTGTGGCTTTGGAGGCTGTCCTGGAACTCGCTCTGTAGACCAGGCTGGCCTCAAACTCACAGAGATCCGCCTGCCTCTGCCTCCCAAGTGCTGGGATTAAAGGCGTGCGCCACCAACGCCCGGCTTTTATTTTTTATTTATTTTTCAATTTAAATTAGAAACAAGATTGCTTCACAAGTCAGTTCCAGGTCCCTCTCCGTTTCCCTCCCCTCCTCCTGTGCCCTCCCCCCCATATAGCACTTTTTAAAAGATTTATCTATTATGTGTACAGTGTTCTGCCTGAATGTATTCCTGCAGACCAGAAGAGGGCACCAGATTGCATTACCGATGACTGTAAACCACCATGTGGTTGCTGGGAATTGAACTCAACCTCTGAAAGAGCAGCCAGTGCTCTTAACCTCTGAGCCATCTCTCCAGCCCAGTATTGTACTTTCTTGTTTAGGGGAAATGGTATTTTATGAGAACTGGTTAGAATCGGATGCAACCAACTTTGTTGTCCTTCCTAGAACTCAATCCTTGTTCATGTCTTGTCAGCTTGGCTATCTTAGATTGAGCTGCAAGCCTTAGTTTTCCATGTGTTCTCAATCTCAATGTTGGTTGTTTGCTTGCTTGCTTGCTTGCGTTTTGTTTTTTGGTGCAGGTGTTTCCAGACACGGTTTCTCTGTATAGCTTTGGAGCCTGCCTCTGCCTCCTGAATGCTGGGATTAAAGGCATGCACCACCACCACCACCCAGAAATAATGATAAATCTTTTTTTTAAAAAAAAAAAAAAGGCTTTCTCAGCCGGGCGTTGGTGATGCACGCCTTTAATCCCAGCACTCGGGAGGCAGAGACAGGCGGATCTCTGTGAGTTCGAGACCAGCCTGGTCTACAGAGCGAGTTCCGGGACAGGCTCCAAAACAATACAGAGAAACCCTGTCTCGAAAAACCAAAAAAAAAAAAAAAAAAGGCTTTCTCTGTGAGAAACTCTGTCTCGAAAAACCAAGGGAAAAAATGTGTGTGGATATTCTGCCTGCATATATGTTTGTGCTACCATATGCAATGTGGTGCCCAGGAGAGGGCATCAGATACCCTAGAATGGAAGTCACAGCACACTGTGAGCCTCTATGTGGGTGCTCGTATGTGGCAAAGCTTTTCCTGGGGAGGAAACCACAACAAACCACAGTACAGATAACGCCACTATCCAACCTGGTGAGCCAATAGGTTTCATTGTGGTTGCTTACAGGAGCAGAGCTGACTCAAGGTCCATCCTAGCATGGGCAACAGCTCACAAAGCTTGGGACCCTAGAGCACACTGCACAGTCTGCAAGCAGCTCAACACATTGAAGAGTGTCATTTCCAGGTGTCTCAGTTGTTGCAAATCCCTTGCGGGCAGCTGGTCTGGTCTGAGAGTTGTTTTTGCCCCTGAAACTGACGATTGTGAGCTGCCATGGGGTGTTGAGAATTGAACACTAGCCTGGAAGAGCAACCAGGACTCTTAACTGCTGAGCCATTGCTCCAGCCCTAGGAGTGTTTGTTTTGTTTTAAATTTAGTCTTAGTTACATGTATGTGGTGTGTGTGTGTGTGTGTGTGTGTGTGTGTGTTTGCATCTGTATGTCTGTGTGTCTGTGTATGTGAGTATGGGTGCCTGCAGAGTCCAGATGTTGGATCCCCTGGAGCTGGAGTTACAGGTGGCTGTGATCAGTCCAACACGGGTGCTGGGAAACAAACTTGGTTCTTCTATAAGAACATCCGATGCTCTCAATATTGAGCTTTTTCTCCAGCCCGGCTACTAGGAATTTGAGGCAAGAAAATGACATCTCTCACCCGGCGGTGGTGGCACACGCCTTTAAACCCAGCACTCGGGAGGCAGAGGCAGGCGGATCTCTATGAGTTCGAGGCCAGGCTGGACTGACAGCCTCCAAAACAATACAGAGAAACCCTGTCTCGTAAAACAAAAACAAAACAAAACAAAGCCAAACAAACAAACGAAAAAAAAATGACATCTCTTCTGTAAGATTTAGAATGTAAGTCAAAGTTTGAACTACTTATTCCCTAGCATGTCTGAGGCTGTTTATTCTATCCCCAGCACCAGAAAGGAAAAACAAAAACAAAAACAAACCCTTATTTATGTGGATTATAGGTGAAGATTCAGTGTGAGGACAATGGCTTGGTCAGTAAAGCTCATTCCACACAAACATGAGGACCTAGGATGGATCCTCTGCCCCTTGTAAAAGCTGTGTCCCACAGCAGATTCCCACCTCCCAGTGCTGGGAAGGTACAGACAGACAACCCCTGGGACTTGCTGGTTACAGTCTCACCAGTGGGTGAGCTCCAGGTTCAGTGAAAGACACTTTCTCAAACAAAACAACTTTTAGGCCAGCCAGGAATGCATAGTGAGTTTCTGAACCAACACCCTGAAAAAAATAAAACCCTTCACTAAAATCCAATACTGTTTGCAAAAGAAACCCAAACTGGTCACACTGCAGAGACTGAGTGTCAATGGAGTACTCAGGCACAAATAAGACAATACACAACGCCCTCCCAACCCGCCCCAGGCCTCAGGGATCACAGAACAGAAGTTGGTAAATTTTTCTGGTTTTGTTTTTCTTTTTTGAGACAGGGTTTCTATGTGTAACCCTGGTTATCCTGGAACTCCCTGTAGATCAGGCTGGCCTCAAACTCAGAGATGTACCTGCGTCTGCCTCCCAAATGCTGAGATTAAAGGCATGTGCTACCACCACAGAGCAAATTGGTAAATTTTTCAGAGCCTAGTGCTAAACGATCCCTTTGGGACATGTCAGGCTCAGCACACTGATCAATCTACAGCAGCTGTGGCTGCCTGTACAAGACTGCACTAGATCAGCAGATCAGTTTGTGCTTCAGTGAGGTACTAGGGATAACAGGCAGGTTTTGGGGGGAGAGTCAGGTTTTGTTTTTTCTTTTTCTTTTTTGGTTTTTGAAACAAGGTTTCTCTGTGAAACAGTCCTGGCTGTCCTAGAACTCACTCTGTAGACTAAGCTGGTCTCGAACTCAGAGAGATCTACCTGTCTCTGCTTTCCCAGTGCTGGGATTATAAAGCATATGCCACCACTGCCCATCTTAAAGGATTCTTTTTTTTCTTTTTTTGGTTTTTCAAGACAGGGTTTCTCTGTATTGTTTTGGGGCCTGTCCTGGAACTTGCCCAGTAGACCAGGCTTGGTCTCGAACTCACAGAGATCCACCTGCCTCTGCCTCCGGAGTGCTCGGATTAAAGGCGTGCGCCACCACTGCCCGGCTTAAAGGATTCTTTTTTTTTTTTTTTTTTTTTGGTTTTTCGAGACAGGGTTTCTCTGTGGCTTCGGAGGCTGGCTTAAAGGATTCTTAAAAACCAGTAACAGGGCCAGGAATGGTGATGCTTGACTTTAATCCCAGCACTCACTTGGGAAGCAGAGACAAATGGATCTCTATGAGTTTAAGGCCAGCCTGGCCACATAGTGAATTCCAGGCCAGCCAAGGCTACATAGTAAGTCTGTTACACACACACACACACACACACACACACACACACACACACACACACACACACACACACGTCAGCACAATAGCAACAACAAACACAATGATCTGGAGAGATGACTCCGCTGTCTGTGACTCCACTTCCATGATACCCCACACCCTCATTGGCTTCCTTGACATTTGGCACTCACATGGTGCACAGACATGCGTGAAGGCAAAACTCTAATACACGTAAAATAAATAGATAAAAAAAAACCCGGGGGTGGTGGCAATGCCTGTAATCCCAGCACTTGAGAGGCAGAGGCAGGCGGATCTCAGTGAGTTCAAGACCTGTCTGGACTACAAAGCAAGTTCCAGGACAGCCAGGACTGTTACACAGAGAAACACTGTCTCGAAAAACAACAAACAAGCCGGGTGTTGGTGGTGCACGCCTTTAATCCCAGCACTCGGGAGGCAGAGGCAGGTGGATCTCTGTGAGTTCAAGGCCAGCCTGGTCTATACAGCTAGTTCCAGGACAGCCTCCAAAGCCACAGAGAACCCCTGTCTCGAAAAACCAAAAAATAAATAAATAAATAAAAGAGGCAACAAAGAGGGGTGAGGAGATGGGAGTGGGGATCTGGGAGAAGTAAGAAGGTGACTAGATTTCTCTGGATTTCAGATGTTTGTGAGGCTACACAAAAACCCAGAAAGTTGTGAGGACTCCATGTGTGTACTGGAGTTGGATAGAAGTTGACCAGGTATCTTCAGTCTCTTGCCACTCACTGTAACTATGCTGGCTGGCCAGAAAGTCATGTGGATGAACCCTCCTGTTTCTGCTTATCCAGTGTTGGGATTAAATTACAGGCACTAGGAGGCAGAGGCAGGTGGATCTCTGTGAGTTTGAGAACAGTCTGGTCCACAGAGCGAGTTCCAGGACAGGTTCCAAAGCTACAGAGAAGCCCTGACTCAGAAAAAAAAATCCAGTTTCTGCCTGAGTTGAAAGAGAGACTAGGCATTTCTTCTAGGCATCCTAGTAGAAGAGCACCTTTACTTCCTAGCTGGGGAAGTTGCGAAGATTTGTCTGGCGCCTGGGCGAGTCCATCCTAGGTGCTGGGTTTAGAGAGGATGATGAGAGAGGCACCCCGGAGAAAACTACAACTCCCATAACCGCCCGGATTACCCAGCCCCTCCGTAATGGAGGCAGGGTTCGGGCTAGCGCGGAACCGGCTTTTCCTATTTCCTACGGTGTGATTGGTCTGCCGCTAGCCAATGAGCACACTCTCGGTAAGCGGCGAGGGCAATATGGCTTCCTGCACCTGGTGACGGTTGAGGAAATTGAATTTGGTACCATGGAGGAACCGCGGGGCACTGAGGTAAGAGAGAAAGGGCTCAGCCCTGCCGGGAAAGGGAGCCCCGAACGCTCCACTCGGCGGACGCCCCGTTTTAGGGACGCCTTTGGGGTGGAGAGTTGCAGGATTGGTAAACTGAGGTAGAGAGCTTAGCTAGGAGACCAGCCGGGTTCCTTTTTGATCCCGTTACGCCGTGGGCTCGGGTCTCGGGGCATCGGAACTGGACTCCAGACTCTGACGCCACTCCTTTGTCTTCTTCGTTTCGTGGTCCTGTGCTTTAGGGATTGTGCGGCCTGTCGCTTCCACGCGGGAGGTGAAGGGAGATAGAAATTGGTTATTACCCCTTGCTGGAGCTTTTACGTGCCAGTCTCCCAGGATGCGCACAGCCGTTTTCTGTGGAGAGGGCTTAAAGCAGCCTGTTAGATTCCCCCAGGAAGTCAACACAGCTGGGAAGAGCAAGAGGTTGGCACTAAGGATGTCAGTTCCCAGAACCTTGCTCTGCTTTTCCATGGCACGGAAGCCCGCTCTCCACCACACCTTGCATTTGAAGTGTCTTTCCTTTTTCAAGATGTAATGATAGCCAACATTTATTGAACGAGTACTGTCCTGTTTTACTTTTCTTCCACAAATATTATTAAATAGTGGTATTGTCCTCATTTCGGAAGCGGAGACTGTGGGAGTTGACTTGCTGTGGATTATATATGTCTAGGAAGCCCTGGAGATGACGGTATTTGAACCTTGGGTTTTTATGTAGTATCACATCTATACCTCACATTTTGTGAGCCAACACTTTTCTGTCATTGATGAGAACACTGAGGTCCCCAAAAGCTAAATGACCCAAGGATCAGTAGCTGATTAGGGTCAGAGTTTACCTGTAAGCTGTGGTTCCTGCTTCCATACCATTACTGTCTGTGTGGCATCTTACTCAGGTCTGCCTGGGACAGTCTCAGGCCCAGTTTCTGCCCCCTCCCCCTTTAGGAAGAAAATACTGCAAGGACCAATGGGACAGGCAGTCACAGGAGTGCTGCTGCTGCCAGCCTTTAATCCCAGCACTCGGGAGGCAGAGGCAAGTGGATCTCTGAGTTCAAGGCCAGTCAGGTCTATGGAGAGACCCTGTCTCAAGAAAAAATTGTTTTTGAATCGAAATCATTCAGGTGTGCATATATTGAACAGGGAAGATTGGATTAATGGATTTCAAATGCCTTCTGCCCAGGAGATTTTTTTTAGGAGCTTGTGATATTTCTACATTATTGAATAGACCTCTGATGCCTGGCATAATGTTTTGACATTATAGTGGTGCGAAAGCAATGTTTGTTGAGTAGAAATTGTACTTTGAAGTTCGAAGTTTGCTGTACCGGTGTGAGAGGTTGGCGGTGGGCAGAGGCACACAAACCACAGTTTGCAATTAGCCATGCAGTCGCTAGAGGAAACACCTATAACCCCTGCGCTTGGAAACTGAGGTTCGCCAGTCTGGTCTACAGAGTGAGCTCCAACACAGCCCGGGGTACACAGACAAAGCCTGCCTTTATTAAAAAAAAAAAAGGAAGGTGGAAGAGGAGGAGGAGAATTCTAACCCTGGCTGACCTGGAATTTGCTGTGCTGGTAGCCTTAAACTCAAAGTGATGCATCTGCCCCTGAATGCTGGGATTAGGTGTGCCCAATGATACCTGGCCTCTTAGATTTCTTAAATGAATTTTCAGCATATAACATGTATATAATTTTTTTGAGATAGGATTTTGTTTAGCCCTGGCTGTCCTAGAACTAGCTCTGTAGAATAGGCTGGCCTTGAACTCACAGATACCTGCCTGCCTCTGCTTCTCACGTGCTGGGATCAATGGTGTGTGTGTCACCACCACCCAGCATTTTATTTTTATTTGTATTATTTTTGTTTTTATTTTAAAAAGATTTTTTTTGTGTGTAGCCATTTTGTCTGCATGCATGTCTGCACCACATGCCTGCCTGATGCACACAGAGACCAAAATTGAGCATCAGATCCTCTGGTACTACATCTACAGAAGGTTATGATTGGCCTTGTGGGTGCTGGGAACCAAACTTGGGTACTCTGGAAGAGCAACCAGTGGTCCTAACCACTGAGCCATCTCCCCAGCTCCTCGATTGCAATATTTTAGCTTATGGTAGGTTTATGCAGGTGTAACTCCATCCGTGTTCTATTTTGTCCACATGAAATATCGTTCAGTAGGATATCGTCCAGTAGGGAGCTTAAGAAGTGGCTCAGTGGTTAATTGTTTTTACTGCTCCTTTTTTTTTTTTTTTTTTGGTTTTTCGAGACAGTGTTTTTCTGTATTGCTTTGGAAGTTGTCCTGGAACTCACTCTGTAGACCAGGCTGGCCTCAAACTCACAGAGATCCGCCTGCCTCTGCCTCCTGAGTGCTGGGACTAAAGGCATGCGCCACCAACGCCCAGCTTTTACTGCTCTTTCAGAGGACCAGAGTTCAAATCCCCAACCACATTGGGTGGATTAGCAGATTTGCAAATTTTCTTCCCAAGCCAAGCAACGTCATTTTTCCACTAGGAGGCGCCGTCTTCAGAGCCAGTGGAAGAGGAGGAGGAGGATGACTTGGAACTCTTTGGGGGCTACGACAGCTTCCGGAGTTACAACAGCAGCGCAGGCAGCGAGAGCAGCTCCTATCTGGAGGAGTCGAGTGAAGCGGAAACTGAAGACCGGGAAGCAGGGGAGCTTCCCGCCTCACCCCTGCCTTTGCTCAGCCCTGGGAACACGCGCTCCCTGGATGGCA
Source organism: Mesocricetus auratus (assembly GCF_017639785.1). NCBI lineage: Eukaryota > Metazoa > Chordata > Mammalia > Rodentia > Cricetidae > Mesocricetus > Mesocricetus auratus. The sequence goes on along the minus strand of NW_024429194.1, from coordinate 83,242,114 downwards.
GTGGCTCCGAGCCAGGTGCTGGCACAGTCCTTAGATGGAGAGTAGTCAGGAGGCCGTGGAGGAGTCGGGATGGATGGATGGACACAGGCAGTGTGGGCCCAGCCATTCAGATGTCTAAGGGACTGTCCTCTCAAGGGTCATTTCCTCTCCTGTCTGTTCAGCACTTTTAGATGCCATTACATTCGAGTGAGTAAGTGTGCTGTGAAGACAATGAGGCCCTCAGCGATGTGAGTGCAGACAGCTTCTGGGCTGCAAGCGGGCACTGTGGGGGAATGTGCAGGATAGTGAAGTCAGAGGGCAGGTCTGGAAGTGGGCAGAAGATAGTGGCCTCGGGTCTTCTGGAAGCCAGCTGACTTGAAGAGGTGGCTCTTGGATGGCTGACAGACCCTGTGTCGGGGCTTCCAGAGTGTGAGCCGTGTGTCCTTGAAAAGAGGCAGGCTCCCTTCCTTCACGCTTGCACTCTTGGGCAGTGGGGCCAGGTTTCCCTCCAGTCAACTTGGCTTCTCCTCCCCCCATTTTCCCCGTCTTTCTCCCTCCTATCTTCTAGCCCTCCTCAAAATCTGAGAACTTGAATACTAGCAGGAATCACGGGAGAACAGCTGGCCCAGGGCTGGTTCGCGACCCTGGCTGCAGCTTGTCATCTGGGAAGCGGGGAAGCACTTTAGACACAGTGTGTCACTGGAGCCCAGGCCACAGCACTGTCGAGAGACAGCTCTTCCAGTGACCTAGTGTGGTCAGGCAAACACATCGTGTCTACTTGCTCCTTGTGAGAAGGAAGAACTGCAAATGTTAAGTGACTTCAGCACGTTTTCTCTTGTCACTTTCCTCTCTCGGAAGCTTGTCCACCGGTTCTGTAGGTGTTCGTGTAGATTTCCAACCCCTTATCACTGGCTCTTGATACAGAGCCAAGGGAAACCACCTATCATCTTAGGAGGATAGATGGGGCTGTACACACTTGTAATCCCAGCTGCTAGAGATGCTGATGGAAGAGGGTCTATTGAACCTGCAGATCTGAGGGCAGCATGTAGCGAGACTGCTTTTGAAGAGAACTCCACGCACTGTCCACCACCTCCTCCTTTCACTCTGCCTTAAAGCCTAACACTCACATTGTTGCAGTGACCTGGAATCTGAGGAGCCCATGATTTTGTTTGACTTAAAGTGTTTATGTCAGGGAGTCACATGCTAAGGTCTCTTTCCAGCGGTCTGTGAGATGTGTGGTATCGTGGGCACAAGGGATGCTTTCTTCTCAAAGACCAAGAGGTTTTGCAGCGTCTCGTGTTCCAGGAGCTACTCCTCCAACTCCAAGAAAGCCAGTATCTTGGCTAGACTACAGGTGAGAGCAACCACTCACACACTTCCTGGGGTCCCAGATGCTGAGCCAGAGCCATGAAATGATTGGAGGCAGACAGCTTAGTCAGTTTGGGGAACTCATCCCTAGTGACCATCTGCGGTACACAAGAGCTTGCCTCAAAAAGTTCCACCCTTCCTTCCTCCCTCCCTCCCTTCCTCCCTTTCTTCCTCCCTCCCTCCCTTCCTTCCTTTCTTCCTCCCTCCCTCTCTTCCTTCCTTCCTTTCTTCCTCCCTTCTTCCCTTCCTCCCTCCCTCCCTCCTTCCTTCTTTTCCTCCCTCTCTCTCTTCCTCCCTCTTTTCTTCCTTTCACTGCCCCCCCCCACATCACCAAGAGGCAATCAGGTGCCCTGGGACCTGGAGGCAGTGGGGGCAGTTGTGAGCCGCTGTGTAGATGCTGGGAACTAACCCTGGATCCTCTGGAAGAGCAGCCCGTAGTCTTGACCAATGAGCCATCTTACTAGACCCCATTCAATTTGTTTATTTATTTATTTATTTATTTATTGAAACAGGATTCCTCTGTATGTAGTCCTGGCTGTCCTGGAACTAACTCTGTAGACCAGGATGGCCTCAAACTCACAGATATCCCCCTGCCTCTGCCTCCCTAATGCTCAGCAATTCCTATTTTAAAAGGCTTAAAAATTTATGGTGACTTTAAGGTAACGGTTCTCAACCCTTCTAATGCTGCAACCCTTTAATACAGTTCTTCCTGGGTTTTTTGTTTTATTTTTTGAGACAGGGTTTCTCTGTGTAGTGCTGTCATAGAACTAGCTCTGTAGATCAGGTTGACCTCAAACTCACAGAGATCTGCCTGCCTCTGCCTCAGATTGCTGGGATTAAAGTCATGCAACACCAAGGCCCGCCCGGTTCCTCATGTTGTGGTGACCCCAACTATAAAATTATTATGTTGCTACTTCATAACTGTAATTTTGCTACTGTTATGAATCATAGTGTAAATATTCAGGACATCTGATATGTGACCCCTGTGAAAAAGTTGTTTGAAGCACCCCCCCAAGAGGTTGAGAACCACTGCTTTAGGGCAGACCTCAGTGCAGGTGCACCCTGCTTGGCTGGTGTATCGGGTGGACTTCTGGCCTTTGTCCTTGTTGCTTAATTATCTTGTATGAGTGAACGTTCCCTGAGCCCTGATGAAAGCTCTCAAGAATGTTCTGGAGCAGACTCTCCAGGACATTAGCATATGTACAAAATGTTTGTGGGTTTGGAGAGTTTCTGGCTGCTCTGCAACCACTCAGTGTAGCTCTCCGGGGAGCTGGGAACGTGGAGAGAGAGGACTGCAGGGAAAATGCTAGGGAGAGGCTTCTTGAGAAGTCAAAGGCCTGAATGATGGGAGTTTCTCCCTCATGTGCAGCTCTACTGACCCCAACCTTCTGGAACCATCTCCTGAGTGTTCTCTCTCATCATCAGTGTTTTTATTTTGGTTTTTGTTTTTTTTGAGTCAAAGTTTCTGTGGCTGTCCTGGGACTCTGTCTGTAGACCAGGCTGGCCTTGAACTCACAGAGATATGCCTGCCTCTGCTGGGACTAAATGCATGCACCACCACCTCCTGATTCATCATCAGTTTTAACAATAGAAACTCAAGTTCAAACAAAGTTAAGTAGCTGGACCAAGACCAGGAGCGTGGCCTCAGCAGTCCTAACCAAGCTCTACTTTCTCACTTGCTATGGTGGTGCATGCCTGGAATCTCAGCAGTCAGGAGGCAGAGGCACGAGAGCTGCAAATTCCAGGTCACGATATCTCAAAGAAACAAAGCAAAACAGAAACTGATTCTGATGCACAGTTGCCAGCCTGTATGCTTTTCTTCTTGCCCTCCAGGGAAAACCGCCCACCAAGAAAGCCAAAGTGCTGCACAAGGCAGCCTGGTCTGCCAAAATTGGAGCCTTCCTCCATGCCCAGGGGACAGGACAGCTAGCAGATGGGACACCCACAGGACAAGATGGTGAGACAGAGTACTGGGGTGGGGAACCATGGCGGAGGATCCTTGCCTGGGAAGAAGGACTGGAAAGGTGGCCTGCTGGAAAGTTGAGGATCTAGGCCTACCATAAACTGTCACCATCTGACTTTTGCGGGAATGATCGTAGGCATTTCTTTCAGTGGCCCTCAATTCCCTGGTTCTGAGAGTACCCAAAAGTTAGCTACTTAATTTCTCTTAGCATCTGTCCACATGGCTCTGACCCCCTGGTGCAGGGGAGGCCCAGGGTATGTGGAGCAGGTGGAAGGGGCCGCTCAGTCTTCCAAGCATAGCAATTGATGAGCAAATTACACAGAGCCTCCAAGAGGCTGAGACTGCACAGGTGGGCAGTCTGCTGAGCTTCTTGCCCTTGCCAATTAGGTGCCAATGAGTGGGTGCAGGAGGAGGAGCTTAATCCTATGAGATCTGACTTAAACCCCTCTCTCTGTGGGACAGGAAGGGAAAAAAGTTTCTCTTTGGATGCCCCTCTACTCTGCAGTCCTGATTGTTGTAATTTAAGAAAAACGCTGCATGAGAGAGAAAGACGTCATGCAACAGGGTTTAAGCAGAGGTTTTTTTTTGGAAAGGGATGACAAAAAGGGAAGGGGGGAGACTAGCCTCCGGAGACAGTAGCAGCAGGAGAGAGGACAAATGAAAGAGGGGGAGAGACGGGAACAGACAGAGGGAGAGAAAGAAAGAGAGATGGGAGGTGGGCAGGGCCCTTTTAAGAGGGAACGTAGTGAAATGTGCACAGGTGGTGCTCTTAGTGGCTGCAGCTGAGGATGTATCCTGTCAGAACCCCAAGGACAGGCCAGTGCAGATGCCTAAGTACTAACACTGATGGCCGTTGGTGGTAATAAAGGGACTTGTTCCTAGAGCCCAGTGCAGATGCCTGGATACTAACGCTGATGGCCATTGGTGGTAATAAAGGGACTTGTTCCTAGAGCCCAGTGCAGATGCCTGGATACTAACGCTGATGGCCATTGGTGGTAATAAAGGGACTTGTTCCTAGAGCCCAGTGGGGCCTCCAGGTCCATGTTCTAATGTGGCTGCTGTAGACACCCCGCTTCAACTTTTCCCATGTGCTCTGCAGCTCTGGTCTTAGGGTTCGACTGGGGCAAGTTCCTGAAGGACCACAGTTACAAGGCTGCTCCTGTCAGCTGCTTCAAACACGTGAGTACCCTGGCAACGAGGGAGGGACAACCAGGGACAGCCAGGGGACATCTCAGGCTGCCTGCCTCATTGCTTACTATCCACACACTTCAGTTGAGCTGCGCCAGGCTGGACAGCATCCTTGAGAAGAGTGCCCATTCCCCAGAAACTCTCCTTTGTATTGCAGGGCTGGAGAGATGACTCAGCAGTTAAGAGCACTGACTGCTCTTCCAGGAGTCCTGAGTTCAATTCCTATGACCAAATGGCAGCTCACAACGATATATAACTATATTCCTATGGGATCCTGTGCCCTCTTCTGGAGTGCAGACAAAGCACCAATATGCTCATACAGTATAAAGCAGGTGTAGGCGCACACCTTTAATCCCAGCAGTGGCAGGCAGACCTCTGTGAGTTTGAGACCAGCCTGGTCTACAGAGCAAGTTCCAGGACAGTCAAAACTGCATAGAGAAACCCTGTCTTAAAAAAATCAAAAACCAGGACTGGAGGGATGGCTTAATAGTTAAGAGCCTTGGCTGCTCTTCAGAGGTTCTGAGTTCAATTCCCAGCAACTACATGGTGGCTCACAACCATCTGTAATGAAATCTGGTGCCCTCTTCAAGCCTGCAGGCATATTTGCAGGCAGAACACTGTATAGGTAAATAAATAAATAAGTCTTTAAAAAAAAATCCGGGCATTGGTGGCCCATGCCTTTAATCCCAGCACTTGGGAGGCAGAGGCAGGCAGATCTCTGAGACCAGCCTGATCTACAAGATCTAGTTCCAGGACAGCCTCTAAAGTCACAAAGAAATCCTGTCTCACCTCCCCCCCAAATAAAAAAACAAACAAAAAAGAGGGCATCAGATCCTCCAGAAGTAGAATTCTTTGCATGGTTGTGAGCTGCCTTGTAGGTGCTGGGAATCAAACCCTGGTCCTCTGCAAGAGCAACCAGTGCTCTTAATCACTAAGCCATTTCTCCATCCCTAATATGTTTTGTTTTGGCAGGATTTCATATATCCCAGGCTGACCTCTAACTTCCTGAGGATAGCCTTGAACTTGTGGTCCTCCTGCCTCCACCTCCCACCTGCTGGAATCACAAGCATGTGCCACCATGCCCAGCCTTCTACCACTAGGGATTGCATGCACTTTATATCATCAAGCTGCACCCTTAGCCCTTGTCTAAGGACCTTTCTAATACTAAACACTCCATTGGGGGACTTCTTTCTGGTTCTTCCTGAAGAATAAAGCTTTGATGTCCTGTTTGGATGATTTGGATAAGCTTGAGGCCAAGAATATGATAGTCCTCAGCAGCTGTTCCTTGTGCTAGCCTGGAATGATACAGCTGGTCTTTTGTCTTTTCATTATTTGTTTGTTTGTTTGTTTGGCTTTTCCAGACGGGGTTTCTCTGTGTAGCTCTGGCTGTCCTGGAACTCACTCTGTAGATCAGGCTGGTGCCTGTGCCTCCCCAGTCCTGGGATTACAGGCATGCGCCAGTACTGCCAGTCTTGTCTTTCATTTTGTGTCTTTTGTTTTAATTCAGGACAGGGTCTCACATTATAGCTCAGACTGGGCCTGAGAGCAGTCTTCCTGTCTTAGTCTCGAAAGTGCTGGCCCAGGATTTTGGTTTTTCGAGACAGAGTTCTCTTTGTAGCCTTGGAGTCTGTCCTGGACTGGATCTATAAACCAGGCTAGCCTTGAGCTCACAGAGATCCACCTGCCTCTGTCTCCTGAGTGCTGGGATTAAAGGCGTGCGCCACCACTGCCTGGCTCAAGCCCAGTTTCTCTAACTTTTCAGTCCTGCCTGCTAATGCCAGAGAGGCCTCCTGAGGCTTTCTTTTGGGCAGAGTGAGCCAGCTGCCTGGCCTTTCTGGATTGTCTCCTTGTCTTGAACTATGACAAGTTGGTCCTAGGTCCTACTATGTCCTTCTCTGAGTTGCTAGTGAGTGTGTCTTTCCTTCGGGGGAAGAAAGCATTCTGTTTTGCCCCACATTTTTTTTTTTTGAGACAGGGTTTCTCTGTATTGTTTTGGAGACTGTCCTGGAACTCGCTCTGTAGACCAGGCTGGCCTCGAATTCACAGAGATCTGCCTGCCTCTGCCTCCTGAGTGCTGGGATTAAAGGTGTGTGCCACCAACGGCCGGCTTGCCCCCACATTTTTATTGTAAGGAAATTAGGTCATATTTAACATAAGATAAAGAATTTGCCTGTGGAGCCAGGTAGTGGTGATGCACACACGCCTTTAATCCCAGCACTTGGGGGCAGAAGCAGGTGGATCTTTGTGAGTTTGAAGCTAGCCTGGTCTAAAATTCCAGGACAGCCAGGACTATTACACATAGAAACCCTGTCTCGGGAAAAAAAACCAAAAACAAACTTGCCTGTGTACCTGGGCCACTGCATGCTGCCCAGGCCTCTGTGAGCCTGTCTGCCTTGGGAAATGGATTGTTGCCTGTGTAGCTTACACTGAGGCTGGTAGTGGAAGAAGATCCAAAGGGGATCAACTTCCCACTGGCAGCAAATCTAGGATTAGGCATTGGGAAGGCAGCCGGAAGCTGCCCAGTAGGGAAGGGCTGGGACGAGTGTGCATTCTACCAGCTGTGTGTGAAAGCTCAGGTTGGTGGTGTTAAAGGGGGTAGTCTCTGTGCCGGACACTGCTGTGCAGCTGGCAGCGGGACAGGTCAGGATGCGGAGGGTGTTTATACTGATAGAGCTAGGAGCTAGCCCTGTAATGATGAGAATTCAAGTCTGTGCCTCTGACCCTCCACTCATGGCCCTGCCTGATGGCTCCCTGCCATCCCGTGTTCCTGGGTAGTGGACATGGCTTGTTTACCTCCTTATTCCTAGTCTTCTGCACAGTGCATGATGTGTGATGGTAAGGTCAGAGGACACGATGGCTCAGGCCTGAGGCAGTTCCTCTCTGTGCTCTCGTTACCACACAGGTACCCCTCTATGACCAGTGGGAAGATGTCGTGAAGGGGATGAAGGTAGAAGTCCTCAACAGTGACGCCGTGCTCCCCAGCCGGGTGTACTGGATTGCCTCTGTCATCCAGGCCGCTGGTTGGTGCTCCACTCTAGTCAGGGCACAGTCTAGGATTTGTCGGTTGTGGGTGGTGTCATGGGGTGAAATGGGCGTTATAACCCAAGGCCTCATTCACGAGCTTTCTCTCCCTTGGAGGTCCTCCCCCCTTAGATGAGAGCACGGATCTGGGCAAACTTGGAAACTAGGGCATTGCTTCATTTTGATTTTAAGGTTATTCTGGGGATGGTGAGGGCATAGAGGGAGTCACCAGACCAGAACGCTTTCTAAGTGTGTGGACTGGATTTTGTTTTGTTTGGGTATCAGGGACCCACTCGTCTGGAAGGAGTTTCCAACATATGAAGTCTGACTGGTGCTAGCTGAGGAAGAGAGCCTGAGAACAAAGATGCCTTTCCCATCCCCTCCCCCTCACAGGTCCTGTGTCTTTCCTTCCAGGGTACAGAGTGCTGCTCCGATACGAAGGCTTTGAAAATGATGCCAGTCATGACTTCTGGTGCAACCTGGGGACAGTGGATGTCCACCCCATCGGGTGGTGTGCCATCAACAGCAAGATCCTGGTGCCTCCACGGAGTGAGTTAATGAGAAAACTCGCCATGCCGGGTCCCTTTGTTCCTTCCCCTACAATGCCTAGAAGTTCCTGGGTAGTTTGGATTTATAGAGCCTGTTTGTTGTTGTTTTCATGGATCCATATACATATTTATTTATATAACGTGTATGCCAGAGTGAATGTCTGTTCACCATGTGTGTACAGGAGCCCGAGAAGGTCAGAAGAAGTATTGGACCTTTGGAACTGGGTAGAGATGATTGTGAATCACTGGGGAGGGGGCAGGGAACTGAACCCATGTCCTCTGGAAGAACAGGCAGTGTTCTTAACCCTGGAGGCTGGTTTTATCAGATGAAGCTATTGTTGGCCTGAAGTGGCGGAACTGGATAGTCTGTCCCTCCAGCTGATGTCTGGGCTGGTGAAGGTGCTGTCAGCCTGTTCCCAGCTTGTGCTCCTGTCTCTGCAGCCATCCACATCAAGTGCACTGACTGGAAGAGCTACCTCATGAAGCGCTTGGTGGGCTCCAGGACTCTCCCTGCAGATTTTCACATCAAGGTCTGGCTGTGTTCCCAGCTTCTCTCCCTCCTCCCTCCATCTGTCCCTCTTCCCTCCTCTCCTCCTCCCTCTCCCCCTTCTCACTCCCTAGCCTCCTCTTTCCTCCCTCTCCCCCTTCCCTCCCTCCCTCTGCTCCCTCCTCCCTTCTCCTCCCCCTCCTCCCTTCTCCTGCCCCTCTCTCCCTCTCCTCCTTCCTCCCTCCTCCACTTTTCTCCATCCTTCGTATGATTCATTTCAGGGGTCTTATTTCGCTTCTGTGGTTCTGGGAGTGGGACCTAGGGCTTTCCATGCACTGGTACTGTGAGTGATGCTCTTGCCCTCATCATAGTACTCTTTCATAACCTTTGTTTGCCAGTCTTCCACCCAGAACTGCCTCTGGCAGGTGGCTCCCTGCCTCCCTGCCAAGGCCCTGGCCCACCACATGGATCCTGTTGCTTTCTTGGCCTTTTGGATCTTGAAATGTCCCTTTGCTCTATCATTTTCACAAATACCTTGGGTTTCTATTGCTTTGGTAAAACACCATCACCATGAAGGAACTTGGGGAGGAAAGGGTTTATTCTGCATATACTTCCACATCATCTAAAGAAGTCAGGACAGGAACTGAAGCAGAGGCCATGGAGTATTACTCCCTCATGATTTGCTCAGCCTGCTTTATTTATTTATTTTTTATTTCATGTGCATGTCTGTCTGTCTGTGTGAGATCACCTGGAACTGGAGTTACGGACATTGTTAGCCTGGGTCATGTAGAGAGCAGTGAACTGCTAACCCATCTCTCCAGCCCCCTCAGCCTGCTTTTGTTTTCTTTAACAAAAGCTACAAGTTAGCCGGGCAGTGGTGGTGCACACCTTTAATCCCAGCAATCGGCAGAGGCAGATGGATCTTTGTGAGTTTGAGGCCAACCCGGTCTACAGAGTGAGTTCCAGGACAGGCTCCAAAGCCACAGAGAAACCCCGTCTCAAAAAAACAAAAACAAAAAAACTGCTAGTTTACTAAGATAATATATTCTAATGCTTAGAAAAGTTTCAAACAAGTCATTCTAGGTCTCAAATGAGAAATCTCAATATTCAGTATTAAAAAGAAAAAAGGTTAGCTGGGACCACACATGGATGTACTCAGAGTGAAATCCCTGAGCTCATTTGGGTCTGTATTGATGCCATACTTTTTCTTGAGAAGCTTCAGCTACTCCTCCTCCTCCTTGGTGTCAATCTTCTGGAACACCCAATTAGTGTTATAATACAAAACCACGAGGCATCTGCTACACATGTGCAATCTGATGGATGGTCACGTGCATTCTTAGCATCAAAGGTGTTTTCAGAGACCACACAGACTGTTCTTCTGGTCTCCGGTGTATTTCCTACTCTGATTTGAATGAATCCCCAAATATCCATTTCTTCCACTGTGATTTTGTATGGCAAATTCCGTACAAAATCCAGTTTCCTTTAGGTGGGAGGCAGGTATTCACCCCCTTGGCTCCTTGCATAGCCATCTTGGCATCAGCCTGCTTTCTGATAGCATCCAGGAACACCAGCTCAGGGGTGGCACTGCCCACAATAGGCTGGTACCTCCCACATCAGTCAGAACCCAAACACACACACAGCACCACAGGCCAATGTGATGGAGGATTTTTTCCAGTTAAGTTTCCCTAAATGACTCTTGCTTGTATCAATTGTCATGATACCAGCCAGCACAGTGACAAAAAGAAGTTATGATGGACTGATAAAGAGCACTATGGGCCGGGCGTTGGTGGCGCACGCCTTTAATCCCAGCACTCGGGAGGCAGAGGCAGGCGGATCTCTGTGAGTTCGAGACCAGCCTGGTCTACCGAACGAGTTCCAGGACAGCCTCCAAAGCCACAGGGAAACCCTGTCTCGAAAAACCAAAAAAAAAAAAAAAAAAAAAAGAATGAAAAAAGTTGAATGTCATGTTATGCATTTATAATTTCAGCAGATGAGAGCCTTGAGGCTGGAGAGTACAAGTTTGTTCCTAAGTTAAGATCTGAAGGTAGAGGCAGAGGCAGGTGGATCTCTGAGTTCAAGGCAGGGCTGGACCGACAGCCTCCAAAACAATACAGAGAAGCCCTGTCTCGAAAAACCAAAAAAAAAAAAAAAAAAAAAAAAAAAAGAGCACTATGGGCCAGGCGTTGGTGGCGCACGCCTTTAATCCCAGCACTTGGGAGGCAGAGGCAGGCGGATCTTTGTGAGTTTGAGGACAGCCTGGTCTACAGAGTGAGTTCCAGGACAGCCTCCAAAACAATACAGAGAAAACAAAACAAAAAAAAGAGCACTATGGGCTGATCCTGGTGGCACATGCCTTTAACCCTAACCACTGGAGAGGTGGAGGCTAGTGGCAAATGGATCTCTCTCTCTTTTAACCAAAGATAGGGTTTCTCTACTTAACTCTGTAGACCGGGCTGGCCTTGAACTCACAAAGATCCACCTGCCTCTGCTTCCCGAGTGCTGGGACTAAAGGTGTGCACCACCACTGCCAAACTGCAGGTAGATCTTATATTGAGTCTATCAGGGCTATGTAATGCCTTGTCTTTTTCTGTTTGTTTGTTTTCAGTTTTTTGAGACATGGTTTCCCTATGTAGCCCTAGCTGTCCTGGAACTTGCTCTGTAGCTCAGGTTGGCCTCTAACTCACAGAGTCCACCTGCTTCAGCCTCCCAAATTCTGGGATTAACTGCATGTGCACCCAGCCGAGACCCTGTCTTAAAAAAAAGGGGGTGGGGGAGGCTAGGGAGATGACTCAGTGGTTAAAGTACTTGCTGGTCCTCCAGAGGACATAAGTTCAATTCCCAGAACCATATAAGGCAGCTCAAATCTGCCTGCAACTCCTGCTCTGGAGGTTCCAGCACCCTCTTCTAGCCTTCACAGGTACCCCACACATATGGCATACAGATAAACATAATAAAAATAAATTAAAAAGTGAAACACTGGGGCTGGAGAGATAGTTCAGCAGTTAAGAGCACTGACTGCTCTTCCAGAGGACCCGGGGTTCAAATCCCAGCAACCACATGGTAGCTCACAATTGTGTGTAAACTCCAGTCCCAGGAGATTGAACACCCTCACACAGACATACATACAGACAATACACCAATGAACATAAAAATATATTATAAAAAACCAAAAGGCAAAGTACTATGGAAATACAAAGTGTGTGTGTGTGTCTAGATTTTCCAACCTGGTGGGAGAAGTAAGTCATGCACACAAATAATGATAAAAATAGTTGCCCCCTACAATGGGGCTATTCAACCATCTGTATGGAATATCATTTCAATTTAGAAAGCTACTTTGGCTGAACATGGTTGCACACACCTTTAATCCCAGCACTTGAAAGGTAGAGGCAGATGGATTTCTGAATTTGAGGCCAGTGTGGTCTACATCGCAGGTTCTAAGCAAGCCAGGACTATATGATGAACTCCTGTTTCAAAAACCAACACAACTTTGGAACATTACTTAGGTCTTTACCTCAGGAAGATCTGTGTATAGAGTAACCATTCAGAAGGATCCCAAGCTCTACAGAACATGGTCTTTCCCACCTCAGTAGACCTCTCTCCTAAGAAAGCCGTTTGAGGGGTCCTCATGAGGCTGGGGAGGCTTCCCGGCAGGGTGCAGGTCGTGTGGTGTGGAGTGCTTGCTGCCAGGACTCTCAGTTGACCTGGCCTTGTGTTCTCCAAGGAGCAGCTATCAAACAGGCTTCCCAAAAACTGTGACTTTTGGATTGTATGTGCTGGGGCAGAGCTCAGATGGTGTGGAAGCCAACTTTGAAACACAAAGATGGAATGGAAATTGGGACAATCACATTCCAGGCACTGGGTATGGGTGGCAAGCTGTGCCTAGTGGGTCTCTTTAGCCAGCAGGAAACTGACCTGCCCATGTTGTGCACCTCAGATAAGCATGCCTTGGATTTTTTTCTCCCCTCAAAGTAGAGATTATTTTTCTTTTGTACTTACTGGTTTTTTGTTTTGTTTTTTTCAGTTTCTCTCTCTTCTGTTAGCTTTCTCTATACTCTATATTTAGCAAAGTGGAGATTTGTCTCCTGTTTCCCAGTGCACAGCTGGCAGATTTAGTGATTGGGGCAATTGCCCACTTACTCACCTAGTACTTTGTTTTAAGATGAGGCAGATTAAGCCGGGCGCTGATGGTGCAGACTTTTAATCCCAGCACTTGGGAGGCAGAGGCAGGCGGATCTCTGTGAGTTCGAGCCCAGCCAGCCAGGTCTACAAGAGCTAGTTCCAGGACAGCCTCCAAAACTACACAGAGAAACCTTGTTTCGAACCCCCCCCCCTGCAAAAGAAAAAAAAAGATGAGGCAGATTAGATGACGGCAGGTGATGTGGTCCATTAGGTGTAGCAGGGAGGCCTCCCTTTTCGAAGGATTGAGATGCTGTGAGATAGGACAAAAGAGTTCTAGACAGGCTCGTTGGGAAGCCTTGGAAGGTCAGTTTGTCGGAGTGAAGAGCCTGTCTTTGACAGAGTAACCACAGCTTAGGCCTTTCCAGTGTCAGCACTAGGCTGTTCCTTCACCTGGCACCTCTGAAAAACAAGATGGTAGGGCAGAGTGGGGTGGGCTTGTCGAGAACACTCCAGGCCTGGCTCTTTAGCCTTCAGTATAGAAAGTGCATAGTATGTGGGGGGGGTGGTGGTGGTTTTTATTTTTGAGACAGTCCCAGATATGCCAAGCCTGCTTCAAACTTTCTATCTGGGTGAGGATGCCCTTTAATTTTTTTTAAAGATTTATTTATTATGTATACAGTATTCTGTCTGCATTCATATCTGCATAACAGAAGAGGGCGCCATGTCTCATTACAGATAGTTGTGAGCCAACATGTGGTTGCTGGGAATTGAACTCAGGTCCTCTGGAAGAGCAGTCAATGTTCTTAACCTCTGAGCCATCTCTCCAGCCCGCCCTTGGATTTTTTAAGTTTATATGCAGTTTATGGGTAGAAGTGAAGACAACTGTAGGGGTCCTGGGCATTGGCCTCAGGTCTTCAGACTTGTCGGCAAAGTTCCCTTTATCCACTGAACAGTCCTGCAAGCCTAACCTTGAATTTCCAATCCTGCCTCTGGCACCACACCCAGCATACAATAATGTTTTGAAACAAATGACTCCAGCCGGCTCAGGTGTGTGTGTGTCAGGCCCTGAGCTGAGAATGGAGAAAGAAATCAGTCCACAGCTTCAGCTCCCTATCGTATGTTAAACAGGAAGGCCACCAGGTGTGCTTGGCTTGCAGGCCTTGCAAGGGTGTGTTAGAGAAGACCAGGTAGACTAAAGTAGCCCAAGGCTCGCAAGCCCAGACCTGGGGTTGGTGGCAGGGTGTGAGCTAGCTCTTCTCTTTGCTGCGCTGTAACCCTGAGATCACCCATTCTGAAAAACATCCCTCTGCCTTGGCATCAAGCCTTGGCTGTAGCTCTTCTTCATCCAGCTGTGTGTCCTGACCCTAGGAAAACCCTCACACCCCACCCTAGATACAGATATCTTGGTTGCTGTATATATTAATCTTACAATTTCTAGATAATATGTATACCTGGAGAAAAGTTTTAAAGAGTCAGAATAAAACCAAAGGATTATGAGATTAGTGACAATAGAATAGTCCCTTAATTTTGGTTTTATTCTGTCCATACCATGTGGCTCTTCTGACATAAGACAGAGACTTTGGGTTTTCCTCTAACAAGCATGCCTGGATTTAAAGAAGAAAAGAGCCACACTCCAATTCCAAAGCTAGCTTTAGTTTTTAATTGAGTTGGGATTACAAAAAGACCATTTGCCTTATATACTTATAGAGAACAGCATAAACAAACATTTGGGAGATTTTTTTTTTGAGACCAGGTTTCCCTGTATAGCCCTAGTCATCCTGGAACTAGCTCTATAGACCAGGCTGGCCCTGAACTCACTGAGATCCGCCTGCCTTTGCCTCCCAAGTACTGGGATTAAAGGTGTGCACCACCACCTGGCACTTTAGAAGACTTATGAATTTTTTTCTGTTGGAAGTATGTTATACCATTATGCCAATTTACTCACTTTCTTGAGACATTTTCCCTGGATCAGATGTCTTATTTATCCAATGGTCTTTTTTTTTGTTTTTGTTTTTTTTTTTTGTTTTTTTTTGTTTTTCGAGACAGGGTTTCTCTGTAGCTTTGGAGGCTGTCCTGGAACTCACTCTGTAGACCAGGCTGGCCTCGAACTCACAGAGATCCACCTGCCTCTGCCTCCTGAGTGCTGGGATTAAAGGCATGCGCCACCAACGCCCAGCTCCAATGGTCTTCAGATTCCTTAGTTGGATGCTTTTATTCTCCTGGAAAGGCAAAAACAAAACCCTTCCCCACCCAACTCTAACTCTGTACTAACTTTTTTTCTTTATTCCCTTCCCCCACAAATACAGGGTTTTTCTTTGTTTCTAGTGCTGTCCTGGAACTCGCTCTGTAGACCAGGCTGACCTAGACAGAGATCCGCCTGCCTCTGCCTCCCTAGTGTTGGGATTAAAGGCAAGTGCCACCACTGCCCAGCTCTGGCATTTTTTTTTAAGAATGTTCCTCCACATAGTCTTGGTTGGCCTTGAGCTCACTATGGTCTCAGATAGGCCTCTTCGTCTTGTGTGCTAGGACTACAGCCATCATAACCTGCTGCATACAGATTTCGCATGTGCCATCTACAGAGGGCCAGGAGGCAGAAGGTTGTGTGAGATGCCCAGGGATCAGTGGAGAGCTGTGAAAGGCCCAATGAATGCCAGAACTGAGTCTGCCTGTACTTTTCTAGGTCATTTGAGTTTCCTTGCTCTGAAATAGACTCTGGGATTCCCATCACCCTGAGTAACTGAGAGCTGAAGGCCTGCCCTTTGCTGTTTGTAGGGATTGGGGCCCAGGCAAGGCAGGCAAGATCCGTGTCTCCAAGATCCCATTGCCCTTTCCTGTCTTCTCTGGCCCATTTAAAAAAAAAGATTTGCTTATGGGTATATGGGTGTTTTGCCTGCATTTTTATGTGTTGTATGCATACATGCTCTTGATGGCCAGAGGAGGGCGTTGAATCCCCAGGAGCTGGAGTATAGATGCTTGAGAGCTGCCATATCAGTGCTGGGAACCAAATCTGGGTCCTCAGGAAGAACAGGTGTTCTTAACTACTGAGTCATTTCTCCCTTGCTGGCCCTTTGTTTGGTTATCTTTGGTTTTCAAGACAGGGTTTCTCTTTGTACCCTGGCTGCCCAGGAACTCACTCTGTAGACCAGGCTGGCCTTGAACTCAGAGATCCGCCTGCCTCTACCTCCTGAGTGCTGGGATTAAAGACATGTGCTACCACACTCAGCTTTTGCTGTAAGAGTAGGAATGTAAGAGCTGGTAGTTGAAGCAGATTGCCTCTTCATGTCCTTGCAGATGGTGGAAAGCATGAAGTACCCCTTTCGGCAGGGCATGCGCCTAGAGGTTGTGGACAAGACCCAGGTGTCACGGACCCGCATGGCTGTGGTGGACACGGTAATTGGGGGTCGCCTACGGCTCCTCTATGAGGATGGTGACAGTGATGATGACTTCTGGTGCCATATGTGGAGTCCCCTGATCCACCCAGTGGGTTGGTCACGGCGTGTTGGCCATGGCATCAAGATGTCAGGTTAGTAGAGCCCCTGGCTGGTGTGGCTCCAGGCCTAACCTCCCTAAAGATCATTTGGAATGCCTTTGGTATAACTCCTAGTAGTGTAGTGAGGTGGGCTGCCATACTGCCTGTGAGTGATAGGACTGAGGGTTAGAAGGCCCAGTGACTCGGGTCCCTCAGCTCAATCTGTGAATAGCAAAAGCAAGATGTAACTCAGGTGCTGCTGTCACAGTGCCATCGAGGAAGAGCCCAGATGCCCGTGCTGAACAGGGACTTCTGGGGCGTCCGGGTGGACTTGTCTGCTTTCTTGTGCAGGGTGGGGACCGGGACACAGCTGAGAAGAGAGGCAGCTGCCTGGCCCCTCAGTTCTGGGGAGCGTGTGACAACCATTGCTGTCTTCACCTGCCTTTTCTCCCTCTCTTCTCTGCCACCTCCCCAAGAGAGACGATGTGACATGTCCCATCACCCCACCTTCCGGAAAATCTACTGTGATGCTGTCCCTTACCTCTTCAAGAAGGTGAGGTGCAGCCTGTGGGTACTTTTCTTTTGGCCATATTCTTCCCAGGCTGCAGGAGCTGGTTGCTCTCTGTGACTGTCCCTTGACTCTTGTAAAATGTTGTTCCACAGTCCCATTGTAGCCCAGGCTGACTTGTCACGGCCTCCTAAATTCCGGGATTATAGACTGGCATATCACACCCAGTAGGACTCTGTCTCCATCCCAGGCCTGCAGCATCGGAAGCCTGCCTCCTTTACCTTCCCCTGAATCCTCAATTGCCTCATTCCTTTAAGGTCCGAGCTGTCTACACAGAAGGTGGCTGGTTTGAGGAAGGAATGAAACTAGAAGCCATTGACCCTCTGAATCTGGGCAACATCTGTGTAGCAACCATCTGCAAGGTGAGCCTAGGCCAGTCTCCCGCCTCCAGCATGGCCATCTGAGGGTTGGAGGGCACAGAGCTTTGCTCCTGCTGTTAGGCTCTTGGGGCTCTGACGCTGTCTGCTCATGTTGTACTTAGATTGTGTGTGGTAGAGGGAGACCATTCCTGCTTTCTACTCAGACCCGACCTTCATGTTAAGGCTTGAGACATACTAAACATCTAAGCCTTGTCCCGGGTCAGGTACAGGCTCCACACTGGCCCCTCATGTAAGCCTCCCAGCCACTTGCATCTTCTTGGCATGCCCAGAGCCTCAGCTGAACTCCTTGTTCCTGTGTTCCTCATTGCTGCAGCCTGAGGACACTGCTGACTGTCTATCTAGCCGGCTCCATGCTGGGAGCCTGGTGGCAGCAAGGCAGGTGCAGCCCTAGCTGCATGGATTGGCTATCCAGTGGAAAGGGTGCTTTATCCCACAAATGCACTTTTTCCTGAGTGCTGGATGCTCTGCTAAACATCTTGGGTTATTTGGTGAAAAGCAGAATTCAGCCATCCAGTTAGATCCACCTGCCTCATGTCCAGTTATAGCTACCTTACTCTGGAGGGTCTGCCCTCTGCCGTTAATGATAATGCTGTCTATTTCTGTATACCAGCCTCTACGGCTTTTTTTGGTTTGTTTTTGTTTTTGTTTCCCCGAGTCAGGGTTTCTCTGTATTGCTTTGGAGGCTGTCCTGGAACTCGCTCTGTAGACCAGGCTGGCCTCAAACTCACTCAGATCCTCCTGCCTCTGCCTCCCAAGTGCTGGGATTAAAGGTGTGCACCACCACCGCCCAGCCAGCTTTTAATTGCATTTATTTTATGTGCATGTGCATGAAGTAAGAGGACAATTTGTGGTAGCTGCTCGGTCCTTCCACTGTGTGAATTCTTGAGTCTTTTTACCTCTTGAGACATCGCTGGCTCCTCCTCTAGGTACTCTTGGATGGCTACCTCATGATCTGTGTGGATGGGGGGCCTTCCACAGATGGCTCAGACTGGTTCTGCTACCATGCCTCCTCCCATGCCATTTTCCCAGCCACCTTCTGCCAGAAGAATGACATTGAGCTCACACCCCCGAAAGGTAAGACCTGGCAGGGTAAGGCCACAAGTCCAGATCCCTTATTTGTGTCCCCTTACTGTGAGAGAGACATCTACAGCTACCGCTGTCTGACCCAGCCTCGTGGCTGATGTGTGGCGGCTGGGGAAGAGGACAGCTACCAACTAGGCTGGGTCAGCCAGCTGCAGGGACACCCACAGTGTGCTGTGCCGCCCCTGACCCACTTCCTGCTCTCTGCTTCTTCCTTCCTCTCCTCCTGTGAACACCTGCTGTCCAGGGTATGAGACACGGCTTTTTGACTGGGATACCTACTTAGAGAAGACCAAGTCGAAGGCAGCTCCAGCAAGGCTCTTTAACATGGTGAGGAGACTCCGGTGCTGGGTCAGGGAGTCTGTGGCAGCCTGGGGATTGGTTCAGCAGTGGCAATTTCAACCCCATCTTTTCAAGTCTCTACTGCTGGGGATCAACTATTTCTAGAAAAGTCTGTGACATGTATATTCTCTGGGCCACAGTGTAGACCAGTCCCTTCTCCACAGAGGGGCTGGCACTTGAGAGAAGAGTTCAGTGGGATTGCTATCTGAAGGAGCCTTCTCCATGTTCTGTCAGCAGTCCCTTGCCTGCCTGGGTGAGCCCACTTGACCTAGTACTGGCCAGCCAGGCAACTGTCTTCTTCCTCCAACCAGGACTGCCCCAACCATGGCTTCAAGGTGGGCATGAAGCTGGAGGCTGTGGACTTGATGGAGCCCAGGCTCATCTGTGTGGCCACTGTGAAGAGAGTGGTGCATCGGCTCCTTAGCATCCACTTTGATGGCTGGGATAACGAGTATGATCAGTGGGTGGATTGTGAATCCCCAGACATCTACCCTGTGGGCTGGTGTGAACTCACCGGCTACCAGCTCCAGCCACCTGTGTCCGCAGGTCAGTGTTGGAGGGGCTGGGGGTCAGGGCAGCACTGAGAGCTCTTGAATTTTCTCCATCTGCCTTTTTCCTTCCTGCCAACTGCTGCTCCCCATGCCCAGCATAGTCCTCTGGTCCTCTGGCATGAGACTGAGAAGTCTCCAGGTTTCCCTGGTTCTCGACCTTCCTAATGCTATGACCCTTTAATACAGGTCCTCATGTGGTGACCCAACCATAAAATTATTTTTGTTGCTACTTCACAACTCTAATTTTGCTACTGTTATAAATCCTAATGTAAGCATCTGTTTTCTGATGGTCTTAGGTGACCCCTGTGAAAGGGCCATTGAACACCCATGGGGGTGGAACCCATGGTTGAGAACCACTGCTCTAAGCGGAGTGCATGCTCTGTCTCTTACCCCCTCCTGACCTCTGTCTCCCCGTCTCCCTGCCTGCAGAACACCTTCCTTCATCTTGCCCACTGTGTCATATGTCTGGGCCCTTGAGTACCCAGACCCCTTGAGCAGTCCTGGTGACAAGGGGGTGAGTGGGAAACTCTTCTCCAGCCCCTCCCCCATCTTGTTTCAGTGCTCAACTCTAGCTTCTGTTTGGATACCCCATATATGAGGGCCAAGAGTCTTTTAGGAGGTGCTCTGTGTCCTTCCAGAACTCTCTTCTCATCTCTTTTGTTCTTGCAAACATTAGAACCAAACACACCTCTGAAGGGCAAAGAGGCCACAAAGAAGAAAAAGAAACAATTTGGGAAGAAAAGTAAGTAAAGCCCCACAGCACCAAGTACTGGCTTCTGGGGCGCTGCCACACACAGGCCTCTCTGTGGTCCAGCCCTTCCTCCTCCTGGAACTTCCCCAGGAGACCTTAGGGGACTAGAGTACATACAGCAATGGAGGAAACAGGCTGGGATTTGAGGGACGAATGGCGGGGGTGGGGGAGGGTCCTGTCCCTGCTGCTGCTTGCCCAGAGCGCCTGTCACTCTTGGGTTCTGAGGAAAGGCCCAGAGAGAGCCCTGACTCCCAAGGCTGCTCCTCCCTCACACCCTCCTGGAGCAGCTGGGTGGCGATACAAGAGTAGGGGACAGGAGGGCAGGTGACAAAGGCATCTCAATTATAGGCTATAAAAGGTGGTCCCACAGCATGCCACCAGGTGGAGGGAGAAGAGGAAGGTCCGTCTGCAGGGAGCCAGAGTCAGAGCAGGAACTGTACTGTTCAATAGTAACTGACTGTGCCGTGTTACAGTTAAATCAAACATCAGAAAAGAAATCTAGCCAGGCAGTGGCGGTGCACGCCTTTATTCTCAACACTCCAAAGCTGAGGCAGGAGGCTCTCTTGAATTTGAGGCCAGCCTGGTCTACAGAATGAGTTTAGGACAGCCAGGGCTACCTTGTCTCGAATAAAAACAAACAAACAAAAAACCTAGCAGCCACAACAGCTTTGACCTCAGGCACATGCCAGTAAGGGGTATTGAGAAGTGGAGTCTAGATCCATATACCCTGTCCCACACTGCCCGCTGTCACCAACACTGGGTTTGTTTTGTTTTTATTCATAGGAAAAAGAATCCCGTCAGCCAAGACTCGACCCATCAGACAGGGCTCCAAGAAGCCCTTGCTGGAGGATGACCTGCAGGCTTTGGGGGTCTCATCGGAGCCAGTTTCTGATGACAGTAAGAGCTGCTGGGCTGGAGTGAGGCAGGGCCAGCCCTCCGTTCTCAGATGTGGCCTCTTTGCTCTTCTACCTGGCACAAAAGAATAGAGTTGAGTCTGAGGGCATTTTCAGGCACCAAACAGTTCTTGAACCTCTGGAACTGGAAAGCCTCCTAACACCCAAGCAACTCAATTGGGCAGAATCTCTCCAGCCAGTGTCCTGGCTCCCACTTCCTCCCCCACCTCTAACTTCCGCCTGCTCACTAAGGTGGGTGTCAGGTTGGCAGGTGTAGATTTCTGGCACAGTCTTTCTGGCTAGGGTAGGCCTGGGGCCTTTTTTTTTAAATTTTATTCATGTATGTTGGGGGATTGCTGGAGTGGCCACAGCACACATGTAGCCGTTAGAGGACAATGCAGGAGCTGGTTCTCTCCCACTGTGTGGGTCCCATCGATCAACCTCAGGTTGTCAGCTGGGTTACAAGTGGCTTTATCTGCTGAGTCATCTCACTGGCCATGCCTGCAGCCTTTGGCCTTCTCTGTTGCTGCTTCTGAGGGGTGAGGAGGAGCATGAAAGGGGTCACTCAGGTTCCCTGCTACCCTCAAAGGTCCCCGCCAGGGAAACTAGCTCCCTTACTAGCCTGCCGTCCCACCCCCAGACTGTCACACCTCACACTCATTCTCTGTTCCCCCTCCCCCCCCCTCCCCAGTTATTGCTGTGTGTGTGAAGGAGGAGCACCAGGACATGCCTTCGCCCGACCGGTCACCCAGTCCTCAGCTGCCCCTTTCCATTGAGAGCATCAAGCAGGAGAAAGACAACTGAGCCTTCCCTGGTGTCAGCCTGGACCTAGCTGAAGCCTGGCCTGGCCATGGATCAGAGAGGAGGCCCAGCTTACTGCTGTGCAGCGAATGGACAGCCTGGTCTTCTAGGCCCACCTCTGCCCTCACTCAGGCCTGAGGCCCCCTCTGCACACTGGAAAACTGGACTGATCCATGTGTCTACCCAGGCAGGTGGTGGAGTTATGGAGCATCTGTGAGTGGGACACCCTTGTGGACACTAGGTGTGAACAGAGCTACCTCTGCCTAAAACAAATCGAGGGTCTCATGCCTCCTGGAGCACCCTGCACTGCCTCGTGCCCTAGGCCCCCACTTTGGCGGGTAATTGAGAAGTGACCAGGGTAGTAGGTTTGGGTAACTGGTAAGTGGCCTTGACCTCACGGTTGACAAGAACACTGACTTCCTTTCTTAAAAGAACAGTTGGGATTACTTACAGGGACCTGTGCCCCCAGGGGCTCCTTGCTTCCAGATACAGGATCAGACAATAATGTGGCTCTGGGATCCTGCCTGAGTTCATGCTTCTCGAGAGCCTCGTTTGGGTTGGACCTAACATTTCCATTCCTTCTTGGGTCAGCTGTGTAACTACTCGGCTCACTGTCTTTACATCAAGTTTGAGGTTTTGTTTTTCCCAGTCAAACACTTTTTGGTGAGTGAGTGAGTGAGTGAGTGAGTGAGTGAGTGAGTGTGTGTGTGTGTGTGTGTGTGTGTGTGTGTGGTTTTTTTTGTTTTGTTTTGTTTTTTTTGAGACAGGATCTTTCATTTTTATGTAGACCAGGTTGGCCTTGAACTCAGAGATCCCCTGCTTCTGTCTCCTGAGTGCTGGTGTTAAAAGCATGCACCCAGCCCCAGTTAGAAACTCTTGAAACTGGTCATCTAGCCCTCCGGTAACATCTGGGAAACCAGAGGGGCACCTGCAGTGGGCCCTTATTGTTCCCCTGTATTTTGGAGAAGCAGTGCAGCCATGGCTCCGTGTCCTGCCGTGACTGTGGCTGTGCTGTGTTTCATAGCCACGTTTTGCACTGGTCAGTCTGCAACATCATCCTGAGATGTACTGACTGGCTTTGCTCAGGACCCAGACTGGGTTCATCCCCGAGGCGACATGTGAGTGACCAGTCTACACACTGAGCAGGTTCAGAGAGCATTCAGTCCTGACTCACCTGCTACACACAGCCCACCCTGTCATGAGAGGGGCCTTTGTCATAGCCTGGTTCCTCAAAGGGTGAATAGTTTGGAAGTAGACGGAAGATCACAGCAAAAGGCAGGTTCAATTCCCAGCACCCACCCATAAGCACCTGTAACTTGAGCTACAAGGGGAGCTTGTGCCTCTGGTTTCCGTGGGTAAAAATGTGCACATAAATGACGTGTAATTAAAAATAAAATCTTAAAAAAAATGAGGTAATATCAGATGAGTGGACATCAACCCCAGAAGAGGATGCTGGGAGGAAGATGAAAGATGGCCTTAGTGTGCCTACAGTTGTCTGGAGCATGAGACCCCCTGACAAAAGAGGGTGTACGTGGCCAGGCGTTGGTGGTGCACGCCTTTAGTCCCAGCACTGGGGAGGCAGAGGCAGGCAGATCTCTGTGAGTTCGAGACCAGCCTGGTCTCCAGAGTGAGTTCCAGGACAGCCTCCAAAACAATACAGAGAAACCATGTCTCAGGGGAAAACAAAAAACAAAAAAAAAACAGGTTGGCGTTTGGCCTTGGTTCCTGGCCTGTCCTCCCCAGACTCCCAGATGAGTAAAGGGAGTGTGGTGATCATGTCAGAGCCTGGACTTAGGCTTGCTTGACTCCAGATTCTTGTTACTCTATTAAAACAACAAAACAGGGTCTCATGTGGTCTGGCCTTTCACCTCCTGAGTGCTGGGTCAGCCGACGTGTGCAGTACACCTGAATGAGACAGGGCCCTTGCTGAAGTCCATTGCAGTCTGTCCTTACCGCCACCTGTAACACAGGCTCCTCCCTTTGGGCTCCACCTGTCTTCATCAGGGTTCCTACATGTAGGGGCTCGCCCTGCAGCTGCCTATAGCCTTCCTTCACAGATGACATCAAGTCACTGCTACAACTAGGAGTGTGAGTTCAGAGGGTAAGCCTGCAGGTCAGAGAGACTGGGCACAAGATGCGGAGCTGGCGAGAAAAAGAGACTTCTCTGGGGGCTAAAAGCTACTTCTTTTTTTGTTTGTTTTTGTTTTTTCGAGACAGGGTTTCTCTGTATTGTTTTAGAGGCTGTTCTGGAACTCACTCTGTAGACCAAGCTGGCCTTGAACTCACAGAGATCCGCCTGCCTCTGTCTCCCGAGTGCTGGGATTAAAGGCGTGCGCCACCACCGCCCGGCTAACAAAAACATCTTAGCTTTACTAACAATCCGAACTGCCTGAATTCTTTCTAAGGGGGGTGGTTGAATCATTAATCTGCTCCAGCAGCAATGCTTGGCAAGTCAATCACTGCTATTGTAAGTACCCGTGACACTGCCCAGTGAGGATCTACATACAACTCATAGATTACGAGGGTTGCAGTGACCATGAAGGCAACAGCAGCATGAGGCCCTCAGAACACACAGTCCTCGGGGCTTTGCCTCCCCAGGGCTCACTCAGGCGTGGCTTTACCAACCACCCGGCTGTGCTCCACGAGTTCCAGTGCTGCCTGTTGGTCCCCTCACATGACCCCAACATTCAAGGACCTGAAGTGACATCTCAGCCTGTGACTGACGGGTGATGGGAGGCAGAGCCAGCACACCTGAACCTCCGTTCTCCTGACAGGTCTGTGAGATCAGGATGGCCAAGGGTGCAGCCAAAGTAGACCCAGTAAAACAGGACTGGGACAGGTAAGCTGTGACATCCAATGAGGAGAGGGACATTACTGTATCATGCAAAAGGACCAAGCAGCTTTGGGACCCAGACCTCCCCCACCAGAGGCCCAACCTTGTCTGTTCCTCGGTGTCTTCTGTGGAGGCTTCTCCTGGCACTGAACCTCGTGGTTGATGTCCTCTTGGCCTTCCTGGCAGTCCATCCTGGGCAAGCTTCAAAGACAGTAGCTGCAGCCTTCACCTTCTGGCCACGGACACTGGCAGGGGTGGCACAGGTGGCCCCCACCCGCAGATTCAGCCCAGAGAGCCACCTGAGGAGGAGAGAGAGACGGGAGCTCAGTATGGATGCGCATGGGTGAGGTTTCCTGAGGGTATGAGGAGGGGTCAGGAACTTGGAGGCAATGTTCAGAACGACACTACGGAGAGTTCCGCCTGGGTGGCTCACCCCCAAGTTGCTTTAAGCCTCTGCTCCCTTCTGCCTAAAAGAGAATAAACAGTGGCAGTGCCCTCCATGTGCCAGAAACTCTCATCAGTTTATATGCACTAACTTAGTTCTCCAGCAGAAACTCTCATCAGTTTATATGCACTAACTTAGTTCTCCAGCAGAAACTCTCATCAGTTTATATGCACTAACTTAGTTCTCCAGCAGAAACTCTCATCAGTTTATATGCACTAACTTAGTTCTCCAGCAGCCACAACGATGTGCAGTAGACTGCACTGCTTCTCACAGACGGGCAAAGGGAGGCTATGAGACTCATTTGGTAAAACACCAGAGCCTGGACTCACTTAGGCTTGCTTGACTCCCGATTCCTGTTAAAACAGCAACAACAGGGTCTCGTATAGCCCAGGTGGACCTCAGCTTCTGATCTTGCAGCCTTACCTTGAGTGCTGGGGTTATGGGTGCTTGCACTGTGTGCACTAACCCCAGGCTTCATGCCAGGCACGCACTCTACCAACCGAGCTGTGTTCCCAGCCTTTGTTTTTGCTTAGTCCTGGCTGACCTCAAGCTCCTAATCCTCTGGCCTCCACTTCCCAAGTGCTGGGATTACAGGCATGGTTACCACACCCAGCTTCTTGTTGCTTTTTTTTGTAATTGTGCCAAGTACGCATGTGCATTTCTTAGGTCCCAGTGCACCAAGCAAGGAAAGCATCTCAACTTTATGAAGGGGTCAAAGCTCAGTCCACCTGTGCCACTGAGCTCTCTTCAGCTTGACTCAAACTGGACCATCGAGGAAGAAGGGACCTCAGTTGGGAATTGCCTCCACCAGATTGGCCTGTAGCATGCCTATAGCACATATCTTGATTAGTAACTGATGTGGGAGGGCTCAGTTCTCGGTAGGCAGGGCCAGCAGAGGCTGGTGGTCCTGTGTTGTGTGAGAAAGCAAACTGAACAAGCCAGAGAGCAGGGCCCCTCGTCTCTGCGTCAGTGCAGATGCTGCCCTGAGAGCCTGACCCCAGGCCAAGTTGCTGGTTTTTTTGTTTGTTTTTTGTTTTTCAAAACAGGGTTTCTCTGTTTAGTCCTGGCTGTCCTCTTGCCCTGTAGATCATGCTGGCTTCCAATTCAGATCCTGCCTCTGCTTCCCAAATGCTGGGATTTAAGGCCTATGCCAATTCCTGACTATTTTGAGATAGGATCTCATTATGTAGCGCTGGCTGGCCTGGTCTATATACACCAGGCTGGCCTTCATCTCACAGAGATCTGCCTGCTTCTGCCTCTTGAGTGCTGGAATTAAAGGCTGTGCCACCATGCCCAGCCCCCCCTGTTGCTTTTTGGTCAAGGTGTTTATCAAAAGAACAGAGACACTAGGGCTGGAGAGATGGCTCAGAGGTTAATAACACTGACTGCTCTTCCAGAGGTTCTGAGTTCAATTCCCAGAAACCACATGGTGGCTCACAACCATCTGTAATGAGATCTGGTGCCCTCTTCTGGCGTGCAGACATACATGGAGGCAGGATGTTGTATTCATAATAAATAAATCTTAAAAAAAAAAAAAACAGAGACACTAGCTGAAACACCATCCTGGGTACTCAGGAATCCCAATGACCTGGCAACGGTGCATTCATGCTTAGCTTTGGAGAACCTCACAGATACCCTAAACTGAGCCATGGCACCTCATGGAGATAGCTGGATTTGCTTTCTAGCGGCTGCTACACCTCTGGTGGCATGACTACCTGTGAAGTGGGAGCAGCTGGCAGTCGCAGTGGAAGGGATTTCCACTGAGGTCGATGAGCTCCAGCCCACTGAGCCGCGGCAGCGCAGGTAGGGACTGAAGTTGGTTCTTCTGCAGGTACAGGTTCCGGAGCACTGTTTCCAGGCCTGAGAAGGCCATGGGAGAAATCTGTAAGGAAGTGCCAAGACCTGTTGTGAGCTCCTTCCAGGGGGGCTGCCCTAGGTCTGCAGGGAGTTCCAGTCTCTCCAGTGGAGAGAAGATGGAAGGCTCAAGGTGGTTGGTTCATGCTGGAAGGGCAGTACTGAGGTTAAAACCCACGTCTTTTTCCAAGTCACACAATGCCCATCTTCCTTCAGTTAGGCCTGAATCCCCACCCTTAAATTTTTAGAAGAGATTTTATATGCATTTGTGTTTCACCTGTGTCTATGTCTGTGTGAAGCTATCAGATTTCCTGGAACTGGAATTACAGACAGTTGTAAGCTGTCATGTGGGTGCTGGGAATTGAACCTGGGTCCTCTGGGAGAGCAGCCAGTGCTCTCCAGCCCCCTGAATCCCACCTTTATAATCACCACGCCTCTTAGAAACTCTCAATATCAGGTAACTGCTCAAACTCAAGTTCTTCCATGCCCCTTGGGAAGCCTCTAGCTGCACCTGGCCTGACACCCACATCTGAACTCGCTAAGGGCTGAGGGGAATGTTTGGTTTGTCTTAGGGTTCTCATGCCCTGTCTAAAATGTTTGCGGAAGGAGTGTACTTCTACGGACCGTGCTTCCTGCCTGCACCTCATGCAGAACCCACCTGCTCCAGGCCACTGCTATTCAGGAAGAGCTGCCGCAGTGACCGCCCCACAGGCTGAAAGGCCCCATCTTGCAGAGCCCTGAATGGGTTCCCTGAGAGCTGCAGCTCTGTGAGTGCAGGCAGCCCCTCCAAGGCTCCTGTGGGCACCTCTCGCAGCTGATTCTTGTCAAGATGCAACTTCTCCAGGTCCCTAGCTGGACCCAGCGCGCCAGCTGAAACCTGGCTGATGTGATTTCCACTCAGGTAAAGGCAGCGCAAAGCCCGCGCCCCCGCCAGATCCCCAGGTGCCAGGCGGTCCACCGCATTGTCCTGGAGGTGTAGGGAGAACAGGCTGGGTAGGGCACGCAGAGCA
This sequence comes from Mesocricetus auratus, assembly GCF_017639785.1. Taxonomy (NCBI): domain Eukaryota; kingdom Metazoa; phylum Chordata; class Mammalia; order Rodentia; family Cricetidae; genus Mesocricetus; species Mesocricetus auratus. The sequence goes on along the minus strand of NW_024429194.1, from coordinate 83,214,464 downwards.
GCCCCCGGGACCCTCAGGAAGCGGTTGTGCTCCAGGTACAGGTAGGCGAGGTGGGGGGCTCCCTGGAGGGCTGCAGCGCTCAGGCCCGAGAGCTGGTTGTCAGAGAGGTAGAGGTAGACCAGATGGTCCAGACCCGTCAAGGCGCCCGGCTCCAGCTCAGCGATGCTGCAGTGCTGTAGGTGCAGCGACACTAGGTGGCACAGGCCCGGGAAGGCGGCACGGGGCACCGAGGGAAAGTGGTTGTGCCTCAGATCCAGGAGCTGGGTGTCGTTGGGGAAGCCGCGGGGCACAGCATGCAGGCCGCGGCCGTCGCAAGCACTGTGCCGCGTCTCCCCGACGCACACGCAGGCCGCAGGGCAGGGCGTGGCCCTCACAGCTTCCTGGTGCGGGGATCGAGGAGGGGCGCGGGGACCGGCCTCCCGCTCCTCGTCCTCGTCCTCGTCCTCCGCCACCGCGTCTCTGGGGCAGCGCAGGTCTGAAGGCCGCAGCGCATCCAGGGCCTCACCTCGCAGCCTCCGCGGTCCCCGGCACGCGCCGTCCGAGCGCACGCGAGCACGCACCAGCCACTCGAGCAGGGGCCGCGCGTGGCAGGCGCACCACAGCGGGTTGCCCTGCAGCCGCAGCCGGCGCAGCTGGCCCGGGCCCTGCAGCGGGGGCAGGGCACTCAGCTGGTTCCCGCGGAGGTCGAGGGTGTGCAGGCGCGGGCAGTGGGCGAAGGCCCGGGGACCCAGCGCCTGCAGAGACCCGTGGTCCAAGGCCAGCTCCCGCAGGCCCGGCAGCGCCAGGCCATCCTCCTCACCCGTGTAGGTGAGCGGGTTGTGGCCCAGCTCCAGACGCGCCAAGCTGCGGGCCTGGGACAGGGCGGCCCCGGGCAGAGCCTGCAGCTCGTTGTGGTGCAGGCTGAGGCGGCGCAGAGCTGGCAGGCCCGCCAGGGCCTCGGGGGCCAGCACGCTGAGCGCGTTATGAGACAGTTGCAGCCAGCGAGTGCGCAGTAGCCCCTGGAAGGCCATGGAGGGCAGGTAGACCAAGGCGTTGTTGGCTAAGTTGAGTGTGACCAGCGAGCCAAGGGCACCAAAGGTACCCGGCCGCAGCTCCTCCAGCATGTTCCCCTCCAGCTCCAGCCGCCTCAGTGAGCCTAGCCCGTCCAGAGCCTCCTGGGGCAGCATGCTCAGGCGGTTGGAAGCCAGGTTGAGGAGGAGCAGGCGGCCCAGGCCTCGAAAGGCACCCTCGGCCACTAGCTCCACCTGGCAGTGCTGCAGATCCAGATGTGTGAGGTAAGGCAGGTTCTGGAAGGCAGCTGGAGGGATGACCTTCAGCATATTGCCCTGGAGGTCCAACCTCTGGGTCAGCTGGGGACAGGAGCGGGAAGGGAGGCTGAGTAACACAGGAATCCTTGCCTTGACCTTTCTCCCTCCCTCCTCTGGGTTCTCCTCAGCCATCCAGCTGCCCTCACTATGCTCTTTTCATTCTCGCTGGCTTTCTCTACCATGGATTCTAACAGAAAACGTATCTTATCCCGGCACACTTCTAATCCACCCCAAGACCTGTCACCAGTGCAATATTTACAGTCACCTAGATATCTCAGTCACACAAAGGGGATGGTAGATATTATTGTTATTGGTTTGTTTGCTTTTGTTTTTGAGACATACTATGTTGATCAGACTGGCCTTGAATCTATCTGCCTCTGTCTCCTGAGTGCCAGGATTAAAGGAGTATGTCACTGGACTTGGCTGTTACTGGTTGTCTTTCTTTACATTTTACATGTAGATACTCAGGATCAAGGAGCAGGGCAAACCAGACAGCGGTAGAGCTACTGGTGTGAGCCCTGGCCCCTGCCACCTTCCCCTCTTACCACACTGCTAACCCATGCCCGTATTACCCCTGTTCTGACCTCCGGGATGGTGTTCGGCACCTCAGTGAGGTTCTGGTGCCGACAGGTAACATGCCGCCTGGAGTTGTCACAGACACAGGTCTGTGGGCATCGCTGGGCAGCCACATGCCAAGCTGGACCCAGCGGTAACACCAAAAGCAGCAAGAAGACAGAGGTGGAGCTCTGGGGCCTGGGGGAGAGGGAGAGCTGATGTCCACAGGGCTTCAACCCTGGTGGGCACTGAACCCCTAATACAGGACAACTAGGACCCTTCCAAGCCTCCTTCTCTGGGCATAGAAAAGCGCCATGGCTTGGCCCCCTTCCCTCAGCTTTGGTTTACTGAGGGAGAAACTAAGATGCAAGAAATCAACCCACTGAGACCTGACTCCGGATTTGAGAACACAGTTTGGCAGCGGGAGGGGAAGACCCCTGGCCTAGCCCAGGTCTTAGGCTCAGCTTGGGAGATCCAGGTGTTGAAGGGCTGGCCTGAGGTCCCTGAGCGAGTCTGTCTTCTGGTTAGAGCCATGTTGTCATGGCAAGCAGGCAGCTCAGACCCCTTGACTATCCCTTTTGTCCTCTTTACCCAAGTACCACACGGCTGACTGACTGATACAGGGAAATGGAGGGCCAGGGGTTGGACTGCACCAGGGCAAGACGTATCTCCCTTGTCCACCCACTTACTGATGCACCAGCCCACCCTTCCAACCCTCCTGCTCACAGCTGCAGACACTGCCCCTCTCCTTAGGGATGACTGATGCCACCGTAGCTTTCCTGGCCTCCCGTGCTCCACCTAGCAGCCAAAGGGAATTTTCCAGAATACAGATAGGCTCCTGATACCCCAACAGGAACCTCTAGCACCTGTCACCTTTAGCAGAAAGTCCCGAATCCTCAGAAAGAACGTATGCATCCTCCATTACACATCTCAAGTGGCTTTGGCACCACTGCTCAGGCCCAGCATCAGGTAATTCTCTGTCCCTCCTTTCTATGTACTTGGGTCATGTGTGAATTCTGAGCTGTCGTCCCTAATGCTGGGCTGAAACCTCACCCCATCGGCCTCCCAAAACTACTCCCAGGATTGTACTGTCTGCCTTTGTCTCCTTTTAGTCCCAGAATTCACCCTTTTCTTGGTGCTAGTGGCTTTTTCTAGACTCTGGCTTGCGAGACTGGATAGGAAGTGGGCCCATTAGGCTGATTCCTGAAGGGACCAAAGTCCAGGGCATAGAAGGCTTCCATGGAGCTCTCTTCACATGGACCCAAAAGACTAACCCACAGGAGTGCACCGGAACAACTATATCCCTTTTCTTCTTTAGGGGCCACCTCTGGGGAACCTCAGGTACAAGGAGGAGGGGTTCCGTGGCCTTTGCAGCCAGCTTCTCAAAGGCACAAGAAAGAATAAAGGATCATCTGTGGCCACCTAGGTCATCTATGGTTCCCTCAGGGCCCCAAAACTCACCCCTCCATGCTGACTGGAACTGTCTGGAGGCCCTGTGCAAGGAAAAGACCAGGGACAGTCCCCGACTGGACGCCGGCACTCCCCCCTCACTCGCCCATAGGCTTGGCAGCAGGGACAGAGCTGAATGGGAAGCATTGTCGGCAGTCTGGCTGCGCTGGGGTGTCCCCAGGCTGTGGGCAGGGGGTGGGAGCAGCGGCTGGAGTTACAGGCTGCCTGTCCAGCACAGGCTTAACATGGTCAGAGCCAGAGTCCTTAGACTAGTGGGGGTGGGTGGGTGTCTGGAGGAGCCTGTGTGGGTCAGCATCCTTGGACTCTTGCAGACTGTGGGGCTCCAGGAAGAACTCAGCAGCTGGAAGTTAGAAACTAGCTCACCAGGTTGCTGGGAGCCCTTAACTCCTTCCACTCCTGCCTGTGCTCACACACAGATGCTGCATACTTCCTTTCCACGTTAGCGGCAGGTTACTGATGGTTACCCAGATTGATGCCTAGAGTCATATCCATACTTCTAAACTGTTATATGGTACTATATTCTAGAACAAACCTGAGACGTAAGCCAGTGGGTGGTGTATGCCTATATGTAATCCCAGCACTCAGGAGGCTGAGCCAGAAGGGTCTTAACTTCCCAGCCTGCATGAACTGCATAGGAAGACTGCCCCACCCCCAAAGTACCAGATTACTGGTTCATCTGAGATACTTTGTTTTTCCGTTTTCTTTTGATGTTTGTGCTTAGCTTGTGTGCAAGCCTGGCACCCACCAAGGTCATAAGAGGGCACTAGATCCCCTGAAAGTGGAGTTACATAAATTTGTCAACCTACAGGTATTTGTTGGGAACTGAACCCAGGTCCTCTACAAGAGCAGCCTGTGGTCTCAAGCCCTGAGTTTGAGGCCAGCCTGGTCTACAGAGGGAGTTCCAGGACAGCCAGGACTATACAGAGAAACCCTGTCTCGGGGGAAAAAAGTGTCGGCAGCTCATCTGGATCATAGCCAATAGTCGTGTACCCTAGATCTTTAAGACCCATGTTTCTGTTGGCATTTTAACATTCATTTTCAGTTTTGCTTGACTTTTTGAGACAGGGTACTATGTAACCCGTTGGCTGGATTCACACTTGCTATGCTCCTGAGACCTGTGAGCCCTGGCTCCAGCTTCAAAGCACTTGGTAAACAGCTATGTGCCACCATTGAGCTTGCGTAATTTATGGGGTTTTTTGCTACCTTACACATGGTTCGAGACAGGGTTTCTCTGTAGCTTTGGAGCCTGTGCTGAAACTCAGTCTATAGACCAGGCTGGCCTCGAACTCAGAGATCTGCCTGCCCCTGCTTCTTGAGTGTTGATTAAAGGTGTGCACCACCACCACCTAGCTGCAGTATATATTCTTAACCATTGAGCCATCTCTCTAGTCGCCCAATCGTAATTTTTTGATTGATTTTTAGTTTTGGAGCTGTAGGAGGCATAGAAATTTTTTTTTTTTTTTGGGTTTTCGATACAGGGTTTCCCTGTGGCTTTGGAGCCTGTCCTGGAACTCGCTCGGTAGACCAGGCTGGTCTCAAACTCACAGAGATCTTCCTGCCTCTGCCTCCCGAGTGCTGGGATTAAAGGCGTGCGCCACCAACGCCTGGCGAGGCATAGAAATTTTGTACTTACAGAGAAACCCTGTCTCGAAAAAAAAAAAAAAGGGGGGGCGGATGTATAACCTGTTACCACCCAAGATGGCAGCCGATGTGGTTAATAGCCTGGTGACGTTTACACTGTGTGGCTGACCACAAGGGATCCTTCCCCTGACCCTTAAAATGGGCTTGTTTTCCTCACTCTAGACCCTGTCTTTATAGAAGGCATCCCATGTCCTTCACCAAGTTTCCACAGTCTGATCTTTTAGATTGTCCCTCAAGGAGGTCTGTGTGTGCTTTGTTGTACACATGGAATTGAGTTCATTATCACCAAATTGTGTTGTGCTTGAAAGTGCTTAACCCAAACTACTTGAGGTAAGACTCCTGAAGTTTGAACCAACACTGAGTACTCAGTTGTGTGGAACCGAACCGCCTTCTTACCTCCTGTGGTTCATTACTCTGCAGGTCTTGGTGGCTAGAGACCAAGTGGTGTTGAGAAGTGATCTTGGATCCCCTCAAAGAGTGTTGTTAACCATTTAGTCATCTCTCCAGCCCAACTGCAATCTTTTGGAGATAGGGTTTCTTTGTGTACCCCTGGCTGTCCAGGCTGGCAGAGATTAAAGGCATGGGACACTGCCTGGCCCCCTCATTTTTTTTTTCTCGGTTTTTTGAGACAAGGTTTCTCTGTATTGCTTTGGAGGCTGTCCTGGAACTCGCTCTGTAGACCAGGCTGGCCTCGAACTCGCAGAGATCTGCCCGCCTCTGCCTCCCAACTGCTGGGATTAAAGGTGTGTGCCACCAACGCCCGGCCCCCTCATTCTTAATATGCATCCTATTGCATTTATTTTATAGACACGAATGCTGACTCCTCAGAGGTATTAGATCTTCTGACTGGGGTCACAGGCAATTGTGGGCCACTCAGTGTGGGTGCTGAGAACAAGAGCAGCACACACTTAACCACGGAGCCATCTTTCAGCTCCTGTCTCGTTCTGAGTTTCAAACGTAGTCCTGGCTGGCCTGGAACTCACTATGTAAGCCAGGCTGGCCTTGAATCTCAAGTGATCTTTCTGCCTCTGCCTTCTACAAGATTTTTTTTTTCCTTCTACAAGCTTTTGAGGCAGACTCTCACTGTAGTTTGGTGCCAAATTCTCTTTTAGATTTATGTATTTTATTATGTGTGTGGATGCTTTGCCTGCACGTACATCTGTGCACCGTGTACATGCCTGGTCTGTGCAGAGGTCAGAAGAGGCGGCAGATTCCCTAGGACGGAGTTACGGATGGTTGTGAGCTGCCGAGTGGACACAGGGAATGGAGTCAGGTCCTTGGCGGCAGCAGCCGGGGCCACCTCTTTAGCACTGGCTTCCTGTTTTCGGTCCTCCTGCCTCAGCTTCCTACGTGTGACAATATTTTGAATTATCTGAAGTCTCAGTGACAAGCCATATTTTGGTTATGGTTGTATGATGCTCCCAGCTTTAACTTTTGTCTGAGCTGGGGTCTCGGATGTTAAAATGCTGGGATTACAAGCATGTGGCGACATGACAGTTTGTGCTTCGTGTGTATTAGGCAAGCACTAACAAAGCAGGTATTTTTGTTCCCTTGGGTTTTGAGCAGTTTCTCTGTGGCTGTCCTGAACTCAGAAATGTGTCTGCTTCTGTGTCCTGAGATTAAAGGCTGGCCTGGCTCATCTTCTAATTTAAAATGCTTTGGGATGTGTGGAGATCAGAAGGAACAGGTTTCTCCTCCCACATGGGCCTCGGGGACTGAATTAAGCACCTAACCAGCCCTTCAATGTCTGTGTACTCTCAAACTTTGTATATGGGCGTCAAAGCTACCACAGCACATGGACAGGTCAAAAGACAACCTGGGGGAGCCGCTTTCTACTGGACTCCAGACGTCAGGCTTGGCAGCGACCGCCTTTACCTGCAGAGGCATCCTGCTGGCCAGACTTTTAATTTTTTTATTTTTAGGGGGCTGAGAGATGGTTCAGGGATTATGAGCACTGACTCTTCTTCCAGAGGACACGGGTTCAATTCCCAGCATCCACATGGTGCCTCACAACTGTCTGTGACTCCAGTTCTAGGGGACCAGACACCCTCATACAGACATACACACAGGCAAAACACTAATGCACATGAAATAAAAATATAATTAAAATCTGTTGTTTAACACAATACAAATGTCAGCTGGTCGGTGGTGGCACATGCCTTTAATCAACCCCGCACAAGGGAGGCAAAGAAAGGCATGCTTTTGTGAGTTCAAGGCCAGCCTGGACTACAGAGCAAGTTCCAGGACATCCAGGGCAATTACATAGAGAAACCTGTCCCAAACAATACAAATGTCTAATGCAAATTCAGTAGTTAAAAATGTTTATTGCGCCGGGCGTTGGTGGCGCACGCCTTTAATCCCAGCACTTGGGAGGCAGAGGCAGGCGGATCTCTGTGAGTTCGAGGCCAGCCTGGTCTACAAGAGTTAGTTCCAGGACAAGCCTCCAAGGCCACAGAGAAACCCTGTCTCGAAAAACCAAAAAAAAAAAAAAAAAAAAAAAAAAATGTTTATTGCAGCTAGATGGTGGTGGCACACACCTTTAATCCCAGCACTGGGGAGGCAGAGGCAGGTGGATCTGAGTTCAAGGCCAGCCTGGTCTACATAGTGAATTCAGGACAACTAGTGCCACGTAGATAAAAACCTGTCTGAAATACAAAACAAAACAAAAAAATCCCCAAAACATAAACGACAAAAGTTAATTGCTCTCACGGTTCAGTTTCAGCACCCACATGAAGGCTCACAAAAGCCTGGCACTTCAGTTCCAGGGGACTGAACTTCCTGGAACTGGAGTTATGAATACCTGAAAGCTGCCACGTGGGTGCTGGGAACTGAACTGTGGCTCACCCAGAACAGCAAGGGTACTCAACTGTGAGCCATCTCTCCATGCTCAGAGACAACGTTTAAGCTGAGCACCAGTCAGAAGGAGGAGTACTGGTGACCTGCTGGGAGCTAAGTCTGAGGTAAAGGTTTAAACACATTGCCTGGGAAAGTCAGCCAGCCTCAAGTCACAATCCTCTCTGTCACATGCCACCCTCCTGGCTTCCCATCTGAACCACAAGACCACTTTCAAGCATCCTTAGTACTCGGAAGGTTTCCCTCCTCCCTGTGCACAGTCCACACCTTGGGGTGCTACTGTAAATCTCCAGTGCAAACAGAAGTAGAACCAACTTAGCATGACTCATAGCCAGAGTCCTACCGCACCCCCATCCAGAGCAGAGGAAGCACTGAGGGCCCAGGAGAGAAACAGGACTCCACTCTGACTAAGGCCTCCCTATGCTGTACTCTGTGTGTGTGCATGTATGTGGGCCCACCCAGCTTTTTACATAGGTCTTGGAGATCTGAACCCAGGTCCTTATGTCTGCACAGAAAGTTGTCTTAAATAATGACCCTCTGAAGCACCATCCCAGTCCTAAGATATCCCCACTTTTGAAGAAAAAGCTTCTGGGTCTCTGCAGCTACCACAGGTGACTTTTATTTGTGAAGCTCCCAGGCACAGCCTAGACACACAATACAAAGGACAGCAGGAGGTGGCCACCCAGCCACAAGGGAAGTCACAGGGCATCTCCTACCCAGCACAATTCCCACTACACAGGTTCTCTCTCCTGCCTCACAAAACCCCTGAAGAGCAGCCCGGCATGTAGCCCAGGCATCAGGGGACCTGCCCTTCCCTCCCCAGGATGAAGAACAGGTCTGGGCCAGCCAAAGTGCTTCCTCTGGGTACAAGAGCCAGGGCACCCCAGGCAATTCCTACTCCTAGATTATTTGGGGTTGGCCCCTGGCTCCTCCTTTGGCCACATGGCTGAGGCCAGAGTTTCACTTTCTGATGACAGCCCCACCTGACAGTTCCTTAGGCATGGTGGAGACAGCAGGCCACAGTAGCTTCCCAGGCTTTGGTGGGACAGGAAGGCAGGGTAGGCAGGACAGCCAACAGGGCCTATGGCTAAGTTGGCGGTAAGTTTAATTAACAGCAGCGTTCAGCCCTTTCCCCTGGGCATCAGTACCCCACAGTGGACCTGGGTTAGTCCAGCCAGGAGAGATGACTCTCTGCAATCCAGACAGGAAGTACATACCTACACACCACACCGACGACACATGTACGTACTTAAGGGACCAACAGGACACACGAGACAAAGACCCTCCCCTGCCTCAGGTCAAAGTCTTATCCAATGGAGACATTGGCTGAGCTCAGTCCATCCAAGTCCCCTTAGTCACTGGTGCAGGGTGAGGGACGAGAAGCAGCTGGCTTTAAGCCTAGATCTTGTATAGTGTCTGCAGCAGATTGTGGCGGGCAAAGGAGCAGGATTCCAGCGCACCATTGGGCCTGTGGAGAAGAGGATATCTCAGAGTCCTGGAAGCTCCATGTCCAGAAAGGCCTGTTTCCCAGTGAGGGGTGGGTATGGGCCAGACTCTGCACGGACAATGTTAGTAACTTTGGCCTTTACAGAGGGGCTGGACTGGGACTCTTGGGACTCACGTGCCCCCTGACCCAGTCAAGGAGCTTTAGCACAGGCAGAACAATAAGGCCACACTCACTTGGTCACAAAGGCCAACAGCAGGGGTGCAAGGGCCTTGGGAAAGTAATCCTGCTGCACCATGTGGGTCAGCACCATCAGGGGGCCATACAGGCTGGGGATGGCCTTGATCTTGTCTTCACTCTGCAAATGAAAGTGGCTGAGCTCCCTGGTCACTTGTGAGACCCACGTGCTACCTCAGTGACCCACTGGCAGCGACAGGGGAAGCTGCCATTCCAAGCCTCACCTTGAGCAGGCCCATGTGGATGAGCAGCCTGGTGAGGAAGGTGTTGGAATTGAAAGATGAGGAGCTGAAGGCCTTCTTCATGAGGGCATCTACAGGGGCAGAAAGGAGTGTGGCAGGATGCAGGCAGCAGGACTGGGCTAGGCAGAAGTCAGGGGTGGCCAGACCTCTGAGTTCTGCCCTGTCAAGAGTAGACAAGTATAGTGGATGGGTGGTGGTGCTGGAACCCACAGATGGCCCAATTTACCGGCTGGATGCCTTCTCCACCCCTGGCCTCTTATAAAATGGGAGTGGTGATGGTACCCATTCTGTCCACTCTGCACATGGGTCCAAGGGCCATGGAAACCACCAGGGAAGGTTTTAGATATTAGGCAAGAAAAGGAGACCTGATGGGGCTGTGCAAAAGAATTTAGGACTCTTGCATCTTTAGATGCTCATGGTCCTGGAGAGCTGCCACGGAGCTGCTTTGTTCCTGCTCCGCACCCCAGGGCAGCACAGCCTAAGAGGAGCATGCTTCTGCTCCCTTTTTCTAGCCATGATCTAGCCCTTCCCTGGCTTTTGTCTGGCCAAATCTGACACACCTGGTGGCCCTAATGGAGGTGACAAGGTTAGACTGGATAGAAACAGAATGACAGGGCTTGGAGATGTAGCAAAGAGTCCAGGAAATCTTATGAAGGTGAGAGCCGGTGTCCTCTGTGTAGGTGACACGTGCAGAGTCTCCCACAGGGCACAAAGGCTTCTCTGACAGGACAGCATAGCTCATGGGGCCTTGCAGATGGACTATCTGCCCTGACCCTGCTTGGCCCTGAGTTCTAACTATGTACAACCACCCATGCAGAGCATGGGAACACATCTGGGGCTACCAGCTCCACCCAGCTCACATTACCGACAGCATCCAGCACTGCTGTCTTCACTGAGGCTTCATCCCTGAACACAGAAGCCACCTTCAGGAAGGCCGAGACAACTTTCTCAGGGTCAGAGGTATCAGTCTGAAAACAGAGATAATGGCTGGTTAGGGGTCACAGGCCCCTGGTGGAAAGTAACTGCAAAAGATCTTGACAAGGCTGGAGAGGTGGCTCAGTAGTTAAGAGCATAGACTGTTCTTCCTGAGAACCTGGGTTCAAGCCCCAGCACCCATATGGAAGCTCACAACTGTAACTCCAAGATCTGACACCATCACCATCACACAGACGTACATACAGGCAAAATCCAATACAAGTAAAATAAAAAAATACGTTATATTAAAAAAAATCCACCCTGACAACATTGGAGGCTGTGGGGAGGGGCACAAGGAGCTGACTCTTGTCCCATATTATTCCCTAGAGTCTGGTGGGAACCTAGCCACAACAGGTATAAGCAGCAAATGAGTAAACACATTAAATGCCATTATCCCCAGGGAAAAGCCACCACTTACTCTAACACTAGAAGGGAAAAAGCCGCCATCCTAACACTAGAAATCAGCCAGAGGGAGCCAATATTCATGCACAGGAAGGCAGGCTCTCTTTTGTCGACAATGAAGAAATGTAGAAAAAGCCAATTTCCAAAAATAGTATCTCAGTTTCAAGTGTTAGAGCCACTCACTGGAAGCCAAGAAAATGCAGAATAGCATGAAATGATCCTACCAAATAATCTCATTTATGTCATGAAAACTTCACAGGTAAGTTTTTTGGCTGCTGTCAACCAAGCTCTAAGTTGAGAGAGGAGCTAGCAAGACAACCCAGCAGATTAGGGAACTTGCCACCACACCTGAAAACCTGTGTCTGACCCTTTGATAGGAGAGCACCAACTTCTGTGAGCTGTCCTCCACACACATGCACAATAAAATGCTTTTCTAAAAAAAGGGTCTCACAATGTATCTCCACCTGCTTCCCAAGGGTATCTGACAAATGTAATGCTTTGTACAAGTAGAATAGATGTGTCTCCTTTGCAGTTGGCATGGAGAAGTGCAATGTTAAGGGGCTGCTCCTCCCTGAATGAGTGACTATTGCATGAGGCTGGTTGGTACCTGAGCTGCATAGATGTCCTGGAAAGGGGAATTGCTCTAGAGACAGCTACACAAGCAGAAGCCCATGGAACACAGTGAGCCTGGAAAAAAATTCAAATTCCCTAACTCCAATTCCTGCTGGGACTTGGCAGGGATCCCTGTGATAGATCTAAGGAGAGGGAGGCCAGGACTCTCGTTCCTGTGGTGTGTGGAGGTCCTGGGGCTGGGAGTGCTCTTACCTGCTGCACTATCAGCACGGAGACCTTGGGACCAAGACGCAGCAGCTTCTCTGGGGAGGGGAATGACAGGAAGGTGGAGAGGTCTGTGGGAGGCGGGGAGGACAGCACGGGAGCTGGCTCCTGAGAAATAGGTGACACAGGGGCTCTGTAGATTCCAAACTCCAGATTCTTCCACCCGGTTGTGCCCATTCCCACCCCAGTACACCACTGTTCCAGCCAGTTCAAGAGTCTAGGCCTAGAATCCGCTCTCACTCATTGGTCCCCATGCATATGGGGTCTATGGTGCTGACCCCAGGTGTTCCCTTTGGGATAGGGGACAGGGTACCACCACCATAGCACTCCAAGTGGGGCTTTGCCATGTAAACCAGACCAGTGCCTGGGGCAGTGCCACACATTATCTGCTCCCAGAGCCCAGGAAAGCAGCCCTGTTTTGCAGGGTGTGGGCAGTCTGATGGCTCCACCCAGACTCTCCGGGAGTTTTATTTTAGAACCCACGAGACACAGATGAACAAACCGCCAGTGGGCACAGGCAAGAAACTCAAGTCTCTCAACCCCGGTCACGGACTCTAGGTGCTCCTAGGCACTTGCTGCAGGGTTTGTATACCACATGAATTATATTTGCTGTGATTTGAGGTATAGGTGAGATTTTTGGAGAGAGAAAGGGAGAGGAGATGAATCTAGGCACATGCACAAGACTTCAGTAGACACGCAGAAGCAGGATGGCTGAACATGACAGAACACAGATTAATAGAAATGTTTTTTTTTTTTTTCTTTTTATGAGACAGGGTTTCTCTGTGGCTTTGGAGGCTGTCCTGGAACTCGCTCTGTAGACCAGGCTGGCCTCGAACTCACAGAGATCCGCCTGCCTCTGCCTCCCAAGTGCTGGGATTAAAGGCGTGGGCCACCAACGCCCGGCTATAAATGGGTTTTTAAATTTAAGTTATAAAAGTTTGTTAAAAAGAAGCCCAAGCTAAGACTAGCATTTCATAATAAGTCTCCGTGTCATTATTTGGGAGCTGGCTGTCAGGACAGAGAAAGACTCATTGCAGGAGCCACAAGATAACCCACTGCGGGGAGGAGAAAAGACTTTGTAGCGCCAAACTTTTTGGCAATCCTCCATCACCCTTCTACATGCCGGGATTACAGGCATGAGTTGTCATGTACAGCTATGCTTAAGTTTTTTTTTTTTTAAAGATGTATTCCAAGTACTAAGTTATAAACAAAAGCATGCATGCGCACTTGCACTTATATTCTGGTAAAATACTCAAACACATACAAAAATCTCTCTCTCCTGGAATGACTTTCTGAGAACTATGCTATCCATTTGGTCCTTGTAGCTATTAGATTTAAATAGCTATATCCCCTCAACAGGCTTCCAAGGGCCCAGGACTCAGATCCCATAAAATAACAACAAACTTACCCCACTGTTAGGGTCTAGAATCTTCCGTGAGGGTGTGGCTGACTCTTCTCCTTGCCCTCGCTGCTGTGGCTCTTCCTCTTCGTCATCCTCCTCCTCCTCGTCTTCCTCCTCTTCATCTTCCTCATCCTCATCGTCCTCCTCTTCTCCTTCCTCATCTTCCTCATCATCATCTCCCTCATCATCACTGCAGAGAGAAGCCAGCTAAAGCCCAGCAGCCCATGTTGACTCTGTGAGTCTACGGACTCTTCTGGAAGTCTATGGACTCTGGCCAAGCCCAGGTGCACTGCTCACAAGATGGCGCTCAAGGGTCACCATAGTGTCATTTGCTTTTTGTTCCCCAGGGATGCTACCCAGGTTATAGACACAGAATAATCAGAAATGGTGTGACCCATAGGAGCCTCAAGTTCCACACGGAAGCAGATAAAGGAGTGTGTCAGGATCTGCCCAGGCTGGGATGCCCAGGGTAGTGCCACCTACACCTTATATAAGCATGGGACGCTATGGGGGTGGAGAGCAATGACATTCTAGTTGTCCTGGACCCTGAAGCTTTGGAGATTTGGCCTACACTTGAGTCCCCAGCCCTGAGAACATGTTAGTGTCTGACATGTGAGTGAAGCCTCCCTAGGGGTGACAGGAGATGGTGCTGCAAAAATGACCTCACGCTGCTGCCCACCTCAGCCTCTCCCTCTTGCCTCAACTTCCTCCATTGCTATCAGCCACCCAGACCTGAGACATCCCCATCACAACTGTCCCCACTTGCTGCCTCTGCTAACATCTGCTGGGAGTGATGGCACATATCTTTAATCCCGGCAATTAGAAGGCAGAGCCAGGTGGATCTCAGAGTTGTAGACCAGCTAGGATCATACAGTAAAACCCTGTCTCAAAGGGGAGGGGGGAGAGATGACTAAGGGGCTAAGAGCACTGGCTGCTCTTGTAGAACACCAGAGTTCAATTCACAGCAACCACACAGTGGCTCACAGCTGTCTATAACTCCGGTTCGAGGGGATCTGATACCTTCTTCTAACCTCCACAAGGACTAGGAACACACAGGACAGAGATATACATGCAAGGTGAAACATTCATCCACTTGTGGTTCTGCTTAATCCCTATGGCCCTTTGCTGAAAACACAAAAAGTCCTCCATCCTTTTCTCTCCAGCGCCAAGCACAAGGTACGAGCTACCAGACTAGCAGATAGCGAGAGACACTCCAAGTGGAAGTAAACCTCAAGAGCAGGCCTGACCCCTGGCCTCTGGAGCCACCTTCCCAGAGTTCCCTACCTGAGGGAAGCCAGAACCTTGGCCATATTGAAGCTGTCTAGCACCTCCTGAAGTTGCTCACAGCCCTCTTCTCCCAGGGCATTGCCTGGTCCAGGAAGGAAAGGAATGTCAGGGAGGACAGTGCTGGGGCCAGCTGACCAGGGCTAAGCCAACCCCCCAAACCCGAAAGCCTACTTACCATTGAGGTCCAACTTTTCCAGCTCAGCCTTGTCAGCCACAGCCTCGGCAACAACCAGGGCAGCATCTCTCTTGATTTCACAAAAGGACAGGTTCAATTCCTAAGAGTGAGAGGAAGGGATAGAGAGACGTGCAAGCTGGGTCAGGAGACAAGCCCCCTCTCACCAGTTTCCCATGAGCAGTGCAAGCAGACTTGGTCTCCTAGCTTGGGCATAGGGGCGTGAAAAAAATAAATAAAAAATGAGCCGGGCGTTGGTGGCGCACGCCTTTAATCCCAGCACTCGGGAGGCAGAGGCAGGCGGATCTCTGTGAGTTCGAGGCCAGGCTGGACCGACAGCCTCCAAAACAGAGAAACCCTGTCTCGTAAAACCAAAAAAAAAAAAAAAAAAAAAAAAAATAATAATAATGCTATGAACCCAGTGTTTATATGGTGTTCACAGAAAAGTGAGACGCTGAGATCTGGCCCACGCCCCTCACACCAGACCCTTATGCCTCATATCCTACCACTCTAATTGGGAACCCTGAGCACAGGGAAGCCTAGACCCTGAATGGAAGAGAACAGGGGGAAATTAGCACCTTCAGCTTGGGCAGGCCCCCACGGACAGCATCTGCGATGGCAATGGCCCCCTTAGAGCGCACGAGGCAGTCCCCAAAGTTGATCACCTCCACCTGCCGCAAAGTCTTCAGGGTCTGAGGGGAGGAAGCAAGGGTCTAAGGTGATGCTATCAGTCATACACCAGCCTGACCACCTCACCAGTTCTTTTTATCCCAGCCTACTGGCTCTGGGGCCCTAACTAAACCTCAGCTGCATGAATCAAATCTAAGTGTACTCCGTCGGGCCTTAAAACCCTCCATGGCTCCCTACTACTTACAGAGGCCCCTTGAGCCGCAGTCATTTCAAATCAAGACCAGCTTAGGAAGGTTCCCGTTAGTCTGCAGACCTCTCACATTGTGATCACTGTGCATGAACCACCCACCCCCACTGTCAGCTGACCAGTCTTTATCCTTAGCCCAAAAAGACAAGCTACCACAGAAGCCAGCCTCAAGCCTAAATTCCAATTTGACCTTCCATTTGTGCTAACACCTGCTTTTGTGACATAACTCATCTTCCATGGGCCCCACCCACCCAGAGGCCATAGCTCTGAGGTAGCTACCACTGTTCTCAAAGCCTATGTAAAACTGGTCAGCAGTTCCTTTCCTCCTTGTACAAGGATCTCCCTGAAGCAGGAACCTTGCAGGCCAAGGCTCCACCCAGCAAACTGGGCACGGACAGGGCTCAACATGCAAGCACTGAACGCATCAGCAAGGAAACTGATGGGGCCACAGAAGCTTCCTCCTTTGCAGCTTGAACAGAAACAGAACTGGCTACTGAGGACCCAGGGCTCATTCAGCAGCAGACAGCAGGGACTTGTAACACATAACCCGGGTCTGTGCAAATGGGGGGACATGGGGTATTGAACATGGAAGCGCAGAAAGGTAGGGGCAGAGCCATGTTTGTTAATGAGCCTCCTGTGGCCCTCGTAGCCCCTGCCACACCCGCCTCACCTCAGCCATGGCCACTGCACCCTTCTCAGTGAAGGTGTTGTCATTTAGGTTGATGACTCGCAGCAGGGGGTTAATGGAGAATGCCTGGGCCAGGGCTGTGACACCAGGGTGATTAATTCCATTCTGTGGCATGTGGACCTCTTCCAGAGTCCCAATTATCTGTAGGGCAGAAGAGAGTTGGCAGCGTGGCCTGGAGCTAAGGTGACATGCAGTGGGAGAAGGGTACACCAGGGAGGTGCTGCGACCAGCATCAGGACACAGATGTCAAGGCAAACTCTTGGATATGGCTACACCCAACCACATGAGATCCAGGCAGAGATAACAAGGATTGGCAAGGCTCACACAGCTCTGAAGGAGAAGGCCCCCAACAAAACTGAGGTTTCTTAGTGTAATTACTGAGCTTGAGCCAATGAGACCCTGTCCCAGGAGCTGGACGGCATACATGAGGACGACACCGGAGTTTGTTCTCTTGACACACGCACACACGCACGCACGCACGCACGCGCGCGCACGCACACACACACACACACACACACACACACACACACACACACACAAAAGAAAGGAAACCAGATCAAAATAACAAAAAGGTACAAGTGGATTGGAAATTGCCATGTCAGTGCCCCTATAGCCAAATGAGACTAGTTAGCTACATTAGGACTAGCAGTTTTTCCATCTGTATTTTAAGACCACCCACAGACTCGGGGTGGGTTACCATGGATGGAGCAAGAACCCCATTCTAAGCAGATCTGAGGACTGAAAGCTGCAGGCCATTAGAAGAGTCTATCTGAGGACAGTGAGTAGTCCCCCTCCAGCCCAGAACTCCAGTAAGGGCCATTCCCAACAAGGGTGAATGAGGAGTCCTTACTGGTTGCTCATGGGCAGGCCCATCAGGGCTGCTGCTCTGAAGATGTGCTGGTAAATTCTGTTTGTTGGGAACAAAAGGGGATGGAGACCCGGTTTCCACTGTGCCTGGTTAAGGCAGATTCAGTCCTCACAGCGAGTACCACCAGGACCTAGTGTCCTAGAACATGGGACAAAGTTGGTAGAGAGTGCTGCAGGGGTCAGTGAGATGGTACAGTGGGTAGAGACACTTGCTGTGTGAGCCTGAGACTTGAGTTCAACCTCTACAACACGTGTGGTAAAGGAGAGAACCAGCCTCTGGCCTCCTCATTTGTACTATGGCACAGACACCATACACACCCACAATAAACACATTTGACAAATAAGCCAGGTATGATGGTACATGCCTTTAATCCCAGCACTCAGGAGGTAGAGGCAAGCCTGGTCTACATACAGAACATAACAAACAGTTGCTTGTCAACCTGTAATGACCCCTTCTTTGTCAGGCACAGCCAGGTAAAAAGAAATGACTCACCCCAAAAGCTTCCGCCAATGCAGTGGCTCCATCATTCTCTAGGCGGTTTCTGCCAGCCACAAAGACCTTCAGGGCCAGAGGCTTGCCTTGGGCACTGGACTTGTGGTGACACTCAGTCAGAGCGGCTGCCAGGATCTGTAGGGAAAGGCACGGGGTTGTGTGCAGACCTCGGCCTGGTCCTCACCCCACTGCCTCTCAACTGTTCTCTAATGAACAACACCTCGTCCAGGGTGGATCAAGGGACACTGCTACAGTACAATGAGAACAGCACTTCACAGTTTACACAGAACTTTTATGTTTTATTGCGTTTGTATACTTGTCGGGGTTAGTTGTAGGGGTCCAAGGCAGGTAGAGACACACAGGGGGGCAGCTGGATTTGAAGCAGGGGCAGTGTGGATTCCCAGTTATCCCAGGGTTCTGCTGGGTTAAAACTGTCATGATTGCAACCTTCCAGATTATGAGAAGTCAGAATCTTTCACTGAGACCTCATTATGTGGCTGAGGCTGGCTTGGAACTCACATTGCTGAACTCAGCCTTCCAAGCTCCTCCATGGTCTTGCCATGTTGTCAGGCTGGTGAGCCTCCTGCCCTAACCGCTAAAGTAATTAGACTACCAGCATGTGCCACAGCACCCAGTTTACATGCTTCTCACGGTCACTAAACCAGAAGACTCTGATCAGAACAGGGAACCTCAAGATTCTCACTCAGATTACCTATGGAAGAAGCTTCCTGTCGGACCATCATAGCACCTGTGCTTAAGCAGGGTGAACCTGAGGTACAGTCCTGTCCTGGAATAAAAGTGAGCTGTGACTCTGCAGGAGCAGTTCCCCGCTGGGCTCTTTCCTCTCCAGGGCTGTGCCAGCTCTTCTGAGTAACAAGAGGTTTGTTACAGGGATATCCCAACCCCAATTCTGCACAACAAGCAGGTCAGAGCAGGTTATGCAGCAGCACTGCCTGTGTTGCCAAGGCAACCCAAGAACTTGGAATAGTTGCTTAGCAACCCAACCCTCTGGACTCCTTTCCTTACTGGTTGCAGGCTGCCGTCTCTGAGAGCGACAGACAACTGTCCCCAGTGATGGGGCTAAGGGCTGGAACACACAACCCTGTGGATGCAGAAGCTCACTGAGGGTGGCCAACTTACCTTGCCACCTCCGATGCCCATGCCACAGTTGTTAAGCTTGAGCTCGCGCAGGGTGAAGCAGGCTGAGCTCTTGAGGAGGGCCTCGAAGCCTCGCACTCCATCAGGTCCAAATGCATTGTCACTGAGGTCCAGTTCCACTAGCTGTGCTCCTGCAGTGATGAGCCCCTCCCCTAGTGAGATCTGAACAGAGAGAGAGCTGTCAGCTTTCTAGACAGCTACCAAGCGCCATTTCTGGGCCAGGTCCAGCCCTGGCCACAGGTCATACCCAAGCCAGTGGGAACGTGGCAGACACTGACTTAAATATTAGAGGTTATTGTTGTTTGAGTCTCGGCACATGTGTACTAGAATAACAGTGAGTTGGTTCTCTCCTTCCACCATGGCAAGTGCAGCTTGAACTGACAGATGCATACAGCCAGCAAGCCACCAGGCTAGCCCAGACACTGGCTTTTTTTTTTTTTTTTTTTTTTTTTTTTTTTTTGGTTTTTCGAGACAGGATTTCTCTGTGGCTTTGGAGGCTGTCCTGGAACTAGCTCTTATAGACCAGGCTGGCCTCGAACTCACAGAGGTCCGCCTGCCTCTGCCTCCCGAGTGCGCCACCAACGCCCGGCTAGACACTGGCTTTTACAGCAGACTTTTCATTATTTGTTCCTACACTGGAATGGGAATGAGTGGCGCCTGGGGATACAAAGATCTGGGAAGGCTCCCTGTAGGAGGTGGCATTGGGCTCACTGGGGATGAGAGCCAGCCAGTTAATACACAAAGGTTCAGACAGCAACAGAAACCAGGGCAGAGAGATAACGATGAGAGCCTGCGTAAGCTGGATGTGCAAGAAGGCCTCATAAACACCTCAAGTTTCAGGACTGTCTGAGCAGGGTGCTGCTGGCGACACCCCCAGCCCTGCCAGGAGAAACGGCCAGAGTTGGCTCTGCCAGAGATGGGATGGGAAAAGGGGGACAGGTGTTGGGTGGGTAAGTAACCCACAATGGCAGGGAGTCAAAGTTTATCATCACCCTCCCACCACTCAGCAGCAAGACAGTGGCTGCCCTGCCGCCTAAAGGCCCAGCCCCGGCTGACCTGACCTGAAGGCCTAGCCCCGGCTGACCTCTGGTAGCCACACTGTGCACTGCGTCTACTTCCCCTTGGACCGGTGCCATCTTGCCCCAGGTTTTCATGACTAGCAATGTGGAGCAAAAGCCTTCAATGACCAAGCCAACTAAATGCTCAAGAGAGGCTACAAGAAAGCAGCTCTACTTTCTGCTCCCCCTGAAGAGTTCACTCAGACCACACCCTGAATCCCGGATGGCTCATCCTTCAAGGGTTGACATCACCTCCACCATCTCTCAGGAGCTGGTCGCACACAGTGGGCCCTCTCCAGGACCCTTTGAGAGCCCCAGGATCCTTAGGAGTGAGGATGGAGTGTAGGCTTTTCTAAAGCCCCACTGTTGAGGAGGAGGCAGGACCAGGACAGCCAGCCTAGCACCCTCCACCCCAAACACCTTTATCCTGAGGACCCATGCTAGGGAGACAGACCTAGGACAGCCCACTGCCAGCCTGTGCCTTCTCTGCCCCCACCCCTGCTATCCCTGCACTCAGCCCTAGGACCTGGAGCCGCTACTGAGCATCACGAGCATCACAGAGAAGCCGGGCGGTGGGGGTGCATGCTTTAATCCCAGCACTCGGGAGGCAGAGGCAGGCGGATCTCTGTGAGTTCGAGACCAGCCTCCAAAACAGTACAGAGAAACCCTGTCTCGAAAAAGCAAAATAAAAATTTAAAAAAAAAATGTAGAGTGACAGAGAAAGGTGGAGCAACCATAAGAGATGAATGCAGACTGAGTCCTGAGGAAACAGGTCCCTGTATGCAGACTGAGGTCAAGAGGAAACAGGTCCCTGTATGCAGACTGAGTCCTGAGGAAACAGGTCCCTGTATGCAGACTAGGTCAAGAGGAAGCAGGTCCCTGGGGCACTGGGACCATGGTACCAGGAGATGGTGGTCACAGTAAGAGATGCAGCATGAGAACAGGAACCTGGGGCAAGCCAGCTCTAAGTGACACCTCCTATCCGAGGTTTGGCCCTGTGGCCTCCTTCATGTTCTCACCTGCTCCAATCAACTGTTGGGACACAGGGCAGGGGCAGGTGCTGGGCGTGCCTGATTTATATCTGTGGGGCTACGCTAACTCTCAAGAGAAAACGGGTGTGAGGGGTATCTGACAGGGTTCCTGGGCCTGCAGGAACTACCTGGTCCTTACCAGAGCTGGTGGGATCTCGGACCGAAGCCTTCCGGTGAACATGTCACTCCAGTGGCATCGCTGTGCAGAAGAAGGGAAGTGTTAGCGTGAGAACCCAGGAGCAGCATCAAGGCAAGTCTCACACCACCTGTGCATCCCGACAGTGTGGGCTGCAAGATTTCCCAGTTTTGGTGTCCTCAGATTTGAACTGGACCAATTCTGTCTGCAGCTAGAGAGACTTGGATCTGTCCAAGTATTTGGTGGACCACGTGACAATTCTGGGAATACGTGACAGAAGTAAATAGGCTTTCACATGGACAATTAGAACCTCTTTTCAGCCCCTTTGACCACCTCCATTGGGGCTTGTGGGTCCCACCTTCCTCCACGGCTTGCCTTTTCCTTCTTGTCTTCCAGACAAGAGACTCAGGTAGGCCAAGCTAGCCTTTGACCATGTAACTGAGGTTGGCCTTAAATTCCTAATCCTTCAGGCGGTGGTGGCACACACCTTTAATCCCAGCACTCGGGAGACAGAGGCAAGCTGATCGATGTGAGTTCGAAGCCAGTTTGGTCTACAAGAGCGAGTTCCAGGACAGTCCCCAAAGCCACAGAGAAACCCTGTCTCGAAAAGCCAAATAAACCAAACCAAACCAAAAAACTCTAACCCTTCTCCCCACCTCCAAGTACTGCGACTTCAGGCCTGCACACGTCCACCCGCTCACTACCCTGCTTTTTTTTTTATTTTTTTCTTTTTTGGTTTTTCGAGACAGGGTTTCTCTGTATTGTTTTGGAGGCTATCGGTCCAGCCCAGCCTCGAACTCACAGAGATCCGCCTGCCTCTGCCTCCCGAGTGCTGGGATTAAAGGCGTGCGCCACCACCACCCGGCCACTACCCTGCTTTTTAAGGAAGAGAGAACAAAGCTCAGACTTTGAGTCCCTTCGTGGCAATAGTGTCAAGCTAAAATTCACTATTCTATTTTCTTTTGCATTACGTCTGTTGACTTCCTACTTAAAGAAATGGGGCTTGTCTTTAATTGCTTTAAAAGACAGTTTAGGGACTAAAAAGTGCTCAGCATTTAAGAACACTGGCTGTTCTTCCAGACGACCCTGACTCAGTTCTCAGTACCCACACAGAAGCTCACAACCACCTAAGGCTTCAGATCCAGGAGATCCTATGTCCTCTTCTGCCAGACACCAGGCACATACATGGTACACACACACACACACACACACACATAGGCAAAATACCCATACACAGCAAGGCAGTGGTGGCATACACCTTTAATCCCAGCACTTGGGAGACAGAGGCAGGCCAATGTCTGTGAGTTCAAAGTCAGCCTGGTCTACAGAGCTAGTTCCAGAACAGCTAGGGCTGTTCCATAAGAAATCCTGTCTTGACAAACAAAAACAAAAAACCCATACACATTAAAATCTTTTTCCTAAAATATATAAAAAGCAAGTTCAGTAATAATGATCAGATAAATGTCACAAAAGTAGGAGCTATTTACAACTTGGTTGCAAAAGCCATGTCACGAGCTCAGGTTGCTCCAGGTGGGTCTGTTAGAAGCACGTGCTGGCTAATTTTTATGCTTCTTGGGGAGCATGGGACATACAATGTGAGTAGAAGACACCCTCAGTTTGTCTTTCAAGGGCGTCACCTCCAATCAAGACTCCTGTACTCCTTGAAGACTGTCCCATTTCAGAAAAAGGCCAAAGCCTGGTGCTTCCGTGTAGCCAAAGGGAGAGGAACGTTGTGAGCACCAGTCACCAGGACAAGGGCTCAAAAGGGTCTGGATCTAGATAGTAGCTGTAGCGACGTGACGGCCTCTTGTCCTCATCCGGCACAGACCTCCTCTGCCTGTACCCTCACCTTCAGCTCCGACTTCTTCTCTAAGGCCTTGGCGATGACCTTGGCTGCTTCCACACCCACGGTGTTACCCTCCAGTCGCAGGGCCTCCAGGCCGTCAAAGTCTTCAATCTCCTTAATCACGTCTTTAGCTGTGTGAACAGAGCACCTTAGACAGTCATGAACCAGGGCAGGGGCAACTCAGAAGCACCTTAGCACATTCCCTTCACACACACACGCCCTCCCCAGGCAGGAGGATGGGACAGGCTCCTAGCCTAGTTAGGGCTGCACAGACCATTCTTCATGTTCAAGCACGCACACTCATTGTGGTGCTAATCAGTTAGCACTAGAAATTTCCTTTTTGGTTTTGTGGTTTTTAAAGATAGGGTCTCCCGTAGCTCAGTCAGGCTATATGGTCAAGAATGACTTTGAAATTTTGATTCTCTTGCTGAGATGCCTGTGTCTCTACAGCTGTCCTGAGGACAATGGCTGGGGTGATCTTTTTGACTTTTGCAAGACTTGCTCCAAAAGGTGACCCCCTCTAATGTTAGGAGGCTGGCCTTCTCAGATGGCTGTTCAAGAAAACACTTTAAAAAGGGCAGGGGCAGACATGGTGATGCACTCCTTTAATCCCAGCACCCAGGAGGCAGCTGCAAGAGGATCTATATGAGTCTGAGGCCAGCCTGGCCTACGAAGTCAGTTCCAGGTCAGTCAGGACTACACAGAGATACCCTGTCCAACAAGTTAGGGGCTCTTCTTCAGAGGTAAGATGGGCATTCCTAGTGACCTAATATAATACTGGCAAGGTGGAAAAATTAGCCAAACTCAGGGTCTCTGTCTGCTCTCTGCAGCGCTAGGCATCAAAACCAGGGCCTTGTACACACAGGTACACTGAACTGCATCCTCAGCCCAAAACAATTTTATTTCTACCTCCACTACTGGTCACTATGCCCTCAAGGGAGTTTTATCGTGTCCTCAGTCAGTTTTCAAATCTGCAAAATGGGGATAAAGCCTTCTAAAGGGAAAAGACCACATTATTTACTGTGTGTGTGTGTGTGTGTGTGTGTGTGTATGTGTGTGTGTGTGAGTGCAAACATGCAGGTCAGAAAAGAACGTGCAGGGGTCAGCTCTTTCCTACCACAAGGTTCCAGCAGCGGAACTCAGGTCATCAGGTATAAAAGTACCTTTAAAACCACTGAGCCAGCTCTCTGGCCCAATAAATAGCATGTGTCTTCAGATTTGTATTTACTGAATTAAGATCAGTGTCTATTCAAAAGCACAGGTACAGGGAAGTCAGCTGAACACCATTAATCTTGCTATCTGTAAAGTTTGTAATCTTGAGTGCTGGAGAGATGGCTCAGTGGTTAAGCTCTGGCTGCTCTTCCAGAGGTCCTGAGTTCAATTTCCAGCAACCAAACGGTGGCTCAAAACTATTTGTAGTGAGATCTGGTGCCCTCTTCTGGCTGGCAGGCATACAAGCAGGCAGAACAATGTATATACAAGAAATAAATAAATAAATCTTATTTTTGTTAGTTTTTTGGGTTTTTTTGAGACAGGGTTTCTCTGTGTAGCTGTGTAGACCAGATCTGCCTGCCCCTGCCTCCAGAGTGCTGGGATTATTTAGCCACCACCTGGCTAAATAAATCTAAAAAAAAAAAGAGGGGGGCTGGAGAGATGGTTCACAACGATCTGTAATGAGATCTGGAGCCCCCTTCTGGCCTGCAGGTATACAAGCAGACAAAACACTATACATAAAAAAATTGTGATCTTGAATGAGTGACTTAGTCTCACAGAAGAGGCATTTTTACCCTCCTCCCAGAGATGATAATACAAACCCAAGCAAATGGGAGTATAGAGGCAGAAGGATCAGGAGTTGTTCAAGGCCATTCTCTGCTATTCAGCCAGTTTGAGGCCAGCCTGGTCTACAGAGCAAGTTCTACAACAGCCAAGGGTTCACAGAGAAACCCTGTCTCAGAAAAACAACAATAGGTCAGATCTAGTGTGAAAGCCTTTGATCTCAGCACTCAAGAGGCAGAAGGTCTTTATGAGTTCAAGGCCAGCCTCATCTACTCAACAAAACAAAACAAACAAAAAACCCACAACAAACTAATGTGGAACCAAAACAAACAACTATGGTGAAGTTGAGGGGTTGGTACCCGAAGAGGAATCTGTACATTTCAAGGTGTAATGAAACTGTTAGGGATGTACACCCCCACCCTTCTGAGGTTCCCAAAGTGCCCTGGAGGAAGAGAGTAAGGTTAATAGTGCATGAAACAATCTTCGAAGTCCAAACCAGTTTCCCTGGTTGGGCCAGAACTCCAAGAGGCCTCACAAGGTCTGGAGGCAGATGCCTTCATTTCTAGGCAGCAAGAGATTCTGGATTGTCTGTGTTGCCTAAGCTTTGATCATGAGTGGGAAGACAGGAACTCTTTCTCTGTCCTAGTGATGTCTGGTTTCAAGGACTAGAATTCCTCTTGAGGATCCAACACACTTTTTTCTTTCTTTCTTTTCTTTTCTTTTTTTTTTTTGAGACAGGGTTGCTTGTGTAGCTTTGGAGGCTGTCCTGGAACTCGCTCTGTAGACCATGCTGGCCTCTAACACCCAGAATGTGCCTGCCTCTGCCTCTCGAGTGCTGGGATTAAATGTGAGCACCACCACCACCCTGCCCAACACCACTCATTTAATGCAACTCCCTCAGGACCTCTGTCCGCCACAAGGAAGACAGTTGGCCTGGGATGGTGAGGGTAAAGGTATGGGTGGGAAGAACCCAGTCCTGAAGTCTAGGCTAGATGGACAAGTTTGAGACTAGTCTAAGGTGTACATTGATGAGACACTGTCAAAAGAAAAACTCAGACACACACACCCACACACACAGAGTGTAACAGAAGAAGCCTCACTGTTAGACTGGACCAATGGGATTGACCTCACCTCACAGAACTCCCAGGACAAATGATCAAGACGAGATGGCTCAGAAAGCCTGAGGACTCGTAAGCATTCACAAACACCCCTCCCTCACACAGCTAGCCCAGGAACTCACCATCTTCCGCAGTATTCAATTTGAGACTCTTGCCCTTAAAACTCAGCTGTCCTCCGGCCACCTGGGTTTTGGCCAGGGTCTCTGCCAGTTTGGCAATGTCTTCAGAAGCCATGTCGGCAACAATGGTTGGATGCCCAGGAGATCTGCAAACTGAAGACAGAAACCGTATTAAAAAAGAATCTCGTGGGGCTGGAGAGATAGCTCAGCTGTAAAGAGCACTGGCTGCTCTTCCAGAGGACCCAGGTTCAATTCCCAGCATCCACATGGCAGCTCGAAGCTGTCTGCAACTCAGTTCCAGGGAACCTGACACCCCTACACAGACATATATGCAGGCAAAACACAAATGCACATAAAAGAAAAATTTTTTAAAAGAAAACCTTGAGTCTCTGCTCCCACCCATTCCAGAGAGACAGTCTTATGTGCAGGGCCAGCCTTGTCCCTAAGACATGATGGTGAAGGTCAGAGTAGATGGATTTGGCGATATTAGGGGGCCTGGTTACCAGAGCCGCCTTCATGCCTGACCAAGTGGATGTTGTTGCCATCACCTTTATTGACCTCAACTACATGGTCTACATGCTCCAGTATGACTCTACCCATGCATAATAAAGGCTGAAACAAGAACTTGTCATCAATGGGAAGGTCATCACTCTCTTCCACAAGCAAGATCCCACCAACATAAAATGGGGTGATGCTGTGGAGTCTACCATGGAGAAGGCTGGGACCCACTAGGAGGGTGGGGCCAAAGGGTCATTGTCTCTGCTCCTTCTGCCGCTGCCTCCATGTTTGTGATGGCTCACTCAAGATCGTCAGCAATGCTTCCACACCAACTGCTTAGCCACCCAGCCAAGGTCATCCATGACCACTTTGGCATTGTGGAAGGACTCATGGCCACAGTCCATGCCATCACTGCAACCCAGAAGACTGTGGATGGCCCCTCTGAGACACTGTGGCATGATGGCTGTGGGGCTGCCCAGAACATCATCCCTGCATCCACTGGTGCTGCCAAGGCTGTGGGCAAGGTCATCCCAGAGCTGAACGGGAAGCTCACGGGCATGGCCTTCCATGTTCCTACCCCTGACACACCACTGGAGAAGGAGGCCAAGTATGATGACATCAAGAAGGTGGTGAAGCAGGCATCCTGGGCTACACTGAGGACAAGGGTGGTTCCTGCAACTTTTAACAATGATGCCCATTCTTCCATCTTTGATGTTGGGGCTGGCACTGCTCTTAGTGACAACTATGTAAAGCTCATTTCTTGGTATGACAATGAATACGGCTACAGCAACAGGGTGGAGGATGGCTTACATGGCCTCCAAGGAGTAAAAAGTCCTAGGCCAGACCAACCATCCCAGCAAGAACAGGAGAGCAAGAGGAGGCCCTTACCTGCTGAGGAGGCTGCCCCCAACCAACTCAGCCCCCATCACTGAGCAGCCCCCCGAGTTTCCATCCTAGATGCCCAAATGACTGGAGGAGCTTAGGGAGCCCTACTCTCTTCAGCACCATCAATAAAGCTCACTGCACCCACAAAAACAATCTTGTGAAGGGGGACTAGAGATATGGCTCATCAGTTAAAAGTATCGCTGCAGCCGGGCGCTGGTGGCCACACCTTTAATCCCAGCACTCGGGAGGCAGAGGCAGGTGGATCTCTGTGAGTTCGAGACCAGCCTGGTCTACAAAAGCTAGTTCCAGGACAGCCTCTAAAGCAACAGAGAAAACCTGTTTCAAAAAGCCAAAAAAAAAAAAAAAAGTATTGCTGCTCTTACAGAGAATCCACATTTGATCCCATCACCCACACTGGACAGCTCACAACTACCTGTTAGTGCAACTCTAGGATCAGACATCTCTGACTTCTCAGGGTACCTGCATTCACATGCATATACTCACACTCACACATACAGATACACATGCATATACTCACACTTGTACATACACATGCATATACTCACTCACACATGCATATACTCACACTTGTACATACACATGTATATACTCACACACACACATACACATGCATATACTCACTCACTCATACACATGCATATACTCATTAAAAACTCGTTGTGGGCATTGGTGGTGCAAGCCTTTACTCCCAGCACTCGGGAAGCAGAGGCAGGCAGATCTCTGTGAGTTCAAGACCAGTCTGGTCTACAAGAGTGAGTTCCAGGACAACCCCCAAAGCCACAGAGAAACCCTGTCTCTAAAAAAAAACAATAAATAAAATAAATAAATAAAAACTCGTCCATTGCCGTAGGAGGAGAATCCAAATAATTCTTTGTGTGTTTAAAATTGATCTTAATAAAGACCAGCTTGCTTTTAATACAATGAACTTATTAAGTTTCCCAAACTTAGGCTTTGCCGACCCCCTCCACAGGAGCCCTTACCCTGTGGAAGGAGTGGATGAGGGGTGGGCTTGGAGGGAAGTGCAGGGTGGTAGGAGGAGTAGGATGGAGAACTGTAGTTGGAATGCAAAATGGAGAAAAAAAAAAACCTCCTGCACTGATGCCCCTGCCCCACACCAGCACCAGTGAATAAAAATTCTTTAAAAAATTTTTTTCTTGCCGGGCACATGCCTTTAATCCCAGCACTCAGGAGGCAGAGGCAGGTGGATCTCTGTGAGTTCGAGGCCAGCCTAGTTTTCAGGAGTTCCAGGACAGCCAGGACTACACAGAGAAACCCTGTCTCAAAAAAATTTTTTTAAATAAAAAACCAAACAAATAAAAAGATCTTTTAAAAAGTATTCTTCAATGAGCATTGGTGGCGCACACCTTTAATCCCAGCACTTGGGAGGCAGAGGCAGGTGGATCTCTGTGAGTTTGAGGCCAGCTTGGTCTACAAGAGCTAGTTCCAGGACAGCCTCCAAAGCCACAGAGAAACCCTGTCTCAAAAAAACAAAAACATAAAAGGTTTCTTCTGGGAAGCTTAAGCACCAAGAGAAATGAATATGGGATTAGAAAAACAGGAGTCCCTCTCCAAACTGCTCCAGCAGGGACACCCAGTGAGGGACACCCAGTGTGGGGCAGTCAATCCCCAAGCACACACCTGCCCCATCATCTTGGTAGCACTCTGTCTGAGGGTCCTGCTCCTCAAACAGGACACAGAAGGCTATGGGATCCAGATCATCCATCCCAGGGAGCGCCCCACTGCCCATGCTGGCATGACTCGGGGCGGCACAGAAGGCTAAGGCATGTCTGGTTTCAATCCTGGCCAGGAGACTGCGTCCACCACAGTAGCCTCTGAGGTTCCTAGGAGACCAGAGGTCCCTACATCACAATAGATCAGTGTGCAGGGAACAAACTCAGCTTCTCTGCTGTTTCAGACGTACACTGCACACATCAAACAAACAGCCACCTCAGGGGCACCAGCCCCATGCTGTCCTCTAATTCAGTCCTGACTCTCAGATCCCAGGGGATGAGGGCTCAGGCTACAAGGCTGCCACACACGTGATGCTAGCACGAACTCCAGGGTGTTTACCTGTGCTTCTGACCTACTGGCTAGGAACTAGTGTTGCCATGACCCTCCCTGTGGGGTCAATTAATTTGCTAGAGCAGTTCACAGAACTCAGGGAAAACATACTAGCTATTGATTTACTATAAAGGGGTGTGTATGTGTGGGTGGAGGGTGGTACCCCAGACCTATCATCACACCACCAAATTACTTCATCATTATTTATTTATTTAGAGGCAGGGTTTCAATGTATATCTCTGGCTGGTTTGAACTCAATCTGTAGCCCAGGCTGGCCTCAAAGTCAGAGATCCGCCTGCTTCTGCCTCCCCAGTGCTGGGATTAGGGAGTGCACCATCATGCCAGCAAACAAAGGATACTTTAAAGAATACAAATGAGCAGCCAGATAAATACAAAAAATGCATAGGGAAGGTATGAGAAAAGGGGCCAGAGCTTCCATGCACTCCCAAGGCCTGCCATCCTCCAAGAATCCTGTGTTCAGATGTCTGGAAGCCTTCCAAGCCTCGTCGTTTTTGGAGGTTTACAGACTTCCTTACATAAGCATGAAGGCTAAATCATAGGTGTCGCGGGTAAATCTGAGCTTGGGATACAGAGCAAGAGTCCCAGCCCTGTAATTCTATTTGGGTTTTTCCAATGACTACCTCCATCCATCACATTACCTGAGGGACGGAGAGCCAGCATCAGCATTAGAGTACAAAGACATGCCACTCTAGAATTTTAGTTTTCTATGCCAGGAAGCAGAACTATAACCAAATTCCTATTTCATAATCACTACCAGCAACAAAACTACCCACAAGCTAGGAGCTTAACGGCTGGCAGAACGGGAAAGTAGGGCTGGGGTACAGCTAAGAGAAGCCTCTAGCAAGCAGGAGGCTATAGGTTCAACCACCAGCACTACCATGGACAATGAGAGTACTCAGAGAATGGGTAACTGCACCACTCCAAGTCCTCAAAGAGGATGCAGCAGGTAACCGGGTGAGGTGGTCTGAATAAGAATGGCCCCCATAAGCTCATAATTAGATCTCTCTCTCTCTCTCTCTACCTTCAGACTGCCTCCCACCACTTTTTCCTATCTTACTCCTGAGCACCCTGATTTAGCTAGTTTATCAATAAGCATAAACTATTACTCAGGATAAAACAACAGAACATTCAACAAAATACTGTGTTGAGCACTATGTACCGACATTGTTCCAAACACCAGGAGATCTGCAGTAAATCACACACCGTTTGAAGCTTGTATTCCAAACAAAATATTTGCATGTCCATGAAAAGGCACATGGAAAGGGGGACAGTTCGGTGTTAGAAGTCTCGCTGGTGTTTTTGAGGCCCTGGTTTCAATCTCTATCATGACAAAAAATAAACTATTAAGAAAGACCAGATGGTACTTGGGAAATGAGGCAGGCAGATTCAAAGCCATTCTCAGCTACTGAGGGAGTTGAGGCCAGCCTGAACTACACAAGACCCTATCTGAAAAACACAAAGAAAAACCCACACAGACCAACCAGGAAAGGGGCACGGGAAGGAAGAAGGTGGTTTTGGGTTTTGTTGCATTTCTTTTTTTGAAGGGTGGGGGCTGCGATTTACAGTAGAGTAATTAAAGGTGTTTTCTGTAAAGAAACTAAAGATACCACAGATTGAGCCATGCAAAAACAGAGGTGAGAGCATTCCTATAAAGGGAACATACTAATAATATGCACTGGCTTGGGGAAAAGAGTAAAGAATTGTAAGGTCAGTGGGGCTATGAGTAGAGCAGAAATACGAAAATGGAAAAATATTAGACAAAAAATAATTAGCAAGGGTTTCAAGTCACCAAGATCATTCTAAAGAGGGTTCCTAGCAGATAAAAGTGCACCAAGCTTCTTTGACAGGTACAGTGCCCAGGTGTGAGGCCTGATATTTTTAGACTAGCAACCCTGCCACCTGTAACAGTTCTTAGACGGGACGACGAGGTTGAAAGTGTGGCGGAGGCGGTACGGCTTCAGGTGGACGCGGCACATTCTCAGTCCACGGGACGGGGACACACAGGCCCTCCCCAGCTTACTTTAAATAATGACTAACCGAAGCACAGAGGGGTGGAATCGATCTATCCAAGGTCAGCAGCCGGCCTGCGAGGGAGCAGACACAAACGGTCAATACCCAAACGCCCTCTCCTCCTGGCGACCGCGTGGGAGACGTCCTCAGGTGCACATCCATCCATCGACACGGCAAAGCGTCAGCAGTGACTCACGCCAGCCTTCCCGCGCGGACGTGGGCCGACTCGGGTAGGCGGCGGTGCGCTGCCGGGCCCCACCCGCAACGCCAGGCGGCCTCGCACCGCCTCCAGGTGAAATGGAAGCCAACCCGAGACGCCGCGGCGGGCAGCAGCGCAGAGGGAGGCAGCGGAGACACGTGACCTCTCTAGACCTCAGTTTCCCCAAATGGGAAAGGGTCAGCGCGGCCAGCGCCCCGCCCCACCCCACCACGCGGGCCGCGGTGGGCGCAGCGAGGTCAAAGGGAAGGCAAGAGGTGATCGCTTTGCCCCACCCGGGCCCTGGTGGCCCCGGCAGGTGACAGAACAGCATGAGGGCCCCGACTCACCGCAAACAGGCGGCGCCGCCGCGTGGGGGGACGGAACGCGCGCGTCGGGGACGGCTCGAGAGCCCGCGTGAGGGTCACCGCGCCTCCGTGCGGCGGTGCCAGTACCCAGTCCGCCCGACTGTCCTCGCCGCAGCGGTTGCTCGTCGGGCTTGTGCACACCACCTGCTCCACGATCCCCAGCGATGATGGCGGCGGAGGAGGATTTTTGAAAGCCGGCAGTTTCTTTCCTTCGATTTGATTTGTTCAAGTCGGAGCCGGGTTTTGCCGGGCCCGCGTGCGGGGCCTATCGGGAAGGGAAGTCCTGTCCTCCGGCATGAGTATGGCTGGACTCGCGTCACGAACTACAATTCCTATGAAGCATCGCGCGCCGAGTCCTCAACCCTCTTTCCGCCCGCCCTCTCGGCTTCTAGCTCTTTCTCGACTGGACGCCGTACGACGGTGTTTGACGGGAGCACCCGCAGACTACAAATCCCGGCAGACCCTGCGGCAAAGCGCCTCACCCTTCCGTAGAGGTTTGCGCTCTCTTGTATGCAACTTTATTGACAAAGGCGATGATGTCAAAGGCACACCGCTGGATGTCCTCAGCTGTAATAGGGATCCACTAGCTAAAATAAAAGTCTTTTTCTTTTAATTCCTACGAAATTGAAAAGAAACTCCAAGGATTCCAAGATAATTGGAAAAAATATCCATTTTGTAGTAAAGACAACCTGCAGGCATCACCTTAACCAACTGGTCCATATTAACATCAATAACAGAACAATCAAACCATCTTCACAGCACGGCACACTAAAAACGCAGCATCACTGATCACTCCTCAGATTCATAAAATTAATCAAATCATGGAAAAACAGAACAGAAACAAACCCAAGGTGTTCTTTCAGAATAATTGGTCTGTACTGTTCCAAAATTCTGAGCGCCGTGCAAATTGAAGAATGTTACTGATTAAAAGAGATGGAAGATTCTTGCTCTGGGAACATAGCTCAACCTTAAGTGTATGCACAAAGCCCTGGGTTCATCCCCAGCATTGAAAAATAAACAAATATAGAAAGGACATGTTTATTAAGTGAAGTACCTGGTCCTGGATCTCATCTTCCACTTAGAGAGATTTGCTATAAATGACAATATTGAAATAATTAGCAAAATTTGTCTGCTAAGGGCTGGAGAGATGGCTCAGAGGTTAAGAGCACTGGCTGCTCTTCCGGAGGTCCTGAGTTTAATTCCCAGCAACCACATGGTGGCTCACAACCATCTGTAATGAGATCTAGTACCCTCTTCTGGCCTGCAGACATACATGGACTCAGAGTGTTGTCTACATAATAAATAGATAAAATCTTTTAAAAATATATAATGCTGATGCCCCACATTAAAAAATTGTCTGCTAAATGTTAGTATCTATATTAAATTTAATTTTCATTGTGCTATGGTTTATGTGTGATATTATGTAACAAAATAACAATAGCAGTCTTTTTACCCTCTTGCTAGTACATATTCCTAAAGTCCTAGGAGGACACTCAGCCATTATCTGCTGCAGAAATAACTGTATGTGGGTGGGTGGGGGAAAAAACTGTGTGTGGAATCATATTAGTAGCCTGTGCTGAAGGCAACAGGTATATCCCTCTGTGTTTTCAGAGAAGACTCTCTTTCTTCTTGACGAAAATTGCTGAAGTGATGAGAGATAAAGGAGCATGATATCTACAACTTATTCTTTTCCTTCTCTCTCTTTTGAGTTTTAGAGACAGGGTTTCTCTGTATAATAGTCCTGGCTATCCAGCATCTCTATCTTGTAGACTAGGCTGGATTCAAACTCATAGAGATCCACCTGCCTCTGCCTCCCTAGAGTGCTGGGATTAAAGGTGTGTGCCATCATGCCCAGCAGGTTTTGATTTTTTTCAAGACAGAGTTCCTCTGTGTAACAGCTCTGGCTGTCCTGGAACTCACTCTGTCGACCAGGCTGGCCTCAAATTCACAGAGATCCACCTGCCTCTGCCTCCCGAGTGCTGGGATTAAAAGTGTGTGCCACCACTGTGAGGCTAACTTTTTGACCCTTATATAAACAACATGTTAATTATAAATGTTTCAGGTCTTCTCCAAAGCAGTGTGTGCTCTAAACCTTGCAGCTGTCTCTTCAGCCATTGTGAATTTTTTGATGGAACTTTTGCATTTATTTACTTTTACACAGGATCGGTCTTTTACTTTTACTACATAGCCCAAGCTGGCCTAGAACTCATGATCTCTTGACTCAGCCTCCTAAGTGCTGGGATAAACATTTTCATAATAGTATATTGTGAACAACTGAAACCATGGTTAATTCCTGCATCTCATTTATTGTATTACAGCTGTTTGTCACTGCTGTTCTTATGCTTAAGGTTCACGATTCTCACTTTTTAAAAGTTTGGTATTTTATGTGTATGGGTGTTTTGCTTGCATGTATATCTGCGCACTAAGTTCCTGTAGCACACAATGAGGCCAGAAGCCCTCTGTATGTAGGAGACAGTTGTGAATCTTGGGCTATCTGAGGGACCCGTGGCAGTAGGACCAGTATCTATCCCTGGTGCATGAGCTAGCTTGTTAGAGCCCATTTCCTATGAGGGGATGCCACATGCTCATACCTAACACAGAGGGGAGGGACTTGGTTCTGCCAACTTAAAGTGTCAAACAGAGAAACCCTGTCTCAAAAAGCCAAAAAAAAAAAAAAAAAAAAAAAGGGTAGGCCTTGCCCCCACATTCTGTCTCTTTCTTTGTCTGTCTGCTTTTCTCTCTCTGCTCCCCCTTGTCCCCAGGGAGCCCTTACCTGTTGGGAGGTGTGGATGGGGAGTGAGCTGTGGGGGGCAGGAGGAGGGGCGGGAGGGAAAACTTTGGTTGGAATGTAAAATGAAATTTAAAGGAAAAAAACCAACAACAAAAAAACAAAGAGGCCAGAAGGTGGCAGGTCCTGAGGAGCTAGAGTTACAGGTTGCTATGAGCTACCATGTGGGTGCTGGGAATTGAATCCAGTTTTCATGGAGGCACAGCCAGTGCTCTTAATCACTGAGCCACCTCTTTTTTAAATGAGGAAGACATTTTTATATTCATTTATTTGTGGGTGTGAGGTTGGGGTCAGCACAGCATGTGTCTTGACCTCAGGCTTGGTGGCAGGTACCTTTTCCCAGTGAGTCATCTTTGGTTTTGTTTTTAATATAACTCTCACTGTTGAGAATATGAATTCAAGGATGACCTTGAACTCCTGATTCTCCTGTCCCCATTCTCAAGTACTGGAATTACAGACACGCCCTATCATGTCTGCCTTATTTATTTATTTGAGGCAAGATCTCTGCATTAGTACTTTTTTTGTTGTGATTAAAAAAAAAAAAAAAAAAGAACCAGGGCCCTGAAAGAGCTCACTTGGGCTCCCAGTACTAGAGAGAGAAATCTGTCATATTATGGAGAGATGGCAGCAAGAAGCAGGCATAGTGACAGGACTTGGGTGTTGAAAGCTCGCAAAACGGAAAGAGTAAACTAGAAATGACACCAGGAGTCTTTAAACACTCCGGGTGTCAAACTTCTAGCAGCAAGGTCACACCTCCTAAACTGCCCCCAAACAGCACCACTAGTAGAGTTCCAAGTGTTGTAATTTAAAAAAGAAACGGTGGAGCTGGGCGTTGGTGGCGCACGCCTTTAATCCCAGCACTCGGGAGGCAGAGGCAGGCGGATCTCTGTGAGTTCGAGGCCAGCCTGGTCTACAAAGTGAGTTCCAGGACAGTCTCCAAAGCTACAGAGAAACCCTGTCTCGAAAAACCAAAAGAAAAAAGAAAAAAAGAAAAAAAAAGAAACGGTGGGAAGGAGTCATACCATACACCAGGGCTCACATGGGATGTTTATTGGAAGAGAAGGAGCAGAGACTGGACCCTGAGGATTGGGGGGGGGGGGGAAAGCAGACAGACAAAGAAAGAGACAGAATGTGGGGGCAACGCCCCCCTTTTTTTGTTTTGTTTTTCTTTTCTTTTTTCTTTTCTTTTTTTTTTTTTTTTGGTTTTTCGAGACAGGGTTTCTCTGTGGCCTTGGAGGTTGTTTTTTTTTTCAAGACAGGGTTTCTCTGTATTGTTCTGGAGGCTGTCCTGGAACTCACTCTGTAGACCAGGCTGGCCTTGAACTCAGAGATCAGCCTGCCTCTGTTTCCCGAGTGCTGGGACTAAAGGTGTGGGCCTGGCAAGGCCCACCTTTTAAAAGGGAATGTAGTGAATGTAGACATGAGGTGCTCTTAGTGGCTGCAGCTGAGGACGTGTCCTCTTAGAACCCCAAGGACAGGCCAGTACAGATGCCTGAATACTAACACCAAGTATTCAAATGTCCAAGACGATGGAGGCGTTTCTCATTCAAACACCACTGTCCAGCTCCTGCCCCCATAGGATCCTGGCCATCTCAGATTACAAAATGTACTTCATCCGTTTTCAAAAGTCTCCATAGCCTTTCACAGTCTCCACACTATGTAAAAGACCAAGTCTTGCCAGGTGGTGGCGGCACATGCCTTTAATCCCAGTACTTGGGAAGCAGAGGCGGGTGGATTGGATCTCTGTGTTCAAGGCCAGCCAAGTCTACAGACTGAGTTCCTGGAGAGCCAGGACTACACAGAGAAATTCTGTCTTAAAAAAACAAAACGAAACAAACAAAAAAAACCAAAAAAACAAAAACAAAGTCTCTTTGAGCCTCAAGGTAATCTCTTAATTGAAACCCCTTGTAAAATGAAAAAATAAATCATATGCTTCCAAGGTACAATGGCACAGGACATACATTACCATTTCATGGATGGCACAGGACATACACTACCCATTTCATGGAGGAAAGGAAGCACAATGAAATACTGGACCAAGCCGGGCGTTGGTGGCGCAGGCCTTTAATCCCAGCACTCGGGAGGCAGAGGCAGGCGGATCTCTGTGAGTTCGAGGCCAACTGGTCTCCAAAGTGAGTTCCAGGACAGCCTCCAAAGCTACAGAGAAACCCTGTCTCAAAAAACCAAAAAAAAAAAAAAAAAAAAAAAAAGAAATACTGGACCAAAGCAAGATTAAAAGCCAGCAAGGCAAACTCCAAATATAGAGCTCCATGTTTGATGTATGGGGCTTTTATTTTTCTTCAAAAATGTTTAATTTAATTTATTTTACTTCTACTTTATGGGTAAGAGTATTTTGCCCGAATATTTGTATGTGTACCATGTACGTGCCTGGTGCCAACAGATCAAAACAGGGTTTCAGATTTCCTGGAACAGGAGTTAATGATTGTGAGCCACTATGTGGGTATTGGGAATTGAACCAGGGTCCTCTGCAAGAGCAGCAAATGCTATAAACTGCTGGGCCATCTCTCCAGCCCTAACGTCCTAACGTCTGCTACCTCACTTCCAAAGTCTTACATGACTCTGCCCTTCTAGCTTTGCTTCTCTCTGTCTCTCTCTGTGTCTGTCTGTCTGTCTCTCTCTCCTGGTTCTACTTCCTGTGTGCATCTCTTCTGGACAGATGTCCCATCTGCAACATCTTGGGGTCTTCCTTGCAACCCAGGCTTCACTCTGACAGCTTCATTCAGTGGCCTTTCAGGACTCTAGCCTTCTGGGGGGGCTTCATGCAAAGTCTTCTCTGTCACATGCTGCCTGGGCTCAATGGTTCTCTAACCACAGAGCAAGATCTACAACACCTTCCCTCTCACACCCTTCACCTTCTAAACCCAGCACCCTGAGGACTAACAAGGTCTGCGGACAGTTTAGGATGGACCCCGTTGAACTACATTAGCAGTAGATTTTGTTTGCAGTTACTTTCTAGGAACAAAAAACCCATTAGGTCTTTTCCTTTCACAAACTGGAAGTTTAGCAGGGCGAGGGAGGTCTTACCCTGAGGGCACTCTGCCATGATGGGAGTTTAGAGCAGTAGGCCTCTCCTTAACCATGTTTACCTCATCTCTTCCAGCACCAGCCTTGGCTGAGACATTATATTTGGTGGTTCTATTTTTCTTTTTAAATTGTATATTTTGCATTTTTTTCTGCCAAGGTTGTTCTTTTTCATTGTAGACCTATGTAACAAGTCAGTAATAAGAACAATGTGCCAGAAGAATTTCCTTGAGTTTAAGAACAGCCTCTGCCACACAGTAAGTTCCAGGCCAGCCAGAGTTACATAATGAGACCCTGTCTCAACAAAACACAACATGCTACTGATTGAATATTAAGTCATCTTGAAATTGTCTCTGCCCAAAGAATTAGTTCATTACTTTTTTTTTCTTTTTTGAGACAGGGTTTCTCAGTGGCTTTGGAGGCTATCCTGGAACTATCTCTTGTAGACCAGGCTGGTCTCGAACTCACAGAGATCCGCCTGCCTCTGCCTCCCAAGCATTTTCTTAATTTTTTAAATTAGCAATTTCATAGACATCAATGCTTTACTCATCCTTGCAGTGACCCTGCATTAGGGTTCTGCAGTGAAACAGAACTAATGGATGGATGGATGGATGGATGGATTGATGGATCGATGGATAGATGGATGGATGGATGGATATGGATAGATGGATGGATGGATAGATGGATGGATGGATGGATGGACAGATGGATACATGGATGGACAGATGGATGAATAGATGGATGATAAATGGATGGATGGATGGATGGATGGATGATAGATGGATGGATGGATGTGGATGGATGGATATATTTGTAAGGAATTGGTTCACATGAGTATGGAAACCAACAATGCCCATTATACCCTCCATGCTCTGATGGGGAATCAAGCCCAGGACCTTGTAAATATTCTACATTAAGCTCTGTGCCCAAACCTGTGACAAGTCCTAAGCTTTTCATTTATCAAGTTGGAGACTCAAGAAAGTTGATGACGGCCGGCAGTGAGGCTAGGCCGGAGGCTGGAAGCTACGCAGAGATGGGGGCAGCGGCCGCGGAGGCCGACCGCACTCTGTTCGTGGGCAACCTGGAGACGAAGGTGACGGAGGAGCGCCTCTTCGAGCTTTTCCACCAGGCTGGGCCAGTAATAAAGGTGAAAATCCCCAAAGATAAAGATGGCAAACTGAAACAGTTTGCATTTGTGAATTTCAAGCACGAAGTGTTTGTTCCATATGCCATGAATCTTCTCAATGGAATCAAACTTTTCGGGAGACCTATCAAAATTCAGTTTAGATCAGGAAGTAGTCACGCCTCTCAGGATGCCAGTGTGTCATATCCCCAGCATCATGTGGGGAATTTAAGCCCTACCTCCCCATCTCCTAACAGCTATGAAAGGGCGGTGGGTAACATGACTCCATCAGCACAGATGGTCCAGCGGTTCTTCTCTTCTCCAGAAGATTATCAGCGGCAAGCAGTGATGAACAATGTTTTCAGACAGACGTCATATGGTGGGAAATTTGGTTCTCCGCATGCAGATCAGTCGGGATTTTCTCCATCAGTTCAATCACACGGTCATACCTTTAACCAGTCTTCCAGCTCCCAGTGGCGCCAAGATGCATTGTCATTACAGCGTAAAAGACAGAATTCTCATCCCTACCTAGCAGATAGACACTATAGCCGTGAGCAGCGGTACTCTGATCATGAGTCTGACTATCATTACAGAGGAGGCCAGAGGATTCTAATATGATGACAGGAACCATGATGGCTGGAGCCATGACTATGATAACAGAAGGGACAGTAGTAGAGGTGGGAAATGGCCTTTGTTTCGACATTAACAAGCATTCCAAGGACATTGTTTACAGGGCCATTTTAGGCCCTTTTAATGAAGTTGTTCTGGAAATATTTCTAAAAACTATACAGAGTAGCCCCACAGTTTTCCACCTATCTTTTCTTTCTTTTCTTTTTTTTTTTTTTGGTTTTTTGAGACAGGGTTTCTCTGTAGCTTTGGAGGCTGTCCTGGAACTCACTTTGTAGACCAGACTGGCCTTGAACTCACAGAGATCTGCCTGCCTCTGCCTCCCGAGTGCTGGGATTAAAGGCGTGCGCCACCAACGCCCGGCTTCAGTAATCCATTTTATTAACAGTTTCTTTAAACAGTTAATTTGTTTGGGAATGAATCATATTTTCTAACTCAGAATTTAAGTACAAATTCTGTGGTATGCTCTTGAATTTTATCACAAACATACATTATAAATCTATACTAGTCATTCTAAGAACTTTAAAATTCTTTTATTAAATTATATTTGATGTATGACTAGTCATTCAGGAAGTTAAATATCTACATGTGTATTTGTACATAAAAAGACAGTGTTGATGAAAATTCTTTTTAGAGGAACAACGATGTTAACACATAGATAAAATGGCAAAATGTTTCACTGGAAGGATTATAATTTTGAGATTTTGTTTAACAAAGCTTCCATGTTTCAAGATCCTGTTGTTTGTTCACTGCAAATCATTTTTAAGAATTTATTATGAAGCCGGGGGGTTGGTGGCGCAAGCCTTTAATCCCAGCACTCGGGAGGCAGAGGCAGGCAGATCTCTGTCAGTTCGAGGCCAGCCTGGTCTACAAAGTGAGTTCCAGGACAGCCTCCAAAACAATACAGAGAAACCCTGTCTCGAAAAACCAAAAAAAAAAAAAAAAAAAGAATTTATTATGAAAAATGAATCCTCTTTATACTACAGCATTTATACTGTTTTTTTACTATATTAAATACATAAAAAGAAAAAAAAAGTTGATGACATCATTCCAGTGTGGTGAGTAGGTTCAGGGAAGAGGTAATGTTTCAACTGGAGATCAAAGGCAGAAAACAAAATCCAATGTCCCAGCTTGAGGACAGAGGAGGCCTTTATGTACTGTTTAGACCTCCCACTGATGACTGAGGCACATTTCCCTTACACAGAGCAGTCTGCTTTCCTCCAGCTGTCAATCAAAATGCTAAACTCATCTAGAAAACATCCCCATAGAAATGCCCAAAATAGACCTGGCGTTGGTGGCACACGCCTTTGATCCCAGCACTAGGGAGGCAGGTGGAGCTTGGTGAGTTTGAGGACAGCCTGGTCTACAGAGCAAGTTCCAGGACAGGCTCCAAAGCTAGACAGAGAACCCCTGTCTCAAAAAGCCAAAAAAGAAAATTAAAAAAGAAATGACCAGGATACTGTTTAATATTATTTGTCTACTGTCTGAACACTCTATAGCCTATTCAAGTTATACATAAAATTCACCATCATTGAGAATTTAGTTGAGTGATAGTGAATGACTAACATGCATAAGGCCCTGTTTTGTTTTGTTTTTAATCCTCCAAACCACAATAAAAATATATACATACTAAAAGTAATTATCAAACTTGGTGTGGTGGTGCATGGCTTTTTTTTTTTTTTTTTTTTTTTTTTTTTCCGAGACAAGGTTTCTCTGTGGCTTTGGAGGCTGTCCTGGAACTGGCCTGGAACTCACAGAGATCCGCCTGCCTCTGCCTCCCGAGTGCTGGGATTAAAGGCGTGCGCCACCAACGCCCGGCGGTGCATGGCTTTAATTGTAGCACTTGGGTCTCTATGAGGTAAGGATAACCAAGGCTATATAGTGTGACTTTGTCTCAAAAAATTTTTTTAATCATCATAGACCCTATAGGATAAACAACAGTCACCATAATGAGGTTTCCAATAACAATGAACAACACACATGACAGCATATACCATAGCCTTAGTATGTTGTAGGCTCTGTCATCTAGGTTTGTGTAAGTATGCTCTATAATGTTTGCATGATGATAAAAATCACCTAGCAATGTATTTCTCAAAATGTGTCTCCAGTGCTAATCAATGCATGATTATGCATTATCTTATGACTTCATCCCCCATGTTAATTCAGGTTGTATGAACAAGTGCCATAGGTTGGGGGCTTTAGTGACATAAAGCATTTCTTCAGATCTGGAATGTTGAAAGTCTAGGATCAGGAGGCACAGGGTCAGGCTTTTGGTGTACAGACAGCCCTCTTCCTGGATTACAGATGACCACTCCCTGATGCACCCTCACCTGCAGTCTTCTCTGGTGTCTTTTCTTTTTTTTTTTTAAGATTCTATTTATTATGTATACAGCACTTCATGTATGCCTGCAGGCCAGAGGAGGGCACCAGATCTCATTGCAGATGGTTGTGAGCCACCATGTGGTTGCTGGGAATTGAACTCAGGACCTCTGGAAGAGCAGCCCATGCTCTTAACCTCTGAGCCATCTCTCCAGCCCTGGTGTCTTTTCTTATAAGGGTACTAATCGTACTCATGAGAACTCCATCTACAAGGCCTGATTATTACCCAAAGGTCTCACCTCATACTACTATCGAGGTTTCAACATACAGACACATTCAGTCCACCACATACCAAATTTACAGATGAGGGAGAAGAAACTGAAGGCTAAATTTGTGAATATATCCTGGGTCTTTCCCTAGGTGTCAACAAGTAAAAGTCTTTATTGGGAGGACTAAGACCTGGGACTGTGCTAGATTTGTGGGACCTGGCAATGAAGACTTTTTGAATGAGTAAACAAACCCAAATAGGACTTGAACTAAGGCAGCCACGTGCTCAGGCTCTCCAGGAGAGTGCAGGGTCTAAGCCTGGTGCACAAGGTGCTCCCTGAAAAGATACATGAATGATATATTTATCAAGTCCTCAAGGTCAAGAGCGTGAGCCTTGGATTCCAATTTCTAGTGGCTCACGAAAGTCCTTGATAATAATGAGTGACAGATCCAGAATTAAGATGTCCCCATCATGGCACAGTGGTTGTGCTTACACGATAGATAACAATTCTGAGGCCCCTTTCTCTTCCTTAGATGTGTGTGACCTCAATCTATTCATTAATTGCCTGTGTCTATTCCTGGCCTGAAAGTGGGTAAAAACAATGCCTATCTCATAGGGCTTTTAAGATGGGAAGACACTCGTTATATGCATATCTTTGCCCAGGATAAATAAGTAGTGGCTGTTAATGCTACTTCGGCTTTGATATGAGGACATACAGGCTCACAGCAGAACATCAGGACTCCTCCGAAAACCATCTATTGGGGTGAGATTCTTGGCACTTCTTTTCAAAACACCCTACCTCTGGCTGGGGTGTCTCTGGCAGTCCAGTTTAACAAACTGATGTCCTATTGAAAACTTTAGCATGCAGCCAATTCTCCCTTAATTGACAGACACTCCTCTTTGAAGGCTATCTGCTATTTCACCAGCAGCTTGGGATGGCAGACTCTTCAGGCCTCTTGCCAGCTAATTCATCTGAGGCAGGGTATAGTAATCCAACTGGCTTTGGTATCCTTACCCCTGAAAGGAGAGTGCTATCAACCGTGGTGCCCGATACATAATATTCAGGCTTTATTGTGGGCTGGAATTCAGGCTAGCTGAGGCTAGCCTTAAACGTCTGATTCTCGTGCTTCCTGCCTCCCCCC
Organism: Mesocricetus auratus; assembly: GCF_017639785.1. Lineage (NCBI taxonomy): Eukaryota > Metazoa > Chordata > Mammalia > Rodentia > Cricetidae > Mesocricetus > Mesocricetus auratus. Next base: position 83,171,104 of record NW_024429194.1, on the reverse strand, counting down.
AACAGGTGTAAGCCACACTGCCTAGTGGGTTCAGTTTTCTAAATCTTGATTTTAGATATGGGGTAATAGATACTGAAAGATGACTTGGGGTCAGACAGTCAACAAATGGAAGAGCAAGAAATCTTAGTCTTCCCGGACTGAACTAGAAAAAGCCATCCTGAGTGAGGTAGGCAACCCAGAACCAGAAAGGCAAATATAATATGTACTCATAAGTGGATATTAGACATAAAGCAAAGGATAACCAGCCTGCAACCCCAGAGAGCCTAGGTAACAAAGAGCCTGCCTAGGAAGGGGAAAAGACAAGATCTCCTGAGTAAACTGGGAGCATATGGGGCAGACAGGTGATTCTCATCACATTACCCAGAACCCCCCACTTCCCCCACATGCACTTAAATTACCAGGCTCAGATTGTCACTGCTTTGAGCCCATAATCTTGAGTCTTATCCCAAGTGACCCAAGGCTTGTTTTCAACAACATCAGTGACATCTGAGAGTCACCGGGCTATCCCTGTGCTTCTGAGAGTGTCCCTCCTCTTCATCCCAGAGCCTGGGTTTTTGTTTGTTTGTTTTGTTTTGTTCTTTGCTGGCTAATCTCAAGGTAGTGAGGAGGGAAGAAGGCAACCACACAGGGAAGAGTTGGAGCAGGCAGGCCATGGTGAGCCACCTTTAACCTTAGCACTCGGGAGGCAAAGGCAGGTGGATCTCTGTGAGTTCAAGGCCAGCCTGGTCTAGATAGCAAGTTGCAAGACAGCCTCCAAAGCTACACAGAGAAAACCCTATCTCAAAAAGAAAAGAAATGAAAGCATATGAGCATTTGTTCCCTTTCCAACTTGCCCCGAAAAGACAGTTATTAGAAATTATCAGATGTCATGAATGGCAGAGTCTGGAGTCAGAGCTACCCCCTTGGATAGCTTAACCTCTGAGCTTTAGTTACCCATCTATCAGATGAGCATGCTAAAACCCAGTTCCAGGATTCTTTTATGAACTGAATAAGCAAACACAGCCCTAGATACTTGTCCCTCTTGGACAGCTGCCATAGAGTATTTCAATGTTTAAAATTTGTCTCCCTGCTATAGCCATAGCTCCCAAGGGTATGTCTGGCACAAGTGTTTGTCGAAGAGATGGCATTTGTAAAGATGAAGTCTGCCAGGCTCACAGCTGATCTGCAATAAATTAAATACACATGCCTGTGCCTAAAATGAAGAAGAGGAAGGAGCGGGGCCACTTAGTGCGGGTGGGCCCTTCAGGGATCAACTTATTGTGTAGGATAAACACGATTTGAAACCAGAAGATCAGGATTCAAAGTCAGCCTATCTATTACCAGTTCTGAGGCAGGACCACAGACACTTACCGAAGATCTGTTTGGTTAGCCACCCCTTTACCTCAGTCCTCTCAGCCGTCTTAAGTCCCTTCTAGAAAGATCCCAAACAAAAAGACTTTCTATGATGGAATTCTATGTAGGCTCCCAGAACTTTTCAACTAGGCCTGGACTTTGGGCTTCTGTATCTATTTCTGAATTTCATTTTACTTTTTAGATTTTTTTTTAAATATTACTTTTTGAGACCGTGCCTCTCTATGCAGTCATGGCTGTCCTGGAACTTGATGAGACCAGGCTAACTTTGAACTCATAGAGATTTAGCTGCCTCTGGGATTAAAGGTGTGCGCCACCATGCCTGGTCCAATTGTCCAAATTTTAGCAAGAATCCTGCTAAACTAGAATAGGGGTTTAACTAGAACCCTCTACCTCCCATCTCTAAACACCATGAATATCTGTGTACTCAGGTTCCTCACCCTCTTCTATTCCTCAAGGTGATGTCCCGGTGCCTGACCTATCTCCAAGAGAAAACCACTCAGCAATTAAGAGCGCTGGCTGTTCTTCCAGAGGACCCTCTTAGATTCCCAGCACCCATACAGCAGCTCACACTGTCCCCAACTCCAGCTTCAGGACATCCCAGCCCTCTTCTGGCCTCTGCCAGGCACCAGGTACACACACGGTACACACACATACCTGCAGCCTCTGTGTCTCTCTCTCTGTCTGTCTCTATCTCTGTCTCTGTATCTCTGTCTGTCTCTGTCTCTGTCTCTCTCTCTCTCTCTCATACACACACACACACACACACACACACACACACACACACACACACACACACACCAAAACAAAACCTGAATTTGAAAACACTTTAAAAGAATCCTGTTAGGTGGGGCTAGCCGAAATCACATCTTTACCCTTCTTAGTTTTCTGTCCGCTGACCCTGCCATGCTCTTATGAATTCCTAGTTGTTCCTGCTGAATTCAGGGCTGAGCCCAATGTCTCTGCACCCACTGCAGTGGTCGCTAAACCCACCATGATGGCCCTTCCTTGAATAAAATCAGTCTGGCTTTCTTAAACAAGTGTCACTGAATTTTTTTTTCCCTTTAACTTTCCATACATGAAACCCCAGCCAAATGAGACTGACTGAGTCCTCATCAACGAAACAACACCGCCGGGGGCTTGGAGAAGCACCTGGAAAGCCGAGTGTGGCTTTTCCCTCGCTCGGATGGGGGACGGTGGGGGGTGGGGAGGCTTTGGGTTGGTCCAGCATCCGCCCAGAAATGCAGAACTGTCAGAAGAAAAGCCCGGAAAAGAAAGGGCACTTTAAAAAAAGAAAATCAAGGTGAATTCCAGGCATGAACCGTCCACTGGGAAGGGGGGCTTCCCGACTCCCCACCCCTTCCCCCCCAGGTGCGCAGCCCGCGCCGCCCACCCCGGGCGCGCCTAGGCGAGGAGGAGCTGCGCTCTCTAGGACCCGAGGAGGGAGAGCTGCAGGGAGACGGAGGCTCCAGCGGGTGCTGCCGCGAGCGGCCGGCCGAGGGGGCTGGAAATGAAAGTAAAGCGCTCCGGAGCCACATGGACCGAGCTGCCCGGGCGGCGGCGCCGGGAGCAGGATGCGGCCGCCCGTAATTAAATAGCATTTACTCTTATTATTACTAATAATAATAACGTAATCATACCTCTAGTCATAGCATACCATTTATCGGGCTCGGCGCAGGCCCGCGGGGAGCGCAGCCCGGCCGAGGTGAGTGCTTTGGCGCGGTTGAGCCCCGCGGGGCAGAGGCCGAGCCACCGCGTCCCCGGTGGCGCGCAAGGTTGGGGCGCGCGAGGCTGGGGCGCTGGGGCAGGGCCGGGCAGGGCCGCGCGCGTTGGAGGCGCGGGAAGCTGGGCCCGGCCACCTGGAAAGGCGGCTTTGCAAGAATAAAGCAATAGCCCTCCCCCCATGACCGTGAACTATTTTTAGGGGGATTTCTCTGCAGATCCCCGTACCCCTACCCCAAAGTTTCAAAGTTATTGTGTGGCCGGGCACCTGCCGCTGGGAGATTGGGTCTCCACTGCAGCCCACAGGGGATGTCTTGGGATTTTCTTCCGTGATCGTGGTGGGAAGCAGCTCTGGGAGTCTGAAGCTCTGGGAGTGGGGGGGAGATGCATGGATGCTTTGCGGTTCCCACTGCAAGGGGGTGGTCCGAGGCTGGCAGTGGGGATCTCCCTTTCCTTTTGTATTCGCTTTGGATCCGCAGAGGTGGAGGGGCCGCGCGCGGCGAGGGCCAGAGACAATGGCCGGCTGATGGGTCGCCCCAGTCGGTTACAGCGGCCACGCGAGTCCGGGGATCCGGGGCCTGCGGGCCTAGCCCTGGGGGAGGGGGCGGCAGGAAAGGGGGGCGCGGTCTGGGTCGGCTGAGCAGGAGGGCATTTCCGGTCGTGGCATCCGTCACTGGCCTCAGAAGCCTCCCGAGTGGGCAATAACCAGGCCGGGAATTCACGGGGACTGCAGGGTGCTGGGACTCTGGCGACTGAGGGGAGCCCTGGCAGGTCTGGGACACTGGAGAAGCAGAGCTGACCCCCCCCCACACTGCCCTCCTGCCCTCCGCGGGCAGAAGGTTCCCCTCTGCTCCTAACTCTTTCCTGCTTAGAAACCCCTCAGGTTCTGGTGTTTGTAAAGTCCCTAGATTGGGGGGTGGGGGGCTTCGCAGAGACAAAGCCCCTCCCCCACGCCCCAGGAGTGGAAACCGTGTAGAAAGAGTTCGTTCTTGACGGAACAGGATGGTTGAGGTGCCAACGGGGCCGGAGGGCCAAGGCTTCAAGTCCCGTGTGCTAGGGGCTCACAGCAAAGTGATGGAGGATTTCGTTTTTTTCAGTTCTTAGCCAGGACTTCCGTGCTTGGGCACAAAAATCCGAATCTCCAACATCTTGTCATTTTCCAGAGTGCCTGCAGTTCATCCAGTTTGATGAAAATAGCAGAATGCAGATCCTTGAATTTTTACACAAATGAGATAATTATAGTACGTTTAGCAACTGTGTTGGACATGAAATTCCAGCAGAATCTTTCCCTCTACTACCAAGACTTCCCCCACCACAGATACAACCATACCCTCCCTGACACCGTCGTACTTTCTCCTATGGAAGGCTGCTGCAAGCTAGAAATGATGCCAGGCTCAAACCTGGGTGAAACAGATTCTAGGCGGGATCTGTATGTGTCCTGAGCTGGACATACGTGGGCTCTTCTGCCGTTCATGGCAGTTACAGCTGGTGGACGTTTTTCCATCCTCGTTTTCCAGAGGAGGAACCAAAGGCTTAGCGAATTGGGCATCTTGCTGGAAATTTCCAGCCAGGATTCCTAACTACTTATCTGACTCTGAATCTCCATTTTCAGGAGGGAGGAGATCTGAGGGTGAGAGAAGGGCTTTGTGATTCTTAGGTTGCCATAGGTCTGTTTAATGGTTGTTGTGAGCTATAGCCAGTTTAGGTAGGACAGTTTGGAATGTGGCTGTTGAATTGTTTTTGAGGCTGAGTTCAATGGGATGAGCTGTCTCTTGAGTCTTAGGTATAGGACGGTGACTGTACTGGGTAATCAGTGGGTTCAAGACCCTTAAAATAAAAGTCGGTCTATAGCATTTTGTATGTGTGTGTCTGTGTGTATATGCATGCATGTGTACACACATGCACCAGGGTTTCTGATACACACTTCCCAGCACTCAGGAGTTGGAGGCAAGAGTTGTGACTTACAGGCCAAATTGGGCTACATAGTAAGACCTTGTCTCCTTTCTCTGTCTCTGTCTCTGTCTCTGTCTCTGTCTCTCTCTGTCTCTCTCTCTCTCTCTCTCTCTCTCTCTGGTTCAGGGTTTCTCTGTGTGGCCCTGGATGTTCTAGAACTCCCTTTGTAGACTAGGCTGGCCTTGAACTCAGAGATCCACCTGCCATGTCTGACCTGAGACCTTGTGATAAGAAGGTGGCTATTGAGGTAGCTCAGTGGTTAGGTGCTCTTGCAGAGGACCTGAGTTCCCAGCACCCACATCATAAAGCTCCCAACTGCCTGTAACTCCAGCTCCAGAGGCTCTGACACCATCTTCTGCCTCCTCCTGCACTAAATTCATGTGCACACACCCACATATACATACACATAATTAAAAAAAATCTGAGCCAGGCGTGGTGGCGCACCCTTTTCCAGCACTTGAGAGGCAGAGGCAGGAGGATCTCTTGAGTTTGAGGACAGGCTGGTCTATAGAGTAAGTTCCAGGAAGACTAGGGTTATACAGAGAAAACAAAACAAAAACAAAAAAGGAAAAAAAAAGTGTCTGTGTATAATGCTGTTTTTTAGTTTATTACAAAAAGCCTTTCACATATATGGGCTCATCTGCCTCTCCTAGCCATTACATCAGGTAGACTTTTCTTTACATTTAAATATATATATATATCAGGCCAGAGAGATGGTTCAGCAGTTAAGAGCACTGTTGCTCTTCCAGAGTACTGAGTTCGATTCCCAGCAACCACATGGTGTCTCACAGCAGTCCTTAACTCCAGTTTCAGGGCATCTAAACACTCTTCTGGCCTCTTAAGGCACCAGGCACACACATGGTGCACAAATATATATATGCAAACACACAAAGTTTAAAAAATAAAAATTTCATACCTGGTTCACTTACCGGGAGGAGATGTACATGGGACATGGTGTGTGTGTGTGGCAGTCAGAAGACAGCTTGTGGGAGTCCATTCTCTCCTCAGGTGTCAAACTCAGGTCATCAGACTTGGTGGCAGGCACCTTTACCCACTGAACCAGCTTGCCTGTCTGGGGTAGATATTTCCAGATGAAGAATCGGAGGCTTAGAGAATTTAGTTTTTCGAGACAGGGTTTCTCTATGATAGATCAGGCTGACCTCGAACTCACAGAGATCCATCTGTCTCTGCCTCTGTGTACTGGTATTAAAGGGGTGTGCCACAGCCTCCCTTACTAGAAATATACAGGGTAGAGCTAGGACTCCTCAGTAGTTCTCTGCCTCTAGATACTCATCCTTTCCCAGAGTCCTGTGCAACCTAGCAAAGGTAAAAGCACCTCTGATTAAGCTACTGTGAGGCAGATCTGGGATTGAGCTCCTTGGGGTCTGGTTGGAAACAGAAAGGTAAATTCAGTAAGAAAATGGGGGCTGGAGAGATGGTTCAGCTATATATGAACACGAGGTCTAGGGAGAGAACCTACCTCAAAGGTATAGGTGGAGAGTGATGGAGGGGGACACTTAGCACTCTCTTCTGGAATCTATGCTTGCTCACAGGTATGGGCATCCCCTGTATGCATACATGCACACACACAATAAGTCCTGCAAAAATGAAACTGACTCCAGGCAGTGGTGGCGCACACCTTTAGTTCCTTGCACGGGTGAGGTAGGGGTGGATCTCTTGTGAGTTCAGGGCTAGCCTGGTCTACAGTGACAGTTCCAGGAACAATTCCAGGACAGCCAGGACCCTTTCTCAAAAAGCAAAGGAAAAGAAACTGAGAACTTAGAAAGAAAGAAAATAACTCTGGTGGGAGGTGGGTAGGGGGTGGGGGGTGGTGGCACACGCCTTTAGTCCCAGCACTCAGGAGGCAGAGTTTAAGGTCAGCCTGGTCTTCAAAGTGAGTTCCAGGACAGCCAGGACTGTTACACAGAGAAACCTTGTCTCAAAAAACAAGCAAACAAAAAAAGGACAGAACTCTGGGGTCAGTGCACTGAGAGAAAAGGTACAACCTGGAAATGTATAGGAAGGCTTCCTGGAGGAGTGGAACTTGGGATAACAGAGTAGGAAGGAAATCTTAGATTAACTTCCATTACTTCTGTGCCAGAAGCTGATGTAGTCTATCTTTTTAAAATTTGTTTAACTTTTTCTTTTCTTTCTTTCTTTTTTTTTTTTTTTGAGACAGGTTTTCTCTGCATTGCCTTGGCTGTTCTGTAACTTGTAGACCAGGCTGGCCTTGAACTCAGAGACCCGCCTGCCTCTGCCCCCCAAGCACTGGAATTAGAGACCTGTGCCACCACCACCTGGCTTTTTTCTTTCTTTCTTTTTTTTTTTTAACTTAACTTTATTGTATTTGCATTCCTGAAACTGGAATTACAGTTTTGAGCTGCCATGTGGGTGCTGGGACTTGAATTCAGGACCTCTGGAAGAGCAGCCAGTGCTCTTAACCTCTGAGCCGTCTCTCCGGCCCCATCCAGCTTTTTTAAAAACATTTTTTAAATTTAATTTTCTCTAATTGTAGTTCCTGATGGTTTGGCACTTGTGTCTGCATTTTGCTGAGAAGGAAGTTGGGGGACTCAAGATTTGTGTGACCACCACAAGGTTGCCTAACTGTATTTGAACCCAAGCTTTTCTGACTCTTGAGTGTGCTCCTCCCCACTGTGGTCACCTTCATCTCCACCATCATGGAGACAGGAGCAAAGACCAGGGAAGTAGCAACTGGCAAATGCCACAGCCATAAGGGTTCACCAGAAGAGGTTAGCAGGGTCCTCAAGCCCAGAGTTTAAGGAAGTATTTGAGTTCCCACGCCCCACAGACAAGGCGGGATTGTGGAGGAGCATAGTCCTGAGTGTGGAAATGTGGGTAAATCCATTCCATGGGGGCTTCTAGGGGCCTGGCTTGCCACCCTGGAAGAGCTTGCAGTTGGGCAGGAGACAGACATGGACCATTAACCTGAGCTTCCTATGGACGGGAGCTGGCTCCGATTCAGACTCTGCCTCCAGCCCTGGTGGACGTGCCAGGAGGACACATTCAGCCATTATGATGTCAAATTGAATTACATCCCAGTGTGGAGGAGGCAGGCTTGTTTCGCCTGGGGTGGAAGGTCTTCCTCGAAGAATTTCTATGGCAATGCTTGAAAGATAGGGTAAGAAAGGCCAGGGAGAGGCCGTTCTGAGCAGGGACAGAGATGGACAGAGACAGGGACAGATAAGGCCTGAGGAATAAGTCACCAGGCACAGACACAGAATGGGGCAGCTGTGAGTTCCAGCTGAAGTCCAGTGCCGTGGGGTTTCCCCTTTGATGCTCTGAACTTGAGTTTCTGTTTCTGGAAATGAGCCCTGAGAGTGTTTGTTTTTCTTTTCTTCTAAACTCTTAAATTAGTTTTATTATGATCACCATTATCCTTTCGTGAATTCAGAGATAGGGTCTCACTCAGTAGCTCTGGAACTGGCTGTAGAGACCAAGTCGGCAGCAGTTTTCCGTTGACCCTCTGCCCCTGCCTCTCGAGTGCTGGGTGTGCAGGCGTGGACCAGCATGTTCCGATGAGTCTGGGGTTTGACGGTGTTTGATAATAATGCAAGAGAGTTAAATGAAAGACACTAGAAGTCAGGGCTGGAGAGATGGCTCAGTTCTTAGAGCATTTGCCAGGCTTCTAGAGGCTCCTACCACCCATGTTGGGTGGCTCACAACTGCATGTGACTCGAGTCCCAGGAGATCTCACACCCTCTTCTGACCTTCTTGACACCAGCAGTCAGGTGCACGCACCCCCACAGACAGACACACGCAGACATAATTTAAAACAAAACTTTAAAAAAAAAGTAGAAAAAAGGTACCAGTATGGACCTTTAATCCCAGCATTTTGGAAGCAGAAGCAGGAAGATTTTACCCTGGTCTACAGAGAGAGACTCTTTAAAAAAAATGGGACTGGAGAGATGGCTAGGTGGTTTAGAGCATATACTGCTTCCAGAGGACCTAAGTTCAAATCCCGGCACCCATGTCAGGTGACTTACAACCCCTTGAACTCTGCCCTCTTCTGACCCCTACGGGATCAGCTCTCACATACACAATCTTCACACAAATACATAATGAGGAATGAAATTAGTCTCTTAAATATTTACTTATTTCTGTTAGTACGTATTGGTTGGTGTTTTGCCTGCATGCATGTCTGTGTGAGGGCATCGGATCCCTAGGAACTGGAGTTCCAGATGATTGTGAGCGGCCATGTGGGTGCTGGGAATCAAACTCAGATTCTGTGGAAGAGCATTCAGCTGTCTTCACCAGTGAGCTTTCTCCTTAGCCCCCAAATAAAACAAATCTTTAATTAAAAAAAAAATGGCTGGGCAGTGGTGGCTCACACCTTTGATCCCAGCACTCAGGAGGCAGAGGCAGGCGGATCTCTGTGAGTTGGAGGCTAGCCTGGTCTACAGACTGAGTTCCAGAACAGGCTCCAAGGCTACACAGAGAAACCCTGGCCAAATCAGTTTATTTAGTCCCCACTTGCCATCATCCTATAGGTATTTGCCCCGATTATCCCCAAAGAGAGGTCAAATATAGAGTTTAGACGACTTTAAAGGAAGGAGGGGCGTGGCTCCAAAGGAAGAACAGCCCGTCTCCAGGGAGGGGGGGGGACATAAAGGGTGAGTGGAGAAGCTAGTGGGCAGACCTGAAGGCTACAGAAGGCGAGGGGGGGGTCGCTGAGGAAGGCTGCCTGCACCCTGCAGCCAGAGGCTACTGTGCCAGCTCGGGAGCCAGCACAGAATGTTACTACATTTTGCAGAAGATGGACCTGAGGCCCAGAGAGGCAAGGAACACCTCCACAACCTGTACTGTTGTAGAGCAGGAGTCAGAGGCAAGCCTATAGACTCCAGAACCCAAAGTGCTTTGTAGGGCCTCATGTCAACCAGGCTGGTCTCAAACTCCCTGTGTGGCCAAGGTTAGGCTAGAATTCCTAATTCTCCTGTCTCTGTCTCTCAAGTTCTGGGGAGATGGCTCAGTTAAAAATGGCTTGCTACACAAGTGTGAGGGTCTTAGTTTGATCCCCAGCACCCATACTAAAAAGAGCTGGGTGCAGGCACTAGAGAGAGTGGGTTAAGAGCACTTGTTGCAAAATCATGAGGAATTTGAATCCCAGCACCCACGTAACAAGCCTCCCCAATGCGGTGTGAGACACCACACCACACCTGCCCAGCCCGGTTCATTTCTTTTTTTTTTTTTTTTTGGTTTTTCGAGACAGGGTTTCTCTGTGGCTTTGGAGGCTGTCGTCCTGGAACTAGCTCTTGTAGACTAGGCTGGCCTCGAACTCACAGAGATCCGCCTGCCCCTCTCCCTCCTGAGTGCTGGGATTAAAGGCGTGTGCCACCAACGCCTGGCATCCGGTTCATTTCTTATCTCTCTGGACAGGTAACATTTTTTTTTTGTTTTTTTTTTGTTTTTTGAGACAGGGTTTCTCTGTGGCTTTGGAGGCTGTCCTGGAACTCACTCGGTAGTCCAGGCTGGTCTCAAACTCACAGAGATCCGCCTGCCTCTGCCTCCCGAGTGCTGGGAATAAAGGCGTGCGCCACCAACGCCCGGCTCAGGTAACATTTTTCTATCACCGACATTTATGTAGTCATTTATTAATTTCTCACAAGAGTCTGACATCTTGTCACTAACAGTATCATGCATGTGCCACAGCCAATAATTTCATGGCAGTCCTTCAAGAGAGGATGTGTCCCTGATTTTCAGAGAAAACGGAGGCTGTCACTCTTTCTCTACCTTCTGAGGCTCTTGTGCCTAAACAGTGGCTCTGAAAGGAATTGCGGTATCCTGTTCTCCAAGGCCAATAGCTGAGTCCTCCTGCCAGCTTGACTTTCTGAAGTCCCAGTGTCAGCCAGGAACCACTCACTGAGCCCCACAGTGACAGTCCAGGCTGTGACCAACCCTCCTGGGGTCTTCAGCAGTTGCCCTGGGGCAGCTCTTCTCTTGTTCCGTCCCATGCCACCCTGCCCCACCACAGGTGGAGGGGCGCAGGGCAGGGCAGAGCATTCAGAGTCCTGCTTTTTATTCCCTGTCCTAGCAGCAGGCATGCTGGCAGCGCACACCCAGTATGTCACCGTTCTTGGCCTCTGTCTCCTTTTCTGTGTTCCAGTAACATTGGCCCTGAGTTTGGTGTGAGGGGCGAGTGGTGGATTTCAAAAGCTGTAAAGACCACCCGTAGTGAGGTAACGTCAGGAGTGCTCCTGACTCTTCTCCATTCTCTGCATCAGGCCAGCCTGGACGGTTGTGTGGCCAGCTGCCTTACGTTCTAGCATTCTCCTTGTCATCCATCTTTCATGCAACGGCCAAACTTTTGTAGTGTTTGTTTTCTTATTTTTAGGGTGGATCCACCACCCAGCTTCCAAGTAAATTACACACACGGGAGGCTTATTAGTTATGAACACCTGGCCTTAGCTTGGCTTGTTTCTAGGTAACTTTTCTTAAGTTAACCCATCTACCTTTTCGCTCTAGGCTTTTATCTTTCTCTTCAGTAAATCTTACTTTCCTTCTTCCTCGCTGGATGGCTGGGTGGCTGGCCCCTGACATTCTCTTCTCCTTATTCTCTTGCTACTTTCTCTCTTCTTCCTCTTTCTCCTTCTATTTATCTCTGCCTGCCAGCCCCACCTATCCTTTCTCCTACCTCGCTATTGGCCGTTCAGCTCTTTATTAGACCATCAGGCATTTTAGACAGGCAGAGAATCACAGCTTCACCGAGTCAAACAAATGCAACATAACCAAAGTCACACACCTTAACCATACCAAACGGAGCTTCTTGAGGTTTGAATGACCCTGTCATTCCCCCTGGAAACTTTGTAGAATTTTCTGGATACAGGCACAGCCTAGGCCTGTTTCTCTAGTGGTATTTGTAGCAATCTGTTCAGGTCTCAGCCTGCCCCCAGCGCTTCTTTTCCTTCTGACCTGTGTCTTCTTTGAACCTGTTCAGCTTGTTCCTACCTCAGTCGATTACCTTCTGCTGGGTGCACGCTGTTCTCTCTCCTGAACGTGGCCACGTCTTCCGAGGGGCCTTCCCTCAGCTCCCACTCCCGCCTACCACATTTCCCATCTGTTCCTCACTCTTACCTCTCTGCCTCCCTCATCTTGTGCATTTAACACTGACCTGTTATGTGCATGTGTGCGTTCATGTGTTTGCCGATATGAATCTGTGTGCAAGTGTGTGTATATATGTGTGCATATGCTACTCCTCAGGAGCCAGTCACCTATTGAGACAGGATTTATTGTTGGCCTGGAGTGGCTGCCCAGTGATTCCCAGGAACCCCACTGAGTCTGCTGCCCCAGCACTGGGAGTATAAGCATTCATCACTGTGCCCAGCTTTTTTTCTTTTAATTTATTATTTTATGTGTATGAATGTTTTGCTTGCATGTATGTAAGTGCATCACATGCATGCATTAGATACACTGGGACTGGGCTGGAGAGATGGCTCAGCCGTTAAAGGCTAGGCTCACAACCAAAAATATAAGATACACTGGGACTGATGTGAGCCACCATATGGTGCTGGGAATTGAACTTTGTTCTCTACAAAGCAAGGCTTCTTAACGGCTAAGCTCTCCAGGCCTGTGACCAGCCTGCCTGCCCTTCTGCCTGCCCTTTTGCCTGCCTCCCTCCCTTCCTTCCTTCCTTCCTTCCTTCCTTCCTTCCTTCCTTCCTTCCTTCCTTCCTTCCTTCCTTCCTTCCTTTCTCTTTCTACTCCCCCTCCCTGCCCCCAGACAGGATTTCTGTGTGTAGCCCTGGCCTGGCTGTCCTGGAACTCACTCTGTAGAGCAGGCTGGATTTGAACTCAACAAAGATCTACCTGCCTCTGCTCTCGAGTGCTGAGATTAAAAGTGTGAGAGGCTGCTGCCGCCACTGCTGCCACCGCCACCACCACCTAGCTATGACAGGTTTCTAATATGGTTTCTGGCACTCCAGTTCTGGTCCTTGTCTCTTTTTTATGTACTGAGCCATCTTCCCAGACCAACTTGTGACCTGCGTTTGTGCCTGCTCACCCATGATCAAGATCTGTGAGGGCTGGGTGCTGGAGGGATGGCTCAGTGGTTAAGAGCACATGCTGCTCTTGCAGAGGACCTGGGCTGGATTCCCATCACCCACATGGTGGGCTCACAACTGTCCATAACTCCAGTTCCAGGGGATTTTTAAATAAGTCTTTAAAAAATACCTATGAGGACTGGAATTTATTAACTCTGTTCCTCAGTACTGGCAGCAGTCCCTTTTATGTGTTTATGTGTTGCATTAAAAACAGCAAGTTGGCCACAAAAAAGCCCTTATCAGAAAGGGGTGGTCCAGACAAAAAACGGTAAAGTCAGTGTTGACTGTGGCACTCGGCACAGTAGAAAATACATTCTGACTTGCTCAGGGAGGGACATAATAATAACCTTGTCAGGTGGGTTCAGATAGCAAACCTGAAGCTCAGAGAGGTTCCTGGAAAGCCATACGGGGCGGTGATGAGGTTTGATCCCAGGCTGATGGCCTGCCTGCCTTCCCGGTGTCACTGGGCACCAGAGCAGGGAGTACACAATCCCTTGAGCAGGAACAGTGACTAGCCCACTGCTCAGGGCACCAGAAGACAGCCCGTGGTATTGGGCTGTTGCTCTGAGTGGGGCATCTGTTTATTTTCTCCTTGTGCTTACAATTCCCAAGGGTGACCTTCTGCTACACCTCCTTCTTTTCTTTTTCAAGCGTCATGACAGCTTTATTAAAAAGTTGTCAGGGGCTGGAGGCTAACTCAGTGGTCAAGAGCACTTGCTGATTTTCCAGAGGACCCAGGTCTGGGTCTTAGCACCCAAGTCAATCTGCTGGCTCAAAACGATCTGCTGCCGCTGGCCGGCTCAGGCAGCTCAACTCGCTGGCACATACCCACATGCTGAGACATACACCTGCAATAATTAAAAGTCATAAAAGTAAATCTGAAACCAGTAAGGAGTGGTTGTCAGGTGTGTGGTATACTCCGTTAATCACAGCACTTGGGAGGTGAACCCTTACGAGTGTGAGGCTAGCCTGATCTACATAGTAAGCTCCAAGACCACTAGACCGACATAGACATACCCTGGTCTCCTCTCGAAAAACCAAAAGATTAAAAAAAAAAAAAAAAGGCCAACTTCAAAGAAAGCACACTGCAGGCTGCTGAGACCTGTGGATACTTTATTTCACACTCCCTTTTAACCTACTTTCCTGGTGGAGCCTGGGGTGTGCCAGCCACTTGACGTTCCTCAGCAATTGTGTGGCCTTGGGCCAGCCCCCATCCAGTCTTAGCCTTACTGTTTTGTGAACAATGGGATGATAAATCTTACTTTTGAGATGATATGAACACAAGTGATTTTACTTATTTATTTAACTTCTTTATTGACTCTTTGGGAATTTTACACCATGCACCCCAATTCGGCTCACCTCCCAGTTTTCCCTTGTCCCCCCTTATCTCTGCTGCACCTCTCCCACAAAAGAAAACAAAACAAAGCAAGCAAGCAAACAAAAGCAAAAAAAAAAAAAGAAAGAAAGAAAGAAAAAAATCCCAAACCCCAAAACCAAACCCAACCAGCAACAGAAAACTCCCTTTGCTTCCCCTTCTTTCCTGCCTCTCCATCACCTCTTCATTCGTCCCGGTGGCTTTGGGGGCTTCGGTGTGTCACACAGTGACCCCTTTGTCCCATCATCTTTACTGGCACATGTCCATTGCAATGAGTCACTGGTCTGGTTGAAGGCCTCTGGTTTCCTGTTCACCGTCCTCACTGGATCTCTGGTCATTCTGAGTCATGGAGATCTGTGGGTATCATTCCACAGGACCAGTCCCTTGACCAGCTCCAACAGGTCCAAGATGGGGTAGATGCTAGTGTGGGCCAACCAAGGCCTGGATGAGGGCCTGGGTGGTAGTCAGGCTGGTCAGTCCGAACCCTGGGGCCACCTGCCTTGGGTGAGAAGCTTCCCTACTTGCTTGTCCTCAGGGTAGGTTCACCCTTCCTGTAGTGAGGAGTGGGGGCATGTCTCCAGAGTGCAGGGGCCGGCTCTCTTGCTGTAGGGACGCATGATTCCTTAGGACAGAGTCTTTCGTTTAAGACTCTTCTCAGATCTCTGTATTTAAATGTACCAAAAAAATCTATGGGATTGCAAGGAAAACTCTGTTCTGATGGATGTATGTGTGTTCATTTATGTGTAGTTTGTGTGTGTGTGTGTGTGTGTGTGTGTGTGTGGATGTACATCGAGAGCGTTTTGGCTCCTGTTCCTGTGTTTGTAGAGGCCAGAGGACAACCTCAGAAGCTGTCTACTTTTTCATGACTTGTTTTTATTGTATGAGTGTGAGTATTTGCCTGCATGTATGTGTGCATGTACTGTATGTGACTGCAGAGACCCCTCAGAAGTGGAGTTACCGATATTGTGAGCTGGGTCCTTTGCTGGAGTGACCAGTGCTCTTAACCACTGAACCATCGCTCTAGCTCCTCACTTGCTTTTGGAGCTAGGTCTCATTGATCTGAGCTCACTGAGTAGGCTAGGCTGGCTGGCCAGCGAGGTCCCAGGAATCTGTCTCTGCTACCCCATCATGGTACCTGTATGTTTGACGACTTTTTTTATGTGGTTCTGGGAATTGAACTCAGGTTCTTGTGCATGTAAGGCGAGCACTTTACTGACCAAGCTCTCTTCCCAGCCCTAGACCTCTTTTTAGTTCATTCAACAAGATTTACCAGTGTGTCTAATTTAGCTACTGTAATTTGGAAGTTGTGATAAGCAGGAACTCTTCATTATCTGCAGTAACCGAAATTCGATAAGAGAAGAATGCATTGGTGCCAGCCACATGTAACTCAAGGACATGACTACAGTGCCCTGTTATGTTCCCAGCTGGAGAGAATGCTCGCTCTCAAGAGGGGGTTTTCTCCTCTGAACTTGCAACCCTGAGACCTCTCTGTTCGTAGTCCTTGCCATAGATCACGTTTATTGTGTTCAGATGATCTGTGGAAATAAAATATGACCCTCCGTGGTGTCCATGGAGCAGGAGTCCAGGAGTGGGCAGACATACTTAGGAGGGCTGCCGGGAGAAGACAGATGCAGACTCAGGGTGCTCGCTGGTAGGGCTGAGGGTGGCACAGTGAAGCCTTTCCTGTTCTGACTGAGGAAGTCATTGAGCCTCACCGGGCGCCAAGTTTCCTGAGATGACGGGAGCTCAGGTGGTAAGTACACGGTGTGTAGCTGGCCTGCATTCTGGAGAGACTGTTGCTCTTTAGTTAAACCTGAGGCCATGTATGCATGAGGGCATGGTGGAGACAGGGTGTAGGGAGAGCTGTGTCAGTGGTGGAAGTGATAGATAGAATGGGACCCGGAACTGACCACCAGTTCTGCCATTTCTCACAGTGGTACCTGGGCAGGCTCCCCCCCCCGTGCCTTTTTTGTTTTGTTTTGTTTTTTTAAGAGACGGTTTCTCAGTAGCTTTGGAGCCTGTTCTGGAACTCACTCTGTAAACCAGGCTGGTCTTGAACTCAGAGATCTCTGCCTCCCAAGTGCTGGAATCAAAGGTGTGTGCCACCACCACCCAGCTAATTGTTCCTTCTTACAGAGTACTGTAAAGACTACGGTGATGTTTCAGGCTTTCTGTGGTAGGAGAAAGTGTGTGTCCTTGATGGCTGCCATCGGCCTCTGCAGTGTTGTCCTCAGATTCCTGGGCTCCTCCTGATGGGTTCCTCAGCGCTGTTTGTTTGGAGCACTCAGAGATGAATCAGATGCTGCCCTGCCTTCAGGAGCCCATAACTCGGGACTCAGGGGCACGCACACAATGGCAGTCAGCTAGGACAAGCATAGTGCTTATAATGGGCAGAGGGCGCTGAGCTTGGGTGGGGTTGAGAGAAAGACTTCCTGGTGGAGGCTACACCGTGGTTGAGCTTTTAAGATGCATTGGGTATCTAGGATGCCCCATGCAGAGGAGGCAACCTCATGGTCTACCATTCCAGGCCTTGCCAAGGAACTGGGGGAGACCAGGCATGCCTTGCTATGCTGCAGACACCAGGCAAAGAATGTGAACTTTGTCCTCTTGATAATGGTGTCATGGGAAGTTTTGTTTGTTTGAGCTTTTTTTTTTTTTTTTTTTGAGACAGGGTTTCTCTGTATTGTTTTGCTTGAGCTTTTGTTTTTGTTTTTTGTTTTGCTTTTTTACAAGAGTTTCTCTATGTAACCTTGGCTGTCGCAGAACTCCTTCCGTAGACCACGCTGTCCTTGAACTCAAAGAGGTCAGCCTGCTTCTGCCTCCCAAGTGCTGGGATTAAAGGCATGGGACACCACTGCCCGGCTTTATTTTAACTTTTTTATTCACAAAAAATTGCAAAAACTGTACAAAGAGTCCCCTTCACGCAGCTTCTCCTAACAGTGGCATCTTGTGTAGCTGATGTATATTATTAAAACCAGAGAATTGGCCTTGGTGCATTACTAGACCAGGCAGCTTATTCAGGTTTCACTATTTTTTAAACATTTTTATTGTTTAGAATGTGCGTGTGTGTACACCACACACTTACACACTTGTGAGAGGTTTTGAGAAGGAGAATGACATTGCTGTTAATGTTAATCAGATGCCCCTGGCCCCGGGAATGGAAGCACACTGGAGAGGGTTCATTGGAGGTTGTTGGTGAGAGGCGACGGTGGCCTGTGATTTGCCTATGGTTGTAGAGAGAAGCTGTGGAGCCGTGGAGTCAGGTTAAAGGTGGCAGGAACTGGGAGCCGAGACCAGATGACAGTCAGAGCTCTGGCTAGGGCAGAGGGCAAGGATGGAGAAGGCAGAGGTGAGGGGAGGAGAGGCTAAACTCTGTGCGATCAGTGGAAGGAGCCTGAGTCCAGCTGGGAGGGGCATCTGAGGAGGCTTGGTGGACACAGAAGTGAGTCTTTCTTCATTGTAATTTAATTTTATGTGTGTAAGTGTTTCCCCTACATGTTCTGTGCACTGCATGCGTGCAGTGCCCTGGTGTCGGATCATCTGGAACTAGAGTTACAGGTAACTATGAACCATCACGTATGTGGTGGGAATTGAATCCTGGTCGGCTGGGAGCTCCCGGTGCTCATACCTGCTAAGCCGTCTCTCCAGCCCCACAGGCATGGGTCTTTTTTCCTCCAGTCCCAGGCATAGATCTTTTTTTTTTTTTTTTTTTTTTTTTTTTTTTTAATCATTTTTTATTTTAATTTTAAATAGCTTGTTTCACATGTCAATCCCAGTTCCCTCTCCCTCCCCTCCTCCCGCACTCCCCTTCCACCCTCCCTCCCACCCTATTGCCAAATCCCTCCACATAGGGGATGTCTAGAGTCTATCATTTCACTCTTGGTAGGGTCAAGGCACTCCCCTAAGAGTCCAGGCTGAGAGAGCATCTCTCTTTGTGCCATAGGCACATGAAGACAGATTGTATACCAGGGATAGACACTGATCCACAGCTCAGAGCCCCATAGGTTGCCCAGGCCTTCTCACTGACACTCACATTTGGGGGTCCAGATCAGTCCCATTCTGGCCTCCCCACTGTCGGTCTGGGGTCCAAGAGCACTCCCCTGTTCAGATCAGCCGTCTCTGCTGGTTTTGCCAGCCCATTCCTTGCCAATTTGCTCATCACTCCTCTCTCTCTGTCACTGGGTTCCTTGGGTTCAGTTCAGTGCTTAGTTGTGTGTTTGCCTCTGCTTCCATCAGTCCCAGGATGAAGGCTCCCGGATAGTTATAGACATCAAGTTCATTATCAGGAATGGGCATTCGAGGTGGTCCTTCCACTATTGCTTAGCTTGCCAATTGATGTTATACCTTTAGATCACTCGAGGTCACTCTGGTGCCTGATCTGTCTTCGATCCTATGATTCCCTCTTCCCCCTATTTTACCCCCACCCCCTCAACTTCCTGTTCCCCCATGACCAACTCCCTTCCTCTTTACCCCCTCTACTCTTCCCAGGTCCCACTACCCCCCCTCGCCCTGTTCCCCATCCATTCAGAGGATCTTGTCTCCATCCTCTTCTCTTGGGTACTATGCATATATGCATATCTTTTAGGTTCTTTCCTGTTTCCCAGACTCTCTATCTGTGGAAGTGCAGACTGGCACTATCCTGATCCATATTTAAAATCCATATATGAGTGAGTACATACCATGTTTGTCTTTTTGCGACTGGGTTACCTCACTCAGGATGGTTTCTTCCAGTGCTATCCATTTCCCTGCGAATTTCAAGATTCCATTGTTTTTTTCTGCTGAGTAATACTCCATTGTGTAAATGTACCACATTTTCTCTATCCACTCTTCAGTTGAGGGGCATCTAGGTTGCTTCCAGGTTCTGGCTATTACAAACAATGCTGCTATGAACATAGTGGAGCAGATGCCCTTGTTGTATGAACCTGCCTCATTTGGATAAATGCCTAAGAGTGGAATTGCTGGGTCTAGTGGTAGATTAATTCCCATTTTCCTGAGGGATCTCCATACTGATTTCCAAAGAGTCTGTATGAGTCGGCATTCCCACCAGCAATGGAGGAGTGATCCTCTCTCTCCACATCCTCTCCAGCATAAATTGTCTTCGGTGTTTTTGATTCTAGCCATTCTGACAGGAGTAAGATGGTATCTCAGAGTTGTTTTGATTTGCATTTCCCTGATGGCTAAGGATGTTGAGCACTTTCTTAAGTGTCTCTTGGCCATTTTAGCCTCCTCTACTGAGAATTCTCTATTTAGCTCTGTGCCCCACCTTTCAAGTGGATCCTTTGGTGTTTTGGAGACTTGTTTCTTGAGTTCTTTGTAAATTTTGGAGATTAGCCCTCTGTCAGATGTAGGGTTAGTGAATATCTTTTCCCATTCTGTGGCCTGCCTTTTTGTCTTTTTGATTGTGTCCTTTGCCTTACAAAAGCTTTTTAGTTTCAGAAGGTCCCATTTGTTAATTGTTGATCTCAGTGCCTGTGCCACTGGTGTTATGTTTAGGAAGTGGTCTCCTGTCCCAACTCGTTGAAGAGTATCTCCCACTTTCTCTTCTAAAAGTTTCAGTGTGGCTGGATGTATGTTGAGATCTTTGATCCATTTGGACTTAAGTTTTGTGCAAGGCGATAAACATGGATCTATCTGCAGTCTTCTGCATACCATTACCCAGTTATGCCAGCACCATTTGTTGAAGATGCTTTCTTTTTTCCACTGTACAGTTTTAGCTTCTTTGTCAAAAATCAGGTGTTCATAGGTGTGTGGGTTAAAATTAGGGCTTTCGATTCGGTTCCATTGGTCTACCTGCCTATTTTTGTGCCAATACCAAGCTGTTTTCAGGACTATAGCTCTATAATAGAGCTTGAAATCAGGTATGGTGATGCCTCCTGAAGTTCCTTTATTGTATAGGGATGTTTTGGCTATCCTGGGCCTTTTGTTTTTCCATATAAAGTTGATTAATGATCTTTCCAGGTCCTTGAAGAATTGTGATGGAATTTTGATAGGGATTGCATTGAATCTATAGACTGCTTTTGGCAAGATTGCCATTTTTATTATGTTGATCCTACCAATCCAAGAGCATGGGAGATCTTTCCATTTTCTGGTATCTTCTTTGATTTCTTTCTTCAAAGACACAAAGTTTTTGATATACAGGTCTTTCACTTCCTTGGTTAACATTATCCCCAGATATTTGATGCTGTTTTTGGCTATTGTAAAAGGTGATGTTTCTCTGATTTCTTTCTCAGTCACTTCATCATCTGTATATAATAGGGCCACTGATTTTTTTGAGTTTACCTTGTATCCTGCCACTTTGCTGAAGCTGTTTATCAGCTCTAGGAGTAACCTTGCGGAGTTTTTTGGGTCACATATGTAAACTATCATATCATCTGCAAATAATGAAAGCTTGACTTCTTCTTTTCCTATTTGTATCCCCTTTATCTCCTTTTGTTGTCTTATTGCTGTAGCTAGAACTTCAAGTACAATATTGAAGAGATATGGAGAGAGTGGACAGCCTTGTCTTGTTCCTGATTTTAGAGGAATTGCTTTGAGTTTCTCTCCATTTAGTTTGATGTTAGCTGTTGGTTTACTGTATATTGCTTTTATTATGTTCAGGTACGTTCCTGTTATCCCTGATCTCTCTAGGACCTTTATCATGAAGGGGTGCTGGATTTTGTCAAAGGCTTTTTCAGCATCTAGTGAGATAATCATGTGGTTTTTCTTTCGCAGATTGTTAATATGGTGGATTACATTGATAGATTTTCTAATGTTGAACCATCCCTGCATTCCTGGAATGAAGCCTACTTGATCATGGTGGATGATTTTTCTGATGTGTTCTTGAATCCGGTTTGCAAGTATTTTATTGAGTATTTTTGCATCAATGTTCATGAGGGAAATTGGTCTATAGTTCTCTTTCTTAGTTGTGTCTTTGTGTGGCTTGGGTATCAAGGTAATTGTAGCCTCGTAGAAAGAGTTTGGCAGTGAGCCTCCTGCTTCTATAGTGTGGAATACTTTGACGAGTATTGGAATGAGCTCTTCTTTGAATTTCTGGTAGAATTCTGCACTGAAGCCATCTGGGCCTGGGCTTTTTTTGTTTGGGAGACTTTTGATGACTGCTTCTATTTCATTAGGGGTTATAGGTCTGTTTAGATTATTTATCTGTTCTTGATTTAGTTTTGGCAAGTGATATCTATCCAGGAAATTGTCCATTTCCTTTAAATTTTCAAATTTTGTGGAGTACAGATTTTCAAAGTATGCCCTGATGATTCTCTTGATTTCCTCAGAGTCCGTTGTTATGTCCCCTTTCTCATCCCTGATTTTGTTAATTAGCATGTTCTCTCTCTGTCTTTTGGTTAGTTTGGACAGAGGTTTGTCTATTTTGTTGATTTTCTCAAAGAACCAACTCTTTGTTTCATTGATTCTTCTCAATGTTTTCCTGGTTTCTACTTGATTGATTTCAGCCCTCAATTTGATTATTTCCTGGCGTCTGCTCCTCCTGGGGGAGTTTGCTTCTTTTTGTTCTAGAACATTCAGCTGTGCTATTAATTCTCTAGTATGACTGTTCTCCAGTTTTTTCATGTGGGCACTTAGTGCTATAAACTTTCCTCTCAGCACTGCTTTCAAAGTGTCCCATAAGTTTGTGTATGTTGTGTCTTCATTCTCATTGAAATCGAGGAAGTCTTTAATTTCTTTTTTTATTTGTTCCTTTACCCAGGGATGGTGCAATTGTGCATTGTTCAATCTCCATGAGTTTGTAGGGCTTCTGCGATTTGTGTTATTGTTGAATTCTAATGTTAATGCATGGTGGTCTGATAAGATGCAGGGGGTTATTCCAATTTTTTTGTATCTGTGGAGATTTGCTATGTTTCCTATTATGTGGTCAATTTTAGAGAAGGTTCCATGTGGTGCCGAGAAGAAGGTATATCCCTTTGTATTTGGGTGGAATGTTCTATAGATGTCTGTTAAACCCAGTTGGGTCATAACTTCTATTAATTCTTTTGTTTCTTTGTTAAGTTTCTGTCTGGAGGTCCTATCTAGCGGTGAGAGCGGAGTGTTGAAGTCTCCTACTATTAGTGTGTGAGATTTTATGTGCATTTTGAGCTTTAGTAATGTTTCTTTCACGAATGTAGGTGCCTTTGTATTTGGGGCGTAGATATTTAAAATCGAGACTTCGTCTTGATGTATTTTTCCTTTGATGAATATGAAGTGCCCTTCTTCATCTCTTTTGATTGATTTTAATTTGAAGTCTAATTTGTTAGATATTAGGATTGCTACGCCCGCTTGTTTCTTGGGGCCGTTTGATTGGAAGATCTTTTCCCAGCCCTTTACTCTGAGATAACGTCTGTCTTTGGTGTTGAGATGTGTTTCTTGTATGCAGCAGAAGGAAGGGTTCTGTCTTCGTATCCATTCTGCTAGTCTGTGTCTTTTTATAGGTAAGTTGAGGCCATTGACATTGAGGGATATTAATGACCATTGATTGGTGATCCTTGTTTGCGCTTGATTTATTGTTAGTGAAGTTATTTTGTGTAGTTTCTCCTCCCTTTTTCTTTTAGTGTTTTGTAAAGTATGATTCTATATTGCCTGTGTCTTTGTGAATGTAGTTATCTTCCTTGGCTCTAGGTTTTCCTTCTAGCATTTTCTGTAGAGCTGGATTCATGGATACGTATTGTTTAAATCTGGCTTTGTCATGGAATATTTTGTTTTCTCCATCTATGGTAATTGAGAGCTTTGCTGGATATAGTAGTCTGGGCTGGCATCCTTGTTCCCTTAGCGTTTGTAGGACATCTGACCAGGATCTTCTGGCTTTCATCGTTTCCATTGAGAAGTCAGGTGTAATTCGGATAGGTCTGCCTTTGTATGTTACTTGGCCTTTTTCTTTAGCTGCTCTTAATATTTTCTCTTTGCTCTGTAGGTTTGATGTTTTGATTATTATATGGCGAGGTGACTTCTTCTTCTGGTCAAGCCTATTTGGTGTTCTGTAAGATTCTTGTACTTTCATAGGCATATCTTTCTTTAGGTTAGGGAAGTTTTCTTCTATGATTTTGTTGAATATGTTTTCTGTACCTTTAAGTTGAAGTTCTTCACCTTCTTCTATACCTATTATTCTCAGGTTTGGCTTCTTCACGGTGTCCCATATTTCCTGGATATTTTGTGTTAAGGATTTGTTGGTTTTGAGATTTTCTTTGGTTGACGATGCTATGTCCTCTAATGAGTCTTCAACACCTGAGATTCTCTCTTCTATCTCTTGTATTCTATTGGTGATGCTTGCATCTGTGATTCCAGACCGTTTACCGAGCTTTTCTATTTCCAGCATCCCTTCATTCTGTGTTTTCTTTATCGTTTCTATTTCAGCTTTCAATCCTTCAACTGTTTGAGCTGTTTCCTTAATTTTCTTGGTTGTTTTTTCTTGGTGCTCTTTAGATTCTTTGAGAGATTTGTTTATTTCTTGAATTTTTCCCCCCATTTCATGGATTTTTTTGTTTGTTTTTTCTTCTATTTCTTTAAGGGATTTCCTCGTTTCTTCCTTGAGGCTCTCCATCATCTTCATGAAATAATTTTTAAGGTCTGTCTCCTCTTCTTCATCTATGTAGTGCTTTTCAGGTCTTGCTGGTGTTGGATCCCTGGATTCTGGTGGGGTCGTGTTGGTGTTTCTATTGCTGAGTGATCTCTTATTCTGTCTTCTTCCCATCTCTTCTTCCAGTGGGTGCTGGTGGGGGCTTTCTGTCTCCACTGGTCTCCTTCTTTACTGCAGCTGAAGCTGAAGCTGGCCTCGCTGGGGTTGGGGTCTTGGAGGGGCTGATCTCTTTCCTGTGTGGGTGGCTCTTCTGAAGCTGGGCTCGCTGGGTTGGGGTCTTGGAGGAGCTGATCTCTTTCCTGTGTGGGCGGCTCTTCTGGAAGCCGGGAGCGGCCCCGAAGATGGAGGGGGATGGGTGATGGGCGGGTGGTCCCAGCCAGAGACCCAATCTCACCTGAAGCTGGGCTCGCTGGGTTGGGGTCTTGGAGGAGCTGATCTCTTTCCTGTGTGGGCGGCTCTTCTGGAAGCCGGGAGCGGCCCCGAAGATGGAGGGGGATGGGTGATGGGCGGGTGGTCCCAGCCAGAGACCCAATCTCACCTGAAGCTGGGCTCGCTGGGTTGGGGTCTTGGAGGAGCTGATCTCTTTCCTGTGTGGGCGGCTCTTCTGGAAGCCGGGAGCGGCCCCGAAGATGGAGGGGGATGGGTGATGGGCGGGTGGTCCCAGCCGGGGACCCAATCTCACCTGAAGCTGGGCTCGCTGGGTTGGGGTCTTGGAGGAGCTGATCTCTTTCCTGTGTGGGCGGCTCTTCTGGAAGCCGGGAGCGGCCCCGAAGATGGAGGGGGATGGGTGGTGGGCGGGTGGTCCCAGCCAGAGACCCAATCTCACCTGAAGCTGGACTCCTTTTTTTTTTTTTTTTTTTTTTTTGGTTTTTTGAGACAGGGTTTCTCTGTGGCTTTGGAAGCTGTCCTGGAACTCACTTTGTAGACCAGGCTGGCCTCGCCAGGCATAAATCTTAAAAGATGAAAAGGAGCTATGTGCATGTGGGTAGTGGGGTTCTAGTTAGAGGGCCCAAGGTTAGGAAAAGCGTGGAGGTCATAGACAGCCTGGGCAGTGGACATCCAGGTACTACTATCCAGAAGGTGAGAGGTGAAAATCTGAAATGCTGAGGAGGGGGTACGCTTGGCAGGAGGGTGGATTCATGAATCATCAGTATGACTCATGAGATCCTGAAATGCAGGAGCTCATCTGGGGACGGCATTGAGAACCGGAGCACTGACCCTTCCATGGAATCTCAGGAACATTGATCTTGAGGCCTGGGCAAAGAAGAGCCACCAACAGAGACAGCAGGAAGGATCCTAGAGGTGGGAGGGTGCAGCCTGGAGTCCAGGACGAGGCGAGTCAAAAACTACTACCCAAGCAGCAAGGAGGCTCCCTGGGCTAGAGGGCCACTTGGCTAAGGGCACAGTGGAGTGGTTGGGGGAGAGATGGTGGCTGTGTTAGGGAGTTGAGTGGGGGTGGGGATGTGTGTAGTCAACGCTTGCTGTAACTGCAGTGAAGGCTGGGGGCGGGGCATCGTGTATTGTGCAGAAGCAGGAGTTACTGTGAGCCAGGGAAGACTGGAGCATGTTGGGAGATGGACAGGCCCTGGGTCTGCTTGATTGACAGCACGGGTGATGGTGATGTATGTAGGCTGTAGGGCCAGGCTGCTGGGGCTGGAACTCTTTCTATAGACTGTCACTGTGGATGAGGCAGTAACTTTGTGTACCTGCAGTGTCCTCTTGTCTCTGCAAAATGGGAGTGTTAATAGTGTCTGTCTCATAAGGCTGTCATGGGGCTTTAAGGAAGTGAAGTGGTCATGGTGGCCCCTGGGTAGCAGCAGCAGGTGCACACACTGCTGTGAGGGCTCATTTCCTTTGTCTAAGTTTTCTTTTCTTTTCTTTTTTTTTTTTTTTTTTTTTTTGGTTTTTCGAGACAGGGTTTCTCTGTGGCTTTGGAGGCTGTCCTGGAACTAGCTCTTGTAGACCAGGCTGGCCTCGAACTCACAGAGATCCGCCTGCCTCTGCCTCCTGAGTGCTGGGATTAAAGGCGTGTGCCACCACCGCCCAGCCACACAGGTGATCTTACCACACAAAGCATTCTGGGATATTCTTCTGTCCTGCAGCTATGGAGTCATCACTGTGATTCTAGGTATAGAGTCAGTAGCTGTGTTGTATTCCATGACTATAATTTAATTACTTAGGGGGATCCTCTATGGGCAGGCACAAGGCCTCTTCAAGTTTTTCATGTGTTCAAAAAAAAATTCCAAAACAAAACTATCTATCTGTCTGTTTATTTATTTTGAGACAGGGTCTCAGAATGTATACCAGGCTGGCCTGAACTCACAGATCTCAACCTTTTTTGCACCACTGTGCTTGTGTTTGTGTTATTTTTCAAGACAGGGTTTCTCTGCGTAGCCCAGACTGTCCTGGAACTCTTTGTAGACCAGGCTGACCTTGGACTCACAGAGATCCGCCTGCCCCGGCCTCCCAAGTGCTGGGATTAAAGGTGTGCGGCACCACCTCTTGGCATCTGGCATACTTTTTTTTTTTTTTTTTTTTTGGTTTTTCGAGACAGGGTTTCTCTGTGGCTTTGGAGGCTGTCCTGGAACTAGCTCTTGTAGACCAAGCTGGCCTCGAACTCACAGAGATCCACCTGCCTCTGCCTCCCGAGTGCTGGGATTAAAGGCGTACGCCACCACTGCCCGGCTCTGGCATGTATTTTAAAGAATAACACATTCAATTAGAATTGACTAATGACAATTGTATATAAGTTCTAAGTTGTATTAGACTTTGGGTTTATTTAATTATATGGTGTGTGATATTTGTTTACTTAAAAAACAATGCATTCATTGGCAAGCTAGCTCAGTGGGCAAAGCACTGGCTGATAAGCTTGGCTGTCTGAGTTTAACCCCGGGATCCCACGATGGAAGTTGCCCTCTGACCTCCACACGACTGCTTGGCGCATGTGCTTTTATATATGCATACACACATACAGCAGTAATAAGTGAAAATTAAAAGGCATATTCCACGCCAGTTGTGATGGCACATGCGTATAATCCCAGCACTTGGGAAGTAGAGGAGGACGCTCAGGAGTTCAAGGCCAGGCTCAACTGTATAGTGAGTCTGAGCCTCGCTGGTCTTCAATTCGAGGTCTTGTCTAAAATTAAACAAACAAAACCACTATTAGCAACAACAGCAACAAAAAAACAGCATGGGACTGGAGAGATGGCTTGGCAGTTGAAGGAACTGGCTGTTTCTTCCAAAGGACCCAGGTTCGATTTCCAGCACCCACATGGCAGTTCATAACTGTCTCCAACTCCAGTCCCAACGGAATCCAATGCTTTCGTCTGGCCTTTGAGGGCCCTGCATACACATGGGGCTTAGACATAAATGCAGGCCAGACAGAAGAGGCATCATAGTCCCTGGAACTGGAGTTAGAGACAGTTGTGAGCCATGATGTGGATACTGAAACCGGATCCTCTGGAGGAGCAGCCAGTGCTTTTAACAACTTTTTAACAACTCCAGCCCAGAACCATTGCAAATGTGTACATGTTCTGAGCTGCTATCTGAGATGGTGGCTGTGCGCTGTGGGATGGCAGAACTCTTCCCTTCACTCACCGCTGCCTTTCTGAGTCCACTTTGAATCACCCCTAGTCCCTCTAACAGCAGTCTAGGTTTCTGTTTTTCAAGACACGGTTTTTCAGTGAATGTTGCCTTGGCTGTAGTGGAGCACTCTATAGACCAGGCTGGCCTAGAACTCACAGAAGCTCTCCTGCCTCTGCCTCCAGTGACAGGATCAAAGATGTGTGCCACCACCGCCTGGCCTGGCTGTCTAGGTTTTTACATCTGTTTATTTACTTATTCACTCTGTGTCCGTGTGTGCCACAGCACACTGTGGGAGGGAGGTGTTCTCTCCTTCCACCATGTGGGTCCCGGGGATTGAACTCAGGCTGTCAGGCTTAGCAGTAAGTGCCTTTACCCACCAGCCATGGCACCAGCCTCAGCGCCTCCTCCACTTCCAACTCCTCCAGTCTCTGCTCCACCCCCGGTTCCAGGGTCCCTTCTATGTGTCTGGGTATCTGGGGCAGTGCCCTGCTTTCTTCCTTCCTTCCTTTCTTCCTTCCTTCCTTCCTTCCTTCCTTTCTTTCTTTCTTTTTTAATATTTTATTTATCGTGTGTACAATCTTCTGCCTGCATGCCAGCAGAGGGCACCAAATCTCATTCAGGGTGGTTGCTGGGAATTGAACTCAGGTCCTCTGGAAGAGCAGTCAGTGCTCTTAACCTCTGAGCCATCTCTCCAGACCCAGTGAGCCAACGAGTGCTCTAAACCAGAGCCATCTCTTCGCATGGATGGAGGAATGCTTATTTGTCATATTGTAGTTATATCTCTGTAGTTTGGATCCTCACTGGGCAGTGAACCCTTTGAGGGCATATTTTGTTGTTTTTTGTTTGTTTGTTTTTTGCGGGGGTGGAATATGAGACCTGTAATCCAGCTGGCCTCCAAGTCTTGTAACCAAAGCTGGCCTTGAAATGCCCGACCTTCCTGCCTCTACCTCCCAGGTTCTGGCATTACAGGTGTGTGCCGCGCCTCCAGGCTTGGTTCCCCGTGTATTGTCTGGGAGCTGTTCCTCTATGCAGAGTCTGCCGCTCCCCCTCCCCGTGTGTTTAGTGGTGTGTTGTCTGTGTCTGTGGGACATGAATAGATTATTATGGTGTCCCTCTTGTTCTCAGCAGGAATCATTGGGAAACGTCAGCCAGAGGCCTCTCAGTTGTAAGGTGTGGAGCACAGTACGTGGTTTGGGTAGATGTCCTACAGGTCTTCATTTCCCTTGAGCTTTCTCCTGGTCATGGGGTAGGGGCTCCCCACCCACTTCAAAGCTCTAGAGAAGAAGGGGACACAGGCCTCTCTGATAGCATGGTTATGCAAATCCTGAGGTGACACAGAAACTGGGGTGTCAGGCCAATTTGCATCCTTCTTATCCTTCTTAGTAGACTTCCTGTTGGGACTTGCAGCCCAGTCAGTACTTCCTGCATCACACACACACACACACACACACACACACACACACACTGTCCTCCCTCAAAGAGCCATCCCCCTCTGTCACCTGGCAGTTTCAAGCCCTGAGCCACAGCTTTTCTGCTTGCCCAGGAGTTCTCTGAGTTCTCTGAGGGCAGCAAGTGAGAGAGAGCCCCATCCCATCCCAGCAGCACCAAGTATGGAATTGTAACTGTTGTGAACTGAATGCAGTTCTGTCTGGGTCTATGGGTTTTTGTTTGTTTTGTTTTTTTATCCCTTTGAGACTGGGGGGAGGGGTGTCTCTCAATGAAGTCTTAGCTGTCTTGGCACTCGCACTCTGTAGACCAGGCTGGCCTCAAACTCCCAGGGTTCCACCTGTCTCTCCTTCCTAAATGCTAGTATTAAGAGTGTGAGCCACCTGCACGCCTTTAATCCCAGGACTCGGGAGGCAGAGGCAGGTGGATCTCTATGAGTTCGAGGCCAGCCTGGTCTACAGAGCAAGTTCCAGGACAGCCTCCAAAACAATACAGAGAAGCCCTGTCTCGAAACCCCCCAAAGAAAAAAAACGGGTGTGAGCCACCTCCCAGCTTTATCTGGGCTTGGATGGGGGCAGAAAAGGCTATCGTGAGCACTTCCCTCTCCTAGCTCTCTACCCACTGTTACCCTGGACCACCCACAGACCTGGGTCTCTGACTTCATGTTACTTTGTATTAATGTGATTCTCAGCAGTAGGGGCACTCTGATGGGGAGCAGTAGTTGAGGGCCAAGTGAGTGTGTGTTGCTGGACCTTTCTTGTAGTAGCAATTATCGTGTGTTGTACGTTCTTTGTGAGAGCCCAGGGGTCCTCCTTGACCAGCACCCCTCTGGGTGGCCCTAGCAACCTCTACCTGCCATGTTGCTCTTCTGTCTTGCTCTGAGGCCTTTACACACACCAGGAGAACCTGGGACCTGAACTGGGGAGAAGCATGGCATTTTCCTACAGGGGATCATCCTAGACAAGACATACTTGCCTTGGGGGCTGGGGCAGATGTCACAAATAACTCTCAAAGCTGAACGTGTCTGCCTTGGTCTTTTTGTAATTTGTTCTTGTTGGTTGTGTTTTGGTTTCTCTGTGTAGCCCTGGCTGTCCTGGAACCTGCTTTGTAGACCAGGCTGGCTTTGAACTTAAAAATCCACCTGCCTCCGGCTAGAGAGATGGCTCAGACGTTAAGAGCCACATGGCGGCTCACAACCATCTATAATGAGATCTGGTGCCCTCTTCTGGCCTGCAGATATACATGCAGGCAGAACACTGTATGCATAACAAGAAAATAAATCTTAAAAAAAAAATCCATCTGCCTCCCAAATGCTGGGACTAAAGGCATGTGCCACCACTGCCCAGCTGCCTCTGTCATTTTTGAGGAAGGGTCTGCTGACCTGAGATCTGGTGTTTTGGAATGACTTCCACTCCTGGCTGCATATCTCATGAAATACTTGAGTCTCAGTGTCTTTATGACTCTACCCCCGTCAAGACTGGATGAAAAGTAACCAGGGACCCTGGCCCATGATGCGAGGAAAAATGAAGAGCAGGTGGCTAGCCACGGCTTCTACCCAACGCTGCCAAGCCTGCTCCCATTTACCCTTTAAATTCACTGTTTGTGTGGTGCATGCCTGTAATCTCAGCACTTGGGAAGCAGAGGCAGGAGGATCACCTCAAACTGGAGGCCAGGCTGGTCTATATAGCAAGTGCTATGCTAGCCAGAGCTACATAGTGAGACTCATCTTAAAATCAAAACAAAACAAAAAACCAGACAAATAAACCTAAAGCAAATAACCAAAGTAAAAGCCCAGTGCAGACCCCCTCCCCAGTGCGGGGAGCTGTCACTCTGTGTCTCTCCTAGTCTATTCACTGCAGAAGTCTGGCTTTAGGTGCCGTATGAGCGCTGTCTGGCCATCCTCTAACTAGGTTGAGAGGCTGCCGTAGGGTACAGAAATGCCAGCTTTCTCATGTCATACAGCCGTTAGTAGGTTGAACATCCAAGCAAAGGAATTCTGACCTGCCAGTAGTCTGTTGATTAAGTGCTTGCTAAAACGCAGCCCTAAAAGTTTAGGATTTCCTCAGCGCTACTTCTGTCAGTAGGTGATATCTGTTTCCCAAGGCGACAGGAAAGAATAAGGGGCATCAAAGCTTCAGAAGATTGCTCCTGGTTCTGAAGCGGGAATTCTTCACCTGTTGGCTTCTGATCCAGCCACGTGGACTTGTTGCATGTGGGCAGTGTGTAATTGTTGAGTCATCTAGGATGTCAGGGCTAAAACCCTGATGTGGAAGTGTTTCTACCTTCTGGAAGTTTCCTAAAAGTCACGGACTCAGTAAAGTTGGTTAGGCTGGCCTCCAACTCATCATCCTCCTGTCTCAGCCTCTGAGAACTGGGATTAGAGGCATGCATCACTGTAGGGGATCTTGATTGGCTGAAGAAAAGGGAAATTGACAGGCATCCTGGAAACAGGTGTGTGTGTGTGTGGAGGGAGGTCAGACAGTATCGAATATGTGATTTTGAAAAACCCTCCCTAGGGCGTACTTGAGAAGGTTGAGGGACAGTGGGAAGATTTGTTCAGTATCTGCAGACAGTAGAGGTTAGGGGGTAAAGAGGGGCAGAGATCAGATGGTGGACGAGGTCTAAACACTGGGGGCTCAGTGGACATGGCCGTGTGGTGCCTGTGGTCAGACCCACAGAGACGTCCCCTGCATGGAACTGGGCCCCATTGCATGGTAACAGGCATGGCCTTGTCTTCCCTGCTCAATTGTACGTCCAGGACAAGCTGCCCAGGTTCCTGGCCAACACTAGATGAGGGAGGGATGGTGGTGCTGTTTCAAGGACCTGGGAGAGACTGGTGCAGGGAAAAAGCCTTTGCAGTGAGGCTGGGAAATGTGGACAGAAGTTTCTGCCCCAGCTGGTTCTGCAGCCCTTTAGTCCCAAACAAACACACAGAGGCTTCTATTAATTATAAGCTGTTTGGCCAATGGCTCAGACTTCTTAAATGCTAGCTCTGTCTTAATTATTACCCTATTTCTATTGATCTATGTATTTCCATGTGGTCTTGGCTTACCAGTAATGCCCAAGCGACTTTCTCCTTTGGCAGCTACATGGTGTCTCTCTAGCAACTCACTCTCTGCATTCCTCTTCCCAGAATACTCCTAGTCTGGTTGCCCTGTCTATACTTCCTGCCCAGCTACATCCTGCTTGTCCATTGGCAGAAACAGCTTTATTCATCAACCAATAAGAGAAACATGTATTCACAGCATACAGAAGGACGTCCCCCATCGGGGAAGGGTTTAGGGAACTGTGAAAGCAGGCTGCAGGGTTATGTGACAAGGGGCAGAGTGGGGTGCAGGAATGAGGGGCTCCTGCAGACAGAAACTGGGGACAGACACTGATTGAGAAGCCAGAGCTGTCATGGCCGGCCTTCTGCCATGGCACTGGATTGCATTCAGTTTCCCACCAAGAACCACAGTGTAGAGTATCCTGCAAGAGGGAGGGACAGTGTGGGAGCACACATTTTCCTGTCATGTTTGGACTGTTATCTGTGCCGGGACTCAGCACCTGTCACCTTCCAAATCCTCATGATAACCGATGTGGCAGGATCTGCCATCAGTCCTGTCGCCTCCTTAGGACACTGAAGCCCAAAACCATAGTTAAGTGTGAATGTTGAGCTGACACCCAGTCTGAGGCTATAGCCTTCTCCACAGTCTCTTGAGACCAAACAGACGGGTAGTAGGCACGTGTCAGTGGCCCATAAACACACTGGTTTCTCTGTACGTGGAGGGCTCCCTGAGGTGACCATTATGTCCCCATCAGCTGAGACATCGCCAAACCTCCTTCACTGTCTGGTGAAGAGCGGTAGCTACAGGTGTGCTATGGAGAGAGGAGGAGGAGTCCCAGGGTCTGCATGGGCTGACTTCCAGACCTGGGCAAGAGGCACTCACGCTGTCATTTTTCCTAGGCAGCCATCACTGGGGCTCATTAGTGGCCTGCAGGGACTGCTGGTGCCACCCACCAGCTTATGACTGCACCTGAGTTTCCCTTCGTGTGTCCGTGTGAATGGGCTCTGGTCTCCCACTGCTGCGTGAACAGGAGCCCCTTCCGCTGCAGTCACTGGCTATCCTTTGTACTTGCCGTGGTCTCCTTGGTGGTCACGGGCTCCTAGTCCCTGGCCGCACAGATGACTGAGTTTAATAGTAAAATAAGGTTTTTCCTTTGAACTGGAGATGGTCCCAGGCTCTACTCTTGCCCAAGCCATTGTGTGGTGAGGGCAGGTAGTCCTCGAATAACCTTTGCCCTTCAAGATCACTACACAAATGAGTGCAGGGGGTCACGGGTTGGCAGGATAGCAGCGCGGTCTGTGGCATGTGTAGCCTCTGAGATGCTCTGTCAGGGAGGTGGTGGTGGTGGTGCAGGCCATTCATCCCAGCACTCAGCAGGCGGGCGCGGGTGGATCTCTAAGTTTGAGGCTAGCCTGGTCTACGGGAGCAAGTTCCATTCCGGGGACAGCCAGGGCTACACAGAGAAACCCTTTTTTGGAAAACCAAGACACAAACAAGAACCCTGCAGACCTCTACAGTGGGATGAGAGGGAGAGAAAGCCCTCTGATAGCCACAGGGTAGGGTGGGATGTCAGCCACCCCCACTCCACCCCACCCCTGCTGTCTGACTGGCTCACTGTGCTCTCCCTGCAGACACTGATGGAGAGGCAGAAACGAAAGGCGGACATCGAGAAGGGGCTGCAGTTCATTCAGTAAGTGGGCAGCAGGCAGGTGGGTCTGGCTCTCCTTTTTCTCCTGACTGAACCCTGCGCAGTGCGCACGGGGTTGTGGAGAGGTGGGTGAGCTGGTAAGGAATCCAGCAAGGCAGAGGCCATGGATTCCACAAGTCCATGTGCCTGTGCTGTGTGGCCCCGGCCGCCCCTGCGTCTTACTCTGATGGACATCATTCTACCCTCATCCTCTGCACTGTCTGCCCCACTGAGCATCAGTTTCCCCATTGTGAGGGAACAGGAGACAAGCCCCGCCCTTCCTGCAGCCTGGAGGTGAACACTCTTCTGAGCCAGTGCTCTCTTCCACACGGAGCTGAGAGAGCTAGTTTTGTAGTTTTAGCCACAGGAGAGGAAGTGTCGCTATTGGCCCTGAGTGACTTGTTGGTGTCTGGTCTAAGGGGTTGACGGCTGTCAGTGACTGAGTGAGTTAGGGCAGGAGGTCTAAGTCTTCCAGACCAAGGGCCCCTAAGGTGGGCTCTGTGACCCTCCCTTGGGTGTGAGGTACAGGTTTGGTTTGATGAGGTCACGGTTCCAGAGTAAAGGATATGTGTCACCCTTGACTTTGCCTTGGCCAGAATTATTCTCCTCTTGCTTTGGATTATTTTCCTCTTGTCCTTTCCCAGGCCTGGGGGCTTCCTAGACCTGGCCATGACTGCTCTGCCTTTGTAAGTTAGAGATGCTTTCCTGAGGAGAGGGTGAGCTCAGAGGCAGAGGATCGCTGCTGGCTGGGCAAGCCTGGGGAAAATGCAAGTCCTCCATCAGAACTGAGTGGCCTCACACAGTCCTCTCAGCTCTTACCTCAACCACAGCTGACTGAGGGCTAAGTGAGAGGAACTGATTCCTGGCCGGAAGTGCCAGCCCTGGGGCTCTGCATGGGACCCACGGGCTCACAGGGTCCTATGTTTCTTTTGTCCTACTAGGTCAACACTCCCCCCTAAAGCAAGAAGAGTATGAGGTGAGTGCCAGCTCGGTGGGTGGATGAAGGGGGCAGCTATTGTGCTCAGGGCACAGGGTTGTATCCCAGTCTGGATAGAGACTTGCTGAGTCCCCTTGTACCCGCCCGGCATAGGCCTTCCTGCTCAAGCTTGTGCAGAACCTGTTTGCCGAGGGAAACGACCTGTTCCGTGAGAAGGACTACAAGCAGGCTCTGGTGCAGTACGTGGAAGGCCTGAACGTGGCTGACTACGCCGCCTCTGACCAGGTGGCTCTTCCCCGGGAGCTGCTGTGTAAGCTGTATGTCAACAGAGCAGCCTGCTACTTCACCATGGTGAGTGTCCCGTCCCATCCCTGCCCCCCCCACTGCCTCCCCCTGCCATGTCCCTATAGGCTCCTAACCTACAGGATTCCTCCACTTACTTCTTCCTATCTCCCCCGCCCCTTTTTTCTTTTTAGCTAGTGTCTCGTTATATAGCCCTGGCTAGCCTGTAACTCCTCTGGAGGGAAGTGAGGATGTTTTCTGCCCCAAGGGTCAAAGGTGTTGACCAGTGGACTTTCTGTCCCAAGGGTCAAAGGTGCTCACCATTAGGCTTTCTGTCCCAAGGGTCAAAGGTGCTTACCATTAGGCTTTCTGTCCCAAGGGTCAAAGGTGCTTACCATTAGACTTTAAATCCCAAGGTCAAATATGCTAACAAGTAGGCTTTCTGTTGCATGGTCAAAGGTGCTGACCAGTGGGCTGCCTGACTGTCCCCTTAGGGCCTGTATGAGAAGGCGCTGGAGGACAGTGAGAAGGCGCTGGGCCTGGACGGCGAGAGCATCCGGGCACTGTACCGCAAGGCACGTGCTCTCAACGAGCTGGGACGCCACAAAGAGGCCTATGAATGTAGCAGCCGGTGCTCCCTTGCTCTTCCCCACGTGAGTCCCATCCCCCAAGCATCCGTCCTGGCCCTCCCGTGCTCCACGCCACCCCGTCCTACGAGCCTTGGCTTCCTCCCGTGCCATCGGAGGTTGGGGGTGCTAGCTATAGTTTATGAGCTGGGATTGTGTCATCATTGCTATATAACGTACCTCAGCCTTGAACAGCCCTGCCCTGAAAAACTGGTGCTCTTTCCCCCGTTTTCAAGATGAAGAGATGTTGATGCTGGGGCTCACTGGGTGGGGAGGTGACAAAGAGAAGTGACCAGCAGAGAGCTTGCTTGACACACGCACGTCATCGCCCCTCACCAACAATTCACTGAAGCTGACATGTGCCCCACACTGCCATTTGGTCACTTTACAGTATTTCTGTATGGTGCCCACACCAGTACAGCTCAAGACCCGCCACTCTCTGGTGACTGACTGGAACAAGCCTGGGCTCTAGGGCTATCACCATCCCGACCTCCATGTGACCTTGGACACGGTACTTCCTTACACATCAGCTCATGCTCATACAATGTCCTTCCTGCTTTATCCTCCGGCCTTGTGACTGTACAGGGACTCCTGTCCTCTTCTTCACAAGTCTGGCCTTTCTAGAAAAATCTGGAGGGAAACGTCAGACCAGCCTCGTGGTGGTCCCTGAGGAGGGGCCGAGATGAGAGTGAGCACAGTCAAGGAGCCCCTGTCACCTGTGAATTCTGGAAATAAAACACTTAAGGGCTGGGTGTGCCCGTGGCAGAGCACTTGCCTAGGATGCTCAAGGCTCTAGGCTTCTTCCCCAACTCTACAAAAAAAAGAGATTTATAAAGAAACAGTGTTAAAGCTGGGCGGTAGTGGCACACACCTTTGATTCTAGCACTGAGGAGGCAGAGGCAGGTGGATCTCTGTGAGTTTGAGGTCAGCCTGGTCTACAGAGGGAGTTCCACAACAGCCTCCAAAGCTACAGAGAAACCCTGTCTCTAACCCCCCCTCAAAAGGAGAAGAAAAGAAAAAAGCAGTATTAGCCAGTCATGTTGGCCAAGGTCTTTAATCCTAACATTTAGGAAGCAGAGGCAGGCAGATCTCTATGAGTTAGAGGCCAGCATGGTCTACAAAGAAAGTTCTAGGACAGTGGGGGCTACATAGAGAGACCATGTCAATGTTAAAACAGAAAACAACATAGTTTGGTTCTTAGAATCACTAGAAAATAAAAATTACAAACAGCCTGGCATGGTGGATTGTACCCATAATCCCAGGAGTTCAAAGCCAGCTGGAACAATACAGTGAGTCACAGTCTTAAAGATAAAATGGAAGAAGATAAAAAAAGAAGTCTATTCCTTTGCCTCTCTGACTGTTCCCAGCATGTGACGTGGAACGCCATTGTCACCTCCCGGGTCCACACAAGATGTCCAAGAACACAGCTCTTCACTGGGGCTACCTAATTCACCGGTTGTATCTAACCCTGTGTCCTGCCTTCTGCAGGATGAAAATGTCACTCAGCTGGGTCAGGAGCTGGCTCAGAAGCTTGGGCTGCGGGTACGGAAGGCATATAAGAGACCCCAGGTAGGTGGGGGCTGGGGTAGGCATGAAGAAACCCTGAGTCAGGTGGCCGGAGCCTGGTAAGGACAGAGGGAATGACAGCAGGTGACCTTCCTCCCTGTTGGCTGAAAGCCCTGGATGAGTAGCAGGACCTTGGGGAAGCAGAAAGAATGGCCAAAGCTCCCTGCTCACCTTAGACACCAGCTGTTAAAATACCTCCCTCCACGCCCTGGCCGACTCTAACCACCCCGGAGATGGCCCAAGTCGACACTGGCGTCCTTCTGTTTTGTGTCCTCAAACACTCCCCTCATGGTGCCTATCTGAATGTTAGTTCCTGTGGACTCCTTCACATCCACGTATTGTCACCTGCTGAGTGTCTGGAAACTGCATGTCACAGAACATACTGCTTAAGCTTTGCTGGCCTGACCTTGAACACGTTAGTGCATGTTTCCTCATCTGGAAGACAGATAATCACACCCATCTCAGGAGGCTCAAGGGAGGACTAAAATAAGAACATATGAGTTGACACCTGGCATGGTACCTGCCCAGGTCACAAAAAAAAGGCATAATGTGACCCTGGGAGCCACAGCAGGTGGCAGTCCTTTGGGTAGGGAATCTTGGGTGGCACTGAAGACCCCACAGCTGGTGTCAGGGTTCCTGGGTTGTCCTGGCTGGGTGGGAGGCATCACCTATTTCCACGATCCTGATCTCTGTCCGCCTCTCCCCAATCTCTGGCAGGAATTGGAGACATTTTCTTTGCTTAGTAATGGCACCCCGACTGGCGTGACAGATCAGGTAGGTGTGGCCCAGGACTGCAAGTGTTTCCCCAACTTCCTACCAGCCTGTCTCTCTTCATCCATTTCCAAGAGCTGTGGATTCACCCCAGGCAGTTAACCACAAAGACCCCCAACTCCTACCGTACCCTTCACCAACCTCTGTCTCCTCATCGGTACATCAGACCTCATCCATAAAGGTCAGGACTGGTCACAGTTATGGAGTCTATGAGGAGACCCAGCAGAGTGGAATCATGGAGAGGATAAGGCGAGGCCTACCTCAGTACAAGAAACACCCAGCGTTTACAAGGTGCTGGAGCTTAGAAAACAAGATGATGGAAGGCTGTGAGCTCATGGAGCAGGAGCCAAGACAGCCCTATTGGGAAGAGGTTTCACCTGGCTTGGGGAATAATTTCATCCAGGTAGAGAGGTATTCGCAAGCCAGGGAGCGGCCTGAAGTTAGGAGAGGAAGAGAGACACTCTAGACCACTGGTGTAGTTCCTCGGGGTTCAGGAGAGTCTGAGCTCATGCTGGGGGTCAGACTGTGAGAGCATCCTGTCTCTGAGGGCCACTCGGCCCCTTCCCCCTTCCCTCAGGGCTTTACTGCAAAGTGAATGTTACTAGTAGGGGTAACAAAGGGCGGGGAGAGAGAAGCCTGGATAGTTCGGGCAGCAGGAGGGCTGGGAGGTCTCTGTCCTGCAGGGCCTAGGCGAGAATGACAGCTGTCCGTAGGCCTTCATCCCGGGCCCACTAGCTGTCCCCTCAACTACTTTCTGTACAGCTCCTTGATCAGCACAGCAGCTTTGGTCTGTGCGGCTTCTCTGTGGTGCACAAACACCCCGGGGGCCATCAGTGCATGTATTCACTGTGTGACCTGTGGACAAGCTCGGGTGGGGCTAGGAGAGTGTCTGGCCCCGAGGAACGGACAGGGTCAGGGCAGACCTTGGTCAGGTAGCCCTCCTCTGACCCAAGAATGACAGCTGTGGATATCTCACAGAGTGCAAGCTAAACACAGTAGGTGAGGCGGGGTGCTGGATGCATTGTGCTGCAGTTACTGTGGCTGCTTGTAAAGGGAAGCCTCACTTAAGCGAGCCAGGTTCCAGAGCCGCATGAGTCCCAGTAAACACACAGGAGGCTATATTAATTATGAAGCTGTTGGCCTTGCTTGTTTCTTACTGGCTAGCTCTGACTTAAGTAATTACCCCATAATTGCTAATCTAAGTATTTCTCTTACCGGAGAGGTTTCCGGGCTTCCTACTCCCTGGCGTTATATCTTGACTCCCTGTGTTTCTCCTGTGTTCCTCCTACCCAGAGTCCTCCTGGATTCCTAGTCCCACCTATCTTGGTTCCCTATTGGCCAACAGTGCTTTATTGACATACACACAGGACTTCCCCCATCAGCTACTGACCTTAGGGTGGCTAACGCCGAGTGTCTGGGCCTTCTCCACACGAGCATGAAGGAGACAGGGCCATCCTGGGCCTCCCAGGGAGCTGCTCGATGGTGCAGGGAAAAGAGGGAGTGTATACAGGGTTGAGGAATGACTTGTGTCCCTGAAACAAGGCAGAGGGTTCACTGGGGACCAAGAAGGGAGGCTGATAACCTGAGTTCTCAAGCCAACCTCCTGACAGCACACGTTACACGTATGACAATACACAGACTCGCTTGTGTGGCAGGCCCTCCCTGCACTGTCTCTGTACAGTTCCCACCAGTGTGCCTCTATCCTTATTTTACAAACAAGGAAACAAGTCCAGATAGGGTGAGTGACTTGGCCAA
Source organism: Mesocricetus auratus (assembly GCF_017639785.1). Lineage (NCBI taxonomy): Eukaryota > Metazoa > Chordata > Mammalia > Rodentia > Cricetidae > Mesocricetus > Mesocricetus auratus. The sequence goes on along the minus strand of NW_024429194.1, from coordinate 83,131,393 downwards.
ACCAGGGACAAGCTCCAACTTTTCCCCCAGCCCAGAGGGTACTCTCAGAATCTGATGCCAACACGTGCAGCTGCAGAGTTCAGGTTCCCCTGGACCCTCTGAGGAGGAACTAGGCCTGTGGCCCATGGCTCTTCTGATTACTGTGAATCCTGTCCCATCTATGCAATGGGGATTGGATCCCATCCTGGGTAGCATTCTCCTTGGAGGGAGGGAAGCTTCCTGTGAGGCTGGGGACTGAGCCCAGGAGAGGGTACACCTTTGTCTTTGAATTAGAAACCATCTGTGATGTGGAGAGCGGTAAAATCCTTGTCTCCACTTTTAATTCCAGCACTCGGGAGACAAAGACAGGTAGATCTCTAAATCCAATTCCAGCCTTGTCTACATAGTGAATTTTAGGATAGCCAGAGCCATACAGTGAGACCCTGTCTCAAAAAAACAAAAACCAAAATAACCCAAAACCCTTCCCTTGCGATATGGATGGGACTCCGGGTAAGGAAACTGAGACCCTGTACTCCTTTCCGGGGCCACTGCTTCCCCGAAACACACCTACTAGACTAGCTCTATTCTGCACCTCTCCCAGCCCATGCCTGCTCAGACCCTGACTGAAAAGCCTGGCTACAAGTGTGGCAAGCGGCCATTCCTCGTTGAGTAGCCATCGACTTAGCAATGTGGAAATGCGCTGGGCCCTGTGGCCATTCCAACCTGCATTTTTCACCCGACCCTCCTCCCCACAGGGAACTTCTAACGGATTGGGATCCATAGACGACATCGAAACAGGTACCGTCTCAGCTTCATAGAGGGGGACACCTAAGGGGCTTCCTTGAGGCAGTTCCAGAGCCCTTGTGTGTCCTCTGTTCATGGGCTCCCAGGCTGTATCTAAAAGGGCACTGCTAGCCTGGGGGAAAGGCGACATGGATGGGTGTCTACGTGTAGCCAGGGCCACCAGGACCCCCAGGTCAGGCCACCAGGACCCCCAGGTCAGGCCACTGCCACCGGGGCAGGGAACAGAGAGAACAGGTTCCCGTGGAACTGGGCAAGGAAGGAAGGTGTCGGCTTAGTGACAGCAACACGCCCACCCCCTCCACAGACTGCTACGTGGACCTACGAGGCTCCCCGGCCCTGCTCCCCTCCACTCCCACAATGCCCCTGTTCCCTCATGTTCTGGACCTTTTGGCCCCCCTGGATGGCAGCAGCAGAATACTCCCCAGCGCCGAGGGCCTGGACGACTTCTCAGATGGGGATGTGTTTGGTCCAGAACTGGACACCCTCCTGGACTCTCTGGTGAGCCATGTTGCTGGCTTCTTGTTCTGTCCCTCTAAGCCCATCACTCACTTAGAACCCCATGGTCCCATGAGGAGGCAAGGGAAGGCCCCATCTTCACCTCACAGTTGGGGACGTAGACGGTCCAGCCAGAATCTTGAGATCAGATCCTAGGAGGGACTGAGCAGAGCCCCCACTTCCTCTCCATGAGCATTTAAGGCTAGGCTGTGGAGGAGTAACTGACTCCTGGAGTGCCCCGCCCCCACAGGGTAGGATGGTCATGTTCTCTTCTGACCCCTGGCTCTGTCCCCACTTTGCAGTCTCTGGTCCAGGGTGGCCTGTCTGGAAGTGGTATGCCTAGTGAGTTGCCTCAGCTGATCCCTGTGTTTCCTGGTGGGACCCCACTGTTGCCACCTGTGGTGGGTGGCTCCGTCCCTGTGTCCAGCCCACTGCCTCCTGCCTCCTTTGGCCTTGTCATGGACCCCTCCAGGAAGCTGGCTGCTTCTGTGCTGGATGCCCTTGACTCTCCAGGGCCCACGCTGGACCCCCTGGATCTGTTACCATACTCGGAGGCTCGGCTAGATGCCCTTGACAGCTTTGGGTCAGCCCGAGGCTCCCTGGACAAGCCTGATGCCTTCATAGGTGAGGCCTTGGTGGGTACACCCTCCCTCTGCTTGCTTGACAGTGCTGCTACAGCTCTGATCTCTGCAGCTCTGAGTCTCCAAAGCACATGCCCTTGTCCCCATCACAGTCCAGATCAGTACATACCATACTGTCTTATCCCTGCTATGCTCAGCACTGTTGCCGATTGAGTCTCGGGCTGGGTGTCTTTGCTCTAGATCATTCAGTAGAGCTGTGTTAGTGACTCCATCTGGTGCTCTGCCCAGCCCTCCAGAGCCCTGAACCTCCAGGCTCAGGTCCCATAAAGATGATCCTGATGCAAGGTCATGAGCTCCCCTAGCTCTTCTCTGGGCTGGGAGCCAGAGACAGGAAATTGACCAGGCCTTGGAGGTCAGGGATCGTCTAGGGTGTTCAAGGCAGAGGGACCCATGGGATGGCGGGGGGGGGGAGCCAGGGGTTTCTTCTGGAGGACTCCTGATGGCTCAGAGGCATAGGATCTGAATGCTGGAGGACCAGGGGCTGGCTAAGGGCCAGAGCAGGAGTCCTGAGGGTGAGCCATGGTCTCACTGTGAGCCAAGCTACATGTATGGACTTTTCCCCATAGGAAGCAGGAAGCCTCAGAAGGCATAAGCAAGGGTGGCCATGTTGGAACCTCTTTGCTCCAGGGCTGTGACCAAGAAAATAGGGCGGGCCTGAGGTAGAAATGTACAGGGGCATCCTAGAAAGGCCCCTTGCCCTTTGTGCGAGGGCACATGACCCCTGTGTCTTCTCCTTTCCTAGAAGAGACCAGCTCACAGGACCACCGTCCCCCAAGCAGTACTCAGAAGCCAGCCCCCTCCGTGAGTAACAAGTGGGGCTCCCAGACCAGGCCTCTTATTTACCCTGGATTAGGAGCCCCAGATTAGGGGTGAGGTCAGATGGACTAGCCCCAAGTGATCTCCTCAACCCCCTCTTCACTGCCTTCTTCGAGAGAGCACACATAGGGCATGCCTTACCCTCTTGCGTTAGAACGAAGCTCAGCAGCCATAAATGATGTCTCAGATCTCCAGGCTCAGCCTACTCCGGCTTCAGAAGAGCACTGGACCGCAAGGCAGCATCATGCATGCCACTTTGTGCTTAGATGCTAGCTGTGTGGTCCTAGAAAAATCACTGCCTCTCCCTGGGTCTACTTTTCCTGTCTTGATTTCTGGGACCCTGCAGGGAGAGCATGGGCAGAGCCCTTAAACAAGCCTACTGCCATTTCTCTATTTTCCTGTTAATCTTTAATCCAAGGAAACATTCTGGGGCCAAGATGGTTTCTACTGATTGTCCCCCATTAGCCCAGAGGCTTCTGAGGCTGGTCCTGGTGTTTGGGGCTCTTGTACCACAATACAAGGCCTGGGAAGATGTGGAAGAGGTTCCTAGTTGGCAGTTCTGATACTGGGTAGGACAGATTGGAGGGGGGAGGGGTTAAAAAACATAGCTGTTCCCACTGCGTTAGCTGGCCTTAGTGGCCCAGGTACCACTCAGGGCCCAAGATGACCATCATCCTCCCATTATAGCCGGAGCCCTCCATGCCCAACACCGCCTTGCTCATCAAGAACCCTCTGGCTGCCACCCATGAGTTCAAGCAGGCCTGCCAGCTATGCTACCCCAAAACAGGTAATCTCACATATGCAGCAGCACCCTCTGCCCTGGAGACGCTGGGAATCTCAGGAACGTGGGAGCCAGGAGCAGAAGTACCTGTGTATCGGTGGGAGATTCATGTAGGAAACTAAGGCCGTCCCCTCCAGGAAAGGAAGGGGTGGGCTCTGGTTAGGAGGAAGTACTGTCTTCACAAGTCTAGAGAAACACTGGGATGGGCAGACTCACCAGTAGGTCCAGGCGTGTCAGAGCAGTCATGTGGTGGGTTCCTTGGAGGGCTTCCCAAGTCCTCCCTCTCTGTAGCAAGAACATACCAGGGGAGATACAGTGGGAGATGCAGATACCTAGATGAGGGTGTGTGGGTTTTCTTGGTGTTGCATCCCTGTGTCCCCTGCCCGCAGGCCCCAGGGCTGGTGACTACACCTACCGTGAGGGCCTGGAGCACAAGTGTAAGAGGGATGTCCTTCTCGGCCGACTTCGGAGCTCTGAGGACCAGATCTGGAAGCGCATCCGGCCCCGGCCCACCAAAACCAGTTTTGTGGGCTCCTACTACCTGTGCAAAGGTGGGTGAACCAGAGGAGCTGGTGCCCAGCCAGGCCTAGCTCCTTCTAGGCCCACAGCAGAATGACCACAGGAGGAACGAGGGACCTCAGATAAAGCCCAAGTCCCACCTGATGGCCTTGTCCAAAGACAGAAATCACTCAGGATGCCCTTTGGAGCCAGGGCCATGTGGTGGTCTGTACCATCGCATGTGAGACTCCCACAGTCCCTAGACAGCCAGGTTCTTACCCTGCAGGATTCCAGAAGGAATGGGAACAGTCCACGGAAAACACACAGGAAAGGCTTGCAAATATCAGGTTGTTTTGTTTATTTTGGTTTTTCAAGCAGGGTTTCTCTGTGTAGCCCTGGCTGTCCTGGAACTCCATCTATAGACTAGGCTAGCCTCGAACTCACAGAGATCTGCCTGTCTTTGCCTCCCAAGTGCTAGGATTAAAGGTGTGCGCCACTACCTTCTGGCCTGCAGAAATCAATGTTTAAATGATCCCATTATTTTCTTGGTCCTCACTTTTGGCTCATAGAATTCTGGTCACCAACAAATAGTCCTGACTTGTTTTTTCAGTGTCCCTGAGCAGCCGTGAGATTGAGCACAGCTGCGCTGCAGCATTTTTGCACTCAGCACCAGACATCCGCACACGGCCCTTCAGCACCAGATGTCAGCATAACTGTAGATTCGAGAAACCGAGGGTTTGAGGGTTCAGCCCAGGCTCTGCCTTTGTGTTCTCGTCCAGCTCATGGCAGACACACACACACACACACACACACAGGGACGAGCACGCACATGCCTTCTAGACCATTCAATCTCCTCCCTGAAGCCCTGCCCATGGCTCCTGGGATGAAGGCCTGTGCACGCCCAAATCCACGCCCCCATTCTAACTATTCCTCAGACACACTTGCCCCGCCCCTACTCTGTGGCACAGGCTCCGCCCTTTGAGCCCGATAGTACAGGTCTTAGAAGTCATTCTCTGTACCTCTTCCCCAACCCTCTGCAGCTGGGGATGCAGCCCACTCCTTCCGATCCGTGGCCCGTGTTCCTGACCCTAATCATGGGGTTATTCACTTCTCTGGTGAATAATCCTAAAACCCCTCATCTGTATATAATGTGTGTATTCTACAGATCCCTTTGTACATTTATTTTGTCTTGCTTGACCTGCACAGATACTATGGGGGGTGGAGGTGCTGAGCAGAGAGGTACTGGCACCCAGTATTTGGAAAAGCGTCCTCCTGGGAGGTTCGCAGCCACCAGCGCTCTGTCCTGGTGGGTCACGGGGAGCTGCCTCCCCCACCTAGTAGAGCGTGAGACCTATTGTCTCTTTGCAGACATGATTAACAAACAAGACTGTAAGTACGGGGATAGCTGCACCTTCGCCTACCATCAGGAGGAGATCGACGTCTGGACAGAGGAGCGCAAGGGCACTCTCAACCGGGACCTGCTCTTCGACCCTCTAGGGGGTGTCAAGCGTGGCAGCCTCACCATTGCCAAGCTCCTCAAGGAACACCAGGGCATCTTCACCTTCCTGTGTGAGGTACCCACCTGCTCAACCATTTCATCAGGCCCCCGTAGCCCCAGACACACTCAAAGCCGGGCTGTGCCCCTGCGATGGCCTTTGTGGGAGTTGTTGGCCCTGGAGCCTGTGGGTGTGGTGAGGTCTGGCCTAAAAGCACTAGAGCCAGAGTCTGTCAGAAAGTTAGGCCCTAGGGATCCTGTTAGAACCCAGAGGCGGGAAGAAACAGTGACCACCCATCTGTTCTTCCCTGGGAACCCAGAATGTGCCAGGATCTAGATCTTTGTCCGTACTCCTGGGCAGCTCCAGCACACAGACACTGTGCTCATTTCCTAGTGATGCTGGGGTTGGAGGTGAGCTGGAACCTGAGGGACATATGGCCAGGGCAACCTGGGCGCCAAGCCCCAGAACCGAGGCCCACCTCCCAGGACCAGCCACCACTGACAATATTTAGGGTCATGCCTCCTGTGGCCAGGTGGGTATGAATTTAGCCTAGGTTAGCTGTCTAGAGCAAGGTGTCCATGCCTCCTGTGGCCAGGTGGGTATGAATTTAGCCTAGGTTAGCTGTCTAGAGCAAGGTGTCCATGCCTCCTGTGGCCAGGTGGGTATGAATTTAGCCTAGGTTAGCTATCTAGAGCAAGGTGTCCATGGCCTGACTTTCCGCATCTCCCTCTGCATGTCTTCCAGTCTGGCTGTGCCGCTGTGCAGCCTGCCAGTGAGCCAGCTATACCGTTCCTCCCAGACTCCTCCATTTCTTTTCCTAGGCCGGCTGTGATCCCAGTGCTTCCATTGAGCTTTTCAAGTGCTCGGGGGGGGGTTGGGAGTGGGGGTATTGAGACAAGGTCTCACTCTTTAGCCCTGGCTGGCCTGGAATTTGCTATGTAGACTCACAGAGATCCACCCGTCCCTACTTTCGAGCACTGGGATTAAAGGTGTGTACCACCATGATTGCCAGCCTTTCAAAGTCTAGAGAGTACACTTGGCTCTGTAGCTCGTTGAAGGTGGAGACCGTGTCAGGTTCATCTCTGAGAAGTAGGGGCATGGAAGGAGGGGTGTGGTGGGGCCCAGTCCTCCCTGTCTGCTGGCCTGTAGAGCAGATAAACCTGGGAAATATAACTCCTGAACTCATTTCTTATAATCGTTCTGTGACCTGCATAATAAACCCTCGGGATAAAGCAGGTTAGTTATTCACAGTTTACAGTTGAGGAAACTGAGGCTCGAGGGCCTGGAGTAACTCCTGCCCCAGGCACTGGAGCTGTGTGATCAGAGAGATGGAGAGACCCAGGACATCTGTGAGACATGAGGGTCTTCCACACTCCCCCTGCCCAGAGCAGGGCTTACAGGAACCAGTTGTCCTTCCCACAAGGCCACAGGGGGTTCTGGCCCATCCCCTCTCCAAGTGGCCTTGTGAAGGTCCCAGCCCATCCCCCTCCCTGGACAGATCTGTTTCGACAGTAAGCCCCGGATCATCAGCAAAGGCACCAAGGACTCTCCATCTGTGTGCTCCAACCTGGCTGCCAAGCACAGCTTCTACAATAACAAGTGAGTCTTGCAGCTGGGCCGTGGACCACACAAGGCTGGGGAGGTTCCTTGATGGATAAGAAAAGGCTGGGTCTAAAGGGATAGAGAGAGAATGGCGACATATCCCCTCATAAAGAGCAGGAACCACATTTGTTGAACACTTACTGTCTTCTAATCGTCGTCTTGGGTATTTAATGGTCTTGGCAGCCCTTTGGGGAGGGAGTACTGCTTCCCTTGTACAGAAAAGAAAGCAGAGACCTGGGAACAGCTTGTCAGCAGGGAGCTGTGGCCCACTGATTCTTTTTTTTTTAACTCCAGTCAGCACCTTCCCTTGTCATGGATTCAGTGTCAAATAGGATGGGAGGAACTGGGTGGGAGGACTCCTTTGCCTTTGCTCTTTCAGCTCCCTGTTCTGCTCTACCATTGGTGATGGAGTCAGGCCCTGGAGTTCTGCAGTCCTGGGTTTATATCCCAGTCTGGCCAGGGCTGGTTGTAGGTTGGAGCACTGGCCCCTGAAACTTTGGGTTTCCTCTTCCTTGGCAGTGAAAATGCCCCCATCTTGTTGGGTTTCATGGGAGACCATTGAGCTTCACCACCCAGAGAAAGTGCCTCAATATCTTCCTGGGTGTAAGACCAGGAGGGACAGCGTCCCTTCTATTAGTGGGCACTGCCTTCTCCCAACCTAGTGATAGGTGGGGTCTGACACCTCTGTTGTGTTGCAAGCTGAGCTGGCCCCAGAGGACTGTGCTGGGACTGAGGTTTTTAGTGTAGGATCCCCTTACCTCCTGTGCTGCCCACACTCTGAGATGGGCCTGTTGGGCAGGAGATGCCCAGGGGAAGGCTCTGAGATTTGCTGGGCACTGCAAAGGTGCAGGGCAGAGGTTGGCAGTGGCGGAGTCAGCATCGTGCACGTCCCGTTGCCCACCAGGTGCCTGGTGCACATCGTCCGCTCCACCTCTCTCAAGTACTCCAAGATCCGCCAGTTCCAAGAGCACTTCCAGTTTGACGTGTGCCGCCATGAGGTGCGCTATGGTTGCCTGCGAGAGGACAGCTGCCACTTCGCCCACAGTTTCATTGAGCTCAAGGTCTGGCTGCTGCAGCAGTATTCAGGTGAGGGGCAGGCAGGGCAGGTGAAGTAGGCTTGGGATCGGCTGGGAGTGCACAGGCCAGCGCCTGAAGGTACAGGACCTCAGTGAGTTTAGAAGCAGGTGGCTCCTGGGAGCTTCCTGGAGGAGCTGGTAACCCTGGACATCACAGAGGAGACGGAATTCTGCTCACAGGGTGCTGTGGGGTCTCTCCCTGTCTAGACCCTGCCTAGGGACATGCCAAGATAGAGATGGGAAAGTAAGAACGAGTGAGGTCAGAACCCGGTAGATTATCCCCAAGTTAAAGCCGTGAATGGAGGTGGAATAGAGTTAAGACTCGAGGTCATCAGGGGTCCCAGTGTGTGAGAATCTCTTGGCCATAAATAGAAATATAGTCACATGCTGCACTGATATTTTAGTCAGTCGTGGGTCAAAGGACAGTAGTTCCATAATATTATAATGAGACTGAAGTATGCAGTGAATTATAATGAATGAACATTGTTGCTTATTTGTGGATTTGCTATACTATATCTTTTTTTTTTTTTTTTTTTTTTTTTTTTTTTGGTTTTTCGAGACAGGGTTTCTCTGTGGCTTTGGAGGCTGTCCTGGAACTGGCTCTGTAGGCCAGGCTGGTCTCGAACTCACAGAGATCCTCCTGCCTCTGCCTCCCAAGTGCTGGGATTAAAGGCGTGCGCCACCAACGCCCGGCGCTATACTATATCTTTATTGTTAGAGTGTATTCCTAGTGGAAATAAAAACAAATTAAAATGCTGACTGTGCACTCACAAGATAAAGATGCATGCCACCGAGTGTGACCGGGTGCAATCCCCAGGACCCACACAGTAGAAAAAAGAAAACCAACTCCTGCAAACTGTCCTCCGACGTCCACACAGCTGCCGGCACCACATACACACAAAATAAAAAGACATAGTAAGACGGTTGCCTTTAAAAGCCTGCCCTGTGATGCTGGCGCAGCCTCATCCTGTCTGCACCATCTCAAAATACCGTGCATCTCAGAACAAAAGTCCATCGTTAACATGACACGCGGCTGCAGTTGGCAATACTCTAAATCTGCCGTGCAATGCTGGGGGGGCGGTTAGGGGAAATGGAATTTCAGAATCTGATCAACGGTTTCTAGACCATGCTAGCTGCTTGGTGGAGAACAGAGGAACTAGGGCATAAGTGTAGATACCAGGGAGGATGGAGCTCACACCAGGTGCTGGTAGTAGAGGTGGCAGAAGTGGTCAGATTCTGGGTGTGCTCTGAGGTGGAGCCAGCGAGATTCTTTGTTGGACCAGATGTGAAGTATCAAACAAAGTTATAGCAAGGTCAGTGCTGAAATCATGGTGCCAGGGAGAATAGGGTTCCATATTCTGAGAAGAGGGGGTATGCAGGAGGAACATGTTTGGAGGGCTAATATCAGGGTTCTGTGTGGGATGTAGGTTCCAAACTGCTTCTTGGATTTCAAGTAGGGATGTGGCAGCTGTAAGTCCAAAGGGAGATGTGGGCTGTGGATTTGCATTGGGGGTTACCAGCAAGAATCTGATGTCCAGTGTGGTACGTGGCCCTGGTAAGCAGTGAATGGAGAGTGCCCGCATAATGATCCGACAGATGATTGGAGGAGCTGAAGGGAGGGCAGGCGTCAGGAAGGCCTGAGGTGGACCTGGAGGGCAAGTAAGGGTCTGATTGGTACTCCGGATGGGGCCATCATGGGGGACATTTGGGAACATTTGCCCTTTGGGGACTGACAGTGAAAAGCCACGTACCTTGTACCTTGGTAAGCAGGATTCTACTGGAGCCCCCAGTGAAAAAGGCAGGGGCTTTGTGATGAGCCAAGCAGCTGGATGTAGGACTGGGACACTGGCTTGCGAGTCAGGGAGCTTTCTTCCTATGATACAGATGAACAAACAGAGAAGATGAGTTTTCCCCTGGATCCGAGTCTTACATGGCCGGGACTGGGCCAGGGGACTTTCCTTGAGCTTCATCCCAGCATCCCAAGAGTGCTGTGTCTCCTCCTCTGCCAAGCCCCATGTTTTCTTCCACCCTCCACAGGAATGACCCACGAAGACATCGTCCAGGAATCCAAGAAATACTGGCAACAGATGGAAGCCCATGCAGGGAAGGCCAGCAGCAGCTTGGTGAGGCCCTGGGATTAGCATGGGGCTGAGGGTGGGCACCACAGGAGCCGTCTGCTTCTTTTACTGTGACATGTGGTCCAGCAAGATGCACTCTTTCCTGTATTCCTAGAGTTCATATTTTACTACTTGCTTTGTTATCAGTGTGTGTGTCTGTGTGTGCACGTGTGTATCATTTTCCTATGTGCAGGTATGTATTTGCATATACACATATACATTTATATACATAAATATACACAGTTTTGGGGGGTTCTGTTTTGAACCATTTAGAATAAGTGGAAATAGTTATCCTCTTACCTATGACCACTTTTAAAAGGGTATTCTAAGCCGGGCGTTGGTGGCGCACGCCTTTAATCCCAGCACTTGGGAGGCAGAGGAAGCCAGATCTCTGTGAGTTCAAGGCCAGCCTGGTCTACAAAGCAAGTTCCAAGACAGCCAGAGCTGTTACACAGAGAAACCCTGTCTCGAGGGGTGGAGTGGTATTCTGGTGCTGTAATTAGTAACGACTTCCTGGATCAGTAGGGCATGGTGGCTAATGCCTATCATCTCAGGACTTGGAAGGTGAGGTGGGAGAATTAGGAATTGAAGGCTAGCCTCAGATAATTGGTGAGTTTGAAGCTTGCTTGGGCTATATGAGAGACTACCTAGCCTGCCACCCTGCCCCTCAGAAAAGCCTCCAGGAGATGCCTTGTGTCGCTGTGGCCGTCTTTGTAAGCTCAGAGCGGTACCCACTGATTGTGTCATCCCTTGTCTCCTGGTCTTTGCTGGGAGTCATGCCCTGGGAGCCATGCCCTGGGAGCCATGCCCTGGGAGCCATGCCCTGGGAGCCATGCCCTGGGAGCCATGCTCGGGACTTTCACTTGGAGGTCTGCCAGGCCCGTCACAGTCCCGGATGTGTGCCCTGTGTTTCCCCACCTGTGCAGTTCCCACCATCCAGTCCCCCAGATTCTTCATCGTAGAGCCCTGGCCACAGTCTCTGGCAGATGATGGCCCCGCGTCAGCAAGTTGAGGGGCTCGCTCATGTCTCCCGGCTGTTGTCAGCCTGAGCTTCAAACTCCTCCTTATGGGGCCGGGCTGGAGTGGGTGTTGGGGGAGGAGCTATTGGCCCCAACCCCGCCCCTTCTATCTTTCTCTCTGGTCTCTTCCCCTTCAACCTGGACTGTAGGGTTTCTGGAGGTGAGATAAAAAAGCCTGCATTCCTCAGGACCTTGTGAAGCCCAGTTCCCCTCTACCAAAAGGAGTCATTTCCTTACCTCTGGCTGAAGGGCCATTTGGCTACCTGTGGTGCCTATAAGCATATCAAAGCCCATGCTGGCCTCCAGCCTCCCTCAATATCACAAGTACCTGTCACTCATTCAAAGTCCATGCTAGTCCTTCTCACCTCCTCCTCTCCCCTAGACTCCTCCTCCAAGCTGTTCGTTCTCCTTATGACACCCCCCCCGCCCGTCTCTTCCTATTTCCCACTCTCTCCCCCTTTCTCATTTTTATTTCTTTGAGTTGGGGACCCAATTGCCTCAGCCTTTCAAGTGTGGAGATTATAGATAGGCAGTACTAATGGGCATATAAACTAACATGTTTGTTGTTTTGAGAAAGATTCTCACTGTGTAGCCCAATATTTTCTGGGACTGACTTTAACCCATGCAAAGGTCTTCACTTGTAGCCATCTTAACCTGTGGTAACCCTCCTGCCTTAGCTTCCTAAATGATGGGGTTACCAGCGTAAGCTGCCATACCTGGCTATAAATTAAACATTTACTAATAATAGGTCATAGAGAAATTCCTTTTAAAATGATTTTTATTTTATATATATATAATTTTGTTGTTTATTAAAGTGAAAGAAAACATTAATGAGATGGATGTCCTTGTTTAATTTTACATAAAGAACTGAATATTAGCTGAAGAGTTAAAACTGCAGGATGTAGAGACAGCGCTCCTTGGAATCCATCAGTATTTTGTTTTTATAGTTGTCGATGGTGAGAACATCATTGTGCATATATGTGCAGTACAAAGTGGCAGGAGTGTGTTTAGAGCCATGTCAGAATTGTTGGAAATTCAGTACTAACTCACACCAAAATTCATTCAATAATTTTATTTTTATTTTATTTATTTATTTATTTATTTATTTATTTATTTATTTATTTTTGGTTTTTCGAGACAGGGTTTCTCTGTGGCTTTGGAGGCTGTCCTGGAACTTGCTCTGTAGACCAGGCTGGCCTCGAACTCACAGAGATCTGCCTGCCTCTGCCTCCCGAGTGCTGGGATTAAAGGCGTGCGCCACCAACGCCCGGCCATTCAATAATTTTAAAAAATCTCAAATGACTCAGCCATTAAGAGTGCTGGCTGCACCACGTGGATCTCTGAGTTTGAGGCCAGCCTGGGTAACAGAGCCAGTTCTAGAACAACACAAGAGAAACTCTGTGTCAATAAACAATAGCAGCAAAATAGAATGCTTGCTGCTGCTTTGGCAAAAAACACAGGTTTGGTTACCAATTCCCGCATCAGGCAGCTCACAGTTGCTTGTAACAACAGTTCCAGGCTCTCTAGTGCCCTCTGGCCTCCATGGGCACCTGTGTTATGCACATGAAATAAAACTCCCAAAGGCATGCACACTTACACACTCATACACACACATACATTAACACACATACATACGCACACTTATACACACACACACATTCACACATGCATACACACACACACAAAACTTTTAAAAGTGAAGCTAAAGCCAGACATGGTAGTTGGTACATGCCTTTAATCCCAGCACTCAGGAGTCAGAGGCAGGAGGTTCTCTGTGAGTTTGATGACCGCCTGGCCTACAGAGTGAGTTTCATGACAGGCTCCAAAGCAACAGAGAAACCCTGTCTGGGGGTGGGGATGGGGGAATGAAGTTCAAGTGAGCATCTCAACAATAGTTTTAAAATTCTCTCTCTCTCTCTCTCTCTCTCTCTCTCTCTCTCTCTCTCTCTCTCTCTCTCTCTCTCTCTATCTATCTATCTCTGTCTCTCATTGCTTTGATGATGAGACACGATAACCAAAAGCAACTTGGAGAGGAAAAGGTTTATTTGGCTTACATGTCCTGAATCACAGTCCACTGGGGAAAGCCAAGGCAGGAACCCAAGCAGGGTAGGAACCTGGAGGCAGGAGCTGATGCAGAGGCCATGGAGGGGCGCTGCTTACTGACTTGTTCCTCATGGCCTGCTCAGTCTGCTTTTTTTTTTTTTTTTTGGTTTTTCGAGACAGGGTTTCTCTGTGGCTTTAGAGCCTGTCCTGGAACTAGCTCTTGTAGACCAGGCTGGCCTCGAACTCACAGAAATCCACCTGCCTCTGCCTCCCAAGTGCTGCGATTAAAGGCGTGCGCCACCGACCCTTGGCTACAGTCCAGTCTTATGGAGGCATTTTCTCAGCTGACGTTCCTTCCTCTCAGATGACTATAGCTGTGTCAAGTCGTCATAGAACTAGCCAGCACAGCCTCAAACTCAGAGTTCCATATGCCTCCACTGCCCCAGTGCTGGGGGTCTGCCACCATGCCTGCACGTGCCACCACAGCAAGTTCCAGAGCAGCCAGTGTTACCTAGGGAGACCCTGCCTATACATAAATAAACCAATCTTTAAATGTCATGCCCAAAGTCTCTCGTCCCCCTCCCCTCTAGAAGTAACTCTAGAGGACCCAATTATGGGTCTCTGGTGGAATATACTGAGACCATAGTACCATTATCTATACTGTGTTGCCCATTTGATTGGTCTCTCTCTTGATGGGGTGATATGCTGCCCATTTCTGATTGGCTCCTCCCCATGGGCTAAGGTCAGGGGAAGGTCGGGGCAGTCATGCACCTCGCTAACCGGAAGAGGCTGTCTCCTGTTCGGGTCTTTGTGTTATGGCTGCAGTTCTATTGAGGCCTGGGTCTCTCATAAAAAGAGAAGCTATTCTATGCAGTGGTTGCATAAATCAGGCTCTAAAAGAAGCAAAAGTCAGTGAGGACCAGCTGGAGAGTGCAGAAAGACTACCCCGCTCAGGAGCCCTACACAGAAGTCAGAGGGCCAGCAGCTAAGAAGGCATGTCCTGTCAGCAGAACTGGACAGTACACTAGCCCATTTAAGACTTAGTGATCCAAGCTAGCCATTGGTGGTGCATGCCTTTAATCCCAGCATTCTGGAGGGAGAGGCAGGTGGATCTCTGTGAGTTCGAGGCCAGCCTGGTCTACAGAGCGAGTTCCAGGACAGCCCCAAAGCAACAGAGAAACCCTGTCTTGAAAAGAAAAATAGACTTAGTGATCCTAGGGTTCCCAGAGGCCCAAGGCCTGGTGGCTCTAGCTTCACCAACCCACTCCCTCATCTTCCCATAGGGTGCTCCAAGGACACATGGGCCCAGCACCTTTGACTTGCAGATGAAGTTTGTGTGTGGTCAGTGCTGGAGGAACGGGCAGGTGGTGGAGCCAGACAAGGACCTCAAGTACTGCAGTGCCAAGGCCCGGCATTGGTGAGCAGGCACAGGGCAAGATGGGGCACCCTGAGGGGGGAGACCAAAACTCAGGAGACCCTGAGGGTTCCTCTGTGATTCTCCACAATGTCTGCTACCTTTGACCTACAGCTGGACCAAGGAGAGGCGGGTCCTTCTGGTGATGTCCAAAGCCAAGAGGAAATGGGTGTCGGTGAGGCCACTGCCATCCATTCGAAACTTTCCACAGCAATACGATGTGAGCACTTGTGGGGTGCATGATACGAGAGGTTGTAGGCTGGGAAGGCTTCTAACTGGCCACCACAACGACAAGGCTGGAAGGACTCAGTAGGCTTTCCTTTGCCACCCACAGCTCTGCATCCATGCCCAGAATGGCCGCAAGTGTCAGTATGTGGGGAACTGCTCCTTCGCACACAGCCCTGAGGAGAGGGACATGTGGACCTTCATGAAGGAGAACAAGAGTGAGTGGCAGACTTGTCCTGCATCCCCTCACTGCTAAAACCCTCTGAATACCTGCTGGGGCCTTCCCCAAACTCAGCAGGCGCTGCCCGACTCTCCGCTTTCTGTGAGTGAGTGGTCCCTCAGGCCAGGCTGTACAGCCGCAGGGGTAATGGGTGGAGTGCTTGGGGAAGCCCCCTCACCAGGCCCTCTGTCCCTCGCCCAGTCTTGGATATGCAGCAGACCTATGACATGTGGCTGAAGAAACACAACCCAGGGAAGCCAGGAGAAGGGACACCCATCAGCTCTCGGGAAGGGGAGAAGCAGATCCAGATGCCCACAGACTACGCCGACATCATGGTAAGCCCTGCCTGTGTGCTGGGCCAGGGCCAGTTGGGAGGGCAGCCTGGAGGGGCTGAGTGGGGCAGAGGTGTCGACGTTGGCACCCACAAAACTGTGCTCCCAGATGGGCTACCACTGCTGGCTCTGCGGGAAGAACAGCAACAGCAAGAAGCAGTGGCAGCAGCATATCCAGTCGGAGAAGCACAAGGAGAAGGTCTTCACCTCCGACAGCGACGCCAGTGGCTGGGCCTACCGTTTCCCTATGGGCGAGTTCCGACTCTGTGACAGGTGCTGAGGGCGGCGTGACGGGACAGTGGGGGGGGGCAGGTGGAAGGTGGTCCGGGGACTGGGATGTCGTGATGGGTCTTGGATATGAGTGCAGTGCCGGGGTAGGCAGGGTGGAGGGGTGGGTTCAGACCTATCTCCCCTCCTTCACAGCATGGATCAGCATCGAGTGGGTGCTACTGGGTCAGGGGTTCCCTGAGCTGGGACCAGAGCTGTCTGGGGAGGGGCACATCTTAGGAAGGTTGAGTGACCTCAAGTGGAAGGTGTAGAGCTCAGAAAGTGAGCCCTCTGCCCCAACAGGCTCCAGAAGGGCAAGGCCTGCCCCGACGGAGACAAGTGCCACTGTGCCCACGGACAAGAGGAACTCAACGAGTGGCTGGACCGGCGTGAGGTGCTGAGGCAAAGGCTGGCCAAGGCCCGCAAGGACATGCTTCTGTGTCCAAGGGATGACGACTTCGGCAAATACAATTTCCTGCTGCAAGAGGACGGGGACACCACTGCTGCCACCCCAGAAGCCCCCGTTGCTGCAACTGCTGCTGCTGCCACCACCACCACTGGAGAGTAGGGCCAGATCTCGGCTGTGGGCAAAGTCCTGGGGTCGGGGGTGGGTTGGGGACAGAAAGCCTGACAGAATGGCCAGGGCAGGTTAGCTGGGGGCAGGGGACCACCCCACAGGCACTCTCCAGTCCCCTGGGTCCCTGTCCATCCTTTCCACCCCCCAACACCCCAGGTGTGTGTATGCAGGTCATGTACTGTAGCCCCAAGTTGTCCCAGGGTCCCTGTCCTGTCAAAATGGGGACAGCCCCTCCCCAAGTATAGCTCTCCTGGTTGGAGAGGGAGGGGCCTGGCTGACCTCTCCAGCTTCCACCCACAGCTTTAACTTGTCTGCTCCTAAAGGGCTGGGGAGCCTGGGGTCCCACTTGAATCTGCAGCAGGAGTGTCCTTCCCTTTCTACCTCCCTGTGTCCCTTTCCCTGGGGCAGATCAAGACACAGCAGAGGGCGGGCAGCCCTGATTAGCTTAAAATATAGTGAGATGGAGTTGGAGACACTATACTGGTCACTTACTACCTGGGGCCTCAGTTTTCTGCTCTGTGAAATGGGCAAGGGTGAAGGCAGGTGATATCTGAAGCTAGACCAAGGACTCTAGGTGCTTCTAACAGTCATCCCATACCCAGCCATCTTTGTGAACCACTATTGTAGACGCAGCCCAAACCCTATTGTGCAGAAAGGAAAACTGAGGTCTAGCAGGAGTGATTTGCCCAGGGTCTCTAGCCTCAGTTTGCTGCAGATCTGGAATGTAAACACTGGCCAAAAGACCCCGCCCACTAGCAGCTGCCGCCTCTGGGCTCCTGAGCCCCATGCAGCATACCTGGGAACTAGGGAAGGGCTGCTGAGATAAGAACTGGTCTTATTAGCAACCTCTGGGGGATGCTGCTGGGGTAAGGGGCAGAACTTAAAATCCCAAGAGCTATCACAGAGAGGTGGCAGAGAGCTCAGGTTCTGCACAAGGTACAAAGCATGGAGAGAGTCCAGGTGTTATTAAGAGCTGGGAGGTGACCTGGGATCCATGGGTCACTATGGGTCATAGCCTCTCTTTCCTGGAGACCTACTGTAGTCTTCTCCAAAAGACCCAACTATACTATTATGCCTATCTACCCAGCCCTACCCTATTCCTCACCCTGAAGCTGCCTAGGACCCTAGCTAACCCCCAGCTCATGCCCTACCTACAAAGGTCTCTTCCATCATCTAAAGTGTGTGTACACCCTTCATCCCACTCCCCATGAGTAGACACAGCCTCCCCTGGCTCCCTAAGACATTCCAGAATGCCCCACACCATTGGCATAAGAAGTGGGGCACCCCCAGAAGGAACCAGAAAGTAAGACTAGCTAGGAGGGAGATGGAATGAGCAGACACTCTTATCTTTCCTGCAGCCAGGGTTGCTAGTGCTTGATGGCATAGTGATAGGTACCTGGGCACAAAGGACCCGTTCCTTGTGCTGCCGCTGCCCAACCTCCCAGTAACCATGGCATGCACCTTTTCCTCTCCCTGCCCCTTGCCCTGCCCTCAGCTGGCCAGCACTGCGGAGTTTGGGTGCTGGCAGTGTGGCTGGAGGGGAGACCACATCCAAGGTGGGGACCGTGGCCGTGAATGTCAATGATACATGTTCTCCTGACCTGTGGTGTTGCAGTCTGTCGTCACCAGCCTTGTTTTTAGTGTGTATATATGTTGCCCCTGTGATGCATATATACACAGGTATTAAATATATCGCTCTATATAATATTATATATGTGTGTGGTATCCAAGGGATCTCTTCTGATGAGGGCTAAAGATAAAGAATTTGGCAAAAAATGCAGACATCCCTGTGAGTTTTGGGTACTGATGAGGTCATCTAGCTATTTAGGGGACTGAGACTGGAGCCGTGGCTCAGAGGTGATTTGGGCAGAAAAGGCAGGGTGGCCCAAGCCGGGCCATCCCCTGGCTGCTCGTTTCCCACACATCCGTGTCTAGAGGGGAGGACCAGTGTGCTCAGGGAAAGGACTTGATTAGTGTTTGTTTCCCACCAGAGAGGGATGAATCCAGACCTGGGCTCCCTTGCATTCTAGACCCACCCACCCACTCACCCCCAAGGAAGAGAAGAAAAAAGACAGCAAACCATCTTAAATGAGACAGCAGACACGGAGTGGGGCAGTGGAGGGGTGCTGCATTTCTCAGCTGGGCAGTAGTCAATCTAATGGACCTTTTAAATGTCTGTGTTAAAATTTAAGAATACCACACTTTAATATTAAATATAATAAGGTCTAGTATCTTGATAATAATGTAGATGTTTTAATAACAATTTTTGTCCTTCTTAAAATAAAACAAGAGAGAAACTTGCTTCTTTTAGCCTTTGTTCCAGAAAACATGTGTGCACTTTGACTCTTGTCCCCCAGGTGTCGCTGCTGTTCCTCACCACCTACTGCATGTACTCGGGGCCAGGGCTGCCCAGGACTCCTGGGACAGAACTGGTCCCAGCTGGCTGTGCCTGGGGCAGACATTCCATTCCAAGGGGTGAGGGGCAGTGTCCCTGTGTACACAAGGAGACCCAGCTGACCCACCTTGTTAGCAGGGACAAGCTGTGCTCTGTACAAGGGGTCCTAGGAGCCACCCTTTGCTGGCTTTCCTGCAGTCTGCCTGCTCACAGCCCTCCTTGTGGGAGGGGCTGCCCGTGCCTCTAGCTCTTAGCATCATGTGCCACTCTGGATTCTGTGCCCTTTTTGGGTGCGGCCTGCCCAGGAAGGTGAGGGGTCATGTCATGCTTTACAATGGGATCCAGACTGCAGCCCTGATCCTCTGGGTCCAAGGAAGACAAAGACCCAAGGTTATACAGGAAAGTTCCACCACCTTTTTTTAAACTCTCTGAGAGGGAGTATTACTGTGTAGCAGTGGATGATCCCAGCCTTGAACATTGTCCCTGCCTCTGCTTTCCTGAATTCTGGGATTATAGGCCTGGGCTACCACACCCAACAGTTTCCTTGTGCTCAGTCTAAAATGAGTGCTCATGAGGCAGTCTCACTATAGAGCCCTAGCTGGTCTGGAGTTATTTTTCTTCTCTCAAGACGGGCTTTTTCTTTGTAGCCCTGGATATCCTAGAACTCACTTTGTAGCAGGCTGGTCTCGAACTCAGAGATCCACCTGCCTCTGCCTCCCCAAATGCCAGGTGGAAGTCACCACTTGCCTCCAAGCAGATATAGCTGTTGCCAGAGAAAAATGTCTTATTAGTGAACCGAGGATAAATACAGTTGGGGAAAAATGAGGGGTAAAGTACAGAGATGGAGTCAGGACATTGACTAAAAACTTAACAGAACTAGACATCTACAGAGGGCTTTGGACCTCTAAATCCAGAAACCCTGCACGTGTGGACAATCCAAGCCCCTGTCCACAGCCCTTTCAAATGTCTCCAGGTACACGTTCAGCTGGACTTCCTCCCTACTGCTGCTGTCCTCAGCCACCCTGGCCCAGCAGTATGCTGGTCACTGGTGACACTGCCAGCTGAACCCCTTGAGGACAAGGTAAGGGTGTCAGTGTGGACTTTGAGCAACATAACAATTTTCTAGAGTTCAGGCCTCATTAGGTCTGTTGTTTGGCTTCGAACTGTTTGCAAGATCTAGTCTGATGTCACAGACATGGTGCATTAATCTGTCTTCTGCTGAGTAACAGGGTGCCCAGGACCAGACCATTTGTGAAGAATGGAAGCTTTTTGGCCCACAGCTCTGAGGGCCAGAAGTTCTAGAAGCATGGCGGGTCAGCAGCATCTGGTGAGAGCCCCTTGCAGAGTCTACATGGCAAAGGGGGCAGTACAAGCTTTCTAGTGCAAATCCATCCTCTCTTTGGTTTTTAAAGATAGGGTCTCTCTATGTAACCCTGGCCATCTTGGGACTTGTTGTAGAGACAGGCTGTCAGGCTTGGCAGCAGGTGCCTTTTCCCCAAGCCAGATTCCGGCTATAGTCATGAACTTTTGATCCTCCTCCTGTGGCCTCGTGATTAAAGGTGCACATCATCCCCACGTTGGCTTCTATCTCCATGTTAGGCCAATTCTGCACTAAACAGCCTGAGTCAGCCCACCGTATTCTCACCTCAGAGGACAGAGTGAAGGGGCACTGGCCAGGGCTCCTGCTGGCAAAAAGACCAGGAGGGGAGGGTTCCCTTTGTACTCACCAGACAGCCTCTGATGACTGAAACATACAGCCATTCAAAACAAAAAGTGATTGAACTTTTGTTTTGTTTTTTCAAGACAGGGTTTCTCTGTTGCTTTAGAGGCTGTCCTGGAACTAGCTCTTGTAGACCAGGTTGGTCTCGAACTCGCAGAGATCTGCCTCCCGAGTGCTGGGATTAAAGGTGTGCTCCACAACGCCTGGCTGTGATGGAACTTTTTTTTTTTTTTCCGAGACAGGGTTTCTTTGTGGCTTTGGAGGCTGTCCTGGAACTCGCTTGGTAGTCCAGGCTGGTCTCGAACTCACAGAGATCCGCCTGCCTCTGCCTCCCGAGTGCTAAGATTAAAGGCGTGTGCCACCAACGCCCGGCTGTGATGGAACTTTTATAAGTATGTATTTGCAGAAAGAAACATTGGAAAGTTAAAAAAGAAATTTAGTTTATTATGAGAAGAATGGGGCCGGGGAGAAGGGTCAGGGACAGAAATGATGCTGCTGAAATGTGACTTATGGGGTCTGGAGAGGGGGCTAACCTTGGCTGTCTACTCGACTACATCTGGGATCAACTGAAAGGCAAGCAGCTGGGCACAACAGGGAGAGATTTTATTGGCTGCCTCCTTTGAGTGGCAAGACCCACCTGAACTCTGGGCCACATCTTCTGGTGGCTTTTTGTCTGCTTGCCCTTACTTGTGCTGACAAGTTCATCTACCCTGTGGCTGTGAGGCCTCCCTGCTTAGTGTTAGAACCCACTTCTCCCAGATTCCAAGGCAGACTGGAGACCACAGATCTGTAGAAACCCTTCAGGATTCCAGCATCAGATTGGAACCGCTGAGATACACACGGACTGAGGCTTCTATACAAAAATTAAAAGCAGGGTAGACCAGATGGCTCAGCAGGTTAAGGCACTTACAGCTAAACCAGACAACCTCAGTCCAGTCTCTTTCTATAACATAGCAGAAGGAGAGAGCCAGATCACAAGTTGTCTTCTAACCTCTACATGTGCACCATGGTGTGTGAGTGCCCCCCCCATAGATAGATAGACAGACAGACACAGACAGACAGACAGACAGACAGACAGACAGACAGACAGACAGACTAACGTGATTAGAAGAAGCCAGGCACAGCGAGGCATACCTGTAATCCCAGCACTCAGGAGGCCACAGGAGGAGGATCAAAAGTTCAAGACTATAGCTAGTGATCTGGCTTGGGGTAAAGGTACCTTGCTGCCAAGCTTGACAACCTGAGTTCCATTTCTGGGACTCACAAGGTGGAAGGAGAGAGCAAATGTACAAACTGTTCTCTGACCTACACATACATGCCATTGTGTGCAGCTACACATAAGCAATATAAATAAATGAATGTAATAATAAAAAATTAGGGCGATGGTGGTGCACACCTTTAATTCCTATACTTGGGAGGCAAAGGAAGGTGGATCTCTGAGTTTGAGACCAACTTGGTCTACAAATAGAGTTCCAGGACAGTCAGAGATGTCTTTAAAAACCAAAGTAAAAAAGTTTTTTTTTTAACGTGTATGTGTGATTTTCCTGCATGTGCACCATGTGTGTTTCTGGTGCCTGCAAGGGACCAGGAGAGAGAGTTGGATCACCAAGAAGGGTAATTAGGGGCTAGGTGTTGGTGGCACACACCTTTAATCCCAGCACTCAGGAGGCAGAGGCAAGCAGATCTCTGTGAGTTCGAGACCAGCCTGGTCTACCGAGCGAGTTCCAAGACAGGCTCCAAAACAATACAGAGAAACCCTGTCTCGAAAACCCAAAAAAAAAGGGTAATTAGGATGGTTATGAGCTACTATATAGGTGTTGAGAACCAAACCTGGGTCTTCTTGCAAGAACAAGAAGTGCTTTAACTGTTGAGCCAACTCTCTAGCCCCCATTTAAAAACAAACAAACAAAAAGCCAGGCAGTGGTGGCGCATGCTTTTAATCCCAGCACTCAGGAGGCAGAGGCAGGTGGATCTCTGAATTCAAGGTCAGCCTGGTCTACAAAGCAAGTTCCAGGACAGCCAGGACTACACAGAGAAACCCTGTCTTGAAAAACAGACAAACAGAAAAAATGGGTTTGAGAGATAGCTCAGTAGTTAAGAGCACTGGCTGCTCTTCCAGAGGTACTGGGTTCAGTTCTCAGCACCCACACTGGGCAGCTCACAACTGTAACTCCAGCTCCAGGGGATCTGATGCCTCTGGCCTGCTTCGGCAGTTGCAGTCACATGAATATACCCACAAACAGACATACACATACCTACAAACAATTAAAAATAATAAAAATGAATATTAAAAAAGGGGGGACTGGGCTGGAGGGATGGCTCAGCGGTTAAGAGCACTGGCTGCCTGTCTCAAGAAACCAAAAAAAAAAAAAAAAAAAAAAAAAAGAGCACTGGCTGCTCTTCCGGAGGTCCTGAGTTCAATTCCCAGCATCCACATGGTACCTCACAACCATCTGCATTGAAGTCTGGTGCCCTCTTCTGGCCTGAAGGGATACATGTAGGCAGAATACTGTATACATCTCTAAAGGGGGGGGCAACTGTAAGGTGAGGGGAAGAGAGAGGATCTATGGAACTGTGAAGGAATTGAAGTGGGGTAAAGTGCTTGCCCAGCATGCACGAAGCCCTCAGCTCCATCCCTGGTCCTGGAAGAAAAACAAAAAAGGAAGCCGGCCAACCCTGGTGGTACTAGCCTAATCCTATCTGCTTGAGAGGCTGAGACAGAGATCACAAGTTCAGTGCCTGCCCCGGTTACAGAGTGAGTTGGGGAGGGTCACTCGGGAGGAGGAGAAGGCAGTTAAAGACTTAGGGCAAGAGGAGGCAGCAGAGGCACCGGCACATTTCCGACTCTGTGAAATGTGACTGGAGAGCAGCCAAGGGTCTTTGTAGAGATTAGCCAGGACAGAAACCAAGAAGCAGGCCTGAAGGGGAGTTACTGTGTTCAGTTTTGGAGCTGAGCCCCAGAGTCACTTTCTGGCTTGATGAAGACTCCACAACCTGACATCTCTGCCTAATCTGACACCTGTGGCATCCCTTCTGGGAAGATGAGCACACTCAAGTCCTTGACTTCACCCATATTCACTGTCCTGGGGGTCACCTGTGGGAAAAGGAAGGGACTGTGGTAGGTGGCCAACTGCCACCAAAACCTCTGTGGTGGACAAAGAAGCAGGGTAGTCGTCACTCAGGACAAGCCTGAGTCAAGTTGGCAGAGCTGTCCCCTCTCATAGTGCCCATCCTGTCAACCATCCTAGAGACCTACC
This sequence comes from Mesocricetus auratus, assembly GCF_017639785.1. Taxonomy (NCBI): domain Eukaryota; kingdom Metazoa; phylum Chordata; class Mammalia; order Rodentia; family Cricetidae; genus Mesocricetus; species Mesocricetus auratus. Next base: position 83,107,619 of record NW_024429194.1, on the reverse strand, counting down.
TACCTTCTCCCCTTTCTGGGACACCAAAGAGATTTGGAGATCAGGCTTCAAATTCCACAGATAGTGTAAAGCCCCAATTATGCACCCTGCGTGTACATATACATGTCTTACAGGGCTCATGTGCATGGCACATACACATTCAAACATGCCCAACCCCTTGGGGTTTGCAAGCTCCCATGTGAATGCATGGTGCCACCACAGTATCTTTTGTGCAGAACTGCCTGGAGTGCTGGTCTCATCTGTCATCCTTTTTCTTCAGCCGCCTCTGAACCCAGCCCAGGCTGATTTCCACGGTGTGCCCTGTTCTCCACCGACCCTGGGCTTCCAGGCCTCCCCCACCCCTCTGCTCCTTGTATGTGCCTGTGCTCACTTGCTGTAGGCGTGGAGCTCTGTTCACCATTCTCATCTGGCAGCCCCGGTTATGGCTCCCAGACTGGGGGAGAACTTCCCTTTGCAAAGTTAGATAACAGGCCAGGTTCTCTGTCAGAGGATTGGCGCGGTGGCTCCACGTGCTGCAGCTGGCGCAGGGCCAGGTCCGCCCTGCCAAGCAGCGGGAAGGGAAGGCCTGGCTGCAGCCGGAGCTGGCAGGTGGCCGAACTGGGGGTGGACAGGCGGGCTGGGGCTAGGGCTGCCCATTGGCTGCCTCAGGCTCACACCCCGCCTGCCTCCATAGCCTGTGGCTCCCTAGCCAGCCCCTGCCTCTCCAGCTGCTTCTAAACTCCCGAGCAAGCACCTCCTGCTGGGCCATGTCGAGCTGCAACCAGATTGGAGTGGCCCCTGCCATGGACATGCCTGAGGTCCTCAAGTCCCTGCTGGAACACTCTTTGCCTTGGCCAGAGAAGAGGACAGGTAGGAACACAGGTGGTCTATACTAGGAAGACACAAGTCCCGAGGGTTGGAAGCAGGCTCGGGTGAGGAAGGGCTGCAGTGCAGAGAAGGACCCCAGGAGGTGTGCGTGCGCCACGTCGGTTCTGGGGCTGCCCCCATACCTACTGGCTTTGGGCGCTGTGGACAGTGTGCAGCTACTGACAGGTGCTGTGCTCACTTGGGACAAGACAAGAATGCCTGAAGGAATCCAACTGGAAACATTGCTTCTAAAGCTCCCTCCCTCTGCATGCTGGGGGCGAGCAGAGTGGCAGAGCCAGTAGATTTGGGCAGCAGCGGTATCTGGAGAAGGCTTTCTGTGCCTGCCACTTGCTCAGCGCTGTGGGGCTGAACTCATGGAGCTGGGATGGAAGCTGGTTATGTAACGGGACCACAAGCCCCGCGTTCCTAGGATACCACAGGCAACCCCAGGCTAGGGACAAGCAGAAGAGAGTGGCAGAGGGTGTGGAGAGGGGCAGCTTGGGCAGCCAGTACCAAGTGTCTTACAAGTCTTTCCTGGGAAAGTTAAGAGCTCAAGCTGTTTAGCTTTGGGGAGTCGGGAAACCAACTTGGGGTACTCTCTTCTGACATTTTTGTCACCAAATCTCTCAGACTCACTCCAGGTTTTTACTACCATTACCAAAAAAAAATTTCCCACGGTGCTAGGGATTGAACCTAGGCCTTTTGAAGCTAAGCACAAGCTTTGCTACAGAGCCATCAGTCCTCCACAATGCTTTTAGAGTAGACTACCCTGTCTCTGCTGCCAGGGGGACAGGAGGTCAGGGTGCTCCCCTGGGACCCTTTCAAGGCATCTGCCTCATTCTGGGCTGGCATCTGATATGTCACCAACCTGGTGTCCTTGCAGGACCTCTTCCTGGAGGGCTCTCCAAACTTGGGAGCCGGAGAACAGCCCCGGTTCTTTTGACCCTTGGGCCAGTATGGGCTCAAGTTTGTTAATTAGGCGTAGGCAGGACAGAGGCTTTGACCCTGGGAAATGCTATCTGTGGTAGAGGGTTTCTCCAGAGCTCATGGTAAGGGCCTCAGAGGGCTGTTAAGGATCTTTGGACCCAGGCCCTTCACACCACAGCCTGTGGTTGTGCTCGCTGCGCTCATGCTCTGTCCCTCCACCCCTCCCTCTCTTTCTCCGTTTCTTTCTTTTTGGTTTTTCAAGCCAGGGTTTCTTTGTGCAGCCTTGGCTGTCCTGGAATTCCATCTGTAGGTCAGGTTGTCCTCAAACTCACAGAGACCTGCCTGCCTCTGCCTCCCAAGTGCTGAGATTAAAGGTGTGTGCCATCACTGCCCAGGCAGCCTGCGGTTTCTAATGCTGAGGCATGTAAATATCCTCCCAGACAGGCATCAGAGAAGGTGTCACTGCATCCAACTCACAAAGAACACCAGTTGCTGACCAGGAGAAGCCCATACCCTTACATACCCCTGGGAGAGCCCCCTGACAGATGAGCCTCAGCTCAGGTCCATATCTACAAACAGGCCACCAACAGCTTTCTGCCAGTTCTGGGTGGCCTGTGTGGGTGGGCCCAGCTGGAAGGCGTTCTGAAATGTAAGCGGAGTCTTTCCATTCCTGCAGGTACTAGGGAAGATGATGCAGCACCCTCATGACCCCACCCAGCTGTCCCAAGATGCCTGTGGCATTGCAGACAGGGTCAACTCACAGATGGGCGGGGAAACATTCTCGGGGTTAACTCAGGGTACTGCTCTTTGCACGAGACTAACACTGCCTCTGAAGTGTGGTAGCAACTGCTGGTCACTGGCTCCCAGCTGTTACACAGAGTCCTGGGAAAGCTGAAAATTCCCCACCCCTAGTGAGCAGTCAGGGCCAAACTTGGGGAAACTTGCCCAAGGTTTGAGGCAGAACTTTGCCAAGGTCTGATAAGATCTGCCTGAGGACTAGTTAGCCCCGTGTTGCTGGGTCTTAGATCTGAGTCTTAGATCACCTCCTATTACTTCATGTGGCACTTCATTGAAAATCCTAAGGGCATCCCACAGGACAGACAGCAGTTTGTGGCTGACTGGGGAAAAAAATGAAGGAGAAAGTGGTGGAGAAGCCAAACACGTCACAAAGCCCCCCCCCACATTACCTATAGTCACCTCTCCCCAAGGCTCCCAGACCTCCTAAACCACTTCCATGTCTGCCCGAACAAGTGCACACCCACCACATAAACCAGAGGCTCAGGAGTCTTAGGACAAGAACTTCACAGTTCCTGTTGTAGTTGATTCTCCCCATTTCCCTCCACTCTGCCTTGGCTTCTGTGGGGGTCGGCAGAGTGGGTAGCTTGCCTTCACCTCCATGAAAGATGTGGGTTTCTCCTAGAAGACCCTGCACGCCTCCCTCTCCCTTTTCTTCCTCTAGCTCAGACACTGCAGCATAGCCAAGTATTATACAGGGTGTAGTTAAGTTCCAGTGGGAAGGAATTTCAGATGAGAGCAATGCAGAATGAGAAATTCCAGGTGTGCCCTCGAGAATGCTCTCCCTGCAGCTGCATGCTCTATTTTCTAGTTCAAAGACACTTCCCAAGATCCACATGGAGCCCCACTGGCAGCTCCAGGGCCTGTTACAGCCTATACAAATGCCTGCCTCTTCCAGGTCCCCAAGAAGGTAGGCTTTCCTGATCAGTACTGACCAGACTTGAGACTCCCTTGGTTGCCTGGTGGTCCTTGCTCTGAGCCCAATTCAACCAGCTTCCCATAACTGAGAAATCCATGAGCAAAAGGACTGATTATTCTCCAAGCTCTGACTCAGTTTCTCACCTCTGGTCCTATGTATAAAAACTCTTCTCCTGCAGGGTTCACGCCATCTCCTGCTTCTTTCTTCTTCGGGCTCTTGTGGGATCTTGAGTCTTGTCTGCTTAGCTTTTGACTACCTACTTCCCCTCACCCACAGGGCCCAGGCTGTGCTCAGTGGCACCCTTATCCATGTCTTCTCCACTTATCCAGGCTTCCATTTACAGGAGCTGACACAGCTTCAAGTCAAACTAGGTCTTCACTTTGAGCTGGGCAGGAAGGGACACTTCTAGACAAGGAAGCAAGAGGAAAAGCCTTAAAATCAGAGTCAGGATGTGATCCTTGGCACTGCTGCCCAGTAAGAGCCTCGCCTTAAAAAAGGATAGGGTATACCTAGGCCACAGGCTCGTTGCCAGGACTAAATGCGCTGTCCCACATGGAAGTGTTTCAAACTGTGACGTGCAACATTGTTTTCTCTGAAAGGCTAGGAGCAGCGTGGCTGGCTTGGTGTTTGCTCTTTCTACCTATAACCTGACCCTTAGTCCCTTCCTTCCTACACTGGCACTCTGGCCCTCACTTCCTTTAAAGACGTGGATGGTATGAGGTTGTGCACACACAGAGCTGTCTCCTTGGAAGTGCATGGTGAGACTCCTGAGGCATGATAGCATCAACCCTACAGGACAGGACAATAGGCAGAACCTTAGGGTACAACAAAGAGGTCAACTGAAGTAAACAGGCTGTGGGTGGATTACATGCAGCCTGGGCTGACCCAAACTTGGTCTTAAGAGGTCTATATGGGAACTCCCACAGCCTGGGAAACCAGGGAAGGCATGGTGTTGGCTCAGGAGGGAGAAAATGACAGAGGACAGTCTATGTGCTGGATATTACTGAGTCATTACTCCGCACTTCAGCCTGCTAAGTGATATGTCTTCCCATTCTTTTTTTTTTAAAAAGATTTATTTATTTATTATGTATACAGTATTTTGCCTGCATGTATGCTTGTAACCAGAAGAGGGCACCAGATCTCATTACAGATGGTTATGAGCCACCATGTGGTTGCTGAGAATTAAACTCAGAACCTCTGGAGGAGCAGCCAGTGTTCTTAACCTCTGAGCCTTCTCTCCAGCCCCCGTTTTCCCATTCTTTTTTTTTTGGTTTTTCAAGACAGGGTTTCTCTGTGGCTTTGGAGGCTGTCCTGGAACTAGCTCTTGTAGACCAGGCTGGCTTCAAACTCACAGAGATCTTCCTGCCTCTGCCTCCCGAGTGCTGGGATTAAAGGCGTGCGCCACCAACGCCCGGCTGTTTTCCCATTCTTTTAGTGAAAAATGAACTCAGAGAGCTTGGCCTCCTCAGGACAAATAGGTGAGTGGCTCTTTCCTTCCTCGTGAGAAGCCCAGGGTCTTGTTCTCCCCATTAGAAACATGAAAAACTCAACTTCATTAAGTGCCAGATACTGATGGCAATGTCAAGAGGAGCCCTTTCCAGGTGGCTGTGCATCTGGCCAGACCCCAAATGAGGCCACTAGAGGAATGATCTGGAGCGTGTGGCACCCGCTCCTACATCAGTGTGTGCAGCAGCATTGAAATGGAGTCTGGTCCTCCACTCTACCAATGAGAACACTGGTGGCTTAGGATGGGAGGGTCACACAGTTGTCAATGAGGCACCCAGCTCCTGTTCCAGGCTCATGCCTCCCCACAGAATTCCCTGGTCTCTGAACTGTGTGGTATTTCTTGGTCATTCAGTTATTCATTATTAACTTAGTGAGCATTTGCTATGCTTTGGCTCGGGAGTGCGTAAGACTGTGTTGTCAACTACAGCTGGCAATAGAGCAGTCATGAGTGCAGCTGACCTTCCCAGGGGTGACACTAAAGCTAAGACCTGGAAAGTGAGGCAGCACTGAGTGAAGAGCCTTCAGGCTGTGGGGAAAGCACCCCAGGGCCCTTCCCTTCGTCTGCAGAACAAAAGGCCACTGGGGCCACAGAAGGTGAGCCACGGGGAGAGAAACACCAGTGATGTTGGAAAGATCCGAAGACGGTCAGGCGGTGATGGCTCAGATACTGTACGAGCTAGTTGTGGTGGGGGGAGGTTTCTCTCCATGGTCAAGGCACTCTTGGAGCAGCTCATCTGGTATCCAAACCCTGGGAGTGTGCAAAACACAAGCCAAATAGGAAACTAGGATTCTTGAGGGTATTGAAGGGAGAGGCAAGAATTTACAAAGAGGCTCCACCCTCCACTTCTACCCTAGAGCACATTGAGACCAAAGTACAAAGCACAGACCCACAGTTTCCCAGCCACAGGTATGTGGCTACAAAAGAGCTGCTGGCAAGGCTGGGACTGGGGACTGGCCAAAAGAATGGCTTATGCTTGTTCTTCCAGATTCCACCGTAAGTCAAATACATGACTGTTACTTCATATTAACAATACACCAAATGCATAAGAGTTTTAACCTTCTTACCAACCCCAAGCAAGGAAAGCACGCCAACAAGTATTTATTACTACTCTGAACAAAGTGTTGTGCTTGCCAGCTGCTAGTATTGGGACAGTGAGTCTTGGCTTTCTAGAACTCCGTGAAAGCCTGCTTTTGCTCCTTCCAGGTTCCTGCACCATCTGTCAGTCCTAGATGCTAAGTGGTCAAGATCACTGTGGAGTCCAGGCTAATGAGAAATCATGTACTTGGCATGGCTTCACTCAATAGAACTTGGTTTGCTCAGCAGGTTCCCAGCTGAAAAGAACAGACTCTAAACCTATTCCTGTCCTAGCAAATAGCATTTCCTACCCTGTTGTGGCACTGGTTTAGGCTCTGAATATCCTCATATTCACAGCCTTATCATCACACATAACATCCTGAATAGAAGGGGAGGGGCCGGGTGGATGCTCAGCATCCATCCATCTCAAATACTACTCCTGTAGTGGGTACCTGCCAGTGCTTCTCACAGATAATCCACACAACCTCTACTCAGTAAGAATCTCCATATGTTTCTCAGAGGAAAACCACTGGGGCATAGGAGTCCTTTGCCTGGTGTTGTAAGCAGGTCACTTGCTCAAAGGAAAGTCTTCCTCAGGTCTGCCTCTCAAGCCTAGACTCACAGCTGCTCCAGACACCCTGAGGTAGGCACTGGACCGAAAACCTATTGTTGGCCAGACATGGTGGCAAATACCATTAATTCCAGCACTTGGCAGGCAGAGGTAGGTAGATATTTGTGAGTCTGAGGATAGCCTGGTCTACAAATAGTGAATTCCAGGCCATAGCAGAACTACACATTAAGATCCTGTCTCAAACCCATCCTCACTAAAAATACCAGCAAAAACAAAACAAATAAAAACCTATAACTGATCGGCAAGATCGCTCAGTGGGAAAAGGGACTTGCCACTAGGACTGACAACCTGAGCTTTATTCCCTGGAACCCATAGTAAACGGAAAGAACCAACTCCCAAAAATTGTCCTCTAATCTCCAAACCTGTGCCATGGCACATGTGCACATATACACACACTCATAAATGATTAATTAACAAACCATTGTTAGAGCCGGGCGTTGGTGGCACACGCCTTTAATCCCAGCACTCGGGAGGTGGTAACAGGATGCAGGAGGTGATGGCAGGAGGACCATAAATTCAAGGTCATCCTCATCTACATATCAAGTTTAAAGCCAGCCTGGGCACATGAGACCCTGTCTCAAGCAAAACTAAAAAATTTATTGATATAGTATACTGTGATGCCACATCATACTTTTCTTTCTTCCTTTTAAGACAGTCTATGTAGCTCTGGCTGTTCTGAAACTCACTGTGCAGACCAGGCTGTCTTGGAACTCATAGAGATCCACCTGCCTCTGCCTCCCAAGTGCTGGGATTAAATGTGTGCTGCCACACCCAGCTGTTACATAGTTATAAATTTTAACCATATACTAGCATGTTCTTCTTAGGTAGTCTGTTTCTTTACAAGGCCCACACACTGGAAATTAGCAAATGACTTGTCACAACACTTACTCCTCTACTGTGAGAAGAGGCAAGGTTACAGTTATCACCATGGCAATGACAGGGACAGAGAAATGCAGCTGGGGTTCTTGAGATCAGCTGGAGAAGGAAGAGAAAGCATAGTCCCTGCCTTCAGGACGTGTTGGTTGCTGCAATCCCTGGCAGTTTGCAAGGAGGCACTACAGGGCCTGTAATGCTCCTAGGGAACTTTGAACACCCATCCACCCTTTGGTTATCCAGGGGAAACTCCTTCCTGAAGCGTCAGTAGAGGAGAGACTCAATGCCACATCATTTTTTGAAGCCTCAGCTTGTCACCTTCATGCATTCTTGTCACTGGCCTATTAGGTGAACTGTACCCGGTTGGCTGATGGATGCAACAGTCATCATCCATCTGGGGGTAATTCTAGCTGAAAGGAGAGAGGGAGGGTAAGGATAAGGAAAAAGAGAGACGGGGAGAGAGTGGAACTGGAGTGGGAATCTTCTCCCTACAGGTCATCTTCGTTATAAACAGATAACTTGCCACTCTTACCTTATTAATCCTCACGTTAGGAAATGTTTTTCTCTATATATAATGTGATATTTAGCCATGAAAATATGCATTTAAATCTAGTCTAGCAAGTTTGTCTATAACCAAACTAGCTGGAGATTTGTATTCCTTTAAAAAAATACTATGTTACATTTTACTGTGTCTGTGTACACAGGAAACAGGCTCACAGAGGTCAGAAGACAATTTGTGAAAGTTAGTCCCTCCTGTCATCATATGGCACCCAGGGATTGAACTCTGGTTATTAGACTCAGCAGCAGTCAGTGTTACCCCATGAGCCATCTTACTCACCCAGGTTTTCTTTTCTACAGTTTCACATGTTGCTTCATTTTCTTCGAGTTGATCTTTTAAATTCGTTTCTAAATTAATTTCTCCTAAAGATCTAGACACACAGAATTCTTGCTAATAATTCTGCAAAACAGTTCCCTTTTCCCATGCTGGATTTATATCCATCAATTTTAGTTAAATTAGGAAAAGTATTTACACTGCAGGCTAGATCCTGCCTTACCCCCATTTAACATAGAAAGAGAAATGAAACAATGGTCGGGAGACATCAGATTCAAAAAGTGATTAACCTCTAATTTGTGGGGCAGCAAAACCTAGAGTTTGGGATTCGAAGCCCATCACTACCCAAAGTCCTTCAAGTCTCTTCCTTTAGGCCTACTCAGCTACTCAATTTCTTTTCCCTCAATTCCAGCAAAATTCTTGGTTCCATGAGCTTTCAGCCATCTGCAGCTGCTGGGCTCTGCACTTACCGCATGAACCACAGGCGGCCTTTCTGCCAGACTCCAGCTCCTCCTCCGGAGGCAGGGAGCCATGGGAGGGACACAGGATAAACAGGCCAAGTCCCGGCCCCTCTGGGAGCTTAATCCCAGAACGTCTAGTGTTGTCTGGGCCTGAAGCCGAGTATGACTTGTACTGCAAAGAGGTACAAAGTTCTGAGAGACGCCTTGAAGGGCTGTGAACCCCTTTACGGCACAGAGGTTTCCTAAGGAGCTCAGAAAGCATAGATATTTTTAAAGAAGTGGGTGTCCCACAAAACGCAATTTTAGTTTGTCTTTTTGAGTCTAAGGGAGATCCTATCTGCAAAAGAAAGAGAAGTTGGGGGTGTCCCCAACTGTGTTGGCTCTCTAGTTCACTGTTGAATTTTAGGACTGAGGAAGCAGGCTCCAGTGCAGCAACTGGTATTCTCAAGGTCACAAGCGAGCAGCTAGTAGTACGGAAGTACGTCCCGACCCTAGTTCGTGGACAGGTCTCAAGAACGCGCTCTCCCTGCTGGTGTTTATCCCGCAGTCACGCCTGCTCCCAATCCCCAGATCAGTGGGCAACTTGACACCTGCTTGAGCGGCCGACCCTGAAACCCGCCTGCCCTCCGCCAACCTCGGGGATGCGTGGGAGGAGTGCTGGCCCGGCACTCACGTCCCAGTCCCCGAACTCCGGGCAGAGTCCGCCAAACAACAGAACAGTCCTGGCCCGGCCCAGCCCAGCCCCACCCCGCTCCACCCCGCCCCTCCGCGCCGCAGCCGCACGTGCAGAGCCTCGTGCAATCGTGCCGGCCCCGCCCCCTCAGCCCATTGGCTGCCTTGCGCCTTTCCCTCGCTGCCCCGCCCCTCGTGGTTCGACTAGGCTGCCGCTCCACGTGACCCTCGGGGCAGGGCCGTGGCGCCCAGTCCCGCCTCCCCCCGGGGTAGCTTCTCTGAAGGAAGAAAGAAAAGGAGGCCGCGATAGACTGGGAGGAGACCTGGAGTCACGGAAATGGTGGCTAAGAGGACACGACTGACTAAAACGAAGCCGGGAGCTCCACAGAAGGCCACGATGCTCCGGGGCGGGAGAGGCGATGCTCCTCACCTGGCCCCGCACGTGTCTAACTCGTTTGGCCCCCACAGCCAATCCCGGCTCGAAGAGCTGTGCCCGCCCTCACGCAGAGAGCACCAATCGGAAGCCACGCTCTGGGACCGCCGGCCTGGCCTCATGAATAATGAATGAACGGGACCCGTCCGCGGGCGGGGCGGGGACGGAGGGAGGCGGGGGTGCAGTGGCGCGTCTGCGCAGTGCTGCCCGTGTCAGCAGCTGCGGCGGGTCGAGCCGCTCCGGCCCATCTCGGGGTGCGGGCGGGGGGAGGCGAGGCGCAGGAGCGGGGCTCGGGGCACGATGTCCGACGCGGGCGGCGGAAAGAAGCCGCCTGTGGAGCCGCAGGCGGGGCCGGGCCCTGGGCGTGCTGCTGGGGAACGGGGCCTGTCAGGCTCCTTCCCTCTGGTCCTGAAGAAGCTGATGGAGAACCCCCCGCGCGAGACGCGCCTTGGTGAGGGGGGGCGGCTCGCGCGTGTCTGGAGGCGGGGTTTCTGCTAGGGCGGGGCCTTGTGGGGGCGGGGCGGGTCCGGTCAGAGGTCAGGTTGAAGTGGTCCAGCCTAGGGGGGATTTTGCGGGCCAGTAGATGACTAGGGGCCTGCTGGACGAGGCCTGTGGTCGAGAGAGAGAGTCAGGGGCTGTCTGGAAAGGACAGGTCAATGGAACTTTGCAAGCAAGCAGCCACTTACTAAATGGGGCTCCAGCGGGACTGCCTGCATCCAAATCCCTAGTAAGCCGTTTGCCTAAAATGCTAGTTCCTGGGCCTCACCCAGTCTGCGGATCCTGGGACTGAAGCTTGTATTTTAAGAAGCACCCCCCCACTGCACCACCGTGGGTGCAGAGTCTACTACCAAAGTTTGAGGAAGCACTGATCAGTGTACCAGATGGCCTTTGTACGTCTTTGGCCCGTGCTGGAGGAGGGCGATTCTTCCTCTCTGGGAGTGGACATTGAGCAGGTCTAGTGTGGCGCTTTACTGGAAATGTGTCCCTGGGTGGCTGCTTGATGTGCAGATGGAGGATGCGGTGTGGTGCGGAATGAGGGTCTGCGGTGTCTTGAAGGGGTGAAGGATGGGTAAAGTAGGGCTGGGCGTGCCGGTTAGAGTGCAGCCACTGAGGCCCCTCCCCTGGTTAACAACGGTAGGACCAGCTTCATAGTATTGCCAGGGCCACAAGGGTCCCTGGGGCTTTGTGTGGCAAGCGGGCTTGGCCTGTGTATGTGGCCTGGAAGAGCAGCAGGACTGCCACCTATTGTGAGGTTTTAGGTGCATTGAGGTGTGCTTTCTGTCTGAGACCTTCGAATTTTCGAGAGCTTGGTGTAATTGGGGTATTTGGGAAGGAATGGGCTTTGTGTGGATCGCCTGTAGTGGCAAATTCATTTCCCTTTCTACAATGCCATTTCTCTTCTTCCCCTGAGTGTGTTCTGGGGCTGCTGTGCTTATGGTTGTCACTGTTGGGTTATAAATAGCTTCCGCTCATCAGGTGAGGCCAGGACCTCATGGGCACAAACCCTTCTGCTTGTTTGAAGACGACACTTTGCTTCAGATCTGAGAGTGAGACAGACAGCAAGGGCTGGTGCTCACATCTGGCAGGTCTCTCTTAAGATTTCCAGCCAGCCGCAATCCACAGAGTGATTTTTACCTTACGTTTGCACAGGCTCACAAACATCTGGACACAGTTAATCTTGTTTACCTTATTAGCTACACTTTGCAGTTGAGGAAAGTTGAGAGTCTTGCAAGGTGTCAATGCTTTCTCAAGGTCACATGGGTGGGCCTTCTGGCTCTCCATTTGGTGCTTTCTACTGTATCAAGCTGACAACCACTGGTGTCAGTCCTTGTGATCTTAGTTCTGAACATGTCAGTCATTTACCTTTTGCAATTAATTTAGAACTTCACCTTACAAACACTGAATTAAATAGCCTGACTGATTATAGTGGTGCTTGCTTTGTGTTCACAGCACTGGAGAGGTAGAGGCAGGGGGATCACTGGTTCAAGGTCATCCTCTGCTGTACATCAAGTTTGAAATCAGTCTGGGCTTCATGAGACCCTGTCTCAGAAAACCAGAAAAAGAAATAGTTTTAATTGCTCTGGTCAGGCAGAATGAAACTTACTGTTGCTTGTCCTTCTGTGAGGCTTTTTTATCTCCTCCCTTCTCTTACCTCTTTTGATCCCAAGTGACCCCACCCAGCGGGTCCAGTCATCTCTGAGGAGAATATGGAGTCAGATGAGCAGGGAAGCCATCTGGCCCACCCAGCCCACAGGCTGGGACTTTTGTTGCTTCCCAGTTGTTTTTTAAATCAAAGCCTGTTTTGTTTTTTTTTTTAAAGTAGTCTTAGGAATTCAAGTTAAATCATATTAGAAACCTCGAGCAAGTTCTGTTTGTGAGAACCAACCTCCATCTCTCTGGGTCTGGTTATTTTTATTGGGACTAATAGGCTGCCTTTTGGTTGTCTGGTCTTGGGACCCAAGCATGACTGCTTTATCTCCAACATAATAATATTTGATGCCTTTTTTTTCACGTCTAAATCCAGAGTTCAAAGTTGTCTCCCTCAATTTTGAAAACCTATTGTGAACTTGTCATGATTTTATCTCCCACTTCTCTGATTAGCCTCCTTGTTGCTTTGATTTCCTTCTCATCTTGTCATGTTTTTCTAGTCCATGTGCATAACCTCTGACTAAGACAAGTGGGGTCTGATCTTCCCTAATTGATCAGCTTCGCTTTGAGTAGAAACAGTCTGGCTTCTACAGCTCCACCTAGCTCCATCCTCCTAGGAAATCTGCCTCTAGTCTTTCTGCTTGCTCAGGGATAACAGCCTCTGAACTGCTTGCTCTGAAAAGAGCTCCAGGTCTTCTCTGTGAGTACAGCTGAAGCCAACGAGTCTGAAAATACCCTCCAGTCATTATGCAGGTTCCCATAGCCACTGTGAACTTAGCCCTTCTGTTGGCCCCTGAAATCTAGAACAGTCAGACTCAATCCCTAAATCCCTACCCTCGGTAAGCTCACAGCAATAAAGAATGTGTGCTGTGTACTACATACTCAGTAGTAGTCATTTTCTTTTTTTTTTTTTTTTTGGTTTTATGAGACAGGGTTTCTCTGTATTATGTTGGAGGCTGTCGGTCCAGCCTAGCCTCGAACTCACAGAGATCCTCCTGCCTCTGCCTCCCGAGTGCTGGGATTAAAGTCATGCGCCACCACTGCCTGGCAGTAGTCATTTTCATATGTTACCTTTGATCTTGGAAAAAGAGCGTCTTTACCATTATTGACAGTGAAACACTCGGAAGCTAGGTTAAACAACAGGATCAGGTCACATGTCCCACAGGAAGACATAGCTAGAGGGCCCTGGGGCAGGGGAGCCCAGGAGTTGTGGCTAGAGGACCTCAGCCCTCACCACACTAAGATGTCAGGGAAGGCCAGAAGCACTGCTTCCTCCCGTGTAGCCTCTCCATTCTGGGAACACCTCAAGCCTCAGAGTGTGCAGCTAGCATTCCAGAAAGGCCAGACACAGAAGAGGATGTGGTGCCTTCCCCAAAGGAGACCAGCCTGCCTGTTTGGAGCACTGGTTATAATGGGAAGACGGGACATGCTCTGGAAACGTGTATGTGGGGAGTGGATTGAAAACAGGCCTCTGAGAAAGATGGGCCTTCTCTGAGACGCACTGTCCCCTTCCTGGGATGAGTTACTTGCTGTCTTGTGCAGTGTCTCATCGTAGATTCTGTTTGCAGATAAGGAAAAGGGGAAGGAAAAACTGGAGGAGGACGAGTCGGCCGCAGCCAGCACCATGGCCGTCTCTGCCTCCCTCATGCCACCCATCTGGGACAAGACCATCCCCTATGATGGCGAGTCTTTTCACCTGGAGTACATGGACCTGGATGAGTTCCTGCTGGAGAATGGCATCCCCGCCAGCCCCACCCACCTGGCCCAGAATCTGCTGCTGCCTGTGGCAGAGCTGGAAGGGAAGGAGTCTGCCAGCTCTTCCACAGCCTCTCCACCGTCCTCCTCTACTGCAGTCTTTCAGCCCTCGGAAACCGTGTCCAGCACAGGTTGGTGACAGGCCTGTGGGCAGGCCCACCTGTCTCATCTAAGGAGCCCACTTCCCACTAAGTTCTCCTATGTCCACACGCCCTGTGTACCCTTCTTCTTTCAGAAGCAGGTCCTGGTGGGCTGCAGACTAGAGGAACCCCGTCCCGTAGTCTTCAGCACTGACGTAAGGCTGGGGATAAAACAGGAGTTACACCAGTACACATTGGTCTTCCTGTGCTGGGCACTGCACTGCTCGGGACGGTGGAATGAGCTCCCAGGCTGCCACTTGCAGTAGAGAAGTCCCGCTCTGCGGTTGATACTGTTCTTATGTCACTGGTATTTTGGCCACAGATTCTCGTGAAGTGTAGGCAATGTTATTAAACACCACTGTCATTGTTGTCCTGACTGTGAGCGTTAACTAATACTCAGGACTTACTCTGTGCCAGGCATTAACAGAAAGTCATCAAGATGATTTTACGAGATTATTGTACTACCATCCCTCTTTTGTAGACCAAGAAACTGAGGCACGGAGAAAGTAAGAAACTTGCCCACATCACCCAGCTGATAGGTACTCAACTAGCACTTGTGACCAGGATGCTTGTCTGCATAGGCAGGTACTGCTAGGCACTGGCACAAATGCCATTCCCACTGCTCCAGAATCATCTTCAGGGTCGAAAACACCTTTACTGTTTTGGTTTGGATGTTGGTTTTTTTTGTTTGTTTGTGTTTTCATGTCTGAGCATAAGCCCACCAGGAAAGATGTGTTCCCTGTTTGAGAAGCCACACAGTTTCTGCAGCCTTAGAGACATGATGGCACATGTCTCCAAAGATACACCATGAGGCTCTCATGGTGTGTTTCTGTTCAACTTTTCAAAAGGGAAGTTTTTTTCAAATAAAATTTAAAAAGAAGTTGGAGTGCATATCACTAGTAGAGCATTTAATTATGTATCTAAAATATTAAGCTGGGCGTTGGTGGCGCACGCCTTTATTCCCAGCACTCGGGAGGCAGAGGCAGGCGGATCTCTGTGAGTTCGAGGCCAGCCTGGTCTACAAAGTGAGTTCCAGGACAGCCTCCAAAGCCACAGAGAAACCCTGTCTCGAAAAACCAAAAAAAAAAATTAAGATCCTTGGCCGGGCATTGGTGGCGCATGCCTTTAATCTCAGCACTGGGGAGGCAGAGGCAGGCGGATGGATCTCTCTGAGTTTGAGACCAGCCTGGTCTACAAAAGCAAGTTCCAGGACAGCTTCCAAAGCCACAGAGAAACCCTGATTCGAAAAACAACAAAAAAATCCTCTTTTTAGGTTTATTATTTTTAATTATGGGAAGCAGGTGTGTGCACTCGGGTACAGGCACCTGTGGAGTCTAGAGAAGAGCACTGCATCTCTTGGAGCTTGAGTTTTCCGGGTGATGGATGGTGTCTGACATGGGTTCTGGGAACTGAACTCAGCTCAACTTCCAAAGCAGCACATGGTCTTAGGCATTGTATCTCTGTTCCAAAACCAAACAACAACAACAAAAAGGCAGATTCGGTGTCATATATTTGTAATTCTTGCTACTCAGAAGGCTGAGGCAGGAGGATCACAAGTTCAAAGCTAATCTAAATAACATAGCAAGACCACTATCTTAAAAAATAGAAAAGAGGCCGGGTGTTGGTGGCGCACGCCTTTAATCCCAGCACTTGGGAGGCAGAGGCAGGCGGATCTCTGTGAGTTCGAGGCCAGCCTGGTCTACAAGAGCTAGTTCCAGGCCAGCCTCCAAAGCCATAGAGAAACCCTGTCTCGGAAAAAAAAAAAAAAAACCAAAAAAAAAAAAATAGAAAAGAGGAGCCAGAGATGTACCTAATTGGCAGAGTGCTTGTTTTGCATTCAAAAACCGTGGGTTTGGACTGGATAGATGGTTCAGTGATTGACGGTGATGGCTGCTCTTCCAGAGAATCCAAGTTCAATTCCCAGCACCCACATGGCAGCTCATGACTGTAACTCCAGTCCCAGGGGATCTAATACTCTCTTCTGGTCTCTCTGGTAATTAATTAAATTTTAATTAATTAAATAAAAATTGAAGATAGAGGAAATGGGTGGGAAACATGACTCAGCCATTAAGAGCCTTTATTGTTCATACAGAGAACCTGAGCTTGGTTCTCAACACCCACATTGTGGCTCACAACCTTGCATAACACCAGTTCTAAGGGATCCAGCAGGCATGCACATGGTGTATATGACATGTATGTATGCAAGTAAATCACAGAACTCTGCCTGCTTCTGCCTCCTGAGTGCTAGGAATAAAGGCATATTCCTAGGCCACTGTGCCCAGCCTAAGGAAGGATTTTTTTTTTAATGTACATTGGTGTTTTTGCTTGCATGTGTGTCTGTGTGAAGACATTGGAACTCCTGGAATTGCAGTTACAGACAGTGGTAAGCTGCCATGTGAGTGCTGGGAATTGATCCCAGGTCCTCTGGAAGAGCAGAGGTGGTGGCACATGCCTTTAATCCCAGCACTTGGGAGGCAAAGGCAGGCGGATCTCTGAGAGTTCAAGACCAGCCTGGTCTACAGAGTGAGTCCCTGCACAGGCTCCAAAGCTACAGAGAAACCCTGTCTCAAAAATCAAAATAACAACAAAAAGGAAAGTGGAAGTCTTTAATTTTTCCACTCATTTTATAGAGAAGGCATAAGTAATATGTGTGCTTTTGTATCTGACTTCCTTTATACAGTATTTTTGTGAAAGTCATCTTGTCACTGTGGGAGAGGTTTGTGAATTTTTTTGGTGAATAATACTGCGTGAATATGCCACAGTTTAGCCATTCTGCAGTTGAAGGACAGTGGAGCACACTCTGTAGTCTGGTTGGGGTTCTGAACAATGCTGCTATGAACATTTGTGTGCCTGTCTCCTGGTAGATAGGTGCATGTATTTCTCTGTGGCATTTACTTAGGAATAGACATAACGAGTCAGTGAACATGCAAGTCTTCATTGCCTCCTCCTCCTCGTCCACCTTCAACAGGGTCTTCTATGTAGCCCTGGCTGTCCTGAAACTCACTGTATGGACCAGGCTGACCTCAAACTCAGATATCCACTTACCTCTGCCACCTGAGTGCTGGGACTAAAGACATGTGCCATCATACCTATCATTATTTATTTTACAAATGAGTGTTTGCCTGTGTGTGTATATGTGTATCATATTATAAAGTGCCTACAGAGATCATGGGAGGGCATTGGATCCTCTGAGACTTGAGTTACAGATAGCTGTGAGTTGTCATGTGAATGATAGGAACTGAACCTAGATCCTCTGCAAGAGCAGTAAGTATTCTTAACCCCTGAGCTCCAGGACTCACACAGATAACACAGGTATACACTTGCGTTTGTGTGTGTGTGAGCGTATGTGTGTGTTTGGGTGTCTTACGTACATAGCAAGACCTATGATGGCCTAGAGTTTCTGATCCTTCGGCCTCTACCTCTCCAGTCCTCAGGTTATAGGTTTATACCACCACACTCAACCTAATTCAGTTGAAAACCTAAATTTGATTATGCTACTCTTGTGAACATTCCAGTGACTTCCTCATTTCAAGAGAAAAGTCTGTATCAGCAACATGGACATTTAGGGCAGATAATTTTGGGAGGGTTGTAGAAATAGCTTTGTTTTTAATTTTGACATCTTCTGTGTTGTGGGGTGTGTAGCAGCCTTCATCATGCTAGTTGCACCCTGGAATCCTGATGTGGCCAAATATTTCCTGCAGGACAAAATTGTTCCCTGTTAAGAACCATAGCTTTGCAGGGTTGTGGTGGCACACACATCTTTAACCCTAGCACTCCTGAAACAGGCAGGTGAATATCTAAGTTCAAGGCCAGCCTGGACTACAGAACAGCCAGAACTACACAGAGAAACCCTGTGTCAAAAAAAAAAAAATCCATGGCTTTAGCCTTTCTGTTACACCGTATTGTCTCTGCCAGCTCTCTACCAGAGATAGTTTACATTCAGTAACTATCTATTGGCTCAGTATTTGGTGTACTCCTATTGGTAGCATTGAACATGTAGGGCAGAGGTTCGGTTTTCTTTTAACACAACTCTTATCTCAACACACAACCTTTGAACTCTAAAATTGACATTAATCCAATGTTTACCTATAAATCAGCCAGCCATATGAAACAGGAAAAGCAAGGAGTCAGAGTCAGCCAGGCCAACAGTCATATTTTACTTCATTTATTTACCTGTGGGTTACTTGAAAGCCAGTTGCATTTATCTGAGCCTTGGTATTCTTTTCTGTAAAACTAAGCTGATACTTATTTCCTTCAGAGTTGTGAGGCTAAATGAATGAGCACAGCAATTGATGTGGGAACTCAAAAACAGAACCAGGCCAGCTCCAGCCTGTGTCCCCATCCTACTGTTGCTCACGGAGAGAGCCAGCTGTCTCCATTCTTGGAGAACTTGACACACAGGAGGTTGAGGGATATAATAACTCAGTGTTTTTCTTACAACTTCTTGGGAACCAAAACACTTAGAAAATCCTGTCCATTTTGAGGGTCTCTGTTTTCTTCGGTGTGTTCTGTTCTAAAGGGGAGGAACTCATGGGTTGCTGCTGGTGACTCTGTGGTTGAGCTCATGCTGAGCTTTTGTGGGGCCTGGGTTTGATTCACAGCACACAAAAACGGTCAGAGTCATTTTAGGAATTGAATCACATGGGCCTGTCTGTCTGTCTGTCTGTCTGTCTGTCTGTCTGTCTAAGGCCTGGTGATGTGCTTAAGTAGCAGTGGTTTGTCTGGTGGGACGATGTGTATCTTCTCTGCCTGGCGAGTTGCTTCTAGATCTTCCACCTCTGCCTTTCAGAATCATCCTTGGAAAAGGAGAGGGAGACTCCAAGTCCCATTGACCCCAACTGTGTGGAGGTCGATGTGAACTTCAACCCTGACCCTGCTGACCTGGTCCTCTCCAGTGTGCCAGGTGGGGAGCTTTTCAACCCTCGGAAGCATAAGTTTGCAGAGGAAGACCTGAAACCCCAGCCCATGATCAAAAAGGCCAAGAAAGTCTTTGTTCCTGATGAGCAGAAGGTAAAAAAAAAAGTCCTTTATTAAAGACACAGCAGTGGTTTGAGAGTCTTAGGTAAGCTGTGGCATAGCTTAGCAGTGCAAGTCAGTGGCTCAGTGGTACAGTGCTTGCCTGGGACACATGAGGCCCTGAGCTCCATCTCTAGCACTTCAAAGCCTCCTGAGTGCTGGAATTAAAGATGTATGCTACTACCACCCAGCTCTCTCTCTGTCTCTGTCCTCTCTCTCCCCCCTCTCTCTCCCCTCTCTCCCCTCTCTCTCCCCCGTCTCTCTCCCCTCTATCTCTTTCTCCCCCTCTCTCCTCTCCTCCTCCTTCTCTCCCCCACTCTACCCTCTCCATCCCTCCCTCCCCACCTTCTCATTTTTTGAGACAGAGTTTCTGTGTAGCCTTGGCTGTCCTGGAACGCACTCTGTAAGCAGGTGGATCTCTGTGAGTTTGAGACCAGCCTGGTCTACAGAGTGAGTTCCAGGACAGCCAGAGCTGTTACACAGAGAGAGAGAACTAGAGTAGAGTAGGGACTGTGCTTCCTCATAAGTGATTGTGAGGAGATTATGGAGAACCCTTCCTACTGTGGGTACCACAGAAGTTCTGTGCTTGGAGTTACATCAGCAACAGTTTGATGTGAAGAAATGACGAGGTGTGGTTTGGCCCCTGTGACTCTGATAGTTCCCTCATTCCCAGAGCCTCTGGTTAGTGTTCCACCTCCCTGCCATAGTCAGCCATCAGGAGAGAAGTTGATCAACAACAGAGAGTGAGGTTGAACAGTTTTAAAGGACAAAAGACACCGTGTAGTGCTGTGGGATGACCTAGAGCAGTGGTTCTCAGCCTTCCTAATGCTGCGGCCCTTTCATTCTTCATGTGTGGTGACCCCAGCCACACAGTTATTTCATTGCTACTTCATAATGTTATGACATAATGTAAGTAAGTATCTGTGTTTTCCTATGGTCTTAGACAACTCCTGTGAAAGGGTTGTTTGGCCCCACTACGGGATTACAACTCACAGGTTGAGAAACCCTGGCTTAGTGGATAAAGCATTTGCCACACACACACACAAAAGAGAAAGTTGTAACAAGTAGTAAGTATCTAATTCCGGTGTTCTTATTGGGAGAAGGGAGGCAGGGGTAGGAGAATTACTGGAAACTCTGGGCCACCTAACCTGCCAAACACAGTAGTGAACAACAAAGAGACCCTGTCTCAAACAAGGTAGGCAGTGAGGACCAACTCCCAGAGCTATCCTATGACGTCCATGCACCATGGGGAATCACCCACTCCCTCTTTCTTGCATGGTCTTGTAGAGTCAGATTGGATCTTGAGGGACTGCACCTAGCTTGTTGGCTTTTAACCACCACTAGGCATGGTGTGGTGCCACAAGTCTTTAATCCCAGCACTTGGGAGGCAGAAGCAGGCAGATTGCTGCGAGTTCAAGGCCAGCCTGGTCTACATAGTGATTTCTTGGACAAAGCCATATAGCAGAGGGACCCTAAGAACAAGAGAGATATGTTAACCAGTATG
Organism: Mesocricetus auratus; assembly: GCF_017639785.1. NCBI lineage: Eukaryota > Metazoa > Chordata > Mammalia > Rodentia > Cricetidae > Mesocricetus > Mesocricetus auratus. Next base: position 83,087,086 of record NW_024429194.1, on the reverse strand, counting down.
CTTAAAGAAGGCAAGGGCAGAGCACAGAGCAGCACACTGCCTGTCAAGGTAGACTCTTGCCCCCACCATGCAGCCTGCCCCTCTGAAGACAGGGCAGTGTGTTGTAATTTTTTTAAAGCAGCTCTCAAGAGAAAGATGCCATGTGACAGAGTTCAGGTGGAGGAGTTTTTGGTTTTTGGAGGGATTTTTTTGAGACAAGGTTTCTCTGTGTAACAGTCCTAGCTGTCCTGGAACTTACTCTGGACCAGGCTGTCCTTGAACTCAGAGATCTTCCTCTCTCTGCCTCCTGAGTTCTGGGATTAAAGGCAAGCATCACTATTGCCCTGCCATTAGGGAAAAGGATCATAAAAAGGAAACGGGAGCCGGGCGTTGGTGGTGCACGCCTTTATTCCCAGCACTCGGGAGGCAGAGGCAGGCGGATCTCTGTGAGTTCGAGGCCAGCCTGGTCTACAGAGCGAGTTCCAGGACAGCCTCCAAAGCCACAGAGAAACCCTGTCTCAAAAAACCAAAAAAAAAAAAAAAAAGGAAACGGGAGAGGGGAGACTGGCCTCCAGGGACAGGAGTACCGGGAGAGAGGAAAGAGAGGCAGAGAGAGAGAGGGAGGGAGAGGTGGGCAGGGCCCTTTAAAAAGGGAATATAGGGGTGCTCTTAGCGCTTATCCTGTCAGAACTCCAAGGACAGGCCAGTACAGATGCCTGAATGCTAACACAGCGTCTCACAGTATTTCTTCCTCTAGGGTCTTATCTTTCGTTCTTACCACAGCATTGGGGGGTAGATCTGGGGGCAGGTGGGAAGGAAAAGTTAGGCTCCCTCAGGGACAACACCGGACACCCACAGAGGGCACTTTCCCATAGGATGAAAAGTACTGGACGAGACGCAAGAAGAACAATGTGGCAGCGAAACGCTCCCGGGATGCCAGGCGCCTGAAGGAGAACCAGATCACCATCCGGGCAGCCTTCCTGGAGAAGGAGAACACAGCCCTGCGGACGGAGGTGGCCGAGCTTCGCAAGGAGGTGGGCAAGTGCAAGACCATCGTGTCCAAGTACGAGACCAAGTACGGGCCCTTGTAACCTGTGCCCCTTGCCCCGCAGGGCACTGCCTGCACTTCAGACCTCTGCCTGGGGCTTCCTGGACCCCACACTCGTGTGGAGACTTAGGACTCTTCATGGGCACATGGTGGCGTACCTGCTCTAGGAGCATTCCCGTCTCAGCTTCATTATAACATGGCCAGCACACGTGGTGACTTCCCCAGGGGACCAGGCTCCTCTCTGATGGGGAACCTGAGCGAATCTACGTAGACGGGTAAATGGCCCAAGTTTGTCTTCTTGGTTGTCCCAGCTGAACCAGAAGGGACCTCTGGAGTCCAGATCACTCTTTACAGAGTGCTCAGGCTTTCCTAGCCTTCCCTCAGTCTCCAGTCTGGACTGACAAGGGCTGTCTCCAGAATGAGTCATGATTGTTGTCACCCTAATGTTGTCTCAGGTAGCAGGTGCATTTCCACTTGGGGTGAGTCTGTCATGCACCTCACTCTCCCCCAAAAATCTTTTGAGTGAAACATTCATTCCCATCTGTCTCAGAGCCAGGACATGCTAATACTGTTACTGATGGAGGGTGGTGGGCCATGAGAGTGAGGTCTCTGCTTAGCCTGGAATTGGGGTGCAGTTGGGGCTTTCAGCAGAAGTGCACCCTACTATTCTTAGTTCCCACATCCCTTTTATCTTGTGACTGTTGGGTCTGAAACAGCCCTGGGATCAGCCCCCTCCACATCCCACTTGCTATGGAAGAGACATTCCCAGGATCGCTGGTTTCTGGGCTCCAGTTACCAGCACCTAGGAAGGCCTTTGTATTTCCAGGCCAGTTTGGAGGTTCCTGACTTCTGCTTGCCTGGCCTCTGGTTATTTTCACCCAATAACCATTCTCAGATCTTAGGTTTAAAAAGAAAACCCATCACCTAGGAGTAGCCCAGGGTACCACTTGTGCATGGTATTTAGGAAACTGGTCTCCACAGTCTTCTGCTGTAGGCACCCGAGAGAGGGGCTGTCACTTGAGAGGCTCCATTGGTTCCTTGCTCTGGCTCACTGATATGTCCCAGGCCAGAACCCAGTCTCCCTAAAGGTAGCAGAGGACCGTACACTTGGCAGATCAGAACCACCCCCCATGAGTGTCAGAAAGCAACCTCATAGGAGTTGCTCTCGCCCAAGTCATAGTACAGCTCTCATAGGACAGCAGGCTCTGGAGACATTTACACTGGCCTGGAGTCCCTCAGTCTTGGTCTCAGGAGTCAGGGGCTGCCCACACAGGTCTGGCCACGGGGTTGAGTGACTCTTACAGCTTTGGCTTCCTCTGCCTCACAGCTGTACCTTTCTCTTGTGTTTGGCTGAACTTGTCCTCTTGCTCTGCCCAGAGGCCTGGCCGAGGAGATCATGGAGCCCTCTGCCTGTGTGGGTCAGTTAGGGCGCCCTCCAGGAGGGTGTGTGTTTGCTCAGGGTGGGCAGCCTGTGTGAAGGAGACAGAGGTGACGAGGGTGCTTTATCATCCTTAACACTGGCTTTATTTTAAATGGTGGCTTAGTTTGGGGCCCCAATCTTTCAAGACTTTTCATAATGATGTTAAGACCAGGGCAAACCGCCTACTGGCCATGGACTGCAGCCAGGAGATGCCCTGCCCTCGTGGGACCTGCACACCACCTCTTGACAAGGGTCCCTGAGGCCAAGGGAGGTCTCCCTTCCGCTGGTCCCTGACCTTGACTTTAGGGTTCTGTAGGAGCCATGTGCACACTTGTCGCTCTATTGTAACCACAAGGGCAGCTGCACCCAGCATGTCAGTGTCCTGCCCCGCTGCCTGCCTCCTGCCCTCCTGGCACTCTCTGGGCCAGCTGTTCACCCAGAGGCAATTCTCATTTCGTTAGTGGTGGACAAGCCTTGAGCTGAAAGGCCCTTTGTTCTCTTTGGCTAGAAAACGTAAGGTTTGTGTTTTTAAGTTTTAGTTTTTAAGGAATGGATACGTACCTCTGGATGCCACCTGTGTTCTGACCCCATGGGTTGGTTGGGGCCTAATGTGTCTCCCTTGGTCCTCCCTTCTGCCTTGTGGTGCCCTCCTTTCCTTCTAGAAGTCGGGGTCTGGATCCTCCTAAAGTATGGCCGCTCGCTTCTTGGAGAAGCCTTTTGAATGAGAAGTGGCAGGTGCAGGAAGGAGCATGCCTGGAGGTTGACATCTTGGAGCAAAAAAAAAGTGTTCAGCTCCTTTGTTGGCCTTAGGACCCAAGGCTGTGCAGAAAGAGTTGATCTCTGCTGTCTGTCTTGCCATGAAAGTCTCCTGATTCCCTCCAGGAGCTGATAGCTGAAGCCTGAGGCTCCTGCATTCAGATCTTTGACATCTTCTAAAGAGTAGCAGGCTTGAGAAGCCAACTTCTGTTTGGCTCTCCATGGGTTCCCTTGGAATAAGAAGTGCTGCCACTTCCTGAATGTTCTGTCTTCAGCTGTGGCAGCTTCACTGCAACCTCAGAAAAGACACATGAATGAGATAGGATGCTACAGGAATGCACATCCAAGAAATGTCTAAATAAAAGAACTGCACATCTGGAGAGAGCCAGAGCCCTGTGGAGGACCTGCCCGGGTCACCTTATCTTTGGCCCAAAGGCTGAGCTTGTGGGTCTGACTCCTGTGGTTGGGGACAGTACTAGGCAGTGAACCTGACCCCAGTCCACAATCCCTGCTGAAAGGGTACTGTGGCCTGCTTTCCCCTCAGGCAGCTCCTCCAGCTGGGGACAGATGTGAAGCTCTCCAGTGGCCCTGAGAAGTATGTTCTCTGTAAGGAGGGGCCTTAGAGCTCCTGGTTTCCAGGGCTAAGCCCCATCCATAGCTTCTTTAACATCTGTTAAGTGCAATAAATTTTTCTAGAAAAAGGCAAAGGTGATTTCCAGGTAGAGATTGCTGTCTTTTGGTATTGGGATGCCAGAACACCACTTGGTTTTATTTTTCTAAGTGCATGTGATTGGTTGAGTGTGTGGGGCTCTGCATCCTCCCTGGGAGCCGCATTCCAGCGGCCCCTCTCCCTACCTTTGTTGGGGGAAAGAGGCCAGGAGAAAACCCCTTTGTCCCAGCTGCAGAGGTAAAAGCAGACAGCAGCCCATTGGCCTTATGTGTGTGTGTGCCTGTGCGAGTGTGTCACTGCTGGTGGGCCGGAGTGATGTGGTAGGGAGGGAAGTTGGGAATGTATCCTTTTCAAACAAAATTAAATATTTTGAGACGAGAATTTGGCCATGGTCTTTTATGTTATCCCCTTCTCTGTTTCCTTTCTCTGTATGTTGGCATGAGAACCAAGCCAGAAAACTTTCTCTATGTAAACACCTCTGTCAATGCCAGCTAGATATCCTTGGCTGAGTTACCTTACTCCTTTGTGCCTGTTTCTTCACCTGTCAAATCAGTGTAATTCCTACCCTGTTTCCTGACACACATCAGAGCAAAGACAGTTTGTACAGACTGATATAACCAGTAAAAAGACCAGAACTCAAACGCCTAATGGCAGCTGTTTAAAGAAAGATCAATTAAGACTGCACATTTAGTTCCCAGCACCCATTTCCAGCTTAGAACATCTGGAAACCCAGCTCCAGGGGAGCTTTCCTGGCTTCAGTGTGCTTGAGCATGAGTGCACACACGTAAATAAATCTTAAAAAATGGCAGCCGAGGACTGGAGAGGTGGCTCAGCGGTTAAGAACACTAGCTGCTCTTCCAGAGGTCCTGAGTTCAATTCCCAGCAACCACATAGTGGCTCACAACCATCTGTAATGAGATCTGGTACCCTCTTCTGGCCTGCAGGGATACATGCAGACAGGAAACTATGTACATAATTAATAAATAAATAAATCTTTAAAAAAACAGCTGGGCATTGGTGGCACACACCTTTAATCCCAGCACTTGGGAGGCAGAGGCAGGAGGATCTCTGTGAGTTGGAAGCCAGCCTGGTCTACAGAGCAAGTTCCAGAACAGCCTCCAAAACAATACAGAGAAACCCTGTCTCGAAAAACCAAAAAATAAAAAAATAAAGCCTGCCGGGTAGTAGTGGTGCACACCTTTAAACCCAGCACTCAGAAGGCAAAGGCAGGTGAATCTTTGCAAGTTTGAAGCCGACTACAGAGTGAGTGTTAGGACAGCCAGGGAGGGCTACACAGAGAAACCCTTTCTCAAAAAAAAACAACAACAACAACAAAAACTTTTTTATATTAAAAAAAAATCCAAAGCTGAATGTGGTGGTTGAGTATGTCATCCCAGCAACTCCTCGGCTGAGATTGGAGAACTCCTGGTGAGCCAGCAGGTGAATCAGCCCCGTGGAAACAGGAGAGACCCTGACTCAATTAGGTGGGAGGTAAGAACTAACTAGTTAATGTTGTCTTCCAGCCTCCACATGCATGTGTATCTCCTATGTTCTCACACAATACACCACAACAATAACTACAAAATTTAAAGTCCTACCCCTTTAATTCCATCACTTAGGAGGCAGAGGCAAGTGATGTCTGTGAGTTCAAGGCTACCCTGGTCTACATAGTTCCAGGACAGCCAGGACTACACACAAAAAACCCTGTCTCAAAAACTAAATAAATAAATGTAAATAAAAAGTAAAAGGGCTGGAGCTTGGTGGTAGAGGCAGGTGAATCTGTGAGTTTGGGGCCAGCCTGGTCTACAAAGCTACACAGAGAAATCCTGTCTCAAAAAAAAGAAGAAAAAAATAGAGCAGTCTCATAAGCAAGGCTGTAGCATTTGCAGAGCACTAGCCCTGTCACTGTTTATGGGCAGTTCTACATTGGCAACTCTGGGGACGCTGCTCAGGCCGGAGTGAAGTGACTCAGATTGGGCCTGCCACCCTCAGTAGTGCCTACAAGTCTTTCCCAGTTGAGCAGTGGTGGCACACGCCTTTAATCCCAGCGCTTGGGAGGCAAAAGCAGGTGGCTCTCTAGCCTAGTCTACAAAGCAACTGCCAAGACAGTCTCCAAAGCTACACAGAGAAACCCTGTCTTGAAAAAACAAAACAAAAAACAAAACAACAACATTCTACAAATAAACACTGAGAAACTCACAAATCCTCCTGCCTCATCCTCCTGAGTACTGGGTTCAATAGGGGTGTGTGTTTGTATGTGTGTGTGTCTTTTAATTGTGTATGTCTCTATGTGGGTATGTGCACCTGAGTGCAGGGGCCTGTGGAGACCAGAGGCATTGGATCCCTTGGAGCTGTAGTTGCATCGGATGTTAGCTACCTGACCTGAGTGCTGGCAAAGGAATCCAGGTCCTCTGCAAGAGCAGTAAGAGCTCTTAGCCACTGAGCCATCTCTACAGCCACCAGGTCTTGACTTAAGAGACAACCGTGTTGTTACTGTATCACTCTGACTGGCCACCACCCCCAGGCTAGAAAATTCTATTATCACATTCAGCCAGGAACCTTTTTTTTTTTTTAATTGTGAGCCCCTGCTTACCTTCTGCCAGTGGGATGTACTGCAGGCTTTCAGGGGGCCTAGCCAATGGAAGAAAAGGCTTTGGTCTGCTGCTTCCTGCTATGCTGCCTCTCAACACATAAAGTACCTACCTCACTGTCCTTTTCCACCCTCAAAACACTCTAGAAGGGAAACGCTAGTTTCCCTTCTAGAAAGCTGGAAGGAAGGAAGGAAGGAAGCTGAGCATTGCATGCTGGCTCACACTCTTGAGTGTGAGGCCAGCCTGCTCTATAGAGGGAGCTACAGGACAGCCCGGAGTATGTAGAGAGACCCTGTTTCAAAAAAAAAAAAAAAACAAGGAAGAGACTGGGATTGGGGTGTAACTCAGCAGTGCAGGGTTTGCCCAGTGTGCTCAAGGCTATGAGTTCTATCCCCAGTGCTGAAGTAACGTTACAGAAGAAACTTAGGCTCAGAATTGCTCAAGGTCTCTCCCATATACTATCAGGCTGAGGTTCCAACCTCAGACAGCCAGCCTCGGGTCCTTTTGACTTCTAAGCCCTCATTGCTTTCACCCTTGTTCTCTCCTACCCAAGGTGCCAGTGTCTAGCCCTGCCATGCTAAAAGGAGACCTTCTCCAACTCTCTTTGGCTAGCAGAAATCAGCCACAGTGGCCAGATCCAGATCTGACATTTCCCGGTGGACTGCCTGAGCCCCCCAGACTAGTGGCAAGAGCCCTAGTCTACCTGGCAGGAATGGAGAGAAAGAGAATTGTCTACACGAGAAGAGGGCACTGCCTGATCCTATCCCACACCTGTCCAAATCGTCCCCCGAAACCTAGGCTCGTACACTAAACCTAGGCTCGTACACTAAACCTAGGCTCATACACTAAACCTAGGCTCGTACACCATGATGATTGAGATAGATTGCCGACTTGACAGGTCTAGAGCCATGTAGGAGGCAAACCTCCTGGCACACTTGTGAACAATCCTCTGGACTAGGTTAGCACCTGGGCATGCCTGTGAGGGATAATCTAAATTAGATTGAAGTGGGAAGATTCACCTTAACTGGGAGCAGCACCTTCCCAGAGGCTAAGGGCTTAGTCTAAAAAAAGACAACGAAGGGGCTGGTGTTTCACCTAACCCTGACAGCCTGAATTCTATTCTCCCGCATGGTGGAAGATTTGAAACACTACTGAAGGTTGTCCTCTCACCTCCACACACCTGCACTTACTGCTTCCCCAATAAATATCTGTAAAAATAAAATCTGAGCCGAGCGTTGGTGGTGCACACCTTTAATCCCAGCACTCCAGAGGCAGAGGCAGGTGAATGTCTGTGAGTTTGAGGCTAGCCTTGTCTACAGAGCGAGTTCCAGGACAGCCTCCAAAACAATACAGAGAAACCCTGTCCCACAAAACCAAAAAATAAAAAAATAAAATCTGCCTGTTTTGAGATAGGGATCTGGCTATCCTGGAACTATGTAGACCAGGCTAGCCTGGAACTCTCACAGATCCACCTGCACATCACAGTCACCAAGGTCTGGCTTCTTAGTGTCCCTTACGGTAGGGTGTGAAAAGGGACATTAGAGGCCTGAGAGTCCAGCCACTCACACCTGGGCCCTTTCCCAATTGTAACTCTGCCCTAGCTACACAAGGGACAGGACATTCCCAGTGACATTGTTTACAAATAGAACTGAGTTCCAAAAAGGAAAGTGATTCCCATGGGAGCAAAGCAGTTCACCCTCAACCTCCTCTGCCTCACTGGGTTCCATAACCTCAGGTTCTGGGGCTCACTCTCTAATAAACCATTCTTACTAGTATCTCCTGGGAGTTGCTAGTATATAAATAATGTGGGTGATTAAGAGGCAGGTACCTATACAGCTGTATGGAAGTCAGCATTCCAGGGTGGGGCTTTTTGGTGATACAGGGGTGGTGTGTGTGTGTGTCTGTCTTTGAGACAGGGTCTCACTATATAACCCTAGCTGGCCTGTAATTGTATGTAGACCAGGCTAGCCTTGAACTTACAGCAATCCACCTGCCTCTCCTATTGGATAAAAGAAGTGTGTCACCACACCTTGCTCTGTAACATGAATAAAAGCACAGAGACAGATATTAGGGTTCAAGCTTCAAGCCTGAGCAAAGCAGCCAAGCCAGTAGGTCTTACCTCTACCCAGCTGAAATGGCAATCCTGGCAATCCTGTCTCCATGACTCCTCAGAGGCAAAAGCTCTGAGTTCCTGTCTCCTACTCCTTATATTCCTTTCTCCCCCAGCCATATCCTCCTGTCCCCACCTCCCCAGTGCTGGGATCAAAGGTGTCAGCTCTGTCCTTGGATTAAAGGTGTGTGCCACCACTGCATGGCTTCTACAGCTAACTAGTGTGACTGGCTTTGCTTTTTGAGACTTCAGGCAATCTTTATGAAATCATAGATCATATATCACCACATGACTCATTCATCTTCCTTAAATTTGGTACATTTATTCTCTGTGTATGTGTAGCATGTGTGTATTGTACTCCACTTCTTCCACCGTGTGGGGCCCAGGGCCTGAACTCAGGCCATCAGGCTTGGTGATAAGAGCCACCACCCAACCGAGCCATCTCTCTGACTCCCCAGCTTTTAAAAAATTTCTCTCTCTCCCTCTCTCCTTTTCACCGTTTTCATTTTTGTTTTGAGACAGGGCTCTCCTGTTTTGCTCAGGCTGATCCTGAACCCCCAGCCTCCTGTTCCCCAGGCTCCACCAGGTACTCATGCCTAGTTCTTAGATCAGGTGCCAGTTGTGTTGCAGCACCCACGGCTCTGTCTGTGCTGCCTGGAGAGTTTTCCCGCACACCCCCTTGGGGTGAGCCACGAGGGGGTTGCGGAGGGGGGGGGCCTTATGCGGGAATCCCAGCACAAGACCTTGTTGTGGCATCGAGGCCATGACACCACTAGGTGGCGATTCAGGCACATCCAGGACACTGACTTAGGGTCCTGGGGTGACCTCCTGGCGCATGCAGGCGAGGAGCACCAGCTGACTCACACTCTGCACTCTTGCCCTTCCAATGGCTGTAGTGTACACAGACTAGGGATGTCTACAGACCCTGGGGAGACGGAGGACCAACAGCCACAGCTGACGGAACTCCTAGGCTCTAGAGAGGGGCTGCCCCACAGAGAAGTGGGGGAACTCAGTTCAGCCAGAGCACAGGGTATGGGATGAGAGGTTCAACCCGGAGCTGTACCCTCTTTCCCTAGTCCTCTGGATACAACTGACAAGCTCACACGGGGGCTGGATTTCACTGTCTGTCACAAGGAATGGTAAACGTAAGCAAGGAGTGAACTGCTGTGAGGAACCAAGCTGGCCTGCTGTTGTAACCGAGGCTGAGGGCTTTCTCAGGTGAGTGCTGGGAGCAGGCAGGCAGTCTGTGGACTTGCGAAGAAACAGGAAAACAGGAAACTAGGGGTCTCAATGTCCTGGGGTCAAATAGGACATCTCTAGGACCTCCCCTGCCCTGAGGCCTGTGACCTGAAATGTATACATGTGTCTTCAGTGTGTGTGTATCCATGTGTCTTCAGTGTGTGTGTGTGTGTGTGAGTGTGTGTATCCATGTGTCTTCAGTGTGTGTGTGTGAGAGAGAGAGAGAGAGAGAGTGTGTGTGTGTGTGTGTGTGTGTGTGTGTGTGTGTGTGTGTGCTGGAGACTGAGCTCAAGGCATTGAAACGATAGGCAGGTGTTCTACCACACTTCCAACCCCCCTTTAAAGGACCTTGTGGGGCTGGAGAGATGGCTCAGAGGTTAAGAGCACTGGCTGCTCTTCCAGAGGTCCCGAGTTCAATTCCCAGCAACCACATGGTGGCTGACAGCCATCTATAATGAAATGTGGTGCTCTCTTCTGGTGTCCAAACATATATGCAGGCAGAACACTGTATCTAAAACAAATAAATAAATAAATAAATAAAAATGTGTGTGCTATAATTTAAAAAAAGGACCTTGTGCCCATTTTACAAGTAAGAGAATTCGGCGCTAGAGAAATGGCTCAGTGGTTAAAGCACAGACTGCTCTCGCAGTTCCCAGAGCTTCACAAGTGCCTGGAACTCTAGCCTCTGTGGGCACTTTCATTTATACCCCCACACAGACACATAGTTAAAAATAATAGGCACCTTAGAAAAAGAGAGAGAACAGGATCTGAAAGGTTAATGGCTTAGCTCAGCACACGCCATGAGCTGGAGGAGCCTTCGGCAGACACTGGAGTGTGGAGTCAGGGCAGGGGCCTAGGGTCCTTCTCTTCTGGCTCCTACCCACCTGGTAGGAGATCTATATGCCTGCCTACTTTGCTCTTGCTCTTTGGTTCAAGGGACAATATGTCCCCTCGGGAGATGAAAGGGAGCCGGCTGTTAGGGGAAGGTAGAGAGGCTGCCAAAGTTTTGGGGACCCTAAGCAGATATTGGGCTTTGCAGTTTTCTAAGAGTTCTGAGCTGTTTGCCAGAAGTGAGTCCTAGGGCATATGCAAAGACCGAGGACCCCTATCCTTCCCACCTCAGACATCTCCTGGAGGCCCCGTCAGAGTTGTACTCGCCCTCATCCTCCCTTGGACCTCTGGAATGCCGAGCCCAGGGGACAAGGACCATGTTGGAGTTCCAAGATACTCAGCTGGACTGTTAAGATTTCCAGCAGGCCAGAGAGTGGTGGCACACACCTTAAATCCCAGCACTTGGAGGCAGAGGTAGGAGGATCTCTGTGAGTTCAAGGCCAGCCTGGTCTACACAAGCTAGTTCAGAACAGGCTTCATAGCTACACAGAGAAACCCTATCTCGAAAAACAAAACAACAACAACAACGAATTCTGCTTCCCCTCAGCTCTCCTCAGTGGGTGTCCCCACCCCCACCCCTTTCTCCCCTCCCCGGGTCCCTAACCCGGTCCCTTCGCTGAAGTGGTTCTGGGGACACCCAGAAGGCCCTCACAGGGAACCAGGGCATCAAGGCTGCAATGAACTGGCTTATGGAGCACGAAGACAACCCCGGCCCCGATGTGGATCAGCCTCTAGAGACTTCCCTCGGCCATATCCTGGGACCAGAACCCACGTCCTCAGAGCAAGTTGGCCCTGATGAATCTGGGTCTGCTGCTGAAGTAAGCAAACCCATTTTGACTGAAGAGGAAAAAGACATGAACAAACTAAGAATGTTGGAGTAGCGGGAACGTGAAGAACGAGAAGCTTTAGATCCAGGAAAGGAGTTGAGGAGACAAGGGCAAGAGCCTCAGCTGCGCTACAGGGAGATGAGATGCCCTGCCCCGTGCTGCTGAGGAGTGCCGGAGGGAAAAGGCTGGAGAATTAGCTGCCAGACAAAGGTCCGAGAAAAAATTGACAAAGCAGAGAGAGCCAACAAGTATGGTAGTAGTATGGGTTCTCGGTCATCCCCACCAGCAAGAGATCCAGGTCCTGTTCCTCCTTCTCCCAACCAGGAGCCCCCTACCAAGCAGGAGTATGACCAGTGTAGCCTACAGGTTAGGCTGCCTGATGGGACTTCCCTAACCCCAACGTTCAGGGCCCGGGAACAGCCGTGAGGCTCTCTATGTGGAGCTTCACTGTGGGGAGGAACCTGGACAAGACCAGGACCCTGTGCAGTTGCTCAGTGCCTTCCCCAGAAGGGCAGCCTCTGCAGGAACTGGGACTCGTGCCTTCTGCTGTCCTCACTGTGCCCAAGAAGTGTCCCAGTTGAGGGTCCTCCACCCCACCAGCCCTCTTTGACCTCTTCCTCTTTGATGAGGCACTGACATCTCCTTCCTAATAAATAGACCCTTTGAGTTCTGGAAAACAATAGCAAAAGATTCCCAGCAGTGTTTGTAAGGGGGATGGCAATGTGGGCACCGGCTGGATACTCCTAGACATCAGGCCTTACGCTCAGCGTGCTTCAGATGTGTCCCCGAGTACTCCTCAGGAATTACACATCGTTAACCCCACTGTACAAGGAAGCAAGCAGGCACAGAGAGGGGAAGTAACCTGTCCAAAGGAGTACGGCTGAGAAGTGCCATGGGCAGGGCTCAAACGGAGGTCTGTCTAGGTCCAGTGTATGCCTCGTCTTCTTGCCGCTCTAAACTGAGCTGTTAGGAGACGGCGATTCCAGTCAGCGGTGGTGGCGCTCGTCTTTAATCCCAGCACCTGGGAGGCAGAGGCAGGCGGATCTCTGTGAGCTCAAGGCCAGCCTGGTCTACAGAATGAGTTCCAGGATAGGCCCCAAAGCCACAGAGAAACCTTGTCTTGAAAAACCAATGTCAAAAACAAAAAAACAAGAAGAAAATCAAACCGAGCTTTGGTGGGTGCTCTAAGGCCCAGCTAGGGAGTCCACCTGACGACTACCAGCCCTAGATGTGGGATCCTGGACCCCCTGTACTCTCTGGGTTTTAGGGCCACCTGGAGGTACAAGCAGGTCCTTCTCTGGAGACCCATCTGTGTACCCGGGCAGGCTTGGATTTTGTTGTGACCTTAAACACTTAGCACTGGCCTGCATTCCCCCATTGCCTCTCAGAAGCCTGAAGGATGCCTCTCAGGCATAAGGACTAATTTGAGATGTGGGAAACGGAACAGGGAGTGTGAGGTGGGGTAAGCTGAGTGGAGGGTGGGGAGGTGGCCAAGGCTTGAGTTTAAAAATACATCCTGTAAGCTACAGCCTGGGCTCCCAGGGCCTAATGATATCACAGGGGCACAGGATGTCCCTGGCAGAGGCTGGGAACAACAGAGGGGACGTGGCAGGGGGAGGGGCAGAGGGTCTCCCAATCTACCCCTTTCTGTGCCTGGAAGCTGTGTTTGCAGAGACCAGCTATGTGGGGACAAAAGGGATCATCAGTCACTTTCCTCACAGATGCCATTTGCCTCTGAGGTTGTTCCCGAGACCCCGCTTTGAGAGATTTGGGGGTCCCTGGACACAAGCAAGCAGTGCTGGCTTACCATTTGTGACCCTGGGAGTCTGCTGAGCATGGCTGGGAGGAGTACTATTTGGCAGCCTCCTTCCTACTCTGGCTGGGGGAGGCCAGAGCCAATGCGGAGCAAGACCCTGCTCCGAACTCCAGCACCAGGAGGGACTAGGTGGGGAGTAGCACTGTCATTTTATAGATGACAGGGAGACCCAAGGTAGCCAAGGTGACCTGCTCCAAGCCAGACACCCAAGCACATCACATCCAGCTAGGATGGGATCTGGCCTCCCTAGTTCAGTAGCTGTTGAAGGAATCATCAGCTCCACAGCTGAGACTGAGCATGGGGTGGGTGGGAGGCTGGGGTTCATCTCTCCCTCACCCTCTCTTCCCCCTGCTGTGCTCAGAACAAAGCTCAACCCTTCACCTGGCCAAGATTCTCCTTGGGGCAGCCGTCTCTCTTGAATCTGCAAGCTGGAAACCTCAGCCTCACCCAGGTGCTCACAGGTTGCTATTTCAGGCCTCTGAGCAGCTGGACAAGCGGCTCCGGCTGTGTGGATTGACCACACCCGGCTCTGCCCAGGACCCTTCCAGCACTGGCCCACCTTCCAGCCCTGAGCCCATCATCAGACAACAATCATGATGATGACTGCGGTCGTTGTTTTCCTCTTCGAGGGCCAATAGGTTCTTAACGGTTAGACTTTCTTTCTTGTTTTGTTTTTCGAGAGACAGGGTTACACTGTGTAGCCCTGGCTGGCCTCAAACTCACAGATCTGCCTCCCAAGCACTGGGGTTAAAGGCGGGCACCCCCACTGCCAGTCTCGGACCCTCATTTTTATTCATCTTCCCAAGCCCAGTGTCTACCAATCGCTTGGATAAAGGAATTAAATTAGATCTTAAGTTGGCCCCATTCTAGAATGGAGTTTGTCCACATCTCAAGTCCTCTGCAAACCTTGTAAAGTGGGCAAGGTCCACGCTTTGGGGTTTAGAGAGGCTGGGTTGGCCGTATCTCTTAGTAGGTATGAAGGGACTGGGGGTCACGGGGTGGGGACACGAGTTTGGCCCCATCCATCCTCCGAGGAGGCTGCCCCATGTTCTGTGCCTCGACTTTCCACTGAGCTCATGAAATCACTGCAGGCCTCAGTCCCTGCCTGCCCTTCCTACTTACCCCACTTGGTTCCCAAACCTCTGAAATCCTGGAGAGGGGCCGACCCCCTGGGTTTAGAGGTCAGCCAGGGTATACATAGTGACTGTGTGTCAGAAAATAAAACAATCAAATCAAACCCTGGGGATTCAATTATTGCTAAGGTTACCCGTGCGTAAGCGCAGGGGGCCCTGGTGTGGAGATCCGGATCCAGCAACGTTGAGCGGCCTCCCAGTGTCTATAACCCTGCTTTAGGGGCGCCTCCCTGGGGCAGCTGCGACGTGGAGGACGATACCCTGATCAGGAGAGGTAATGCAGTTGGCGATCCGCAGCGGCCTCGCGCCCTCTCCTCCTTTCTCAGGAGTGAGGGGCTGGGCTGTACCGTGAGGCCGACATAAATATCACCCAGGCGGATGACGACGTCCGCTTAAGCCTGCTGCAGGAACCGAACCCCCGCCGAGCAGCGGGGGGCGAGCGGAGCGGTACCCTGGCACACCGGCTCCGCCCCTCCTTCTCTGCATCCCAGATCACCCACTCCCTCCCTGCATCGCGCTCACACTCCTCCCTCCCCAGGCCCGGGACACGGAGGCCAGCACGGCGGGCGCCACGGGGGCCGTGCAGTCACGCGCAGCGAACAGCAGGCTATTCATAGGAGGACGTCCCCGCCTGCCCAGCCCTCGAATCGCCTTACATAACCTTCCTTTCCTTCTTCCTCCTGTGCTCTCTGCGGGGCGGGGGAAGCAGCCTCGTGGAGCCCAGCCTCCTGCTTCCCCTTGCTGCCTACGGGGAAACTGAGGCTCGCTTAAATTGGGCACACCCAGTGCTTATGGGTGTGACCGCCTAGGTCCGCAGAGGTGGATAAACAGCCCAGCCCCACCTGGGGTCAAGGCTTCTCTTGCAGGGGGAGATCCCTGCTCAGGAGAGTTTCCTTCCACAACCACTCCTCCTCAGGCAGCTGGGCCTTCCCTCTTCTCAGTGACCTTGAGCCCACTGTGCCTCTGAGTCTCCGTGTGCCTACCTACAAAATGGCCTCTGCTTCAAGCATGGTAAGAAAAAAAAAAAGCCAGGCTGCGGTGGCACAAGCCGTTGATCCTAGCACTCTGGAGTTCGAGGCCAGCCTGATCTACAGAGTGAGTTCCAGGACAGGCTCTAAAGCTACAGAGAGACCCTGTCTGGGGAGGTGGGGTGGAGAGCCTTGTCACCTGATGAACATAGCCAGTGACTGGGGGACTTAGTGCCACCTGATGCCCTGCCCCGAGTCCCTGGGGCAGTCAGCTCTGTGGCCCTGCTTGCTTCTGGGCTCAGTGTGGCCACAAATGGAGCTGGGGTCAGTGTCCTGGTGTCCAGTGCCAATAGGACCCCAGGAATGAAACATCTAACAGTCACTGCAGCTCCTTCTCCCACATTCCCACCTCAGGGGACCACTATCTGTGGCAAGTCATTTGTCTGAAGGGTGTGTGTGTGTGTGTGTGTGTGTGCGCGCTGCTGCGCGCACGCGCACGCATGTTTTTGCAGCTCTTGTTGGCCGGTATTCACTGCAAAGACCAGGCCTATCTAGAAGTGGCCAGGATCCACCTGCCTCAGCCCATTTGTTAGGAGGACAAAGACTGTCTGGGACTCACTGTGCAGCCCAGCCTGGCCTCAGATTGAAGCAGTCCCAGATGCCACCACCACCTGTTTTGAGCACCTAGTGAGAATAACGTTTTCTGGTCTGGGGAGACATCTGGGGCTTCTCTGGTGCTGGCAGCTCTGTCTGGCTTGCAGAGTGGAGCCGGTCACTTCTAGGCCTCTCACCTAAGCCTGGCTTCCTAGCAGGGTGAAAGCCATTGTCCCTACTCCACTTAGCAGCCTGGAATGGGAGCCAGGGCTTTATGCTCATCTTACCTTCAAATGACAGAGGAGAGGGGAACATCAGTGTCCTTTTCCAGCTGAGGAAACCAAGGAATGAAGCAGCCCTGTCTGACATCCTAGTTTGCATTTTCTTACCCTAGCCTCTGGGTTGTACTGGAGGAGAAAATATAGACATTTTCAGAGGAGCTGGAGAGGTGGCTCAGCAGTTACCCAAGTTCATCCCCAGACCCACATCAGACAGCTCCCAACCGCAGCTTCCGCTCCAGGGGACCTGACACCCTTTTCTGGCCTCTGCACACACATGCATATATCCATAGGCACACACACACTTTAACACATACATTTTAAAATTCTTAAAATAAAAAGACTGGGGAAACTCACAGTCATCCTCTTGCCAAACTCTAACTTGGTAAGTGACACTGCCCTGTTTGGGACCTGACCCCAGACCCACATGTGGCATCACCAAACCCTATTTCCCTCAGCAAATGTTTGTTGAGTAAGTGAGGGCATGCCTGTGACCCTCTGCCCCCCACAGCCACCCCACAAGACCAGCCTTCCTGAGTGCTTGGCTCATGTGCCTGGGACTCTGCCAACAATGTCCATAATGAGGCCAGGCATCTGGGGTCATCTACTGTGTCCCAAGGAGCCCTTAGCCCTCCTCGGATTCAGCCCCCACTTTTGAGGCCCCTCTAGGATCTACTCAGTTGGCCTTTTACTCTTTGGCCCACAGGGGAAGCTGGCAGCGAGCCGCTCATCCCTCTGTTGTCGGCTGTGTGCCCCTCAGGTATAAAATGAGAGTCCCTGCACACAGGAGCCTTTAGTAAACAAATGCCATTATTGCTTATTAACGTGGACACAACAGTGACCCTTGCTCCATGATACTTTCCCTGTAAGCGTCACCATCTCAAGGCCTGCCATGTGGTCACACCTGAAGAAGGAGGTGTCACTTGTCAGCTAAAGAACTGTATTTCAGCGCCAGAGGTGGTGGCGCACGCCTTTCATCCCAGCACTCAGGAGGCAGAGGCAGGCAGATCTCTGTGACTTCGAGACCAGCCAGGGTTGCATAGTGAGACCCTGTCTCAAAACTTAAAATCAAAAGAGCAGCATTTTAGATGGGTCATAACTTAGTCAAGTCACACAGCTAGTATAGAAGTAAGGTAAGGAATCCAGGTCAACATTTTGGGGGTTCTTAAAGAATTTTGCGCCGGGCGTTGGTGGCGCACGCCTTTAATCCCAGCACTTGGGAGGCAGAGGCAGGCCGATCTCTGTGAGTTCGAGGCCAGCCTGGTCTACAAGAGCTAGTTCCAGGACAGCCTCCAAAGCCACAGAGAAACCCTGTCTTGAAAAACCAAAAAAAAAAAAAAAAAAAAGAATTTTGCTCACAGCTGGGCGTTGGTGGTGCACGCGTTTAATCCCAGCACTCGGGAGACAGAGGCAGGTGGATCTCTGTGAGTTTGAGGCCAGTCTGGTCTACAGAGTGAGTTCCAGGACAACCTCCAAAGCAATACAGAGAAACCCTGTCTCGAAAAACCAAAAAAAAAAAAAAAAAGTATTTTGCTCACATGACAGCAGTCAGTGATATGGGGAAGCAAAGACTAGGTAGAGAGGGATTGCTGAGGTCCCCACAGGGTGTCGGCTCCTTCCTCCAAAGAGCTGGCCCTCTCCTTGGTCAAGGTGGCAGGACAGGTTGTAAGAACAAGCCCTTTGCTCAGACTGGCTGCCCCCCACCCAGTCGGCCAGCTGCCCATACCCTGTGCCAGCCACTGTTCCCTGTCAGGCAGCCAAGCTGTGAGGCAGTCTAGGACATTGTGTCCAGAGAGAGGTCCCAGCAGGCTCCCTACCTCTGAGACCCATGGTGCTGAACTGGCCTGCCTGCTAGGCCTCGGGCCAACTTGGCTTTGTCCCCAGTCCTGACATGAACAGGAGGCCAGAGCTGCCCTCCCAGAGACTGACGTTCCGCTAGCTTTCTGCCTACCTTGCTTCCAGCCTTTTCTAAGAGGAGTGCCCTGCTCATGCCCTTTTGCCTGGAGGCCAACCTCTGAGCAGTCACAGGGGACAGACTCCCAGGGTGCCTCTCAGGATAAGCAGGCTGGACGGTGGGGTGCCTGCTTTTCTGCCACCTTACACATTTTTTTTTCTTTGTCTGTATCAATATGCAAGCCAGCTGATTCTAGGTGAGAGGCCCTCTTAGACAGAGGGAGATCCAGCTGTGTACGGGGGCCCTGTGCCCTGTGAGATGGGTGTGGGCTTGTCTCTCCACTGAAAGATAAGAAAATTGAATGCAAGCCAGGCATTGGTGGCGCATGCCTTTAATCCCAGCACTCGGGAGGCAGAGGCAGGCGGATCTCTGGGAGTTCGAGGCCAGCCTGGTCTACAAAGTGAGTTCCAGGACAGCCTCCAAAGCCACAGAGAAACACTGTCTCAAAAAAAAAAATTGAATGCAGAGAGACCAACTTTATGCGAAGCCACACAACATAAACTGATTCCATAGTGACAAGCAGGATGGGGGCTGAGGGGTATGACCCTCAGGACAACTGTTGCACATAACTCATACTTAAATTTGTAACTTCATTGTTGTTTTTTGTTTATCTGGTTGGTTTTTGAGACACCATCTCATGCAATCCGGGCTGGCCTCCAATACAGTGTGCAGCCTGGGGGGCCTTGAACGGCTGTCCTCTTGCTACTACCTCCTAAATGTTGGTTTTGCAGGGGTGTGCCACCATGTCTCACTTTAATTGGATGCATTTTGACATATACCTATGAATCTATCACCATGGACACCCAAAGTAATAGATGTTTCCTCATCCTTTTTAAAAACTATATTAACTTTTATTTTATGTTTATTGGTGTTTTGTCTATGTGTATGTCTGTGTGAGGGTGTCAGATCTTGTAGTTACAGGCAGTTATGAGCTGCCATGTGGGTGCTGGGAACTGAACCAGAGACCTTTAGAAGAGCAGTCAGTGATCTTAACTGCTGAGCCGTCTCTCCAGCCCCTGTGGCTTCCTGGTCCTTTTAGACCCTGCATCATGCTGTTCTCACTCCATCCCCAGGCATCCACTAATCTACTGCTTTTACATTAGCTGACATTTTCTGTAATTTTCTCTAAATGGAATCAAACAGTATGCAGTCTTCCCTCTTCGGTCTGGCTGACGTTCCGCATTTTTATTTTGAGATTCATTCGTGTTGTCTCATGTCACCAGTGGCTCAGTACTTTTTAATCATTGAGTAATAGCCCCTAGCATGGATGTACTAACAGCCTGTTCAACCACTCAGGGAAAACAAAATGCTTCTACTTTTGTTTTTTTGGTTTTTTGAGACAGGGTTTCTCTCTGACTTTGGAGAATGTCCTCGAACTAGCTCTTGTAGACCAGGCTGGTCTGGAACTCACAGAGATCTGCCTGCCTCTGCCCCCTGAGTGCTGGGATGAAAGTGTTTGCCACCACCACCCGGCCACTTTGGGGTTTTTGTTTGTTTATCTATCTGTCTTTTTGAGACAGGGCCTCATTATGTAGTCCTGGCTGGCCTGGAACTGGTCATGTAGACCAGGCTAGCCTTAAACTTCTCCCACTCCTGCTTCTGCCTCCTGAGAGCTGTAGAATGCAGGTGTGCATGCCACCACACCTGACTTCCATTTTCTATTGATTTATTTTGTGTGGGGGATTACAGGGGTGTCCACGCCCCACAGCACACTTGTGGAATCAAGGACAATTTTCTGGGTTCTTTCCTTCCACCATGTAGGTCCCAGGGTTCAAAACTGTCAGGCTGGTGGCAGGTGTCATTACTTGTGCTTTCTTTTAAAGTTTCAGTTTGAGGTTCTGTTTCTGCACTCTGATGGGCCCTGGTAGCTTCATGGAGTCATCTATACTTGCTATGTTCATGACTTTGCCTCCTCTAACCTTGAGTCTTTTTATTTTTCCTGTTGGTTTTCGAGACAGGGTTTCTCTGTGTAGTCCCGACTGTCCTGGAACTTGCTTTGTAGACCAGGATGGCCTCAAACTCACTGAGATCTGCTTGAGTCTGCTGAGAACTGGGATTGTCTCTCTACTGCTATGGGCCTTATAATTCACCTTCCTGGTTCAAGGCCTGTACCCAGGGAGACCCTCCTATTCCCTTGATCATCCAGTCAAAGAAGTCATGTGTAGCTGCCATCACTGGCAGTGAGTTCAAGGACATCCTGGTTTCCATAGCAAATTCCAAAACAGCTAGGTCAACCTATACCCTGCCTAAAAATAAATAAATAAATAAAAATAAAAAATTAAAGTAGCTTTTTTTTGTTTTGTTTTGTTTGTTTTTTGTTTTTTATGAGACAGGGTTTCTCTGTATTGTTTTGGAGGCTGTCGGTCCAGCCTGGCCTCGAACTCACAGAGATCCGCCTGCCTCTGCCTCCCGAGTGCTGGGAGTACTGCCTGGCAGTAGCTTTTGTTTTTTGCTTGCTTGTTTGTTTTTGCCCCAGACAAGGTCTCATGTAAGCTAGGCTGGCTTCAAACTCTGTATAGTTAAAGATGACCTTAAACTCCACCTCCCAAGCACTGGGATTAGAGGCTTCATGAATGCTAGGCAAGCAGTCGACCAGTTGAGTTATGTCTCACTTGTTTGTTTGGACAACCTCACTGCAAGAGACAGCAGTCTTGTCTTCTATTTATCCCATATTTCTTCCTGCCTAAAAAAGCGTCAGCACTTATTGGAGGCTCTATGTGTGCTTTTTTTTTTTTTTTTTTTTTTTTTTTTTTGGTTTTTACGAGACAGGGTTTCTTCTGTATTGTTTTCGAGGCTGTCGGTCCAGCCCAGCCTCAAACTCACAGAGATCAGCCTGCCTCTGCCTCCCGAGTGCTGGGATTAAAGGCGTGCGCCACCACCGCCAGACTCTATTTGTGCTTTTGATAGTGCTATGCATGCTAAGTTAGGCTAGTGCTCTACCACTGAACTACATTCCTGACTCCATGTTGCATGCTGAATATCACATGTGTCTGTAATAGAGTGGATTATGTCAGGGCAGAGCTAGAAGAACCCATAGGTCCAGGCTGCAGGCCAGGCCTTTCCCTCTTTTCAGCCTTCCCTAACTCTGCTTTAGCCAGGAGTCATTTGATTAGGCCTCGTGTGTGGAGGGTGTCTCAGCTGTCCCACGGAATGTGTCCATCATTTCACCCTTCCTACTCAGGAATGGTGTCACAGACACCTCACTAGATCAGAGAGACACACTGGCCAGGAATAGCTCAAATGGCTTGAAGAGGGGCTGGCCCCACTGTTGTTGCTTATTGTACAAATGGGACGGATGTCAAGAGAATTTCAAGGTCACACAGTGAATTGGCAACTTTGAGGACCTAGAACCTATTTCTCTTGCTGACAATGAAGTTCTCTAAATCTAAAGTCATATTGCCCAGGGCTTGGAGACTTTCTGGCTGGGCCCTGGCCAGACTGGCCAGGCTCATGGCAAGGAGGGGGTGCACCTCTCCATGTTGGCTCACTCACAGGGAGAAGGCGGCAGTTGTAGAGGACACACAGTGTCATCCCTGTGGCCCAAGGACACTGACTCAGGCAGGCCATGACAAGGGAGCAGGGTTCACTGTGAGTCACCCCTATGTCTCTATCTGCCTCTCCAGGGAGAAACTCCCAGGAGGTTTCAGGGACACACGTCAAAGGCCCGTCCTATCCTAGGCAAGAGGCTGGGCCCCAGGAGAAGAGTAGAGCTCAACACACTTCACCTCTTGCTGAGACAAGCAACCTCCCATCTCGGCAAGGCAACTCAAGCTCTACTCTTGAGTTTCCTTTCCCAGCCCAGCTTGGGTTTCGGCCTGTCTGCTGACGCAGGGAGGTGTAACTGGACTGGGCTGGCCAGAGCATTTGAAGATGGACAATGAAGCCACGATGAAAATGATACTCGCCTTGTTTGGTCCAGACTAGCCACTGTGCTCAGCATTTTCCCACCCATGATTTCATTTAATCTTCTCGAGGAGGTGCAATTAGTCCCCACCTTAGACAGGAGGGAACAAGGTGCAGAAGCAGTGGAGAGGTTTGCTCAGGGTGTCCCGGCTGTCTAGTGGCAGGGTGGAACTGGAACCTGTGCGGAGGGGCAGGGCTTACTCTTCTGCAGTCTCCTAGAGCCTCGCCTTTCTCTTCTGTAGCTAACTTGGACCCTCTTCACTGCTTCAGGAAGCCTCCTGTGGTGTGTGTTCTCCCAGAGTCCTGTGCTTTTCTGCCTTGACACTGCTCTGCTACCTGTAGTCCCAAGACAGACTCCCTTTGAGTCTACCAGAACATTCATTTATTTTGATTTTTTGAGACAGGATTTCTCTGTATAGCTTTGGAATCTCTCCTGGAACCCTCTCTATAGAGGGCTGGCCTTAAACTCACAGAGATCCGCCTGCCTCTGACTTCCAAGTGCCGGGATTAAAGGTGTGTGCCACCACTTCCTGGCTTATTCTTATTTTTTAATAAATAAACTTGGTGGCAAGTGACCTTATCCTTTGAGTCACCTCTCTCTGGCCCCAGAATATTCTTTCTACCCCTTTGTTGTAGGAATATCATGTCCCTCACACTCTTCAGAGCCACTGAGCTGTTTGGGACTAAATAGAGGTTTGAATGTGTGAGGATATTATGGTGATTGGCTGGGGTAGATTGTTCAAATCTCTAGGATCCCTACCTTGAACTGGAGGGCTTGTTCCAGAGGTTTTGGCACCTGGGCTGGGCATTGCCCAGACCCTTCATGTCCATGTCAGGGAGTTGAGCAGGTGATCAAAGTACCTGCTGAGTCAGGACCTGTGCTTACTGTAGTATAAACAGGAATAAGTAGCTGAGGGGCCATTTTACCCCTGCCCTGGGCCCCCTGCTGACAGGCAACCTGGCACAGAGCTAGGGATTGGCTCTGTGTGGACCAAGACCTCCCTGTGCTCCATAGGCCAACAACGGGCTTGACACCAGGCTGCTGGGATGTTTTCTTTCCTTTTTGTTTTCTTTTCTAGACATGGTTTCTGTGTGTAGTCCCGGCTGTCCTGGAACTTTGTAGAGCAGGCTGGCTATGAACTCTGAGATTTGTTTGCCTCTGCCTCCCGAGTGCTGGGACTGAAGGAGTGTATCACCACCACCCAGCTGGCTTTGAGTTTTCTAGCTATGGTTCGTGTTTGGGTGGGGAGGGCTATATATAGCCATTATCTAGGAGATGCCACACCTGGGAAGGCAGGCATCTCGGTTCCTCCTTCACAGGGCCTGTCACTACCCACTGCTGATGAACAGTCAGGCATGCCTCAAAACCTCAGCTGACCACTTACTAACTCTGTGAACTTACAAAGCACCCTAACTGGGAACCCACTTCTAAACTCTTCAAATGGATAGACCGTCTTTAGCACTGGCTTGCCTCGAGGGTGGAATGACACAAAGCCAACCTTCACAGATTCCCTGCCCGGTGCAGCCCAGGTGCTGTAGGCAGTAGTAATGTGCCCTAGGTTACAAAGGAAAGTTATGTCCCAGAACAAGGAAGTGGCTGAAACCTTAAGGAAATCAGGTAATGGCAGGTGGCTGCTTTTGAGGCCGTGGCTTAGGAAAGCCTCCTCAGCTCTGCAAATTTTCCAGCTGGGGTGGGGGTGAGAACCCAAGCATTAGGCCGATGAAAGAAAGGCCCCTGCTAAAGCCCACGTGGCACGGAGCAGAGTATAAATACGAGATCCAAGCAGGGCGGGCCATCTTACTCTTCTTCCTCCAAGGAATACATGGCTCCTACAAAACCCTCCCAGCTCTGGCTGCACTGAACACAAGCTGAGGGACAAGGGGAGGTGGGTGGCAGCTCCTAACCCAAGAGGACAGTTCGAAGTGTGGAAAAGGACTGTGGTAGTGGGCGCACCACAGGGAGATGAGGCCAACCTTGTCTACCCAGAGCTGAGTCACTGAGAGGGGGAGGCCCACAGCAGTGGCCATTTCTCTACTCCAAAGGGACCCCAGAAACAAAACAAACCAAGAGTAAGCAGGAGGCTATTATATATCATGCTTTTAATACAAACTTAAAAAAATCTGGAACAATATAAACTGTACAGATTTGATCAATCTTTGTTTTGAAACTAAATCTCTAAACACACCAATGTCTCATCCCAAAATATTGCACAACGTTCTGAATACAAAATGTCTTGATTGCATTCTTCCTTTACTAGAGAAAAAAAGGTCATCGCCCTGCTTCCGGCTCCTCTCCATGGCTGCTGCCTCAATGCCTATTCCCACCCCCAGGGAGACGCTACAGAATCAAGAGAAAGACAGCATTCTAGACTGACGGCTACATTCTTAGCAAGATTTCCACCTTCAGGTTTGCTCCTGGGTGAGAGGGTGAGAGGATTGGGAAACGGGAGGAAAAGGTTTTATGTTCCTATTTTTTAAAGTTTGTTTTTCCTGAAAAAATATTGGTTTCTCTCCTTTTTAAGAAAAAATCTTGAAAAGAAAAAAATTACGTTTCTTACATTAGAAATATACATATATTATATATACCTCTTACATTTTACAAATGTAGCAAATTATTCAATACAAACGGACACCAAAAAATGTAAAAAATAAAAAAAAGTTCTTCTACGAAACCAGGTAAATTAGTGCAGAGCTTTTTTTCTTAAAAAAAAAAAATTGAAGCAAAAATGCCTAGATTTGCGATGAGACACTGAACTGGGCCCAAGAGCCCTGTCCAGGAGTCACGTTCCTGAACACTCACTTTTTTCCTACGTCAAATGACACAGGGGGCTGGGCTCCAGTCTCCCCATGTGTGAGAAACCAGGCTGGCTTGGGTGCAGGTGGTACCTGTGTGCACGTGAGGAGGGGCTGGAAATGGGGTAAGGCAACACCCGACTTGTCCCCGAGAGGCTACCTACCAGGGACTGTCACCTGTGTGGGCGCTGAGGTGAGGAACAGGAGGCCCAGAAAGGCTGGCTGGAGAGGACTAGGGACAGACGGTGCTGGGCTGACAACTCGGGGCCTTGCCCTGCTGGGGGAGGTAGAGCGAGTGCCCAGTGCAAGGGGAGGGGTTGGCAGTGTCAGTCTGGGCTGAACTCACTGCCACAGCAGTTCCTTCCCACAGGGAGTCCATGGGGAGGGCGGAGGTCAGGGCTTTGGTGCTTTCTGGTGATGGGGCTTCTCTTGTCTGCCCACAAGTTCCTATCTCACAGCATCAAGGTCAAGTAGTGCTAGGTGAGGGCAGACACAGTATGGCAAGAGACAGGAACCAAAAGTTCTCAGATGGTTCAAATGCATTTACACCTACAACCAAAAAATCACAAAGTCTCAATTCAAGGCTCAGTACTGCCCACCACAGGCACTGACTCCAAATTCTCTCCCTGTCCCTACCCTGGGCTAAGGTCACACAACAGAGTTGCTGAAGTCTAGGGACTCCTCTTAGGCGTCAGGTTTGGGTATCTCTCACGACCTTCTGAGTTTTGTTTTTTGGTCAAAAACAAAAAGTGCAGCTCCCTCCGCAGTCTGGAAAACCAGTTCCTTGTGCAGTGCTCTCCTCTGGAGTTTCTTAGGCTTAGCCATTGTCACCCCCCACATACTCTGCCCTACAGCCTTACAAATGGACTATCAATCTACCCTGGGCCCATCCCACAGCCTTGCACATAAATAAGCACTTGTTGCAACCCAGAATCATACCCAGAGAGGGAAGTTCCACGTGGCTTGGAATCCTTTAGAACATGACAACAAGCCACACACATTCACAGGCATGAATGCACACACAAAAACACACACACTTACCCTACCTCTACCCTTTACTCCATCTAACCTTAGGCTCAGGAAAAGGCTGCACCGGAGAAGGAGAGGCTAATACATCATGTCCAGGCCAGGAGGGGGTGAGGGATGGGACCACAGGACAGAGAAGGATTCCAGCTAAAGTAAATGCTAACCTCCCTATACTCACAGATATTAGCTTTAGTGGAGGGTGTCAAGTGGCCAGCCAGCAGCTCCCTGTGGCCCAGTCCGAGGCGGACTTGAAGCTAGGGCCAGACTTATCCGGGTGGCAGGCCCTGAGAAGATAGCTAGTGTAGAGGTCACGCACACAGGGCCAGCCTCTCCCTGCCCCAGGGGCGTCTGGTTGCAGTTGCTGCTCTTCCCTGTGATCTTGAACACACCAATCCCAAACAGCATGAAGGAGGGGGTGGGGAGCAGCTTCACATCTGAACCACTCAGCGCAGGAAACCACTAATTAAAGATGCCATATAGAAAACTACATGTAACAGAACAAAAACAAAAAACCCAAACCAACCAAATGAAATCAAAGGCAGGCCGGAAAATAGTCAGGGGCTGAGTTACACACGACTCCGTGTTCGGGAGCCCCTCCTACTCTGTGCCTGGGCGGATCTTTTTCCTAGCTGTGAGAGTGAGAAGACTGGAATCTTTATGTATAGTTCTCTTCCTCTTTCGTTTGGCCCTGCCTTTCTCTTTTCTGTGGTCGAGGGTGCTCCTGGCCTGGCAGACAGAAGACGGTCAGTTGGCCAGCACGACAGGCTGGAAGGGCTGGTTGGGATACTGCATGGTGTTCAGGTTGTAGCTGAGGCCTTCTACAAAGGGTGTTTTCTCCAAGAAGAGGCTGTTAGTGCCACCTCCGAACACCTGGGACACATCAAAGCTGCTGTTGTTGCAAGTGCCCGCTCCACTACTCCCAAAGGGGGCCGAAGTGCTGTTGCCCTGGCCATCTGCCCCATCAAAGAAGAGGCTGGGTGAGCCCCCACCGTTGTACACAAACTCCTTGGCATTGGGTGAAAGCTGGGACTGGGAGGCAGGACCGGCTGCGATGAAGTTCAGCGAATGCATAGACAAAGAGAGGCTCTTGTGCTTCAGCAGGTTACTCGTGGGTGAGCGGGCCAGGCGTGGCTGCTGTGGCGCTGGCTGCTGGCCACTCGCCCCACCACCAGCCACACTTACACCACTTGATGCCCCGCCACCCTTCTTCATCTTTGTAGAGCCAAATTTGGTGGCAGCAAAGGAGGCAGTGGTGAAGGTAATAGGCTGGGCAGATCGGGGGATAAAGGTGGGGCTGGGTGACTGGCCAAAGGATGGCGATGGAGAGTTGGACACGGAGCTGTCCTGGCTGCCGATGGGCACAAACACCTGGGCATCAGGGTTGAAGCTGCTCTTGATCTCCTTGTCCAGCTCTGGGGTACCACCACCCTCACTGTCATCTAGGTACAGGACTTTCACAGTTCCCTTCTCACCAATCTGGTAGGATACCTCGAAGGGGTCAATCCAGACACTCAGCTCCTCGGGCACATTGGCACGCACATCCTCCACTGCTAAACCACTCCGCCTGGCAGCCAGCTCCACCACAGGGTCTACCATCTCCCCAATGTGGACACAGCGGAAGCCAGAACCTTTCAATGGCTTCTCAGGATACCAGTGGCCTTCATACTTCTTTTTTAAAAGCCGCTCTAGCTCCTCCCCAAACAGGTCTGCCCGTCGCCGGGGCAGCTTGTTGTATAAATAGGAAATGATGAAGTTTAGGGCCACTTTGATCTCCAGCTGCATGATCCTCTCTTAGGCAGAGAATCAGCCCGAGGTACGTGCACAGGCCAAGAGCAGCGGCAGGAGTAGAAGATGAGCGGCCCCGGGATCCACAGGGTTCTAAGAAGAAAGAAAGGAGAGGACCATGATGAATACATATGCAGAAAGGCACCTAGCATACATTACCCAGCCGTACCAGTACGGTGACCAATGACAAAGGACAGACAGAAATCCACCAGCTTTTGATCATAGGTCTAGTGGCACATTCCTTTCTTTCCTTTTGAGTCTATACAGCTTTGGTTGGCCTACAACTCACTGTGTAATAGACCAGGCCAGCCTTGAATTTGCAGTGATCCACCCACCTCTGTTTCCCAAGTGCTGGGCTTACAGGCAAGAATGATCATTCCGGGCTTTGGACAAATCCCTTTTTTCTAAACCTTAGTTTCCTCATCAGTAACCTGAGGTTCAAGGATAAAGCTCCCCTATACTAAGTACTTAGTAGGCATTTAAAATAGGAGTGAACTGTGCTTTCTACCATTTTGAGTATTCAGGACATTGTCAGAATGACATCAAATAACTAAGGAATAAAACTAGGCCCCCAATCTAGCTGGATCTGGCTTTTGCTGTCTCTGCAATGTCTCCATCAAATTGTGCCCCCAAACTGTCAAATGCTCAAAGATGTAAGTTTCAAAATTGTAGCTGCCCTCCTTAAACTGAATGACACACAGGTCACTGAACATGAAGGGGCACTGCCAACTTCTCCCTGGGGCTTGGACTCCGGTCGCATCCATCTGTCACCCTGAACCCCATAGGTGTGTATGCTTTGGGGCTCAGTCTGAGTTTACAGAACCAATTTAAGAACTTGGTAGTGTGACCAAAGCTTGCATTTCTGTCCAGCCTCAGTAATGAGGACAAGGCCATGAGCCCCCAGAAAAAGGCAAAAACTGTCAAAAGCACAATCTGTCAGCTCACAAGGGAATGGCTGGACTAGGGGAGCCTAGGGGAAGTGCAGGAAGCAGGGCCTTGGTGGCTGGCAGGGCACTAAGAGAAGCAGCAGTGTAGCCTGAGGGAATCTCCACAGTTTCTGGCAAGGTTGAAAGTGATGAAGATAGCAGAGGGAAGAAATTTTCCATCACCCTACAGCTTCCAGCTGGGGACCCATCATCACTCAGTCTCCCAAGGACCGTGTGACCACCTGTCCTCGGCACCAGATCAGATTTATCAAGTGTTTGGAGAACCCTGCAGAGGAGGCAGTCCAGGGTAAATACTCAGATTGTTATTTTGGGATTCTTTCATAGCCAGATCCCACTGAGGTCAAAAAGCTTTACTTCCTAGGTCTGGGCAAGCCTCATGTTGCAGGAAGATGATCTGTGAGGTACTGGGAGTCAACCATCTTACTTGCATTTTCCCCAGAAGGACGGATTCTAGATTCCTGCTTGGGGAGAAACTGAACTAAAAAGGCCCCTCTACAGCAGGCAAAGCCATGTGCTGACCTCAGTAGAGACAAGGTTGACCAGTCATCTTCTGTCTTATGTGCGACTCAGAGCTGCATTTTGGTTAATTTTCCTTCAGTTTGCAAAATGAAGTCTGACTCTAGGTTTGAGAACCTTGTTTTCTGCCCACTTACTGTGACAGGTTTTCATGTTAATCCTCAGGCCTAGGTTCAGGGCTTTTATGGAGCATGCTGAGAACCCAACCTTCAGAAGACTTGGGTGTGTACACCTGAGAAGGCACCCAGAGTCCACCTGTAGGAGCACATAAGTACCCCATTAGTCACCCCCAGTCCATGTCTGACAGACAGGAAGGAGTTACTGCTCAGAATTCAGGGAACCCTGATTTCCCCTGTAGCCTGGCCTCCAAACACGTTTGCTAGTCTCTTCAAACCTCTACTCATGACCAAGATAGATTGGTTCTAGGATCCTTTTCGATTTAAAGAGAAGAATAGTTAAAAAGAATAAGGGATGTTGCACGCCTTTAATCTCAGCATTTGGGAGGCAGAGGCAGGCCTATCCCTGAGTTCGTGGCCAGTCTGATCTACAGAATGAGTTCCAGGACAGCCAGGGCTACATAGAAAGACTCTGTCTTAGGGTGTGGGGGAGGGGGAGACTAAGGGGCTTAGTTGATAAGGGTCAGGGTCATCACCAGGTACAAAGCTCAAAGCCTGTTACTCTGTTGTGGGCCTTTCCTATGTGGGAAAATAGGCTTTTCTTTTGTGTGTGTCATAAGTGGGAGTCAGAGACACTTGCATTTATGTTGCCCAGGCTGGCTTTGAACTTCTAGGCTTCAGCTGAGCATGGTGGTGTGAGCCTGTAAACTCAGCACTTGAGAAGTAGAAGCAAAAAATCCAGGAGTTCAATGCCAGCTAAACTAAACCAGGAACTCCTATGTTCAAGCAATTCATGCCTTCTGAGTTGGTAGCTTAAGAATGAAGGTTCAGGGGTTGGAGAGATGACTCCTCGGGTTAAGAGCACTGGCTGCTCTTCCAGAGGTCCTGAGTTCAATTCCCAGCACCCACATGGTGACTAACAACCATCTATTATGAGATCTGGTGCCCTCTTCTAGTCTGCAGGCATACATGTAGGCAGAACACTGCATACATACATTAAAAAAAAAAAAAAAAAAGGTTCAAGGAACCAGAGAAATGGCTTGGCAGTTAAGACCTGAGTTTGGCTCCCAGCACTCATACCAGACAGCTCACAACACTCTGTAACTCTAGCTCCAAGGAATCTGATGCCTCTGGCCCGAGGTGCCTGTACTCACATGCACATACCCATATGAAGAGACACGTATCTATGTGTAATTCTATGGTGGTCCACTAACGGTATTCAATTTGAAGAGACTGGAAAGCTGTAAAGAAAGTTGGCATCAGGTCTCAAGAGGCCTACAGTTAAAGGCTGTGTTTCCAAAGAACTTTTTGGAAAGTAATACAGACTCAATGTCATCATGACATTACCGTAGAGCCTCTTAATTATCCTACCCAGAGGGGCTTCCACACTTTTCTAGATGTCCTCAAATTCTGCTGTATAATTGCCTTCCAAGTTATAACCCTGAATGGTACAGCCTCAAAATTCTAAATGTAGGCCAACGTCATTGGGAAATAAGCCTCTCACCCCAAAATACAATAGCACCACTGTCATCATCCCTGCCTGGGAACCAGTATTTGCAGCATAAGCAATTAAGGCTGCACACCAATTTGTACCTCAGTGGTGCTGCTGCACAAACAGGGAAGCATATCGCTCCGTGGCCTCTCTAATCGGAGAACAGGCCAGGCCAGATGGCTACGGTGTGAAACCCTACAGAAAGCCAGGTGCCTAGAACGGGAGTTCCTGCTCTACCCACTCTAACTTTGACTTCAAGAAACTTAAGGAGAAGAGGATTAAAGTTCTGGCACGATCCTGTCTTCAGCTAAAGATAGGAGTGACCATTTGGCTGAGTTTGTTTTTTAGGAAGTGATGGACAAATTATAGTGCTTATATATAAAATATTTATAGAAGTATGATGAGATTAGAAAGCTTAGAAATAACTACTCTTCAAAAAAGGAACAAGCAGATTTGTTGAGCAGCTGCAGAGGATTCAGACCTTTTTCAACAAAACACTAGAAAGGTAACAGAAAAATAAAAGAAGGAAATGTTGAATAGCCTAGCGTGGTGGCAGTCAGGAAGTAGAGCGGATTTCTGTGAGTTCAAGACCAGCCTCGTCTACGTAGCAAGTAACAGGCTAGCCAGTACTATATAGGGAGAAACTCTCAAAACCAGAAAGTGTTTAACAGTAAAATCTCATTTTGACAATGTACTAAAAAGCTGCAAGCTAAGGTGTACAGTGCCTGTAATTCCAGCAGATAGAAGGCCGAGGCAGGAGAGTCAGAAGTTCAAGGTTAGCCTATGCTATATATACAACATACATTAAAAAAAATGTGTCCAAACACTTTTCCCTTCTTCTTTTACTTCAGCCACGGGTTAAACCTCGATTCGACCCCTTGTGTTGATGTGTATTTTAGCGTTTAGGAGAAAGATATAATGAAACAAGGAAGGAGTTCTGGTGCTACACAAAGGTTCCATCAATGTTGATTCCAGAGAAACTAATGAAAACGCAAAACAAGACAAAAAAAAAAAGGCTCACATTTTAGCAAGGGAGAGGTAAGATCGAAGAATCTCTACCCCCCCCCATTCAGGTATGTCAAATTCCTAACATACTACAATCAATCAATCGCCACGATTCAGGTCGATGCCTGTGGTGGAGTATTTTAACATGGTCAAGAGAAAAGCTACTTCGGACAGGAACCAGGCTCGGGCAGCTCCCCAGCCATGGGTCCTCAGCTCTTGTCCGGGAGGCAGTCGCCCAACCGGCAATATGGGTTGCAGTATTTCCAGGATGCGTGACGAGTGCGTTGGGCTTAGACCACCTGGCCGTACTCCAAGAGTCCTGTCTAGGGCAGGGCTCTCTGAGATCTCAGGGGCGGAAGGCTCGCCTCGCCCAAGGTGTCGCGCTCAGCACTCTGGGAGCGGTAGTTCTCAGGCCTCTGGACGCGGGTAGGAACTCGTGACCTACTTTTCGAGCACACTACACTTCCCTGCGCACGATGCGTAGACCGGCCGGCTAGAACGCGCAT
This sequence comes from Mesocricetus auratus, assembly GCF_017639785.1. Classification (NCBI taxonomy): domain Eukaryota; kingdom Metazoa; phylum Chordata; class Mammalia; order Rodentia; family Cricetidae; genus Mesocricetus; species Mesocricetus auratus. Next base: position 83,054,723 of record NW_024429194.1, on the reverse strand, counting down.
GCTCGGCACCAGGACCTGGCCTAGGGTTCGGAGCGCAGGAAAAGTTTCCGATGCACATGCGCGCTGCGGCGAGTAGGCGCTCCCCCTCCCACCGCCCAAGACGTTCGGCATAAATCTGCCCATAAGGCCTCTCACCGGCTATCTTTCTCCCCACGTCCACGTCCAGGAAACTCTCCTCTTTCCCTTCATGACCTCCCGAGTCTACTGAATTAGGGCTCTGCGACTAAGGGAACGGGCTGGGCAAGAGGGCCATCCCTGGGGCTCCGGCCTCGGGATCTCAGTGGACTGTCGCTGTCTGGGGTAGCTGTGGGAACACTGTACCCAAGGAGAAACGGGCCCTTTCCACGTAACACCCAGTAGGCTCGGCTCCAGCATCCCCACAGCCAAGAAGGGAATGGCAGGAATTAGATCCAATTCTCCCCTGTCGGCCAAAGAAATTCCTAGTTAAGCTCTGGGGAGGCGCCCAGTCAACAATAAGGCCTGAAGCCGGTGTGTGTGTGTGTGTGTGTGTGTGTGTGTGTGTGTGTGTGTGTGTGTGTGTGTGTGTGTGTGTGTGTGTGTGTGTGTGTGTGTGTGTGTGTGTGTGTGTGTGTGTGTGTGTGTGTGTGTGTGTGATGTGCAAGACTCACCCCACTTCTAATACAAGCGAAACCAGACCCAGGTAAAGGAAATGGGAAAAGGGTCCCAGGCAAGCAAGCAAAATCCCTATATCTGAAACCTGGACATCTTCTAAAACTCAAATTCTGAACCTCCTCCCACTGCAAGGCCTACTCTAGGACCAGACTTACCAGATCCTCTGCAAACCTCCCCTGCAGGGTGTTAAAGCTCCCTAATCCTTCCTCCCACACCAGCTGTTTTCCCCGGTGCTTAAGTGAGGGGTGGGGGTAGGCGCTCAGACAGGCAACAGGGTTTTTATTGTTGTCAGGAAATCAAAGAGAAACCCACTTCCAGAGCTGGGTGGATAGAAATGAGAGAATAAGGTTAGGCACTGAACCGGCACCGGAAACCCTGTCTGCCGATCCGATCCGTAAGCCTGCGGTGTGAGGTTTTGGTTGCTCCCAGGGAAGGGGATGGCTTGTAGACGGCCCCTCTGCCCATGCTCCCCTTTCCCTCCTTAGATTTTGGTCAAGGGAGCAGTTCATCTTCCCTGGACTGAAGGGGAAGTTTAGGAATAGGAGAGATCAAACAGAATTAACACACTATTTGACAGACTCTCTGGGTACTTTTTCCCGCCCACACAAGAATATAAAGAGTTCAACCTGCAAATAAAAATTGTTCAGCAACCCAAGGGCAGTCTCTACTAACCCGCCCGGTCACCAAAAAGGAGGTGTCCATCTCATAGGTCCCAAAGAGACAGAAACAAACTGTGTTAATAATCACCGCCCCGCTTCCCCTCACACGGGAAAGGCAGCAGAAAAACAAGGATCGAATCCCCTTCCTACCCCTTATTTATTTAACGTAGACAGGAGTTCGGTTTCTTTGGGGGGAACGAGGAAAACCTAGCGAGTGAGGCGTAAAGAAATAGGGAAGGAGGTCAAGGAGGAAACGCACTCCGCCCGGGAGAGGGCCGCACTCGGAACTAGGTAACCCAGGATCAAAGAGGGATGAGAGAGCGACACGGACGGATCTAGGGAGAGGCGGCCAGGGAGTGGACCGGTGTGGGCGCCCCCGCCCGCCCGCCCGCCCGCGCACTCACTCGGGTCTCCGCGAAGGGGCGCTCTGCAGGCCGCGGGACGGAGGTCTCTCGCCCAGCCTCCCCGGCGCCGCGAGGCCGAGGTCCACGGTGTCCTTCTACGTCGTTGAGGGTTGGAGGGGCCGAGGACCGGGTTCATACGATTCTTTCCGCTGTTTCTGAAGGTCGAGCTCGGCGGCGACGGCGCGGGGATGGCGGACCCGAGGATGGCACCCGTCACGCGGTGGATGGAGGCCCGCCCGGGATGTGGCCGGCGGGCAAGTCCTGTCCTTCTGGCCTCTCGGCTCCCGCGACACCCAGTAACAACGACCGGCACCTTCCCGCGCCCGGCCCGAAGTGAGCAAAGTCAATGAAAAGTTTCACCCTCAGCAACCCTGCGCACGAATCTTCTTTCCCCACCCCTGAGTGATGCGTCCCTCCGCCCAGCCGGGGCGGGTCCGGGACTACTTTTCCTTCCGTGAGGCCGGGACTACTTTTCTTCCCGTGGCGCCTTTAACCCCTCGCAGCCCAGTCGCGGGTTGGTATTCCTGATAGCGCTCGTTGCGTGGTCGCGATCTTCTCACGGCTGATCCTCTAGACCCCGCCCTGCTGTGTCCTCAGCTGTTCTGCTCGCCCTCATCCATCTGAGCGCCTGGGCACCCGATTTATTCCCTTAAGGCTCCAAAGCAGTCTGACCTCGCCATGGACGGTTTTTACCGGTGTAGACCAAGCTCTGGGAGGGTAGGGACGAGCCTGGGACACAGCAGACCATCAGGGATTAGTCTGGAATACAGTGGATGTCGACGGTAGGGGCTGGCGTCATCAGGCCCCGAGGGTTCTTGCTCCAGTCCGCCCCGCACCAGCCCCACCTCCCACGGCCCCCTGAGACCGTGACAGCGCGACTCTCCAGCTCTGAAGGTCCCCGTGGCTCGCACTGTCCGGTTCCGATCTGTTCTAAATTTGGGAAGATGGGAGCACGACTCCAGCTCTAGAATGGTTCTGGATCTGAACCCGAGCTAACCTCAGTTTACTAGCGTCGCCCTCCTGGTGGGGACGGGGAAAATCGAAGGGAAGGGAGGGTATGGGGTCGAGGAGATTGAGGGACAGAAAAAGGAGCGGATCACCAGTTAACCATGCACTCTCAGCCTTGAAATTTGGGTTCCAAAAGCCAGATAAAAGCGCTAGCCAAGCGCAACCGCGACCACTCTGCTGCAGTCCTCGTGCTTTTCGGGGCAAGGCTGCCCCCGCTCGGCTCGGGAAAGCACCAGAGCCACGCTCCTTCTAGCAATAGCCTAGTCGCATAAGAGGTGCCAGCTCTGGCCAAGTGAGGAAGCACCTGCGGCCCCGGCCCGGACTTTGGTCACGCTCTCTCGGGCTCAGAGTCGGAGGACTGGACTGTGGGACCACAAGGCTGGAGGACCGCTGGCCCCCCGCCCCCGCGCGCCTTAGGCCGCCTATATTTCCCAATTCTCCAATTCGTTTCTGTATTCATTTTACTGAGGGTTCTGGTACGACCGTAGCTTCCGAACGCACGCGGGGTTCTGTGAGATCGGAAAGTTACGAACTGTGAACCGTGTTCGTTTATTTTCCTTGACCACTTTAGCAAAGGACAGAGAGCCAAGGTGGCATAGAGATTTAAATAAGCTCTCCAGGGCCGGAGGAGAGAAACGCCGGGAGGGAGGACAAACCCCGCGGTGTGCACGTGTACCATCCCCCACAGTCCCAGCTTGACAGCCCGGGGGCTTCTCCTGAGACTACTTGTCTCGTGCGTCAGCGAGCATCATACACACCCCTCTTCATTTTTCCATTTTACCCTACCCTTTCTGCACCCGTGCCCACTGGAGTGTTCCATCTACGCCGTGAGACCTCCCACCAGGATGAAAGCTAAAAATACAACAGACAAGTTAGCAACAGCCCTCCCATTGGCTCTCAAGCAGGGAGAAGCGGCGTCTGATTGGGTTTTGGATACAACTTCTGGGGAGCGTGTATGTGACTTAGGTATCGCAAAGGATGCTGGTATTTGTAGTCGATAATTAGAATGCATGGAAACAGGTGTGTTTATATTCCGGTTCTGCCACTTAATGTGTGTTCTGGGTTTAATGCAACAGATATCCATTTCTTTCTTTCCTTTAGTTTTTCCCTGGTTTTTCCAGACGGAGTTTCTCTTTGTAACATTTGAACTCCCTCTGTAGACCAGGCTGGTCTCGAGCTCACAGAGATTGACCTGCCTCTGCCTCACTAGTGCTGAGATTAAAGGTGTGCGCCACCACTGCAAGGTTAACAGCCATTCTTAGGCACCAAATTTGTTCCTTCATCTGTGAAGACATGGAGATCTTGTGATTTAAACAACACTGTTTGTAGAGCCTGATTCAAACAGGTGTCTCTCCCCTGAAAATGTCTGAATTCGCAAGTTTTATTTTTCATCGTGATAAATTGGCCAAATTGCAGCCTATAAACACTAGAAGGTGTGCATTTCCCAGTGATGAGCTGGAACGAACTGCTGAAGGGTATCTCAAGAATTTGCTTATGCAGATAAAAGGCCGTTAGCTGTGGAGGGCCTTGAGTCTCTATGCTTTTATTTCAATCAGCCTTGGGCAACATTACACACACCAAAACCGGCTGAAAACTCCTGTCTCCTTGGAAAATTAGATTTTTGAGTAAAGGTTCAAGCATATAAATAGGAAAAAATAAACCAGAGGAGAGAAGTAATCACCCTTGTAAATTGCTCTGCCTCAAGTTATGTGGTAAAGGGGAATTCTCTTCTCTTCCCCAATGTGTAATTTCATCTCGCCAGGACTTAATTGTAAACTGAATTACTACTCAAGCATTTCAGAGTCCCCTCCCATTTGAATAACCATATATTGAAAGACACACACCAAACTTTCACAAGTCAGCTCTGGCCCCTGCAGAGGTAGGAACAGCACCCCTTCTGAGAGCAAAGCAAGTCATGCCAGTTGCTATTACTAATGACAAGTAAAACTGGTCGTAGTTGGGATAATTACCCCAAGATGAGTCACAATATCATACACACATCAGGTGAAAGTTTTATATTGCTTCTTTGAAATTATCCAAGAAAAAAATTCTCTGCTTGATTCTTAACATCTACTGCCACTGCTGGACAAAAATCTACTACGTTACGGGAAAGAGTGCCTCTAGATCAATGCTGGTAAAGAACACAAGCTATGGTTTTGTTAAGATACCAAAAGGCAGTATTCAAAGGAACAAACATTTTTAGCTTTGGTGGTGGTCACTTGGGGATAGCATTAATAAGGAATCAAATATCCAAGAATTGATGGAATCCAAGGCAAAGAATCTTTCACATTTACATCCTAGATTGAAGCTATTAAAAAGCAAGTTCGGTTTGACTCCATGGGAATTTACGTTGCTAAGTGGAGTGTGGCAGCAGCAGCTGGTGTCTGTCAACACAGCACTCACAATGTAAATGCAGGATTGCCACAAGATGTAGGTCAGCTTGGTCTCATAGAGGAATTCCATAACCTCTAGGGCTCATGGCAAGACCCTATCCCCCCAAAAAGCTGCAATATGATCAAAATATAGTCTATACATGTGTGAAATTCTCAAAGAATTGAAAAAAAATACCTCACTGAGAACAGTTGCTAATTGGTAAACCAAGGTCAACATCTGGTAGATGTATTTTCTGATATATACTGACACGTTGCACTTCTCGCTGTATGTTGTATATAACAATGTCTTCCTGTGTGCTTGTATATACATAGAGGGGTATATTTGTACACATTTTTAGTACAGATACTTTTGTGTCCACATGTGGTGATCAGAGGGTAACCTACTGGAGCCACATCACCTGCCCCGCTCTATTGTTCAGAGTGCAGGGTGCGTGCGTGCGTGCGTATGTGTGTATGAGTATTGCTGTTTTGTCTGAATTTATGTCCAGATGTACCATGTGATTGCAGTGCCCATGAAGGCCAGAAGGTACCAAGTCCCCTGGAAACTGAATTTACAGGTCTTGAGCCACTTTGGGTGCTAGGAATTGACCCCTGATCAAGAGCAGACAGCAGCTACTCATGGAGACCAGAAAAGGGAGTGAGTTACCCTGGAACTAGAGTTACAGGAGGTTGTGAGCTGATTCATTGCTAGGGAATGAACTCAGATTTTTCCACAAAATACCTTTTTTTTCTTTTCCTAGACAAGGTTTCTCTTTGTAGCCTTGGCTATCCTGGAACTAACTCTGTAGACCAGGCTTGCTCACTAACCCATGGCGAAGGGAGCATGCCCTCCGAGATCCTTCTGAACATGAATGTAAGCTCCCCAACACTCTCTTAGTGGCATTCCATTGAGGCAGACTAAGTGCATCTTAGGGAATATTTGCTTTTAACGCTGGCAGATGTAAGGTCTAAACCACGTGGCCAATAACAGCTGGGGACATGCTGAATTGGTAAGCACCAGCACACATGCACACATCCTAAGTTTGAACCCCAACACCACCAGAAAGAAAAAACAATGGACCCCACACACTTTTCATTACACACCTGAAGATTTTTTTTTTTTTCGAGACAGGGTATCTCTGTGGCTTTGGAGGCTGTACTGGAACTAGCTCTTGTAGACCAGGCTGGCCTCGAACTCACAGAGATCCGCCTGCCTCTGCCTCCCAAGTGCTGGGATTAAAGGCGTGCGCCACCATCGCCCAGCTACACCTGAAGATTTTTAAAGTTGCTGCAGAATAAATTACAAGCTGGGCATGACAACACTAATGGAAGTACTTGGGGAAGGAGGGGCAAAAGAACTGCCAAGGCCTGGAGGACACTGCCCAGCCCAGCGTGAGGTATGGCAACGGTCTATCTCTGAAACAGACAAATAGCAACAACAAAATCAATGAAAAAATCCTAACCTGAAAATGATCCTCCTCCTGCTTCTCCTGGTACTTTAGAAGTGCTCCAGGCTCCCTGAACACAACCCTAGGTTCCAGACTACCTTTCTGCAGTTTCTCAGCACACAAGTCCTCATTTGTGTACAGGTTCCTATGCTTCCTTCAAGGCTGTTTATTATCATGCAACATTGAACATGTCATCTGCTGGGAAGAACATGGCTTACAAGGTGATGGTCATAACCATCAAATGCTTCAGGAATACACAGGAAACGTTACATGGGAGTACAGGAGACATTAGATTGCAGGTTGGGAGACATCTGAGACTGTATTTGGCAGTGGTCTGAAGAATGAGTGGGAGGAGTTAGCTAAGCAGGAGCACTACAGTGGGAGGATCAACAGGTTAAAAATTAAGGGACACTGAGACAGGCAAAAGCATAAGTCCAGGTACTGAGGAAGAGCCCAGTGGTCACAGCACAGGGGGTTACAGCACCGGGCAGGAGGAAAGCACTGGAAGCCTTCACGATTAGCTTTATTGGTGGTCAAGACCTTGTCCTGTTTTTGGAAGTGCTTCCCAAGTTGGGCCAAAGATCCTTCCTTTGTGTGGTCTGTGGATTGTGACAGATGTTCTTTATTCCATTCTCAGGACAGAAATGGTCTTAACTCTACTCATTACATTATACATAACCAAGAGCTTTTTTGTTGTTGACACAAACCAAAATCCTCAATAAAAAGTTATTTCAGGGCTGGAGAGATGGCTCAGTGGTTAAGAGATGTGGCTGCTCTTCCACTGGACACAGGTTCAGTTCCCAGCATCCCCTGGGAGCTTTCAGCTATCTGTAACTCCTGTTCGAGGATCTGACACCCTCACAGACACATGCAGGCAAAACACCAATGCACATAAAACAAACCAACAAATGTTATTTCTTTTTTTTTTTTTTTTTTTGGTTTTTCAAGACAGGGTTTCTCTGTGGCTTTGGAGGCTGTCCTGGAACTCGCTTGGTAGTCCAGGCTGGTCTCGAACTCACAGAGATCCGCCTGCCTCTGCCTCCCGAGTGCTGGGATTAAAGGCATGCGCCACCACCGCCAGGCGCAAATGTTATTTCTTGCTATGGTTTTGCTACTAAGTTGCAGCATAAACAAGGCCAAGTACATAGACACCTCAGGACCCAGATCTATGGCACTAAAGATCTATTTAACAATACATCTAAACATGCAGAAATACCCACTCCAGAAAATTGTCACAGAAATGAATTGAAATTTTCTAGTTTTGATAGTTTACTTAAATGGTACTTGTTAGGGCTGGTGAGATGTTAAGAGCTCTTGCTGCTCTTGCAAAGGACCTCGGTTTGATTCTCAGCACCCACATGGGTGGTTCACATTCATCCCTAACTCCAGGGGATCTGAAACTCTGAGCTCTGCAGGGACCAAGCATGCGCACATACACACAGGCAAGACATTCATACACAAAATCCTTAACAATTTTTAAAAGTAAACATCCCTTCACACAAATGTATATGTATTTTGTGAAAAATCATTTTCTACTTTAATATTTTCCTCACCCTTCTCATAGGATCTCTCTTTGAAGTATTAGAAAACCCACGTATGGGCACTCACATATGAAATGCCAGCACTCAAGCCGGGCATTGGTGGTGCACGCCTTTAAAATCCCAGTACTTGGGAGGCAGAGGCAGGAGAATCTCTTTGAGTTTGAGGCAAGCCTGGTATACAGTGAGTTCCAGGACAATACAGAGAAAGCCTGTCTTAAAAAACCAAAATAGAAAAAAAAAAAAAAAAAAAAAAAAAAAAGAAAGAAAGAAAGAAATGCCAACACTCTAAAGACTAAGGCAGAAGGACTGCAACAATGTCCAGGCTAGCCTGAGCTAATGAGTCACACACACACACACACACACACACACACACACACACACACACACACACACACACACACACACACACACACACACACACACACACACACACGGTGGATAGGAAGAAAAAATTAAAAGGCACAGGTGGCCTCTGAGTCTTTTGTTTTTCTCTCTGTAGCTTTGCAGCCTGTCCTGGAGTTCACTCTGTAGACCAGGCTGGCCTCGAACTCAGAGATTTGTGTACCTCTGCCTCCCAAGTGCTGGGATCAAAGGTGTGTGCCACCAACGCCCGGCGCCTCTGAATTTTCCCAGTGGTGATAATAGGACAGGGCACTTCTTCGACCCCACAGTCTCTATTATGGTTTCACTCACCAAAACCTAAATGACTACAAAGTAGGTACTCAAAGGTAATGTGGAAGGCAACCAATTACCAGAAAATACACACCAACTTTATTAGAACAGGAATTTCCAATTTCTAAGAAGGAAAATAACATGAAGCCAGCACCACTTGGGAAGTGTCACATCACATTACTGTTCAGATGGCTCCTGGCCACACTGAGGGTCACAGGAGACCACCAACATCAAAGCTGCTGCAAGGCCATGCTTTTGCCTGCGGCAGTTTCTGTTAAGGCCACAGACAGAAGACTCATTTTGAAGCTTTTGGTGTGGAAAGAATCTATCAATGTAGAGAGCAGAGTCTTGTTTCTTTAGCTAGAACAAAACAAATTAAGAACTAACCTAGCAATTTTTCTTCCAATCTGCTAGAGCACTCTGTGAAGACCTCTCTTCCATCCCCACCAGCATGGTAAAGGAAAGACAGGGGCAGGGGGCCAGGACACTAGCTCTAGCAGGCTGTGGTGACACGCTGGGCTCCGGTCCCTCTGCTAGCGGTAGGTGTCTTTTCTGGCGGCTGCAGCAGCTTGATGGGGGAGGAAGGAGCTGCCCACCCATCACCTCTTCTTGAAGCCGTATTTTTTGCGTTCATAGAACAGGTCTGTCTTAGAACTCCCCAAATTGACAATCTTTGGGCAACCGTCTCTCTGAAAAACAGAATCAAGTTGTTAAGTCCTTGAAATTGGATTCAGAGATTTAAGATAAAATTTAGTTCAGGAGTACAAAAAACATGACTCTTCACCTAAGAGCTTGCAGTCCACAGCCTGGGCCTGTGTCTAATCCCCAACACCTCCCAACAAAAAAGAAGTTTTTAAAAGATGCAAGCAAAGGGTGGTGGCTGTGCACACTAGGAGGGAGAAGCAGGTGGATCTGTGGGAGTTGGACGATAGCCTCCTGAGTGCTGCATTCAAGGCGTGCACACAGCCAGACCATTTTTTAATTAAAACAAAAAAAAATTTTTTTGGGTTTTTTGAGACAGGGTTTCCTGGAACTCGCTCTGTAGACCAGGCTGGCCTTGAACTCACAGAGATCTGCCTGCCTCTGCCTCCCAAGTGCTGGGATTAAAGGAGTGGGCCACCAACGAATGGTGTGAGCACAGAGATCAGAGGACACGGGGATCTGAGGTCCAGTTGTCAGGGTTAGCAGTAAAGGCCTGTACACACTGGGCAATCTTGTCAGTCCCTCAAAGACCATTTTATAGTTTTTGGGTTAATGGTCTATTCATCTTTCCAGTTATCCTAAATAAAATAAACTCCATGAGAATGGTAGAAATGGCAAGATAACAAAGGAAAGAAATGTTTCTCAGTGAGAAATGACAGTGGAGTGGTTAGAGGAAGTGCATGGATTAGACCAAGCATCTCCCATCAGGACAATCCATACTGTCTTTCATCTCCAATATTAGAATCATCTGCAACTTACGGTACACCCCTAGCCAACATTATCTTATTCCTTAGTATTTAATTACTCATTAGAAAAATGTGGGTGTTGAAGAGATGACTCAGTGGACTGGCTGCTATTACAAGGAGCCTGGGTTGTGTTGTTCAATCCCTGTACTACAAAAATAAATAAAAATAAATGTTAAACTCCACAAATGTTATTTTTCTTATTCTGTTTGGGATCTGAGATTTGCTTGCTGTCACACCATGAGAATATACAAATTAGTCCTCCAGTACCAAGGTTTGAAGATATTGGTGAGCCATGGTCGACTTAATGATTTGTAACACAGGGTATCCCAGATTGCTTTTATTTTTACTTTTGGTTTTTTGAGACAGGTTTCCCCATGTAGCCCTGGCCATCCCAGAACTCTGCATAGACCAGGCTGGTTCAAAGTCAAGAGATCCTCTCAAGTGCTGAAATTAAAGGTGTGCACTACCACTGCCTGGCCCCAGACTGGTTTTAAACTGGCAATTCTCCCTCAGCATTCCAAGTGCTGGCTTTACAGACATGCACCACCATGCCTACTCCTGATTCTTGATTATTTTTTGAGGTTTTGAAAAACTACAAATGAGGATACCCAGCTCAGCTTACTGGCCTAATTAATCACCTTATAAATTATAAAAGCTACAGGAAGAGGGGAACAATAGGGACAGGCTTTTGCTGCAGGAAGACTCCTGCACAGCAAAAGCCTGGGCACTGCATCTACATGGTCATCTGCCTGTAAGGGCGAGAGGCTGGATCATGTGACGGGGCTGCTTTGTGTTCTTTGGAAACTAGTGCCCGAGTAACTGTGAGCATGAGCTCAGGTGTCCTCAGAGCACTCCTGTATAATGGGAAGTAGGTGAAGTGACATATAAAATAATTCTCGGAGGCAGAATGAAGGGCAGGGGTCCAAAGGTATCAGATCACAGGGCGCATGCAGACAAGTGAGATGACTATTACCGTTTAGCAAGCATTCTCTGGTTCCAAGGTTAAGTCAGAAAGAGACTCTAGTTGTAACTGAAAGTTCAAGAAAGTGTTGTCTCTTCATGGACTAAGAACTGTGTGTACCTCCTCTTTCCACTACACTCAGTACTTCCCAGTTCTAAGCAACAAATGTCCTGCGTGGGGTTGGGGGATGTCTCCCAGAATACTTTACAGGCACAGCACCAAAACCAGAGCACCATCCTTGCATTGCAGATTAGGCAGTGCTACCAAGACCAGAGAAAAGGAAAGATGGGGACACAATTCACAGCTGTACAAGACAGAATACAATCAATTGAATTCTAGTTGTCTGAGGAATTGGAAAGAACATTTAGGGAAGGAGAATGCTCAACTACCAACTGAAATTGCCATTTCATACTTAATCAACAATGTTCTCCTTTTCCCAAACAGTAGTGGATTCAACAGAGTAAATAATACTTTCAACTGCTCTAAAACTCCATCCTGGGCCAAGCACCCCTCCATTTCTCTAAGAACAGGGAAAAACAGCAAGCAGACAAAGGTATTAGTGGGCCAGAGCACTCACAGTGGGGGAAACCAACTCCAGGCAAGCTGTCCTCTTAACCCCACAAAGATAGATGTAAAGAAATTCAACCAAACACTGCAGCATTAAGAACAATGAGAAGGCTATTTCCAACAGAAATCATTTGTTTATCTTGTGGCATAAAATGCATGCAGGGAGTAAGAAAAGCCTGGAACTCATCCATGAAGAAAAAGCTCTCAGTTGGGAACTCTAGCTAAATGCCTAAATGTCATTTCCCCAATCAACTTTTGCTGGATGTGGTAAGTCCTGACTTGATGACTGTTTTGCTATCTACCTGCTACTTGATATTTATTCCCTTACCTTTGCACATTATATACTTAATAAAGTCAATCAAAACTGAAAGTGCAGCTCACATAGATCATCTTCTGCACCATGTAGAACAACCTCCCCTCCCTCCTCAAAGCCCCATCTGGCTTCTGGTACTGGTGGTGGGTGGCATCCACATGTGTAATGCTGAGGCAGCTGGAAGGGTGGTGTTCTCTTCATCACGAGCACACACCAAGAAGGACTTAGGAAAGCATAGCAAGATGTAATGTGGACGCAAGGTTTAGTCAGACAGCCTGGGAGTATAAAAACAAGGATGATAACAACACTGTCATGTGGTATGAGGAATAAGAGAGAGATTACATCTACAAACCATCTACACTTTGTTCTTGGAAATATGAAGTTACATACATATTGTCTTATTCTAGATTACATACGCCAGCACCCTCTATTAGTCTAGTGAGACTGTATCCTACTTCCTTTCATTTTGTCACAAGAGAAACAGTGCCTTGTTGCTATGTTGCTAGTACCTACTATTATTCTAAGAACAGGGTTAAACTTGCCTATAGCCTGATCTGCAAGCTCTCTCACTGAGCCTTGCTCAGAGAACCAAAGGCTACCTATACATTTCCCTTCCATACTACACAGCTTTAAGAAACAAAAACTAAGGGAAACTGGCAATCAATTCATTAGACAACACCATTCTTTTGTTTGTTTGTTTGTTTTTTGTTTTTCGAGACAGGGTTTCTCTGTGGCTTTGGAGGCTGTCCTGGAACTAGCTCTTATAGACCAGGCTGGTCTCTGCCTAGTGCTGGGATTAAAGGCGTGTGCCACCAACCCCCGGCTAACACCATTCTTTTTAAAGGTATCAACTACAACTAACCTTAATTCAATTTTGTCACACCCCCCCCCACACACACCAAACTATCCTTTATCACAGTAGACTCAAGAGAACTGAGTTGGGCATGTAATCCTAGTACCTAGGAGGCGGAGGCAGAAGGAATGTTGAGTTTGAGGCCACCCTGAACTACATCATGAGTATCAGCCAGCCTAGGACACAAAGCAAAAACTACCTCAGCACCCCCCCACTGTCCCCGCCTTCAAAGGAAACTATTACGATGTGGGCGTGCCGGTACAAATCTGTAACCTCTGCAGTCAGAAAGCTGAGGAAGCAGAATCTTCAGTTTCAGGCGAGTTTGGGACACACACTTGATACCTATATCTAGCATGAAAAAGATGAAGACAGGTCTATTGAATGTTTATTAAAAGCCATCTATGTGCTATTTATAACTCAAAAACAAAGGATGTTAAATGTGCATAAAAATAACAATGAGCCGGGCGTTGGTGGCGCACGCCTTTAATCCCAGCACTCAGGAGGCAGAGGCAGGCCGATCTCTGTGAGTTCGAGACCAGCCTGGACTACCAAGCGAGTTCCAGGACAGCCTCCAAAGCCACAGAGAAACCCTGTCTCGGAAAAAACAAAACAAAACAAAAACAAACAAACAAACAAAAAAAACCAATGAGCCTTTAATCCCTGGATCGGGAAGCAGAGGCAGTTGGATCTCTTAAGTTTGTGGCCAGCCTGGTCTACAGAACAAGTTCTAGAACAGTCAGGGAAATACAGAAAAACTCTATCCTGAAAAACAAAACAAACAAAAAACAAAACACTAACACACAAAAGAATAATGATGAAGCTGGGTGGTCGTGTTGCACGAATTTAATCCCAGCACTGGAGAGGCAGAGGCAGGTAAATCTCTGAGCTCCAAGTCAGCCTGGTCTACAGAGTTAGTGTAAGGACAGTCAGGGCTACACAGAGATACCCTGTCTCGAGAAACAAACAAACAAAAGTAATAACGAGCTGACAAGATGGCTCAGCAAGGATGCTGGCTAATGTTATGTCAACCTGCTGCAAACTAGAATCACTTTGAAAGAGAGAACCTCAACCGACAGAACCCACCAGATTAACCAGTGTTGCATCTCCCTGATTGACCATGGATGCGGGAGAGCCCAGCCTGTTGTGGGTAGTGAGTGCTACTCGTGGGCTGGTACCCTGGATGCTGTAAGGAAGCAGGCTGAGCAATCAATCCACAAGGGAGCAGGACAGCAAGCGGTGATGCTCCATGGTTTCTACATCAGTTCCTGCTCTGAATCCCCTCAGTGGGCTGCTACCTGATGGGGTAGGAGAAATAAACCTTTTCCTCCCTAGTCTGCTTTTGATCATGGTGTCTCTTCATAGAGGCAGAAACCTAACTAAGACAGCAGGCAAATGTACTCGCCAAGTCCAACCCACAGGACCAGAGTGTAAAGGGAGAAATGACGCCCACAGGTTGTCCTTTGATCTCTACACACGTGCGTGCCCGTTCACCCAAGCACCGGAGACATCGAAGGAACAGAAAAAAGGTTTTCCAGACTGCTGATACCAATAAAGGCCTGCTTCTCTTGCATTCTGCCCTTGATACAGAATAATTGATAGTCGGGCTCACAGGCTTGATGAGTTAGCTCCATGACTAGCTGAACATTGCAATCACCATAGACCCTAAGAGACGGCCATGGATGGCAAATGGTCCAAAGGAAAAGGAAGGAAGGCGGCCAGGCGGGAAAAGCTCAGCCTACACTCACATCCTTCTCCTGAATGGTGCACTCTTTACAATAGTAGGCATCAGAGACTCCGGGACCTCCACAGATCACACACCGGCCCTGGTAAGATCCATAGTTACACTCATCACATATGCGAACCAGGGTGCAGGGTCGCACATAGGAGTCACAAATCACACATTTGCCATCACCTGCAGAGGAAGAGGAATGGAGTTATATTCACCAGCGATTACTTCCTAAAGATCTCTGTTCTATGGGGGAAATAACTAGTCTCCCTTTGAGCATGACCTTAGGCCTCTCTATCTCGACAGCATCAGTCCTGTCCTGTATGTACCTCAGTTTTCTTCAACACATACGTGGGAAGAGTTTGGTGTTATCTGGGAGCTTGTAAGTGTATGCACTGTCAACAAATCGCATGCCTGCTTGCACACACACTGGCCTGGGAAGGTTCATACTACTCTTGACAGTTCTTACTGTCCAAAAGCAGACATTTTTTCTTTTTCAAAACCTAAATGAAAAGTATTAAAAGTATGCAAGCTACAGTTGTGGAGCCTTTGGTTGTGGCCAGACACTCAGGGTTCTTTGCAGTCTGGCATATCCGTTCAACGCCTCTTTGCTGTTCCTCTAGAATTAACGGCTTGTTGGCTCGTCAAAAGGCAAAGAAGGAAGGCAATGTGACAGAGGGCATGTTCCACTCACATTTTTCACACAGTCTCCCGATAGCTGCAAGATAAAAGACAGGTAAACAGCAGAGTTAAACTTAAAATGGTGATTTATCAAGGAAGTTAGGATGGAGGATGGGACTGGTAGCAATGACTCCAGCGAGCTGAGCAGGACAGCTGTCTTCTCCTGTTTCTCCCCCTCCACTCGCCCACCGCTGGACAGCCGGGAACGTCTCTTCCTGCCCTCAGTCTCCCAGGAGCTGGGATTACAGCCGTGAACTCCCGCGCCCGGCCTGTGCCCCTAAATTTTGCTTTGCACCAACGCCCTGTCCCGAATCCTCAAAGCAACCTGGGAGGGCTTCTCCGGACCTGGCCCAGACGCTCCCGCCAGCTTCAGGCTCCCAGGTGCGCGCTCCTGCCTTCTGAGCAGTCACAAACGGGCGCGCACCTCCAGCGTACCCAGGGACCGAAAGGCGCGAAACGCGGAGCCCCCAGCCAAGGCCGTAAGGGGGAAGCGAACCCCCCGACTCTCCCGTTCCTAACATCGCCCCACTCCAACGGAAGGGGGCAGGGAGCCGACTCACCCACACCAGCCTGCTTGCGGCAGAAAATCAAATCTGGATGATGTTTAGCCATAACGCTTCTCCAAGCCGGCGGCCGGAAGCTTGGAGAACTTCCGCTCGACCTTTGACCTACGCCGGTCCTACACCCAGTTCTACATCATGATTGGCCGCCAAGGTGCCCATCAGCGTTTGCCCTTCCTTGCACCAAGTCTCGCTGGTTCTCGCGAGTTTTCTCAGAGTTAGCTCTCCTGACCCTAGCAGGTGCATCAAAGACTTTATAATTTTTTTCTTCCCGATTTGAACGCATACACTGAAGTTTTTTTCCCTGGATAAAATTTTTCATATGACTAGGTGGTGGCGCACACCTTTAGTCCTAGCACTAAGGGAGGCAGAGGCAGGCGGATCTCTGTGAGTTCGAGGACAGCCAGGCACTTTTTGTGCACATGCTACTTTTTGTGCTCGGGGTTGAGGCCAGGGCCTCATGCATGCTTCCGCAAAATGCGTGGTTTAGGGGCTGCCCTGTGAGTCTCCGGGCGTGAAGGATGACCTTGAGCTCCTGTCTCGGCTCCCGACTTCCTCCCCGGGAAGATGACAGGACGGCGCCGAAAGCCAAGTTGGCAGCTTCTCTGTCTCGCGCGGTTCCCGTCACGGAAGTCCCGCCCACTGCGCTCTCTGGACTCCGGCTCCGGGGAGGAAGTCCCCACCGTCACCGTGACGCGCCTCTCTGGAAGCCACGCCCCTCCGGAGTCCCTTCAAAAGCGCCGTGTGGCACGTCACTTTCACGCGACCTCATCTTTGTCAGTGCACAAAATGGCGCCTTACAGCCTCCTGGTGACCCGCCTGCAGGTGAGCTGGCTCAGAAGTGTGGGTTCACGGGGGCGGGGAGCCTCCTGCTCTGCCTGCGGCGGTAGGCGAGGCCGGGCGAGGCGGGCTCGACCTGGGGCTGACTTTTGCGTCCCTGTCCCGGTTGCGGGCCCGGCGTCCTTGTCCGTTTCTGCATTGCCCTAGGTCAAGGTGTCCCTGGCACAGTCGGGTCCCCGTCCCCGTCCCCGCCCAGCGGGAAGCTTGAGTCTAAGCATCCGCGGCCTGATAAAGGATGGGGGCACCCCTTATTTCCTGAGGGCAGAATTGTCCCCCCCCCCAGTGTGGTTTTCTGTTCTCAAGGTGATGACAAGGTGACTGGGGGGCGCGGTGGTTGAGGTTTCCTCTAAGCCGGGTGCTTGAAGCCCTCACTTCCCGTTAATAGCAGAGACTGCGGGCGGTTTGTGTCAGTGGTTCTCGGGCCTGGAGTCTGCAGAAGTTATACCCAGCGCTACCTTTTGAGGACACTTGGGGTCATAGATGCAAGAAGGGTAGAGTATTCTGAGCCCCAATATAGTAAATAGTCATGATAACAGTAGTTTCTCACTCTGCACCAGATGTCAAGACTGTTTGCCAATATAACTTGATTTATATATTTCTGTCGAAAAGGTGTCAGATGTTGGTTTGTTTGTTTTCCAACTCAATAGATAGTAAAACTGCAAAAAAGTAGTGAAAGTTCTGGCTTTCACAGTGTCACTGAGCAGTGACCCTGCTGGCCTTCTGTTGTCCTTGTTCATGGCAGCCTGATGTCAGAACTGTCTGAACCAGGGTGTGGTCGTTTGTAGTTGTCAGAGTACAAAGTCAAGTATTTAAATTCACAGTTAGTTGCTTTTCAGATGCTAGGTGGGAAGATGAGAAGACTCGACAGTTTGACCTTGACTCTCCTGTTATGAGACGTCTAGAAAGTTGACTATGACTGGCAGATGACTTTTCACTCCTAACCTGACAACCCTAGGAAGGTATAATATCAAGTTTACTGTAAAGTATGTATTTTGTCCATAAAAATAAAGCAGTAAAGTTCCTGTAGACGTTTTCTGGTAACCTTTTCTGACTGATTACTTTTGTGAGTCTGCATTGGATCAAGTGGCACACTTTTAGCGTAGAATTAATCTTAAGAAGTTATGTGCTGTACTCTCAGGGAGTCTCAATGTTATTCTTTTGTCACATTGCTTAAAATCAGAGTGAAAATAAAACTTCATTTATCTGAACAAATCATTTGAACTTTGACCAAGGCAAGGGGTTTACAGCTAAATTATGTGCAGTTCTTTTTTTTTTTTTTTTAGGTAAACCATCCAAGCAGTTTTTATTCATTAATATTCATAAATACACACAGCAGCTTCATTAGAGATTTCAATTTTCCTCTTCAGTTTGAATGTGGAGTATTAGAGAGCCTTTTGCTTGTCAAGGTACAGGAAGCTGAGATCACCCTGCATTGCTACCTACATTTACCTGCTAGAAGTAAAAATTAGTTAGGTGGAAATGACTATATACGTTTTCTCTATTCCTTTTGAATGTACACAATAACAAGAGTGACAGACCTGAAATTACAGTCACCAAACCCAGGATAGCTGTTGTCCACTTTCATTGGCAAATGCAGCACAGAGGACACTGTCTGGAGTGGGGAGGTCATCAAAGAGGAGGTGGTGGAGGCTCATTTCCTTTATTACTCTCTTTTAAATTTAGGTTTTCTAAAGAAACATAGCACCAAAATCTGTGCAGTCCTTTTGATTCTTTAGATAGTATGGAGATTTAGAGTTTTGTCCTGATCCTGTTGTCCTTTGATTTAGTGGAGCCAGAGAGAGATTATTTAATGGGATAAATGACTTTTGAGTTTGGGGGGAAAAGTATAAGGTCATATTTGGACCTTGGAAAGTATGAGTGTAGAAAGAGATCTGGGCTTTAGTTCAGGTCCTGTACTGACTCCATGACCTTGGAACTGTAACTTTCTATGTTCTTTGTCTATCTGCTGAGGATGGTCTTCGTTAAACAAATGTTTATTGAGAGCTTAATTATGGGGAATTAGAATGTGTTTACAGTGATGTAGTTCAACCTCTTTTACACTTGGCGAATCTAAGGCCTTGAGGGCAGGGTTGACTGCTGGAGGCAGGACTGAAATGAAAGTCCCTCACATACTCACTCAGCTAAGGAGAATGAGTAGTAGTATGTCCTTTGCAATATACCACCCCACTCAGCCAGCCAGGCGGTCTCTAATGCCTCATGACTCTACTCTGAGAACATCTTTCAGCTATCTCTTTTATGCTTGCATGCATTTGAGAAGTGGTGGTTAATGCCTTGGTAGCTGTGTCTGGTCAGCCTCTAGCATGGATTGATTACTTCATAAACATTACTGGCTTTCTCTTTTCTCCTTCCTGTCTTGTTTTGGTCTTGTTTTTGAGACTGGTTCTTACTGTTCCTGGTGCTGGCCTTGAACTTCAATTCTCCTGCCTTAGCCTCCTGAGTGCTTGGAGTACAGGCACATGCCACCATGGCCAGTAGAAAAATTGGTAAGAAGACAATTCCAGTTTTTCTCCCAGTGCATTGAATGTTTTATTATTTTATGTTAATGTGCATGGGTGTTTTGCCTGCATGTATGTATATGTACCACGTGCATGTGTGCAATGTTCACTGAAGCCAGAAGAGAGAATCAGATCCTCCTGGAACTGGAGTTAGAGGTGGTTGTGAAACACTTTGTGGGTGCTGGAAGTCAAACCTGGGTCCTCTGGAAGACCAGGTCTTAACCAGACTCCCTTTGCTAGTCTCTAGTTCCTGTTCTTGTGGAATGTTTACTATATTCTAATGTACCCTTAGATCTTTCTCAGCCTAAATATTTATGCATCTTCTTTTGGTTGGACCAAACATGAAGGAAGATTACAGAATGGTTAGTATCACTCCTGCCACTAATGCTAGCATTTCCCTTACTAAGCAATTGCTCGTGACTCTGGGATAAGGCAGACCTTTGAACGGCAGTGCTTCATGTGAAGAAACAGAAAGGAAATACAGCATAAAGGCTAATAGCATGAATTCCTGCATCAAAATGTTTGGGTTTAAATCCTGGCTTATTGCTAAGTAACTGATATTCAGCAAGTTACTTCATCTCTCTGTACCTGTTTCTTCATCTTTGCTTTCTTTCTTCCTTTCTTTCTTTCTTTTGAGACAGGGTTTCTCTGTGAGCTTTGAAGCCTGTCCTGGAACTCACTCTTGCAGACCAGGCTGGTCTCGAACACTCAGAGATCCACCTGCCTCTGCCTCCTGAGTGCTGGGATTAAAGGCATGCACCACCACCACCTGGCCTCCTCATCTTTTAAATACCATAATATATTTGTTTTAATCAAGTAATAGTTGTAAAGTGTTCAAACCCCTACCTGA
Source organism: Mesocricetus auratus (assembly GCF_017639785.1). Classification (NCBI taxonomy): domain Eukaryota; kingdom Metazoa; phylum Chordata; class Mammalia; order Rodentia; family Cricetidae; genus Mesocricetus; species Mesocricetus auratus. Next base: position 83,034,671 of record NW_024429194.1, on the reverse strand, counting down.
CACCAGTATGAGTTCTACATACTCATTAAAATAAGATAAATGCTTTTTTTGGGGGGTGGTTTCAGACAGGGTTTCTCTGTATTATTTTGGATGCTGTCCTGGAACTCACTCTGTAGACCAGGCTGGCCTCGAACTCACAGAGATCCTCCTGCCTCTGCCTCTGCCTCCCGAGTGCTGGGATTAAAGGTGTGTGCCTCCACCCCCACCTGTAGGTAAGTGCTTAATTTATCACTGCTTTTTGGTACATAAGATGTGATTTGGATCTGTAAATTTCTGATTCCAAAACCTGGGGGCAGCAACTGGCAGTATGCTGCTTCTTTTTGGCAGTAAAACTTCGCATCAGAACACCCCTGGCTCTATAACATAGGACCAGTGTTAAATTCAGCACTTTCTTTTGTTTTTATAGTACTTGCTACCAGGTAGAAAAAAACAGAATGAAGAAAATAGAGGGTGATAGGCTGGAGAGATGACTGGAGAGTGGTTGAGAGCACAGACTGCTATTCCAGAGAACCCAGCTTCAATTCCCAGCCCCCACATAGCAGCTCACAACTGTCTGTAACTCCAAGATCTGACACTTTCACATAGACATACATGCAGGCAAAAGAGCAATGCTCATAAAATAAAAATAAATTAGTTAAGTAAAAGAAAGAAAATAGAGAGTGAGGTTGGTTTTTTTGTTTTGTTTTCTTAAACCATACTTGGTTTTAATGTTTTTTTTTATGCATTTAACTATAGATGATAAATAAAAGGATGGTGCTTGGGGCTGGAGAGATGGCTCAGTGGTTAAGAGCACTTGCTGCTCTTCCAGAGATCCTGAGTTCACTTCCCAGCAACCACATGGTGGCTCATAACCATCTATAGTGAGACCTGGTGCCCTCTTATGGCCTGCAGGGACTCATGCAGGCAGAATGCTGTACACATAATAAATAAATAAACCTTAAAGGAAAAAAAAAAGGATGGTGCTTTAGATATATTTCTCAGATGTTTGACTGTGCCATGATGTACTGGGATTTGAGTTCTTGTGTGACCTTGGGGAAATCATCCAGCTTCTTGCATGTAGTTCTAGAACAGTAGTTAACTACAACATCTGTGGCAAAAGTCTCCTCTAAAATTTCATATTTAAAAAACAAAACAAAAACCTCTGTCTTTGAATTTTAAATAGGTTATTCTGGTGGTATTTTCACTGTGAAGCCTTCCTGGGACACAAATGCTGGTTTATTTTGAAAAGGTCTGTGAATAGTTGGTAGACCAGCTTTAGGTCTCAGATTTAGGTATCGAGCATCCTATGTAGAGGATTAGCACAGCATTGCTATCTGAGCCAACTGCTTCTAAGGTGTTTCTTACAAGCTTGCTGCCTAACACTAGGCTCTGGGAGTGGAGGGTGAACAAACTCAGGGAAGCTAAGCCAGCTCCCATAGCATGTGCTGCCACCTCAGCTGCTCCTCAGCTGAGGGAGGTAGGGAATTGAAAATGACCAAGTAGAAAATGAGAAATTTGGTTCTGCCAGGTGGTGGCAAATGTCTTTAGTCCCAGCATTGTGCGTGGTGGGGCCGTGGGCAGTTGGTCTCTGAGTTGGAGACCATCCTGGTCTTCATAGGGAGTTCCAGGACATCCAGAGCTGTATAATAGAGAGACCCTGTCCAAAGCAAATACACAAAAGAGCTTGGCTGTCATAAACATGAGTTTAAAATAAATATAATAGAGTAAAGAGAAGGTGAAGAAGAATGAAGAGGAAATAGAATAGAGGTAAAGAGTAGGGGGGGTGGGAATGTGTCGAATTTCAACTTTGGGAGGTTTGGAATGACTGCAGAGGAGGTGTCCTTTGAACTGAGGTTTGGGTGGTAATAAAATAGTGATGCAGTGTTTTGGGAGAAGAGATGTCGGGTAGAAGCAGCAACATGTACAGAGTATCCGATAGAGGTTTGAGCTGGTGTGTTGAGGGCAGTTGATTGTCATGGGAGGGGAGAGCTGAGAAGGAAATGGGTCCTGAAGACTTGTTAGGGAACTTCAGGGTTACGCCCACTTATGTGCCCAAAGGAAAATCCACTGGATAGTTTCTCCTGTCTGTCTCTGTTATTTTCATTTTATTTGTATGTGTAATCTGTCTGTCTGTGCACCACATGCATGCAGTGTCCATGGAGGCCAAAAGAGGGTAATAACCCCCTGGGGCTGGAGTTGCAGATAATTGTGAGGTGTTGGGATTTCAACCCAAGTCTTGTCCTAGAAGAGCAGACAGTGCTGTTAACCTCTGAGCCGTCTCTCCAGTCCCCGCTCTGTACCATTTTAAATCAGGGAATAGCATTACTGATTTATGCGTGAGGAAAAGAACCTGAGTTGCTGTGTAAGGTGCTGGACCCTGAGAGGTCAAAGAGGGAGAGCATGCACACACACACATACACACACACACACACACACACACACACACACACACACACACACACACACACGTGTTTGGTTGGGTCTGTCTCTGTGCAGGTTTGAGACTAGCCTGAGATACACAAGACACTGACAAAGAGGATGAAAAAGACTTAAGAAGTTTCTTTCTTTTCACATTTATTTTGTGTTGAGGGAAACGTGTGTACGTGTCACAGTGCATGCATAGTGCAGAGGACAACGTGTGAGTCAGTTCTCTATCATATGGATTCTGGAGACTGAACTCAGGTCACCAGGCTTGTCAGCAAGCTTCTTGTCCCCAACATTGACAGTAGATGCAAAATAGGAGTGTCTCACAGTGTACTTACAGAAGCTGTATCGGAGTTCCTGAAAGGCATGGGGACTAACTGTCTTGAGTTCATTTTACAAAGTTAGTTCAAGCAACAGGTCACCAGTTTTGGAACCAGGTGTGGAATGATCTAAGCTGTAGTTGAGATTATCAGATTCCTCATCTGTAAAGTGGGCATATTTGAATTTCACAGGATAGTCCTGGCATTGTGTGTAGCAGATACATGGAGGCAAATCAGGGTGGGATATGGCTTATAGGATAGTGTCAGTTTCTCTCTAATCACGCCCACCCAGTCTCGTCCCCAGTTGATTTACAGTGTCCTTCATTTAAAAGATAGAGTCTAGGACTGGTGAGATGGTTTAATGGAATGGGCTTGTCACCAGCATGATAGAAAGAGAAAACATTTCTACAAGTTGTCCTCTGACCTACACATGTGCACACATGCTTGCAAAAACCCAACAAACAAATTGGGTTACAGGTGCTTACCACCACCTAGCATTTTTTAAAAGATTTATTTGTTTTGTTTTTGTTTGTTTTATAGTGGTGTGTGCCTGCCTTCCTGCCTGCCTGCCTGCTTTTTCAAGCCTGGGTTTCTCTTGTATTCTCTGTAGCTTTGACCGTCCTGGAACTTGCTCTGTAGACCAGACTGGCCTCACACTCACAGAGATCCACCTGCCTCTACCTCCCGAGTGCTGGGATTAAAGGTGTGCGCCACCTCTACGGCTGCCGCCAACACCACTACCCCTACCACTGACGCCCAGCTTATTAGTTTTATTATATGTGTGAGTGTTTTGTCTGTAGATATTTATGGTATGCCTGGTCCCCAAGGAGATTAGAGGAGGGCATTAGATCCCCTGGGACTGGAATTACAGATGGTTGTGAGCCACTATGTGGATGTTGGAAATCAAATCTGTGTCCTCTGTAAGAGCAACAAACCAGATTTGTCTTGTTTTCCAAACAAGATTTCTCTGTATAGCCCTGGCTGTACTGGAATTCACTTTGTAGACCAGGCTGGCCTCAAACGTAGAGATCCACCTGCCTCTCCCTCTGTAGTGCTGTGATTAAAGGTGTGAGTCACCATGCCCAGCCTGTTGGTATTATTTATAAATAGTCCCTTGTGACATCACTAAATTTGCCAATGGAGCTGCAAAGGTTAACTTCAAATAAGGGCCAGTGAAAGACCGCTCTTGTTCCGAGGGAACAATAATGTAAACGTCACAGTTTGGGGACGAAGCAAGCAGTGGATGAATGTGATAGGGCCTCAAAACAGACTCAGCCCTCTGGCTGGCACCCAGATTTGGTAATGAATGTTTAGTCTACCCATTGCTGTTGTTGATGTTGGAGCCACCAGTTCAGGCCTGGGGGAACAGGAATCACATACTGAGTTCAGGTCCTTCAACCTGCCACAGACCTAGGTCTTCTTTTTTTGTTTGTTTTTCAAGACAAGGTTTCTTTGTGTAGCCTGGCTGGCCTTGAACTCAGAGATCCGGCCTAGATTTTTTTTCTTTTACTAGGGTTTACCCACTTGTCCTTCACAGCAACCCTTAAATGTCAGCATTCCCCGCCTGTTTTTGTCATGATGAAATTGAAGCCACAATGGTTAAATAATCATCAGAGGTCACAGGTAGCACACTATAGAACCAGATGTTGGACTACCAAACTTGGTCTTTTGACCACTCAGCCAACCTTTTCCCCCCGGAACCCTCCCCTGGGCATAGGAAGTAGAAGCCATTTCTCTGGAGAATAGACTGGATATGGGGTACACAGTTCAGTTGGCCCCCCTGTGATTGCCTCCTGCCCTGGATACCAGTGAGGCAGAGGTGTGGGTCTCACAGGATAGCTTTGTTCTTGGCTGCCTGAGGAGCTTTGGAGGATGCCCCCCCCCCCCAGTGTGCTGCCGTAGAACTGCTGCCTAATCTGCAGGCTAGAGCAGGGTCAGGATTTGTATTCAGCACACTACATGCCCATAGTCTCTGCTGCTGAAGGCAGCAGCAAAAGAGAACTAGACGGATGAGTAAATAAATCAGCCTGTTTCTTAAAGGAACCCCTGCTGCCTTTGGTAGACATTTAGAGGCTGTGACTTGTGGAGGCATGGCTTTTCACCGTACTTTTCCAGTCTCTGGAAAGGACTGCACCACTTTTGTTCCTGCTGGTTGCATAGCAACCCAGCTAGCTGATTGCCTGCTGGGAAGAGGGAATTGTGTAGCTTTGGATTCTTAGGAGAGATGCCAAGGGTTGCCTATCACCGGGGGTGGGAAAATGTGTTAGAAGCTACAGTGGAGGTGGGAAGACGCTTCTCCTCCAAAAGTGTTGACTGACAGGCATTCCTGGGTTGCCCACCTGAAGGGGGCTCCCCTGTGGCTTTCCTGCCAGGAAGGGCTGAACAAGTAATTGCTGATAGCAGTGATTCTTGCTACTGTGGAGACCATGGTCAGAAGTAACAATGGGTCTGACTCCATCTTTGATATTTTGTCCTTACAAAGTATGGATTGCCCAGGAGTTTTCCTCTTCTCAGTCCCCACTGACAGCTTTTTGTAATCATTCTGGGCCTTTCTGTACATTTTAGAACTACGTTCTTTTCGACCCTGGTAATCTTTGCTGTTTTGCTTTCGTGTTACAGAAGAGGAAATCAAGGTTCAAGAGAGGTCAGGAATCCTAAGGTCCCACAGCTCAGGAGGCTGAAATTGTAAGAGAGAGGATGCAGATCGAGAAAGGTGCAATTTCTGTGCCTGGTGCTTGTATTGTGGCATCCCACACTGGCTCTCTGACACGTACCTGGTGACTTCCCTCACTGAAGCAAGGCAGGAGACCCCTCCTGAGCCAGGAGTCCAGTCTCTGAGTAGCTCAACCACCTCCAGCTCAGTGGCTTGCTGCGGGCAAGGACCCACAGACGTGGTGGCTCAATAACAGGCAGTTGGTATAACCTAGGCTTGGCAGTCAGAGAGGAATCTGCCATTGCACCAGCCAGGCACCATGACAGGTGCAGGTGTAGCATGGACTAGTGGTAGGGTCTGTTCCTTTTGAAAACCCACAACTTAGAGTTCAGGTTTAGGGGTAGAGAGCCATGCCACCTCTTCCCATGTCTTCCCTTTGTCTGGTTGTGTTTGTTTTGAGACAGACTGTTACACTGTAGCACCAGTCTGAACTCAGTTCTCGTGTCTCAGCCTTCCTGAGAGCTGGGATTAAAGGCCCACTCTACCTGGTTTAGTCCCTGCTTTGTCTCTTGTACCTGCACATACCTCTTCCACTGAATCCTCACCCAGGCATCCTAAGCAGAGGTCCTTGTTTATTGTTGGGTTGTCCACCCAGGAATCTCCTCCTTTATGACCTTTGCAAAGGTTACTATGGACTTTTGCCAATCTTGACCCAGCAAAGGTATATACCATTGTAGGGATGTCTTTCTTCTTGGTATCTGTCAGGTTTCTTGGCACACAGTAGGTGCTCAAATGTTAGATATGCATGTGTTACATAACTAGGAAAGATTATGTGAAAAGCTACTGGCCTCTTTAAGTACTTCCTGTGTCTTTGAGTGTATTGTGGGCATAGCCACAATGATTTTAAAAAACTTAACTCTGACCTCATGGTCTTATTTAAAGCTTCTGTGGCTCTCCTATTGCTGAAAATCAGATTAACCCTTTAACATGCCTGGTGGGTGGTGACACACACCTTTAGTCCCAACACTGGGGAGGCAGAGGTAGGTGGGCTCCAAGTTCAAGGCCACCTGATCTACAGAGAAAGTTCCAGGACAGCAAAAGCTACACAGAGAAACTCTGTCTCAAACAAACAAACAAACAAACAAACAAACATTTAACGTGTCTGTCTTGAGGTGTTGGCTTACGGTTCAGAGGTTCAGTTCATTATCATCTCATCAAGCATGAGCTTCCTTTTGGAAGCTGTCCTTGAACTCGCTCTGTAGACCAGGCTGGCCTCGAACTCAGAGATCCTCCTGCCTCTGCCTCCCGAGTGCTAGGATTTATATCCTAAAATATTTATTGAAAGAGAAATCACTTACTTGAACACCAAGAAACCCAGAACCAAAGGTCACGGCTGCTCTCCAGGAGAAACTGAAACCCAAAGAGTCCCTTCCCCCTAACTCTATTTACCACCATACCTTCTAAGTACCACACAGGAGTGGTTAGTGCTTATGTAAAATCACTCCCTACAGCTAGGAGTCAAGGTTTTGTACCTTGCTTGCTGCTTAAGGGAAGTATGTGGGAAGTTTAAAATGCATGAAAGAAAACCGGGTGGTGTATGCCTTTAATCCCAACACCCAGGAGGCGAATTTCTATGAATTCTTGGTCAGCCTGATCTATAGAGCCAGTTCCAGAACAACCAGGACTAAATGGAGAAACCCTGTCTCAAAAAAACAAAACAAGGGCTGGAGAGATGGCTCAGAGATTAAGTGCTCTGGCTGGTTGCTCTTCCAGAGGTCCTGAGTTCAATTCCCAGCAACCACATGGTGGCTCAATCTATAATGTGTTCTATTGCTCTCTTCTGGCATGCAGGCAGAACACTGTATACATAGTAATAAATAAGTCTTTAACAAACAAAAAAGGATGAATGAGCAGGGTGTCATGGCACACTCTAATACTTGGGAGGATGAGGCAGGGTTATGAGTTAAAGGCCAGCTTGGATTTACATAGTAAGGTCCAGTTTCTAAATAAGGTTCATGAAATGTATTAGTTAGGGTTCTCTAGAGTCACAGAACTTACGGAATGAATCTAGTAGGCTGGGTATTTCAGCTGGTCTTCTGTATATGCTGGAGTCTCAAAGAAGTAGACTCCAATGCCAGTGAAGGAATGAATTGCTCGCAAGGTGAGGGCAAGCAGACAAAGAGCAAGTGCTTCCTTCTGTGTCCTTATATAAGCTCCCAGCAGAAGGTGTAGCCAGATTAAATGTGTATCTCTCCCACAAGCAGAAACTCTTACAGGTGTGCCCTCCATATCTGGACTGTAGTTCATTCCAGATATAGTCACGTTGACAACCAAGAATAGCTACCGAAAATGTCATGTAAAATGAAGAGCTAAAACATATTAACATGCTTGATCTTTAGACTAATACCATGCTTCTTATTCATGAACCATATGGTACTGACCAGGACATCAGGACTCCTATAGACCACAAGACAGAAATTAGTAGTAAAGATGGTAAGCAGGTTCAAGGTTATCAGGTTTTTCATCCAGCTTCAGAAAATCAGATCCACAAAGCCAGGCAGAGTAGCTCACACCTTTAATTCGTGCACTTCAGAAGCAGGGGCATCATCTTGAATTTGTGGCCACTCTGGGGTATGCAGTTCTAGGGCTCCTTGAGCTACAGTGTGAAACCCTGCCTTAAAAATAAAATCCAGGCCAGTGAAATGACTCCATGAGTAAAGATATTTGCTGCAAACCTTACTGCCTAAGTCAATTCCTAGAACCAAAATGGTGGACATAAAAGAACTGACTCCTGCAAGTTGTTCTCTGATCTCCCCATGTGGTGCCCAGGAGTGTACCCACACATACATGTACACATACACACAGTAAATTCTTTCTAAAAATTTAAAGAAAATCCCAAAACAAATACATAAACAAATCATGTCTGTAAAGATTTATGGCTTAAGAGTACTCAGTGATAGCAGGCCATAGAGACCCATACCACAACTTTATCCCAGCACTCAGGAGGCAGAAGCAAGTGGATTTCTGTAAGTTCAGGGCCAACTAGTCTACAAAGCAACCACGAACAAACAAGGGTGGTCAGTACTGCTACATGCTCTTATTCCCAGCACCTAGGGGGCAGAGGCAGGTGGATCTCTGAGTGTGAGGCCAGCCAGGGCTACATAGTGAGACCCTGTCTCAGAGAGAGGGGGAGGGAGGGGAGAGAGAGAGAGAGAGAGAGAGAGAGAGAGAGACGGGGGGGGGTAAGGAAAATGTTAGTCACGATGTCAAGGTGTTCGGGTGTGTAGAGTGATGTGTGTGTGTGTTGTACAGTGCATTCACTGGCTGTGTTATTGCCGAAAGCCTGGTGGAATTGCAAGTAGCTGCCAGCAACACAGGTCAGGGTCAAGCTGCTGCAGAATTTGGAGATAAGCCAGAAAATGGGCTATTAAAAAACCTGTAAACTGGCCTTCACCGAGAGAAGATGTTTAGGGAGGCCAACAGAACACAGCCAAGGAGGCTAGGTTCCCCAGACGAGTTACTTCACAGGTGGGCTTTAAAGATTAGAGGGTGTGATGTGTAGAAAAGGCTTAGACAGTGCTTGTCTCATGTATGGTAGGCGCTCAGTAAATATTTTATCTTTACCGAGAGGTTATCAGCATTTAAAAATTGACTCATGTAGTGGCACTGAAGATGGATTCAGGGCCTCGTGAATAGCACGGTACACACACTACCATTGAGTCACGTGTCAGTCCCCATCATGTTTCTTCTCCTACCATTGAGTCACATGTGCAGTCCCCATCATGTTTCTCCTACCATTGATTCACGTGTGCAGTCCCCGTCATGTTTCGCCTACCATTGAGTCACGTGTCCCCATCATGTTTCTTCTCCTACCATTGAGTCACGTGTGCAGTCCCCGTCATGTTTCGCCTACCATTGAGTCACGTGTCAGTCCCCATCATATTTCTTCTCCTTGTTTTCTAGTCGTCGTCATCATCATTTGATAGAGGGTTTCGTATAGCCCAGACTGGCCTTAAACTCCTGATTCTTCTGTCCCCAGCTCCCAAGTGCTGGGATTACAGGTGTGTACCACCATGCCCAGTGTATGTAGTGCTAGGGTTGAGCCCAGGACTTTGTATAAGCTAGGCAAATGTTCTGCCAGCTGTACTATATACTCAACGTACAATTGGTATTTATTTTAAACATTATTTCATGGACTAGTAAGTTGGTTCATTGGGTAATAGCCCTGCCATTAAACTCTTAACAGCCCGAGTTCACGTCTTGGAACCACGTGGTGGAAAGACAAACTGACTTCTGCAAGTTGTCCTTTGATCTCTGCACATGCCATGGTGTACATGAAGGTCGGGGACAGACAGCTCTTAGGAGTTGGTTCTCTCTTTCTACTATGGATTTAGCTCATCAGATTTTCATAGCAAACACTTTTGTCCACTGAATCATCTCAGTGGACCTCAGCATTTTATTTCATAAGCCTGTTTTCCAGTATTGATTGGCTCTGTCTTCCTTGCTGTTGGCATTGTAATTAGAATTGATTACACTTTATAGTTTTGCCTGCTAGGCTAGACACTGGTATTGCTATTTTTTGTTTCTAAGGTAACTGATGCTTAGGACAGTCAATTTGCAAAAATAGTGTAATCTGGGGGACGCAGTAAGGATCCTACTAACATGATGGTTCCAAGATGGTGAAGTTTTTATTGTAGCTATGAGAGAACAACCAGAGGCATCTGGAAGAGTCCAGAGCAGAGAGCAAATAGTAGACTGCACATGGCCAGGGCTAGGGAAGCAGGAGAGGGCAGTGGAGATAGCACAGAGAGAATAAGAGAATGAGAGAGGGTGAGTGCAGGAATAGTCGAGAATTTACCAGGAGGGTGAGTGGCTGCAGGGAGGGAAGGTCAGGACACTGGCATGGGGACTTTGAAACATGTAACAGGTACTTGTGAGTAGGGACTGAAGAAGTCTGGAGGCTTTGACAAGCTGATGGGGCCACAGGTGTGTGTCAGTGGAGAGCCATTTGTCCCTTCTTCCAGAAGTAAGGGAAATGACTCCTTTTGCCAAATGAGAAAGTTTCACAAGATCCTGAGGAATGCTGGCTTTTTATTTAATTTTTAAAAATATTTTATAGAAGCCCTGTTAGCTAGCTTGAGTTCACTTCTGGATATGTGGACTGCCTTTTGGAGCTTGGAAAATTGGACAGATAGGTCCAGGTACAGATGTGAGACAGTTGTCTCCACACTAAGCTGTTAGTGAAAAAGCAAGCAGCTCCACAGCTGCTTTAGCTTCTCATTTTGTGCAGGATACAGAGAGGTGCTCATCAATGCGTGGGGTGATAAGAACCTAAACTGAATCTCAGAAGCAGAGGTCAGCCTGGTGTACACAGTGAGTTCCAGACCAGCCAGGGCTACGTAGTAAGACTTTATCTCAAACAAACACATTGAAAAAATACTGGAACTACTAAGAGCTAGATGTAGTCTTTCCTGCCTTTCATAAAGCTCTGTGGAGAGAATAAATAGTGCCTAAGGGTCGGTCATCTAAAGTTGCTCACATGGCCAGTGGTTGTGCCCAGCACAAACCCAGATGGCAAGCACTCTCCCTCCTCAGCTCTCTCTCGATGCTTCAGTCTGGGTGTAGCTGCAGCAGAAGAACCTTGCCTCTGCCGTGCTCTGGCATAGGAAGGTCCTCTGATGAGTTATAGGGCAGTAGCCTTTCATACCTCGATAGTGAGGCAGACAGCTAGGCTCTGGTGCTGGATTTTCTCTTTCACAGAGAACACACATAGAAAGGACATCTAGAAAGAACATAACTCTTCCTTTCCCACTGTCCTTTCTGTGGGCTCTGGGCTGGCTAGGTTATGTCAGTGTGACACAGCTGGAGTCATTTGGAAGGTGGCACTTCAACTGACAAAACACTCCACTGGATTGGCAGTGGACAAGCCCATGGGGCATTTTCTTGATTGGTGACTGATATGGGATGGTGGATGGTGTCACCCCTGGGCTGGTGATCCTGGATGCTGGACAAGCCAGTAAGCAGCATGTCTCCTTGGTGTCTGCATCAATTCCTGCCTCCAGGTTCCTGCCTGAGTTTCTGCCCCGACTTCCTTCGTAATGGCAGGGGTGGGGGGGGTGTTTCAAGACAGGGTTTCTTTGTGTAGCCCTGGTTGTCCTGGAACTCACTCTACAACCAGGCTGGCCTCAAACTCACAAAGATCTGCCTGCCTGTGCCTCCCGAGTGCTGGGAATAGAAGCGTGCGCCACTACCGCCCTGCTGGTCATGTTGTTTTATGGCAGCAATAAATACCTAAGACAGACGAATTTATTCTTTCTTGGTCACCTTCTCTGTTAATGTTGTTGTCCAAAGTTTTAAATTAACTAGCATATCCTCCACTCTGTTTTTTACTGATTACTGCAGGCCTCAAATTAGAGACTTAAAACGACAGTCATTTGCCTCTCAGTTTCTGTAGTTTAGGAATTTGGAGATGGGCTCACTTAAGTAGGTGCAGTCGGGGGAGTGATATAGTTCAGTAGTAGAGTGTGCTGGCCTTGCATGCAGAAGGCCCTCAGCACTGGGCAAAAGAATGTTTTTCAAATGTTACCTGGAGTTACAATTATCTGAAGGCTTGTGTTGGAGTGGAAGCATTCCTTTGCCAGGAGGCTCACTTCCAAGGCCGTGTGGACATTGACAGGAGGCCTCTTCTCCTCTCTTAGTGGACCTCTCCCTGAACTGCTTGTCATAACATGGTGATTGTCTTCTCTCAGAGCAACCCAAGCCAGAGGCAGCCTGACAGAAGCTAGTCCTTTAATGGCCTACATTAGAAGTTACTTAGCATCACTTACCCCTTGCATAGAAGTCAAGAAGTGTACCATATGTTAAAAGGCAAGGGAGTCGAGCTACACCTTTTGAAAGGATGAGGTAGTGGCAATGCTTAGGACCGGCTTTGCTCATTCATTCTTCTATCTAGGAAATATGTATTTGATGCATGTGAGATGTGCCGGGCAGTAAGGGAGCCTTTCTCCACAGCTTAGGTGTGGATGGAGTTCTAGCTGTAGTGTGGGCATTGTTTCAGAGCTGCTTGAACTTTCACACATGGCATCCCTGAATGGTCTCCAGGGCTGATTAGATCCCCGTCTTGGCTGCTCTAGGTCTTAGCCAGTGAGGTCTCTTCTTAACGTGGTAGAATTTGACTTTGAGCCAGTGATTCTGCTATGAATCCTCCCATTTTCTCCTTTTGGGATGGTTTCTGTGGATGCTGAGTCACCCATGCCTCAGTGAGGGAACCACGTTTACAGTGACAGAACAGCTCATGACACTTGATTCCTTTTTTCACCACGTGGGCCTGTCTTTCAGATGTAGACACTTAATAACCCATTGATGGCCCTGTTTTCTTCTGTTTTGCAGAAGGCGCTGGGTGTGCGGCAGTACCATGTGGCCTCTGTCCTATGCCAACGGGCCAAGGTGGCCATGAGCCACTTTGAGCCCAATGAGTACATCCGCTATGACCTGCTAGAGAAGAACATTAACATTGTCCGCAAACGGTAAGGCTGTGGGGAGCTCGAGGTGCTGGCTGAGGGCAGCTTCCCTTTTCAGAGGCTGATGGCAGGGTCTAGTGTTCAGGAAACAAAGGTCCCTGCACAGGAAAATCTTTGCACTGGAACTTCTAGCCCTTTTCCATAAATGGCCTAGAAGGCCAGGGACAATGGTGCATGCCTGCAGCCCTGCACTTGAGAGGTGGAGGCAGAAGCACCAGACTAGAGAAGTACTTCTAAGGTTCTGAGTTTGTCAAGTGGTGAGGCCTACACTCAGTCTAGCTCTGTCTGACGTTAATGGCCCCAGCATTACTTCTAATATTATTCCTAAAATTACATTTTATTTACTGTGTGTATGCATTTGTGCACATGCTGGGCATGGTGGTGCATGCCTTTAGCGCTAGTACTCGGGAGGCAGCCAGGGCTACACAGAGAAACCTTCTTTCTAAAAACAAAACCAAAAACCAGGGTCCTAGGGACTGATGACATCAAAATGTGGGCAATACTGGCCAGACTCCCAGATATTTCTAAAGTGCAACGAGAGTAGAGAACCACTGTCCCCACCAATGCAGCAGTACAGGACCTTGTACAAATGCTTTTCTCCAGGAAACAATATTTGATTTGTTCTTGAGACTGACTATCTGACCACTGCCCAGTGGGAAGATAATGGGTTTTCCTTTCATCTTGGAGACTTGCACTCTGCTCTTCATCATGCGTGGAAGGAGAACTGGCACAGAAGTGGACTTCATGGTGACTTGACCAGAAAGTCTTGCCATTTAGAGGTTTGGTTTGGCTTTGTTTTCGAGACAGGGTTTCTCTGTATTGTTTGGAGGCTGTCCTGTAACTCGCTCTGTAGACCAGGCTGGCCTCGAACTCATAGAGATCCACCTGCCTCTGCCTCCCGAGTGCTGGGTTTAAAGATGTGAGCCACCAAAAGCCCAGCCTAGAGTTTATTTGTATTCTTTTTTTTTTTTTTTTAAGATTTATTTGTTATGAATACAGTGTTCTGCCTGCAGGTATCCATGCAGGCCAGAAGAGGGCACCAGATGTCATTATAGATGTATGTGAGCCACCATGTGGTTGCTGGGAATTGAACTCAGGACTTTTGGAAGAGCAGCCAGTCTCTTAACCTCTGAGCTATCTCTCCAGCCCCTAGGGTTTGCTATGTAGTGGGTAGGGACTGATAACACCATTAACTATCCCACAATGCACAGAACAGCCCCATAGTAGAGTCACCTGGCCCCAAGTATGCAGAGTGCTAGGGTTGAAAAACCGTGACACAGAGAAAAAGTAGAGATGAGGCTATTCTGAAAATAGTTTTATTCTAAAGAATTTTTTTATTTTACTGAGAATTTCAAACATGCATGTTATATTTTGATCAAGCATGAATGTACAGTGTCTGTGATTGTATCCATAAAACCTGAACAAGATCAAGCTAGTCTAAAGAACTTAAAGAAGGCTAGAACATTTCCAGGGGACTCATTGACACTAGGTTCAGATTCTGTTTTCAAGAACTAGGTCTCTGCCACCCAGAACAACAAAGGGACAGATAAACATAGATGACCCAGTTAGCCCTCAATCACAAGGGGATGTAATGATGAACTGTCCAAAGTTTTCTCGTTTGTCAGGCTTTAAGTCTTTTTATTACACCATATTTAGTGTGTGTGTATTCATCGTGGTCACACTGAGGTCATCCGGCTTCCAGGCAAGTACCTATACCTGCTGAACCCTAACTCACCAGCCTAGTGTCAGGCATTTGCTGAACCCTAACTCACCAGCCTAGTGTCAGGCATTTGCTTTCAAGGTCTTGGTGTGATTTTTCAGTTCTCTTGGGCCCAGAAAGAGAAGCTACGCTCCACACAGTGAGTCATTGCCAACTGCCAGCCTGGGATATGCTGCTGCAAACCGATGGCCAGCCCCTGTACCTCAGACCTAGAGAAGAGCTAGAGTTCAAGGCGTAGAGGACTGTGAGGTTAAGAGCTGGGGCCCGGCAGGCAGCAGACAAGGAAGGGTTAATAAGTTTGTTTGAAAACAAGAGAACTGTGTCAGGCATGCTGGCATGCATCTGCAAATTCCAGCAACATGTAATTCTAACACTCAAGAAGTACAGACAATAGGTGTTTATATATAATAGACTAGTGTAGTACAAAAGCAAATTTTTTTTTGTTTTGTTTTGTTTTTTGAGACAGAGTTTCTCTGTGTAACAGCCCTAGCTATCCTGGAACTTGCTCTGTAGACCAGATTGGCCTTAAACTCACAGAGATCCACTTGCCTCTGCCTCCCGAGTGCTGGGATTAAAGCCATGTGCCACCAAGGCCCAGCTGAAAAGCAAATATCATTTAAAAAAACTAGTCCTGTTATTTTATATGATGCTTGTTTATTTTGATTATTTTGTTTTAATTTTTTTTTAAAGCAGGACTTCATGTAACTCAAGCTGATCTTTAGCATGCCTTTAAGCGTATCCAAGAATGATATTGATATGATCCCTGAACCCCACCTCCCAAGTGCATCACACCCGTCCTGTCTTCTGTGATGCTGACATTCACTTGTTCTTGAAGTAAATTCCAAATCCCCACAGTAAATGACAGGTACTTCCCTCTGTCCTGGAGATGCCACAGGGAACAGCACTGATTTGTTCCTGCCCAAGTAGATCTTGGGAACCTGCATGCAGATTGTCCTATGTCTGCTTACTGCCATAAGCATGGAGAGGGAGGAGCTGCTACCAGGGTAACCTCCTTCTGCCCACAGGTTGAACCGGCCTCTGACTCTCTCAGAGAAGATTGTTTATGGACATCTGGATGACCCAGCCAACCAGGAGATCGAGCGGGGGAAGACATACTTACGTCTACGGCCTGACCGGGTGGCCATGCAGGATGCAACAGCCCAGATGGCTATGCTACAGTTCATTAGCAGTGGGCTGCCCAAGGTGGCCGTGCCATCAACTATCCACTGTGACCATCTGATTGAGGCCCAGCTAGGGGGTGAGAAAGACCTGCGCAGGGCCAAGGTGAGCCCAGCTGGTAATGGGGGCTGGTGGCTGGCTGTGGGGAAAGGGAGGTAGACTCCATGTTGCAGTCTGCTGGGATACTTCTGAGTTTTTTGGATGTTTTTGTTTTTTATATTTTATGTGCATTGGTGTTTTTGTTGTGGTTATCCCGAGACTGTAATTACAGTGAGCTACCATGTGGGTGCTAGGAATTGAACCCAGGTCCTCTGAAAGAGCAGTCAGTGCTCTTAACCACTATGCCATCTCTCCAGCCCCACTGCCGAGTTCTAATGACCTGCTTAACTCAGTCTTTTTTCATGACACTGAGGATATGAGAATGGAACTCAGAGCCTCATGTATAGTAGGCAAATACTCTACCGCTGAGCCATTCCCTGGCCCTGTTTGTTTTTATTTTTCAAGAGAGAATCTTTCTCTCTGCATAGCCTGGCTGATCTAGAACTCACTTTGTAGACCAGGCTGGCTTTGAACTTAGAGATCCTCCTGCTTCTGTCTCCCAAGTGTTGGGATTAAGGATGTGTGCCATCACTGTCCAGCTTGGTTTGACATATTTTAAGGCTTTTTAAAAATTCTTCCTAATATTAGAAATGAAATCTGGCATTGTGAAGATGTTAGAAAATAAATTGTCCTTGATCTTATTACAGAAAGCAGTCTCTCTTGTTAGAAAGTGCTGCTGCTGGGCTGGGGAGATAGCTGCAGGCTTAAGAAAGCACACAGTGTTCTTCAGAGGACCCACATCAGGCCGCTCATGACCACCTGGAACTCCAGCTCCTGGAGTATCTGTTACCTCTGGCCTCTGTTGGCACCTACATTAAAGCATACACACACTTCCATAATAATAAGGAAATAATAAGCAGGACAGTGGTGGTGCACACCTGTAATCCCAGAACTCGGGAGGCAGAGGCAGGTGGATCTATGAGTTCCAGAACAGCCTGGTCTGCAGAGTGGTTTCAGGACAGCTAGGGCTACACAGAGAAACCGTTTCAGGAAAAGAAAAAGGAAGCGCTGCAGGACTAGGTGTGCTGGTACATGAAACTGGTGTCTGGAGTCAGTTCTTCCCATCCCAGCAGCCCACTTCCGTATTTTTACCCATGTCACATGTGCCCTCTCCTCTGCTCTCCTGACCTGTGGGGATCAGCCCGGGGAAAGGATGGAGGGCCCTGTGTGTAGCAGCACTGTGAATTGAACCTCATAGCTGCGGGAGCGGCAGACTGACCTCGTTCTCACTCTAGAGATCTCATGCTAACAGTCTTCTTCCAGGCCCTTTCTTCTTTTGATGACCGTGTGTCACTGAAACTGCCGCTTGGAGCTGAATTCCTTGCCTTATTGTAAAATGTAACCCATGCTCCTTCTCCCAAGCCTCCAAGCTTATGGTTCATCTGGCCCTGTCCCTCCCAACACTGGGTCCGCCTACTCCCTGCCCCTGGCAGTGGGAGTGGGTACTCTGTGAGGGGCACTGGCGAGAGATGAGTGCTGGCAGGCCTGAGGCCCAGCTGGCACAGAGCAGAGGCATGTGATTCCAGTGCTCCAGCTACTAGGGAACCCTGAGGGGCAGCCAGCCTCCCCACTCTTGCCTTTCTCACCACCCGGGGTGTCCTAGGGCACAGTGGCTCTTTCCACTAAACTCAAAGCAAGTTCTGTCTACTGTCAGCAGCTATTAGCTGCTGAGGGGTGATCATGTTACATGTCTTTGCAGGGCCAGGAGCTGCAGACAGAGACCAGGGACCCTGGAACAAATATTTGTGGTAGAGACGTGGTTCACAGAACCATAGGTTTCAGATCTTGTCCCTTCTTGTAGTTTATTTCCTGAGCATTCGTTACATGTTAAGTGCAGTAGCAGGAACTGCTAAGTGGGAACTAGATTAGCAGGCCTGTCCCTCACAGGTCTGAGAGAACAGTTACATCAACCAGGTGGTTGCAGTGGGAAGGGGAAGTGCAGCCTCTGTCGTAGGAATGAGGTCAGACTGAGTTGTGGGAAAGGGATGGGAGCAGCTCCTTTGGGGATGGGACTGTGGACTGACACCTACATAGATTACTGGAGGAAGAAATCAAAGACAGATTGGCAAAGGCCAGGCATGGTGGAGCATGCCTGTAATTCTAGCACTTGGGAGGTGGATGTGGGGGTCAGGAGTTCAAGACCATCCCCAGCTACACAGTAAGTTTGAGGCCAGCTTGGGCTTCGTGAACCCTTGACCCTGTCTCACACCGCCCTCCCACCTAAATAAATAAATAGATAAACACAAGTGAGTGAGTACAAAGGGGCCTAAGACGTGAAGAAACAGGAAATTTAGAGCATGAAGGGGGGAAGACAGTGGGATGAGGCAGGCAGGGCCTTGAGGACTGTGGAAAAGGTTGTTTCTACCATCCTGGAGTCTGTTTGCTGCTGCCCTAACAGGCCACTACAGATAAGGGAAATTGTGTACTATAGAAGAGGTAGAAGGATGGAAAGTCTGGGGCATCTGGTAGGAACCTTTGTGCTGTGGTGAGGTGGAAGTATAGGCAAATGTGGTTGATCAGGGGAAAATCAGACAGGACTTACTTAGCCTTTTAGCAGGAATGCACTCCACAATAATAGCATTAACACATTCTTGAGGCAAAGACTCCTAAAGGTCCTACTTAACACTGAGTATTGGAGAGACATGCAGATTTAGAAGGCAGGGGCCGGGGGATGTGGTCAGTTCTGCATGTATTTATAGTCTTTGGCCCAAGACAGAGGGTGATCTGTTTAGAGTTACACAGTCAGAGCAGTGATGCTGTTTCAGCATTGCTTTTGGGACACCCTCACACAAACATACAAATGCCCTGGGTCCCAATTTCGCAAGTGACTGGTTTGTGATAGACACAGCCAATATGTTGATTATTAACTAGAAAGGGATAGCTCATCTGGGCAGTGGTGGCACACGCCTTTAGTCCCAGCACTTGGAAGTCCAGAAGAGGAAGAGGAGGAGGAGGAAGGCAGAGAAAGGGATAGCTCTGGTAACACAACTTGTCTGCCATTCTTTTATTTGGGGATCAAGTGGACTCTCAGAAGGACACACTGACTGGCAGGAGTTTAAATCAAGTTGTTTCAGGGTGTTTCTCAAGGGTGGGGCCTGTCCCTCCTTTTCAACACTAGAGTCTACTGTGGCACTGTTCCTTTTGACCCTGGTCAGTCTCTCTTGTCTGTGGACATGCCTCATCAGATAAAGTTTGCCCTCACAGCTGTGCTGTGGAGCTTCCCTGCCTCCAGGACACTGCCTTCAAATGACAGGTTAAGGGAACAGTGGGTCCCATCCTTTCGTCTGGGGCCTCTCAAACCTATTACTGAGTACTGAGCGCCTTTTATGTGCTGGCACCGGCTCAGTGCTCACAGGAGGACAGGTACACCCTTCAGAGGCAGCAGCCTTGGGTTCTCAGGGTCCTCCAGGTCTCACCTGAGCCTCTGGTTTTCCATCTCTAAGTGGATTTGACAACAGTCTTGTTCCTAAGTGGGTTGCGGGGCTGCTTAGCTTGATGTTACTTGTATTTGGTAAGAGTTCACTGAGATTCCAGACAGGTACCCACAGCTCAGTGACGCAAAGCCAGGCATGCACGTGGTCCTTTCTCTTGGTAGTCCCCCTCACTCTCTCCACCCTCATAACTGATGCCATACATGACACACCCCTTCTCTGTTGGCCCTGGCCCAGACTCAGGTTTCAGAGGAGCCTTTGTCAGCTATGCCACAGCTTCTACGAGGCAACTGAGGCACAGAGCAGGGCAGGTGTCATGGGAGTGGAGCCGCCTGTCCGTGGGCCTGCCAGCTGAAACTGCAGGCCAGCAGCCAAGCCCTCTGCAATTATCTTTAGAAGCCCTACAAGAGAAGACTTGTACTCGGGTTGCCAGCATGTCAGCCCCATGGGTGAGGGAGTGTGGAGTGTGAGGTCATCCCAGATCAAACTAATGCTCTGGTTATTGATTTGTTTTAATAGGACATAAACCAGGAAGTGTATAATTTCTTGGCAACTGCAGGTGCCAAGTATGGCGTGGGCTTCTGGAGGCCTGGATCTGGAATCATCCACCAGGTAATACACGGCTTAGCCTGTCTTTGCAAGGCCCCAGTCTAGGTTTCACTCTACTAGACAGCCCGTTCCAGGCCTGCTGGGACTTGAGTCTTAGGAGAGCCGAGCAGGAGTGCTGGTGGCCCTGCAGCTATAGGTATGTAGCTGCAGTTTCCAGGAACATTAAGTGCTTCAGGGCATGCTTGGAGGAGGGCTAGAGGTTAGATATGTTGGTTCACACCTGTAGTTCAAGTGCAGTTCTTTATATGGTGTTGGGGAATCCCAAATGGACTTCTGAGCTTCATTCACTTATACAAGTGTTAAGTCCAGTTGTGTAGGTAGCTTATCCAGGGGATGTGAAGCCCTTTCTTGATTTCCATAGGCACGAGGTGTTCACATGGTGTGTAGATATACATGCAAACAAAATGTTCATATATATAAATAAATAAATCTAAAAGAATTTTTAAAAATAATTACAATTATTTGTGGTTCTGGGGTATTGAATCCAAGGTCCTATAAATGCAAGGCAAGTACTATATCAATTGAGCTGTTTCCAACAAAGAAAAATTGGTGTGTGTATGTTTCAGAGAGATACTGCTTTCTTTCCATCAAGAGGGCTGCTGAGGGCTAGCCTGGTGTATGTTCATTAAGTTCCCATCCCCTGCATTTCCAAGGTGACTCTTCTCTTTACCTCCATCCCAGGCCTTGCTGCCTGCTCCTTGCAGAGGAGTTGAGTCAGGCTGTCATCTGACTCTGCTCAGGCCCCTGGCTCTGCCTAACTTTAAGACCAGAGCCAAGAATCGATTACTGCACTGCCCTTTAGGACAGGGCTGCCAGGGTGACGGGGCTGCCGTGTTACACCGCCTGCAAGGCCAGAGTGTCTCTCTGCAATAGGGCATGAAGGCATATGGACTCACTCTCATTGGCCTTTTGTTATAGAGTGCACCCCAATCCAGGTATCCGTCATTCCATTTTAGCTCAAAGGCCTAGGCAGCTCTTAAACCAAAGTTTGGGGCTGTGAGTGGTAGCTACTCACATCTGCCCTTGGCCTCCTGCTAAGCATTCAGCATGATTCTTTTTTTTTCTTTTCTTTTTTTTAAAGTAGTTTTTTTTTATCTGAAAGTTTTTTTTAAAGATTTATTTATTTATTATGAATGCAACACCCTGTCTGCAGGCCAGGAGAGGGCACCAGATCTCATTACGGATGGTTGTGAGCCACCATGTGGTTCCTGGGAATTGAGCTCAGGACCTCTGGAAGAGCAGTTGGTGCTCTTAACCGCTGAGCCATCTCTCCAGCCCCCTCTTTTTTTTTTTTTTTAAGATTTATGTATTTGTTATGTATACAGTGTTCTGTCTGCATGTATGCCTTCAGGCCAGAAGAGGGCACCATATCTCATTACAGATGGATATGAGCCATCATGTGATTACTGGGAATTGAACTCGGGACCTCTGGAACACCAGCTAGTGTTCTTAACATCTGAACCATCTCTCCAGTCCCTCAGCATAATTCTTAAAACATACCATTTCCGGGGCTGGAGAGATGGCTCAGAGGTTAAGAGCACTGACTGCTCTTCCAGAGGTCATGAGTTCGATTCCCAGCAACCACATGGTGGCTCACAACCATCTGTAATGAGATCTGGTGCCCTCTGCTGGTGTGTAGACGTACATGGGGGCAGGGTGTTGTGTTCGTAATAAATAAATAAATCTTTAAAAAAAAAAACATACCATTTCCAGGAACTATGTTTTAGTCATGTTCTGTTGCTGTGAAGAGACACCATGACCAAGGCAACTATGATAAGAGAAAACATTTAGCTGGGGTCTTGTTTATAGTCTCAGAGGTTTAGTCCATTGTCACCATGACGAGGAGCATGGCAGCATTCAGGCAGATGCTGGAGCAGTAGTTGAGAACGACATCCTGATCCGTAGGCAGAGATGGAGGCTCTGGGCTTGGCATGGATTTTCAAAATCTCAGAGCCCACACCCAGTGACACACTTCTCCAAGAAGACCACACCTCCAAATCCTTTCAATCTTTTCAAATAAGGCCACTCCCTGGTGACTAGCATTTGAATATATGAGCCTGTGGGGGCCATTCTTATTTACGTGTGTGCCGTGTGGGTTTGCTTTTCTGCCCCTCATTGTCAAGCTGCCGTTGTCAGCTTTCATTCAAGCAGAGCCCCAGCCTTGTCCCCAATGACCTGGCAGACCCTGCTTTGGCTTTGTAAAGGCCTCGGCACCTTAGCTTCCTAACTCACCTGTTCACCTCCCCCTCCTGCCCGACCCTGCTGAATTCAGGCTCTGGATGAGCCTCTGTGGGCCCCTTTGAATTATGTCCCCAGCATGTGCCCAGTGCTTTCTTCACTGTGTCCTGTGCTCTGAGGATGGGACCAGGGGAGTATAGATTTGGTCCTTGGTGTTTGTATGTGTTATGTACATCTCTGGTTGAATTTCTAATGTCATGTTCTAGATGTTAGTCTGGCCTAAAACACACTTCTCTGCTGGGTGTGATGGCGCATGCCTGTAATTCTATTCCACCCTAGGGAGCTGAGGGAAGAGGACCCCAAGTTCAGAACCAGCTGAGCTATACAGCAGGACCTGCCTGAGCTGTATAGAGGATCCTGTCTCATAGCAAATAGACATAAAAATACACTTCATGACCCTCGCTCCATTTTTTTCAATATTCATAGATAGGTGAATCTGTCACAGCTGATTCTTGTGATGCTAGATATTGCCTACACTAGACAATTTACCACCAGAGACTGAAGGTGCCATAGTCCATTGGTCTGCAGTAACCTCTCCTCCTGGATGTTAACTACATGTGTGGCTACACTACGCTCACCACCATGAAGTCTGTGTATCTCACCTTCATGAATCTAACTTTTCCAACCTTGTGGAGCTTTAGGGATTGCTACTCTCAAATCTTTGCATATGGCTGAGACAGGGAAGGGCAGGGAAACAAATACTGGCCTGCTCCTCCCATATAGATGGAAAAGGTGTCAGCCCTTCCAGCCCTTTTCGTTTCGAAGGGATGACAGTCCTTCATGCCATGCTAAAGTACATCATGGACACCTCACCCCATGGGGAGACCTGGGTTTCTGTGATGTCCCAGGGACTCTGCCCACCTTCGGTGCCTATAGTTCCTAGAGCCTCTCACATCTGGTCACCTTTGTCCTTCCTGGTGTCCATGAATGGGCTCATTTCACCAGGCAGACGAGCAGAAACCCAGGTGAAGGCTCTTGCTGCAAAGTAATCAAAGGCTGCCTCTCCCAGCTGCATGACATGATCTCATTCAGTCATCACGGGGAGAGTCTGTCGGGAGCTTTCTTCAGCACACTAGTCTAGGCCTGCCAGTCTGTGTGGTTCTTCCCTGACCTGTGTGTTTTTATTACTGTAAATGAGGAGACTGAGGCACAGGGAGGCATTTACAGGCCCAAGTCACACAGAGCTGTTCATGAGCCCAGGTCACCTGGCCATATAGGAGCAGCTTAAATTAAGTGAGACTGCCCCCTACCTGGGCATGGTTGGGTGGTCTGGTGTCACTGGGGGCAGCTCTATAGATCCTTTTTGTGTCCCATTTCCATTCGGTGCTAAAGGCTTTTAACCTTAATGTCTTTGATTACTTTTCAGATCATTCTAGAAAACTATGCATACCCTGGAGTTCTTCTGATTGGCACTGACTCCCACACCCCCAATGGTGGTGGCCTAGGAGGCATCTGCATTGGAGTAGGGGGTGCTGATGCTGTGGATGTCATGGCTGGGATCCCCTGGGAGCTGAAGTGTCCCAAGGTGAGGGCTAAGGAAAGACTTGCTCTGGTCTGGCCAGAAGAGACGCTGGTGGGGGAGTGTGGGTCCCAAATGGCTGGGCCAGGCTGGATTCTCTTTTGTGGTGAGTAGGGCTGATGAAGAAAAGTGGGAATGTGAGCTCCCGTCCTTGATTCCTCACTGGAACACGATTATGTGGTGCATTGGGCCTGTAACTGCCTTGCCCACTGTTTCAGGTCATCGGCGTGAAGCTGACAGGCTCCCTCTCTGGTTGGACCTCCCCCAAAGATGTGATCCTGAAAGTGGCAGGGATCCTGACGGTGAAAGGTGGCACAGGTGCCATTGTGGAATACCATGGGCCTGGTGTCGACTCCATCTCCTGCACTGGTGAGGATGACAGTCCCACACAGTGTCCCTAACTCTAGCCTTCCCTTGAGGCCGTCCAGGCAGTGTGTGGGCTGAGAACAGTGTGGGTGGAGACAGCCTGCTGCTCCGATGGAACAACTCACAACCACTGTAAGGGGACGGTGACTTCCTTGTGGCTACTCAAGAGTTAGGAGCCACACCGGTTTTAGCTTCTACTGCTGGGGCCTGCCCAAGAATTGTACGGAACTATCTTGGGTGACCGATAAAAATTCCAGAGACCCTGGAGTAGCCTGCAGAATTATTATACCCTATAGGTAACAAGTGTTCACTCTTGCTGCTCTAACACAGCCCAGCTGTGAAGTTGCTAACAGGCCCTGATAGAAGCCAAGATATCTCTGAGCCACACCATGGCTACAGATGCTCTGGTCCAAATAGTGGTGCCATTCCATTCCAATTCCATTCTCTCCCCCCCCCCATGGAATCTCACTTTCTTGCTCAAGCTGGCCTTAAACTCCTTGAGCTCAATGTTGTGTGTCTCCCAAACAGCTAGGTGGTGGAGAATATTATTTTAAGGTGTGTGACTTTTGTTTATGCTGCGTTTGTTTAACTCTGTGAGGCTGTGTTACTGTGCCTGTCTAAAACACCTGGTGGACCTAATAAAGAGCTGAATGGCCAATGGTGAGGCAGGAGCCAGGATAGGACGGGCTGGCAGGCAGAGAGGATAAATGGGAGACATGAGGAAGGAGGACGTCAGGGGCCAGCCACTCAGCCAGCCATGGAGTAAGAGGGAAAGTAAGATATACAGAAATAGGAAAGATAAAAGCCCAGAGGCAAAAGGTAGTCGGGATAACTTAAGAAAAGCTGATAAGAAACAAACCAAGCTCCGGGCGTTGGTGGCGCACGCCTTTAATCCTAGCACTCGGGAGGCAGAGGCAGGCCAATCTCTGTAAGTTCGAGACCAGCCTGGACTACCAAGCGAGTTCCAGGACAGCCTCCAAAGCCACAGAGAAACCCTGTCTCGAAAAATCAAAAAAAAAAAGAAAAATGTTACCTGTCCAGACAGATAAGAAAAAAAGAAAGAAAGAAAAAAGAAACAAACCAAGCTAAGGCCAGGCACTCATAACTAAGAATGGCCCTCCTTGTGTGACATACTAGTGGCCCCTCAAAAAGCCAAAAGAGCAAGAACATGTACTATAGCTAGTGCTGCTGGTGCATGCTCTGTTTATTCCATTCTTATCGCTCATACTCAGAAAAATACCTATGTAGCACCATGGTGCAGCTGAAAGAGGGCAGAACACCAGACAGACAGACCTAGGCTTCAGTCAGGCATTAATTTGTTTATGATGATCTTGAACCACTCTAAGCAAGGTAGACACAGTAATTTCTAGGCAATGGCTGGGCATATCCAGCTTCAGTACACAATGGCCATGTGCTCTGCTGAACAGAAAAGCCAGACTCTGAGTTAGAATTGTACTTGTGAGGCTGAAGGCTTTGAGAGTGAGTACCTGTGGCCACTAGGTGGCCTTGTAGGTCAGGAAGAGATGCAGCTCCTTACCTGAAGAGCTTTGTGACTGGCCCTGCCCTTGCAGACACTGGGGCCCACTCCCAGCTGCCCAGCAGCCTCATGCCTTGGGCTCTGTTTCTCCACAGGCATGGCAACCATCTGCAACATGGGTGCAGAAATTGGGGCTACCACATCCGTGTTCCCATACAACCACAGGATGAAGAAGTACCTGAGCAAGACAGGCCGAGCAGGTGAGTTCATAGGGCTGAGTGGTGTGAACGTGCAGTCCTGTGGTACTCCTATCCTGAGGACTTGAGTCCTTAGCCTGATGTCACTAGGCTGACTCCATGTAGATGCACAAAATCCCACAGATTGATGACAAGCTAGGTGTGTGTGTGACTGCTTCTGATTATGGTGTCTGTACTTCTCTTCAGCTTCTGGAAGGGCCTGGCACCCAAATTAAATATCCCTGCCACAGGTTATCCATGTATGTGAGTTTCACAGGGAAAGGGCTGAATTCTGGTCCTTTCTGGCCTAGGCCCCCAGTGTCC
This sequence comes from Mesocricetus auratus, assembly GCF_017639785.1. Taxonomy (NCBI): domain Eukaryota; kingdom Metazoa; phylum Chordata; class Mammalia; order Rodentia; family Cricetidae; genus Mesocricetus; species Mesocricetus auratus. Next base: position 83,008,577 of record NW_024429194.1, on the reverse strand, counting down.
CCTACAGGAAGTGCTGGAAGTGACACTGGTCTCTTCTGTATAACTGTTCCTGACTGGCAAGGCTTCCCAGCTTCCCCCAGCAGCTTTGCTGGGCTAGTTCCATTTCTGTGAAGCTCAAAGAAGGAAATGAAGGGCTGGAACCTGGGAAGGGAGGGGAGTGTGGATGAATCGGTAGAAGCAGCAGGTTAGGGTCCTGGGAAGCTGGGAGCCCTGAGTCCTACCTGGAATACCCATTACTCCTTTCTCCACCTAGTGACTTGTTAAAAAGGCTGAACGGGAGGACTCAGCGGTTAAGAACACTGGCTACTCTTCTAAAAGACCTGGTTTAAGTCCTCACAACTGTTTGTAACTCCTTTTCAGAGGACCCAAAATATCCCATGGCAAAACATTAACACACATTTTTTAAAAAATTCTGCTTATCACAGGTGGGTAGTGGCACATGCCTTTAATTCCAACACTCAGGAGGCAGAGGCAGGTGGATCTCTGAGTTTGAGGCCAGGCTGATCTACATAGAGAGTTCCAGGACAGCCAGGGCTACACAGAGAAGCCCTATCCCAGAGGGGGGAAAAAAAAGTCTGTTCCTTACTTCCTGTGTGGTGGAGTATGCTTGTAACTCTAGTACTCCATTTTCCATATCCTGCCTCACGATGTCTCCACATTGTTGGTTCACTGACAGCCTCTGCAAGAGGCTGACTTCCTGGTGGGCGGGGACTGCATCCTGTGGATTTGTCTCTATTGGCGTAGTTACTGCCTGGAGCCTGCTGTTTGGTATCTGGGTCAGATGTAAAATAAAGCCTCAAAACCAATTTCCTCCCTTGTTGATTCCAGACATTGCTAATCTAGCTGAAGAATTCAAGGATCACCTAGTGCCTGACCCTGGCTGCCAGTATGACCAAGTGATTGAAATTAACCTCAGTGAGGTGAGGAAGGGACTAGGGCTTGGGGGTGGGACTTTTAATTTTTTGGCACTGGGGGATAAGGGTGGGTCCTACTAGAATTATACCTTAGTTCCTAGGGTATAAGCCAAGCAGGAATGGGGGATAGACAGACAGGAGCAGATGGCATATAGCTATAGAGAGAGCAAGTCTGACCTAAGTGCCCATTTGCCAACCTCCAATTTAGTGGAGGCCAGGAATTTGCCCTGGGAGCTCATGTTGCTTTGAGTCCATGAGGCACACGCAGTGGGTTGCATCCTGAGCCCTACAGAAAGGCCTCTAGAGCAACAGAAGCCAGGCTGTGTGAAGTTCAGGGCCAGCTTTGGCTCTATGGACCTGTGTAAGCTGATCTGCTTCTATAGGTCTCAGTTCACCAGGTGTGAAACCCAAGGTGGGTGTGAGCTAAATGGGCTAATTCCTGTAGTAACAGTCTGGCGTATTGATGGCCGTGTGCCAGGCACTCTGCTGGGCATGTCACGTTGTTAGTCCTGTCACATGAAAAGCATCTGGGCATGGTCCGTCTGTCACAAGTTCCAGCTGAACCCAGAGCTCCCAAGTTGTAGACAAGCACACTAGCAGAGGTCCCTGTCCTCAGCCTTCTTTTTATTGCAGGCCTCATCACCAGACCCAGCTCTTCAAAAGCAGTGTAGTTTGGGAGGTAATGGGCTTGGGAGGCAGATGGCCCGACTTGTGACCTGGAGTGGGTCATTTCAGTCTGACCTGTGTGTACCGTGTGGAGATAAGGACAGCCCGATAGGCTTGGGAATTCCAGATGCTCTGTGTGACCTGTCTTCTATGACAAAGTTCGGACCAGGAGAAGAGGAGCCTTTCCTTCTATAGACACGTGGGGATCTGTGAAGCAAGTACATCCTCACTCAATTTCTTTTGGCCTCTCTGCTCCTTGCCCCTCTTTTCAGCTAAAGCCGCATATTAATGGACCTTTTACCCCTGACTTGGCTCACCCAGTAGCAGAAGTGGGCACTGTGGCAGAGAAGGAAGGTTGGCCTCTGGACATCAGAGTGGGTGAGTTCCTTCCACCATATCAGGTTAATAGGTGTCTAGGCCAGCAGCTCTGCCCGGAGCTTCCTGGGGCAGGCCCTTTCTGCAGTAGGTCTATGAGTATTCAATATTACCTCTGCTTGGTATGGAAAGAATACATATTTATTGTAGTATAGTGAATATTCACAAGGAGAGTCTTTTTTTTTTAACCAGAAAAAGGTTCTTTGAGAATGTTGCTGTGTTGTCGAGTATATCTTTATATAAGTGTACTTCCGTACAAACACAAACCAGTCAGGAAGCTGTTTGCACGCTTTCCGTGTGCAGATGCGCTGGCATGCTGCTGTTATCTGCACAGCCTGGCTCTGCACTCACAAGGCCTTGGTCTGCATTCTGGCTCTACTTAATAGCTTGTGCTCTCAGCAAGGTTCTTCCTTCCACACAAACCAAAGAGGAAACCAGCTCACTGTCATCAGACGACCATCTGAAGGCGTCACTCTGCAGAAGAGGGGGTGCTCAGAGTTGCCAGAACAGCACTGTTACACTGGGCTCCCAAATAAACATAAAAATCATTGCAGTGTAAACATGCCTATGCCACCTGCTAATACACATTCTCACTTAAGAGAAATTTCAGAAAGCAAGCCTGGTTCATCATCCATAAGCAGGCCCTTTGTATCCCTGGCTATCCTGGAACTGTGCGTATAGACCACAGTGGCCTCAAACTCACAGAGATCCTCCTACCTCTGCCTCCTGAGTGCTGATATTAAAGGCATGCCAGCTGTGACCGATTTAACAAAAAATTTAAAATCTTTTGTTGCTGTCATAAAACAAGCAGGCCAGACAATGGGGGTACATGCCTTTGATCCCAGTGTTGGGGAGGCAGAGGCAAGTGGATCTGGCACTTGCTCTGTAGATCAGGCTGGCCTCGAACTCAGAGATCTGCCTGCCTCTGCCTCCCTAGTGCTGGAATTAAAGGCATGCACAACCAACACCCAACTTTTTTGAATTGGGGTTTCTCTGTATAGTTCTGCTCGCCCTGGAACTCACTCGTAGACCAGGCTGGCCTTGAACTCAAGAGATTCGCCTGCCTCTGTGTCCTCAGTGCTGGGATTAAAAGCAGTTTGCTGCCACACCCCTACTCCATCCCCACTCTGGACCTTTGGGGTTTTATGGATACTTATACTTGTGTATGAAATCGGTATGGAAGTGGATTTACTATTACCTATGTTCATTGTCAGTGAATGTTAGTGACTGGGTTGTGAATACCTTTCTTTATTGTTGATACTTACGTTGCTTCCAACATGTCTACTAGAAATAATCTCTGTGCCAGATCAGTGGGTGAACTCTGTCCAGGTCAGATGGAGACTTCCGGTCACAATCTCCTGATTTTGACTTTACCACCCACAATATACCAGGTTTGATTGGGAGCTGCACCAATTCAAGCTATGAGGACATGGGACGGTCAGCAGCTGTGGCCAAGCAGGCACTGGCCCATGGACTCAAGTGCAAGTCCCAGTTCACCATCACACCAGGCTCTGAGCAGATCCGCGCCACCATTGAGCGGGATGGCTATGTAAGTGTCTGCCCGTGCCTGCCCCTGGCTTCCCGCCATGCATGCCTGCAGATACGTGCTTCGGGACAGGACAAACCATGGCCTGGGCTGAGGCAATGCAGGCACAGCTTTCTGTCTCCAGACTGCTGCCTCACCCCTTGCCTTCAGCATTGTGCCTGGACCTGACAGTTTCTTGTCCGCTTTGTCCTCTGCAGGCACAGATCCTGAGGGAGGTCGGTGGCATTGTTTTGGCCAATGCCTGTGGCCCTTGCATTGGTCAGTGGGACAGGTAAGCAGAGCACCCCTGAGAAGTCAGCCTCTGTCTCCTTGGGTTTAGAGTTCTAGAAGAAATGGTGGGAAGATTCCAGCCCAGGGCCTCTGCTTCCAGGAATTGCTACACGTTAGAATTCCTTGTCAGAGCCGGTGATGGTGACAGACACCTCTAATCCCAGCACTTGGGAAGCACAGGCAGGTGGACCTCAGTGAGTCTGGTATGAAAGTAGATTTGCGAGTTTCAGACAGCCAGGACTGTTACACAGAGAAACTGTCTTGAAAAACAAACAAAAAAGACGTCCTTGTCAGACATACACGGGCACCCAGATTAGAAAGAGCCCTACAGAGGCCCTGAGCAGCCAGAGGCTAAAGCCCTGGCAGGCAGGAGAAGCTGACAAGGCTGCATCCTAGCAGGCAAGCCAGTGGCTGTGATGGAGCTGCCCAGTTGAGGACAGGCCTCAGGCTGGACTGTGCCCCCTTCCTCAGTCTAGATGAAACCCACTGATCTGGAGGTTGTTCCCTGTGCCATGTGTCCCTCAGAGAAAATGATGCTCTCAGGGCCTTGTTCCCCTCCTGTCATGAGCTAGGTAATGCCCCGTAAGAACCCAGACCACATGGCCTCTGAACGCCCCGTGTGACAAGGTTAAATATTTCTAATGCTGTCTCCTCTGTTCTGACAGGAAAGACATCAAGAAGGGGGAGAAGAATACAATCGTCACTTCCTACAACAGGAACTTCACAGGCCGCAATGACGCAAATCCCGAGACCCATGCCTTTGTCACATCCCCAGAGGTGAGACTACATGGCCAGGCAGAGGCTGAAACTACATTGGGGGGCCTGTTCCTGGTGGGTCAGGGGAAAGTTGGGGAGATGGGCTGCTAGGGTTATTATAGACAGTCCCAGATAATATAAAATGACAGTCTCCTGTGAGTCCTTTCCCAGCAGCAATCACTGCTAATGTGAATTACCCAGGGGGAAGCCATGAGCCGTGGCCTGGCATCCATCAAACAGTGCTGACTCGGGTCTCCCTCAGCTCTTGGGCCTCGGCCATTTAGCATGGTTAGTTGATATGAGTATGGACTGTGGCATTTCACTGCCTGAGACACGTCCTTGGTGTCCAAGCTATATGAGCTTGGTCACCTCATGTGATATCCTCCAGGGCCATATAACTTGTATGTGAAGTGCTTGCTTGCAGGTCTCTCCCTACCCTCTACTCCCAATTCCTCTTCTCTTCCTTTTGAGTGACTGTCTCTGGGTCACTTTCTGCATTCCTTAAAAACGTGCCTTTGTTGTTACTCTGGACATTAGGCACTAAGAGAGTGTCCCACCTCAGCTATCACTAGCACAGGGCCAATCTCTTGACTTTACTGAGTGTTCCAGAAGCTCTCATATTGCTAATTGAGGAAATGGTTCTCTGCTTTTCCTTTGCTGCCAAGCAAGAATATTTCCAGCACTAAAGCATTTGTGTACTTGGCCTCCTCGCACGTGTCCAGGACACCTGCAGAAGCCAGGAAAATGCCATAATGCTGGCCTGGCCTGGCCCTAGCAGCCATTGTAGAGGCTGAGTGGCCCTTGTGGGTTCTTGAGTAACTTTGCAGGCCTGGTGGCTCTTGGTCCAAAAGACAGCCCTGCAGCTCTGGCTTCAGAAGAGGGTTCTGGAAGAGGAAGATGGCCCAGTTGATGATGTTCTTGCAGCACAAGTGTGGGGATCTGAGTTTGATTCCCAGCACACACATTAAAATACCCCTGGGTCAGCTGGGCAGTGGTGGCGCACACCTTTAATCCCAGCACTCGGGAGGGCAGAGGCAGGCAGATCTCTGTGAGTTTGAGACCAGCCTGGTCTACAACAGCTAGTTCCAGGACAGCCTCCAAAGCCACAGAGAGCCTGTCCCGAAAAAAAAATTTTTTTAAAAAGAAAAAAGAGCAGCCTGGTCTACAGAGCAAGTTCCAGGACAGCCTCCAAAGCCACAGAGAAACCCTGTCTCGAAAAACCAAAAAAGAAAAAAGAGGGGGGGCCTGGGTAGATAGGTGTGGGTGGCTGATGCTAACTAGCAAACTGGCCTCCTGCATTTCAGATTGTCACAGCCCTAGCCATTGCGGGAAGCCTGAAGTTCAACCCAGAGACCGACTTCTTGACAGGCAAGGACGGCAAGAAGTTCAAGCTGGAGGCTCCGGATGCAGATGAGCTTCCTCGATCAGTAAGCAGATGCTTCTCCCACCATTTTGTATGATCAGCCACCACACACCTGCCTTGGCCTAGCTGCTTGGGCTCATGTGAGGTGTGGTGACACTGAGAACAAGTGAGGTTTGGGGCACAGGGAAGCTTGTGATCTATGGGGATTAAGGACTCAGTGCCCAGTGTGTCTCCATCCCTCCTGTAGGACTTTGACCCAGGGCAGGACACCTACCAGCACCCCCCCAAGGACAGCAGTGGGCAGCGGGTAGACGTGAGCCCTACCAGCCAGCGCCTGCAGCTCTTGGAGCCTTTTGACAAGTGGGACGGCAAAGATCTGGAGGATCTGCAAATCCTCATCAAGGTTGGCACAAGCACTAGGCATAGCTGGGGACCCTCTGAGAACAGGATGGGAAGCTTCAAGGAGGACTCACCGCAGCCTGTGGTTCCCCTTCTCCATGGCTGTGGGCTGGGCAGCTACTGTCTGGCCTCAGCCATCTGGTATGAATGCATCACATGAGTCAGCTCAGGTCTGGATTGGCAAGACTCCCACAGCATTCCTATGGGTCATTACTGGATAGACTGTTGGGAGCTCGGCCTTTCTAGTGTGGTCACGGGCCTCAGACTCGTGTCAGACAATAATTTATGGGCTTACTAAGGGGTGTCCAGGCATGCCTGTGACATAGCCAGTACTTAGGTCATGTGAGCCAGGAACACAGACTTGTCTCCTAGCTTCTAGCATGGAGTCACTCATCTTAGCTGAATAAGCAAACAGCTGCATCTGTCCTCCATGTCTAGCCTGTCCTGTGAGAGAGTATCTGTCATGGAGACAGCGTAGCTGGGGCTTTGGAGGGTGTGAGTGATAGCCTTGCCTTGAAACAGGTGGGCATGAGGAACACCAGGACTCGCTCCATAGACTACAGCTCCAAGGCTAGATATAACCCTCATCTCCCCTCCTTGTGCTGGTCACTGCTGCCTGTCTCTAGGCTTCTCCCTTCCTCCACTCCCCACTGGCCCAACATGGCCTGACCCCTCTGTTCACCCACCCAAGGTCAAAGGGAAGTGCACCACCGACCACATTTCTGCTGCTGGTCCCTGGCTCAAGTTCCGTGGACATCTGGACAACATCTCTAATAACCTGCTCATCGGTGCCATCAACATTGAAAACGGCAAGGCCAACTCCGTGCGCAATGCTGTCACCCAGGAGTTTGGCCCTGTGCCTGACACTGCTCGATACTACAAGGTAGGCCACCACTGTTGGGCATAACCATGTCAGCAGCTGCACTCCTGCAGGCTTGAGGGAAGGGCGGGGCATGCCTAGAGAACATGGCTACCTCGGTACCCAGGAGACCCTGCCCTGGAGTCAGAGATAGGACACAGCAGGTGTGTGGTCCCAGGCCTAAGGAGGTTGAAGGAAACCTTATAAATCGCTGCTGTAGGAATCCAGCTGGAAAGTGCAGCTCAAAGAGCCACAGGTCTCACACAGACCAAGCAGCGAGGGACTGAGCCATGGTCCCACCTGGTTTCGTGTCTCTATGCAGCCTTGGCAGTCCTGGAACTAGCTCTGTGGACAAGGGTGGCCTTGAACTGAGAAATTGTCCTACCTCTTGCCTCATTGGTGCTGGGAGTAAAGGTGTGGGCCAGCACTGCCCCAAACGATCTTTGTGTGATGGGTTTTGCACCATGTGCGTGTCTGGTACCCAGAGGCTAGAAGAGGGTATCATGTCCTCCCTTAGAATTGGAGCTACCATGTGGGAACTGAGACTAGAACCTTGGTCCCTGGAAGAGCCAGAAGCACTCTTTACTGTGGAGCGGTCTCTCCAGCTCTTTCCACTTCTTGAATGGTTGCATGATCTAGGGTACTGGTGAAGGTCATCTGGCACCTCATGGTGGCTAACTGGGACAGTGCACATGGTTAAGGAACTGTAGTCTCCTCAGGCCCATACCATGGACCCAGCACCTAAGTAGCCTTCCGTGCCAGGAAGCCCAATGAGTCTCTTGCTCCCACTGTAGTCATGGTTTCCCCAACCCAGGGCTCCACCCACCTTGCCTCTGCCTGCTCTATGCAGGCTAGCTGCTTTCTTGTCCATTGCAGGTAGACAGGCAGACACAACCTGCCTGCTCCCTTGGGGCCTTCTCTGCCCCAATTCACCTGCTCATGGGCAACAGGGAAGGAATTGCCTCCCCCACGTTGACTCACAAGCCTCACTTTGTTTCCATTACCTGACAGAAACATGGCATCAGATGGGTGGTGATTGGAGACGAAAACTATGGTGAAGGCTCGAGCCGGGAACATGCAGCACTGGAGCCTCGCCACCTTGGGGGCCGGGCCATCATCACTAAGAGCTTTGCCAGGATCCATGGTGAGCTAGAGCCCTAAATGCTACTCCTCACTCAAGGCCCTAGGTCACCTGCTCTGTCAGTTACCAGCTTGGGCCTAGAGTCCATGCTCCCATATTCCACAGAGCCTGGCTCCACCTACCCAGTGCCAGGTTGGCATTGCCCCAGTCTGATGCCCATAGCCTCTCAGCAACACTGGTCTTAGTTCTAAGCTTGTCAGTTGAAATTCAAGGCATGTGGCATCTGCACTGATGCAAACCTGTTTGGAGTGCTGCTGGGGAAAGGAGTCAGTGGGACCCGGCAAACCTCGGCACTATAGTCACTGCCTGTTTATCCCCAGGACTTGTGGGCAGGGGACTTGGTCTATCTCCCAACTGTTTCAGGGGATACTCCTGGGCTAGTAAAGGTCCCTGGGCAGAGGAACCACACTTTTGACTTCATGTATGTCTTCCAGAAACCAATCTAAAGAAGCAGGGCTTGTTGCCCCTCACCTTTGCTGACCCCTCCGACTACAACAAGATCCATCCAGTGGACAAACTGACCATTCAGGGCCTCAAGGACTTTGCCCCGGGCAAGGTTAGGGGGTTAGGAAGGAGGGTGCAGACCAGGGATCTCTTGGGTGGGGTTGGGCAGTCACTCGCTCCTATGTATACACCAAGCTACATTTACAGCTCTGGTGAGTCCATGCTCCAGCTGAAGGAACCAAGTCCTGCCCTGCTGAGGAAACCTAACCCAGGCCTGGCCTCCCCCACTTCCCACCCACACCCGTGTTTCCTTTGCAGCCTCTGAAATGCATCATCAAGCACCCGAACGGGACCCAGGAAACCATCCTCCTGAACCACACCTTCAACGAGACTCAGATCGAATGGTTCCGTGCAGGCAGTGCCCTAAACAGGATGAAGGAGCTGCAGCAATAAGGAAGGCTGGCTGTCGTGTCCCACTGGACCATGCTGGGTGTCAGAAGTACAGGTCCATGTGCAGCCTCAGAGCCAGAGCTGGTCTGTCCAGCATGGCCGCCTGCTCTAAGATGACAACCAGACCTGCTTCCTGCTCTCCCTAGTCTCAGACCACTGAGTGATCCACCGTGGAGGGCACTTGAGATTATGTCCCAGCCCCTGCCTTCCTTTTCAGTTTGGTTCTTCTTCAACAGCCCGTGCACCTGTATTTATTTTTAATGACAGCACTCCCTCTAAAAAAGTTTTCATAATGCCTGATCATTTCACTGGTGGCTGAAGGATTTTAGAGAATCTTTTGTTCTAACAAGAAAAAAAAAATCCAATTGACTGTTCTGTTTGAGAGTGGTTGGTGTCTATTTATCTGCTTGCATTCAAGGAGGATAGTGTGTGTGGGGGAGTGTGGTTGGTTTTTCGAGACAGGGTTTCTCTGTGGCTTTGGAGGCTATCCTGGAACTAGCTCTTGTAGATCAGTCTGGCCTCAAACTCACAGAGATCCTCCTGCCTCTGCCTCCCGAGTGCTGGGATTACGCCAGGGTCAGCAGAGGCCACATCAGGCCTGGGTCACGGCAACAAAGAGGGGATCAGTAACAGAAACCACTTCTCCACCCCCTCCTGCCTGCCCATGCTCCTGCAGTAGGCTAGAGCTTCGTCCTTTGTTCCCTTGAGACTGATGCTCTAGGCCTGGTCTTTAACTACCCTGAGAGTAGGTGCAGCACCTGTCTATCGTGAAGTTGGTGGTGATGGCTGTGGTGGTGGCACATGCCTTTAATCTCAGTACTTGAGAGGCAGAGGCAGGTGGATCTGAGTTCAAGTCCAACCCTGACTACAGAGTAAGATAAAGCAACCGGAAAAGGAATCTCCCAAGCCACACTGTCCCTAGCCTCTGCAGCATAAGGTTATGGTAAAATAGGTCCCTCTTCATTAGGCAGCATCAGGGCATCACCTCATAGCCCCACACGGAAAAACCCAGGCAGGCCACGGACGTTTGTCACAAAACAGTACTTACCAGAAGTATCTCAGTGTCAGTAGGAGAAAGGACAACAGCACTTAAGAGTCATTTGCTAGCCGGGCGTTGATGGCACACGCCTTTAATCCCAGCACTTGGGAGACAGAGGCAGGCGGATCTCTGTGAGTTCGAGGCCAGCCTGGTCTACAGAGTGAGTTCCAGGACAGCCTCCAAAACAATACAGAGAAACCCTGTCTCGAAAAACCAAAAAAAAAAAAGTCATTTGCTGACACCCAGGGTATCACGAACACCACATGGTACTTGTCACAACCTCAGGCTTCTTAGAAGATAGACCTTAGGCCGGGCGTTGGTGGCACACGCCTTTAATCCCAGCACTCGGGAAGCAGAGGCAGGCGGATCTCTGAGTTCGAGACCAGCCTGGACTACCAAGCGAGTTCCAGGACAGCCTCCAAAGCCACAGAGAAACCCTGTCTCGAAAAACAAAAAAACAAAAAAAAAGAAGATAGACCTTAGGACAGCAAATCCCATAGCCTCCATTTCCCAGACAAGGGGCTGGTTTGGCTCATTTGGGGGGGGGGGGGCTACTCCTCCCAAATGCCGGGGAAAGATGGCTGCAGCTTGGTGCTCCAACTGCATCAGCAACTGACAGCACCGGCCTAAGACACCTGCTCAAGTGGCCTCTCTATCTTTGCTGAAGAACTACCAAGCTCAGCTAGAGTCAGTCTGGTCTCATAAATGCCTACACCTGTGGAGCTTGGGATGCTGTCCTAGGTTGGCAATTCAGTGACTTCTGATCATGTCAGCTATTAAAACGGGGAGGGGTGTTTCCTGCTGCTGTCATTATTTATTAAATGTTTCTTCAGTCACTAAGAAAACCAGAAGTTCACAGCAAGGCATAGGATGGGCCTAGCTCAGTAGTACAATACCTGCCTAACATGAAAGAGGCCCTGGGTTCCATTCTCAGCACTGAAGAAAAAACCAGTCCTTGGGCTAGGACGTTTAGAGAGTGCTGGCTAGGTGTGCACAAACCCAGGCTCCAGCCCATCCTCAGTACCACATGAACTCAGTGTGTGGGTGCACACCTGTAATCCCAGCACAAGAGGTAGCAGCTGGAGGATCAGAAACTCAAGGTTATTCTATACTACACAGCAAGGAAGCCAGCCTGGACACGTGAGACTCAAAAAACCAAAGTGATCCAGTGCGGAGGTCTTCAGGGGAACTCCAGAAGGCAGAGAACCAGGGCTGGGAAGGGAGAAGACAAGCGAGCGCACTGCTGGTCCCACCCAGCCTGGCTCTGGGCAGCACTCCTCAGAATTTGCAAACTGCTCCACTGTCGTGGGTCTGGGCAGTCACTGTTAAATTCAGGACTAGTTGCTGGTCCACCAAGATAGAAGGCCCAAGCCTGGCTCACTGATTGATCCCTGTCAAAGAAAAACAGGTATACTTGTCACCACTCAGCTGGGCTGCCTGGGATGGGAGGGCCTAGTAACCCTCCCTATAGGGCCTGGCAGACCCTGTTAGGACAGCTCAGAGGCTGTGGAGAGTGGAAACCATGGTGCCATCCCTGCCCTGGATCTCCAGCTTCTTAGGAAAAGGCCTCAGCTAGGATCAGCTAACTCTTCCTCAACCCCTGCTCTCGTTTCAACTTTGATCTCTCTAGCCCCTCCTTGGTTTCTTCCCTTCCTTTAAAAGATCCTCACAATATAATCCAGTCTAAGCTGTCCCTCTGAGAGGCACAGGACAGACTCCCCCCTAGCCTGCTCAAAATTACATTTTCACCTCACAGCCCGAATCCACTAAAGCTGGCTAAGAAGTGACAGGTGACAATCACAAGAGACCTGACCTGCTAAGGAAGGGGTTCTAGAAGTGAAACCTCAAGAAAACAGCCTTCTTGTGGGGGGCACTCTGGAGGCAGAGGCCAGCTTCGTCTACAGATCAAGTTCCAGGACAGTCAGGGCTATACAGAGAACCCTTTCTAAAAAACTGAAAAAGGAGCCTCCCACCATCTTACCACAAGCGTGTACGGCGCTTCCTTCTTTGGCAGCTCCTCGCTGGAAGAGGCAGCCTCGGCTGAGCTGGGTCCAGTGGGGGACGTGTCCACAAAGCTCTCATCCACTACCCTGAAGCGGATTTCCTCGCCAGTGTCCATGTACAGGTCATGTGCTCCCTCCTCCGTCTCGTACTCCCACACCCAGACTTGCTCTGTCTCGTCACTGGAGACCAGGGTCAAGGCCACACTCATGCTACAGGAGTTCCTGAGGCTGGGGGTCCTCTTAAGTACTTACCCAAGTTGAAACCAATCCCAGGTTGAGCCTATTTTGTCGGGGAAGTCCCAGTAAAAGCTGCTCCTTCCCCCTGGAAGAGAACTAGTTTGTACCAGGACCCAAAGTGAGAACATTCCCAAGTCTGGAAATTTGAATGAACAGGGACTACATCTCATTCAAGCCTCGTAACTAATGTGACAGGCAGGTAGATCATAGGCTTGCCCTGGTCTCCAGAATTTAAGGCAGGTTTGACGGTCACCCACCTGAGGAACATAAGGCTAGACCAGATTTGCTGACAAGTCAGGGTCTTATGTAAACCCTACCTCTGCCCACACGGGCCTGGGCGCAAGCAGAGACTGAGCTCTGCCCTTCCCCTATAGCCTACAGACACACTGCCCTCTAGTGGCACACTGCGTTCTCTGTGTCGTACAGCTGGGATTATAGTTATGACAGGCCACCTGAGCGCCTCTCCCAAGACCAGTGACAGTCCCATTAAAACAGCCCCAGGCAGGTGATGGTGGCACACACCTTTAATGCCAGCACCTCAGAGGCAAAAGCAGGTTGATCTCTATGAGTTCAAGGCCAGCCTGGTCTACAAAGTGAGTTCCAGGACAGTCTAGGCTACACAAAGACCCTGTCTCAAAAAAACAAAACAAAAAGAAAAACAACCTGTCCTGAATTTGGGAAGAGGACAGGGGCTCTGCACTTCAGCCCAGGCTGGACACCAGTCCCACCCCCTGGAAAACAGGGAGGCAGCCCTGGGAGAAGGATCTGAAATGACTCCTGCGGGGACAACATGCATGAAGTGACCATGAGTGACTGGAGCCCCAAAGGTGTGTAGTGCTCAATTATATCACCCCACCTGACAGACACAGGCATGGGGACACCACGGTCAGAGGGGGAAGCAGAGGGGACCTGGTACCTCACACCAGCCCTGGCAGTAGTGACAGATCAGAGTCCCCGGGTCAGCACAGGAGCGGGGGGGGGTCCACTTGTCCCACATTAACCTTGAGGATACAACTTGGCAGGCTGCTGCAGTGACTCAGGAGGGATGAGAATGTCATCAAAGAACCCTAAAGAGACTGGAAGAAATGAAGAACATGACGCCCAGAAGAGATGGCTGGACACTGCAAGCAAGCCCATGTAGGCCAGGTGTCCCGGGGCAATCTGACTATACTACCAACATGTGCTGAGCAGCCCTGGGCAAAGCTCCAAGTACCTAGTCCCCAGCCCAGAGTGCTCACTGCAGGCACTGTGAGCCTGTCTCCTCCACCAGCTCAGTACCCATCTCAGATCCTAAGCTGTGTGTGTCCTTAGAGTGGCAGCTGAATGCATGAGGGGATGGGCACTCCTCGCCTGGCACTCTAGCTGGGCAGTTTCCCTGATGCCATAGGGAAGATTCGACTAGATGTACGGCCCACCCCAGAAGTAACCCCTTACCATGCACACCCTCTGGGCTGCAGCCTTTGATCTTCCCGATGAGAATCTCATCCAGGAACGGGTGAAACACCACATATCGGAAATGGACTGGAAAAGAAGGGAATACTGTTGTCATCTACACCAGATCCTCCATGACAGCTGATCATGTTCGCCAGTGTCCACCTCACTGTCCGTACACTTACCCAATAGTTCACGCCAAGTCCGCCTGCAGGGCCGGATCTGACTGCCAAGCCAGAGAACCCACCCTCCCTCATTTCTGCAAGTCACAGCTTGGTCTCCAAAGGGACCGGCAGCAGCTGCTGCCCTAGACTAAGGCAGGTTTCCAAATCATCTCCATCACACCCGAGCCTCGATTCTGGGCCACTGGTGACTCCAAAGCCAATTCCAAACTCCCTCCAGGCTGTCCTTTATATTCCAAAAGGACAGCAGCAACTGGTCAGACTTGGAAGGAAGTCTCTGTCTCTTGATGCCCTCAGCAGAAGTCACACCTGTCACTGACCCTCTAAAACAGGAAGGTGCCCTCTGCCATTAGCCAATTGCCTGTATGAATCGCCTGTGCCAGATGCCATGTTCCTACCAAACAGAGGAAAAGGCAGCACAGGTTTCTACCAGGGCTCCTGCAGTGTCCGCCCTTGCCCAGCTCTGTCTACCTGCCTTCCTACATGCTACCCCATGAAGTGACAAACATCCTAAAGATGACTGAGTCTTCTGCTAACTTTCCAGAATGGAGCCAGGAGCAGACATGGGCCACCTACCCACGGATGGAAAAACACTGCCATCCACATGGCCTAGCATTCAGTTCAAAGCTTCTGCAAGGCTTCTTTTGGCACAGGCCTAGCAGGCAGGACAGAAAGCGTGTAAGCCAATGCCCAGGGCCTGAACACCGTATCTAAAACCAAGTGGTGAGCAGCCCATCTCCAATGGCTAATGAATGAACAAAAGCTCAGTGTACACACACAATACAACATTAATCAGCCTCGAAAAGGAAGGCTGAAGCTGTACATGGTGGCATACACCTTCAATCCCAGCACCCTGGAAGCAGATCTCTGTGCCTTCAAGAACAGCATCGGCCGGGCGTTGGTGGCGCACGCCTTTAATCCCAGCACTCGGGAGGCAGAGGCAGGCGGATCTCTGTGAGTTCGAGGCCAGCCTGGTCTACAAAGTGAGTTCCAGGACAGCCTCCAAAGCTACAGAGAAACCCTGTCTCAAAAAACCAAAAAAAAAAAAAAAAAAAAAAAAAAAAGAACAGCATCGTATACAGGGTGAGTTCCAAGAAGATCAGGGCTATGCGGAGAAACCCTGTCTTAAAAATCAACCACCAAGGGCTACAAGACGTGGCACAGGGCTGGAGAGATGGCTCAGTGGTTAAGAGCACTGACTGCTCTTCCAGAGGACCCGGGTTCAATTCCCAGCACCCACATGGCAGCTCACACCTGTCTGTTACTTCAGTTCCAGGAGACCTGGCACCTTCACACCATACACATAAAATAGTTGAGTAAATTAAAAACAAAAACAAACAAACAAGCAAGCATGCGCCATAGTGGTTGGCACACCTAAGAGGCGTGAAGCTCTGGGTCTCCACCCTCAGGACTGGGCTCCATTCCCCACCCCGCCCTGGCACGAGCATGCGGGGTAAGTAGGAGGGGTGGGAGGGTGATCACTTGTTCTTAATTAGCAGGCTGTGTATTCCACAACCCTTGGAAAAGAACAAATCCCTACTCCATTCACGAGGCACTGAAGTGGTCAGGTTCTCCAAAATGGCTCAGTGGACCAAGGGGTTTGCCACCAAGTCTGACCACTGGAGTTTGATCACCAGGACCCAAACGCTGAAAGGAGAGAACAGGCTCTAACCAGCTGTCCTTCTGACCTCAACCTGCATGCAGCAGAGGGGAAGTGTGGCATGGCCAGATGCTCTTACTGTGCTCACGGCCCTCAAAGGACGTCCTGCTGTATGACAAGTAAACTTAGCTACCCAGGCCCCCACGCCAGGGGCCAGAGCCAGAACTGAAACAGATCTGTGGGATGTACTTAACCCAGTGCTCAGTACTTACACATCTGCACAATGAAACAAGAGACCCAGGGTAAGCAGGGTATGGGGGACAAGACTGGAGACCAAGTGCCAAATAGCACCAGTGTAACAGGCAGCATTTCCTTAAAGCTCATTTGTTTCGGGCTCTTGTCCAAGAACACAGTTCGGCTCAGTTCAGCAGCGTACTCTGAGAACAGAGGCCCTGCCCCGTCCAAGTGCGGAGCCCAGCTCAGCTTGGCACTCCTCTCTGAGAACAGAGCTCCTCATAGCTGTTTCCAGGCTCTGGGCTTGCTCGTGAAAACACATAGTCCACACAAAGACAACCTGCTTCCTGGGGCTCTCTGCAGAGCTCAACACCATGTCAATTAATTAGTCTCAGGAAGCCAGCACAGACCCCAGGCTGTCTCCCCATACTCCAGAATGCTCGATCACCCATCCCTGGGCCAAGAGGCCAACCCACATGGGCAAAGACAAGGTCTCCCCATTTGTGACAGGATTGTGTGTCTGTCACAGGGCACTTGTTAAAACACTCTGCCTCTACCCCACTCCCAGGCTGATACTGCAAGCCCTGGGCAAACTGAGGGTGCACATTTCTACCCAGTACCTGGAGACAGGATGCAGAGTTCCTCCCCGCCACCCTCTGGAAGGCCCAATGCAAGCAGGCCTGAGGAATGCCCTACATCCTCCAGGGAAGACACCTAAGCTGACCTGTCAAAAAGTCCCAACACCGACTCCTCCCACCACCCTTTCCCTCCCAGATGCAACCCCTTTCAGTTTTACTACACTGTCCCTCACCAAGGGCTAGTCTGTCTCTCCATCCCTTAGTTTTAGCCATGGGACAACTTCTGGTTGAGCCATGGCATCTAGGCAAGGCTGAAGACATACTTCGGCACTGAACTTCAGACCTTTGAAACCACCAAGCCAGACATTCCAGCCTTGGCCAAGACTGCCAAAAGATCTCCACCCAAGAAACCTACAGAACCAACAGAAACAAGCAATCCCCAGGCTCCCTAAGTGCCAAGGCCCTGCCTTGAGCTCTACTATATTAGTTCCTTAACCCTCCTGGCAGTCCTTGAATACAGACCCTACTATCGCTGTCAGCCCAGACTGGCCTAGAACTCCTGATCCTCCTGCTTCCACCTCCCAAGTACTGTGATTACAGGCACAGATCACCATCCCCACTCAGAGGTCACACACATACACACCAGAATGTGGAGATCAAAGGAAAATTTTCTGCAGTCAATTATCTCCTTCCATCTTTCAGTGAGTTCTGAGGGTCAAACTCAGGTATCTAGATTTGTACAGCAAGCACCTTTACCCTGAGCCACTCACTGACCCCGAAGGCAGTTTTAATTGCTGTGTCCTACTTACCCCTCCAGACCCCTGGACCCAACTAGCCTGCTCTGCCCTCACCTTCCCCTCTCCACCCAGCAACAGCTACCACTTGGGGTCCTTGCCTAGCAGGCCTTCTCACCACACACCCATGAAGCAATGAGTGGCCTCAGGGCTGGGCAAGTGCCAGGGGGCACTAGACGGAACCCAAGGGGTCCACAGGTTCAACCACAATGTCAATCTCAGAACTGTAGCAACCTTGAGAATTTCCCCGCCCACACGGCTGTCTTACAGCAAACTGAGACCCAGAGAGGACAAGAGCACCCACAGTCGCTGAAGTAAATTCCTAGCAGAGCTGGGACTCAGGTCTACTGCCACCCCAAGAGGCATGGCATCCTAGGAGGAAAAGGCACCTACCTTTGGTGTGTGATGCTCCGTCCCCTGGGAATACATAGGCATCTTCCAGCTTGGTGATGTCAAACAGACAGATGCAGAGTCCCACGTTGTACACGACCTGTGTACACATGTGCCTACATCAGTGACCCAGGGCCTAGCTCCTCCAAAGCCCTCATGATCACACGCAGGCTCCGAGTACCCCTTTTTCCAGGTGGACAGGAGCTAAGACTGCAGAAGGTGACCGTAACAGGGAGCTAAGACTCTGCAGAAGGGAGCTCAGATGCAGAGCTCTGGCAGGAGCAGGGCCTGAGGAACAAGCCAGTTTCCAACGGCTGCTCCACCTCACAGAGGGACTACTGAGGACTCTACTTTGTCAC